>NC_136061.1:731019833-733509833 GCF_964261635.1 Lissotriton helveticus | reverse complement strand
AGTTCTTCTAGGACTGTCTACTCGTGACTCAGTCCGGGGTTTGGTGAGTGGAGGCCAGGAACCTGGGGGGGAGGGGGCGAGTTACTGTTAGGGGGGAGAACAGGAGGGGGAGGATCTGATTCAGGTTTCGAATTCGATTGTGAGAGGGCTAGAGAGGGAAGGGGGTTGCAGTCCCTTTGGAGGTGATAGTTGTTTTCACTGAGGGGGACGATGTGAACTAGTGGAGTGGGGATTGGCGTAGGGGGCTGTGACTCGGAGTTGCTAGGTGGTCTGGGATCTCTAAGGGCGGGAGACTGAGAACTAAGAGTTCTTTGGGAGATGTGTGGTGGAGGGTTGGGAGTCGGTTGGGTAGGAGTGGGGGCAGAGTTCTGGAAGGTTGGGTGAAAAGGGTGGAGGCCGGGGGTTGGGAGGTATGGGGGGCTAGGGCTGGGGGAGACGTATGACTGGCAGAGTGACTAATCACAGGATCGTTGAGGTGATGGAGGCAAGCTCCGAGGACTTGGAGTTTGTAAGGAGCCAATGGGGGGGGAGGTGAACGGTTGGTGAGGGTAGTGAGCAGTAGCTGTCTTTAGTGTGGCGAAGAGGGAGTCGAAGAACTCTAGGTTCTCGTCTTTCGCCTGAATTAGAATGGTGCCATTCACGAAAATGGTGATGGAGAGGTCTCCGGACAGGGACTGTTGGTTCAAGGGGGTGATTCTCAGTTTACGGTTGTGTTCTGTGAAGGTTTTTTAGTGATGCATATAAATCTATATGGTCACATATGTTTTTAAATGGTTAGTTCATTCTCAGTGCCTGTGAAGGTCTTTGCCCATGCGCAACGATTTAAATAATTGCCCAGTTTTCTACTCTGAATCAAGCATGTGACTATATGAAAGGTTCAATACTGGAGAAAAGACAAGTTACTTACCTGTACACTGTGGTTCCCCATTGATGATAGCTTTCATAGATTCACCTGCTGCCCTCCCTCCTCCCCGCTTGCCACTTCTTACCTCATGCTACTCTTAACCATAGCACACTTGTGCGTGAAATCGGAGCTCTGATGGTTCTGCTGGGACGTTGGGGTCAAGGGCTTGTCTCTGATTGGTCTAAGTTTGGACCTACATAAAGATGCTGACGAATGCTAGTTTTCCTTTCTCTTTGATGGTTTATAATGTACTCTTATAGTACTACTTTTCTAACTACTGCAAGGCTTTTACCATGATGTGGAAGATCAAGCACGTGAATCTACGAAAGATATCCATACTGGAGAACCACAGAGTACAGGTAAGTAGCTTTTTTTTTTTTATTATAGCCGGACTGGATGCAGAAACGTTTGGCATAGTTCTCCTGTGCCAGTAGGAGACTGTCTTCCATTTCGGAGGGAGCAGCAGTGCATGTGTGATGACACTAGCTATATTGCGCCACTTTGACACATTACATCAATTGCCTTTTTCCCATGTCCCTTATTGCAAATCGAGGTACTCAGTGAATTTTCTTATTTTTCAAAGATTTTCTCTTCAAAATTTCCGTTGTGCAGTGCTTGTGGCTGTTACCCTTCTTAGAAGTCAGGGTTTCTGCCTTGCTGCTCCTGAATTGACCGATGTCTATATATCCAATCTCCCACGAGGTCTGCCTGAGGCCGAAGCATGACTTTAATTTCTGCTAAAAGCGCACTTGAGTACATTAAGGCCATTTAGGGGGATGTTGAACTTAGCTCGTGTTATGACTCGAGGTCACACCTTCACCGACCTTCCTTAGTTGCTTTTCTTCCTGTTTCTTATTGCTCCAAGTAAGATTTAGCTTTTTCCGATCTCAAAAGATTTTTCAGTCATCCTTTAAACTTGAAGCACAAACTATTAAGGTTACTATGTTTAAAGTGTTACATTTCTGCGCTATGGAAGTCAACAAGTAAGAAAAAGTGCACCACAAGTCAAGGCTTATTATGTTTTTGTTGCAAAAATGAATCATTCAAATATCACACCTTGATACTGTACAATTGTTTAAAAAATCATTTGATTCAAGCTACAAAGTGACAATTAGTGTGAAATGTATTTTATTTATTATAAAGTGTTTTGGGTTTTTCTTGTTAGAAATTTAATGTACCTTCTTACTCCATAAAATATTTTAAGCCTGCTCTTTTACGTTATTTATTATCCCTTAGAACTGTTATTATGGCTATATTAAATGCGCTAACTGTAATATAGTGAATGTGCTAACTGTAATATGATTTTAAAATGATCCACAGTATTGAAGTGAGTGTATATCTGCTGCAAATTTACTTTGTGTTCATATTACAACGCAAAATTGTGTATTCCCAGAGTCTATGAAATCCCTGACGAACTAGGCTTTTTCCCCCCCGTCTATGGCAGAAAAAAGTTGTGACCTAGCAGTGCTAACGAAACTGGATCTACAGTTTAATAGTTTTGCACAAATATTTCCTTTGTCGTGTATGTGCTGTTTTGGTTATTTCCTTTACGTGCCCATCTTCTTGGTATTTTGATCTACGAATATGGCATGTCTACAAAACATGCAAACCCTTTTAAATGTGATACTATAATTGGCTATGTAATTTTATGTCCTCAGCATGCCTCATTTCATACGGATTTGCAAAATGCTGTGGACTGAATGTGAACTGCAGTCATATGGCGTAATACATGTCCAAACCAAAGTCATTTATTTATCTTTTTATTGCTAGTTTTATTTTGAAACCTTAACCGCTTGGTTCTAATTTAGAACTCACTCATAAAAGGGTTTGTGGAGAATGTACTTTCAACAACAGATGCTCTTAGACCATCAATTGTGTAGCCACTTGTACTCCACTAGCAATTGCCTGATTAGTATACAGTGTGCCAACAAGGGATTTCACTTCAATGGTTGTCTCTAACTTATAGTTAGCAAATTAGTATAGTTCAGTTGCGATCAATCTTGAACCTCTGTTTCAAATATTTAAAGCAGTTCAACAATCATGCTACTGTTGATTAAATAAAAAAAGGAGAAAAAGGAACACGGGAATATCGTATGATCAAGAAAGAGTATTTCCTTATAATCATGTAAAAAAAGGGTACAAACATAATGAAAATGAATCTCAAATAGACACATGTACAAGGCAATTCATTATAAAAACCTATACTTCACATGTCAAAAACATCCAAACCAGATCAAATATAATAAGTGCTATATTACAAAGTCGATATACAATACACTTAGAATATCTCTAAGGACAAGGATTTGGAAGGTAAAGTCGACGTTTCGGTCTTCTTGGTATGAATCCTTCAGACCATCTTCAGGACAATGAGATACTGTGTTGAAAGAAAGAATCCCTGTTGCTGGACTTTTCATTAAAGAATCACCTTCAGTCAGATTCCGAAATCGGAGGCACGTGGCTCCAAGATACTTTAGCTTTCGACAGTCAATAGGCAATTGGACAATTTTTGGTGATCTCCAATTAAAATTCGTAATTGAGGGATCTTGGAATAACGCTCCTCAATTCAAAAGGGTAAGTCCGGGTTAACAATATCCAATATATAATTTTCAAAAGGCAGATAAACAGCAGGGACAGGCAGCAATCCTCTGTTCTGCTTGCTGGATTGCTGCCTGTCTCTGCTGTTTATCCGTCTTTTGAAAATTATATATTGGATATTGTTAACCGGGACTTACCCTTTTGAATTGAGCAGCATTATTCCAAGATCCCTCAATTACGAATTTTAAGTGAAATTATTTTTAGTGCCAAATGCCCTGTTTTGCTTATTTGGGCTTAGAAGATGCCACTGAGCACTAAAGTGGCAGGCATATACGGCTTTACAGTGTTAATTTTATGATCTAACCTTTGAAACAGTCTTTTGCATAATAGGATCTTCATTGATAGTCCTAAATGCTGACTATTCCACGCTGATCCCACCTTTAAATATATTATTCTTTAGGAAATTAACATGGTAGAATGTTCTAAACCCAAGGTATTTGTCCTATTGCACCAGTGTTAGACTCTCAGAGATGCTGTTTACTCTGTGAATGCTGTTAAACTTTGATGAAAATGAGTAATCTCTTGTGTTAGAATCATCTGCCATGGAAATAATAACTCGATAATGCAGCCTCTTAGGCCTACATTGATAGAGGAGAAAAAGACTGTTCCTTTAGGAACCTAGAAGGAACTTCTAACCCCAATGCCTTGTACTGGCAGTTCCCTCGGTCATTTCTTTTTTTCCGGGTCCTTCAGGCTGTCTCTGAACACCTCAGGTGATTATCACATCTCTAAATAAACAATTTCTTCTAGCAAAAATGTTTTTAGAACCAGGTTTACTGAACATATTCCTACTGTTGAGTAAAACAAATTTTCCATAGGGTTGACTTTTATTTTCTTTCTGAATGCCTTCTGTTTTTTCCCAACTGTCCTTGTGTAAGGATGAAGGCAAGTTCTGATGCACACAAAGTCTGTGTAATATGTATATCTGAGACATCGTACTGCTTATGCCTTAGCTTTGAATTATCTCCAGGCATCAGACTGGATCTGGAAAGGTTTTCATGAGCAGTACCCCTGCGTGGCAGTAGATTGCGTCATTCAGCTCCACTTGGTGTCTTCGGCGCCTGAAGTGACATACACGGTGCCTATGTAGACGCCACCCCAATGTGTTGACATCAGTTATGTTTTCTGCACCATTCAGCGCAGATACAGAGAGCTATCCCCAGTCATTTTTTGACTGCTCTTATTTGACATTTTGTCAGTGTTTTTTGAGACTCCTATAGTGTGGCAGGGATGTCTACGTAGAAGGCCGGATTCAAGCCCTGACGGACACTCACCATGTCTGCCTCTGGTGTCTTGATCGCGACCATGCTGACAGGCAGTGTTGCACAATGCACCCCAAGGCCTTGAGGGAGCGATACCTCAAGCTCCTTGCCACTCGACGTGCAACGCCATGATGGTTGCGATTCTGATTGAGAGGAAGGTCCAAGGATCAGTGGTGGAGACGTTGATCTTTCACAGTCAGTCGTCCTACTCCGGTAAGTCCCATAAGAAGATGAATAATAAGTCGAAGAGGTCTTCGACTCCTCCCTGTACGTCAGTCATCCAACGAGACAAGGGAGCACATCACTAGAGTCCTGGCTGCTGTTGACCCTGTGCTCTCTGCCCCTTCCCAAATATCAGAGAGTCATAAACACACGCCACTCTGCTCCAAGAATTTTGAGGTCATGCAGCTCAAATTTGGATGGCCCTTTCCTGCTGGAGCGACTTTGAGTCCTGTGAGTTCAGGAGGGGCCCCTACTGGTTTCCAGCCCGGCCTCCCCATCATCCCCAGTGGGTCAGCCCCCAGTTCTAGTCAGGACCCTTTGCTCCATGAATAGACCAGACCAGCATCTGTCGTACCACCTCGACCTTTACCTGACGCCGGTCCCGATGCCAAAGCTGTCCCGATTCTCATCACCGACTCCAACACTGTGCCAGAGGGGCGTTGCCCGACTCCGATGCGGACTGGAGCCACACCCTCCATACCTGAACCCTATTTCTTTGGGATAGGACTTAGGGAAGATTTGGTGGGTTTGCTGAACCCTGAAGAAAACTATCCTCTAGACACCAGCATGGACTTGAAGAGGAATTGGCAGATGCCAGTGAACTGTACATTTCGCCAGATACTGTTATGGTCTCTCTTCCTACTGTGACTATGTAGGAGGGAGAGTCTTTTGCTATGGTGGTGGGAAGGGAGGCCGAGGTCCTGGACCTTTGCCTGCTCTAAGTGGCAGTCAAGTCTAACGTCTTGACAGTTGCTTCAACCGGCAGTTACTACCCTCAGAACTGCTTCTCCCATTTAATGAAGCCCTTACGTACGTCTTGCTCAGGCCCTGTTCCAAGCCCTGCACAGGGGTGCTTGTGTACAGGACAATTGCCTGCTGCCATCACCCTGCCCCAGAGGACTCCAGTTTACTCGCACAATACTCTACCCTGGAGAACTTGGTGGTCCAAGCCTCCCATCCAGTGTAAATCCTGGTGCATCCCCTACCACTCCACCGGCTCAGGAATCCAAGACGTTGGGACACCTTGGAAAAGAAAATGTTTTCTTCTGCTAGCCTGGCACTCCGTTCTGTGAACATTGTGTGCCTTATGGGCCGTTACTCCAAGTCACTTTAGGATTTAGTTGCGTGGGTGCTGCCCATGGTCCCAGAGGAGACCAGGGCAATACTCTCGCAAGTTACGGAGAGACGCAGTAAAGTTCACAAACAGATGTGGGCAGGACGTGACCAACTCACTAGTCTGAGCGTTTTTGTAGTCTGTGGCTTTACAATGCCACAACTGGCTTTTCAGGGAATGTCCAAGTTTCATTTATGGACATGCCTTTTAAAGGCTTCCATCCCTTCGGAGACAAGGTGAACTCTGCGCTGGATCGCTGCAAGGTTAGCAGAGCTACAGCCAGAGTCCTGGCCTTTCCATAGCTCCCTGCCAACCCCTGTTGGCTGGTATCTCCTTCTGTGGTTACGAAAGGCGCTTCCAGACACGTATTTACCAGCCCAGTCACCATGTCATGCAAGATCCCAAGCCTCACTGTGGCCAAGGGCCAGTACCCCAGACCCTGTGGGTTGGGTAGCCAGCGGTTGGGCCAGTCTACCTCCTCACCCCGGCCGACTCAAAACCAGGCCCTTCAACTATCATGGGCAACCAGAGGGAGTAAGGATACACTATTACCTGCACCACTGAAGGTCGATAACCTCAGACCGCTGGATTATCCAGATATTCCGAAGGGGTTACTCACGCCCCTTGACTACCCCTCCACCCAAGCCACCCACTTGCGACAAGCTGACAAACTCTCCTTACTCCGCTAGGAATTGACTGCTCTTTTTAGTCAATAGAGCCATAGAGAGGGTGCTGACGCCAGAAGTAGGTTGTGCTTGTTGTTCCCACTATTTTCTGGTGCCCAAAAAGGACCGAGGCCTTTCTCCTATCCTGGACCTGTGCCCTAAAGTTCTTCCTAAAAAAGGAGAAATTCGGAATGCTCATGCTTGCTTAAGTTCTGTCTGCTTTCAACATGGGAGACTGGTTGGTAGCAATGGACTTGCAGTATGCATACTTTCAAATTCCTGTCTTGCCTGCCCACAGCTGTTAAATGGGGTTCACTGTGGGCCACAATTACTTTCAATTCACAGTGCTCCCTTCTGGTGTTTACCAAGGTGATGGCGGTGGTTGTAGCACTTGTGCAGTAATCAGGGGTACCAATCTTCACCATTTCTCGACGATCTCCTGCTCTTCTCAGTGTTCACTGTCCAAGTACTGAAGTGTCACCTGACTCTGTCTCAGACACCCTCTTTCTTCTGAGCTGTTCTCGTTTCAGTGCAGTTTAGGTCTTAACACCCTGAACTGCAAGTCAAGGATATTTTGGCTATGATATCTACGTTTCAGCCTCTATACTGGGTATCTGCGAGGCTGAGTCTGCTAGGTCTCATGGCTTAAAGCATCCTGTTAATGACACATGCCCATTGGGATTTGCAGGCTCTGCAGTGGGACTTGAAGTTCCAGTGGGTACAGAATCAGGAGAATCTGACATGTTCCAGATCTCAGAGGGTACTGCAAACGATCTGCAGTGGTGGTTAACAAACTGCGATTGAATAATAATAATAATAATAAGGGAGTTTTATAAAGCGCGCGGTTACGCTCACAGCGTGTCCCTGCGCTAGGACAGAAAACTCATGCAGGCAGGCCGCAGAGTCAGCTAGAATAGTTGAGTGTAGAGATGTGTTTTTAGCTTCTTCCTGAAGTCGGCTTCAGGCGCTTCTAGGCGAAGATCCAAGGGTAAAGCGTTCCAACCCTTCGCCACCAGATAGCGAAATGATCTGCCTCCCATGCGAGCCTTTCTTGTCCTCGGGACCTTTAACAGGCCACCATGAAAGGAGCGCAGCGCTCGCATAGGTTCATACCTGGAGACCAGACTCTGAAGTGGTGCTGGTGCCCTCCCATTAAGGATACGATGACAGGTGCAGAGGGCCTTAAACTCGACCCTGCTCTTCACTGGAAGCCAGTGAAGAGTCTGCAGGGCTACTTTGGAGGCCGATCTTTTAGGAAGCTTCAGAATAAGGCAGGCTGCCGCGTTCTGCAACACCTGGAGACGATTTAATACCTTGCTGGTTGTTCCTAGGTACAGTAGGTTACCGTAGTCCAGGCGCGATGTAACGAGGGCATGCACCAGCGTCCTACGGGCAGACATGGGAAGCAGATCTAAAACCTTCCGCAAACTTTTTAGGACGCTGAAACAGATACCCACCACCCGGCCTATCTGAGGTCCAAAGGACAGATCAGCATCAAGCCAAACTCCAAGATTCTTGGCTTCCCGACAGGGTGTTGGAACCTCGCCCAGACAAGAGGGCCACCACGCCGACGACCACACAGAAGGGCTCCCCCCCACCACGAGCACCTCGGTCTTATTGCCATTTAATTTAAGGCAATTGGTGGACATCCAGGTTGCCAACTCCTGCTGCAAACCCAACCACATCTGACTATAGTGCCAGATCTGTAACTACTGGGATGGGGCGGCCATCTGGGAGAGGTGGAGATCAGATGCCTCTGGTCTGCAGCTTAATCGGAACTTCTCATCAACCTACTGGAGCTCCAAGTGATCTGGCTGGCATTGAAAGTCTATCCTCCAAGAAAAGGCTAGTGCAGGTTAATCATCTTTCTCCCCCACCCCACATCTCAGGCCCTTCTCTTTATTCTTTCTCTTGCCCTGCAGGGCTCTGCCTGGGGCATCTTAAAGGGCTATCTTTCTGCCATCTCAGCCTTACTGCCGTTCCCAGATCAGCCAGCCCTGTTTAAATCCCCTATTGTGAAGAGGTATTTGAAAGGTCTTCAACACATGTTCTCATCTTCACCCTTCATTTTGCCTCGTTGGGCCCAAAGTTTAGTACTCGCCTTTCTGATGAGCGCTCCTTTTGAGCCACTACACAACTGTTCTCTCAGGCGACTTACCATCAAGACTGCCTTTCTAGTTGGCCTTAACATCCGCCCAAAAAGAGTTTGGGTGGATGACCAACTCATCGTGGGGAATGTCGTTGCAAATAAAGGGAACACAGTGCAGAAACAGACAATCTTCTGATGAATCAGCTTAACCGCATGCGTGCGGCCGTTTTTCCAGCTGTGCGCTGGAATTTCATAATCACCATGTTGAGCTACGAGTTCACCTTGTCATCCGCAGTGGGTAGGTAATGCTGATGACGAGCTGAGCTCGTCATCAGCATCGAAGGGGTTAATCCGGACACCACATCAACCTACTGGAGCTCTAAGCAATCAGATTGGCATTGAAAGCCTTTCTATCCTCCATCAAGGGAAGGCTTGTGCAGGTGTTCACGGACACTGCCACCATGTGGTACTGCAACACACAGGGCATGGTGGGGTTGTGGACTTTGCCTCTGCACATGGCTGGAACATCAAAGCATACCTGTGGTGGACCACGTAAAGGTTTGGGTGGATGAAAAACTCTTCGTGGAGTATATTAGAGCAAAGAAAGGGAAGGCGTTACAGAAACAGGCAATCCTCTGATGGATCATGATATGACTTAAAATCTGCTATGCATTGCCTAAAAAGCAACCCCCATCTCTAGACACGTTCGAAAGCACTACTGCCTGGACAGTCCGGTCCGTCGGGGCAGGCACTATGTCCTTTCTATCCTGCAGGACTCGTTAGTGTGAAATTGCTTTGAAGACCCGCCTGTGGGGAGGTACTTTTTGGATATCTACTGTAAGGTAAGGAATCTGCAGTTGGAAGTTTCTGAGATGAACAAGTTACTTACCTTCAGTAAGACCTATGCTATCTACCCTCAGATTCACTGCAGACCCACGCATCTTTCCCTATCTGCAAATGGATTTCTAGGGACAGGCCTTTCCTCGTACGGAGCCCTAGTTTTCCCCACCAGTGGTCATTGTTCTTCATAGCTCTGCGCTCCTGGTATGGAAATTCGCAAAAAGAAATTGATGTCGGCGCCCTCGGTTGGCGTCTATATAGGCACCTTTCATGTCACTTCAGACGTAAGCAAAACTACATGGAGCAGAACGACTTCACCATACCGGCGCGCATGGATACTGCTCACTAAAAAAAAGTCTGTATCCAGTCTTACGCTTTGGGGTAATTCTAAGGTAAGGAATCTGTGGCTAGATGGTCTCTACCAGATCAGGCGTTACCAAAGGTAAGTAACTTGTTCAGCATGATCTTGTCATGCAAAAGGGTGTGATGTTTGCAGTAAAATGACAGAAAATACTCAGAGAAGGCATCCGATTAAGAGGTCTGATGCAGAATGAGCACTGACGAAGAGGAAAAGCAGATTGGAGAGATCTGCTTCTAGTAATACTTCAATGTGGCTATGTGGATTTAGTTTTTTTTTTTTTTTTTTTTATGTATGGGCGTGTGACCTTACTGGGTAATACACTCACAAAAGCTCTCTTGGGTCCTGTCAACCTTCTTTGTAAAACCTCTAGCTCAACCCTAGGTAGTTGTGGCTTCAAGCAGCCAGGCTCAAACAAAGGAACTAGTGCAAAGCATTAAGAAGAAAAACAATAAAATAAGGAAGTCACAACACAAAAGAAATCCGGCACAATATATGTACAGTAAGATATTTTTATGAATTTTTAGACACCAAGATGAGCAAAATCTAACTGTGTTCCATTGATATAGATTTTTAAAGAAAATGTCATTCTCAGTTTAATCGCAAACAAGCAATGTTAACCGTAAAGTTTGTAAATGTTTGAAAGGGTTGTGTTTAACTACTCTGTCCTAACTGAGGCGACTAAATCTGGCAGGGAGAAGGTCGGGGGCCACTATGGAGTTCAGAACTTTACAGCACGATTGCCATAGTCTTAAAGTGGAATGGTCCTGAAGCTGAGGATGCAGGAAATGGAGGATGTTCTGGGTGCTGTGCAGTGGGCGGGGTGTGTCCTTGCACCTACTCCTCGGTCCATGGGTTCAGTGGGGAGAGTTTGGCCACAGAGGTCGCGGTCCCTCAAAGTCCTCTTTGAGCCAGTAGAAGGCCAGCTGCTTCTGGGCTACTGGTCACAGTGGATCTAGTGGCATCCTTTGGTGGAGGCTAGTGGCCCTCTTGGACAACCAATCTGCGTTCAAAATGACACTCCCGGTTCAGATGCAATTTTTGGGGACAATCCATCTTTTGGGGCGCCCGGTGACGGTCAGCAGTGATTCTCCAGCAGTGGCTACAGACTTGCCAAGTTGGAACTCCAGGTTTGATGGCTCTGGTGCTGGTTCAAGGAGTCCAGTTGACTAACCTTTGAATGCACTTCTTTGTCTGGGGCTTGGTAGAGACATTTCTTAAAGCTAGGAGCCACCGGCATAGTCCTCCCTTCACTAGCCCAAGGAGTGGCAGGTGCAGCCCAGCAGATGGTGCATCCTCTTTGCCTAGTTCAGGTGTCAGCAGGACCGTCCTATTTTGGTTTTTCTCCAGTTCTGTTGTGATCTGAGGTTCAGGGTGTCAGGGGTGCCATATGTATGCCCAGAAAGTACCCTGGTGGGTGTTGGGGGTGATGTGATTACTTACCAATGGGCTACCACAATCCTTCTCCACTGTGATGACGTCCATTTGTGTGGCAGCTAGCAATCACGGGGTGCACTAATCTGCCCACCCCCAAGATGTCTGAATCCTTCCTTGGTGATGGGATCGGGAGCCCACTGTAGAGGTGTGGCTACCTGTGGTTTACACGCCAATTGCAAAACCGGTTTGGGCACTTGTCTCCCTCTATTCCCACTGGCAGCTTGTCTTCCTGAACAGAGGGGCAACCCTTCAGAATTGTGATCGCCATTTGCCCACCAAAGGCTTCTTCACTTTTGATAATCGCCTTTTGGGCCAACACCCTGAGTGGCTGCTTGCGAGGGGAGGTGACCTCTTCCTCTTTAGCTAGCTACATTTGTTCCTAAGTCTGGAAGCCCTTCTCGCTACTTCCCAGGAGGTCAGAAAGAGGTCTAGTGTCCAGCAACCATGTGAGGCCACTGGACAAACTAAGCTACAGAGTGGGAACTTTCTAAAAGTTGCTTTTCCTTAAAAGTGACCATAAATTTGACTTGGGCATCGTCCAGTTTAGCTACATGATTAATTTAATAACTTGAAATACCCATTTTAGTAGTCCTATTCACAAGTTATCCGGGCTGAGCCGGTAACTGTTATCCAATGGGGCTACTAACTTTTCCACAGCAAAACAACAAGCTGGAAATGCTGCTGTCAGGACGGATTAAATTCATATGTCCAACTTAATAATATATAGCTTCCTGCCTAAGGACCCCATAGGCCTTTCACTGGAGAAACTTCTATATATTGTTATGGGAAATGAGGGCTTTGCCTTTGGTTTAAATGGAAAAGTCAAACTATCTGTATAACACGGCTCTTACAGAGTGCAGTGACAGGCTGGGAGTAATTTTGTACCTTGTCAGACACAGGTTGGTATAAACTTTGCTGCTGCTGCCCGGCAGGGTTGGGGGGGAGGAGTACGGGGTACATTCTGTCTTACATGCCCTGGGTAAATTTGGTACCATGTAAGTCGACATATGTCAATTGGGGGTTGCCAATTCAACATACACTTTGTAACCTTTTAGAGCACTGCCACTAATGTCTGGTTTGCAGGCCTCCATGTACTCCGAGTCAAAAATCCAGCAGCATATGTCATAAACTTTGTTGGTGATCATGCAGAATGAGACCTTTCCTTACAATTGCAAAAACTCCAACAGTGTGGGATATACAGAAAAAAGTTTGCCTTGCAGACAGTCCTCTGACGTCAAGACCAGTGGCATTGTCTTTGAGAGGTTCAGCGCTGACGTGCTCCCTCTTGAAAGAAGGGTCAACATCGGCACATCAGTGTTGCTGCTCGCTGTCAAAATCTGCTTTGAGACAATCAGCATCTCTAGCGATCACGACGGCATCAGCTCATTCACCGCCGCTGAGCACTAGTTTGACTCCAACATTAACACACGACATGGAAAAGGCCTAGATCACGGTCACATCCACAGTATGCTGCAAAAAGGCCTTGTACAATGTTAAATCCTTCTCCTTCGTTGTCCAGAATTTCACAAGTGGTAATCTCTTCTTCACCAGGGTGGTCTTGATTGCCTTTCTCCCGTTCTACAGTACTTCAAGCATCCTGTGATCCAGTTGCTCAAATAGAGCAGTAAAACCTCTAGATGATCCATTGCAGGCACACTCTGGTCCCTTGGGTTTCACCATTTAGGGAATGGAAGTCAACTTCCATGTCTCCAATCAAAGTGGAACCGTCCTTCAACAATTAAATTAACACTATCGAGAACACTCACAGAAGGGATACATCCAATGCCTGATCAAGATTACTATAGGCTGATTTGATGCAATCTTCCTATACTCCAAAGTCCCCACGACAGTCACTATCCAGATTATCCCTTGTAGATTATTTTCTTACCGTTTAGGATGCTTTAATTAGAGGAATTACTAAATTGAACATCAGTATAGGTAAGCCTCAACCAACTGCTTGTCATCCTTGCATTTCTGCCGCCAAAGCCAGCTCCGAAGCCTCTTCTTCCCTTTTTACCAAAGGCTGTTGGGCATTGTGGAAGAAAACATTCTTAACTTGTCCGTCTTTAAAGACGCTACTCCAAGACCTAAGAAATGTAAGCCACCCCAACAAGATCCTGATTTTTTTTAAAGTGGATCCTCAACCTCATTCAATCATAGTTAGTGGTTAGACGGAAGCATGCTTCTGCTCCTGAATCCACAGCTGCTCCCTACAAAGAGCAAAAGAATGACTGCTACAGGGAAATAGACCTGCAGTTCGGCTTCCACTCACCTTAAAAAATGCCAGCACAACAGCTTCTGGAGAGATGTCACAGAGATGGTATGAAATCCTTTGGATCTGGTCTACAATCACATAGGTAACACAATTTTTGGTTTTAGAGATGGTTAAAGAAAGGTCTTTAATCTCAAACCAGTCCATCAGTGCCTCAGTTGATTCAGCTTAAGTATGAGCTACATCAGTCTGTCATGGGATTTCATTTGGAAAATTGTCTTGGCTTCCTTTTTCCTCCTTAACCTGATGCTCAATTAAAACTTGCAAATGTATCTTTACCAAGTGCCTAACTCTTTGGGCAACATACTGAGGAAGAGATGGTCAGGCTGAAACATGAAGTGGAAACACTCAAAGCGGTTTTCCTTGGAAGCTCTGTACCTTATGCCAGTTTTTGGGTAGCTTAGCAGCTTTACCTATACAATTAGTACTTCACTTTTTAGGTTTTCAATGTTAGGAACAGGGCTTTAAGTTGGCCAACTCCCTGCCCATCTCAGCCTTGTGGTAATTAAAAACAGGCATTGGAACTGGCCTCTATCGAGCCTTAAAATCATGTCCTTAGCTGTAATGGAAAGATCTCTGATTTATGAACGGTGACAAAAAAAAAACATTAAGGTAATCCGTCAGTGATTTAGTTCCTGTATATATTTTGCATTTAACTTTGCATTCCCCAAGAGTGTTGGCTATTTTTTAGATGATTCTGTATTGTTTTCATGTTAGCATATTGCTCTTGAATAGTGCATCTTTCTACTGAGTCGCCGCTAGGTATTAACAGGCTTGAAAGCTCTGGAGCTGAAACTGAAGGCAGTGCTAGTTTCCCTCACTGCCGAACAGTGGATCAAATAGAGGTTTGTACATGGTCATCCAAAATGTGGCCACTCCGCAGAACGTAGAGAGCAATGTTTATGTATTCCAGTTGCAATTGTGATTCTGTGCAAATGTGTATGAAGCAGTTAAACAGATGAGAAAAATATTGACTGGGCGAAAGTAAAAGAAAATGCTGTACATACAGGTGAGAGGGCACATAGTGTGTTTGGTGGTGATGAAGTGAAGGAGATTTGAGGAAGTGCATTCAGGGGATTGAAAAGAGTACTGAAGAATTAAGAAATGAGGTGTAAGATAGGCAGATGGATGTGATGTGAAGAGAAAAAGGGTGTAAATGTCTAACAAAGTGAACATAACATGATTGACAGACACTTTGAAGACCTCTGCCACTTCCGTGGACCTCTAACGTTTAATTCACTGTTTCATAATTACAGAATTGAAACCTATTTTCAATTTTAATTATTTACAACAAAATCATTCTTGTTACTCATATTTTAAACATCTAACAACTATTGACAAAGTCGGGTGTATGCCAGCTGTGTTGTATATCTGGAACTTAGAGTGAAACCCAAATACCGGTCAGGTGGTACACTATAAAAATCAGCAACATGATTACATGTTTAATCCAAACTCTTAATTACCTAGGTCACACCATTTTAGAGCCTCCCCCCCCATTCTTTTTATCCCACTTAACCCCCTGCTTCGGAAATATCATGGACCCATAAATTTGTCTCAACACGTATTTTCCTGATCTACTTAGAAGCCATTTATTCTTTGCTATTTGATGCTTTCAGTAACTAATGGGTCTTTTTAGAAACCTAGACCTTGCATGTTTCCATTCCCGCTAGGAACAACAAAGCGCAAAATCAATTTGATAGTGTACGCTTTGCAGAAGTTTATAATCCTAGGAAATTGTGTTCAGTTTTTGCATTATCCAATATGTTTACTTTGGTGTTATAATGTAATTTTGTAAGCCTGGCATTAATAATCTTATGGTGCAAACTGTGTGGAAAGGCCATTTATAGTTTGATTACAAATGTTTCTCACTTGCTGGTGTGCTCATTAGTATCTTCACTCTCAAATAGACATATTATATGAGCATGGCATCCTTACCTAAGATTTAAAATGCTGCTCATTGTGTACTGTCCCAGATTTTCATAAATGCCTCATGGATCATATGAGGGAGTCTAAAGCAGACCAATAATGCAAAATACATTCAAAGATATAAATGGTGTGCATGGTCTTATTATAAACGTTTTTCTACATTAGGATGAACATTATAAATGTTTGTTTCCTTACCCGGTTTGTTCTTTTAAAGAATATCTATATCGTCGGCATATTTGTTTTAACCTGGAAAGACTGACAAGAAATCTATCTACCCATTCATATCTTTTGTCAAGGAAAATAAATAGGCCTAATGGGGGTATTATTTTCAAGTGTTTTTTTCTTTTCACCAGGAAGGTTTGCCCCATCATATGTTTCAGAGCATTGAATAATCCGCAACATAAAAATCTAGTTGTTTTTTCCACTATGTAACTTTTGTCACTTTTTTCTTCAATCTTAAACAAGTTGAAATGAACACTTGAAACCGGACATCTTCCTTCCATATGCTGTTTATTACTTTGCACATTTAAAGTGAGTGTGCATCCAAGTTTTCACTCTCGCACATTGACAAACATTTAAAGCAACTTGTGCGTCTCTTCCTCCTAAATGTCTGATTACTAGGAGGCAGAAAGATGCCACCTGCCAAGTTATAACTTTCAGCTGATAAAGGTAGAACGAAGTGGCAGAAGTCATTCTAAACAATCATTAGCAAAGCCAGTAGGTCTTGTCCAGGAATTTCTTCTAATCAGTAGGAACTATGAGTTTGTGGACTTCATAAACTTAGGATGGTGCCAGACTGGTTCCATGCACCCCTGGGGGTATGTCTTTCCTTGGACCAGCTAGCTCACAGTGTCATTGTTATACCCCCTAACCAAGACAGGGTGCGAACAGTTCTGGCAACTACTGAACATGACTACACTGATCCCTCTGGAACCGTGGTGACAGATCTAGAATCTTTCACTCAGACACTCGTGCTCTCTTTTGCTCGGAGAAATATACAAAGAAGACGCAAAGGGATGTTTTTCATATTTATTGACCCAAAGTGATTCTTGTATAGAAAATGTGTGCTGCAATGTTCAATAGACTGAAGCAGACAAAAGTTATAATAAGTGTCAAGGCAGTGAATAACACTAAAGGTTCCACCAACTTGTTGAGGCAACTTATATGTATTCATATATAGTATTATAACAGTCTATCGTACTCCTACGATGCCAACCGTAACCTACGTGTCTGTGAAGAGACCCACTTCTGGATGAGCTAACCCCTTTACCTGGTGGGTAAGAGTGTAGATCCCGGTCTTGGTCATGAACTGGACACCCCTCACGGAGATGTCAGTCAGCTGCTGGGTGAAAGCTTCAGCGTTCAGGGACCCTTCAAAGTAAGCAGAAGTGTCTCCTCTGATTATACTTGGGAAACAAAAGGTTATATGTAGAAAATGGCATCCTTGCCTTGTGCCAATATTGTTTGAATTCCACAGATAGTGTGTCGCCATATAGACGAAATAACAAACACATTCATATAACACGTGTGAGGCCCTTTCATATAACACGTGTGAGGCCCTTGTACACAATGCCAAGGCAGTGTGAAAGTTTTCTTAAGAAGTTCTCCATGTCGATGTTTCCAAGAAATGAACCCATGTGCCACTAGTGCAAATGTGCATCAAAAGTTGATGGGACACCTATTCCTCATACATAGGTCTGCTTAGAAGCTATCCAAAGCAAACTAATTATTTCTTTAAAAAAATGAATCCGCATATATGAAGGAAAATACAAAAATGTATACAATAAAAGGGTGATAAAAATTGCTTCCAAATCAGGCTCTCGTGCAATTTGGAGACCCAAAGCATAAAGAAAGTTGGCAATTTTAAACAAATTTGAAGTTAAAATCGGGCCAAATCAAAAGTTCCCACCATATGTAAAACCAAATCTTTACATGTTTCGAATGGTAAATGAAACATTGCTGTTCCAGCAAACACGAGATGATCCCAGAGACACCTCGGAGCACATTGATGCAACAAGTATGTTCCCATCCAATCCCCACGGCAGCCGCTGAGAAAGCGAAGTCCCCCCACTCAATTTTTCGTTGAAACGCAGCCTAGATGCAAACCACCAGGAAAGGTCATAGAATGTGGCCAGGACGAGTGAAATCTGTAAGGGACAGTTTGGCCTTCAGCGGGTCCATTAGTATGTGTATGTCTGAAGGTTCAACCAATTGTAAACCCAAGCACAAGTCCAGAGCACACTCGTGAGTGTACAAGAGGCAGCGGAGCACAGGCTGTACGCAATGAGCCATACAGGCCAAAATGACCGCAAACCATGCTCATCCAGTTGTCTAAGCAAAGGCATGACAAAGAAATGCACCATGCGTTCATGGCACAAAAGGACCTGAGTCAGTACCAGCTCCATCCGATCTTGAACTGGAACATCCATTGCGAAGACAAAATAGTAAAATTAATATCCCTGCCACTAGGAACGGGACCAGCGGAAGACCTCCAAAAATGCTTCAGAGGATGGAGTTGGCAAATGATGGACTAACTCCAAACACTGTCTGGAAGGTGCTGAACAACCTAGAGCCAATGCTCCTAATAAATCCTACAATTCTAGTCGTACTACCCGTGTTTAAAATACTATGGGCCAGCTCCCCAAAATGTTGTGGGAAGTTGGTTCGGAGAAGCACCTGTATCTCCGAAGAGGAAAGCGCCACCTGAAGATCAAACGTCTCCCTAGCTGGCGTTAAGGCCACATCTTCTTTTTTAAAGGAGGCTTTCAGTTTGCTAACGGCATCAACACGCACGTTGGTATGATAAATTGAAGGCCATTGCGTATCCTCCCAAACTACACAGGCAGCCGGGAACAGGACTTGTGTACAGCATGTAACAATGGTAGATATGTTCACCTCATAGGCAACTACTGGTTTTATCCTGCAGCAACCTTGACTGGTCAACATCAGATTACTCCCATTCAAGAGCAATCTAAAAGTCTGGTATATCATGGCTGCCGGAGACCCTTTCAAGTAGCAGGACAAGTTTGCCAAAGACTATTTTCATGTTCCATGAAAGAAAACGTCCTTGCATGCTAGGGGCCCACGTAAGTATTCTCGCAGTCAGAACAGCTGTGAAACGTCAGTTTCCTTATTCCGATGCAAGAATGTGAAAGCAAGCTACCATTGTTCATATATGTACCCTTCACCCAACTCTGTGTGCCCACTTGCTGGTCTTGTAGACAGTATTGAAAGTGGAAAGTCAAGACTGGTAGTGTAATGTGCCCATAGATGATCCAATTTGAGAATACTATCCTCAACGTTAAAAGGTAATTTCTACAGTCATTAAATATGTAACATAGTGTATTTAGCAACCTTTCATGCCTTAGTTATCTGTTGTTCTGAAAGGTGGTATTGTGAAACATGTGTGACGTGTCTGTAGTGTCCAGCTTGACACTAGAATTGACCTAAGTTGGGGCTACCCATGTTGTAACGCAGACAAGTCTTGCTGAACATCTATTGTGGATGAGACAATATTACCTTTAAGTACCTTAAGAATATATTCTGGATGATAGGGTAATCATACCATTGTCCACTACTGCAACAGCCTGTTCTAAGATTGCCCTGTCAATCTCACGCAGCCTTTTAGTAGCATCTAAAGATATTTTCCATATTTCATTTTAGATAGTATAAAGGTAGCGCTTTTGATGTGGTTTCCGAGGACCCATTAAAAAGTCTTGGAAGTCCAGGTCATCAGATAGTAGGGACAAGTGCTATTGTACCTGAGGCGGTGTCGAGGTTTTTAGCTGGCCAAGTCACACCTTCCCAACCCTGTAAGGTGTCACAACCACTGAATGTTCACTCTGCACGTCAGGCCTATTGGCTTTAAATCCCCTTGCTGTTACCTAGGAATCTATTCTGACATTTGTTAGTGTCTAGTGGCCAGACTAACCATCCCTTCCAATTGGGATCTGATGAGTTACGCTTACTCTTACGCAGCATGCTGTCATTCGTGTTTTCATTGTATGGTGTTTATTGATGGCAGTTGCTAAAACAAGTAAGAGTGGGCACGTGATGTGTTCAAATCCTTGATCTTGGCCAAGGCACGTTGTCCGTTGCACAGTTTTATTCAGAAAAATCATTTGTTGTGGTATTGAACGGGCCCTAAATAAAGCCTCTGTTATCTGAACCTGCCTATCACCAGATATATTTTACATCTACCATATCCTTCCTAAAGTTTAAACCTTGTACAGAGAGCAGGGACAGGAAAGAAGCAGAGTAAAGAGCTTGGTGTCAGTTATCATATTTTTCTTTGCAAGTTGCAGTGCAAGCATTTAATAAAATGAGGCTGGGTTGGACGCATCATAACCAGAAAAATAGTCAAACTTCTGTGCGAATGTGTTGGAACTACCCCTTCGTGGTGAGGATAATGTTCCCATTGTGTAAAGTTAAATTCTTCACTAGGCGTACTCGCCTTGTGTACAGAATGATGACCGTAATGTTGAAAACTGAATATCTCATCAAAATGAACTGTACCATCATATAACTCATCGGAAGAAAACACAGTGGAATGTTTTACATCTTCTAACATTTCATACACTGTATCAATGACCGAATCATTAGAAATTGTTCTAGGGGTGATAATTTAATTTAAGGAAATTTTAAACAAATGCAGAATTTGCAAAAGTTCTGTGGGACCATGCACCTCAAACAGTCCATTGTCCCATACAATCCCATCTTTAACTTTAACAGCTGAAATGTTCACCAGCGACAAATGTCTTTGTTCACGGTGTGGTTTCTGAACCAAGTTTACTATGTGTATTGCAGAGCGTTCTGGAACAAAATGTCCATTCAGGTGAAAGAAGAACAGTCAAGACCAATCCAAAGGGCTAGGAAAATAATGCAAATGTAATCCAAAGGTGTAACCATTGAGAAACAATGAATGTTCTTTTCAGCGAAAGATAGAGAACACGCACCTTCAGCTCAAAGGGGAAGGGCGGTGGTGCTTCAGATGCTTGGGAAGAGAAATCATCAAAGTCTATGAAGTATCCAGAAGCCATCTGGTTTATCTTGGGCTGCTCTGAAAATTAGTTTGAATTAGATAAAGACTCGATCTGCGGTACATTGACGTAGACCTTGTTCTTTTCAGGATTCCCCATTGAGATCTATGTCTATGTAATTGAATGAACAGTTATCCTTTTCGAAACGGGTAGAATACAGATTTCGTTGTTTATCGTTCTCTTGTTTTTTTTTTTTTTTTTTTAAAAACCTTTATTGAAATACGCATATCAGTACAAGCGCAGGCCTACAACCACAGGGGCCGGCCGCAAAATCAGGAGAGCCAAAAAGGAGCAACATCAATGTGTACGGCAAAATGAATACAGTATAGACGTGGAATAAAGTCGCTACACAGTAAGCGCCAGGATAAGAAAGGTTCCATTTTATGCTTTATAGAGGAGGTAGTAGCCATATCTACCAGGGCGTCATGCAACATACGCAGAAAAAAGGGGGGGGGGGACGGGAGGGATATAGCCCCCCACGCAATCAGGTAACCATAGTAGGGCAAGGCCCAACGACATCCCATACCCATCAAAGGGTCAAAAATAAAGGACAAGCCATAGCAAACAATTGAATAGGACGCCACATCGACAGCCCACCCGCCCCGAAAAAGGAGAAAGTGCAGACACTTGCGAATCGAAGGAGAAAGAACAAAGGGACATAGCCCACCCCCTAGAAAGGAAGCAAAAAGGGACCATAGAACAAAACAAGCTAAAATAACAAACACCCCCCCCCTCCCCCCCCCCCACACCCTACATCACTGTAATGGCTATGGCCTACCCCACTAAACAGCGTGCCAGTCGCCCCAGAGTCACCCAAAATATAGAAGAAAAGAGAAAGGGAGAAATAACGGAGAAAGAAAAAGGCGAAAAGGAGAGAAGAGGAAAAAGGAAGGAGGGAGGAGAGGAGCCGGCGATCGAAATACAGAACACCTCCCCACCCGCAACAAAAGAGCAATAATCGAGGTCAAAGAGGATACCGAGAAAAGCCTACACAGAGGATGGAAACAGGAACTGTTCAAATAACGAGGCCCGGAGATGCCATTAACAAAACGAAAGTCCCGCAGGCACCCAGGCACAATCACCCCTGTCCACTTCTATGAAGAGCAGAACTGCCAGACCCCGGCATGGCCAAGAAACAGTACGATATAGTGGGATCATACCAGTCAGGGAAAGCAAGTGGAATCTTCGCGGAACACCGTCCCGGCCACCAAGAAGCAACCAGGAAAACTCGGCAGCAGTCAGAATGCAAAAGTACACCGAATATCCATGTGGCCAAGCACAAAATCTGGGCTGTCCAGCACGAAGCAAAGAAATCAGGATGTAGGAAACACTGCAGCATCGGCACCGGGTCCACTTGATCCTATAGAATCGAACACCCATCTGTAGATCCCAGCACAGCAGCTGGAGGAGTCTCAACAATACCAACTCGGGGAGACGACACAGCGTCACAAAATGGCAGAGCAACCATGGCGGCGATCCACAACTCCAAGGCCCGGCATTTCAAGGACAGGTCGATCCGCAGTGCAGCTAGGGCAAGCGAGACATCACTTCGTGTAGGGGCCGCCCAAAGCAAACGAGGTCCGGGGAGAGCAAATGCAGCAACGTCCCTGTCTCCAGGAGGAAGACACTCCGAGGGGCCATCCGCCATCTTGAACAAATCGCCCGCCGCCATCGTCTCGTCCGCCTCCAAGTCCACCATGAGCGCCGGAGGTCCCAAGACACACAGCCGAGCCGCGGTGGACGGCGCCTGGCGGAGAAAGGAGAGTCACCAGAAGAACAGGCATGCTCCCCACAACTCTCGGGGAGCCCTGCACCGGATCCCAGGCGGGACAATCAACAGGAGTGGGCGTCTCACTCGAGGGGTGCCGGACAACGCGGCGTCTCTCTCCGGTCCGGCAAGCAATCGGGCATGTGGGGCGACCCACTATCGGGGGTGGGTCCGCTCCAGTGCCACCGGCTCGCGGCTCTCAGGCTCCCACCATCAGGTCTCACCACCGGTTCCGGACCGTCGGCGCTCCGAACACCTCCGGGCAGGCACTGCACTCGAGGCCCCGGCGCCAGGGCCGGGAAGGTCGGCAAGACAACAAGGGCAGAACTCAGAAACCACTGCACGCCGGAGCCCCGGAAACAGACGGTAAGTGAAGGCTCTCCCTTAGTAACCGAAATCGGAATGCCCCGAACAGGATTAAAGACAGGATAGGTGGCGGGGAGGAAGGGATCACGGAGCGAGGCGTTTATGCGACCGTTCCGATCGCCATCTTGGCTCCTCCCCCCGTTGTCTCTTGTTGAAGATACCCGGCTTCATTTGTAATTAAAGCTTCCATCTGAACCTTTTGTATGGTAGCAAGAGGAGATTGGTAGCTACCCAGGAGTTCCTGCAGCATAACTTTTGAGAATCAGCCACTTAGTGTGGTTTGATCAGGCCATAGAGACACACTGTTTGTCTCACGTCTGGCAAGTGGCAGGAGAAGTACCTTCAAAAGCCATGGCAGGCCCAAATTCTTACTTGTTCACAATCTTTTCTCTGACCAGGTCCCCCAACCTCCAGGATCCAGCCAGTCCTTGCTGGAACAACTTTCATTTGCGTTTTACTTGGACTGCTTTGTTCGCCCCAGAAATCATTCATATCCTGTAAAGCAGCCAAACATTCATTTATGTCAAACGGTGTTTCTACCGCCACTCTGCGGGCATTATCAAGATCTGAACCTCTCCTCTTAACCCCAAGGAGTCCGACGATCCTGTGAATTTTTTGGCATATTGTTCTAAGCCTTCTGGACCCCATATAGGTAATGGACCCAACTGCGACACAAGCCTAATAACCTTGTGTTAAAGACTTCTTTAAATCCTTTTTTTTCCTCTCCACGACCACGTTTCCTTCGGGATGGTAAGGAGACAAATGCAGGGTTACACCCAAACTTCCCATGGCCTCTTTGTAAGCCCGAGTGGTAAATGCTGGACCTTGATCAAAATGTAGTATGCCAACTGCTTCTGTCCCAATAAAGACTCTTGTATCCTTTATAACAGTTTGGGTGTCAGGAGATCGCTGTGGCCTTACATCCAGGAATCGAGAGCAGGAATCCACTGCCACCAAGATATACTTGTGAACCCATCCTGTGTGAGGGGGTCGCGGTGCCCCAAATAAACACAAGCCAAGGGCTTGTTCGAAATAAAGAGGTGTCTGGAGTGGACGCGCCACTTTCGAACTCTTCATCTGCTGACAGATATTGCATCTCAGGACAAAGTCCATTGTCGGTTTGTAAAAACCCAGCCACCAATAGCGTTGCTGCATAGTGAAGCTGTAGCAGCCACCCCTGCGTGTGCAGAAGCTAGACGTCGTGCAGCCATAATTAATCCCAGGCTGCGATCACTTTTTGGCATTACTCTGCCTCCCCCCCCCCCCCCCCCCCCCTCTTGGAATCTGAGCATATGGTGTGTTTTGTGCATCTACCTTGTAGGAGTACTTGAGTTGAAAGACTTTAGCAGGTGTTTGTCATTGCATGCAGCATTGTCGGCCACCATGATGTCTTTCTCTATTCTTGTACTATGCGAGTGATTGCAGCAACTGCGGCAGTGCGAGCTGTTACCTTTGCGGCATCATCAGCCAGTGAGTTCCCAGCAACATAAATGCCAACAAGTTGATTGCTCTATGTATGAATAATATGAGCCTGTGTATTGTAGTTTTGAATCACACCGTGAATCTGATTGTACATGTTTCTGGTTTTAGGCTCTAAATGTGATCATAAGATATGACTTTCTCTTTTTATATTATTGTGTTACTTGGCCTTCATATTTAAATGTATATATCATATATTTTGAAGTAAATCTGCTGCCTAAGGTTTCCCTTCACTGGGAGTTTACATTAATAGCATGGGTTTCTGATTTTCACACTAATTTGATCCCTTGGCAAGCATTATTTCAGCTTTGCCACCTGTCCCCAAAGCAATTTGTTCTTCACTGTGCTGCCTTGTGAATCCCTTAATCCATTCTGACTGCAATAATGAAGATACTCGTATGACTGTACACAATAACACAAATCACAATATGTTTGGGGAATCCAGCATCTGTATTTTGTAGTGCTAGCACCAGAGCCTGAAGTTCTGCCAGCTGTGCCATGCAATCTGATAGCGACTGCTCCTAAGTTTGTTCACAACGGAAAGTTCTGTTGTGCATACGACCTCTTACGACTGTGCATGCAGCTGAAAATTGGTATTTGGTCCCTACAGCAGGCTGAGCAGAAACATCAGTATAAATGACATAGTCCTAGCGATCTAGAGGCATGATTTCATTAGGCAAAGAATATTCCTGCTCGTACTGGAGAAAAGCTTGTGTTTGTAGTGTAGGGTCAAATCTGTAGTCCACCTCAGTTGCAGTGAGGGAATTTGCCCATCGTCTCCATCTTGGATGTAGAGCTTTAGCATTCGGAATACTTGCTCTGGTAACTGCCTCTAAGGTTGTTACCTGTGTCACAACAATTTGTTTCCCTTGAGCCAGGGCGCATGCTCTCACCACAGCAGTTTGACCTGCTGTCAGTATGTTTTCAGTACAAAACACATTTCTGCAGTTGCATAGAGATGTGATTTATATGCAATCAGTACTGTCCCCTTCATTGACCGTGATGTTTGTGTACCCTGATGTACTCTTGATTACACGGATCACCAGGTTTGTTGTATTTACACGTGTCTACAAATGTTTGGAAGCTATCTGTCAGCTTGGACAGAACATACATTTTCCGTGTGTTCTTGTGATCAATGTGTGCTTAAAGTCTGGGCAAATGAGATCTTAGTATGGTTTTACCCGTTCTGCGTAATCTGGAGCGTATGTTCTGCGAAAATTCAGAAACCCTTAAGTGGATTGTAATCTTTCCATAGTAGTCGGAGGATGGAGCAACCCACATTTTACAAAAAACATTTTTTAGGTGCATTACCAGGCTCTTGCCCTCACTTGACAGCTCAATCCATTCGCTACGTCTAGTGTTATTTTGTGTTTCTTCCACACAGTGCTATTCATTAGTGCGGCACTGCCTGCATTTTGTACTGCCAATGTGCAAGTAGCTGGGTTTAAGTCTTTGTAATCTAATACTAGATGAAATGATTGATCTGGTTTCATTACAGGAAACAGAGGATTATTCATTAAGAGTTAAAACTTTCAATCACAATTTGTTTTAGGATTTCCAGAACCTTGTTTTCCTTCATTCTTTATTGGATATTGTCTTTGAGGTTGTGGGGTTGACCTCAATTAAAAGTCATGATATGGTGAACAGTCATTCCAGCCCACATGGTTGCGGTATAACACAGAAGCTAGAGCTGAGGCCCACTCCCTGGCGTATGAGCATTTAATTGATTCTGGAATGAGGTCGGAAAAGGCTGGTAAAATCAGTTTCCCGTTTTGGGCTATCCATTACGAAGTCAGATGGCCAGTCATTTTGGCCAGTAGTATATCATAACCGTGAGTGAGTTACTTCAAAAAGAGGATCTAAATTTGGGCACATCACCCTCGAACCATAGTTGAACTTCGTATAAACAACATGGAACCCTTACCCTGGTATCCAGTGTTTCTACCATGATCTACTCACTCAGCGCTACTCCCACCTAACAATCCATCCTGTTCAGGCGAACTATCGTGACTTCTGCCGCGCTGTCCAGCATGGTCAATACCCACTCTCCTTTCAGAAGCAGTGTCCTCACAATCTGGGGCATACCTGATCTGAAGTCAAACTGCCTTCTTTTTAAGTTGAGGTTTTGATATTCTATGCTTGTCTTCCTGCTAAAATTATGTAGTCAGACGAGCGTTTACTCCTTTCTTGATTTCAAGTGCTAGTGTCAAGATTAAAAACACGCTAAAAGTTTGAAAAAATAACTATAGCAATAGGACAAGGGTCCAACTCAATCTATGCCACTTTACTCCACTCTGTGCCACAATGCTCTACGCCACTCGACTTTACATCCCTCCTCCACCTCTATATCAACACTCTGACACTGTACTCCGCTCTGCCACTCCATGCAGCACGCTATCTGCCACTCTGCTCTACTCCAGGACACACTTACACTACTCCAGTCCCTTCCACTTTACAACATTACTCAGTCTATCACACACCGTTCCATGGCAGTCCATGCCACTCAATCCTACTCCACATCACTCCATAACACCACAATCTACTCCACTTTGACACTCTATGAAATGGCTGAAGTATGTGCGAGGGCTTTCTGTATGACTTGGGTTATCCAGAGTTTATAATTATATAGCTTTGTTATAATTATAAAGTTTATATTACTTGTTTACCTGATTGTATATTGATATGTTTTATGTATGTTTACTATTATCCTACCATGTTAGTGACTACTATACTGCTCCCATTATCTCTGTTGACTCCTACTGCCCCTACCCTGTCTTTGTGAAGCGCTCTGATATCTGTAAGGATCTTGTTCGCGCTATATAAAACTTTGAATAAATAAATAAGTGCTAGTCTCATCTCTGCTCTGACTATTCCCCTCTCTCCAAACTTTTATTGAATTAATCCTGGGAGGAAAGAGAGGAATGTATATCAGTATCCTGATACCTATCAAACTGTTTGACGTTATTACAATTACGTTAGTTGTAACGTTTTTCAGTAGACTCCTGTGTTGGAGACCCAATCCGTGATTTTGTTTTGTCCTAGTTTTTCATATTATCCCACTTCTTCGTTGAAAAGTCGGGTATTTGCTTAGATATCCTTTTCAGAATTACTCTTTAATTGTAGTCTTCCTGGTCTAGCTTGCAAATTATCTCTACATGACATAGCCTAGGTTTTTTTGAATATTTTAGGTGACTTTTGCTCCTGTTTAGAAGGATATATTATGAGGAACAAGGGGACCCAATTACAGTCGGTCACGGACCTTGGGTAGTTAGCTATTTCCAAAGACAGTGGTCCCTAGACAGTGGATTCAATAGAGCAAAAAATGAATTACTATAGACCCAATCAGTGCTACATTTTAGGGCTGTCCAGCCGGATGGATATTTAATATATACTTGAGTATTTATGCATAAGCAAAAACAAATTTTGTGGGACGCAAGCCTGCACCCAACTACAGTGAAAAGGGACAAACAACTTAAAGCAGAGGCTACAGGCAAAGCAAACTGTTTAAACAACATTTAGATACAACAAACAAATTATCTGGAGGACACCTTTACACAAAATTAATAACAATACGAAAGTGTATAAGGTGTGCACAGTGTCGACGGCGTTTCGATCCTTAAAAGAGAATACAAGGATCATCAGGACATTGAGTTATTATGCCTGTGTACATTATGCCTGCAATGGCTAGAACCGTAGAAACACGGGGGGGAAGGGAGGAGAGAAAATAGCATAGCATTAGCAATGGGCGATCAACAAACATAGTTATGAGCGAGCCAGTCACTGGCAGTGAAAACGGCGTAGTGAGAACCATTCAAAGTTAAAGGAACAATTAGGTGCAGCAACGATATTGTGTTCAATACAGATGAGGGTAGTGCAAGAATTTCGAATAGGAGAAGAGAAAGGTACAGTATGATCGTGCAAAATCAATTAAAACTGACGCTCTTCAGAGGCATACAGACTCACTAGGAAGGGTAAATATCGGCGACTAGTACTCGAAAAAGGGTTTGCGCGTGAAGGTGAGGGTAGGGAAATAAAAGTACATGCTGTGAGTTTTATAGAGGAACATGAAAGAATTCAGGGATAATAAGGAACCTAAATTACCTATTCCGGCGATGGATTCAGAACTGACTGAATAGGTATGGGAAGAGCTGCAAGACAAGTCTTAATCAGGTGAACCGTGTTAGATCGATTTCTGATCAGCTGTGCGGACGAGGCACAGGGAAGCTGGTTAATAGGAAGCTGGGAAGGACTCAATAGTTGGGGCATATAAAGCACAGCGGATGGGTGCTTACCGTGTAGACGTTATCTGCATATATGGAGTAGGGGATGTGTTTGCTCAATTCAGCGGATGTTCTATGGAGAAAATTAAGGCAAAGTTGGCGTCTGAAGGGGGAGAAATTGAATATACTTGGATGAACGAGCAGATTGTGGCCGTCCTTACCTGCCATTTACGGGATAAGCTAAAGCCTAATCAGCGTTAGTTGGGCCGATCCGATGGATTCTGTATCTTCAGTGGAAAGGGAAACTATGTCAGGGGGTCCCAATGGAAGAATTTCCATATTTGGGCCCGTTGCCTCATCGCGCTTACTTGGAAATAAGTCTCTCATAGCTGCGGCGTCCTTCTCCATGGCGATTACAGCGATTTGTGGGTACGCCGGGAGTGGTTTAAGGCAGTAATAGAGCTGGTCATGTGACTAGGAGGGAAGTGAAAGAGAAGTAGAAGAGGATACACCTGTGCGAGTGTAGTGACCATTTTGAAGTGGTGTGAGATTGCAGGAGGAATACTTGTGAAAGGAAGGTGGGTGCTTAAGATGCTCACGGGAAATTACAGAACATAGTGAGTGAAGGCATATTCACTAAAACAGCATAGCCAAGGGCTATGTACAGTTTAACTACAGGGCTTAGTGCACAATCTGTTTAGTACTGCTCATATTAAAGAGGTGCAATCCTCAAGGCGATTGAGGCCAGTGTAGATGCTTCCAGTGCGTAGGATCCTCTTGAATTCCTCCTTGTCGAGGAGTTGAGATGTCCACACCTCTTGGCGGTGGTTTTGTCACGCTGATTGTCCAGCATATATCATCCTCAGTATGGCCTGTTGTCAGAAAATGTTTAACAAGAGGGCATTCGTTGTCTTGCAGCGAAGTCTGCTGCGGTGTTGACATATCCTTATTCGGGCTTTTTGCGTTGTTTGTCTTGTATAGATCTTATTGCAGGGACACATAATGGCATAAATGACATTGCAGGTGTTAGTTTGAAACTGATTTCAATTAAATTTTGACTTTTCCGAAAACAAATTCTTTACATTCAATCGTGAATTTGCATACAATACAGTCACCACATTTTTACATGTCCTGTTAGGGGTGGTAGCCCAAAGTGTATGTCTAGAGTGCCAGTGGTTCTACGGAAGGGGAAGGTTGCGCGAACGAAACGATCTTTAATGTTTTTGAGAAATGCAAATAGCAGCTGCTCCAAGTTCAATATACCAGTATTCAATCAATCAATCAAAACATTTATAGAGCGCGCTACTCACCTGTGAGGGTCTCAATGCGCTGAAGGGGGGGTGGGGGGTTGCTGCTACTGCTCGAATAGCCAGGTCTTGAGGTGCCTCCTGAAGGTGAGATGATCCTGGATCAGTCGTAGGTGTGCGGGGAGGGAGTTCCATGTATTGGCGGCCAGGTAGGAGAACGATCTTCCGGCTGTGGCTCTGCGGATCCGTGGGACGATGGGGAGGGCGAGGCTGGCGGAGCCGGCGGGTGGGAGTGTAGAACATGAGGCGGTTGTTGAGGTATTCGGGGCCCATGTCATGGAGAGCTTTGTGTGCGTGGGTGAGGAGCCTGAATGTGATCCTCTTGTTGACGAGGAGCCAGTGCAGGTCTCTCGTGGGCAGATATGTGGCTATGGCGAGGGATGTACAGGATGAGTCGTGCGGAGGCGTTCTGTATGCGTTGTAGTCGATTCTGGAGTTTGGCGGTGGTTCCTGCGTATAGGGCATTTCCGTAATCCAGTCTGCTAGTGACAAGGGCCTGGGTGACCGTCTTTCTGGTTTCGGTGGGAATCCACCGGAATATTTTTCGGAGCATGCGCAGGGTGTTGAAGCATGATGACGAGACAGCGTTGACTTGCTTGGTCATTGTGAGGGTGGAGTCCAGGATGAGTCCCAGGTTGCATGCGTGTTCCGAGGGTGTTGGTGCGGAGCCCAGTGCTGAGGGCCACCAGGAGTCATTCAAGACGTCCCAGTGTTTCAAGATACTTTTGCGTATGGAGTTGGATACTGGACAGAATGTAGTGACACAGACAAAGTGGTTCTGTGTATTCTTGGGTTTGGGTTCAAGAAGTACATCTATGGGACAGTACCAGGCTCTTTTAAGGGAATTGCGAATCAGCCTGCGAGGATATTCTCTTGAGGTAAGTTTGTTGCTGAGGATTTTGGCTTTTCAAAAGTAATCCTCCTTAAGTGAGCACTTCCTTCTGATGCAAAGAAACTGGGAGTAGGGGTGCGAGTCTCTAAGGGCACGTGGATGATTGCTGTCATACCTCAGAAGTGTATTACGTTCTGTGGGCTTTCTAAAGAGGCTTGTAATCAATGTCCCATCTTTGTGTTGGATGTTTAAATTTAAGAATGGAATACTGGTCTTACTATGACTAATGGTGAAGTTAAGTCCGTCACAATTATTGTTCAGCCAGTGGAGAAATTGTCATGGTGGTATCAGAGTCTTGCCAAATCATGAATGTCATCTATGTACCTTTTCCACATAGCGATACCTGTGTGGAATGGGTTGACTGGTGACAGAATGCGTTTGGTCTTGAGGTTATCCATATACAAAATAGCCAGGTTCGGAGCAAAAACAGCCCCATGGGCGTACCCTTTACTTGTTGATAGCACTGAATATCAAACCGAAAACAAAAATTGTGAGACCGATCTCAAGCAGCTGGTGTATGAAGATAGTGGGCACAGCATGTGGCCTAGGGCGTTTAAGTACTTGTCGATGACAAGGAGTGAGTCAATTTGGGGTATGTTAGTATAAAGGGACTCCACGTCCATAGTACAGAGAGTGTCTACCGTAGGGTTGAAAGGATGGTCTTGTACTATGTTTATCATTGCAATGCTGTCCCGTATGTAACAATCCGTCTCGGGTACAAAATCCTTGATAAAAGTCTACGTAGCACCCAAGGGGTTCCAAAATGGAACTGCAGCCAGATACTATGGGACGACCAGGTGGCTTTTCTGGATTTTTATGCATCTTGGGAAGAGTGTAAATTACTGGGATGCTGGGTGATTTAGTTTTGTGAAACTGATCATGTTTGCATAGAAATCCTTGCTCAAGGCCTTCATTTGTGACTTGAAGTATGAGGTTCCGAAGTTATTTGATGGGATTTGTGGGTAGTTTGCAGTAATGGTCAGTATTGGCCAACTGCCTCAGAATTTCATTTTTGTATGTTGCTGTCTCTTGGAGCACTATGCCTCCCCTGATTTGATGACAAGGGTATCATTAGTTTTCAAATTTGTAAGTGCTGTTTTTTCTTCTATGGAGATGTTGTAAGGGGTAAAGCGGTGTGAGTTTTCAAGATGTGTGATATCATTGAGAATTAGTTTCTCGAACGTCAATATTTCCCCTAGGATTATATTGGCGAATGGTGAAAAAGTAGAAGGAGGTCTCAATGGGACTACTAACAGGTTTGGGATTGAGCATGAAGTAGCTGTGTAATCTTATCTTTTGAAAGAATCGTAGAAGTTCAGTCTGGAAGTCCAAAAAATGATGGCGGTAGGAGGCAAATCTCTTAGGCGTTGGCGTATAGCTAATGCTTCTGCTTCCCCTTTGTTACTAAACATTATGGCAGATACTGCGATAAAATTGCCCATCAGTTTTATCCCCAAGTCCAAAGCCGGTGCTTCCCCTTGCTCATTCTGGACCAGTTTTAATACTTCAGGTAGGACCGCCAAAGAAGGGGTACCATGTGTTCTGGTATATACTTCAGCACAGACTGTAGCCCAAGTGACAGTCCTCCACTGGGAGAGCCATCCCCATTTGCAAGCAAATTGTTAGCATCCTGTATTTTTCCTGCAGGCTGGTAGGGGGAAATACTGCTTCAAGCTGGGTTTTCTGTGGGATCCAAAACTGAATTTCTTTCCTTTTGGTGGGAACTTTTCCTATAATTGCATTCAATATTTGTGGGATGTGTGGCTTACTGTGGTGCAACCACTTGAACAGTCTGCACAGGTGTAAGAGTTACTGTTTGCATCACAAATTTTATGAGGTTTCTGTAGATTGATACTAGATTATTATATAATCACGGCGGCGTGGCCTCCGGTCAAGTTGCTGAGACTGGAATGTGTTGTGTGACTGGCTATGTCGCCCCCTCATTGCTGAGTGGGCCCAATTTCACATCTTGTATACTAGGGGGGGGGTGCCTTTAAACCAAATAACATGTTCTTGGTAAGTAAGGGAACTTCTATCTCCTCATATGAAGTGTATAGATCTGGTATTTTGCCTACTTCATATTCATGAAATACCTGTGGCCTCCTCTGCAGCAGGGAATGTAACCCAGAGGTAAAAAACCTCTGTTGTATGTGCCTCTACCACAAAGGTAACCTCCCCACCATCTAGTGTGAGGCCATATTGTAATTTTTGAGTGCCTGCATGCCAGCAGTTTTCAGAAATGTTTTGTGCCATGATATGTAAGAAATTAATTGCAGAACTCTGCTAAGCAGTAGGAACTAGATCTTTTCCAGCTTCAATTTACCAATAGCCAATACATAGGTTATACCTACTCAGCTGAGGAGGATTTTCCCTACCTTCACTGATGTCTCAGATTTAAATGATTGGTAGGGGTCTCTGAGGAAGCATGATTGAACTACTCGGTTATCCATACAAAATAAGAAACCAACCAACGTTGGTGGTGCAGTGTCGTGTAGTTTCCACTAATCAGTTGGAAGGGAGTGTTTGTGGGCGCCATAAACTTCGGATGGTGCCAGACTGATTCCACGCACTGACGCAGGGTATGTAGTCTCTTGGACCAGATAGCTCACAGTGCCACCATTAGCAGTCCTAACCTAGACATGGAGCAAACCGTTCTGGCAACTACTGAACATGGCATCCCTGTTCCCTCAGGAATTGTGGTGAGATGTAGAACCTTTCACTCAGACCCTTGAGATCTCCTTGACTCGGAAATATACAAAGAATACACAAAGAGAAGATTTTAATATTCATTAAACCAAAGTGATTCTTGTATAGAAATTATGTGCTGCAATGATCAATAGACGGAAGCAGACAAACGTTATAATCAGTATAAATATGTGACTAAAATGAAGAGTTCCACCACCTTGTTGAGGCAACTTATATATGCATTTATATGCACTATTATAGCAGTCTAGCTTATTCCCATGATACAAACCCTAACCTATTTACCTAAGGTGTATTTGTATGGTCTGCCAAGAAACTTCTTCTGGATCATCTACCCCCATTACCTGGTGGATAAGAGTGTAGGACCCAGTCCTGGTCACAAACTAGACATCCCTCACGAGATGTAAATCAGTCAGCTACTTGGGGGAAGCCTCAGCATAAAGGGACCCCTCGAAGTCAGCAGAAGTCTCTGCACTGATTACATTTGGGAAACAAAGGTTTATATATAGAAAAAGGCATCCTGTCCTTAGGTCGAGATTGTGATCATGCCATTGTTTGTATTCCACAGATAGCAGTGTCGCCACCTGGACGTAATAACAAACACATTTGTATAACGCGTGTGAGGGCCTTGTACACAATGCCAAGTCATAGTGTTCTCACAGCGTTCTCCGTGTTAGCAAGGACGATGTTTCCGAGAAACTAACCCAAGTGTCACAAATGCAGATGTCAAAAGTCGATGTGCCAAAGTAAAGGCACCTTTAGGAAAGAACAGTGTACATGAAAAAACAGCACTATTTCCTGTCAGACCGAACTCGGGCACATGACAGTCAGCCTATCTGCTTTGCCAATTACTTAAAAAAAAAAAATGTTTTAGTAAAGCTTTATATTGAAACATTAAAAACAGGAGCCCATGTGCTCAAACAGATGCACATATAGAGGCTGTGTTTTTTAAAAAGACATCAAATGATGGCCATCTGTGCATGTGCGTGCGCTCATGTAGGCCAACATCTTCAAATGTTTTTGTCATAAATCTAAACAAAAACATTCTGAGATGGCCACATTTACATGCGTATTGGTGACCATTTTGAAATGAGTTGAAAGTCCATTCAAAGATGGCTGCTGTTGCGTGCACATTCAGGGACAATCATTTTAGGAATGGATTAAAAGCCAGATTCAAAACGTGGCCACAGCAAAAACTGCAAATGGTATGTGAAACGCAGCATGCATGCAATGGCCTTGTAGCAGTGCCTGGTGAGCAGATGGCCCTCAAAACTTAAATGCATATATCCAGAAGCCTCTTGTGCTGAAACAAAATACCTTTCTTTGTGGGTGACGACGTTGTGTGGGCAGAACAGCTTCGTTCATTGAGAAAGAAAACAATTGCTCATGCGCAACCATTGGCAATGTTGTAAGCTATGCTAGGCGTAAGCAAATGTAAATGCCAATTGAACAATCTAATGCATGAGGAGGACTTGCTGAAAGCCCCTATTAGTCTATTTGTTTTCATTTTTTAAAAGAAAAGATACTACAAACAAAAAATAGGTAATCTTGGCAAACACTGGACCCCAAAAAATCTTCTAGTCTGTGATTTTTTTTTTTATTGTGGGCCATTCAGTGCCCTAGAAAACTTGCCGGGTGAATCTTCTCCCCACCACCCTTCCACCCCCTTATATCCCCCCCCCCCCCCCATAAAAACCCCCAACGAATCTAGAATACTGAATTTGTGACCGAATGAATTGTTTTTTTCTAATATATGTTTATGGAGCGATGATGCAGATATATTAAGAATGTTCCTGCTTCATAGTGCATGTTATCTCGTTTGTCATGGGTTGCTCGGAAAGTCATCCTGCCCCGGGACATGCCCAGCGCCCATAAAAGTCTGAACTACTGATTTATGCGGCTTACTATTTTCTCTCTAGACCAGATGAGGTAGGTTTCTTTGTTAATGTTGTTATTCCTGCTTCACATAAAGGATGATGAAGACAATAACCCGACTCCACAGAGCTATGATGTTGTTAGAGTACTTCACAAGCAACTCGTGGGTGTGGAACAACGAGAATACCAATATGCTAATGAGCCAGCTGAGCGCGGAAGACAAAAAGGCAAGTAGAACTTTGTTAAAACATTAAATTGGCTAAATTAAGGCCTTTGTAAAATAGTTTAAAATTGCATCATATTTATGGTGCAATATGAGGGTGCACTTGTAAATCGTTATTTTTTTTAGGTCTTAAATGAAATGTGGCAATCATTGCTTCAATGTCTTCTGTGTCACATGTTCCTTAATATAATTATCGTGCGTCGTTTTCAGTTCTAAGGAAAAGCGTTCATTAAGAAAATGTAAACTTACTCCTTGTTTTTACCTACTAAAGTGAAGAATGACCAATCTTTTAATTGATATTTTTTGTAATTGCATATGTCCGGTCCTGTGGCTGTGGCTAACTCCCACTGTATAGCAACAACATAAGAGTGACTAAAGGTGCTGTAATCATATTATCGTGATACAAAGGCATACAAACTACCAAATAGTGATCAAAGCAAAACGTGAAAACGGTGGGAAGGAAAAGAAACTCTATTTCTTAAGAAGAACCCTCACTCACCCTAGTGGTGACATGCTTCATCATAGGGTTCCCACTGGGGAGACCGAATGTCCCCCCAGTGTGCTACAACGCCTGATTTACAGCGGAGCTGGGTTTTTTGAATGAAAAAAATGTGCTCAAGTGTGGTGAGTGCAAAGTTAAAAGATAACCGCTATACCATAAACAACTTTATTAAATGGACAGCTGCTCTCATTAAAAACAAGTGAAAAGTACTAAACCGCGGTCTTTATTTGAACCGCTGAGTCCTAATAAAAATAGGTTGACATGTTTCAGCTGTGTAATGTGAAATTTTGCTCAGCTTTCTTCAGGACCAACTTAATCCCCCGGTGGTCCACGCGCGCTAAGGCATGTCCTCTCCGTGAGGATATGTATGTGAAAAGTGTAAAGCTCACGGTTATACCTGTGTAGGCACTCCTAGATTTCACCAGGGGCCAAAACCTGCAAGAAATGAAATCGACACAGTTTGATGACAATATGAAAGATTCATATAATAGTTACTTTGTAACTTATAGTCTTCAATTATACCTACATGGATACTTGCCAGATCTAAATAAAGTTATGTTCCCATGATACACCTTTTGTCACGCAAATGTGGTTTAGTCACTCATTAACAGTCTGATTTTATCTCAACTACATCTTATTTGCAGGAGAAAATTTAGAGACCAAAAAGTGTCCCATTGAAAACTACATAAACCTTAAGGTGGCAGAATCCCAATATGGTCTGGAGGCCCCCAGGTTAGATGTAATTCCTTGTAGTTATTTTTAACAAATAGTGCAGCACCCCTTTTAAAACTCCTCCGATCAAAATGCTCGAGAAAGTACATACTAAAAACACACAAGTTTGGAAGATTACAGGTACACTAACACATAAGAATTGAATATGCAACATAGGCTCGCAGTGGGGGCAATTTCTTCATGTTGCACGCAATCTGAAAGCAAAGTGAGAATATCAATAAAATATGTAATTGCGCCTTGATAGAGCCCACGTCTCTGAATAACGAGTCAGAAGGAAATGGGCCCGCCAATTTCGCTTACTTGCTGCACAACGCCTCGCAGCCACAGACCTACTCGGCACACTTTCGCTGCCCGAAAGATACCGGGCCATGTCAGGATGCGGAAATAAAAAGAGGCTTCAACCAGTCACGTGAACGCCGTGTGCGTCATCGCGTTCGATCTACAGAACTAGAACGCAGATGACGCATCCAGTCCCGTTAATGATTCTCTCCTACGTCCGGTTTTGAAGTATGCCACAACAAAACTTTATTAAATATTGACACCGGGCCACATAGCAAACAACCATTTACTGTGCTTATAAACGAGAAACTTTTGGCTGTAATGAGCAATTGTTTCGGCCGATAGCCAAATTAAAGAGCCAAATAGCCAGTGGTAAGGTCAACGCGAAAATTCATCCTAAATTCGCGTTTACGATCCATGTGTCATGTATTCTACGATTTTAGTCAGATTAGCCTTATGAAGATATCCAATTCTTTAAAAAAGCGGCGAAGAAACATCCACCCGTATTCAGTTCAGGTGAATGTTTACTCTATTCTTGTCGTTTTTATTGCTTTGTAGGCACAACTTTATTGAGACACTAAATCCCTATTACCAATTAGCAGCCTCAATATATAAACAGGGGAACACCCGTCTCATAAAGCCTAGACACAGTACCAATATGATATTAACCCTTGATATTAGGACTAGGCAACACGAAGGACCCATTTTTTGAAAGTATGGAAAGAGGGCCACAGTGAAAAAGTGCATTAGCCAGGGGTGAGCAGTATATGTGGTCAAAATAGATGGATATCAGTGGTTCATAGTTATTATTGAGAGACCAAAAGAGGGGAAAGGAATTCTCCTACTATTGTCACCGTCTCAACACCGTACCCCATGGAATATCATCATTTAGTCCTGACACATGACTGGAAAGGCGATAAATCCACCTTTGCCCTTTTTCGAACAAACTGTTTTCAGAGCCCTGATCCAGTTGCTCGATCACTGTCCAGTTTATATCATTTGAGGAATGCTTTAGCTGTAAAAAATGTGTGGTTAATTTGGTATTACTCTTCTGACACCTAATGCTGCTCCGGTGTTCACAGATACGGAGTTTAATCCGTCTCTTGGTCATTCCTATGTATCTTAAACCACAGGGTCAAACTATTAAATAAACAACATTGCAGGATTTAAAATGTGTATGCTTTCTTTGTTGCCATTGTTTGCCAGGCTCAAGATCCAATGTTTTAGTGCTTGAGGTCAAATGACAAACACTACACCCCCCACAGGGAAAATGACCATTGATAGGCAGAAGGCCCCATGCATTAAGTACACTCACCACATTCTCTTTGTTGTGTCTTAGGGCGAGTGTGGACCAGAGAATCCTTTAGGCTTCTCGCCCTTTTATAAGAAAAAAGGGGTTTCTCCCAATCATGGTTGTTATTCGTGAGTATCCGCCAGTGTTTGCTAATACATCGACTTACAACAGTGGACGCTGAATTGTAAGTCGTCACACATGTTAAAGGAGTCTCAGTAGAAGTCTCTCTGGGGTAATTTTCCAACAGAGCGTCTCTATGCTGGTTTAGAGCCCTCTTGCAACTCTTTTTCAGGAGATGATCTGGATAGCCTCTTTTGTAATTTTGTAGTGAGATCCTGTGCCTGATCTTTAAAATCTGTGATCTCACTGCAGTTTCTTCGTATACGAAGCTACTGTCCAAAAGGGAGATTCTCCCTCAACGGTTGGAGATGAAAACTAGAATAATGGATAAGATTGTTTTTCGCTGTTGGTTTGTAGTAGGTCTTAGACCGTAACTGGTTGCCTACTCGCATGATGGTAACATCCAAAAAAACAATTCTCTTTGTCAAATTCGTAAGTGAATTTTAGATGTGGATCACGGTTGATGACCCAATCAAAGAAGGATCGCAATGCATCCTCCTCGCCTTCCAAACAAGCAGCACATCATCTATGTACCATTGCCAAAGAATAACATTAGATGAAAAGGGATTGGTTGATGGAAGAATGTGCTCACACTCAAAATTATACACAAACAGCCCCGCCACACGGGGGGTGAATGTGCTCCCCATAGATGTTCCAGTGGGTTGGAGATAAATGCTTCCTTTATACTCAAAAAAAGTTGGTTTTCAGTGCCAGAGTTGCGCAATCCACTACAAAGGTACAGGATGTTTTGTATTCCCATGTGGATTGTTCCAATACTTCTGAGATCACCCTGATCGTGGCATCCTGGGGTATACACGTATGCAGACTCAATGTCCAATGATACCAGGAAACAGGGTTCATCAGACCTCTCGATTGTCTGTAACATAGCAAGTAAACTCTTGGTGTCTTTTATATAAGTGCGGTTGGATTGTATAAGAGGTCTCAGAAAAAAGTCACAATACTTAGAAAGTCGCTCTAAAAGAGAACCCAAACCCGAGACAATAGGTCTGCCAGGCGGTGGTTGGATACCTTTATGGGTTTTTGGAAGGGTATAGAAATATGGTATTTTCCCTTCTGTAGTTGTTAGAAAATCAGCCTCATGCTTAGTTATTTAACTCATATTCTGCTGTTACTAGTTCAATACTTTCAGCTTTGAGGGTTTCAGATGGATCCTCTCAAAATCACATAGTTGGTCTGGTTACTGGGTAAGCAATGACATTCTCGGACATAATCCTCCACATTCTGGATGACTATGCCGCCCCCCTTGTCAGCACTCTTAATCACAATTTTAGCGTTGTAACTCCCACTGTACACATCTGAGAGTATCGGTACCTGTGGATACTGTCAAAAGTGATGCCATTAGTGATGACATCTGTGAGGACATAAGCAGTGCTTCAGAGGGAAACAAACCTTTTATGGTTACTTTACCTAATCATAACTGGCAAATGTCAGTGGTTTTTGTTTCTTGCTTTATCACCATAACTCCTCTTCAAAGTTTTTTTTTCTTAGACTTTCTAAAGCTTTTTTAAATGTATGTTCATTTTTTACAACCAGAGCGAACCATAACATTACTTTAATCTTCGTTTTTTTTCCCCCGGTGAATGTTTTTTGCTGTACCGCATCAATGTGTTCCCAACCACCTTTTCTGATAGATTCTTCTAACTGCATTCCTCCCCTTTTGAATATTCCCCAGGTATTGGACTTGATACAGAAAATCCTCACCAATACCCCTGTGCGTAGTTAGATGGTGTCATGCCGTTCCTTGCTTACATTGTTTCGCTCCGAAAGTGTCGTGCAGAACCGCATACAAGCCCCACCTATGCACACGGTCAATTCCTTTCTGTCCACGCCACCTGCTCCAGATCTGGAGCTATCCCCATGTCTTTGAGACCACTTTCTTTAAATGTAACTTTACATACCGGTATGTAAAAGAACATACCCCCTAAAACCACGGGGTTCAAACCTTTTAGGGGCTGTGGCAAGCATATGTCCTTGCAGAGCCCCACCAGATTTGTCTTTGATGTTTTGGTTCAGACCATGGACTCAAGACATGTAGTGACGGTGCCTTTATGAATTTGAAAGCCATACCGGACCTCAAAGCAAATCTGTTTAACGCCAAGCACCGTAACTCTCCACACTATCACGAGTCGAGGTTGAAAGAAAGGTCACTTTCCAGCTACCAAAGTCTTTCCGCAGCAGACGATCATTATGATCAAAGCTCCCAGGTAAGTCAAAAAAGAAGCATAAGCTCCCTTTCCGCCACTCTCAAACTCCTGAGAATGCATTAGGGCATTAACATATCAGGATGGGAAGGTTTTTGATCAGTTAGAACCGAGTGCACAGCCCGTATGAACGCACATTAGTGTAAAAAATCTGAATTATTTTGGTGCAAGACGGCGAGTGGAAAAACCTTGAACCACTCAGTTGAGTAGAAAACAAGGAGAACTACCCATGTATGAACAAAATTGGTTGCCGTTGCACTCAAGACAGTGTATATGGTGTTGAGTAACACAATAAAACAAGCATATATCAAAATGACAGAATATCAGAACAAAAGAACTCTCAATGAGTATATCTTGGAGTCTTTAATGTGATGAACAGCCAGCCGACACGTGTTTCATCGCACTCGCGATTCCTCAGGGCTGAAATGAACAAAGGTATACAATGGAGCATGTTTTACACAAAGATGCTTATTACCAAAAGACCTGAATACATGGTCTTGCATGCACAGTAGTTGCTGCTACCAGTGTACAGTAATGTATCTGTTATTTTTGAGTGCCACCCCAACACATCCGTGTCGTAAGTGTGAGATTATCACTATTATCTTTTACCTGTGCAGTTAAATAGTGATAGTGAAAACACACGTGGGTATCACAGAAATCTCGTTGCTTGGAGACAGAGTTTAAGATGTAGAAGTGAACTATTAGTGAGCGATACAGTCATACTGCATGTTATAGTGAATGTGTGAATAGTCTCAAACTCTGAACCTCAGAATGTATTTGTCACATACCTAGATGGCTGTAATCCAGTCAGAAGGTCTATATATCAGTGCCAAAGAAAACATGACAACAGGAAAAAACTAATCACTATTGGTCAAAACATTCATAGTACAGGCAAGAAGAATACAGTAATGAGAAAGTAAGATAAATAGGTATGTAGACGCTCACCGCTCAGCTGGTGATACTTCCAACCCAGCTGGGCCCTTGACCCTAGATACTCCGGTCGAGTATCCAATATGAGAATAATTCTGCAATCAGAAGTAGTCTGAATTACTATACAAGCGTCTGCATATCATTAGTTTCAGAATGCAGTCTGAATAAAAAATAAATAGTACGGATAGTCTGTGACTGTGAGTACCCACTCACCGACTAGAAATCAAACAGAGAGACAGCGCAATCTGGTCTGCCACATATATCGTGTAGATAAATATATTCAGCATCAGGCACAACTATAAACTCCCCTTGGTTACAGATACATGAAAAACTTTCGTTGTTCACACGTACCATTTTAAGTAACTCCTGGTACACTTACATTATTCAAGGTGTATCCCAGCTGGGTTGGAAGTATCACCAGCTGAGCGGTGAGCGTCTACATACCTATTTATCTTACTTTCTCATTACTGTATTCTTCTTGCCTGTACTATGAATGTTTTGACCAATAGTGATTAGTTTTTTCCTGTTGTCATGTTTTCTTTGGCACTGATATATAGACCTTCTGACTGGATTACAGCCATCTAGGTATGTGACAAATACATTCTGAGGTTCAGAGTTTGAGACTATTCACACATTCACTATAACATGCAGTATGACTGTATCGCTCACTAATAGTTCACTTCTACATCTTAAACTCTGTCTCCAAGCAACGAGATTTCTGTGATACCCACGTGTGTTTTCACTATCACTATTTAACTGCACAGGTAAAAGATAATAGTGATAATCTCACACTTACGACACGGATGTGTTGGGGTGGCACTCAAAAATAACAGATACATTACTGTACACTGGTAGCAGCAACTACTGTGCATGCAAGACCATGTATTCAGGTCTTTTGGTAATAAGCATCTTTGTGTAAAACATGCTCCATTGTATACCTTTGTTCATTTCAGCCCTGAGGAATCGCGAGTGCGATGAAACACGTGTCGGCTGGCTGTTCATCACATTAAAGACTCCAAGATATACTCATTGAGAGTTCTTTTGTTCTGATATTCTGTCATTTTGATATATGCTTGTTTTATTGTGTTACTCAACACCATATACACTGTCTTGAGTGCAACGGCAACCAATTTTGTTCATACATGGGTAGTTCTCCTTGTTTTCTACTCAACTGAGTGGTTCAAGGTTTTTCCACTCGCCGTCTTGCACCAAAATAATTCAGATTTTTTACACTAATGTGCGTTCATACGGGCTGTGCACTCGGTTCTAACTGATCAAAAACCTTCCCATCCTGATAGTTCTTCATCAGTCAAGGGTAGCCGCCACGCACAACTTTTTGATTTTTTCTTCTCTTCTTCCCGTGTTTTATCTAGAATACCCCTAGATAGGGAAACATACCTATCCAGAACATGGATCGTACCAAAGTGGCAGAAGAGCTATTTGATAACCTAGCCAAAGGGATGTCCACTCAATCTGCTTCTACCAGTACAAACTCCCCTCGTGTAGAGGGTCTCAAGGACAAATTTCTGAAATTAGAAAAACTAAAGAAATTGGAAAACTCCAAATGGTGGGATGGGGTGACCCTAAAACAATATCTAAGATTAAAACGTATTCCCAGAGGGTTAAGAGGTCAAATATTCCCCACCTATGACGATTTGGATGCGGATCTCATGGTCAAATGGGAAGAATCGTTAACTAATAACTCCATTACTCTCATGGAGATCTTGATTGTGAGTTCGGAACGTAAGGTTACCAAGTTGCAGGCAGAAATAGCCACGTTAGAACAAGAAATTAAGGATCTAAATTTGCCCGAGCCTACAGTCAAGAACTATACCATTTTGGATGAAATCCTTTTGAAACATCAATCGGATATTAAAAATAGGAAGGCTCGGCAACTTAGGAGGGACGAACTGGATTATGCACGTGGAAGAATTTTCACGTTTGATAAAAAATACGACTCCATGATCCCAAATAGTTCCAAAACAAGCGGTAGAAACAAGACTAGCTCAGAACCTGCCTCCCTGTCCTCTAGTAACGCCTCTTTGAATTCTGTAAATACTACCGGAGGTGATTCAGATAACCAAGATAGACAGAATATGCCAGCATTTTTTCAAGAGGTTTTACGCATAAGGAAGGGCAACAGGTTTGTGCCCCCACGAAATCAGTCCGAGCAAAAACAAGACGAGGCAGGGGCAGCAAGTTCAGAGGTCTATCGAAGAAAGTTGAGATCAGGAGCCAACAAGAACCAATAAACATTGAGAATCAGGGGGTACAGGTCATCAATCTCTCCAAACTCAGTCTCACTCCAGACATGATTTCTCTCCTAAGTAGGGGCTTAAATTTCAACCCTTACACTACTGGAGACATCTGCAAACTGAAGATTGATCTTTTTAAGTTTATTCGGAATCTGAAGCTAAAAAAGCATTTTTTTGGGTCAGACAAAAGGGCGAGAGAAATGAGATTAACACCTGTACCAAACACTTCTGATACATTGTCAATAAAAGATGTATATGCAACCCACCTTTTGTTGTCACTAACTGATATGGAGGATTCTCCTCTTGACATGGACCAACTGTTGGAGGAATTAGACATAGAATCTGACTTTAGCATTGTCAGTGGCTTAAAGTCCAAATCCAAATGGATTCCCACACTACCGGGTGGCAATGCAATAGACATGTTCCACAAACGGGTAATAGAGGACTTGGATAAACTGAACAGTCATCGAAAGGACAGGATGTTCAAATACAAGGACAATCTAACCCATGGGGAAAGACATGCACTGACTACACTGATGAAGGACAATACCATAACTATCAGGGAAGCAGACAAAGGGGGCAACGTAGTGATAATGGATCGTGTTGACTATCACTATGAAATCTCCCAACAATTACAGGATGAGTCTTGCTACGAACATCTTACACATAACCCCATAGGTCCTTTAACTCTGAAAATCAATTCACTATTGCTTAAATGGAAACAATCTGGGCTACTGAACGAGGAAGAATTTCTTTACCTTAAGGTGTTTAGACCAACTTACCCGTGGCTATATACACTTCCTAAAGTCCACAAACAACTCCCATTTCCACCTGGGAGACCAATCGTTTCTGGCATTGGGGGCCCCACTGAAAGATTAGCGGAGTACGTGGACCTTTTCTTGGGTCCCCTGGTCAGAAACCTACCCTCTTACATACAGGACAGCAAACATATTCTAAGTACTTTAGCTGACATCCAATGGCAAGAGGGATCTCTACTTGTCACGTTGGATGTTGTCTCACTGTATACCAGTATCAATCTAGATCTAGGCATACAGACAGTGAACAAATTTCTTCACAATAGACCTGCAACACTCTGGCAACACACTGTCATGCTATCAACAATGATTGAACTCATACTGAAAAATAATGTGTTTATGTTTGACAAAAACTGGTACTGTCAAAAGAAGGGAGTAGCCATGGGTTCTAAAATATCACCCTCGTTTGCCAACTTGTTCATGGGTGCATTAGAATATGATCTCATTTGGAGCGATAAGGGTGCACAATATATCGACTCCATTATTTTCTGGGGTCGGTATATTGACGACTGTATCCTGATCTGGTCAGGCTCACAAGAGCTCTTACAGGATTTCTTTGGATATCTCAATAGAAACTCCTGGGAAATCCAATTTACAATGAACTGGAGTAAAACGAATATCGAATTTTTGGATATTGAATTTTATGTTGCATCTAACTGTCTTCACAGTAGACTGTTCAGGAAATCCACCGCATGCAATGCAGTCTTGCATGCCTCAAGCTCACATCCGCCTCACCAAATTAACGCCATACCTTATGGCGAGTTCTTAAGGGCAAAAAGGAACTGTAGTGAGGATGGAGAGTTCAGGAGATGTTTGACTGGCATGAAGGATAGATTTCACAACAGAGGTTACTCGAACCAGACCATTGAAAGAGCAGAGAAAAGGGTGAAGAAAGTAAAGAGAACGCACACCCTTACATTGTCTAAGAAGTCCCCCATTACTGGAGGGGAACAGATTAGAATGGTAACTGACTTTAATTCATTTCACAATACCTTACGCAAGAGTCTTACCAAACATTGGAGTCTATTAAAGTCAGAAAAAGCTCTTAACAACTGTATTTCAGATAGACCTCAAATTACGTTCAGAAGAGGTAATACTCTTAGGAATAAATTGAGTCCCACTGTACCTAGAGACACTACTGCGACAACTTGGATGACACAACACAGTCTTGGTTTTTATAAATGTGGTTTTTGCAGTATTTGTAAATGGGCTAAACATGGCACTACCGAATTTATGAGTCCGGATGGTGTTGTCTACACGGTCAAATATAACATCAACTGTACCACTAAATTTGTGATTTATGTGATAGAATGTGTGTGTGGAAAGCTGTACGTAGGGAGCACTATTAGACAATTAAAAGAAAGAATAATGGAACATGTAAGGGCAATAGTAACGGGTGATCCCAAATATCCGGTGGCTCTTCATGTGGCCTCCTGCCAAAGTGACAGGACCAATAAAACAGTCAAATTTTTTGGCATAGATACAGTCCCCCTTGATGTCAGGGGTGGCAATCGGGAATTACGATTGAGACGCACAGAGGCTATCTGGATTATGCGTCTGAGATCGGTGGAACAGGGACTCAATTATGACCATGAAATGCAATATTTCCTAGGTAACTGATATGTGGGAGAGATTTACGAGATTGCTACGCATTTATTTACATAGCAATTACTGTTGCGACATATGTTGACATTATGTATGTACATTTCCTTTATGTCACAATGACTCCCCTGTACCTCCTCTGGTCATGAAATTCGTTTCACAAATGAAATTGTACATGATCCGACTTATCTATTGCAATACCATAGTATGTATACACTGCACATGATATGTATATTGTGATACCGAGTATGATATGTATATTGTGAAACCCACGTATGAATGCAATGGGCACTGTCAGTCCATAGATTTTCCAGCACGGGGGTCACTACCCTAGTTCACCAGAAATGTATTATTTGTTCAAAAATCTTATTTAGATTTTCTGAAAAAACGCGTCATGACTACTTGCTGGAATCTGTTATTAACTTGATTCCGGACTTCGCTCTGGGCCGACCACATTTATTATTATAAATAAGAACTATACTCCCCCTCGTTCTCATAATGCTGCCTTTAAGGCTAGCGTCACATGGTTTTCCGTGACAAACCCAACATGGAGACCTGGTATACGAGGTAGACGCTCTAGTCTGTAGATACGCATGGCTGAGACGTTACTTAATCACGTAAGAACGGCGGTCACGTGTCCAAACAGGAACACGACCGTCGGATCCGGACGTTCTCCGTGCCGCTTCTCCGCCTGACAAAGGTAAGCTCCCGGTTACTTGTTGGCAGAGGCCCCAATCTCGAGCCTAATTTGTACAAAAACGAAGTACTATTTCAGGGGCTTAACTCCCTCCGTCTTTTGATGTTGTTACAGCTGGGAACGCTGAATATTTCGACATAGACCACGGCAATTGAACTTATCCTAGACTAGTGGGTAAGACTATATTTTATTTTGCACTATCCTAGTATGTGGTTTGTAACAGAACCAAACATTGATTTTGCCCATAATATATTTTTTAGAGTATTATCCTACTCGCCGTGGGCAAAATAAATAGAACATCATTGAATTCTGACATCAACAAGGGGATACCCTATGATACACCTTGAATAATGTAAGTGTACCAGGAGTTACTTAAAATGGTACGTGTGAACAACGAAAGTTTTTCATGTATCTGTAACCAAGGGGAGTTTATAGTTGTGCCTGATGCTGAATATATTTATCTACACGATATATGTGGCAGACCAGATTGCGCTGTCTCTCTGTTTGATTTCTAGTCGGTGAGTGGGTACTCACAGTCACAGACTATCCGTACTATTTATTTTTTATTCAGACTGCATTCTGAAACTAATGATATGCAGACGCTTGTATAGTAATTCAGACTACTTCTGATTGCAGAATTATTCTCATATTGGATACTCGACCGGAGTATCTAGGGTCAAGGGCCCAGCTGGGTTGGAAGTATCACCAGCTGAGCGGTGAGCGTCTACATACCTATTTATCTTACTTTCTCATTACTGTATTCTTCTTGCCTGTACTATGAATGTTTTGACCAATAGTGATTAGTTTTTTCCTGTTGTCATGTTTTCTTTGGCACTGATATATAGACCTTCTGACTGGATTACAGCCATCTAGGTATGTGACAAATACATTCTGAGGTTCAGAGTTTGAGACTATTCACACATTCACTATAACATGCAGTATGAGTGTATCGCTCACTAATAGTTCACTTCTACATCTTAAACTCTGTCTCCAAGCAACGAGATTTCTGTGATACCCACGTGTGTTTTCACTATCACTATTTAACTGCACAGGTAAAAGATAATAGTGATAATCTCACACTTACGACACGGATGTGTTGGGGTGGCACTCAAAAATAACAGATACATTACTGTACACTGGTAGCAGCAACTACTGTGCATGCAAGACCATGTATTCAGGTCTTTTGGTAATAAGCATCTTTGTGTAAAACATGCTCCATTGTATACCTTTGTTCATTTCAGCCCTGAGGAATCGCGAGTGCGATGAAACACGTGTCGGCTGGCTGTTCATCACATTAAAGACTCCAAGATATACTCATTGAGAGTTCTTTTGTTCTGATATTCTGTCATTTTGATATATGCTTGTTTTATTGTGTTACTCAACACCATATACACTGTCTTGAGTGCAACGGCAACCAAATTTAGGGCATTAACATGCCTCTTGGTCTTGCTCTCAAACTTGATCTCTTACAGAGCCGATTCAGACTCTTGTGACTGAGCGTCCCAAGTTTCTAGGTCACTCCGCGGCACCGCAGCAAATCAGAGTTCCGAGGAATTATCCTGCTATCTGCTCCCTCTGATGTGCCTCAAGGCCCCAAGGAACCGCAAGGACCTCCAACTGAAACTCCGAAGGCATGTCCGCCCTCTGCAACATCTGGAACCTCTGGACAATCTTTCAGGCACACACTCAGATAATGACTGATTATGGGAATGACTTTGCTCAACCATATAGTGAGGACAGCTGGTATGATGAGGTACAAGATGCCCAGGGTACTGGATACTTTTCCAGACATTGATTTAGTTTCGCCACCTGGGCCATTGACTGAAGAAGGCTCCTCCTCAGTGGTGATGCGAAGGGTTGCTGAGGTATTTGACCTCCAATTGCCTACTACAAGGGTGAAAACCAATGTTTTTACCAAAGCCATCCAATCCAGACAAACTACTGCTGAGCTTCTGCTGCTTTTCAGTGACGCCCTCAGGCATACCCTGCTTGGGACATGGGCAAAGCCATGTTCCAGACCAGTAGCAGTTGAGACAAATGTGTTGCTTGGTGGGGTACTTAGCCGATCTATCACTTTAGGCCAAATGTTCTGAAGTTTCTTTTTCCGTTATCTGTAGCCAAACAAGGATTTGCATTGAGAATAGTGAAAGGTTACTTTTCTGCTTTTTTTGTGGTTCTGGATCAACCCTCTTTGTTTATATCACCTGTTGTGATGCATTTTTGAAGGGTTTGCATCAGAAGTTTCTGCTCACTGCCTTCATTATTCCTCAGGACCTACATTTTTTCTCACATTTCTCATGTTTGCCCTTTGAACCTTTAATGCAATTATCTACTGCAGCTTCTCACACTCAAGACTCTTCCTCATCACGAGCGAGCTACAAGCCATTTCTATCAATCCTTCTTTCCAAGCAAGTTGGTCTTAAGGACCTGAGTCTCCTTTCTCCCGAGAGTTGCAGCTCCGTTTCTTGTTGGGCAAAGCATCCCTTTTTTCTGCATTCTTTGCTTTAACTCATCCATCTGTGGAGATGTTCAATCAGTTACTTCCTAAATGAGCTCTGTTCGTACATTGATCGTAGCAAACCCTATCGGTTGGTTGAAAATAGGCAGGACAATGCAGAAGAGAATCATCACACTTTGGCTCATGCTCTGTATCAAAATATACTATGCTTTGGCCAAGGAGCAGCCTCCACAAGGCTTACAAGCCCATTCCACCAGAGCCAAGGCTTCTACCACTAAGAGAGCACGCAAATTGCTTGTTATTTACTAGGCTTCTATGCAGGTGTCCCTACATACGTTCACAAAGCTCTACTACACTGCAGACCGGTCTTTAAGAACCTTTTTCTGTGAGCCAGTTTAGACACACTGCCAGGAGGGAGTTGCTTTATCTGTTAAAAAGGTGAGGAATCTCTGGTTCGAAGTATACATACGAAAAAACAAGTATGTAATGCTCTTTCTGTTAGGTACGCTATATAACCACAGATTACTCACCGACTCTCTGTTCTGTAAAGTGGGCTTATTTTCTCCATCTAAAGCACTCTAGACATCTGTAAACAGGTTACAGCCAATCTGGTAAAATGCTCTGTGCCAGTGGGTGCAGGCAGCCTAGAAAGCATTGCGCGTTGGCGTGCACGGGTGGCGCTTCGATGTGGCTCCACACATCACTTGGGAAACGGCCTTTACAACGAAGCCGTTTCCACGAAATCTTTAACCACGCATGCAGTACAATGCATGCGTGGTTACCACTAAAGCCTTTACCACGCATACCTTTACTACGAGGTTTGTAGTAAAGGCATATGTGGTAAAGGTAAAAAGTAAAACGGGGGGGGCTTGGGGGGGTCTCTCCCCCCCCCCCCCCCCCCCCCAAATAAAAAAACTCACCAGAAGTCACGTCGGGATCTGCACATAATCAGCGTCGTTTAAGAGAAATCGGGAAAAAAAATCAGTTTCCTCTTAACGACGTATGACGTCACCACGCAAGTAGTCGAGGTAAAGTTTATGCGTGGTAAACTAATTCCGTTGTAACGCATGCGTGGTAAAGGCATGCGTTGCAACGGAATTCGTTGTAACGTCATACATTCACATCACTTCTGTAGCGGAATGTTGACTGAGCAGGGGTATTGCTTATGATTTTCCAGATCCAGACCAAAGGAATATTTAAAAGCAGAGGAATTTGAGGTTAGATTAGGGTATCCACCAGAAAGAGCATTACTGAAGGTAAGTACATTTTCACCTGTTTGTCGTTCATCCGGTTAGGTTCATGTCGGCAGAAACATCAGAGCACGTCTTCTACTCGCAGAATCGTACAGACATGGTTAGTTTATGTATGTGGAAACGGCTTGGCTGCGATCATTGCCCAAAGTCTCTATTGTGTACAATATAATTAAGAAATCTCATGAGCTCCAAATTCCATTCCTTGTGAAAATTGAGAATTATTTTCATCTTCTATGACGGAACAGAAATAAGCGTCAATGTAATTTGAGTGAAAGCTTTTCTTTAAAGTTAATGAGTTCATAAATTAATTTCTGTATCATTTGATTTTTAGATTTGTCAATTTGGAATGTATTTGGATTTTTTTTGGGTTTCGCCTGCCGAAGGCTGCGCTCTGCGCAGCTTTTCGGCGCAGGCGAAATCCTTTGCTTTCAATAAGGAACTCGGGAACGTCCCCCGGCTCCCATTGGCTAGCTCCATAAATGGAGGCTAGCCATTGGGAGAGGGATCTGTCCGTCAATCTCGGACCAGATTCGGGGGCGTTCCCGAGATTTTTTCCCTCTCCACCCACTTGTGTTCGTCATCACGGTGGTGGGTGTGTGTTATTTTTTTTGGGGGAGTCCGCCTGTTTTCTTCTTTTGGTAAGTGTTTCTTGTTGGAGTTGGCTGCAAGATTCGAGTTCCCACGAGGCAATCAGGTAAGGAGCATTTTGTGCTTTCACGTTCAGCCCCCCTCCCTGTGTGCCCGTTCCCGCCCCCCTCCCCTTTCACTCTCCGTCTGCCTCGCTTTGTATCCTCTGAGGTCCATAATATTGTTTGGTTTCACACAAGCCCCGACTTTCTTTTGATGTGCAAATCTCCCCACTTTGAACCCCATTCACCACGTAAACTGCTTCTATCTTGTTGTTTGTTAAGGAGGAAGGGGTGGGGCGTGCAGAGTACAAAAAAAATGTGTTCGTTTGTCTATGCAGTGCTAGTCTTTCTTCTTTGTCTTTTCGACAGCATGGGGAGGCGGGATCCGAAGCATGCTCTGCCATTTCGTCCGGGTTTCGCAATGGTGAGGGGTTGATGGCACTCTTTGGTCTTGTAAAGCCGATCAAAGGGAACTTGTGTGATCGCTGGTCTGAATTTTGTGGACATGAAGAACCGCCCTCCGGTAGCACGTTTTTTTTTAGTTTGACCGAGCATCTCAGCCCCTTCCGGTACGGACGGCACACTTTATTTAGCACAGGAAGGGGCTCAATGCTTTCTTCCGTTGGTTCTAGGACGGGTGGGTATTATGTGAATAGTAGGTTTGAAAATGATATGGTCGAGAAATTCGCGTTTTAATTGAGTTAGGGATGCCGCCATCATTGTGCGCGTCGCCCTCTCCAAGAATAGTTTATGGCCGGTGGAGCCTTTTAATCGTAGGCGCTGGAGACGGTAAATGCTGGCACGCATCTTGTGGTGAGTTAGACAGTAATTAAGTTCGCAGTTAGCTCCTGCGAGATGCCCTTAATAGTGGACCACAGCTGCCCGCCCCGCGTGTGTGCGTGAGTGTGTGTTTGGGAGGTGCCGTTTCCCACAGCTCTGATCTAATTCAGACGAAACTGATTGCAATGTCCGTCTGTCTGTGTGCCTGCGGTGATCGGCTGTCTGCCTGCCTGCAGTGTCCGTGGTCCGTCTGCGTGTGTGCCTGCAGTGTCCGTCTGTCTGTGTGCGTGCAGTGTCAGCCTATCTGTCTGTGTGCCTCCAGTGTCCGTCTATCTGTGTGCCTGCAGTCTCTGTCTGTCTGTGTGCCTGCAGTGTCTAACGTCCGTCTTTCTGTGTGTGTGCTGCAATGTCAGCCTGTCTGTTCGTTCCCCCAGCAAAAAAAAGTGAGCACCTACTGTCAAGGCAACTACAGTGTCATGGAGCAGCCCCTCTCCTATCTGTTCCTTCAACAAATCTCGCACCGGGTGAAACGCCGAAGATGCGCCACTCCGTGCCAGCAGGAATAAGAAACAACCCTTGTGTCTAGGTTTACAATGTCAACCGGCCAGGATACGGTGCCTGTCTGTGTGCCGGTAGTGTCCATCTGTCTGTGTGCCTGTAGTGTCCGTCTGTCTGTGTGCCTGTAGTGTCCCGCTGTCTGTGCACCTGCAGTGTCCATCTGTCTGATTGCAATGTCCGTCTATCTGTGTGCCTGCGGTGATCGGCTGTCTGCCTGCCTGCAGTGTCCGTGGTCCGTCTGTCTGTGTCTGTGCCTGCAGTGTCCGTCTGTCTGTGTGCGTGCAGTGTCAGCCTGTCTGTGTGTCTGCAGTGTCCGAGGTCCGTCTGTCTGTCTGTGTGCCTCCAGTGTCCGTCTATCTGTGTGCCTGCAGTCTGTCTGTCTGTGTGCCTGCAGTGTCTAAGGTCCGTCTTTCTGTGTGCGTGCTGCAATGTCAGCCTGTCTGTTCGTTCCCCCAGCAAAAAAAAGTGAGCAACCACTGTCAAGGCAACCACAGTGTCATGGAGCAGCCCCTCTCCTATCTGTTCCTTCCTTCAACAAATCTCGCACAGGGTGAAACGCCTAAGATGCGCCACTCCGAGCCAGCAAGAAAAAGAGGACTTTGCAAACAGCAAGAAAAACTGGAGCACATTAAAACTTGGCTGCGCAGCCATGTAAGAGGCAGGGCATGTCTGCGCTTGTGCAAAGTAGTATATTATAACCAGCCACGTAAGAGGGACGATCTGCGCTTGCGCAGAGTCCCCATCTCCAGACCTCACACGCGTCACCCAGCATCACAGGCACTGGTCACGCTCGAACCCACGCCATCTTAAACCTTTGCACCTAGGGTCTCGGTGCAAACCAGAGCGCTCCACAGCCTGGGGATGAAGTGCTGTGTAAATGTCACAGTGCAGTACATGGTATAGGCCAATTCTACTACAGTACCTGCTTCTTGCACTGAGAGCAACTGCTGTGCTGTGACAGCTGTGTGGGCGGATAGCTGTGAGGGCTGTGTGGGCTGTGAGCTGTGTGGGCTGTGAGCTGTGTGGGCTGTGAGCTGTGTGGGCTGTGAGAGCTGTGTGGGCTGTGAGAGCTGTGTGGGCTGTGAGGGCTGTGAGCTGTGTGGGCTGTGAGAGCTGTGTGGGCTGTGAGAGCTGTGTGGGCTGTGTGGGCTGTGAGCTGTGTGGGATGTGTGGGCTGAGAGAGCTGTTGGCAATGTAAATAACAATGCCATTTATTTATAAGTAAAAAAAAAAAAAAGAAATGTCATGAGCAATGCCAATAACTCTAACTTTTCCAAAGGCGAAACCATTGCATTGTAAATGCTTGTTTAATCATGTCAAGTAGATTTTTAGGGTTGCACATTTCAAGGGTAGTGCAGCAGGGCCATTAGTACTGACTTAAAATTCCATTTATTTATTTTTGGTATGCGTGCACACGATTTCATTTTATGTAGTAAAGTAGTTGATTGCTGGAAGGAGACACTTTTGAACCTACTTGATTACTTACAGAATTATAAAGGCCGCATACAAATTTCCTGTATTGTATCTACTCTACATAGGCAGAGCATGTCAAAACAATAAATTGTGTGGAATTAAAAACACTCCCATAATTCAAGCGTTAGAAACATGTTTTGTCTTTCTTTACATTGTGAATACCTTTATCATACCTTAACCTTACCATTACAATGGTATCCGGCTTTTGTTACATTTCGGAAGAAAAGAATGTGGATGCAACCGGAGTGAGAAACAAGTGGGACATACCGTTTTTTCATCTGCATCTGAACATTCCTCTGTATGTGGTCCCAGCATTGCTGTAAGTAAATTAATCTGTAATAGGAATTCTTTCACGTAGAATTAATGTTGCCTAGTTAGCATTGGTTGCTGGTATAGGTGGTGATGGGTCTCAGACCGCAATACGAGATCCTTGCTTGGAACGCCTTTAAATCGACGAAACACGTGGAAAAGCTTCCATCACTCTGCCATGTTTAAGAATGAATGGTTCGCTGTGCATTCCAGTGAAAGCAGGTTACAAGAAACGCACATCCCCTACAACCAGTAACCCATAAGGTCGTTACCAACACCGATGAACGACCCTTGCTAAACGAACTACTTGAAGGACAGACGTTAAGCACCACCTAAACCAGCGACTCGTGTTGCGTTAATAAAGCCTTGATATTGCGCCAGGCCGGAGTCCGGACAGTCGTCAAGGGGCACAACACAGTGACGGTGCACCTGTAAGCTGTTCTCACTGTGGAAATAGATGCAGTCTAAAGCACCAATCGGTGGGAAATGTATCTGTTCAAATAATTTAGGTAGTGATTTCAAGTAGAACATAAATGTAGAAATGTAATTCACGGTGAAAGCATTCCTATTCATAGACCAGTTTGAATAGCAGAGTCCACTCACTTGCGTGAAAAAAATAACCTCTAAAATCGAAACCAAGTCTTTTGGATGCATAGATCCATTCAGCGAATGCGAAGAATGTTTTGGCAAATAATAGTTTTTGTGAAAGACTCATTTAATTTAAACCATCTCGAAGATATTACAAATGTGTCAACTGTTTTTCGCAGCAGTGTTCCTTTTGGGAACATATTGATACAATCTATGTAGCGTTGGGTAATTTTAACCAGCATTTAGTTTATTCGGATAGATAGTGAACCCCTTTCATTTACTTGGTTTTTTCCCGTTTTTTTTAGTAATCTGGTTCGATGTATACATATCACTTCATGCAGTCTTAGAGTGACGCGGTGGGCGAACAGGCTTTATCGCCGACATTGAACAAACCATACAATTCAGCAGTACTCTTGGGCATTTGGCTTTGGTGGTAATTTTGTATTGATTCATATTACTACAGACCGGACCACACCTACCAACTCCCAGAACCCTCTAAGATCCTTACAACCAACCTTCCCAAAAGCCGGAGCCTTTTCTTCGTGTTGTATATACAATGGAGGTAATTGAATTATCTGAGTTTCTGACTAGTTGAGATGGTGGTGTTCCCAGGAGCCACCAAAATTGCCTGAGCATCTCGGTATTCCTAGTTTTTTTGCTCTGACCTCTGCCCTCGGATCTGCACTTTCTGCCATTGAAAACTGCTACATTTGAACCATCCCTAAAAACACTTGGTGGATTTATAACTCTACCCAAAATATTCCAGGACTGTAGTCGGAATACTAGGTAAGCCGCCTGTAATATTTTGAGAACGTTGCCTCTTTTCCCCGATATTCTAGGACTAGTGTTAGAATGGTAAATTTGATTTTCCATTGTCCGCCATGCCCACTACAGCCCTGAAGGCACAGTTTAGGACAAGAAACACGAACAAGCGCTAATCTCTAGGGTCAAGGTCTGCCTCCTATGCCTCTTTAGAAGCAGTGAAACATGCCAATTGTGTGTATCAATAGGTTTTTATAAATGCCTGTATCCTTTTTTTCAGGTAATTCAGACTCTGCTTCCACCAGTTTGAATTCACGGACGTCAATTTAGGTGGTCAAGTAGGGTGTTAGTAAATGATGAAGCTGTAGTTATCTACAGAACTTGAACGTTACAGAACAGGGTTTTCAAATGATTTCATCTAGTTATATGTAATTATATTGCTAGGTTTTGAGATCTTGTATATCACAGCCTTCGAAGCCCTCCCTGCCTCACGGGCATGACCTGTGGCACAAATGAACATTCCAGAATGGAGTTTCCTTTGTTGTTTTTTTGTCCAACCAATCATGTAGGGAATCCCTCCATGCACCCAGTAGAGTTGTGGTGGCGCTTTGGGTTTCTGCCGGTAACCACCCGACCCCCGTAAAGGAACTGTAACAGTGTGTCCACCCATTGCCCACTGTTCACGATTACAAACAGTGTCCATTCCAGCACTGAAATTCTGGTAATTGTTGACTGCTAGGTGGAATGCATGGCCGATTTATAGCCTTAAAACCATACCCAATGTGGAGGTCCGATTATTTCATAGGTAGGACCTGATCACGGAGGTTAGGCACCTAAAGCGGTGTGACAGTATTTTGTTGGGAATGTTCTGCACTATATGTAGCACCCTTGGGGTACCAAAGAAAGTCCAATTGGTTGCACACTGCTTGTCCTATCAGCGTGTTGCCCCAAAGCATTGTGGTCCATGAAGTAAGCATCAGCGGGTGCGCCTCTGGCAGGGTCTTGAGCAAAAAATCACTGTCGCTTTGGCCATCCCTGGACACGTGTTTTGAGGTTGTTACCTTATGTCAGCAGGGAATAGGCATATATGTAGGGGTGCTGCGTAGGCTGCCAAAAAATATCCTCCGGTCCGGTACCACTCGTGGCACGCAGGTGCGTAACCAGGGCTCGTCAGCCCCACCAGCTCAAGGGAGCTTGAATACAAAAGAAAGTCCAATTGGTCGCACACTGCTTGTCGCCCCAAAGCATTGTGGTCCATGATTAAGCATCAGCGGGTGCGCCTCTGCCAGGGTCTTGAGCAAAAAAATCACTGTCGCGTTGGCCATCCCTGGACACGTGTTTCGAGGTTACCTCTCGTCAGCAGGGAATAGGCATATATGTAGGGGTGCTGCGTAGGCTGCCAAAAAATCTCCTCCGGTCCGGTACCACTCGTGGCACGCAGGTGCGTAACCCGGGCTCGTCAGCCCCACCAGCTCAAGAGAGCTTGAATACAAAAAAAAGTCCAATTGGTCGCACACTGCTTGTCCTATCAGCGTGTTGCCCCAAAGCATTGTGGTCCATGAAGTAAGCATCAGCGGGTGCGCCTCTGCCAGGGTCTTGAGCAAAAAATCACTGTCGCGTTGTAGTGTAGTTCCTATTATCCCAATAGGCTCTGTGCATTAGAATAATATCTTCAATAGTATAGACCAGTGGTTCCCAAACTTTTTTGACCTGTGGCTCCCCTGACCTAATCGGCAGTTGGCCGTGGCTCCCCACCATTTTTTTACCGGTGGGTGGGTGGGTGGTGTGTACCTCCTGTTATCTTCCTTAAAGTATTTGGGACGCAATGAAGGTATTATATTGGTTGGAATGCTTGAATTATTAATCGCATCCACTGGCAATCACTTTGGCTGCATCCCAATCCATCATTTTTTTCCCCAACAGAGTGCCTGGTACCCTTATTTATGCCAGCTGCTGCTTTCAGTACCTTTTGGTACTGAGACCCGCTCTGAGAAAATGGAACATTGAGTTTGGTCTGTCGTAATCAGTATCCCCAGCCTTATTTTTCCACTAAAAATGTCTGTCCTTCCATCTGTGTGCCCATCTATATCCAAACATATTCAACCATTTGCACACCTATCCACCATATATCCTTCCGTCCATCATTCCACCCTTTCACCCCATCCATCTGTACAATCATCCATGCATCCACTTTTCCACCCAGCCATCCATTCACTTACTCATCCATCCACCCATTCACTTACTCATCCATTCACCCAGTCATTTATCCTTCCACCCATTCACCCTTTCAGTCATTCATCCTCCCTTTCTCTCTCCATCCCCCTTTCACTTATCCATCCATCTACCCACTCATTTACTCATCCATTCATGAATCCATCCATTGATCCTATTACTCATCCATTCTTTCACTCATCCAACCATCCGTTCACTCATCCAGCCATCCGTTCTCTCATCCATCCACCCTTTCACTTCACTCATCTATCCATCCTTTTGTCCATCTACCCCCTTTCACTAACTCATCTTGCATCCACCCTTTCACTCATCCATCCATTCACCATTTCACTTATCAATTCATCCATCCACCCATTCACTTGCCCATCATCTACCCTTTCATTCATCCACCCATCCATCCATCCACCCATCCATCCTTTCACACACCCATCCACCAATTCACTCGCCCATCAGCTGCCCTTTCACTCATCCATCCATCCTTTCACACACCCATCCACACTTTTACCCATCCATCTACCCTTCCACCCATACATCTACCCTTCCACCCATACATCCATCCATTTACCTTTTCTCTCATCCATACTTCCATTCATTCACTCATCCATCCACCCTTTCTTTCATTATCTATCAATTCCCCCTTTCATTCATGCATTCATCCTTTCAGTAATCCATCCAGCCATTCAGACATTCCTTCACTTATTTACTCACCCACCTTTTCACATTATGAGCTGAGCCTTTGTTTGCAGAGTTGCAGGCAGAAGAGTCCCATCAAGAATGAACTACAGCAAGGGGTGGGCTGGTGGAGAGTTCACTATGCCCCTGCAGATAGGCAGACTGAAAACGTAGAAGTCATGCATGATGCACAGTGCCAGGATGTGAGGTTACTGTAACATGGTGTTGTTTCCAGGGCTTTAAGCGGTGTAAAAAACTGGGGGTCTCTTCAAAGGGGGTGTTGGATGTATTTAAGAGCGCAGTTTAAAACACCTAGGATAAAAATCTGCGCTTAGCATAGTGTTCCGCCTCACTATGTTGTCTCTGTCATTGCATCCAGATATATAATACAGCAAGTATCATTACACCTCAACAAGCCAGGACTATTGGCTTTGTCAATGGTTGCTAGTTCCTTAAAAAAAAAAAAGCAGCAACCATGGCTTTGTTGAATACAATATTGAAAATACTTCTGTTCTAAAATGACAGGACAGTGGGAGAACGATAACCCGTTCTTTTTAACTTGTTTTCCAGACTTCTTTGAATGAAGTGTTTTCTGACGTGTTACTTTTTATCGTACAGAATGCCCTTCTGTACACTGAGGCAGGAGGAGGCCACTACATGGTGTCACACCCCCAGACTGCCCCATTGTCATTCAGTAAGTGGCAATCAGCGGCATACTGACTGACAATGGGCGGGAGGGGCTGCTCTTGTTCTCCTGGAGGAGTGCGAGGCGCCTCCAGCAGCAGGGATGAGGCCTCTCACAGGGGAGCAGCGCTGCTCCCTGTGAGAGGCCAAAATTACAGACAAAAGGCCCGTGGAATTTACGGACGGTTTGTCACCCTAGTGTGCGCGGCGCCCCTGGCACCTCATTACGGCGCACCGGGGCGCCGCGGCGCACAGTTTGGGAACCACAGGTATAGACCTAGGGCAGAGGTTAACTAGGTCTTCTACCGACGATATTAGACTTAAAGTTTTGTGTTTGCCAGCTAGCTCAGAGTTCACTAGAAACTTTCTCGAATAGGCAAGGAGGATTTTAACCTCCCTGGATAGACAAGAAGGGATTTAGTTTCTGACAACCATAGAACATGACAACTTTGCTCTCCCCGAATCAGGAGTGTATCTCTAGAGTCGTGTGAAAACAATAGACAACTTATTTTACTCAGTCAGTACGTGCATTCTTAGTTTCACCAGTTTGTAGAGAAATAAGAGATGGGCGTGGTTCAATAAAAGATGTTATTTATTGATCAGTCTCTTTTCTCATACAAGAGAAATGAATCGCTATTATTGCAATACTTGTAGTTATGTAAAGTGCATACAGTAGAGACAGAATTATAAAATAATACTGTAAAAGCATTGATATGGTTTCTGAGCCATATGATACTTTAAAATGGATAAAATAGATACATACATATATACATTTGACTAATCATACTCAACTGGTGCTTCTAACCACGCCTACCCCAGTGTACCTGACCTAAGCCTAATACGTGGGCGGGAGTAGATAAGTAGCAAGGGGTTATTCAGTTCTGTACCTGAGATCTAGAATGATGGAGGGCTGGTATCTCTTATCCCAGGTCTTGATATTCCAGCTGCCTGCGAGGGCTGCTTGGAAGCGCCGGAGCTGGATTTCTCGGCAGGAGAAAGGCAGCGTCTCGTTCTCAGCGCGTCAGGAAGGCGGGGCAGCGTCTGTGGGCTTCGCTCTCTGCTGGGCTCCTCAGCACGTCTCGCTGCTCCGATCTCGTCACCACCGCATGTGTTTGCTTAAGGCAATGTCGGTAATATTTATACCTGAAAGTTGCCGAGATTGACGTAAGGATGGACATATATACGTCAATAAGGTTGTCATATGAACGGGCTCGTTCGCACATTCTTTTGCTGAAGTTCTCGGTGAAATCAAAACAATGGCTATGGGAATTTCCCAGGTCGCTGTAAGAATGATTTGTTTTGAGAACTCCGTATGCCTTATCAGGGGCTGGAGGAATATCGCTTGTCTAATTAGATGGCATGCGTTATGACCTAATCAGATAACGCGCTTCTGTGCCGTGGTGTGGCTTAATCAGATAACGGTTTTTGCACCGTTGGATGGCTGCTAGTTAATTATTAACCAAACCAGGGTCAGGAATAGGGGAATCGATACAGTTCCTATAGGAATACATCACACCCACTCCACGTAGACTATGTCCATATTTACAAATCTAGGCATAGTGAATATCCGTAGCGTTTGTGTATACCGTACCACCCCAAAATACATTTATATGCATTCCGAATATTGGATTTTATAAAATATACGAAACACAATCACATGTACTGTCACGTATACTATAAGCACAAGCAGTCTAATAATGCTACTCGTATGTTAAAAATTCAGCATAATCTAAATGCGAAAACCACACATGAAATGGCTCTTAATACAGAAAAAAAAGTGCGAGACCATTTCATCACAATCATAAATTTATGTATAACAATGCTAGCATAGCGAATGTCTTGTGACTACCTAAAAATAGAAATGTAGTTCTCTAAGAATAACGTCTACCTTAAGCAGAAGATAAGTGTCCCAAAAATCGTAAATATTTTGGAATTGGGGAAAAAGTTCTTGCAGTCTGAAAAAATTATTAGAACATTTTTTTCATATCGCTTTTCTTCAAAAAGTTGAAGGTCAAATTCAGCATGTAGGGAACTCCAAGTGCTAGTTTGCTCAAAGTTATTCCTGCTGCTCTGGTGAAAACATCATATCATTTAGACTGTTGAAAAAACTGTCAACAGCTTCTTGCGTAAGTTCCACTAATTCGGAAAAGGTTGTTACCATGCATTCATGAGCCTGAGCATGATTGCCTCCATTGATGTTTGGATCAGCATAGCTGACTGAAGGTCGTACCTGATCGATGCTGCTTTCATCTTGTACTTCACTACCCCTCAATCGTAGTGGTGAAGACTCCACGAATGCCGTCATCAGGATTGGTAGCCGCTGGGGACAGCACAGTGCATGAGCCGTTACCGGACCCAACAAGGTATCTGCGTCCATTGGCACATCCGATTGTAGTGCCAGACAGGTGTCCAACACGCATTCTTCGCCGCATAGCAAGCACCTTAATACAGGCATAACACAACTTTGCCACATTGGTCTAAATGAAAGAAACCAAGTCATGTTCAGGTCTCTGAGCCGGGATAGTCCAAGGATTTTAGTTACCCGGTCGCCAATGGCTAGGATCATTTCTTCCCTTGTCGCAGGTGTTTTGTCTGTGACATGGTTTGCCATAGCGAAATAACAGGATCAAAAATAGAATACCCGCTACTAGTCCTAAAAGGAGAGGAAGTCCGCCAAAAATGGAATGGACAAAGTCTGGAAAAATACCCAGGATGGCTTTGAATGGAGTTAAAGCACCCGAAAACACTGCTTTAAATACACTGGAGATACCAGTGGTATCAGAAATATTTAAGATTTCGTTCAGTATTCATGCGAAATGTATGGGGGAATCAGTTGATAATAATGAATGAATCTCTTCTGTTGTCCTTGCAACTTGGAGATCATACGTTTCTTTTGATGACGTGAGCCTGGTCGGCGTCTGTAGGAGCACAGTCTTCATTCTGCTTAAAGTATCTATTCGAATAGAAGCAATTTTCAAATCGGGCCATAACCTTGCCTCCCTGTCTGCAGACTCGCTGGGGAACAATACATGTTCACAGCACATGACCTTCCTAGTCACAGTTATGAGAAGGTTTTCCGGGCAGCAAACTACAACATCTGCGATCTACTATTAGAATGGAACTCCCGTTCGAGAGTCTCCTAAAGAATGGTTCTATTCGTGTTGCAGGTGTGCCTAGCTGGTAACATGAAAGGTTATTGGAAGTCCCTTCACAGGCTCCGTGCAAACTAATACCCTGACACAGAAGTGTACCGCTCAGTGATCTTGCACAATTATCGCCACTGAGAAACACTTTCTGGCCTTTATTGCTGACACATTCGTGTGTATAGGGCAAGTTCCATATTGACTTAATGTATCCTTTACCCAACCTTTCATACTGGCCTGCCTGTATATATTTTTGGCAGAATTGAAACTGGAAAGTAGTTATCGGAATATTTATTATTCCATGTATTATCCATTCAATGACAGGTTGTTCTGACATTGTCAATGGTAATCTCTCAAGTTTTTCAATGCTCAGAATTGTAGAGTCAGCACCCTTCTGTGCCAAACTGATTTGTTTATCAGTGAGGTTAAAGATATTAAATAATGACGTTGTGTTGATTAAACGCCAAGGCACATAGCCAGAACGCAAATTTTGTAACGTCCAGCCAAGCTGTACAATAGAACGCAATTGGGACTGACCGTGTTGTAACATCAGTAAGTCTTGCGATATTATATCGATTGCTGAAGACACAATGCTGTCCAGAGAATATATTCTGGAGGACAGAGTCATTAACCCATTGTCTACCACAGAAAGTGATTTTTCCAAATGAATACGGTCAATTTCCCGTATTTTTTCTGCTGTCTCAATTTGAGTTACTTTCCAGACTTCGTTATAAGCTGCATATATAGAGGCCGCTATGAAACGTTTTTGACGCTGTTTGCGTGGTCCCAATATGAAATCACGCAAGTCAGCACCTTCTGTAAGTAAAGTTAGGTGTTGCTTAATTTCAGCCAGTGTGGACGTTTGTAGCCATTGAAGGCAGAGCTTGCCCACGCTGTAGGTGGTTACTATCCCTGGATGTTGTCTTTGGGAATATCTAGGGTCTGGCCTAGTCAATGTGAACCCCTGTATTTTGTTCAGGAATCTGTCTTGACAGTTATTTGTATCTGTGGGCCAGATCAACCATTTTTTCCATTCAGGATGTGTTCTGTTTTGGTTTAATATATGGTTTACGTCTATCTCAACATCTATAGAGCTATTACTGTTCACTGTTGGCTTTGGAATAGACGGTTTGTTCAAATCTTTGATTTTGGCTAAGCCAAGACAGGTAGTTTGTTGAATAGTGTCGTTCAAAAATATAATTTGTTCTGGGATCATGCAGGCTCTAAACAATGATTCTATACCTTGTACTTGCCAATCTCTTGTAACCCAAACAGTTTTTGTTTCAATATTATTGTTCCAGAAATCAAACCCAAATGTATTCATTTGTTCAAAGAATGAATCGGAATATATCAATTTTGTGTTTGTAAGCATGGTCTTCATACCTGTCTTATTTGACAATTTGAAATAAAATGTTTCTGCATTACTTGTGTTAAACCCTGAAAAGTATGAATATTTATCATAAAATGTTTTCGAGCTATCTTTTGGAGGAGTAGCACAATGTTCCCATTGGTTATAATTTAAAACATTTCTAGGTTGAGCAGATTTATGTAGATAATGGTTACCATAATGGTTGTAGCAGAACATCTGATCATAATTAGACGAACCCTGCAAATAATCATGTTCTGTAAATTTAGCAGACATCACAAGATCAGACATCATATCATTAATACTTTCAAAGTCCCAATCATCCGCAAATGAGCTTGGTTTTACAAAGTCACTCAATGAGATCTTGAATTGGTGTGGATACTTCGGGATTTCAACCGGACCATAGATTTCATAATCAGTTTTGTCCCATGCTACACCGCCTGGTATAGGATTGGCTGTGAAGTTTACTGAAGAAAGTTCTCTTTTCTCGATGTGTGAAGATGTGTGTGGTTTAAGGACCAAGTTGATTTTCTGGCTTGCTGTGTCCATTTTAGCATATTTCCCTTCAATGAAATGTCTCAAACATAGTACTAAGATGAGCCAAAGAATGAGGATAAATGCACCGAAGGCCACCCAAAATTCAATCCATGGAGAGATCAGATAGGTTTCTTTCAGCTGTTGAAAAAGTTCCTTAGCTTTGTCTTTAAAAGTTTTTGTTGATGGCTGTTTCTTTGCTTCACTCAGGTCTTCAGATGAATCATCGAAGTTGATGAAGTAGCCGGATGCTGTTCTGTCAATTGTTCCAATTGTTTTTGGATTTTGCTTTGTTTCATTAGCAAAGTCTGCAGTTACATCATCATAGGTTGTTGTTTCTTGATGAAAAGTTTTAATTTGGGTTTTAAGAGGTTCAAGTTCCATTGCTTTGTTGCATAGTCCTTGTTGATTTACTGTAGATTTTCCAAATGTGATCAGTCTTCCAGTTTGAGCCTCTGTATTCGTAGCAAACATTGGTGTTCTGCTACTTCTTGGGAGTCCACTTGGCCTACTGTTTGTTATCGGCCACATGATTGTGGTTTAACCAGGTCGATGGATACAACTCGGTTCTCCTTTTTACCAGCAAGGGGCGGTAGTACTACTGATCTTGTCCCGTTGACAGACAAGACAGGAACTGCTTTTCTGTAAGAAGGCCCAAATTCCTTCTTTACCGCGATCTTCTCTCTGACTAGATCCCCGACTTTTGGAATCCAGACAGGCCTTGCTGGGACAGGTGGTTTCTCTTCAGTGGTTGTTGGCTGTTGTTTCAGTTTTATGTTGCTCAGGTCTTTTCTTGTTTCATTTAAGTCCTGTAAAATAGCCAAACGATCTTTGATATCAAAGCTTTTGTCTTTAACCACTGAAGTCTGACTATCAAGATCTTGGATCATCATTCTAGTCCCGAACAATAGTTCGTACGGACTGAACCCTTTCAGAGAATTCCTTGGCAGGTTATTTAGACTACGTTGGACACTTATTAGATGTTTGACCCACCCAGCACCCGAACCTAATACCTTTTCCGTTATAGATTGCTTTGTCTTGGTTTTTTCTTTACACCATCCCGTATCCCTCAGGAAGGAAGTGAGAAGAGTCCCGCTATGCTATGCTCATTTGGCCATGCTTCCCCATAAGCTTGAAGGCTAAAAGGAATACATTAGTCAAAACGTAGCATGCTCCTAGCGTATATGCCATTATAGACTCGCAAATTCTTTTATAACAGTCCAGACGTCAGCCGAGCGCTGGGGTCTACATTATAAGTGAAAATTAGTCTTTTTATGTTAATATAACGCTTTTTATTTTCATTTTTTTTTTTCATGATGGGGGCTTTCTTTTTGTTGTTCATCTGGAGTGAAATGCCATGGCAATAGTCCTCCCCGCTCGCCACTGCGATCTCTATTGCAGTCTGGGCAGTTTTCTACAAAAATGTGATGATGCAGGCTCATGCCTGGCCACCAGTACACTGATTGTAATTCTACCAGAGAATCTTTTTGTTTAAGGTGTCTGAGACCCTCACCCATATGTGCGTCTGCTATTAACAAGCCTCTCCTGTCCGTGTTTGGAATCACTCTATCCCCCACTCCAGGGATTCGAGCAAAAGGGACTGAGTTTGCATCGATTATGTATGTATAATTGAGTGGATAATTGATCGGTAGCGCCGAGCAGTCGCCTTTTGATGACGTTTTCACCGCCAGCACAGTTTCACCGTCAATGTGTTTTACTGTACGCTTTTTTGTAGCTACGGAAGCCGGTTTAGTTGCTACCGCTGTGGCTGTCTTAGCCAATGAATTCCCTGCAACGTGAACGCCATCACGCTGATGACTCAGTGAATGTATCACGTGAGTTTTTGGTAGTTCTTTCTGTAAAAGAACTACTTGTTCCCAAAGCACTTTTTGCTTTATTGTTGCACCTGTGTCATCTTTATAACCGTTTTGAATCCATTTCTGTAAATCGTTATTGTATGATTTGACGCAGTAATACGAATCGCACACAATAAGTGTCGGGAATTCGCGATCGGCATTATCTAGCGCCACTTTTAACGCTATTATTTCAGTTTGTTGTTCTGAATTATTTTCCACTGAGTGTGTTTTTGTAAGTAGAGGTCTTAATTTACCTCCGCGCCACACTTCTTTTACAATTTCGCATGTGGCCTTGTAAGCCAGCTCTCCCCAAACTGAGGGTTGAGCATGCCCGTCTGTATGTATTACACAGGCGTACTGTCGTAAAGGCAGAATGTCGATTGGCAGAGGGTATTCTTTCATTTCTGGGTCAAAATAGTATTTTACTTTGTCTGTAGCAACAGAATTTACCCATTGTATCCATTCTGGATTTAGTGCAGTTGTCGGTAAATTACATGGTGTTATTAATGCCTCAAAAGCTGATGTTCTGACTGTAACCTGTCTACCGTCTGCTTGGTATTTTTCTTTTTCTACAGCTGTTTGAACCGCATGAACAATGTTTTCCTTAATGCTGAATCTTTTTTTAGCTTCTGTGTACAAATGTGATTTGTATGCTATTGGTACCTTCTCTCCCTCATTAGAGGTCAGGTATGTGAATCCGCATCTTCCTGGGATGACTCGAATCACAAGGTTGCGTGTGTTGTCACGTGTTTGTAATTTTGTTTTAATTAACATGTCTGTTTGTAAAGATCTCAAAATTTCTGTGTGTTTTTGAGTCCAATTGATTCTTTTAAAATCTGGTTTTATTAGATCATAAAGGGGTTTGACCCTTTCTGCATAATTTATAATAGAAGTTCTTCCGAAATTCAGGAAGCCTAGAATTGATTGTAGGTTTTTTAGTGTTCTGGGTGCTTGGATTACAGCACATTTCTCTAGGAAATTGTCAGCCAGGCTTTTGCCTTCACTTGATAGTTCATATCCTAAAAACAGGACTGTTAGATGGGCAATTCTTGACTTTTTAAAGTTAAATTTGTAACCCTCTGCTGCGAACCCAAGTATTATGGTGTTCACTCTCTTCAAGTGAGTATCCAAGTCATCGTCTGTTAGATAGATGTCGTCGACATAAGATAATGCCTCGTCATCATAGGTTTGTAGTAACTCTGTTACCCTCGCTGAGAATAACCCTGGGCTGTTCTTGAACCCCTGGGGCAAACGACAGAAATTCTTTTGCGTGCCATTTATTGAGAACGCCGTCAAATATCTGCTCTCTGGTGCTATATTTTGACAAAAGAAACCATTAGAAATGTCTAAGGTTGTTTTGTATTTTTTGCGCACTATGTTATTCATTAGTGCAGCACTGTGCGAGTTTTGTACTGCAAATGTTTTGCAACATGAGTTAAGGTGTCTGTAGTCCAAAACAAGACGATATGAATTGTCTGGCTTGGAGACAGGAAACAAAGGGTTGTTCATTTGTGAGGTGCAGGTTTCAATCACCCCCTGGTATTCAAGTTGATCTAGGATTTCTTTTACCTGTTTTTTAGCTTCTTGCTTAATCGGGTACTGCCTCTGTGCAGTAGGTTGTGATTTTAACTGGATTTTGTGAGGAGGAGAGTCCTCATCCCATCCCACATGATTTTTATATAAGGCAGGGGCTTGAGCTACTGCCCACTTTCTTGCAAGTGTATATTTTTTATGAATTGGAATATGGTTTGAGAAGGCAGGCATAATTATGTCTTCGCCATGTGGGCACTCCCTGACAAACTCTGGAGGCCAGTCTTGTTCAGCTAGAAGGATGTCATAGCCCTTGGACAGATTATCCCAAAATAGTCCCCTTATTTTTCTAGTCTTATCCCCCTGTATACGCAATGTTATTTCATATATTTTATGAGGTTTGCTAACTCTGGTATCTGCAGTTTCCACCTGAATGTATTCATTCGTGTCCACTGTCTCCAGATGATTCATAAGGACTTTGCGAGCTATGCTCACTTCTGCTGCGCTGTCTAGCATTGTCTGAGCCCATTCTCCGTTTTTCAGCTGTGTCCTCAGTATTCTCGGCATTGTTGATTACTTTAATACTGGCTACCTTCTTTTTTGGAAATTGTAATTTTTTATTCAGATGAGCAGGTTCTTTGTCTTTGGACTTGACGTGCTCTTCCCTTTGTTCTGATCGTCCTCTTCTTTCCGATTTCTACGAGGAAGTTTGAAAAGATTGAGAGGGACGTGTATCAATATCTTGATATCTATCAGGTTTCTTCAGATTATCCCTATTTCTAAGGTTGTATTTTTTCACAGAGGGCTCCCGTTGGGGAGACTTGCGTCCTTGGTCGGGAGATCTTTCTCTCCGCCAAGGAGACCTTCCTCTGGACTGGAATCTTTTTTCTTTAGGATTGGATTGCTTATTTCCATCCCAGCTCTTTTTTTGAGTGTTTAAATTATTTTTTATAAATACCTTTTCAGGACTTTCAACTAGTTGGGGTTTCACTGGTATTCCACCCAAACTATCTCTTCCTAGTTCTTCATAGGATTTTTCTATGATTCTGGCAATTTCCGATGGTTGGTCTGCTATATTTGTTTCTTTTAACCTCTGGCGAATCGCCACATTTGCTGCTTCTCCCTTTATGTTGGCTAATAATATTGCAGAGACCTGCTTGAAGTCTTTCAGTAGTTTCATACCGAGAGTTAAAGCGGGTTCTGGACCGTATTCATCTTGAATCTGTTTTAGCACATCTGGTATTACTGACATGGATGGTACACCATGTGTTTTTGTGTAAATGGAAGCAAAGACTGTTCCCCAAGTGTCACAATCCTCCACATGTGGTGCGATTCCCATTGGAAGACAGATAGTCAGAATCCTATGTTTCTCAACAGGGGTGGTATCTGGAAACACCGCCTCTATTTGAGTTATTTTTTTGTGCTAGCCAGAAAGGAATTTGTTCCCGTTTTGCGGGTACCTTACCTAGACAGGACTGTATGTTCTGTGGTGTAATTTTATTTGTGTTCCCCTGATGACTGGTCAGCTGTGGAATTTTAATTGCTGGTTGGATTGTTGAAGTCCGCATTACATATTGGACTAATTGCCTATGTATTTTTATTAATTGTTTTAGCTGTGCTAAAAGTTCTGGTGCAGGCATTTCTTCAATGTCTGGATGTGGTGTGTATCCGGCTAGGACCGGCCACGTTGCTCCTGGTCTACCTAGTGGACCGAGCCTGGTGATGTGATTATTATGTTTTAGGGCGCCATTAAACAAGAGCAGATGCTCTTGGAATTTGAGTGGTATTTCCACCTCCTCGAAAGGAGTGTACTCATTAGGAGGTTCCTCTATTTTGTAATAGTGGAAGTCCTTTATTACAGCGTTTGCTGCTGGACAGTTTATCAATGAATAGAATACCTCTGTCTGCCGATATTCGTGTGCCTCAATTACGAATATGACTGTACCACCTCTTGGTGTCAGTCCATTTTCTATAAGTTTTAAAGTTATAGATTTTCTTATGTTGACCGGGATGAGTATTATATCCGGGTCATTTTGTAGCAGAGTATTATCAGCTGCTATTAGTTCAGCTGCTAGTCTAGCTGTCTCTCTTTCTTCTTCAGTGTCTGACATTTTACTGACATGAAGGTTATTCTGTTTGTTTGCAGATCAAGTTTCCACGGAATATAAAGATTAGATGCACAATATTTTGGAACAGTGTATCCTTCAACGTTGAATAAACCAAGAACCATACATAGGAGTCTCCTCTTGCGAGGTTTGGCGGATGTGACCTTTCACCCACTCCAGACGTCTTTGGAGTATTATGGGGAAAAAAAGGGGTTCTGTGTGAAAAAGCACGACTGAGTTACTCTAATGTCTTGCGTTAGTTTTATCGCCTATCCAAATGTTGGGCGCCATGTAGTGTAGTTCCTATTATCCCAATAGGCTCTGCGCATTGGAATAATATCTTCAATAGTATAGACCTAGGGCAGAGGTTAACTAGGTCTTCTACCGACGATATTAGACTTAAAGTTTTGTGTTTGCCAGCTAGCTCAGAGTTCACTAGAAACTTTCTCGAATAGGCAAGGTGGATTTTAACCTCCCTGGATAGACAAGAAGGGATTTAGTTTCTGACAACCATAGAGCATGACAACTTTGCTCTCCCCTAATCAAGAGTGTATCTCTAGAGTCGTGTGAAAACAATAGACAACTTATTTTACTCAGTCAGTACGTGCATTCTTAGTTTCACCAGTTTGTAGAGAAATAAGAGATGGGCGTGGTTCAATAAAAGATGTTATTTATTGATCAGTCTCTTTTCTCATACAAGAGAAATGAATCGCTATTATTGCAATACTTGTAGTTAAGTAAAGTGCATACAGTAGAGACAGAATTATAAAATAATACTGTAAAAGCATTGATATGGTTTCTGAGCCATATGATACTTTAAAATGGATAAAATAGATACATACATATATACATTTGACTAATCATACTCAACTGGTGCTTCTAACCACGCCTACCCCAGTGTACCTGACCTAAGCCTAATACGTGGGCGGGAGTAGATAAGTAGCAGTTTAAGTTTGTTTTGCCAAGGGACTGATTCGAGAATTCTCTGCAAGGGGTTATTCAGTTCTGTACCTGAGATCTAGAATGAAGGAGGGCTGGTATCTCTTATCCCAGGTCTTGATATTCCAGCTGCCTGCGAGGGCTGCTTGGAAGCGCCGGAGCTGGATTTCTCGGCAGGAGAAAGGCAGCGTCTTGTTCTCAGCGCGTCAGGAAGGCGGGGCAGCGTCTGTGGGCTTCGCTCTCTGCTGGGCTCCTCAGCACGTCTCGCTGCTCCGATCTCGTCACCACCGCATGTGTTTGCTTAAGGCAATGTCGGTAATATTTATACCTGAAAGGTGCCGAGATTGACGCAAGGATGGACATATATACGTCAATAAGGATGTCATATGAACGGGCTCGTTCGCCCATTCTTTTGCTGAAGTTCTCGGTGAAATCAAAACAATGGCTATGGGAATTTCCCAGGTCGCTGTAGGTTTGATTTGTTTTGAGAACTCCGTATGCCTTATCAGGGGCTGGAGGAATATCGCTTGTCTAATTAGATGGCATGCGTTATGACCTAATCAGATAACGCGCTTCTGTGCCGTGGTGTGGCTTAATCAGATAACGGTTTTTGCACCGTTGGATGGCTGCTAGTTAATTATTAACCAAACCAGGGTCAGGAATAGGGGAATCGATACAGTACCTTTAGGAATACATCACAGCGTTGGCCATCCCTGGACACGTGTTTCGAGGTTGTTACCGGACCTGAGAACATTTATTGAGCGGTACCGGACCTGAGACCATTTTTTTGGCAGCCTACGCAGCACCCCTACATATATGCAGCCGGTTTCTTCGGACTCTGCATGCATCACTGCCCTCAAGCAGTTACCACTGGTGAGTCTTCCTAGTAATTTTTAATCTAAAATTACGGTTTATCTGAGTGACGTCCAAGTGAACTCCCACAGATGTAGACGCCATAATTTGATATCGGGCTCAGCGGAGCTATAAAATACTAATCAACACTTTCTGATTTGCTAGTGCACTGAGACAGGCTCGGCGACCCCAGTATATTACTAATGGTCGGATCCTAGCCTGAATACACATCACAGTGTTCCTGAGCTTTAAGAATAGAGGGGTGTTCTTAACATTTGATAAGTGGATACTGATCATTATCTTTTTGGGTTAATATAATTGAAATTATTTTGCAATATAAAAGTGCAACACATATAATGGAGCTCCTTGAGACCTAATCCACTGATATGACCTTGTTTGTTTGTTTACTTTATTCGGCATTTTGCAAGAATACCATAAAAGTACAATTTAAAATGACAATAATATACAATTTAAAAGAAAATACAAAAACTATTCCAGTTGCAGTTCATCAAACCCCCACATATTACACGTGATTTAGGGGGGCTTCCTTCAACAGGTCCCTCTTGTCTATCTGTTTTACTGCTAACCTCAAGAAATTTGTGCTACAGAGCAGGGTCAAGGGATCTTGAGCCATTTGTACATATAATAAGGCCACCTTAGCGTGCTTAAATTTTTCAGCAGACTGACTAAAAAGCGGCACCTGGGCAATGAATAAAAAGGGCATAATACAAAATGAAGGTTATCCTGCCGAGACCGACGGTCGCAGCCGCACGGACCCTTGAGCTCAAATAAACTGGTAAAACCTGCCGGATCGGCCAATAAATGATGTAAAAGGTTGAGCCTAAAACGTGTGATTAAAAACCTATCATGAGCGTTATATATGAGGGCAAGATAAGGTTCCATTCCCTCACAGGTCCTCAGCAAACCATGACCTCTAACTGTACGTTTACCCCATTCCCTCTCTTCTCTACATGAGACTTTATGATTAAAAAAACATATCCTTCACTTTATCCTGGTCCCGACCTATAATTTCGGTCAGCTTTAGGAAGAGGTCCTTGCAGCCAATGCTTTCAAAAGCGACCTTTATATACTTCAGCCATGGGATATTCATTCCCTGTCCCTATCCAGGCAGTCCATAATTATATGCCTAGTCAGCATGGCCTCGGGATTAACCCAAATCTTTAGCCATGCTAGCAAGGGCCTGACCTGCACCTTGTCACCTATAAATGCTACACCCAGTTCTTCGTGAGCAATGTAGGAGGGAACACTCTGTGGAACTTTGAGCAGCCTTCTCAAATATTTATTCTCCTCAACCTGAAGCTCATCAGAGTCAATGAACCCCCCAGAGTTCCGCACCATATACCACTTTAGAGCACCAGATTGAGTTATACAAGTTCCTCATTTGCTCCGGGGACCACCGTTCAATTCTACGGCCAAAGTTCATAATTGCCCCTATGCTGGACGCTAACTTACTACAGCGCTCCTCTATCAATACTTTAAAATTTAAACGCCCATCGAATAAAATGCCCAGATACGAGAAGGACTGCACCTTCCCCAGGCTCTAAGTGCCTATTCTATAATTAAAATAATTCTGTGATTTAGTCCCTGCCTCTATAACATACGACTTGGTCAAGTTGGCAGACAAATCCAAATTGTTCATAAAATCCACGAAGCCATCTATCAGACGCTGTAGTCCCAGCGGGGTACGTGCCAACAGGACCGCATCGTCTGCATAAAGCAGGACGGAAATTGGTCTTTTACCTACTCTTGGTGAATCCACATTTAAATTTCTTAGTGCTTGATCTAAACCATTTATGCACATGGAAAACAAACACGGGGCCAAAATGCACCCCTGTCGCACCCCACTAGTGCAAAGAAAAGACTCAGTAGTTCCACCCTCTAGATTATATCTGACTTTAGCCGAGGTGTTCTAGTGTAGGGCTCTCAAAATCCTAATAAGATCTTGATCTACCCCCAAGTTACTAATTAAAACCCACAGCTTCTCCCTATTAACACAATCAAATGCTGCGGTAAGGTCCATAAAGGCCAAATATAACGCTTCATTATTGACAATGGTGTATTTAGCCACCAATAAATATAGATTTAAGCATTGGTCAGTTGTTGATTTTCCAGCCCTAAATCCATACTGGATGTCAGTAATATGTTGTTCCTCCGCCCAATTCATCAGGCGAGTTAACACGTCCCAGCACTTTAGCAGTTACATCTATAAGGGAGATGGGTCGATAACACTGGGGGCTATCTGTTTCCCTTTTTAAAAATGGGGACTATTATAGCTGATGACCACGAGCGGGGAAGCCCCGTGGCTATGGCAGCATTTATTACTCTTGTTAGGTTTGGGGCCCATAAATCCACCTTGCTTAAAAAAAGGTCCGGGGGGGATCTCATCTGGTCCTGGTGCCTTATTTCGGATGAGACCTAGGATACCAATAGTAATCTCTTCCAGGCTAAATTCTAGTGTAACATTCCACCTCCCCTCCCCCCTCATTAACCTGTGCCTCACTATCCCCGCGATTGTAAAGCCCTCTGAAGTGCTCCAGCCACTGTTCGGGTAGAACATTGGATCCAATCTGAGGGCAATTTGCATCCTGAAAACAGGGATTGTTCACAATCTTCCAAAAGGTAGTCCTATCTTTCCTTTCGGCAGCTTCTCTCAAATCCTCCCAAGTTTGTGATTGGAGTACACTCTTCCTGCGCTTGACTGCCTGTTTATAAGTTATCCTGCATTGCATAACCCTGTTTTTGTCCCTTGGATTCGTTCTTAGGGCAGTTCTTAGATCCCTTTGTGCAAGGGAACACCCTCTATCGAACCATCTGGGGTCATTGTTGGGCTTACCCTGCCCAGTCGTCTGCAAAAGTCCATGTATCAGGCGACCTATTTCCTCGAATGCCTCCACTAAAGATGGTCCTTCCACCAAAAAATCTAAACATTCCTCTAAAAACTGTTTTCCTTCTTTTACAAGAGACCTATTAAAACTTTCACCATTTGATCTTGGACCATTTTAAACGCCTACCCTGATCCGTTACCTTCTCTAAGTTTGTCCCGCCCCCCCCTCTTTGTGACCTTACCTGTGTTTGGCTCTATTACCAACAATATTAGGGGGTTATGATCACTGAAGCCACTCAACTCTATTGAGGCTCCTATTAGCCACTTTTTGAGCAATTGGGACACCAATACAAAATCAATAAAGGAACTACAACCCCTTCCTTTAAATGTGGGGTTAACTGATTTGTAAGGCTCCACAGCCATTAGATTCATCGTGTGTTCAAGGGTATGATATTTCAACACCCTACTCAATTCCTTACCATCCAGCGTGTGCTCAAAGTGCGGGCCCCCTCCAAGTTACAAGAGGTCCAATCTTCTCTAATGGGTAACAGGTTTGGACACAGATGACAGTTAAAGTCCCCAGCTATTTAACGCATAGGTGCTATTGTTCCCTGCTTCTGCCCCATTAGCGAACTGAGTTTTTTGTCTAACTCTCTCACTCTGGAACCTCCTGCATTATAAAAATTCATCAAAATTATATTAAGGCCCCTATTAAACCGGAGGCCCATCATATGGTCTGAATTCCATTTTAAATCAGTCCATACCCCTTCAAAACACAGATCTACAAATATTAGTAGTCCTCCCCTTGCTCTTCCGGCCACTGACTTACTTGCAGGGACCCCAAACGATTTATACCCCGCTAGGTGGAAATTGGTGCAGTCTACCTCCCAAGTTTCCTGCACACAAATTATTCTAAATTGGTTGATAAATTGCAACCGTTCCTGATTTTGAAACTTGGCTGACAGTCCTGCTATATTCCAGGAGACTAGTTCAAAAGAGCTCCCTGGGAGATTTGGAGAGGGGAAAATGCCTATAATAGGCCTATCACTACTTCAAACCTCTGTCCTTGGTGGCCTTATTTTATGAGAGGGGGATGGATCTCATTTGAGACAGCCCATCTTGATTGGCCCTCAGACTGTGTGGTTAAGTATGAAATAGCCAGATTTGACGCATGTTCTCGTCCTGATTCCTCTCCCTGTAGTCAATCCACTTCACTAAGATTTCTTCCCGAATTAAATGGGGCATATTTGTTAGATAATGGGAGTACCGACCCACCCCCCTCCCTCGGGGGGGGGGGACTGCCTGACTGCTATATATCTCTCCTCCCCCTGGGCCATTAGGACCCTGTCTGTAAAAGAACCCCAGTGGTAACAGGCCGATACTTGAGCGGTCCTCCGCTCATGATCGACTCCTGAAAGAGTGAAGTACCTCCTGTACGAGCCAAGGAAATCTAAAATTCACAACTATACAGTCCCCCTCGAACGTCTTGCTTGCCTTACCTATCCAGGCTACTCTTCTGGCCATAAGAATCGGACTATGGTTTGCCATGCTAAACCTTGCATGTCTGATAGCCAATGGGCTACCTTGTTAATCAACATTCTTGTGGGTGCAGCCATATTCCCCTTTACAGTGGGCACACCAACCAGGACTATCGTATATGGGCTAGAAGCGGGTGGAAGATCTAAGCTCATCAGCCCTTCAGTTCCCTGGCCCCCACCCCCAAATTTGCTGGCTTCTGAATTGCTCACTGGAGTCCCCCTCATCACCCTTTGTTATTTTGGGAGCAGGCCATACACCCCTCGCCCCCGATGACTCGCTGTTGCCAACCCTCTGCTCCTTACCCCTACTTTTTCCTCCCTTCTGCGTTTCGCACTGTATACCCGGCCCACCAACACCCGCACTAACCCTAACATTCTTCCGTGGGTCACCCCCACCCCCCGGGCTCCAATGACACTTCAGTCCTATGATGCAGCAGCCCAACGGGGTCGAGCTGTTGACCTTCCACCTCATAGAGGCTCTTTCCTTCGCCATTGACAATGCCCCTCTCCTCAGTCAACATCCCCAGTTCGCTAAGTTTATCCTCCATGAACTCTAGTTTCTCCAATAGCAGTTTGAGGGCCCTGTCTATTAACCTCTGGAATTTAGCCCAAATATCAGTCCGTACGCATTTCTTTCAGCTCTGCTTCACTACTAGACTTCCCAAATTGGAGAAAATCAGTGCTACTCTTATTATTGGTCTCTGCCCTCTGCGGTATAAACTTGACGGGGGGGGGCAAATTGTTCTTTTGTGTAGATTTAGTGCAAGTAAATCCCTGCCCCTTGTGCATTTTGTTAAAGGCTTTGCCTTCGCTGTGTTCTTCTCGCTATTTTCCAAGATTGCCTTCTTTTTGGAGCGTGTAATCAGTCATCATTTTGACCAATATTTGACTCCGATGTGTCCTCGGGCGATATGGCAATGACTTCTAAATCCAAGGTTAAAACTACACCTACTTTTCTCGAGCCCAGGCCCAAACCTGTGTCCCTCACGTCTGCAACCACACCTTCCTTACTGGGTGCTGCGGGACCATTTCCACCTGCACATCCTCCCTTCGATCAGCTGTCACAGGGTCCTGCGTATAACCAACTTTGTCAACCTCTTCTACGTCTGTTATGGCTTGCTCTAAGGGCTTCAACACAGGGGATTTGGATAACGCTATGGGACCAAGTGAAGAACGTCTTGACGGAGGAATTAAGTCCATGGACAATATTCTTTCTGTCAGCTGGATTTGGTGCGTTAGGAGAGATTCAGCTCTCAAAATGAATGCATCTAAAGTGCCCGTTACGCTGCCTCCTACACTATAACCTGCTTGCTTACGCTTATTCATAATGACACTTACTCCAGTGGTAGGGGCCTACAATCAGTGTCCACCGCTTCTGGTACGGAAGACAATTCTCTTCAGTTAGTTTAAGCCCGATGTTAGGGGTGTGGCCCTGCCCTGCCTCGCCCTGACAGACGGGCCCGCCCTTGGTCTGGGCTTCGTCCGGGCTACGTCCTACGCCGCGGGTGGAGAGGCAGCGCTATATGTGCGTTGACATGCCTCCCCCTCACTCGCGGCAGCTGGAGTTGAACGGTAGCACTCTGGGAGTTGTAGTCGTCCTCCCGAGTGCAGTCAGGCAGCGGCGATGCGGTGGCTCCAACCCTGGGACCTCGTCCCACCAGGGAAACTCGACGGACAACCAGCAGCAGCAAAATGCAGGTAACAGCAGCAAAGGCAAGATATGACCTTAATGAGTGGCTCTGTCAGTCACCTGCCACTGTTTTTTTAACACATTTGAAGTCCTCGCCTCCGGCCCTGAGCTGGGGCCTTAATCCCAACGCTATTGGGTAAACCTTAACCAAACCCCATGCTATGTTCACCTGTCCCCGTGGTTGGGCATGAGGGCAATTTCTGTTGCATGGGTGATTTATATACAAAATGTGCATATATTACAATCCCAAGATTACCGAATTGGTTGTGGGATAGTTGATCGAGAATTGGGTGCTATCCTATTCCTTTACATGTGGTATATATTGTTAATCCTATGTACAATATCTTTTGCAGGAGATGATCATTGGGTCCCTGGCTTGGACATACGATCGTACCACTGGGGGGGAGGCGCTTGTGAGCCCGAAGCAAATGGTCACAAAGTAGTACAGCTCCACCAGCCAGGGGATTAATATCCGCCTAAAATCCGCCTATCCAGTGCCCTCCTATACAAAAAGAGCTTGCTGCAGTGCACTGAGGCGATACATTAATCCTGCGCTCGTGAAAGGCTGGAGCATTGCTGTCCACTGTAGGCGATCCGCGCCCGCGACGGCTGCGGAGTGGGCCGCGCTGAACTGGGCCTCTATTTAGGACATCGCCCGTGGAGCTGCTGCGACGGCAGCACTACTCCATGTTGTCTGGAGTATGCGACCTAAGGGGCTTTACTCGTGGTGTGTGCCTGGCAGTGAAGACGCCGCAGGCTCGTGGTGAGCTCTGCTGCTGGTGTGGTCTGTGGTGCGGGCCGTGCCGCCTGGATGCTGGGTTGATGATGTCTGGCACCGCTGCTGGGAGGGACAAGAGCCGGCCGCCTTCTCATCTACTGCTGCCCCACTCATACGCGGCATCAGGACTACTGTGGCCGGGTGCTGAGGCCTGACCAGAGACGTGGGTGCATGGCCCGCGTTCTATGGAGGCTGCTTCCGTGAGCAGGCACCATATTGCCGCTGTGAGGTGAGGGCCCCATATTGCCACTGTGAGGTGAGGGGCCCAATCTGGTGGGGGGGCCACAGAAGACTGTCTGCCGAGCTCTGGGGCTGGGGGCTTGCCCATGCAACTCACAGGTGCCATATAAACTCTCCGGTCTGGCAAAATCTCCGCCCCCTCTCCCTCCTGTCAGGACTTTCGTATATGGCCTATGCCCACATGGACATTTGTTATAAGTGTGGCTAAGGTGGGCTGCGAACGGCGGCTGCGTCTTTAAAAGTGCAGGCCCCAGAGGCAGAATCAACCATAGAGGCAGTCGGTGCAGCTGTGGACTGTGTGTATGCCGAAGTAGGCCCTTCTCTGGCTGCTGTACTCCGGCCCCCTTTCTACGAAGCGCACAGCCGCCGCGGACAGTCCTCGACTACTCCTCAGACGGTGTTACAAATTACACCAGCACGGCTCATTTATCCACAATGGGCAAACCTGAGAAGGGACAACCACACCTCACCTTTTATCCAAGAAAACGTCGATCTGTGCAGGAGGACCAGCGGGACTCCGAATCTGAACCTGACCACATAGGCTCTTCACAACTTGCGGCGACACTGCAGGCCTTGCAGTAGAGCCTCTACTCTATCGACAGTAAAATAGCTTATGGACACAATGTTGGCTAAATTAGATAAACAAGCCTCCAGACTCTCAGAAGCTGAGCAGCGATTTACATGGCGGAGGACGACATCCAAGCCACGTCTAGTAAGTGCTCAGAGATGGAAAAACTCCTCCGCATTTTCCAAGCCAAAATGAAGACTTGGAAGTGCTTTCACGGCGCAGCAACGTGCCAATAATGGGCATCCCAGAAACTACAAATACCGCCAGGATGGAGATCTATGTGGAACAGATGCTCACAGAACTCTTCAGCCGGGAGAATCTCTCCTCTCTCCTGGTGGTGGAGCATGCCCACAGGTCATTGATGACTAGGCCACCTCCGGTTGCACCACCGCGTCAGGTCATTGCTAAATTGTTAAATTATCGCGACCTAGATCGATCTTCCGAATGGCCCGTGAGAAACTAGAGCTCAACTACCAAGGCTGTCAAGTTGCTTTCTACCCTGATGCTTTCTACGTACAAATTGCTTTCTACCCTGATTTCACATTAATGGTACAGGCGGCTAGGAGGGAATACGTCGCGGTGAAGAACCAACTGCAAAAGGCAAACATCACCTATGCCGTGTTATACCCTGCCAGACTACAGATCGACTATGACGGCCGCAAGGAAATCTACAACACCCCAAAAGCCATGCAGGAATTTCTCAAAAGAATCGCCAAGGCTAAGCGCGTACAGCAGACCCAGGATGCAGGGGAATCAGATTAGCTAGCTGTGTGGAGACTATGATAACGTGGCGGCAATAGCGTACTTGTGCTGCATGGGAACTGTGCGGACTAATCACCAGCATGATTGCGCAGGAAAAATGGGACACTGGTGTTTGTTTCGTCTGGCCACCTCCGCCAGGAGAATTTCCGGGCTCCTGACAACCCCCGACGGGAGATCACCATCTTCCTTGATGAGTACTGTTGATTATTTGGGGTTTTGGGGTCTTTGTCCTCAGCATGCTGTTGTGGGTGGGAAGGGATGGGCATTTGGGAATGTTGCGTATGGTTTGCTAATGCTCACAATGCTCTTTTTTGACTGTTACCCGATTCCTCCTCAGGATGTTGTACTGGGATGTTTAGTTAGGTCATATGGAAGGGTGCCATAACGTGAAGCTCTCATTCTTGACCTGGAATGTGCGACGGCCGAACTCCCCAAAGATAATCAGACAGGTAATCGCTCACCTAGATGGGAGTAATGTTACAGTGGCAATGCTCTTCAGAAACTCACCTGACGCGGCATGATTCCAGGGTGGGCTCCCACTGGGCGGGGTTCAGACTTGCATCCTCCTACTCATACACAAGAGGGGTACTCCTATTATTAAAGAAAGGCGTCCCGTTCACAGTGATTCAATCCATTGTAGACGAGAACGGTCGGTTCGCCATGGTCCTTGCGAAATTGCATGGGACAATCGTCACATTAGTTAAAGTATACTGTCCAAATACGGACGAGCCTAGGTTATTTGCAGGCATACTCAAGGTGCTGAGAGATTGGCCGGAATCAGAAATGTTATTGAGCGGTGACCTCAACACACATCTGGACCCTGGTAAGTACAAATCCAGTCAAAAGGAAGGACACTTCCCCCCCCCAAGGTGGCACATGTCATAAAGGGTGGGATGTTCGAATTTGACCTTCCTGAAGCATGGAGGGTGCACAATACGGATGGACTGGAAGGCACACAAACATCCACTGCGCACAGAAGCTGGTCGCAATTAGATTACTGGCTACTAGGCAGGGGGCTGGCTAACTCCTGGGTGACGGGTATTGGTAGACTACCTACAACCTTATCAGATCATAACCCAGTGAAGCTTACACTACAAATGCCGGGTAGTATCCCTTGTCATTTCACCTGGAGATTCAGGTGAGAGGCCCTCCTGGACTCGGTCAACAAAGAAACAGTCAGGGAAGTTATCTTGCAATACTTTACTATTAAAGGCTTGGTCAGCGAAGCGGCCACGCTGTGGGAGGCCTTTAAGGCCACCACCAGAGGAACATGCATTAGCACAGCATTGGGCATCCTGAAAGACATTAGGGGGCAGATCGCAAGGGTAGAGTTGGCACTGAAACAACTTGAACAGGAAATAAACCCGCAAGCAGTTTCTCTATCGAGAATGAAAGAATTGTTGCTGGAACACAGAGCTTGCTGCAAGGGAAGTGCGCTACTTGTCAAAAAGGCATGATGCCTGGGCATATGGTGAAGGTGGGCGACCAAGTCACAACCTAGCTGCAAAAATTAAGGGCAAAAATTACCAACATTCCATACAAAAAATTACAGAAGATGCAGTGGTAGATTGTTGCTCACCGTGAGAAATAGCCACACAATTCCAGAAATTTTATGCAGATCCGTACGCCTCAAGGGGCTAAACAGAGCCCAGGGAGCTCGATGAATACCTAGATGACATCGCGATTGCCTGGGTGTCGAACGGGCAGCGCAAGTACTTGTGTCAACCAATTGTAGCAGCTGATATACGTGAAGCAATTTGCGCCCTCCCAAATAGAAAAGCCCTAGGGCCAGATGGGCTCAGGTGTGAATTTTACAAAGAGTACACAGATGAGCTTATACCATACCTACTAGATATGTATGAGGAGCCTTATAAGAAAGGAAGAGCACCCCTCACGCTTAGGGAAGCCCTAATAATTACCCTTTGTCGTACTGACCGCTTTCCCTCATAAATATCGATGCCAAAATATTGGCCAAGATATTGGCTACAAGACTCCAGCCCTTTCTGACCAATATGGCCCTCCCAGACCAATCTGGGTTTATGCAAGATATGTCAACATCGCATAACTTGCGCTCGATATTTGCCATGTATCATCTCTTGAATCCCGACCTCCAAGCAGTTGCAGTCATGCTAGATGCTGCCAAAGCATTCGATTCCATAGTGGGGCTATATGTTCAGTATATTACAGAGAATGGGGCTACCAGAGTTCTACTGCAGATGGGTTCGGCTACTGTATACAGACCCAACAGCGAGACTACGGGTGGGCAGTCGGACACTGGAGCCCATACGGATCTGCACGGGAACAAGACCAAGATGTCCCCTCTCCCCCTTATTTTTCCCCTGATACTCGAGCTACAGGCCTGCATTATTGGGCAGCGCCACAAAGTCGGCACTGCGCTTCACATTGCGACCCATAGGCATCTTCTTGTATGCCAACGATACGGTGCTGTTTGTCAGAGAACCTCCGTGTCACCTAGCACTGCTAATTCCCGAGTATACCAGGTTCGGGCTTTTTTCCGGGCTGACAATTAATTGAGGTAAATCTCTCATAATATCCCTAACTGAGTGCATGGCCCCATACGACCTGGAATACCCATTCACCTGGGCCATGGACCCTGTAAAGTACCTAGGGATATGTGTTCACAGGGACCCAGAGCTGGTAGTGAAAGTAAACTATGGCAAGGCATACACAAAATTGGAACAATTAGTATCCAGCTGAATAAAACTGCCGATCTCACTCGCTGATCGAATTGCTCTGACTAAAATGATTGTATTTTATACTTCTGCAATATACCCATAAATCTGTCCAGCCAGTTCTTTAAAAACGTCCGCTCTCAACTGCTGAGACTGGTTTAGGGGGTAGGCAAACCCGAGTAGTGTGGGATACACTCACTCTGGACTATAAAAAGGGAAGTTTTAGTGTGCCTGATCTGCACCTATATTATCTCTTTGCTAAAGTGCAAAATGCGCATTTATTCCGCATATAGCTGTAGAAGACGATGGTGTGCACCCAATCCCACTACACAGCATCCTGACTCACTCTAGACTTGGGACACCCAGATCCGAAATAAACACTATAGACTGCACTATCACCTCCTGGCAGACCATAGGGCGCAAGCGCCCTCTCTATGCCTGATGCTCCCACTAGCTCATCATGCAGCCTTATCTGTCCTGCAAGAAACGGGAGCCATGTCAACTCTAAAGCACGTAGGCATCACAAAAATGCATGACCTATATCCTAATGGTAAATTCATAACTACAGAAGACGTACAATATATACAATACAAAACCCCACTGTTTATGTTCACATACCATAGGCTTCGGATGCTATTCAGGCCTTGTACCGCACCTATCCAGAAGAACCGCCGACACTGCAAACACTACAACTGCTCTTAACCAGTCCCACCCAGCATAAACTAATCACTAAACTATATAGTGCGGCCTGGGATGAAACCATTATAGACACTAGTAAAAGTTTTGCCCGCTGGAATGAAACTATCAACCCTCACCTTACTGAAGCATAGTGGGAACACTGCTGCAGTAACGGAAGCTTTGACTTCGAACGGCAATCTGCGCGTCCTCCATTTTAAATACTTACACCAAGTTTACCACACACCTGCTCGGTTGCACAAATATGGAATCAGAACCAATGACTCATGCAAAGTATGCAGGGCACTGGGGGCAGACTTCATACATCTAGCATGGGACTGTCCACCTATTTAAAAGTTCCTGATAGCAGTAATAAAATACTTGCAGACAATTACTTCTGTCACCATACAGTACACCCCTCACGTTTGTGGGTCTGATTCCCCCATCTAAAAGGCACAGTGGGTACATTTGTAGTAATCCCGCTGTTGATGCTGAAAAGGAGAGTGTTTATGCACTGCGAAAGTAGGACGTGGCCGCTGCTGGAACAGTGGATAAAGGACCTGGTGTATTGCAAAGAGAATTTGGTAACATATGCTGAAGAACTAAGGACATATGGACACCGCTTATGTACTCCCTAAGAAAAAGGAACTGATCCAATGTGGATGGTGGTTCGGAGTAAATACCTTCCCACACAATACCATCACAGTGTAAAGTCAAACTGTTATCTGTGCGAGGGGATGAAGGGCAGGAAATGTGCATGACCAGCCATGCGATGTTTGTTTTTGTTACCTTTAAAAAAACATTTTTAAACTATTGGACCACTGGTGTATCTTTGTGTGTGTATATATATATGTATGTATATATGTGTGTGTGTGTATATATATATATATATATATATATATATCGCCAGTAGGTATATATAGTTAGGATTTTTTTCCTATGGGATTTTTGAAAATTCTATGTCGAATAACTTTGGCGTTTGAAGACAGAATTGGCTGAAATTTTCAGGAAAATGGAACATTTTGTTTCTGAGCAGCCCCTGAAAATTTGGGGGGGTTTCGTCAAGGGGGGGCCGAGAAAAAAGGGGGGTCCCAAAACGTGTTTTTCCCATGCAATTTTCCATAGGGCGGTTGGCCTCACTTTTAGCCTGAACGGCTGAATGGATTTACACCAAACTTGGCAAAATTGTAGGGACTGGTAGCCCGATGTGCCTTTGCTATGTCTCAAGATATAGGCTCCAGTGGTTTTTACGAAAATTAACTTTGAAAAATATATATTGGGCTACATTGGGCTATATATATGTTGGAGCCCAAATGTAGCCCAATGTAGCCCAAAGATGGCCACCAGAGACAAAAAAAACAAATGTAGCCCAAATATCAGCCAGATGTATCCCAACTATAGCCCAATGACAGAATGTCCCAGAGTGTTCTAAAGAACAACTAGAGTGCTAACAGTCCTACTTATTACAAAGGTATGGCACACCTGAAGCCATCTTGATTGGAATAAAGTGGTAACTCTTAAAACATTTAATTTAAAAATGAACAAAATGAGGGGGTTCATTTTGCCATAGAAAGTATGATTAGCGAATATATGACGAAATCCCGCATACCATCAGTCCGCAAAAAAAATCCCGCATGTACTATTAGGCCGCAAATTAAAATAACGAAAACTTTTAGAACGAATATGCCTTTAGCATACACTAAACAACTAAACTACCCTAAACACTACCCCCAGCATGACCCTACACTACACAAACAGTACAACACTACCCTAAAACACTACCCCCAGCATGACCCTACACTACACAAACACTACAACACTACCCTAAACCCTAAAACACTACCCCCAGCATGACCCTACACTACGCAAACACTACCCAAAACCCTAAAACACTACACGCCAGCATGACCCTACACTACGCAAACACTACAACACTACCCTAAACCCTAAAACACTACCCCCAGCATGACCCTACACTACACAAACACTACAACACAACCCTAAACCCTAAAACACTACCCCCAGCATGACCCTACACTACGCAAACACTACAACACAACCCTAAACCACTACCCCCAGCATGACCCTACACTACACAAACACTACAACACTACCCTAAACCCTAAAACACTACCCCCAGCATGACCCTACACTACGCAAACACTACCCAAAACCCTAAAACACTACACCCCAGCATGACCCTACACTACGCAAACACTACAACACTACCCTAAACCATAAAACACTACCCCCAGCATGACCCTACACTACGCAAACACTACAACACTACCCAAAACCCTAAAACACTACACCCCAGCATGACCCTACACTACGCAAACACTACAACACTACCCTAAACCCTAAAACACTACCCCCAGCATGACCCTACACTACGCAAACACTACAACACTACCCTAAACCCTAAAACACTACCCCCAGCATGACCCTACACTACGCAAACACTACAACACTACCCTAAACCCTAAAACACTACCCCCAGCATGACCCTACACTACGCAAACACTACAACACTACCCTAAACCCTAAAACACTACCCCCAGCTTGACCCTACACTACGCAAACACTACAATACTACCCTAAAACACTACCCCCAGCATGACCCTACACTACGCAAACACTACAACACTACCCAAAACCCTAAAACACTACCCCCAGCATGACCCTACACTACGCAAACACTACAACACTACCCAAAACCCTAAAACACTACCCCCAGCATGACCCTACACTACGCAAACACTACAACACTACCCAAAACCCTAAAACACTACCCCAGCATGACCCTACACTACGCAAACACTACAACACTACCCAAAACCCTAAAACACTACCCCCAGCATGACCCTACACTACGCAAACACTACAACACTACCCAAAACCCTAAAACACTACACCCCAGCATGACCCTACACTACGCAAACACTACAACACTACCCAAAACCCTAAAACACTACACCCCAGCATGACCCTACACTACGCAAACACTACAACACTACCCAAAACCCTAAAACACTACCCCCAGCATGACCCTACACTACGCAAACACTACAACACTGCCCTAAACCCTAAAATACTACACCCCAGCATGACCCTACACTACGCAAACACTACAACACTACCCAAAACCCTAAAACACTACCCCCAGCATGACTCTACACTACGCAAACACTACAACACTATCCTAAACCCTAAAACACTACGACCAGCATGACCGTACACTACACAAACACTACAACACTACCCTAAACCCTAAAACACTAGCCCCAGCATGACCCTACACTACGCAAACACTACAACACAACCCTAAACCCTAAAACACTACCCCCAGCATGACCCTACACTACGCAAACACTACAACACTACCCTAAACCCTAAAACACTACCCCCAGCATGACCCTACACTACGCAAACACTACAACACAACCCTAAACCCTAAAACACTACCCCCAGCATGACCCTACACTAAACAACCACCACAACTCTACACTAACACAACACTACACTACACAACACTACACTACACTACACAATCACTAACCCACGAAAAAATTAACACAAACCCACTTGCCTCTCTCGTCATCGTGGTTTTCACAACGCAAATGCATTTACCATACATGCCTTTAAAACGTAATTCTTTGTAAAGGCATGCGCGATAAATGCACATGCCTTTTGAAAAAATGCGGGATAATGGTATGCGAGGTCAATGACCTTGCGGGATAATGGTATGCGGACTGAAAGTCTGCGGGATAAAAAATGCGGGAAAATGGCTGCAAACCATGATTAGCAGCAGACTTCCCTGGTGAGCACTAGCTTTACTACAGTGATCTAATGAGCAACTAGAGTGCTAACATTCAGAATTTATGGCAAATGTGTGACACATCTGAATGCCTTCTTGATAGAACCAAAGTAAACAAGCATTGAAAATGCAATAGATCTCGCCCTCGTTTAAGTTAAAGCCATTCTGTTTGTAATGAGGTGGCTTTTTAGCTTTGCTTTTATTAGTGTTTTTAAAACTTTCATGTAAATAACATGCATATGTATGCATATATGTATATGTATGCATGCATTTATATTTATATAGATATGCAGATTATATATGTTTAAATATGTATATTACCTACTGGCGATAGCCAGTGGGTATATATAGTTAGGATTTTTTCTCTATGGGATTTCTGAAAATTCTATGTCTAATAACTTTGGCGTTTGTGGACGGAATTGGCTGAAATTTTCAGGAAAATGGCACATTTTGTTTCTGAGCAGCCCCTGAAAATTTGGGGGGGTTTCGTCAAGGGGGGGCCGAGAAAAAAGGGGGGTCCCAAAACGCGTTTTTCCCATTCATTTTTCCATAGGGCGGTTGGACTCACTTTTAGCTCGAACGGCTGAATAGATTTACATGAAACTTGGCACAATTGTAGATATGGTTTGCCCGACGTGCCTTTGCTATGTCTCAATATATGTGCTCCAGTGGATTTTGAGAAATTAACGTTTAAAAAAATATATATATCTGTGAGAGCGCTCCGGTTAGCGCCCGGTTCGCGTACCTGACGTGTAACGGAACTTCGCGAAGCGAAGCTGATTGGCTCTCCGGTGTCTGTCAACATTCTAAACAGTCCGGAGCGGCCGCCATCTTGTCTCTCGGTACGATCGAGAGACAAGATGTGGTAAAAAACGAAGGGGGAAATGAAGGAAAGGGGGCAAGGTAGACCACTCCTGACCCCCTAGGATTGATGAGGGGGATATTAAAGTCCCCCGCGATTTTTCGCGGTAGAGGCGCTTCCCGGTACGCGAACCGGGCAGCTAACCGGCAGCGTAGCGGGAGTCCGCCATCTTGTGTTTTTGGAGCGTCCGGTTCGCGTACCGGGTAGCGTCCCGGTAAGCGTAACAAGGGGAAAACCAAGAGAAACAGTAAAAAAAAAATTAAGGGAATAGATTTCCAGCAAACTTGGCAAAATTGCAGGGACTGTTTGTTTGATGTGCCTTTGCAAGGCCTCAAGATATGTGCACGTGTGGATTTTGTCTAATTAAGGTTAAAAAAAATATATATATCTGTAAGCGTGCTCCGGCACGCTTACGTTACGGGTTTTGTTTGCGCTGCAGAGCCGATACGTCACGGTTATGCGACGCGTCATGAGGCGTCTCACGTGGCTACGTGATACGTCACGTAATAAAGAATATATTTTACAGCTATAGATATTAGCTTTTAAAAAACCAATGAAATTCACTGAAAAAACCATAGGTTATAGACCATATATAGTTAGGAATTTGCATTTACAAAACCTTGAAAATTCACTGAAAAAACCATAGGTTAGAGACCATATATAGTTAGCTGGACATTTTATTGACATAAAACCAATGAAATTCCATATATAGTCAGTTGCACTAACTATATATCGCGCACCCGCAATCCACTGCTGATGATGTCACATATTACATCATTCATGACATGGTCAGTGACATCACTGATGACATCACTGATGACATCTCAAATGACATCTCAAATGACATCACTGATGACATCATGACACACCAATACCAGTTACTACATACGCACTCACTGATTCCTACGTCTACACACACATTCACTCATTCACCCATACAATCACTCATACATACAGTCACTCATTATTACAACACTATCATATGCACTCATACACCTAGTCAGTCCTGTGAAGAATCAATCACACTTCGATTTCCTCATCTATACAGTTAAACACAGAACACCATACTTTTCACACATATACTAACACATACTTACTCTTATACAATCACTGATACAAGTACACATTGATATGCACAGTCACACACCTCCCAGCCAGCCACACACACACTCAGTCTTCCATACATCCACTCATTCTTCAATATGTAAAACATATTTAAACTTTACAAAAACACACAGACACTAGATGATGTCATCAGTGATGTCATTTGAGATGTCATCAGTGATGTCATCAGTGATGTCATTTGAGATGTCATCAGTGATGTCATCCGTGATGTCACTGACCATGTCATGAATGATGTAATATGTGACATCAGCAGTGGATTGCGGGTGCGCGATATATAGTTAGTGCAACTAACTATATATGGAATTTCATTGGTTTTATGTCCATAAAATGTCCAGCTAACTATATATGGTCTCTAACCTATGGTTTTTTCAGTGAATTTTCAAGGTTTTGTAAATGCAAATTCCTAACTATATATGGTCTATAACCTATGGTTTTTTCAGTGAATATATATATAATTTGTTTTTTTTAGCACTTGAGCAGGAGCATTTGCTAGATTATATAGGCCCTGATGAATGCCGCAAGGAGAGTCCTAGGCAGAAACATGTCTACTTACTTTTAAAAAAGAATTCAGAGGACGTGAATGCAGCGGACGTGCCTACGTCCTGCTTTTCCCTCACCGCAACGTGCTTATCATACCTCTAAAAACATCCCTGAGCCCCTCCCTCTAGTGAGTGTTTTAGCCCGTACCGTGACTAGGCATCACAGTGTGAGGAGGTTCCCTATGATAAAGCATGCCACCTCTGGCGGGTGAGGGAATTCGTCCTTGAAAAAGGAATACTCCACATGTTTTACGTACACCAATTATTGCCTTCCTCTTTATTGTTCTCTCTCTATTCAACCTAGGCTTTTTTGTGGTTGTTTTGGATGCATACACTTGGGTACATTTGCCCCACTAATACAAGATTTCTTTCTATTTTTTTGTTGTCTGGTGTGGTTTTCCCCAAACTTAATAGTAGTATCGATTGTCTAGCAGAAGGAACATGCATAAACATTCCGATTACCTGCTCCATCAATTTAGCCAAGCTGTACTCCCAACTCTTATTTACAATATAGTGTTTGAAATGGTATGTAATCGTTTTCCCTTGGTTTATACCTTCTGTGACATTTAACCTGCAGTCTTTATCACGGTTAATTAATACGCAGGTAAGTGATGCTAATGGGTTTTTGTCTTTCACCCCACATTTTCCACGTGGTACTTTACACCCTAGTCAAGTATTCTATTTATTATTTTTTTTAAAATAACATTTCAATATAATAAAGAAAGGGTTACAAGTGTGGGTTAGAGTTAAGGTGTGAGTAAGTATGTTTGTAGGGATATGGGTGGGTAAAGGGAGGACACACTACCTTGAAGGTTAAGGGGTAGGCAAAGTTAAGTTAGCCTAAGGGTAGTTTAAGAGGTGGGCAGAGGTAAAGAGGAAAGGGATCGTTAGTTCTAGGGCAGGTAGAGGTAAACAAAGGTGTAAGGTTTTGATATCTTCAGGTGAGGAAATTTTCAAATATAATTGTGTCATCCACGTACATGTTATTGTATGAAAAAACATCTACCCTGGAGCAAACCCAAGCAATTACTGGCTGGAGCAAATATTTCAAACTCAGCCCCACTTTTGAAGGCAATGCCTTCCTTGCCAATGAAGAGTGATATTATTTGATGTTGTAGGCAAATCAGTATCCCATCAAAAATGATTAACTTGTCAGTGTGTTAAACCATGTGAACACAACATTCTTTAAGTCTGGGAGTAGCTGTAAAGTGCACATTCTCATTTAGTTTGTTTTGCAGTACATCGATCTGGTTCCAGTGTAGAAGCACGTATGCCCTTTTCATATCTAGGAATAAAATAGCCTATCCATGACACTGTTCCCTGGACCGCTGAGCAACAAACAAGCCACAGCTGCCAAACCAGTAGAGTACTATTTGCTGAATAAGGGCATCTTTAATATGTATTTAAAGTACATATCACAGAATTTTCTGTGTTTCTCACCCACATACCCTGCTTGCAGTAGATGCGCAAATCCCTTCTATTACATTGTTGCTGTTGGCAACTTCAGCTGTCTGTCCCGAGACTGCATTGTAACCAAAATTTAAAATAATATACTTTTGTCAGCCGCTTTTCATGATTAGATAACTTTTTATGCCCATTTGAATTCACTTCTCCTGATACCATGGCTTTTCTACCCATTCTTTTGTTTGTCTCGTCCATGGAGTATTTACCTTTAACTGTTCCTCAAGCTGGCACTCTTTTCCTGTGCAACCTCTATTTCCTCCACCCCATCATCTGTCCCCTGCCGCACCATCTCTCCCCTCCCGCATCATCTGTCCCCTCCCCCTTATCTGTCCCCTCCCCCCTTAATCTGTCCCTTCCCCCATTATCTGTCCCCTCCCCCCATTCTGTCCCCCCCCATTATCTGTCCCCCTCATCCATCATCTGTCCCCTCCTTTATCAGTGTTCCTCTTTTCCTAATACACCAAGCACTGCTGCGGCTGGGTGCCTCTACTTCGTCTTTTCTCTGATTGTAGTGGTGTCTGACCATACTTGCAATTGTATTTATTAGGTTTCCAACATGACTACCATAGTGTTGTCACTGCAACAGGAGAGCCATCGTGGAAGTATGGAAAATAAAGCTCCGCTATCTTGAAACGTTATTTGTATATTTCCGAGATGGTCACCGCATTGTGTATAGACTCAGTTTGGCTGCCATCTTGGATCTGTATTTTCTGTACTTCCAAGGTGGCTGCCGCATTAAAAGTGCCCACAATTTTAAAGGGGAGATGGTTACATTTACTCACTTCCAGGAAAACTATGAGCTGGCGTCCTCTGAAAAATGTAGATACATGCAGATCAGACACGCAATCATAGCGATAATACCACCTGACATTGCACTTCCTGAGGCCTCTCCCCTGGAGGATAGGTTGCTGACTGAATACATGGATAAGAAGGCTACCTCTCTTACTTACCGCAAGCTGGTAAACAGTCTGCCTGACGAAACTAAGTAACTGTTTCTTTTCCTTTTAGGTTGCTCCGACAATCTAATCAATAAAGTCCACATTTGTAAAGCGCACAATCACCCGTAAGGGTCTCTAGGCGCTTGGGGCCGTCGGGAAGATTAAGCGAGCTATTGCCCAGAGTCACATGGTGCTGGGCTAACCTGCCGCCGGAGCCGGGGATCGAACCGTGGTCCCCAGATTCCAGCGTCAGTCGCCCTGGCCGCGGCGCCACACCTCTCCCACTCTCCCACTCAATCAATGTGGCGCCAGCGGGGACAACATGTATCTTTGGATGTAGTATATGTAGTTGAATGACTGAGGGGCTGGGTCATAAGGCATAGACAAATACCTGTGATTGCTTAACCATTGCAACTGTTGGAGGAATACAATATTAGGGAATGTCGTGTAGGGTGAATACCTGATTCGGGCATATATGTTCATGTTCTGCTGCTTATAGGAAAGTTTGACAATTGCATATAACTGTAAAGTGTATCTACAATGTGTATCTTGTTTTGATTTCAGTGTGTCTGTGTGTAATACAAAGACCCGTGTTTTAGACATGTAGTGTGGAGTCTTTTTATGGTGTATGCAGTGTGTTGCGAGGGTGGTGGTGTGTCAAACTTTACACACTGACCCAGAGGATAAGCCTGACTGCTCGGTGCCAAGCTACCCATGGGTGAGCACAGATTATTGGAAACGTTTACAGTACTCATCCTATATAAAACTGTGGATTCTAACTGGCTTTGATGCATCCCAGCTGGCCGGAAACCACTGGATCTAACACAGAGGATACAATCAATATGCACAGGCTTTATGCAGTAACTCAAACTGAAGGGAGCCAGTGGGTAAAGTGGGCTGGCCCACTGTCCATGTTAATTGTTTTAGTGGGCGGAAGTGAAATCTGAATGACAATTTAAAAGACTAATGGATAAAGGCCTCTGACAAAAATCACCTTAATGTATGTATATTATGTATGCTTTTTTAAAATGTACAGCTTTGTTTTGTAAAATATAGAAAGTAATGGTTTTAGACATGTTCAGCTTGGAATTTTACATTGACACAATGAAAAGCCTTTCATTGCAATGTTTTGGAAAATGATGAATGTGTGCTGGTAATTTCTGCATACTAATGTGGCCTGACCTTGAAAAAAAAGGGGATTAATCTAGCTATCTTGTAGCACAAATCTGCAAGTAGGCATAATAAAACAGTGTGTGGCTGAATATGTGGCACTGATTTAAAACCTCATCACTTGAATATATTTGGAAGAATCATTGCATCTTTATCTTTTGGTGTCATGATTTATTAATAGAGTGCCAGAGATGGCTGTGTATGTATGTAGATGTGTATGTACTTATGTAAAAAATGTTAAAATCATCAACTCATTTGTTTCTCAGACGTTCAATTTTGATGTGCGACAGCTCCACTGGGCAGAGTATATGGAAAACTACTGTATGGGGACTAAGAAATACGTACTGAACGAGGAGATGTCTGGGCTTCCTGCAGCCAGAAAGCACCTAAATAAGTAAGATTGTTTTTATTTCAACTCTTAGTATTGGTCTAAACCTACAATGTACATATAACACTTATCTCAGTGCTTTACATGTAACCTATTGCAATGGACATGTGCATTGTGGTTCATCAGACTAATCGTGTAACTTCCAGATCTCTCCTTTGCCTTCCCTTATTGTCAATACTGTAACAGTCCCTGTATAGCAAAAACATTAAAGGCTAATGCATACAGAAAGAATAGAAATTACTTGGTAGCACATGCAGAATATGTAGTGCATTGGTTTTATCAAGAACTCCATCCCAGCAGGTAGGAATAGAATAAGCAGAGGGTAACCATGACATAATGAAATACAAAAATAGACTTTTACGTTCTGAAATGATTCCAGATAGGGACCCAGGGAAGTGAATATGGTATACCAAAGGAATTGACCAGAGAATTTGATTGGGGGAAAAAACAAATGTGACTAAAATCTTTATTCTGACTGGTCTTGAGATTGTAGGGATGCGACACACAAAAAGAGAAATTCTAGCTGCCCAGCAAACTTCAAACACCCCCCACCCCTCCACCAACTATTGTGAATCTGATTTACGGCCAGCATCAAAAGCCCCACTGAAAGTAGAAGTACCTCTATTCACGGCATGATTGTTGTGTTTCGCGAGGGAAAGGGAGATGCCGCCCCAAAACCCAGCACTACCCAGAGAGTAGATTTGTACATTATCCTGTGAGCTATCTTTGTGTGTGTGTGTGTATGTGTATGTATGTGTGTATGTATATATATATATATATATATATATATATATATATATATATATATATACACACACACACACACACACACACACACACATTGGTGTTTATATGTTTGACTTCAGAGAGTGTTCCTATGATGCAGAGCCATGAATCTGGTTACTAAAATAATTGTTCCTCGGAGCTGAGTCAACATGTCAAGCCAATGGCTGAAGTTTTAAGGTCAAAAATAGCCAATAGTTTAAAGGGGCGAATCCAAAGCCCATTCTAGGTATATTGGAGACAGTTGGTCTGTTTTGTTTTGAAAGTAGGGGACCCCTATATATTAATTAACTTGCTCTACATAGGGAAGTACAGAAGATTTGGAAAAGGTCTATAGCTAGCTAAGTTAGACAACAGAAAAAATAAGATAAAACTAGGTGACTGACCAAAACACAATAGAGACCACCCACATAGAAGGGACTGATCACCAGATTGATAGAACATTTCTGTAAATGTTATTGATAAAATATTTATTTTGTGGGTAAATTGTTTTATTTTTTGTTAAGGTTCATATACATTACTCTTGATTGTAAAGGAGTGATAGACTATTTACAGGACAACATCATAAAAACTCCTAAAAAAACACCACGAAGATGTGTGAAACAGATGCGCCAAACGCTCCTAACAGCCTTATAGGTCTATACCGGCCGCACTAATCCCCATTATCGGACGCCCAGGCTGTTAGGAGCGTTTGGCGCATCTGTTTCAGATATCCCACCAGGTGCGGACACTATCTCTCTTCCGCAATTGTTTTCTACATTATCTGGTTGAGCTTTAGAGCACGCGTTCAGGTTATCGCTATCCATCACCATATATCGTCTTTGACGCTTCATATGTTCATTTCTCATCTTCAAGTAAACTATATACCTCTGAGAAGGCACTCCTGCGATCTTTTCAGGACTTGCTCCATTTTAACATTGTGTTATCGCCCCCATATCTAATCATTTCCTGGAGCATCCATGGTCGATGGTTGGTTTTCCATATTTGGTCATTACCTTGTCGTTTGTCTTGCAATAGACAGTTACCTGATGAAGGCCCAGAAGCCAAAACGCGCGTAGTTCCTATCTACCGCATTGCCTCCACCGTTTTCTTGTCTAATGCTTTGTCCTTGTTTGTGGTGTTTTTTTAGGAGTTTTTATGATGTTGTCCTGTAAATAGTCTATCACTCCTTTACAATCAAGAGTAATGTATATGAACCTTAACAAAAAATAAAACAATTTACCCACAAAATACAAAAGTGAGCTAACGTTCTCACCCACTCCTGTTTGTAATTAATAGTGTCCTGAATACTGAGGTGGGAGAAAGGAAAATAGATTTGCCAGGTAAGGTTGAACAGTTGCCAGACTCCCCAATACACCTGCTAGCCTCCTCACTCCATTTCCCGGCTGTTATGGTGTGCCAGGGAAATCTTTACTGGCGTGGTCTAGAAAATACAGTCCAGGTACTGCTACCAAAATTGAAGCTTACTGGGTAGTTCTTGCTCTCACTCTGTAGTAGCCAAAAAAGGCACATTGTGTGAGTATTATGAGAACCTTTCAGTGCACCACTGCTACAGATGTGGTTTCATAGCATCTGTTTCACTTTTCTATTGCTTTAAATCTGTGAAACAAGATCTGGAACTGTCAGGAATAGCCATCTGGGGTATTTAGTGAGGTTACCCAGACCAGACCTGCTGCTATTGCTAACGCTTCTGTCAGTCTGAAAAGGACGACAACTTAGTTACACAAACAATCCTTAAATTAAGGTTGAAACAACAAAGATGAGAAAGCTCTGATGTAATCCTCTTCTTTATCTGTGCTCATCTGTAGAGCAACCAATTTCCAGGAATCCTTCAGCAACTGTCCTCCATATCAGCATTCACTATAGAGCATGGAATCTTTCCCTCATCGTTCCATACTTCTCAACCAAGACCCAATACATCATTTAAGCAGAACCATGTTGAACTATTATAGTCTGGAGTGATACCTTCAAACAAATATTACTCCGAACTGTACAATATAGTCATGAAAGTTAAGGGGAAGTTTCCAAACCAATTGAACTTCAGCATTAACCTCCACCAAACCATCCCTCCAATTATTTTTTTTTTTTTTGCATTGACCTGATTCTCTTCTCACCTAGATTCCCTAATAAGCTTACTGTCTTTGATGCATTACTGACAATTTCTCCTTATTCAGTCATCTGCCATTGTGATATTGTACAACTGCTTTTCTGACACGACTTAATTGAAACTGAAAATGTAGAGCTACCTTTGTGCAAAAAGCCTGGTTACCTTACTCTTACCCAGTTGCCCACTTTAACTGGTTATAGGCACTTTCTTTTTCACTTGAGTGTACCTTTCTTGAGCTAAGGACCTCTTTCTACGAACATTCATTATTTTCTCAAACAGAAGTTGTAAATTACCAATCTGTGGTCTAACCAGTTTGGAGAAGGGAACATGTCCTCCCATCAGACACACTAGTGTGGCTACTGGGAGTGGAATGAATATCCCTAATCTTTTCAACTCTTCCATATATCTAATTGACAACCTGTAGGGGGTCTGGGACTTTGTTAAAAAAATATATATATTAAAATGAATACTTTAAAATTAAAACATTATATACAAATTAACACAATTGAAAATATGAAAACCTTTTTCTATATTTGATAGCAAATGAAACAAAATATTTGAGCATTTGTTTGGTGTATTCTTGATTTTGTATTTTTGTGTATTGTTTTGAAGTTCAAATCCTAGAAATTACGAAGGCTGGGTATCTTCAGCATCCAATAATGACCAAGTGTGGGTCCTCGGATTTCAATAATGATTCAGTGGGGGCCCAAGTAGTCAAATGGTTAATAACAACTGCACTTAACCATTACTGCAGGGATGGTATACAGAGGTCTTGGCATGTTTTATACCAATAGCCTCAAAATAGGCTTCAAATTCTTTTGACGCAAAATGTGTTCCATTGTTCATTATGTTCTTGAACACCCTCCCTTCCAAATATATTCTCTACATGGCCTATAAAGTGTTTGGGAGTGAAACCGTTCACAAACTTAACTTCCAGCCTGCAGGAAAAATTATCCACTGCAACCACACCAAATGTGGATATATCCTTCTTCATATTGATGGGACCTATTTAATCCTACCCTCATCCAAGACTTGTTGGGAACTGGCACTGTTTAAATCGGCCTAGGACTGAGGTCTTGTGACTTGTCACTGCTGGCACCAGATAAACCATCTTCACAAAGTGTTCTAGGGTTCTTTCAATTCCTGGCTACCAAAAGTTTGCTCTGTTTTCTTTGCATTGCCTTCATACCCTTGTGTCCTTCATGTACTAACCAGATGACTCCACTACCAACTCCTTGGGCATTACCAAGAAATCAGCTTGAGATAACCATCATGAATTGAAAGTTCTTCAGCTACTTGAACATGGTTTCATGATTAGGCCAGCCTCCCCCTCCCCCCCCCCCCCCCCCCCCCCCAAAAAAACAATAGTCTTGCCTAATAACTCATCCTTGCTAATGTCTACATCCTATTCATTCTTAGCTAAACCAGATGCTGTTAGCTCCATTATGGGGCACATAGCAACAGATTCTTGGTCTTCATCATCACTTACGATAGGAGAAGCAGCACTAGGTAATCGTGAGAATCTGCTGAAACTCCTTGCACCAGGAATGTATTCATTTTTTTACACATTCTTGCAACCTGTAATGCAGTTTGCTATTCTTGTTGCCTTTCCTGCACTTTTGGCTGAGAATAAATCAGTAAGGGGTTTATGATTAACCCTAATAGTGAACTCTGCTGCATAAATAGTTTTTAAAGAAAGTGACGCCCCCACAACAACCTAATGCTTCTTACTCAATTACTGAATATGTGTGTTCTGCACTCTTATCTTCTGGAAGCAGAGACTATAACTTAATCCTTGTCATTTTTTTATGTTGCAAGAAAATAGCCCCCAAGACCACGTTGTTTGGCATCAGTTAAAACAATGCAACAGTGACACGTATCACAACAATTTGATGGGAAATGCTGCTGCCGGTTCGCTTGACATTAGAAAACTCCTTCTTACTTTCTTTTCTTCACACAAAAATAGCGTTTTCTTCAATAGCTTATACATTGCAAATGTTTTTTTAGCACATTTTGAGAGGAATTCAGCATAAAACTCAACCATTCCAAAAAGGGTCTTAACTGACCTTATGGAAGATTTTATTTTATTTATTTATTTATTTAGGAAGTTTTTTTATGGCGCTGTCAAGACCCGGAGGTAGCAGAGCGCTTTACAGTAATAGAATGACAAAAATCTGTATAAACATATACATAACATAAACATGAACATAACATATGTAAGGTATAAGCATTCAATGAGTGACATTGTAAGCGGAACATAAATGAGTTGCCGAGCTTCTTTGGTTATGGGATTCACTGTAGTCACATAGTTATGGGGTTGCTTGCTGACCCCGGTTATCCACAGCCAAGGGAGCGGATCAGGAACAAGGATTTGAGTTGCCTTTTGAATTCCACAAAAGGAATAGTTCTGATGTGCGGGGGGATGGAGTTCCAGATTTTGGGGGCGTTTCCAGTGAAGGAGCAGTCCGCTGTTCTTTTCTTTCTGGTTTTGGGTAGGATGAGCAGGAAGGAGTTCGAGCTTCTCAGATACCTTGCTTGGCCTGCTTTTTTGAGTTTATTTGCCAGGTATTCGGGTTTGCCGGTATGGAGGGCTTTGTGGGTTAGGCAGGCTGTTCTGAAGTTACTACGCATTTCTACTGGGAGCCATTTGCGTTCCTTGACTGCTGGGGAGATGTGATCCGATTTTTTGATGCCGGTAATTTCAGCAGGGGGGTAACTTGCCCAATTTTTAGGCAGTCAGGGACCACTCCGTTTTTTAGGGAGCTGTTAATGATGATGCACCATATAGGTGCAAGAGAGTTTCATTTTCATGATTAGTGAGGGAGGGATGGGGTCAGATATGAGCTGATGGTTTGGAGGACGAGATCAGCGAGATTATCTCTGCGTCTGGGACGGGGCGGAATCTAAGCCAGGGGGTGCTCAAAGAGTCGGGAGAGAGAGCCTGAGGAGCAGCTGAACTGGTCTTCTTGGGGTGTGAATTGTTGGGGTCGAGTGAAAGTTCAATTTTTGTGATCTTTTCGATGAAGTGGGCGAAATTGTCGCAAAGATCTTTGGACGCTAGCACAGAAGAAGACAGTGGTTTGGACGTTTGTTGCCTGATGCTGTAAAGTTTCTTCGGTCTATTTTTGGCTTTGTCCAGTGCCTCGCAGAAGAAGCTGGATTTTTTGTTTTTGATGTGGTTGTTGTATTTCCTTCAGGCTGCTTTCAGTTGATCACGAAGGATGGCCGTTGGGTTGTTTCTCCACTTTCTTTCCTTGGCTCTTGAAGTTCTCCTTTCTGCGTTGAGGTCAGCGTTGAACCACGTTCTGGAAGGGTTAACTCTGCTTCTTTTGAGCTTTAGTGGCGCAAGTTTGTCGAGTATGGACACTAGCTCGGAGTTGTAGTAGTCGATGAGCTCATTGGTGGAAAGGTGCGCTTTGTTGGCCGGAAGAAGAGAGCTTAACTGATCATCCAGGATATCCAGGGGTATTTGAGAGAGGTTTCTTGTCCATTTGGGGGGGTCTTGGGGGGGTTTATGTGAGGTAATGGGGTGATTGATATGAAAGAGGATCATGTAGTGGTCTGACCAGTCGACGGGAAGAATGTGTTTGATCGTGATTGATTTCTTTTGTGAGATGATAGCATCCAGTGTGGCTCCTTTGTAATGAGTCTCCTCGGTGCAATGTTGTTGCAGGTTGTTATCATGAAGGAGGCTGGATAGCGATTGGATTAGGGGATTGTGTCTCATTCCAGCGACCAGTTACGGTGTTGGGCTAGGTGACGCGACTCACCAACGTTGTATCTGGTGTCCGCGAGCCGGAGAGTCCTTGAAGACAGCCAAATTGTAGACGATCCAGCATCAACTAGAGGATTGCGGGGAGGGCGATGTTGACGGCTGAAGGTGGCTCTGGTACCTGTAAGTTTCGCTCTGGAGGTGTCCTGGGGTCACGGGAAGGCAGGGGAGCGTCGATCATGTTAACATGTGATCGGACGGACAGTCCCTGATTTCCGATAGCGTGAGTCAGGCTGCACTTCCTTGCTTAGAGGTGGGCTAGAAGGTATGGAGCTGAGGCGCCAGCTTTGTTAGAGGGCAGTGTTTGAGCGTTTAAAGCAGTCATAGTGCCCGCGTTGGGCCACAGATTGTGGAAAGGCTAGCGTTACTTCTTTGTTGACTGTTCGACAGGCTACGGTGACGCCCTACCGTGTCTCACGTATCCAACATTAGCACATGTTCGACTCGTACAAGGAGCGTGCCGGGCCTTTTGAAGAGAAGGAAAGTATAATATGTCCTTCAATACATTTTCTTTGGGTTCCAACCCATTGTAAAATTATCAAAATCATAAGTTCTCAACACGAGAAACACAGGATTTACATTTTTGTTACTTTAACTTCATACCTTTTGTTTCTTTGGTCAATGCTTTGGCAAATGTCTTGCCATGGCCATTCTTCTCCTTAGTGTAAACGAACACATCATCTTGAAAGCATGCACCCTGTGTAATACTTTTAAATAAACTTACCACTGAAAAATGACTGATGCAGATGCAAGACTGAATGGCATGGGTTTGAATCTGTCTGCACCTTTATGGGTTATAAATGAGGTGAGATGTCATGAGTCATGGTGCAAAACTACCGGATGGTAGCAAGAGGCCAAATCTAATGGCATTCATTTTTGCTTCTCCTAGGGTGATAATTATTTCATTGATATTAGGATATCACACATTCTTAAGGTTTCATTAGGTTTACGTGCTAAGACTATTGGTTACAGCTCTTCTGAGCGCTCAATTTGTTCTATAATGTCTTTATCAAACAATCATGTCAATTTTTCCTTGATCTCTGGTCTTGATGCCAATAAAAGCTTGCAAACCTTGTGCGCGGATGGTTTAGCACCTGCCTTTAATTGGGTAAAGTGGGAAAGTACTTTGAGTTGCCCAAATTATCAGACCAAATATAAGGAAAATGTTTTTGCCAAGCATTATCCTGACATTGCATACCTTCAACACACCTTATTTAAGTTCATTGAGAGAAACAATATTTCCTTTGTTCCAACCACTTAAGTAAACATGAACAGTCTTTCACTACATACACCATTCCATTAACATTTCCTTTGAAATCGACATTGCCTTCAAATCAAATTCTCCTAAATCACTAGGTTTTTCTCCATTTGCAATTGGCCTGCCATTAGAATATCTTAATGTGATTCCTTTGAACTCTTACCAAACCTCTGTATACAGTAATGTTAAAGATACAGAATCTACCATCATCTTTCTAAGCATGCCTGAAACGTTAATCATGGAATAGGGTCTTTTGACACTATTTCAGTTTAAAAAAGAATATCATGGCATAATTTTTTGATCAGTTCCCCTTTAATGCATGGATTTGTGTTTGAATCTCAAAACCACATTGTCATCACGAGATTCTTCCTGTCGATCTTGTGAATAACTCAGTGTTGACAATTTTGGGCATTCTATTAGTACTTGACCCAACATACTTTGCAACAAATGTAATTTCAAAGGGAATTTTCCAATCTTTTTCTAAAGCATGGCACTGAAGTATTTCTTAGATGTATATTATTACCACATCTATAACATTGAAAGTATTTGATCCTCTGGAAACTGTAATTTTTCTTTGGTTTGCAGATGTAGGATCACTAGAGGATAAACAAGTTTCTGCTGTAATAGAGCTTTTGATTCCAATAACTATTTCAAAGCATTGTCCAATGTTGAAGCTGATGCGGGCAACAATTTTTCTTGTAGTTTCTTACAAAAGTTAGTCCCTTGATTTCGTCAACATTTTTGTAGTTGCATGTGGCAGCTAAAATATGTAAAGTTCCTACAAAAAACTGTAGCGGTTCATCTGTTCTTGGCACCTCTTGTAAAATGTGTGCGCCTCCATTATGAAGTTTTTCTGTACTTTAAATATGTTAAGCATTTTAATAGCAGATTGCTATTCATCAGAAGCATCATTTTCTGCTAAAACATCGTCCCTCAAAGATGCTTTAGTACTTTAATGCCTTCCGAATCTAAGCAGTGGTGTATGATGGCAATTTCTTTTTTTTTTCTTTGTAAAATCATCCCTGTGAATAGCCTCCAAATAAAGTTTGAAACCTTTCCATTATTGCCATACAATGCATGGGATCTGCAGTTGGCAGAACACCTGTAGCTTTTCGCACGTGGGTTCACTGGTTACTCAGCACATTTCACCAATATAAAGTCAAGGAAACTGATATACATCCCTTCTTTTTGTGTACATATGTTGAGTAGCAACTCTCCAGGAATCCTCCAGCACCTGTCGCCAGAGTTAAATTCCAACATTCCCTAGAGAACATAGAGCCTTTCTCATATTGTTTGATACTTCTCAACCAAGACCCTGCAAGGTCTAAATGTAAAGCAAATAAATGTTCTAAATGGATTAAACAGTTAGCATGATTCATATTTGCTCTGAATAAGATGCGGATGTAGAAACGAGGGTCGCATTCAAGTGATGACTGTGGCTTTCAGAGATTCAGTATTATGGCTCCTTCATTAATTAACATAGATACACCCTTTTAATTCATTTGTGCCTCAGTAATGGTGTGAATGTCTAATGGAAACTACTAGATTTGGTGGTGGGATGAGCATAATAAACCTTTTAAAAGTAACTATGTATTCACTATGTACTTTATGTAAGCCAATAGAATCTACCTCCTTAAGTATTCAGAGGTTCGATTGAAGTGCATTTCTCATAAACCGCAAACCTTGTGGTCCGGTAGTTGGGAAATAAGAGTATTAGATGGAAAAGAAGATTCACCACTAGTGACACGTTTATTGTACTGTTTGAGATCACTTGCAATATGTGTCAAATAAAAATGCACTCCAATTGAGATGGTCTTTGTGGGGAACATGCATAGCTAATAACATGCCTCAAATTGTTTGTTATTGTAATTGTTTACTAGCAAATTACTAACCTGCATTATTATTCCTTTGTAGGCTAAGAAATATACGTTATGGCTTCAATACAGTTCTGGTGATTTTTATCTGGCGTATATTTATTGCAAGATCACAAATGGCAAGAAACATCTGGTACTTTGTGGTTAGTCTGTGTTTCAAGTTTCTCTCTTACTTCAGAGCATCCAGCACTATGCGATATTGAAGAAAATAATTACTGCATTAGACATCTATGCATAGGGTGGCCTACCTGCACAAATCCGTTCGATGTACTCAACCATTTCGTGTTCTACAGAGACCTAAAACCATCTCCGTTCAAGAGTGTGGAAAACATTTACGGTGTATGTTTTTTTTTCTTCAGTTTGTGCACTCATATTCATGTTGCATACATAAACAAACCAGCGTTAGTTTAGAAACTGATGTTTGACAAACTGGACTTTGCTTTTTGTGTATTGGAGGGCGAAAAAGGTCAATTTACCCTACTGACTTGTATGTGGACCTAGTGTGCGGGCATGATGGCTTAATGTTGTGCATGTTCTTCTTCCAAGCCACAGCAGAGTACTTTCTGGGAGTTTAACAATGTTTAAAATGTCTTCATAAAGTCTAAAATCAATTTCCGCTCATTGCCTGTCAATTGGAATAATACAGCTTTATTGATAATGAAGACAAGTGGATTTCTTTCTTCCAGTAATTCATCTCCCCCTATGTTTATGTAGGTTATTTGCGTAGCCCTGCAGCACAGGCAAGGAGAATGAAACGAGGAAGATATGTCAATCATCTTTCAATGATGATCATTTCATTTAGCTCACTTTTATAAAAAATTATTGTCACAAAACACAGCCGGCAATACAAAATATCACTCGCTTTTTTGATTTATACATACTCATGATAGATATATTTGTAATTTTCTATTAGAACATTTACATAAAAAATATCCTACAAAAGCCATAAATTGGGCATGAGGTAATCTTATCAGAAAAATACTTTACACATATCAACTGAAAATTAGACTGTTTTTGTGCTATACTTTTTTGAAGTGTTATGATTATACAGCACTCTTTTGAAGTGAGAGCACATTTGTTTCCTTGAGGAAGAAGCATGATCAAAACGCTGTGAAATAGTTACAATGGAGAATATAATGGAAGAACTATTTCCCAGCAATTATCAGCAAATAGTTGACTACATTTTTAGAAAGGTTTCCGCATGTCAACTTTACTCTAGATGAAGAAAATTTATTTATAACTTAAATACTTATTGCAAGAATAAGTAGAAATTGTAGTGTCACGTTTGTTAATGACTTGCCCTTAAAAACTATTTGCACAGAATGCAGCGTTGCTTTAGTTTTATTTTTCATTTGAGAGCCCCTTTCCACGGCATGTGTCCATTAGACTGATCGTCATACACCCAGTCCTAGCATCAGCATATACAGTGTATATTAATATGCTTGATGACATCGTTGTTGAACTACCTGTACAAATGTTAAATAAAACATGTGACACTTGTTTCCTATTTGGTTTTAATTTTGTGCTTACAGAGTTTAATGTTTCTTATGAGTAAAAAAGGTAAATTGCCAGGGAAACAACTGCCTTAAAGCAGATGTTCATCTAATATTGAAACTTTTTAAAATGCTTCCTTGAGAAGCTACTGTTTTCTGAATACTATGGTTATTTTAAAATAATGTATACTCTGTACAATTATACTAACGTTATTGGTCTAAGACCGTATCATAAATGTATGCAAGAAATTTAATACTTGCTGAAAACTTTTTTTTTCTTTTTTTTTTAATAAACAAGCTCAATCATATTACACCAAGTCTGGGTTCTGTCTTTTGTGTGTCTTTTCTTCATGATTTTTATACTCTTCGCTTTATGCATAGTTTTTACCTTTGCCTGGTCTGTTTGTTGTCTGAAGTAATCTCATTGAAAAAATTGGTTTCTAAAGCTGAAAAACCTCAGGAAATGGGGAAATCCATGATTATACTCTGAAAATTAATCTACCTGTTAACTTGCAATATTGTCTGTAGCCACACAAACACCCTTAAATTTAAGATTGGACAACTAGGGTATATTCTGACAGATTAACCTTTAATATATGTATATATTTATCAATTAATTTCGTAGTTGAATATTGCCTCAATTCAAATTTGTTTAGTTCAGTGCAACTCACCCTTCCATAGTATTGTTCAAAAGAAATATAGCCTGAGGTTTGTATTTTGGGCATTATATGGGTAATTTACCACGAACTAAAATGGGCTTTTGTGTCTTGTGTCCCAGACACTATAACTTACTACGATCTCACACAATATGTTCAGGACTTGTTTAGGTCACTTCGGCAGAGTTCCGACAACATTACAATTGAACTTGATTGCATGCATAGGGTCTTCAATGAGCACCAAAGCAGGAACAACCTGAAAGAGGTCCTCACCAGAGACCTTCACTTCTGTCAGAAAGGTGAGCTAATAAGAGGTCAGATACTTTGACTCTGTAGTGTTTCATGGCTCGACTTTGGCCTTATACAAAGATCTCTGCACTGATGCTCGCTAAAAGAAAATCCCTCAAAATTGCACCAGTCTATCTAAAAGGACGTAAAATATATTTGTGGGGTTTTCCAACACGCCTATTTTTATTTTATAAAGAACAAACTGCCTTTATTTCCACACGTGAAGAGGCACATGCACTATTTCACCTGGGGGATGATCGACACACTAAGGAATGGGGACGGCATTCGTTATATAAAGCACAACGATCAGACCCTCATACCTGGGTCTGACTTTCAGTCTCACAGAGAACATGCCCCATCTTCTAGTATTTGCAATAATCCCCAGACCTCCCCAGACCTCTTGGAACGCTTTGTGATGATGTTACTCCCCTTCTGGTAGATCGTGATGAGCACACTGTTCATTATCAGCCTGCAAGGATCTGAAGTTACAAAGCCCAGTGGGCCAAATACACCCTCTGGCCCTACGGAGCTAGCCCCACTGTAGAAGATAGTAAAATGTCTGCTTCTTTTCCTGTTATTCTTGTCCCCCACTGATAGCCCACAACAGCATGGATTGGGCATTAATTTTGGGGGAGTGGGTGGGTGGGGCAGTTTTTGAATATTTTACTATTTTGTGTTATTATACCAGCTCCGACATTTACTTTGCAGTAAAACATACAGTTGCGCTAGCTGCCCCATTGGGTGCCTGTTATGGGGTGGAGGGTGGGGGGGATGGATTGGACATATTCTGGGTCGTGGCCTCTCCACACCCCAACCTGATGTAGGGTACACCACAAAAATAAATATTTGCCCAGGGCCTGTACTCTCTGTTCAAGGAAAATTCCTGGTTCATGGGCATCATATAAAGGGGGCCTATATAGTTCTCTTCCAGGAAAGCCGCCACCTAGCTATGAAGTTGAGCACTGTTTGTGACCGTACAGTATTTTTCACTACAGCTACATCTACTGTCACAACTACGACAAACGGCACGACGATCCTAGTAGGAGCAACTATCTCCTTTAGATAAATTTCAACACAGTGACTGGGGACGGTGGGGTCATAATGATAAATGGTACTGTGTGGGTGTGGGGGAGGGAGGGGGCTGACGAGAGCCTCAATCTTCAGCCCAAAAGAGAATATGGACCAGGTTTTCTCTTGGCTCTGCCCTTTCTGACACAACACTCCAGCGATCATCTTGTGGTGGGAGGGGATGCCATTATAGCATTGGATTCTAGTTTAGATAAGTTTCAAATAGGCCTCCCCACCCCCAGAAGACCTTCCCTCCAGCGCTTGGAAGTTGATTGAGATGGCAATCGGAATCCTTATCCTTAGGGAAATTGTTAGTCAGCTGACAATTATTTTAAAGGGAACAAGGCTGACGAAATGCCATGGGCGACAATATGGATGCTGGAACCGCGGGCATTAGGGCAGAATTCATTAAACGCACTACTCCCTCCCTGAGGATAGCCCAGACTAAGCGGCTAGAAATAATAAAACATGAGACTGACCTAAAGACCAAACCACGTTGAACCCAGAGAGCTGTATGTTGAGGGAGAGCGAGAACTAGAAACAGTCCTAACTAAAGACTCCTCCCACAAATTTTATGAAACAAAGCAACTGTACTATGAGGGGGGCAAAGCTGGCTGTTAGTTTGCCCACACAATACAAGCTTGTGGACTTAAGAATCAAATGCTCTGTTAATAACCATCGGGACAAACTACAAAAGTCTGAGCGGTCCTGCAAACATTTACATTCTGTAGTAGGGGATCTCTGTGTATAGTCATAATCTAGTGAATAGTCCCGCCCATGTGCGTGGACCCCAGAGCAATCAAAAATAATCTCTTAAACTGTCTTCATTGCAGTCCTGCATAGACACTTAAGAGAAAATTAAAGACAATAATGCAGCCTGTACCTACAAGGCTACACTGTCCAGTACTTCAATTAGAAATGCCAAGGATATAACACCAATAACACATTTAACACAATCTGTCAAGTTTCACCCATAGAGAAACTTTCCTCCCCACACCAAATCCTTGGAATGATAGAGAGGAAGGTAAGGACAGACAAGCCTCCATAGGCTGCTATTATGTGTCTGGAAAAGGGATACCGTGCCTTTAAGGAACTCTCTGGAGACCCTCTGTATACCAGCATGCACAGCCCCTTCCTTTTACTTTCAGATCTTTTTTCCGGCTCCTGCTAGCAAGACCCTGGAGCATTGAGCTCTCCTTTTTTTGGGTGTTTTGTTAACTTTATGGCACTTTTAAAATGTGAATGTTCACTCGACGTATTCTTGCCTCTTCTCACTTTTCTAGTGATTTTGGCCACTCCTTGATCAAATATACCTGCCTTTTTTGAGAAATGTCCAGAGTGTACCAGGAAGAAGGCAAGATCTGATCCACACAGGGTCTGTATCCTGTGTCTCCCTTCTTCTCATGTTCCTGGGACGTGTGAGATCTGCCTGCAGTTTTCCAGCAGGACCCTGAAGAACAGAGAGATCAGGCTCCAAGCACTGGAGCAAAGAAGACCGCAGGGTCAAGGTGGGTCTGGGCAGGAAGGGGCTTCTTCCTCTGCCCGTGCTGAGGCCTCTGGGGGGCTCCCCAGTAAGAAGAAGGCCAGAAAATACCACCGGTCTCCATCGACGATGATAGCCTCGACGTCGGCGTCGAGAGGAATGACCACATTCTGCTCCCCGTCTCCCCAGGGCTCTGGGTCGAAGCGGAGTGGATTGATGACGAGACCACCGACGAGATCGACGTCTAGAACTTATTCGTCATCGAGTCATCGACGTCGACTCGACGTTCGGCGTCAAGAAGGAAATCGTCGAGAAGGAGATCATCATTGACGTCGAGAAGGAGATCATCATTGACATCGAGAAGGAGATCATCATTGACGTCGAGAAGGAGATCATCATTGACGTCGAGAAGGAGATCATCATTGACGTCGAAGGAGATCATCATGGACGTTGAGAAGGAGATCATCATTGACGTCGAGAAGGAGATCATCATTGACGTCGAGAAGGAGATCATCATTGACGTCGAGAAGGAGATCATCATTGACGTCGAGAAGGAGATCATCATTGACGTCGAAGATCATCATTGACGTCGAGAAGGAGATCATCATTGACGTCGAGAAGGAGATCATCATTGACGTCGAGAAGGAGATCATCATTGACGTCGAGAAGGAGATCATCATTGACGTCGAGAAGGAGATCATCATTGACGTCGAAGATCATCATTGACGTCGAAGATCATCATTGACGTCGAGAAGGAGATCATCATTGACGTCGAGAAGGAGATCATCATTGACGTCGAGAAGGAGATCATCATTGACGTCGAGAAGGAGATCATCATTGACGTCGAGAAGGAGATCATCATTGACGTCGAGAAGGAGATCATCATTGACGTCGAGAAGGAGATCATCATTGACGTCGAGAAGGAGATCATCATTGACGTCGAGAAGGAGATCATCATTGACGTCGAGAAGGAGATCATCATTGACGTCGAGAAGGAGATCATCATAGACATCGAGGAGGCGTTCATCGCCCTCCAGGAGGCGTTCATCGCCCTCCAGGAGGCGTTCATCGCCCTCCAGGAGGCGTTCATCGCCCTCCAGGAGGCGTTCATCGCCCTCCAGGAGGCGTTCATGGACGTCGAAAAGGTGCTCAGCGGCGAGGAGGAGAGCATCGCCCTCCAGGAGGCGTTCTAAGGCCAGGACTGTGTCTTCGGTCACCACTAGTCCACGGTCGTGACGGCGCTGTTGCTCGGCTACCAGGGGTACGGCCTCTAGGTCCTCCCCTTCAGGTTAGGCGAAAAAAAGGAAGAGAGGGGAAGAGGCTCCGGGCTCTGAGCACTCACAAGTTTATTCCCCCGCCAAGCCGAGGTCACCTACTCCTCCGTTACCGAAGGACCCTCCTCCACATAACCCGACGCCGCCGCCTGTTCCGCCTCATCGTCCTTCACCTCCGCCTCCACAGTGCCCTCCGCTGCAGCCCTTGGAACGTCTGAGGCCGCAGAGGTCTGGATCTCGCTCCAGACGGAGTAATAGATCCAGGAGTTGCCGTCGCTCTTCTACACGATCCAGACGGCGCCACAGGAGGGACAGGTCGAGATCCCGCTACACGGATTTCTCTAGCGCCAGGGGAATATTCACCTACACTGACGGATTCCCCTCAGACGAGGGTGTCTCCAGTAGACGACAGTGTCCTTCCAGGACTAGTTGCTCCGAGGGACGGCTAAGCTGGGCATCATGCTCACTGCCCGCGCCACTGACGTCCGTCCTCTTCGAAACGCTGCACAAGAAGCAGTTGTCTCGCCCTTTGCTACCCTTGGTGCCTGGGCTGGTGGAACCAGCCATGGAACTGTTCCTCATGCCTGCGTCTACGAGAGCGGCACCCTCAAGGCTGCAGAAGAAATATAAGGCTCCTGACTCGGACCCAGCATTTCTTCGGGTGGATCCCACGCCTGACTCGGTGATTGCGACGGCAGCGAGAAAACCGCACGCCACTACCCCATCATCAACCGTGCCTCCTGACAAGGAGAGCAGCTGGATGGATTCGGTGGACAAGGTTTGCGGGAAAGGGTTTTGGCGCCTGGCTGCGTCTTAAATACTTGAAGCCCGAGGTGCAGCAGAGAGTTGCTAACCTACCCTTTTCGGGCGAGACCCTCTATGGGAAACATACAGACAATGAGATGGCCCGCATGAAGGCTGAGGCGGAAACCCTGATGGCTGTCTGGTTGGAAAAGCCTAAGGAACAGAAAAAGACCTTCCGCCCGTTCCAGAGGCGGTACGGGGCGCAAGGCAGAGGGCGAGGTCGGCAGGCAGGACAGCAACAACAGCAGCAGTTCCAGCGGAAACCGTTCCAAAAGCACCAGAGGGGCCGTGGGGGTCAACAGTCTTCCGCCGCGACCAAAGGCCCAGCTGGGTCTAGGCCCTAAGGTGCTTCTTCCCCCTCATCCGTTACCCGCTCCGGTGGGGGAAGCATTCAACATTACCTGGCAGAGTGGAGAAACATTTCTCAGGACAAGTGGGTGCTAAATATTGTTTGCAATGGCTACTGTCTTCGTTTCACCAGCCCGCCTCCAGCAATTCCACCGGTTGGCTCGCAGTTCCAACTGCGCGACCTCCAGGTGGAGGCCGATACCCTGTTAAGAAAAAGGGTGCTAGAAGACGTTCCTCTGTCTCAAAGGGGAAAGGGCCTGTACTCCCGTCTCTTCCTAGTACAGAAGGACTAGAACGAGTTCAGGCCCATTCTGGATTTGCGACAAGCAAACAAATGGATTCGCAGGGAAAATGTTTGCATGCTGTCTTTGCACGGAAACATCGGAAGTTCCTGCGCTTCCTCGTCGGCGCCAATCACTATCAGTACACCGTACTACCGTTTCGACTGAAGTCTGCACCCAGTACTTTTTAGAAAGGCATGGCTGTGGTAGCAACGCACCTGAGAAAGAACAAGGTGTTTGTCTACCCGTACCTGGACAATTGGTTGATCAAAGCCTCCACCTTCCAGGAAGCACAATTGCACTTCAACAGGACGGCCGTCCGGTTGAACCGTCTGGGGTTGCACATAAATCTGTCCAAGTCTGTCTCGTTCCTGTACAGTGCCTGCAGTACTTGGGAGCCTCCATCAATACGCTGTCGGCAAGCGTGTCTCCTTCGGAGGAGAGACGCTTATCCATCCTTCGGAAGGCTCAGGCTCTCATAGCTGCTCCATCTACAACAGTGAGGATGGTGTCTTCTCTACTGGGATCGATGGCCTCTTGTATCTTCCTCACTCCGCACGCGCGCCTACACATGAGGCCGCTACAGGAATGTTTGGAGGACCAGTGGGACCAGAGGAAAGGGTGTTGGGACGACTGGATTCAGTTGTCTCTTCATGCCCAACAATCCCTGAGATGGTGGTGCTCAGCAGAGAATCTCCTCAGAGGGGTTCCTTTCCACAAGGACATCCCGACTCAGACTATCGTGACCGATGCGTCTCTCCTGGGCTGGGGAGCGCATTCAGACCATCTACAGATCCAGGGAACGTGGTCCCCGACAGAGTCCACGTATCACATCAATTTCCTGGAACTCAGAGCTGTTCACTTGGCACTGAAGGCCTTTCATCCGTCCTTCCAGAACAACTCCTTGCTTGTGCAGACGGACAATGCGACCACAATGTATTACCTCAACAAGTAGGGGGGCTCGAGATCGCGCACATTGTCACAGGAAGCGCAGGCAATCTGGCACTGGCTGCTAGCCAGAGGACTGACGATAACGGCAACTCATCTGCCAGGTTTGCAGAATGTTCAGGCGGACACCCTCAGCAGGTTGCTGCACGAAAACCACGAGTGGGTCATAAACGACGAGGTGCTCGACGACATCTTTGCCATGTGGGGCACTTCAGAAGTGGATCTATTCGCCACCGCAGAAAACAGCAAATGCCGCGACTTCGCCTCGAGGTATTACCAGCCGGGGACTCTGGGGAACGCGCTATGGATCAGCTGGTCAAACAGCTTTCTGTACGCTTTTCCACCCATTCCCCTGATTCCAGCGGTGCTTATCAAGCTGGCCCGATCCCGGGCGTGGATGATCCTCATTGCGCCGGAATGGCCCAGACAGTGGTGGTTTACGGACCTGCTTCGCCGGTCGTTCCTACCTCATCGGCGGCTGCCGTGTTGGCCGGTCCTTCTCGCGAAGTTCGGGGGGCAGATGGTGCACCCCAACCTCTCATCGTTGAGTTTGGCGGCATGATTCCTTAGATAGTGCAATATGGTCATTTGAATCTTCCTGAGGATTGCATGGACATATTGAAGGAGGCTGAGAGGCCATCTACTAGGATTTCTTATGCTTACAAGTGGAAGAGATTCTGCATCTGGTGCATGTCTAAGAACTATGATCCGACGACCTGCAAGGAGGATGTTATCCTTCCATACCTTCTGCATCTAGCTCAGTCCGGCCTTAATTTCATTCCATTAAGGTTCATCTGGCTGCATGGACTGCTTACAGAAAATGCCCTTCGCAGACATCCTTCTTCCAGATTCCTGTGATTAAGGATTTTTTGCAAGGGTTGAAGAAGGTGTTCCCTCTTGTTCCGCTGCCTTCACCTTCATGGGAACTGAATGTGGTGCTGTCCAGGCTGATGAAGGAACCTTTTGAGCCTATTCAGAAGGCTTCACTCCAGCACCTGTCTTGGAAGGCGGCGTTCCTCGTGGCCATTACATCGACCCGCAGGGTGAGTGAAATTCAGGCATTGTGTTGCCAGGAACCTTATACTGTATTTCATGCTGCTAAGGTTGTAATGCGTACTCACTCGAAGTTCCTTCCCAAGGTGATTTGTGATTTTAAAGTTAATCAGACTATAACTTTACCAACATTTTTCCAGAATCCTTCCACTCCAGCGGAACGTTCTCTTCATTCCCTGGATGTCAGAAGGGTGTTGAAATTCCATCTGGATAAGACCAAGGCTATTCGTAGATTCGACCAGTTGTTTGTCAACTATGGGTTGGTTAGGACTGGTCTTCGAAACAGTCCATCTCTAGGTGGATTGTCTCATGTATCCAGCTCTGTTATCAGAAAGCGAATAAGACCTTAGGGGGTAAGCCTAAGGCTCATTCTACCAGGGGCAAAGCAGCTACAACAGCTTTGCTTCAAAATGTTCCTATTGCAGAGATCTGCAGGGCGGCCACTTGGAAGTCGGTCCACACCTTTGCCGGAAAAAAGATCTGAAAGTAAAAGGAAGGGGCTGTGCATGCTGGTATACCGAGGGTCTCCAGAGAGTTCCTTAAAGGCACGGTATCCCTTTTCCAGACACACAATGGCTGCCTTGTCTGTCCTTATCTTCCTCTCTATCATTCCAAGGATTTGGTGAGGGGAGGAAAGTTTCTCTATGGGTGAAACTTGACAGATTGTGTTAAATGTGTTATTGGTGTTATATCCTTGGCATTTCTAGCTGAAGTACTGGACAGTGTAGCCTTGTAGGTACAGGCTGCATTATTGTCTTTAATTTTCTCTTAAGTGTCTATGCAGGACTGCAATTAAGACAGTTTAAGAGATTATTTTTGATTGCTCCGGGGTCCACGCACATGGGCGGGACTATTCAATAGATTATGACTATAACAGAGATACCCCTACTACAGAACTGGAGTTACAGGTAAGAAACTACTCCTTTTATACCTTTATGGATGAGGACCTTGCCCCCCCTCTCCTCCCCCAAACTTAAAGGAGGAATATTTGATAGGGATTTATTTTACAGAGCTTGACACATTTTAATTAATTAAGCAGTAGCCCTTGTAACAGAGTATTCTCAGTGCCACCCGTAATAGAAAAGTAAGAGCATCACCACCTGCATGTACTGGACTGGTACAGTAACGCAAGTCTGTCTCACTCATCATGGCGGGCGTCTGTTTTTCTCGGGTGCAAGTTGACTGCGCTGGCATTATGCCAGCTTGCAGAAGTTAACGTACCAATTTTACTAAATAGGAGAGAAGAAGAATAAGACTGGTGTACTGTCTTAGTCGACTCTAATGGAGTGAGTCCATAGTGCTCGTAGAATTGATTCCTTAAACTCCCACTAATGTTAGAGCAAGGATGAAGTGGGAGGTTAGATAGATACTGACCACAATAGTTATGTACTGCGCTTGCAAGTTGCTAGTTCTACTGTGACACAACTTTCTGCTGAATCATTTTGTGTCAATCTTAAAGAGCATTGGTTACAGACTGTCTTTCTTTCTTCATATAGATGCTCCTTCCAAACCAACACGGAAGGAGCTGGCTAAAAGGGCCCGGCAACGGAGGCTGGAGGCCACTGTCGCCGAATATTGGCGGCTGGTCGCCCCGGAGGAGGGGGACACGCAGAGTACGTCGACAACATCCACGGCGACACCTGCATCCTCCTCTGCGCTCCCTGGGTCAGCCAGTCAGCGCAGCAGGTCTCCAGCGGTATGGAGCCGGGGTACCGCAGCCACCCCCCACCGCCGAGCAGCAAAGAAATCAGCTGCCCCCCACAGCAGGTGCAAGACACGCGTGCACCGCCTTTCACTTAGGGTGTCCTACCTCGAGCAGGAGCTCCTCAACACCAAAACCCTGCTCGAGACCCTCCGCAAGGAGCATGCCGACCTGGCCCGAAAAGTCAACAGCAGCCAGCAGTAGGAGGAGACTGTCCCTTGCCCCTTTTTTAAAGACTTCTGGGGGGTGGGAATTGGGAGTTGGCTTTTCTACTTTTATGGACTTAGTTTTCATGGACATTCGTTGGGGTTCGGGAGGGGGGGTGGGTTGGGTCTTGCGGGAGATTATGTTAGGGATATATAAATATACTTTAAACTTTATCTTAGCATACGTGTTTTTTACTGCTTTTGAGGCTGGTGGGTGGGGGTTTAACATTAAGTTTGTTTTCCTGAAACTTAAGTGGCATCTTGATTCAAGTTGTGTAAGTACTAGTAATTGCCCAAATGTTTTCAAAACTAAGTGCCTGTCACAGAGTAAGTGAATTCAATAGTCCTAGGACCGTCAGTCTCTCGTCTCTCCTAATACTCCATTATACTACCTCCCCCCAAACGCTTATCTTACCTGTAATTTTTGTTTGGAAATAGGGCTAGGCACAGGGCTGGCTGCACGGGAAATGGCGATTAAGGTTGGCAATCCTGGGCGGATGAAATGTCATCATTGCGGTGGTACTTGTGGTGTTACACAGTGGCAGTTGCAGCATCTGAAAAAAAAGAAAATGAAACCTTGTTTGTCCTTACCGTAGCATTAGAACGGTACGATAGAGAATATAGGAGGTGACAGTACACTAGAACAGTGCCACAATGTAGCCTAATAAATGGTAAAGTATTGAAAGTATAACTAGTACTTGCGTTGAATTTCTTTGACATTGGCTACTACTACAAGAAATAGTACTGAAGGTGAAGGACACAGCAGCGTAATAATTTGCCATGTCTAGGAGGAGGATGTTCTTGATGACCAATCAAGTTGATGGCGCACATGAAAATCTGCTTTCATTTGCCAATAGTGACTCAGTGTCAAGCTGAGTAAGAATATATCCTCGGATTCCTTCACCAGCCTGTTGCTATGACCTTATCCTCCCCAGCAAGTGTGTGGAATTATTGCTGTCATTTAGTCACACATCAATCAAAACCACACAGCCCGGGGGAAGAGTGTTAGGGTTTGGGAAATGGATGGGAATGGGGTTTTTTGGGAAAGTTTTGTTGAGAGAAGAAAAAAAAAAGCACAGCATGGACAAACAATAATTGAAGATAAACAAATCTTTGTGTACAAAGCTATCCATAAATCATTTAAGTGACATAAAGGAAGTGCATGCACTACTGCATGCATGGTTACTGAAAAGTAAGTAGTACTTTAGACAACCGTGAATGAAAGAATGCGACAGTACAGGGCTGCAGTAATAATTATGCGTTTTCACTTGCCTATCTCTGCACTCAGAGAAACACTTCTTACATTAAATTAGGTTTAAAAAATAGCAGAAGTAAAACCTATAGAATGGCTGTAGGGATTAATTTAGAAGCAGAGATCAAAGAAATGCAGAGTCACACTCATAGAAGTTCACAGCAATAACATTACTTAAAAGATAATTAGAAAAGAACGGATACTGTATCTGTAGGTTGTTGTAGTTGTCCTGTTGAATTTGGTAAGTTGCATGCATCCAACCATTCCTTTTATTAGCGGGACTCCTCTATTCCAACTGACGCTCTGTCCATCAATGTTGGTGACCAGAAGACACCCTGTCCACTGCCTGCCTGGCGGATGCTGAATTGCGGCTCGCTAATGTGAAGCCTGACTTCATCCTTTTTTTTCCCATTGCACAGGCTGAAACCCGGCCTGTAATTATTGATGGAAAAACAGGAAGTGATATTAGAACACCACTGACAAATAAAAGGTATGTACGCTGTGTAGTGCAAAAAGTCACACTTTGAGTTTCCTAATAGACAGTACAATATTTTTGAAAGTGCGTACTCTGTCTGAGTCTCCTTTTGAAGGATAAATAAGTATGGGCAAATTAATTTAGCGGATCTTTCCCCTCAAGCTAGGTGTACTGTAAACTGTGTTTTAGAACAAAATTAGACCTTCCCAGCAGTGCTCCCAGACCCTTACTAAACCCAGTCGCAAAAATGTAGAAGACCCCCAATCAGATCTCAAAAACGTGCGATACTGCTACCGGTCAGAGGCCTAGTAGAAAATGGTGACCAAACGTACTTTGAAAGTAAAGTAGGCCCAAATCCCCCCTTACCCACCATGGATTGTATTCAAACCACTTGCAAGCAAGCAAAAGTATCCATACCCAGCATTGCTCCAAGACTCGCAAACCCCCTCACACACACCAGGAACCCCTACAAACAGCCCCCGAAAACGGTAGAGTCAGCGAAATCTCAGAAAATGCAAAAACTTTTTCCCCAGGGATTGTCTCCAAAACACTTTCTTTCGGGTATTAGACCTTCCCCGCAATAGCCCCAGAACTGTCAACCCGGGCGAAAACAAGTTTAATACCCCCAACAAGGCAAAAGGCAAAACCCGGGAAAAGCCACACTTAAAAAACTTTGGGCCTACCTGGAATGCAGTCCAAATGCGCTCTGCAGCTAGGCCATAACTCCCCTTTTCCACCATGGATTTCCTGTAATACAAATGCAATCAACATTAGAATGTGCCAGCAGTGCTCACATACCCCAAAACCCACCCCAACAACCTAAAAGCCCCCCAAATAGCACCCCAAAGACAGGCAAGTGATCAAAAGCTCAAACTTTTTCTGCTCCGATTTTCTCCAAACCACTTTTAGCCGGTATTAGACCTTCACAGCAATGCCCCAGACCCGTCAACTCACCTGCAAAGAAGTAGAACACCCCCACAAGTGCAGAGTCTTTCTTCATTGGGCGTAATCCAGCCATCTGCTTTGAGGGAAATAGGAGTCTGGAGGAGGAGGATAGAGGAGCATGTTCTTGTGAACTTGTGAACCTGAGGAATGCAGACTGTGGCACCTTCAAATCAATAAGTGAAGACAGTTCTGCTAATGGGCTTGTTTTGTGATTAGGTGATTAAAGTGTTTTTTTATATAGATTTTGCAAAACAAAGAAAGACAGACACACAGGAATAAAAGTGAATAAGGACGAAAAAGAAAGTTAGTGATTTATTGACTCATTTTCAGGGCTCGGTGTCAGGGAAGAAGAGCTTGTCCTCAAACTCTAATTCAGACGGGAGTAGGTCAGTTAACAGGGAAGAACTTCCCTCATCTAAGTTGGTGTCCTCGTCTTCTTCCTGCGCGCATTCTCGTATTTTATAATCTGGTGGTATGAGGTGCTGATTCATCTTGATCATTGTTAACCTCTCCACATTTTTGGGCGAGAGACGGGTCCTTTTGGAAGTTACAATGCCACCAGCAGCACTGAAAACCCGTTCAGAAGACACGCTTGCGAGTGGGCAAGACAAGTAATTTATAGCCAGGTTGGTGATCTCTGGCCACACATCTGTTTTCCTATGCCAATACGCCAATGAGTCATGAGAAAGACGGACCTCTGTTGAGTCATTCAGATAGGCATGCACCATCGACTCAAGGTTCTTCAGGGTTCCTCCACATTGCTTACTTTTTTCTGGGACCATTTGAGAAGCAAACCCAAGCTCAGTTAGCCAATCCTCTTCTTCACACAATATTACTGTTGTGTCTGGTGCAGATGATACGGTTGCTGGTGTCAACGGCTGAGAGGGAAAATCACTCACTTCTGCCACAGATGCAGAAGTGGATTTTTTTGACTGCGGATGGCCTGCTGATGTACTGCCTTTTCCTTCAATTTCCTGCCTTTCTCTTTCAAACCGAGTGGCTGACACAGCTAGACAATGTTTGTACTTTGTAACATCTGCGTCATCAAAAGGAAAGAATACTCTGCCTGCCACTGCCTTTTTGTACCGTGGATCCAGAATAGTAGCAGAAATGTAATGCTGTTCTGTCTGGATCTTTTCAAGACGTTCATCGCAAAGTAGGCGCTGTAATAACTTCTCCGCCAACTCCAATGCTTCTTCCTTTCCATCTTTTTCAAACCCAGAAGACACCGCCTTCAGTTGGTGCTCTAGCATGCGCAACAATGGGATAGCTTTTCCCAAATTACAGTCCTCCCTGCTCAAAAGGACGAAGCATGTCTGTCGGGCTTTTAACTAGCTCCCATTGCTCCACCTGTATCCTCATGTCTATCATAGGTGTACCCAATTTAAAGAAATACTGATCGACTACCGCATACTGCTCATACAGACGCTCAAGCATGTAGAAGGTTGAGTTCCAACGTGTTGCCACCTCCTGGATGAGTGCTTTCACTGGCACTTTACGTTCATGTTTCAGGCACCTCAGCTGCTTCCGGGCCTTAAAAGAATTTGTCAAAGCAGAAAAAAGGGGATTGAGGCTTTAAGGACCGCACCGAGGGTCAAGTTCCTAATGTTGTTATAGTATGGGTGCAAATGGTCTGGGATACAACCCCCTAGATCCCAACATAGAACAAATGAGAATTTGTTCTGTACATCAAACTTCACAAGTTGACCTCGCACACCAAAGACTGTATAATAAACACGATGTTAGTGCTTTATAGACATTTGTTTTGTGACATAGATGGAATCCAACTGTTCTCCCAAGAAAATTTCAAGTCATTTTTCTTCGTTTTATTCTTTCTTTTATTATTCAAAAACTCGCAGATAAAAATAGCCAACGCGTTTCGTCCGAAACCGGACTTCTTCAGGGCTACATTTAAAAAGATACAAAAGTATATATCAGTGTGTGTATAGATACAGGAGTACGTGCACAGATAAATAAATCATACAGTTTAAACTCAAAGAACAATTTACAAAACACCAGACCATTTAAATATGTACAGCATACGAAAAAAAGGACTTGAAAAAATGCATTTAAATTCCAGGGAGAACATACGTTGTTAGCAAAACATTTTGTTGTCCTAAATATAAACCAGTATACTATATACAGAGTGTTATTGGCCTAACCATGTAAAAAAGAATCATAAAAAAGCAGTAACCACCGAATTTTGACTGGAGTACACATTATAATATTTACATAACAGCTTTATAAACATAAATGGTTTTAAATACCTTAACGCAGTGTATTTTTATGCTACACGTCCCATCCGTCTTAGTAGGTGTCTGAACAATAGGTTTCTATAAATAAATATATCCATGTTTTAGAAAAAGTGGTCATATTTAAGAACCTATATGTACAGCCAGATATTGATATCTATACGGATTCAAAATAGTTTGAGCGAAAGCATGGTCAATCTCTAAATAATGTGTCTAGTCTGTGGGACTTCATGAGATTGTATTTTTATTTAAAACCAAAAGCCAGTTACATGGAATGCCTAACTAACTAGGGGTTAGAGAACGTTTATCAGTCATGGTGATACAAAAGTATACACTTACTATAATTTGTGTAGTTGGCAGATCTAATAATCATCCATTCATTGAGATCCAGTCGAGAAAAAGAAGAATAAAGTATATGCCTAAAAAGAAGAACAGGCAGAATGTTTATACAGAGAAGAGTGAAATATATGGTGTAGAACCATAAATAACAAGTATCCATTCGTAAATGGTAATCAGCCGAGTGAAACCTATTTGCATATATCAAATATAGATAAAAGAAGAATATTCAACAAATGTCCAAATAGCCCATAATCACTATAGTTAATATTTGAACATTAGAGATTTTGAGCATTTCGCGATAGTATAGAAGTCCAACTAATTTAAAAAATGGCATGATAATACTAGTATCTCCAAGATTTGAAAACCAACATCGTGTAGAAAGTCAAGAAATACGTGTTAGTTGTAAAACTAACACGCAGTAAAGCTAAATGGGTTTATAAAAACTTATCTCATAGTGCATAGGGCAGATAAATAAATTGATAATGCAAGTCAACAATAAGGACGAAAAGCCCCAACCTGTTGCACAGTGCATCACGTATTGGATGAAAAAACGACACTAAAACGTGCCCGCCATCTTAGCACGTTTAACCTGTATGGTCAGTCAGCAGGAGTCCTTACAAAATAAGTTTTGTAATAGGATTATGCCCATTTAGAGTGCAAGTTGTCAGATAGTTATAAAGAGTATGTCAAAACAGACAATCTAAGAGCCCCTATAGCATTGTCCTTTGGGACTTACCATATGTTCGGCGTCGTCGTAGCGTATGTATGCGGTCGTCTGGTCTTCCGATGAATAATGAAGGCACATTTTGGAGGGTATATATATCCTCCAAAGGTGTGTAATTAATCAATCAAGAATGCTAATTAGTCAATCGCAAAGGGCTCGCATTCCCTGATGACATAAGGAACAGTGTTAGCATAGCCGCCATCTTGGACTGGTCAAAAAGAAGACGGAAAAAGTAATAAAAACCGAATAAGAAAATGTTTTTATACTCTTTTGTCCATAGGGCAAGATTGTTTAGTGGCCGATAGTATGGCTCAAGATTGTTATAATTAAAAAACGAACCAACAAGCTTAAAATGAGGTCTATTTGACGTGAGGACATAAAGAACAGTGCTAAACTGGCCGCCATCTTAGACTGCTCAGAAAGAAGACGGAAAAAGTAACGGAAACCGGCTAAAGAAATATTTTTATACTCTTTTGTCCAAAGGGCAAGATTGTTTAGTGGCCCATAGGATGGCTCAAGATTGTTATGATTTAAAAACGAAACAACAAGCTAAAAATAAAGGCTATTAAACAGATATTGCCGATCGGTAAGGCGAATACATTGCGGTCCGAAAGGACATGAATACGAGCAGACATCTTGTAATGGCGAAAATTAGGTGTAGAAGGCTAAATCTGCCAAACACAAGAGTCAAACATATAATAGTCGGACTTTCAATCATATGCAAGCATAATATGACAAATAAAGAGTGAAATGAACAAGATAGAATTTTTTACACATATTTATCGAAAAGACCCAAATGATGTCCCGTTTTTGGAGTCTTCGTTCGCCTCAACTATAGGCGATTAAATGTGCACGGATAAATGGATGTAAGCTAAGTAGCGCACATACATTTGTATTCATAGCCCGGGCAAGTGTGATAGCCAGCGGCCAAGAGAAAATCAGCAGTAGGTGCTACAGAGAAAGCACTAAAAGGTGTACAGAGCTTTGTCATTGCATCTATGATCAGATATGTGTGTGAATCTGATTGAGATGGTTATATAGCCCAAATAAAATCCAGGTAGACAATCAGACCAATGGATTAGTCAAAAGACTAAATGTTAGAAAAAGGCATTATAAACGCATATAACGTGTAGAAATTATATGATCCCTGAGATAATGATTGATATACTTGTGACAGAAATGTTAGCTCAAGGTTCAATGAGATAACTCAACAGAAAGCTCAAATCAGTAACACAAATGTAATACTTAGAAGGCCTCATTCTTTGCACAGAGTTCTAACTGTGTGTGCTTGAATTTAAATACAGAAGAACAAGAACAGGTGCTGTAAATCTAGTGTGAAAATACCATGCAATGATATACAGATCAAATCTCTAATGTGTTAATAGGCGAGCGAAAAGAATTACTGAGTCAGCAGTAATCTTACATGGAAAACTCAGAGAGTAGGACGAGGTTAAGTTGAATCACAGAAAATGATGAAATTCATTATTTACATTTAATCCCTGATCTACAGCTCTAAGTCTGCATATCCATCTTTCTCAACATACCCCCTCACCAAGAAATCTTTCTTTATTCTTTGTATGGTGTTTTCAAAGTTGGTATCTTCACTACAATTTCGGCGAGCCCGTACCATCTCACCATACGGAATAGCCACTATGGTGTTTCTGGGGTGACAGCTTTCAGCATGAAGTATGCTGTTGCAAGAAGTAGGCTTTTTATACATTTTGCTTTGGATGCTGCCATCTTTTATATAGAGATGCAAGTCAAGAAACACTTTCACTTTGGGAGGAGCTCATAGTGAGCTTGATGTTCCGGTTATTGCTGTTTAGAAAGCGAAAGTAATTAGTCAAACCATCAATACTGCCCTTCCAAATAAGGAAAATGTCGTCAATGTAACGTACATAAAAGATTATGTCATCTATCCATTGACCAGCACCATGACCCCAGGCATGCTCCATCTCAAACAGACCCATAAAAAGGTTTGCATAAGATGGCGCAAACCTGGAGCCCATGGCAGTCCCCCGTGTCTGTAGGTACCAATCGTCTTCATGCAAAAAGACATTATTAGTCAAAATTAATTTGGCCATGTCTAAAAGGATCTGGGTATGTTCTAGGTGACAAGCATTACGCTTGAAAAGAAAGTACTTCAAAGATCTCATACCATTCTCCAGTTCTATGCAGGTATACAAACTTTCCACGTCCATGGTTACAAACGTGAAAAGTTTATCCTCCCAAATTACATCCTCTAGTTTACAGAGAAGCTCTCTGCTATCTTGCAAGTATGACGGCAGGTTTTGTACAAAAGGTTGCAAAAAGGAATCCACGTATTCAGCCAAATGGTCCGTTGGACCTCCGTTGCCCGATATAATGGGTCTTCCAGGGGGAAATACACCGCCCTTATGCACCTTGGGAAGGGCATAAATGCATGGAAAACGTGAGTTGTCTGCCCTCAGATATCTGTATTCTGGTTCGGATATCAATCCTGATTCCTTCCATTCTACTAGTCTAGAGTTGATCTTACTTTCAACATCTTTAATAGGATTTTTACGTAATGAAGTATAGCAAGCAACATCCTCCAATTGTCTCTTTATTTCATTGGAATAATCCATGAAATCCATCATAACAATATTGCCGCCCTTGTCAGCCTCACGAACTACCAACGACGAGTCATCACGTATGGTCTGCAAAAACAGTTTGTCAGATTTGCTGATGTTATAAGGATGTTTGCATTTATTATTAGAATGATGTACGTCTTCTAATTTGTAAAGATCCTGTGTCACTCTAGAGGAAAACTCATCGATGGCAGTTTTAGAGCTAGGTGGTATGAATTTTGAGCGATTTTTTTAAGCCGCTGTCTATAGTAGTGTCCTCATAGATGTCAAGATTTCGAGCATGCATAATCGGATCTCCCACCATATCATGTTCGTCTAATGTGGCAATGGTGTGGGAAGTGTCAACTTCTGCAATTGTAAATTCTGAAACATTTTTTACAGATTGAACAGGAACACGTAAATCAGGTTGCTCAGCAAAGTGTTTTTTTAATTTCAACTTGCGGGTGAAACAAAAAAGATCAACATGTACTTTGTCCAACATTTGTTTTTCAGTTATACAAAAGTTCAAACCTTTTTGCAAAATAGACAATTCCGAATCGGAAAAAATTTTAGACGACAAGTTAATCACATTCACATCGTTACCTTTATCATTTGTCATTGTCCTGTCCATTTTATGGTTCACAATCTGAGTGCAATGGCCTATTGGTTGTTTCCCATTTTTGCCTTTGTTGTGGATCTTGTGTTTCTGGCCACCCTGCCTGGTTCTTCGTTTTGTCCTCTTTTTTTGTTGTTCCCCAGGCGGTATCTCTGTACCTCTTTTAAAAAATCAGACTCTGGGATTGGATTAGAGGTGGCAGTGCTAGTTCCCTCCCCTGGGTCAGTTTCAATTGATGAAATAGAGGAGATAGACGTGCTGCTTGACGCTATGCTTGGTGTGCGTGTTACAGCACTGGGGGCAGCGGTATTTCTAGGGGCTACATCATCAAATTTTCGCGCAAAGGTGAATATACGTCCCCTCTCATAGTCCCCGCGATCTCGCTCTATTTTTTGTTGTTTCTTACCCTTGATATATAGTTGGTAATTAGTTAGTTCCTTTTTTAAAATCTCATAGTTTTTTTGGGTCAGATCAGGTAAGTTCATTTCACTAATTTCTTTTTCTAGGGCCAGTATATCTTCCCTTATTTTTTTGCCTCTCCTTTCAGCATTACGTACCAATATGTCCATCATTTTAAATGATGCGGCATGTAAACCTTCCTCCCATTCACCCAAAAGGTCCAATTCTAAATCCTCATAGTTTGGAAAAATGAGAATACGGAATCCTCGGGGGATGCGTTTGTTCTCTAAATATTTTTTAAGCGTCGCACCATCCCACCATTTGGCGAGCTCTTGTTTACGTAGCTTTTCTAGTCGGATAAACTTATTTTTAAGACTATCACGTTGGACTGGGGGTGCCTGGGGTCGGGCAGTGGTTTTCTCCTTATTAAAGAGATCACCTAATAATTCCTCTCTATTGTCCTCAAACATATTTGTGTTTCGATGAGCAATATGGGTGGTAGATTTTAAAGGATGACACTGAAGTGCAGGCTAGCCTAAATTATATTTGTCAAAGCAGAAAAAAGGGGATTGAGGCTTTAAGGGCCGCACCGAGGGTCAAGTTCCTAATGTTATAGTATGGGTGCAAATGGTCTGGGATACAACCCCCTAGATCCCAACATAGAACAAATGAGAATTTGTTCTGTACATCAAACTTCACAAGTTGACCTCGCACACCAAAGACTGTATAATAAACACGATGTTAGTGCTTTATAGACATTTGTTTTGTGACATAGATGGAATCCAACTGTTCTCCCAAGAAAATTTCAAGTCATTTTTCTTCGTTTTATTCTTTCTTTTATTATTCAAAAACTCGCAGATAAAAATAGCCAACGCGTTTCGTCCGAAACCGGACTTCTTCAGGGCTACATTTAAAAAGATACAAAAGTATATATCAGTGTGTGTATAGATACAGGAGTACGTGCACAGATAAATAAATCATACAGTTTAAACTCAAAGAACAATTTACAAAACACCAGACCATTTAAATATGTACAGCATACGAAAAAAAGGACTTGAAAAAATGCATTTAAATTCCAGGGAGAACATACGTTGTTGGCAAAACATTTTGTTGTCCTAAATATAAACCAGTATACTATATACAGAGTGTTACACGGATTCAGGAACACATTAGAAACATCAAAAACAATGATCTCCATAGCCCAGTGGCACAACACATTACAGACAACCATCCTGATGAAAAAGAAATCAAATTCCATGCAATTGATAAGGTGGCACCAGGTAAACGTGGTGGTGACAGGATCACCTGCCTCAGACAACTTGAGGCCCGCTGGATATGCAGACTTAGAGCTGTAGATCAGGGATTAAATGTAAATAATGAATTTCATCATTTTCTGTGATTCAACTTAACCTCGTCCTACTCTCTGAGTTTTCCATGTAAGATTACTGCTGACTCAGTAATTCTCTTTTCGCTCGCCTATTAACACATTAGAGATTTGATCTGTATATCATTGCATGGTATTTTCACACTAGATTTACAGCACCTGTTCTTGTTCTTCTGTATTTAAATTCAAGCACACACAGTTAGAACTCTGTGCAAAGACTGAGGCCTTCTAAGTATTACATTTGTGTTACTGATTTGAGCTTTCTGTTGAGTTATCTCATTGAACCTTGAGCTAACATTTCTGTCACAAGTATATCAATCATTATCTCAGGGATCATATAATTTCTACGCGTTATATGCGTTTATCATGCCTTTTTCTAACATTTAGTCTTTTGACTAATCCATTGGTCTGATTGTCTACCTGGATTTTATTTGGGCTATATAACCATCTCAATCAGATTCACACACATATCTGATCATAGATGCAATGACAAAGCTCTGTACACCTTTTAGTGCTTTCTCTGTAGCACCTACTGCTGATTTTCTCTTGGCCGCTGGCTATCACACTTGCCCGGGCTATGAATACAAATGTATGTGCGCTACTTAGCTTACATCCATTTATCCGTGCACATTTAATCGCCTATAGTTGAGGCGAACGAAGACTCCAAAAACGGGACATAATTTGGGTCTTTTCGATAAATATGTGTAAAAAATTCTATCTTGTTCATTTCACTCTTTATTTGTCATATTATGCTTGCATATGATTGAAAGTCCGACTATTATATGTTTGACTCTTGTGTTTGGCAGATTTAGCCTTCTACACCTAATTTTCGCCATTACAAGATGTCTGCTCGTATTCATGTCCTTTCGGACCGCAATGTATTCGCCTTACCGATCGGCAATATCTGTTTAACAGGCTTTATTTTTAGCTTGTTGTTTCGTTTTTAAATCATAACAATCTTGAGCCATCCTATGGGCCACTAAACAATCTTGCCCTTTGGACAAGAGTATAAAAATATTTCTTTAGCCGGTTTCCGTTACTTTTTCCGTCTTCTTTCTGAGCAGTCTAAGATGGCGGCCAGTTTAGCACTGTTCTTTATGTCCTCACGTCAAATAGACCTCATTTTAAGCTTGTTGGTTCGTTTTTTAATTATAACAATCTTGAGCCATACTATCGGCCACTAAACAATCTTGCCCTATGGACAAAAGAGTATAAAAACATTTTCTTATTCGGTTTTTATTACTTTTTCCGTCGTCTTTTTGACCAGTCCAAGATGGCGGCTATGCTAACACTGTTCCTTATGTCATCAGGGAATGCGCGCCCTTTGCGATTGACTAATTTAGCATTCTTGATTGATTAATTACACACCTTTGGAGGATATATATACCCTCCAAAATGTGCCTTCATTATTCATCGGAAGACCAGACGACCGCATACATACGCTACGACGACGGCGAACATATGGTAAGTCCCAAAGGACAATGCTATAGGGGCTCTTAGATTGTCTGTTTTGACATACTCTTTATAACTATCTGACAACTTGCACTCTAAATGGGCATAATCCTATTACAAAACTTATTTTGTAAGGACTCCTGCTGACTGACCATACAGGTTAAACGTGCTAAGATGGCGGGCACGTTTTAGTGTCGTTTTTTCATCCAATACGTGACGTACTGTGCAACAGGTTGGGGCTTTTCGTCCTTATTGTTGACTTGCATTATCGATTTATTTATCTGCCCTATGCACTATGAGAAGTTTTTATAAACCCATTTAGCTTTACTGCGTGTTAGTTTTACAACTAACACGTATTTCTTGACTTTCTACACGATGATGTTGGTTTTCAAATCTTGGAGATACTAGTATTATCATGCCATTTTTTAAATTAGTTGGACTTCTATACTATCGCGAAATGCTCAAAATCTCTAATGTTCAAATATTAACTATAGTGATTATGGGCTATTTGGACATTTGTTGAATATTCTTCTTTTATCTATATTTGATATATGCAAATAGGTTTCACTCGGCTGATTACCATTTACGAATGGATACTTGTTATTTATGGTTCTACACCATATATTTCACTCTTCTCTGTATAAACATTCTGCCTGTTCTTCTTTTTAGGCATATACTTTATTCTTCTTTTTCTCGACTGGATCTCAATGAATGGATGATTATTAGATCTGCCAACTACACAAATTATAGTAAGTGTATACTTTTGTATCACCATGACTGATAAACATTCTCTAACCCCTAGTTAGTTAGGCATTCCATGTAACTGGCTTTTGGTTTTAAATAAAAATACAATCTCATGAAGTCCCACAGACTAGACACATTATTTAGAGATTGACCATGCTTTCGCTCAAACTATTTTGAATCCGTATAGATATCAATATCTGGCTGTACATATAGGTTCTTAAATATGACCACTTTTTCTAAAACATGGATATATTTATTTATAGAAACCTATTGTTCAGACACCTACTAAGACGGATGGGACGTGTAGCATAAAAATACACTGCGTTAAGGTATTTAAAACCATTTATGTTTATAAAGCTGTTATGTAAATATTATAATGTGTACTCCAGTCAAAATTCGGTGGTTACTGCTTTTTTATGATTCTTTTTTACATGGTTAGGCCAATAACACTCTGTATATAGTATACTGGTTTATATTTAGGACAACAAAATGTTTTGCTAACAACGTATGTTCTCCCTGGAATTTAAATGCATTTTTTCAACTCCTTTTTTTCGTATGCTGTACATATTTAAATGGTCTGGTGTTTTGTAAATTGTTCTTTGAGTTTAAACTGTATGATTTATTTATCTGTGCACGTACTCCTGTATCTATACACACACTGATATATACTTTTGTATCTTTTTAAATGTAGCCCTGAAGAAGTCCGGTTTCGGACGAAACGCGTTGGCTATTTTTATCGGCGAGTTTTTGAATAATAAAAGAAAGAATAAAACGAAGAAAAATGACTTGAAATTTTCTTGGGAGAACAGTTGGATTCCATCTATGTCACAAAACAAATGTCTATAAAGCACTAACATCGTGTTTATTATACAGTCTTTGGTGTGCGGGGCCTTAAAAGAATGGTTGAAATGTGTGCACATTCTTCGGCAGGTGGTCAGTAACTCGGAGACTGGACTTTCTTTACTCAAGAATTTTTTAACAACCAGGTTTATACAGTGCGCCAAACACGGCACTCTGAAATAGTTACCCTTATCCATGGCCTTAACTACATTGGCGCCATTATCCGTGGAAACCTAACCAATCATGCGTTTTCTTGGGGACAGCCATTCAAAGACCTTTGTGTTAAACTCGTGCAAAATGTTTTCTCCTGTATGAGTTTTCTCCATGGCAAACATGGCTATTGTTGCATGTTTCCAAGCAGCTTTATAAACTTTGTCCGTGTCAACACCTGCGTTTAGCTTTGCTTTAACCCCTGAAAAAGATACGCAGTGATGCACATGTAATCAGTGGCTGCGCAACTGGTCCACATGTCTGTTGTCAGATGTATAGTGTGAACAGCACTCTTCTGCAAAGCTGCCCAATCACCTCCAGCACATCTTCTTGTAGTGCTGGAACCGCAACTCTGGCAAAATAGAACCGGCTAGGAACCTTCCATTTAGGGCAGAGCGTTGCCACCATTTCAAGAAAACCCACCCCTTCCACAAAAGAAAAAGGGGGAAGGTCCATCGCTAGCATTTTAGCCAGCTTAGTGTTATACAGACGCGCCGTTGGGTGGTTGCGTTCAAATGGCGCATCTGAAAACAACATGCTTCTAATGGTGGGCTGGACCATTTTACGGGATGATGACTTCTTCGACCCAGTTACGCTCAGTGATGATGAACTTTTTCGCATTGGTGTCTCACTCTCTCCCACACTCTTAGTTTGGCTCATATATCTTCCAGGGGGTGTGCTGCTGACAGGGGTACTGGGTGTATTTGAAGAAATGTTTGACGCTTCTTCCTCCTCGTCATCAGCAGATGAAACATCAACGGATACAATTTGTTGACTTGCAATTCGGGCTGCCTTGATCTCTCTTAGGTGCGCATGCCATTTGACAGTGTGCTGTCTCTCAAGATGACCTCTCTGGCCTCCGGTACCATAGTTGGTACCAAGCTTACCATGACTCGAACCTTACAAATGGTACAAATGGCTATGTTTTCCCTTGTTGGGCTAACACTAAAGAAGTCTCAAACTGCGGACTTCAAATGTCTGTGGGGGGTGAAGGAGGCGATACTGGGAATGCTGTTAATGCCAGATGAAGTGGAGGATGTGTGTTGCCGAAATTTAGTACGTTATGCACTTATAGCACCACTAATTGAGGAAATGGAGGTCGAGGTGGATTGAGGTCCCTTCTGGCGAGAAAATATGGAAGCTGTAGGTGGTGGTGTACTAGTTAACTGCATTGGTGGTGGTCCCATTGACATGTCCCCAACATCACGCTCAGCAGCATTTCGGGATAGGGTATAAATGTCTGTTTGCTGCATGCCTGCTGAGGCTGGAGTGACGTCTATGATGACTGCGTCGTTGTCGTGAGAGTCTTCATCAGCACATTCAGCAGGAGTATACGCCACTTCTTGTTCAGCGTCATCATCACACTCCATAACTCTGAGACTTTCGGGGACCTTCCTTTAACGCTTAGCTACCTTTGTCAGATCATGGTGTGCCTCACTCTCAGACAGGCCTGGTGGTTGCCAATTTTCATCCATATCATCAGAATGAAGGGGGCTTGAAGAAGATATAGACACCATCCTTGATCTTTTCCTTGCTGGGGATCTGGAAGACAATGAATCATCAGGAGGAGTGGCTTCCTCATGATACCTCGGCTTGAATGTCGATTTCCTGATGTGCCCCTACTTTGGGAGAACAACTATTGTGGGCACGTGTGCCGCTCCATGCACCTCTGCTTGCGCCACTCCTTGCGCTGCTTCTCCTTCCACATGTACTTGGGCTTGTACTTGCAGCACATGTGGTTGTTGTTGCGGCTGTGGTTGTTGAACACTCATCAGATGAGTTACAACAACCTGTATTGATTGAGGGATGCTGCTACTTTCTTGCGATGAGCCAACATCACTGGTCGATGGTGATTGAACAACTATACTGGCTGCCTCTGCAGCACTCAAGGGCTTGGACCTAAGTTGGCGTGGTGGTGGTGGCACTGAGCCCAATGGAGCCGAGGTGCTGCTCCCAGCTTGGTCCCCAGCAGACCCCGCTGCTGCTGCAGGCGTACTTTTTTTTTTCTTCCTAAAATGTGGCGGTCGGCACACCAGTCTCCTTGGCAAGTGGCGCCACTTGCTTCTTCTGCTCCTTACTGGCAACTTTCTTGCTAGAGGAGCTATGGCAACTTTTTTTGGGGCCATCTTCTTCAGATGTCAGAACAGCAGGCCGCAGTTGTACAAGTTGCAGAGTTGTCTGTGGCCACACGTGACGTTGTGCTGCACACACCGCAGCAGGACTTCTTCCTGGCACTGATGAGGAACGATGAGGCTGATTCGTCTTTCTGCGCCTAAAAGCAAACTAAGCCAGAGGAACATCAGTTAAATAAATGTTGCATATGTAGCGCTTCAATTAATAGTTTGCAAGTAAGCATTTTTATTATACCCACCCCCCAAAATGGAAAGACCAATAAAATGCACCACTGACAGAGTACCCCTGGGCATAATGGATGAAAGCATGGCAGACTGGGTGCAGGCCTATGGCACAACAAAGCACACTGCCTGGCTTCAAAATGGCACCTAGACCCCCACCCACATGGCCAGGCCCTGCCTGTACCAGTCCTCAAAATGCCCCCACCCACATGGCCATGCCCCATCAACACCCCAAAAAATTAAATTGAAAAACACACAAAAATCACCACAATCCAATGCCATCCATGCCCTCCAAGATGTTTACATTAAAGAGACCCCACAAAAAGACTCTGTCCATGCACCACTGAGTACCCCTGGGCATAATGGATGAAAGCATGGCAGACTGGGTGCAGGCCTATGGCACAACAAAGCACACTGCCTGGATTCAAAATGGCCCCTTGAACCCCACCACATGGCCAGGCCCTGCCTCTACCAGTCCTCAAAATGGCCCCCACCCACATGGCAATGCCCCATCAACACCACAAAAAATCGAAAAACGCACAATCACCACAATCCAATGCCATCCATGCCCTCCATGATGTTTACATTAAAGAGACCCCACAGAAAGACTCAGTCCATGCACCACTGAGTACCCCTGGGCAAAAGGCCCAACAACAGCCCAAAAATCGAAAAACACACAGAAATCGCCACAATCCAATGCCATCCATGCCCTCCATGTTGAAATTCAAGATACCCCACAGAAAGACTCGGTCCATGCACCACTGAGTACCCCTGGGCATAATGGATGAAAGCATGGCAGACTGGGTGCAGGCCTATGGCACAACAAAGCACACTGCCTGGCTTCAAAATGGCCCCTAGCCCCCTACCCACATGGCCGGGCCCTGCCTGGACCAGGCCTCAAAATGGCCTCCACCCACATGGACAGGCCCCAACACCACCCCAAAAAGTCGACAAACACACAAAAATCACCACAATCCAATGCCATGCATTCCCACCATGATGTTTACATTAAAGAGACCCCACAGAAAGACTCAGTCCATGCACCACTGAGTACCCCTGGGCAAAAGGCCCCAACAACAGCCAAAAAATAAAAAAAACACACAAATCACCACAATCCAATGCCATCCATGCCCTAAATGATTGCATCATGCACCCATAACTAACCCTGGTCCTACTGGATACTGTGGCTACCCACAATATATTTTATTTAATGTTCTGAAAAAGTTCCAAAATTGTAGTTGCAGCAACTGTAATGCCCCAAACAACATCAACTTACTTTTGAAATTTCTAATCCAAAAGTGATCCAAAGAAAGTCAAAAAGGCCTCAAATCCAAATATCCAGCAGCATCCACAACAAGTAATCCTTCCAGGTCAAGATCCAAATCAAAGTGACCAGGACATGAACAAAGCACTGGGAGGAGCCTGCTGGACAGGAACAGGAAGTTGGAGACTGTGGGGCACTTCCTTCCCCCCCCCCCCCCCCAATGGACTCCTTGCAAAAAAAGTGCAGGCAAATGTCAACCTGAGGAGTTATTCTGATAAGAATCATCATTTTTAAGGTTTATGCTGCCTGCTGGTGGATTTCTTGTGCGAAATTGCTAATTTTGCAATCTCACAATTGCGAGATTGTCGCTGCCCGGTGCATCTACGTGTTCGCAAGTGTTTACTCCCGCGAAGCGTGATCACGGGCCTTTATGACGTACTCGCGTTGACAAACTCTCGGTGTGCAAGGTGGCAAGCCGCGATGAAGTAATCGCGGTCGACAAACTCCCACAAGATCTCGCAGCAAGATCCAAAATGTCGCAGCACACGCAAACATGGAGAAAAACAACTCTTCAAACGCTGAATGACGGTAAGTGAACGCCACGCGCCGCAAAATTGTACAATATTGTATTTGTCAAGCGCGACCAAGCAAAAAAGTTCGCTTCCCGTGAGTTCGCAGATTGCGAATTTGCCGAAAATCCGCAAATTCCGCGAGCGGAACGGATTTTACGCCCATGCTTAATCTAAACGATAATCCATAAGCTGCACTCAACGTTGCAAGAGGAAGCGCTCCATAGTAACTAATCATTCGGTTGCGAAGTAGCAACAGCCGGGACATATCGTCTGCTGCAGGATGTGCATCCATATTTATGTAAACAAATTAATAAAAGCACAACGGCAACTAATGCGAGTATTAGGCGCAAACCACCAAAGATGCTGGAAAATATTGAATGAAAAAATCCCGAAAAGACACCAAATATACTTTCTACAGAGGTCACAAGGCCACTGCTTCTAACTTTAAAAAAGTGAGGTAACCCCGTAGTCAAGGACACATTAAAGATACTCTAAATTAACGCCCCAAAATTCAAGAGCACGTCTGTATTTAATAAAGCATGCACTTCTGTGTGGGTGTTTGCTACATGAAGGACAAATGTTTCTGTACCAGATATAAGAGCGACCTCTTTTTGAGACAATAGAGCTCTTATACGACTCATTTGGTTGACTCTGCTTTCAAGGTCGAAATAGACAGCCAGATGGAAAGATCCAGCTTCCCATACAGAGGAGTTACCACAACTTTTTTTTAATCAAACCACACGCTCAGTTACCGTAATCTTGTAAGCGATGCCTGCTAACATTGCACAACAATCTCCATTATTTCAAAGTAAATAACTCCCGTTTCCAGTAAAGTGAACGTTGTGATAGCAGGTGTCGGACTACCTTTCAAAACTCAGTCCAAATTAGGCGCATCTTGTATACAAGAGCCATGCAATTGTATGTGTCTACAAATTAAGTAGTGATCTGGTACTATTGTGCAATCCTCGCCATTCACATAGACTTCTTTTCCCTTCCTTAGACACCTATATGTAAATGGTAATAACCAATCTTCATGCAGATAAGCGTTCCCTAAACATCCATATCTGCCTATAGCATAGTATTTCATGCAAACCTCAAACTTAACCAGGTTAAAAAATTATGTTATGATACTCTGGATAAGCCACACACCTGAATTGGATCTCCAATGAGTGACCACTTCTAACCATTCTCATAGCGCGCCCTGTGCTCTGATTTGACAGTGAGAGTGATCACACCATAGTTTGTACTGCTAATCATTCTCAGCATACGCTACGAATACCCTTTGGCGTTACAAGTCGCATCAAAGCTTACATGTGACGTCATGTACGACGCCCTATACAAAAAAGACGCAAATGTTTTTAATTGTTTAAAAACATATATTCATGTATTTAATGAACATACTAACAGAAGACTTAATATAGGATAATTATGGAATATTTTTTTTTTAAGTTTAAAAAAATCCTATATTACCTCTATATTGTATGAATGCAGCTGCGTGCCCTTCCGCCTGGTATCCTAGACTCCACCACACCCAGACCCGGTTCAAAGGCACGCGTGATCGTCACCACAAAACCATTAGCATGCATATCGCTTTTCCACACATGCTTTTACAACTAGTATGCATTTACCACACATGATAAATGCATAATCTTAATAATGTTTTTTTGTTGACCAACACGTGTTGTAATGCCTGTGCCTTATGTCATTCAAATTAGTTTCTAGCTATACGTGTGACCAAGTCTGATAAGATCAGAGACCAAGGACAAACACCGTGGTATCTGTGGCACGAAATCTCATCGATCAGAGAAAATATGCACAGGGTAAAATGAAAGAAACGGGTATAAATAAAAATAACGGAGAAAAATTACTAAAATGGCGGTTGGACGGAGTATGTAATCAATGTTTGGCACCTCGACACTACATTTCAAATAAATATACATACAATATGTTTATCAATATATTACAAAAGTATAGCACCGGATGACACACATGACCCGGGAAAAGAAAGCGGCAAATTTAATACTTAAAATCAGGAGAGGTTTGCTTGGCGAACTTAAAGAAAAAGAAAAAAGAGTGCACTTGCAAACAAGGCTGCGCATGCGTAGAGAGTACAACTGATGCAGGACATACTGTCATAGAAATATAGCTCTAAAAAGTGCCCCTGTAATTCCCTCCCCCATGGGACCTAATAAACAAAACGGACTTCTAGTTTTTTTTCACCTTTTCCACCGTGTACAAGTACTGCACGAGAACCCTGCCATTTTTTATTTTATTTAAAATAAAAATTGAGCCTAAAGATCCATGTGCCATCCCCCTGACCAAGACTATAAGGTCAGAATGTTTCTACCCTGCCCCCTTTCCTTATTTCTCAACTTTCTCTTACTATTTTCTTGTGACTCGGCTCTCGCGACAAACAAGATGGCTGCCAACCTTTCCTGTTTTGGAGTATTGACAACCAATCAGCATGCAGCTCTTGCTCGTAATTGTACGTATTTCCATACGTGTACGCCGAGATTTTCCTTTAAAAAAATAAAATTAAAATAGAGCCTAAACATCCATGTATGACCCCCTGAACAAGCCTAGAGGGTCAGAATGTTTGTAGCCTACCCCCTTCCCTTATTTCTCAACTTTGCTTTACTGTTTTCTTGTGACTCGGTTTAGGGAGGCACAAGATGGCCGCCAACACTTCCTGGTTTTGAGTGTTGACAGACAGTTCACAGCCAATTAGCATGCAGCTCTCGCTCGTAATTGAACAGATTTCCGTACGCGTGCTGAACTCCGTCTCTAGATATCGCTATGATTTTACTTGCAATTTTCTCAAACTACTGAACGGATTTACACCATTTAACAAAAAGCACAATCTGCGAACAGAACTCTACCTCTCTGCCAAATTTCGTGTAATTCCGTTCAGCTGTTTGGGCTGTAGCCCTGGCTAAAGGTCCCTGCGGAAAATTGCATGGGGAAAGCACGTTTTGGGACCCCCCCTTTTTTCTCGGCCCCCACTTGCCGAATCATCCCCAAACTGTCAGGGAAGGAGCGGAACCGAGTAGGCCATTTTCTTTGAGAAATTCACGAAGATTCGTCCACCGGCGCCAAAGTTATTCCAAATAAAATGTTGTGGATTTCCTATGGGAACTAGGTCCTAACTATAACTACCCACTGGCGACCGCCAGTAGGTAATATATACTAGCAGCCCGTCCGACGTTGTCCGAGAGCAATCAGGCTTCACACAGGCACCAAAGTTCTTATATCGGCGAGGGCCCCCCAGCGAGCTGGGCAGACTTACCGCCAAACCAGCAGGATCGCATCGGGGCGTGATGGGGCACGGGCCTCTAATGGTGCAGCCGTAGCTGATTAGGGATGTTAGGGGAGCCTCCAGAGTGTCCGGGCAGCTGCGCAGCGTGTCTCGCGCCGCCGCAGCTCTGATCTCCAATTCCGCCGACAGTGTTAAGGATCCTCGGTGGAAAGGTCCGGGCCTCACAGGCAGGGCGCCGGGCGGTGAGCGGGGTCCTCCCGCTCCCCGCGCATGAAGCGGCTCCAGTCACTCCAGGATTACGGCGGGACTCGCCCCCGTCCGCGCTCTAAGGGATTGTCCCGGCCCGCTCAAGGTGCCCCGCCCGCACAGGCCGCCACTTCGCTCAGCCACGGTAGTCCTCCCAGCAGATCGCGATCTTCTTGCAGGCCCGCAGGAGAGGGGCGGTAGCACCTCAGCACCCCGGAGTCAAGCGGATCGTCAATGGGCACGATCCGCAGAGCTGCACAGCCTGTGCAGGTCAGTCCAGTCTTCAGGAAGTGTGGCCAGGGAGCACAAATGATGAATTGCGTACCGTAGGTGGCTCCGCGCTCCTGTTGTCAGCACGCACGTCGCAGCCAGCGCTACTTCCAAGGGACTACTTTTTTTTTTTTAAGGTAAATATTTTAAAGAACGTATATATATTTTTTTTTATATAGCCTATGTCCATCTGCTTACCCTGACCTTTCCAACGCTGTATTGGGTGTTTTGATTGGCGCTGTGGTTCCTGAGTTTACCCGCCTCAAAGGTTCAAAGTTCTTCCTTTATAATAGTAGTATATATATAGATATAGATATAGATATATATATATATATATATATATATGCAACAGTCAAAGGTAGCCTCTGTGGAGAAGCCCACCCGGAAGGTTAATCTCTTAATGCTGTGGACCGCAGTGAAAACAGCTCTGCCCGTGAATCATGCATCGTGGCGCAACGCGTTTCAGACTTACGTCCTTTGTCAAGAGCCCCACTCTCAAATGAAAAGTACAAACAGGTAAGTGTTCTGCAGCTTTTTTTAATGAGCGCGCCTCAGTGGACGTCTGCCCTGCCCCAACAGGCGTATGCCTCTAAGCACTATGGTATTTGCAGTCCTTACTTGAATCATATACCCAAGTGGGTGTTCGTCGTTTTCTTGATTTGCGTGTAAATCTTATATATATATATTCCAATAACTTTATTTTTACACAAAATGCATTCAAGCAGTTATGTTATGTTTACATTTCAACGTATTTGTACAATTAATAATATAACTTTTTCATTATTCATGTCAAAGTTCCCATTATATATTATTTCGTTAAATATGGGTTTAATATTTATATGTTTGGCAACACACATTTCATTGTACCAATGTGTACTGTGCCTTTAAATTGTTTAAATCAGGCTGGAGGCTTAACTCTGTGTTGCACGTGTGGTAGGTGTGGCCCATAGGAGGGGTCAGAACTGCAATTATAAAAGTATTCCCGTAACAAGAATGTGGTGTGGAGGGAGGAGCTTGGCGGGCATCCGAGATGGCCGCGTGAGCACAGCGCTCCCCGGACCCCCGCCGCTCCCGGCATAATATCCTGCATGAATCCTGATTTTTCGCGAGGATTTGTATAGAGGAAGTTGGGCTGATCTACCTGGACCTTACAGAAATTGGTTTGGACACCGGGTGCCTGAGTTATGGTGAATTGAACTTTTGGGCTCCGCCCTCGAGGTGCGCCCGGGACTGGGTGAGGTTCGGTGGCCGTCTTGGAGTTGAACAACAACGGCAGGGGGATTGGACTTGTGGGTCCCCTTCTTAAGTTTCGGTTTCGATTCTGCCTCAGACTGGGACGTTGGTGAGAGGGTCGGGCCAGGGCTGCTGCCAGGACACGTGTCGGTGGTCGGGCCTTTGGCTGGACTATTCTCCTAGTTGGCTGCCTCTATCCTAGTGGTGCCCCTCTTGTGGTCTTTGGTCCCGGGGCCTCCATTTCTGGTACCCGGTCCGTCGACCCTGGTGAATCTACTTGTGACGCATCTCCAAAATGGCGGGCAGAGGGGACCGAGAGACGCGCAAGACGAAGACACCTCTGCGCGGGGGTCCGGTTCAATCTAATGTTATGGATCGTTATACCCACTCTAAGGGGTCCCCCGGAGCTGCCCTGCCCGGTCCCACTGCGTCTGACCACGTCGTGGATGCGTCGACGGAGCCCTCCTTGCAGGACATCATGGGCGCCATTTCTGGCATGAGGGAATCCATAGGCCAACAGTACGAAACCTTGGCCCACAAACTTGACACGGTGGCAATTGAGGTGAATTTAATTCGAGCCGATCTCTCCAAGACGAACGAAAAGGTGAAGTCGTTGGATATCAAATCATCCAGCCTCACGACAGACGTCTCTGATATACAGACGGAGATTGGCAATCTCCGTAGGGTGAACGATTTCATGACCCGGCGCTTGGAGGATTTTGAGAACAGGGCACGTCGCTGTAATGTTCGCGTGGTTGGTGTGCCGGAGAATCCGGAACCCCACTCGGTTGATCTCCTGGTTGAAGACCTGATCCAGAACCACCTTTCTCCATCTGGCCTTAGTAAATTTTTCGCAGTGGAACGCGCACATCGTGTTCCGGGGGGCCAGGGCAAGCCAGGCGCCCCGCCGAGGCCTATTGTTGCGAAGCTTTTCCACTATAGAGATCGGGACGCTATCCTGCAGGCTTCGCGGGTGAAGGGCCCGGTGGCCTTTGAGAATGCCACGGTGAACTTTTTATCCGGACTTTTCCCAACAGGTCCAGAAGCAGCGTATGGGATTTCGTGGTGCCAAGAAGCGTCTTAGGGACATGGGGATGCGTTACGCTATGCTCTTTCCGACCAGGCTGCGGGTTGAATATAATGACCGAACTTTCTTCTTTGATCGGCCAGAGGCTGTGAATGACTGGCTAGACTCCCTGCCTAGCCGACCTCCTGAGACTGAGTCCGATGCCCACCCGGGCGGTGCTGAAGGTGGTATAGAGAGCTGAACGTTTCGTCTTTGCCTGATGCCTTGTTTTGTATAACTTCTCCAGGGATGTATGACTAGGTTCCTCTACTGCTTATTTGTTTTGATATATGTTCTTTTTCTCGTCATTGGTCTTGATCGGGGGGCGGGTGGGACGGAGCCTTTCCTCCTCTGGGGTCTTTGTGTAGAATAGGGGTTCTTGGGCGACAGGCACACTGCAGGTTGGGGTGGCTTTTTAGCTTTTTGCAGGGGTGCAGGGTGGGGGGTGTTTTCTTGTTATTTGGGGGGAGGGTGGTTGGGATGTTTGTTGTTTGTGTGTTCTGTGTTCAAGGCGACTTTATCCTGTATTTGAAAATGTTTCTGTTGTCATGCTCATTGGTGGGGGGTTTTAGCTTTGTCGGGTGGGATGGGGGGTAGCGGGTTGAGATTTGTTTCGTGGAACGTTAACGGTCTGGGAGATCGTATCAAATGAAGTGTGGTGTTGAAATGTATACGACGTTTATCTCCTGATATTGTTTTCCTGCAGGAGACTCATTTGGTAGGCAATGTTTGTCATGCAATGAATAGGTGGGGCTATCGCCTCGTAGCACATTCGGGGTTTACCTCGGGTTCCAGGGGTGTGGGTATCCTTGTTCGGGCTTCCCTCCCCCTGGCTATTGATGATGTGATTCAGGATGACAGGGGGCGGTATGCTGTCCTTGTAGGTCGATATGAGGGCCGTGCCCTCTCCTTGCTAACTGTTTATGTGCCCCCTGGCTTGCAGACTTCTACCTTTTCAGATTTGGGCCGTGTCTTGTTGGACCTCCCTGATAGTACTCTCTTTCTGGCTGGTGACTTTAATTCGGTGTTCTCCGGTCTCCACGATCGCCAACCCCCTAGGGATACTCCTGCGGCTCAGCAGTGGTTGGGTGGATTTTTGGATACCTTTGGCTTGGTGGATTGCTGGAGGCTTTTGCATCCTACTCAGCTTCAGTACACCTTTCATTCTGGGGCCCATGGGAGTCTCTCTAGGCTGGACTATTTCCTGATGCCTGCAGCTCAGTCCCCAGCGGTGCGTGAGATTGTGCACCTGCCCAGGGGTATCTCTGACCACTCTCCGCTCTGGCTTCGTTTTGAGGTTGGGGTGGAGGCAGTGGGCCGGGTGGCTCCCATTAATCCGTGGTACCTTACCTCCCCCGAGACCCGCAGCCTGTTGCTTAAGTCTTTGGACTATGTAAAGTAACAGGAGCCCCCTGGTGCAAATAGCAATCCTGGGTCAGGGTAGAGAATATATGTAAGCAAAAATTCCCAGGCATGCACAAACGTGACTAGCAGGTACACATGTAGATAGAATTAGCTACAACAACATTAGACGAACTGCTTTCTCCAATAAAATTGGTTTTAATTTTTCAAATATTCATAAAAAGTTCATATGATAAAAATGCATTACAATGTTCAGAGTCAATGCAAACTTCATTGTAATTATACATGATCTGTTAAGGTTAAAAATTCAATAAACATTATAAAAAATGATGGTTTCCTGTCGACGCGTTTCGACACATAAGTTGTGTCTTCCTCAGGACTGTACCATCGATGTTCTTATAGTATGTCTCAAAAATGGCGTTGGTTTGTTTTAGATTTGTTTTTCTAAGGGCGAATTACACAACGAAGTTCCCCAATCACAAGGATATCAAGGCACTTAATATCTCGGATATGGTGGCATGTGTTCATATGATGATATTAAAATATGCTTTTTCCACTGTATGATATATCAGGAGGCTGGGGACGCTGTAAAACGCTCGTATTGCCGACCCGACTTAACTTCAAAGAACCACACTTGCTCAAAGGATTTGGTTTAACATGTGGACCAGCAGGGGGACGACCAGACTTAAGATATAGTTGATTAACAGGAGCGGTACAGCATGTAAGATGTTCGTGGTGCCGTTGGTCTATACGTTATCCCCGGTCCGTGAGTCACAAATGCTGTTTTCCTTCGGTCAGTCTTTGCGAGTGCACCGCTGCCGGTGTCTCCATAGAGCGGCCTTTCACCTTACCCGCCACCTAACGGACGAATTGTATTCCGTCAAGTCTGGCCGTCCCCCTGCTTGTCCACACGTCACACTCAACCCTTGGAGTAGGTGGGGCGTTTTGGTGCCAAGTCGCTGCCGGGGTCTGCACAGAGCGGTTTTCATTTTACCCGCCACTAAACGGACGAACTGCATTCCGTTAAGTCTGGTCGTCCCCCTGCTGGTCCACATGTTAAACCAAATCCTTTGAGCAAGTGTGGTTCTTTGAAGTTAAGTCGGGTCGGCAATACGAGCGTTTTACAGCGTCCCCAGCCTCCTGATATATCATACAGTGGAAAAAGCATATTTTAATATCATCATATGAACACATGCCACCATATCCGAGATATTAAGTGCCTTGATATCCTTGTGATTGGGGAACTTCGTTGTGTAATTCGCCCTTAGAAAAACAAATCTAAAACAAACCAACGCCATTTTTGAGACATACTATAAGAACATCGATGGTACAGTCCTGAGGAAGACACAACTTATGTGTCGAAACGCGTCGACAGGAAACCATCATTTTTTATAATGTTTATTGAATTTTTAACCTTAACAGATCATGTATAATTACAATGAAGTTTGCATTGACTCTGAACATTGTAATGCATTTTTATCATATGAACTTTTTATGAATATTTGAAAAATTAAAACCAATTTTATTGGAGAAAGCAGTTCGTCTAATGTTGTTGTAGCTAATTCTATCTACATGTGTACCTGCTAGTCACGTTTGTGCATGCCTGGGAATTTTTGCTTAAGTCTTTGGACGCGTATTTTCTGGATAACGAGGGGTCGGTTTCCTCGGCTGTGTCCCTATGGGAGGCTTTTAAGACGGTGATTCGTGGGCAGGCCCTCTCCCTTATTGTTGAGGCTAAGAGGGCGAGAAATAGAGAGGTGGTGGATCTTGAGGGGGAGATTTCTGCATTGGAGGAGGATTTGGAAACTGGTGTCACGTCTTCGAAACTCCATGCCCTGGGTCTGAAACAATTTGCTTATAAGTCCATGGTCACGGATGCTGCCAAAGTGATGTTTCGGGAGCAACAGGGACGTTTGCATGATGTAGGTGACAAAGCGGGTAAGTTGCTGGCATGGCTGGATAAGAAGGAGAGAGCTAATCGTGTGGTACCCGTGATTCAGTCTGCGTGTGGTGTGAGTGTAACGGACCCGATTGGAATAGTTGACCGTTTTGCTGATTACTTCCGTGTGGTGTATACCCCTGTGTCTGTGAGGGATGTGGCTGACTCTCGCCTTCTGTTGCGTGATATAGCCCTGCCCAGTGTCTCTGATTTAGATCGTGTGGCGTTGGACTCCCCCTTTACTGTTGATGAGATAGCTACTGCCATCCGTTCCCTCCGTTCGGGCAAAGCATTGGGCCCGAACGGGTTGCCAATTGAATTGTACAAGTTGCGTCCCGACAGGGTGGCTCCGTATCTTCGCGCCATGTTTTTGGAGTCCCGGGAACGGGGTATTCTCCCTTATGATCAGCGACTTGCCACGATAGTTGTCATCCCCAAGGATGGTAAACCACGTGATCTTTGTTCCTCCTATAGGCCCATATCCCTGTTAAATGTTGAACCCAAGGTATTGGCGAAACTCCTGGCATCCCGTCTCTTGACGGTCATTAGTGACTTGGTCCATCCGGATCAATCCGGATTTATCCCGCATCGCAACACGGCTCTGAACCTACGTCGTCTTCACGGCGCGATTGCGAGGGCGGGGCTTCTGACGGAGCCGGCCATTTTGGCATCATTGGATGCCTCCATGGCCTTCGACACGGTGGAGTGGCCTTATCTTTGGGCGGCTCTTGAGAAATTTGGTTTCGGGCCTGAGTTTATTAGTTGGGTCAAGTTACTATACGCGGAACCTCTGGCACAAGTAGTGGTAAATGGCAGGGTCTCGGCTCCTTTCACCCTTGGTAGAGGTACCCGTCAGGGATGCCCCTTGTCTCCGTTACTGTTTGCTCTCGCCATGGAACCATTGGCGGCTTGGCTTCGGTGGGAACCTTCACTCAAGGGGATTCGCTGGTCTCCGGACTTTGAGGACCGCGTTTCGCTTTACGCGGACGATATTCTTTTATATCTCACCTCCCCGCGTAAATCTCTGTCCGTTTTATTTGACGTTCTTGCTTCCTTTGGTGCCAACTCGGGCCTTGTTATTAATTGGACCAAGTCCTGTGTTTATGTTCTTTCGGGTGTTTTGCCCCCATTGCCGAGCAGACTTCCTATCCAGGTGGTCCAGTCTGGTTTCAAATATTTAGGGATTTTCATTACGTTGGACCCATCTCTCCGCTTTGAACGTAATCTCCTCCCCCCGTTGCTTAGATTGCGCCTGGATGTGGCCCGTTGGCGGAAGCTTCCTTTGTCTCCTCTGGGCAGGGCGGCCCTGTTTAAAATGATGTCCTTGCCGCGGTTTCTTTATGCGCTCCAAAACTCCTATGACGCTATCCCTAAGACTTATTTCCGAGAGATCGAGAGTCTTCAACGGCAATTGATTTGGGACGGGCGTCCGCGTATTGCACTCGCGAAGCTCACCATCCCTTGGTACGACGGGGGCATGGCGCTCCCCGATATCAAGCGATATTACTGGGCTTCCCAGTTGTCTGCTATTAATCACGTGATGTTTTCGCCGGGTCGTAATCCTGCATTCGAGATGGATAGACTCCAGCTTCCGGGTGGGGACTTTAATAGAGCGCTTTATTCTCGATCGGCCGGGCGCCATCTTGTGGGCCCGTCCAGGATTGCAGTAACTGTGTGGCGAGCCGCGAATGTGAGTCTGGGATGGGAGGATCAACTAACTCTAGCGACGCCGCTTTATGCCTCGGAACGTTTGGGCGGTCTCTGGTCTACCAAGGGTTTCGACCGCTGGGATATGATTGGGATTTGTAAGGTGGGAGATGTGTGCTCGAACGGTTGTGTGAAGTCGTTCCAGGCCCTCCAGGCGGAATATGGTTTGAGTGGTAGGGAATTTTTTCGCTATCTGCAGGTCCGGCACGCCCTCGCCTCAGTTTTGGCTCCTGATGAGGCCCCGCCTGAGTCTTCCCCCCTCGAGGACCGTGTCCTTGATGGGCATCTTCCTGACAGCACTATTTCTCTGATCTATAAAAAACTGATCAATAATCGGGCGGACTTATTGGTCCGACTTCGGGAAGCTTGGGTCGGCGACGGGTTGGAACTGGACGACGAGGATTGGCAATCGGCACTCTCTTCTCCCAAGGAGGTAGCCATTCCTGCCCGTCTCCGTTTGGTTCAACTTAAGATCCTTCATCGAGTGTATGTCACGGGTCCGCGTCTGGTGACGATGGGCTTTTCCTTGGATGGGTTATGTAAGCGTGGTTGTGGGTCGAGTGCTACCTTTTTGCATATTCTTTGGGAGTGCCCGGCTGTAGCGGCTTACTGGACTGCTGTGCTTGAGGTGATGACTGACGTGACTGGTGTGGCCCTGCGGCCGGAGCCTCGACGATGTCTGTTGAATGTGTGGGAGCCCACTGACTATTCTGTGGCCCAGACCAGATCGGCTACCCTGGGTTACATGGTTGCGAAACGGGATGTTGCGCAACTCTGGGGCGCTTCCAGGCCCCCTGAGGTCTCTAAGTGGGAGGCCAATATGGACTGGTCCATGTTTCGTGAGAAGACGGTGTATGTGGCCAGGGGCAGACCCAGGGCATGGACGACGATTTGGGGCCAGTGGAATGAATATCGTGGGGGTATCTGCACCCCTCCCCTTGTAGGCACTGCTGAGGTTGTCCCATCTCCCTAGGCGGCGTTCCCGGAACCCCTCCATACTGTTTTTTTACATTTCTGGTTTCTCCCCGCTGATCCCCTCCCCCCCCCGATCTTGTTGGAGCCTCAGGGCTCTGGGTGTGTTCTCCTGTTCGTGGACCATCCCCTCCGTTCTTTGGGCTGACCTTATTTACCGTGCAATCGCCTTTTAGTGTTTGTTTTTCTTTTTGTATAAAATAAAATTCAAATTGTTCTGTGATATGTGGGGAGTAATGCTTTGTGCTCGATTTGTGCCTGACCACGGGTGTATATTTTTTATTCATGCCTTGTGCCTTATTATTAGCGGCCAGCCCGTGAGGTTGTAGGCCCATTCTTGTACTTTTCTATGCTTACTCAAATAAAGGTTTTTGGAAAAAAAAAAAAAAAAGAATGTGGTGTGTGAACAAGAGTACATCCGTACTCGAAACGTTGCATTTTTGAAAGGCATTGAATAAAACAACTCGCCTGGATAACGTGGGGTCTGCCTCTTCTTTCGCCGCTCGTGTGTGGAGGTTTGAAGATTACGTATATATATATATAAAATACTTACCTGGGAAATACTAAGTTTTCGTCCTAATTCTCCATTCCAAATATTTCCAAACTCATTATCTTCTTCAAACCTTATTTGATAAGTAATCTTATTTTTTTTTTTTTATTTAGAGGTTTTCTATAGGGCTAGCCAGACCCGAAGCGCTTTACAACATGAAGAAGAGGAGAAAAATAGAGAACCATGTCAGGGATAGCAAATATAGAAGAGTTCAAATTTTACAGTTCTGCTGAGTGTCAAAGGTGTGTCGATGAGGTAGAGAGGTCTAGGGATCCGAGTCGAAAGCCATGAGGTAGAGGGGTCAAGAGGTAGTCTCAGAGCCAAGAGGAGGCAAGTCTTGTGCTGTAATTTTCTTAGCGGTGCCGACCCAGTGGTTGAGAGTTCGGGGAGAGGGTATGGGGTAGGTAGTGGTTGAGCGATGTCTGATGGCTGCCCGTAGGAGGTGTGAGCACCACGTGATTGCGTTCGGTAAGGCGCGTTTGAGGTAAAGGGTTTTTAGGAGGCTTTTGAATTTTAGAAAGGAGGGGGTGGTTCTGATGTAGACTGGAATGGCGTTCCAGATTTTCGGAGCGTTTCCTGCAAAAGAGCGGGCTGCACTCTTTTGTTTCCGCGTTTTCAGGGGGATGAGTAAGAAGGAGTTGGAACTCCTGAGGCTTCTTCATTGACCGGCTTTCTTGAGTTTGGCGGCAAGGTATTCCGGTTTCCCTGTGTGCAGGGCTTTGTGTTTGAGGCAGGCCGTTCTGAAGCTGGCCCGCATTTCCACTGGGAGCCATTTTAGATCTCCGTGTTCGGGTGATATGTGGTCAAATTTTTTGATTCCGGTGACCATTCTGGCAGCTGCATTGAGGGTGGTTTTGAGTGGGGCTAGGTGGGAGCAAGCTGAGCCGGAAAGGACTGCGTTCCCATAGTCCAGTCTGGACAACACTAGGGATTGGGTGGCTTGTTTGAGTTCGGTAGGAGGGATGTGGGGTTTGATTTTGTTGAAGAGTTTCAGATTGAGTTAAGCGCTCTTGGCGGAGTTCTTGATGTGATTGGTCATGGATAGTTTGTGGTCCAGGGTGATTCCCAGTGATTTGACCGAGGTTGCAAGGGTGCGATTTCCGTTGAGGGCATCAATAGCTTCCAACCAATCAACGATTTGTGGGTTTTCTTCCTGGTTGGAGATGAGGAGGATCTCAGTTTTTCCTTGATTGAGTTTGAGATGGTTCATTGATAGCCATTCTTGGACTTCTCTGAGAGTATTGTTGAGTCTTCGAATGCCGTTAAAGGAGGAGATTTCCTTTTCTTCTTTTTTTGAGTTCAACACTGCTTTATTGCATAATACAAGGCAGAGTACACAGCTTTTCGTGCCCACAACCCGGAGGCTGGCAGCGTGGTATGGTAATCATTACAAAGCCTCGTAGCCGGCATCCCTGAGGCCCGGCGGCAAAGTACATACATGAGCGATGGTAGTAATACAGCTTGCGTTGTAGGGCCCCTGAAGGATGAGCAGCAGCAGAACAGTGTTATCTACTTTAACATTTAGTGTCAGAACAGTGATAAAAAAAAACTTCCCAACTTGGAAGAAACTAAGAGGCATTTTGTTTTCCCTTGAAAAAAGAAAAGATGTCAAATCAGTAAGGCAGTCTAAACAGGCAGTGCAGTGCAGCGCTCGACAGTCGTAACGCCACACTCCGAACAATCCACTAGCAAGTCCGAAGGCAATGACATGTGCTGTGATGTGTATGCTCCGCGTTAAGGTGGAAGATGAGTTCGGGAATGTGCAAAGTATGGTGGAGGGGGTAATGGTCCAATTCAGGGGCGGGCGGGAGGGAAACACTCGCTACCAGGAGGGGGGGAGCCTCAATGGTGGGCATGGGGGGATTGGTACGAAAAGCTGACCATGCCAGCCCAATCGCAGGAGGCAAAGCACGTCCCATGCTGAACACGGTGATATGTGGATGTTGTAGCCAGAGTGAAGATCTCTTCTAGGGCCGTACGATGTAGCATCATCATAGAGGGACAAGGCCCTCCTCAGGCGTATCTCCCTCCCTACCGACCGCTGGAGCATGTAGTACACCAGAGGACCCCATACGTCTCTAGGTTTGCAGGATGTAGGCAATAAATCAGCGAATGTGTTATATTGGTCTTGACAGTAGGTCAAGTCCGTCAGCCAGTCCTTAAATTTGGGTGCCCTGCCACGGCCCCACTGACAGGCCACACGCCGCTTGGCCAAAAGCAGCGCAGTATCAACAAATTTCCGGCTAGAGCTAGGAATCTGCTGAGTATATCCGAGAATCGTTACCAAGGGGTCCATAGGCACCGTAGTGCCCGTCATGCCCGTAAGGGCATCCGTCACTTGTTCCCAATAAAGGGCCACCTGTGGGCATTCCCACGCCAGATGCAGAATATCCGCATGGCCGGCATGGCAGCGTATGCAGCGATCATCCTCCGCCAAACCAAATCTGAGTTTGCGCACAGGTGTATAGTACATCCGTTGTAGGAATTTATAATGTATAATTTTGAATCTGCTACTGGCAGATAAGCGGGAGGTGAGCGCACAGCAGTACAGCCATTGGTCATCAGTGATGTCAGTAGCCAACTCAGCGGACCATCGCGCCCGAGCACTGGAGTCCGGTGTCGGCACAGCGCCCCTGAGCTGACGGTAAAGGCCAGACACCAAATGTGTCCCATCCCGGGAGCCTAACAGGAAGTGGAGCGGAGGCAAGATCTCAGGTTCATCAGAGAAGTTGGGGAGTATGACCCGCATCCCCGCACGCAGACGTACGTAATAAAAAAGTTCTAAAGGGGTGTGGCTGTGCGTCTGAAAAAAAGGTCCGCTGTTTTAAACTGACCATTAACAAACAAGTCTCCCCAGCAGGAGACACGCAGTTTAGCGCATAGGGTGCGGAATCCTTGTTCCCGCAATAAGGTGAGCTCTGGATGATAGGTAAGTGGCAACTTCGGCGAGTAGGGTAGTTGGCACAACAAGCTCTTGGCCATACTACGCCATGCATCCATCGTGCATGAAACGGATGTGTTCGGCGTGGTTATGGATGACTCCGGGCAGTGGAGTAATCCCGAAAGTGGGATGGGGTGCACTATCCAGTCCTCGACCGCAATATGTGGCATGTAGGGCGTAGGAGCCATCCAGTGGTAGGCAAAGTGTGCCTGAGCGCACTGGTAGTACTCCTCGAAGTCCGGTACATCGAATCCTCCTTTGTCGTAGGGTAAAGTAAGCATGGACCATTGAAGCCGCGAGTTCTTGCCTCCCCAAAACAGCCTGCGTAGCTCGGTCTTTAGCGTCTTAAAGAAGAAAGCGCCAGGGAAATAGGGAATATTGATAAAAAGATAAAGGAACCGGGGAAGGATAACCATTTTAATTAGGGACGCCCTGCCGGCCATGGAAAGCGGCAGGGTGATCCAGCGATCCACGGAAGCAGTCAGTTTTGTGATAGCCACTCCATAATTGGCCCGTAATGTCTCCTCCCTATCCCGGGAGATACGTATCCCCAGGTAGCGGAGGTCTGTCCGGCACCACTCCAATGGATAGTCAAGGGGAAAGTCCCCCACCGCCTCCGTTAAAGGGAAAGTTTGGGATTTGGACCAGTTGATGTGTACACCTGACATTCCGCCAAACATAATGAACTCTCTGAGTAAAGGATTAAGATGCATCTCAGGGTACTTAACATATAGGGTGATGTCGTCTGCGTATAGGGACACATCAATTTGTCCCTGTAAGCATTGAACCTCCCCATCTCGATGAAGCTGACGTAGGCGGCAAGCCAGCGGCTCAACAGCTATGGCAAACAATAAGGGCGAGAGCGGACATCCCTGGCGCGTGCCTCTGGTAATGTCGATAGGTTGTGACAGACGGCCATTGACCAGCACTCTCGTCGTAGGTCGAGTATAGAGCAGGCGAACCCAGGATATAAACAAGGGCGGGAACCCCATGCTTGCCAAGACAGAAAATAGATAGGGCCATTCAACTGAGTCAAAGGCTTTAGTCGCATCGAGAAATACTGCTGCGACAGGTGTTTCAGGATGCACGGTTCGCAGGAGAGAGAACAGGGTGCGGAGATTGTGCGACGTAGAACGGCCAGCCACGAATCCAGATTGATCAGGCAGCACAATTCTAGTCATTAACAGCGATAGCCGTGTAGCCAGAACCTTAGCGAGTATTTTTACATCGCAGTTTAAGAGGGAAAGTGGGCGCTATGAGTTACAGGAGCTGGGATCCTTGTCTGGTTTCAATAGGGAGGTGATGACAACTTCATGCATAGAGCAGGGTAGAACGCTTTCGTCAAGGGATTCCGAGTAGACCTCGCGCAAGACAGGAGCCATGATATCCATATATGTTTTATAAAATTCTGCAGGAATGCCATCTAGGCCAGGGGCCTTACCATTCTGAAGAGACATAATAGCGTCGCGGATCTCATCTAGTTCAAAAGGGGCAGCTAAAAAAGCCCTATCCCCATCACTAAGCCAACACAGTGCTACATCCTTCAGGTATTCAGCATAAGACGTTGCAGACCCCGCGATGGTAGTGTACAGTGAAAGATAGTGTGTCGTGAAAGAGTTGAGAATTTCATCCGAGTTTCTGACAGCAGTGCCATGTGCATCTGTAAGTTCGAATATGATATTGCGATCACGTGGTGGCTGAGTGAGTGCAGCTAGTGCCCTCCCAGGTCTATCTCCCTCACAATATTTTCGGGCCTGCCAGTGTTTGCCACGGAACTTAGATTCCCTAGCAGCCTCCTCCTCAAATTTTGACAGTGTTTCTCTAAAGGTAGCATGTGGTGCGGGGCTAGGCTCATCCACCATGAGGCGTTCCAGAGCGCCCAGCTCTTTTTCCAGTGTGCCAATAGTGCGAAGGATATCGCACAGGACCCCACAGCTCTTGGATATGCAATAGCCCCTGATGGTCACCTTGAACGCCTCCCAAATGTGTTCAACAGAGTCAACTGATCCCTTATTTCTGGGGAAAAAAGCAGCTATTTCTTCCCCCAATTCAGTTCGAAACAGGGTGTCTAGCAAGATGTCTGGGCGAAGTCTCCAATGTGGTCGTAGATTGTCCCACCCAGGAATACGAAGGTGGAGTACAACGGGGCTGTGATCAGAGTGTGTCCTAGGTAGGTGAGACACCCCCACCAGCTCCGCGGCAATCCCCTTGGTAATTAGAAAATAGTCCAGACGTGCCCATGTTCCCGTGTGCGAAGTGAAGTGAGTGCCCTCTCTCCTTAACGGGTGCAAGTGTCTCCAAGCATCCAGAAGTTCCCCCTCTGTAAGCACTCCCTCCAGTGCCTCATGGGCCCGAGGTTTATAGGAGCCCGTGAACTCCATCAGCTCTATCTAATCGAGGTACCAGTGCCAGATTGAAGTCGCCACCCCAGATGACGTGTCGGGAGCCTGCAGCCAATATTATGCCCCACAGGGTGGTGAAAAATGTAGGTGTATCCACATTCGGCGCATAAACCACAACAAATGTGTAAGTGTCTCGGCCTAGTCTGCCCCACAATAGTGCGCATCGCCCCTCCTTATCAGCAAATTCCCCATATCTGTGAAATGGTACAGTCCGGGCCACAAGAAAAGCCACCCCCCTCTCATATGTGGAATAAGAAGAAAAAATTCGGTCCCCAGCCCATCTACTTGCAAAGGTAACCCTATCTCGTGGCGGTAAATGGTTTTCTTGTAACATAACCACCTGAGCCCGGTGTCTATCAAGATAGGCAATGACACTGCGACATTTTCTAGCATCATTCAACCCCCGAACATTCCAGGATAAACAAGTCAAATGTACATTAGCAGTTGGTGCAGTCATAGGTCGGTCCACAGCAGAAACAGTATTATCAGCCAAGGTAATGAGCTCGGGTCTGCAGCCTCCCACCACCAAGGCCACGCATACCATCGTAGAATCTGCCTATATATTCCAAGCAAGTATAGCCTCAACGTGTAACAGCCCAACCCCCCTCCCACCCCAGCATCCCAATCATGCCAGTAGCCATTGTGCCCCATCCAACATTCTCCCCCCCACCCTACCCTTCCCAACCCACGTAATAAAAAAAGTCAATAACAGCTTTAAGGGGAGCACCCTGTGGGGGTAGAACATAGAGTACGCACAGCCACTTCCCGGCCCATAGCTCCAGTCTGTACTGCCCTCGGTGGAGCCTAGGGCCAAGTGAGTGGGCCCTGGTTTACATTACCACAGGTGTGTCGACGCCATGTAAGATCAATGTTCGTGTTCAGTGCAGGTACCACGGTCCATATGATGACCGATGTTCAAACAATGCTGGAGAAGCACCTAGCGCAATCCGTGGAGGCAAGTGTTATTCGTCCGGCTCCGGTGGCAAGTCGTCGCGTTCCAAATTTGCTGCAGCATCCTGCCCCTCCTGCCGCGCCCTTCGGAGCGATTTTAGGAAGTCCGCCACCTTCTGCGGGTTTGTGAAGAATCGTTGTTGTCCCTGATGAGTGATCCGCAGCTTCGCCGGATATAAAAGAGCATAGTCCACTTGGCTTTCCCGAAGCTGCTTCTTCACGGGCAGGAATTTACGGCGCTCCTCCTGCACCATCGGCGTGAAATCCGGATATATGGAAAAGGTGATGCCGTTGTATTGCAAGTTACGTTGGGTACGGGCCGCCCTCAGTGCTGCATCCCGGTCGCGATAATTCAACAGCTTGGCAATAATAGGCCGAGGTGGTAATCCGGGTTTGGGCATTGGTGCAAGGGAACGGTGCGCCCGTTCCACAATGAATTGGGGAGAAAAAGCATCATCTCCAATCGACCCCTTAAGCAGTCTCTCAATATATAGCTCCATCCTGCCCGTGTCTGTAGATTCCGGCACATTCGTGACGCGTATATTGTTGCGGCGGCTGCGGGCCTCTAAATCCTCATTTTTCACCGCTATGATCCGGAGCAAATTATCCATCCGAGCTAACTGCGTCGTATGGGTCGCAGCGGTATCTTCGGTAGCAGACACTCGTTGTTCCGCAGCAGTCAGTCTCTCCTCATGGCGATCCACCTTGTGGACCAGAGCGTCGAGTCGGGCAGTAACACCGTCGACCTTCTCAACCACTGTCGCAAACCCCTGCCTCATTTCCTAAAACAGGGCAGGAAGATCAAGGTCCGCTGTAGGGGGTGTAGTGGCCGTCGGAGGCGTCCCACTGGGTCCAGGGCCATCAGGCACTGATTTTGCGCCTTTTTTGGCGCCATCAAAGCTTAGCTTCGCCTGACGACCATCGAGGCGCCCCATGGCTTCAGTAGGGAGCAGTCCGTAAACACAGCGCGCCCGACAGGCGCTATGTGCGTTTGGAGGCCACAAGCAGGCTGCCAAGCAGTGTGGAATCCCAGTCAGTCCCGGCAGCCCTCGGCGCGGCAGCAGCTAGCAAGGATGGTATGGTGTAGCAAGTAGGAGGGCGCAAGCCTGCGGCTCCCCTCACAGTCCCAGGTACACCAGCGTCGGCGGATCAGGAGCTCCAGAGGGGGGGGCAATGAGCAGGTTTATGCCGTCCCGCAGCTCCAGCAAAGCGTAGTTCTGCAGCCTAGTCGCTGGCGCAATGAGCGCCCAAATCCAGCGTAGGGAGGACCGTACCCAGGCTGCAGCCGTCACTATCAGGCAGGGTGTAGAGTATATACACACACCCCGCGTCAGTGGCAGTCAACGCGTGGCAGCGAGAATTATGGAGCCGGCTCTGTCCGGTGGGGGTTCAACACAGGAGGGGCGCCAGCGGTCAGACCCCCTATTCCGCGCCGCGCGTGGGGGCCCCTGTAACTCAGTGTCGTCTCGCGCTTCAGCCCTCTACGCTCGGGTCGGTTAGTATGCAGGTCCCTACGGTAAGCCAGAGCACTCCCGGTGTCCCTTACCCCAGCGTGCAGTTCGGAATGGCGGCCGTCGCTCCGGGCAGATCACGAGCGTCTCAACAGCCGTCCCCTCGCTGGACGCAACGGGAAGGCTCTCCTCCGGTCGTCGCTCTGGTAACTTGTGCCAGCGGGGACCCAGTCCACGCAACGGGACGAGAGCAGCTCACCCCCGGCTGCAGTCCCCGGTTTAGGATGAATCCTCGATGCCAGGCAGCCGTTCAGAGGTGCGGCCCAGCCCCTCGTGGGCGACCCCGGTCTCTCGTAGGTCGTCGCCCCAGCGCTCTCCCTCCGCCGGCTCCAGGGCAAACCTGGGCAAATGTTTAGTCCGCAATATCTCCGGTCCCGTATCTCGTAGCGGCCCCAAATTTTGAGCGAGTGTAGTGAATGCCTGCCTGCATACAGAAATGGATGTTGTTGGCGATTCTTCACCTTGTAGCACAGGATAATTAAAGGATTATGCACCAGGGCGCGGGAGCTACTTGCTCAAGCAGCCATTCCACTCGTGCGCCCTCTAGCTCCCCCAAAGGAGGAGATTTCTAAGTAGATTTAGGTGTCATCAGCATATAGATGAAAAGAGATGTTCACTTTTTTCAGAATGGAGGTGAGGGGTTCCATATATATGTTGAACAGTTATGGGGAGAGAATGGATCCTTGTGGGACACCTCTGTTCACGGGGAGGAGATCGGAGGAAAAGGATTTGATTTTAACTCTTTGGGTGCGGTTTTGGAAAAAAGGAGGAGAACCATTTGAGGACCACTTCGTCGGCACCTACCCGCTTTTTGAGAGCTTTAATGGGAAGACTATGGTCTACAGTGTCAAAGGTTGCTGACAAGTCTAGGAGGATGAGTAGACGACAGTGGGCTGAGTCGAGGGAGTTGAAAATGTCGTCCATGATGTTGAGGATTGCAGTTTCGGTGCTGTAGCCTGTTCTAAAGCCTGATTGGTATTGGTCTAGCAAATTGATATTGTCAATGTGATTGTTCAGTTGACGGAGAACGCATTTTTCTAGGATTTTGGCAAGGAAAGGGAGGTTGGAGACCGATCTGAAATTATTCAGGTCGGTTGAGTCTAAACCAGGTTTCTTCAGGAGTCTCAAACCTGCTTGTTTTGCATGCACTCTGTTATCATTTATTAAAATGCCTTTTAAATATCCCCTGAAATACTCCCATACATCTATTACACTTCTGGTATTTATATTTATCTAAAGAGTCTTTAATCACTTGTTTACAACTTTCCTTCTATTTCTGACTGGCAGTCAGAGACACATCATCTCACCAAAAATGTGTCTAATATTTTTGGGGGTCTTAACACTGGTAAGGTCACTGTACAGATATTTTTGCAACATCAGACAGTACTGTAGGTATTATCTCAGTTCACTTTACTGCTGTGTGCTTTTGTGGGATGGTGTTTGGTTTATATTTGGTCATTGTATTTTAGGCTTTATTGATGAAGGAAGGGCACATACTGCCCATTGCCCTGTGCTCTCCCCCAAAAGGCATGCCTATGCTGCCAGCACAAAAACCATTAGTAGGATTGCAGGTTTGAGGATGTGTGTGAAAGTTCCTGCTAATCGATAATTCCTTTTTTAGATTTGTAGGTTGAGGATGTGAAAAGTTATTGGTGTTCCATAGACCTCAGGTATCTTCTTTCAGCTTTAATGATAATAATTGGCCTCTGCCATTAGATCTAAAGAAGCAGAGGCCTCTATGGCTCAGAACTCTGACGGTGCTGGAGTTGGGTTGAGAATTGTAAAGTAAAAAAGGAAAAGCTCCATCTGCCTTTAGTGAAGAAGGCAACAGGAAAGTATTGACCTGGAATGGACTGCAGCAAAATGAACACATATTGTATTTTATTGACCAATCTGGAAATAAGTGATTCCTATTATGCCAGAGCTCTTCGTATTCTTCTGGGTTTACAGTAACTTGTTTTGTATCTAATAACATTCTTAGTTGGTTAGCTTTTCATTCACTGCTTTTGATACATACTTATTTCCATGCTTAAGTGGACTGTTTTTATCCCTGATGATATATATATATCTCATCTCTGTTGGATATGTAAATATGTATATATATATATATATCTGCATATATATGTATATATATATATATATATGTAGATATATATATATATATATATATCTATATATATATATATAATATATATATATATATATATATATTACCTACTGGCGGTCGCCAGTAGGTATATATAGTTAGAATTTTCAAAAATCCCATAGGGAAATCCTATGTCTAACAACTTTGGCGTTTGTGGACGGAATTGGCTGAAATTTTCTGGAAAATGGAACATTTTGTTTCTGAGCAGCCTTTGGAAATTTGGGGGGGTTTCGTCAAGGGGGGGCCGAGAAAAAAGGGGGGTCCCAAAACGTGTTTTTAACATTGAGTTTTCCATAGGGCGGTTGGCCTCACTTTTAGCCCGAACGGCTGAATGGATTTGCATGAAACTTGGCAAAATTGTAGGGACTGGTAGCCCGATGTGCCTTTTGTAGGTCTCAATATATGTGCTCCAGTGGATTTTGAGAAATTAACGTTTAAAAAAAGATATATATCTGTAAGCGCGCTCCGGGCAGCGCTCCGGTCCGCGGACCTTAAGCGTACCGGAACTTCGCGTAGCTAAGCTGATTGGCTCTCCGGTGTCTGTCAACATTCTAAACAGTCCGGAGCGGCCGCCATCTTGTCTCTCGGTAGGATTGAGAGACAAGAGGAGGCCAAAACAAAGGCGAAAATGACCATAAGGGGGCATACTAGATCCTCCCTGACCCCCTAGGTTTAATGTGGAGGTTTTAAAAGGGCCCCGCGGGGCAAAAAAAACAAAAACATTTTTTTGTTTTTTTTGCGTGGGGAGCGCCCGGTCCGCGGACCGGGAAGCGTTCTGGGCAGCGTACTGCAATGAAAAATGAATGATGGACTTTTCAAATGCTGTATGTTAATTGATTGTTGTTTTTGTTGATTATTTTTTATTTTCTTTATTTTTTAAGCATTTTTTTTTATTGTGATTGTGTTTCATAATTTATTAAACTTTCTAACATTTCATTGTCAGAAATTTCATAATTATCATGGAATATACATTGTAGTCTCTGAGGGTGTAAAATGTCCTCATTTGCAAGGAGGTTATCTACTGCTTGTACACATTGCAGTAGTTCATTGTCCCAAGTTTCATCGAAAAATTCAATGTCAATTTGATCAATTATATCAATCAATTCTTGGCTGCTCTCTTGCAGGTCCATTTCAAAAGAAACTTGGTTTTCGCCTTCCATTTTGCCTGAAATTTGGATTAAAAAAATATATATTAGTAGAGATAGGGCAATGTTGGGAATAATTTTAGATAGGCATTTTTTATCAGTGAATTTATCTTTGGGCAGTGTATAGTATCAGAGTGGAAGTAGGAATATAAAAAAGTGTATGTGGTTTAACGTAAGTAAATTCATAATTATACAAGAGAAGCCTAACTCCATCCATAACTATAACAGAGAAGTCTCTCTAAATCTATAACTACTACAGAGGGATAGTATATATCTATCAGAAAAAGTTTACCATATTAACTTATAGTGCACAATATACTTCAGTTTTAAAAATAAAAACTTACCTTTAGAAAGAAGTTGAAGGAATTAGTGAAAATACTATTGAAATGTACAGCAAGAAGTAGTAGTCAAAATGGCTGTGTTTTCTTCTCTTCCTTTATATATATTCAGGTATATAACCAATGAAATGTCAGGTAAAAAAAGTAGAAAATGAAAGTAACATTTTCATTGGTTGTCAATTCCAACACTTCAGATGTGTTTTGTGAAGTAATTTACCTCAGGGTATTTAGAGAGGTCTACAGGCTAAATGACTAAATGGAATTCCAATCAAATTTGTGAAAATGGTAGGGATTGGTATGTAGTATGAGCTAATCTATATTTGGTGAAATTGTCTCCAGTGGCTTTTCTGTGAACTACTTTCCCACCTTTTTTGATGGTGCGCTTCCCAGAGAGCGACCCGGTACGCGAACCTTAAGCGTTCCGGGAGTCCACCATTTTGTGTTTCGGTCGAATTAAGATACAAGATGGAGGGCAAATAATGTTCAGAATGGGTAGAAGGGGGCATGGTAGAGTTATCTTGACCCCCTAGGTTTTCTGAGGGTGGCTGAGGAGGCTTATATGTGCGAAAAAAAAACATTTTTAAAAAAAATTTCGCGAGGTTAGCTCCCGTTTCGCGTACCGGGTAGCGCCCCAGGGAGCGTACTTTGTTGGAAATTAGTGAAAAATGTTAGAGTAAAATAATAATTGTGAGTGATCAGATGTAGGGTAGCTCTGAGAAGAGCTTTTGGGTTTATGGTACATTTGGGTACTTATAAGTAGGTACCAATGCACATTCTTAAATTCAGAGTGAAAACTCTGTTGCCCTCATCTGAGAAGTGAACTCCATCTCCTCTGTAGATATCTTGCATGTAGTAACGCAAGTTATTGTTGTACAGGGAGCCCATTCCATGGTCTCTCATGTAAGCTGAAACAGATTTGTTTACATGCTTCCTCGACTTCTCAATTTGTGGACAAAATTGGTTTGACCACCTCCATTTCTGTCTTTGGCATATATTTGAATGTACCAAGGCAGTCTGAGGAAAAAGTGCCATTAATTGCTCAAAGGTGTCCTTTAAAAGCATTTCCAGACCTACACCAGTCAAAGTGCCCAAGTCATTACCTCCACAGTGCACAATTAACAGGTCAGGTTTGGGCAAATGCATAAAGGTTTTCACCAATGGTATCAATTGGTGACATTTTAATCCTCTGTGGCCAAACCACTTAATTTCCACATCTTGTAAATTGAGGTTAGGTAATTTCCTGTTTTCAACGTACCTTTGAGCCCAGTGAATATAACTATGTCCAACAATCCAGACAGAAAACATGGTGAGAGAAGGTTCTCCTGCAGTCAGATGAAGTGTGGCAATGAAATGGCAGTTGAAAAAATGAGAGTTTAAAATGAAAAAAACTGTGGAGTTTCTGTGTTCATGAAGCAGTAACAGTGATTGGTGGATTTTGATTGCTGAAAACAGAAAGTTAGGGTGCACGGATGTGTTCTTTGAAAGATGTATTTTGAATGGTCAATAAAAAATCATTAAATGAAAGAATGCACTGGATATGCAGGTGCACTGAGAGTTCAGAGTTCAATTGCAACAAAGTTGTGTGAACTTGCAAACACCAGAAGTCTTCCAAGAGGTGGTTGCCATGCAGAAAAGGCAGAAAGGGCAGAGGGGGGAAGGGTTTTCATTTGAAAAAAAGTGAGGGAAGAGTTTTGATTGGGTGACATGAGAGATATGTGTGAAGAATTACAGCATTTCTGTGCTTTTGATAGCTGCAGACTCTGGAGTGCATACCTTTTGCTCTGCTGAAGACAAATTGGTGTGTTTCTGAGACTGTTTTCAAACTCAAAGTATTTGCTAAGGTGAGAAAATATTTCTTTAATTTAGATAGAGAATAGTGTGCTTTTAGGAGAAAATTATGAATTATGTGGCGCAAATTGCTTGTAAATATGCTCCCACATGTGCATGGAAAATTTAGATTTTGAATGTTTGTGTTACATAGCCCTGTTAAAAGTGATACAAACATGCTGCAAAGGCAATCAAAAAACGCTTTTATGTGTCTTAAGGACATTTTAAGTAATTTTCCCATGTGCAGTGTTTTGAAATTATGATTTGAAAATCGTTTTTGGGGAAAAGGAATTGTTTTTAAATTTATGACAAGGACATAATGGTGTATGCTTCTTTATACGGCAATTGACTGTCCCTGATGTTATTTTTCCCATTTTAATGTAAGACCTTTCTCTGTGGCGCAAGTTGCTTGTAAATATGCTCCAACCTGTGCATGGGAAATTTAGATTTTAAATGTTTGTGTTACATAGCCATGTTAAAAGTGACCCAACCATGCTGGAAAGGCAATAAAAAAACACTTTCATGTGTCTTAAGGACATTTTAAGTAATTTCCCTGTGGGCAGTGTTTTCAAATTATGAATTGAAAATCGTTTTTGAGGTAAAGGAATGTTGTTAAAATTTATGTGCGCCATATGTCCACAAATTTCGTTTTCAGGGGTGCAGCAGGGTGTTCTTGAGACACCCCTGCACCTTTGGAAAAATTCCTAATTTGCGATGAGCTAATTGCTAATCGCAAATTGCACCTTCATTCCTATGGGCCTCCTGCTCCATGGAAATGAATGGGTAATTTGCAATTAGCAATTTGCTCATCGCAAATTAGGAATGGTAAAGAATCGCTATTTATTCCTTAAAATTCGCTATTTTGGAAATGCAAAATAGTTATATGATACATATGGCGGTTGATGTCTAACAAGATAAGAAGCTTAGGGATACATTTATGATGACTGGCGCAATGAAGTGGACATCACTTACTTCATTGGTAGAGCTTTACATGTATTATGTCCTCTGTATTCTTCATCAAGCGTAACTTTAATCTGCAATCCTGAGTAGGCCTCACCTTAAACAAACCTCTGGATAGGCCACACCTTATCGTCATCCTGAATTAATCATTTAAAATGCTAGGGACAGATTTATGATAGGTGTATGCCTCTTTTGCGCCACTTACAAAACACTGTCCACGGGGAAATGACTTAAAATGTCCTTAAGACACATGAATGTGTTTTTTTAAAGCGTTTGCAATTTTTTGGGGTGACTTTTAACATGGGTATGTGACTCAAACAGTCAAAATCTAAATTCACCATGCACAGGTGGGAGCATATTTACAAGGAATGTGCTCCATGGGGAAAGGTCTTATAATGTAATATGGGAAAAATGACATCAGAGACACTGAAATGCCTTATAGAGAAGCATACACCATTATGTCCTTGTCATAAATTTGCAAACCATTACTTTTCCCCAAAAACGATTTTCAAATCATAATTTGAAAACACTGCACATGTGGAAATTACTTAAAATGTCCTTAACCCCTTCGACGCTCATGACGAGCTGGGCTCGTCATGCAGTAGCCTCCTGCTACGCTCATGACGAGCCCAGCTCGTCATGAATAATGGTAATCATGATTTTCCAGCACAGGGGAAAAATCCCCATAGCATTCAAAAGGTTAATTCAAAATTTGCTATTCCTTATTTTGCGATTGCACTGAAGGATTTGCAAATTTTGCGATTCCTTAAATGCAATGTATCAAACAAAAAATATGTAAAAAATGATATTAAGGATTTGGAAACTACCACCAACTTCTAGTTTGTGGTAATTTGCGAATTCTTTTCAAAAAGCATTTTTTTCCAAAAAACAAAAGGTGCCATATGACGCCTATACATGTCCTTAGGGCATGTATGTGTGCCATATGCCCCCAAATTTCTTTTTCAGGGGTGTAGCAGGGTGTTCTTGAGATACCCCTGCACGCTTGAAAAAATTCCTATTTTGTGATGAGCTAATTGCTAATCGCAAATTGCAACCTTCATTCCTATGAGCCTCCTAGCCCATGGAAGTGAATGGGTAACTTGCAATTAGCAATTTGCTCATTGCAAATTAGGAATGGTAAAGAATTGCTATTTATTCCTTAAAATTTGCTATTTAGGAAATGCAAAATAGTTTGATGGTACATATGGTGGTTCATCTGTAACAAGATAAGAAGCTTAGGGATACATTTATGATGACTGGCGCAATAAAGTGGACATTACTTACTTCATTCGTAGGCCTTTACATGTATTATCTCCTCTGTATTCTTCATCAAGCGTAACTTTAATCTGCAATCCTGAGTAGGCCTCACCTTAAACAAACCTTTGGATAGGCCACACCTTATTGTCATCCTGGATTAATCATTTAAAATGCTAGGGACAGATTTATGATAGGTGTATGCCTCTTTTGTGCCACTGTGCGTCACTTTTATGATGCAGCGGCGGTGCTAATTTGCAATTAGCAATTTGCTCATTGCAAATTAGGAATGGTAAAGAATTGCTATTTATTCCTTAAAATTTGCTATTTAGGAAATGCAAAATAGTTTGATGGTACATATGGTGGTTCATCTGTAACAAGATAAGAAGCTTAGGGATACATTTATGATGACTGGCGCAATAAAGTGCACATTACTTACTTCATTGGTAGGCCTTTACATGTATTATCTCCTCTGTATTCTTCATCAAGCGTAACTTTAATCTGCAATCCTGAGTAGGCCTCACCTTAAACAAACCTCTGGATAGGCCACACCTTATCGTCATCCTGGATTAATCTTTTAAAATGCTAGGGACAGATTTATGATAGGTGTATGCCTCTTTTGTGCCACTGTGCGTCACTTTTATGATGCAGGGGCGGTGCAAAAGATTTGCTATGAGGCGACAACATTACAAATTGATGCATTTAGGCAGATATGTCATGGTGTAAAAAAAACGTACCACATGAAACCGATGCAGCAGTGATGCAAAAGATGCACCATGTCGCAAGACAGGCCTCACTTGGGGCCATATGTATCAAGCTAATTAGCATTCACAAAGATCAAAATTCTACGAATTTCGGCCTTTGTGAATGTTAATTAGACAAATGGTATGTATCAAACAAGTTTGATGCAAAATAAGGAGTAGCAAAATTTGCTATTCCTTATTTTGCAATTGCACTGAAGGATTTGCAAATTTTGTGACTACTTAAATGCAATGTATCAAACAAAAAATATGTAAAAAATGACATTAAGGATTTGGAAACTATTGTGGTAAATTGGTGGTAATTTGTGAATTCTTTTCAAAAAGCTTTTTTTCAAAAAAACAAAAGGTGCCATATGACGCCAACACATGCCCTTAGGGCATGTATGTGTGCCATATGCCCCCAAATTTCTTTTTCAGGGGTGCAGCAGGGTGTTCTTGAGACACCCCTGCACGCTTGGAAAAATTCCTAATTTGTGATGAGCAAATTGCTAATCGCAAATTAAACCTTCATTCCTATGAGCCTCCTAGCCCATGGAAATGAATGGGTAACTTGCAATTAGCAATTTGCTCATTGCAAATTAGGAATGGTAAAGAATTGCTATTTATTCCTTAAAATTCGCTATTTAGGAAATGCAAAATAGTTTCATGCTACATATGGCGGTTCATCTGTAACAAGATAAGAAGCTTAGGGATAGATTTATGATGACTGGTGCATCACCAGGGATGTGTCAGTCATCCTGCGCCGCTGTTCCGCCACCCATGGTGTGCTGCATTTAGAATACGGGGCATCATGGGGCAAAAATGGCACAGATGCGTGACATATCTGTGCTGTAAAGGTAGTGATTGCTGGAGTTGTATCGCAAGTGCGATGCAGCTCAAGCAAGGCTCAGGGGGTGCCCCATCTCCACAATGTTGCGTCAAGACCTATGCCTGCTTAAAGCAGGCGCAGGGTTTTGACGAAGCTTTCTCCTATCTGATTGTAAATACGGCACACCATGGGTGGCAGAGTAGTGGTGCACGTTAACTGGTGCATGCCTGGGGATGTGCCATTTAACATAAATCTGCCCCTTTACATTTAAGTATGTGCAGGACACACAGAGTCGGTGAGGCTTATCCAAGGTTAAGAAGAGATGAGTCCTGTTCACTGAAAATTTAGACATAGTCTTCACCTGCTCAGCATTGCTGGACATGGCTAAATAATAGCTGCAAAATATTACTCTTGTTAAACAATTTTACTATTATAATCTCTGAGATTTGTCTCTTACTCTGCAACATCTCATTGTTGTTATCTTTCTTTAAAGATAAAGACAACCTCAACATGAGCGACAATCTGCAATCAGTTGATTTTGACCTCATCATTGGACTTGTAATTGAAACATCAGTGGATGTTGATCCCTTGGATGATTTAAATCCTGAGGATGAAGAAGAGCGTGATGAGGATGCAGATTTGTCCGAATTATATGACATAGGATGGGAAGCTGACCTGCTTGAGCCTATGGAAATATAAACATTTATTTTTAAAATTTATAATTAATAAAAAGTAAAAAGGTAAACCGTTTAATTTAAAAATAAAGACACCTTCAAAAGCAGGTTATGTGTAGTGTCTTCAATAAAATATTAAAATATGCTCATAAAATTAGATCAGATTCACATATAAAATAGCACAGGTAACATAAATATAAATGTCATTTCTTTTCTGCTATTTCTGTATTGTAAATTTGCAAGGACTAAAAAATCTTCTATTTAAAATGTCAAGTAGTGTGTTAAGTTTTTGATCACTGTTATTGTTTTACTGTTTGGTAATAATGGTTAATAACATTTTTTATTATATTTTAACTGCAGATCATTTCAAGATTTCACCATGCCAACAATAGAAAGACAGAGAAAGGCTGCAAAACGTCAAAGACAGCAGGTGAAAGAAAATAAGCAGCAGTCCTCTAACAAAAAGATTTGTCAAGTCACGAAGAAAGCACCGGGTAAGAGCACAAAATATTTCATAAGAAATATGTGTAGTAAAAAAAATATTACTACAGAAAATGTTTCAGTCCATAAAACGAGAAGGAATTCAAATGGAAAGGAAAGGCCAATCAAAAATGTTACTGCTAGAGCAAGAGATAACTCTGTGCATGATAGTAGAAGGAAACAACAGTTTAGGGAGATTCGTAAACGAATCTTCCGCAACAGGATAATTGGCAATTTGTTAAAAAATATTAAGAAAGGTCAACAGAAACTGGTTTTTTATAAGAGAAAAAAAAAAGTTGAGAAAGTTATTGATCAGGCATTTGAAATTAAACGTAAGTTATTTATTTTGATAATCAATAGAATTAGGAAGCTAAACAAGGCAATTTATGATTTCAAAAGAAATAGTAGATGGAAGAGAATAGTTAATCGTAGTAATTTTTGTGAAGTTTTTTCTGGAGAATGGATGCATAGTTCAAGCTGAGAGGCATTTTTTAATGAGGAGAGTTATTTCCAGGATAATGATTTGGTGCATGCAGTTGACACCAGTGGTCGTGCTTATGAAGTGAAAGATGGTTGTCCAGTTGAAAAAGAAAAACTTGTGACAACCGAGGCAGAAGAGGTGTTAGGTAATGAGGTTTTAGGAAGACGTGCTAAGGGTCCTGTGTACACCTGGAAGTGTAGTAGTATTTGCAGTGTGCGACAGGATTCCATCAATTTGCTTTGTGATTTTGTACGGTCATTTAATAAGAAAAGTTTGAAGCAGAAAATAAGGTTGTTGCAAGAATTAGATCCTTGCAGAGTAAGAGAAGTGACAGGTTTGCATGGTCATTCACTGGCTTGTCTTTCCAGGAGAGTATGCCAGAGTGTTTTTCATCATTTCAGGATGCTAGCAGTGCATCATAATAAAGTGAGGAAATTAGTTAGAATGTTGTATTATGCTAAGAGTCCAGCAATTATGCTTAAACAATTATGCGCTGCTCTTTTGCATGGTTCTGAAATAGATGTGAAGAATATATGTGAAGAAATTGAGTTTTGTTACTTTGGAAGTAAAGAGGAGAATGTTGAAATTGAGCAAGAAGAAGAGGGTCATGTGGAAGATAGTGTACAGGTTTCCAGTACAGATAATTTCCAGAGGGAAATTGCGACGTTTGAGGTGAAATCAAGTGAGAGGCCTAATTTCACTTGTGTGTGTTGTCGACGCACTTATTATAAGAATCAGACTAAGTTAGTGGATTTATATGCAAAAAGTGAAAGGGAAGATAATAGTGAATGGAAGGATTTCGCAACATACTTGATGGTAGAACATTGTTTTGATTTGGGATTGGATCAACGTGTGTGTACTTATTGTTGTTGCAAATTAAATCAAAACCAGATGCCTGCTAGAGCAGTTCATAATAATCTGGAATTGGTTGAGATTCCTTCTGAATTGAAGGATTTAAATACTTATGAATCTATTTTGATTCAAAGTATCCATCCCTTTCAGGCTATTGTAAGAATGGAGCCAAAGACAGGGAAATTGCCTCCATCAGATTTACAGAGAGGATTAAAGGGAAGAGTTGTTTATTTGCCTCTAGATTTGAAGAAAAACATTAACACAATTGGAGTAGAAAAAGTGGAAGAGGAACCTCTGGTTATCTTAGTTAATGGGGTTCCGACAAAGAATAAGAAAATATGGCAAGATTTAGTAGATGTTAGGAAAGTTAAAAAGGCAACATTGTATTTGAAAAAAAATAATAAATACTATAAGAATGTATATGTTGCAGAAGAGGTAGTAAGTGAGGAAGAGGATAGCGATTTGTGTGCTGGTCAAATTGAGAAAGTAGAACCCTCTACTAGTGAAGAAATATATGAACATTATAGTGTTCATCCTTTGCATTCCAAGGAAGTCATGGGGAATGCTATTGAGTTGTTTCAAATGAAACAAGCCAAAGGGAGTCCCATTAGTGTTTGGGAGGAAAGTTTGGAAGCTCGGTGTTTCCCACAGCTTTTTCCAACAGGTCAGGGAGGAAGATATGATGAGCGACCTCATCAAATTCCTGCTTCTGAATACCGGACTTTGCGATTGTATGCAGGAGATGCTAGGTTTCGACAATGCATTCCCTATTTGTTTCATCTCCTGTTTGAAAGCGATCTGTCTGGACTGTCATATGCAGTGAACCACATCTTGAAAAGTGGTATACACATGCAAAACATCTCGGCAAGTGACTTTATGGATAAAGTCAATGTCCAAGACAGTATTTTGGATTCTCACCTGATTAATCTCATGGCGTGTCAGCGTGGTACTAATGAGTACTGGTACCGTCGTCATGGTGATTTAAAATGTATGCTGAGGAACTTAGGTACTCCCACATGGTTCCTCACTCTGAGCTGTGCCGAGTATGGCTGGGAAGACTTACTTGAATTTCTACGAGAGGCAAATGCTAACGTAGATAACATCGAATTCAAGACACCCGGAGAACTGTGCTCTTTGGATCCAGTCAATGTATGTAGGTACTTCAATCATAGATTTGAAGCTATGATGTCTTTCATCATGAATAAGAAGAATCCACCTCTTGGAGAGGTGTTGGATTTCTTCTGGAGAAAGGAGTACCAAGCAAGAGGTGCTCCTCATATACATATGTTGCTGTGGATCAAGGATGCACCTAAATTTGGAACGGATCCAGAAGACTCAGTGATGAGTTTCATCCAACAGTATTCTACGTGTGCTGTTCCAAACGCAAAGGAGAAGAAAAGCCTAAGAGAAAAAGTTCTGCGTTTCCAAAGCCATCGATGTGGAAAGTACTGCCGTCGTAAATTCCGAAACAAGGACAAGTTCTACACCAAATGTCGTTTCGGTTTTCCACGACCGGTGATTTCTAAAGGAAGAGTAAACAGTTTGATGTCTTCGCTGCGACATAATGTCATGAAGAAATCACCTAAAAACACATACAATTTGAAGAGGAACGAAGAGTCCAAGTACATCAACGACTACAACCCGGTGATTTTGTCCATGTGGAATGCTAACATGGATATACAGTTTGTGGCTGATAACTGTATGGCTGTGGCTCGGTATGTGACGTCTTACATCACCAAAAAAGAGAAGACAGAATTGAAGGATATGTGGGAGGACATTTCCCATGAAAAGAGCCTCAGCAAGAAGTTGTACAGTTTCAGTCTGAAGATGTTGTCGCATCGAGAAATTGGAGCTTACGAATGCTCTGACCGGTTGTCTTCAGCAAGTCTCTATGCCAAGTCCAGGAGTATCATTTGGGCGAGTCTTGGTCTTGCTGCAACGCGTAATCGAGTTCTGAAACCTGTGCGGGAAATTGAGTATTTGGCGGAAAAGGAGCCAAACAGTACCGACATTTTGAAGACCAACATGTTGGATACATATTATCCAAATAGAAGCAGTCACCTCGACAATGTTTGTCTGTATGAGGTTCTTCAAAATTACATATTCAAGAGGAACATCAAAGAAGATACTGAGAAAGGAGTGTATGCTGTAATAGGAAGTGAGGGATGTCTGGTCAAGCAAAGAAAATGCCACTTGGTAAACCATCGAAAATTGAGTGGCGAATCTCCTGAAAAAAAGGAGTTTTTCTATTTAGCACTTTTGCAACTTTTCAAGCCTTGGCGTGCAGAAGAGGAACTGCTTGGAGATTTCCTCTGTTACGAAGACTCTTTCAATGCCGCCAAGGAGACCATAGAATGTCCTGCTTTTCCCAAATATGTAGAAATGTTGAATGCGGAAATTGAGCAGGAAGCAACGATTGCAGCCGAGATTGCCAGAGACAGTTCTCAGGACAGTCAGAGTTCTGCTTCATTGAGTCAGGATCCACTAGGAGGACCTGTTATCGAAAATGAAGCTGCCACTGCCATGAATGAAGTGGAAAGAGCCATGGCACATGCTCAGGAGGATGCGGTTAACTTAGAAGAGTTGGAAAGACAACTCAACGTTGAGCAGAGGAAAATATATGACGAAGTTACCATGCAAATTGATCATGGATTAAGTCATGACAAGAAAGAGTGCTCATGTACGTCGTTGAAGCCTGTCCGACTGTACGTGAGTGGAGAAGCGGGAACTGGAAAAAGTTTCCTCATTAAAGCAATTTCATACTATTTGCAGGAAAGGACAGAGTCATCGCTGTCTTGTGTTGTCACCGCTCCAACTGGACTGGCAGCACATAACATTAAAGGGATTACTTTACATCGTTTACTGATGCTGCCAGTGGAGCATGACAACAAATTACAATATCACAAGCTATCTGGAGATGCTTGTTTTGAAGTTTCAAGAATCTTGAGGAAAATGAAACTTCTTATCATTGACGAAGTAAGCATGGTTTCCAATGTCATGCTTGCCTTTGTGCATTTGAGAATGCAAGAAGTTCTCAAAACAGAGTATGATGTGTTATTTGGTGGCAAACACATCATTGTTTTCGGAGATCTTCTGCAGCTGACACCAGTGAAAGGGCAACCTGTGTTCAAAATGCTCACGCATGAAGATACCAGGAAGTGCCTAGGCAGCATTGGCAACGTCAATATATGGTTAAACTTCAATTATGCTGAACTGCATGAAAATATGCGTCAGGCGAAGGATGAAGTTTACAAGACTATTCTACAAGATGTTAGAATTGGAAAAGTGACCGAGCATGGGAAAGAAGCTTTACATGCACGATTACTGTCAAATTTATATCCAGAACAAGATGTTGTGCCTGAGAATATTTTTCAGAAAATTACTGATAAGAAATCTGGAATATGTTTGATGCCAACTCTTGCAGAATGTGCCAAATTCAACAACAAAATGTTGCATTTAGAAAAGCAAGAGATTGTGAAACTGGAAGCTATTGACAGAGTAGAGCATATGGGATCAACAATTATTTTGTCTGAGAATCTGAAAACAAAATTGGATTCATTAGAGAAGAGTATATCTAAAACTGCAGGTTTTGAAAAGACTCTGAATGTGTGCTTGAACTGCCGTATAATTTTAAGAAGGAATTTACATGTTGAAAGAGGTCTGGTAAATGGATCAATGGGTAATGTTGTTGATTTTGTAAAATACAGAAATAGAGATGGAATTGAATTTTTAAAAATTAAATTTGATGGCATTGAGGAAGTACAGCTAATTGGTCGTTGCTCTGCTAGATTTTTGCTTGTAAAAGACTTATATGTTCGCTGTAAGCAGTTTCCTGTTTGCTTGGCATATGCGGTGACAATCCATAAATCGCAAGGTTTAAGTGTAGACAGTGCATTGGTGAATATTGGCAGTTCTGTGTTCAAGGAGGGTATGGCATATGTGGCATTGTCACGAGTTAGAACTTTATCGGGATTGTACTTGATTGAGTGTGATGTCACAAACATTTGTGCTGATCTAGATTGTGTTAAGGAATACAATAGGTTAAGAAGAGAGTATGCGCCACATTTGCCTCAGTATCCTTTGTTTGAGAAACGTGTGGTAGGCCGGAAACGAAGAAATGTGACCAATACTGGGGAGGTTGTAGCAAAAAGACGAAAAGTCGATGAACCTAAAATTACAAGCAGAAACAAAAAGGATTCTGTTGAAGATGTTGTTGGTTTTCAATTTGAAAACAGTTCTGGTGTCAACTGCTATGCTAATGTAGTGGTTAATGTGTTGTTTTCTCTAGAAAATGTAAAAGAAGAGATTGTGGTCAATTCTGATCAAAGATTTTGCAGTTTGTTAAATTCTGTGTTAGAGAAATGTAGCACTGATAGAAGAAACATAGAAAGTGTGTCTGAAATTCGAAATCTGTTAGACAGATGTTCAGGCCAAACACAATTCTCTCAAAATATTCAGCAAGATTGTCAGGAGTTTTTAATGTATATGCTTGATGTATTACATGCTGAAGGTGTAGATGTAGATCAGCTGTTTGGGCTTTCTTATCAATGGCAGCATGACTGCGAGAACTGTATGGTATCAAGTACTACTAGTGTAGACTCAGAAAGATTTATATATTTAACTTTGCCAGACAGTAAATCAGTCTCCTTTAATAAGCTAGTAAAAGCAGCTGATCACAACATGGAGTGTAGCCAATGTAAATCTGAAATGATGTCCACATTATTTATACGAACATATGGCCAGTATGTCATTTTAATGTTCCAACGATGTAGGCCTGATGGAACAAAATTGACAACTTTAATTAAAAATTTTGTAGCTTCGCAGTTGTCAATATCAGGAAGGACTTTTGTAACTGCAGCAATTATATATCATGACGGCCCTTCAATAACATCAGGACATTACACAGCTTATTTAAAGTCTAGAAATGGCTGGTCATTCTGCAATGATTCTGTTTTAATTTTCAAAAAAAAATTGCCGTATGACCTTAAAAACTCTTACCTGGTGTTTTTAAAACCAAAATTTTAGGGAAATAATCTCGGGATGTGCTCTGTGGAATTTCAAGAAGTTCTAATGGCTCCTACACAATTTGGCCTTGAGGATAAGTGTAGTTCTGAGACATAACTTCTAACCATAGGACTGGACGTCATGGAGAAATACGTGCACTTTGAATGAGTTCAGAAAAACTGTTTCTTTTTATAAGCTAATTGAAGCAGCCAATCAAAACATGGAGTAGAGGGAATGTAAGTCTGCAATGCTGTCTACTGTTTTACATTGCTTTGTGATTAAAAGTGATGTAGAGAATTAAATAATTGTAGTAGTCATAGAGGTAGTGTAAGTCTGCTTCATAGTAAGCAGTATCAGTGTCATAGGAAATGTAGAACATGACTGAGCAAGAAGGGGAAGATATTACTATTCCAGGATTGTGAAAATGATCTTCAACATTTTAATTCTGAAAGTTGCGGAAATGCCAAATGACGGGATTGGCTTACAAGAAATCCAAGAGTTATAAATGGCTCTGACCAGATTTGGCCTTGTGGAAACTTGTGGTAGAGAGCAAGAAGTCATTTATTGCATGTAACGTGTTTTTAAAAACGATGGAGATTTTCTTTCAGAAAGTGGCGGGCTGAAAGTAATAACAGCACAAAAGAGTGTAAGCTGTTCATAGGACATCCTTGGACGTCATGGAAAGTAAGTTAACTTTAAGGAGTTCTGAATTTTGATTTCTTATGTTGTATGGGTTTTTTAAACACAATCATTTTGATTGTGTTTTTTTTTCCCCGCTGTTATATGATGAATACCTTCAAGTCACTGTTTTTAGTGAATTTTGATACATTCTGAGAACAGCAAAAATAAACCATTTAACATGTATAATTAATTCTGTACTGTTTGCATTTATGATGTATATGTAGAACTGTGTAGGAGGCATGGAGAAGGTGAGGCTTCTGTAAGTGTCAAAGTTGTTGCATGCAGTGCTGCACTTCTGCGTATTCTTTCATATGCTGGACTACATCTGCACAATGAGATACCTAAGCAAAGGAAACACAAGTGATGTGATTGTGAAATGAGCAAAATAAATTGCACGTATTTCATTTACATCACCTGTGTTTCCTATCATTACGAATCACATTGTGCAGATCAAGTTTAGGTCTGTCCAGGGAAACATAGGAGGTTTGGACTTTGTTGAAGAGTGCAGTGGACATGACTCACTTCATTGGTAGACCTTCACATGTATTATCTCCTCTGTACTCTTCAACAAGTGTAAATCTCATCTGCAACCCTGAGTAGGCCTCACCTCAAACAAACCTCTGGATAGTAGACATCTTATTGGCATCCTGAAGCAATTATTTAAAATTTTAGTGTCTTGCGACACTTTTCTGAAACAACAGCAATGCAAAAGATGCACCATGTTTTAAGATAGGCCTCACTTCATCTGCATCAAGATACTGTTAGTTTAAAATGTATATCTTTAGGACTGTGTAGGGGGCCTGGAGAAGCAGAAGCTTCTGTAAGTGTCAAAGTTGTTGAAAAACTGTTTGTCCTTCAATCTTTTCCCTTGTCTTTTCTAATTTTTAAATACATGTTTTAATATTTTTCAAATGTTTGTTCTCTCTTTCACAGATTGAAAGTATAAAAACAAAAAGTGAGTAATTTAACGACAATTATAAGGTAAATGTTTTGTATTCTTTTCGTTACATTTCTATCACATTCACCTACTATTAGTTCCACAGCTTCATTTCTTTAACCCTCAGTTTCCTGCCTTTGCTACTTTCCTCATTCCTTTCTCTATTACCTACTTACTCAACTCCTTCCACTCTTTTCCTCAGTCCCTCTCTTCTCATAGTTCCTCACTCTTGTTCACTCACTCCGTCTCTATTACTCTTAGTGTCTTTGACTGATCACTCTATCACTACTTGTTCATAATGCTTTCTCTGTGTAGTTGAAGCACACTAAGGGGAATATTATGAACACAGCCAATAAAATTATTGCTCTTTTTATTGGCAGAAAACTGGTGCAAAAGTGGTTTTAGCGGCAGTTTTCTGCCACAAAAGCAGCTTTAGCGACACATTTCTGCCAATAAAAGCTGCAAAACTTTTATTGCCTATGTTGATGATATGGCTCTGTTACTTACATTTCTTTGCTGTTTCAATTAATCTTTTTCTGTTATTTTTTGTTTTCTGTTTTTTATTTTTTCTCTCTGTTATTCCTCATGTTTTAATCTTATTTTGAACATTCACTCACATTCTCCAAGAAACTCTTCTTTGTTAATGTTATACTCTCTTTTTTTTTCTTTCACTTCGTTATCTATTTTGTTTTTCACAATTATACCCTCTTCTGTCTTTTCTTCGGTAAATAGATCTATTAAACAGTATCTCTTCTTTACTCCCTATAGCTGTCTTTCTTTTAACATCACTCTCTGTTTACTTTCCTTATACTTACACTTTTTTTTTTTTTTTTTTTTTTTGGTTAGCTCCCGGTCCGCGTACCGGGAAGCTAACCCGGGAGCGAACCAAAAGAAATAGAGCTTGCCAGAGTGCTAAACATTCTAGCAATTTTTTTTGAAAGGGAAGGTAGTTCTGAAAAGAACTTTTCTTTTTATATTTTTGTTTTATATTTTTTTGTTATTTTTTTTTTTTTAACGATTTTATATTTTTTGGGGGGTTTTTTTGGGGGGGGGAAACAACAAAAAACAGGCGTTGAAGAGGGCTCAACAGGAGCAAAAAAAAATTACTGGGGGCGGTTAGGGCAATCATGGTGTTCATACGCCAGGTTGAGTGCATTGATGCTCATGTTGCCACAAGCTAATAATGCACGACAGTGCATACATAAGTGAATCATGTGCCCAAAATTTTCTTGAATATTTGGCACAGTTTCCCGTGCCTCTTCTGGTGTTAGAGAAATCGGTATTGTTGGTCTGGCCACAGGAGTTGGTCTTGGATTGTCAAGCATATCCCTTATTTCCGCCCGGCTGTAATTTAGTGGATGCTTCCTTGTCATGTGCCTGTGCATTGTGTGATTTCCATAGCTATATTTTTTGTCCGTCCCTCTGGACAATTGTTCTTTGCATATGCGGCAGGTGACATACCTCGCATTGACTTTTTTTTGGCCACGAGGGATCGAATAAAACTGCCAGATGAAACTGGCTTTCTTTCTGGAAACCCGGGGCACCTCTTCTAAGAACTGTGGTTCTTCTCCCTCCTCATCCATTTCTTCATCTTCCTCCTCAGTGTTGGTAATGACCTGGGGAGGTGGTCCTCTCTTCCCATGAGGAGGTGGAGGTGGTGGTGGGGGTCCACCAGCTGAAGCTACCAATGAAGCCATTTTCCAACAAGCAAAATAGGTCTTCCTCTCACAATGATGAAAGTCAGAGTGAGGAAAGAAGGAGGGGTTTTCATCATTTGGGAAAAACAATACTTCTCAACCAATGAAAAGTGTTATTTTTAGGTCACCTGACCTAGCCTTACATCATTATGAAACCAAAAGTGAAATGAACCAATGAAAAGTTTTATTAACAAGTCACATGACCTCTCACGCTCATGTTACGCGCTGCGGAACGCGCCCCGGTTAGCTTCCGGGTCGCTAAGCTTCGCGCCCCGGTCCGCGCCCCGGGACACTTCCGGGTGCGCTAACGCGGTACGTCACAAGACGCATTACGCGGCAACGCGATACGTCGCGTTTTCGCGACGCGCCGCGGATCGCTTCCGGGGAGCTGCGTTTCGCGCCTCGGTCCGCGCCCCGGGGCACTTCCGGGTGCGCTAACGCAGTACGTCATAAGACGCATTACGCGGCAACGCGATACCGTCACTATGTTGATTTTTTTACCGGTTCGCGGACCGGGTCGCGGCATCAAATTGAGCTAACTGGAAGCTTCCCGGTCCGCGGACCGGGAGCGAAACAAAAAAAATATTTTAAAAAAATTATTAATAAACATATAAAATATATTTTTGGATTTAAATAAGAATACATTTTACAGCTATAGATATTTGCTATTAAAAAACCATTGAAATTCACTGAAAAAACCATAGGTTATAAACCATATATAGTTAGGAATTAGCATTTACAAAACCTTGAAAATTCACTGAAAAAACCATAGGTTATACACCATATATAGTTAGGAATTAGCATTTAAAAAACCTTATTTTACTCACACAAAACCATTGAAATTCCATATATAGTTAGTTGCACTAACTATATATCGCGCACCCGCAATCCACTGCTGATGATGTCACATATTACATCATTCATGACATGGTCAGTGACATCACTGATGACATCTCAAATGACATCACTGATAACAACATCCAGTGATTTTATGTTTCTGTAAAGTTTAAATATGTCTTACATATTGAAGAATGAGTGGATGTATAAGTGTCTGGACGAAGGATTTAGTAGGTGCATGACTGACTGTATGAGTGAGTGATTAAATGTATCTCACTGAGTGCATGGGTTAGTGACTAAACTGTCTTAATTTGTGCATCATTATGTCTGTTGTTCTGTAAACTGCTGCATGTGTTGATCAGTAGCTATATGAGTAACTATATGGGTTATTGATTGATTGATTGATTGGTGATTGATTGAAAGTGAGCTTCCTAGACCTAGAAATAAGAATAGAACAAGGCAAGATTAGCACACAACTGTACAGAAAACCCACAGCGGGAAATTCAACCATACACTCAATGAGCAGCCATCCTACTAGCTTGATCCATAGCATACCATACGGAGAACTCCTACGTATGAAACGGAATTGTACATCAGAGGAAGATTTCCAGGAGAATGCTAGGCAGAGCATAGAAAGATTCAGACTGCGAGGATATGGGGAGGCATGTTTGAGAGAAGCCCTTATGAAAGTGGAGAATATCCCACGAAAGGAAACATTAGAGGTCAGGGAAAGAAAACCAGAACAAGAGGGGAACTTCAGATTAATTACTGTGTTTTCAGAGGGGGCAGGGATGTTACGAACTGCAATGAGGAAGAACTGGAATCTGCTCACCACAGATCCAATAATAGGTACAGACATCCCTACACAACCGATGATAACGTATAGGAGAGCGAGAGCATTGAGAAATGCTCTAACAAGCAGCTATCTCCCCCGTCCAACTGTAGAACCCTTTGGTAAATCAATACCAGGCTTCTATCCCTGTGGACGCTGCAAAGCGTGTAGAAACAGTAAGAAAGTTTTATCTTACCAGGTTCGAGGGCAACAACGTAAAATTAAGTCTTTCCTAACATGTACAACGCCCTACACAGTCTATTGTTTGGTATGTCCGTGTGGACTGAGGTATATAGGGAGCACAGTGAATCCCACTAAAATGCGGATTTTAGAACACTCCAGAGCAATCACCAACTGTGACCCATCATACCCAGTGGCGAGGCATTACAAACAATACCATAACAGTAACAGCGATGATCTGATATACTTTGCACTGGACCAAGTACCAAATAATCCTCGAGGGGGAGATAGATTGAAAAAGTTGAGAAGACTAGAGTCCAGGCACATTATTGATATCGGAACAAAGGCCCCAGGAGGTCTTAATAGTCATGAAGAAATGACAGTGCACTTGGGATGATTGTACTAATGAGAAAACAACGAAAAATAATGAGAACTGTATAGAGTAAAACTGTTTAAAATGTTTAAAATTTTGGAAAAGCTGCAAATGGAAAAGTATAGAGTAATTTAAAAAAAAAATTAATTATTTTATTTTGGTGAAGGGGACAAGGTGCATAGTATGTAAGCGAGACAGGGCAGGATGAATACAGACGCAAGATGTGCCCATCCAGGGCGTAATATAAAAATGTGGATCTGATAATATGAGTTGCGAATGTGTATTCAAAACAGGAGCAAGCGTGAGCCCATTCAGGGCGAAATGGATAAATATTGACCAGATATGTAATGGTTTGAACGTTGATACAACGGGAATATGTTTAATGTATACACTTAAACATGGTGCCGAAGTTAGTCCTGTTTCTATTTCTGTAAGATTGTGTCACATGAGGTGTATATATAAAAAATTCAAAAAAATGGCGCGTCAGTGTGTGGAAAAGTAAATTTTGCCATGTTCTGTGTCCCTACGCCTCATCCATCATATGTTATGTGTGCATGACCAATATGCATATGTTATTCCCATGTCCGATTAATGACGCAATTACAGTTGTGTCCACCTCTGGTATGTCATTTTCCAGTCCTCGTGAATACTACGAATATCAGGCCTATGTAAAGTTACGTTGCCACGTTTCTCAGTGTGCACGTTATTCCATAATAAAGTCTCCGTTTCTAGGCCTCAAAAGGGCCCGGACATCAGATTCAGCTCCTGTCTCCTGAAAGCCTCGCTGAGGAGCGATACAGCCCCCACCTGTATCCTCGACCCTTCACTTACTTCCTGCTTCGCAGTGCCCGGTGCAGCTTGGCTCTGCCTCTGAGTCTGCCAAAAGTATGTTATAGTTCCAGTTATCAGTTCAGTCCTCCTTCTCTGCATTCCTGAGCTACTGAACTGCATCAATAGTTTCCGTCATTGTCTAGCCTATTCGGCTCCACGTTAGAGAAATACCGTATTTAATGGTCATTTAATACTCTTCATCACGCACTACATATAGAATAATGCATGGTCCAGTCTTAGAATCAAGTTAGCTTTTCCCCTCATGACTCCTAGTTTATATCAACATGTTCCCTAAACATCAGATACCAGATAGGGTTTAGGTACATGTCGCTCCGACCCTCCAGACTCTAGTCTCTGCTCCTAGCACAGAGTTCGTAGCCCCCAGTTTCTCCTAGTAACACGTCATTGCCAGTTTTCGCGCACCATTAGGTTAGAGGTCCCGGCTCCTTAGGTAGCCCCCTCCTATGTTTCCGCCCATTCATGACATATTCTGTTACGTTTGCATCACATGTCTAAGTATACTCCCAGTTACACCTCTTTTTACTGTTATCTTTCGCGACTGCTACGCGTCACGCCTTCTGCTCCACCCACTGTTACGCCTACTGCAATGTAATGCTATGTGTTTGCGCTATGTATATAAGTTGATGTATTGTTATTAAAAGTTAGCGCGCTCATCCCAGACCAAGCCCCAGCAGCTGCTGGGTCATCCTATGCAGGTTGTCCTGATCCTGTCCTTATGCTGTAATAAACCTGCAGAAACTCCTACTACCTCGAATCTTGACTCTTATTTTATTGAGCTATCTGTTATTCATTCATTTATTCAAAAATAGATCCGGTATTATTTATTTATATACCACATAATGGCGCCCGAATAGGGACTTGCCCTTTCCCCACGCGTCGGTGAAGCCACGCCGACCCCCTGACCCTCTGCAGTCGTGACGGAATCATACCGTGCACTGGCAGATATTTCTGCTCCAAGTATCCCTCAGGCCCACGGAGGAGACGGAGGAGGCGGTCCAGCATCCGAACGAGACGGTGGAGGAACGCGGCGAGTCCCGACCAGAGCCCAAGCCGAGAGTCCAAGGTCCGAGGTATCCGGAGGCCCACCTGTAACTGAAGTCCGAAGTTCGTCGTCCGTCGTCCAGTCCAGTCCGAGGCCTTCCGTTCCGTGCTGCCCGGTGAGTACCATTGCTGGGGTAGTATCTAGACAGGACCAATCTAAATTGACTCCTGGTCCGTGGGTTGGTGGTGCCCAGACTCACAAACGAAGTGTTCACCTAGGTGGATACGGGTCTTGATGCGTCCCTTTATGGGACCGGTATGTTCCGTACTGTTATAGCAGTGCATCCAGTAATTCTAGTCTGTTCCGTTCTCGAGAAAATTCTTGTATTTCTGCTCTCAGTATTCCAGGTAATATTCTGTTCAAACTGTTATTTATAATGTTCTTCATGTATTTTAATGTTGTGGTATGAGTGCGACGTGATTTTGTGTTTTCATTGTGTATTGTATTGTGTCCAGATTACAGTTCAGTCATGCCGCTCTTTTCCAAGTTACGTCAGATAAAAACTAGAAAGGGTTTATTAGAAGAAGCAGTTCCTGTCCCACCTAGGGACAGTCCAGGTCACTTTATGTATCAGAAACATGGCATAAGCGCCATAATGTATCTAGATTTATGGGTAGAGTATACCAAACAGTTAGAAGAAAAGTATAGATGGCCCGTATCGGGTACATGGGATGCCGAATGTATCATGCGAGTAGAAGAAGCATTATGGAAAAAGAAAGCCAGACAGTCACAGAAAGATGCCATCGAGTTATGGCGTAAGGAAGCTCATAGAAGAACGGAAAAGGAAGTCAGAAAGTCAGAGTTAGGTAGAGAATCCCAAGAACGAGCCCAAGAAAGAGAATTAATCGAGATAGGTGAACGAGTCAAAGCCGAACAGTCAGACAGACAGAGGCATGCCCTCATTAAGGGTATGTATCCTCTTCTTGCCGAGGGCTTGCCAAAAGCGACCCCAGAGGCATCCAGTAATTTCCCGCCACCATTAGTTCCGACCAAGCTACGTCACAAACCGACCGCAGCTGATATTTTTATTTCGTCCTACTTGGACGACACAGTCCCAGAATATGCCAATCCTGTTCGCGCTCCGCCAGTCCCTGTAAATCAGGCACTTCCTGCTCCTCCAGACACCGGGGTGCCCTTAACAGCCCCCCCGGGTCAGCCCGCCATACAAGTCCAGCCCACGTTACAATTACCGACCCTGCCAGGACGAAGAATGTCAGTCGACGATTCTAGTCTAGGGGCCGCAGGAGGAGGTCCTCCTCAAACCCCGCCGCCACACAAGCGTTTAACATTACTCGAATTACATGCTCAAGCGTTACAGCGCACGCCCAAACATCAGTCTGTTACAGAAATCAGGCAAACCCTTAACGAATGTGTCTATGATCCAGTTCCAGGCGAATATAATATGGTTTTATATTCCTTACGTGTAAGGAGAGTGACCGAGTATCTAGTCACCTTGCCGAATATGAAAGAAGATCTAGACAGAATATATCGTTTCATCCGTACAGGGGATGATCCAGAAAGTATTGGCGAGATTATGTCTCAAAGGAAAGCCGAGATTCAGCTCATGATATTAAAGTTCCTGATCAATTGTCTAATAAGAGAACAAGATTATCCGTCTAAAGATCCCGCCGAAATGAGAATCCTGACAAGGTGGAGTGATAATATAGCCGAGGGTAAGCACAAGACCGTCGGTGCTATGGAGAGTATGTACAAGAAAATCCGTAAAGAGATAGTAAAGATACACGAACAGCGTAAAGCAGCACAAGTAAGCGAGAAAGAAAGTATCTCTGATCCTGAAGAGGAAGACGAGAATTCCGCCAGAATAGCGTATGTAGGAAAATCTAGATTTCCAGATCGCCATTTACGCCTAGAACACAAGTCTATTTTTCATCATTCAGCGCCAGAACAAGGTTCTCTAGAACAAGTATTTCAAGCTACCGATCACATTCTGAAATCACGAGTCGGTTACAGTGAATTAAGTACTATGCATGAACAAGAACTAGCCCGATCAGCAGTCCGATGGATTACTGATTCTACCACTTTTCCAGACGAAATAGTGGCACAAATGTTTCTGAAATTGCCCCCAGCCGAGCAGCGACTGGTGGGTATGTATATGACCCAGTACCTCATTACTCTGTATGAGGGTCAACATTCTGATCCAGGCCCGTTACACGATATCCTGAACGAGTTACTCCAGTATAGATGGAGAGGTCTAGGTACCGATTTAATTAGTGTCATTCTAGAACAGCGTCACAAATATAGAACGTTCTTGAATCCGCATTTTGTTCATGTCTCACCCCCAGAAAGTAAATCATTCTACATAGACAGACAGAATCCGTTACGAGAAGTCCACCCAGTCAGAGGGACGGGTGGCGAAATGCAACGAGTGTTTGTATACACTCCGATTTCAAAGATGGAACTTCTTGAAATGAAGAAATTAATTCCCTGTCATGACAAAGATCCAGCAGGGTTCCATAGAGAATTAAAAGACATGCTCCGTATGGGAGAATACACTTACCCAGACATCATTAAAATGTTAAAGGTCCTGTTACCCGCAGGGGTGTATGAAAAGCTAAAGGAAAAAGAATGGGAGGTGGGAGAGAAAAAGATCGATTGGGCAGCTCTAGAAGCTGAAGACAAGGCACGAGTACCAGGTACCGGTCTTGGAGATAAATGTAAAGAATTACCAGAATTACTGATTCAAGTTTTACCCAGATTATTGACAACAAGGAAGGAAGACTGGGATGCAATCTCAGCCTGTAAACAGAAACAAGATGAAGATATTAGTGATTTTTATTCTAGATTTGAAAAATGTTTCAGTATTAATAGTGGTCTCAAGACAAGTAGTGAGTCATACCCTCACCTTTTCGTTACCAAATTAGTCGAGAATTCAAGTCCACAAATTAAAAACCGAGTTCTGAAAGTCGAAAGCACCTGGCAAGCAAATACCCCGTCCCAGATGCTCCAGATGCTCCAGTATCACCAGAATAGAATCAGGGAAGAGCAAGAACACGAAAGAAAACGTATGAAAGACACGAAAATGAAAGTGCTAGTTGCACAATCTGTTCCTCAAGACAGTCAGAAGAGGGGTCCGAATCAAGCCAGTCATCCTGCAGCTCCCGTTAAAGGGAACTGCAATTATTGTAAACAGCCAGGTCATTTTATAAACGAGTGTGCAGTTCTGAAACATAATATAGCTACTGGTAAGACTAAAGAAAGACCACGTCCGCCTAGACAAGAACAAGTTTCACAGATTCCTCAGCCACAGAATGCACAACAGACAGTTCCCGCACCACAGCCTATTGCTGCAACACAGCACGTTACATCGCAGATGTACCAGTATGCTCAGACAGAGTATCCAGAGTATCAGTCATATTCATGAAACAGCCTAGAGAGGGAAGTAGGCTTGCCTCTCATCGAGATACCTGTAGATCAAGAAGGTCCCTATGTTCACAGTCAAGTATTAGGGAAAGAAAGAAAGTTTCTGATCGATACAGGGGCAAGTAGGACCACAATTAGTCACGCCGAAGTTCCAGGGGCTCCGCTCTCAGGCTCAAGAAATATTTCCCTTGGATTTTCAGGAAAGCCAATAGTTAATGAGATATCAAAGCCAGTCACTCTAGAAGTAGGTCCATTGTCCCGCACTACTGATCTGTTACTTACTAAGTCATGTCCAGAAAATCTGTTAGGCATTAAGACACTGAAAGAATTAGGTGCAGTTATTTGCTGTTCCCCAGAGGGAATACGTCTGTTCCTACGTGACTTTAAGGGTCACTATGTATTACGAGATTTTGATTCAAGATTGTCTAATGTTCCACAGCACTTATGGGCGCAAGGTCCAACTGATGTAGGTTACATGCAAATCACACCCCATCGTGTGACTCTCAAACCAGGTGTAGTGTTACCCCGAATCAGACAGTACAGATTGCCACCTGAGGCTGTAGCAGCCTTATCCAAAATTATTGACGAGCTCATGGCTCAAGGAGTAGTTGTAGAAACTGACTCCAATGTATGTAATTCTCTGATCATTCCAGTCATGAAACGTACTGATCCAAATGCACCCCCAGTATATCGATTAGTGATTGATTTACGAGAGCTTAATAAATGTATTATTCCTCAGTACCCAGTTGTTCCAGACATCTCTTCCCTGTTAACTGCTATTGATTCCGAAGCCATGTTCTTCACTGTCATAGACCTCAAGAATGCATTTTTCAGTGTTCCCATTCATCCAGACAGCCAGTTTCTTTTCGGATTTTGTTTAAATGGAAGGAGCTATATGTTTACACGCGCTCCTCAAGGTTTCACAGAAAGCCCTAGTATTTACAGTCAAGCACTCAAGAGACAACTAGACAACATTCACATGCCAACTGACACTGCCCTGCTCCAGTATGTCGATGATCTCCTGATCACAGCCCGTTCTGAACGTGACTGCGAACGAGCATCCCTTACAGTCCTGTATTTTCTAGCCGAGATGGGGCACAAGGTGTCACCTTCGAAGCTTCAATTCTGTGTCCAGCAAGTGGTATACTTAGGGCACTTGCTGTCCAAGAGGGGTAGGCAGTTGACACCCGACCGTATCCAGTTAATAGCGAGTCTTCCCCAGCCCAGAACCCAGAAGGAGGTACGTGCTTTTATCGGCCTTACTTCTTATTGTAGGCAATGGATTCCCCAGTATGCATTTCTAGCCAAGCCACTGATACAGTTAACGACACAGGAGGCAGCCGTATCGACTGTCCTCCCTTGGACATCTGACCATACATTTAGTTTCAATGAGTTAAAGAAAGCCCTATGTCAAGCTCCAGTTCTAGCTACACCGAACTACAGTAAGCCTTTTACACTTTTCGTTACTGAACGCGAAGGTACAGCATTATCTGTTCTCACACAAGATCAAGCAGGTCAATACAAGCCCTGTGCTTATTTTTCGAGCACACTAGATCCAGTCGCCCAGGCGTTGCCTGCGTGCCTCAAGACAGTTGCAGCCACAGCATTAGCTATCAGACAAAGTGATTCCATAGTTTTAGGGCACTCCCTGACAGTACAAGTTCCACACTCCGTAGAAGTTCTTTTAAACCGAACACAAACTCAGCACTTGACAATTGCACGTTTAACAGGTTATGAATTGACACTGTTCCAGCCACACATAGAAATTAGACGCTGCAACGTCCTGAATCCTGCTACACTGTTACCATCAGTTAATTCAAATCCTGACCCACATGACTGTGTGGAAGTAGTTAACATTATGACTAAGCCAAGACAAGATCTGACAGACATTCCGTTATCAAATCCTGACCTGACACTTTATGTGGATGGTTCATGTATGAGAACTAGTACAGGAGAACTAGTCGCCGCGTATGCAGTGACTACTGACACTGAAGTTATTGAAACACACCGTATTGACACCCTGTCCGCTCAAGCAGCAGAGCTAGTCGCTCTGACACAAGCCTGTATACATGCCAAGAACCTGAAAGTTAATGTTTACACAGATTCACGTTACGCATTTGGAGTTGTACACGACTTCGGAGTGCTCTGGCAGGAGAGAGGTTTCATGACTTCTCATGGAACCAAGATTCAGCATGGTCTCCTTATTCAAGCCCTGTTAGATGCCATACATTTACCGACATCTATTGCTATCATGAAGTGCAAAGCACATACGAAAGTTACTGACATTATTTCCCAAGGTAATGATCTAGCAGATCGCACAGCCAAGCTTACAGCACAGACTCCAGACATTCCAGTTAACATGACACATACTCCAGATCCGACTACATGCATGACAGTTAAGGACCCTACTCAAGATGTCATAGATATCCAGTTACATGCTACTCCCGAGGAAATCAAGAAATGGTATGAACAAGGAGGGGTCCAGACAGATCAAGGATGGTTAACGAAGGGTAGAGCCACATGGTTTCTCCCCGACTCTATGGTTCAAGTCATTATCAATACCGCACATAGTCCAGCACATTTAGGAGAAAAAGCTATGTTAGACAGTATCCAGAACATTTGGTTCAACAAGCATTTACGAGCTGCAGCCAAGCAGAAGGTCCGTACCTGTATGATATGTTGTCAGTTTAACCCAGGTAAAAGTGTCCCGGTGGAACAAGGTGGTTTCCAGCCCCCTGACCACCCTTTTGAGGTCCTCCAGATGGATTATATTCAAATGGAGCGATGTCGAGGTTTCAAGTATGTCCTTGTAGTAGTATGCGCTTTGTCCAGGTGGACAGAAGCATATCCAGTTCCAGATTACACAGCCGCGACCACTGCCAAGCAGTTGGTTCGTGAGTTTTTCCCTAGATATGGACTCCCTAGAGTCGTATATTCTGATAACGGCCAGCCATTCTCATCTGAACTGATGAAGCACGTTTCCCTTTTGTTAGGGTACCAGTGGAAGTTCCATTGTGTACGCCATCCTGAAGCAGCCGGACTCGTAGAGAGACATAATCAGACTCTGAAAATCCGAATTGCAAAAGTCTGTAAAGAAAAAGGTGTGGACTGGCTAGTAGCTCTGCCAGTCGCTTTGTTTTATATGCGCATGGTCGCACATTCCAGATCAGGTCTGTCCCCGTATGAGGTCGTATTCGGCCGCCCCCCTAACATGTGGGGTACTCCTAGACCCCGAAGTATTACCGATGTTTCATGTAATATGCTGACAGATTACCTAGCTTCCTTGATGTCTGCCCTCAACTCATGTCGTTCACAGGTTGCCGCCGCATTTCCAGACAATACCGAGGTGGCACCGCACGAGATCGTTCCAGGCTCCCTAGTGATGGTCCGGAATTTCGACAGATCAAGTCCGCTGGAACCACGTTGGAAGGAGCCACGTCAGGTCCTCCTCACCACCCGTACAGCCGTCAAGTTGGAAGGCAGAAAAGGATGGATCCATCTGTCTCATGTTAAACTTTTTAAAGGACTGAAATCCGTTTCTAAAAACATTTCCCAGGATTTGAAGGACTGCCAGAATATTGCTCTTAAGGACTGTCCCGCACAAGACATTATTACAACCCCTCCCTTGTTAGAGAAAACTCCGCAGCAGGAGTATAAGTTAAAGCTCAGGTCTAGTAAAATAAGTCAGTCAGTTTGATTGTATAAGTCCTCCCCTAGGTGAAACGGTTAGACTGTTTCTGACATGTATAAAATAGACCCCCATAGTGAGAGAGTCAGTCAAAATTCAATCAGATGTATCGTTTTTCTGAGTTTCGTATTATTCATCAGCATAATGATTTCCTGCACCAGCTATGCATTCTATCTGTATTTTCCAGTTCCTCATGTAAATATGTCTGCTAATGCTACAGTAGAGCACACGTTTAGTGATCTGCCTCCTCACGAATATTCATACCGCCTCGCTATGCGCAACAACACATTTATCCGTATGTTACATTATTCACACCAGACCAGCAATGCCACTAATTGTTGGGTGTGTGGTCGACTCCCCCCTTTCCAGACACCGAAGGGAGTTCTGCCACTTTTTCCTTATCCATTTTCACACAATGGTTCGTGTGGAGCATGGTCCACGTTAACGTCATCCTCAACAGATATGTCTTTTCTTAACAGTACATGTTTTCCAGACAAGCAAGGTTTCCCCCACAGAACAGGTTTAGATCTAGAAAATGAAGTTTATAATTTAGGTAATTATTCGTCGAATTTCATGGTCCTGAATGTTCAGTCTGATACTACTCCAGACTTACCTGCTATTTCAGTACTACCAGTCAAAGGCGAATTATGTGTCCGTAGTTATGGTTCCGTACACGTAGGACATAGTGATTGTACTACTGTTATCCAGTATAGTGACAGTGGGAAATCTGTTTTCAAAGCTTCACGTCATTCTTATTTTGTTTGTGGTCAAACTGCATATGTTCATCTGCCCCTCGATTGGGAGGGAACCTGTTACATTGCTTTCCTACTGCCACCTGTTTTCCTAGCCCCATCTGATTATCACAGAAACACACATCTAGTACACATTAGACATAGAAGGGAGTCCCCAATTGTCGATTATACTGAAACTACTCTAGAACAGTATACAGATTTCAATAAAGGTTTCTTCTTCTTTGTAGGACCTGTCCAGAATAGTAAACTGATCCGTAGGTTAACCAGAACCCTTGAAGCTGTAGTAAATGAGACTGCCTCTGCTCTAGGTAACCTAACCGAAGAACAATCTGCTATGAGATTTGTCGTTTTGCAAAATCGTCTCGTCCTTGACGTCATACTGGCCGATAGGGGCGGGGCCTGTAGAGTCATCGGATCTAGTTGCTGCATTTTCATTCCAAATAACGCACCGTCTGTTTATTCAGCTATAACCAGACTCCATAAAATTGCCCATCTGTTACACCAAGATCCAGGCACCTGGACATGGTCTGGTTGGTTCTGGAATATAATTTCCGCATGGGGATGGAAAGTCCTGTCCTTTCTAGGTATTGCAGTAGCGATCATATTTAGCTGCTGCCTCTGTATACAATGTGGCCCTGCGATTTGCAGCATGTGTGCTACCTCTTGTATTCCTAGTCCCAAGCCCCGTTCTAAATCCCGTTCCAAGACAATTCGAGACGAGCAAATGGTACTGTATGAAATGATAGATGGTATCATGAAAATTGATGTTTCCTGATGGAAACGTAGTGACAAGGAGGGAATGTGGAAAAGTAAATTTTGCCATGTTCTGTGTCCCTACGCCTCATCCATCATATGTTATGTGTGCATGACCAATATGCATATGTTATTCCCATGTCCGATTAATGACGCAATTACAGTTGTGTCCACCTCTGGTATGTCATTTTCCAGTCCTCGTGAATACTACGAATATCAGGCCTATGTAAAGTTACGTTGCCACGTTTCTCAGTGTGCACGTTATTCCATAATAAAGTCTCCGTTTCTAGGCCTCAAAAGGGCCCGGACATCAGATTCAGCTCCTGTCTCCTGAAAGCCTCGCTGAGGAGCGATACAGCCCCCACCTGTATCCTCGACCCTTCACTTACTTCCTGCTTCGCAGTGCCCGGTGCAGCTTGGCTCTGCCTCTGAGTCTGCCAAAAGTATGTTATAGTTCCAGTTATCAGTTCAGTCCTCCTTCTCTGCATTCCTGAGCTACTGAACTGCATCAATAGTTTCCGTCATTGTCTAGCCTATTCGGCTCCACGTTAGAGAAATACCGTATTTAATGGTCATTTAGTACTCTTCATCACGCACTACATATAGAATAATGCATGGTCCAGTCTTAGAATCAAGTTAGCTTTTCCCCTCATGACTCCTAGTTTATATCAACATGTTCCCTAAACATCAGATACCAGATAGGGTTTAGGTACATGTCGCTCCGACCCTCCAGACTCTAGTCTCTGCTCCTAGCACAGAGTTCGTAGCCCCCAGTTTCTCCTAGTAACACGTCATTGCCAGTTTTCGCGCACCATTAGGTTAGAGGTCCCGGCTCCTTAGGTAGCCCCCTCCTATGTTTCCGCCCATTCATGACATATTCTGTTACGTTTGCATCACATGTCTAAGTATACTCCCAGTTACACCTCTTTTTACTGTTATCTTTCGCGACTGCTACGCGTCACGCCTTCTGCTCCACCCACTGTTACGCCTACTGCAATGTAATGCTATGTGTTTGCGCTATGTATATAAGTTGATGTATTGTTATTAAAAGTTAGCGCGCTCATCCCAGACCAAGCCCCAGCAGCTGCTGGGTCATCCTATGCAGGTTGTCCTGATCCTGTCCTTATGCTGTAATAAACCTGCAGAAACTCCTACTACCTCGAATCTTGACTCTTATTTTATTGAGCTATCTGTTATTCATTCATTTATTCAAAAATAGATCCGGTATTATTTATTTATATACCACAAGTGTACCACTGACAAAGGCAGGAGCCGAAACGCGTCTGGTGCTCACAGGATCAAAAATAAAAACGTAGATCCTACTCCCGCGAGTGCTGTTTTCTTTTCACAAAGGAAAAAGGAGAGTAGCGGAGATATATATATATATATATATATATATTTGTTTCCAGGTACGCCTTCTAAAACCACGATCCCATGCAAAGAAGAAAACCACTCCTGTAATGTTTAAAAACATGGCGGCCAGACGCTTCAGTAAACATCGAGAAAGGTTGTTACCGAAACGTGTCTGTTGGGTGTGCGAGTTTTTCTGTGAAAATAAAACAGAAACGCCCCAGGAGTGTTTTTCTTCTTTGCACGGGATCGTGGTTTTAGAAGGCGTACTGAGAGAAATTGATAGTGCGGGAACACCCCCGCATCCAAAAGCACCCGCCGCGAGTGCACCGCGCTGGTGGTCAAAGGAGCGAGAATATATATATATATATATTTATATATATTACCTACTGGCGTTTTTTTTTTGGGGGGGGAGGCTTGGGGGGCTTCTCTCTTTTATTTTAATGTATTTAATTTAATTTCGAGGGTGCCCACCCCTCGCTTTGCCCCCCGAGATCACCGCCGCGGCCCGAGCTGCCTTAAGATGGCCGCCTGGTTGTGGGCGGGGCCGGGAGGACATGGTTTCCGCTTCGATGTCCGGTCTCCCGTGCCGAGGGGGAGACCGGGTGAGTAAGAAGTGTGGGCTGGTTCGGGGCTCCCGTGTGCTGAGGGAGCCCCGGGAGCAGAGGAGACGCCGTGGTGTTGGGAGAGCAGTGGCTACGTTCAGGCGACGTTCAGGTAAACAGCGGCCCGGCCGCGAGTGGGGTGTCTCGTGTCTGCGGTTACCGTGCTCGGGGACGCAGGAGCTAGAGGGGCGCATTGTAAGACCTGCCTGCAAGAAAACCAAGGTCTTGGAACATCTATATGCGGGGACAAGGTGGGAGTGAGTGAGGCAGGCTCGGTGTGCAGATAAGACAAAGAGGGGTTTGTGAGAAGAGCCGGCGTATGCGCAGGTTTTATATATAGTAATAATGTTACTTATGTCTTACACCTCGATGCGTGCGCATGTGTACAGAAACGAGTACTTGAACAACATGCAAAACACTTGTTGCAGACACTTTGAGACACACACAGCACACGCCGGCTCTTCTCACAAACCCCTCTTTGTCTTATCTGCACACCGAGCATTACTCTCGCATAATAAGAATGTCATTGTTTAATGAATGAGTCAACATTGATTAGTGGCTTGCTAACCTGTTTGGTATGTGTTTCATGCTGTAAAGAAAAGCACTGACAATGAAAGGCGGGTGATTTTCAAAGGCTTCCTGCACAATGATTGAACGATTAGAAGGTGATGTTCTGAACTGCCCAATTCAGACAAATTGTGAAAGAGAAGGGATGTCCTTTCCTGTTTTGTCTCTCACGTTCTATTGTTTTTGCTGCTACAAGAGTAAGTACACAGGCTGTGTCTTTAATTGAATTTAGACCTCTAGTTACATTAGCAAGGGAGCTTCTACATTGTTTTCACGCTGTTCAGTGTAGACGTAGACAAATGGTAGGTATTTTTTTGGGACAGAATATTCAATTGAACACTTGCAGGAATATTGCAACACAAACCATGAAAAGTAAAGGCTTCATTGCATTTTTAGTGTGAATGTATTTTTTTCCACAAGCAACATATGAAAACTAAATGGAAATTATGACCTTTACAAAAGAAAGGAAAACCAGTAGGTGCCTCTTAGCTCTTCCAATGCGTTATGGATATAAGAAGAAAGAGTGTTCTGGGTCAGACAGTCCTGTGGGGAGTCTCTGACGTGCAAGTAACATTAGTACACAGTCAAATAATAGCATTATATAGTATATTGGAATGCATCATGTGCTTTCCTGGTTTAAATCAAGTGGATAAGAATTATCACCATAATAACAAACATATCAGCAGCTAAGGTTGAATGCTAGATACAAAACCAAAATGTCATTAATCATACATCCCTAACAGACCAGTATAAATGCATAACAATGTTATACTTTGCTGACCCCTAGCTTGGTTTGTCACTTTATCATATTTACTGAGTCAATTGAAAGCCACCGCACCTATGCTTGCCAGCAGCACTCAAACAGTTACAGAAGAGCCGATTAAAGGTCTCTCCCCCAGCAACCGGTCAGTTTGTTAGCACTGCCTCTTCTGTGCATTGTGCACGTGGGAGCTCTTTTTCGCACTGCCTCTGCTGTGCATTGTGCATGTGGGTGCTCTTTTTCATCTGGATCTTTATTACTCTGGACTGCAGATAATCCTTCAATATTTTTGAGTTACCATACTTTTGTGTGCAATTAGTCGAAGGGAAATATCGCGTATGCGTGTACATTTGTGACTGTGTGAGTATGCATGTGTGTAGTTGTGTGTTTGAGTTTCAGCACGTCGAGTCATGTCTGCATGTTCATGTATTCCATGTTTGTGTGCATGTGTGTCTCAGCGTTTTTGTAAATCGATGCCTGTGTATGTGTGGCAGACTTGCGTCTGCATGCCCCCCTCTAGAGTGTGTTTGCAAGTTTGTATCTACTCGTACGTGAATCCAAAGGCCCTCTACACTCAAAATGAGTTACATGGATTTAGGAAAAGCTGAAAATGACTCTTCGCTGATTGGTTTTGATAGTCAGTTTGATATGTAGCGCTTGGATGCTTACCAAGTCTACGGCGCTACATTCTATTTAACGCTGATGGTGATGTATGTACTCCATGCCTGCCTGTCGGAAATTCTACATGTATCAGTGCTAAGTCGAAGCCTGTGTGTATGACTGCACTCCTGTCTGTGATCGCATGCCTCAAGGATATTAACATATTTAAACGTTATCCGCTAATAGAATTTGCATTTTCAAAACCTTGCAAATTCACTGAAAAAACCATAGGTTTCAGGCCTTATTCAGGTAGGAATTGGCATTTAAAAAACCTTTGAAATTCACTGAAAAAACCATAGGTTTTAGGCCTTATATAGTTAGGAATTAACATATAAAAAACCATTGAAATTCACTGAAAAAACCATAGGTTTTAGGCCTTATATAGTTAGGAATTAGCATTTAAAAAACCTTGAAAATCCACTGAAAAAACCATAGGTTTCAGGTCTTATATAGTTAGGAATTGGCATTTAAAAAACCTTTGAAATTCACTGAAAAAACCATAGGTTTTAGGCCTTGTATAGTTAGGAATTAACATATAAAAAACCTTTGAAATTCACTGAAAAAACCATAGGTTTTAGGCCTTATATAGTTAGGAATTAGCATTTAAAAAACCTTGAAAATTCACTGAAAAAACCATAGGTTTCAGGCCTTATATAGTTAGGAATTAACATATAAAAAACCATTGAAATTCCTCCTATATAGTTAGCTGGACATTTTATTGATATAAAACCAATGAAATTCCACATATAGTTAGTTGCACTAACTATATATTTCGCGCATCCGCAATCCAATGCTGATGACGTCACATATTACATCATTCATGACATGGTCAGTGACATCACTGAGGACATCTCAAATGACATCACTGATGACATCATCCAGTGTCTGTGTGTTTTTGTAAAGTTTAAATATGTTTTACATATTGAAGAATGAGTGGATGTATAAGAGTATGGATGAAGGATTTGATTGTATAAGTGAGTAAGTATGTGTTAGTATATCTGTGAAAATGTAAGCTGTTCTGTGTTTAACTGTATAGATGAAGAAATCAAAGTGTGATTGATTCTTTACAGGACTGACTAGGTGTGTGAGTAACTCCATGGATGAGTGGCAGTGTGTGAGTGTCTGCATAGGTGTATGAGTGCATATGATAGTGTTGTAATGATGAGTGACTGTATGTACGAGTGACCTTATGGGTGAATGAATGAATGTGTGTGTAGACGTAGGAATCAGTTAGTGCGTATGTAGTAAATGGTATTAGTGTGTCAATAGTTTCAAAAATGATACTCTGTATTTTACACTAGGTGTAACAGAGGTTATATTAGAGTGTAAGGAGGTGCATTGTATTATCACATGAAGTATATCATCAGTGATGGGATCATTGATGTTAAATGAGATGTCATCAGTGATGTCATTTGAGATGTCATCAGTGATGTCACTGACCATGTCATGAATGATGTAATATGTGACATCATCAGCATTAGATTGCGGATGCGTGAAATATATAGTTAGTGCAGCTAACTATATGTGGAATTTCATTGGTTTTATATCAATAAAATGTCCAGCTAACTATATAGGAGGAATTTCAATGGTTTTTATATGTTAATTCCTAACTATATAAGGCCTGAAACCTATGGTTTTTTCAGTGAATTTTCAAGGTTTTTTAAATGCTAATTCCTAACTATATAAGGCCTAAAACCTATGGTTTTTTCAGTGAATATATATATATATATATCTCCCCAACGGAGAGTGCCCCACGAAAAAGAGGCCACCACGTGTGAATGGTTCATCTATTTCTTTTAATTGCAGCTTGCCAACAGCATTTAGAAAGAGCACACAGCGACAGAAGCCACACGCGTTTCAGGACGTGAAGATCCCTTCCGCAGTGACTGATATGGAAACAGGAAAGCGGCAATGTCAGCGCCTGTATATTAAACAGTCCTGCCTCAGTGAGCGTGGCAAACCGCTTGGCCTCCTGCACCTTGTAGTTGCACGAAGCTTTCCTCCAGTGAGTCCGCTCCTTACTGCTCCCAAAATAACACATATTCATGATCCCAGTGGAGCTGCAAGCATACAGATCAAAGTACCTGTCACTGCTTTGCAGCTGATATTACGAACTGGGATCATGAATATGTGTTAGTTTGGGAGCACTAAGGAGCGGACTCACTGGAGGAAAATGTTGTATAACTACAAGGTCCAGGAGGCCAAGCGTGGGACAGGGTGGGAATTCCCTATAATTTTAAATAGCAGTGAACAATGCTAAAGTGGCTATAAGCCCAACAACAGTGTGTATTTTAGGATCACATCCACCTTATTTGAAACAACCCAATCTTCAGCCAGTGAAGTTTAGGTGCTGAGCTTTCAACTCTATCGAGAGGCCACCATAGTTACATTTTTAGTGCATACTATTGAGTTCATAAAAAAAGTTCTGTTCTCACATATCTTGGATATTACATTTGCTAAATCCTGTTTTTTCAGAATTCTCTGGCCCAGGGTGACGCTAGTAACTGTCCCTATAGCAGTAGAAGAAAAAAGATCTTTCCTAGTCCTGCTCAGACTGTGGACAAAACATTTATACGGATGATCTTCTCAATCAGTGCATTTATTTGTATCTTTACAAGGCATCACGTTGTGACATCTAAGACCTTGCCTTCACAACACTTACAAGGCGAGATAGGAGGTTGGCTGTCTATGTTTTGGAGAAGAAAATTCGTTCTTCCTAAGGGCATGTCCTCTCGTCAGTGGATGACTCTGTGAAAAATGCTCTTCCAGGTACTTACACAAAGGCGGTGCAAAAAAGAAAACATGTGCAACTTCCTCATCTGGAAATTTCCTTGGAATCATCTGCCTTCTCCTAGGACAAGATCAAGACTTCATCGGAAAAGGTATTGAAAAAGATATGGAACTACCTCAATCAATGAGGTTTTATAAAGTGGCTAATCACCTGATTGGGTATCTGGAGGCTTATTCGAACAGCCAGGTCTTGAGGGCCATTCGGAATTCCAGAAGTGAGGTGATGGTCTGGAGGTGCATGGAGAGGCTGTTCCAGGTCTTTGCTGCGATGTGGGAGAAGGAGCATCCTCCCCTTCTGCTTCGGTAGATGCGGGGAGTATGGGCAATTGAAATAGAAGCGGGGCATTGTTTCCTTGATGATTCGTGGAAGTTTAGACGGTGGTTAATGTAGGCAGGTCATTAGTTGTGTAGAGCCTTGTGTGAATGAGTCAGCAGCTTGAATTGGCATCTTTTCTGTAGAGAAGTGAGTGGAGTTTCCTGAGGTGGGATGTGATGTGGGTTCGTCGGGAAGGCAGAGTATGAGTCTGGCTGCAGGTATTCTATATGGACTGAAGTCTCTGAAGGTGTGCGTTGATTCCTACAGAGAGGACATTGCCATAGTCTAGTTGGCTGGTGATGAGGGCTTGTGTCACCGTGCTTCTTGTGTGTAGGGGTAGCCACTTGAAGAACTTATGTAGCATGCGCAGGTTGAGGAAGCAGGCGCAGAAGATGGCACTGAACTGTGATATCATGGTGACCTTATTTTCAATGATGATTCTGAGGTAACTGGTGCGATTGGAGGGAGTAGGTGTGGGTCCTAGGCCTGATGACCACTAGGAGTCATTCCATGTGTGGCTGTTGTTGCCAAAGATCAGTACTTCCACCATGTCTGTGTTCAGCTGCAGGCAGTCGTTCTTCATCCAGTCGGATTCTCATGCATCTGTTGAAGTTGGTTCTGGTGGTGGAGGGGTGTCGGTGAGTGAGAGGATGAGTTGGGTGTCTGCACATTAAATTGTTGAGACCGTGGGCTCTGGCAATGTTGGCCAGCAGGGTCATATATGCGTTGAAGAGTTCAGGATTTCTTTGGGTTCAGAGGTGAAAGGTGGGAGATGGATACTCTGGATTCTTCCGGTGAGGAAGGTGAGCCATCTGATCGCACCTACTCACTGATAATGGCCTTAAAAATCCAGTTCCTCTGGCATATCGGTAGTTCCGCGACTATTGTGGATGATAGACTTGCTGGTGAAGTAGTGCTCACTAATGTCCAGGAAGATCCGAAGATCCAATTGATGACACAGTCGATGACAAAATCGTCAAGTCCAATCTTGTCAACAGCAGTTTTAGTGGCACCCTAGTTGGTGATGACCACACAGTTGACAATTGTACAGTTGATGGGCCCAGTGATAGCCTTATTGCTGATGGATGAAGTAGCGTTTTTAACAGCATTAGAAGCTCACTTATACTATTCTCATTCACTCTTGAAGATATGTGCTTAATTGCCAATGCATAACTTGGATTCTGAGCTAGAGTCATTGGCCAAGAGCAAGCCTTAGATGCTGCATAGGGTCAGATACATCTGGGTATGTACTACATTCCAGAACACAAGAAGTAGGCTTATGATGTGGACTGATTTCCCAACCACAACATCTCTACCAGGTCCTGTCTGGACTAACGTCACCACCACCTATGTCATGTCAGCTGACATTGCCCCACCCCAAACTCAACCACAGGTTCCTACACCACCACCTACGCAAAGTCCACTCAAGAAACCCACAGTGCTTCATCCCATACGCTCAGTGTCTAGTGGCATGGGAGATTAGGAAGAAAGATAGGAGGATGGTGATAGCCAAGATGAGAGAGAAAGGAGGGACTTTATTCTACCCAAATACATCACCAAGAACCCTCTTCAACCAGACTCTCGACTGCATGACATTGCCTTTTTAATGCCCTACGAGAACGACCAACAAAGAAGTTTGACCTTCTAATTTCCTCAGTGGAGCAGCAGTGCTTCTTTTATGATGTTAGGTACATTAAAAAAAGTATGTCTATTCCTTTCCCAGATCTTATCTAAAAAGATGGAACGCGACTCATGCAGAAACAGATCATTGTTGACATCCATCACAAAAGCAAATGCCTTGGCCACTCTAGGCCTCTACAGCTGCCAAATATGACAAAATATTTCACCTCTCCTAGAGGTAATCACTGAGATCAGGAGAGAAGAGTCGAATCCATTGTAACAGAAAGAACTAATGCACCAGCTTTCTTCATAGATGCAGTGATGGATGTCTCGAATCCTGGTTTCTGTTACATTTCAGGAGCAGCACCGCTGAAAAGACAAGGTTGACTCTGGTCCACTTCATTCTATTACAAAGTGCTGGCTAAAAAACTCACAATTCCAAAGCATGAGAGAGTGGAGCATCTCTACCTTCCGCTCTTTTAAACAGACATAACGCAGAGGGATTTAGCCAAAAAAGTGATTCTCCAAAATATTTCAAATTGTCTGTGAAACACTACAATGGGGATAGAGAATGGATGTGGCGCTTTATTTTAAATTTTTTATTCAATCCATAACAAATATCAATCAGGATCAGTTACATGTATACATAAGCCCTCACAACTCTTACTACACAGTGGAAAGGACTTAGCCAGCCAACCTCCCCCCCCCCCCCACCTGGCCCGGTCCCTGCTTCTGATCCCAGCCAGGTTGGGGGAGCCTCCCTTGGCCCGATGTACCCCGTCACGGGCACCTGGAACCCTCGCCAGGCCGCAGGACAGGTGCCCCCGTACAACAGGGTCGTAACAGAGAGCCATATCATATATAAACATTAATAAAGCAATCAAACAAACCAATACATGATGATATCCATTATATGACTGTCTCATTTCATGTGCTACATCAAAGGGCCCCATATCTGAATACATGCATTTGTTTTTTCAGTAATTTCAGGGAGTATAAACTAGACTCCAAATTAAAGATATTATATAATTTGGCCTGCCACATTTCAAAAGAGGTTCAACAAGTACAAGGGAAACCCTACTCACAGAGAACCAGGGTACGTATTAAATATCAAGAAACAGTGGTTCCTGTGGAAACATTGGTTGAGTACATGGATAGTTTGAAGAAAAGCACAATAACAATATGTTTCGGTCAAATGAATGTCCGACAAAGAGGTAACCACGAACACCGTTCTTATATTTGAAAATGTATATCAATTATTTGAAATAAACAATTTCTTATGTACAAAATGATAAGTGCGAAGTGTCCCCAGTGTAAAGTTGGAACCAAGAAAGGAAAATGTAGTTACATCACATACTTTTACCACGAGTATGCCTTTACCACGCATGCCATTACAACGCAAAGGCATGTGTGGTAAAGCTATACTTGTGGTAAAAGTATGAAAGGTAAGTGACAACCCTACCCCTACACCTACACAACACACTACTCCCACCCCTTCACTACCCCTAACCCAAAAACACTACCACACTACACTACCCACACTACTCCCACCCCTACACTACCCTAAACCCTAAAACACTACTACGCTACCCACACTACTCCCACCCCTACACTACCCCAACCCCTACACTACCCCAACCCAAAAACACTACCCCACTACTACAGTACCCACACTACTTCCACCCCTACACTACCCTAACCCAAAAACACTACCACACCACACTACACTACCCACACTACTCCCACCCCTACACTACCCCGACCCAAAAACACTACCACACTACTACACTACCCACACTACTCCCACCCCTACACTACCCTTAATGCTAAAACACTACTATGCTACCCACACTGAGGTAACGGGTTTTTAGGAACCCGTTTGGTGCCAGGGGATAACACCCGAAGACCTCTGAGTTCTCCCTGTTCCGGACCACAGAAACACGGAGTCTTCTAGTCGAGTCAGAGATCAAGTTTTATTGGCAGCTACCAAGTAACAGGAGTCCTAGAAGCACGACAAACACGGGTCATGTGTTCTCAGGAGACTGTTTGTTTTTACAGAACCAGCCTTCTCCTTATATACAAAAATAATAGCTGCAAGCAAGAATTCTTGAGTTTATGATATGGCTATACACATATTTCTACAATAATACAAAGGAGCGAAGTCATGTAGGCAAGCCCGTATTTTAGATGTCCAATTCGTGATAGATTACCTAGCCAGGCCCGGAACTCCCATCAGATATCGGTGAAACCCCAATAAAAGAAGGCACCTCCTAGTCATAAAACTGGCCATAAACAGGGAGCGTGGACAGGTGCGTATGTGTGTAGAAAACATGATCTGTATGTGGTGAATGGTTTGTGGTATGTTGTGCATTGATGCTATCGTGTTTGGCCACTGGGCGAGGAGCTGCTCAAACAGGTTTGGCTGGAGGCAAGGGAGTCAGTTGGGACAGGTCAGGGGGAAGTCAGGGAAGGTGGACGTGTCCTTTTAGATCAAGCTCGACCTTTAATTGACTTATCATGAGGGCAAGACACAAGATGGATACCGTTTACAAAATGGAGTCTGAGGGGTCGGGACGGAAACTACGATTCGGGGGTGTTAGCATGTCTCGATCATGATGCAAATGCATAGGAATGATGTCCTAATCATTATCGGCTCGTCGATACCAAATTCGTCATGGTACGTTGATGTTTCGGGACACGGGTATCGGACCTCGATACCGGGACAACAGTAGGGTCCAGAATTTCAGAACCACAGACCCTCCTTTTGCCCTCATATAAGGCAATAATTCATGTTAATCCGAGTCTAAATCTGTATGAAGGAATTCGTGGAGATGCTGTTGTAGCATTATTCTGTTGCTCAGTTCGTCCCTTGACACAGGCTTCCGTACACATGAGGTAGCACAGAGGCCATATAGTGCAGGAGCGCACTGTACACACAGGCAGAACATAACCAGGAGTGCTAAGATCATCCCAATGAAGATCAGTGTTTCCCATCCCCATGTAGCGATCAGTTCCCAGAACCACCCTAGTAAGGACCAGTCCCCTTTTTCTACGTGAAGGGAACCAGATATCTCGTGTAGCTTAGAGATGGCCTGGTACACTGTCGGTGCGTTATCAGGGATGAAAATGCAACAACTGGATTGGATCACTCTACACACACCACCACGATCGGCGAGTATGATATCTAGGGCAACTCGGTTCTGAAGGGTCATAAGTCGATCCGACTGAAGTTCGGTCGTCAAATTGCCAAGGGCTCCGGCCGTTGTAATCACGGCGGATTCAACTATCCTCGATAACTGGCGAATATTCCTGCTGTTCACCATAGGCCCCCAAAATGGCAGAAAACCCTTTGCGAAGTCAGCGAATTCCTGACCCGCGGTGTCGTCTTTACTTACGACACCTCCAGCTGTCCTTGTCCGATGGTAATCTGCTCTGGCCGTGTAGGTGGGAGGCAGCAGAAACGAGATAAAGCATGTACCTGAGAAGTCAGGGGGCAACCAGGTGTAAGCTTGGTCAAGGCAGACGAAATACGTGCCTTTGGCTGCTAATAGCATAGGGGAAGTTCGGGAAGCGAACACATATGTTTCCGAGCATATACTCTTTCCTAATTGTGCTTTGGGATCCCTGCCGATACCTTGTATACATAAGTGACCTCGGTTGGGTACTATCCAAACTGGGCGGGATTTCCTTGCTGTCTGGCTCTTACTCAGGTAAACCCCATATTTAGTTACGTTCCAACGAGTGTACGGAGTGAGTTCATCTTTGGGAATCGTAAGATAGGTGTCGAACTCTCTACTCATATTTCTTATCCCTGCTATCAGTGCCTTGTTACTGGAATCACTTTCAGTAGAACGGGTCGGGTATGGTTCTAGGGCGAATAGGAACATGGTCTGGAAAGCCCACAGAGAACCATAATAACTGAATGGCAGGATGAAGTATGCGATACCCTTATCAGTCGTGTGCGGCATGAGTCCGCATACCCAACAGTTCGATGTGTTCATTATGGACTGGTGTTGGTGTAGAAGTTGAATGAATGAGTTATTTACAAATTCGAGTCTTCTGGCAGATTCGAGTTCAGGTAGAGGGTGAAAGTAGTGTGGAGAGATAGTAGGAGGAGTTGGTGGCCGGGTGTCATTTGAAAAGGTAACTTGGAATACGAATAGAGTATAACCAGTCAAAAACATCGTTATGCTACACAACATTAAAATACATGTTATCAAAAACCTTCTTTTGGCCAGTACAGTGCATAATTGTCTTTCAAAGTTCGTGATTCTGGTAGGTCTCTTTACCCTAGGAAACTCCATCCTCTAGTTGCTGCCCGCGGTGGTAGGTTGGTTCTGCCAGGGAGTGCGCTCTGTTCAGTCCGGGGTGACTCCCTTGGACCAACCAGAACCGTTGACCTAAACGTCCCCAGTTGCACTCCCCAGACTTCAACCGCGACCCTAGCAGCAGAACCGGATGGCGGTTCGAAAATCAAAAATGAGCAAGTTTCCTGAGAGTGAGAGAGCTGAAAAATCAAAAATAGTTCTTGGGGGAAGGGAAAATCACATTCGTTTTTTTTTTTTTTTATTAGTCTCTTTGTCTTGACCTTAGATTATATTGTTGTTTCCCAGGTACGGTGTGGTCTTCAAACAATGTCTCAGGTTCGGTAGTGTCCAACTGCATAGACGGTGGCACAAGTCCTTGTAAAATATGATCACTCTCCTTTTCGGTACCAGTTTCTTTTAAACGTGCATCGCTGAAAGGGATGAAGCGAGGTATGGATTCTGTCTCGGAGTCGGCAATTCCTTCGTTGACCCACCGGTCGTATGGAAGGGGCAGAGGGACCCGTTTACAATGGGTCCCGTGCACCCAGTTCTTTTTGCCTTCCACCCGAACAGCGGATCTCGTAGAAAGGAGTGCCAGGTATGGTCCGGTCCACCTCGGCTGTCCGTTGTTTGTGCGCTGGAAATTCCGCACCAAGACCCACGTGCCGGGTGTGATGGAGTGACCTGGATCGTCAGAGGCTGGCGGAGAGGAGCTGTGAACCTGTTGGTGTAAAACACGCAATTTAGTTGTCAATTCGCACAAATAGTCAAGCAGTATGGGGTGCTCTACTTCGCTGAGTTTCTTTGGCCTTGGCACGCCCCAGACGTTGGCTGGGCGGCCAAACACTATCTCATGGGGGCTAAGTCCTAACCTGGAATGGACTGTCATTCTGGTTGACAAGAGTGCTAGAGGCAAGGCGTCAGGCCATTTGAGACCTGTACAGGCTTGGATCTTGGCTAATTTGAGCTTTAAAGTGCCATTGTAGCACTCTACTAATCCAGCTGATTGGGGGTGATTCGCCGAGTGGAATTTTTGTTGTATGCCTAAACATTCACACACTCTCTTCATCACGCGTCCTACGAATTCACTTCCATTATCACTCCAGACGATTCTAGGCATGCCGAATCTCGGGAAGAACTCTTTGACAAGAGCTTTGGCAGTTGACAAGGCAGTATTGTCCTTAAGGGGGTATGCTTCCACCCACCTGGAGAAAGCGCAAACAACAACGAGCACATACTTCAGATTGTTGCATCTCTCCATGTGAATGAAATCGAGCTGCAAAACCTCGAACGGATACGTTGGAGGCGCAAAATGACCAGCTGGAGTTGGGGTTCCCCTACCGGGATTGTACTTCAAACATACCATACAGTTTCTGACCACATTCTCTGCATATTTCGGGATATTGCTATTTTGCCATACTGGGGCCAATACTTTACAGATTCCTTTCGAACTGATGTGCGCAAATCCATGAGCCATTGTTACTACTGCAAGTACATAGGCGTTAGGTAATAGCCATCGCTGGTGTTCTGACAATTCGACCCACCAACCATTCGCATCTAACCTACCCTTACTTTCTCTCCATTCATTCACCTCTTTCTCAGTTGCCTCGGCTTGTATAGATTTCACGCTTTCGATGGTGTCCTCACACATTCCCACATCAGTAATCCATCTAGCGGGACCTACAACATACATCCGACTCATTGTGTTCCTTGCAGTCTCTTTCGCAACCTCGTCTGCAAATGCATTCCCGCGGCCAACATCATCCTGAATCTTTGTGTGCACTGCATTTTACAATGGCAACTTGTAGTGGCAACGTCAGTGACTCGAGGAGTTCATTAACTAACTGACCATGTTGTATCTTTGCTCCATGTGACGTAAGAAACCCACGTTCACGCCACAATCTCCCAAAAGTGTGAGCCACACCAAAGGCGTATTGGCTGTCAGTGTACACATTCACTCGCTTTCCTTTCGCTAACACACATGCTCTGGTAAGCGCAATTAGCTCTGCAGCTTGTGCAGAATTATGGGAAATGCGCGCGGTCTCTATAATGGTGTGTAATGTCGTTACGGCATATGCTGCAGTCGTATCACCATTCGGCAGCTTGAAACATGAGCCATCAACCCATAAAGTATCGTTGCATTCAGGAAGGGGAGTGTCCTGTAAGTCTACTCTCCCTTTTGTCTCTTCTTCTGTCTTAAAACAGCAGTCGTTGTTATCAATCTTGTCTGTTTCTGTCGGAATGGGTAATAATGTTGCGGGATTCAGTGTATCGCACCTCTTTATGTGGATGTGACTTGCTAGCAGTGTAAGTTCGTAACTGGATAGTCGAGCGCTAGTAAGGTGTTGTGTCTTCGTCCTGTTTAGTAAAATGTCTACTGCATGCGGAACCATAACGATCAGAGTATTATTCATGACTAATCCAGCGGATTGTCGAATGCAGACAGCTGCTGCGGCGGTAGCCCTCAGACAACTTGGTAGGGCTTTAGCCACAGGGTCTAGAGTTGCCGAAAAATACGCGCATGGGCGCTGTCTGTCCCCAAAATGTTGTGTTAAAACTGATAATGCACAACCTTCCTTCTCATGGACATCTAATGTAAAAGGCTTACTGTAGTTGGGGTTTCCCAACACAGGAGCCGAACATAATGCATCACGCAACTTGTGGAAGCTCGTCTGGCAATCTTCAGACCAAGGCATAGGATTTGACGTGTCTTTGCAGAGTAGTGCCAGCAAGGGTTTAGCTAGTAGTGAGAAATTCGGTATCCATTGTCTACAGTACGATGTAATGCCCAAGAAGGCTCGAACCTCTCTCTGTGTCCTTGGGGCACTCAGTTCTGCAATTGCCTGTATTCTCTCTGGTGTCAGTCTCCTTCCCTCCTTCGACAAGATGTGACCTAAGTAGGTTACTTCTTGTCGGCAAAATTGTAGTTTGGAAAGAGAGACTTTGTGCTTCATGTCACCTAAGTGATGCAATAATGATAACGTAGCTTTCTTGCAAATCTCTTCAGTGTCTGCAGCGATCAGCAGATCGTCTACGTACTGAATCAGAGTTGAACCATTCGGTAGAACAATCGTGTCTAGTTGTGTTTTCAGGGCCTGACTGAATATTGATGGGCTTTCGCAGTTGCCTTGAGGAGCGCACTTGAAGCGGAAGCTTCGTCCTTCTAAATTGAATCCGAAAATATCTCTACTCTCCTCAGCAATCGGGATGCTGAAGAAAGTGTTCTTCAGGTCAATCACCGAGAACCAATTTGCTGAAGCTGGAACCATCGTCAATAAAGCAGTAATGTCGGGGACAACTGGAAACTGTGGGATAACTATCTTGTTCACTTCTCTGAGGTCGATCACGAACCTATACACAGGCGGTTGTAAAGGATCAGTACGCTTTAAGACGGGCAGAACTGGACTGTTACAAACATTTCCTGTTGTTTCTTCGATGACGTCTTTATCAATCAGGTCATAAACGATCGTCAATAATGCATTTTCGCATTCGCTAGATATTTTGTATTGGGGAATACGTGGCAACCTAACGTTGGCTTTCAATGTTATGACATACGGTGCTATCTCCAAACGACCTACATCATTAGAGCCATTAGCCCAAAGTATATCAGCAAGTGATGACAATTCGGTCGGAATATTGTCCTTTGACAAATACATTGGAGATATGACTTTCTTACCTAAAGTAAGTTGTACTCCCAAGGGGGAACAGTACAAAGTTGCATATAACCTTTTTAGCAAATCCAAGCCTAACAAATTTTCACCGCAACCTGTTGTAAGAATGAGGGGTGCTTCTAATTCGCATGGGCCAATAGAAAGAGATATAGGACTGGAGATCGGGTTTCTAACAGGGGCGCCAGAGAAACCTACTGAAACATTCATTTTGCCAGACAAAGGTGCGCCAGGAAGTTTCGAGTGCATGATAGAACTTTTTGTAGCACCAGTATCCAGCAGAAATGGCTCTGACACTCCTGACGTAATTACCTTGACATAAGGTCCATTCTGATCTACTGGAACTGAAACAACTCCCTCTCTTTGTCCATGGCTGTCCTAGCAATCGTTACCCTCATTTTCGTGTTCGGTGTAATAGTCGTCAGCATAGTACTGAGCTGACCTGGACGACGCATTATTCTGTTGGTCAAAGCTGTTCATCGAATTCTGAGGCGGAAAAGAAGTTGTATTTTGGGTGAAATTTCCACGGCCCCTACCTCTAGGGGCATGTTGAACACCTCTTCCCCTTACAGCTGAAGCACCGCTCAAACGTCGTGCAAGAGCCGGACAATTACCTTTAAAGTGACCCTCTTCCTTGCAATACGCACATTGATTCGGGCCATAAGCAATACGCTGATGGGAAAACTCGTTTCCTTGCGCGTTTCTCGAATACTGCTGCTGTGGTTGATAATTGGGCTGACTAGGCGTGCGAGGCGGATAGGCTTGCTGGAGAAGAACTTTAGTTTTTAAATCTTTTGTCTTTTTGTCGACTTTATCTAGCTCGTCTTTTCGCCTATTTTCATAGTACTGGGCTGTAGCTAAAATTTGCGCTGACGTAGAGACAGCCCAAGCACTCTCTGAATCTTTCAGTTTATTACACAGTTCAGGGATTAAATTATGTACGAATTTGTCTACAAACAATCTTTGGCCACCCTCGGTAGCCATATCCTGACCACTATGATCGGTGAAAGTCTCCTCAAATCTTGTGAAAAAGTCAGACACATTCTCATCTTTCTTCTGCTTGCACGCAGATAGCTTGTCCCAGTTTACGCGTACTTCAGGCATTATCGTTTTCATGTACGCGATAATTCTACCAGGAAGTTCAGCTATTAACGGCTCAGGTTTAGAACCACCAATTTGTCTAGCATCTATAGTGGCAATGTTCGCCCATGAGTCACCTAGTTCTTGGTCATGGTTCGTATGACGTATTTTGCTCCATAACGGATGTGGAACAACGTTCCCGAACAACATGTCTATATCCGCTAAATTCATTATACATGAGCTTGCAGTTTGCGATAACTCCTTATAATACCCAGTCGGGTTTTTACGAGGATCAGGCAGTGTCTGCTTGAGTGCTAAGACATCGGATCTTTTCCAGGGGACATGTACCCATACACGCTGGAAATGAGGCAGAATCGGTGGATTCGCATTCGCATCACCTTCCCTCCAAACCGGAGGAACCTCTCTCATGGGGTACTGTCTCGCTCTTTTCCCGCCCGATACATCGTCTTCGTGACATGATCTAGAGACGTTTCCCTTACTCCTATAAGAGAGCAATAAATCTATCGCTTTCTCAATATCTGCACCTATAATCATACCTTCATAGAACTTAAAGCGTGTACGCCATAGTTCGTTCATTGTGTATTTGGGATCATTTGTCTTCACATCTTCGCCCAGATATACACACATTTCTTCGAATACGTATCTCTGAGTGGGGCGTTCCATTGACGGAAAACTTCCATAACAGACTGAACATCATATCTAACAGTATCCGTAATCCATTTACGGGCTAGTTCATTCAGCACTTTTCTTTCCTCGTAATCAGGCAGTTGACTACGTAACTGTCTATCTTCTGTTTTAGGGGTCGTTTTAGGCGACCTGAAGAAAGGTGAAAGCAGACCAGTGACGGTACCTGTCACTCTTTGTCTAATAGAAGGAGAACCTTGCGGAGGAGCAAGTGCATCGGAAAAAACAGGCTGAGGCAAAGAAGAAGTAGAGGCAATAGCAGAGGAAGTTGAAGTAGTAGCAGACGTAGTATCATAGACAATAGCTGGAGCTGTAGGCAAAGTCGTAGAAGTAGATGGAGTATGTAGCAAAGATGGCGGCCCTTGAGAAGGCTGCGCCGCAGAAGTAGAAACCAGCTGAAGAGGAGCTGGTGTTCGTGCAAGAGCTGGGTTACGTGCGCCGGGGCGCGGTATAGTAAAATGCTTTGGCGTTGTAGTAACGTCTAATGCATACGGTGGAGGTGAGCTTAATAAGTGGGACATCAATGGATCTTTCTCGGATCTCTCCTCTTGACCTTGTCAACATCGGGTAGCATTTATCTACTGCTAGTTTCTTGCTCCTAAGCATTTGTTCGCTTTCTTGCTCTTCCTCGTTATCCCTGTATGCAACGGCAGCTTGCACCATTGACATACCTCTCTTATTCTTTTTTGCTAATTTTATTTCTTTCTGTTTGGCTTCTTTGCGCCATAAGCGGAAAGAGTCAAACATCGCCGGCCGGGCTTTTCTCTTAAATAATTTGGCCTCTAGGTTATCTAATATTTCTGAGTCGAAACTACCATATTGGGGCCATTTTAAAACACCATCCGTGCGGGTGTATTTTATCCACACTTCATTATATGTGATAGGACCTACGCCGTGCTTTACATAGAGCTCGTATGTTGGAGTTCCAATCGGAGGAACCGGACAGGAATCCTCTAATCGGGAGTCCTTACTATAACCAAGACAAAACAAGTTTCCAAGTCTGCTAAAACCAGGCATCTTTGCTCACTAGTCTAGCTTCAAACTTCAAAGGATTATCTGTTACGATATTTCTCGTGAATACACAAGTCCTTCGGCTTTGGGGCTTGCAAGTACCAAATCAAAGTGTATCTCAAGGATACCAAAAACTAAAGACAAACTAAGGACTGGGAGACGCTCCACTTATACTTAACTGAAGTATTTGAAGATCGGTGGCGTCGCTAGAAGACTCGTCTATCGTTTCGCTCTACCAAGGATCACTGGGTCCAAAACAAGGCGATAGTCAGGGCAGCAGTCCTTCGTAGCCGTCGGGACGCGGGGAACCTCGCAGCAAAGACCATCGGAACCACGTCGACATACAGGGGTCGCTGAAGTGGCTGGCCGTCCTCTGGAATTTTCACACGAAGCTCCTCACGAACATCTGGCTTGGACCGTCGCCGCTTGATACCGCCCCGAGTTGGGCGCCAACTGAGGTAACGGGTTTTTAGGAACCCGTTTGGTGCCAGGGGATAACACCCGAAGACCTCTGAGTTCTCCCTGTTCCGGACCACAGAAACACGGAGTCTTCTAGTCGAGTCAGAGATCAAGTTTTATTGGCAGCTACCAAGTAACAGGAGTCCTAGAAGCACGACAAACATGGGTCATGTGTTCTCAGGAGACTGTTCGTTTTTACAGAACCAGCCTTCTCCTTATATACAAAAATAATAGCTGCAAGCAAGAATTCTTGAGTTTATGATATGGCTATACACATATTTCTACAATAATACAAAGGAGCGAAGTCATGTAGGCAAGCCCGTATTTTAGATGTCCAATTCGTGATAGATTACCTAGCCAGGCCCGGAACTCCCATCAGATATCGGTGAAACCCCAATAAAAGAAGGCACCTCCTAGTCATAAAACTGGCCATAAACAGGGAGCGTGGACAGGTGCGTATGTGTGTAGAAAACATGATCTGTATGTGGTGAATGGTTTGTGGTATGTTGTGCATTGATGCTATCGTGTTTGGCCACTGGGCGAGGAGCTGCTCAAACAGGTTTGGCTGGAGGCAAGGGAGTCAGTTGGGACAGGTCAGGGGGAAGTCAGGGAAGGTGGACGTGTCCTTTTAGATCAAGCTTGACCTTTAATTGACTTATCATGAGGGCAAGACACAAGATGGATACCGTTTACAAAATGGAGTCTGAGGGGTCGGGACGGAAACTACGATTCGGGGGTGTTAGCATGTCTCGATCATGATGCAAATGCATAGGAATGATGTCCTAATCATTATCGGTTCGTCGATACCAAATTCGTCATGGTACGTTGATGTTTCGGGACACGGGTATCGGACCTCGATACCGGGACAACAGTAGGGTCCAGAATTTCAGAACCACAACACTAGTCCGAACCCCTACACTGCCCTAAAACACTACTACGCTACCCACACTACTCCCACCCCTACACTACCCCAACCCAAAAACACTACCACACTACTACACTACCCACACTACTCCCACCCCTACACTACCCTAAACCCTAAAACACTACTACGCTACCCACACTACTCCCACCCCTACATTACCCTAAACCCTAAAACACTACTACACTACCCACACTACTCCCACCCCTATACTACCCTAAACCCTAAAACACTAGTACGCTACCCACACTACTCCCACCCCTACACTACCCTAAACCCTAAAACACTACTACGCCACCCACACTACTCCCACCCCTACACTACCCCAACCCAAAAACACTACCACACTACCCACACTAGTCCCACCCCTACATTACCCTAAAACACTACTACACTACCCACACTACTCTTACCCCTACACTACCCTAAACCCTAAAACACTACTACACTACCCACAGTACTCCCACCGCTACACTACCCTAAACCCTAAAACACTACTACGCTACCCACACTACTCCCAGCCCTACACCACCCTAACCCCTAAAACACTACTAAACGCACACTAAAACGTTTTTAAAAAAACACACACAACACAAACATTACCACACTACATTTAAACTACCCTAAACCCTACAAAAGTAACCCCCACCCCATGCACAAACCCCCTTACCTCTCTCCTCTCCAGCGTCGCCGTCGGATCCTGCTTCCTCCTTCCTGCTTGCTTCACGTCGTTGTGAGGAAACAGCCTAAGTTTCCTCACAACGACGTGGATAGCCACGCCTGCCGCTGCCATTACACATTACATCGCATGCGTTGTAAAAGCGCATGTGATGTAATGGTATGCGTGGTTTTACCACACGTTGTAACATCGCATGTGTTGTAATGCATGCGATGTAAAAGCAACGCGTGGTAAAACCCGTGTTGTAATGGCTGTTCCCCGACATGAAGTTACAGGCGTGAAGGAAAGGAAAAGCCACACTGGAGGTAGAGACCCCGTTGCTGCCTTCAAGCATGGAGAATATTGTGTTGGATCATAGTTGTGTGAGCGGAAAACTGTGTGAGAGTGTGTATACACATTGAACCACAGTGTGGCTCGTGGGCATGCCACATGTGTTCCAACCATCCCAGCGTTTGTCAATTGGAACTATCCTCGCACCTACCTTTATTTCACAAGGTGCGTGTCTGGGTCCATTGTGGAAGTACACGTTATTAAAACAAATGTGTGAGGTCAGAGGTGAAGCTGCGGGAGGATAGCAAGACCTATTTCCCAACAAATGTGATGTCTAGGGTTACGCTGCCTGCGTCCATTTTGCATAGTTGGGAAGCGTCCTGTCTACTTCAGTAGCTAATAGTGATGATGCTGGAGGACAGCAAGACTGTAGTAAGTAGAAATTTACTACAAAAAGCCTCTTAGTCTCAAAATAGATTTATTCTCGCAAAATGTGTTCCATTCTCAGTTACTACCGATCTAGGGGTCCCTTCAAGTAAAAACACCTTATTCAAGAACGAAATAGTGTTATCAGTAATTGGAGAATCTACAAATCGGTAATACATCCACGTGGATAATCCACTGCTAAGATTAAATACCTTGACAGTTCGGGGAGTACATTATAAGGCCCTGAAAAATCCAACCCCACTTTTTCCCAGGATTTTCCTGGAGACTCAGTGGGATGCAGAGGCACTTTTGGTAGTTTCCAGTGTTTATCTGAAAATAAACACTCCTCGCAACCATCAATCAAACTTCTCACTTGTGCCTCCAGTGCCGGCCACCAATAATGTTCCTTAATTCTCATGCATGTTTTAGATACTCCCAAATGTCCTTCGTGAGTAGCGTGAATCTTGTGCTGCAGCAGTTGTTTCCAGTGCTTCAGAGGGCCGGGCTTGGCTCCCCCGATCTTCGCTGCACCAGCAGCTAAGGGCCGGGCTTTGCTCCGCTTGTTCCCCCGGCCGGGCTTGGCTCCGCCAGGCCCCTCCCACCCCGTGACCAGCAGTGGGCGTCAGAGGCAAGCGCCAGGAGGCGCATAAAGGCTCCCTCGGTGCTGAGTCCAAGGGGGGTCTTACTTGTGCTGCAGCAGTTGTTTCCAGTGCTTCAGAGGGCCGGGCTTGGCTCCGCCGATCTCCGCTGCACCAGCAGCTAAGGGCCGGGCTTTGCTCCGCTTGTTCCCCGGCCGGGCTTGGCTCCGCCGGGCCCCTCCCACCCCCGCGACCAGCAGTGGGTGTCAGAGGCTAGCGCCAGGAGGCGCATAAAGGCTCCCTCGTCCCGCGGGACACGCCGGACGAAGCCCGGACAAAGGGCGGACAGTCTGTGACAGTCCGGGACAGGACGCTACTGGACTGGGCCAGGGACCCTGATTCTTATTTGAAGGTGGACTTCCGTGACCCGCACACAGTGAGACTTTAACTTATTTAAATCCTTCTCAAGTATTTGTACTAGGTGTCTTGTCCTACCCTGTGTACTTTGGTAATGTTTCTGATTGTACCTCCCAAACTATCATCCTCGGGCATGTCTAAACAAAAGGGTCCCCTAGTGCCAAACACCCTGGATAATTATCTGGTAAAGGTTGTGAGTAAATTTAACAGTGAGAGACGGCAGTCATTAGGGCTAAGTTGTTCCCCTATATCCCCTACATCCCTCACACCGCCCAATGCGCAACCTTCACCAGTATTACCGGCACGGGATGATAGTAGTGATATCGTTAATCCCAATTTCTCTGCCAGTGACTTGCCCGAGCTAAACACTGCCCCCACAGTTGATCTAGAATTATCCCTGGATACTATGGTACAGAGCCCACCGACCCCTGTGCCTAGAGCAGTCAGAGCATGCAGGAAAGTACAGACCAAACGTGGGGGGTCACGCTCTGCTAGAAGATTTGTTTCTCCACCCAAAGTCCCAGATAATGATGAGGTCATCCCGGTGAAGGGTGACACTGTGAAACTGGAATGAACAAATTAAAAAATTTGCAAGCATGCTCGATTTAAAGATCAAGGGTATTGTCAAACCCCTTGTGGCCAAAATCGATCAGCTTACTGCAGAGGTCAATAGACTAGGAGGTCTCCTCAATAAGACATTGGAGGAAGTAGGTAGCCTATCAGCATTGGTGTCAAATAGGTGTGAAATCCAGGAGGTTCACCGTGGAGGAGGGGTGGGAGGTAGTGAGAATGTTGTACAGCAACCCCCGCCCACCCAGCTCCCAGTAGGTGAGGAGGGCCAAACTGTAGTCATAGAGGCTCCCCCAACAACACCCAAAGAACCGCGCCAAGAGTGCGACTCATTCCAATTTGTAGTGGAAGCTTCTCCTTTATTTTTGGTTCTGGCAAACACTCCTCCTTTGACACCTGGGCAGGTAGAGTCAACAACCTCTTTGATTAATAAAGTGCTGCATTGGTTGACGAAAAACATGAAGATATCTCCCTGGGGAAAACAGCAGTTAGCAAGGGAAATCATTATGGCTAGTAGGGTAGTATGGCTTGGGGATTACCCGAAAAAATTTAAGGGTGACTGTATAGCCTTGAATCTTTCAAGACCTGAGGTACTCCCAAACATATTGGCAAACGTATTCCCCCCACAACGTAGGGATTCTGATATGATCCCACTAACTCTCGACTTTTTCTACAGCAGGAGATGGAGTGTAGCGAACTTTAGTAGATCTTGTTCGAAACGGGCCCCTGTGTTGGGCACGTTGGGGAGGGGTGTCCAAACTAGGGATGGAGGTATTAGTTTGGAAAATCGGTTTGGGGTTCTGTCCGACCTGAATAAATGTGATTGACTCTTGAGGGCTGATAGTTCTGCAGATATGGTAGTAACAGAGATTGGCAGAAAGCATGGTCCTAAGGTTTGGAGCGGGACACAAACTAACATGGCCCCTATACCTCGTACAATCCCACTGGAGAGATCCCACCATATAGGGCAGCCTATAGAGAGCAGGAACCTCGGACAACCAACTTGCTCGGAACCATCTGGGGAATATGATTGCCCTGAAACAGACGGGCTCCCCCCAGAGAAGAACTGCCTTGTGCCCATAAACATAGCACATCAACCAGTGATTAAGGGCGCGAGCCCAGTAATTAAAATCTTGCAGGATTCATCTAGCATGCTACCAGGGTTGGCTTTTCTTTCATTGAACCTCGCTGGAATCGATAATAAGATAACATCCCCTGAATGGTGTAGTTTTGTTGACCAGTATGACATCATCCTCTTTCAGGAATCCTGGTCTATGGTTCCAGTTTATCGCCTGGGGTTCCTCAATTTTCATGTTCCAGCCACCAAACAATCTAAAGGTCGTCCTGCTGGAGGTTTGATTATTTGGGTTCGACAAGCCCTATGCTGTAAGGTGCAACAAATTAGTCCTCCTTCGAATGACATCCTGTCAGTTAAAATCACATGGGAAAATGGTCAAGGGGTGGGTATCTACAATATTTATGCAAGGGGGACAGCAGGGGGACAAATATCTGAGGTAATCTCAGCTCTTGATCAGCAGCTTGAGGCACTCCCAACACAGTTGTCTACTATAGTAGGTGGAGATTTTAACACTACTTTTGAACCTCTTGGACAAGAGGATCAGTTTCTCGCTGCTGAGGAGGACAGTAAATGGGGCGTTGCCCAGCTTGAATTACCTGCTGTAAAAAAATGGTCAGCCGTAGCTATACAGCTTGAGGCCCTATGTCTAGATAGAGGGCTTAGAGTAGCAAATGGACGCACTCCGTCTGATCGCATGGGAAAAAATAAATTCGACAATGGTAGGCATTCTAGTCGTATAGACTACATCCTGGTGGACATAAGAGGGTGGCACAGTCTGATAGATATGACTGTTAAAACTAGGATGGAAAGTGATCACAACCCACTTTGTATGGATTACCAAGCACAGATGGGGACTAAAGAACCGAAACCGGGGTGTGGGAAGGTCACCTTGGACATTGTCGCTTCCAATAACATGCGTCACATTAAAAGGGGTAGTTTTATTGAGAACCCTGAGAAATTGGAGGTCCTTAAAAACATGGTTGTCGAAGAAGTGGCTAATTTAAATACTCACATTAACAAGCCAGACTTTCCCCAAATAATGTTTGAGGCACACATCCACTTCTTCGCAAAACTCCAACTAATTTTTAGGAAAACCATAAAACCAGATAAGGGAAACAAAAAACAACCTAAGGAGGGGTGGTATAACAATGCATGTAAATTAGCCCGCCAAAACTTGAGCATAGAAATAAGGTGCAGGAACCCCACAGGAGTGAGAAAGGCAAGGGAGACCTATAGGCTTGCCCAGAAGGTGGCCAAAAAACAGTGGGATGAGGAACAATGGCGTGATTTGAAATTAACTTGTGGAGCAAAGGATTCAAAACAATTTTGGGCCATTGTGAAATGGGATAGAGGAGGTGCAGCTGAAGCCCCCCAAAACAACGTTGCCAAACAAGAGTGGGTAGATTTCTTCAGACCACAATATGCTCATAATCGAACTGAAGAAGATTGTCCACTACCCCCAACTATTTTTTATCAAAGCCAGCTTTTTACAATCAAAGACACGTAAGCATAGCACTAGATTGCGTGACCGGGGGAAGGGCCCCAGGCATGGATGGCATCCCCGCTGACGTGTTTTTAAGTGATAGATCATCTTGGTGTCAGTACTTCGAGTGTCTAGCTAACTCTGTGGCTAGGGGCGCGCCAATCCCACCCTCATGGAAAGGTGCTGAAATAATTCCGGTCTTTAAAAAGGGTGACAAATCTCTACCCAGTAACTATAGACCCATTAGTCTTCTAGACTCAGCCCAAAAACTCATGGGCCGTTTAGTGCAAAATAAACTGCAAACATGGATAGAAGAACACAATATTATATCCCCATATCAAGCCGGCTTTCGGCCATGCACTAGTTCAATTGATCAGGTTTTTTTACTTCATAGCACTTTACTGGAGGAACGTGGCCTTAACTAAGGGGACACTTTATGCGGTCTTTGTAGACCTGAAATCGGCTTTCGATTTAGTCCCCCTTTCCAAACTTTGGAGGGTTCTCGCTGAGTCAGGGATATCCTCGGAGCTATTGACTCTTCTCGTCCGCCTGCATGAGAACAACTACGCCAGAATCAGATGGGAGATGCAGGGTGAGGTGACCGACTCATTTCCTGTCGAGCGTGGTGTTCGGCAGGGGTGCGTACTGGCACCCACGCTGTTTTCACTACACATCAACGGTATAGTGGATTATCTTAACCGGTCCCCCACTGATGCCCCCATTTTGGCTGGGGCCCGCGTGCCTGTTCTCATGTTTGCGGACGACACGTTGATTGTTTCCCGGACCCCGAGCGGGCTCCAGAAGGCTGTGAATGCGTTCGGAGAATTTTGCCAACTGCGTGGAGTTGAGATAAACACCTCAAAAACCAAGTTCATGTCCCTGAGTCAGCGGAAAACCTTCAAAGGTACAATTAATTTCAATGGAACTCCACCAGAGCAGGTAGAGGTGTTTACGTATCTGGGAATATCTCTCCAGAGTAACATGGGCTGGAAAAGTCATATTGACATGGCTGTTTTAAAATTTCACCAGCTTGCGGGTGCCTTAGCCACAAAGCACAGAGCTTCTTTTACTAAGCCAATCACACCTGCCCTAGAGATCTATAACATGAAGGTCATAAGTGCCTCTTTGTATGGTTCAGAAATTTGGGGATTCAATCATTTGAACCAACTAACAATGGCGGAGAATACATTTCTACGCTGTTTAGTCGGGGTCCCCCAAAGTACTCCTACCATCCCACTTTTATATGATCTTGGCAGGAAAAAAATTGAGGATATGGTACGGCTACGGCCCCTATTATATTGGAGGCGTATCTGGACAACTCCAGAATTAGTTCACTACGCCCTTGCACTAAAGGACATCATTAGGGCAGATCGCTTTCATTCTATCCAATGGCTTAAAGAGATAAGGGGCCTATTAACAAAGTTGGAGCTTGATCACCTATGGGTAGATGCAGATGTCCCAAGTTTCCCGTCAAAAACAATTCTGAAAAAAAAGTATTGGGAAATGATTTGGATGTCCACCTATAGTAGCTGTGTAAACACTAATCTAACAGGACGGTTCCTTGATTTTAAATCTCGCCCACTCTGTGAAGCTTATTGGGATAACATAGAGGATCCACTCGACCAAAAGCTGTATTTCCAGTTTAGAACTGGAACTTTACCTGTAAAAGCTTTCAGCTATAAGTGGTCAGCAAATCGGGATGACAAATGTCATAACTGCAAAGATTTGATTGAGAACGTATCCCACATGCTGTTTGTATGTCCCCTCTATACAAGCCCTCTCAGTAAGTGGCTAAAACCAACGTGCATCAATATGGGCACCCAGAGATATAGAAGATACAGGGAGGATGATATTCCTGGATGGTTGTGGCGCTATACCAAATATCGGCAATGTTCAAAATTTGTTGATCTCACTATCTGAGTTGTTGGGTGCCTAGGTATGGGTCCTCATCCTGGCCCACCAATGATCCGTGGATCTAAAGTATTTTTCTGAAAACCTATCACACCAACTTAGAGTATTTTACAGTAATACAATCGTACAAGTTAATCCACAAAGACAGAATCAGATTAGAAAAAATGTGTATATAAAATTCATTTAATCCACAAGGTTATTCTCCAAGTCCAGCCAACACGTGTTTCGTCGAATGGGCAGGTACCCACGACTTCGTCAGGGCTGATATTCTATTCCAGATAAGTTATATGCCTTCTGGCTGGTTATAATTCCGACCCAGCCTCACATGGCTGGGTTGATAATTTCTTTAGTAAGCTTTGGTCCGTTCTCTTGATCAAACTTCAAAATACGGAGAGACCGGTTCTACTTGTAACAGAAAATAATCCCAGGACCTCAAAATATGAAGCTGGGGTTATGATAATTGTATCAACAACCAACGTGAAGAACAACCGTAACCAATCTTATAAATAATTCGGATCCTTTTGAGTAAAGCCATACGACACATTTGGCCACATATACAATCACCATCGTGAAGTTTGATCAAGAGAACGGACCAAAGCTTACTAAAGAAATTATCAACCCAGCCATGTGAGGCTGGGTCGGAATTATAACCAGCCAGAAGGCATATAACTTATCTGGAATAGAATATCAGCCCTGACAAAGTCGTGGGTACCTGCCCATTCGACGAAACACGTTGGCTGGACTTGGAGAATAACCTTGTGGATTAAATGAATTTTATATACACATTTTTTCTAATCTGATTCTGACTTTGTGGATTAACTTGTACGATTGTATTACTGTAAAATACTCTAAGTTGGTGTGATAGGTTTTCAGAAAAACACCCGGAGATATATTGAGGCGCTAAGGATATTGGAGACAGATTGCTCACCCTGTATAGCGATTGCTGTTGCTAAATATCTAAGGTGGGCTTGGATTATACTCACTCGCACTTTAAACTCTATAGAAGTTAGCTAATGAACTCTAAGACACTTAAAAATATGATTGATCTTGTTTTATGTATATTTTAGCTTTTTTAAAATATCCTCCTAAAAAATGTGCTTTTTAATTTGTAGATGACAGCTACAAAGATTTAATAACTTTTTAACATTGTATTTTTTATTGCTATTTAGTATTTATAATGTTAATGTATAATGGTTGTGATAGGATGTATAATTTGCTTTTATGACATGCTGTTGAATAAAGCTTTTTGAATTTGAAATTGTAACCTTCATTAAAGCATTCCTCAGACTAACTGGAGGAACAAATTTATCCCATATTAGCACTAAACCATCTTAAACAGACATTTCGTTATCTACTAGTGAGATGTTCATTAGTTCACCAGACAAATTTCTTGACTCAGGCCATTTGCCAGAAGAATATTCCACAACCTTGGAAAGTACAAGGTCATTATAACATGCAAACTTCCAATTAGCCTCTGAGATACTTGAGCTACAGTTTTCAATTGCATCAATAACTGCAACACACTCCACATCTTTCTCATCATCTTTTTCCATTAACATCCTAGATAAAAAATCAGTTCTAAAATGTTTACCTCCTTGTATATGCTTTATGTCAAAATTATACTCTTGAAGTTTTGAAATTAAACGTGTTAATCTAGTGGACATGGTATTACTGGAAATCTTGCTAAAAAATGTCAGTGGTTTGTGGTCAGTCAATACCTCGAATTTACGACCCCATGCCTGGCCAAACAGGTGGAACGTGTAGTACGTGACTGTTTTCCTTGCACCATGAGTGACACATCTCATTATCCTCAGGGTGCAACCTATGGTTCTCAGGAGGTGCTCTTCATGCCCTTGGCAAGATATTGCATTAGATATCTTGGGACCAGTTCACAATGGTGGTTTACAAGTGTTTCTGTTAGTGGTTGTTGACATGTACTCTCAGTGGCCTGAAGTTTTCTTCATGTCTGTAATCAATTCAGCTCATGTCATTAAGTATTTAAGAGTGTTATTTTCTAGGGAAGGTGCTCCAGAGTCCATTCTTACTGATAATGCTGTGCAATTAATATCGAAGGAGATGGAGGAGTTTCTGTCTTCGAGAGTCATAGTCCACAAAACGTGTTCCCTTTCTCATTCCGAAACCAACAGAATGGTTGAGAGATTCAATTGAGTTCTCAAAGAGACCATTGCCAGGGCAAAAGCTTTGTCTTTGGAATGGAAAGAGGAAGTGCTTAAGAAAGTTGAAGAATATAGAATGACTCCTCATGGCACTAGGGGGAAAACTCCTTTTCTATTATTCTGGAACAGAGTGCCTAACACTCGTCTTGAACCTTCTTGGGTCAATAGACATGAGTTATCCAAGGGTAAGGAATGTGTTTGTGATGGCAAGGATGTTCAGCAAAGGGAGAAATGGAAGGCTGTTGAAAGGAAAAAATATAGTGCACCCAGGGAGGTGCGATCTTCAACTGATATCTCTCGATCGAACCTCAGAAGAGGCACACTCCAAGTTTGTGAACAACAGAACATAAAGAATTCAATACAGAACATTACACATGTCATACAGAACATTACCCATGTCATGAACAGCGATATAGTTATAATTACAAACCCACTACAAAGACCTACCTCCTGACAAAAATAACGTCAAGAGCTACACTGCCTGTGGCCATTTAGCATTGTTGGGAAGCGTCCTGGCTACTTCAGTGGCCGGTGAGGAAGCGTGATTGGCATCTACGTGGCATGGTTTTGGGTATAGTTGTGGCCATTTATCCAGAGCATATTAATCAAGATTGTGCCCATTATCACATGGGTATCAGGGATGGGCACACCTTGACTTTGTGTGCCTCATCAGAGTTCGTTCATTGAAGGAACATTTTGTGGGTTGCTGGCTTTACGACAGCTACGGTGATAGGCATACCTTTTAAGTATGTGCCTGTATTCAATGTCAGAAAAACTTTGGTTAGGAGTTAGGCATTTAAGACCTTTCTAAAAAATTGTGCTTTTATCCTTCTGACTCTATGATATAACTGATGCATATTCTATGAGTGTATAGTCATGGAAGCCCCCCCACCAGTATTTTTTTGCTCAACCTGGAAGTCCACCTATCAAATGGGAAGAATGGGTGGCGATTTTGGAAACTATATTGAGGCATTGGATGAGTGGGAGTTTAGTAATGCCAGGAAAAAAGCATTATTGTCCAGCACTTTGGGAAAGGAGGGTTAACATATTTTGAAGTACTTACCAGTGGCAGTAGGCAAAAATAATCAACCAATTGCCAACGCGTATTTAGAAGCAAAAGTGAGTTTAGAGAGGTTTGCTATGGAATCAAATATGGTTATCGTAGGCATAAATTGTACACGCAACCTCAGAGGGCGGATTACTCAGTGGATCAGATTGTGTAAACTTTCAGTTAAGTGTCAGTTCCTCAGTTTGGGGCCAAGGGAGAGGAAATGATCCGGGACCAACTGATAGTACAGTGTAAGAATAAAAATATGCAAGAGAGGTTATGGGCAGGGACAAATTCATTGTTACATGATGCAATAGACATTGGAAAGGTTGTAGAGCAATCAGATCAATGTATGCAGGAGATGGACAAAAAAATAATAGTGCTGGAGTATCGTGTATGGGGTAGGATATGGGAGTATTAAGAACAGGCAAAGCGAGAGAGGTAAAGAAAGGTGGGTTGGTTAAAAAGAGTACCAGTTATGCTTATAAAGCGACTACCACATAACAGCAATATAAACAGTAAACAAGATGTGAAAGTAGTTTTCATACTGTGGATTTCAAGAACTGTTCTGCCATTGGGAAGGAGTGTAGACAATGTGGACTGAGGGGGCATTTTACACCCTTGTGCAAAGCAGGCAACAAAGGCAGTTGTTGACAGAGTTTTTTGTGTAGATGGTGTGGATGAAGAAGGAAGGAGGTTTAGGCTCAAGGCTTCTGTTATAATAAGACAGAAAACAGACTTGGTGGGTTATATGGTCAAAAATATTATTTTCCGAAAAATGCAGTGTGAGGGGAAAGATTTAAGTGGCTGAGAGTGGCCCTCAAGCAAGCCTGGCTGAAGACGGCTGTAATGCCAGAAACCGGTCCTAGGAAGCTTGAATCCGGTCCAGGGAAGTCATGGCTTGGCAGTTTGGGCTGGACTGTTCCCATGAGGCACAGGGTTAGACTGATTTGCATATGGCCATGTCTGAACTGGGGTGGCAGAGTGGGCTCAAGAACGGTGATGGATTAAACCCAGATCTGTTGACTGGGTGTGAGTGTTTGATTGGTTCAGATGCTCCGTCCATCACTACCTCCTTTTGTACCGCTACAGTCTGCAGTGGCAGGCCTGATACATGTTTTACAGGGCTACTTTAGTGAGTGGCACATTAAGTGCTGCTTCTTACTGGTAACATTTAATTTACAGGCCCTTGGTACATGTAGTAACTTGACAACATAGCATAGTCTGTATTGTAGTAGGTCGATATTTTATTACTGGTTATTTGGACATATAGTTTATCATTCAAAACAGATTTAGCCGGGTAAAAGAAAATAGTCCTATTTATTGTTAACCACTACCATGAAGCAAAGTTGCCTACTATATGACAGTAGAAATGTCTCAACACATTAGACTAAAATGTTATCCCTCAGTTTTTGAATTTTAAGTTGACTGGGCTTCTCATGAAGCATGGATGGGATGGGTTTTCTGTAGTTCTTATAGAAGGAGAACATGAGTCATGCCAGAGTAGAGGAATCTGGTGAGGCTCAGTTTTACCTAAAGGCATATACCACCCTTTTGAGATACAGTGATCTAGTCATAAGTAGACAATCTCATACAACATCTGCATGCATTACAAAATATATGGTGGCATTGTATAGGTAACTGACTGGGTTGAGTAAAACTCGGGAGGTATTTTATGTGCATATGTTTTAGCTAAGTAGAAGAATTTTGACATAAAGCAGCAAAGTGCTCTTCATTAAATGAGCAGAATTTGGCACCAACAGGTACCTAAGTTAGAAACCATCTGCTGCAACCTTTTCTGTTTGATAGTGTCAAGATTTGAACAATGATTTAATTTAGAAAAGTCATGAGCTTTGGCATTTTAAAATCCCCAGATTTCATCAGAGATATGGAGGCAAATGTACTATTTTCAAGCAAAGCATCACAGTGCAGCGCTGTGTTACATTGCATGAAAGGGAGAGAGTAGGACAGAGCCATATGTACTAAGTTATTGCCCTGTTGCATTCTTCCTAACCACTCTATGCAATATAATGCCTAGGTGTTTGCGTGAGATTAGCAGAGGTTTTGTAAGGGAATCATAGCCTTTAAGTGCAAACAATAGGCTTAGACTTACTTTAAAACTTTTCACACCTATTATGCGTGCTGTACACAGAGCAGCACACATAAAAATTAGGAAAACATTTGAGAAAATAAAACTTTTCTCCAGCTGCGAGGAGACATGTTTGTTTGACGCAGAAACCATTCTACAAAGGTTAGTACATTGGGCTTTACATCAAAATACATGGTAGGTAGCATGAGAACACCCATGTGCTCTACTTTTAGGCAACTTTCCAGTGCAAAACAAGTTTGCGCTGCAAAGTAAATAACAAATTAACATTGTGTGCCAATTTGGACAAATTGATGGTGACTTTGCAGCTGTGCAGTGTTGATAAATCCTGCCCTAGCTGATGAGGTCAGCGCTGGACACTCGGATTCTTTTAACATTACTTATAAAAATGATGCAGCACTGAAAGTGTAGTTGTGTTTAAGATTTTAGTTTATCTGGCGTTTATTACTAATTTAAGAAAATTATATGATATCATTTATGAAGAAAAGGACATTTTAACTTGTGTACCTTTGCCTGATGAAAACCAAGGGCCATATTATGGAAAGTGCCCCGTGTGAGCAATGTGCATGTGCACCTGTTTGGTGCGCCCCTGGGGCACTTTGGTATTACAGAAAGCGCTGCAACGCTTGTGTGGCCCTTTCTGTACTACAGATAGTGCAGGCGCACATACAGCACCAGTGCTATTCCCCGAGGGGGTTCTCTTGTTTGCATGGGGGCATGGCCCCATACAAATGAGGGACCCTTTGACTCTGTGACGCAACATATTATAGACATGGGTGCAGAGACAAAGAAGCTGTCAGGAGGTGCATTGACAGTGGGCCACCTAAAGAGTGGTGCTCTGACAGTGCGCCCCCAATGTCAGCCCTGTGGAGGGAGGGGAGAGGTCCTATGGATCCCTAGACATCCCCTTGCAGGCAGGTGCAGTCACTCACTGCACCCTTCTCCAAGGTGATCTCTCTCCAGACTTAAAACTGCAGGTGAGATGCTGCCTGCAGACTCGACTTGAAGACGGAGCAGCTGCTTCAAAGCCGCTCCTTTTTCACTTGAATGCGCTGCCCCCTAGCCAGCACTACTTTCGGCCGCCCTTGGGGCAGCACATTCAGTGTAATATGATGCACTTTCCCTGTTTGAGACTGGTGCACCTGTTTTAATGGGCACTGTGGGGGCAAACAGGTAAAGTGCGCCCGAAGTGTAATAGGGCCCCTGAGGTGGGTGAAAGGGGTGCTTAATTGTTGAAAGGTCAGTGCCCGATCAAAGATGGCTCCTTGGGGTCATATTGGCCTGAATGTCTTCTACAAGCTGAGGTGCCGACATTGGGTGTGCTTGGTAATGAGGTTGCAAATATTTGTGCGCCATTAGGTTTTTTCTTAGGTCGGTACATGTTTTTTTTAATTTCTTCTCCGTACAGACTATTCATTTTTCACACCTTCACTCTTTGGGCTGATTGGTAGATCATAACAGCCTTACTGTACAGTGTTTATTACGCAGTACTAACCTCCAAAAATGGGGACCTCAGAGTTCCCAAGGCCTCCAGATCGCCGGATTTGTTTTTTTAATGTTTTTTTTACTGAAAGATTTTACTGGTTCTGAATATGCTGTTTACGATTTATAATCTGATAAATCACTAATCCAGCGAGTTTGATTATAAAGAATCTTTGTCCCAGGTTTCAATTTCATTTTGCATTGCTGATCCACCTAAAGGACAAACAAGTAATCTATAAATGTATGTATGGGTGGCAGGCGCGCAACACCCATTGGGCTCACGGGGCTTCAGCCCCCCCCGTCGTGTGTGTCAGCCCGGGCTGACACAGTTTCACGGGTTGGGGCTGGCGAGCATCTAATTGCAGCCGCACCCGAGTAGTTAACAGGTCTTTAAAAGACCATTTACTTGTAAATGAGGCCTTTGAGAAAGAAAACCCGACGCAGACCTGCTTACATATTGAAGCTCTCTTACAATTAGAAAATTACGTGGGTTAGTGGACTTTTGGTGAGCTAAACGCACAGTGACGATTTCCTCCTTGAATATGCAGCACATCTTGGTAAATATTTGATGACGCTTTAGTTTCACTATAGTAGAATGGCTGACAGTTTCCTTCGGTAACTGTTTTGTCTTTGGGGCATTTTAATTGAAAGACGCGGGGGATAGGACCATAGACATAAGGTGTAAATAAATGACGGTATAATCTGTGCTTTGCCTGACAAAACATGACATGCGCGCAGGAATGTAAAACTTGCAATCTTAGTGGCTGTACTAGATGAGACAAAGCCTTTGCATTCATATTATATGTGACGTGTTTGGAGCCTTAACCATGACATGATATTGGAAGTAAGAATAGCTCTTGTTTGCAGTTAGAGTGCTTCAACGTGGGAATTATGGAATGTATTTCTTATTTATTTTTCAATTTCCTGCAGCATGAAGCAGGCCGTTAGGCATCAGAGCTCTACTACTATTTACATAAGATGACATCATTGTGCCTTGGGGGCCTGTTTCTTGCCGTTGTTGTGCCCAGGCAGTTAAGTGTTCGAAAATAAAACTGCAACATCAAAGCCGCTTTTAGATGTCTGGATACAGAACGTCACAGGCAGGAGCGGGTGAATTACCACCAGCGTCACCAGAAGTGACACAACATATCTGAGGAGTGTCTGTAGCAGTAAGACATTATTCACTCAGATGATGGGGGTCCATGTCCTGTACCGCAGTCGTGCACATCCAAGTTCACGAGGAGTGGACACGGTAGCAGTGGAATAGTAACATTTCTGAGTCTTCCACGCAGTGCTGAAACATTTCCCGCTCTGACAACACGGAGGGACTGCTCTTCTATAGCACACACTGCATAGTAAGTCACATCTCGGCCATTCTTATTTGTATAATAAAATATTTAAGAAAACATTGGCTGAGAGAAGCGACGTATTGATCTGTTAAAGGTTTTCTAGTGCGCCCTGATGGGTTCGGCCTGGCTCGCTGACTGGTATGTGTGATGTATTCACAAGGCCCCGTGGCAGCAGAAGAAGCCTTGTATGCCACCTGAACATAATATAAGGACTGTGGCATTGAAAGAGATCTCTCCCTGTAGGAGAAATTGACAAGTTAGCGGGGCTCATACATTGCCCTGCTTCTTCTCCCTATTGCTACGACTATCTACAGCACTCCAATGCCTTACTAAATAAATGCACAAAACAGAAGAGTTTTAAACAAACTAAACAAGGATTTCATGATATGATGTTCTCCTTTCGCATAAGGGGTCAGGTCATTCCATATTGTGATTGAATGTGGTATCTCTCGCTGCTTGAATACTGCCTACCTATCAGGCCACTTCTCACACATGCACTTCTACAAAGGGAACTCTTTGTGCGGGTCTTATGTGGGTCCGTAACACCAAAATATGTGTTTTTAGTGCCTTCTTAAAGCAAGTCTAGTTGCACGGATATCTCAGCAATTCTCGGAGAGAGTCCAGATCTTACTGACCGAGTTGATTGTAACTGTCACTCTCCTCAGAGCGTTGCAACACTGCTTACTGAAGTAGCTGTGACCGCTTTATGTATGGTCTCAATCAATCAATCAGGTAGATGGGCCTGGGGCAGAAAAATCTCTGAAGCCTTAATTTTAAAGTTGAATTGTGGGACTTTCAAAAACAATTTATCCAGAGTTACTAGATTTTTTATGTTACGGGAGAGTGAGATTCTACTGGATAGATAGAGGAGGACCAAGTACATATATTCATCCTACAGCAGTGTATACATGTATACATCCAGCAGTCAAGTTTGAATAGGATTCCATCGTATAACTGGTAACCAGTGAAGGGATTTAGAGCTGCCACTGTACCATGATCGCTTCTACCCAACGCTGAAACAGGTGAGACATTCTGGGCCATCTGCAACCGATTGAGCCGTGAAGCTGGAGGGCCATTGTAGATGCAGTTATATTAATACAGTCTCAAGTTAATAACAGCCCCGCAACTTCAAGGCAGAAGAGAGTGAGTGCATGATGTGTCTCACCTTTGCTTGTTGGTAGCAGCAACTCTTAATTACAAGCCCTTGCTTACCTATAGGCATGATCTGCGTCACATTTTGGCCTTAGATACTGTCTCTATCTTTTGCACACTGACTGTTTGGGGAAGTTGCGAAGAGGGTGGCTCTCTCCTTGGTTCCAATTAGGATTATAAATGTCTGGGGATAGATGGAGTTCACAAAGAATTCACAGCTTTAATGTTCCTTAGTACTAATATACTACATATTTAGGTGCTTTTATTACACAAATGCAGTAGTATACGAACCCATATTTCACAGGGATTGCCATTGAATATAGATTTCATCATCAAAATGATATCCCCCAAACCACTCTGCGGAGTTTGACATTGTGAAGAATATTGAGAGTATGTGGCTTGGAGGACCAGATTATGCAGCAAGGTTATCTAATTTGTGTCTAAAAAATTGCAATTTAGGTGGCACATTATATATATATTTTTTAATTTTTAGAGTTTTATATAGCACAAACTAGACCCGAGACATCGAGTATCAGAGCGCTTTACATGAGCACCAGTTTTGTTACAGATGTACACATTCATTTTTTTTAAATTTATTTAAAAACTTTTTATTGGCATTTGCCCAGAATCACAGGATGTTGAGCATCGTTGCTGAGACTTGAACCCGGTTCCCCAGGTCTAGGGTCCACCGCTCTAGCCGCAAGGCTACATCATCATTAGCTAGAAGCAACATTCTTTGTTAATTCTAAAGAATAGGTAGTAAAATGATATGGCAACTGTGGTACATCTATACTTATTTGGTAAACCCTGATGCCATTGTATCACATAAATCCGAAGTCCCTCACCATTGCCCACTGTATATCAACAATTTATTCATGCAAGTATATAAAACCTAAACATTTTAAACAGGGTTTTCAAGCTAACTACCCAACACAAAGATGTAATATAAAACTACATAACACTAATGTGTAATATGTAGCCATCTCTGGGCTCTCTCCAGGCGTGCAACGCCCATTGGTCTCAAAGGGCTTCAGCCCCTCCCCCCTGTCGTGTGTGTCAGCCCGGCTGAGACAGCGTCCCAAGCACAAACACAGCCACACCCGAGTACTTCACAGGTCTTTAAAAGACCATTTGCTTGTTAATGAGGCTTTGTTGTTTTTTCGAGAGCCCCTGCATCTCCACTCTGCATACTGCTGGAAAAATTAGCCCCACCCGAAATTTTTTCTTAGCCCCCCCCGAAATTTGTCTCTAGTTGCGCCTCTGATGGGTGGTTTAAAATACAACAACTCTCTAATAAGAACTGAGCGTTGTATTTTATGCCGTAACATGCCCCTTCATTCATACCATCCTCCACGGCGTTGTTTTCCTTTTGTGCGCTAAATATTTAATTTGGAAAAGATGTATAGAGTTTCGCAGTTGAGTCAGAGTTAACCTGTTGTTGAAATTTTAATTAGGATGTGCCGTACTTAAGCTAATGACTGTTCATCAGGTCTTGTTACTGAGCTGCAAATGAAGCTGCGTCCGACTAATCCACCTTTACCGGGCAACGCTGAGATGGGATGTAATGAGATGCTCGCTGACTGAATTTAATCAGTCTGAGCTGTGTGGCCGCTGTGGAAGTCACAGTTTTAAATTAATCTAGCAGAGATAATCCTCATTAGAGATTATTTCATTATAAGGCTTAACGTTCCTCACAATTCCATAAAGGGGCGAGCTGGTTATTTAAAATGTTGCTCTGTATACTCGGAGCTGTATTGTTTTTTAATTACGCTTCAAATTATATCAACAGTACTGGTACCCATGTTCTTACAACTTCTGCTTCTCTTTAATAGAATTTATTACAAATGGATACCTATTTCCAAAAATGTAATCCACATAACTAATCAACAGCACAATAACAAGATGTTTCCTGTCACAATCTTTAAAATCAACTCTGTTGGTGACATTTTTTTTCCGGGTCTTTGAAAATTGTGTAATCTATGACCATTTTCACTGTGTTTTTAAAATGGGAACTTCAATTCCATGTCCGATTTACAATGTTACTTATTTAAAAAAGGTTTTCAATTAACCTTGAATGCAGTCATTTTGTAAATTATACAGAACATTTTAATAAACAAATACATATATATTGTTAAATGTGTTATTTAATTTCGTTATATTTAACTCACTCTAAAAATAATTTTGAAGCTAGTGCACATTCGTGCATGTAGATGCAACTACTGAGAAGAGGAAGAGGGAAAAACTAACAAATAAAAAATGTCCAAGTAGCAGTTCATTTGGTGGATCCACTATCCACTGGAGCACTAACCTATTTATTGTAAATAGCTTCCAGCATCTGCACAAGTCTACTACCCCAGAACATTTAAATGGAAGATTAAAAAAACCTCTCCTAAAATGTTATTGTTTAAAATTGAAGAGGTAGTGGGTGGTTGAGAGGATAGGTAGCCTTAGAAAACGGATATATAAGGTGGATACCTGGATTTAGCTAATCTCTTGCATTAACTATTTTAGCCCGTTAAAAAACTATATTATGCCAAAAATGAATAAAAGCCCATACAGCCCTCACATTTGTAAACCAGCATCTATGACCTTTTCGAGCGAGCGATCCTTTAACGAAATTCAGACGTCCCTGATTAATTGGGCAAGGCTCAGTGGATGCAGTTCTCTCAAAAAAATTGTGCATTTAACCACTTAAAGGTTATCTCGGTGGCTTAAAGCCATAACACCGAGTGCGACACATATGGTCGATAATCGTTTAATTTATTTGGACATCATAAGAGGTACTGCATATATTTTGAAGGGTCAAACATTTTTATTGACAGTCCTGAAGATGGTCTAGTGGACAAAAGCCTGAATTAGACCGAAACTTCGACAATCACATCTTTTTCTTTTTATTGTTGTTAAATTTTCTCAGAAAAGGTGTCCACAATTGTTACTAGGAAGAACATTGATTTGTATGTAGTTTAAAATTCCGGTTGCTTTGTGTAATGTAATGAATATGTACCCTCCAACAATTCCTTTTTTACAATAATATAAAACTCTGTTGAATATTTACACCTGTGTTTCTAGTATATTTCATGTCTGTACAAGATTGATACATGTGGAAATAACTGTTAAATGTTTTTTGTGATACACTCTGTGACAGGCAAATCAGGCTAGCCGGTCGAGATGAAGTACACCAATTGATTCAAAAGTGGCATTTAATAAATCCCTTGTAGGCGCCTTTACCAGCCAATATAATTTGCCCAAGCCGTCAAGAGTAGATTGGGTTGCCATTGTTGTTGATATTATATCTATCATTCCGGCAGCGCAAGCCTCTGCTTCAGCTCGTATCGCTGCCCGTATTGCCAAGGGTATGGCAGTACAGGGGCTGGACTGTGGAGCTGCACTTTTTGGATACACCGTACCCGTGCTGGGGGCAACTGTTGAGAGGCTGACTGCAAGTCAGAAGGAAGGGCAGAGACACCCCCTAAGGCACAGTGATCGGGCATGAGTGTATTACGCGTTATTCCATTTCTGCATAACAGAGTACCTGACTGTCGTATTACACATTGCATCATTTCTGCATCACGGAGTACCTGATTAGAGTATTACACATTGCATTATTCCTGCATAACAAACTACCTGATTAGTATATGATGCATAGCATTATCTTTGTATAATGAAGTACCTGATCGTTGTATAACGCATTGCATTGTTTCTGCATATCGAACTACCTGATTAGTGTATTACGCATTGCATTATTCCTGCATTATGAATTACCTGATGAGTGTATTACGCATTGCCTTATTTCTGCATAATGACATACCTGGTGGTTGTATTATGCATTGCATTATTTTTACCTTGCAAAGTTCCTGATTGTTGCATTACACATTGCCTTCTATTTACATTGCAGAGTGTCTGATTGCTGCGTTATGCTTTACATTATTTTTACATTGCAAAAAGTACCTGATTCTAATATTATGAACTGTATAACATGATATAAGGATTACAGGTGAATGTTTAGAAGTGCTCATTAATACCGCCAGAACTTACAAGGTCTGGATGGCCTAACAACTGGCCAGGAGAGATAGTACACATATTCATATGTTGGATTTATAGTGTGTGGTCTTATCATATATCTTTTTATATCAAGTTTATACTCGTTTTTCTAAAAGTTGTGTGTAGTCTATTTGTGGTGTCATCTTTGGGTCGCTGTGAGCGTGGTTGCAAATACTTTCCACATTTGCCTTGAAGATAAATCTGGCTGCTCGTACCAAGCTACCGAGGGGGTGAGCGGGCGCTATCTCAGAAGGTGACCTTCCTTACCCTGACGTGGAACCGCGGGTCCCTTTTTGGCCTAAGGTACCTATCACAGCCATATAACACACAAAAGAGCCCACGGGTCCAAACAACTACTAATACAAGGAAGTGACACCCTAAAAAAATGTGACAACTCAAAACTCACTTGGGAAGGTATCCCTTTAAGGACGACTCCCCTGAAACACCAGAGGTGTCATGCTTCATCATAGGGGTGCCTCCTGGCGTTAGGAACCTCACAATTAGTAGTTGTTTGGACCCGTAGGCTCTTTTTTGTGTTATACAATAGAGTGGGGTGCTTGCCCACATAAGTCCCTAATCTTCTAGTGGCCCTCTTTGTGTGTGATACCTACCTCAGCCAACCAGGGATCCCGGGTCAAACACCACTCATTTGTTTCTTTACTGCAATATCCTCTACAGGAAATGATTTTAAATATACAGTTGTAATTACAACAACCTGGCCTTTAGTTTCATTGACATAAAATATTTTTACCATAGTTGTTCATTTGAAGCTGGAGTTTATCACAAGGGAGTCAACTGACACACTGATCCTGATGTTGGAATTACTTGTTTTTCTCTGAATTTCAGAATGTTTTACTGAAATGTATGAGGAAGATATTTAAGAACTCATAGAAAATGCATTTTTTAAGCAGTGTTTCCCAAACTGTGGAATGCTACTCACTGTTGGGTCGCAAGCCAGTTTTTGGTGGTTCGTGAAAGTCCATGCAATAAAGAAATCTGTCTTTAAATTCGGCATTTATCTTGTCACATTTGTTGCATTTTAAGGACAGAGGTCAAATTTCAGGCTAAGTCTTATGATAAATTGCTGCTAACTTTATTAACTTGTGGATTGGTGTTTACCAAATCTGCTCACTTTGCAGCCAGAGAACAAAAAGTAAGATAGGCCCAGAGAGTGTGAAAAGAAAGGTGGTAGAATGTCATTTTTTGTAATACACAACAAAATGTCAATACCTAAAAAATGATATGTACACATTCAGCAGTTAGAGAAGCAAAAATGAAGCACATTCTTTAGTAATTCTGAAGTGTGATGGAAGCAAAGTTTTCAGTAGGATATATATATATATATACTTTCCTTTGCAAAGCACAAATGATAAATATTCCCTGCACCCGATTTCCACACATTATCATTTATTGTGCAATTTAGTTTTACCTGTTATGTTTTTGCAAATTTAGTGCCCATTAAAATGGAAGTTTCTTTAAATGACTGTGCGCTGCCACACGATGCTTCAGTTAGTTTAAAAAATTGCCCGACTCGTGTATATTAAAGCTAGGTAGACCGCAAAACTTTGTCATTCTAAAAAGTGGGTTTAAAAAGCTTGGGAAGCATTGTTCTAGAGTACCAACCACACGTATAACAAATAGAAACACATCTTTTTGGTTATTTAAAGCAGTCTACTTCACTGGAAATTATTTAAATTCTACAGTTGTAATTCCAACAACATGGCGTTCAGAAGTGCCTCATTTTCTCATGAATATAGAATGTTACTGCACTAGTTGTTCATTAGATCTCTGTGAGGAAGCTGCTGTAGAACTCTGGGGAGTCAACTTAGACTTCTGATGTTTGTTGGATGTTCATGTTTTCCTCAGTGGGGCAGACATTTATCTCGCATGGACGTGGAAAACATTTAAATATCTGTGAATTTGTTTAAAATATTTCCTCATTTTAGCTTCTGGAGCACATTCCATACTTCCTATAAGAATATCAGGAGAGTAAACCGTTCTCTGTCAAGCATGTTTAATCAAATCCCAGCAGAGCCTCAGTATTTTCACAAGTTTAAATGCTCAACTCAATTCCTAAAATTAGAATGATTCCACCAAAGAACGATTTTTGTAGTGATTAAAATCTGCTATCGACCTTTTCATATATTTGCTTTTATACCCTAAAGTTATGCCAGACTTTATCCATGCATTTCAAATGAATACTTTAATATGTTACAAAAAAGTTGTAGCCTTATTATCAAAATAACAATTTGTAACCTTGCACCAAAATATTTGTTTGATAAACTAACCATCTAACACGCAATTTTTGAATTTCACCCCATTTGTTAAGGGTCAGACTTATGATAGCAATACTGTCCAAGGGTGAAGGCACTCCAGGGTAGTTAATATCTGGGGTTGAGTAGGGCTCTTGGCTTCACCTCAGGCCCAATGACTCCACCCTTGTCAATAACTATCTGTGAGTGCCTTTCCCTATGGATAATATTGCTTAATTGTAAATCAAACAGTCTACCTTTCGAAAATGCTGTTTGTTTTGGCCCATAAACTAACACTATCTACACAGGAGATTCACAGTCATTACCAGAGATAAGCCTCATTATATTGACCCAGCGGCTTACCAGCAACAGGTACTCTAATACCATATACTCACCTGGGCCCATAAACACACATACGCACTACCTGGCAATAAACCGCTGGGGTCAATTGTTTGTGCTTCTTTATCATTCAAGATTAGTCCCTTCTTATTCTCAACTAATCTTTCACTGATCAAAAGTTCTTTCCTCTGGTCAACGGACGAAATTAGTTGAACTAGTTGAAGGTGAAATGACATAAATATAATCTTCTTACATTTGATGAAATGATCAGACGCAGGAAATATTTGGAATCTTTATCTAGATTAATTTCACATGAACCACTTAAAAAGTACAGTACAGTCTCCATCTCTCTTAGGAAGGAAGATTCAATTAATCAAAACGCATACTTTTATATCAAGCAATGACTTATGCTCAGAAAGGAGAGGATAGAGAGAAAAGAACATTAGCAGATACGCAGAAATTATATCACCTAGGATGGTGAGAAAACCAGCCCCCTAGGCAAGGAGCTTGGAAGGGTCCCAAGGGAAAGATCAGGCGACAAAGGTTTCAGGACAGGATAGATGTCCTATCTACCACCGACGCTTGCGTAGCGCCCCTCTCTGACACTCTCTTTCTCCTCGAGATTCCCCCGTGATCTTCTTCTAAGTAAATTAATTTAAGATAAAGTGGCTCTGCATTCAATTCTTCTTCAGCTTCTCTCGTCATTCTGACAGCATCCTGAGCTCTGCAGCATTCAGCATCGACGTCTCTCTAACAAACTTAGACCTACCTCAATTATACCCTACAATATTCATGTACCGCCGAATAATGTTTCAATATCATGAAACTCCTAACTCTGATTGGACAGGAAAGGGGGATGATCATCACGCCATGCTTATTTTTCCAATTTAATCTTTATTCACAAAATATAATTCCCATCCGTATTCACATCACATTAGAAACACAAGTATAAACTTCATCCATTTCCATTTATCTTAGAGGTTCTCAAGCTGGTTCCCAAGGTGTGTATCCATTTTGACCTTGGACTGCTTTCAAGAGTCACATCACTTCTTCCGGCTTGTTCGTATCACTCATGTGTGGAGAATCAGATAGCCAACAGACTTTAGTTTCATACGAAAGGCCCAAAATACGGACTAATAAAAGAGTCAAAAAGACATATGTTAATTTCGAACATAAATATTTTCACTGTATAGCACCTATCTCTACTCTAATCCCATTAATTTATTTATGCTTTCCCCACATTAGCATTAGTAAAATAGAGTGTTTTAGTTTCGGCAAAGCAGATGCTGAGCATGTGAGGCAGCCATATTAATAGCATTTGCGCAAGTGCAAGAAATTCCCTCCAAGCGCAAGTTCATCATACTGCGTAGATGCAGCTGACGCAAGTGCAGTACAGCTTTCCCGTTAGCGGCCATTTTAGAATTTCACTCAAATTACGTATTAGTAATACACATAGGCAAGCTTCTCTTTCTTGTATGTTTAATGTTGTGCATATTAATCTACACAATACACGATTAATACAATATTAGAAGTTAAATGAGAGGATTGTCTTCAAGCAAGTCTCTTTTCTTCGAGTCCTTCTCCATCAATATGATCAATCCTCATAACAATACATCTGCTATCCCCAGAAACTGCCTGTGAATTTCACTTAGTGCTAATAAAGAATTAGAGTGTTTACCTAGCCCACTATGTTCCTGCACTGGGAGACATGCAGCTTAAAAATACAACTCCTGTGCAGAAGAATTAATATTTATGTGGATATAGTCTCATGTCTGCTAATACACATTGCTGAAGTAAATGAGTCCCAAAAACATAACTTTCCATGTGTTTGAACTACATAAAGTAATCACAGTCCTGTTACATAATTTAAAATGTTTTAATTACTTTTGAATGCAGATGTTTATAAGGTACGACCAGTGCCATTTGTATAGTCATATTTTTAAAAGGTATCTAATTTTTTCAATATTTAATTCACTATAAAAATGATTTGTAAACCAGTGCACATTCGTGCAAGGAGATGCAACTATGGAAGACAGGAAGCGGGTGAAGTGCAATGCTCTCTTCATAGCCATTCCTGTTGAAACCTGCATTGTCACTTAGAGGTACTGGGCTTTCGTGAAATATCCCCATTAAAGCAAGGTCAATGGCAGTGTGAGGCATATCCGCCGCTTGGATGATTCTACCTTAGCTCTAAGTCCACATCTCTCACATTTAAAATGTGTCTCAAACATGCTGATTCTATCACATTGTGTTCAAACCATTTTTCCATTGTGTCCAACTGCCTTACTACCTCTGCTGCATATCATGAGAGGTCAGCTAATTTGCCCAGTTTAACCTTGTAGTTAGTAGAATGCTAAAGAAGCCCAGCAGACCAGGGCCCCTAGTGGCAAAGGGGTTTGATCAGCCCTGTAGCAAGGCATCAAAATTGCTTCATGAGGCCCTGAAGGAATTTCCCATGGACGTATGTAAAATACAAAGATGTAGAGCTGAGTATAATGCAGCACTATGGAACAAGAACAAGGAACTACCAAATGAATCCAGGGGTAAACTGTTAAACGCATGTAGGCTCAAGGACACTAATGCTTTTTGGGTGGAGGCAAATAAGATCAGATCTGTGCGTGCTAAGTCCAACCCTGTTGTGACTAACATCCGCTCGAAAGTCTGGGTAGAACATTTTAAAGAGGTTTACGACCTGAGAGCCCCACCACTATGAAGAGGAGCTCTTCCGCTTAGTCTTGAAATGTATGCATGATGAACTCTTTGGAGGCAATTAACAAGAGTCGACCGAATAAAAGTCTGGGTCCGGAGCGTGTCTCTATGGACATATAAATCATCACTGGATCTTTGGCCCCCCCTTCTTTCTAACTGCTTTAAAGCTGTCTGTTAAGTGGGTATCCCACAGATATACACACTCCCTTAATAGTGCCATTTTTTAAGAAGGGAAACACACAATTCTCTGGGTGTTATCGGCCAATATCCCTGCTGGTTTCAGTGGTGAAGCTGGGGGAGAGCTATTGTAGAGCACCTCCTTACATGGGTTGAGGCAACGGACACGCTGTTAGAAGGGCAATATGGGTTCCTAGGGGGGCTCGGCACGATGGAGTAATGTCTAAACCTACATCTGTTGACCAGTAAATACACTGCCACACAGCAAGGCACTGTCTGCCTGGCATTCATGGATCTTTCTTTTGCCTTCAACAGTGTGGTCAGGTCGAAATTATGGGAGCTCTTATCTGACCTAGGGGTGGAGGACAATTTGGTGCAGTTTTTGAGAGCCCTTTATAATGACCTGCCAGAGAGAGTGAGGTTTGGCCCATTGAGTAAATGCACAGATAGCTTTAAGCTAGGGAGAGAGGTGACGTATGGTCCTTTTTGTATATCAATGGCCTTGGCGCAGCCCTTTCAAATACAGTATTGGTCGCCCCCTCAAATGACAGGAAAAAAGCCCCACTTTGATTATATGCAGATGATGTGGTTTTATTATCTAGAACCTTGAATGGTCTTAATGTTATATTCCTGGAATTTATATCTTTTGTGAGGGTTCGGGATTTGTTACTAACCAAGCAAAGACTTTTATAATGGTTTACGAGCCTAGAAACATTAAGATGTGAGACATCTATTAACAAGGTCATCCTGCTGCCCAGACTGAGGATTTTTAATATTTGAGAGTAGTCATGGATTCTAGGAGCAATTGGGGACCATATATTGCTATGGTGAGGCAGACATTCTTAAAGTCAGTGGGCTACATTTTTAGTGTGACCAAACGCATTGATATAAACACGTCTAGCCCCTCTCCTGGAAGTTTATAAGAGTGTCCCCCGGTCCTTACTTTTGGTTCAGGACTTTGGGGATACTCAAACACAAGATCCCTCCAAGTGTAGCAAAATAGGGTCCTTAGGCGACTTTTGGGTGTCCCACCTGCATTCTCTACCTATATTATACACGAGGAGCTTAGGGTGGTGTATGCTGAGGGCATTATTAAGTTGGCTCCCTTGCTTTTATGGTGTTACTTCTGGGCATATTCACATGCTCACTGAATAGAGAGAACATTAATTATTGCCTTGCGTGCGAGAGAGGCCTGAAAATTTATTGAGTACATCAACTCTGAACTGACCCAGCTGAGTAGGTTGACCCTTTTCACTAACCCTTTCACCATACGTAAAACAGATGTGGCTTGGGTCAAATCCACATTCAAGGAAAGGCGAGAGCCCTGAGGGAGGACCACAAATGTAATTAACAGTCTGTCCCAAAGTGGAGATTTACACTTTTCCATCCCTGAAACCATACCCTTGTTTGCCCTTGGCCAATTTGAGCCCTCAAACGTTTTGATATGCCCCTGTGATGACTCTTCCCGCATAGCCAGTGATAAATCCTCCCCACAAAACCTGTTGCATTTTACTTTCTTTTGTACATTTTATATTGATCCTAAAAAAAGTTCATAATTCCAATTATACGAAAGCGGGGGATCAGAACCTCTATGTTCTCCCTGTTGTCTCTGCAACAACGCGCTTCCCCATCTAGCTGTGTTAGAATTTGTTCTTTCCTAAAATGTGCAATTAGCAGAAGAAAATCACTAATGATTGACTGGAAGTTCGTATGAGGGAAGTTATACACACTTGTTGGAACAATTTTGCGACCATGGAACTATGTTGTACACTTTATATGTACCAGCCTGCAATGCAAGATACCAAGCTAGTGTGTAGTTTTTGGGGCTCGGGCGGAGCTCCGAGATCCTATTAGTACAGAAAGAATTTTTTTTTCTAAAGGGCTCTGGAAAGACACATTCCTTATTTTTTTAATTATCTGAATGTTGATTGGTCTTCGCGGTGATGTATTTTTAGTAGTCTTGATGCGATTGGTCAGTTGTAATTTTCCGGCGCCATTTTGGGCATTTTCTCAGCGGTTACGTGCTCGGCAGTGCATTAATTTTAATTAGGAGCTGTCAGGGTGGCCGTGTAATGCATTCCAGATGGTGTGCGCGCGTTCACCATAGAGCAGTGCGTTTGTCGGGCGCGCGTCCTCCTCACGTGCACACAGGCTTCAGATTTAAAAAGCACGAAGAGTGATTCTCTTAGTGCGCTGAAATGCAGAAGTGGGGTTAAACGGCTCGTCCTGAGGCCAGAAGTGCAAACAGCGCGCGGGTGGGTTTGCCAGCTGAAGGTATAAGGCTGCCTTGTGCGAACATGCGAGGGAAGCCAGCGCCAGAACACAGGCTCCGTTTATATGCCGCATCCTGACAGGCTGCGATAAGGCTGCTGGGGCTTTTCCTGGAGTACACGCTGCGTTTCGGCTCTCTCTGTCCAAGAACTGCCTATACCTCCATTTTATCCCCCTCACCCGTTTCGGGAGAACTAGGGAGCGCAAGGGACATTATTTTTTTTTGTTTGGCAATAGATCCAGTGCGGCGCTCTGACGTGCCACATCTGGCAGCTGACAGCAGCGAAGAAAGTTGGACACGAGGGGCGGCGGCAGCACCTCGGGAGGGGGCTGGAGAGGTCGCTGGCAGAGAGTGAGGCGAGCGGCGTGTGACAAGAAGGAAGACCCGGGCTGGATGCGAGACAGGGCGCGATGGCTTTAATCTCTCCCTGGAGCTGCAGCGTCCCGCTGCTTTTATTTTGGGGCTCCTTTTCCTCAGCCTCCCTGTCAAGCGAGGGGAGCGCGTTCCTGTTCTACACTGAAGGCAGCAGCGGCCACTTCCAAACACTTGGCGGGGAGCAGCAGCAACAGCAGCCCCTGGACCCCGGGACTTTCCTGCCTGTCCATCAGGTAACCGCAGACGCACTGTGTGATTATTATCGAGACGAGAATATATTTTACACGAAACGCATATTCAGTTTGTGTCTTATCTGCATCTCACGCTGCCATCTTCTTCCTCGACACAGGCACTTGTACAAGGGCGGAGAAGGGATGGGCTGTTCTGCTACATGTATGATTCATTACCACAAAAATGAGTTTTTCAGATGTTGCAAGCTTCACGGCACAGCCTGTAGGCATCATTACTCCGAGGGAAGACCCTAAAACATTTCCTTCCATAAGTATTAAATGCAGAACTTGAACTTTAAAGCGACAGTACCCTAAAGACACGTTAGAATGGACACACATCTGTCTGCTTTTATGACGCAACACTGAACCTCTGGGTCTTGTCAGGCATTGCTCGGAGCCAGTACATTATGCATGACAGGTAGCATCGCTGTATATATTTGTAATATTATGCATTTAAAAGGTAAACTTGAGAACTTTGCAAAAGATACTCAGATGAATTATACCTTCTTTCTGCAACTCATACAACCATGGCATTATCCATATATATCTACCAGGTTAGTAGTGAGTAGAGTAGTGAGTAGAGTAGTGAGTAGTGAGTGCAGAGTAGTGAGTATAGTGAGTAGAGTAGTGAGGTGAGTAGTGAGTGTAGTAGTGAGTAGTGAGTAGAGTAGTGTAGTGAGTAGAGTAGTGAGTAGAGTAGTGAGTTGAGTAGTGAGTGCAGAGTAGTGAGTATAGTGAGTAGAGTAGTGAGTAGTGAGTGCAGAGTAGTGAGTAGAGTAGTGAGTAGGACATCACAGGCAGCAGCTGTGCAAGCTTCTTACACTCACAAGGAGACCACAGGCAGCTGAGTTGCAAGCTTCTCCCACTCACAAGAAGGACATCACAAACAGCAGCGGTGCAAGCTTGTCACACTCACAAGAACGACATCACAGGCAGCAGCAGTGCAAGCTTCTTACACTCACAAGGAGACCACAGGCAGCAGCGGTGCAAGCTTCTCACACTCACAAGAAGGACATCACAGGCAGCAGCTGTGCAAGCTTCTTACACTCACAAGGAGACCACAGGCAGCTGAGGTGCAAGCTTCTCCCACTCACAAGAAGGACATCACAAGCAGCAGCGGTGCAAGCTTCTCACACTCACAAGAACGACATCACAGGCAGCAGCAGTGCAAGCTTCTTACACTCACAAGGAGACCACAGGCAGCAGAGGTGCAAGCTTCTCACACTCACAAGAAGGACATCACAGGCAGTAACGGTGCAATATTCTCACACTCACAAGGAGATCACTGGCAGTACACACCACATGAACACACTCCATAACACATAGCAACAATACATTGGCATTTACAATGCCATTAGCTCAAACTCAAATAAATCCGAGCCCGATTGCATTTCTAATGCTTGTTAATGTTTTTGCTATGTGAACAATTCATGTAATTGTGGGGAATTGCTTGCTGCTGGTTTTAATCAGAATTGGTATTTAACATATCTTTATATTTTTTAAGTGATGGATTTTTTGTTATGTATGCTTTTATGGCCAATAAAGTGAATTGAACTCCATCAATTAAAGCCAATACTGACTCTCAACATGCCTTTAGGTTTGCTCATTAATCAACTGCACATATTTACATTTATGTCAGGAAACAGGGACCTTGGTGAGAGAGGAGTTTGTTTCTTCTTTCACTGCCTGCCTCTTCCTTGGTTTTACAGTACAGAAAATCTCATCCCTTCCTTTTCAGCCAGAGGCATTTCAAGGTCTGCATGAACTGTGCATGCAGTTTTTTAAACAAAAAGATGGGGAACCAGGTTTTGGGCCCATACTGGGGTGGTGAGGGGCAGACATACCACAGACCAGCTTGTTGGTGTGCAAAAGGCTGCTTTATTGGAAACAGATGCACCTTACAAATACATACCCTTGGCCTGTGCCGAAAAAAACTAAGCCTCACTAAATATATACTTCCTAACATACCCCGCTCCCCCCACCCCTAAAATTGGATCCCCCAGGCAACAATTATAAACACCAACTTACAATTTCCAACTTTCCTACCTACCTAACTATATAACTTCTTATATCTACCCAACTGTAAACCCAGACCTCATAACTCCCCCCTGCAGTTTTAGGAAAAAACCACCACTCGAAAGTCGTCCTAACGGCTTTTGACCCCCCCTTAGACAACCTGTCCCTTAGGGTATCGGCATACTTCTACGGCCCTATCTAGTGCCTCCTTCAACTGCATAATGTACATCTCAATCCCATACCGAGATAGATGCACTCCGTCTTCCTGAAAAAAGTACACTGCCTCATAGCGTAATTCCGGATATTCTATCCTACCCAAACCTTCCTTCTTGCAAAAACACTTCATCTCCCTGTTAACCTTCCTGTGTGCCCTATCTCTGGCCACCGGCCGTTCCGCTCCTCTCCATATCCGCCTCGTTACCAATTCTGACCATATAACATGGCAGCCTGACCAGCGGCGCCGCACCTCCAACAAATCCCTCTTCATTTGCTTGACTAAAGCCACACCCTTGCACTGTACTAAATCATTCTCCCCTAGGTGTATAATCAGCATATCCGGACACGCTTCCCTCCTGACCACCTTACTCAACGCTTGCAACAGCTCATGCCACAGCATACCCGCTTTTCCCGCCAAGTGACAAACAAACAACCCTGGGTCCAATCCGAGATTCAAACTCCATTCCTTTTCCCACTCTGCACGTTCCGCCCGTTTCTCAAAGGAATGATCCACAATGAGGATGGACAGGACAGCCTACTCAGGCCCCGCTACTGCACCTGCAAAGACACATATGTGAGCCACCGGAAAAAAAAAACCATCAAGCGCGGTCCTCCAACCCCACTCCCTGCAGCCGAATATACATCTTATAGCAGTCCAACTTCCAACGCCCTAAGCGCATGAGTTCCTCCCGCCCCCAACCCTGTCATGCTGCATCCGTCACCGCCCCAATGTGGAACGAGTGTGTCCCAAAAACCCTCGGGTCCTCACCCATGGTGCGTAGGGCGTGCCACAGGACCCCTAACAACTGAGACGCCATCCCCCTGTTATGGTCACCCCGACAGAAAACATTTGCCTGACCCTGCCTGCCGTGCAGACGCCAACAACCTACCCGAAACCACCGGGCACACCGCACTTGACTCCACTGGACCCAGCACAACCCACTTCCCCACCCCCATTGGTCGTTCCTCAGTTCCACGTCCCCCCACAGGATCCCAGGCCCCCCCTGCTCCCCACCAGCTCCAAAACTCAAAAAGCCCCAAAATACATCCACGACATGAGCGTGGAAAACAGTCCAGTCTCCTCCCGATTGTGGTAGATGGACGGCAAAAGCTGAATCAAAGTGCCAAGTAGACACACAATGAGGGGCTGGCGGCAACACACTCTGGCAACCTTCTTCCGCGCCCAACCTTCCAACAAACGCGCGCCCAGTTCCCCCGCAGACGGTGCATATCCCCACCACAACTTCCGCATGAAGGCGACAGCTGCCATTTCACCAGCAATCGTCACCTTTGACATCCCTTTGTCCATCATTTGCAGCATAAACTGCACCACCTGCTTGCACCGCCGCCAAAGATCGTCCTGCCGCACCGCCCCACCATCCCGAAATTCCCACCATGCCTGTTCGTATGCTCTCCAGGTAGAAACCACCACCGAGGCTCTTACGAGCTGTACGACCCGGTTTCTCCCACGTGCCACAGCCCCAGCAGCACCGGTGTCTTGTGTTCGTTTGCCTCCGTGGCTAGCCCATGGAACCTCTGCCACTGTGAACGAGACAAAGCATCCGCAATGTCCTTGTCCACCCCGATAACATGGCGAGCTTGAAACAAAATATCATGCTCCAAACACTTCATAATAAACACCCTCATGAACTTGAGCACCTGCGTGTCCCTGGCAGACGGTCTATTAATGACCTGTACTACCGCCATGTTGTCTACCTTAAAAATCACCGCTTGTGCGCCAACTCCTGCGCCCACACCTTCACTGCCACCACGAGCGGGAAGAGCTCCAAGAAAGCAATGCTCCGTCCCCCAATGTGGCAGCCATTCCTCCACACACCCCCGCACCTGCCATCCACCAATGCCACCATAAGCACCTTCTTGTCCTCCGGTAGGCGTGCTTCCATGGCCACGGCGTCGAGCTCTAAGCCCAGAAATGACAGCACTGTACTGGGACCATGCGTCTTTTCGGGCGCCAAGGGCACACCCGGGTAATCCATGAGTTCCGTAAAACCGTCCAGCTGCTGCTGGCAGTCCGCCGAACCAGGCCGTCCCACCAAGAAGAAGCCATCCAGGTAGTGCGTCACCGTCACCTTACCAGTGTGCCAGGAAAAAGCCCACTGCAAAAAGGTACTGAAGCGCTCAAACAAAGGGCACGAGATTGAACACCCCATAGGCAGCGCCTTATCCACAAATATGTCCCCGTCATACTGGATCCCCAACAACTGGTGATCTTCCGGATGCACAAGTTGGAATCCAAATTACTGGGTCCCGAGACCTAGCTCAAGTTTAGGAAACTGAACTAAATGATCAGTGTAACCTTACAAGAAAGAAAAATTTCTTTCTAGTGTCCCCTCACTCACCGGGGTTGCCCCACGGTGACATGCTTCATCATTGGGGCCATCCCAGCTCTCTACGAAAAGGGGCGTGCTACGACTCACGAACTACGCAGGAACACTTAAAAGTGAAAGACTATGTGTGGTGCAAACAAGTGGTGGAATGGGTGTAAGTGAGTTAAAAATAACGTGCTTAGTGGGCCTCAACAGATTAATTATGCTCCTAGGCAGGTATGTTAAAAGTGGGTTGAATATCACTGTAAACCAACCTGTAATGAGGATTGGTTCAGTGAAAGTGAAAGGTCAACATGTTTCATGCTACCCCTAGCCTTTCTTCAGGACCATGCCGGGACCAGCCCGGCATTTGCCACTCCCATGTCCCTAGTTTAGGGAGTGATAGATTAAAAAAATACACTTATTAACAAAGGCATGCGTTCGTATTAGAAATACATACGTTTGTACTGATTTCAGATGCTGTAAAGAGAAAGCACATCATTGGTAGCATTCATCCCCTCCCGGTGGGAAGGGTCACATAGTATACCTTCATGCCGCACACATCCGGTGCTATGGTGGATGGTTGCACCATATTGGTGCGTGCAGACTGCCATGCCAAGTGTTGGACGTTTAACTGTGCCGAGTGATTGTGAATTCTCACATAAAAACAAGACAGGCCTTAATGTGACCAAAACGATAGACACGTAAAACATATAACAGATACATAGGTAAAATAAGTCTCTCGATATTTACTTTGTATTGTGCTTAATAGCACTTCATGGTCTCTCAGGGGGTTCGATTTCACCTATTGGACACACTGCTATTGGTCCGTAAAGGAAAAAGAAGGGGAGATCGATAATTATCAGTTCGCAAGCTGGCAATCGATATTTGCATAGACGCCAAATCCGATCTCTCATGGTTCCGTGATGAAAGGTTACTTACTTCCTAGATGGTGAAAGCGCTCGATTATACCTAATAACAGCCTCCCCGGGACCGCATCTTACTCGTCTGCTGCTCCGGTAAGATTAAATGGAAACGGGCTTCCGGGTTCCTCTCCAAACCGCTAGACCGAGAAGTCGCGGCGGCCATATTGGGAGTGTGCTATTTTGTGGTGCAATAAAGGGTATTGATAAATCGTGGCGGTTTTACATGGGCGAGTAACGCGTGCCAAAGGGAAAAATATCTGATACGATAGTTGTTCAAGGAATGTGAAAAGAGAGTTTCTGCCACACATTTATATCGTGATGCGGGACTTAATTGATATTGGTGGCTCTCACTTGATTATAGTAAATGATGGTTACTAGTCAGACGATTGTTTTTAAGACAATTATTTTGGGAAAGTTATTTTACGGTTACTGAAGAGAGCCCACAGGTAACTGGTCATCTTCAATGTGCAGACTTTAGCAGGTTAAGTAAATGCCGAAAGAGTACGGTATTATAGGACTTAATAACACTATTGTTAGCATAGTTACAATAAGGGCTGCGGCAGTCATACTGACCTTTCATGTCCTTCTTCGGATAGTGGTATATAAGTCACAATGCACTGTGGTTAATATGCATTGATATGGGTGCCAGGTTCAACGTAGGGTCATAGATAAAAAGGGGGGGGGTTACAACGATAAAAAAGTACCACAAGATAGAAAAACAGAGGATAATACTAGTTTCTGAAAGCGCCCCCCGGAATGTCGTCATTGAGTCCTTGGGTGTCCGTATGAAGTTTAAACACCCATCGTTGTTCACGCTCACAGAGTATTCTTTCTTGGTTTTCTTTAGTTTTTACAAATTCCAGCACCACCCTTGTCATATCATTGGGTGTATGGTTCTTTTCAATGAAATGATTCGTCATGCGTGTTGTTGCTCGTTTACACCGGATGTTGCCTCTGTGTTCAACTATTCGGGTGCTGATCTTATGTGTGGTCATTCCAATGTAGTGTAAGTTGCAACTACAAGTGATCAGGTACACAACTCCACTGGTATTGCAATTGGACATCTGCTTCAGCTGTCATGTGACATTGTTATTAAAGATGACCGTCTTTGTGGTTGATGTTAAATGACACACACTACAGTTGTTACAAGGGTAGTGGCCCGTTGGTAACGGTTGAAGTCTGGTAGTGGTGTTAGTTGGTTTAGGACGAGTGTGGACCAAGTGATCTCTCAGATTCATCCCTCGGCGATGGCTAAACATCGGCATAGGTATGTTGAGGTCTCCACTGTTGACAATCGGCCAATGTTTTTTTACTATTTTAGTCACTTGATCCGACACTTTGTTCAAAGTTGTGATGCAAATAGGTTGTATGTTCTCAGTGGTATTTTTTACTTTTGGTTCTAACAGTGCATCTCTGTGGTTATTTCCCGCCCTCTTTTTGGCGTTCTTTATTAGTTTGTTTGGGTAGTTCCTTTCTTTCAATTTCAAGCTCAGGTCTTCTGCTTGCATAAGGTAGTCATGTTTGTTTGTGCAGTTCCTCCTTAACCTTAAGAACTGTCCAAGGTCAGCAAACAGTTTCTTGCTGTGGGCTTAAAATGTGTTGTTGTCCTTAAAGTTCCTCCATCTGCCAGAATGTTCAAGTCCAAAAATATCAAATGGGATCCGCTCATGGTATTGGTAAATTTAAGGAAACTGTCCTGTTGGTTTAACCAATTGAAAAAACAGAGAGCCTCAATCTCATTTCCTTCCCACATTACTAGAACGTCATCAATGTAACGTTTCCATAATGTAATATGGTGCCTGTAGGGATTGTCATTACTCAAAATCTTTGTTTGTTCAAATGATGCACATATAATCCTGCTATGCTCGGCGCGAAAGTGCTGCCCATGCTGGTCCCGTGTTGTTGGCGGTACAGTGTCTCCTCCACGCGAGCCTCCTTTGCCCGGTTGTCTACTTTCAGTTTCGTTTCAGGCGCCTAGTCCTACTTGACTTTGTTTCGATCGCCCTGGCCTGCTGCTTTTCACCTCACCGCTGTTCACCGACTGGTGCCTCGGCCCTCTGTCACTTATCACTTGGTGCTTGGTTTGCATCTTCATTTCTATATTGTTGCGGGCGCCTCGATTTTAGCCATTTTTACAAGGTCTAGGGCTACCCTTCGGGGCACACGAACTAAGATGGCCGCCAAGCCTGAGAGAAACGCAAGACCAGACCGGCAACGAGAGGGGGCTCCGTGCAATCAAATGTCATGGACAGATACACCCTTGTCAAGGGCTCTCCGGGTGGATCAGCTAAATCCCCGGTCACGATGGGGGCAGACTCCCCGCTGGATGAGGAGCTGTCGTTGAGGGACGTCATGGGCGCCATTGCCGGGATGAAGGCCTCACTGGGTCAACAGTATGAGGCCCTGGCCCACAAGTTGGATACGGTCGCTGTCGATGTTACCTTGATCAGGGCTGACCTTGCGAAAACTAATGAGAAGGTCAAATCCCTCGATCTAAATACATCTAGTCTTGTTACTGACATCTCCGATTTACAGGCAGAGGTCGGTAACTTGCGAGCCGCCCGTGACTATCTCACTCGCTGCCTGGACGACTTTGAGGGCCGTGCAAGACGAAACAACGTCCGTCTGGTTGTGGTCCTGGAAACTTCGGAAGCTTCCTCGGTGGACCTGCTGGTGGAGGATCTGGTCCTGAATCATCTTGCACCCAAGGGCCTCAGCAAGTTTTTTGCTGTTGAACGTGCACACAGGATCCTGGGTGGTCCGCCTAAGCTGGGCGCCACTCCGCGACCCATCATTGCTCGGATTTTTAATTTTCGGGACAGGAACGCAATCCTGCAAGCGTCGCGCCTATCAGGTCCTACGGCTTATGAGAACACTGCAGTCAGCTTCTACCCGGACTTTACCCAGCAAGTTCAGAAACAGCGACTAGGATTCCAGGGGGTGAAAAAGAGACTGAGGACTAGAGACATGAAATACGCCATGCTTTTCCCGGCCCGGTTGCGTGTGGTGTACAACGAGCGAACATTTTTCTTTGATCATCCAGGGGCGGCAAGTGACTGGCTGGACACATTGCCCCCTGGCCCGGATCGTTCTGAACACTCTGGACACTCCGGTGGTGCGGAGGGAAGCCCGGTGGAGCAGGAATAAGGGTCTGACTCGGCTCCCGGTCCATCGTGTTGACTTTTGGCTGTGGTTTGGTGCTATGCCACTATTGCTTGCCATCATGCTGTTTTCTTGGGGTGTGGGCGGGGGGATGGGCGAGTCTCCCTCCTCTGGGGTTCTTTTTGTAGAATAGTTGTATGTTAGGGCGACAGGCACACTGCAAGTTGGGGTGGCTTTTGAGTCTTACGCAGGGGTGCGGGGTGGGGGGTATGATGTATGGGGATGATTGGGGGTTGGGGGGTTACAGTTTTCGTTTCATTGTTTTCTTCAAGGCATATTGTCGATGATCTCCTGTCGTATAGTGTTGCACACGGTGTGGGGTGGGGATGGGGTTGACCTTTGGGATGGGGGTTAGGGGACTTGAGGTACTGTGTTGGAACGTGAACGGGTTGCGAGATAGGATTAAACGGGGCGTGGTGTTGCAGCTCTTGAGACGGTTGTCCCCTGATGTGGTCCTGCTTCAGGAGACGCATTTGCTTGGCAATACGTGCCACGCAATGAATAGGCGTGGCTATCGTCTCGTCGCGCACTCGGGTTTCACTTCTGGCTCCAGGGGGGTGGGCATTCTGGTTCGGAACTCCCTCCCTCTTGCTGTTGATGACATCATCCTTGATGACAGGGGACGATACGCTGCCATTGTGGGGCGATGGGAGGGAAGGGTTGTCACCTTGCTCTCTGTCTACGTGCCCCCGGGTCTCCAGACTGCCACTTATGCTGATCTGGGACGAGTGATTTTGGGATTACCCGAGGGTCTGCTTGTAGTGGGTGGGATTTTAACTCTGTAGTGTCGGGAATGTGTGATCGCTACCCTCCCCCCCGAGACATTGCGAAGTCACAGTCCTGGTTGGGGGATTTCCTGGAGGCTTTGGGGCTCACCGACTGCTGGCGCCTGCTTCATCCTGGGCAACTGCAGTATACCTTTGACTCTGGTGCCGATGGCAGTCTTTCGAGATTAGATTATGTGCTGATGCCCTCCTCCCAGGCCTCCTCCATACGGGAGGTGAAACATCTTGCTAGGGGTATCTCGGATCATTCCCCACTGTGGTTGGTTGTGGACGCTCATTTGGGGTCGGAGGGTAGGGTGGCCCCGATCCACTCCTGGTATCTCCGAGACCCCAAGGTTAGGGCGGAACTAATTAAAGCGATTGACCACTACTTTGCCGAAAATGTGGGTTCTGTGTCCTCCTCTGTCACGTTGTGGGAAGCGTACAAAACTGTTATTCGGGGCCAGGCTCTCTCCATGATTGGCAATGTCAAGAGAAGTAGGCAGGAGGAGGTTGTTCGTGTTGAAAATGACATCACCGTTCTTGAGGGGGAGTTGGAAACCGAGGTCACCCCGGAGAGGCTGCACCTTTTGTGTCTGAAACAACTTGAGTATAGAGCGCTGGTGACTGATGCTGCCAGGGAGATGAGCAGGGAGCAACAGGGACGACTGTATGATGTGGGGGATAAGGCGGGGAAATTGCTTGCTTGGCTGGATAAGAGGGAACGTGCGAGTCGGGTTGTCCCTGTGATTGTTGACGTGCATGACGTGAGTATCACCGACCCTGCTGATATTGTTGAATGTTTCGCTGACCACTTTCGGGAAGTGTATTCCCCCGTTTCTGATAGACCGGAACAGGACTCCCACTTGCTCCTGTGTGATATTTCGCTGCCACGTTTGTCTGACCCTGACAGGGATCTTCTAGAGGCTCCGCCCACAGTTGATGAGGTTTCTACGGCTATTCGCTCGGTTCGCTCGGGGAAGGCTTCGGGTCCTAATGGGCTCCCGGTGGAGCTTTATAAGCTCCGTCCAGATGTGATAGCACCATATCTGCGGTCGATGTTCTTGGAATCATTGGAGGCAGGTTCCCTCCCTCCCGACCAAAGGCTGGCTTCCATAGTGGTGATCCACAAGGATGGCAAGCCGCGTGACCGTTGCGCCTCCTTTAGGCCCATATCATTGATTAATGCCGAACCGAAGATTCTGGCCAAAGTACTTGCCACTCGCTTGGTCACGGTTATAGGCGATCTGGTTCACCCAGATCAGTCCGGATTCATACCCCATCGTAACACAGCACTTAATCTTCGGCGCCTGCATGGAGTCCTCGCGCGAGCGGCGACTCTGCGTGAACCTGCCATCTTGGCGTCTTTGGACGCCACCATGGCGTTTGATACGTTGGAATGGCCTTATTTATGGGCGGTTCTCTCTAAATTTGGCTTCGGCCCCTCTGTTATTGCCTGGGTGCAATTGCTTTATACCGACCCCTTAGCCCAGGTGTTGGTCAACGGTCGTGTCTCGGCCTCCTTTGCTCTTGGTAGGGGAACGTGCCAGGGCTGTCCTTTGTCCCCTCTCTTGTTCACCCTTGCTTTGGAGCCGTTGGCGGCATGGCTGAGATGGGAACCGTCCTTGACGGGCATTAGATGGACTCCGGAGTTTGAGGACCGAATATCCTTATATGCAGACGATATACTCCTATATCTTACGTCGCCTCCGAAATCGTTGATCGTCCTCTTTGACGTTTTAACTTCTTTCCGTAAAAACTCCGGTTTGGTCATCAACTGTTCGAAGTCTTGCATCTATGTTTTATGCGGCGAGGCCCCTCTCCTGCCTCGTGGATGTCCTATTTCGGTGGTGCGGTAGGGATTCAGGTACTTGGGGATTTTTATCACCTTGGACCCTGTGCTCCGTTATGAATGTAATTTGTTGCCCCCTCTCCAGCGCCTCCGTGCCGATGTGACAGCGTGGGGCAGGTTCCCTCTCTCTCCTCTGGGACGGGCGGCATTATTTAAGATGATGTCGCTCCCTCGGTTCCTTTATGCGTTGCAGAATACGCTTGATGTTGTGCAGGCCGTTACTTCCGGGAGATTGAAAGTCTACAGAGACAATTGGTGTGGGGGGCCGTTCTCGTATTGCTCTTGCGAAGCTGACGCTCCCGTGGTATGACGGGGGTATCGCGCTCCCGGACATCCGCCGCTACTACTGGGCCTCTCAGCTGGGGGCCATCAACCATTGCACTTACGGTCCTTTGCCGAGCCCGGCGTTTGAGATGGATAGATGGCTGCTGCCTGGTGGCGACTACAATAGGGCTCTGTATGCGAAATCTGTTGGCGGATCTCTCACGGGCCCCACTAGGACAGCGGTGCAGGTGTGGCATCGCGCTACAGTGGCCCTGGGCTGGGCTGATAAGCTGACCCGTGCTACCCCGCTTTATGCATCGGAAAAACTTGGCTCCCTCTTGAAGTCGAAGGGTTTTGATAAGTGGGGTGTGATCGGTATCAGCAGGGTGAATGATGTGTGGATCAAGGGTAGAGTCAAGACGTTTGAGGAGCTGAAAGTTGAGTATGACTTGAATGATAGAGAATCCTTTCAATACGTGCAAATCCGACACGCGGTTTTGTCTGTGTTTCCCCTGGGCTCGGATATTCCGGAGGCGTCCCCGCTTGAAGATCGGGTGCTAGACGGGCATGTCCCTGACAGCACGATCTCACTCATCTACAAGAAGCTGATCAATGCCAGATCCGACTTACTGAGTAACCTTTGAGAGGTGTGGACTAGTGACGGTCTGGAACTCGACGATGAGGATTGGCAGGCGGCGATTTCCTCCCCGAAGGAGGTGGCTATCCCAGCGCGCCTCCGGTTTGTCCAGCTCAAAATTCTTCATAGGGTCTACGTAACTGGTCCTCGTCTGGTGCGTATGGGGTTCTCTGTGGATGGACTGTGCAGGCGTGGTTGTGGTCTGGTGGGTACGTTCTTCCATATTATTTGGGAATGCCCTGCGGTTATGAGCTATTGGACTCGTGTGCATGAAGTGATGAGTGAGGTCACGGGTGTGCAATCATTGCCAGAGGCGAGGCGGTGTCTGTTGAATGTCTGGGAGCCGAATGATTATGGCCTGGCGCAGCTTCGATGGGTGACCTTGGGTATTTGATTGCCAAGAGAGACATTGCTCAGTTGTGGGGTGCCCAGAGGCCACCGACAGTTCTGGTGTGGCAACAAAACATGGACTGGTGCATGTTTAGGGAAAAGACATTGTATGTTTCCCGTGGCACGCCCCGCAAATGGGGGAAAATTTGGAATCAATGGAACGATTACCGTGGTGGCATCTGTACTCCCCCTCCCTCGGGACTGGATACTGACCTGTCATCCCCCCCAACCTGATGTTTCCTCCACGGGAATTTATCTACTTTGCTTACTCCTGGACTCCTCCCCCTTCCCCAGTTTCATCACATACTTCTGGCATTTGATTTGAATATGTATCCCCCCCCCAGCACCGACATGACGTACTTGTACTGTATTGCCTTGTTTTTTGTTTTTTTCTTTTATGTTTATTTGTTGTTTGCATTTAATAAAAAGATTTAAAAAAAAAAAAAGAATACTCCATGAGCGTGAACAACGATGGGTGTTCAAACTTCATACGGACACCCAAGGACTCAATGACGACATTCCGCGGGGCGCTTTCAGAAACTAGTATTATCCTCTGTTTTTCTATCTTGTGGTACTTTTTTATCGTTGTAACCCCCCCCTTTTCATCTCTGACCCTACGTTGAACTTGGCATCCATATCAATGCATATTAACCACAGTGCATTGTGACTTATATACCACTATCCGAAGAAGGACATGAAAGGTCAGTATGACTGCCGCAGCCCTTATTGTAACTATGCTAACAATAGTGTTATTAAGTCCTATAATACCGTACTCTTTCGGCATTTACTTGCCCTGCTAGAGTCTGCACATTGAAGATGACCAGTTACCTGTGGGCTCTCTTCAGTAACCGTAAAATTAATTTCCCAAAATATTTGTCTTAAAAACAATCGTCTGACTAGTAACCATCATTTACTATAATCAAGTGAGAGCCACCAATATCAACTAAGTCCCTCATCACAATATAAATGTGTGGCAGAAACTCTCTTTTCACATTCCTTGAACAACTATCGTATCAGATAGTTTTCCCTTTGGAATGCGTTACTCGCCCAAGTAAAACCGCCACGATTTATCAATACCCTTTATTGCACCACAGAATAGCACACTCCCAATATGGCTGCCGCGACCTCTCGGTCTAGCGGTTTGGGGAGGAACCCGGAAGCCCGTTTCCATTTAATCTTACCGGAGCAGCAGACGAGTAAGATGCGGTCCTGGGGAGGCTGTTATTAGGTATAATCGAGCGCTTTCACCATCTAGGAAGTAAGTAACCTTTCATCACGGAACCATGAGAGATCGGATTTGGCGTCTGTGCAAATATCGATTGCCAGCTTGCGAACTGATAATTATCGATCTCCCCTTCTTTTTCCCTTACGAACCAACAGCAGTGTGTCCAATAGGTGAAATCGAACCCCCTGAGAGACCATGAAGTGCTATTAAGCACAATACAAAGTAAATATCGAGAGAATTATTTTACCTATGTATCTGTTATATGTTTTACGTGTCCATCGTTTTGGTCACATTAAGTCCTGTCTTGTTTTTATGTATGAATTCACAATCACTCTGCACAGTTAAACGTCCAACACTTGGCATGGCAGCCTGCACGCACCAATATGGTGCAACCATCCACCATAGCACCGGATGTGTGCGGCATGACGGTATACTATGTGACCCTTCCCACCGGGAGGGAATGAATGCTACTAATGTTGTGCTTTCTCTTTACAGCATCTGAAATCAGTACAAACCTATGTATTTCTAATACGAACACATGCCTTTGTTAATAAGTGTATTTTCTTAATCTATCACTCCCGAAACTAGGGACATAGGAGTTGCAAATGCAGGGCTGGTCCTGAAGAAATGCTAGGGGTAGCATGAAACATGTTGACCTCTCACTTTCACTGAACCAATCCTCATTACAGGTTGGTTTACAGTGATATTCACCCCACTTTTAACATACCTGCCTAGGAGCGTAATAAATCTGTTGAGGCCCACTAAGCACGGTATTTTTAACTCAGTTACACCCACTCCACCACTTGTTTGCACCACACATAGTCTTTCACTTTTAAGTGCTCCTGCGTAGTTCGTGAGTCGGAGCACGCCCCTCTTCGTAGAGAACTGGGATGGCCCCAATGATGAAGTATGTCACCGTGGGGCAACCCCGGTGAGTGAGGGGACACTAGAAAGACATTTTTCTCTCTTGTAAGGTTACACTGATCATTTAGTTCAGTTTCCTAAACTTGAGCTAGGTCTCGGGACCCAGTAATTTGGATTCCAACTTGTGCATTAAGACTTTGGAGGGCGACCTAGTCTCTCATTCCTCCTTCTCCCCCTGTCTTATATCTGATCTTCCAGATGCACCGGCAGCAGCCTGAATGCCGACTTAATGTCGCCTTTTGTCATGAGGGCTCCCACACCCACCGACGCCACTAGCTGCCGCGCCACATTCACGGACGAGTATGACACTGAGGTCAGCTCCGTCGATATGTAATCATTTACCGACCCCCCTTCCGGCCACGACAGATGCTGAATCAGGCGAAATTGCCCAACCTCCTTCTTTAGCACCACACACGTTCTCCACCCACTGAGCAATCCGAGGACCCTTATACCCCAAACGGAAACCCTCCCGGAACTCCAGGCGCAAAACACCCGCGTCTTCGGTCCGTGGATAAGACGCTAGGAGGGTCTCCAGCCGCTCCAGCCTAACCGGCGTAAGAGCCTTTTCCCAGCGCCCCTGACCCCCTTTTTCCTCCCCTGCCCCCAGTCTGTGTCCCTTCTGTCGCAGGCTGGTGTCACTGCGGAACTCCTCCAACCCCCCAGCAGTGTACCACCTGTTGGTGCTTCCCACACTTGGAGCACTCATGCCGAAAGCGGCAATACTGTCTGCAACAAGCGCCCTTGTTGTAGTCCCGTGCATTAAGAAACAATGCCCTGATAGGTAAGGATGTGTAGGCAATTAATTATGCATGCATACAGCATTACTCACAAGGAAAGAAGGAGAAACCACATTAATTTGAAAAAAGATAGTTAATCATCTTTATATTGCGACATAAGTTCATGGTCGGAGAATATACAGTTAGAGACAGCACTGCATAAATAAATTGGTGACAACCATAAAGTACTTGGTGCTTAAAGGTGATTGTGATGAGAGTGGCGACGCAAGTGGAGAAGTGAACAGCAAGAACGGCACACTGTGACAAAGTGCAAATAATGTACAGTGAGTGGCTCCGAGGCAAGTGACAACGTGATATCACAATACACAAAGTTTTTTCAATTGGATGTTGAGCCACAGAAGAGGAGTACGCCTGTTATTAAGCTGTTAGGTCGACGGCGTTTCGATCTATATTAGTTTGGATCGTCATCAGGACTTGGTTGTCTGAATTGGGGCGTGCTTAGTTCAATTCCGTGCGCAGGGAAAGTCCATAAATTATTCAGAAGTTCCCATGAATCGGTTGGGGGCAGCCTAAGGGGTAAATCCGGTTCGCCAAGTCAAGGTGATCCGAGGTCTGCATTAGGACACTGAGGGAATCAATGCTTGAAGCGGCCGTCTGTGATCAGCCGTTGTGTCAGCACGACTCCTGAATGAATCGGCGTGCTGTCTCAGGAATGGATCTGGGCCATGCTCCGATCGCGGCGTTTGTGACAACCCCTTTGTCTCACCCCCCCATGGGTGGGGCGAGCCTGAAAGGAACAAGGCGCCAGCTGCAAGCCGCTGGCCATGTAAATGGTCCTACCAAAATTCTCTCCCCCATCGTCCGGTGGTACAGGTCTGCATCAATCTCACCCCACTTCGCATCCAGGTACCCCGCCAATCGCGCCCGAAACTCCTCGTCATAGTGTAACCACGCGTATCCCCCATATCTGGCCTGCGCCCTCTGGATCACCTCCATGTATTTGAAAAGCACGACCGCCCACCCTGGGCACTTCTCACAGTACAAGCTGGCGAATATCAAAAACCCCGCCGACCAATTTCCTATGGTCAAAGGCACCTCCGGCCTCTTCACCAATTCCTGCTCCTCCTATGTCGATCCTTCCTTCGCCGTCAGCTGACGATGGAGGAGCTTCAAAATATCTACATAATCCCCTTCCCAAATCTTCTCCTTGGTGGCCAAGGACAGGTGCGCCCCCAGGGGCTCTGTGATGCCCATATATGAGAGCTTACGCACCGGTAAGTCGTGGCTCTCCTTTCCACCGTCACCCCCCTTGGCAACCCCATCCGGCTTAACGGCCCTCGTCCCACCGACGCCCTTCGTGCCCGGGCCCACCCCCATGTCCTTCACGTACGTCCCTTTATTAAGTCGCATTCCTTCCTCCTCTCCCTTGGCATCAGTGCCCATGGACCCCGTACCCCGGTGGGCCCCACCTGACCCACTCCCTGCTCCGCCACCTTCCTTACCTGGCATCAAGGTCGGCGTCCGCACCAGATCCCGCCGCCTAACCAGTTGAGCAGGGGGGGCTCTCTCCAATCTGCTCCTCCACGGGGCCTGCATCACACTAGGAACAACATTACTCTGTCCCCCCCTTCCCGCCCCACCCAAATCTTTCCGTCCTCCGTGCTCTCCTTGTCATAATCCAGCTGAAGCCCTTCATATCCACATCACGCCAACGGCCGCCCTCCATGGGCTCCAGCCGACTAAGCCCTGCCTTCTCCCTGCAGTTACGCCAAAATTTCCCAAGTCCACACTCTCCCTTCTCCTCTCCTCCGGTTCCATCACGGGGTCCCGATCAGAACCTATGGACCTCCGCCCCCTTCCCCCTGCGGCCATTTCGACCCTTCGGGGTGGGGCTGGCGGGGACCTACCGCCCCGGCTCTCATGGGCTCTATCGCACGGTCCCTCGTGGGAGCTCGACCGCCCGCATTAAGCAGAGCCGGCCCATCCTCTCGGCGGTTTGGAGCCGCATGCTGCTCTCCCGAGCACCTCACCAGCCCTTCCTGTGCGGAGAAATAGGTGGAATCCAGCATGCCGGGGTTAATATGACTCCATGGCCCTGTAGAACCCCCCGCTTCCCCCCATGCCCCCCCGTCCCCCTCCCCATCCTGCTGAATGCCCCCCTCGATGCGCCGGGGTGTTCCGCCACCTCCCCCACCCCCTTTTCCCCCAACTTCCCCCCTCCTCCTCCCCACACTCCAAACCAATGATTCCAATTCCAGCCGCACCGACCCCCCACCCCTCTCCATGTGCCCCACCCAATGCCCCCTTCTCAGGCCCCCCCCACCCCAACCCCCCCACCCTCCATGCGCCCGATCCCGCTGTGGAAGCCAGCCCGCACCCTAAGGTCCGCCAGTCCAGGCCGGCCCCCACCCCCTCACCCCCCCAATTCCTCACACCCGGACCCCCTGGGCCCGGAACAGCAATCGCTGTCATCCGCCCCCCCAAGGGACATCGGCCTGGTCACCCCTGCCGCACTCCCAACCCCCTTAGTGGCACCCCGGGCACTCACCCTCGTCGCACCCTCCCGTCCTCCCCCCTCCGCTTCCAGCCCCTTCCACAAATGTAATCTGTGGCCGCAGGGCCATGCCCCACCTCCCGCCGCCTTCGCCCCCTGCGTGCCGCCTCAGCAAACATGCGGCCACGCTGAACACTCTCCCCTTCTCCGTGGCCCCGCCCCCAAACGCTGCCAAATACGCTCCACCGCCAGCACATCGGCCATGGCGTCGCTCGCCACACGCCGCGTCGGCCTTACCTTCACACCAGGCCGCAGCAGGTCCATGCGGCCTGCCTCTTCTAAGAGGCGGAGGGCCTCCAGCACCTTCGGATCTTCATACGCCGACATGCGCCCACAATACAGTGACTAAGAGGAGAGCGCCAAAAACCACGCCCAGGCCAGCCAGTCACTGCCACGAGGCCCACGCAGGACAGAAGGCTCCCAGTAAGCCAAACTTCCACCTGCGACAGGGAAGCCCTCAGTACATCACCACAGCCAACTAACACAGGCAAAACACCAAGCCAAGTCACAGGCCACAAAACCTAAGCAGAGAAACCAAACAGATAAACCCCCAGGACACCTACAGCCGGCTGCTGGGTCACTACCACCAAAATGGTGGGTAGTTTCCCAAAATGTCTGGCTAAATATGCCACTAGCCCAAAGATAACCCAAGACCAGCCTAACCAGCCCAAAAGGAGCCCACAAAGCCCAACCAGCCCAACTTAGGTGCTGGCTGCCTCGATAGCCCAAGACCAGCCCAACCAGCCCAAAAGGAGCCCACAAAGCCCCCAACTGAGGTGCTGGCTGCCCCTCGCCCCTCGCCCCCCTGGGCCAAAATCACCCGGGAGGGCCAGCCTGCCGCTGGTCTGCCGCCCCTCCCAAAGCCCTATTGTAAAAACTAGAAAGACGTGGTACCGGATAGATTCAGCCCACTTCAACCAATTTGGCAAATTAAGTTGCAATAGTACAACGGAACCATGTGCTCTAATATAGCCAAACCTGTTTGCTGAGTTTGAGCACTAGTTTTATCCTTTCACCTCCTTCTCTTTTTGCCCCCAGTCCGTTTGTTTAAAGCCGGGTTTTAAGCTGCCATAATGTCTTGCAATGTTCTTATTTTTTTTCTCTTGACCTTCAATTTCGTGTGTGACATGCTCTTATTATTTATTTGATTTTTAAAGCATACAGACACCAAGAGGCTGCTTAGTGCTTGGATCTAGAAAAAAAGGGGGAAGATCAATCAGCAACTCAACTGAATACGAACAGCAAAATAAAAATGTTTTTCAGAACTCATCTAAAAGCCAGACAATTACTCATGTTTCTAATTTAAAGGGGAACATTTTCCACAGATTTGGGATTAGATAACGTAAAGAGTGACATGCAGTACAGGTCTTTTTTACCACTCACACAACACACAACTGGTTTTCTGATCGCAGACAACCAGCAGAGAGTAATTATTTTGCAGAGTATTTATATAATACTTTCCTTACGCCTTTCAATGCCTAAAGTGCATTCTTAGTTGCTGAGTAAGAAGTTGCTCTGTAGGTATCCTTACATAATGCGTTGTAGTCCTAAAAGGGATATGAAAGTGCTTCAATCTTTCTATCTGTTTCCTTAGCCCACTGTGGGTGCATAATAGAAAGCTAATTGGTTGTAGGTTGTTCTGTCGTTGGGTGCCGTACAGGTAAAAGTAGGTTTTAGTAGAGTTTTGGATAAGGCTTTAGTTAGGTAGGTTGTTTTTGCATAGAGTGTGAGGAATACTTGAAGATGTGCATGCAGGAAATTATACACACACATAGCAATCAATCAATTAGGAATTGTAGAGTGTGGCTGCATCACCCATGAGGGTGTGAGGCACTGGGAGAGCCTGCTGCCTCTTCTGCTATTGGTTGAACATCCAGGTCTTTAGATCCTTTCTGAACTGCTGGAGTGATGGTGAGGCTCTGAGGTGCAGGGGGTGGTTGTTTCAGGTCTTAGCTGTCAGGTGGGAGAAGGAGCATCCTCCACAATTAGTCCAGTATACATTGATATTGTTATATGTGGGTTGCTATTGCTAATATATTGAGGAAAGAGTACATTTTGGTCCATCCACAATTGTGTAGCAGTATTCCAGCTCCTCAAATACATTTCTGATTCATCAAGTAGCGTGTTGATCTTATCCCACTGGGCAATTTATAAATTGCCATGGAATGCTCAATCACTTTGACATTAAGATCCTAAAAGATATTTTAGAGCTAGTATCGTGCTTTAGTAAAAACACGTTTCTGTTCCTATTCTGAATTCTATATGGTTGTGTCATGATTCTATTGAGAATGGTGTTCCATATTTTTCTGTTCTGTATGGAGGAGGATCTTCCATCTATATTCTTTTTTTCTGAAATGAGAAATGATTAGTAGTGTTGCTATTTCAATCACAGACTCCTCCTTTCTCTGTAGAGTTTGTTTGGATGAGAATTTGTGCAATTCTTTCAATTTTCCTGTGGGAGATGCAGAGGCGCTTGAAGGATATTTTTCTTGTGACAGATACACAACAGGGCATTGAGGATAGGGGTGATGTGGTGATGCCTACTTAGACTAAAAACTTGTCTGTGGTGTCACTCTGGAGATGGTGAAATTTGTTGATTTAAGAGTCCAGTGTCAGTTTGCTGATAAAAGTGTAAGCATGAACGCACTAGATCTATTCAAGCTTGTTCCATAAGATGTTCACGATAATGCTCATCTACCTTTTGAGTGAGAGTTTGGAGTCTATGACCACATCCAACGTCTTTTCTTCGGAGTGTGTGGTTGGAGGAGATTCAGTCTCCATCGGCATGATGTAGTTGGATCATATGTTTTACATGTTCCACCAGTTAAGATCCATTTTAGAAGGATTTGATATTGAGTGATTTTGTAGCATACAGTAGTTGTTTGCCTTTAGGCATTTTTAAGGTTGACAGGACATAGAAATATCTAATTTTTCTCTCCCATCATACATCCTGTGCTCTAAACAGACATATTTAAAATATACTCTTTACTCCTCAGCGAAATAGTCTCTCCATATTTTGTGGTTTTTCTTTGCATATTGACTGTGCATGTATGTAACATGTGTACCATTGTAGTTCTGCATTTTGTCCAGGAGCTGTAACATTAATGTTACTCCAGCTCAATGCTCATTCAAAAGATTTATTTCCTAAAATGCATGTTGCATCAGACAGGATTGGGTGGCATAGAGAGAGTTATGAATCCTCCTTAGCTCATCATGAAGGACGTTTCCTGGACCATGCAGGAACGTGTCTGTGTACCACATATCTTTGTACATGTTGCCTTGTACTTTAGGCTCCTTTCATATTCTGGTCACCCATCACTGTAAACCATTGTCCAAAATTCAACATTAACAACCAGCCCGGTCTTAAGGAGAGTTAAGATTGCAAAGATAACAAACCAGCTTATGAGGGCTATAGCAAAATGGTTGAGAAGGACGGGAGGAGAATTGTGAGCAATGTAAACAAACCCATTGCAAGATATTGTCTTTTTTGATCTCACGAGGAGTTATGTGCTTTGCCTGCCGTCATCGAATCTTCAAGGACATTTTTCATCTCTGTAGGTTTTCCTTCCGAACTGTGCCCCGCGTAAGGAGACCCTTGAGACATGTCAAATAAACTGCTCTGTACGGGGTGGCACTGTGAGTAATGTTTTCCTTTCCTCAGGCAGTCAAGAAGCAGTTTCAACAGATCTTCTCAGCGTCCGGTCCTTGACAAAAGTCACAGATTCCAGTCCAGGCTGGCTTGCTTTATGCTTTCCTCCTTCCGAGGTACATGAAATTAGAATCATAGAGGAGGATTAGAAAGGCACAGATCATGAATACGCCTAGGGACTAATCAGTCTGTAATATGTGATATGTATAGCCGTCTCACTATTATTTAATTAAAAGATAACTGTTCTCCTAGACTGCATTGGTTTGTTTTTTTCTGCAATCAATGCATGTCATTCTTTATAAATCACTGTTAAAATTGCTCGATTCCTGCCTCGCTTAATTCCCGCTCAAAAGAACTGCTGTGGTCCTGATGTGCTGCAAACATCCTGACCCAGATTGAGTCTTTCCTAACCAGATGTATAGTTAGCATCTATTTTTATGTTGAGTCCTGTTTTCTGAGTTTTGAGTTCTACGTATAGTTGGTGGTGATTGAGCCTTTTCAATGTTGATGCCCAAATTGGGACTCACTGCCTTTAACTAAATTAGGGATTGATGGTCCTCTGAAATTCTGCTGTTAAATCAAAATGCTCCTTCATCCAGTGGGGTATATTTAAAAGTAGTTTTCTATAATTATGCTAGTTCATATGATACCCCTGTAAATGATCTTTGGTGTGCAATTCTGCATCCTAAGGCTAAAATGGCAACATACGACTGGGTAGGTGAAAGTGTGGAAATTTGAATAGGAGCTAGGAAAAAAACTCATTTGAGGGCATTAGATTAAAATTCAACCTTGAAAACTTTTTCACCATGTGGATAAGGAGGCTGTGCCATCGAGCGGTTGGTGCATTCAGACCATAATAGCCTTAGCAGCCACAGTAGAATATTGGAAGGAGCGAGGACATAGTTGCTTGAACAGCCACTCCAATCCTGCCCACAATTCAATCAAAGGTCGCCTCCTGTGCCCAGAAACGGTTTAAAAATCAGTAGTTTATCTGAACTTTACAAAACCTTACTGCCGAAGCTGGAAATCTATTTTGTATACGGGGTTTCAGTTTACTGTGTTAAGAGTGCAATTATTATGTGACATATTTTGGCTCTGTGTGAGTGTAACGAGGGGTGTCGGCCTTCCCAACAAACCAGTGACTCAGTACCCCCTACTGGGGATTTATGCCATGACCCACCCCTCTTATCTTCACAGCCGGACAGCTGGAGATACACCGAGGGACAGCAGTATCCACAAGACGAGGGTGAAGACGACCGCGGTCCCTTTAACTGGCAGGCTCTAGGTGAATGGGTGGAGCCTACAACGCCCTCAAGTACTGACGGAGCAGACGAACAGGTGTGCTTGTTCACCGGAGGTTTGGAAGGAGAGAGCGGAGCAGAGTCGAGTACGGAGTTGGCAGAGGAAGTGGAGTACGGAGAGACAGAAGAGCATAGCAGACCCGAAATACCATCGACGGAGGAGAAAAGGACAAGGGAAGACCCGTTGACGGCGCGGGAGCCAGAAGGCCATCGGCAACACGAGCCGCCCAAACGCACGCCAGGAGGTGTGTGGCTCACAGAGGTACGGTAATTGGGGTTGTGAGGAGCACTCCGATTTAAACTAAAGTTTTAAATTCCTCCAATGGTGCAATGATTAATCGGGAGAGTCACTCCTGGACATTTGAATGTGTGGTAATGGTGAGTTTTAGCCCACCTAATCATGCACTGTTCACTTGGTGCTCCGCACCTTAAAAAATAAAATGTTTAAACAAACTATTTTTTGATTGATGTTTGCAATTATTTATGCATTTATTATACTTATTTTTCTGTTTTTTGCTTGTTATTTTCAATTTTTCATAACACTTGCTTTAAACATTTATCATTACATTTGCATCAAAGCTTGATATACATAGCATTATTATACAGACATTTGTAGATAAGCATACAATTATACATAGGCCCAATGCATTTCGGCACCCAATGTTGTGCCTTCGTCAGGGGCAATGCTGTAAGAAATGAAAAGATATTCAATGTAAGGGTGAAATATGATTTGTATGGTTGATCATGAGGATGTGCAATTATATTAGAGTAATAGCGTACCTGGTATCAACTAAGTTGTTATTGTTGGTATGCTTGGATGATAAGTTGTATGCCAGATGCACTGTGTAAATAAACGACAACAAAATAGAATAATGCTGAGGACTGATAATGTTGTAATGATTACGTTCGCTCAATCTTGGATAATGATCACTACATACCTGCTTGTCTTGCTCTTGTAAAGCTGTAACGACAAGCGTTCGTTTAGAGCAAATTAAAGTCCAGAGTTTGAAACAACAATGCCGTGTTTCAGAAAGATTAGGCACCCTACCTTGTCTTCGTTATTGGAGTTCTTAATCTATAAGAACGAAAGAGTGATGACGCTGTTACTAACCCATAAATAATATAAACGACCCAATCTCACGTTCTGTTATTCTTGGATGTAAAATACCTGTTTTGCTAAGATACTCGATTATCGTGGAAAACGCCGCTGCTCGTCGCGTGTTTACTCAGCTGGGTCTCGGGAGACGAGTGCATATAATATCAAATGCCGCGTTACGCGTGAACAATGTTGAAACAAAAAACGGACTCACGATGTAACGGTCCCCAATGCGATCGTTGTTGTGCGCACCATCTTTGGATTGTAATCAGACTGATAACAACTATATTCCATTATGTAATCGTGCCGGGGCGTGTGATAATCGCCCTTACCCAGATAAGATGATATATTAAAACGTCGTAAAGGGCTCAAGATATTTATGCCGATAGCCGAATTACTAAACTCAAAAGGTGTAGATATGTGTATACACGTGTGTGTGCGTTTCTATTTATGATCCGGGCTAGTGGTCAGTGAGATGTATCTGTGAATGAGTGTTGATTTGCAATATCGGAAATACACAATGATTTCAAAAAATGATATTCACAGTGGGTACCAGAATTAAATTAATCATGAGTCACCAGAAACTATACATAGGGCACATATTCACTGATGCAATTATTAATAGATTACATCTACATCGCTATTACTGAGATGTTATTTATGGACCATTTGGCATTGGAAATATCAGAACTCCTGATTAAACGTGTCTAACACTAGTGTTGACTCTTGTAAACGATATCATTGTGTTACATGCATTAGGGTAAACATTACTGATTGGACGTACCTTCCCTATGGGATCATGATGCTATACCTATAGGGTTTTAGATGAAACCAAAAGTGATGCTAATATTAAATCATAACGCCTATAAAAAGCAAGCCAGATCATATTTGTCATTGAGACCTCTTGGTGTCAGGGTATTTAGGTACTTAATCCAAAAAATTTCTCGCTGCAGTAACCTTTTATGGTTGTCTATTCCACATTGGGTTTGTACATGTTCAATGATGAAAAACCTCAGTTGGGCAATAGTATGTCGTGCTTCTTTCCAGTGTGAAACCAGTGGTGAGGTCATGTTGTTATTGCGGATACGGCTTTTATGCTCAGTGATCCTTACTTTTATTTTGCGTTCCGTCTTCCCTATATACATCTTACCGCATGGGCATTTGATGGCGTACACCACATTTCTGGTGTTGCAGTCACTTGAATGTTTTAGGTTGATAGACTTGCCCGTGGTGGGGTGTCTACACGTATTCCCGGTAATCACATTGTTGCAGTTTGTACAGTTCAAACATCTGGTGGTGCCATTATAGTCGATCGGTACTGTGGATGATTGCTTCCGTTTAAGTCTTTCCCTTAAGTTTGAACCACGGGTATATGCATGTAACGGTTGATCTTTGAAAATTCCATGGAAATCAGGTTCAGTGGATAAAAGTTCCCATCTTTTGTTCACTATTTTTTTGATCCTGGTAGACAGGGTTGTGTATTTGGTGACAAATACCATCCTATTCTGGGAAGTTTTTTGACGTGGTTTTAGCAAGTCCACTCTGTTCATTAGTTGTACTCTGGCCATTTGTGCTGTTAGTTCATCTGGTGCATATCCTCTGTCTTGGTACTTTTGTGCCTGATGCTCCAGTGTGGTTAGACAAGTTTGTTCATTTGAACAGATGCGTTTGATCCGGATGAACTGGGATACTGGTAAATTCCTGATGAGATTCTTCGGGTGAAAACTTGTGTATGCAAGTGCACTGTTGCGGTCTGTGGTCTTTGTATACAGTGATGTTTCAAATCCGTCGACTGTTTTTGTAATTCTCACATCCAAGTAGTCGATGGTGTCCTTGCTTATTTTGTGAGTGAATTGAATCCTATTGTCAACTTGATTCAATTGATGGATTAAATGTTCAAGTGATGCAGGGGTGTCATCCCAAATTAAAAAAATATCGTCAATGAATCGACTGTACATTTTCACATGACGCCATTCAGTAGAAGACATGAGGTTGTCTGCTTCGTACTGTGCCATAAATGTATTTGCGTACGCAGGAGCCCCTGCGAAACCCATGGCTGTTCCATTCAATTGCGCGTAGAACTCCTCCTTCCATATGAAATGGCTGTTATGTAAACAAAATTTTAGAAGTTGTAATACAAATTTTTTTTGGGTGGTTGGTAAGTCTTCCATTTTGAGCAGTGCCCATTCTGTCGCTTCTAGTCCAGCTTGGTGAGGTTTAGAGGTGTAAAGTGCCACCACATCTATGGTGCACATAATCCAGTGCTCTTGATATCCTTCCTCTATCCATTTCAATTTGTTTAAAAAATCTGTCGTGTCCCGTATGTAAGAACCCCATTGTTGGACAAATTTTTGTAGATGGTAGTCAATGTATTTGCCAAGGGGGTCAAAAATTGACCCACAACCTGACACTATCGGTCTGAAAGGTGGATTGGTGGGGTGTTTGTGAACTTTCGGGATCATATACAGCGTAGGTCGTCTAGGGTTGTTTTGTGTGAGATACATCACTGTTTGCTGATCTATCCACTCGTTTTCTTTGGCTGTTTGTAGGATGGTATTTAACATTTGTTGTAATGTTGTAGTAGGGTCCATTGGTAATTTATAGTAAACATCTTGGTCGGCCACATGTTCATTGACTTTACGTTCATAAAACGTTGTATCCATAAGGACAAGGGCTCCGCCCTTATCTGCCGGTTGTATCGTGATTGTTACATCATTTGCCAAATTGTTAATGGTGTTCAATTCTGTTTTGGTCAAATTGTGGCGGTGGCTTCTTTTGTAGGTTAATGCTTGTAAGTCTTTTTTAACCATTGCCTCAAATGTATCTAACATTTTATGAGATACTGGTGCTTGAAACACGCTCTTTGGTTTGAAGGTTGTCTCTGTGGTGTGTTCCCGCAGTTCTGTGGGTTCCACCACATTCTCAAAATAATGTCTGAGTTTTAATGTGCGCATGAATCTAAAAAACGCTCCTTCAGTCTCTAATTCATTAGTAACCACTGTGGGTACAAATGTGAGGCATTTGTTTAATACTTTCGTTTGTGTTTTTGTGAGTGTTACTGATGATATATTAATGATCAGACCACAGTCCGTCCGCTCCTCAATTCTTTTCCGGCTGTTTCCTCGCCTTGTTTTCCTTTTGTTACTGGTGTTTCTGCTTGAAGCGTTGGTGGTTGTCCTTGAGTTTGGGCCTGTGACAAAAAAGCCGGGTCTCTGCTAGTGGTTGCTTGAACGCCAGCCTCTGTGGATAATATGACACCCTCTTGTGTAGCTGATATTGGTCCCCTGCGTATTGATGTTTCTCTGTCTGTGACCAAACTTTCTTCCGAAGAGCGGTTTGATGGTGGTGTTTTCTTAGGTACAAATTGACGTCGGGCATAGATGTCAGCCCATGTATACACTTCGTTAAGTTTATAGTCTATAGTGTCACGTTTATATTTACGCAATTTGCCCTCCTGTAATTCTTTTTCGTATTTATCCAGTTTGATGTTAATGTTGTCCAAGCTTATCTTCCATGTATCTGTTTCCATTCTGGTCTCTAATTCTGACTTTAGTGTGTAAATATCTTCTTCCAATTCACGTATCGTTTTGGCTAATTCCTCTATTATAAGCAGAATCAAATCCAAAGAACATTTGTTCAGTATGCTGTGAACAATGTTGAAACAAAAAACGGACTCACGATGTAACGGTCCCCAATGCGATCGTTGTTGTGCGCGCCATCTTTGGATTGTAATCAGACTGATAACAACAACTATATTCCATTATGTAATCGTGCCGGGGCGTGTGATAATTGCCCTTACACAGATAAGATGATATATTAAAACGTCGTAAAGGGCTCAAGATATTTATGCCGATAGCCGAATTACTAAACTAAAAAGGTGTAGATATGTGTATACACGTGTGTGTGCGTTTCTATTCTATATCTTAGCAAAACAGGTATTTTACATCCAAGAATAACAGAACGTGAGATTGGGTCGTTTATATTATTTATGGGTTAGTAACAGCGTCATCACCCTTTCGTTCTTATAGATTAAGAACTCCAATAACGAAGACAAGGTAGGGTGCCTAATCTTTCTGAAACACGGCATTGTTGTTTCAAACTCTGGACTTTAATTTGCTCTAAACGAACACTTGTCGTTACAGCTTTACAAGAGCAAGACAAGCAGGTATGTAGTGATCATTATCCAAGATTGAGCGAACGTAATCATTACAACATTATCAGTCCTCAGCATTATTCTATTTTGTTGTCGTTTATTTACACAGTGCATCTGGCATACAACTTATCATCCAAGCATACCAACAATAACAACTTAGTTGATACCAGGTACGCTATTACTGTAATATAATTGCACATCCTCATGATCAACCATACAAATCATATTTCACCCTTACATTGAATATCTTTTCATTTCTTACAGCATTGCCCCTGACGAAGGCACAACATTGGGTGCCGAAATGCATTGGGCCTATGTATAAATGTATGCTTATCTACAAATGTCTGTATAATATTGCTATGTATATCAAGCTTTGATGCAAATGTAATGATAAATGTTTAAAGCAAGTGTTATGAAAAATTGAAAATAACATAAGCAAAAAACAGAAAAATAAGTATAATAAACGCATAAATAATTGCAAACATCAATCAAAAAATAGTTTGTTTAAACATTTTATTTTTTAAGGTGCGGAGCACCAAGTGAACAGTGCATGATTAGGTGGGCTAAAACTCACCATTACCACACTCACAGATGTACGGAGCATTATAGCGGGCTGGGTTGGGAGAAAGGGTGGGTCCGTGACGTGACCTCAGACCCCCGTTTGATACTAATTCACCCTTTTCCCTGCACCCCTACACCCCTCACACGCCATGATATCTTTTGCACGTGTGGAAATCCCTCACTCCCTTCCCTGGTACTATTGAATCTGATAACTACAGGAACTGATATATATATATCCTCTCTTGCCTTTCCCCTACACGGCTCGAGGCTACCAGTCGTCATCACGGAACCTGACGAGAACAAGCCCCGGAGAAGTCCCGGACGTAAACAAAAAGAAGAAGAAAGCGCAAGAAGGAAAAGCCGAAAAGAACGGAGCCGGTCCCCCCCGAAGGACCCCCTTTCGAAAGACCTGTACTGACTTCTTGTTTCACAAAATAAATCCCGCAGTAACGAAAACTAGTATCTTGCCCTTTTCTACACAACCCGCTACAGTGAGGCAGGTGTAACTCATAACAGTAATTTACTTTCTTTGAATTGAGCACTTGCTGTGAGCAGTTGCAGAGGTTCAAGCAAGGCCAACTGGACACTTGCCAATTACGGCAAACACTTCGCATTATAACATGAGATAAATGTTAAATTCTCAAACTTTGTATTGATAAGAGACTGCCATGAACCAAGGAAGGTGCTCACTCCCCTTGCAGTGGTCTAGGATGAGTGTCCAATGTTTTCTGGAAGGTTACCAGGATGAAGGGATGCCAAGTCATGGGCGAGCATGTGCTAGACTGGGACACCCATGCCGGCAATGGTGGGCGGTAGATGAAATGATGTCTTCCTCGAGGAGAACCCAGAAGGACTCAACATATGACACATGCATGCAGGAACAGTGGTTGGAAAATGAAAAATGTACAATGGAAATTCTCATTATGAAGCATGTCTTAAAGAAACTGGTCTACAGCTCACTCTACTGTGCACCTTCTTGCTCCATAGCACATAAATATGAGCGGATTCACTACTAAAGTGCTTCTCAACTGTTTGCCTTCTGCTTAATTAAACGCTCTGTTTTACCCAGCAGTTCCAAATAATTCTTCATGTCTATTGCTCCAATGTAATTTGATTCTATCTTTCATTCTGCTGTACCTGAATTCTTGCCAGTTCCTTTTCTGTGCCACTCTTAATTATCTTCTGTGTTCCTCAGTTTCATAGTCTTTCTATCTGCAACATCCCTTCATCTGTGGCTTATCTGAGTGTGCCTACGCATTCTCAAGATACATTCTCCAGCTACCTTTAACCCATTTTAAGAAATTGAGTTTTTGGTTGAGGGGAGGTGGAAGCCCCACTCGGACACAGCCAAAATCTTTGATATGATGAACCATTTTTAATAAATAAAATGATACCAGAATGACAAACATCCAGTCAGTAGATCCAAAGATGTTCAATTTCAAAATGATTTAAAATCAAAATTGCTTCTAAAAGTTCAAAGTCTGACTCACCGTCAGTTGGTCGCGCTAGACCTGGCCAAAGTCAAAAGTTTAGGCTCTCCACTATGGAGCATGGTTTGGATACAGGGACCAGGTTACTCCTGCTGAAAACTTACCTTCTCAAGTCTAGCTCAAAGAGGTCCATTTGCATTGGAGAACCATTTTATCTAACACTGGATGAATCTTAACCATCTAAAACTCAACCCTGGCAAGACCGAATTGGTACTGCCAGGGAAAAGTGTGACCAGCTGGGGCCCACATTTCTGGCCTGAGGCTTTTGGTCCTCTTCCTACCCCCTCGCCCTCTGTGAAGAGCCTAGGGGTTACTATAAACACCGACCTCTCTCTCAGAGGGCAAGTGGGCTCTGTGGTTTCCAGCTCTCTTTTCCAATTGAGGAAAATCAGAAAGATTTCCCACCTACTGACCCACTCAGCCCTCGTGCAGGCAGTACTAGCACTGGTCTTGTCCCGCCTTGATTTCTCAAATGCTCTTTACACAGGCCTGCCACTATATCTGTCAAATCGGCTCCAAATAGTACAGAATCAGACGGCAAGGCTTATTTATAAACAACCAAGATGGCAATCAGCCCGCCCCTGTTTGCAAAAACTCCATTGGTTGCCAATGGAGCGACGGGCCACCTTTAAAGTTAGTTGCCTTGTTTTCAAGTCACTGCACTGCAAAAGACCTAAATTTATCAATGACATGATTACAAAGCATGTTCCTAAACGCAACCTCCGCTCCTCCCACTTACATCTTCTGTCCACTCCAACTATCAGACTCAAGAGACAGGGAGGCAGCGGGTTTTCCTACCTAGCGCCTAAAGTCTGGAATTCCCTTCCCTTGTCAATCAGGAGCTGCAACAATCTGTTACGATTCAGAAAGGCCTTTAAGACCTGGCTGTTTAAACTAGCTTACTAACCAGCACGCTATTCTATCACTCAGCATCAGCGCCATGAAACCTTTGGTGACCGTGCGCTTTATAAGCTCCTGTAAATAAATAAATTAATAAATAAATAAATAAATAAATTGGAGAAGGCCGGGAGGAGCAGGTTGAGGGCCGCCTATGGTCATTGCTGTAGTGAGAAGAGCAGGTTGGGTTTGGCGGACAGTCGTCGCTGTAGCATGAAGAGTCAGTTGGGCGTCGTCGATAGGGGTTGCTGTAGCTTTGCTTTGGTCATCACAGGCTGTCACTGCTTTAGCATGAATTGTGGGTCTCGCATTGTCGGTCTGTGGACATTCGTTGGCACAAAGAGTAAGCTTCACTGGAGCTTTGCATTGGAGCTTCCCATGGGCGGCAGACTCTTGTTGTGAACAGGCCCAGTCGCGAGGAGCCCATACTTAAGGCTTTTTACCTTTTCTTTCAGGAGCATCGCTTCCATTGGTGCCAGCCAAGGGTCCAGGACCTATGGGCACCTCTTGGGTATCAGGACTCACTCCAGTAGAAGCTAGCAGATCCAGTTGCAGCAAGTCAGCTGAGCAGTTGCAGTGTGACATCTGAAGCTTGTTGTGTCCCTGTAGCTCACACAGGAGGTTAGCCAATTGGCCCTTAGAATCACTCTGACTAGCCTGGGATCAAGGGAAGCAGATCCAACCTTACTTCTCAGTCAGCAAGGCGGTGCTCTGGGAGCAGGTCAGTCCTTCTACTGAATCTCCCACAAGTTCAGGAGTGCTCTGATGAGTGGCTCTGGCGGTCCAATATTTACACCTGGTAACAGCCTTTGTGTGTGTGTGGGGGAGAATCACTGCCCTACTCCACAACTTGGTTTGGAATCTTCTTTTCCTTCCCCTGGTCAAGGTTCCAAACTGTCGGGGTGTCAAAAGGCTGGCAGGCCTGGTGTCAGGTTCCTTTGCTTGTGTGCTATAGGCAAGGCTTTTGAAGTGCATGTGAGGCTGGGTGCAGATCCTCCACAGACTTGTCCGGATGGTCCAGCCTGTCCACAGCGCTCCCCCCTTTGTGTCACTGTTAGGTGGTAGTACACAAGCACCAATAACAGAACACTTTCCAGTCATGTGATCTAGGGCACTGGCAGTGGCACAGTTGGAAGGAACAACAAACTACCAACTTTCTAAAAGTGCCATTTTCCGAATTGTGACTTAAAAATATGACTTTCCCAATAAAAAGGAGTTTAAATTACAAATCATTTGACCATTCATAGTATATTTCTATATGGTTCCAATCTAAAGTTAGCACTTATTAAATGTAGTAATGTAACCATGGGAGAGATATGTTTTTAGCACTCAAAAACAACTATTTGAGTTTTTCAGTGCCAGGACATGTAAAACTTAAGTACTCATGCCCTACATTTTCAATACAATGCACCCTGCCCTTTGGGACAGACCTTAGGGCCTATCTGAGGGTTAACATATAAGTAATGAAAATGCATCACTTCTCCTGGTTTCTTCACCTTCACCACTTTCTATTTAAGACACCCATCTGCTTTTTCCTTGTTTGTTGTTTCTCATCATCTTCTTTTTTTCTCTCTTTTCTGTCCCCTTTAAATCTCCCTTGACAACACAGCTATCTTCAAGATGTATTGTTAGCAGTTCTTTAAAATATACGTAGAGCGGGGTTTGACTCCACCCAAATAAGTTTCATACTTCCACTCAATGCTGTTGGATGTTTCATTCCACCTTCCAGAAAGGGTTTCTTTTGGAATTTATGAGAGACTACTTTACATTTGAAAAGTACACAAGGGGGAGATTTACGAAGATTTTGTGTCGTGTTTGAATCACAAAAGTGACACAATTCGCCACAGAATCCTTTTTCCAAATATACTGTCCAACGCTAAACTTGTTTAGCGCTGGGAATAATGGAAAGGTAATGCAAAGCAAAGCAGGGCAGTGCTTTACATTAGTCAAGGCCATGGGCGCATACCAAAGGTGGAGCATGGGCATTCCCATTAAACCACCAGAGGTTTCTTACGCTAAATCCAATTTACTAAATAAAGTAGATTGGGTTTAGCGTGCAAAAACTGTTCCCTTTCATCGTAGGTGAAATGAAGAAGAAACGCTGTTATTTCCCCTGCTGTGGCCCCCAGCACAGCAGGGGAATGTCTGTAGCAGGGAAGGAGTTAAAGGATGAACTCATGCCTTTGGCAGTGCTTGGTTTATTTCTCTCCACAATACAATTATCTGTCCCTTTGCCTATATTTCGTTCCACCTTAACTTATATATGTTTCCCTTTTGTATTGTTTTCTTTCACCACATTTCATTTACTCCTCGTGACCCTCTCCCCCTCAAGTGTTCTGAATTGCTGTTATCAAACTAGCAGGCTCAACTCCTCCTCTATATCAGAATTCAACATGCAAATGGAAATGAAAGAGATAACCATTAATAAACATATACTAAAATGCATACTCTCACTGAGACTGCAAATTACAAACATTAAAAGTCTGCAGTGAATAGAAACATTTCTCTGGAACAAATAGTGTATTTTTTTGCTGGCTGTTGCATTTGGTAAATAACACTACTATTACAAACTGCCAAATGTTCTGCTATAGCCTTGCAGCCAGCTGTAGTGGGCTATACCTGTCATTAAAGGCCCACTCCAGCGATGAAGGCCCCAAGGAGAAGGCCTTTGACAAGGGAGCAGGACTTTAATACCGGTATAGCCCATCTACTGAGGCCTATAAGGTTGTTAGAAATTTCTGCCACTACAGGGCAGAATGGTCTAACAAATTACACAAAGGCTTCACTGAGCCTGAGCGGATTGAAATCCCCTCAGGCTACATGAGGTCTTTTTTCACAGCAAAAGCTGTAAAGGACAACATTGGAATGTTGGTGCTTCGGTCATCTGCCATCTGTAAAAAGCATGGAGCACTCCATTGTTTTCAATGCCACTCCCAACATTCCACTGTTCTAATATATCAATAGAGATAGAAGTAGCATGCACTACCGGCCATTAAAGGCCCGCTCCAGCATTTAAGGCCAGAGCCGAAGGTGAGGGCCTTTTACAAGGGAGTGAGCCTTTAATACCCGGTAGAGAACACTACGGTGGGCTCTAAGGCTATTAGAACATTCCGCCCCAGAGGGCAAAATGTTCTAATTTGTAAAACATTGGCATTGCAGAGCCCGAGGGGGTTGAAATCCCCTCTGGCTCCTTGAGGCCTTTGTTCAAAGCACCAGCTGTGAACACGCATTCGAATGTTGCTGCTCCTGGCTTCTACCAACCATTAGAACCACGGGGCACTCCATTGTCTTCAATGAAGCGCTCAACATTCCAGTGTTCTAATATAAAATAAATATTGTCACACTAGAGAGGAAAGAAAAAATGCATTCTGCGATCTTGATGGTTGACTTTTGACTGTTAATTAAACATAATTGCACAGATGTGTTTTGCCTCATTCTAGCAAGAATAATAGTCTGGCTTAGAGGCCGACGCTGTCAGCATTATTCCTCTAATACAAAGTGAGTATTAACAATCAAGACCCAAAGAAGACCTGTGTTGCTTCAAAATAATCATTTTTCAATGCTAAAAGCACCTATATGCTTTTTATCTTTGCTAGTTGGCAGTTAAACCCAGGCACAGACAGTGCAGCAATAGGCGTTTCTACATGGAGAGGTAAATCTAGAAATATTGTTGCTCTCATGGCCCTTTGTGATTACCGACAAAAGGCATCTACAAAAGGAACGATAACGAACAATGGACTTGATGATCATATTACGGTCTGTCCATTAAAATAATGGACAGGTGGTCCACCTACGTGGGGGCAGGGTTAGACTGGCCTACAGGGAAATCAGGCAGTGTACGAAAGGCTGGTCTGACGGAGTATAGACTGGAGTTTTGGATGTTTGCGGTCCTATTTTAATATATATTTTTTAACATCTTTTTATTGGCAGTTTGACATTTACAATGGTGTTAAACAGCTTATAAAGCATACTGCTCAATATGTATGCAACAGGTGGCATATCACATCACCATACAATGCAGCAAAATTAACAACAGAGCATTATAAACAAAGCCAACATTAGACAGCTGTTTTTGAGGATGCAAAAGTGAGCGTGCCAAAACATAGGCGAAGATTGCATATGCCAGATGTACAATCAAACAGAACATTCCACATCTGTAATGAACGTATCTTGACTGAACCCACCACATGTGACAGGCTTAATGATTTCACAAGTATCAAATGGGAGAGAGAGGAAAGATACTGAAGCCAATTCACTTCCCCACATATGAATGATTAAATCAAAGAGAACTAGCTTTAATTGTTGGTGCTCCTAGTGTATGCTTGTACAGGGGAAACACAATTGTATTTTTAGAAGACCCTCACTCGCCAACCTAGTTGGTGACATCCTTCATCATTGGGTCTCACCCAAGGTACCGAGTGTACCTCGGGTATGCTTCAACGCCTGAATACAGCGGAGCAGGTTTTGTGCAGTGAGTGTGCAATGCAGGTGAATGGATGTGAGTTAAAAAACTGTCCTGAGGGTCCCAAGTAACAAAAATAGTTTTTTTAATGTCTGGGCCCTAGGCAGTAGTTAAAAGCGAGAGGCGGATATCAACGGAGGTTATTAGTAACGCCCATACCCTTAGTGGTCAACATGTTTCAGCCATGCTCTCTTTATTTGGCTGGCTTTCGTCAGGACCTTATGTGAATGGGTGTTAATATGGTGGTCTAAAAAAGTGGTATATTAGAGACCATCTATGTGTCACACACGCTAAGGTGCGTTATGTGGTAGAGGATGGTTTCCTCTAAGGGTGCATTCCTGTGTGGAAAGAAAAACACATAATAAACATACAAACAGAAAACATTTAGAGATGCTAATTGCAGCAAAATGTAAAAGGTGACTTGAGGAGCGTGGTGGCTGTGCTATATATGTATAATAACATAGTGAGGATGGAGAGTGGCGTTTTGGTGAATGTATTAAATGCTTTGTTTGTATGCGGTACCATGTGGTAGTCAAGGAGGAGCACCAACATTAAAGCTTGTCCTTGTTTTATACAGTCATACGTGGGGAAGTGAACTGGCTGCAGTACCTTTCCTCTCTCTCGCATTTGATACTTATGATTACTAGCAGCGCACACCTGTGAGAGTCCATACACACCCCACCCGCCCATCATCATGGCAGAGAACCCCAGCCAGACTTTCACTGAAGATGTCAGTTAAATTCTCGCAGACCCCTCCCTACTGGCTGATGTAAATATATCACAAACAATAGCCCAGACCACGGACTGGGATAGGCTTACTGAGCAAAAGCACAATAGGATAGGCACAAATCTACACGGTGTGATCCTCAATGAGTATCTCCGCACCAACTCCGCACCTAAAGGCCTATTCCTGGAAGAATCTTCTTTCAGGAAGGACTGGGCGCAGATTGAATGGCACTGCACCAGGGATTGGCTGGTGCTCATCATTAAAACTGCAAAACGGCCATCGGATGCCATGATCATTGACATACAGGCAACCGAAAGCCAATTCAAAACCACGATTACATCATTTAAGAAAAAGCTGGATGAATCCAACAGGGAACTAGCTGAATACAAGGAATATCTTACCCAGGCAAAAATCAATAAATTCCAAAAGGACCTCAAAAGGTTCACCTACAATAAGGTTTACCTGTATGCAGAGCACAACTATGTCTCTCAAACTTAACACGACCAACCATCAGACAGCAGCGGAGATGAAAGCCACGCTCAAGTGGATCCAGTAACAACAGTTCACATAGATCCAGAGGCAGAGGTAGAAGACCTAAATGGCAACAACCATGGAGTACATGCCCACACCCAGGCCAAAATGACGGCCCACCCATGTTCAACCACCTACCCAAGAACCCTTTCCTTGGATTGCCACCTATGTACCACCTGGGACAACAAGCCTATTAGCAACCCAACCAAAGGCCACCTTTTTTAGGGAAAGGCTGTCCCAATCGGGGAAAAAGATGGAACCAACCGCAGGTACACTGGCTGCACGGAGAAGGACAGGTAGGCGCCAACACGAGGAGCAAGACAAAGGAACAACCAGGACACAGCAGAATGAGATAACCAAGAACAATTCCTAAATGCCATCCCTGGTATTTAACCTGTCCAACACCACTCTCTCACCCATTGAGAAAGATGTCCTCAACAAAGGCCTCTCTTTCGTGCCCACAACCGCCTGGATAAGTTCCAGCTGCTTGCGGAATTGGCAGAATTTGTCCACAAATCGAAATTAAAGGCCTTCTTTGAGAAGCAACCACCCACAGAACCAGCACAACAGACTAATGAAACAGATTGAGACCAAAATCTACATTTCTCCCACCACCATCCTGTATCCCAGTCAAGATCACCACCTTTGAACAGGCGGTATTCAACCAAATTGAGGAACTCAATCCACCGAAGACCTTCAATAACTTAACCATTACGAATTGCTTCCCTTTCCTTGGTGGTTAGGTTGTTGAAGGTACACTAAGTACCTTGGGTGGGACCCAATTATGAAGCATATCACCAACTAGGTTGGTGAGTGAGGGTCTTCTAAAAACAGAAATGTGTTTCCCCTGTACAAGCATACACTAGAAGAACCGACATTAAATCTAGTTCTCCTTGATTTATACAGGCTCAATGATTTGCCAACTGAGCACAGACAAGGGTATGACAGGGCAACGTGTATTAGATATGATGGTCAACCATGGGTGAAGATCGGTAGCTGGGGCTGTTATGCAACTGGGGGACAGCAAGTAGTGTGTACAGAGGGGGTTGTCCATCGGTCTGCGGGCCCTCGTACAAGTCCTCCAGCAGAGTATCCAAGCTATCAGAGATGGGGTATTTGTATAAACCTCTTGTTTCCTCTCTGTATAAGGCTTTACTTTCCGCCTGCTCCAAAGCTACTATTGAGAGTATCAAGGCGGAAATTGTAGAGGGGTCACCTACTTCCAGCTATGGGTAATCGGGCATTAAGCTAGGATAGGGGCCAGCTCTGTGAAATGTGTTGTTGCTTTATTTTTCTTGGTACAATAAATAAGTTTCAGCAGGCACACTTCCCAAGTGCTCAATGTGGAAAGGCCCATACACTGCGTCAAGTGCATTGTGACTCCCAGCCAGGATCATGTGAGCATCAGACATGCTCAAAACAGGTGTTAAAAATCTCCATCTGGAGCGAGGCACCAGGGGCAGGCAGCATCAGTGCAGTGAAAGTATTGATTGATTTAATTTGAGGTTAGGTAAGCTCTATGTACGTCCCTGAGCCCCATTCTTTTTAATGTATATATGGCCCCTCCAGCAGACATCGTATCCCCTTTGGAATCCACATAGTCACGTATGCTAATGACACCCAGCTAGTCGTGGCACTGAACCAAGCCAAACAGTCGCCCACGGATCTGTGCTCCTGCCTAAAGGAAGTTGCCAGCTGGATGAGCTCATCTCACTTAAAGCTTAATGGTGACGAAACAGAGCTCATGTTGCTGGGCAACAAGGCAAGTTTCAACTCGAGCACTAGGTGGCCGACTTGTATGGGCCTGGCTCCTATACCAAAAAGGGAAATAAAAAGCTTGGGCATCTGGATGGACCAATATCTCACTTTTAGAGCCCAAGCGAGGAAGACCGCCGCCACGTGCTACGGTCTGCTCAGAACTACCCGTAAAATACTTCCCCATCTACCCTGCCACTCGAGAAAGCTGTTGATTCAGGCCCTAATCCTCTCTAGGTTGGAATATGGTAACACTGTCTACCTAGGTGCTCCTAACTCAGTTATCACTAAACTGCAAACCGTGCAAAATGCGGCAGCAAGATTGCTCACACGCACTAAAAACCGCTGCTCAGCAAAGCCTGCCCTCAGATCCCTTCACTGGCTTCCGGTGCAGGAGAGAATACATTTTAAAGTTCTCTGCACAGCGCACAGGTCTCTGCAAGGAAAGGCCCACCATCATTAAAAACTCTGGTCCAGACCTTACAAGGCCACCAGACAAATTTGTTTGGACGAGCTGCACCTGGCTGAAGTCCCCGGGATCAAAAGGGTCACAACAGGTGGCCGTCTTTTCTCTTACAATGCTGCCAAGCTCTGGAACTCCCTACTGCTCCCTATCCGTAAGGAATCTAACCACCTTGCATGCCTGAAACTACTTGAAACCTGGCTATTCCCATAAAGCTGATTCCCCCTTCACCCCGCCTGGCTTCCGCTGCAGCGCTGGGATGCCTCCGGGTAGCCATGCGCTTTATAAAAGCACCTTTCATTTCATTTCATATAAATTTGTATTAACTTGAAGCGGGCATTGCAGGGTACCAGGGTGGGGGAAGCTAAAATGTTCTGTCACTCTTTATCAGTTCAAGGACAGCCCAAGTCTGTATCCCAGTGTTTGTAAGGTGTAGCAAGGGGAATCGATGTGTGAGTAGGCAGGGAGCTGGCACTCCAGGTGACGAGCCCTTCCCATTACACGTAGGTACTAGATTGTGTGGTGCATGGGTCTTTTCTGCTGCATGTCTCCCCATCGCATCCCCAGTGACTGGATGGGGGAGGCATGCAATAGAAAATGTCCCGAAGGGAGCTCAGCATCTGCGACAAGCTCCTCTATAGCTAGGAGGACCCATCCCGATGCAAATCATCCATGCAAGTCCCACTTCGTGCCAGGGACCCTGTCACTTTAGGGAGGTTGCTGATTTACCCTGCAGCGTGCTAAGCAGGGGCAGAGCAGGGGCATAAGGTGTTACCGATTGGGATAGAAAGACACTCCTACGAAAGCACCAGTATGCAACTTGAAGCAAGAGCGACCAAGGCAACATTGCCCTGGATAGGGGCTGAAAGGTGTAGAGTGCACACTTCCGGTCCCGCGGGGTGAGCAGTAGCAGTATCTTCCAATTGGTAACCAGCGCGCCACCCACTGCAGTTGCGTAGACTGATAGTAGTGCTTTATTAGGGCTCGGCTATAACGCGCTGAAAGCGCGTTCTCGCTGATAACTATTGTCGGCGTCTCAGCAGTCTGAGACGCCGAAGGGAGACAAGACCTGGCCGCGCGCAGCGTTTCCCCATAGGATAACGTTGTGCGCGCGGCCAGGTCTTGTGTCCACAGAATTGTTTACTGTATTACTGTTGCTTCTGCTTATATTAACATAAACATTACCTGCAGCAAGCAACAATGCATGCAGTCGCCTAACCATGCAAAATACCTACAAAACACCAAAGTTTAAAACTACCCTCAACTAAACTAGTGGCCCACATTTGCAAATATTTGAAACTCTATTGGGGTACACTTTTAATTTGCTGCCCAGGATTGTTTTCTGTCCCAGTCTAACCCTGCATGGGGGATGGACATCTTGGAATAATTTTACTTTAACTGAAAACAAAACCTTCACAAAATGACTGTCGTGCATGTGTGATAGGCTTCTTGGATTTTTTGCTTCTAGTGGGAAAAATATTCAGGATGACGAATGTGCATGTGTGTCTATGTGCATTCACAGGCATACTACTTGGAATGGTTTAAAAAACATTTTAAGATGGTTGCCAACTGCTTTATGGACAGATGACACTAGGAGTGTGAGATTGCTGGGGCAAGCGACCTCTGGGGGGCAAGCGACCTCTGGGGGGCAGCTCATTTTTTAATATAGAGAGTGAGGCGGAAGAGGAGCGATGGGGACAAAAGAGAGATGGAGCAAACATAGTCCTTCATGCATGAAATTAAAGGTCTGAAGTCAGCTGTGTAAAAATAAATGTTTCCAATTAAAAATCCTTGAGGCCCTAATGCAACGTGAGTAGTATAAACACAGGAAGAGGGAGGGAAACCATAGAATCATGAGCAGAGAAGTAAGAGGGAAGACAAGAAACCTATTAAATATTGAGCATGCGGTGGAAACAAATTCCACTCTAAGGGCCTGATTTAGATCTTGGCGGATGGGTTACTCTGTCACAAAAGTGACAGATATCCTGGCCGCCGAAATATTAATCCCATAGGATATAATGGGATTTATATTTTCTGCGGATGGGATATCCGTCACCGTTGTGACGGAGTTACCCGTCTGCCAAGATCTACATCAGGCCCCTAGTCTATTATTGTGTGGAATTAGCCAGTTTGCCTGTTGGTAGGTTTTGATGCTTTTTATTAAATGTATGTTATATGTTATATGTAGGTGATTTGCTATATATATATATATATATATATACATATATATATATATGTATATATATATATATATATATATAATTTTCTTTTTTTTCATAATATAGAATAAAGTTAAAGATGTAAAAGTTTAAATTGGGCAAAAGTTTTGAATACATGTTGGTGACATGTATTTTTTACTTATTTTATTGCAACAGTGCAATGTTGTGTGGAAAATCACAAAAATGTTACTAGAACTGCAGGTCTAATGACTTAAATATTCTACTCGACCTATTTGTAATGCTCTTGACCCATAAACTGGTTTCAAATAATGTGATTGTGGGCAAATGATTTAAATAATTGAACTGCCATTTTCTTCATTATCACATAGGAGGGCACCTTCAAATGTGCTAGTTCAGCATGTCTACTGTTGAAAAAACTATTTTGTTTGATTAAAGAGACTACACTTTCTTTCCACATATAATACAAATCCAGCCACATATAGGATACACATGACCCCAGACATGCCTCTTGATTCATTAACAACATTTTCATCAGGGCCGGGGCAGAAATGTTTCTTAAATCATTTTTAAAAACGTAATACATAACTAAAGCATGAAGTGGTAGCACACTGTCATTTGTAATCAGCAGATTTTACATTGAAATGACCACAGACTTCCCCACTGACATGCAGCTTTACTGATAAAACTATGTAGTGTAAAAACGTTAATGTTTGGAAATAGACTTTCTGTAAATATGTGTCATTTGCGCATCACCAAGTAAAGGGTTCTGGTTTGTTCTGCTCCTTTTTAACTCTATTAAAGTGTTTCCTTGCATCACACTTCTTGATTACAAAAAAAATGCTTTTGTATTCCCTGATATATTTTTAAATATTTATTTACAGGCTATTTCTTTAAATGTAATGTTAGAGAAATATAACTGACATCTTCAGACAGTTCACTTGACAAAAACCTCTAACTCTAGTAAGAGAGAGAAAAATGAACCTAATTTTCCAAGCAGCAATTAGTTAAAAGGCAAACTGACATTTGACCTCTTTCCTTGAACAGACAGCAAATGTGGCAAGATAAAAACACGATTTAATGGCATCTTTCTTGATCATTCACTTTATGAATGAACAGAACACCTGTTCCTTTTTTACTCCCGTAGGTGCTAAAAATAGCTCGACCTCATAAAATTTTACACAATTGCCAGTAGATTTTATTTTAGGTCTGAGTGTACATTTGGGAGTGAAAATGTTTGAATGTAATTTGGAGGCTCTGAGGAGTGAACTTTAGTGAACTTTAGTGCCAGTGGTACTGTAACTCGGAGAACGGTCAGATATTACTGTATAGAGTTTTGGTTGTGCCACTTGACGAGCTGGTGTTCCTTGATGCAGTGCAGGAGGTGATGGGTTATTGTTCCCAGAATGCAGTGCGTTGAAACCTGCTGTTTCCACACACCCTTCTGGACCGTCCTCATATTAGACCTGCGCCCCCTCTTCGTTCTACCAGGTCATTTTACTATATAGTTTTCGTCTCGTCGCTAAGCCTGCTCTCCAGTGTCCACTGAATGACGTGTAGTTTGGTAGGTTAGTTTCCCTTAATTGCAGCGCACTCTGTTTCTGTGGTTCATTGTTGTGAGTTCATGTAGCTAGGCTCCAACCCAGTGTGGTGGATGTCTTCCCCCAGAGCATCGCATATTGTGTGGGTTACTCTGTCATCAAAGTTCAGTGTAAGGTGGGGTTCAAGGTGCGCCAAAGGGTAAACAGTCATATAATACATCGCAGTGTGGGGTTAGTGCCTTTAACATCCAATACAGTATGCTGGGGTCGGACTGGTACAGAAAACAAGCCCAGGCACTAAAATAAGTTGCCGTCATTAGGGAATCAATTAGCTAAAAAAGCGGCACACATTCTACAAATCTGTAAACACGTGTAGCGTACGTGTTTCGTAAAGTATGGGAGACTGCAAGCATTTGTGCTTGTTGGAGGTGACGTATGTGGTAATATCATGGAAATCAACTGGAAAACCTGTCCTACAAGGCCAACAAACAGCCAATACAACCGGTCCAACACGTTGACCTATCAAACCAGCCTTTCTGGCACTGTCAGATTGCCCTTCATGCCAGTCCGACCGTCACGCTGATAAGAAACGGATACACAACATAATTATGATGAAGAATAAATGACGATCAGAATTCCAAGGCAATTGCTCTTAAAACATTTGCACGGTGCCCTGTTTTCAAGCCTGCTTAAACCAACAGTAAGATGAACTACCCGTCTGGTATCTTACTGCCATCTGGTGGAAACATTTTAACATTATCTTTTAGGAGCCGTTTACTGGTAACATTTTAAAGTTCTCACTGAATGCATTTGGATGTTTGTGTGCACCCTTCTGTCTCCACTCAAGTGCTTACACTGAATTGCATAGGGGACTACTGTATTATAATACATGGTACCCTGCTATGCCTATTTACAAGTGTCTCTCTAATCTCCTTGTTACAGGAGGATTGTTTCATACCTTGTCACCTGCAATAATGAACTGAGGTAGCTGCTCATCTATAAATTATTACAGTATTGACGGGCATCACAATTCCAGCTCCCAGAGCCAGCAGCCAAGGTGAAAGGCAGATCACGGAGTCGCCTTACAGATGCAATTTAAACAATGCTGTGAAAGGGAAAACTGGCTTTTCATTTTTAGTTTTGTTCCTGACTCAAATGTAGAGTGATGAGCAGAAAGGACATTTTTATTGGAACATGTCTATTTTTTGCACACTAAAGTTCATTACAAAAATAGAATGTCTCTACGTTTACCAATACATTGTATTGCCCATCACCAGGGCCTGAAGAAATATGATAATGCCACCCCCATCCTGATGTAACTTCTATGGCTCCCCTTCTCCAGACCGTACCTTCTTCAAAACCAGCTACATCATCTACAAAGCTGTCACAACCAGCACCCCTGCTTACCTTGCAGGCTGGCTCCCCATTTCTAGTATGCCTGGGCACACCTGCAGCCAGGAAGCCATCAGACTGCAGATTAAAAAGTGTTGAGCAGAAAAAGAGGGAGAGGAGTTGGCCTAATGGCTAGGGCTGTCGACCTCGAAACTGGGGAACCGGGTTCGAGTCTCGGCAATGACGCTGAACATCCTGTGATTCTGGGCAAGTCACTTCACCTCTCTGTGCCTAAAATGCATGTGTCCTCATGTAACGCAACTGGCGCTATGTTAAGCGCTCTGATACCCGATACTGCCGGTCAAGTTCGCGCTATATAAAACTCTGTAAAGTAAAAATGAAACAAGACAGCAGGCTTTTCCATCTAGGCACTCAGGATTTGGAACAATATCCCTGTATCTTTCGGACCGCCCCAGCGCTGCTTCAATATAGGACGTGATAAAAGAATCAAATTGTTAAAAAAAACTCTACATCAGAAACCTTTAACTATCCTCAACCCAGCTCTATCGCCTCTTACTCGTTGACTTAATGCTTGTCTTTGACCAGGTAAAGCGCACTGCTGCTCTTTTGGCTTGCATCGACCTATAGAAATACCACATGCATGCATACATGCATTACTTTAATCTGGCTTGCATTAAACTGATTCTAATATCATTTGTTTTTAAATATCATCTTTATTGGCATTTATATGATTTTTTACACAACAACAACAGCAGGTGCATATTCCTCATATCTGGGATAGTCAACATCATTTATGATAATCTTTGGGGTAAAGCAAGCAATAATCTATCTCCAGTAGTCATTTCATTTCATTTCATGAAGCTTTATTCGGTACATGTTAGACAAATGACCATAAAAGCATACAGGCAAGAATAAAAGAGAAACAATTGCATTGAATATATGTAAAAAATACAGACAAGATTAAAACATCATACTTTTCCGATGATAAATCGATTTACATATAAAAGTAGCAGTAAAAACACATATATCTGGCAAATTTACATAAAAAATCAATTTCATAGCCTCATCAACACTGCGGATTCCATATTTAATGGATATTGGTTTGAGATAAACCAATCTACGGTGCAAGAATAAAGGGCAAATTAGCATGAAGTGCAGTGTGCTTTGTTTGGTGTGTCCGTCACATGGGCAGGGGCCAACAGGATGTTTTTTAGGATGGGGGAAGGCCACCAAAATGTGGGCCAGTCCAAATCTCGGTCTGGTGAGAAAGAACCTATGGGCCGGCCTGGTTACCTGACTTAAATACAACTGCAGACCTTCACAGTCGCTATACTTGTTATACAGATTAACAGAAGTCAGGTGGACGTTGTTAGCTTGGCGCCTCTCCACATGATAAGCTAAAAATGTGTTTTTTAGTACCTGTTTGGGTATATCTCCGGCACCAAACGGGTTCTCTATTATGTCCAGTCCAAAAATGTCTTGGAAAGCGTCTACGGTATATTTTAACCATGGGATCTTATTGTAGTTGGCTAAGTTAAGAGAATCCCGCATGACATGTTGGTTAAAAAGTGTCTCTTCCTTGTGCCAAATGGCACGCCAAATCATTAGGGGCCTTAGTGAAACAAGATCAGACAAATAATCGACCCCAAGTTCCCTGTGGATCAGATCAGTTGTGGCTGAGGCGGGTAAGCAGAGAAGTTTTTTCAGGAAAATATTCTCTTCCAATTGTAAACTGCCTACGTTTGAATAGCCCCACACCCCTGCCCCATATAATGCAATCAAGACACTTCTAGCTTTATAAATCTGCATCATGTCAATGGTTCCCCTATCACCAATTTTAGAGACAAATTTAAATATTCCATAAGCACTTCTTGACATCTTGGACCTCACGCTAGCAAGCTCATTTGACCAGCGTCCATCACTAGAGAAAGTCACACCCAAGTAACTGAATTTTTCAACTTGCTGCACTTTAACCCCTTCTATATAAAAATTATATTTTTTGTTTGTCCTGGAGCCGCAGATCAAGGTATAAGTTTTGCTTTTGTTAATTACTAGTTTCCGTCAAAGTAGTCAAATCCCAGCTAATAACCTTTCCTTGGGATCTAATAGCTCCCTGTATAAACTTTAATGTCAAGTTCCTGCTGTGTCAAGGTGTCCTGTGGGGAGTAGTTGTGTCCGTTTTCCGCCTTGTCACTCTCGCATAACTATGCCCTTTATGTGTCTGTGTATATGTCGTTATACAAAACAAAGAGAAAGAAAGAAAAAGTAAGGCATCTGCGAAACAATAGATACCAAACCAATTTTGAATGCGACTAAGTCTACCAGAGGTCCACTCTCTGCAAAATAAGTCACCTTGTTTTCTTTTCAGTTCTTGGTGTTTAGTCCACCCTGTGGGCCGGGGGACTCCAGTGGAGAAAAGGGGGAAGGAAGGAACCCAGGGAGTCAGCAGGGTCAGAGGAGTGAAAGAAATGTGAAGTTAAAGAAGGGGCCACCCAGAGCATCCCTGCGCTGTTATGTACCTAGGTCCATCCCATCCGTGTGATCTCGCTGTCCCATGATTACCAGATGGCATCTAGGCCTGCACAAGATTATCCTCTACCCCTCACAATGCCTAAGGTTCTGAATTATCTGTCTGCGAATCCCAATCGGTCGCGTTATGTGTATACCACGCCCCCAGTATTTCTCCCCATGGTTCTGCCAAAGGTTTACACATTTTCGTGACCTTGTCTTCCCGGATCAATGCCCTCGTCTCTTCTCTAGCTCAACAGGAAACATTGTTTTCCCAGTCAGCTATTAGGGGGCTCTTTGCTGCCCTCCTTCTTAGAGCTAATCTCTGCTTAGCCAGTAGGAAGACTGTCCCGGGGTTAGGTCATGATATTCCAAATCCAGTGGAAGCAGCACACCATCCTATAACAATCTCCGACATACAGAAATCCTGCCTCTTCCCATTCCGGTAGCTGACTATGCATGAGAGGAGGGCCCGTTCCCATCTGTAGTATTCCTGTCAGCGGTAGGTTTGGTGCATACGGCGACACGTCTGGAGCCCGCTTCATACATCTGTCCCAACATGCCACTGCCACCATGAGAGGCACACCCATGTTTTTGATCTTTTGGCAGGGATTGAGCATCTGGGCAAGCAGGGCTCCCCTGGAGGTATGAGAAGGCAGCATGAAAGACTCCAGTCCCATTCCATCTAGCTATCTGGTCAGCCACTGGAGCTGGAGCTGTACCGCTAAATATTAGGTCTCAAGTCGGGAGCTCCCAGCCCCCACCCCTGTTAAGGGTATTCTTGGAGTCTGCAGAGAAACCTAACCCTGGGCGAAGATCACGTATCCGTGCTATGCAAGGCTATGCGAAGATGTACAAAAACTCAGCTCTGCTACGTGTAGCATGTGGAGTTGCTTGTTTCCGCCTGCTCGCGTTGTGTTGTGTATGCTCGCGTTTGCTCGCAAGATGTTTTTGACATTTGGCAACGCGGATGATGTGTTTGGGGGAAATATCGCGCAAACTTCACCACTCGGTCGCCAATGGGCGCGCCCATCTTGTTTTCCTATCTTTTGCATGGTTCTGCGGCCTGTTTTCCAATCTCTCTCAAATCTTTCCAATCCTTTGTATTTTACCCTGTTTTTCTGATCATTTTTATTTATTATCTATCGCTCTCTGTCCCTAAGTCTATATTTTGTGTTTTATTTCTACTTTTACTGCGTTTTCTTACTTTTCTACTGTTTTATATTACTTCCTTCCTTACTCTCCTACTTCTTCCCCAAACTTTATTTTTTCCTGCTAAATTTTCTTTTCCGCCCCGCCCACCCCAGAACCTTGTCTAAGGGACAGGGTACCGGGTCCAAGGGCAAGGCGCCTGCGCCAAAGAGCCGCCTGCCTTGCGGTAGACTGCACCCGGCATAGGGTGCAGGCCCGGTCCCTTTTCGGTCAGGCGGAGGTGGCCGCCCTTGTTTTTTTGTGCAACGCCACCTCCCCTTGACCTTGGCAGCAGGCCTGGCTCCGAGTGTGCTAACCAGGAGCATCACCGCTGGTGGGCGAGGGTGCGCCGGGCAGTTTTTCGCTGCTCTTGGGTCCGGCGCACCCATAACCAGCTGACCCACCGGTGGTCATACATATTGGACCGGGAGCAGGACCTGCTGGACCTGCTAGGTGTCGAGGCTGTGGGGCTTGGTGAGTAGCTAATACTAGTAGTATTGTGTGTTCTCTAAACTGTGTTACTGTTATTGCAAATATAATTTGCTCCCTCATAGCAAGAATGCTGCTGCTTACATTGCAGGTAAATTAAGTTTAAAAATCCTTTGTGATTGTTTTTCTTCTAGACACAGGTGCTCGGCGCTACTAATCTTACTTGTTTTTTGCAACTTTGTGCTTGCTTGGGCTGATTATGTAAGAGTTTATTTTAGAGAACTTAAGTTAGGTAATGCTAGAGAGACTCTAGTCCTTGCGTTGTCCTACTGTCACCAAGTTAGAGGTGGAAAGGTAGTTTAGTTACTTAGTATTAGTTGATAATTTTTAAGCGGTCTGTGTGACACATCCTCAGTCACGTCACGTGTTGTCGAGTGCTGCTTACTCCAGTCCTTAGTAGAACCTTTTGTAGTTTGTTTAGTGAGGGAGTAATAGGCTTAGCAGAACATCAGCAGCAACCAACCAACCAACAATTTGGTGTATGCATAAATATATGCATGTGTCCTCCATCTATGCATTTTTGAGGATTAAAATAAATGGAAATGCAGTCTTATTGAACAATTGTTGGCCCGTCTGAATAGGTGGGCTAAGTCAGGTGGTACTTAGGTGTAGTATTCTGAAATCAAAATGGAACACTGGATTAGTGTTCATAAATATAATAACTAGACGGTCCACAAATTCCGCAATACTACCAGTCAATGAGATTAGATAGGTCAATTTTATTGTAATTGTTGTTTCCAAAAATGTTTTTTTCAGCATTTTTAAAAATATTTTATTTGTTTCACACCAATCATCAATTTTTTTTTTAAATCTCTTTTGTTGTTTTTACATATTTAACATATATAAAACTTCGCATCAGGAGTTATATATAGTAAAAGAGTGCCAGATAGTTTCAATGTATAAAAGAAAAAAGATAAGTAAAACAACATGCGTGCAATATAATGCATCACTTCGTCTAGTCTCTGCAGTAGAGTATAACAGCCAATTATACTCCACATAGCACATGCTGTTCGTTGTCCCATGCAGTTTTCTCAAGGTTGCCGAAGGTGTATGTTAGCTCATGCTGTCTAGTACGAGCAGAGTTCAAGTGAGCCCTACTCTTTATGTCATCTACAAATAAATCACCTGTATTAGTTTCATACCTGAGTTAAAGGGGAGGAGCGGGGACAACTGGGAAAAATGTATATCATACTGCCTCCGAACAGGCATTGCCTGAGGTGTGTTAATATTAATGTGTGCATATCTGGTTATAGAGTACATAAGAATAAGACCGTTCTCGATAATAGTCTGTAGTCTGTCATATGGGGGCAGTTTTATTGAGCAATGTGTTTGTGAGACGATTTGGCACACGTTTTAAAGTTTTCACATGTGGTGGCTAGAATGAGAGATTTGATATGTCTACATGGCAGGCGGCTCGTCTGTTGTGTTGTCTGTTAGCGAGGACAAAATTCGGTCCATGTCTTCTCCCCCGTTTAATGATGGTATTCCAGGGTTGAGCAATTGATATTTGCGGAGCCCTGCCGTTGCCTCCCGATGTATTATGGTACTTTCAGCCTGTGACCACACTGTAAGCGATGACAGCCAGCTTGCTACTTCAGAGGGGTCGTGGTGCTTCTATCTTTTGGTTATGAGATGTTGTGCCACCACTAAACCTAGATCTTTAAATCCAGAGGCGACTTTGTTTTTTTTTTAATGGAGATATATACCCAAAATGCAGGTTTCCCATGTGTTTGCCAGTCGGGTTTTCATGCTTCCGGCAAGTGTGCTTACTACTGTCTGCCAGTATGTATGGAGAGCGGCGCAAGACCACAGCATATGCAGGAGACCTGCATCTACCTGTTGACAGCAGGGACAGGCTGAGTTGTCAGTATGGAAATACCTGTTTAGTTTGTCCGGCGAGAGATACGCTCTGTGTATGAAAGAAGTTTGGATTAATATACATTTTGAGCTTCTTGGGATGTTAGTGGATCCAGCAAGTGCGATGCTCCATTCCCTGTCAGTCAGCGGCCGCCCTCTATCCTCCTCCCAGCGTTCGCAGAGGTGTGTTAGTGGTTTTGAACTATGTGTGAGTAGGGCTTCCATTAGCCAGTGAACTATATGGGATCCTTACCCCATTATGTGCATATATTGTAGGAGTAAATGCATTGGGGGCTCCGACGCGATGTCGCCCCAGGCCGCTGCGAGGGAGCGTGTAATAGAATTATAAAGTAGAATCTGACCCGCCGGTATATTAGTATCGGTCACTAATGCAGCCACGGCACGTAGAGGGAGTTAGGTGGGGCAGGGAGGCGGTGCGGGGGAGGGGCAAGGTGGACAGTGGTAAACGGTAAGTAGATATAATATCGAAATTTAAATATCGATGTGACAGAATATCGATGTTTTAATATCGATGGTAATATATCAAAATATTTAATATCGAGTACCAAAATATCATTTATAGTATGTGTGTTTTAATATCGAAAGTAAAAATATAGAATGACAAAATATCGATAATGTGTAGTTTTTAGTAATGTGTTTAATTATGTTAATATATTTTGTTTGTATTCAAAATTTATAATTTTAATGTGTTTATAAAATGTAATTTGTTAATGTGTGTTCAAAAATCATATATCATTTTAGGAGCGGGATGTTGGGTTTATAGGGGATAGGGGGTGGGGAGTGTTTAAAAAATGTATATTAAATAAAAAAAAAAATCAAAATTTGTTAAAAAATTTAAAAACAAAAAAATATTTTTTAAATTAAAAAAAATCTTATAGAGTTGTAGTGTTTATAGTGGATAAGGGTTGTTTTTATTTTGAAAAAGGTAAATTTTTAAGAAAAATTAAAATAAAAAAAATATAAAAAATTTACAATTAGAAAAAAATATTTAAAAAATTTAGGATTGAGTTGTTGTGTTTATAGTGTAATGGTGGGGAGTGTTTTACAAATGTATATTTAATTTTAGAAAAAAATCATTTTTTTTTTTAAAATTTTTAAAAAATTTTTAAAATTAAAAATAAATATGATTGAGTTGGAGTGTTTATAGTGGATAAGGGTTGTTTTTTTTCAAAAAAGTTAAATTTTCTAAGAAAAAATGCAAAATTTAAATACATTTTTAAAAAATTTTTTTTATAAATATTTATTAAAATTTAGATTAGAGTTCCCGTGTTTATAGTGTAAGGGTGGTGAATGATGAAAACATTTATATTTAAGTTTTTTAAAAATTAAAAAAAATTACAAAAATGTTTATAATGAAAAAAAATGTCAATATTTATTAAAAATTATGATTGAGTTGTAGCGTTCATAGTGGATAAGGGTTGTATAATTTTGGAAATAGTTAAATTTTTAAGGAAATATTAAAAAAAATATATATATAGAAATATTTTAAATTTGATAAATATGTTTTTAAAATTTAGTATTGAGTTGTGTTTTTAGTGTATAGGGGTTGTGTGTGTTTGTAAAAAGTACATACTATAGCAACATTTGTAATATTTTAAAAATTGAAATAATAAAATAAATATTTAAATTATTTACATTAGAAAAAATAAATGTCAATTTAGGATAGAGTTGTACTGTTTATAGTGGTTAAGGGTGTCGATTTCCTTTCCTTGTCCTCTCTGCTTCGGAATTCCACTCCAACCCTTTCTGGTCTTTCATCCGACTCCCAAGCCAACGCTATTAATACCTGGCTGACTTGAGGTTGTGACTCAGTGGCTCCCCTGCGTCGCATTTCCATCCGGCGACCCAAGGATTCCAACAGGTGGTTTAACGACCACCTAAAAGAGCTAAAACTGACCGCTAGACAGGCAGAGAGGCAGTGGAGAAAAAGCTACCACCCATCACTAAAAACCCTCTATCTTACATCACTTGCCATATATAAAACTGCAATTCTCTCCGCCAAAACCTCCTATTTTTCTACAAAAATGTCAGCCGAGAACAAACCTAGGGAAATATTCGGTATAGTGAATGACCTGGCCTATTCCGACAGAGTTTCACCCCAAATCCCCCCTTCTCAGTCACTATGCGACCAACTCAATATTTACTTCTTGGAGAAGATCGATACCATCAAGGCCAACATCCCCCCTCCTTCGCCTGCCTTTGTTGATCCCTCCCCTCCCACTGTTCAATGTCTTCTTACCTCCATCCCCCCCCTTACTGAGGCAAGATTCCGGGAGATACTCCCTAAAGTAAAGTCGGGTTCTCCGGCAGACATCTGTCCGGCACGAATCCTGCTACAAATTTATTCCTCTTGCCCTGAATCCCCCATTACTTTCCTCAACAACTCCCTTGCGCAGGGAGTAGTGACCCCTGCGCTCAAATCAGCCACCATAGTGCCTATCTTAAAAAAGCCTGGTGCTGACCCGTCCATCTCAGCCAATTACCGCCCCATTTCCCTGCTGCCTTATCTGGGCAAGGTGCTGGAACGCCATGTCACCGCAGTATTCAGCGCCCACGTAGAGGTTAATGGGGGACTGGCCTCCCGCCAGGCCGGCTTTCGCCCCAGGCACTCGACCGAATCAGTTGTGGTCTCGGTCCTGGACAACCTCAGGAAGGGTATGGATAATAACAAACATCAGGCGCTGGTACTCCTCGATCTCTCCGCCGCCTTTGACACGGTGGACCACACTATCTTACTGTCCCGTGTCAGGGCGGCGGGAATTGAGGGTTCAGCCCTGATCTGGCTTTCCTCCTTCCTGAGGGACCGTACCCAGGCGGTTCGGCTAGGAGACTTCACGACCACTCCACTCCCTGTCACCTGTGGTGTTCCCCAGGGCTCCTCTCTTTCCCCTCTACTATTCAATCTTTATATCTCTCCTCTTATTTTCGCTCTTCAGCAGCTGGAGGTCACCGTGTACAATTATGCCGATGACCTCCAGCTTATCTTTGACCTGTCTTCTTCTCCTCTCTCTGTCTCCAACTTCCACTCTTCTATGACATTCATCAGGGACTGGATGAACCACAACCATCTCAAATTGAACCCAGATAAAACCGAGTTGGTTCTCACCGGTGGTTCCTCCAGTCCCTGGAATTCTCTCTTCTGGCCCCCCTCTCTTGGTCCCTCCCCCACTCCTTCAACCTCGGTCAAAACACTGGGTGTTAAAATGAACAACCAGCTCACCCTTCATTCACAAACCAGCGCTGTAGTCTCCTCCTGCTTCCTCACCCTCCGAACCATCCGCACTGTTTCCCGTTTTTTTTCCCCCCAGGCACTCAAGTTGATCATGGCCGCACTGGTGATATCGCGGCTGGACTATGCCAATGCCCTTTACAACGGCATCCCAGCATACAGCCTGCGGAGGCTCCAGATGGTCCAGAACCAGGCGGCCCGGTTGGTCTTTGGTCTCCCACGATATCATCACTCCACACCGCTCCTCAGGGAGCTTCACTGGCTTCCTGTTAAGGAACGTTCCCTTTTTAAGACCGGCTGCATGGTCTTCCAGGCCCGCCAAGGCACTGCCCCTGCCTTCATCTCCTCCTTAATAAAAGAATACGTCCCCACTAGAGAGCTTCGCTCTTCTTCCAAATCTCTCCTTCAAATCCCACGTTTCAAACGTAAAAAGTGGGGTGGAACCAACTTTTCTACCTTAGCCCCCACGTTCTGGAACTCCCTTCCTGATCACCTTCGTTTTGCCACCCACTATCTTTCTTTTCGTAAAGATCTAAAAACGTTCCTTTTCAAACAGGCCTTCTCTGTGTAATTTCCCTTTTTCTCAACGACAGGTTAATTTTGCCTCTGTTGCCGAACTCTCCACTAGCGCCAAGAAACTGTACGGTGCACGCTGCGCTCTATAAATGTTTTAAATTAGAAATTAGAAATTAAATTAGAAATTAGGGTGTGTTTGTTTAGAAAAAGTCTGTATTATAGGTAAAACATAAAACATTTTTAAAATTACAAATATAATTGATAAAATATTTAAAAATTGGGAAAAAAATTGTTTTTAAATAGAAGTATTATATTATTTTAGTATTTTATAACATTTTATTATAAAAAATGTATTTGGTATTATTATAAATATTTTGTTTTGGCCAGCAATTACCCCAAATTAATGTTGATTGGAGTGGGAATAGTAAATTATATTTAATTAGTGTCCCGCACTTACCCCAAATTAATGTAGACTGGAATGGGAATAGCAAATTATATTAAATTAGTGTCCAGCACCTACCCAAATCAATGTAGACTGGAGTGGGAATAGTAAATTATATTTAATTATTGTCCAGCACCTACCCTAAATGAATGTAGACTGGAGTGGGAATATTAAATTATATTTAATTAGTGTCCAGCACTTACCCCAAATTAATGTAGACTGGAGTGGGAATAGTAAATTGTATTTAATTAGTGTCCAGCACCTACTCCAAATTAATGTAGACTGGAGTGGGAATAGTAAATTATATTTAATTCGTGTCCAGCACCTACCCCAAATTAATGTAGGCTGGAGTGGGAATCGTAAATAATATTTAATTAGTGTCCAGCACTTACCCCAAATTAATGTAGACTGGAGTGGGGATATTAAATTATATTTAATTTGTGTCCAGCACCTACCCCAAATTAATGTAGGCTGGAGTGGGAATAGTAAATTATATTTAATTAGTGTCCAGCAGCTACCCCAAATTAATGTAGACTGGTGTGGGAATAGTTAATTATATTTAATTAGTGTCCAGCACCTACCCCAAATTAATGTAGACTGGAGTGGGAATAGTAAATTATATATAATTAGTGTCCAGCACCTACCCCAAATTAATGTAGACTGGTGTGGGAATAGTTAATTATATTTAATTAGTGTCCAGCACCTACCCCAAATTAATGTAGACTGGAGTGGGAATATTAAATTATATTTAATTCGTGTCCAGCACCTACCCCAAATTAATGTAGCTGGAGTGGGAATAGTAAATTATATTTAATTAGTGTCCAGAAGCTACCCCAAATTAATGTAGACTGGTATGGGAATAGTTAATTATATTTAATTAGTGTCCAGCACCTACCCCAAATTATTGTAGACTCGAGTGGGAATCGTAAATAATATTTAATTAGTGTCCAGCATCTACCCCAAGTTAATGTAGACTGGAGTGGTAATAGTAAATTATATTTAATTAGTGTCCAGCAGCTATCCCAAATTAATGTAGATTGGAGTGGGAATAGTAAATTATATTTAATTATTGTCCAGCACCTACCCTAAGTTAATGTATCATACAATTTGTGTATAGTTACAATTTGTGATTTTTTTATTAACATGAGAAAAAATAAACAAAAGAAATTAGTATGACATTTTTATTTGATACAAATATATTTAGTCATATATTTGTTAAAATATTTTATGGGTAATTTTCAATTTGAAATTTTGATTGTAATACTTTATTTTATTACAAAAACATCTTTCATGTACATGTAAGTATTGTTTCAAATTATAAAAAAAGTACAATATTTTCACAAAATATATACCATTTTTATATTGTCATACATGTTGGTTATACATAATATTTTTCTATTAATATTAATATAGAAAACTAATAATACATTTATAAACAATATATTTAAATGAAGAAAATATTTTAACACAGCTTTATTTATATACATTTTGAAATATTTTTTTAAAGATTTTTGTACAATTTTTCCAGATTTTAAGAATTATAATAATAAATATTATGTATTTTATAATATTTATTTTTATAATTGTACAAAATATGTTGATTTTGTTAAGTATTTTAATACAAGTAAAAAAATCACAATTTTATTTTACATAGTATTAATTTTTTATTCTGTAAAGGAATATTTTTAAACATTAAATAATATGTTTGTTATGTTAATCTTTTTATTTAGTTTTGGTTCATTTATTTTGTAACCGCTTTAGGTCGTTTTGTGTCATTTGGATGAAGACAAGCTCGCGGTTGGGAGACACTTCACGTCGCTGAAGGTAAGGTTTGTTTTATATATTTTAAGTGTGTTTTAAATTAATTTTGATTGTAGTTTGGTACTATTTAGTGTGGTTAGAAGTAAGTTAGTTGTCTTAGGCATTTGGAAATGTTGTATTTACGTATGGTGCATGCACGTACTTTTTGGCGTTGTATAGGCTTGTTTGTAGAGTTAGTGTTTCGATGTTTAATGTTAAGTGAAATCTAATGTTAGTATTACTGTTAGTAGGAGTTTATGTGTTGTTTTGTGTGGGTGGGAATGTATGTTTTATGTGTTTTTTTTGCAGGAGTTTGTGATGTCGGAAGGAGTCGTTTTTTTTTTCAAGAAGTGTTTGTTAGTTTTATTAACTAATGGATTTTTAACACTTCTTTAAATTTTTCGGTTTTCCTGGAGAGTTTGTTATATTTTTTTACATTTTTCGGGATTTTGATGGTTGTTCGAACGACTTTCGGAAAATGGATTATTCAGTTTTGGAACAGTTGGATTTTTTCATTTTGTTTTGGGTACACTTTTTCTTAACTGGATTGTTTTGGTGGAAATGGAATCTACAGTCTTTGGGATATGTTTGGTAAGTGTTTTAAATTTTATTTATTGTGGGTGGGTAATGTTATAATGATTATTGTTATGTTTTATTTATTTCAAAAATTAATAATGTGTTTGTATATATTTAAAAAAATATAATCTATATTGCACACATTAATTACTTTTGAGATAAATATATTATTGTGATTTACATTGTATTGTTTGTATTTTTTAAGTTATGCTTTGTTAGTTAGAGTAATTTAGAGTAGTGTTTTGGCTATTAGGTTGAGGTATTCTATGCCTTTATTGCTAGGGTACAGCTTTACTTGTTGCTCTAGGTATTTGTGCATTTGCTTGGTTTGTTTAGATATTTTTGGAGTTAGTTCAGTAATGGATTGTTACATTCTGAATCCTTGATAACTTTGTTCTTTTTGGAGGCATTTGATAAATTTTTCTAAAGTTGGTTTAGTTCTGCCTGTTGATTGGAGGAAGGCATTGTACCAGCCTTCAACAGCATTGTTTATTTTAGATTCCCCATTTAAGGTGCTTCAGTAAAGGTTCCACCAGGGTATTAAGAATTTTGGATTTCTCCTGTGGCCAGATCTATGGAGCCTACCTACCCATGTGTCTTCAAAGTAGTCTAAGGTGTCGATTCCGATCCGTTAAAAATCACCGTCCATACGACTCGCATCCAGAACCGTTTCCGTACGACCCGACGATTACGATCCCGACCGGGGTACCCGGACGCGAGTCGTACGGTCCACGTCAGGTAAGGGCGATTCGGACGGTAAAGCGCACAATCACATACACACCGTACGGCGAGTACACCCCATGATCGCAGGGGTATGCGCCGTACCCCTGCGATCATGGGGGGGTACGTGCCGTACACCCAGCGTACATGGGGTACGTGCCGTACACCCAGCGTACACGGGGTACGCCCATGATCGCAGTGGTACGGCGCGTACCCCTGCGATCATGGGGGGTACGCGCCGTACCCGGGGGGGGCGTTCCGTACCTGTTTCGGGGCGAACTCTGATTTTACGGCAGTTTCCAGCTCCCATAGAAAAAGGGTCGTACGGAGCGTACCCAACACTGATCGTACTTGCCGGGTCGTAAAAAGCAGCCGCGAACCGTACAAATGTCGTGTACTGCGGGTTCCGAGGGCGATTCGTATGGGAATTCTATTCGTACGGTCCCTGGTACGATTCGTACAGATAGCTGCATTGGGTCTGGATCGTACTACGTCGTTCGTACGGGGACGGTTACGGGTACGATTCGTACGGAAAAAAATGCTCCGTACGACGATTCGGAGCGCTTTTTACGGGATCGGAATCGACCCCTAAGAGTGCAGTTAATTTTGTTTCATTTTGTTTGTAAAATGTGGTATCAATTAAAATGCTGTAGTGTTCGGCCACATCTGTTTCTGGAACATAAGCCAGTGCTATTAGTTTTTTTATTTGATATGCAAAAGATGAATTGGTTGCATATTCCATGCTTAGGGTTGTCTTTTGTAAATGTCTCCATAGACACTGATTGAAGTGATAATAGCAGCCTTGGATACAGGTATGGGGGTGTATTTTTAAAATACATGAAAGCTTTACTTGTTCAAAATCAAGTATTATTTTTTCTGGCGAATCGTCATTAGTTTTTTGTTTGATAGTGTTTAATAATTCCATATATGTTGAATTAGTTTTATTTGGTAGAAGTGCATAAAGTAGAGGTATATTGCAGTTTTGATATAGGCCATGTATTGTGTATAATTGGTAAAAAGGTTTGGGACAGATGTTAAAAGTCCCATCCATCATCCAATATTGGGTTTGTTGGAGTTTTATGAGGTTAATGGCTGTGCCAAAAACTATTAGTCTTTTCTCATTGTTTTCGTTGTCGTAAATGACAAAAGGTTGTTTGTTTAAAGTTATAGTTTGGTCAGAATTTAAATTTATATCACTATATGTTCTAGGAGGAGGTGTGGTAGTGGTAGTTGTTCTTTTGGTACGTGATATTGTTCTTTTGAGGGAAACTATATTTGGCATTTGGGTAGTGGCTGTTTTAGGTATTTGAGGAATCTGTTCTCTTAAGATTACACTTGTTGGTTTTTGGGAACCTGAACTAGCTTCTTTAATGTTTTCTAATGCTGTTCTAACTTCTATTTCGGTTATGTTTGGTGGGTGGTTGTGTTCTCTGGTATAAAGGATTGTTGCTTCCCTAGTTGTTGCCCTTCCATAACATTTGTTGGAGTAATATTTGCAACATTTCCAATTTACTTTCCTTCCAAATTGTTTTTCTTGGGTATAAGTGTAACCCATGTAGCAGAGTAATAGTGTTCCTTTTTGGCTGGTAACAAATTTAGCTCCTTCTCTCATTTTGTTGTTTGTTAATCTATAAGAAATATATGTTATAGTTATTTGAAAAATAGATGTATGTATATTAAATAAAATTTAAAAACATTTCTATTGTGCGTGTTTACCTTTCTGCCAATTCAGTCTTTGATTTTGATGTTCTTTACTGTTTAGTTGTGGTCTGTATTTTCTGTGTTTTCTTTACCAGAAAAACAAAATGCATTTATTTGTGTTAATTGTTCTGATATATGTTTTAGGTTGCAGTTACAGTTTTTGCCTATAAGTTTTAGGTTAGATTTATTTTATGTTTTTATAAAAGTCTTTGGACATACTTTTTACAATTTAGCAGTTAGTTTCAGTGGGTTCACGTTATTTACTTACTTTTTATTTACTGATTTTTAGGTTGGGTTTTGATGTTCTTGTAGTTGAAGTCGAATGTATCCAATGTTTAGTTGTGGCCTGTATTTTCTGTATTTTCTTCATCTGTAAAAATAATGCCTTTATTTGTGTTAATTGTGTTGATATAATATTTTTGGTTGCAGTTGCATTTTATGCTATAAGTTTTAGGGGCACATTAGGATGGCGGGTGGACTTTGTGCGCCCGCCACCCTAACGGAGAACGGGACCGCCCGCCATAAGGGCGGGGGTCCCGTAGGGGGAATTAGGATGTGCCCGCCACAGTGGCGGGCACATCCTACATGTTTATCATTGTGGCGGGCGGTGCACTCAGCGTGCGGTGCGGTGCCTGCCGCTTTGCATATGCAAATGTGGGGGGGTACCATAGGTACCCCCCATGTGCACCCCCAACACTGGCATCACCTGGGGGCCTCGCAGGGGGCCCCCGCAGCAATCACCGCTTGCCTTTCTGTGGCGGCATTGCCGCCGCGGAAAGGCCCCTATATTTAGCCATCGTAATATGGCTGGCGGTGTCCATTGGACACCGCCACCATATTATTCCATTACCGCCGCGGTCGCAAGGCGGCCGCGGCGGTAAAGCAGCGGATGGCCTTTCCGTCCGTCGCTGTCCCCCCCGCCATCCTAATATGGCGGGGGGGATCCAGGCATTGGTGTCGGGCGGATTGACTCCGCCAGGCCGGCGGTGGCCACCGCCAGCCTGGCGGAGGCAATCCGCCCGACATCATAATGGGCCCCTTAGTTTAGATTTATTTTATGTTGTTATAAAAATCGTTGGACATACTTACTTTGTTAGTTGTATCTTTGTTTTCTGAGTTCTGTTGTCTGTTCTTTGTTAGTAGAGTATTCTGAAGTGGTAGGAGAACAAACAAATAGATATGTATTAGTTATTGGATCATGTTTTTTTTTTTTTACATTTTAGTAGTTAGCTTCATTTACTTTATTTAAGTTACTTACTTTTAATCCTCTGAATTGTAAGTTGAATCTTGATGTTCTTGTAGGTGTAGTCGAATTTATCCACAGTATTTTCTCCAGTCGTATTTTTTCCAGGTGGTTTGTGTTTAGTGTTTAATTGTTTATATAGTGGTTTGGAGTTAGTAATTAGTTTGCTATTGGTCAATTTATATTTGCAGTGTTTTTATTGGTTAGTTTGTATTTTTGAAATTATGTTTGGGTATATCTTTTCCATATAAGGCAAACGCTAATTAATATTTTGGTGAGATAATTTTATATAATTTTGTAAAAAATAGTTTTAGTTACATTTGTATCGAATTTAATATATTTTAATTGTGAAATGTAAATATATTTATAGTTTGTTATGAAAGATGTTTAAATGTGTATTAATCTTATTTTTTTATGTTAAAAAGTGTTATTGTATATTAGTCAATATTTTTGATATTTCTAATGTAACAATATTTTTGTTGATAATTAAACTCTTGATATTTTTTACTTAGTGTCTATATTTTTTAATAGTCGATATTTAAATATTACCATATGTATGTTGTCGATATTAGTGAGATCGATGTGTATGTAGATCTATATTTAATTTCCGATATTTTTGTACGTTTTTAGTTATGAATAGGATGTCGATATTAATGCTTCCGATATTTTTGTGTCGATATTTTTCTAGGACGATATTGTGTCTTTCGATATAATGTCAGTGATTCGTGGTAAACACCGGAATATGGACAATTGCAGGTAAGTAAACAATTTAAAAAATAAAATGAATTTCGTAGCACGCGCTGCATCGCATTTTGCGATGCATGGTGCGCTACGAAATTTGTTTTATTTATTAAATTGTTTACTTACCTGCAATTGTCCATATTCCGGTGTTTACCACTGTCCACCCTGCCCCTCCCCGCACCGCCTCCCTGCCCCACCGAACTCCCTCCACGGGCCGCTGCTGCACTAGTGTCTCAAATGGAATGAGGGCACTCTCGGCTTAAAGATTGCCTAGTGTTTCCAGTCCTGCCGCATGCCAGTGCGTGAATGCGATGTCAGGTGTGCGTTGTTTCCCACTAGGCATTCCTGTAAGTGGGATTAATGAAGTGTAGGGGATTACATGTCTAGTAAGGTATAGACTTCTTCTATAACATCTGTGGGCTATTTCTAGGTTTATCTGGGAAAGCGGGGAGGTTGGGCCAGAGGGTGAAATAGATGATAAATCTGTAACTGGGACCATGGTCGTTGTATAATCGCCGTATCTTCCAGGCATCTGCCGGTCAACTACCACGTTGGCCACTGCAGCTGAGCCGCTAAGTAGTAGAGCTCCATATTAGGAACTGCCAAACCACCCTTGTCAGTGGGCGCATAGATCTTCCATAACGCCACCCGGGGTCACCCAGTGTTCCATATTAAATCTATTAAATCTATTAAAGTCACGGAACACTTTGACAGGGACGTAAACCGGGAGGTTCGGGAAATAATAAAGTAATTTAGGCAAAATTATCATCGCTATGCGCCCCATCACATTTATTGGCAGAGTTTTCCAGAATCATATCTGAGCCCAAACCACAGAGATGGCACAGGCTATATTTCCGTCAAATAGATCGGTGGATGTGTGGTATATGAAAATGCCTAAGTAGCGAAAGGGATGGTGCAATGAGCTAAAAAACGGTGTTGGATCTAGCCCTGATCTCTTGACTGGGTGAGAGTATTCTGCTTAATTCAGAGACTCTGTCCATCACCACCCCTTGTTGTAAATTATTTTGTCCACCCTAAGCGTGGAAGGGTATACTCAGATGTGAGTCCCTTGCTCATTGCACCATCAGGATTCAAGCAAGCTGAAACTGGGATGGTGCAATGAGCTAAAAAACGGTGTTGGATCTAGCCCTGATCTCTTGACTGGGTGAGAGTATTCTGCTTAATTCAGAGACTCTGTCCATCACCACCCCTTGTTGTAAATTATTTTGTCCACCCTAAGCGTGGAAGGGTATACTCAGATGTGAGTCCCTTGCTCATTGCACCATCAGGATTCAAGCAAGCCGGGCCGAAGACGGCTGAAATGCCAGAAACCGGTCCCCGAAACTGAAACTGGGATGGTGCAATGAGCTAAAAAACGGTGTTGGATCTAGCCCTGATCTCTTGACTGGGTGAGAGTATTCTGCTTAATTCAGAGACTCTGTCCATCACCACCCCTTGTTGTAAATTAAGTAGCGAAAGGTTTCAGGGCTCCATGCAAGGGATGTTCCATTTATGGACACCTCTATTGGAGGTACATTGTCTTTGAAGGCATATACTCTGGACTTTCCCAGTTAACTCACAGTCCCGACACCCTCTCAAACTCATGCACATAAAGCAACAGATCATCCGCATATAATAATACCACCTGAATAGCGTCCCCTAGTGGTATGCCCCAGGGAGAAGGGTCGCCAGTGGCCCCATCGCTAGGGAGAAAAATAAGGGGGACAAGGGACTCCCCTGTCTCATACCACACCTAACCCGAATCTCCCCCGAAAGGGCCCTACCGGTCCGAACACAGACCGTAGGGCGCTGGTATAAAAGTTGAACCATTTCTAAATATTGATCGTACAACTCAAATTTACTCAGAACCGCAGCTAGGTATGGCCACTCCAAAGAGTCGAAGACCTTCTCAAGGTGTAGGACCAGACAGCTGGATATTGGCCAGTGCTCCACGGCATAAGTTTGAACCCTGAAGAACCAACACAAATTAAGCGACGTGCACCTGGTAGGGACAAAGCCGTTCTGGTCTGAGTGAACCAATATTTTTCCCAATGGAGCTAGGCGTTTAGCTAGCATGGACGCAACCATTCTGTAATTGGTATTTAACAGAGCTAGGGGGCAATAGGAGCCTAGGGATTCTGTGTTATGGCCAGGTTTTAAAAGGGAAATGAATGTTGCTTCATTCTGCGTATCTGTTAGTGTGGAGTCTTCGAATGCAGTTTCGCATTCCTTCAAAAGCCGCGGTGCCAGCACGTAGGTATAGGCTTTATAGAACTCCACTGGGAGGCCATCATGTCCTGGGGTTTTGCTTTTTGATAATGAAAATATACTATCCCGTACCTCGTCAAGGAGGATCGGACCTTTGAGTTCCAACATTTGATATTGCACGGGGTTTGGCAAAGTGAGTTCTGTGAGATAGGCATGAATTTCTGTGCGGGTAGCTTGTAACTGAGATTTGTAGAGTGCGGAGTAGTGAGCGGTGAACGCCTTGTGTGTGATCGACTGTGTATATAGCTTGTTGCCTTGGGTTGTTTGTAGTGAGGTAACTGGGGAGGATGTCGTGTCCTGATGAATCAGCCAGGATAGCAGTCTTCCAGCTTTGTCTCCTAAGTGGTGTGTCCGCGCTGAGTGCGCGGCATAATTGAGGCAACAAAGTCTTTATAGCAATTGTGGTTGTTTCTCCGCTAATGCGTCAGTCCCATTTGTGACTGCGTCTCTTTCGGTGTTGGCTAGCATGTTCTCTAAGTGTGTGAGTTCTCTGTCTAGCTGTTGCCGCATTCCCACCTGGGTCTGGGTCCCTAAACAATGTCCTCCCACCACCACCTTGAAGGCGTCCCATTCCAGTAACGGCGTCGAGGCAGTGCCTGTGTTTTCGTCGAACTATTGAGTGATAGTTGACGCTAAGGAGTTACGATATTGAGCATCTAATAGTGTATCAGGTTGTAACCTCCAAATCTTGAAGTATCATTCGCAGTCGACGTCGGACTAACATACCGGAATAGATTCTTGCATCCTTGGAACGCAGATAGGTACAATGTTGCCTCTTTCGATCTTTCCTGAACCCATCATATATTCAAGACATGTTATTGATGTGATTTTTATTTTGTTTTGTCCCAATGGTCGACCCGACAGAACATTGCGGGTTGCTCGTCTTGTGCCAGCGAGTTTTCCATTATTCATCACATCATCATATCTTTAAGTAAGTCAGTGACAAACTTGCTGTTTGTAATGGGTTTTGGTGTGACCCTTTTACTCCACAGGCACATCTTTAGTGCATCTAATAATGGGACTATGAATTAAAATTTTAAATCTGGATTTGATTTAAATGTATATGATTTGGTCATGTTAATATTTCCAATTAGTTTTTTATTCCAAATGATTTTTATCTTTCAGCAAATGTAGCACTTTGGTGCAATGCACACGGTTATCCCATTATAATTGTTGATATTGAAATTTCATTATTAAATGTGTAATCGTCTATAGAGCGGCAATTTTTTTGTTATATTTACACAGGGGGCTTTCTTCACACTATTATAATTGTCCTGATGATGGTCTTTTGACGTCTGCAACCAAGACCGAAACGTCGACCTACACATCATCTCCAATAACAATTTATTGATCCAAAGAGTCTCCTTGGTTCATGTTTGACTTGAGTTACTCTTGGTTGATTTATAGGAGTTGATGTCTTGATTATGAACTGATGTGTCATTTATTTGTCTTATCTTTTCATAATTGTATATTGTGAGATAATTTTCTGAATGCATTCCCATACGCTGATCTAATCTGATAAAATTCAGTTTCTAACAAATAGGTTTTCCCGTGTGCTTTCTTCTATTTTGACCCGCTTGAGATATAATCATTGTTATCCTGTGGATACAATAGAGTTAGATTGTTTACAACTAACATCCTTGACTAATGCTTATAAATTGCTCTCTATTAGTTTCCTAAGCAAATCCCTTGTAGACAATTCTTTTTTGATACTGTGTCGCCCAGGCCTCTAGTGCTGCCATGGCTGTACGTGCAGTCATGCCACTGGGGGGGAGAGCGGTCCATCGAGACCTCGAGAACACAGTTGTAGTCACCCCCCAGTATCATGGGTGTGCCATGCCAAGGGGCAAGAGTATGCGGCAGAACATCTAGATAGGAACCCTGTTCCAAATTGGCCACATACAGTGAAACTATGATCAATAGCTTACCATCTAGTAACCCCTCACTATGACGTATCATCCGTCTGCATCTATCAGTGAATCAGTAATGTGAAAGGGTGTACCGGGTCGCACCCATATTAATACTCCTTTGGCGTATGCTGAGTAGCCTGGGGCATATAACTGTCCTCGCCATCATCTGTGCAATTGTTATATCTCTGGCTGGGGGAGGTGTGTCTCTTGAAGAAGGGCAATTTGTATTCGATGTCTCTTAAGGTAAGAATGTATGCGATACCTTTGTGATGAACTATATATACCCCTCACATTCCAAGTGCATATCCAAATTGAAGCCATGACTGTTGTGTGTCTAAAGTATAATGACAAACCCTAGTCAGCTTTGTTGAGGAGAATTGTGTCTCATCTACAAAATGACCATTTTTTATTTCCCAATGCTTTGTCCTCTTGGACCACAGGTTCCAGTGTGTAATTATAGGCAGTAAAAATACATATTGTAAACTGAAAATGAATACCAAAAGGGCGATCTTGCAACGGGCAATCGTCCAAACTATGCATGGAAGCAACATTTAACGTATGTCATGGGGAGGTGTTCTCTACACACAGTAAGTCGTTAACAGTTGAGAAGAATGGAACCATCTCAGGGATCCCATTATCAGAGCCGTCTCCTCCCACATCTGTAAAACATTTCCCAAAAAGCGGGAGTTATTGAAACCTATAGGGGTGACCTAGGTGTCAACACATTGATGAAAACATTTCCCATGTAAATTCCCCCACATTCCAGATTTGGAGCACCTATTTCTTTACCAAAAGTTTTGTAGTATATAAGGCCAACATGAGTCAGCCATATACTTGCATGTCTGCACGTATGCCTTTCTTGTTATCAGTTCAAAGGATGCAGTTGCAGAGTCTAGTCAAGATAATTAGAATTTTGAGGAGTGACGTCTGTTAGTTCGCAAGAGTCCTGCGTGATGGGAAAATCATCCGTGAGGTCATCATCACTAGCCTGCTCATGTTGGCTTGAAGTAGAAGCACAGTCATCTGCATTTGATCTGCTAATATCCGCCACAGCTTGTAAGGCTCCACGTTGCTCCTTTAGCGTCTGTTCAGGATCTGGTTGTGTTGTTTGTGTGGACTGAAATCGTCGACGTCTGAGGCCTTCCCGGTGCGACGAGATGTGTCTCTTGGTGGTTTGTCACTCACAGTCGCAGATTGAACTCCAGTTTCGGTGGAGGGGACTGTGTCAAAGTCATAAAAAAATTCCCCTTTGGAGCAAGATATATGATATCACATGAACACACTCAAAATTTCTTTCAACCACGATAGATTCACTTCACAAACCGTATACTGTGAGCCAGAGAGTCAAATCAGTGCAAAACAAATTACAAAAAATATAGCTTTCAATTTATTATAGATTGTAATACATACACAGCTAACTACCAAATTTAAAAATAATTCAATGACAGGTATAAATTACCAATGTACTTTTTAGATTAAAACATTTATATAATCAAAATACATACACAAAAAAGAAAAATAAATAAAATGTAATAAAAAGTGGGACAGCAAAGCAGCACGAAACATTGATTTCAGGTCAAGGAATAATCACAGTAATTTGACATATGAATAAATACAGTACATATGCACAGGGTTTGGACGGAAAATTTCCTGTTTGATATCAGTACAACCAGTGTAACATTTGTCATTTATCCGTGATAAATTCCAATACAACAGGCATCGACGCGTTTCGGTGGGTCCACTGAAAATAGCTCCCACCTTCTTCAGGAAAAACAGATTCTTCCCACTGTGTGTTAATACATTCCCAGAATTCACAAGCCTCCAGGTACTGGTAGGTAAGTTTTGAAGAAAATATCTTGAAGTCGGGCACAGCGCCACTTGCAGCTCACAATGCACAAACCCCCAAATGCTTGTAGTTTTTGTTAAACAGGATTGTGGAGTCAGACCAAACTATGCTCTTGACTTCAAAAGGATGCTTTAGTTTCTCCTAGTGGTACATAAAAACATTCCTATTCCAAACAAAAGCATAAAGGAAAGTAATACGTCCAATCTGAAAAGATGTACTGAGCGGGAACCAATCGGTCCTCAGTCACCGTTCTAGGGGAGGGAAAGGGTTCTTCTCACTCCTCAAGTTTCCAGAATATGGACTCTCAATTCAATCAGGAAAACATACATATAACTGGGGGTCCGACACAAGGAGCTGCTGTCTCCGTTCACCAAGCCAAGCCAATTCCCTGTCTCTTCAGACGTATTGAAGAAGTGAGTTTTACCGCCAGCCACCACTCTTAAGCGTGCGGGAAACAGTAGCGAGTATTTGAGGCCATGTTGCCGGACTTTTCTCTTCACCCCCATATAAGAGTACCTCTGTTTTTGTACATGGAATGTGTAGTCTGGGAAGAACATGACTTTATGGTTATCAACCTGAACCTCATGCAGCTTCCTGATTTCTTATAGGATTGTATCCCTGTCTCTGAAATTTAGCAGACGAATCAAGAGCGGTCGAGGATTTGAGCCCGGAGGCGAGGGCCGGGTTGGGACTTGGTGTCCCCTCTCAACTACAAAATATGGAGATAGGGTACCTTCCGGCAAGAGATTATGTATCCATGACTCTAAGTAGGCTACAGGGTCCCTTCCTTCCTGTTTCTCCGGGAGGCCGACCACACGGATGTTGTTGCGTTGGGCCCAGCCTTCCTCATCTTCAGCTCTGTTGTCCAAGAACTCCACCCTGTTGAGGAGATTCTGTATCTTTTTATCCTCTGTGGCAACCTGCAGGGTGATGTCCATGACCGCAGCTTCAATCTTAGTTGTGCGGTCAGTTAATTTTCGGTTGTCCACATGCAATAATGTAAGATCTATGACCGCCTTATCAATTTTGTCTTCTAAGACTGTGCGGGTTTGGTTTAATGTTTCTCCCAGCTTTTCCACCGCCGCCAGCACCGCATCCAATTTTCTAGACATGGGGTCAGTGTTTTTGCCTCCGCCATTTTGTCTGTCTTGACTCGGTGAGTGGTGGAGGGTTCGGTATGCCAGCTGCGCTTTCTTTGGCTCTAGTGTTCTGCGACATCTATTTGGACGGATGTAGAAGGTGAGGGCTATAAGGAAGGTGGATGGTGTTACAGTGTTCGTGTTGTTCACGGGGTTGCTGAGGAGCGCAGTCCTGGTATTTATAGAGGCGTGGAATGCTGAAGTTAGATCTTAGGCAGGCCTGATTGTCACACCTGGTGAATACCTCTGACCACAACAATTGTGTTCAGGTGGAGCCCCACAGGTACCCACAGCTCTCATGGGTCCCTGGTGACTATATCTGGGATATCTGTATAAATGGTGCCCCTCTGCCAACACCTCTGTTCTCGTGTTGTATTTAGGCAAAAGAGATGTATTGTTCAAACTGTCCCTCTTGTGTATCCCTTGTCGTCTATGTGTTCTTTGGAGGGCATGGCGCTTTTCGACTACGGCAGTTCAGAAGGGCGTCTGCCTCCACACGGCAAGATCAGTGGCCAGGGTCTGATGAGGTAAATCGTAGTTGCCTCCTGCGTAGGGAGCCCCCAATATCAGGAGTGCCAGATCGTGGGTGTGCAGTTGTGGCCCCCAACCTCAGCTATACCCCCGGTGCGGTCAGGTCCTGTATTGTTGTCTCAGGGGTGAGACCGGTCTCAAGGTTCCCTGCAGGGAGGCACGTTGGATCAGTAGGGACCGCCAGTCATTTCCGTCACAGACGTAGTGTGGTTGGGGTAATAGGTCCTCAGACACCTCAAGGCAGTGGTTAGGCGCGGGTTGCGACGCCTATTTGTGGGCAGTAGTCTGCAATCTCTCGGTGCGTGGTTGGGGGTCCGTACCAAGCAGGTCAATTAGTGCCTGGAGAGTCGTCGGCTGTGGACTACGTGACGCCGTCCGTGTTGGTTGCCTTCCGTCGCCTCCGTTACGCTTTTCGTGCTGTGCGCCATTTCTTCAGGCCCAGTGGGTGGGGCCAGACCCCGGGCTTGTGTAGAGTGTAGGCCAATTTGGGCACAGCCCATCGGGATCCAGAATCACCTGAAGGACTCAGTCCAGGGTGGGTGTGCCGATCGAGCTGGAAATGGGAGCGGAGCTCCCGAACCTGTTTAGATGGCGCTCGGAGGAGCAAAGTCTCTCCTGGTGGGGTCTTGAGGATAATTTTCAGTCTGTATTGGGAGCCCGAGACAGAGCACTACGCTAGCATGTATGCTTTCATTGCCGTGTGGCCATGCCCCATTCACACCAACCATCAATGTTTGTCTCTTTCTTTATCATATCTTACATTATCACCCAAGGTCAAGAAGATGGGGTTGGAGTTGCTGGAAGCAGCTGGAGAACACCAGGACCAGGACTGCTCCTCTACTGAGGGCTCTGCTGCTGGCCCCAGTTAGTCTTCCTGTTGTTAATATTAATAATTATTTTCCCCTAACTTTTACTGAACCTTATTTTTTCCGAACTATCATTTCTGTTTCCTAATAATATTTATTACCAAATCTTCTTCAATCTATACTATCTGTTTCTAAATTCTTGTTATCCCTGACTCTACCTTCCTCTGATATGACTCTCTGTAAAACTATTATTATTAGTCTGTTGCTAAGCTTGCCCAGTTGGCCACTCTTTATTTAAAAGGTTTTATTAAAACTCACAATAGCTATAGCCACTGAGTCCAGTCCTTTGGCTTGGCCTCTTGTAGTCTTTTAAATCTTGAGAGGCTTTTCAACAATACCCACTAACAAAATTCCCAACCAGATATTTTACTATTTTTTATAGGATAGGACATACTACTACTGGTAGTGTCTACTCCACTCTAGTACCCAGTTTGTAGTGATGTATGTGGTATATGTATGTTTTTTTCTTCAATCTTGCTAGTGAGAAATAGGGGAGGTGTATATGGCATCTAAAAAAAAAAAATTCTAGGCGTACCGACCACAACCACCAGTGCCGGGACAAGCGGCAGGGCAGGCGACACCAGCTAGGAGAGAGCAGTGGATGCGGCAACTGCCACAGGGGTGGGTGAGCCAGCAGCAGTGGCGGGCTGTGGTAAGTTATACTTATATTCCTTACTTATTGACAATAGTTACACACTTGCTGGAAGGGTGTTGTGTAAGTTGAGAGTGACTAAGTTGTTGTGAACAACAGTTGAAGAAGACACCCTTTACTAAGTATTAGAGCAATAGCATTAGCAGTGGGAGTAGTTGAGTAACTGATGGCCTCTTCTATCTGACTTCAACTCAGCTGTGAACGTTTTATAAAGAAGACTAAGAGTCAGATCAGATGACCTTAATGGATGGGTTGAACGAAAAGGGAAAGAAGGATGGAAGGAGGAAGGACGGGCGTGTGTAGTATAGGGATAGTTGCGGAAGACATTGTGACACGAAGGGTTAATTAGTTTGAACAGGGTGGATGAGCGATAATACATGAAGAAAAACTTTAGCAGTGCATAAGGTTCACGCTGTCACTTCTAAGCTTGTTTTCAGCATTCCATAGAAAAAGTTATCTACGGCTGGCATGTTATTTACAATACACTGCTTTAAGCTATGAGAAGCAGGAAGTGTGGGAGAGGTGCAGGCGAAGGTTGTTCTAACCCTGAGATTGAGAGTTCAGGAAAAGGCCAAAAGATGTCCAAAGAGATGATTAGTGAGTGTCAGGGCAGCCAGAGAACACACACTGATAACACAGCTAGAAATTGCGAGAAAAGAACAGAATCAGAAACAAGCCAAGCTTCAGGATATTTAAGCACAGAGGCACGTGTGGGAGATTGAAGCTCGCAAATGGGGTTGTACAAACTGCCATCGCCCGTAGCTGCCTCCCTGGCCATGCTGTTCCTTGGCTGTGACGCTCGAGAGACAGAGAGAAAGGAGAGGGCTTCCCAGCACTGTGGAATGAGTTGAGTTCTATCTTAAGTTCCACCCAGGGATGAAATGCCGTTATTTTACTGCTTTATTCTAATTGGTCAAAGTGCCATTGTGGTGTCTGTGATCAAATGTACTATGCTCCATTCTGATTCACATGTTTACAGAATTGCTTTGGATATTCCAATGTAATGCACTAGCCATTGTGAATTTCATAGCCAGTTGATTAATGCTGTTTTGCAAGTCAAGAACAAGGGAACGGTATTTCAACAGTTACATGGTTTTCAATTAGGTATTTGACACTGAGCGGCTGAGCAACTACAGGAGGACAAGTAATGTGGGTGTCTAATGTAACTAGTATTATTGATATAAGTATCCATATACTGTATCGACCAACTGAATTCACCACCACCACTTAAAGATGCAAGTGCAAGAGCAATTAGAATGGCAGGTCCCACTTACCATTGAATTACCCAGACTAGAAGCCATCAGACAGTATGCACAGGTTACCTTTGCTAAGTTAGATACAGCAGCTAAATATACCAAGGATACAGCTATACAAATGACTATTGCTGCTAAACAGCTAATGCATACTGCTTCACTTATTCAACAAACAACTGAGCACCACTGGTATGACATTTTCTTTGGTTGGGCACCAGGAGCTACACAAACTCTTAATCTGGTACTACACCCCTTACGTTGGCTACTAATTTCTTGTATTATATTAATGGTTATGCTATGTAAGCTATATGCACGCACCAAACAGCTTTACACTAACGTGCAGGCACTCAATGTAATGCTTACTGGAATTCGTAGGAACTTAACTGGAGGAGCAGTGAAATAGATGTATATTTTTCGCATGTATTAGCGCTCATCTAAACTGGGTGGAGTGTGTAGTATATAGATAGTTGCGGAAGACATTGTGATGCAAAGCGTTAATAAGTTTGAACAGGGTGGAAGAGCAATAATACATGCAGAAAAACTTAAGAAGTGCATAAGGTTCACGCTGTTGCTTCTAAGCTTGTTTTCAGCATTCCATTGACAAAGTTATCTACGACTGGCATGTTATTTACAATGCACTGCTTTAAGCTATGAGAAGCAGGAAGTGTGGGAGAGGTGCAGGTGAAGGTTGTTCTAACCCTGAGAAAGAGAGTTCAGGAAAAGGCCAAAAGATGTCCAAAGAGATGATTAGTTAGCGTCTGGCAGCCAGAGAACACGCACTGATAACACAGCTAGAAATTGTGAGAAAAGAACAGAATCGGAAACAAGCCAAGCTTCAGGATATTTAAGCACAAAGGCACGTGTGGGAGATTGAAGCTCGCAGATGGGGTTGTGCAAACTGTCATCCCCATATCTGCCTCCCTGGCCGTGCTGTTCCTTGGCTGCGACACTCGAGAGAGAGCGAGAGAAAGGAGGGGGTTTCCCAGCACTGTGGAATATGTTAAGTTCTATCTTAAGTTCCACCCAGGGATGAAAGGCCTTTATTTTACTGCTTTATTCTAATTGGTCAAAGTGTCATTGTCTGTGATCAAATGTACTGTGCTCCATTTTGATTCACATGTTTACAGAATTGCTTTGGATATTCCAATTTAATGCAGTAGCCATTGTGCATTTCATAGCCAGTTGAATAATGCTGTTTTGCAAGTCAAGAACAAGGGAATGGTATTTCAACAGTTACATTGTTTTCAATTAGGTATTTGACACTGAGCGGCTGAGCTTCCTGAATGTTATTCTAGTGAACTTCATACTTGTGTATACGATCATAGTTTCTTTTAGTGAATCCGACCTTTTGATTGTTATTATCAAAAATGTATCAAATCACCTTGCTTTTGTGCTAACCCATATATTTACTTTACTACTTTATAAAAGCTAATTTGTGCACACTATTGGTATATTGCTCCTCATTGAGCATCCTTATTGACTTATATTCGAATATTTGGATTGAGTGACAGCTGTCAGTCTACTACAGGGCGAGATGTAATATATATGACTTGCAGAGAAGGATGCGTGGGATGCATGCATAGGTGGCTGATAGGTACCAGATGCATGGGTGGCTGAAGGATGGGTGGAAGGTGAAAGAGAAGAGGCTTGCCTGGGTGGGTGAAAATGTATGGGTGGATAGCAAGAATCCTCTAGGGTGTTTCATGGGTCAAACTCAAAGGCAAGCAAAGAAGGATGGGTGGGTGGTGGTTTGAAGAAAAAAAAGAATGTTTGTTGTTGGTGAAATAAAGTAAGGTTTGTTTAGAGATTAAGAAGAATAATAGACATGTTTACATTGAATGGATGGATGCCTGTGTGGTATTCATCATAGATAGCATAGGTGGAGACTGTCAATGGATGAAAAGTCTTTGAAGAGAATGTAAAAGAAAAAGAAATAATGCCAGAGTAGCAAAGCCAAGGCAAATAGAAGTTGTATTTTCAGAAAACTCCCTTGACTCAGAGTAGTTTGCAAGCACAGCATATATATTGTGTATGTATGTTGTTATCAAGCGCCTCGCTCCGACTCCCAGGCCCACTCCCTACGTTAATTTATTTTTGACTGTGTCAGCCTGCCATGGGTGGGCTATCGGCTGCATGGTTACATAATCAATCAAAACAAAGTACCTCAAGTCGTCCCATACATAAGCAATGATCATTTGGATCAGATATCATCTACCTTGTTGTAGTATAGTAGTCAGAACATGGTGAAAGTGAAATTGAGCAGTTGCCCTTGATGTAACAGAGTTTGGCCAGTGCCACCCATAATAGAAAAATAAGATGATTGTGTAGTAGTTAGCTTCCCCACATGCAGACAGTAGTAAATAAAACTAATGTGAGTCTGTCTGTGTCATGAGACGAGAATGTGTCTTGGCCGCAAGCTGACTGAGCTGGCATGCTGGCTACAACAAGGTTACTTAATTTAGCTAAACAAGGGAGAAGAAGAAGACTGGTGTACTACTCGAGTAAGTCCATAGTGCTAGTATAGTGCCTGAAACTCCCACAAATGTTAGAGGCCGTGGAATTGGCAGGATAGATACCACAAATGTTATGTACTGTGCTTGCTAGTGCTACTGTGCCACTATGTTTAGAATGAATTTGTCCTACTGTTTTGCTAGGAGTATATTAGTTTTCTTCTTGATATATCTACTCCTTCCGAACCAACAAAATCATCTAAACCGGACAGGAAGGAGTCAGTAGCCATGGCCCGGTGCCGGAAGCTGGAGGCCATCCAAAATGAATAGCGACGGCTGGTGGCTTTGGCGGAGGAGGAGGCAGCAGCAGCTGCAGCCTCCTCCAATGCCCCGGGCCCCAGCCAGGCCCCTCGAGTAGTACTGTGCTGCAGTCTGGCAGCTGCCTGCCACACTACATCCAGCACTGCTGCCCCCTTGTGGATGCAATTGCTGAGCTATTAAGCGCTGCATGCTCCTCCAAATGGTGCGCCTATAGGAGCAGGTAAAGGAACTGAAGCAGGAGGTCCTGGTGGTTAACCGGTAACTGCAAGCCCTCCGATAGAGAGATCCTGTTGGATTGCCCCTTTTTTTCTTTTTTTGGGTGGGTGGGCATTGGGCGCACGTTGGGGAAATGTTGGGGTTATAACTTATAGGGACAATATTTTTTTGGAATGGACATTGCTTGGACTATTCTTTTTGGACATTGGTTGGGATTAGGAAGAGGGGTGGGTCAGGTGCTGTGGGATTCTTTTTTACATAGTTTATTTTTGTTAGGGGATTAAATTATATTTATACTTAAACTTTAAATATGATGTAAATGTTTTGTGACGGGGTTACTCTTTTACATCACACGGTTTCCTTTGCTGCTGCAGGGCCTCCGCCAGTGTTTGATTTTAATAATCTGCAGATTTTTTGTAACATACGAACAGATAGATGCAGTACCCTTACTGAGTGACTTGTCTAGTAATGTCTGTCTTGCCTCCTAGTCTATGCATTCTGCAGCTGGACTCAAGGGTGTGGGTGTGTGCATTAATGAATTAATTTCCATTATTAATTATTCCTCCCCAAAACTTCGTCTCTTACCTGTAATTGATGTTTAAACTTAGGCACAGCGATGGCTGCATGGTGATGATGGTTTGGTTTTCCAAGATGCCATGGTTGTGGTGGTAGCACTAGACACTGGCAGTAGCATATGCAAAAAAAAGGAAATGAGACAGTCAGTTGCCTGAAAGTGACTCTGGAAGGAGTTGTAGAACTAAGTACAGTAAAATACACAAGAATACTGCCAAACAATAAACCATATTTTTAAAAAATATATCTTTATTCGCAGATTTTCCATTAAGTACACCCCCACCCTCCCGCAAGACCAAGGTCACAAAAAGAAAACCAATTTATTACATACATAAGTTCGGGATTGCAATCCATTATATACAGAGGGGGATGAAAAAAAAAAGAATATGAAATATACTTGGTCACAAATACATTGTCCATACAGTTTATCATACATTGTGAGAAGTTCTTCGAGAGAAAGCTAAAATCTTGATTAAATAGACAGCTATCTATTTGAGACATTCCCCTTTATTAAAGGTGGCTATGAATCCACTGCAGCAGTGGCGCCCAAATCATCATATCCCTTCTTCTTTTATTCCGCCCTTTATTCTTGTAGATGGCCACCTCAAGGCTACAAGATGCAAGCAACATAGCCCCCCATTGTGAAAACGCGTGTGGATTCGGGTCAAGCCATGATGAAGCTAAACAAAGCCTCAGGACTGCCATAGCCACAAAGATCAGCCCCTGCATACGTTTTGGTCGGTTACAGTTAGCTACCCCCAAAATGATCTCTTCTGTTGAGATACTCATTCTCATTTGGAACACTTCTGATAAAAAATCGGATATATCTTTTATCAAACTAGAAAGTGCATTGCATGTGGTGAACATATGGATGATGTCGGCCCCAAACAATGTACACCGCGGGCAGGTGATTCCCTTCCCAGTCCCCCATTTTGCAATTTTATGAGGAGTGTAATATAAGGAAAATATCGTTTTGTAACATTGGGCTTGTAGTTTAATAGACATCAGGCATATTTGGGATAATTCGTAAGCAAGAGGGGGAATTGCTGGCCGAACTCCTAGTTTGGCCTGCCACACAGCTGTTTGTTTGTCCATGGTCATCGGTGAGTACCAAATTCAAAGTTGCATAAATTTCCCCAATTTTGGTTGTGGGTTTCTTACAAAGGTTCTCTATGATTTGACTATTTTGAAATTTTAATCGACCACCCCCTTTCTTTGATAAAAAAATCTCTGATCTGTAGAAACTTAAATAAGTCCCTATGGCTGATATCATTAAAAGCAGCCCAGCTGCCGCACCCAGGCCTCGACCCATCTATCCATACAACTATCGTGGAAAATCTCTGGCAAGTCATTATTATGACTCACGGTAGTATAACACGAATAGCGCCCTAGCCCCAGTAATTTCCGAACATGACTCCACACTTTGTATACACTAGAAATAGTCTTAAATTTGACTTTCTTGAAATAACTGTCATTGACATGTCGCTAAAAGCAACCGGCACAGCCCTCCCACAGGATGATTTCTTGTAGGGTCAGATAATTTGGTGATTGGTTTCTTTGGAGATAAATGTTGTGCAATACCTTAACACAGAAACCCAATAGTAAAGTTTAAAGTTGGGCATTGCTAATCCCCCTCTTTCCTTTGGAAGCATGATCCATCTGAGGGCCCAGTGAGGTGTCCTGAATCCCCAGATAAACCTCGAAAACATTGAATCTATAGTTTTAAAAAATTGGGGAGAAAACTCCAAGCATATCGCCCGGAAGAAATATAAGAATCTAGGCAAAAAAAGCATTTTGACGACATTACATCTGCCACCTTTAGTCAAATGCAAATTATTCAATCGTACCAACTCTTTTTTTGTACGAGTTATCAATGAATTCATATTAATAATAACGATATTTTCTATTTTGGCGCTTAAGTTGACACCTAGGTAAACTGCTTTTTCTGTAACTCTTACGTCCCTCATCGTAATTTTGTCATTGAGAACGATCTGGGTTTTGCCTGAATTTAATTTGTACCCAGAGACGAGTCCGAACCGTTAAGCCTCCTCTTCTATCACATTTATAGTGCTTCTGGGATCGCAGGTGACAAGCGCGATGTCGTCGGCATATGCTAGAATTTTGGTATTATGATTACGAATTTGAACAGATGGAATTAACGCATGATTTTCTAGCCAACGGACGAATGAATTGATATAAATTGCGAATAGAAGAGGGGAGCAAGGGCACCCCTGCCTAGTCCCCCTAGTAATAGTAAAATTCCCAGATAGAAGCCCATTGATCAGAACTCTAGCTCCTGGACTGATATATAACCTTTGGGTGGCCTTTATGAAGCTCTCAGTAATTCCACAGTGGGACATAGCTGCCCTCAGAAATTTCCAGGAGACCCTATTGAACGCCTTTTCCACATCAAGCAAAATAAGCGCCATAGGGTCTTCTGTCGTCTCTGTATAATCAAATAGGGAGATTACTCTTTGGCCATGATCTATTGTTGATCTCCCTGGGATAAACCCATGTTGGTGATTTGACACAATTTTACTGACGATTGGTGCCAGTCGGGCTGCTAGGAGTTTAGAATATATTTTGGAATTCCCATTTATCAATGTTATAGGGCGGTATGATCCCATGTAAATGTGTAAATGTAGTTGAGCTTATATAGCGCACAGCTACCCGCAGTGGGTTTCCCGGCGCTTGCTTAGGGAACCCTTCCTGGTATTCCCCTGTGAGATAGCAGGGTATCCACAAGGTGAAAGTCAGGCATCCCGCCACGAGGGGCCATTGTGGAGATTAAGCAAGCTATTGCCCAGAGTCGCAGAGTGTGAACCCGTGAGTTGAGGAGGCACCGGGGCGAGAATTATCGAGTCCGTGGAATTTTTAGCCCAAGACTCCGCCGAGGCGGGGAATTGAACCCTGGTCCAGGACCGATCTCAGCTTCCGGGTCTGCTGCCTCTAATCCCTGAGCCACTCCACTCCCCATTTCCAGAGGATCTTTAATTTTTTTCAGGAAAACCACGATCTTAGCAGCTGACCATGAGGCAGGTGGATTCCCCCCCTGGAATATATAAACGAATAGTTCTAACATAATTATTTTGAGTTGATCTGCGAACTTGACATAGAACTCATTTGGGATCCTGTCTATGCCTGCTTCTTTCCTGTTGGTCAGCGAGTTCATGGAGAGGAGAATTTTGTCCCACTAGAGAGGATTATCCAGCTTATCTTGGTCCTCCTTCTCAAATCTGTTATCTATAATTAAATCTAGGTTTAGCTCGGGATCTTCCTGTCCCATTTCTGGCTCTGTGTATAGCTCCTGATAGAATTTCTGAAATGACGCTCTTATTTCTGATGGTTCTGATCTTACACCTAATTCCGGGTCCCGAATTTCCTTTATAATGTTAGCTGAGATCTCCTCTCGGGTACGAACCGCCAGCTGATGACCAACTTGCTCACTTAGCTCGTATACTTTCTCTCAATAAGTTGTTGCCTTAGTTATGGCCTATTCCGTTAGAATCTCAGAGATGAGATTTCTAGCGATAGCTACCTGAGCCAATTCATTGTCCGTCACCCGTCCCTCTTGAGCAACTTTGAAAATCTTCCTCTGCTCTGCCCAGATTCTGCTGCAACGTTGCCAAGTGTTGTTTCCCTTCCTTATTAGACCTGAATGAAAATTGCAGCGTTTCACCTCTGATGCCAGCCTTCAGGGTATCCCAAACCACATCAATAGATGTGCTGCCCAGATTACCCATAAAAAATGTCGGGATCCACTCTCTCATGTGTTGGCAATATTTCTCATTCCTCAATAGTGCCCTCTCAAAAGTCCATATCCTAATTATATGACTATTTTGGCTACGAACGAGGTTTAATGCTAACGGGTTATGATCCGTTAACACCTGCTGGAATTTTTCTATTAAGCAAGAGGATTTCAGGGAATTTGAGATAAACATATATTCTAAGCGTGCATGGTGGGAATGTGGATAGGAATAATAAGTGAATCCGGGATCCCCTGCATGGTTAAGTTACCAACTGTCGATCAACCCATGTGATACACAGAAGTCTCTTAGTGCCCAAAAAACTTTTGGTTTCCTATCGTGATATTTAAACTCAGGACCAACTGACCAATCTCCTGGCAAGTGCAAGTTAAGGTCACCACATACAATCAGGGATAAGGGCCAATGTGCTAGTTCATTAGAGACACTGACCAACACCTCTGGGTCATCACTGACGCTACCATTGATGGTACAGAGTGTCATCTTATTTAACCTGTTATTATAATGACATTCGGTAATCGACCATCACCCAAATTTATCAGATGTTGATCTTATGAATTGAAACACATCCCCCTTTTGCTAAAATGCCCACCCACCTGGCTCGCACACCCTGAGTTGAGGCGGTAATGAGTTTATACCCTAGTGTTTTAAGCAAGTATTGTTGCGACCCCTCTATATGTGTCTCCTGCATGCATACAATGTTAGCCTCCATTAATTGTAGCCCCATTGCGACCTTCTGTCTTTTCTTTGTATCGTTAAGGCCACAAATGTTGATTGAAACAATTTTTTACTTTGTCATACTAACGTTTGAGCTGCCATCGGTTGCTTACTGTAATGACATGCTTGTTTCATGGATACGTTCCCTACCATTTTAATACATTGACCCCTCCACACAACACCTTTCCCTCCCATCTTGAACTCGAAATCCCATGGTCTTCCCCACCCCGGACCTCCCTCCACCCCCCTCCAATTTGTAAGATGCCAGGCTCATTCATGAGCCTTTGTGATGGTGTCTAATCAACCTCACCCATTCTCCGTGCCGCTCCTTCCCTCCTGTCCATAAAAAAGGAAATGCCCTGGCACCTCAGCCAATTGCTCAACCCACTGGGCACTGAAACTCATTAGGAGAAGAAAGAGAAAAAAAAATAAGACAAAAATGTGAAGCAGCCCAAAATGAGAAAAAGAGGGAACAAAAAGTGAGAGTAAGCAAAATAGAAAAAAGTAGATTGAGATGGTAGGAATATCAGACAGCGAACAGACAGCGAACAACAATGATAGTCAAATTAGTGAAGAGAAATCAACGATTGTTCCCTGCACCCCTTGTTTGCCCCGCAATAATGTCTTCCAGGGTTTGCTCTGCCTGTATCTCCGAAGTGAAAAACCAAGTTTGACCCTGTGATACTACTTTCAGTTTGGCAGGGTTCTGGAGAAAGGCTAGGGCCCTGGCTTTCTGGAAAGGTGTGATCAGCTGTCGCAGCCTCCATCGTCTCTCAACGTGGCATGAGCAAAATCCGGTTTTGCAAAAAAAGAAAATGTCTCCCAGGACCTTTTCTTATTTGGAAGGGCAAGGTCATAAATCGCCTGAATTCCGAAACATATCAGTATGACTCTGGGAAAAGTTTGTTTGGTACGTGGATGTTTAGGTAGTGAGAGCGGGAATCTGTGTACACGCTGGATTTCTTTGTCCCAATCCCACTGTGCCAGCTCAGGGAATGCATTCTTGAAAAGGTTAAAAGGTTAATGATAAAGGCACGTATGTCGCTTCCTTTGCTGTTTTTGGAAATCCCCAGAATTCGGAGATTTTTTCGGCGTTGGCGGTTTTCCGCCTCTTCCAGCTTCCATATAATGTCCATCATTGTGTTCCCGTGTGATGTCACCTGAGTCTTTAGGATATCCACTGTGTTTTCCAATATCTCTGTTCGACTCTCCACCATACTCATTCTCTCAGCAATTTCAGTGCAAGTTTTGCCAATTTTTCGTACAGCGCCCTGTAGTTTTTCCCAGCCATGCGGGCGAGTCTATTTTCCGATTTGACCTCATTCTGGAATGCACTTAGTGATTGCAAAATCATCGCTAGTGTAGGTTCGGGTGATTCTGTAGATTCCTTCTGTGCGTCCGCTCCTTCTTGGGATCTCTTGTCTATCCTTGTTGAGCCATGACCCCCCAGTAGGGAAAGTGGTTGGGTATCAGAATAGTCCCATCGGAGATCGTGTTCTTCCTCCATGTCCACCTTCTGGTCAGATTTCCTCCCTCTTGAGACCCTATTAGATTTCTTCTGTGTTTTTGTTTTTTTGCCCTCATATTGGCTGCCATTACTTGTGGAGGTTTCGGCACCCCTGTCCCCACTGCTATTACTCTGAAAATCCAAGATTTCAGAGTCACGGATTCCTCATTCAATGAAAAAAGTTCTCAGTGGGGTCCGGAGACAAATACCCCTGCTTGATGTTATCTGAGGGGGGTACTAGCGTGCCGTTTGATTGCTTGTCTGGAAATGGGCCCCCTTTCCTGGACACACAGATGCCAGTTGCCTCCCTCTCTGATTCAGGATTGGTAATAGCTTGTGACCCGTTTTTTAAGACCCCTCCTCCATTTGTAGTGAGTTATCTGTAATGTCATTTGGGATTAGCACCGTAATTTCACTACTTGACCCCCATGACAAACGTGCCTCAATAGTTGCTGGCAGATACTCGGGGGGAGTTGTTGTTTCTTCTCTTCTTCCTCCAAATTCCCTTTGTCACCAGTCATTACATCCAGATTTGCAAACAACAAGACACCAGTTCAGTCTCTATAATCCTTGGCATTTAGCCCCAATGTTTCAATTTAAATAGTTTTTTTTGGTACAAACACTCCTTTTCAATCCAATGGAGCCTCGTAGTATAGACAAGTTCAAGACTTTATTTCGTTAAAATCAAGTGCTTCACAGCCGACGTACGTTTCCCCCCCTGTGGGCTTCCTCAAGGCAGATTTTCAATATGCTCCACACCGCATTTGTCAACACCTTTGTATTCAACGATCCTTATGGTATTTCTTAGTCTTACAAAGACCAGCAAAATGTCACGGTCAAGATCTTTCTAGTTCTGCACCGGAGCCATGATAAGTTCCATCGAGAAGCACCAGAGTACTTTCCTACACCTCCTTTCGCCGTCCTAATTTTCAGGTTTGCGTTTGGATCGGCATTTGCATCTGTATTATCTTTCTTTTTAACCCCTTCGACGCTCATGACAGGCTCAGCTCTTCATGAGGTACACCTCTCGTACGCTCATGACGAGCTGAGCTCGTCGTGAACCGCGGGTTTTTTAAAAATGCAGCGCACAGCGGGAAAATGCGCCGCACGCATGGTGTTAAACAGTTCGTTAAGGACAGTTTGTTTTTTATCCCCAACTATGGGCTGGTCATTAATAACATGGGGATTAATGTCCTTACTACGGAGATTTTTGCTGCTCTTACCGGAATTCCAGCCGAGTTTTGTTTTCCCTGCTTCTGTTTTTGCCTCCGTTTTCAGATTAGCCTTTGTCTCGGGCCATGAAGTGGCTGTAGGAATGGGCACTGTTGAGCGAGCTTTGCTCCGTGCTCTGCCTCGGGGTGCTGCCATTGCCAGTCTCGTGCACCCTTCCCTCCCCCTGGCGTCGTGGTTGCTGAGTAACCTGGATCTGCTCACGTCGATTTCGTTCCAGCCGGCGAGCGCAGTAAGGAGCAGCCAAGCCAGCAATTCCCAGCGTGAACGTGAGCTGTGTGACTGATCGCTTCGGCGATCCGCTAGGGGGCTATCTTGATTCACGCTCGCTCTCTGATCAATTATATGCCAGTGGTGCCCTTGGTGCCAGCGAAACCAGCATCTATGCCTGGGCGCATCTCTCGGCTGAAAATGCTGCTTAGAGGTCCGGAGCGTTGCGGAGGTGAGTACTGAGGTCTCACTCCCACCATCTTGGCCAAAAGTCCAAACAATAAACCATATTAATGCTGATTAGAAATTCTAAAGTAAAATAAAACATAATGGTGGCATGGATAGCCTAGTACAACAGCAAGTTACAGACTATAGTTGTGTCAAGTCACTCGACACAAGCGTAACCTTTAGTGCTGTAAAAGGAAGAGGATGAATCCAATTGATGCCGGCAATTAATTATGATAGATTAGGTTCCTTTGGACAAAAAGTGACTTGCAAATATACTGAGCATGGGTGGGCAAGCAGTAGAAGATCCTTGCCCTGCCTTGAAATTGAATCAGTGTTGCTTTCACCACATCCGCCCCAACAAGCATGTGATCAATTATTGGTGTACATTTATTGTAGTCACACCTCAATATAAATCACACAGCCCGGGGGAAGGGTTTGATGAATGGCTGGGAAGGGGGGTTTGGGGAAAGGTTTGACAAAGAAAAATACTACACATGGACAAACAACAAAACACAATCTTGGCAGACGACCATCATATCCATAAATCTGTTAAGGGAGAAAAAGGAAATGCATGCATGATGATGATGACTTGATGGTTAATGATAAGTAGTACTTACTAACTAGACTAGTAGAAAATTCAGGGCAGCATTATATTATTAATTATTAATTATTATTCGATTTGCCATGCCTGTCTGCCCTCAGAGAGACCTAAATTACATAATTTTTACTTCTGTTGTACCACTTTTTAAAGCTACCAAAGAAAATTAAAAATAGCTGTAGAGATCAATTATAACTTATAAGCAGACAGCAAACAACAACACATAGTCGTAATGATTGAAGAAAAAAAATGAATCAAATTTTTAAAAGATGATGACTGTTGATACTAAACTGTTACTGTATGTTAACCTTGTCAAATTGGGGAGTTGCATCTCGGCATTCCTCTTGGTCCTCCCTTCCATGGACACTGTGTCCGTCAATCTTGGGTGCCACTGCCTGCCTGGTGGATTGGTAGATGAGTGCAAGTTGTTTTTCTCTGTTTAGCACAGGGTAAAGGCCAGCCTGTAAAGGTATCTGGAAAAACAAAAGGGGTATTTAAAAATCATGAAAAAAAACCATAAATACGGAGGAGTGCAAACACTTTCAGAGCGGCATGGCTAAATCATGTCTACTCTATTGTCTGTTTGCAGCATTAACCTACAACAGCAACAGGACAGAGCAGGCCCACGGCGCCCACCCAACCTCCACTTAGCTTAGATTTTGACTTAGCCAGACAAAGCACACGTCACATATGAAATGCCCTGGGTGATTCCATCAATCATCTCCGATCCCACTGACTGACTGCGAAGATATTATGCCACTGTGGTCATCATCATGGTGTTGTCCAACTCAGTCTGCAGTGTACCGAGTGAGTGTAGATTCCATATTCAAAAATGCAATGGATCGGCCTGCAGTAGAAGTACAATTTTGTTACTAAACAACAAGAAGGGTACACATTGACTTGAGTCACTTTTAGTGTGTAGATTAAATATTAGTACACAATGAATTCACTTCATGCACAACAAACAACAAAAGCACAATCACTCAGAGTCAACGTCCAATGCATGCTATCATTACCTGTTCCTTGTTCTCATCTTAAGTTAAGGAGCAGTCTATCTCAGGTTTGAAAGGAGGATAGCTATAGTAGTCATCATGTTCCACTTCTTTTGGAGGGACTCGACGTGGCAACTTTTTTTTGTATGTTTTCTCCATTCAATCATCATCTGGCTTGAGAGATGGAGCAGGACTCGGAGGAGTGGACTTAAGTTAAATGAACAGAGCTGCAACTGCAATATGGAAATAAAAAAGACTAGAAGAAGGTGGGGATGGATTTGTTGTGATATGAGGTTTCGAACCAGAAAGACAGAGACACACACAAATAAAAGTAAAATAAAGAAGAAAGAAAGTAAGAAATTCAAAGCCTAGTTGTCAGGGAAGTATAGCTCATCCTCAAACTCTGGTGGTTCAACCAGAAGTAGGTAATCATCTAACACACTACTTCCGTCACCTAAGTCGCTGTCCTCATCTTCCTGGGTTGATTCACGTATTTTGTAGTTTGGTAGTATAAAGTGCTGATTTATTTTGATCATGGTTAACCTCTTCATGTTTTGGGGTGAGAGACTGGTCCTTTTCACTGTTACAATGGCGCCAGCAGCACTGAAAACACGCTCAGAAGAGACACTTGCGACAGGGCAAGCCAACTAGTTTATCACCAGCCTGTTGAGCACCCACCATTGGTGCCTTTTCCCATACTAATACAGCAAAGGGTTTTGATCAATGTAGACCTCTGTTGGGTCATCCAGATAGGCCTGGACTATCCGCTCAATGTTCATGGGTGCTCCACTTTGCTGGGCCTCTTTTGTCTTTGCATTAGCACTGGACCTAGCAAGCCCTTGCTGTAAATACCAATCCTGTGCCTATTTTACTGGGACTGATGATCCGGTTCTTGCTGTTGTCGATAGTGTTGGCGACAGCTCTGAGCCAAAGGCCTTGCCCTCAGGCTCTGAAGTTGAACTTGATGCAGGATGCCCTGCTAAGTACTTGTTGTGGGTTTGAGTAGCGGGCCTTTAATTAACAGCCGTTCATTTTCCAAGTCACTGGCTGCCTCAGCTATCCAAGTTTTGTACTGGGAAACATCCACTTCTGAAAAAGGAATTAATGTCTTAGTGTTCAGTGCCGATTTGTACTGTGGATTCAGAAATGTCACACAAATTAATGTTTTTCTGAAACAATGCGAGTTTGCACCCTTGTATTTTCAGCTAAGCGACGGGATAGGCTCTCCACCAACTCTTGTGCTTATTTGTTTTCCTCCACACCTGTGTACGTTTCAGACACCTCTTTCAGCTGTTGCTTTAGCATGTGCAACAATGAGATAACTTGGCCCATAGTACAGTCCTTCTTGCTGACTTCACGTGTGAAGAGCTCGAAAAGAAGAAGCATCTCTGTCAGGCATTTAACTAGGCCCCATTGGTCCGTCTGTAGGGTCATGCCTTTCACAGTCGCATCCCTTATTCTTTGCATGACCTACTCATTGATTGGTCTGTACTGATCAAACAGATGATCAAGCATGTAATAAGTTGAGTTCCAACGTGTTGGCACCTCCAGGACGTGTGCTTTGACTGGCATTCTATGCTCATGTTGAATTATCCTCAGCTGCTTCCAGGCTTTAAAGGAATGGCTGAAATGTGTGCATATTCTTCTGCAGGTAGTCAATAAGTTGCTGACTCTGCCTTCTTTTGTCTTGAACAATAACGTTAATGCAGTGCGCCAAACACAGGACCCTGAAATAGTCACCATCCTGCATGGCCTTAACTATATTGCTGCCATTATCCGTGGCAACAAAACCAATGTGAAGCCCTCTTGGGTGCAGCCATTCAAAGACCTTGCTGTTAAAGTGTTTGCAACAGTATGAGATTTCTCTATGGCGAACAAGGCTACAGTTGCATGTTTCTGAGTAGCATTAAAATTCTGAACAGTGTCAACACCTGTTTCAGATATCTTTTCTCTAACCCCCACAAAAGATATCCAGTGTGCAGTGATGCACGTAATCAGTGGCTTGGCAACTGGTCCACATGTCTGTTGTCAGATGAATATTGTGAACAGCACTCTACTGCAAAGCTTGTCCAAGCAATTCCAGCACATTGTGATTTAGTGCTGGAACAGAAACTCTGGCGAAATAGGACCGACTGGGAGACTTCCATTTTGGGCAGATGGCTGTCACAAATTCAAGGAAACCCACCCCCTTCACAAAAGAAAAAGGGAGAAAGTCCAGTGTTAACATTTAGCCAGCTTCACATAGCACAAACTTTGCCATTGGGTGATTACGCTCGTTATGCCCCTCCGACCTAAGCATGCTGACAATGGTAGGCTGGATTTTATTCCTTTCTGGTACAGCCGATGCAGTTGACTACTTGAGCCCAGTTAGGCTCAACAATGCATTTTATTTGCACTTTTTTTCATTGCAGTACTCTGTTGCCTTGGAGGTGGTTGTGCTGGATGTGGGTCCCTGCCAGGCCTTTGCAAATGCAGATATGGAAGCTGGAGGTCGTGTTGGTGTTACCTGTGTTGGTGGTATCCATGCCACATCCCTCACAGCAATTTGGGATGGGGTAATAATAATGTTGGTTTCCATATCCACTGGGGCAGGAGTGATCTTTATGATGTCTGGCTCGTCACCATTCTCCTCTTCTACATCTTCCTCCATAACTCTAAGGCTTTCTGGAACCTTCCTTTTCCTTAGCCTTTTCGCATGGAGTGCCTCACTCTCAGGCTGAGCTGGTGGGTTCCAAGTGGTATCTAGATCATCAGGAGGGGGCTTGATGACGAGGTTGATGGACTAACCCTACTTTTCCTTGCTGTGGATCTGGAAGACACTGGATCCTCTGAAAGAGTGTCAAGGTCTTCTTCGTCTACAGGAAACTCGATTTCCTGAACTACCCCTACTTAGGGAGGAACAACTACTATTGTGGGCTGTTGCGGCTGTTACCGCCTGCGTTGATTGGGTACTACTTTGCTATAATGACATTTCAACATCACTCCTCGTTGGCGTTTGCACAAGTAGACAGGCTACCTCTACGACACTCTTGGGCCAAGGTTGGTGGTGTTGGCCGGCTGATGCGGAGGTGCTGCTCCCAGCTTGGTCCCCGGACACCGCTGAAGCAGGCGTAATTTTTTGTTTCCCAAAAGACATAGTGAGCGGCACACCAGTCTTGGTAGGTGGCAGTGCCACTTCCTTCTTCTGTTCCTTCTTCTCACTGACAACTTTCTTGGTATGGGAGGACCTATTACCTTTCTTTGGGGCCATCTTTTTCCGATGTCAGCAGGTCGCAGGTGCACAAGTTGCAGAGATGTCTGTGGTCCCACTTTACGCAACGTCGTGCGCAGCAGGACTTCTGTCTGGCAGTACAATGGGTGATGATGATGACAACTCCTCCCCAGAATTTTTGTGCACCTTAAAGCAAAGAAGCCAGAAGAACATCAGTGAAATATTGAATTTGTTATTAGGGTTTAATTTCTACTAGTACAAACATACAAATATTATATATAACTTAGTGTGTGGTGGTCACACTTGTTAGTGTTTTGTTATTACATTTTATTAACTCAGTTTAAGTTATAAAAAAAACATAACAGTGTAGCCATTTGTGAGACTTTGACAACTACGTGCAGTTGTTACAAGGAATGTGAACCTTGTCTTTTCCCCACGGCGCACCGCGTTGCGGGCCCTCTGCTGTTGGACACCTGTACAACGGGATCCAGAATTACTTTTCTGCTCATCGATTTCTCTCCATTCCTGCAATCCCCCTTGCTCGTGGTGCAGTGAAGATTGTAACCAGTCCCCGTCCTGAGGAGAACCGTCATTTATCCTGGTTCGAAACGCGTTGACTCCCAGCCTGTGATAAAAGAGAGGGGTGCAGCTAGGGATTAAATTAAGTCCACCTGTGTGGGCCCTTGCGTGCAACCAGACTGAATACCCAGTCACAGGTTTTGTGAGACAGGCAGGTAGTTGTGTTCCATTCCTAATTCCGCCTGTCCACTGGTGTTTCAGTTTATAGGACTGGCTTGTTTTGTATATGTTGAATGTTTGCTTGATTGCAATTTATTTGAAATGTATGTAATGTATTCTAAGTTGCATTTTGGTGTCATGTAATTCTTTGACGATTTAGTATTCATGTTTGTATTTTCTGGACCTATTGTGCACACATTTGTTGGTTTTTGTATTTGACTTGGCTGTTTTGTGACGGTGTTTTCTTTTTGGATGACATGTTTTCATGAACTTTGAAATTTGACTATAAAACTAAATAAATGTTTTGCTAAACAAATAGCCTGGCCACGCAGTACTTATGGGCTGTGTGGGTTTCAATTAGGATTCAAAAATTCCAAGGCAAGCCACTTTGTTCTGTTTCTCCCCTCTTGAGCAGGACTGTGATTTGGGCACGTGCGCACCTTTCCAGTATGCTCCCATCCAGGTCTAACTCTAAACACCGTTGGCGTCTGGCTCAATGAGAGATCCAAAAAAATCCAGTTCACAATGTCATCGAGCAAGGAAAACATCAGCTTTCTGGATCTTAATTTACAAACGGAAGAGGGTTTCGTTTTCACTAGCCTATACAGAAAACCCACCGAATGCATCACCTTGCTCAAATACAATTCCAATCATCCCGGGAGTCTCCGTGGCAATTTTTATCCTACGCCGTAATTGCTCAAGCAGATTTGATTATTTCACAGAATCTGAAATACTGACACAACACCTTTAGGATAGAGGTTATCCTTTGGGCCTGTTAAAACGTGCAAAGAAAAGGGCTTGGTATTGCCCAAGGGAAGAATTACTGGAAGTTAAGCCCAAAACCAATCAAATTGACAAGCTAGTATATGTCACAACCTACAATTCCAAAAGCCATGAAATCAAAAGGATAATCAAGAAGTACTGGAACTTGGTATCAACGGAGATCGGAATCTCGGAAGATCCATTGTTTGCATTCAAAAGAGGTAGAAACATCAGAGATTTTGTAGTTAGCGCCTATCTGGAAACACCTAAACAACCTGATTTGAGGATGCAACTCAATTTACCCCAAATAACAGGACAACACAAATGTGGCCAGTGTAAAACTTGCTCTCACACCATTGAAGGAAACAGTACATACACCAAGTCACATTTCACCAATTTCAACAGTACCAACTTGATTTATGTTATCAAGTGTCCCTGCGACAAATTATATGTGGGTCAGACGACACAAAAGATTAAATGTTGAATCTTACAACACATCAGTAGAATCAGATGTCGTACTCAAGGGTTCCACTGGTTGACCATTTTACCAACTCTGCACATCACCCTGACAGCCTTAGATGGACTGTTTAGGAAAAAAGTACAATTACATCCCAGGGGTGGCGTTCTGGCAGCTTCACTTAATCTGAAGGAATGTAAATGGATCCATTTATTGAACACGGTAGCTTCTGGTATGAACAAAATTGAGGAGACACATAAACAGATGGGGCAACTTAGACCTAGATGAGAATAATAATCACTTTTTCCCTTCTGCTACCAGGGTAGATCCCTAGTAGGTTCTGTCTAACATCAGAATCTCTCTAATACTTTGACCATTATGAATATGTGCATAGACAAACTATAGAGCACACTTTTATCACACACAATCAGTTGTTTATTCATGATTCTGCTCTGACATATCTGATACTGTGCAGTCCAACCACAGGTAGCAATTTGTCAAAGTAGATATACGAAATAGTGATGCCTAATGTAAGCACATATGAATATTGTTGTGACCGCACTGTTTTACCATAAACGCTTTCATTTTTATCCTCTGTTAAGGACCATGTTTACACAAGCCTGCACTGTCATGTCTGTATTTTTTAATTCCATGAGTACATAGAAGGTTATCCTTCTGATCAATTCATCTCGCACTATTAGTTTTAAGCAAGCAGCACAGTTGCTAATTTTTATGTTCTGATGCTGCTAATATACCAATACATTATCATATCTAAAATAGGTCATACTTTAAAATGCAACTGGGAAGTCTTTTTTCACTTTTCACTCCCGTTTTTGCAGCCTGTTTTAGCTGGTGCACACTCGCGAGCACGACCGGCATCTCACGCATCTCACGCAGTGCCCCATTCAAATAGGAGCATTCCCATGGCCCACGGCACAGATCCTTGAATCCGGCTGCCGTCATGATGTCAAAAGGTATGCAAACTAAATCCCTCTGTAACTGTTTCAATCCTTAGCTACTGTAGTTTGCCCTAAATGGGCCACAAGTTGTGTTAATTGGCCCAAGATTTCCCCGATCGTATAAGACCTTTGGGTCATATTATCAAGAACGGGCGATAACATTTTTGCCACTTTTGCGGTAGGTAACTGCCGCTAAAGCGGCGATAAGGGCCTTGATAATATGCCCTAAAGAATTCCAATAGAAGTCCAGGTTCTGGTGGGAAGGACATCAAACCAGGGCTTCTATTGAAAATCTCTGGGGCATATTATCAAGTCCCTTATCCCCGCTTTAGCTGTAGTTTCCTGCCGCTAAAGCAGCGATAATTTTACGCCCGTTCCTGATAATATGGCCCTTTATCTTCAGAAAGTCTTACCCATTTTAAAATATGCAGGTAATTGCTCATGGCCCCACTTCTCCCATCCCACAAGACCCATGGCTTTCAGAAAGCCATGATTGTTTAATTTAAAAGCATGCCTGATTCTTGTCGATTTTGAGTTTTGATTAGTATCTAGATATTATCTAACAGCCAGACAACTTCTTGAACATGAGCCCTGTTGTTTATATTGATTTAATTTAACTCAACAGCATCTCCGAGCACTTTTGTGTTTAGACTTTTTATTTACAAGATTGAAGGATGCATTTAGCTGGTAGCATCTACGTGCCACAATTGTAAACTGTGACGAAAGGTTTCATCTATCTCTTTCCAGAGGCTGAATGATGCCTCAATCAAACAGACATGCCACCTCTGACATTTTCTGTTATGTAGTGGCGTGAGTCTTTCAGAGTTACACTGACCACAAGGTAGGTCATATTAAGAGGCTAGGTGGGTTAGTTTATTTTCTTAATCTTTTCAGTGCAATATTATTTGTCATTCAACTTCTCATCTGAACCATCTCAGCTAATCTGGCTTTAGGTGTCGTGATTCTCCAAGACATTCAGGTATGGAGAAGTGTGGCTCAATGATTAGAGCGGCAGACCCTGATGCAGAGGTCTAGGCCGGGACCAAGGTTCAATTCCCTGCCTCGGCGGGTCTTGGGCTCAAAAATTCCACGGACCTGATAATTCTCGCCTCGGTGCCTATTCCAATCATGGAGTCCCACTCTGCAACTCTGGGCAATAGCTTGCTTAATCTCCACAACGGCCCCCACAACGCTAAGGATGCCTGGCCTCCACCTTGGGGGTGCCCAGGAGTGGACATCTCACAGGGAAAGCCAGGATGGGTTCCACAGCGGTATTCGTACAAGCGCCTTGAGACCCTTGCGGGTGAGTAGTGCGCTGTACAAGTATCAATTTACATTTATGGTTAATTCATGAATCATAGTATGTCATTATGTTTTTCAAATACCACGGGATACACTTACAATTATCCCCCATCAATTATTTAGAATTCGATTATGGATGTCCAGATGGATGATCCCACTGATCTCTTCTACTGTTGAAAGGATTTCTGCTCATACACAGAACTGTGCATAGAGACCTAGGACATTAGTGAATTGTGGTGTACGAGAAACTCACCTCAGTACCTATAAACCCCAACCAGCTAGCAATCAGTGTCACATTAACTCTTCGTCCTATAGCAAAGTAACCAATGATTAGACTACCTAGAACATGCGACTTAGGACCATCTCAGGAATGGTGGGAAGTGAGAACACTCTTTTGTTATACTCTCATACCAGTCCACAACAGGAGTAAAAAAGAGACACGGTAAGGTTAAAATATTTATTTTAACGACGTGATCTCAAGCTCAGTTTTTTAGTCAAAATACGCAGACATATGATTAAGAATAATATGGTCAGCATGGTTACAACTCCATAAAATACAAAAGGAGGAATCATATTACAATGATAGTGCAAACAGGTGATAAAGTGCCTAGTTTAAACAACCTCCCTATATAGGAACTATGTATTATAAATAACATCTGGATCGGCTAGTCTCTCTGCATCCCTGGAATCTTCCAAGTGTGTGAAATTATGGCAAGTGTGCTATGGTAAAGGCGCCATAATCTTGCTCGGCTTGCAGCTGCCAAAATGTTGTGTCTAGAATGTGTTACACGGACACGCCGATAAACAGGCTCACATGTTATGAGAAACTTGACAGCTCAGCACTCACTGTACAGACTAGGGGCACGATGTATGTCTAGAGATGTCGAAAAACAAACCTTTTCTCATGTATAGACCTTCGTGAAAGCTAACTTTGCAAAAACAGCTAAGCAGTGTTGTGTGCAAAAAGCTGTAAAAGGTAAAATGGCGTTTAAACTTCTAATAAGCCATGCTAACATAACATGCACGCAAAAAGAGGCCCATAAACCATTCTACACTACCTCTAATCTGAACTCGTCAATTGGGAGTCTACCTACTTTCTAATCCCCGGTGAGTCCCCCTGCATACCGTCCAAGTCACCCAATAATAAAAAATGTTTTGTGTTTTTTGCATATAGAACACACACTGATACAGATTTAATTTGCAGGCTGTCCTATACTACTCCTGTCCTGATGAAGACCCGCTTTTGACCTCCTCAACTTAGGTTGTTTGCTAGGGTCGAAACATCAACAGTTTTCTTGTCCATCCATGTCTGAGAATGCCCTTCTAGCACAGAATCTATAGAATCATTAGGCTAAGGGCGATTGTTTTTGAATTTGCGACTGGACCTGTTTTTGTTGTAAATATATGCACAGTATTATGTCACTCTTGTGTATAAATACACAGAATCTGTCACTTTTGCACTATACTCACTATGTCACTATGATCACGCTCACATGTGCCGTTTTTATCAATTGAATTACCGGACAGCCTTTTGTTAATTTTGATTAGGGGTGGCAATTGTTGACCCATTGTATGAATAATTGAAAAACAAACAGTAAATATTTTGCTCATTTTTGATAATAATATACTTTATCAGTCCTTCTGTGTGTTTCTTGTACATTTTAATCACCTTTTTAAATATAAAGAATTACAAAGAAATTGCTGTCTACCCGACAGAACCTATTGTTGTTTATAGTATATATCCCAGGTTCTGAGGGATACTGGGTTACCCCATTTTTCTGCACACACACTCCATCCAGGGTCCAGGCGTCTGCCGGTGTGTTGCAGAAGTGAGCAGTGCCGTCCAGTATAATACGAAGCTTCGCCGGAAACATTAATAAGTACTGCAGCCCTGCCTCCTAGTGGGCCTTCTTGACTGCTATGTAGGAGGCTCTCTGGCGGTAAAGTATGGAAACATGGATACTTTGCTGTTGCCCAATATATATGACTGTTGCAATATGGCATCTCTGTCCCTGTAATGTAGGAGCTTGGCTTCCGCCGGTCATGGAGGTCTCCCCGGAGCCAGTGATCGTCCCGGCAACCTGTGCGCCCTCTCCAGAACGAAGAATTGAGTTAGCGTGCCAGCCGGCATCACCTCCTTAAGCCACGTTTCGAGGAAAGACAGCATGTCTGTCCCTTCCATGTTTTCCTGGATCCCAACTATTCGGACGTTGTTGCACCTGTTTCTCCCTTTGGCAACCTCCGCCCTCCGTTAAAGCTCCGTCACTCTTAAGGTAAGTTCATCTAGCCAAACTGTCCCATTGCTTATTTTCCGGTGCTAGCTCCGTAAGAAAATTCTCAACTTCCGTGAACCTGTCCGCCAGCTTACGGTGTTCTGTCTGCAGAAGTCCTAGCCCAACCGACACAAGCCCTATATCCTGCTGCAATGCTGTTTTGGTATCAGAGAACGCCGCCAGTCTCTTATCTAAGTGCAGATGTAGTGAGAGGTCCTTGTCGGCGGCATCCCCATCATCGTGTCCACTGTGCTGAGGGGAAGGTTCCCCGGGTGTTGGGCTGGGTGTTCCCACTTCTGGTCTGTTGGCACCCCATTTTGCTCACAGGGAACACCTGTCAACAGGTTGCCCTGCCACTTGTCAGGCTTAGTGTGAGGCTCCGGTGCCATCGGGACTCTGCCTGTGTCGCCTGTGCCTTCTCCGCCATTCGGGGACCCGCAGATGAGAGAGACTGGCAGAGTGCACCTCTGTCTCCCCCAGTGCCGCCTCTGTCCAAATGCCAACAAGGTGGTATCACCTACTCCAGGGCCCTGGGGGGTGTTATGGGTAAAGTGGCCGAAGTCTCAGTGCCGCTCCATCAAGAATGTCTGTCCTCGAACCCTGCGGCTCTGCACACCCTCTGTGTCTAGGCGGTAGGGCCCCTGTGGGGGCCAGTGTATTCTGACCCCTGGTTCTCGAGTTTGGCTATGCTGGGCCTCAAGCCACCTAACTGCGTCATTGTGTCATTCATCCAGGCCTTCCACGTTCTCGTGGGCATTCCTCTTGTGTCTTCACCACTGGGGCCATGGGATGCCTGGATCCGGGCTATCTCGCCATGTCCCCCTGTCCCAGGAGTCTGCTTTACAGTGGTAGAGGCCCAGCTCAGAGTTATATGTCCGTTCTCCGGCCTACGAGCTTGCTTGTCCATTCCCCCACCAGTTCTCACACTGGGGTCGCAGGGTGTTCCTCACCTGTCACTAACTTTTCAGGCTGCACTGTTCTCAGGCTCCCGGCAGCCGGCGCTGCATCACAGTATCTCGGGTTCGATAGCCCCAGGCTGCCGATCGCTGCTCTCACCTCCGGCGCCGCATAGCTTGCACCTTCGATCGCCCCCGTTGCTGAGTATGGAACAGCTCTGTGGTGTTGGGCGCGAATACTACGCCAACACTCCGGTGACTTGGAGTTGGGGGCTAAAGGAGGGGTATACACTAATAACGACAGGAGACAGTATTGTGGGTTTACTGGTAGGGATCGCCTCCGTCGCCTAACTAACACAGTCGCATGCCCTCTGGCGGCAATGATCTGAGTTCCTTTAATGTTGACCAGAGTCCACGGCATCTTTTCATAGGGCAAATGAAATTTTCCAGTGGCAAAACGATTCTTGAGTAGCACCAAATCTCCTTTTTCAATCCTTCGAGTCTGGGCGTTCCGTCGCTGACTGACTTGGGCGTATGCCTTCCTGTGACGAACATCAATCCTTGTGTCATCAGGGGTCTGCGGCTGCCACTGAGGGTGGTGAGGTATTGAGTCAGTAACCACCCGGCCCATCAGCAAGTGAGCAGGAGCCACCCCCGTAGTGGTGTGGGGAGTTTGGCGATAACTTCTAAGAAACGTGAAGATGGCCAACTCTATAGACTGTCTCTTGTCATGAGCAATTTGATGACTTTATTGAGAGTCCTCATGAACCTACCCGCTTCACCATTGGCTTGTGGCCATCGGGGAGGGATTCGGCGGTGTCGAATACCAAGATTGGTGAGGTAGGTAGCCAGATCTTGCCCTTGGAAGGGAGGCCCAGTGTCGGTGTGCAGCTCTTGTATCAGGCCGTGGGAGCCATAATCTTTTCAATCTTGGGTATTACTTCTGCAGCATTGGGAGATGTCACAATTTTAACCTCCGGATACTTTGAGTGTTCATCAATAGCTACTACAGTATGGTGACTGTCAGGATGACTACCAAAGTCCATGCTGACCAAGGACCACGGCAACCTTGGCCGAGGTTCCGCAATGACTGGAGCCGGACGGGGCATCTCCCCCATGGTTTAACATGACAAACAGGATGGGACAGTACCCTCTACCAATTCGTCCATCAGTGGGAACCACACCTTGGTTTGAAGCCGGGATTTGGTCTTCACCATGCCTTGATGCCCTATGTGGGCCAATTGTACACATCTAGCCATCAAAGACGTGGGAATGACTAGCCGATGTCCTCTCAGCAAACAGCCCGTAGGGTCTTCGGTGAGCTCTTCTCTGACATAGTGTATGCTCTCCATGGTACGCTGAGCAGGGATCGTTCGGATCTTCCATTCTTCTTTAGCCTTGTGTCAGTTACCACTTTGTAGAGCCTCCTTGGCTCTTTGCAAGCACTCATCTCTGGACGTTGCTTCTGCGAGATCCTGCATGGACAGGGGAAGAGGACATGACGGGCTGTTAAGCACCTAACGTATTCTTCAGTGTCGGCGGCGTCTTCCATTTCTTTGATGGTGGCCGCTCAGGGATGCCGAGACAGGTAATCCGCAGGATTGCGGGACCTTGGTTGGTATTCCACTTTATAATTGTGACCTTGAAGCTGCAACATCCACTTCTCAATCCGTGGAGGAGGCTTCGCGGATGTCCCTGTGAATAGAGCCACAAGAGGTTTGTGGTCCGTTGCCACTACGAATGGCTTTCCGTAAACATTTATATAAAAATGGCGACACCCCCAATGAATAGCGATGGCCTCCTTCTCTATTTGAGAGTATCTCTGTTCGGTTTTGGTGAGGGACCAGCTGGCGAAGCCACAGGGGCCCAGTTATCTTCCTGATGTTGTCTTTGCAAGAGTACAGCCCCTAGGCCCATGGGACCCGCATCCACCGCTATCTGGGTAATCTTTCCTGGGTCGAATAAAGCCAGTGTTGTCGCCTCTGAGAGCGTGTTCTTGATCTCCTTGAAGGGCTTGGCTTAGTCTGGACCCCAATTCCATGGGACCGAGTCTTGGGTGAGCTCTCGTAGCGGCAGCGTTAAGGTGGTGAGATCCCGAATGAACCTGCCGCAATAGTTTACCATGCCTAGGAAGCTGCGGACTTCCGTCACACTAGCAGGGGCTGCAGCATCCTTGATGTCACAAACCTTTTCTGGGTTGGGGTTGACTCCTTCTGTGGAGAAGGTGTAGCCGAAGAATTGCAGATTTTTCTTCAGGAATTCGCACTTTTCCCGATGCAGAGTGAGTCCGGCATCCCGTAGGCAGCGAAGCACTTGGGTGAGGCGATAGTTGTGTTCTGGAAGCGATTTTGCATGTACCATGATGTCATCGCTGACGTTGATGACACCTGGGATGTCCATGATCAATTCATGTATGATATTTTGGAAAACCTCAGCGGCACTAGATACTACAAAACTCAACCGAGTATAGCGTCTTAGCCCCACGTGGGTGGAAAAGGTGGTGATGTTCCGTGGCGCTTCATCGAGCACCAGTTGATGGTACCCGGACCGTAAGTCAAGCTTGGAGAACCAACAGGTGCTGGCAATTTCCCCATAGAGATCATCGATGGTCGGAGTGATGTGGCGCTCACGTTTGATTGCCGCATTTGGTAGCCGCATATCGACACAGATCCTCACCGCTCCAGGCTGCTTTGGCTTCCTCGTGACCACGATGGGAGAAACCCAGGGAGTGGGACCCGTCACTTTCTCAATGATTCCCGGTGCCTCCAGCTTCATAAGTTCCTCCTCTACTTGTGGCCGCAGATGGAAAGCTATCCGCCGATGCTTCAGGTTGGACCTTGGGGTTGATGTGAAGATGGACTTCTTTGCCCTTGAACCTTCCGATACCTTCAAAAACTTCTGAAAACTCATCTAGCAAGTGCTGGATCGACTCATGATGCACACTGAAGGCGAATGTCACCACACCTAAGCCTTCGGCAGCACGGCACCCCAGCAGCATACCTTGGCCATCTTCGGTGATGCACACATTGGTGGTGATAGAGCAGTCTCCAAGGGATATGGATGTCTTGAAATTACCTTGGGTCCTCAGAGGGGTATCTTGACCATAGGCAAACATGGTGATTGCTGACAGATACAGCTTACGTGCTGGGCACAATGTCCGTTGAAGGGCAGATGCCATGATGTTGATGGTAGCCCCAGTGTCCACTACAGCCATGACATCCTGAGACCCCACACGAATGTTGCATTGTGGCAGACGTCGTGCTTTGCAGGTAGCTGCGCCAATCATGTGTACCTTATGTACTACCCGCTCTTCCTCCTCATCGTCATCCATGTCGCTTGGTGTTTTGTCTCCCTCCGGTAGCGCGTTGACCATTTGTCGTGGTTTCCGATACGTCTTGGATCTGCACACTTTCTCAAAATGATTAAATCGCCTACATCCAGAGCATTGCTTCCCTTTTGCTGGACACTCAGCTGGCTGGTGCGGAGATCCACCGCAATACCCACACGTCTTGGCTTGTCCCGCAGTCGTGATGTTGGGCCCCTTCTTGTTCCACCTCATCGTGGGCTTGGTTGTTTCGGCATTTAGTGGTTCCGTCTTCACTGGGGCTTGGAGGGCCGCCTCCATATGTGCTGCGCGTGCCTTGGAAAGCTCCTTGGTTCGCCCCAGGATCAGGATGTCAGCAAGGGACTTGCCTGATTCTTCTAGGTTGCGTTCCCGCAGTTTGGCAGAGGCACACCCCTGAATCACTTGTCCCCCTGATCTCTTCCGTCTCGTCCTGAAACCCGCACGTTGAGACAAGATTTTTTAGCCTCGCATGGTACGTGTCCAACGACTCTTCATGGAGTTGTCGCGCTTGCCTGAATATGAAACTTTCATAGTTTTGATTAGCCATCGGCTCAAAATGTCAGTTGAGTGCATTTATTAATGTGTGGTGGTTCTTTGGCGTTGCTTCTACAAGTGTTTGGGCGATGTTATGTATGTCTTTTCCTCCTAGGAGTAACAACATTGTCCTTTTCTGGTCCTTATGAACCATGGTGGCCTCAAAGAAAATTTGTAGACGATCCGCCCAGTCTTTCCACTTGGGCGCCAGTGAAGAGGGCGACCCTTCTACTATGAAAGGCTCTATAGGCGGTATTTGTGACATAATTCAGGCTCAAGATTTTGTGGCTGTCTCTGCGGTGGGTACTTTTTCTCTTAAGTATTCCCCCAGCCCCGGGCTACTGGTGTGTGTAATCATTCTGCCCTTCCCTGGGCTCCTGGCTGACTCTGCGTGGCGAGGCAGGCACCCTGATGTGGTGTGTCAGGTTTTTGCTGCTCCCCTTTTTATGGGCGTCTGCTCTTTGGCTGTTCCCCCCTTTATGGCCGTCTGCCCCCTCAACTGGTGTGCAACTTTATATGGGCAGTGGGCACTCCTGCCCGGCTGGTAATGTGGCTTTATCGCAGCTCCTGGCTGTGCCTCATGAGGCCTGTGCAGGGCCTTGCTGGGAGTTGGGCCCGTATTAAGGCCTTGCTTTTTTCACCTTCAGTGGCCTGTGCTGAGGCCTTGGCTTCCCCCCACCACGTGGTGTCGCTCACGGGGCAGGCCTCCAGGCACACCTACCACTGCCGAGACTGAGCAGAGGCACAGACCTTGCATGCGCGCAGCCTGGGCCACACGTGCTCCTCCGACGGGCGGGTCAGAGCCTTCTGACGGAGCTCCTGCAAGGGGGCATTGCCGCGAGGCCACACACAGCCTCGGTAACGAGCACAGGCGGCGGGTGGCTCCGCGAGGTGCAGCGCAACGGCAGCCTCACCTTCAAGCCACGCCGGGCCATGCAGATTCTCAGTCCCCGCACGGGAGGGGAGCTCCATGATAGTTGCTGGGCGCCAGGAAAGGGCGGCGCCGCATGTCGGGGCACGAGCGCCATGAGCAGCTGGAGACGCTCGTGGCTGCCTCTCTGCTGGGTGCGAGGGCACGACCACCCTCGTAGCCAATTGTGGTGTTGGGCGCGGTGACTGCGCCAACACTCCGGTGACCTGGAGTTGGGGGCTAATGGAGGGGCACACTCTAATAACGACAGGAGACAGTATCGTGGGTTTACTGGTAGGGCTCCCCTCCGTCGCCTAGCTGGCGTACGTTTGCGCGTCCCAGTGCTTTTATTAAACAGGGGTCACATGACGTGCCTGTGGCATCACACGGCACGACATCACAAGCTCGTCCCCGGAGCTGTCCTCGCTCCGCCTCCGCAAATCAGTTCTTCCGTGACCCAGGCCTACACGAGGAGCAGGCCTCGTGGTGGCTTCAGTCCCTCCGGAACCATTCCGGCTCGGCCGTCGCTCTTTTCTCCAGTTCCACGGCTCCTCCGAACCCCAACTTTGGACTTTCCCGACAGCAGGGAGTAGCCTGTCCGTCTGTCCACCAAATGCGGGGCAGCAGAGATGCCCCCCTTCAGTTCCAGCAGGATTATTGAGGGACCATGACGGAGCTTCGCAACTATGCGGCCGCCATGATCGCATTCCAAGCCACTCCCTTCTAATATAATTTTGCAACAATTTACTAACTACTTATTGATTTGTTTGATTTTGCCATATATTCTGCTTTCATTATTCATGTTTGTATCTAAACTTTGTCCTTCATATGAAAAAGCGTTGAATGCTACCTCCATTGGAAAATAAAATGCAGAATGATGTTTGGCTGCTATTGCAATTTCCAGTTCAGAATTACCCAGAAAACATCTCATAATTTGGTGTAGTGAAACAAAAGCATTCAAACCTGTGTTAATTACGCTCTACCTAAGGTCACTCCTGTTGGCTGACTCACATGTGTCCTACAGTAATGTGCTAATGGTGATATAAAACCAGATTGCTGGCTTTGCCAATGCTTGATTTGCCTAGGACTTCCAATGCAATCATTGGCTCTACTAAAACGGGGTTTTGCATGGGTGATCATGAACTGATGTTTAGCAGCCCGTTTAATTCTTTTCAGTAACTTTTGATTTCCTGTATGTTTTTATTATTTGTACCGCTTTAACTATATGACACTGCTTCTCCCTTAAGAGACAGGCACCGACTTTGGACTGTTGTTTTTAGTGTTGACTACAGGCAGTGGTTTATAAAGACGATTGAGTGCATAAATACAACTTAAATTCATCAGTTTCTTTGCGCCTGCTTGCGAGACAGAGGGAGGGGAGAGTGAGAGGTCCGGGCTGTGTGATTGGAAGGTGCACCCCAGCAGCCAAATACAATGCTGTCAGCACAAGACCTGTGTCATGAATCATGATTTGAGAAGGAGACAGCTACTGGGAGACTAATAAGAAGAGGCCTAAACTGAGATGCTATGTTTATCCCAGACAGAAGTTGTCAGTAAGATCTGGAGGGCATGAGCTGGAGATTTCCCAGCAATCACTGTGGTCATCCCAACTAAACCAGATTTTACAGTCGCCAAGGGAAAAGGAAGAGTGTTAGGGGTGACGTGCGAAGACGGAATATGTTTTGAAATCCAAGCATCGTTTTAGTAACATAAGGACCATGAGGTACAACATACGTTAAAAAACAGGAGTCAGATTGTAGCTCTACTGGGTAGCACAGCAAGTCAATACCACTGGTTGATACTCTTCACCATACTCAAAGACTCGGTCAGTAGGCAAGAGTGCACGAGGAGGGAAGGCAGAGTTAATAACTGTCTTCAACCTCAGTGTGACACTAGCGAATGTTTCAATATTTGTTTATTCCAAGATATTACTGAAATAAGGGAGGCTCACCTCAACATTGTTGCCTCGACCTCTCTATTGACTAAGTTGTAGCCCCTCCTATTCCTTCTGTGAAGGGTATTGTGTGCCCACCTACTCAGAAGATATCCTGTCCAGTCTTCAACCCCCAATAAAGTCAGCCTGGGTCATAGACCACAAATGGAACGATGAAGAATGCCCTAATGGGGATATTCTCAAGAACGTGCGATAATCATCACCACAATAGGTTAACGCAATGTTTGATATCACCGTCTATCGTGGGAAAACAACTCTGTGTTAACGTCCTATGCACAACACGGTGGTATCATGCGATAGTTTCCCAATTACGTGTAAAATGTATGCGATTAAGTCACCGGGATGGCGATAAAAATCTAAACCTGAACGTGAAAAAGTTGCAATGGGCCCAACCGCGATAAAAAAAATCAGCGATAAACAGCACCAGGCCTGCAATTCACACACGTCAGACGGGAAAAATCACCATAAATGCAGAAAAAACCCACAAACAAAAACATAACAACTGCGAAGCACAATGGAGGTAGCCGGAGCAGGAACAGAGGACGAACAGAACCCCACAAGCCCCCTAGAGACCCAGGCCGGGACCTCTGGGTCAGGGAAGTGCAAGGACAAGAAGAAGAGGAAGTTGCGGTTCAATCCACAGGAAAACAGGATCCTGATAACGGAGGTGATAAAATACCATCAACAACTGTTTGTCACCTCCAATGTGTCATTGCAGACAAAAAATGGAATATGACAGTCCATCGTGGACAAAGTGAATGCAATCGGAGTGCTGAGGAGGACACTGGAAGAGGTCAAAAGCCGCTAGAATGATGTGAAGAGCAAAACCAAGGAGAAACTCAGCAACAACCAGAAGGCAGCAATGCAGACTGGAGGTGGGAGTCCAGCGGCACAGGAGGAGCTGGACGAGGTGGAGGAAATGGTGTCCACAGTCATCAGTGTGGAGTCAGTGGCAGGCATTGGGGGACTGGACACTGCTCGACAGGAGCCAACACAACAGCAAGAGGGTGAGTAACGGGGTGATGGGGGGAGATGGGCACAATGGCACACATGCACAATTAAGCATAGCACAGTGTACACCCACAATGACTCTGGAGCATGTCCCTGATCCCCTTGGCATGCTGCAGCACACCTGGAAACTGCAAGTAGGCCCCTGTCGACTATGTGCCTAGAGGGGGCCCTCTCCATACATCACTAATCTCACAACACACCCATGCACATGTGCTGAACCTAGCAAAGCTGCGGGTCCGTGACCCACGCTGACAATGCAAGTGACACTGCATGACAATTTGCATGGCTACAGTCCCATTATCTCGACATGGTGCACGCCACAACACTGAGGTGGACCACATTCGTAAATGAGCTGGTCACACTCTGACACATCCACGTGCACAAACAACCCCTGACGTCAATAACACATCTGCGGACAAACCATGCCCAAGAGTCCCAACTCCCACCAAGAGCCCAATTTACCCAAGTCTGCAACATCTCAGCACTGTATGAGCACAGAACTGAAAGGCACACCGCCTGAAAGGGATAAGGGTCAGCAAAATCAGAGCAGCAGGGGCGACTCTCTCAGAATGCAGCACACACACATAGGAAGCAGAGCACATCAACATTGACAACAATGTGGTACAGATGGCAACACGTTCACAACAGAACAGAGGACACAACTGCTGCCGCTTGTGTGTAGAAACTGGCCAATCACATCTGGCATAGCAGGAACATGTGAGATGTTGATGTACAAGTACAAACACACATCCATGATGTTGTCGAAATTTCCACTGTCCCGCATCAAATAGGCAGCTCCTCCGAAACAGCCACAATATACATTGTCATGCAGTCTGTATGTAAACTTGTACAATGCGTCCACATTCATGTGAACACAATGTTAAACTGCATCTCCCCTTCACATTTCAGAGGGAGAATCAACACCTCCTGCAGAGCAGACCCAACAACTCTTCACTGGTGACGAAGAGGACCTCCCCACCTTCGACACCGACGCCTTCCAATAGCTCATGGACACCCTCAGCACCCCACCCCCAGAAGCAGGGCAGCCGCGCTGCATCGAGGAGACCTCATCCCCTGCACAGACCACACACCAGGAAGCACCAGCCACCACAACTGTCTCCCAGGACCAACACAAACAACACATGGCCTTCTAGCAACGTGTGTTAGGGTGCTAGGAGAAGATGGCTGATCAGGTGCGGGTGGGGTTCAACCACATGGCAGCCAAACTAGATGCCATACGTGGGTGTCTAAGTCCCATCAGGGACCACTTACAGTCCCTAACGGACACCCATAGTCTGCTCCCTGCTCTGCAACGAGCCATGGATAAAATCGCTGGACTCCTGGATCAGAATCAAGGACAACTGTTTTGTCAGAGTGGCTCCAGCGGTGTAATCCGGGTATTGAGACAGATGCGGAGGACCATGGAGAACATGGAGCGGGTTCAGGCAGAAAGAGTGGCTGCCACGGCTGCACACCAGTGTGATGTAGCTGGGATCTACCATGCCCTGCAGACCCTCATCATGGCATTACTGCCACAAGGTCTGGCGCAGATGAATGCTGCTGCTGCTTCAACATCCACATCTCCGTCTCCTGATGTGTCAGTGCTACACAGTGCTAGAGACATAATACCACCCCCCACATGTGAGGCATATGAAACATCAGAGGACGAAGATGTGGATGATCTTGCCGTACTGTTAAGAAGCAAGCAGTAGCATTAATCTCCACCATATGGCTCGTTTCTTCTTGGTTCTGCTCTCTGCATCATCACCTTCCACTGTTCCCAGATGCACTCTGCGACACTCACCTTGGACCTTGACCTGGACTGCCATATTCTGTTTGATCGCCAATTACACAGCTATCAGACTCCGGACTGAACTCTTCCTCTTCCGATATACTTGTCATTCCCTGAAGGACTCTGGCTGGCCCTCCACGGGCCAATAATGTAAAGTGGGGTTTGTATGGCCCTGCACTGCTCCTGCTACAACACTCCCTTGAATGGCCATTAAACATTCAAATTCACACAGATGTGTCATGTGAATGATCATTCAAGAGTAAAAGTATGGATGAATGTAGGGTCAGTGATTCCCCCTTACGTCCATGTTGCTCATGTTGTGGGACTTGAGTCACAGGGTGCAACATTACCGATTGTGGTCCAGGTGGTGCCAAAACTACAACAGAGACACACACATTAGTAACTTCCTTGTCCAGGCCAGAACGGAACCATGCCCAGAGCACCGGGGTCATTGTTCACACCTCTATGCTGGACTGGCATATGCTAGGCCAGCCCACTCTACTTATGCTTACAGGGGACGATGACAATGCTACATGTCCCAGGTCTTCCCTGTAGTGATCTGCAGATCACAGCAGGTCTAGTTGTCAGCATGCCACAGCCACTCCCTGAGGGCTGGTTTACACCCACCCCTACACCACACCCATCCAGCACAGGCATCACAGGACATGTGACCCTGCCAATAAAATGGGCCCGGCACATATGCTCCAGGCCAATACCACTATCTATTGGCGAGTGTCAGTGTGGTCATTATTTATGCATGAGGGTCTAGGGCCCTACCACATCACATTCCCCACTGCCAGAGGTGACATGATGGCGTCCGCACCACGTGACTCAATCATAAAGGGCCCATGACTTGCGGTGCACAGAGTTGGTGGCAGCCGAGGCACTACGGCCGGCATGCCCTACCGCCACGAGACGGTGACTTGCGGTGCACAGAGTTGGTGGCAGCCGAGACACTTTGGCTGGCACGGGCCTACCGCCATGAGACGGTGACTTGCGATGCACAGAGTTGGTGGCAGCCAAGGCACTTTGGCCGACACGGGCCTACTGCCATGAGACAGTGTCTTGCGGTGCACAGAGTTAGTGGCACGAGAGGTGAGCGGGTGTGCAGCCTGCGATGATGCGTAGGCCTCGATACACCGGCCTGCCAATCAAGATTCTATTTGAATTGTGAGCTCAGCTGGCCCGCATGTACGCCAAAGGCAGCAGGCTGCACAGACATGACTCCGCGGCGGTGTGCAGTAGGGTGAGCTGGGGGCCTGTGGCGGGGAATACAGCGATCAGCTGAGGAGGTTGCACCGGCACGTGGTGGGCCCTCTAGGAGACACGCAGGTGGTGGCAGGTGAGCATTGAAGCCTGGGTGCGCAGGGTCGGGCAGTCATCGGTGGGAGGTGGACTGATCTGGGGACCAGGGCTGGGGTGCTTGCAATAGACGTATGAATCATGCACACTGCCTGGGTAGTTTGCAACATTGGTGAACAGGCCCTGATGGTCCACTTTTGCCTGCACATTTATGGAATGGGTGTGGTTTCTGTTGCGGTGATTGTGTGCAGTGCTGGCAGGGGGCACAAGTATTAAATGTGTGCAGTCAATTGCCCCCAACACATGCAAGAAGCCTGCTATGGCGTAGTTCCCTTGCTTGGTCTCTAGCTGTTCCTGCGCAGTGTGGGGGAAGTGAAGGTGCAGGGGTATTAAGCTGATACAAACCGTGATGCTTACTGGTATGATAAATCCTGCCTAATGAGACCTTAACAGAAGGTTCGTGTGGTCATAACCTTCCTTTTCTTTCCTACGAGGGTTACGACCACACAAACTTCTGTTACAGTCTTTTTTGTGCAGGATTGATCATACCTGTAAGCATTCCTGTTTGTCCAAGTGCAATACACTGTCCCAGATTACGTTTGTGAATATACGGACGCTTGACCATTGTCACCATTTATCCAACAGGTTTCTGAATACGGACTTTTGGAATATGGCATTGTATTGGGGAGTTCCCGGACCATATGCAGTTAATTGGATCCACAAGTTGCCCTGATGAAGTTCCCCATTGGGAATGGAAAGCGTTTGCTGATGTTTTCGTGTTTTTAATTTATGTTTTTTTAATAAATAACTGTATTTCCACTATTGTTGACTACTGGACTTCATGACCTGGCGCACACCCATTTCAGAACTATAATCTTGGATCTGGAGAACAGAGACTCCAGGCAATGGCTGGGGTTGCGGTTGGTTGTGCAGGAACACTCGCAAATTGGGACTAGTGTGTGGTGCAGATACAGGGGCCCGCCATTGCTTTTGTGGGCATGCATCCAAGACATGTGTGAGGAAGTTTGATAGGGCTGGCTGTGAGACTCCTCCGACTCTGGCAGTTGTTGGTTGGAAGGCATCAGAGGCCAACAAGAGCAGCACAGCCAGCAGCTTTGTCTGTGGAGGTATATTGGAGGTCCGCTGTGTTAGTACCGTCAGCCTGTGGGCAATGTGGGTCAGGATGCGGAGGATAGTTGTCCTTTTGAGCCTGTAGTGGGCAATGACATCCTCTGGCGTTAAGTCTCTGAGGCTGGTGCATTTTCGGAAGGTCCGCTGTCTTGTTCTGCGCTGCCTCAGTGGTAGTCCGGGGGTTGGGGCTCCTGGTGGTGGGGGTGGTCCTGGGAGTGGTGGCGGTGGGTGTTGTGGCCCTCTTGGGTCTCTGAGCTGCATGATCAATGTCTCCATGGCATGTGTTGGTCTTCAGATGTGGCTCTGGGCTGGGCTCCCTTTCAAACTGCAAGTAGTCATCCTGCTTTACACCAGTAAAAGGCAAGTGTTAAATCCCTACTGCTAACACGCCTTATCGCCTGCTTTTGGATTGCATCGCAGATCTGGCTGGTCGTTAAGAATATCGCGGAGTGGTGTTTTCGTGTGTTTTTGCACGGGAACGCCTACTCTGCATATAATTAACATTAGTTCTCGCTCTCATCCGTGGAAGCTATTGCTGGAAAATTGGCGATGTGGGCAGTTTGCACCAGCTTGAGATAATTCTTTCACCACTTTTGCTGCGCTAAAGTGCCGACAACTCGGCGATAAGTCCTTGAGAATATGCCCCTCAGAGTAAAGAACCTACTATGTAATTGAAACATTACCTGCAAGTCAGCATCTTCGTTTTTGGCATTACTAACACTATTACCCAAGTTACTGTCGAGATGGACTGCTCAGAACAAAGTCAACAGAGCACACAAAGCACCAGACAGAAGCATCACCCAGGGACACCTGTATTCTTAAAACATATGACAACAGCATCCAGATACTAAAGACTGAAGTTCAGTACAAAAATCAGCTTACCCCATCCCCCAGCTATGTAGATGGGTTGTGTGGAAGGACTAGCCATGGTACAGCCCTGCTAAGTTTCATGAATGAGGCTCCAGCCAATAAGTAGCTATGCCTCTGAAAGAGCGACCCTGAATCCAATCAGGGCAGGGACATTTCCACATTTCATAAGCCTGCGAAATGAGGGACCTAAACCAATGTCTCAAAGAGGAAGCGGAAGGTTGTAACCTTTACTGAGTGGGTCTAGCATTATGAGAAAAGAAGGAGAGTTGTAGAAAGATTCCACTTTAGATAGGTTAATTAGAATAGGCCTGGGCACATCCAATGTGTGGAGTTAAGCTTCCTCAGGAGAAGAAAGACCCAGAAAAAAACGTATCCAAAAAGGAAGTAAAGACGACCCAGTCTCAGAACAAAGCTTTCTAGGAAAATACAAAGACAAGATGACCTTTAATTTAACATAAGGCGACTCTTGTGGCTCATAACAGATGCATTTCAAAGATTTCAATATCAGTAGGAGTTCCCAATTCAAAACCAAACTTCTACATAGAGAACGAGACACGGAAAAGCGCAAGCTTTACAGTTGCCCACTCCTCTTCAGGGCCTCTTAAAACCTTAATCGCTGCCCACTAAAGATGAAGACTTGAAGAAGGAAACTCCAAATGGAATGTTTCTCGTAGAAATTCAAGGATGATCAGGCAATGGCTGAATTACTCGAATGACTGGGGTGGTTTGGTTCCCTCCCACGAATGAATAATCTCTTCCTGATATGGAAAGGAACAGAAGAGTGTACTAGCACTTTAAATAAGAATGACATACATATCTCATTAACAGGTACAAAAGGTAAGGGTTGTATAGATTACTTAGATGGGAGATCAACAGCTGTAGGGAATGGGATACACACATCTTTGTTCCGTAAGGAAACCGCTGCACTGTATTGTACTACAGTAGTTTTCACTCTTTTCCTCTCAAGAAGAGGGAACCTTTTAGGGAGCTCCTGTGGGCAAGCAAAACTCTACTACACCACAGACCTTTGGGAACGAACAAGAAATAACGTTAACTATATTCAGAGCTAAGTGACTTAGTGAGAAAGTGCTAAATCTAGTTAAGCTGGTGAAGAAAAGAACTGATCATCTTTTTGGTTATAAAAAGAAAACTGAGGGTAACCATGAAGTATGGTTTATTACCATCTGTGGTAGAGAGCATAATGAGATATGAAAAACATTTGCTAGGCATTGGAATTTACCTAAACTTGATGTCATTGTGGGTAGTCTGTTAAAGGTGAGACCTGGTATTTCTTACTGTAGGTCACATTTACTCTGGGATACATTGACAGCGAGCCATTTTGGGAAACACAATAAGACAACAATTTGGTTACAGCAGCCTAAAGGATTTACTAAATGCCAGAAATGTCATTCTTGCAAGCGAGGGGGTACTTGCAAAACGTAATATAAACCATTATCCGATTGAACCGAAAAAAAGACAAAAGAGCCTTACATGTAAAACTGAATATGTCCCGAGTTCTCTTTGACCTAAAAAGGTTTCTAGAAGCATGATGTTTCCTGTGCATAATAAGTGCATTTTGGTACATATGGGGGCAACACTCAACAATTATCAAAGTATTTTGCTATTCGTTGTGTATTAAAGAACATCAGGTTAGCTAACAAAGACAGGATTTTAATGCAATTGGTGCTCAGATATATAACTGAATTGAGGAACCTTATAATCTTTTGTACTGGATATGAATGAAAAACTGACTGTTCATTTCATGAGTGATTCATTATGTTTTAGATACTATCTTCTTCCCTACTTGATCGCTGTGAATTTAATTTAATACTAATTGTGGGTTTGATTCTTCGCAGGTGTTGATGGTGGAAAGTAAAATAAGTGTTAATATCCCTTATTGATTTGGTAAATATTGGAAATTTAGATGGATTCTAGCTGCATGGGCCGCAAAAAAGATCAATCAGACCAGCTTCAGACAGGACATAAGTACTTTGTCAAATCTGCTTGCTCTGCAAATAATTACAGAAAGAAGCATGAGGAAAAAAAACACCCATTACATGCCTATTCAATTGACCTAAAATCAGCATTTGATAAGGTTACCCAGGTAACCGCTATGGTTAAAATTAGTTTGGATGGACACTCCGGAAAATCTCTTGCGCCCAATCATATCACTATATTCCAGCTCTTGGGGGAAAGTGAAATTTAAAGACAGTAGGACAACCACCCCTAAAATACCAAAAAGAATGAGCTAAAGCAGGGCTGTGTTTATTTGCGCCTGCTTTATTGAATCTGTACATGGCAGACTTAACCAATGCCTTAAATACTGTCCTCGCCCATTCATCTAGGATTTACAATAAAATAATAACTATCCTTCAGTACGTGAACAATATTGTTCTAGTGAGTTGCATTCAATAGGCCTACAAAGGCTTACCACGGCACTGGGCTCTTATAGTATTGACACTGGTCTGGAAATAAACCTGTTAAAAAAATCTTCGGTTCTTACATCAATGAATGAATCAATCAGGGTTCTTATATAGCACTGCTAATCAAACATTCTGCAGCATCAGTCGAAGAACCAGGTCTTGAGGTCCTTCGATAATTGAGGCAGTGACAGTGATTGCCTGAGATTCAGAGGTAGAGAGTTCCAGATTTTCGCAGCAAGGTAGGAGAAGGATCTTCCTCCAGCCGAGGTCCTGTTGATCTGTTGGATCGTGGCCAGGGCCAGTTGGGCAGAGCAGAGTTGTTTGGTAGATGTGTAGAAGGACAGGTGGTAGTTGAGGTATGCAGGCCCGGTGTTGTGGAGGGCTCTGTAGACATGTGTGAGGAGCTTGAAGGTGAATCTTTTGTTGATCGAGAGCCAGTGAGGGTTTTGCAGGTGTCCAGAGATGTGGCTGCGGTGGGTAATGTCCAGGATAAGTCTGACATTCTTGGAGTCACTCTCGACAGTAACCTCACATTTAAACCTCACTTGGAACAAGTAAAATCAACAACGGGAAGTCTGACAGTGGTGCTAAGCTCTTCGCATAATAATCTAAATGACATATCGTTAGATCCCATACAAAAAGTGATCAATAGCAAAGTCTTGCCTTCATAAACTTACAGTCCGAAACACTGTGCGGTAAAGATGCAAATCTGCTAGGCACTGTACAAGCAAATCTATATGGAACACTGTCGCCTGCAAAAAAAAACTCCATCCAGGCCCATAAACGCCTCAACCTTGATCAACCAAGACTAGACATCTCAAGAAAAGGGTCTTTTATTATTTTTGTGTAAGGAAACTATATGGAGCACGAAATGGTGCACTAAATAATGTGTGTTGAAAATACAACACTTGAACATCGGCAACTATTGAAATCCTGCCATTCTTCGGCTGTGGAGATTTTCACATTATTATTGATTTGACTCATTTGACACATAATTCATCATCTGCTGCGTAATCTGAAGATTGTAACAAAACAAATAGTTTCAAGCTCAAATGGATCAAAAGTTCCACAAACTTTGGCAACTCAGGGTCCTGCGCACTGGAACGCTTTTTGCAAAGGTTAACTGGACATCTTTCAGTTACTTATTGCTGTATTTGGGTGTTAAATTGTTACTTATTGGTTAAACTCTTCCCCCAGACACTGTTACCAGTTGTAAAAAGAACAAACTAATGAAGTGATAGTGCCAAAAAATATGTTGCATTACGCTGCATAATGTTAATGTTGATGTTAATGTTAAAAAGACTTTTAAAGGGCACGAATGCCTTACGGTGTCTTGGCGCTGAACTATAGTAAGACCTATTGAATGTAGATAAGGGGGGAAATCATCATGAAAACAACCAGGTCTTTAGATTTTTCTAAAAGCAAGGAGAGAATTAGCATCTCTCATGTCAGCGGGGAGAGTATTCCATAGTTTAGCAGCACAGTGAGAGGTGCTGCGACCTCCCCAGCACACAGTTCGAATTCTGAGGATTGACATAAGTTTGGTATTTGTAGACCTTAATTGTCTGCCTGGGCGATACCATGAAAAAAATTGTTTCAATGGTACCTGTCCTGTCCCATTCAGAGTTTTATAGGCAAGACAGAGTACCTTAAATTTAACACGTTGCACCACAGGCAGCCAATGTAGCTTACGGATTCCTTCTGTAACAGATTGATACCTAGGTATATTCAATAGAAGCCTTGCCACAGCATTTTGCACTATCTGCAATTTCCTTAGGTGTTGCTTCTGCAAACCGATGTATAAGCTGTTACAGTAATCAATTTTGGGCAGCACCAATGTAGTCACAATTGTTTTCCTAAGATCATCTGGAATGTATGGTAAGACCTTTTTAAGTTTCTTCAGTAAATAGAAAGAGGCTGAGACTGTAGCATTAGTTTGTTGCGCATAGTTAAGTTTATTATCTATCAGGACTCCAAGGTTTTTGGCCTTTTTTACTGGTTCAGGAGTCTGTCCTAATTCAGTTGGCCACCACAGTCTGTCCCAGTTGGGTTGGAGATTACCAAAGATTATCACTTCGGTTTTATCCGAGTTTAGCTTTAGACAGTGTCTTCCCATCCAAAGACTAATTTCCCTCATGCAGTGCTGAAATTGCAGTACCGGGGCCTGCATATGTCTATATGCTCCGACGACGATCTGAGTGTCGTCGGCATAGGATGTCAGATTGAAACCAAACCGCTGTATCAATTTCGCAAGATCAGACACATATGCATTGAACAATAAGGTGCTAAGCGATGAGCCCTGGGGAACCCCACATGGCAGTACATAAGGAGCAGGATGATACTGGTCAAGGACCACAGACTGTTTCCTATTCATCCGAAAAGATGCTAGTAAAGTAAGGGCCTGGCCTTTGATCCCCATGTCTTCAAGACGCATAAGCAATGTACCATGGTGCACAGTATCGAAGGCCGCAGATAAATCGAGGAGAATCAGAGCAGCGGCACCACCCTTGTCCATTACTGCTCTGACCTCCTCGGTTGCCTTGATAAGGGCTGTCTCGGTACTGTACCCTGCGCGGAATCCAAATTGGCAGGGACCAAGTAGCTCATTATCCTGCATAAACTGAGTGAGTTGGTTGTTCATTATTTTCTCTACCACTTTGGCAGGAAAGGAAACCTGGCAATAGTAATGGAGTAATGGAGTAATGGAGTCCAAATTGGCTTTTTTTTAACAAAGGGAGGATAATTGCATCTTTCCAGATATTGGGGAATGTCCCTGTCAGAAACATTTCATTGAAGATATTGGTCAAAATGGGACTTATCTCCCCTGCAATGTCCTTGAGAACTGCAGGGGGGCAAGGATCCAAGGGTGATCCAGATTTAGTGTCCAGAACAAGCTTTTTAACCATCTCACTAGACACTTGTGAAAAGGTCGACAACTCATTTTTATTTCTTTGAGTCTCCATAATGGGAGGTTCTTTAGCTACCGTGTTGGAAGTAATGATAAAGATGTTGTATATGTCATTAACCTTGTTCCTAAAAGCACAGGCAATGTCATCACATAAAGATTGGCTGCTCACTAATGCTGAGCTATTAGAGAGGGTAGTAAGCTTCTTCACCACCTGAAACAATTGTTTTGCAGAGTTTTTAGATGATTCTATTTGCTCAGTGAAGAAGGTCTTTTTCTCTGTATGCAACAGCTTTTTATAATTAGCCAGAGCATGTTTATAGCTATCTTTTGCCTCTGCTTCATAGTTTATTCTCCAGCGCCTTTCCAATCTGCGACATTTTTGGTTTTCTAGATGCAAAGCTTCCGTAAGCCAGGGGGCAGAAGGTTGACTCTGATTCCCCGAGTTTTTACCCTTTGGCACCGTCACCATAAAGGCATTGTTCAACCAGTCGGAATAATCCTCTACTGCTTGATCCACTTGAGTGCTCTGGTTAGGACGTGTCTGATTGAGTTGAATTTCAAGCATTTTAATATCTATCTTATTCCAGGCTTTAAAAGGTTTTCCCTTTGCTTTAGTACTAATGACTTCTGGTATGATTTGGGAAGGGTGTTCAAATAAGACCAGAGAGTGGTCGGACCAAACAGTAGGGAGGGTATTTGTAGCAATCATTCCAGGGACTGATGAAAAATACCGTCCAGGGTGTGTCCTGCCTGGTGAGTAGGTTTATGTACCAACTGGGCAAGCCCCAGTGTACCTAACGTTTCCATAAACATAGTGGTTTCCTTATCTGACGTCGACTCAAGATGAAAATTAAAGTCCCCCAGGATAGTGAACCTTTTGATGGTAAGATGGGGTTCTAGTAGGGAGTCTAGATTAGAGAGATAATTGGACCTTGCCCCTGGGAGGCGGTACACTGAAGTACCCCTAAAGGTGTTTTTTGGATTTAGTTCTATTAAGAAATTCAGTCCTTCATAGTGGGAATTGAGCACTGAAGTAAAAGTGGCTCTGAGGTGTTCACGATAGATAACAGCAAGTCCGCCCCCTCTCTTTAAGGGTCTATCGGGTCTGGATGAGACAAACCCACTAGGCACCGCAACCACAAAATCTGGGTCAGAGGATGGATCAGCCCATGTTTCGGTAAGAAATAATATATCCAGATTGTGTTGCATGATGGTATCCGCAATTTCTATTTTATGTTTGGCCAATGACCTCACATTAATTAGACCACAGCGACTCTTTCTTTGACTGGGGGTCTGAGCTACTTTCTTAGTGGGCTGTGTGGTGGCTAACACGCCTAGTTCTGTCAGATGTGAGCCAGGAAGCGCATAACCGCAGGGACAAGTAAAACGGGAAGTTCCTGCTCCATTATCCAACCTGTGTCTAGAACAGCCTTAAATTAGATTAGGCATGTTTAGTATGCGCAGCTCCTTGCCAGTATAACGCATGACACCTGGGACAACTTTGCCAGGGGTTGTGGCCCAGGGCCCGGTCCAGGCGCGGACGGGCACAGACGGGCTTGCCTTTGGCGTGCCGCCGGCACGTCCGCTATGCATCCTCTTCATGTGTAATTTATATCCCGTGGTGGCGGGAAGCCTAGACCGCTCACCACAGGAAGTCGGAAATTCTGGCCGGCAGAGCCGCCGAGACTGTTTCCGGATCACCTGCCCTCCGCAAAAACAGCACACAGCTGCGGCGGACCGGGGCGTGGTTGGTGCAGGAGTACGGTAAGGGTGACACAGTAAGAGTTACAACACCTCCTTAATGTGCAAAAACGCAGTGCAAATATGCAAGACAGCAGTGCAAATGTAGCAATAAAAAAGTGCCGGTCACAATATAAATTTAAATTAACCCCCCTATACAAAAAGTCTATTTATGTAGCAGCAAAGGATAATAAAACAACTCTATTAAAAGATTAAAAACCAGCGCCCTCAGGACATTAGCAGGGCTTACTCAGTCCGCCGCGCGTCCTCTTCATGTGTAATTTATATCTTGTCTTTTGCTGCTGCATAATTCAGTCAACCCTGCCACATAATTTGGCCCTCCTTGGCTGCATATTTCCAGTGGCTCTGACTATTAAGGAAATTATTTAAAGTCATCCTTATTAACCCTGCATCTTTGAGATAATTGGGAGATTACCATGACCCAAGTTTTCTGGAAAAAGTTGTGAACAATTGTATCAAATTACTATCATTTTACCAAGATAAAGACCTACTTGCAAAAAAGGGTCATGCTTAGTCTGTGATCTAATCATATATCAATTTAAATCCATAAAAATATCTGATTCACCACCACTCCTTACATTCAAAGTTATGGAACAAAGAATAGGCTTCTTTCCCATTAACAATTTCACACCAAATTTAAACCTTTGTGGACCACTACGAACTGTGGTTATAAAATAGAGATGATAAGGCACATTCTTTGTGCGTGTTTTACTGGATTTACAAGTAAGAACTCGTCAAGCACTGATATCATGCCGGACCGGGTAAAACACACAACTGAATTGCAAATGTGTTAAATTTATGGCTCAGGCAAGTTGCACCCATACTAAAACATTATACTACAAAATTTAAAGATAATAATGATGACTGTAGGAAACTGGGTTACTGGTTGAGAGGGTTGAAACCCTTCTCAAGCAGCAACCACAATTCTTGTGAGGGTGTAACACAAGCACATTCCATGTTTAACCCTCTGGTAGCTTGGCACAAAAGCAGCCAGGTTTGACCTAGATGCAATGTGTAAAGTATTTATGCAGCATTCAAACAATAATAAAGTGAAACCATAGCACAAGAAAAATCCCACACTCAATTAGAAGAATAAAGTAAAGTGTAATAAAATATTTGACAACAAATCGAAAAAAAATCCAATGAGTAGAACTGGTGATGTGTGATTTTAAAGACTTAAATAGAAAGAGTGCTTAAAAGCATAAAGCGCCAACTGTGACTATTAGTTTGCGCCGGACCATGACAAAGTCACAAGTTCAGGCTGACCATGATGGAGTGTGGGCTGGCTACAGGGACCAAGTTAGGTTTGCTGAACAAAGTACCTTAAAACCTGATTGTGGAGCACCACAAGGTCCACCTCAGTTTGAAAAGTTTTATTTTGCCAGCTCAAAATGGTAGTTTAGAACTGTGCACAGGCTGCAATGGCAGGCTTTAGGCAGTTTTAAAGGCCTACCTGTGTTGGCGGCGTAATGAGTGCTACAGGCCCACTAGTAGCCTTTACTGTACATGCGCTGGGTACATGCAATACCACTTTACTAGGGAGTTACAGGTAAAATAAATGTGTCAATTGGGTGTAAGCCAAATCTACCATGTTTAAAGGAGAGAGCACAACCATTTTAGCACTGGTTATCAGAGGTAAAGTGTGCAGAGCCCTAAGGCCAAAAAACAAATTCACTAAAAACAGGAGGAGTAAGGCAAATGTTTGGGGGAAGAGCACCCTAATGCTGACAAGTCTAACAATGACTTTCCTTGCCTCCTGATTCATAGCATTGTTTTAAATATTCACTGAAACAATGTTAAAACAATGTTAAAACTCGTTTTTGAAAATTCTTCTAGAGTGCCTAATAGAAACAGTATTTAATGTAAGCATTATGATGAATGTTCATGCATATTGTAGATAATTTTCAATTATCAAGGAGAGAGAGAGGAATAGATAGCTAGTCCGTATCCCCAAGTTTTATATGTAATCAAGAAAGGGCTAGCCTATTAATATGTGATACAGGACTCAGGACTGTATGGCAATAAACAGGGGGAAACAATTAGTTTCCTTATGAAGCCCTCACCCACCAACCTAGTTGGTGGCATGCTTCATCATCGGGCCCACCCAGTGACACTGAATGTGTACCGGGTTTGCTACAACGCCTGTGGTACAGCGGAGCAGGTATTTTACTGAGTGTGCAGTAAAGGTGATGTGAAAGTTAAAGGTAAAAAGCTATTCCGTGGTCGCAGGACCCAGGGGGTTACCTTTCATGTCTGGGCCTCTGATAGCAATAAAAAAACAAGGCAATGGATGTAGGTGGAGTAACAGTTAGGGACTCCTGCGTCCTGTGGGCTGTCTACATGTTTCAGCCAGGCCTTTCATTAATACTGGCTTTCCTCAGGACCATTAACTATGTGAAGGTAAAATCTACACTTATAGTGGGTGTGTGATTTCAAATGTGATGCACGCGCTAAGGTGCCATACGTGTGGGAGGAGATTTCCTCTCCAAGCATTAGCTTGCAAGTTGCAGGTAATGCCTCTATGGATGTTTCTGGCAGCGGTGCTGGCCGACTTTGTGGATCAGGAACCTTTTGGAACCTGTGCAGCTGCAGCAGATATCCGTAGGACATCCCACAGGATGCAGGAGTCCCTAACTGTTACTCCACCTTCATCCATTGCCTTGATTTTTTATTGCTACCAGAGGCCCAGATATTAAAGATAACCCCCTGGGACCACTGAATAGCTTTTAACCTGTCACTTTCACATCACCTTCACTGCACACTCAGTAAAATACCTGCTCCGCTGTAACACAGGCGCTGTAGCACACCCGGGACACATTCGGTGTCACTGGGTGGGCCCGATGATGAAGCATGCCACCAACTAGGTTGGTGGGTGAGGGCTTCATAAGGAAACTAATAATTTCCCCCTGTTTCTTCCCATACAGTCCTGAGTGCTGTATCACATATTAATAGGCTAGCCCTTTCTTGATGACATATTGTAGATAATTATCTGTACAAAATCCCATATTATTATTTCAAAAGTGATAGCCAGCACCCATTTTGGATACCAATATGTTTTACAATGAAGCTTTGTATTCAAATTTGAGGTTGCAAATGCAGTTTTTAATTTGTTACCCCCTTCACACTATTTAGATTTTAATGTTTTGGAAACAAAATGACTGTTCAAGAATTTTGTGACACTGCTGAGACTATTTCTTTTCCTCTAAAAACTGTTACAATAAATTACAGCAGTGTTGCACTTTTGTGCCAGATTACCGCAAGTTACTTGATCAATATATCAACAATCTTACTAATATTTTATGTGAAGCAAATTTACTTGAAGTTGTTGGTGTGGAAAAAAGATGATTCATGGTTCAGTGTTATTGGAAATGGATTTACAAAGGTTGGTGAATGGTTTGGTGATGTAGGTGGAGGAATGTGGCTTAAAATACTATCAACTACCATTATTATTTTAATTCTTATTTTAATTCTTCTAGAGTACCTAATTCAAATAGTATTTCATTTATGAAGTAGGATGATTTTTCATGCATATTGTAGATGATTTTAATTAACTGTACAGAATTGCATATTTCTGCTCATGCAAGAAAAGGCAGAAAAGTGTTTACTAGTCCACTTGGGCTCAATATAGTATAGATTAGAGGCCCACTAAGGCAGGACATATTATCATTTCAAATGGCGAATAACCAGCACCCATTTTGGATAAAAATAGGTTTTTCAATGAAGCTTTGTATTCAAATTAGGTTGCAAATGCAGTTTTTAATTTGGTACCTCCTTCACACTATTTAGATTTTAATGTTTTGGAAACAAAATGACTGTTCAAGAACGTTGTGACACTGCTGGAACTATTTCTGTTACAATAAATCACAGCAGTGTTGCACTTTTGTGCCAGATTACAGCAAGTTGATTGATCAATATATCAACAATCGTACTAATATTTTGTGTGAGGAAAATTCTCTTGAAGATATTGGTGTGTGGAAAACAGACGATTCATGGTTCTGAGTTATTGGAAATGGATTTACAAAGGTTGGTGAATGGTTTGGTGATGTAGGTGGAGGAATGAGGCTTAAAATACTATCAACTACCATTATTATTTTATTATATGTAATTCGTCTAATAATTATATTTAAGCTTTTAGGAGTTCTACTCTTCAGATAAGGCCTAGGTTGTGTGTGCAAGAAAGAGGTAGATGACATCAACCAGAACAAGCATTGCAAATAGGTTTCGCCTAGGAGAGAGCAACTGGCTTTGCCAATGTCCTTAAGCCACGTTATTAAGCAGCACCACTGCTGTTCAGCATGGCTAAGAACTAGTAACATAGAGGAGAATGGAGTGGAAAGTCGTAGAGTGGAATGGAGTAGTGTGTAATATAGAAGAGTGGAATAGAGTAGTGTAGAGTGGAGTGGCATAGAGTTATGTAGAGTGTCATTGAATAGAATAATGTGGAGTGGCATAGACTGGAGTAGCACAGAGTGGAGTAGAGTGGAGTGGTGTGTAGTATCATAGAGTGGATGGCATAGAGTAAATTGGAGTAACGTAGAGTGGAGTAGTGTAGAGTGGAATGGCTTAGAGTGTACTGGGGTAGAGTGGTGTGGCATAGAGTGTTGTATAGTGGAATGTGGTGGGGTGTTGTTGAGTGGAGTATCATAGAGTAAAGTGGAGTAAAGTGTAGTAGAGTGTTGTACAGTGGCATGGAGGGTATTGAGTGTTGTAGACTGAAGTAGAGTAGAGTGGTGTTGAGTGTTGTACAGTGGTGTAAAGTGGACTGGTGAGGCATGGACCGTCATAGAGTGTTGTGAAATGGAGTGGAGGGGCATAGACTGGAGTAAAGTAGCATTGAGTGGTTTAGAGTGGAGTGTTGTACAGTGGAGAGGTGTAGAGTGAAGTAAAGTAGTTTGGAGTGGAGTAGAGTATCAGATAGTGGAGTGGAGTAGAGTAGATTATCTTAGAGTTTTGCAGAGTAGAGTGGAGTGGCATAACGAGGAGTGATGTGGAGTGACTTAAGAGCGGGGTAGAGTATTGTAGAGTGGAGTGGAATAGGGTGGGGTGGCGTAGAGAGGAGTGATGTAGAGTGGCGTAGATTGGATTACAGAGTTGTAGAGATGACTGGCATAGAGTGGTATGAAGTAGCATTGGATAGAATGGGTTGATTCATGTGATGTGTGCTAGCTCAAAAGTGCTGCCGCTGTGTATATGACGAATCAAAAAAAGGATGATACCAAAATCTGCATGTGTATGTGTGAGTAAGTATTCTAGATATATTAAATTAAAATCCTCTCAGAGCCATCTGGAGCGAGACTGGCCTGCAAAATGAAATCTGTCCAGCTGCTGCTGACCATTGCAGACAAAAGAAGTGAAGTGACAAAGACTCCAACCAATGGTAAGTAATGGATGGGTTCCAAGCCCTTTTTTTGGTTTGTTTAAGATACAATAGATCTCAAAGAGTATGTATTGGACCTGGCCCTTTTTGCAGGTTTATCCCCAAATGTTTTGCCTTCTTCCTCCTATTTGTCTGACACTCTGTTTGTTGGCTTTAGAACTCTGGAAACTTTACCACTCCTAATCAGTGCTAATGTGCATGTGCTCTCTCCTTGAAACTTGGTATGACTGGCTTACACCTGTTTGGCATCTTTAATATACCTGTAAGTCCCTTGTACAGTGGTATACCATATACCCATGGCCTGTAAATTAAATGCTACTAGTGGGCTTGCAGCGCTGCTTACACCACCAACAGTAGTGGCCTCTCAAACCTGTCTCAGGCCTCTGCAACTGCAGGGCCTACGTGTGCATTTACTGTCACATACATTGACTTGGCATTTAAAGTTACTTGCCATGCCTAAAACTCCCCTTTTACTACATATAGGTCACCGCTAAGGTAGGCCACAGGTAGCCCTATGGGCATGGTGCTGTGTAGGTTAAAGGAAAGACGTGTGCCTTTATTGTGTGGCATGCCCTGGTAGGGACAAAACAGCCTGTTTTGTTTCTCACTACTGTGAGGCCTGCTCCTTCTATAGGATAACATTGAGAATCCACCTTACATGTGTTTAAGTGGTAATTCATGGTCTGAAAGAAGCAGTGCTTCCATGTTTGGTATGTTTAGAATGGTACTGAAAAATCATGCTTAGAGGTGTAGGTGGATTTCTTATTAATAAAGTGAGCATTTCTCTGTGCTTATAACTATGTGTTTTGCAGCCTGACTCCAATCCACTTCTAGGGTAGATTGACACCTGGGCTTGGCATACTTTTCAGACAGCCATCACACATGAAGGGTTGGGTGTAAAAAGGTTGCATCTGCATTCATCTGCATACTGAATGGTCTTCCTGGGCTGGGAGAGAGGGAGGTGGGGCACACTTACATTTGTAAAGGCTGGGCCCTGCCCTCACAGAAAGGGCTTGTTTTTCCCTACTGATGTCAGGAGCCAGAGCCGGGATTGAATGGGGTGTGTTTTGCCCTACGAAAGTTCTTTTGAAGTCACCTCTACAACAAAGACATTTTGAGTATAAGTAAAGAGGTTCTGACCCCACATTTTAGGTAAGACAACAACTTCTTGAACCCCTGTCAAAAATAGTACAGAATCCACCTTTTAGGCGATGTTGGACAGCAATAAACTCCTGGTTTATAAGGACATCTCTGCTGTCCTCATCCTCCTGGACCTGTCTGCTGTATTTAACACTGTCTCTCTTCATTTACTGCTACAAAGGCTGCATGAAATTGGTTTGTTTTCTATAACCTTGCTATGGGTTTGCTGGTTTTTTAACAATATGTCTCAGTCGGAGCAACTGCCTCCTTTTAAATCCAATTCAAAGGTGGCAAACTGTAGTTTTCCTCAGAGCTCTTCCCTGAGTCCCACCCTATTCAATGTTTTTGTGTCACCTCTGGTGGGTAGTGTTAGAGCCTGATGGTTCAAGATCACTACCTATGCCGATGATGCTCAGCTCATCATTTTCATAGATAAAAGCAACACAGAGATGAGAGGAAACATAATGAATTGTCTTTCAGCGGTAACAAAGTGGATTCAGTCTCATGGTTTCAAACTTAATGCAGAGAAAATGGAGATCTTGCTCTTTAGAAAGGTGTTTAGCGTCTCAAATTATTCTCGGCGGCCCACTTACTAGTTCCAGCCCCGAGGCCTAAAAGAGTAGTTAAGAATCTGGGCTTTCTGATCAATGATTCTTTCTTTCCATGCAGGACCAGGTGAATGCTGTCTGTGGTAGTTGCATTGGTCTTTTAAGTATTCTCCGCAGAATATTTCAGTTGATTTCTGTTCCATGGCGTAAAACTATTCTCCAAGCCCTTATTCTGAGTAGATTAGATTATGGTAATGCTTTGTATTGTTGAAAGGGCTGAGTATTTGTTTACCTGCTTTCAATTTATTCAAAACTCGAATACAAAACTGATTTGCAGTCTTCCAATTAGGAGCTCAGTTTCATGCTGTTTAAATTCCCTTCATTGGTTACCAGTCCATAAGAGAGCCATCTTTCAGCTACTCTAAATCTACCAGTACCCCTTCTTGTAGAGGCAAATTAAGAGATCCAGAATAAGGGGCCACTCCTCTAACTATCTGGTGGCCTTACACTGAAACATCCTTTCCTTCTACGCTCGACTTCCAATCTCTTCATAAGATGCTGAAGATGTGGCTTTGACTCTCGAATTGTGTTTCAGGGACATATGGATTTAGGCTGGATTTCCCTTCTAGGATGAATGTGCACTCTATAAATGCTATAAATAACTACATAAATGAATAAATAAATTGTTATCCTGAAAGATTTATGGATAGAGTACAGAGGAATTGTAGATTGGCTAGATGCAAATCCTCCAAGAGTGGTTTCCTTTAATAGTCCATCTCCTGTTGTAATCTATAAATATAAATTAATGATTGAACACCTGAATGCTATGGTTCAACAGAGAGAAATACATTGGTCTAACATGATGATGGGCTCAGGTGCTTAAAGAATCAGTGCATGCACATTATGAAAGATAGATGCAGATTTACAGACAGTATAGTGGGTTTGAAAACCCTACAAACCGTACAAAGGATGGTGTTGGTGAATTTATCTAAGTATTTGTGTTGGGCTTGCGTCTAGAAATCAGTTACCATATTGAGCAATGTGTGATGTGTTGGCAAGCAAAGTCTTTGGATAAAATTCTAAAACATGCAACATATTGTAGGGATTGTTTTGAAGCTAAAGAGTGAAATCTGGGATAAGCTGATGGTAGCACAAATTAAGTATTTCCAGAAAGGTGATGGAAAAGGTTCTCACTTTTGAGATCCTGGTTTTGATTCTGGTTTTGTTGCATGTACAAATTAAAGCCTGCAAGGAGTTGGTGTGCAGAGTAATCATTTTTAATTCATGCAAACTGTAAATGTTGTAACACAAGGTAGTGGTAGAGGATTTACTAAGAACTCAAACATGGGCAATGCTAAGGTTAACATGTAGAAAGGAAATGTACTGTTGCATGTATAAATTAAAGCCTGCAAGGAGTTGGTGTGCAGAGTAATCATTTTTAATTCATGCAAACTGTAAATGTTTTAACACAAGGTAGCGGTAGAGGATTTACTAAGAACTCAAACATGGGCAATGCTAAGGTTAACATGTAGAAATGAAATGTACTGTGCCACATCTGTGGAAAGTATGGGCACTGGAAATAGGATTGTAGATACAATCCAGAAAAGCAACAAAACAAGTCTCAAATGGATCCTCAAATGCAGCAGAACATGAATCAAATAGCACAGAATGATATGACATAATCAATAGTCCCCAACCCAACTGGCCCCTGTACAGCAACAACAGATACTCTCCCAGCTTCTTGCGACCTCCTCCACCCAAATGAAACTCTTTGCTCCAGGCCCTGAGAAGGTAAATTTTAGCGGGAGAACCTTGTCCCTGTATCTGGCACGCAGCTATCGCAGTCACCTTTACTTGTGACTTACCCCGCGGTTTAACATGACCAGATGACTGTGAGTGGCACTTTGTGCTTTTAGATGCTATATCCACCTAAACCTTTTAAATTGCATATCTCCGGTTTTATAGATTGTATTTTTGTTGTTCTGGTATCATTTTAATTATTAAAATGTACTCTATTTTGCATAATTGGTTTGGGATTTTACTTGTTTTGTGTTTTCAATGTATTACTGCTTCTGTGCTGCATAAATACTTTACACATTGCCCTTAAGTCAAGCCTGACTGCTTCGTGGCAAGCTACCAGAGGGTCAGGCACATGTTAATTTAGTGACATTCGTGGTTCACCCTAACAGGGATTATGGTTGTTTCCTGAGTGGGGCTTCCATCCCCCTCAATCAATAACCTGATTTCTTACAAAGTCAATACTATTTCTTCTATCACTTAATCAGATCAGATCATTTTTAGACATGTACATGACAGACCTAGGCACAATGCATAGCTCCTACATTGCTGAGAAATTCCATTGCTTATTTTATTAATCTACTGGTCTTATTAGTGCATTTCCCTTTTGTAAATTAACTCCTATGTAATGCTATCAGAGTGAACAGCTTCTCAACCTTCAGAATGCTTGACTTGCTACCAAATTATTTGCTACACCTGCATCTGTTAATCCCTCTTATCATGCTCTTCTCAGCAATGGTAGTCATGGTTTTAGAATGAATTTCTCATGTTGTGATATGATTCAAGGTGATGTTTATATACTTATTGTGAGGAAAACGTTTTATTATATGTTGTAGCTGAGCAACCTCACCGTGTAATAAACTCACAAACCCACCTTGGGTCTAGTGAAGCTTGTGTGCAAAACCTTAGCTCAATCCTTGTTATCTGTGGCTCTGAAAAGTGAGGCTTTGTCAAAGGTCCTCAAAACAACCCTCCCCGTGCTGTGCACATATTGCTGTTCTTTTCTTGCCCTGACTGCCTTGCTGTTTGCTTTGTGACTGCCTGTATTACCCACAGCCTGATTTTTTCACTGCTCCTCTGTAATTCTATATTTTGTTGTTGTTTCCTTCTTGTTCTTTTTACGCCGATTGCCGCTCTCCTGCCATTTTTCTTTCTGTTTGCCTCCTGCTTCCCGTCTGCCCCGCCCCCAACCTCAGCGCCCCTCCCTCTGCCCAGGACGAACTTAACGGAGTCCACAGCGCAGACTTGCCAAAGGCAAACCCATCTGCTCCCATCCATGCCTGGACCGCGCCCAGCGCCAGGAACCCTGGCTCTCCGGCCACTCGAAGATATACTGCCAATGTGATCTGAACCCCGGACTCTGTAAAAACAACTGCTGCCACACCTCAACTCGATCTATGGTAGGCAATTTTCCTACTGCCACTGTCTTTTTCATCTGCAACACCAGAGCACCCGCACGCACGATGACCACCACCACGCCGACGATGACTGTTTTTGAATAACTCTACTGCCTCCTGCTCAACACCCGATCACTCTGCAAGCATGCCACTGAGATCTGGGACTCCATCACCTCCATCACCCTCACCCCGACATTGTCTTCCTCACTGAGACCTAGTTCAACCCCACCTCAGCACCTGACATCACCTCTGCAACTGCTGACAGCTACAAGATAGTACACCGGGACCACATCAACAAACACAGAAGTGAAATTGCCATCAGCCACAAAGAAACCATCCACTGCACTACCACCACAGACATTACCCCAATCATGGAACACCTTAATTTCCAACTCCAAATCGACTGTAAAACCACCATCAGAGGCACCCTTGTCTATAGATCTCCAGGACCATGCCCCAGTTTCTGTGCCACCACCCTGAATTCATTGTCCCACTCTCCACTGGGTTACATGACTCTTTCATTTTTGAAGTAGCACTAGTGTACCCCCCTCCGGGACCGCATAATGATTTTTTAGAAATCATTGGAGAGGTGGTTAGCACCCTCGCTCACAGGTTATCTAATTTTACTCTGCTGGGCAACGTCAATTTACATATTTACTCACACAAGGACCATGGAGCAACTTGCTTCAAGGAGATAATGGACATACTTGGCCTGCAACAACACTCCCTAGTTGCCACACACAGTGCAGGCCACACTCTGGACTGTATTTGTTCTAACTTGGATACCCTCAAAGTCAAGTCCCCTGTTGCTCAAACATGTACCAATCACAAATTAATTCCCTTTGAGATCCTGATAAAGGACAGGTCCCCTATCAAGGATAGAAAAAAGGCCCCACAACAGGACAAGGTCAGATGGAAGGCACTAATAGGGCATTCAGTGCTCCTTCCAAAAGCCCTCATCGGGAGACCCAACATGAAAGGAGACCCTATAGCAGACAACCAGATTTTTGGGCAATGGATGCATGAACTGAGAGACCGGTTGGCACCCACGATCTCACCTTACAGTCCATCTAAAAAGATACCCTTTGCCCCATGGTTTTCACAATCACTAAAATAACTGCAAGGCCACGTTCGGGTATTAGAACGCAGATGGCGCTGGAATTACGATGAAAATGAGCTTAATATCTACAAAATTGCACGCAGAAAATATCATGCTCTGATCAAAACCACAAAAAAGCATATTATACTGAGGCTATTACAACCTCCAATAACAATCAGAAAGAGGTCTTTAAAATAGTTAATCTGTTCACAAATCCCAATACTTCAAGAGATTCCTCCCTCTCAGAGCCTCTGTAATAATATAGCAGATTTCTTTGAAGAAAAAGTTTTGACAATCTTTCCCCCTCCTAATTTCTCCGCCATAAATAAGGAAATTTCTGCAGGCACAGACAGAGCTTGTATGACAACTTTCAAGCCAATCACGATGGAAGAATCGTGTTTGGTGATTTTGTCCATCAAATCGGGCTCCCCTTTCGATCCCTGCCCCCTACCCTACTACACACCCTCATCGACATTGGGAACCCTATTATTAATAATATATTAAACTCCTCGCTTCTCACAGCCAAGATCCCAACAGAATGGAAACTTGCTGCAGTAAAACCTCTCCAAAAAAACCAATTGGTGGATCCTACGATTCTTTCTAATCTAGGTCCCATCTCGCTCCTACCTAGTCTGTGCAAGCTGACCGAAAGATGTGTTAATATCCAATTCACTAAAATCCTAGAGAAAACAAATGCGCTGCACTCTAATCAATCAGGTTTAAGAGCCCAACACTCGACAGAATCTGCCCTATTGTATACAATGGAAACCCTAAGAGCATCCCTGGATCAGGGAAAGAAAGCAGTCCTGGTGTTATTAGACCTGTCAGCGGCCTTCGACATGGTCTCACATGTCATTATTTTAGACCGTCTCGCATCATCTGGCATATCTAGCAGTGTCCTAGAGTGGATAAAGAACTTTCTGCAAGATCGATGCCAAGTGATCACGCTAGGACAAAATACCTCTCAAGAAAAAACACTCATATCAGAGGTACCTTAAGGATCTAGCCTTAGCCCGACCCTTTTCAATGCTTATATGTCCCCTCTGATCAAGCTAATATCGTCCTTTAATATAAACACCATCTCATATGCGGACGATAAGCAGATAATCCTGGTCTTGGACAATGACACAACCCAGGTGGAAGAAAATCTCCTCAAATGCTTCACAGTGAATTTCAGATGGATAAACAATAACCTTCTGAGGTGTAACTTGGAAAAAACTGAAATCCTGCCTTTTGGCCAGCAAAACCTTTTTGCGCCTAATCTTTGGTGGCCAGAAAATGCCTCCCCCTAATACAATAAACGTAGCTAGGAATCTAGGAATAACATTTGACACTACCCTATCATTTAAACAGCAAACACTGGCAGTTGCTGGTACATGCTTCCACATCATAAGAAGTCTAAAGAAATTTTTCGACCCGATTCCCTTCTCAGCCAAGCATACTGTTGCCGTTGCCCTCATTACATCCAGGCTGGACTATTGTAACAGCCTAAATACAGGAACAAACAGATCAGTTATGCACAAGCTCCAGATGGTACAACATGGGGCTGCACGGCTGGTACTGAAGTGGCCCAGGAGATCATCTGCTTCTGCGGCACTAGATATCCTGCACTGGCTACCAATTCACAAACGTGTTCTGTTTAAGGTCCTTATCATTACCTTCAGGGCCTTTCACTCCCTAGGCACCCAATACCTTCGAACTGGCTTTAGGCGCTACCTTCCCTCCTGAAGGTTAAGATCATCTAACACCAACCTGTTGATTATTCCAACTTTCAGATTGGTGTCAAAGGGAGGAAAATCACTTACAGTTATAGGCGAAAAGGCATTGAATAAACTCCCACCTCAACTTCGCCAGATTGCATCTTAGTCTGTGTTTAGGAAGGCACTTAAAACCTGGATATTTAGTGCACAAGACATACTCTGCAAAACCCTGATTTGATTGCCTATATATCTACCATTAGCAGCTAACTAGCTGTGTTTCCATCTCTGGTTTCCATATTAGCGCCAAGATGCTCCTTGGAGTGATAGCCGCGCTATTTAAATACACCTTTACATTACATTAGATTACTGACTCCAGACACTACATATGCCTCGGAGACTTCTATTTTCACCTCAGTGACCTCAACTACACCAACAGCGCCAATCTCCTCGAATACATGAACAACATCGGCCTCACCAAAGAAGTCACCAACCCCACACACAATGCAGAACACATGTTCGATCCCCATCTTCATGTCGAGTGACATAGTCAAGTACAGCCATGTCAACCTGGACAGATCACGGCATCATCCATTTCACCATCACAGGATCCCCTAACACCACAACCAATCCTCCCAGCACCTCACACCGCAGCTGGAACAAAGTATCAGGGAGAAAGTGGACCAGGACCCTCAACACCTTCCACTCTGACACTGCACCCAACCTAGAACAGGCTGTCATAAACTTCTCCACCTAGATCACTGATTGCGCCTACAGAATCACCCACGTCAAACCCACCAAACTCAAGAGATCCACCAAACAGGCCAGCTGTACACCATGAAACTAAGAATCACGAAACACAACTGCAAGCAACTAGAAAGGAAATGGTGCACCAGCAAAGAGCCCACAGACCAAGCCACCATCAAGACACTCCTCAACCAATACCACCAATTTCTAAAAAAGACTAAAGGGAGCACCCAAGCTGATCACATTGAAGCCATTTCTAACCACAACAAAGAACTCAACATCGTCAGAGAGTTCTCCAGCCCTTCAGCCACCAAAACATCATTACTCCTTCTCAGGAACTTCTTCTTTGACAAGATCTCCACCATCTACAAAACCTTTGAACACCAACCCACTGCTGCCAATATCCTTAGCCTCTTCACTCCTGCAAATGGCAGTCCTAACCCCCTGCTCACCACGTTTTACCGGCTCCCCACACAAATCACCAGAGCCCCTCTGAAATCCTTCCACTTAGGAGCTTCCACTGACCCCTGTCCCTACCACATATTCAACCTCAGGAACAAGGTGATCAGCAAGGAGCTCACCACCATTTTTAACGCATCCATCACTACGGCCACCTTCCCCAAAGAATGGAAACATGCACAAGTCAAACCCCTTCTCAACAAACAGTAAGCTGACCCCAGCAAACTCCATCCCATCTCTCTGATCCCGCCAAAGTCCTCGAAAAGACTATCAACCACCAACTCACAAAACACCTGGAGAACAACAATCTTCTGAACAGTCCCCAATCCAGATTCTGCACCAACCATAGCACCAAAACCTCCCTGATCATTGCCATTGAGGACATCATAACCCTCTTTAACCAGGGAGAAACGAACATTCTGATCCTCCTTGACCACTCAGCAGCTTTTTTTTTGTTTTAATATTTTATTGAAGAAACAAACAAAAGCAGAGTCATCATCCAGCAATTAAGCAATACAATACAGAATCAAATAAATCAGGCATATGCAGGAAAATCACTTTAAAGGTCATTACATCGTCTCAATCCAGCTCTATCCATTGCCATTTCAACCATTCAGCAGCTTTTAATACTGTATCCCACCACACCCTAATTGTCATGACCATAGGCTCCTACACTTATCCCTGTATTATTTGTGCTATAGCCAGTGGAGTCATCTACCATTTATACACTTCAGGAAATCTAGAAATCCAGTGTTAGAGATATCCCTATGTTTCACCATTCTGTATACTCATCATCCCTATTAATGTTTGTACCAATGTAGGTAGAAAAAGTTCTGTATATGTTCCATTATTTAGGTTTGTTGTGTAACACTTTTTGTTCTGTATCTGGAACTTTCTTAAGTTATATAAAGCAGGAGCTCGCCAACATGAGATTCCTCTGCCTGTCCTTGTGCGACGAGACCATTAGGCATATAAAACTCATTACAGCCTTTTGACAACCGCTTTCAATAGTACAGTGCATCTTCCTTTAACACGTGCCTTTGATGAGTCAGGATTTCCAGCACATTCACATTTTACTATTTCCAATGCATGTGCACCTATTCGCCCCTCCACAGGCACGTGAACTGACATCTTTAAAAAAACACCGATAAGTCAAGCTTGGCGGTGCTTGGCGTTCCTTAGTTTCTGCAGAAGAATCTTTACTTCTGGTCATTCCCTGGAGTTTCACTCTTTCAATTACTGTCAGCCCCATCTACTGACCATCGGGAGAACAACTTTTCTAGGAGTCTCTGCACCATGTTGCAGCCAGTATTTCTCTTCATAGACATTTGATTCTATGGCAGTCCACGGAGGCTCAGATTATGCTTCTCTTGCTTTACTGCAAAACACAGCAGCCAATAAACAACTTTAAACACAGCATACCCCGGAAGTACAACCCCCTCCATCGTATGCACCAACCACTATCAGTCCATGAGTGTATATAGTCCGAAATGAACACATCACTTCCTCTTTCTTTGCTGCTGCAGCAGCAAGATAAGTACCTTTCATTTCTCGTTCTTGGGGATTTTGAGGGTATTTGTATTTGGGATTTGATATGGCTTTAACTGTTTAGCACTCGCATCACTAGCGCGCTTACTGCCATGCGCGCGATCGCACTGTTGATTTTGCCGATTTTATTCGCTATGGTGATTTTTTCTCTAGGTTGATTCCTGCTGGTGTGCGCTTTTAATTTGCGGCGTTTCGGCGCTCCAGCGCCTTGTGGGCAGCTTTTGAGCATTGTGGAGCAGGAGCGGGAAGCGCTTTGCATGCTCGGGGAGCAGTCCTATCTCTATGCCCACGCTCTGCGCATACGCGAAAAGCTGATATTTATTTTATTTATTTATTTAGAGAGTTTTATATAGCGCGAACTTGACCCTTGGGTATCAGAGCACTTCACAGACAACTATACATTCTGTCGATATGTGATTCACATAACATAACATTATCATATAATATCATAGTGAGGTAGATCAGTGTCAAGTGGCTTAGTTCACATAACATAGTATTACAATATTATAATGAGTGGTAGATAAGTATCGAGTTGTACAGTAAATATTTCCCATTGTCATGAGCTAGGTTAGGTGTTCGTCGAGGTATAGCAAAGGAAAAACCTAGAATAAATAGTGCTGTTCTGTGGTAATGTACTTACATAACGTAGACATTGCCTCATAATATATTGAGTGAGGTAGAAGTGTCGAGGCTTAATTCCCTTAAACATAACATTGCAACTTAATATATTGATTGAGGTAGATAAGTCTAGAGCTCTATAATAAGTCTTTCCCGCTGGGATGCGGAGGTATAGACCGAATAAATATCCTGGCATATATATATATACTACGATTTGTAAGGGATAGTCTGTATTCCTGTTCAGAATGTTCTACTTTGTTCTTAAACAGTGTATTCTTCATCCCGGTTCCAGGACTCAATCCCCTCCAGTTCTCGTGGTGTCTTCATTATGTCAGGAACTTACTCATTAGGAAGATCTTAGTTTCTCGTTTGAATGTTGATGTGTTTGTAATTTTTCTGATATTTGGCGGGAGCGAGTTCCATATTCTGGGGGCTGCCCCTGTGAAAGCTCTGTTGTACGTTTTCTTTTTCCTGAAGATGGGTGGTTTCAGCATTGGCAGATTGGCGCTCCTTACCGGCCTTCCTCCTCCAGACAGCTCGATCTTCTGGGCCAAGTAACTAGGTGTTCTGTAATGAAGGGCTTTGTGGGTGACGCATGCCATTTTGAATTGGATTCTGGCTTCGTACGGTAGCCAATTTCAAGATTTTAGATGCGGGGAGATACGGTCGAATTTCCTCGATCCGGTTAAAAGTCTTGCTGCCGCATTGAGGCATGCTTTCAGCGGAGCCGTGGATATTTTTGGAAGGCCTGCTAAGGTTGTGCAACCGTATTCAATCATTGAGATTACTAGTGATTGTATTGCTAGTTTGAGATCTGCCGGTGAGATAAATGGTTTCACTTTCCTTAGGTAGTTCAGGTGAAAGCGAGCATTCTTTGCCATTGAGTTTATGTGCGCTTTCATGTCTAGGTTCTTGTCTAATGTGATTCCTAATGATTTCGCTGAGTCTACTAGCGTAGGGGTACAACTTAACGCTGTGATCAGTTTGGTCCATTCTTCCGCTTCAGAATATTTCTTAGGAGGTGAGATCAATAGGAATTCCGTTTTTTGTGCATTGAGCTTCAGGTGATTACTTGTAAGCCAAATTAGTGCCTTTTTTAATGCCTCATTCATTAACTTGATGTCTTCCAGGGATTCTATCTTGATGTATATTTGCGTGTCATCCACGTACATGTGATAGGCTATGTTAGCGTTTCGGAGGATTTCTGTCAGAGGTTCGATGTACAGTTAAAAAGAGAGGGTGATCGTGTCGATCCTTGGGGAACTCCGATTGAGTTCGGACATGATGTGGATAGTGTCTGATTGACCCAAAATCTTTGTGATCTGTTATGAAGGAAGGATTCAAACCATTTCAACACCGTTCCCGTCATTCCCATCCTGTTGTGCAGTTTTTCAAGTAATTTTTCATGATTTACCGTATCGAATGCCGATGACAGGTCAAGAAGGACTAGTAAGCACGTCCTATTGCGGTCAAGGGCCTGTATTGCGTCATCGACGATATGTAGGATCGCTGTTTCCATGCTGTGTCCTGTTCTGAATCCCGATTGACAGTCGTCCAGTAACCTAAAATTTGCGATGTGTTGGCTCAGTTGGTTTTGTACGCATTTCTCGATTAGTTTGGCCATTAGTGGGATATTAGTAACTGGGCGAAAGTTGTTAGGATCTGCTGGGTCCACTGTTGGCTTCTTCTTTTTTTTTTTTTTTTTTTTAAACCTTTATTAGCGTCAAAAGGATATACAAGTCTAGGCCTACAACCAAATCGGCCGGCCTCAATACGTAAAGCAATCAAAAGTTCCAAGGCAAACATTACAGAGTCAAGCAGCAAGAAGCAGAGGCAATACAATCGTAAAAGGGGGAATATACCTAGGAACCAGAGGGCCAAGACACAGGAGCAAAAAAGGTTAATTTTATAACATGGGGATAAGGCGTATGACAGGCTCACTTTCAATATAGAGACGTCCGAAGTCCCAGAACCAGCCTCAGCGACAATAAGGGGGTATGGGGCCGCAATACAGGAGAGGCAACACAATTCACACAGGAAGATCGGGATAATTTAGACATAGTCGACACTTGAACATTATCATCGTTACATGCCCACCACCCAAACAACAGCTAAGCCAGAACAGAGGGATCGGAGAAACATTACATCAAAACTAACCCGTCATAGTGACCTCTAGGAAAATGAAGGGAGGGGGACGGGGCGAGGAAAAGAGGGGGAAGAGGGGGGAAAGAGGGGGAGGGGAGGAGGACAAGACGGAACAATGAGAAAAAGAAATGAAATACAAAAACGAAAGAAAGAAGACACGCCGACACAGGCGTCCCGTGGCGGGAGTACAGGAGAAAACAGGAGTATCAGCACCAGTGAGGGTACAGCAATCGAGAAGAAAAGCAACCGAACCATAAAAGGAGGGTTAACGACGCCACACACCCCACCCCGAACACACCACGAGAGGCAGGGACAGACGCGGCATTACTATAAAGAGATACAAAAGGGCCATAGAACCATAAAACAAACAACAAATAGAACCCAACCCACCCATCCCACCCTGCACCCCTGTAGAAGGCTATGGCCTACCCTTCAGACAGCGTGCCTGTCGCCCTAAACCAGAACCCGAAATATAGCAAGAAAGAAAGAGAGAAGAACGAGACAAAAAGAAACAGAAACAGAAATAAAGAAAACAGGAGGGAGGAGCATAAGAACAGAAATCAATATGGTCGGCCGCCGCCCTCCGCCCAACCAAACAATCGCAGCAAAAACAGACCAGGACGACACCCCATCAAGCACCATAAAACTTACAGAGGAGGGGACCACCCCCCGCACTAAGGATACAAACAACTGCGCCACTAAGTCGTATACAAATAATCAACCAGGAGTCGTGCATATCACCCCCATCCCTTCCGAACCACAAATCCCACCCACCACATGACATTGTAAAATGAGATACTCAATACAAGACCAGCACACAATCGAAAAAAATGTTGACTACCATGTAGACATGGGGGGTAAATCGGTCCGCAAGTGAGCAAAAGTCCGAGCAGAGAGTTTAAATGCATCAGCAATCGCAGCACGGGTGATGAAGAACAGGAGTTCAGTTTCGCCGCTTGGGAAGGCGAGGGGGTCTCTGTAGTAAACAAAGGCGAAGCCATCGGAGCAGGTGCAGGCGGCAGTCCACCAATATTTCTAGGCATCCGAGCCGAACAGGGCCGCGGCACAATGTCCAAGTCCCCGGGGTCAGAACCTCGAAAAACAGGGAGCTCCAAAGTCACCGGCACACAAAATGATCTTCGATCAGCGGCAGCAACACTTGCAGCAGTCGAGGGGGGCGAGGCAATGGAGTCACTGAAACAAGAGGGTGGCAAGAAGAAACGGCTACTCAAAATGGCGGCAGATCGTGGCGGACTCACAGGGACATCGGGGGCCAGGGATGCGCGCAGGGATCTCAGAGCTTCCAGGATATCTCTGACCGTAAGCTCACGCTCACCAGACCGGACCCCCGCGCAATTAGGCAACCCAAGCCCGCCGCCACAAGGCGATTCATGTTTCAGAGGGTCGGCCGCCATTTCGCGAAGTCAGCCCAGTCGCCGCCCTCCGCGACCCCCAAAAAACCGTTAAAAAATGTAGGACTTCACAGAGCTCCGGGGGGTTCCCAGCAATGGCAGCCTTGGTGCCGAAAGGATGTCCGCCCCATGCGGGTCTCCGCCTACACCAGCACCGGCGCCCCCAACAAGCGGAGTCCGGACGCAGAGGTCCAGGGCCGCCGGTCAAAGCAGCGGCGGGGGGAGGACCCCTTCACAGAATCAGTCCCCGGTGCATCTCACCCACATCAGCCGCGCGGTCACCAGGGCAGGCCCGGATCAGGATCGCCGGGATTTTCGCACAACGGCTCTCATCATTGGTTCACTCTCTCGACCGGGGCCGACAGTCGTCGGACCCCACAGGCTAGGTCCCGGTCTAGGTTCCACGGAGGCCCCGGTCTTGCGGAGGGCACAACTTCGGAGCCGCTGCACGTCGAAACCTCCGGGCCAAATGGTGAGTACAAGCGAGGTGTTCCGTTTCCGATTCTCCGATATTGTGTCGTCTCCGGACAGGATATTATACAGGATACACGATCAGGCCGGAGGGCTGCGGGAGCCGAGCTAAAAGGCGACCATTACGCTCGCGAGCTTCCACTGTTGGCTTCTTGATGATGGGGACAACTTGTCCCGTTTTTAAGCAGTCTGGAAGGATCCCTTGTGATAGGGAGGCGTTTATTATTTTTGTCCATATTGGGATGATGATGTGGTTTATTTTTTGTAGACATTTGGCAGGGAGTGGGTCATTATAGTGGTTATTCGGTTTGATTTCCGTTAGTGTTCTGGCTATGATGGTCTGGTTATATAGCTCGAAGGTATCCCAGTGTGCTTTGCTTTTTGCTTCATTGTGGTTGAGTGTCGGTGTGATAATGGTCAGACGTAGTGGTTGTTTGTGCAGATTGTCCGCTGCCGTCTTAAGCTCTATTTGCAACTTGTTGGCCTTCTCAGTGAAGAACTCTGAGAATTCTTCACAGCTTAGCTGCGTTTTGGTGGTTTCTTGGGCCGATTTTGCTAGTTTGTTGGATTGTTGTTTTAAAATTTCAAATAGTTTCCGTGGTCTGTTTTTGGCGTTGTCCAATTCTGATCTAATATATTCTTTTTTGGATCTAAGGATCTTTTTGTTGTATTCGTTTCTGATTTTTCTCAGTGATTTAAGTTCTGGTGTTGCCGGGTGGTCTCTCCATTTTCTTTCGGCCATTCTTAGTTTCCTTCTATCCTCGTTCAATGACTCGTTAAACCATGGGTTCTTGTCCTTTTCAGAGACTCTTTTCATTTTTAGTGGCATGGTGGTGTTAACTATTTTTGTTACTGTTGTAGTGTAGTGTTCTGTTAGCTCATTCACATTCCTCAGGCTGTTAGGTGGCTTCAGGTCTTTCTCACATTCCTCCACTAATCGCTCCACATTTGGCTCCTTCGTGTCCCGTGACCACTTTTTACGTTTAACGGGCTGTGCTGTCTTTCTCCTTTCCATTGTTGGAATTAGGAAGATGATGATATGGTGATCCGACCAGTCGCATGGCGTAACGGATTGGACCAATTTGTTCTTGTTCCTTGATAATATCCAGTCTAGCGTTGCTCCTTTTGTATGTGTTGGTTGTGTGCAAGCTTGGGAAATATTTAGCTCAGTTAGGAAGTCTTTTAGAGCGATGATCTGTTTGTCTTTCTTGTCTTCCCAGTGCAAGTTGAAGTCGCCCAAGAATATGTCGTTGGAGTGCGTGTTATTGTTATCCGTTATAATCTCCATTAGCTGGTCTATGAAGGTTTCATTCTTTCCTGGGGGGTGATACAAGGCGTGTAGAGTACATCTTTCATTGTCTATTGATTTTATATTAAGCCCTAGATATTCGCAAGATTCCGGCGGATCAGAATGAATTTGTTTGATTTCTATGTCTGATCGCTGGATGCAGGCTATTCCACCACCTATCTTCTTTGGTCTAGCTAGTCTCACTATGTTGTTTTGTGGGTGCACTAGCAGATCCATGCAGGGAGACGATGTTTCCGACAGCCATGTTTCTGTTAGGATTGCTAGGTCAATTTCCATGTTAATGATCAATGCAGCGATGTTGGACGAGTGTTTTACTGCGGATCGGCAGTTGAGCAGTAGGCATTTCAGATGTTTATTTGTATTGCTCTGGTCCCTTTCACTCACGTTGGTGGATAGCTGGACTTGTTGTAGGTTGTTAAGGTTTGGTTTCGTTATCTTATGTTTCGCTGTTCTATTTGTGTCAATTGGTACAATTTGGATTTTCTCTCCCCCATCGCATTCTGTCGGCTCGTAAGTTTTTAGCAATGCAAGTGTTTCTTCTTCTGATATGTCCCTAATGTTTCTGTCTGGTTTATTTTGCCGATCTATTAGTGGTCCGGTCCTTTCCTTCTTATTTCCTGGCGTTTTCAGCATTAATTCTTGGATGCGTTCAACTTTAGATTGTGTGCCTGCTGTGATTTCTAGTATCTTTGCCGTTGTCTTCAACATGTTTTGGATGTCACGTGCCATGTTGTCAATTTGTGTCTGTATTCCTCTGGTGTCTGCCCTGGTCTGATCTGCAGTATTAACAGTGTACACTCTCTCGTTTTTATCTTCATAATTTGGGTGGTCGAGAGGCGCGTTTGATGATTTTCTGGCTAGTTTTTTTGTAGTATATGCGCAGAGTGCTGGCGGGTTGGTATCTTCCATATCATTTGGTGTTGTACTTCTCCTTAATGCCCTGTTGTTAGGTGGGGGCATCTCTTGTGGGGACCTCGTTGGTTCTTCCCCGCTTGCTTGTAGTGTCGTAGAATTCTCCGAATCTTCCCTCCTTGCTTGTAGTGTCCTCGTATTCTCTGGTATTATTGAGGAATCTCTTCTCTCTATATTCTCTTCAATCATTTTATCTTCACCCTTCGATAGATTTGCTGGTGTCATTGTTTGTCGTGGCCACACTTTTTCTTCGATCCGTTCCTGTGCCGGCACGGTGATTGCAAGTAGACCCAGTGTTTCTGTGCTATCTGAACCCTCACTATCCCGGCTGTCTCTTGTCTCAGTTGCGTCACATAGTGGCGTTAGGTGTTGAGGTTGCTGTGGTTCTCTGGATAGTGTGATGTCTGTCTCCTCTTGTGATGTGCGGGGGTGTTGTCCTTGTGTATGCATAGGCCCAGGGATGCCTGCGCTGTTAGCATGGGTGGCTTCTAGTCTATCTTCTTTTGCGGTCAGAGTATGTTGTTGTTGTCGTTGATCTCTTGGGTTCTCTATCCCTTTTTTAAGCGAAGGGAATATATTGTCGAATTTCTCTAAATCGTCATTGGATGCTTGTATAAGCACTATTCCGTTCTTGTATAACGTGATACAGAGGTTTGCTCTTAGTCTAGGTGATGGAGCGCTCAATAGTTTTGTGCCATGTGGAATATTTTTAATATTTTTTATGTTGAGTTTCCCTATCAAGGCAGTGCGCCATTTAGCTGTTTTTCTGGTGAAAAATATCAGATCATTGACTATTAAGCCTTTGTTTATGTTAAACGAGGGGTCTGAGATCAGAGTGTCAGGGTTTTTCCTCAACAGGTTGTGCTTAAATTTCTTCTTAGCTGCAGTTTTGGATAGATACGATGGGTATTTTATGCTAAGTGCATTTTTGCCTGCGGCTTCTAGGTTTTTATCATCCATTTTTCCCTCGTTGATGACCGGTGGTATGTATTTATCAAGGGTCTTGCTATTCTCAGCCAGCTGTGCTTGTTAAGCGTACTTGTGTCCCTCGGCGATGTCAGCCGCCGCCACCATTTTGTGTCAGGCTGGGCATGTCTGCTTACGGTCTTGTTTGTGTGGCTGGCTATAGTACGACCATCCTTTGTAGGTTAGATTCAGTCTTTAGTAGGGAGTAGAAACCATCTTTCTGTCCTATCGACTTCTTAGATGTAGCTACGGTATCCAGATCCCTTAAAAGGTATTAGCCCATGTTGTCGGTTCGAGCTTCTTGTCCTCGATGTACGCCATTTTGAGGTCAGGCGGGGGGGATCTTATCTACTCGCTGTTTCGAGTATCTCTATATTGCCCTTATATTCTCTCCGCCGGCGGATAGTAGGGGGCAGGGCTAGCGCTGGAAGGATAAGGATGTTTCACCCTGAATCTGCGTGTCACTGTTGTGAAAGCTACCTAATTGTCCACGATGGCCGCCATTTTAAGTTCAGGCGGGGTAGCAAATAGTCTTTCTCCCTCTCATTTAATTAATATCCATGTCCTGTTTTCCTGCCCATTTAATTTCTATGTTCCGCTTTCATGCACATCAGCGGGTCAAGGGGGTGAGGGTGTTTGCGCCCTAATCACTCGTGTCACTTGTTCTACCGCAAACTACATGTCCGGGCTGGCCGCCATTTTAAGATCAGGCGGGGCGGACTCTTCGCTTATTTGTTTACAATGCCCGAGTCTTCTCCTCTGCGGTAGTCGGGTGGGGGGGAAGGGGGGGGGGGGGTGGCCGCGCGCGCCGCAAGAGTGAGAGTGCCCGTACCTTGATTCGCCCGGCACTTCCTCAATCGCGGCGTTCGGTCTCAGTCCGCAGTCACGGTGAAGCAGCCGAAGCAGCTTTAGCCATCTCCCGGACCAGACCCGATTTGCGCCGCTCAGGGAGATATCAACTCTCCGCCTGTGCTGCCGATGGCTCACACGTATCAGTGCAGTCCTTGCCTGGGGTCCTCCGATTCCGCCACAGATCCCAGCCCTGGAGTCGGATGACGAGAGGATGACGAGAGGCAGTCCGGTTTCCTGTAACGGTAAGGCGTTTTCTTGTCTTCTTCTCTTCTTAGTTCTTAGTTCTGTTTCCGAAACTTTCGTAGGTCCTGGGTCGCAGTGGGGATTTTTCAGGGATTTATTCCATGCTTTGGCGATCCCTAATCCCGGAGCTCTTACCTAGAGCTCCTCTTCAGCGGCCATTTTCCTTGAACTTGTAGTTTTAACGATCAGCTCTTCGCGCATCAGCTAGAGCAGACTGCGAGATCCCCGGTCCCTTTGAACACTGACCGGAGCGTGTTTCCGGAGTAGGGCTCTGCCCTAGGGTAGATTAGGGGTGCCTCCCTCCACTTTTTAAGCGCAGCGAGACACTGGCACAGGGCAGTTGGTTACTGTAGTACACTGCTGAAGGGATAATTGAGCACTGTGAGTTAGGGACAGTTTACATGGTGCCTCTGTCTATTAATCACCCCAGGGTTCTCCCCCCCTTAAACTCCTTCAGCCCTCCTGTAGCAAGATGGTGTACTACGCCAAGGAGGAGGACCAGTGGGTGGAATTCAATGAATATGCAGAGTATGAGGAACCAGAAGAGCACCAGATGGAGGAGCAATTGGTTGAAGCCCTGGATACCTACGTCCAGGGCATTAATGAAAGCGCTACAGCCTTTTTACCAAACCATTAAAGAACTATGGTAAACGTAAGTTCGGTGCTGCCCAAGGGGAGACCTCTGGTCACACATCGGCTGAGGTCCTTGCTAGGATGGCCCGTAATGTGCTGCACGACCATGGTGGTGTGAGTTCTTCCAAGACGCGTAAAGCGCCTGTGCCGCAGACGGATGAGACTGACGAGTCATCTCCTGCCGCATCTGACACGTCTGACTCTGATCATGAGTCTCAGGCTTCACAGATGGGGAAAAAGCGGAAACGCTAGTCCCACAATGTCGAAGACAAGCCGGTCAATACGAACCTTTTGTTTGACCCCAGAAACATTATACACCCAAGATCCACTGAGTGGGTTCCCTGTGTCGAGGTGACACACTATGTGCAGGACAATCTCCGGAGAGGTTTCGAAAAGGAAGTCAGGGCCACCCTGCATTCGGAATGTCCCAGACCATCTCTGATGGGTAAAGTAGCAGACACCCCAGAAATGGAACCAAACATGTCCACTTTCATGAAGAAGTTCGCGAAGGATCCCAAGAAGGGACTCAACAGGGCTTGGAGGGGTTGTCAGGATAAACTCCTTGACGTGACCGGACCCCTGACCAAGATATTGGATGCCGCGATTACCGCTAAAGATTCAAACACTCCTTTGGACCCCACGGAGGTTTTGGAATGGGCGCAGCGTGATATGCGCTTTCTAGGGAACGCGAACTGCGCCCTGTTGGCTGAAGGGAGAAGGTCTTTCCTTATGCGCATTGATCCCCAACTGGCCGAAATGGCAAATAAGGAACTAGGCACGCTTGCTAATGGCATGCTGTTTGGGGAAAAATTTGTGAAGGAGATGGGGAAATATGTGAATACGTTTTCCGCCCTAGATAAGGCTCAAGCAAACATCAAAAAAGTTTTCCACAATGGCCTTTTTTTAACAGGGCCGGACGCCACAGGGGTCGAACAAACGGCCGTGGATCTAACCAGACCTCTCGAGGTTCCGAACAACGTGGCAGAGGTGGTGGCCAACGGTCCAAATTCTACCCTTCCCGCAATCGCGGTGATAGGGGGCGACAACACAGAGGTTACAGAGGACAGAATGATTCCACCTGAGGCACCTTTTACTCAGGTAAACTTAACGTAAACCGGGGATACGAAGATGGGAAGTCGTATTGCTTTGTTCCACCATGTGTGGGAGAATCTCCCACAAGACCCTTAGATCCTTTAGACGATAAAAGGGTTTCAGATAGAGTTTTATGCCTCACCCCATCAAGTTCAAGTTCCTCCTCCCCTACGTTTATCCCATGCAGAGATGTCTTTCATAGACGACGAAGTTCTTTCATTGTTGGGAAAAGGGGCAATCGTGCACACAGTCCTTCATCCATTAGGGTTTGTAAGTACCATTTTTCTAGTACCCAAGAAGGACAAGGGTTTCAGACTGGTACTCAATCTGAGGGAATTCAATTCCTGGGTAGTGTATCGCCATTTCAAAATGGAAGGCATACATTTATTGAGGGACATCCTGTTGGAAAAGGATTGGATGGTGTGTCTGGATTTGAAAGACGCATACCTGGTGGTGCCCATTTTTCCTCCCTACCGGAGGTTCCTCCAATTCCAGTGGAGAGACCAGTGGTTTGAATTCTTGGCCATGCCCTTTGGCCTTTCGTCTGCCCCTTGGTGTTTCACCAAGCTACTAAACCCGTGGTTCAATTTTTAAGAGAACGGGGGTAAGACTCATCATTTATTTGGACGATATTCTGATTATGGCTCAGAATATGGACACAGTTCTTCTTCATCTGAACTGGACAGTCCAACTGTTACAAGACTTGGGATTTGTCATCAACACGCAGAAGTCTGTTGTGAGTCCAGCGCAGTCGATGGAATTCTTGGGGTTTCAGGTAGACTCGAGGGTGGCTCAACTACTATTACTATGCACCTAATGTTGTTCTGTCCTTTTTATAATATCCCTAGACAGAAGTATTTGGTCCCCATATTGAAATGTAAAGCTTTCCTGCAGGCAAAACCAGCGCTTTTGTATCTACAAATGTTAGAATCACCCTTGGTCATGTTTAATGTGGCCAATTATCTTGTTGCTGCTGTTAGGATTAGGAGGAGGAGAATGAAATTATAACATTGGGGTCGGTGTTGGAGGACAAATTGTTTTTACATATGGCATTTTTACCTTGTAAACTATTCTCATGCTTGTTTTAAACTCTGTAAATATATTGATATTGTACAGTATGAAATTTTATGATTTTGTAAACGTCCTTTTTTGATTGTAGCATGCTTTTATGGTTTTTAACTAAATCGAATAAAGTGGTTTTTGAATTGAATTGAATTGAAATACCATTGAGGAAGAGAGTAGCTATCAAGAAGGAGTTGAGGAGAGCGATTGCCTCTCCAATTATATCCTTGAGGACGTTGGCCAGATTGGTGGGACTCCTTGCCGCATCATTCCAGGCGATCTTCCCAGCACCCTTACATTACAGGGCGCTTCGGCGTTTGAAGATTCTACATTTGCGCAAGGGCCTGGGTTATGCAGAGCAGATCTCGATCTTCAGCGAGGCACGGACCGAGATGGTTTGGTGGCTGGAACACATGGATGCTTGGAATGGCAAGGCCATTTTCGCAGCCAGTCCGGAGATAGTCATAGAATTGGATGCCAGCAGATGGGGCTGGGGAGCCCGCGGCGGTTCAGTGGAGACTGGGGGGGCGGTGGTCCCGGGAGGAACTGGAACTCCATATCAATGGCCTGGAGCTCCTTGCAGTCCCGTTTGCGATTCAGACATTCTCCCCGCAACGAGCGAGTTGCTGTATTCTACTGCGGATGAACAATGTGTCAGCAGTATGATACATCAATCGTCAGGGGGGTACGAGGTCTCTTCTTCTGGTAGAGATAGCGAAGGACTTTTGACATTATTGTCTGACCCATCATATATCGGTGACGGCGGAATATATTGCGGGTTCTTCCAATGTGGTAGCGGATAGGAACTCCCGTTTTCTGAGGGATGCCAGCGATTGGAGACTGCATCCCAGGGTGTTCAAGCAGTTGAACGACAAATGGGGTCCATGTACAGTGGATCTATTTGCATCCAGACTCAACGCACAACTTCCTCGGTTCTACAGTTGGCGTCCAGACCCCCTGGCGATCAGCTCGGACGCATTGCTTCAGTCATGGACGACGGGCATTCTATATGCATTTCCTCCTTTCGCCATGATTGCAAGGGTGTTGGCGTAACTCCGTCAGCAGAAGGTGGAGGTGATTCTAGACACACCGTGTTGGAAAGCGCAAGCGTGGTTTCCGATGGCACTAACATTGTCATGCGCACTCCTGGTACGACTACGGTAGTTTCCAAAGATTCTGGAGGACCCTCTAGGGTTGCCTCACCCACTGGTGTTGCTTGGCCTCTTATCTCTCATGGTGTGGAGACTTTCAGGCGATGATGGCAAGTGCCTGGAGTTTCACAGGTGACTCTCTTTTTCTTATCACAAGCATGGGCACCTGCTACGCACAAACGATATGAGTCGGCTTGGTGTCCATGGGTTAGTGGGTGTTCTGAATGGCAAACAGATCCCGTTGGATCCGGTGTCCATCTCATAGTTAATTTCCTTTCGGAACTCGCCAGTTCAGGGATGGCATATCGGACAGTGAACAATTTTCGTTCAGCGATTTCGGCAGGTCATCCCCATGTGGATGGTAAACCGGTGGGGGAACACCCCCTGGTGTGTAAAGTGGTTAGGGGTATTAGGTTGGTAAACCCCCCGAAAACCCAGGTATACTGTCTTATGGGATGTTAACGTGGTTTTACGTTCCTTAAAAATTGGCTGGCCAATGAAGGATTATCACGTAAACAATTATCAGCGAAACTTACGATGTTATTATGCCTGGTGTCCTGCAGACGAGTCTCAGATGTGCGAGCTTTGGATATAGCAGGTAGAGTATTTACTCCCTCTGGAGTCTCTTTCACACTTTCCAAGAGGACAAAAACACATTCTAGATGTATTTCATACCCTGCCTTTCCTCATCTTACCAAGTTATGTGTAGTTCAATGTTTAAAATGTTATGAGGATTGTACTAGAGAGTTCAGAGATGATGTGGCAGGGCAATTGTTCATTTCACTTCAGAGACCTTTCCACCCAGTCACTGCAGCGTCTTTAGCCAGGTGGGTTACTTGGTTATTGAGACTTGCAGGGGTTGATACTGCCATTTTTGGCGCACATTCAATTAGAGGAGCGATGGCTTCCAAGGCCTTTATAGATATTATGACTGTGGCAGACTGGTTCTCTGACTCAACGTTTAAGACATTCTATCATAAACCAATTGTGGATGTGGCTTCAACTGGTTATGGAGCAACTTTAAACTAGCATAATCTGAGCCTCCGTGGACTGCCATAGAATAAAAGTTTTTCTAGCTAACGCGTCAAGAATTTTCAATTCTATTATGGACACGGAGGCGAGGATTATCCCTCCCAGGTAACATGATGATGGTATTCTATGTCATAGATTGTTCATTGCGAGATTTGTGATATGTTTTCATGTATAGTTCATACTGATGATTTGATTTTTTCCCACCCGATTGATATTGGAAATTTGAAGATGTTAACTAGTGAATGTCATAATGTTTATAAAACGTATATGGTTTATGAATGGCATATTAGGACTACTATTCTCTTTATAGGAGATCAAGGCAAGCAAACCTGAATGGTCAGGATGAAGTTGTTCCTAGAGCGAGCCAAACAAGCTGGTATACGGCACAGGTGACATCGACTCGGCTTCCGAGGATGAACTTCTGGGTTTAAGTTTGGAGGCACGTTGATGAAGAAATCGGTGGTCCAGCGTTCAAAAGTCAAGTTTGTGGACTATGTTAAAAGTTTGATGCAAAGAAAGAGGAAGTGATGTGTTCATCTCAGACTACATACACTTATGGACTGATAGTGATTGGTGCATACAATGGAGGGGGTTGTACATCCAGGGTATGCTGTGTTTAAAGTTGTTTATTGGCTGCTGTGTTTTGCAGTAAAGCAAGAGAAGCATAATCCTCGACTCCGTGTCCTTAATAGAATTGAAAACAATTTTGAAGCAAAATTTTCCAAAGTCCCTTACCTGATTTGCTGCATGGGCGTATCCTCTGGTCGTTTCCCAGCTGATATTCGATCCTAGGAAGAACAGAAGTACGCTGTGACGTGGCTGCTTCAGAGTCTGGAAGAAGATACAAGGTTAGTGCATTTCTTTGTAAACTGACAACCTAGATTTATTGTTAATTTGAAAAGAAAGGCGGTGCTTAACAGTACCGCAGAACACAGGAACTGGACCCTTATGATTAATCTCGTTATTATTATTTTCTTAAAAATTTAAATTGCTGTCTCTGCTTATACCTACAGTAGTAATAATAATTACAACTGATGATTTTGGAATTCACTACTGAAGAAGAAAATTAAAGAACCATCCACGAGAATAAGAGTTGATAGAGAGTTACACAATTAGTGCAAGAATTGTAAATACATCATAAATGTTTGGTAGAGAATACAAAGAATGCGTATAAGGGGATTAGAATTTATCATAGATAAAAAAAAACTTTAAAAATGTTATTATTTGGTGTTGACAAATCATTTTTACCAGATCATAATTATATTGTGTTCCTTTTCTTTACTTAAAGTTGGTGGTCCCATCGTAAGGACATGTTTAATAAGAAAGGGCATCTTGAAGAAGGTAGAGACGTTCATTACTCTCCTCTCTCATCCCATTCCTCTTACCACCCCTTGGGGCAGTGGTTGGCGCAAGGTCTCATTCTTGTTCATACACTGCGTCAGGTGTGTACAGTGGACCAGCATCACCTCTGCAAACGTAAGTTCTAGGTCAGTGGGATTACCCTAATCAAGACGCTTTGTCACTTTGGATTCCAAAGAGAAACCCTCAAATGGATAGCCTCCTTCTTCACTGGTAGAACCCAGAGAATCTGCCAACCACCTTTCACCTCAGAACTCAGGAACATCATCTGTGGTGTTCCTGAAGGCTCCTTACTCACCTCTACACTGCTCAACCCCCTTGGCTAACACCACCAGAACCCATAGACTAAGCATCATATCCTATGCAGATGACCCCAATCCTCTCACTTTCAGAAGAGACCTCTACCATGATTGGCAATTTCCACAATTGCATGGCAAGCATTGTCAACTGGGTGAAAGACAACTGCCTAAAACTCAACACAGACAAACAGAAGTGCTGATTTTATGAACATCACCTCCCTGTTGAACGACTGCTGGTGGCCTTTCACACTAGGACCCACACCGTCAGATGTTATGTTTATGTTATTATCCTGTACAGCAAACTCACCATGAAAAGCCAGATCAGCACAGTCTCTTATGCCTGCTTCCTCACTCTTTGTGTGCACCTTAAGATCTTCAAATGTCTACCTGTCAAAACCAGATGAACAGTCAATCAAGCCATAGTTACCAGCCAGCTGGACTACGGAAACACATACATAGGAATCACCATGCACCTCCTGAAGAGACTGCAGACCATACAGAATTCATCAGCCAGACTAGTCCTCGACCTCCCCAAATGGACCCACATCACCCCACCTCAAAAAGCTCAACTAGCTCCCCACTCAGAGGAGATGCCAATTCAAGATGCGATTCACACCTACAAAGAAAGCCCTTCACAATCAAGGACCAGCATACATCAACCACTACATGAACTTCCACCAATCCTCCAGACACCTGCGCTCCCTCTTTTTCGAAAACAGCCCAGTATCTGCTGAGTCAACAGTGGAGGACACTCCTTCTCCTACCTTGCTGCGAAATCCTGTACCAACCTCTCCCTTCACCTTCCTCCTCCTCTCTTATGGAATTCAGAGAAAGGATTCAAGACCTGGCTGTTCAATCGAATCCAAAAAGAACAATTGATTGACAGAATGCAGAACAATGTCATACATTTTCCCCAGTACAGAGATCTGGGCCTAAATCCATTGTTTTTCTGCTCCCCATGCCATTCCAGTTTGAATCCATCAATATGCAAATCATTCTTGACCCTGTACTCAATGGGAACAGTCCAGCCCGAACTGGCAGGCCAGATCCTCCCAGGACTAGAACCAAGCATCCTAGGACCGGTTTCAAATGAATCCCATAAAGTAGCAAGGCTCTCAGTGCCTAGATACCCTCGCATTGATTAGCCACACTTTATAATTCCTGTTAGATTGATTGAAGAACAAGTACAAAGCATTTAGAAGTACCAAAATAGCTGAATAAGAAAGAAACTTGACGCAAAAGTAAATCTGACACCATTTAAATAAAATAGCTCCTATTTTTTACGTATTTTAGACACCAAAATGAACAAAATCTACAGGAGGGTTCCCGAGACATGAATGCTTAAGCAAACAATAAGTCACTGCTTTTCATTCAAGTCGCAAACAAGCATCGGCAACTACCATGATTAATTGAAAAACCTATTAAAAAGTTTGTAAAGTAGTGTTTGATTACTTCGGCCCACTTTGGATGGCCAACTGCAGTGGGGAGCAAATCACAGGATCCAATGAGGCTTGGGAGGAAAGTTACATTGCAGTTAAAGAAGTCTCCAGTCCAGTTACAAGCTATGTGGGTGAATGGTCATGGGCATCAATGGTGTTTTGCATATGCAAGGGAGCCAGGATACAAAAGGATGCAGTGGATGCTGAACTGGTAATAGGGGTCTTACTGGATCCACCCCATAGTCCATTAACATGGTGGGGCTACTTTAACAACAGGGGTCGATGTCCCTCAAAGTCCGGTTGAAGTCCAGCAAAAAATCAGTTTCCACTGGTGTCTGGTTACAGCAAAACCAGTGGTTCCGTTTAACTGAGGCTAGTGTCAGTCTTGGGCAACCACACCACACTCCAACGACTCTCCTTGTGTGCAAGTTTTATGCTTTAAGGCTCAGTCTCTCAGGCTCTGTTTTTGTCAAGCCACTGTGGCCACCAACCCACCAACCTGTCAAGGCAGGCTTTTTCAGCTTTTGTGACCCTCTAGCTGTAGCAGGAAGTCAACCAACCTTTTCTGTTTGTGGCATGGTGATGACTTTTCCTTATTCAAGGCATCACAGGCACAGTTCCCTCTTTGTTAGCCAAAGGATCGGCAGGTGCAGAACAGCTTTTTTGTGCAGCTGCTCTTTGCTGGGTCCTGGGAACAGCAGGGCAGTTCTTCTTCGGTCTTCTCTCCAGTGCAGATGTGATCTGAGTTCTGGGGGCCAAGGGTGCCCCTTTTACGCCCAGTAATTACCCTCAGAGATGTAGTAACTACTAGCCAATGGGCAGCAAGGTCCCCTTCGGTCTAATAAGGACTTTGTTCATAGTTTGGATTCTAGCTATCCCAGATTGCAATATTCTGCCCACTCGAAAGATGGCAGATTCCCTCTCTTGGAGTAGAGCTTGGTAGCCAACCCTAGAGGTGTGGCTACCTGAGGGCGGTACACTCACAAGAAAACCGGTCTGGCAATTGTTTCCCTCTCTCTGCCTCAGTCTATCATAAAAAAGAACAAACCCTCTCACATGTGTCTAACATTTGCCCTTCAAAGGCAGCTTCCCCCTGTTGAAGCTCGCATTTTGGACTGACACTCTGTTTCGCTTTCCTGACAGAGAGAAAGAACACCCCTTCTATTGGTGGCCCTTTGTATTCTTTCCTGTGAGTTGCTCATTCACTCCTCCACCCAGGAGGGCAGACAGCTGTCATGTGACCAGCAACTGTAAATGGTCACTGGAAAACTTAGGTAACAGAGTGGCACATTTGTAAAGTTAACGTTTATTTAAAAGCTACATTAAATTCAACTGGAGCATCTAGTTGGGTTTAATGTAACAATTAGATTAATACCTTGAAGTACCAAATTTAGTATTCTCATTCAGAAGATAGTGTCTAACCCTATATTCACTAATGGGGCTGCTAGCCTTTCTACAGCAAAAACAACAATTTGGGATTTTTACTCCTAGGACATATAAAACACATCATATTTTTTAATAAACAACACCCTGCTTTAGGGCTCAAAAGGCCTAACTTAGGGGTGACATATATATTAAAAAGGAAGGTCTGGATTTTGTCATTAGTGTTAATGGCAAAGTCGAGTTAGCAGTTTGAAAACTGGTCTGCCAGCCAGCAATGGCACGCTGATAGTCTTGCTTTGCTTTGTAACACTTGTGGTGGCACATTAAATGCTGCAGTCCTAGAGGGACACTTTAACTTACAGGCCCTGGGTACCCATTCCATATACTACATATAAGTAAGTTAATGTATGCCAATTTTGGGTGAACCAATCAGACATATACCTTTTAAGAACCAGAGTCCTGGCACTGAGGTCTGGTTAGCCAGACTTAGTGCACCTTCAGAGTCAAAAACCCAGCAGCATCAGTCCAAACCTTTGGGGGTGATCATGCAAAAAGAGGCATTTTCTTACACTTCCTGTGCAAAGTATTATAAAAAGTTGCAAGTTGATATTGTACCTTTCTCCAGGAAAATCTTCTGATATTCCTGTTTGGCCCAGGGTTAAGTGAACAAAATTCTAGTTGTAATAGCACAAATTCTTTTAGACAGTCAATTTTTGACTCACTTCTTTGACCTGCTTGATACTGTCTTCCACTGCCTTGCTATTGTTTAAAAAAAAAAAAACGGTTCTGTAGTGTTAACTGTTTTGAAAAGTATACTTTGAGGCCTACCCATTTTTCGGCCAACAGTGTTTGACTGATTTCCAATGGTTTTATTTCTTATTTGTTTGTTAATCTTAATCATTCTGTAAGACAAAACATTCTTTCTACCCACCCAAACAGCACTGTTATTATGAGATTGCTTTTGACTTGGCCGTGGAGCTGCTCATGAGCTTACAGGACCACTGGTCTCTGAGTTTTCATAAACCTCTCAGTACCTGTTTTTATACAATTTTCTGAAAATGTCTTTAGAACATGCTTTATGCTTCCTGTGGTTCGGCTGGAGTGGGTCCATCCACTATTCATTCGTTGTTCGCTCTGCGGGGCTCTTTAATTGACCATCATCACATCTGCTAGCTAAATGCTTTAGATTTGGAGAAGCCAGGCATTTCCCTGAACTGGAACTCAGTTTAAAAGAGAAGGGTATACAGAGATTGCTGGTGGTCCCAGTTTAGCTTTCTTTTGCTTCTAGTAACTGTTTTTTACTGATGTTTCTAACCATGTTGCACAGTCAGATTACACCTAAGGCTTTTGTCTCACTTAGGGCCAGATGTAGGTAATCCCAGATTACCGATTCTTAAATACCGAATCATACCGATTCGGTATTTAAGAACTGGCAATCGGGATGTAGGTATTTTTATTGAGTCAATTACAGAAGCGGTAAGATTCGGTAATTACCGAATCGGTATTTACCGATTCGGTAATTGCCATTGATTCCTATGGGCCTTGAGGCCCATGGGAATCAATGTCAATTACCGAATTGGTCGGTAGGGGGGCGTGGCTAGCGAGCCATGATGGCGGACGGAGTCTGTTAGTGCTCCGGTGCTGCCGGGGACTTTACATCCTGATAGGGCCTCTAGGGAGCCCAAATGCCGACCGCAGCCTGCGGTTCCTGTGCCGTGGGGGGGACTTGCGGAGGCTCCGGAGCGTTTCTGGGGCTCGAGGAGTGCCGGCGGCCAGAGATAGATCCCGCGACGAGTGCGGCCTTCACCCGCGTGACCAGCCGGGGACTGTCCTGGAGGAGCCGCTGAGAAGCTTCGGACACGGCGGACCGGAAGTGCCGCGGAGGGTCCGCGAGATGCGACCAAGACGCCCGTGATTCTCGCCGGACTGCCCCGCGGCCCCACATCGGCGGGATTACTCTGCAGCCTGGCGGTCCTGACTGTGAAGGGGGCCCGGAAACAGCGAGGACCGCGATTGATGTGGCGGAAAGCCGGTGGGCCTTGAGGAGGAGGGAGTGAGGCGAGCCTGGGCGCCGGCGTGGGTCCCTGCAGTGAAGGCTCTGAAGGTGGGGGTGCGGAGCTGGTGATCCTCGGGTGGCATAGCGAGACGTGCCTTCCATCTTGCCCCCCCCCCGGCTTGTCTCCCTTCTCTCCCCCCCTCCTATGGCTGCGAGGGTGGCTGCTGGCATCGATAGACACTAGGAATATTCATTGCCGCCGCCCTCGGGGACCACACAGCGGAGGCTGGGACGCCGCCAGACCACCGGTACACTGGAGTCGCCTGAGAAGACCTGAGGCCCACTAGCTGGGTAAGACGTCTGACGGAGGGTTTCCCCCCTGGCCTTGATGACCAACACGGGAGCGGGGGCGCGAGGAGAGCCCAGAAGCCACGCTTTCGTGCGACAAGGCCCCTGAACTGTTCCGCGTAGCAGGGTGCTGGGGAGGGAGTTGAGACGGTGAACCTCACAACCCTGCTCGCTTGACCGACGGGGGGGTGTGGGGACGAGAGAGGGGGCCGCCACCTGGGGTGATATCGGATTTCAAGCCTGAGTTCCCCCTGCTCCTCTCTTTCACCCCCCCGCCTCTCCGAATCCTTCTGGGGGCTGACGAGGCCGACGGTGGAGCTGCCGCGGCCCGTGGGCTGACCTCTGAGATGGTGGACACCGGGGGGACACCGGCACCACCTGCGGCGAATGGGAGAGGGAGAGAAGCGATCATAACACCTGGTGATCCGGTAGGAGGAGGACGTCTAGGGAGGATGACGAGCTGCCTGGTGTACCCCCCACGTGGATGATCAAGCTCGGTGGCTGGCCGTGCCTGACGGGGGCAACCATGGTCCGAAAGGGAGCTTGGGCACTGGATGGGAAGGACAGTCCGGCGAACACGGGACCGGCCCCGTGGGCTATGCAGGACGGCTCCGCACTAACCCCCCTTGACCAAGCCTCGGGCGGGGATCAGCAGGCTGACAAGTTGGACTTGATCCTGCAAGAGATCAGAGACTCTCGACTGGCTATGGAAACACAACTGGGCACCCTCACTACTAATCTCTCTTTGTTAAAAGCCGACCACGGCAAGCTGGCCGACAAAGTGAAGGAACAGGGGGTGACAATGGCGGAGATAACCCCGACGGTGGCAGATCACACTAACTCTATCAAACAATTGCAGGAGCAAGTAACGACCCTCATGGACCGCGTGGAGGATGCTGAAGGGCGTAACCGACGCAATAACATCCGCGTCATTGGGCTTCCGGAATGCAGTGAGGGGTCCCGCGCAACGGAATTCATGGAGCAGTGGTTCCGCGATCATGTCGCCCTGGAGGGCCTGTCACCGTTTTTCTGTGTGGAACGGGCACATCGGATTCCTACGGGAAGGCCTAGGGCGGGACATCCACCGCGACCTTTGATCGTAAAGATCCTAAACTACCGGGATAGGGATATGCTCCTGCAGAAAGCCCGGGAGAAATCGCTCATTGAATATGAAAACCAGCGAATCTCACTATACCCGTACTACACTAATCAAGTGCAACGACAAAGGTCATCCTACTTTGCGGTCAAGAAAAAGCTCCAGAAGGCAAATCTACGGTACGCCCTGTTATTCCCGGCCCGCCTCAAGATAATCTATGACAACAAGACCTACTTCTTCGAGAGCCCTACTGACGTGGAGGAGTGGTTGGAGGTGGTGGGCGTCGAGGCAACTCAGGGGGGGGCGTCCGGCGAATCCGGGACCGGCTCGGATCGTAGAGGAAGAACTTCACCCACATCGCCGGCGCAACCCAGACGACGCAAGCCCTCTATCACACAACAAAGGGAAGACCAGATGACAGCAGTCAGCATGGTGGTTTCTTTTCGCGATGAACACGAACTAATCAACACGTATACGGAAGACAGTACACCACATTCAGACTCAGAACACAGCGTGCTACTGTTCCCAACGGTGATGCCGAGTGCGGCGGATGAAATACTGGACAATGGTCTGGAGTAGGGGCTTGACCTGGAGAGCCCTAAGTCTTTGTCTCCTACTGATATCCTTTTGATGGTGACTTGCAATGGGGTGGGGAGTACGGGGAGGGGGATGCGGACACTATGTATTTTGGGAGGCGCTTCCTTCTGGGACACTTGGAGGTTGAATCCACGCTAAGACATAGAGAGCTCGGCCCTTGATAGCTGTACTTTATTGTCTGGTTCTTTACGGCCTTTGCGAACTGAGACCCCCGATTGCACATAGAGTGAGAGGGACGTGCACGCGAGGCTCCCCTCTCCCCCCTCTTTCTCTCCTCCCCTCCCCCTTTCCTCCTCCCCCTTTCCTCCTCCCCCTTTCCCCTCTTCCCCCCCTTGTCCCCCCCTTCCCCTCCTCCCCTCTGGAGGTCACTGAGAGAAATATAGATTGTGCACAGACTTCCCCGGCGGCGCTGTTGAGCCGACAGCGCAGCACTGTCAGACTAGATGTACAGGGTCCATGCTATGCCACCCCCCAATGGCGAATGCACCACTGTTTGGTTTGTTATGGTTTACATTTCATGGTTCGGCACAGCAATGTTCTTTTGCTGCGCCACAAGAGTTCGAGTTTGGGGTGGGCAGAAGTACGTCTCCTGGTTTATTACTGATAGAACTTGTGCCACAGCTAAGGGCACGGTCTCTTCCGACGCTTATCACCGAATATGGCTGACACTGTAGGGAAGTATAGGCTGGTTACCTGGAATGTGCGGGGACTTGGCGCCGTACAAAAGAGACACAGAGTGCATGCATTCTTGCTCCGACAACTTGCCCATATCGTATTCCTACAGGAATCACACCTAACGCACTCCGAGGCACTCACACTGCGGAAGAAGTGGAGGGGAACTGTATTCTCTACAACACATTCCGCTTTCTGCAGAGGGGCTACCCTCTGGGTGAGATACGGTACTCCCTTTGTGGAGCTGGAAAGGAGGGTTGATGACCAGGGTAGGTATATCCTAGTGAAAGGCGAACTGGACGGCACACTCGTAGTTCTGGGCAGCATATATGCCCCGAACTTTGATCACTACACATTCCTTGCGAGGGTGGAACAAGCACTGGCTGACTGGGGGGACATCCCTTGGATTCTAGGGGGGGATTGGAACAAGGTACTAGACGTAGCCCTTGATAGGTCGCACCCCCCCTCCAGATGACAGGTGTTCACAGACTGGCGGACTCTTTTAGGACATGGATGCAGAGCTGGGGTCTGACAGATATATGGCGAACACTCTACCCGACACACAGGGAATAATCCTACTTTTCCCCGGTGCATGACTTACATACCCGATTGGATAGATTTCTGTGTACTAACTCCTTGGTGTCTAAATGCACGTCCTCAGACTATATGGCTAAAACCTTCTCCGATCACAGGCCTCTGACACTTGACTTACACTGGGGGCGGGTGCCATCTCCGGTGCCAACCTGGAGACTCAATCCGTTACTGCTGGAGGACGGTCCCTTCCGCACTTCCTTGTCGGTCACCTTAGACAATTACTTTCGGGAAAACTGGGATTCAGTGACCTCTAACTTGACGGTGTGGGACGCTATGAAGGCCGTGATAATGGGGCGGCCATTGGTCAGGTAGTGGGTGCCCGGCAGGAGATCCACAGGAAACTGTGGGACGTAGAGACTCGCCTACAGGCACTAGAGTCGGCAGTGGGTGAGAACCCTGATCGCAAAGGGGAGTTAAGACTGAGCAATATTGAGCACGCCAAACTTTTAGAAACACTGAGAGTTATTGACTACAAAGACTACTTGCAACAACAACAGGCTGACTCAGACAGGTCGGGTGCTTTACTGGCTCGGCTGGTACGAGACAGTCCTGAGACCCCAGTGATTACACGGATTAGGGATAGCACGGGAGGACTGGTGACTACACAATCGGCCATAAATGATGCTTTTAGGGACCATCTTAGTACGCTATATGCTTCCCCCCCCCACGGAGGATCAAGAGGAGATGATACACTTTCTGAGGGACCTGCCTTTCCCAGTCTTGTCCCGAGCGGAGCAGGAAGAGATAGGCAGACCCATCACACAGCAGGACATCAAAATAGCCATCCGATCTCTTAACCGAGGTAAGACTCCTGGCCAGGACGGACTGCCGGTAGAGTTTTACCAGACTTACTCTACGACCCTAGTCCCAGTCTTGGACAACATCTATAAGGAATCCTATGAAATTGGTCACCTGCCTTGAACGACGATGCAAACCTCCTTTATTTCAATCCCTAAACCCGGCCGGGACACCCTTGACCTCACCAATTACAGACCCCTCTCAATGCTCTCTACGGAGTATAAAATACTCAGTAAAGCCATAGCTCTGCGAATACAGTCCCACCTTCCGGCCTTAATTCATCCGGACCAGTGTGGATTCCTGACGGGGAGGAGCACATCCCAAAACACGAGGAGACTCCACGCCCTTATGGCTGCGACGCTCTGGACCTCCGTCAAGCTTTTGACTCACTGTCCTGGGCGTTTATGTTTGAGGTCTTGAAACGTTTTGGCCTCCCTGACTCCCTGATACGATGGATCAGGCTGTTGTACACACGCCCGACAGCTCGGGCGCGCACGGGTCGACATGTCTCCTCTAGCTATAACATACATCGTGGCACTCGACAGGGCTGCCCGCTGTTGCCCCTGTTGTTTGTCTTGACCCTTGAACCTCTGGCAATCGCCCTCCGGACCGGGATGGCTGAGAAGGGCATCTTTGTCGGTGGCACACCAAATTTGATATCAATTTATGCTGACGATATCCTTTTGTATTTTCGGGATCTGGAGGAGAATCATTCGGCCTTAGCGACCATCTTTGAACGGTTCGCAAACGTGTCAGGCCTGGCGGTGGGGTTTTATTTCCAGGAGGGACAACGGCCAACCCACATACTATTTGGCGCCTCCCAAATTCCGATAGCAGAGACTACGTTTAAGTATTTAGTCATACATGTCTATAGACGACCGGAAGACCAGATTGAAGGCAATATTCGGCGGGCCATTACCGGCCTTCGTAGTAGTGTGCAATTCTGGACATCTCTGCCACTGTCCATTATGGGTAGGATAGCCGTCTCTAAAATGGTCATGCTCCCCCGCTTGCTTTATTATTTTGTAATCTTACCGGTTCTCCTCCCACAACATATTTTTAATACATTAGATACCCTCTTGATCACCCTAATCTGGGGTTCTGGCCGGCGGAGAATAAGCCTCAAGAAACTTTAATTGGGAACCAAACGGGGAGGTCTGGGTGTGCCAGACTTTCGCGGTTATTATTACGCGAGCCAATTACAATGGCTATCACGATGGGTGGCGGGCAGACATCTGCATGAAATCGGTTTTACCGGTGAACAGATGGCACGCGGAGAACTGCACTCCTTGCTACTTCCCAAGGCCAAAGTACCCCGAGACTGCCACCCTCTGTTGCATACCGCCCTGATATGCTGGCGGAAAGCTCTGGCATACACGTCAACGACCCCACCCTATGCCGATAACATCCCCCTGCTGGGAATCCCAACGCCACAAGGTCGGCTGACGCACCGTAAATTACAGCCCTGGACGGATGCGGGCGTAGACAGAGTTGGTGACCTGTTTGGTGATGACGCGCTATTAGATCACGCCTCCTTTGTGCAAGCCACGGGAGCCCCACCACGACTATACATCCTACATGCCACGTTGACGCACTACATACATACTACATGGGCCCACAGCGTAGCAAACCAGAGCAACATGAACTAGTGCACCTACTTCACTACATGGGGACTGGGCGACACCTAGTGAGGTGGTTATACACTGGCATTAGGGAGCAAGCTGCTACACCCCTTACTTCTCTCAGGACCACCTGGACGTTGGATACAGGGGAGGCTATGACAGATGGGGCCTGGAAGGTTGTTCTGGAACACCCTAGAAGAGTGTACAGAAATGTGAAGTTTAAATTTATCCAAGCCATGTTATGCATCGGGAATACCTTGCCCCCCAAAGGCTGCACAGGATGTTTCCTGCCTCTTCCCATTGTTGTCCCCGGTGTCATGCGGAGGAGGCCGGCCTTCTCCACATGCTGTGGTCCTGCCCACGCATAGACGGCTATTGGGGACAGGTCCGACACATACTCTACACTGCCACGGGCATGCAGATACCAGAGGGGGCGCTGTCTTGCTTGCTTGGACACAGGAAAAGACCCAAAGGACATAGGGCCCCACTGAAGCTCATGGACTTAGCATTATTACTGGCGGTCAGGGCACTGACCATGAGGTGGAAATCTGCACGACCCCCGACTGTAGAGGTCTGGCGCTCCGAAGTATTGAAGTGGGGTAGAGCTGAGGGTGCAATTCTCAGGAGGGAGGAGGAACGGGGGCTACGGAAACACCCGATTGCACAAGATTGGGAACGGATGCTGTTGGAGCTGGAGGACATGGACTTGACGCCCTCTCAGACGGAGACCGCGTAGCGGAGATGGCGGGGTGGGGGAGGGTGTGTCCGCGACTGGAGACTGGTCCAGGGTGCGTACAGGTAGGCCAGTGGATGATGCTCACACTTATTTAGATATGTCAGCCCTCCGCGATTACTAGGCTCAGGAATGTAGCATAGCCTATGCAGAGAAGTCAGGAGACGTACGGAACGGGGTGGGATGTTGGGAGGGATGGGGACTGGCGATGCCTTCAATTATGAGGCCGCAGATGTATACATGCTGAGGAATGATCGAGCATTGACAGTTGTATTTACTTGGAAAGAAATAGTACTAATACATAGAGTTGTCCACGCTGTCATAGACGAATTGTATGGACCCTTATCATGAGAGACAATGTGTCAGTTGTTTAGAGTTAAAGGGGGTAGAAAAAACAGAAAAGACTGTATAAGCTGTGCGAAACCTGTATGTACATTGCAATAACTGATCGCAGTCATCAATAAAGAGTTTAAAAAAAAATTATTACCGAATCGGTAAATACCGATTCGGTAAAATTACCGAATTTACAAGGGGGACAGGGTGTCACTTTGACACCCTGTTGCACCCCTGATTCTGGCTTGTGTGCAATGTGACACACATACATGCCCTTAGGGCATATATGTGTGCCACATGGCACCGGTGTCCATGCACAGATGTGCATGTACACAGAAATTCATTATTTACCACCAAGTATTATTTGGTGGTAAATAAAGAATTCCTAAGGGCCTGTGGCACTGTTTTCAGTGCCACCTACATCTGGATTTACAGAATCGGTAAATATACCAAATCTGTGACTTTACCCATTCTGTAAATTTAGGCCCCCTACATCTCAAACTCCAAATACCGGTCGGTAACGGCCAAAATCGGCCGTTACTGACCGGTATTTGGCGACCAACATCTGGCCCTTAATCATTTATCAAAGTGCATATTAACATATATTCAACTTTAGTGTGGTTGCGTTTGATCCATATATTCTTTAGAAAGCTTACTATTAATTCAAGGCAATTGTATAGTTTATCTTACTCTTGCCTCTGTTTTCTTGCCTTTTGCTTGTCTTTCCTGCCGTGGCCCCTCCCCCAGCGAGTTCCCACTCCCGCCTTCAAGCTGCTCACCCTCCCCAACCCCTACTTAATGGCGGCCGCTGCGCGCCAATGATAGGAAGACCTCTGACCTCCTGGTCAGGGTAACTGCTCTTCCCTCATGCAGCTCCATCGTTAAGGCACTTTTCCCTGCACTGTCTGGTGACTCAGGTATGTGTTCAAGGCCCTCCGCCATCCACTGGCTCCTGCTTACACCTTATCCCTGGTGATCCAGTGTCAGCCTTTTTCTGTTGTTTTCTGTTCTTCTGTCTTTTTCTGTTTTTCTGTGTTTGCCTATTTATTCTGCCTTTTTTCCCCTTTGTTGCATATTTCTCTGTTGCCTCTGTTTTCTGCCTTTTGCTTTTCCCACCACTGCTGCCCCCAGGGCCCCTCCCCTGGTGTATTCCCGCCTCCCCCTCCCAGCTGCTCCCTCTCCCCATGACCACTACTTAATGGCAGCTGCTGCATGGCCACGCTGCCGGCACGCGGAAGGTGCACCAAAGGCAAGCTTGTCTGTGCCCGTTAGTAACCTGACCGCAAAAAGCGCCAGGGACCCTGATTCCCTGACCACAAGCTACTACAAACCCAGCACCCTCCATACTCTCAACCCTGGACGCAACAACAACTGCCAGTTCTCGACGCTGAGTATCTCCCAAGGCCTGTTCTCCTGCCAACACTGCAGACACACCTTCACCCACCTCTAGACCCAGTCAGACACCCCATCCCACCGGACGCCAGAGTACAGAAACCCCTGAGCTGCATACTCCTCAACGTGCACTCTCTGCACAGACACTCAGTAAAAGTTTGAGACCTCCTCAACACTCACTTGCCCGACGTCGCCTTCCTCACAGAGACCTGGAACAAAGCCATCTCTGCACCTGACACTGCAAACACCATCTCCGACGTATACAAGATCCTGAGGAAAGACCGCCCCAACCGTCCTGGAGGAGGCCTAGTCATTGTTCACAAAAGCTCCCTCTGAACTGACAACCACCAACTCGGACAATGCCCTGGCCCCACGGAACACATCCACTTTCAGATCCAGCCCAACCTCAGAACTACTCGCTTACAGACTACCTGGATCCTGCTCCTTGTTCACCAACGTCATCGTAGACTACATCACTCCCCACGCCCTCACCTTCTCAGACTACATACAGCTCGGAGACCTGAACTTCCACCTGGACAACCTCAGTGACCCCAACATCACTGCCCTCCTAGAGAACTTTGCCAACATTGGACTGAAACAACTCATCTTCCCTCCACCCAAACAGCAGACCACACTCTCGACCCCTTCTTCGCCGAGTCAAATAACATTCGCTTCAGTCACGCAACAGAACCACTCTGAACGGACCACAACTTCATCCATTTCTCCTTCTCGAAACCCACCGCACACAAGCTCACACCACACCTCCCATGCAGAAACTGGAGCAAAATCACCAAAGAACACCTCACCTTTGCCCTCAGCTTCACTTCCCCCCTACCACGACAGACGCCAACACAGCAGCAAACAACCTTCATCAATAAATCACCAACTGCGCCAACACTCTTGCCCCCCTCCAGAATTCCGCCAGACGACACAACGCAAAAGCCACCTGGTTCAACACGGACCTCCGAAAATCCAAGCGATCTTGCCAATGACTGGAGAAAACAGAGAAACAGCAAAACCCCGGAAGCACAGAAGCACGGTATGCCTACAAGGTCGCCACCACAGCACACCACCAACTCATCAAATCAACTAAAAGAAACTTCATTCAGGACAGAAATCCTCTCTAACTCCCACAACTCCAAGGAAATCTTTGCCATCATACAAGAATTCACAAGACCCAACAGCAAAACTACCGATGTCCCTCCCTCCCAAGACCTCTGCCACAAACGCAGCTCCTTCTGCCACCACACAGGACTTTCTATGACAACTTTGATGACCAAGACCACGGCAACGACATAACACCCTCCCACCAGCGCCGCCACCCAGCCAACCCTCCTCACCTGGACCCCTGTCACCACAGAAGACCCTGAAAAGACTATGAACAGCATCCACTCTGGAGCACCCACTGGCCCCTGCTCACCGCACATCTTCCACAGGGCCGCCATTGCACCCAAACTACGACAAACAATCAACTGCACCCTTGAAACACCCATGTTCCCCTATGACTGGAAATGTGCCAAAGTCAAACCACTTCTCAAGAAGCCCTCCGCAGTCCCAACAAACATCAAGAACTACAGCCATCTCTCTTCTCAACTTTGCCGCCAAAGTCATCGAGAAAATCGTCAACACCCAGATTACACATTTCATCGAAATCAACAACATCCTCGACTCCTCTCAATCCTGATTCCTCAGCAACCACAGCACAGAGACTGCCCTCATAGCTGGCACTGACGACATCCGCACCCTTCTCGATCAGGGCCACACTGCAGCCCTCATCCTCCTAGACCTCTCACCAGCATTCAACAGCGTCTCCCACCGCACGCTAGCTACCAGACTCCATGACGCCGGTATCCAATGAACTGCCTTAGACTGGATTTGATGTTTTCTCTCAGGCAGAATACAAAGAATAAGACTCCTGCCCTTCCTCTGCAAACCCACAGAGATCAGATGTGGAGTACCCCAAGGATCCTTCCTCAGCCCCATGCTCTTCAATGTCTACATGGCCCAACTCGCAACCATAGTCAGAAAACATGGACTCAACATAGTTTCATACGCTGATGACACCCAAGCAAATCCTCTCCCTCACCAAGGAACACAACATCACCAGGCACAGTTTCCAAGAAGGGATGAAGGACGTTACATCCTGGATGAGCAGCAGATGCCTGAAGCTCAACTTGGAGAAAAAGGAAGTCCTCATCCTCGGGTTCACCACCTCCTTCCACGCCCCCTAAGAGAAACCTCCGTTCTGCAGTCCTAGCCCTAGCCACGGTCACCTGCGTTCACAGGGCCAGAACAGGTGGCAGATCCTTCTACATCGCAGCCAAGACCTGGAACAAACTCCCCCTCTACATTAGACGAGGTCCGACACTGCGCCCATTCAGAAAAGATCTCAAGACCTAGCTCTGCGGATGACCATGGAGTTACGTGTACGCCCCCTCCCCCAGCGCCTTGAGATCACAGGTGAGTAGTGCGCTCTATACATCCCTGATAGATTGATTGAACCACTCTGAGTATTCAATTGGTTCTATTATCCCCTGCTCCAGTAACTTATTCAGTTCCTTCTGCAAAGACTCTCTCATTAAATGAGGAACACTCCTTACTCTGTGGACAATTGGAGTAGAATTTTTTTTCCAATATAGTTCTGTGTAAGAAGCCCTTAAAGCTTCATAGGGTGTCTGTAAATACCTCAGACCTTTCCTTCATCAGTCTTTCCCATACTCCTCTTGAATCTCTATACCTGCCTCTACACTCTGCACTTCAACAGTCATGATGAATTTTTCAGCACTGAGGTTCAGAATTGCATTAAGATCTTTTTGATGATGCCATCCCAACAGGTCCAAACTCTGTTTGATTACGTACACCGAGCCCAACACTGTCTACCCTCAAAACCTATTGTCATCTATTTCATTCCGATGATCTCACTGGTTTTTCCACCAAACCCCACAGCTTTGATGTCGGATTTATTCCACTCAGTATTTGTCTCCTCCAAATTTTTGGAATCAGTGCCTTTGAACAACATGATGTAAAAGCTCCCTAAGTCTGCTAACATTCTCACTTCACAGTTATTAAGTTTCAAATTGCAGAGGGGTTTCTGCAATTTGTCCGTGCTTTCCCATTCTATTTCTTTGGCCTGAGAAGTTGCCCTAACAGTTTGTTAATTTACAACTAGGTCATGCACAGTAAGCGCTAGTTGTTGAATATTTTCACAAGCATCATCTATTTCCTTCAACTTCACTACTTAGCTTTTTGTTCTAAAGACCATCGTGAAATGTCCTGTCCTTCCACAGTTGCAACTTGTGGCATTCCTCGCTACACAAATGGTGCTAGACCCAATATGACCAGGTGGACTACAGCAGTGACACTTGATTTTTCTGGGATTCGTCTTTGGAGGTATTGATAGTGGTTGCATTTTCTCATTAGATTTATCTTGAGATTGGGTTTACTCACTAGGTTTTGCTTTCTTAAGTTTATCTATCGACATATAAACCTCCGATGCTTTGGCTGAACCTTAAAAATGCCCCTGTACCCCAAAACCCAAACCTAGCCCTGAACCCTAAAAATGCCCCTGTACCCCAAAACCCAAACCTAGCCCTGAACCCTAAAAATACCCCTGTAACCCAAAACCCAAACCTAGCCCTGAACCCTAAAAATACCCCTGTACCCCAAAACCCAAACCTAGAACTGAGCCCTAAAAAGACCCCTGTACCCCAAAACCCAAACCTAGCCCTGAACCCTAAAAATACCCCTGTACCCCAAAACACAAACCTAGACCTGAACCCTAAAAATATCCCTGTACCCCAAAACACAAACCTGGTCCTGAACCCTAAAAATACCCCTGTACCCCAAAACCCAAACCTAGCCCTGAACCCTAAAAATACCCGTTTACCCCAAAATCCAAACCTAGGGGCTAGGTTTGGGTTTTGGGGTAAAGGGGCATTTTTAGGGTTCAGGCTAGGTTTGGGTTTTGGGGTACAGGGGCATTTTTAGGGTTCAGGGCTAGGTTTGAGTTTTGAAGTGATAAGGTTTATTGAGGGAATTAAAGTTTTGGGGTACAGGAGAATTGCTAGGGTTCAGGGAAATAAAAAATGCGTTATAAAAAATGCAGAGTAATGATATGCGGGATATCGACCCGTGGAATAACATCATATATTCTTCTAGACAATTTTGCCTTGTCAGAATGAAAAGACCACAGACGGACACTTCTCTTGATAACAGACTTTAGCACCAAGTGGGATGGATTTGTTCCCTAGTATTCCTTGACACCGAGTAACTGCAGGGAATGGTCCAGATGGCATGGATGTTTTGGGCTGGATTGACTGGTCGATATTTCATTTCAAAGTCTAGCCACCAGGTTTTCCTTGGAGTTGCGCAATCTGTTGAAAAGCCAGCCTCAACATCGTGATGGTCTAGTAAGCTGAGTTCAAGTCTAACTTGGGCTGGCGATGAGGATCTTGGCAGGCGCCACGCTTGTTTGAAGATTTTGATGGACAATTTATTTACAACAAAGTACAATGACAAAAAAATTGAATAAAGCCTGATAGATTGTTATTTTGGAGGTTTGTCTTCCCAGGCTGTGGTGCAGGTGCTCAAATTGCTGAGCACATTGCAGATACAATCTTCCTGTACTCTACCATAGAGCGCTCAGTAGTGCTGAGGTACATTCCTCATTGCAATGATCATAGAGACAACACCATTGTCAGACTCATGGAATCCAATCCGTTGGAAACTTCTAATAATGGTAGTGAGTAGATTTTTTGTTAAGATCTACACAAGGGTGCCTTGTGACAAAGATCACTTGTAAAACTCCAGAACTGCAATTATTATGTGGACACATATGAGGCTCGTATTCACCAGGCACGTTCCGACATGCACACTCCGGGCTGTAGTAATATGTTGCAGAGAGGTATATTAGGATTCAACTTAGACTGGCAGTTTCTTATGTCACGTGTGGCTAGTACTCGAGGAGATAATTTTAATAACTGCAGCCCTTCACTGCCAATTCTTGTCTGTAAGGGACACGGCAAGGCTTGTGGTAAATTAAAAAATTGCAGCAGGATTGAGCCTCTAAATACTGAAATCTCCAGTTAGTTTCCTCCAGTCAACTCTGATAAATCCTTCTTTTTGTATTCTGTATTTACGCCACACATGCAGGACTAATCAAGTGTAAGCCACACGTTCACACGTAATCAACCAGCAGAGAGGGCACAATGCCTTAAATAGAAGCTAGTTATGCCTGTATTGCAGAACGATTTGCCAGTAGTTCATTATTACAGCAGTTGCTGCAGTAGAATTCCAATCATGCATTAGACTTCACTACTTATGTTTCTTTAGTAGCTGTCCACACAGACAGCGTACTCACAGTGCTGATAACAAATTACAATCACTGCCTTCTCCCTTTCACAAGGTTTATAAACTAGGATTTTATTTCAATGTCCACATCAGTGCATTATAGATTACTCATGTGATGCAGGACGCAGAATAGTTCAGTTGATAGTTGCTTACTATCTTTTGTCCAGGGGTGGAGGTACTTCAGTGTCTGTACCCTGCACAGACTTCAACTCGTCGCCAGTTATGTAAAGATCCACAACGCAAAACACAGGTAAATTCTGATCCAGCAGAAGCATTATAATATTTTTAATTTTATCTCTTACTTCTGCTACTTATTCATTTATCACTCTTACTGTACTGGGCCCTCTACAGTTAGATGGATCACAGCATTACCTTAACTGCAGAGGCAAATGGTCCTTTGAAGGATCTTTCTCCACCAATAGGAGGAGGGGGGAATTAGAGTGTCTAGAACACAATGTTAGCCACCCAATAATGGCTATTAATTTGTGACTAACTCACAGGTTTGAGATCAGGTTCAAATACACCACTCTCAGGACTATGCTATAGAAATAAAGTACTGCAATAGGAAAAACCAACCTCCTAAAGAAGTTAGGTCTAAGTAACATTATATACACTAGGAACTCTGCTACAACAAAACAGAATGAAAGAAGGAGAACTCAATACTTGATACTCTGAATAAATGTGCTGATTCTTCCTACAATGCATTTTAAACTAAACGAAAAATATCATAGCACAGGCTCAATGAAAGAACAACAGGACCCAAAATAGTCTCAGACAATTTAGAAAGCTTGGTTATGGTACTAATGATCCAAAATCAATAGAGATAAGCAGTCTCTTAATCAATTCAGTCAGTAATATTACAGCATGTAGTACACGACTACACACTTAGTCAGAGATCCAAACTCAAATAAGATGGTTTCAAAGAGCCATCATATACACGGTTTCAGATTCCTAGCACCATTAAAGGAAGAAGGATGGTTAATTTCTCTAACAGCATCCAAAGGATCTCAAAAAGGGGTAAAGGGAATCAGATTAAAGTCCCCTGAGGGCAAGTCCATAAGCATGGACAAAAAGTGGAAATAAGGCAAAATCAAATAGTTCGGCAAAGAAGGATTTCAGCTCAAATGCTTAAAGCAGAAGTTTCAGCAAAAGGCAGTCCAAAATAAGAGATCTATTTTGCCTACTTTAAATAATAGTATTTCTAATATATTCTACATTAGTATTAATAACTACAGCTATACAAGGATTTACTTAAAATAATATTAGTGATGGAACATGATTTTCATTAACATTGTTTTAAAAAAACAATACTCACTGCAATCGGTATTGTTTGAATGTCTCACTATTGTTTTTTAGTGCTTCTTTCATTATCTATAATTTTCATTTTAAATTGAAGTCAAACTGTGAATCACATATTTTTTATGAAAACATCTTTAAGGGAATGTTATTACTGTATACTGCTAAATTGTTTTTCTATTGGTAGCAGTACTTATTTGTAAAGCAAAGTGACATTGTATGTTACTTGATCTCTCTGACAGAAACTGCTGCACTTGGAAGTAGATCTGATCATCTTGTAGTGTAGTTCCTATAGTCCCAATAGGCTCTGCGCATTGGAATAATATCTTCAGTAGTGTAGACGTAGGACTGAGGTTAACTAGGTCTCTACTGACTATATTAGACTTAAGTTTTTTGCCAGCTAGCTCAGAGTTCACTAGAAACTTTCTCGAATAAGCGAGGAGGAGTTTAACCTCCCTGGATAGACAAGAAGGGATTTAGTTTCTGACAACCTTAAAACATGACAACTTTGCTCTCCCTGAATAAGAGTATATCTCTAGAGTCGTGTGAAAACAAAAGACAGCTATTTCACTCAGTCAATAAGTGCGTACTTAGTTTCACCAGATTGCAGAGAAAAAGAGAGACAGGCGTTTTCAATAAAAGGTGTTATTTATTGAGCAGTCTCTTTCCTCATACAAGAGAAATGAATTGCTACAATTGCAATACTTACAGTTAAGTAAAGTGCATACAGTAAAAGCAGGATTATGAAATAATACTGTAAAAGCATTGATATGGTTTCTTAGCCATATGATACTTTAAAATGGATAAAATAGATACATACATATATACATTGACTAATCGTACTCAACTGGTGCTTCTAACTACGCCTACCCCGGTGTACCTGACCTAAGCCTAATACGTGGGAAGGAGTAAGTAAGTAGCAGTTTAAGTTAAGTTTGTTTTGCCAAGGATCTGACTCAAGAATTCTCTGTAAGGGTTTAGTCAGTTCAGTACCTGGGTATTAGAAGGCAGGAGGGCTGGTATCTCTGTCTCAGGACTCGGTATCCCAGTCACCCGCAAGGGTAAGCTGGAAACGCCAGAGGCTGGATTTCTCGGCAAGAGAAAAGACAGCGTCTTTCTCAGCACGTCAAAAGGGAGGGGCAGCGTCCGTGGGCTCTCGCATCAGCTGGGCTCTCGGGCAAATAGTAGCTGCTCCAGATTCATCACCACCGTGTGTTTGCTTAAGGCAACGTTGGTATATTTATACCTGAAAGGTGCCGGGTTTGACGTAAGGCTGGACATAAGACGTCAAAAAAGATGTCACTAAGAACTGGTCGTTCTTACAGTGTTTTACATGAGTTCTTAGACGAAATCAAAACAATGGCAGCGGGGATTTCCCAGGTTGCTGGAGGCTTGGATTTGTTTAAGAACTCGGTGTGCTTTCTAGGGGGCTGGAGGAATAGGCTTGCTTAATGTGACAGCATGCGCTATGACTGAATTATGAAAAGGGTTTCTATGCCGTTGTAGGGATATTATTGATTTATAACCACACAAGGGCAAAGAATAGCAATATCGATTCAGGTACCTAGATAAACACACTACAATCTGAGAGCAGCAATACTCACAAAATGGTGGACGCCCAATTTTATAGTACTGGTGAGGTATAACTACAACTTTAAATATTCCTCAGAATTCATTTTTTTAGTAGATTTAAACATGACTGTACAATTACTTTATTTGTAATCGTAAATTAATATGACCTTCTGTGCATGCCATCTTGGTGGAGGCATTTTTAGGAAAATAAGCATATATCCATTTAACTTTAAAATATTTTGTAAACTATAGTATTACTGTAAGAGAGTGGATTTAATATTGGTTTATTTTTGTTTTGTTGTAAATATTTCCATACTTCTTTCAAAATTGTGTGGTAAAGGCATTCATGGTAATGGTTTGCCTGGTAAAGGTATGCATGCTAAATAATGTCTTGGCAAATGTGTGCATTGTAAAGGCATGCATGTTAATGTTATACGACCACATACTACCAGAGTATGGTTGACAGTAGGTTAGGTGAAGTGTGGAAGTACACATCACTCAAATGGGATCTGGAATACAAGGTTAGTGCATCTTGACATCCAGCCTCACTCCACAACACTTTCATCTGGCTTTGGCTATATAAGGTAAACCTCCTCCCTGGTCGGGACTTCTTCAAGTTAGCACAGATGAGGAACACATAGCAGATTGCACAGTTTGCTGCAAAGGAGTGCATTATGGGAGGCAAGGAAGACACCATGGTACCAGGGGGATCAATGTATCTATATGAAAAATGTTAAATCCTGTGTGAACAGCACCTAAAAAAGAAGAGGGTTGCTGAGACAGAAGAACCCAAACTAATAGAGAGAGGTTATGATGATGAAGATGTCGTCAGCACAAGCACCCCTGCCGCTCTTAGTGTGCATTCAGAACAAGTATCTGCTAACTTTGCTTGTCTCAAGGAATAAGGGGATATTACAGTATCCCTGAATTGTTAAGTAAGCTACCTACAAGGGAGTAACTTGAAGTGGAATTGTCAGCATCATCATAACCACCCAAGTACTGACTCAGCTATGTTCGGCATGGTTGCATCATTCCATGAACACACAGCCTGGTCCATACAATAGGAAAGTGGCCAAAATGTAGCTATTGACTCTTCCCCTTTTCTTTGGTGAAAGGAGATGAATGTTGGTACTTTGCAACAGCCCTAAGTCCGAAATAGAAAGTTCCAAAATAGACTTTTTGCCAACCATCACCATACTACAGCTGCACCGTCAAGTGCTGGGATTGGTTCCTATGAAGGAATACCCCTGTGAAGTCTATCCATCTTTATTGCAGATGATGACCAGTTGTTAAGCTACAGGCATCATCGTGCACTGGGTCTCATTCTAAGGGGTTAATGGTAAGCTACTACTCAGTGACACCAGTACCGGTTCTTTTCAAGACCTTGGTCGGCATACAATACTTTCAATGTTTTCCACAAAGAAAGCACACACAACTTCAAAAATCTTGGAAGGCTTCATTACCAACATCTATGAATGGGTTGAGCCCAACTGTCACGAGACTGAATCTGACACTGGTAGTAACAGTGTCAAAATTATGGCAGATGGAGGATACCTCTGAGTGCCTTGTTTCACCCATCAACTCATCCTGAATGTGGAAAATTAGTCCCGAATATTCTAGACACATGTTGGAGGATTTGGACACATTTTAGCCTTTGAATGAAAGGGCTTAAGGACTTATAGATCAATCAGTCAGGTAGCTAATACACTCTCTGTAAAAGCCTTTATGAAGTTGTGTCAACCACTCGATCTCCACCGTATGGATGCTGAATTGCCTGTTGGAGCAATACAAGCCTGTAATGATTATATTCTACAGAGGGGAAGTAAGGCCACTGCCAATGTCATCTCAATTAATAGGGAACATCAGGACATTATGGGTAAGATGGAAGGAATATCTTTCTGTGTTAATGAAGAGGCAGCTTGTTTGGTCAAGAGTGTGTCTGGATACAAATACCAGGTTTCATAGAGAGATTGTGTCCTCTGATGAGTACGTATGTCTCATTTTACTGGTTTCATGGTAAAAACATGGATTGACTTCTATTCCATTTCAGAGCTAGAGGTTTTAATTTACAAAAGATGGATCTTAAAAGGTTCTGAAGAGGAAGATGAGAGATTGTGTCTAGAAGGGGGAAGAATAACTGAAGCAATGTCTTCATCAATTTCTAGAGTGCACAGTTGCAGCAGCCTATCACCAAAGCAGAGCCTTCTGCTGGTTAAAACAAAATACCATTCCAAGTCTTACATTATGTACCAAACCAAAAATCGCAGCGTCACAAAGGACATCCTTTGTTCTCAGTTATATTTTTGGAGCTGCTGCTGGAATTACATAAAGTGCACGGATGCAGGATACTCACCAGCAAACAGCGTCAACTTTGACAAGAAAGAAGACACCAAAAAGGGCATAATAAGTCCCAATAACTTCAATAAAATACTTGTACAAATACCTAGGGTGTCCAATATTTAAGGGAAAATAGGGTATCTCTGAGGTATCTTAAACTATGAACACCCTTCCAAGAATATTGATAGTGCTTCCTGAAATATGGTAGAGTCCATGCCGGTTTAAAGGAGACCAGCATGAGACCCTGTAATGAAACATGCCACTAATAGGGTTGTTGAGAGTCATGCTCAAACCAAAGCATATTAGTTCTTCTTTGGTCCATTCCACCTTGCTTCAGAATTAGAAACCACAGTGGCAGGCGGGTATAGAATACCATTGCAGTAGTGAAAAGTAGGAAGACAATATCCTGGTATCCATAAAAGATATCTCTCTCTGCCTCTCAGATTGTATTTGTTTGGTCTGGGTGAAAAAAAGGTGTGTAGAAGGAAGGCTATGGCACAAGACTAGTTGGGTGATCAAACAAGATTTAAATTATATCCAAAACCCACTGACCTATTGATATAGCAAAAGCAAACAGAGGTCAGAACTCAGTAGACTGGCATCCTTGAGAGGGTATCTTTTCAGCTGGAGCAATTATCATGGTCAAAAGGACCAGTTTGGTTTCTCAAAATGAGGCGAGACATTTGATGATCAAAATTAAGCAACATTTCATCCCTAAAAATCATCAGGTTCCAGAAGATGCACCAGTGGATGAGGGAAAGTTCTCAAAAAAACAACAAAAAAGGGACATGGTAATTACCCCCCGATCTGCTCACCTGGGTGGGGTAGAAAGCCCACTAGACACCAGGGTTTTAATGTTTTAGTACTGACGTGTGTTGGATGCCCAAATGGACACTCTAATGTTCCCACCCCTCCTAAAAATTGACAGTCTTTCTGTCCCCCCCTCCGGGGTGCAGATGGGAGGAATAGCCCCCAATCTGCCAACTAGGCCCCTTAGATGATTGTTTTTTTAAATAAAAGATGAGTGAGGGCTACTCACAATGGGCATGCCAATGCTCCCAACATAAAAGGGTCAGTCTTTCTGCCCCCCAGAGGCAGCTGTGGGTTATTACCTATGATCTACTCTCGGGGTAGAAATCCCACTAGACCCCAGGGATTGTTTTGTTTACAACTTAGGGATGGGGGCTGCATTATAATGTCCTCACCTCTCCCAAACATTGGTGCAGGTGGGGGAAATAGCCCACATCCTGCCCCCTGTGGCGTCAGAAAGCCCACTATGCACCAGAGAACGTAAAAACGTATAAAATGAAAACTGAGGGGGAACCAAAGTGTGTCCAAAAGGGCAGGTTTTTTTCATAAATTTTTTGTCTGACACTGCTTTGGGCACCCACACAAGTGAGGTATCGTTTTTATTGGGAGACTGAGGGGAACGCTGGGTGGTGGGAAGATTGTGCCAGCGCAGTGATGTCACTACCTTCCCTCACAGAAATGTGAGGAAAATTTTACTTTTAGCAAAATTTGAGGTTTTCAGGGGATTCTGAGTAAGAAAACATTGGGAGATCCACACAAACCACACATCCCTGGACTCCCCTGGGTGTCTAGTTTTGAGATGTCTGTATTTGGTAGGTTTCCCTAGATGGCTACTAGCCCGGGACCAAAAACACAGATGACCCCCTTTCAAAACCAGGTTGTTTTGTGATATATATTCTTGATATCTCCACAGTATGTTTTTGCATACTTCCCTGTCGCAGGTACTTGGCCCACCAACACAAGTGAGGTACCATTTTTATTGGGAGACCTGGAGGAATGCTGAGTGGTAGGAAATTCATGTCGGCCTGGTAATCCCACAACTTTCCCACTCAGAAATATGAGGAAAATGGAATTTATTAAAACTAAATTTAAGGTTTGCTGGGAATTCTGGGTTCGAAAAAATTAGGGGATCCACGCAAGCTACACCTCCGTGGACTCCCCTAGATGTCTAGTTTTCAGAAATGTCTGGTTTTGGTAGGTTTCCCTAGATGGCCGTCGAGCCCGGGACCAAAAACACAGGAATCTTCCTTTTTTATCGGCAGACTTAGGGGAATACTGGGTGGGTAGAAGTATGTGGCTTCCAGTAGCGGCTCGTGGTGGGAGTGCTGCTGGGTGGTGAGGCGGGACGGAGGAAGAGCAGGGTGGGGGGTAGTAAACTACGGAATATGGCCCAACGGAGGTAAGTAAACAAATAAATAAATGAAACGAATTTCGTTGCGTCCGCTGCATCACATTTGTCAATGCAGCACGCACAATGAAATTCGTTTTATTTATTTATTTTTTACTTACCTCTGTTCGGCCGTGTGCCGTAGTTTACTACCCACCACCCTGCTCCTCCCCTGTCTCACCGCCCCGCAGCACTCCCACCACGAGCCGCTACTGGTGGATTCACTCAGATTCACAGAAATGTGAAGAAAATGTATTTTCTTTTACAACGTTTTAGGTTTGCAAGGGATTCTGGGTAACAGAGCTTTGTGAGAGCCCCACAAGTCACCTCCATCCTGGACTCCCCTGAGTGTCTCATTTTCAGAAATGAACAGGTTTGTTAGGTTTCCCTAGGTGCAGACTGAACTAGAGCCCAAAATCCACAGCTAGGCACATTGCAGAACAAGGGTCAGTTTTCATTGGAAAAAAGTGACATGTCTGCATTGCGTTTTGGACCTATCACTGTTGCAGGCACAAGGCCTCCCCACACATGTGAGGTACCATTTTTCTTGGGAGACTTGGGGTAATACTGGGTTGGTGGAGGTTTGTGGCTCCCCACAGATGCCTAAACTTTCCATCACTGTAATGTTAGGAAAAAGTTGTTTTTTTTGTTTACGTTTGAGGTTTGGAAGGGATTCCTGGTAACAGCACCTGGTGAGACTCACACATGGCACCCCACCCTGCATTCCCTGGAGTATTTAGTTTGCAACATTGTAAAGGCTTGCTAGGTTTCCCTAGATGCAGGCTGAACTAGGCGCCAACATCCACAGCTAGGCACATTGCAAAAAAAGGGTCAGTTTTCACTGGAAAAATGTGATTTGTCCATGTTGAGTTTTTGGCCATTTCATGTTGCAGAAACTAGGCCAACCCACACAAGTGAGGTATCATTTTTATTGGGAGTCATTTGTAAAAAAGAAGTGATTTCGAAAAGTACTCTCCAATTCACATGCTAATATGAGTACCCACAAATTTAGAGATGCACAAATAACCACTGCTTCTAAACTGCATATATTGTTTCCATTTCAGAGCTACAGAGGTTTCCTTGGTCCCTATTTTTCACTTTTTATACCATATGAATGACTGTATGCCCGGTACACAATGAAAAACCATTGCAAGGTGCAACTCAGTTATTGGCTCTGCGTCTCTTGAGTTCTTGGTGAGCCTACAAGCCTCATATATCTCAAAAGGGTCCTGCTGATGGAACGGTATATAGCTTTCTAAGAATCTACCATTGTTAGAAGAATTTACAGGTGAAAATATAGGCACAAATGGCAGTTTTTATAAACTAATTTTCAATATTCTTTTATTTCAACTGTTACTTTCTATTGGAAAACTTTGAAGGATCTACACAAATGAACCCTTGCTGAATTCAGAATTGTTTCTACTTTTCAGAATTGTATAGTGTAGTAAATACTATCTTCACTGTTCCTCTCTGGCTAGACAATACTATTATACTTATGACATCATAGAATGCCAAGGAGTCTCTCTAGCTGACTGTACCTTTCTATTCCCTGTTGTGGCAGTTGGTCACCTGAGGCTGAGCTACCAACAGCGAGCTCCTGGTGGGGTTTTCTATCTATCTACTTACAATCTTAACCTATCTGTCTAACCTGGAAGGAACCTACAATAAAGGATCTTAACCTATCAAGTGGACTCTGCATCATTCATTTATTACATATAGCTATCCTTTATTGGGTTCACACCCATTTCTACCACTAACTGGAAGAAGGTTGCAAGCACAGAAAATTGAAAAAAATAGGCTATGTCCCAGTGAAATTACAAAACTGTGTAGAAAATGGTTGCTTTCTCACAACAGTCTGCCAGGTCCTCAAAGTTGGAAAGATGACGATTGTAGCACCATAAACCCTTCATTAATACCCTTTGCATGGAAAAAACAGATGTGTTCTTCTGCAGCACTTTTTCCCATGTTTCCCCCAAAACCAAAACATTTGCTGTATTTTGCCTAATTTCTCGATCCCCTCTAGGAGAATCTGCACACCCTGGGTACTTTTCGAATTCACAGCATGTTGAATGAAAAGGACGCCTATGCGCGAACTACCCCAAATATCCAAAAAAGGCATGGTACGGCGGGGGGGAGGGGAGGGGGGCAGGGGGGGAGGCCTGGCAACAAAGTGGTTAACCAATTTCAACCAGAAAAGCACACTCCCAACCAAAATCTGCCTTTATGGTGTAAACCGAAAAGTACTAACATTTTGCCAGTAGATGGCAGGATTGACTTACCCTTCAAGTCCACTCAACGTTCACTGCAAACAAAAACAAAACATTAACAGAAGGAGTTAATTCCTATTAACAAGTGGCCTGCTAGCACAATGTAGAGGCCACAGGAATATTAATTGAAATGTATAAAAAGATGGTTCAAATTAGCCCTGCAAAAACTGTATAAAGAGACTCCTTCCTTCATTGAAGTTCACAGAAAGCTGTTACTGCTGTTGAAAGTAATTGAGGCAAATGTTTTCTGTTGCACATGGGCACACAAGTGCTCAGTGAGGAGAAGGAAAGGCAATGAGGGATCAGTATCACAGCATTAACAAAGAAGCAAAAGATGACATGGATCAGCTAGCAAGCTGAGCATGCTTGCTGGTGAGTGGGAGAAAGCCTGCTCTCCCCGCTGGATCTTAGTATATTGGTAAGTAGTTTTCCCTTTGTTACATGGGCTCCCTGATGAACATACTCTAATGGGGTGAGATAGAGGATATATCTAGAGGCTGGGCTCTGTTGACATTGTGAGAAGGAAAACACACAAAGGTTAAGTCCTTTGGTCATAAAAACTGAAGACAAAGCTAGAAAATGTATTAAACATACAATAAATGAGCACCCGAGTGTCAAGTACCTTTTTGCTTCGGCCCTTTTCTTCACCATTTTTGCCATGACCTTCTTTTAGTTCAATTTGGTTGTCTCTACTTTTCTTCACAATGTAATTGGCAAGACAGAACTTCCAAACAGACAATGTCCCACTAAACAGAGTTCTACAAGAACAAATGTGCAACCCTGCAGTGTGGCAGCTTGCAGGGAACATAAGATTAAGAGCCTGATTACGATTGCAGTGTCAGAGCTCGGCTGTCGAGGGGGAAAGACTGCAGCGTCTGATGGCGGTCACACTCCCATTTTGTGCAATGAGGGTGGTGCCTACTCAGACACCGCCGCAGGGATTACAATGTCCCTTTCCGCCTGCCCTTTCATGGTGGTTTACCCACCATGAAAAGGTAGGTGGAAAGAACTTTGGGGGCCCCTAGCAGGACTCCTGCCCCCCGCTATGGTGCCTGAGGGTCACCTATGGTGCCCCCCTAAACATCCCTGCACCTTGTGGCTGGACATGCATTGTGCCTGCCACAAAGTGCAGGGATGTTTGAGGCGGGCCGTTACATCGGGATTCGTGCACCCTGTTGCTTCGAATCACAGCTTATCATGGCTGTATAGAATAATTCTGTTTCTTAAAGTGCGTCTACACTCTGCGCTTCCCTCAACATTCTGTTACTGCAAATATTTATCCAACTTTCCTCGTGATAAAGTCTATTGAATTAAGTGGGGTTATCTTACGTTTATATACTGCTGTCCACTGATCCTGTTCTCCCATTACTACTCTTGGACACATTAGGATCCTCACCACTCCACTTTCTACGGTGTTCTATCCTTGGATTTTAGCAGTGCACCCCGCAACGTCCATCTCTGACAACACGAGCTCTACACATGATCCATGCCTTGATAAAGTCTCAGCAAGAGACGAAACACGTGTTGGCGAACAATATGCTGGAATAATTTTTATGAAAATTTTTTGAATAAAGAAAACTTGAAGAACACAGACTGGATCTCAAACTATATTGGCGTGACAACTGTTGATCCCGCACTATACATAAAGAAATTGTTTTTTCAAATTGCATCTGAGTGTGCTTGTCTTAACACTCCTGTGTATAAAAGCTCGAGTGCTGAGGGCTATATACTAGAGCTCTGATGAATTATACTAATTTGGAGTGCTGTAATTAGAATTTCCCCACATACACTGATTTAGGCTTACATTTTGTGTTTGCCTTTAGCACCTTTGGATAGTAGGTGCATAGATTTTCTTTAGCACCCAAGAAACCATTACTGTTTATATTGCTTTTTCTTAAAACATTTCGTGTACCATTTCAAGATACATATTTGTTGCCCATAGAATAGTGCGGACATTTCCCTCGGGAAACACTACTATCCTCTCATTTTGTATATGTTTTAAATATGTATATTTGGTATTGCGGCATGTGCTGCAGCCCACAGCACACGCTGCAAAACAAAATATACACATTGAGACCACCGTGAAGGCGGTCACATCATAATGCAGGCAGCGGGACTGCCGACTTCTAGTCGGGCGATCCTGCTTCTGCCAAGATGCCGGTCGGACAAGAGCCTTAATCAGGACCTAAGTCACCGTAAATAAAGGCACTGTCTCTGTAGCTCCATGCACCTCCACCATTTTCATTTCTTGGAGTTGGGTGTTTGTTTGATGGAATCACTTTGCCCACAGTGAATTTGAGAGTGAAATAGTAAGTATACACTGACAAAAGGGCCAATGTCATAAATGGAGAGTCAACTCAGATATGATTATAGTACACTGACTGCTCACCTCTCTTTAAAAAATAATCATTATTAAACCATAGTTCAGTAAAATAAACAACATTCCTAAACAGCCAGGTCCGTATGAAGACAAAATACACAAAATGAAATGTAATACTGTACTTAACTGATGAGCATATGTGTAATGTGGGAAAAATCCTTTACAACTCAACTTTTACCACGCAGTGCCTTTACGATGCAACTTTTACAACGCAAACCATTACAACGCTTTGCGCTGGGGGGCGCTCTAGGATAGGGAATAGATTTAATTTACTATCCAACACCTTCCCTACTATCCACGGGGACAGGAGTTGGAATAGTAAATTAAACTATTCACTATCCAGCACCCCAAAGCGCTATGCGTTGTAAAGACCGCGTTGTAAAGGCATGTGTGGTAAAAGCATGCGTTGTAATGTCATACATCTGTGTAATGTAGATTGGCATACATAGTTTATGGAATTGCCCAGAGTAAGGCTAATCTCCGTCTTGCGCTAGTGTTGGAGTTTTTTAAGTTCATTTTTTTTTTTACAAATAAAAATCATTGGTACTCATTATTATGATGGATACAAGTCGTAAATGATGAATTAATATGAGTGCAGTTAAAAGGAGTTTAACATGAGGTTTAGATGTGTATTTATTAACATGATATATTTATGCTACATTTTTGGCGGAAACTCCATATAGGATAAAATGGATGCTGATAAAATGGATCCTGCATTCTCCCCCTCCAATCAGGTTCCCTTGCATGTCTTTTCTACCACAGCTCGGCAGAACGAAAACAAGTTGATGTAATTTTCCTGGTGTGCTCTGAATAAACTTTCTGGTGTCCCTAACTGTAACATAATCCCAAGGTCCTTCCACTGTGCTTCCGTAGCTCAGTTTAGATTTATTAATTCATGAATAGCTTTTGTTTAATGTTGCTTATTTTGTTTAAAACATTTCTGGGTGACAGTGGTGTTGAAAACGTGATTATTCCTTAATTGGATAGTGCTAGCATATCATGTTTAAAGCATGAATTTCACTGGTTTGCTAAAGAATTGCTACATGGCATCATACCATGCTGAATCTGTGGTTTAGCAAATTTTCGATGCATGAACTGATTATAAGAACCCATTGTTTTGGGGTTGGGGGAACGGGGTGAGCCAGAATTTTAGAGATTTTCTTTTTGTCTATTAGGGATACTGCCGGTTCTATTCTTGATTTTGCTGGTCATTTGCGACTTAGGATTAGTTCTGATTTTGACTACTCTGTATAACTTTTGACCCTTCATGGCAATCAATCTACCGGTCTCATTCACTGATGTAATCAAAGCTATTGAGAAGATCCCAAATGGCAAAGCACCTGGGTCTTATGGTATTTTTTCAATCTTTCCAAGGCTCATATAGACTTATGGGGTTCAGTTCTTACTAATGTATTGGATTATGTTTGTATATCAGTGAAAATAGCCACTTGGTCAAATTCTTTAATCATTCCCATTTCTAAAAAGGGAGTCCATTCTCACCCGAGCTGCTATTGACCAATTTCACTTTTGGATGCTCTAGTCAAGGTTACAGGAAGAATAGTGCTCAACAGGCAAGAGACCTGGGCAGATGAACATCATATCCTGTCAGACATCCACTATACATTTGGTATGGGAATAGGCATAGTAGAACAATGCCTCAATTTTAACCTACAGATTGTCAGGTATCCTGTAGACAAGAAGGGAGCAATCTACGGTTTATAGACTTGCCAAATGCATTTGATTGTGTTTCGCATGAAAAACTATGGCACTTGATGGTGGACATGGGGGTAGATCTGCCAATCATTACCCTATTAAGGCATAAATATTCAGGGACTACTGCCAGAGTTAGAGTTGACTAGAATGGAGAATTTCAGTATTGCGGGGGGTGGTGTTAATGTTAAGGCAAGGGTGTGTCTGTGCACCTTTCCCCTTCACCCTCTACATTAAGGGTGTTGGTGGAAAAATATCAGGATGTGCCTCAGATAGGACATTGCCCTAACCCTGCTCCCCCCTACATGAGAATGATGAGGTTCGAATTGCCTGCACACCAAACGCCCTTCAACTCTCATTAAACAACTTTTTGAATTCATGGGAAATCTGGATTTCAAAGTAATTTTGATTAGGATGTTTGTCCTAATTGTACGTCTCATCCATCTACTTCCTGACGCTTTGTTCTGAGCGGACCCAGCTTAAACAGATTGAAACCTTTTCGTATTTAGGGGTGCCATTTAACTCAGGAGGTATGTGACAGCCCCAGATAAACATAAAGAATAATAAGCTTGTGAAAGCAACTTCAACCTTATCTTCCTTCTCATCCAAGTTGGGATGAAACCTGTAGTAAATACTTTGCATCATTCATTTATTACAAAACCCTTGAGGGAAATGGTCATAATTTACCATGCTAAGTGTATTTCAGTGGGTACTTATGGTGCAGGATTTGGGGATTCACTAATGTGAATACACTCCAAGTCTCTGAGAGCATTTATTTAAATAGATTGTTGTCAGGGCCATCTACTTGTTATTCTCTGGTGTGCCACGATGAGCTGGGCATGATTCATATTGAAGACCTTATAAAACTCCACCCACTGCTTTTGTGGTATGTGGTGTGGGGAAGGAAGGATGCTAGTCTTATCAGATGAATTATTCAGGACTACCTAGCTCTTGACCTAGCTTTAGATATTCCCTGTCTCAGGTACATAAAGCTTTTGTGTCGAAAATGTAATCATTTTCATCTTTCTCATAACCTTACGGTTTTTCCCAGTGAAGTAAGTCTGCACTTAAATTAAAGTCTCTTTAGTGTTTTTTTAAGATGGAAGATACAGTTTGGCCATCAATTCACCTAGTGCTACCTTGCATTTACACCTGATACTTAATTCTGGCTTACAAATTTATCTGGGTCACATTTAAAAAAATCAATACAGATGTTTGTCTTTTAAATAGATTTAGTGTAGTTCATAGAGTTGTCACATTCCTCTACCTGAATGATTGGTAGAGCATTCTCGCTGTGTCTTTGTGATGGAACATCCATATGACCCAATACATTGCACTTTGTTTTGTTTTTGTTGATAACTTGAAGCTCCTTGATCCAGTTATATTAAAACGTTGCTAACAAGATGTAATCTTAGACACTGCAGACCAGCATGTATTTTTCTGCAATGGTTACGGCATGGAGAGGCCTGTTCAGCTGTCCTTGTATTCATTCAGAATGCTGTAAATAATGCAAGAGCCTGGATGACTGGTGTTAATTTTGTATCACTTTTTGTGCAAAGAAGAGTATCTGGGGTTGCACTATTAACATTTTAACAATGAGATTGAACCCACACCAATGCTTGCGCTCAAGGGGTATGTCCATGTCCTCCGCAAATCTAGGCAGAGATTCGTAGCCATAGCTCTCCTAATTTCTAAACGTGAAGTTTCCCTTAACTAGGGCAGCAACCGAGTGCCAACATTGAAGACATGGTTACGCAGCATGGCCTACTGCAACACGAACAGCGACACTTATGCGCAACTACAGTTGCCGGCTACATGGCCCCTGGATATATGGCAGCCATTCCATGCTCACTTACTATCCACGCAGGGTGCCAGTGATGCTCCGTTATCACAGCCTCATATCGCTATGTGTACAGGGACAAACAGGGGAACACGCAGGCTCTTTGGGCAGCTCTCAGCATCATATGGCTGTTCACTTATGATTTCCATTATGTTGGTAATTGGAACTGTTGGAATATCTGATGGCTATGTAGGCCTCTGCCAGTTAACTTCGCTGACCTATATGTACTATTACATCATGCTTAACTGTAATTGCACTGTGTTGTTGCTGTAATTATCATTGTGAAAATCAATAAAGAAACGTTCAAAAACAAAAAAACACTTTTAACAATGGTTTGAAACTCTCAGTATCTGTCTTTTAATTTCATAGGTGCCATATTATGATCCAATCAATGATTTTTTATTTGTGATTCCAAATGTTTTTACGCCTGTACTTTTATGGCTTTTCATTCAAAACCAAATACTGTTTGATGACTGATTGATTGCCGGAATGAGGAAGATCACATTGCTGGTGGACTAACAAGGATCTCATGTAGAGAGAGTTAAAGAGGACAATTAAACTCTTCCTCTTGTGCCAGGATCTACATTACAATGAATGCTATTGAGTAACAAAGAGGAACATAAAACTCTAAACTAATGAAGTAAACAGCCTCAAATCACTGTGTTACTTATTCAAATAGTAGGGTAAAACAGAGGGGATTTGCTAGGGGTAATGCACCCTACGACCGCACCATGGAGGGCTGGGAGCCCCTGACCTATAGCACTACTATGCTGAGATCCACCTTCGCTTCCTGATCCATGGGCGCAAAGGGAGATCGTAAAGGGGGAGAGGGTGCATGACAGTTCACACTATGGCAGCGAACTGCTTTGGGGGTGAACCAAAACACTTTATAAATTCCCAATCTTGATGGCTATGCTAGGCACATAGGACATAAATGCAGTCAGACACAGACTTACCTCTTTCTATCACACTTTATCCCCTTATGGAGAAATTGGGAATTGACCCTGGGGTTGAATAGAAACTCATACCACAAATGAGTAGGAGGCAAGTGCAAAACATTCAGAGATATGTTTGATCAGGATACTATCAAGACATTTGAGCAGCTGTATATGCATCCCAGAGACAGACCTATAATTGTACATGCCATTGCACTGTTGGATGTTCAACCCTTTAACCAAACAGGGAGCCACCAGAAGCCTCATCCATTTAAAAAAATATCTCTTGACCTGCCCTGGGGAGAGATATGCAACTTTCTAAATCTACAATATACTAAATCTTAAATGGGGAGACCACAAGTTCCCATTTCAGTGATCTTGGAAGAAGGAACTGGGCATTACATTGAACCAGGAGCAGTTGTAGGAGATTATGTTGCTGGGAATTATGTTACTACATACAGTATTCAGGGCTGGCTCATCTCCCACTTGGTGCTGGCAGTCAAGCAAACAATCCTCTGGTTATCGGGACATCAATAAATTCTCTCTGAACAGAAGTGGGTAGAAGAATTGTTTTCGATTTAAAGCATGGACAAACTCTCAAAAACAGCAAGAGAGGTAGAAAAATACTTTTCCAATCAGTAGAGTTGCATTTGTATTTTTCTGCACCAATTAGAAGGAACTCTCTTGCCCTACTCAACTCTGGCTGTTAAAGATTTTGGACAATTTTACCTACCAAGGATGAAGGCTCTTTTGAGCAAAGCCTAAAAACAAGCCTGTTTACCAGTGCGTTCTAATGTAGTTGTGAGTTCAATGGTCCACATGACTTTAGCGCCGGGACGCTCTGCTGCGTAGCAACACGCATTATAAATGTTATTTGATTGTTTGATTCTAAACTTGAGGACTGCTACTCCACAATTCAAACATAGTCCAAAGAACAAGCACACTCTCAGCTTGATTAACATTCGCAGTTATGGTATTCCTGTAAAACACAAATGTGGCTGCAGATGGGGGAGAGGAGGAGATACTGGGGAGGGATATAGGGACACAGTGGTGGGAGAGGGGGGGAGATTTGATGAACTGCTTTAGCTGTTTTTCTTTTTTTATTCTATTTTTATTGCTAAATTGATAGCAATTGCTGAGTTGAATATAAATGTCAATACAATGCATTAACACCTAAACCAATAAAGTTTAAATATTTATAAGAGAACAATACATTTGTTTTAGAAAGGGCTAGACACCCACACCATCTACAATAGAACACTACCCCTCCACCAACACTAAAAATGCTCAGAACTAAACCACCCCTTCCCCAACTCATGCCACATACATCACCTAAAACAGACCCAACCGCTCCCTACTACAGTACTTCTCCAACCCATACAGATCCCCCCCCATAAAAAACACTCCACTAAAGAGTGCAGCCTTTTTGAATGTTATCTTCAGCCATAGGCAGGGTCTCTAGACTCTCTGGTACCAAATAGAGGGGGAATTGTGTGTGTGTGGGAAGAGGGGATTGAGCTGGCTAGTGTGGGTGGTGTGGATGGGGGGGCTCTTCTTCCAGCAGCAGCTCTAATGTCGAACTGTTGGCTGGTCGGTGGTTGGAGCTGCTGCTGTCTCCTCTGCCACTTTCAGGTCTGGAGGCCAGCTGCAGGCATCTCGATATTGGTAAGGCTCAAGTGAGTGGCTAGCTCCCACTGGGCATTGTATCATGGATCTTCTTCCTGAGCCTCCGGGCCACTGGCGGGAGCTGCAGGCTGGTCTAAGGAGAGAAGAAAAAAACACTGAATTGTAGCACCCACTGTAAGAACTATTTTCTATAGTCTCCCAGTGTTTCGGGTTCTTCTACGTAAGGGCAAGGGATATACATGATACTGTACCTTTGGAATATTTTTAGACATCCATACTATATACAGTACTTGCCAATAAATAAACTATCTCCACCTCCAAAAATTAAAAAAGGGTCTTATTTAGAGTTTGGTGCGTAGGATACTCTGTCAAAATATTATGGCTCTCTTGTCAGCCATATTATAAATTGGCAAGAACAAACTTTTGGTATGTCAGAATGAACTTGCGCCATGTTTGTGATGAGTATCCTGTCTCACAAACTCTAAATAAGGCCCAACATTTTTAGATCAAGGTGATGAAAAAAGTTTCGGAAAAATAACTGATGAGGTTACAATTTTACCAGAGAGCATTAAAGTGGATTTAGAAACTGACCATTACACAGACAAATGTGGCCACATTATTTCATGCAGCACAATGTATTTGACTTTTCACGCAAAATAATTAATTGTAGTAACCTGGTCGCATTTTTTGACTAATATTGTCACATAATAATATACCCGTGCCTATTCTCTTTATTTATTGGATTCACAACCCACACAATCCACTTCCTAGTGTATTATTAGAACAACAAATAGTGTTCCTGGGTTAGAGTGTGGGTGAGGTTGACTTAAGGCCTGCGCTTGGGCTAGGTTTAGTTATGAATGTTTCAGGTTAATGGACAATAGAACAAAACGTTGTGCAAGGGATGGTGTAAGAAGAAATGCAGGAAGAAGACTGTGGGAAATGGTAAATGTTTTGTGAAGAACTAGTATTTATGAGTGGGCAGAAAACCCTCTCTACCCTCTCAAACATAACTAAGTGATTAAAAAGGTTTATGGACCTGGCTGAGGGAGAAGGAAAGAATACATTTGTAAGGTTAAAAAATGAAGCAATTGTGGTTAAGAAGGAAACGTAATTTACCACTTACGCAACAGCACTCCCCTGGGTTCTCCTCGGGCCATCAGGCCATCTTCTTCCTGGTTTGGTCTTAGAAAAAGAAAGGCATTAGCACTGACACCTTAAAATGTGTATAATTGGCTATTCCCGGATTGGCATATTTAACTTATCTTTATGTCCCCAGTATATGGTAGCTTGAGAGTTCCCTGCTTCCTTTTTTCATACATACATGTGAATGTGTGTGTGTGTTTATATACATAAATATATATGTATAGAGGATACATAATGCATTACAGTGTAATGCGATCCAATCTTTCCATAAAGGGGTTCTGGTGACATCAGAAACCTCATGGCCAAAGGGATTGATGTCCTTATATATATATCTTCAAGGTACATAAATGTGGATATTTAGATTATTAAAACTATACTTACCTATTTGCATTTATTGATATTTTGGTCTTTGATATTTGTGATGCAATATTGTGCCCACACGATATTTCTGTTTGCAATGTTCTGTCAGTGATCCAATAGAGCACGTCAAGACACTGCAGATGAAGACATATTCAAATCAGCCTTAAGACACTACCGCCAGAAGTTACGGAACACACGCACGCAGTTCTTGAAGGTCGAATTGATTCCTGCACTAACAGTAGCAGGGAAATCTTCACCATCATCAAAGGTTTCACCCCTTCTCCTGCTGCTTCCAGCAACCTTATCCCTTCACAAGACTTTTGCAACAAGCTCTCAGAATTCCCCTGTAACAAAATAATTTCCATATACTGCAACTTTGACCCCACACTGGACTCGTCACTGTTGCAAGTGCAACACAATTTCCCATCATACATTTTGAACAAACCCTGTCCTCATGGTCTGCCGTCACCTCCTTTGGAATTGCTTCTACTTTGAAGATTATCCACTCCGGTGTTCCATCTAGCCCTTGCTCCCACCACGTCTTCACCAAAGAACCCCCACCAATCAGCGAAGCTCTAACATCCCTTCTCAATGTCTACATTGAGTCAGCAAACTAAATTGTGCCTCCAATACATTTTGGTTGCATCCCCCGAATGGGCACACCACTTAATGTTCCAAAAGGCTTCTTAAGTTAAACAATCACGTTGAGCTTAATGGTTTTATGCTTGTATTTTTACTGATTGTTTTTCTTGAAATTCATTTCATTTCAACTTGTCAATAGACTGTTGGATAGCATCACAAATCTTTCTTTATACATATAATACTCCAATGCATTTCGAGCATACACACTTCATCAGGGAGCGAAGATCTACAATAAAACCATAACACACTAAATATTTACTCCTGTTTGTTCGGTAATATCATATTTCCTATATTGTGCAAACATATTATGTTCACGCATTATGTTGTAATGATTGTGATATAATAAACAGAAAAGGTGCCAATGCCGCTAATTTGAAACTTGAACTTTTGTTTAGTCAAAACACACGGGTGAGGCAATGTGTTTGTTGAATTTAATTCCACTTTTTTATTTTCTTTAAATTTTCAATTGAACACTTCTATTTCAATAATGATTTTTACATGTGTTGTACAAATGTTAAAACCTGGTGTATACAATAAATATAATATACATTTCTCACAAAAACCTTACTTATTTACAAAATAGTGCATCCTAATCAACATCCAATCTTCATTCATACGTCAATCAACCCACTACAAACAACAAAAAAACAAAACGTAAATGATTTGATAAATGCTGGAATAGTGATATTCACAACAAAAAGCCAATATTTGTTTCACAACAGATTGAATGTATGCAATTTTTTCTGCATAAAGTATTAATTTCTCAATTTTAGGCTTGTAAGGAGTCTACGCGTTTCGAACTACCGTTATTTCGGAGTTCTCATCAGGACCATATCTGTAATGGAAAAACAGAAATTGCTTTAGGAAAGGGATTCACCGTTTCTACGCTGCCTATCCCCAATACTCAAGTGTCCTCACCTACCTCGCACTCGTCAGAGAAGGCTGGGATTGTTGTTAGAACCTCAGTCTAAAAAATATATCAGAAAGCCACAATCAGGAAATGAACAATTCATAAGCACATAATCCAGCACTCAACCCATCCACTACTCTTCCTCACTTACTTGGAGGTGATGGTTGGCCCGTTTGGATTGGCCTGGCTCGCCACTGTCTAGACGGAGAGGGAGCAAATACGTGTTTGGAATTACTAACACACTCTCATATGTGTCTCAGCTTTTTAAACATCTCAGGTTCTCAGAGCGCTGCTTACCTAGTGGAGCGAGTCAGGCGCGTTGTATGTTTCTTAAAAGTTTCGCCGTCACCGTTTTGTGTTCTGTTGGGCAAAACAAATGCGGTGTATTAGAATACTGCCTTTGATGTTTGAATTGGCAGTGCGATGGTCGTGTGTTGGTTTGAATTTCGGTATCACTTACTTGAAAGACCGGGTTGTCTGGAGTCTTAACCCAAGGCCATCCAAACGCTGACCTAGTCGTTTACACTTCCTGGTCCGCATAGGATCATGGGAAGTGTAGTCCTCCACCATAGCGCTATTTGTAGTATGGAAACTTTTGTTATTTGAAAACTTTATTGTTTCTGTGTGGTCATTGGGGTGAAAAACTATCAATGTTTAATGCTAATACTGGAATTGGACGAAAACTATCAACCATTGATCGCGCATATACGTTGGCTACTTTATGCGGATTATGTGCACGTCAACACTCTTTTTCTGTGTTTGAGTTGTATTTTGTGCACTTTTCTGGGGGACTTCGCTGGTTGTTATGGTGGGTTGGATGGTGGTATATATGCGTTGTATTATAATGAATTGATGTACTTGAAGCGGTGTCGATGAAATTACAGCTTGAAAATTTCCGTCAGTTCGTTCAAGCCTGAAAAGGCTGTGTTGAATTTGACAATGAGCATCGCCTCTCTTTTTATTAATTTAGCATCCAAGTCTCCACCTCTTACGTCATTTTCCACTTTCGAAATTACTGTCCAAATCATCTCGCTTTCTTGATGATTTTTTTCTTTCCAATGGTTGACCAAGGGGGCGTTGGCAACATTGTTTTTGATTCTGGATTTGTGCTGTTGTATCCTCACCCGCACCTCTTGGTTGGTTTTCCCAATGTATAGAAGATTACATGGGCATAGGATTCCGTAGACCACATACCGAGTTTTGCAATTCGAAAATACATCATGTTTCCAGTTGATTTCATTGTACGTGAAAACTTTACCTTCCTTTGTGGAATCACAACATGAGCAATTGCCACATTTGTGATGACCTTGAATTGGGGGCAGACGCAACATTGTGCGCAAGTCCGGATTTTTTGTTTGTGGTAATGCAGCGCTCACCAGATGGTTGGAGATGCTGTGTTTTTTTTTAATGCAAACAGTGGTTCATTTTGAAACGATTGATCCAGGTTTTTCAACAAGTGCCAGTTCTGTCTGACTAATTTTTTCAACATGTTTGAATTAGGGCAGAAGGTCGATACAAATACCATTCTTTCCATTATCTTTTTGGGTCTTTTTTCTAACAGACATTCTCTAGGCGTCCACCATGCTCTCTTTGATGATTTCTTGAGCAGTTTCTTTGGGTATCCACGTTGTTTTAGATTCATTGTCAGAATTTCTGCATGTCTTAGATATTCCTCCTTTTCTGTACAGTTACGACGGATGCGAAGGTACTGCCCATAGGGCAAGTTTTCCTTTAGACTCCGCGGGTGGTTACTTCCAAAGTGTAACGCTTTATTTCGGTCCGTTGATTTTTTATACAACGTTGTCACTAGACCACCTCTGGAGGGATAAACCTCCTCGTCTAGAAATGGCATCTTATCTCTTGAATGGTCCAAGCTAAATTTAATCGATGGTACCCTGTTGTTAATCCATTCATGGAAGTTTCTTAGGTTGTCTTCTGACCCAGTCCACACGAAGAAAATATCGTCTATAAAACGATACCAAGGGGTTATCCATTGGGCGAAAGGATTATTGTTGTACACAAATGTTTCTTCATATTTGGCCATAAACAGTATGGCCAATTCCGGGGCAAAGGGACAGCCCACGGCCACGCCTCCTATTTGAAAGAAAAATTCCCCATTGAAATTAAAGTAATTTTTCTTGAGGGCGAATTCTGCAAGTTTTCTTATAAATGAAGTTGGCACTTTGTGTGGTCTTTCCAGCTCATCAAGATATGCTTCAAGGACATTAATGCCTTCCTCCTGTGGTATTTTAGTGTAAAGGGACGTAATGTCCATGGTAACCATTAGATGAGTGTTCTTGTCAAACTGAATGGTAGAGAGCTTGTTTAGAAAGTCGGTTGTATCTTGTAAGTACGATCTGACCTGATGGAGAAAAGGCTTTAGGAAAAATTCCACAAATTTGGAAATCGGTTCTAGTAAGGACCCACACCCTGATACTATTGGGCGGCCAGGGGGTGCGGTTGCATCCTTATGTATTTTAGGCAATACATATAATAGAGGTGTTCTCGGATGTTTCGTTTTCAGAAATTCTAGCTCTTTTTTTCCTAGGAACCCCTGTGTGAAACTTCCATCCAGGAAAGCAAATAGTTCATTTTTCAAGTCAGATGTAGGATCTTTTTTAATTTTTCGGTAACATGTTACGTCGTCCAGTTGTCTACTGACCTCTTGTATATATAATTCTTTGTCCCAGACAACTATTGACCCGCCTTTATCGGCCTGTTTTATGATGACTGAAGTGTCTGATTTTAAATTGGTCAAGGCCACTGATGCTGCTTTTGAGATGTTATATTTGATCCATTTTTTATTTCCTTCCATTTGTGCCACAGCCGATAATAAAGTGCGTTCAAATGTAATCATTTCTTTAGGGACTTTGTTGGTTGATTTGTTACGTAAACCTGTTGTCTCCGATGTCATTTGGTAGATGTTGTCTGCAAAAAACAATTTCAACCTCAATTTCCGACAAAATTCAATAACTTCAGTTTTGAGTTTGATGAAGTCTGTGTGTTTGGATGGAACAAATGTTAATCCTTTCCTTAGAATGGATTCTTCATCTTTTGTGAGTACTTTTCCAGATAAATTGAATATGGGTGAAGGGGTCAATTCTTGTAATTTTGTCGTCTCGTTGACATTTCCCATGGTTGAGGGGTGTTCCTTGTCTTTCCTCGTTGTTTTGTCTGGCCTCTGCCTAAAAAAGGACAATGAATCTAAAACAACGTGGATACCCAAAGAAACTGCTCAAGAAATCATCAAAGAGAGCATGGTGGACGCCTAGAGAATGTCTGTTAGAAAAAAGACCCAAAAAGACAATGGAAAGAATGGTATTTGTATCGACCTTCTGCCCTAATTCAAACATGTTGAAAAAATTAGTCAGACACAACCTGGATCAATCGTTTCAAAATTAACCACTGTTTGCATTCAAAATAAAACACAGCGTCTCCAACCATCTGGTGAGCGCTGCATTACCACAAACAAAAAATCCGGACTTGCGCACAATGTTGCGTCTGCCCCCAATTCAAGGTCATCACAAATGTGGCAATTGCTCATGTTGTGATTCCACAAAGGAAGGTAAAGTTTTCACGTACAATGAAATCAACTGGAAACATGATGTATTTTCGAATTGCAAAACTCAGTATGTGGTCTACGGAATCCTATGCCCATGTAATCTTCTATACATTGGGAAAACCAACCAAGAGGTGCGGGTGAGGATACAACAGCACAAATCCAGAATCAAAAACAATGTTGCCAACGCCCCCTTGGTCAACCATTGGAAAGAAAAAAATCATCAAGAAAGCGAGATGATTTGGACAGTAATTTCGAAAGTGGAAAATGACGTAAGAGGTGGAGACTTGGATGCTAAATTAATAAAAAGAGAGGCGATGCTCATTGTCAAATTCAACACAGCCTTTTCAGGCTTGAACGAACTGACGGAAATTTTCAAGCTGTAATTTCATCGACACCGCTTCAAGTACATCAATTCATTATAATACAACGCATATATACCACCATCCAACCCACCATAACAACCAGCGAAGTCCCCCAGAAAAGTGCACAAAATACAACTCAAACACAGAAAAAGAGTGTTGACGTGCACATAATCCGCATAAAGTAGCCAACATATATGCGCGATCAATGGTTGATAGTTTTCGTCCAATTCCAGTATTAGCATTAAACATTGATAGTTTTTCACCCCAATGACCACACAGAAACAATAAAGTTTTCAAATAACAAAAGTTTCCATACTACAAATAGCGCTATGGTGGAGGACTACACTTCCCATGATCCTATGCGGACCAGGAAGTGTAAACGATTAGGTCAGCGTTTGGATGGCCTCGGGTTAAGATGCCAGACAACCCGGTCTTTCAAGTAAGTGATACCGAAATTCAAACCAACACACGACCATCGCACTGCCAATTCAAACATCAAAGGCAGTATTCTAATACACCGCGTTTGTTTTGCCCAACAGAACACAAAACGGTGACGGCGAAACTTTTAAGAAACATACAACGCGCCTGACTCGCTGCACTAGGTAAGCAGCGCTCTGAGAACCTGAGATGTTTAAAAACCTGAGACACATATGAGAGTGTGTTAGTAATTCCAAACACGTATTTGCTCCCTCTCCGTCTAGACAGTGGCGAGCCAGGCCAATCCAAACGGGCCAACCAACACCTCCAAGTAAGTGAGGAAGAGTAGTGGATGGGTTTGAGTGCTGGATAATGTGCTTATGAATTGTTCATTTCCTGATTGTGGCTTTCTGATATATTTTTTAGACTGAGGTTCTAACAACAATCCCAGCCTTCTCTGACGAGTGCGAGGTAGGTGAGGACACTTGAGTATTGGGGATAGGCAGCGTAGAAACGGTGAATCCCTTTCCTAAAGCAATTTCTGTTTTTCCATTACAGATATGGTCCTGATGAGAACTCCAAAATAACGGTAGTTCGAAACGCGTAGACTCCTTATAAGCCTAAAATTGAGAAATGTATAATTTATGCAGAAAAAATTGCATACATTCAATCTGTTGTGAAACAAATATTGGCTTTTTGTTGTGAATATCACTATTCCAGCATTTATCGAATCATTTACGTTTTGTTTTTTTGTTGTTTGTAGTGGGTTGATTGACGTATGAATGAAGATTGGATGTTGATTAGGATGCACTATTTTGTAAATAAGTAAGGTTTTTGTGAGAAATGTATATTATATTTGTTGTATACACCAGGTTTTAACATTTGTACAACACATGTAAAAATCATTATTGAAATAGAAGTGTTCAATTGAAAATTTAAAGAAAATAAAAAAGTGGAATTAAATTCAACAAACACATTGCCTCACCCGTGTGTTTTGACTAAACAAAAGTTCAAGTTTCAAATTAGCGGCATTGACACCTTTTCTGTTTATTATATGCTTGTGGCAAGCTATGCCAGTGGGAGCCCATAACCAGTGGTTTTGTTTTCATTTGTAATGATTGTGAGACAACATTTATATTCATGCATCAGTGTTTGTGCCGCAACCGTGATTCATATACTGTTACTAACGTGTGCGTGCCCGAAATTGTGTGTAAAAATGTGATTAAATAAATTCGCTCTTGTCTTCTTACATGTGTGTTGTCCTTTGTTTTTCAAACCGCTGCAAAAAAAAGCACGAGAAAACAAAGTATGACTACTATCTTCCGCATGTGCATGTGGCGCGTTAATTATATTTTATCTGTCGCGCTATCGAGCGCTTCAGTGCACTTACTTCTGACGAGATTGTGAAAGACTCTCCGGTAGTTCTGTTCCAAACGACTGTGTGTATGAAAGTTAAACCGCGACGGCTTAAAAACGTAGCGTAACCAGTGCATAAACAAACGTTGTGGTAAAGAAAAAGAAAAAGGACTAGCTGGTGAAGATTCGTGGCGGCCATGTTTAGTTTGAATATTGACCCATTTCATGGAAGAAAAACATAATATATCGCAACTCAGATTTATGATACTGGAAGTAATTGATAAAATGGAAGGGAGAGATAACAACAAACACCTACTAAGAGGAGAAAATTATTGGATTATGAAAATGCAGTCCTGCAGATCCAATGTTCTTAATGAACAAATTGAATATGCTTGTTACTTATAAGTAACAAGGAGACTGTTCTGCCCCAAGGAACTGCAGTAGTTGCTTTATAAGTGTAAAAACATTCAAGTGCTCAATAATACATACAGATTTCTGTATTGATTATGTTATAATGTTATGCTTTAACATTTATTTGTACCTGAATTGTAAACATATTTTCTTTGTGAATACACCACATCATGATCAATATTCGCACAAATATTCACCAGTTAGTCCTTTTTCTTTTTCTTTACCACAACGTTTGTTTATGCACTGGTCATGCTACGTTTTCTAAGCCGTTGTGGTTTAACTTTCATACACACAGACGAAAACAACATTGTTTGGAACAGAACTACCGGAGAGTCTTTCACAATCTCGTCAGAAGTAAGTGCACAGAAGCGCTCGATAGTACGACAGGTAAAATATAATTAACGCGCCGCATGCAAATGCGGAAGATAGTAGTCATACGTTGTTTCCTCGTGATTTTTTTTGCAGCGGTTTGAAAAACAAAGGACAAAACACATGCAAGACACCACGAGTGAATTTATTTAATCACGTTTTTTCACACAGTTTCTCGGGCACGTAACAGTACATGAATCACGGTTGCGGCACAAACACTGATGCATGAATATAAATGTTGCCTGAAAATCATTACTACATAATGCATGAACAGAATATGTTAGCACAATACAGGAAATATGATATTAACGAACAAACAGGAGTAAATATTCAGTGTGTTATGGTTCTATTGTAGATCTATCCAACAGTCTATTGACAAGTTGAAATGAAATGAATTTCAAGAAAAACAATCAATAAAATACAAGCAGAAAACCATTAAGCTCAACGTGATTATTTAAGAATCCTTTTGGAACATTAAGCGGTGTGCCCATTCGGGGGATGCAACCAAAATTTATTGGAGGCAAAATTTAGTTCATTTATCAAGACGTCATAAGAGGACAGCAACGTCACCCCAGGAGCACCCATACTGAACTGTAAATATTTCCTTAAACCCTTCACTAATCCACAATAAGGAACTCACTAAGTTGTGCACTAGCTATCAACTTATCGTCTTTACATTGAGTCAGCCACATTCCCAGATACTTGGAACATGCCACCGTCATGCCCGTGCTCAAGAAATCATTACGACCAAGCTCCTTATTCCAACTCCAGACTCATCTCCCTCCTACCATACCCAGCAAGGATCTTAGAGAAACTAATCAACCAATGCCTCACAAACCACCTCAGGAACCACTAGCTCCTTGAGACCACACAGTCTGGATTCAAACCCAACCAAGGTAAAGAAATAACACTCCTCACCACCACTGTCTCACACCCCATCCTCATCAGGCTCATCCATGAGATTAGCATCCAAGGACCCGCTCTCTGCAAGATCTGCTCCTTCTAAACAGATAGAATACAAGCCAGGCACCATACTCCTCAGAAGCCCTCAAACTATTCTGTTGAGTGCCTCAAGATTCATCGCTCAGTCCCACCCTATACAGCACATACATGACCCTCTGGCCAGCTTAATCCATGCACACCACATCAATGCCCTTTCCTCCAAAGATGATATTCAACACATGCTCTCCATTTTGCGCCAACACAAGAAATAAGTTCACAGCCTGCATGACCAAAGTTGGTAACTGGATGAAAGCCAATTGCCTCAAGCTCAACACTGAAAAAACAGAAGTAGTGACCTTCGGCAAGAACACCTCACCATTAGACTCCAACTGGTGGTCAGCCAAACTTACCCCACACCCACAGCCCAGACTAGGAACCACAGAATAATCATCTACAGCTAAATGGATATGACTGCACAAGTTAACTCTGTCCTGCTTCCACACTGAAGATGCTGAGGAAAGTCGAGAAATGGCTCTCAAATAACACGAGAAAAACCGTCACTCACATCTTAGTCACCAGCAAGTTGGACTAGGGGTATGCCCTCTATATCAGGATCAGCAAGCAACTCACTAGAAGACTACAAATCATCCAAATAATTGGCAGCCAGAGTCATCCCCAAACTCCTACACCAACTTCACATCACACCGCACCTCAGGGAAAAATACTGGCTCTCGATACACAAGTGGGGTAAATTCAGCCTCCTCACCCACACATTCAAGGCACTACACAATTCAGGCCCCACCTACCTGAACAGTCAAATCTCCTTCCACCAACCACCCAGGCACCTCCACAGGACTCCTACTTGCATTTGTCCAACACATAGACCGAACCAGATCAGGAGGATGAGCGTTCTCTTATATCTCTCACCTTAAGCATAGAACGATCTCCCAATCTACATCAGAGCCTCCTCTTGTCTTCCTCAATCCTGCAAGAAGCTATTAATCAACCTACCATAGGCAGGGCTAAGCACACACACCTGCTCGGTGCCAGGATACCCTCGCAGGTGATAGTGTGTTTCCAGAAGAGTCAAACTTCATATAACCAACAGACCTGGCAACCTTGGTGGAATTACATACTGTTATTGGGTACAGTCTGCATTGTCTAAAGATGTGGTCATGTAAGATTTGCCATATCATGAATTTTGTTCACTGCATACCATTCAGTGTCTTTTCTTGCCTATTCTGCACAATTTCTCCTGCAAGTTTGTCCAAATCTTTGAGATGTGATGTCAGGGATCTACTTTTATCATTTACAAGCTTTGTGTTACAGGTACAGTTTCATAACATGATCTGGAAATCAAAGATATCGAAGCTCCTCTTTAAAGTGAAGCCAACACTTGAAGTGAGAAGTTTGACAATGTATTAATCTGCAGACAGCATCCAACTATGCTCTGCTGTTTGGCTTGAAGGGGAAATCACAGCTCAGCCACTTCCACAAAACTGATCTGGTGCTGGTGTTATCCTTGCACCAGTGCACAAACAGGCTGTGTGTGCAGCACAGTGCTCCATGCCATAGCACTGAAGCGATTGTGGATGTCCATCCTAGGAGTTGTACTTGAAGCATACTCTTTCAGTACACATTCTATGCAAAGACACCAGTAAAATGGTCTGATGCACTGGAAGTGTGATGTGCACTACACATGCAATGCATCGGTTTCTGTGGGATATCAAAGTATTTCTCCTTTTTTGCACTCCTCTCACTAGGCATTAGGCTTTGACGCACAGTACTGTCAGACTATCGTCGAAGATCAGGTTTTGTGGCCTTACTCCTATTTATATGCCCACTTGACAAAAAGCAAAAATTATGTGGATTGGTCATTATGAAAAGGTCACTTTTCTAGCGCAAAACACCTTTTGTCCTGGAAGGTATATCCCTGCTGCTGCTTTGCACCTGTGTATCGTGCCTGTGCTGGCGCAAACCATTAGTAAATTTGGGCTCACGTTTTGTGCATTTCGAGGTCATTTTCATAGAAGCTCGCTATCTAGTTACTGTGGGCCTGATTCACAGAACTAACTTATGACAAAATCCTAAACTTACTACCATTTTGGTATTCACAGAAGGCACTTACTAATTTCGGTATTCACAGAAGTTAGGAGTCTTAACTTTAGGACTCCTAAATGTCTTCTGTGAATACCGAAAGTCTTAAAGTTAGGATTTTTCTCAGTTTAGGAGTAGTAAAGTAGTTAGGACTCCTAACTTTAGGACTCCTAAATGCCTTCTGTGAATACTGAAAGTACTAAAGTTAGGATTTTTCTCAGTTTAGGAGTAGTAAAGTTAGAAGTCCTAACTTTTCTACTGCTAAACTGAGAAAAATCCTAACTTTTGTGAATACCAAAATGAGTAGGTGCCTTCTGTGAATACCAAAATGAGTAAGTGCCTTCTGTTTATACCAAAATAGTCGTAAGTGTAGGATTTTGTCTTAAGTTAGTTCTGTGAATCGGCCCGCCGTAATTGTGAAATATCAAATTGTTATTTAGTTGTTGACCATAATTCATCATAGGGACACTTCTAGCAAAGGCTGCCAAAGCTAAAGCATGCCTCAAAAGGATCACAGTGAACTGTTTCTCTGATGCTGTACTGCCAAAACCATACCATTCTCCAACACCCACATATTCTCAGACTACTCAATTTGTATGGATGTCAAATATGTATTTTTTTTTTTTTCTTACTTCTGAACTATTTTTTCTACGTTTGTTCTTTTAACATTTTCATTAAGTTCTGCATTTTCTCTCCTTTTTTCCTAATTGTTCTCGCCCCTTCTTGCCCTTTGTATTCTGTCTTCTCTTGCCAGTACCCTATCTCTTTCTTCTCTGTGCCTCTTTCACTCCTTTTCTCCTTGTCTTGCTGTTTAGCACTGCCTTTTCCATCAGTCTTTATTTTTTACTGTTTTCCCTCTGCCACACTTTTTGCTCATTTACACTTTTCTCTATTTCTCTCCAAAAGTGCTAGTTACTTGTCACACTCTTCTTTAACTATCTCATGGCCACTTTGCTCCCCTTCATCACCTCTGTTTCTCTACCCAGCACTCTATGGGCCAGATGGATGAAGCATTTTAACCGTACGTCATTTGCAACAGTTAAAATGCTTTTTGCTATGTATTAATCCCATTTTAGGAGTTGGAAAAATCTAATTTTAGGAGCCGCAAATTATTTTCCAATTCCTACAATGGGATTCCGAATGGATACAAATTCAATGCCTGAATGTGGTGTGTCGTAGGCATTACTTCCAAATACCAAATAGGTATCATGTGCATCAATGTTTTACAACTGAAATCCGTTCACAAAACATTGAAAATTCACCGACCCCTTAATTGGGTTGGCAACTTATCCATTATGGTTTGTTGGTGAGCAGGCTGTGCCAACTTTCAAATAAACAAAAAGTCAACTTTTCTTTTTAAATGCAATCTTGTTTTCTTTAAGTAAAATGGAATGCATTTAAAAAAAGTTTTCTTTACTTGAAAGGCAATCACAGATGTCTGTTGGCCCCATTCACATGATGGACTCTAATCAAAGTGAGTAGCAATGTGTGACCTACTTTTCAATGTTAATGAATTTAACTTCTCATCACATCCGATTAATAAACCCTGACCTCGTGTCCTGCCATCACCACCCGCAAAATCTCTGCTACCATGATGACATTTACTCAGGGGCTCCATCTAAGCCTTGCCCCAGCCACGCCTTCACCAAAGAACTCTTACTGATCAGTAAAGCACTAATACCTGTCAGTCAGTCACACAGCTTTATTCGATCTTTTCAAAACGGATCATAAAAGCACAAGTTATCTAAAAATTCCAACACAATATATACACATATCTACACATTTAAAATAATAATGAAACCGTTGCAGTGATCCAGGTAAATGCATATAAAAACGTTTATGAAAAAAGCAGTTCAGAATTTAAAATTAATTAATTAGTTGTTGCTACTAAAATATCGTCCCACCTTTTTCCTCTTCCCAAAAAAACGAGGCAACAGAACAGCATACAAATGGATCCGGTAGAGATTTTAAAAAGTACATAGCCACCCGGCACTGCCTAAAATTGTGGTACCTCAGGATTGGGAGTATGAATGTTTTCCTTTCCTCTGTATAGGTCTTGCAAAATAATACAATGTGTAGATCTGACTGTACTGCGTAGTTGTTACAGGGACAGGGTAAGAGGTCTGCTAATTTATGTTTATTTTGGGGGTATCCCAGGAGTAACAGGATCATGTTCATGCGGAAACGCCAAAGGATAAATCTGTGTTGCGCATTATTTATGCTTGATAAATACTGAAAACCTTCCCCCGATCTTGGTGGTACCACATCATAAAGAATGGAGGAATGATGAATACGTTTCTTTTCTCTTCGGGCATACTTTGATCTCTTAATGAATAAATCAGTTATTCTTTCCTTTGAAACCCTTTTGCAGGACTCAGGGTCCTGAAATGATTCTCCCATCCCTAACACTTTCAGATGGACCTCTACGTAATGTAACCATCCAATTCTTTTATAATAATCTTATTTACAACAGTCCTTGATAATGGGTTGTGTCAAATCCACTGTAGACCTCCGCCATACTGATAGCCACAACAAGACTGAAGCCAGTCTTATGTTGTCGCTAAATAAGGAAGCCCCAATTCACAGTGTAAAATATGATTTGGGGCTGATTGCGGTATGGACACACGGTTTTTAAAAAAGGAGTCTTCTATTTGTTGTAGCGGTGCAACATTAGCCATATCCCACACTCCTGCCCCATATAGTGCAGCGGACTTTGTTTAAGCTGAATATATATTCTTAATTGCATCCAGTGGGCTGCCTCCCAACTTCGTAGCAAATCTTTTGACAGCGTTAACACTCCTTTGCATGCCCTGGGATCCTGCTGCCACTAAATTAGACCATGATTGGTCTTTATCAAAAAGCACTCCAAGGTATGAAAAGGAGTCGACTGTCTCGATTTTCTTGCCTGCCAACTGGAAATGGGGATGTTTCTCACCTCTTGCGGCTCCAGACACGATTATAAATGATTTCGATTAATTGACCTTTAGGTCAAGGGAGGCCATAAAGGCGGAGTAGGCAGTGATTAGCGTTTGTAGGGCTAAGCCCGATCTGGCCATCAATACTGCGTTGTCAGCGTACGCCAGAACCAGAAGGAGGATACGATCAAATTTAGGCACATCCACCAGTAGAGCAGACAGGGCGGACTCTACCCCGTTCGTATAGATTGAAAAAAGGAACGGGGCAAGCACACAACCCTGTCTTACTCCCTTTTCGACTTTAAAGAGGCGAGTGCACGCCCCCTTCCTGCCATACCTTACACAGGCAGTGGCATTGACGTACAACTGGCGTATGAAACCAATTATTGGTGGATCGATACCCATGCCCTCCATCATGGACCACAAACTTGGGTGTGACACACAGTCAAAGGATGAGGTTAGGTCCATGAAGGCCATGTACAGTTTACCGGCTTTTGCCTTCGTGTATTTCCCTATAGTTAGGGAGAGGTTTAAACACTGATCAACCCTCCCCATTACTCTACGAAACCCGTATTGCGCCTTCTTAAAAATATTGTGCGATTCGGCCCAGTCTTCCAATCTGGCCAAGAGTACCCCTCCCATAAGTTTGGGAGTAGTGTCAAGGAGGGATATGGGACGATAGTTATTTGGGGATCCTCTGTCACCTCTTTTAAAAATGGGCACAATTAGACTCTGGTTCCAAGAGAGAGGCAGGCTACTATCTGGATGCTATTAAAAATGTTTGTAAGTAAAGGTACCCACATATTATAATTCTGCTGAAAGAGGTCAATTGACACTCCATCTGGCCCAGGCACCTTACCTGGGGTGCAGGCTTCCAACGCCTTTCTTATCTCTAATAGGGAGAAAGTTAACCCTCCCTGTAGTAAAATCTCTGGGGAGGATAACAGTGAAGTTGGACAGGTTACTAAACCAAATATTTCTTCATAGTGTCTCACCCATGCCTCTTCCTCTACATGCACATCTAATGTAGGATCCTTGATGTCTTTAAAATGTGGGGCATTCACGATTACCCAGAAATCTTTACTACTGCCTGACATAGCTGCTTCCTCGAGATCTGCCCATGCCTGTGCCCTAAGATCTTTTTCCCTTGACCTCCTCGCTAATTTATAATCTTTGCGTAGTGCACCGATTACAGAGTAATCTCTAGGATGCATATTTAGAGCTTTAACAAGGGCTTTTTTGCTGTTGTGCAGGCTGTATCAAGCCACCCTATTTTGACGGTAGCATTAGCAAACTTAACCCGTGTGAGTGCTTTTTTTACTCTTTCCAAAAGAGCAATAAACTGGGTGACCAAGAGATGAGGTGATGAATTCTCTTCCAGACAGGCTAATATTTCCTCCTTTATTTGAGCTATAATTTCAGGGTCTAAATGTAATCTTTGTGCTTGTGACCACTTCAGCTGATAACCGTTTTTTCTAGACAAATTAACACCTTCTACAACCTTATTGTACTCTTTAGGTTCAGATATGATACGTAGGTAAATAGAGAACATGGCGTGATCACTATAAAAAGAGAATTGGGTACTCGTGTGGACAACTTTCCCAGGTAAATGTGCTGAGGCTAAAATATGGTCTATAATAGACTCTTGGGTACCCCTTCTAAAAGTGGACCCTTGCCCTCCCTCTTCTGATACATTTATTAAGGACAAGTTCCACTTATATATCAAACTATTCAAAACCTCAACATACTCATATGTGTGAAGTGTGAAAAGAGGTTATTGCAGGAGTCTTCTACTCCGCATACCCTAGTGCCATTAAACTTACAAAGATGAGCATTAAAATCCCCCACCCATACAAGATTTGCACTACCCCCATTTTTCACATGGTACAATTTCTCAATCTCTAATGCTAGTGCATTTGCCACTTGCCTCGAGTTCCTCCCAAACTCAATATTGTAAAAATTAACAATTGTCCAGATGCCCTTTTTCCTACTACCCAACTCAAAGATCTAAAAGTGAGTATGCCTAGGACCAACTTCTTTGATTTGAAGTGGTAAAGTATTTGAGAATAGAGTAAGTAAACCCCCCTTCGCCCTTCCAAAGACTGACAGAACAGCTGGGGAATGGAAGGTGCGAAAACCGGAGAAGAAAATTGGTTCTGTAGCCCAAGTCTCTTGAAAAAATGCTACCTCCGTAGATTGCCACTTATTTGTCCATTCGGGATTGGCTATTTTGGAAGCTAGACCTGCCACGGTCCACGATATCATATTAAGTTGGTTCCCTGAATATCAGTCGTACAGGTTGACAAGGGGTGCTCATGTTCCTGAACCCTGGGTGCTAGATTTGCAGCTGTAGTGGCCTCCTCGGAGGGCACTACAGCCTTGGAGATTCGTGGAATCGGTGAAGTCCCCAACTGGGTAACCTCTACAAGGGCCGCAGTAGTTGCCCTACTTAGTAGTTTGGACGGTGATATAGGTAGTCAGTCACATTCCTCCAAGTTCGACAGTGGTGCAAATCTATTATATAGCCTAATCCCATCATTTAAAAGGGGTCCCTCATTCGTTCCAGAGGGCGTTTTCAGTTGTCTGCCCCTGTATTCCCCTCCCATGGTTACACCCTGGCCATTATAAAATAATTCCAGTGGTAAAGGTATTATTTGGGAGTTCCTTTTAGAAAAGCTATGGGAGTTAGCTAAAAGAGAGGCACTTGTGTACGCATTGTCAAAATTAATTACCACACAATCGCCATCAAACGATTTTCTTGAACCCCCCACCCATCCCACTCTCCTGGCCATAATAACTTCATTAGCCAGTTGCCTCCTTCCCCCAACGGTCATATGGACATTTCTTATTAACCAATGAAGACCTTTGTCCATTAATTGTCTTGTGGTTTCGCTTTGATTTTCTCAAAGGGGAGGGACATTTGCCAAAACCAGGGCCAGTGGTGCAGCGGCAGGGGGGAGATGGAGAGTTTGTTGTGGCTGGTTCTTAAGTATTCCAGTGAAGTTCTCAGGTAGCCTTGCCTGGTGCATAACTCCTCTAGCTTCCATTCTAGGTAGTAATTGCTGGCAAGCTAGGTCCCCTTCAGTTAGCCCTTGGCCAGGCTGAGTAACCCTTGTTACATTCATATTCGGGAGGGGGATTAAGGGCTGTGCTGCAGGATTGGAGGAGCCTCCAGGGAGTATAGATGATGTCAATGTCATTATTGAAGATGGAGGCGACCCTCGTGCTTCTATTGATGGTGTTAGTTCAATATTCCTAGGTGCTCTCGTAGAAGCAACATTCAACGGGGGCATACAGGCAAGTAGTAAATAGTTCTGCGCTTACAATTCCCCCAGCCGAGTTTCAATTAAAGACAATTTGGTTAGGATGGGAGCCATTATATCGTTTAGCCTTGTAGAGACTTCTGCCGGTATTTTGGAATTCGTAATTTGCACTTTTGTTTGGACAGTTTTAGTTTTGGGCACACAAGTGGTTTTAGGTTGTTTTGCTTTAACAACTCCCCCTGCTCTGGTCCGCTTAGCTGGTGGAATAGGTGAAGAATCCAATAATGAGCAATTCAAGGGGGAGTGCCCTGTACCTCTGCTTGATGTGCTCCCTGTATTTGAGTTAGAGGACAAAGGACCATGTTGGTCTTGTGTAAAGACTAGAGTATTTAGGGGCAATGGCGTTTGTATCGATTGTGTGTCTGGAATATTATCATTGGGTTGGCAACTTATCCAGTATGGTTTGTTGATGAGCAGGCTGTGCCAACTTTCAAATAAACAAAAAGTCAACTTTTCTTTTTAAATGCAATCCTGTTTTCCTTAAGTAAAATGGGGATGCATTTAAAAAATGTTTTCTTTACTTGAAAGGCAATCACAGATGATCCAGTCTGTTGGCCCCATTCACATGATGGCCTCTAATCAAAGTGAGTAGCAATTTGTGACCAACTTTTGAATATTAATGAATTTAACTTCTCATCACATCTGATTAATAAACCCTGACCTCGTGGCCTGCCATCACCACCCGCAAAATCTCTGCTACCATGTCGACCATTTACTCAGGGGCTCCATCTAAGCCTTGCCCCCACCACGCCGTCGCCAAAGAACACCTGGAAACATGCCACCTTCATACCCCTGCCATTGAAATCATCCACTGGCCCAGCCACGCTTTCCAACTTCAGACTGCTCTCGTTTTCAGAAGCGTAACAAAAGTTAAAGCTATCAGGCCTGAGATCTATGCTGAGGGGGCTGCGGGGGCCTGTGTTATGCCCCTGTCTCCCTCCTACTATACCCGGCAAAGGTCTTAGAGAGAAACTAATAAACCAACACCTCACCAACCATCTCAGCAGCCATGAGCTCCTCGATGCCAAGCAGTCTGGATAAAAACCCAACAGCAGTACAGAAAACACATGTTCTGTACTGTGGAAGGTCAGATTGCAACCCACTCCGAATCTGAAAGTTACGATCTGACCTATTTGTACATAGGTCCATTCAGAAAAATATTTCGTGCTCACAAAAATATTAGTTGCACCCCACAGCCAATATTGTGTTAGCAGTAAATTGTGTATCAGGCCTATTTGTGTCAGGATCTTCTCTCTATGTACTTCTCTTCTCCTACTCCCTAGCTTCCTCCTCCCTTCAATTGTTGTGTGCCCCCATGTTATTTATTTATTATTTATTAATTTGAAGAGTTTTATATAGCGCTGGCTAGACCTGGAGGTATCAGAGCGCTTTACATGAGGAATCATGAGTTACAAAATTACAGACGTTATTGGTGCCTAACATACCAATAGGAAAAGAGAGTGTTACACAGTAGCATGAGTTCTAAAGTAAAACATAACAAAGACAAAACGTTGGAAGGGGCTTAGAGGGGGAGAAGTAATAAAGGGATTGGAAAGACGATCAGATCACCACATCCAGTGTCACGGTGACTGAACAAGTTGAGAGGGGTGGAGGGGACCTGAAGGGAGGGTCAAATAGATAGTCCAGCGACACAGGGCGCAGTGCAGTGGTCGACATTGTCAAGATGGAGGATCCTGGTAATGGGTACCGATGAGAAACACAAAATAGGGGGAGGCAGAAAAAACAATTCAAAAAACAAAAAGGGTGGTAACCCCACAGAGCAGGATTAGGAAGGGGGGTAGTCACAGGATTGAGGAGGGATGAAGGTTGGTGGCAACCTCAAACGAGTCGTCAATGTGAGCTCGCTGGGGGCTGCAGCAGCAGCTTAGTCGCCGTTCTGCAAAACCACACAGTCCGGAGATGTCAGCTCCGGCGCCTAGGCATAAACCCTTGGAGAGGGAGGCTGCAGCTGGAATCCGGGGGGTGCGCTTCCCCAGCCTTGAGGAGGGAAAACAGGCTCAGGGGCTTCGGTTTTTAGAACCACTGAACTTTTGCCACTGCAAGACTCATGCGTCCCAGTCGCCGATCTGGAAGGTGAAGGAGGAGGTCAGCCAGCTGCGGGCAAACCAAGAAATGCATGATATGTCCTGAGGGGCGAAACCCAGCCCATCACCTGCATAGCCACCGACTAAACTCCACCGGAACACCAGCTGCGTAGGGTTTGTTCCATCCTCAGTAGATACTGGATGATTCGTCAGAAGGAGGAGGAGACACAGCGGAGAGGCGAAGAAACACTGTGCCCAATGTATGGATGGGTAGGTGACGGCCGAGGGGGTGATTGATGGCTAGTCCCCCCTATAGCTGCATTCGGGCTCCGTGGGTCGGAAGAATATTAATTGTTTATCAGAGGTTACGAGTAGAATCGCGGGAATCAGAGTGTCGAAGGACTGTTGTCCATTAGAACCCCAGGTGGGAGTAAATATCTGAGGAGGGGGTATATTCAAGGTGATTATCGCCAAAATGCAATCCCTGGCCAGGGAGCTCCCGGCGGGAGCTCCTCACCCATCAGCCATCTTGGAGCCCATGTTCTATTCACTGTAACTTTCCCTTTATTCAGATAAATACTTTTCCACATCTCTTCTCTAATTTTTTACTAATTTGTTTCTCATTTATTTATCCTCTGCTTTTTACCCTACATTACTTTCTTTACCAACTATGCACTGTTCATCCGTGCCGTGGGCCAATCTTCCCTGTCCCCGGCCAATCTTCCCTGTCCCCCTATGTATCTAAATAGATGAAAGAGACATTTTTGGTTCCAGTACTTATGGTCCAAATCACTTCTATGTTTTATAACTCAGCCTGTGATTGGCTAAAACTGTGCATTGGTCTTGTTTTCTTATCCATGGCAACCCCCGGAAACAATGAAATTGGGAACAGAGTTCAGGGCCGGACTGGCTGTCGCAGGCACTGGGTTTTTCCCCAGTGGGCCGGTAGGTTTTGGGCCCATGTGGGGGGCACTTTTATTAACGGGGGCTAGCAATATCAGCCCCCTGAAACAAAATCGTCCGAAATTGGCCCTAGAAAACAGCTTGGCCACACTTTCTCCTTCTTCCCCGCAGGGGCCGGCTGAGCACAGTGGAGTAGCTAGGCCGCAGGCCGCCCGAGGTGGCCCCTCCTGCGGTGGCCTGATTGGAAGAGCGGGGGATGCACACAAGTCATACGGGCGCAGGTGAGAGCGGGGTGGGGGGCTGGCTGCCGCCCCTAAGACTCGTGTTGCCTGGGGTGGTCCACCACCCACTGCCCCCTCCTAGCTATGTCACTGGCTGAGCAGTTTGCCAGGGCTGGTTTCGATTTACAGTCCGGCCCTGACAGAAAGATAGTTAATGTTGGTTAATGTGAGTTAGGGACCAATAACATATCCCTAATCATGTTAGGTTCCAATGGAGCTCAAAGCCCCAAGTACAGGCAAAATGGATGGTCAGTGGCCACTGCAGCTGCATCGATTTCAGTTAAATAACCACCTACAACAAGCAACATACATCTCTAGGTTATGCTAATGGATACCCGCATGGTAAAGAATTTAGAACATTAGCCTGGGGTCTGCTTTTAGCTGGATGAGTACTTTGAATCCCCACCATGATTTTTCTGGCAGAAAAGTTATTACTTCACAGCCCCAACCTTCCTTGCACTCCCATTCATATCATCATTGCCTCCATATTTATCCCCCCCATTCCAGCGACTTCTAACCTCTAAGTACCTTTCAGTCATATCCAACCGTAATACAATTTGTACACCTTTTAGTACTAGAGTGATGGCAAATTAAAATGTGTTCCTCTGCAAAAGTTGGGTTTTCTTCAAAACTTTGCAAGTTTTGCAACCTATGCGATGGTTGCAAAGTTTAAACTGTGAAGAAACATAGCAACCTTCACAACATTCGAAGTCTTAACACTTGGTAGGCAAATTTTACATTTTGCCCCCTTCCCATTGCCACCTTTGTGCCCCCTTCTGAAAAATCAAAATATATTATTGTATATAATTGCATAGTTGTCTATCTAATCCCATATTCTATACTCATTATATACGCCAATCAGTGCCCAGCTCATATTAGCTCAATTCTTCACAATGTCTCTTTCAGCATCAGCTTCATATTTCCATTTCATGCCCTATCTTTATTATATTAAAGGCTACTATTTACACTCAAACACCACCCTAGTTTAGAAGGCCTACAAACAAAACGTCCATCCTTTCTTCTGTGATAACCCACCAGGTTTTAGAACATTGACTTTGTTCAGATGTGAAAGTTTTCACCACACCCAAGGAAAAATAAATGGATAACTAAAAACGGACTCGTAGAATTGACCGTGAAATGAAAGGTAAAACCAAACACATAACCAACAAATTTAGCTCCGGTATATGAAGCAAGGATTTAGCATTAGAAAAATAAATCTCTATTAAATATGATGTTATTGAGATCTTGCTGCAGACAGCATTTTATACAACACTACACAGAATGGGTTTCCTGTCAGCCAGTGCTCTTCATTAGAGGAATTTCTTGTCAATCTGAGTTCCCTGCTCTTTATTGGATGACTTTCCTCCCTAATTTGTGTTTGTCCTGACCCTAGATAAAAGCTTATTTACCCTTGCATTTGGGTGTATATGGCAAAGCCTTCCACTGACGACGTCATGACTTTTAAAAATGTAATTTGTCTTAGCCCTTCATCGAAGTGCACTCTTTCTCTTGTTTCCTGCTCAATCGCACTATCTGAACCCTAGTACTCACTCATGACGCTCATTTGCAGTGCATCAGGTACCATATGGTGGCCGTTATCGTGCCCTGGATGCTCTCATGCCCCTCTTTTGGCTGTAAAGTTGACAACATTATGGTATACTGGAATCTGTTACCAGTACCTACTGGACTTTTACAATGCCCTGAACAGTGTTGTTGTCTTGAAATGCTTTGTTTATTTTATTTTGTAAAAGTAGGGAAGATGTGTGGTGTACATTATCTGTGGGGTGCAGATGTGCTCCACATTCTGTGTGCCACATTCTATGTATAGTGCATATATATTGGATGCTTAGACTGCTTCATATGATCAATAGATGCTACAAACTATAGACTAGTCTAGAGGTCTATAGGAATTGCATTCTCCAACTAGGAAACCTCCCACTTCAAAAATGCTTAGTCACATTTTCTCATTGAGGGCTTGTGTTAGAAATGGGGTCTCTAGTTGGCAATGGATGGTACCTTTGTCCAAGTAGGGACCCTCTTTCCTAGTAAGGGTAAGGGGGATACACTTCTAAAATAACCCCTGCGCACCCCCTTGGTAGCTTTGCATGAGCAGACAGGCTTATCTCAGAGGCAGTGTGTAAAGCATTTGTGCACACATACATTAATACAGTGAAAACACTACAAATGGACACCATACCAGTTTAGAAAAATAAATATTCTTCCTCTAAACCAAACAAGACCAAAATGACAAAAATCCACAATACAGTAATTAAAATGAAATCCTTAGGAGGCAAAAATAGTTCTTTCCATAGCAAACTATAGATGCAACACTTCCAACACAAAGTACCTTGGATGCATCACACTCATAAACAAGAACAGCTGCAGTGGAAGTGATGCGTTGGTTCCTTATGCAATGGGAAGGTGATGCGTTCCTTCCTTCAGGGAAGGTGATGTGTTGGTTCCTTACTGTGCGGGAAGGTGATGCGTCAGTTTCTTACTGTGCGGGGAGGTGATGGGTCATTTTCTTACTGCGGCCCCGGCGTTCTTGTAGACTTGGCATCCCAGTGACATGCGTGGGGATCGGGGATGCAAAGGTTCTCGATGTGGTGGCAATGGCGCAGCATTGGTCTCTCCAGCCGCAGTCCCACGATGCGTTGGTTCTTGCAGCCACACAGCAGGGCCTGTGTGGGAACAGATGCAGTGATCTCAGACTTCAGAGCTCGTGCAGAGGATTCAGCGTGCACTGCAACGATGTTTCGGAAATGGGTGCGGATGCATCACGCTTCTCTTTGTTGCATCTCTTTTCCAGCTCCAAGCAGCAGGAACAACCTCCAGAGGTGAAATACAGCAACAGGCACCTCTTGGTCAGAACAGCCAGCAAGGAAGTTCACGGAAGCTGGTAGTAAAGTCTTTGTGTCCCTGAGACTTCGGAACAGGAGGCAAACTCTACTTCAAGCCCTTGGAGATCTTCTTCAAGCAGGATACACAACACACTGCAAAGTCTTTATCCTCTACTTGGCAGAAACAGCCAATGCAGGCCAACCCCAGGAAGCACACAGCAATGGAGCAGTACTTCTTCAGCTTTCCCAGCTCTTTTCCTTGGCAGAGGTTCCTTTTTGAGTCCAGAAGTAATCTAAAGTTCTGGTGTCTGGGTCCCAATATTTATACTTAATTTCTCTTTATTTTCTTGTGTCAGAAAGGCTCTGTGTTCTCTGGCCTAGCTTCCCAGCAGGAGGTGGAAATAGCATTTTATCCCTCACCTCTAAATGCAGCCCAGGTCTATTCAGCCAAGCCCTGACTCATTCATGAAAAGCAGGACACACCTCAACCCTCCAGTGGCTGTCTTAGAGAATGCACATACCCAGCCCCTGTCACTCCAAAGCCAGACAGTCAATCCACAAACCAGCAGAGGCATACAGGATGGCTTAGCAAGAAAATACCTACTTTCTAGAAGTGGCACTTTTAAACTCACAATATAAAAATCATCTTTACTAAAAGATACAATTTTTTAACCTCTTCGCCGCTGTGGACAATCCTGAAAAAAGTTACATGTGCGCGGTTCGGACGGCCCCCTGGTCGTCCTCCGAACATGCCCACCGTGAAATCAGACGGCCCCGGTCTTCCGACGCATGGAAAAGGATATTCGGAGTTCAGGCATACTGAACTCCATCTTTCTATTTTTTTCCCAATGGGAAGTTAACCTTAAAAGATGTTATAAATAAACTGCCATTCCATGCTAAGGGACAGATAGCCTTTTAATAGTGAAAAAGGAAATGCACTATACCTTAATATCAGTATGATTTTATAATATATCAGTCACACCTTTGCATTTAACAGTGTCGGTGTTATTTGTTTTGTCATTAATGGTAAGTATTTATTCTCTATAAATCATTGATTGATACCCCTACATTACTATAGACAAATTTAGTTGAAAAGTAATTGTCTCTGTCTGTATACTGTCACAATTCCCCTGGTTCTGCATGACACTGGGATACCTCATTGATAAAAAGGATCTAAAGGGGCAAGCGCTGGCCTGCGAGGGTTCTTTTCTTTGAGTAAATCATAAACCCACTGTGTCATGTCAGATGCGCTTGCATACAGAGAGGGGTACATTGCTGGGCACATACAAGGGCAGGATGACACTTCCTTTTTAGGAGCAGCTGTCATCCCACTTGACATTGCATTAAATGATAAATTGAATAAATTAGAAAAACTAGTAAAAAAGATGGTCAGAACTAACCCTGGGCAAAGCACTACGCTACACTTACGTCGTTTGTGAAGTTTGCGCTACTTCGCACTAATCGAATTGCATGTAGCACAGTGCAAACACACATACGGTAGCGTAGCGTAGCGCAGCGGTCATTTTTTGCTTGCTTGCGGTCCTCAACGTCAAGTTGGCGACTGTGAGCAAGCAAAATGGCATCCCGGCAAGACTTTTTCCTCATTCGCGATCAGCAACATCAAGTTGCCGATCGTGAGCGTGGAAAATAAACCTCCTGACGAGATTCTCAATGCGGGGAGGTCAGGTTTCTCATTGCGAGTGGTCGCGTATGCTCACGACTGCTCAGGATGAGAAACTACCAGTCCGCGTTGAGAAAGCTGCTGCTCGAGTAGAAATCTACTCGAGCAGCAGAAAACGACCGCTGGCACTGTTCAAGATGCAGTTTGCACTGCTTGCACAGTGCTGACAAGCATCCTGCACTGTGCATTCAGTGCAAACAGCATTTTGCACAGTGCACTACGCAGTTCGCGTAGCTATGCATAGCTGGCGTAGTGCGAAGTGCACTTCGTGTAGCTACGCGTATCGCTACTTTGCGAACTACGCCCAGGGGTCAGAATCAGACTACATGGCCATATGTTAACCAAGTACCACCAGAATGATGTTTGCCTGGTGGTACTTGGTTAACATATGGCCATGTAGTCTGATTCTGACCCCTGGGCGTAGTTCGCAAAGTAGCGCTAGGCATAGGTAGGCTCCAGGTCAAGAACGAACTTGCTATCCTTATAGATATTCCCAAATTTTGGGTAAATTCTAGTTTCGTATTGATGCCACCACTGATGATATCGCCCATGGATTTGTGGTGTTCTATATTAGATAAAGCAATTTTTCCATGCAAGAAGCACTTTCTTGCTCTTTAGTGAAATTGGACTTGGATGGAATGGTCTCATCCATTCATCAAGGTATAAAGCTTTTAAAGCCTTCGTCCACTCCTATTCGTACTCGCATATGGGACATGTCTATCATGCCTGATTGGCACTGTTTTTTACAACACACGCTGCTTTAGTACAACACAGGTATCTATTGACTTGAGATGAAAGTGTGTGATCCCAACTTTCGCAGTATTTACTACCTTATAATAACAGGTGAGATTAATGTCTGTGACTCCACCTGTTCAAATTGCTTTAGGCTCGCCAACACACTGACACTCATTTTATATATTTTTATCATGCAGGCTGTCAATATAATGTTTATCGTCCTGAGTTCAGTCCTCATGGTGATGATTTACCGCCACATTTGTTATTTAGGGGTCGAAATACCATACCCGATTAGACATATCCATGCTGGAATGAATAGCTTATGTCTTATTATGGATAATTAGTTTTTATGTAATGTATCAGGTACACTTGTATGCAATTTTTCTATGTTGTGAAGCAGAACTGAGTTTTTAAATATCGATATGTGTATCATCTTATACGATATATGATTTTAATATAACAGTGAAACTTTTTCATTTAACAGTGATGGTGTTATTTGTTTTGTCATTTATGGTCAGTATTTATTTTCTGTAAATCATAGTTTGATAGCCCTAAATCACTGTGGATACATTTAGTTAAAAAACAATTGTCTCTTCCATGGCTGAACCTCTGTCTGTATACTGTAACAATTTCCCAGGTTCTGCATAATACTGGTATACCTTATTGATATTTATGGTCATGCTGGAACCTGCAGCATCATGATTGTCTAGTAGGGGAGTCTGTGAGCCTGGTGGCTGCCGGGAGCCAGGAAAGCAGGGAGGACGGAGGGGTGGAGGTGGTTGGCGATCTGCGATCAGCAGATATGTCTTCTTCTTTTCTTTTTTTTTCTTTTTTCTAACCCCATGACCGGTCCCTACCAGCTGCCACTGCACTTATGCAATTCAATTCCTCTGTTAATGGACACAGTCTTAAGGCTCGAAAAAGCAATATCCACAAAGTAAAAAGCACTTAAAAGTATTAAAAGCAAAATAAATGATCAGGAACAAATGATTGGCTACAGGAAATATCTCTAAATTTCACAATGGGGTGAGTGATGTACAAAGTCAGAGCGAGGGAGGAGCTTGTTATCAAATGTGAGGCCAGTACCTAGAATTATGTGATGAGTAAATGTAGTTGCCTTGAAATAAGGGTATGTGCAACGAGAAGCCTCCTGAAGGAGAAAATCACTGCTTAGTATCTTGTTTTCAGAGACGGAGTAAAAAATATCTGTTCCCTTTACACAGTATGCAATGAATAGCAAATCAATAGCAGATAGTATCTAATATATGGCATACTTCTATGTATATCCAACAACAAGGGCGAGTAGTTTGTTTACCTAACATTTGACCCTTTAGAGTCTCTCACTTACAGAAATGCAGGGGGAAACCTTCAAGGTTTTTATAGAACCCTCACTCACCAACCTAGTTGGTATAATGCTTCATCATTAGGTTCCCATTATGGAAGCCGAATGCCTCCAAGGTGTGAATCTGATGCATTTGAGCTTTCCAACAAACCCTCAAACTCATCCCATTTAACTCAGGTGCAACTTATTTCTACTCATCGGTTGTGCCCATAGCACTGCAAGTCACACATTCACACACCACACTGCCCCTGAATCAGTGAAAAGAAAGGCGAGCTGCCGGTTAGCTGGGTACCTCAATAACCTAAATTCTAAATCCTATTACCTACTGGCGGTCGCCAGTAGGTATATATAGTTAGGATTTTTTCCCTATGGGATTTTTGAAAATTCTATGTCTAATAACTTTGGCGTTTGTGGACGGAATTGGCTGAAATTTTCTGGAAAATGGAACATTTTGTTTCTGAGCAGCCCTTGGAAATTTGGGGGGGTTTCGTCAAGGGGGGGCCGAGAAAAAAGGGGGGTCCCAAAACGTGTTTTTAACATTGAGTTTTCCATAGGGCGGTTGGCCTCACTTTTAGCCCGAACGGCTGAATGGATTTGCATGAAACTTGGCAAAATTGTAGGGACTGGTAGCCCGATGTGCCTTTTCTAGGTCTCAATATATGTGCTCCAGTGGATTTTGAGAAATTAACGTTTAAAAAAAGATATATATCTGTAAGCGCGCTCCGGGCAGCGCTCCGGTCCGCGGACCTTAAGCGTACCGGAACTTCGCGTAGCTAAGCTGATTGGCTCTCCGGTGTCTGTCAACATTCTAAACAGTCCGGAGCGGCCGCCATCTTGTCTCTCGGTAGGATTGAGAGACAAGAGGAGGCCAAAACAAAGGCGAAAATGACCATAAGGGGGCATACTAGATCCTCCCTGACCCCCTAGGTTTAATGTGGAGGTTTTAAAAGGGCCCCGCGGGGCAAAAAAAACAAAACATTTTTTTGTTTTTTTTGCGTGGGGAGCGCCCGGTCCGCGAACCGGGAAGCGTTCTGGGCAGCGTACTGCAATGAAAAATGAATGATAGACTTTTCAAATGCTGTATGTTAATTGATTGTTGTTTTTGTTGATTATTTTTTATTTTCTTTATTTTTTAAGCATTTTTTTTTAATGTGATTGTGTTTCATAATTTATTAAACTTTCTAACATTTCATTGTCAGAAATTTCATAATTATCATGGAATATACATTGTAGTCTCTGAGGGTGTAAAATGTCCTCATTTGCAAGGAGGTTATCTACTGCTTGTACACATTGCAGTAGTTCATTGTCCCAAGTTTCATCGAAAAATTCAATGTCAATTTGATCAATTGTATCAATCAATTCTTGGCTGCTCTCTTGCAGGTCCATTTCAAAAGAAACTTGGTTTTCGCCTTCCATTTTGCCTGAAATTTGGATTAAAAAAATATATATTAGTAGAGATAGGGCAATGTTGGGAATAATTTTAGATAGGCATTTTTTATCAGTGAATTTATCTTTGGGCAGTGTATAGTATCAGAGTGGAAGTAGGAATATAAAAAAGTGTATGTGATTTAACGTAAGTAAATTCATAATTATACAAGAGAAGCCTAACTACATCCATAACTATAACAGAGAAGTCTCTCTAAATCTATAACTACTACAGAGGGATAGTATATATCTATCAGAAAAAGTTTACCATATTAACTTATAGTGCACAATATACTTCAGTTTTAAAAATAAAAACTTACCTTTAGAAAGAAGTTGAAGGAATTAGTGAAAATACTATTGAAATGTACAGCAAGAAGTAGTCAAAATGGCTGTGTTTTCTTCTCTTCCTTTATATATATAACCAATGAAATGTCAGGTAAAAAAAATAGAAAATGAAAGTAACATTTTCATTGGTTGTCAATTCCAACACTTCAGATGTGTTTTGTGAAGTAATTTACCTCAGGGTATTTAGAGAGGTCTACAGGCTAAATGACTAAATGGAATTCCAATCAAATTTGTGAAAATGGTAGGGATTGGTATGTAGTATGAGCTAATCTATATTTGGTGAAATTGTCTCCAGTGGCTTTTCTGTGAACTACTTTCCCACCTTTTTTGATGGTGCGCTTCCCAGAGAGCGACCCGGTACGCGAACCGTTGAGCGCCCCGGTTCGCGAACCTTAAGCGTTCCGGGAGTCCACCATTTTGTGTTTCGGTCAAATTAAGATACAAGATGGAGGGCAAATAATGTTCAGAATGGGTAGAAGGGGGCACGGTAGAGTTATCTTGACCCCCTAGGTTTTCTGAGGGTGGCTGAGGAGGCTTATATGTGCGGAAAAAAACAATTTTAAAAAAAATTTCGCGAGGTTAGCTCCCGGTTCGCGTACCGGGTAGCGCCCCAGGGAGCGTACTTTGTTGGAAATTAGTGAAAAATGTTAGAGTAAAATAATAATTGTGAGTGATCAGATGTAGGGTAGCTCTGAGAAGAGCTTTTGGGTTTATGGTACATTTAGGTACTTATAAGTAGGTACCAATGCACATTCTTAAATTCAGAGTGAAAACTCTGTTGCCCTCATCTGAGAAGTGAACTCCATCTCCTCTGTAGATATCTTGCATGTAGTAACGCAAGTTATTGTTGTACAGGGAGCCCATTCCATGGTCTCTCATGTAAGCTGAAACAGATTTGTTTACATGCTTCCTCGACTTCTCAATTTGTGTACAAAATTGGTTTGACCACCTCCATTTCTGTCTTTGGCATATATTTGAATATACCAAGGCAGTCTGAGGAAAAAGTGCCATTAATTGCTCAAAGGTGTCCTTTAAAAGCATTTCCAGACCTACACCACTCAAAGTGCCCAAGTCATTACCTCCACAGTGCACAATTAACAGGTCAGGTTTGGGCAAATGCATAAAGGTTTTCACCAATGGTATCAATTGGTGACATTTTAATCCTCTGTGGCCAAACCACTTAATTTCCACATCTTGTAAATTGAGGTTAGGTAATTTCCTGTTTTCAACGTACCTTTGAGCCCAGTGAATATAACTATGTCCAACAATCCAGACAGAAAACATGGTGAGAGAAGGTTCTCCTGCAGTCAGATGAAGTGTGGCAATGAAATGGCAGTTGAAAAAATGAGAGTTTAAAATGAAAAAAACTGTGGAGTTTCTGTGTTCATGAAGCAGTAACAGTGATTGGTGGATTTTGATTGCTGAAAACAGAAAGTTAGGGTGCACGGATGTGTTCTTTGAAAGATGTATTTTGAATGGTCAATAAAAAATCATTAAATGAAAGAATGCACTGGATATGCAGGTGCACTGAGAGTTCAGAGTTCAATTGCAACAAAGTTGTGTGAACTTGCAAACACCAGAAGTCTTCCAAGAGGTGGTTGCCATGCAGAAAAGACAGAAAGGGCAGAGGGGGGAAGGGTTTTCATTTGAAAAAAAGTGAGGGAAGAGTTTTGATTGGGTGACATGAGAAATATGTGTGAAGAATTACAGCATTTCTGTGCTTTTGATAGCTGCAGACTCTGGAGTGCATACCTTTTGCTCTGCTGAAGACAAATTGGTGTGTTTCTGAGACTGTTTTCAAACTCAAAGTATTTGCTAAGGTGAGAAAATATTTCTTTAATTTAGAGAATAGTGTGCTTTAAGGAGAAAATTATGAATTATGTGGCGCAAATTGCTTGTAAATATGCTCCCACCTGTGCATGGAAAATTTAGATTTTGAATGTTTGTGTTACATAGCCATGTTAAAAGTGACCCAACCATGCAGGAAAGGCAATCAAAAAACGCTTTTATGTGTCTTAAGGACATTTTAAGTAATTTTCCCATGTGCAGTGTTTTGAAATTATGATTTGAAAATCGTTTTTGAGGTAAAGGAATTGTTTTTAAATTTATGACAAGGACATAATGGTGTATGCTTCTTTATAAGGCAATTGACTGTCCCTGACTTTTCTCTGTGGCGCAAATTGCTTGTAAATATGCTCCCACCTGTGCATGGTAAATTTAGATTTTAAATGTTTGTGTTACATAGCCATGTTAAAAGTGACCCAACCATGCTGGAAAGGCAATCAAAAAACGCTTTCATGTGTCTTAAGGACATTTTAAGTCATTTTCCCATGTGCAGTGTTTTGAAATTATGATTTGAAAATCGTTTTTGGGGAAAAGGAATTGTTTTTAAATTTATGGCAAGGACATAATGGTGTATGCTTCTTTATAAGGCAATTGACTGTCCCTGATGTTATTTTTCCCATTTTAGTGTAAGACCTTTGTCTGTGGCGCAAATTGCTTGTAAATATGCTCCCACCTGTGCATGGCAAATTTAGATTTTGAATGTTTGTGTTACATAGCCATGTTAAAAGTGATACAAACATGCTGCAAAGGCAATCAAAAAACGCTTTTGTGTGTCTTAAGGACATTTTAAGTAATTTTCCCATGTGCAGTGTTTTGAAATTATGATTTGAAAATCGTTTTTGAGGTAAAGGAATGTTGTTAAAATTTATGTGTGCCATATGCCCCCAAATTTCTTTTTTAGGGGTGCAGCAGGGTGTTATTGAGACACCCCTGCAGCTTTGGAAAAATTCCTAATTTGCGATGAGCAAATTGTTAATCGCAAATTGCACCTTCATTTATATGAGCCTCCTAGCCCATGGAAATGAATGGGTAATTTGCAATTAGCAATTTGCTCATCGCAAATTTGGAATGGTAAAGAATCGCTATTTATTCCTTAAAATTCGCTATTTTGGAAATGCAAAATAGTTATATGATACATATGGCGGTTGATGTCTAAGAAGATAAGAAGCTTAGGGATACATTTATGATGACTGGCGCAATGAAGTTGACATCACTTACTTCATTGGTAGAGCTTTACATGTATTATGTCCTCTGTATTCTTCATCAAGCGTAACTTTAATCTGCAATCCTGAGTAGGCCTCACCTTAAACAAACCTCTGGATAGGCCACATCTTATTGTCATCCTGAATTAATCATTTAAAATGCTAGGGACAGATTTATGATAGGTGTATGCCTCTTTTGCGCCACTTAGAAAACACTGTCCATGGGGAAATGACTTAAAATGTCCTTAAGACACATGAATGTGTTTTTTTAAAACGTTTGCAATTTTTTTGGGTCACTTTTAACATGGTTATGTGACTCAAACAGTCAAAATCTAAATTCGCCATGCTCAGGTGGGAGCATATTTACAAGGAATGTGCTCCATGGGGAAAGGTCTTATAATGTAATATGGGAAAAATGACATCAGAGACACTGAAATGCCTTATAGAGAAGCATACACCATTATGTCCTTGTCATAAATTTGCAAACCATTACTTTTCCCCAAAAACGATTTTCAAATCATAATTTCAAAACACTGCTCATATGGAAATGACTTAAAATGTCCTTAATTCAAAATTTGCTATTCCTTATTTTGCGATTGCACTGAAGGATTTGCAAATTTTACGATTCCTTAAATGCAATGTATCAAACAAAAAATATGTAAAAAACGATATTAAGGATTTGGAAACTACCACCAACTTCTAGTTTGTGGTAATTTGCGAATTCTTTTCAAAAAGCTTTTTTTAAAAAAAACAAAAGGTCCCATATGACGCCAACACATGCCCTTAGGGCATGTAGGTGTGCCATATGCCCCCAAATTTATTTTTCAGGGGTGCAGCAGGGTGTTCTTGAGATACCCCTGCACGCTTGAAAAAATTCCTAATTTGTGATGAGCAAATTGCCAATCACAAATTAAACCTTCATTCCTATGAGCCTCCTAGCCCATGGAAATGAATGGGTAACTTGCAATTAGCAATTTGCTCATCGCAAATTAGGAATGGTAAAGAATCGCTATTTATTCCTTAAAATTCGCTATTTAGGAAATGCAAAATATTTTGATGATACATATGGCAGTTCATCTCTAACAAGATAAGAAGCTTAGGGATAGATTTATGATGACTGGCGCATCACCAGGGATGTGCCAGTCATCTTGCGCCGCTGTTCCGCCACCCATGGTGTGCTGCATTTACAATGCGGCGCAGCATGGGGCAAAAACGGCACAGATGCTTGACGCATCTGTGCCGTTAAGGTGGCGCATTGCTGGAGTTGTATCGCAAGTGCGATGCAGCTCCAGCAAGGCTCAGGGGTGCACCATCTCCACAATGTTGCGTCAAGACCTATGCCTGCTTCAAGCAGGCGCAGGGTTTTGACGCAGGTTTCTCCTATCTGATTGTAAATGCGGCACACCATGGGTGGCAGAGCAGTGGTGCACGTTAACTGGTGCATGCCTGGGGATGTGCCATTTAACATAAATCTGCCCCTTTACATTTAAGTATGTGCAGGGGACACAGAGTCGGTGAGGCTTATCCAAGGTTAAGAAGAGATGAGTCCTGTTCAGTGAAAAATTAGACATAGGCTTCACCTGCTCAGCATCGCTGGACATGGCTAAATAATAGCTGCAAAATGTTACTCTTGTTAAACAATTTTACTATTATAATCTGTGAGATTTGTCTCTTACTCTGCAACATCTCATTGTTGTTATCTTTCTTTAAAGATAAAGACAACCTCAACATGAGCGACAATCTGCAATCAGTTGATTTTGACCTCATCATTGAACTTGTAATTGAAACATCAGTGGATGTTGATCCCTTGGATGATTTAAATCCTGAGGATGAAGAAGAGCGTGATGAGGATGCAGATTTGTCCGAATTATATGATATAGGATGGGAAGCTGACCTGCTTGAGCCTTTGGAAATATAAACATTTATTTTTAAAATTTATAATTAATAAAAAGTAAAAAGGTAAACCGTTTAATTTAAAAATAAAGACACCTTCAAAAGCAGGTTATGTGTAGTGTCTTCAATAAAATATTAAAATATGCTCATAAAATTAGATCAGATTCACATATAAAATAGCATAGGTAACATAAATATAAATGTCATTTCTTTTCTGGTATTTCTGTATTGTAAATTTGCCAACGACTAAAAAATCTTCTAATTAAAATGTCAAGTAGTGTGTTAAGTTTTTGATCACTGTTACTGATTTACTGTTTGGTAATAATGGTTAATAACATTATTTATTATATTTTTCCACAGATTCAACTGCAGATCATTTCAAGATTTCACCATGCCTACAATAGAAAGACAGAGAAAGGCTGCAAAACGTCAAAGACAGCAGGTGAAAAAAAATACGCAGCAGTCCTCTAACAAAAAGATTTGTCAAGTCACGAAGAAAGCACCGGGTAAGAGCACAAAACAATTTATAAGAAATATGTGTAGTAAAAAAAATATTACTACAGAAAATGTTTCAGTCCATAAAACGAGAAGGAAATCAAATGGAAAGGAAAGGCCAATGAAAAATGTTACTGCTAGAGCAAGAGATAACTCTGTGCATGATAGTAGAAGGAAACAACAGTTTAGGGAGATTCGTAAACGAATGTTCCGGAACAGGATAATTGGCAATTTGTTAAAAAATATTAAGAAAGGTCAACAGAAACTGGTTTTTTATAAGACAAAAAAAAAAGTTGAGAAAGTTATTGATCAGGCATTTGAAATTAAACGTAAGTTATTTATTTTGATAATCAATAGAATTAGGAAGCTAAACAAGGCAATTTTTGATTTCAAAAGAAATAGTAGATGGAAGAGAATAGTTAATCGTAGTAATTTTTGTGAAGTTTTTTCTGGAGAATGGATGCATAGTTCAAGCTGTGAGGCATTTTTTAATGAGGAGAGTTATTTCCAGGATAATTATTTGGTGCATGCAGTTGACACCAGTGGTCGTGCTTATGAAGTGAAAGATGGTTGTCCAGTTGAAAAAGAAAAACTTGTGACAACAGAGGCACAAGAGGTGTTAGGTAATGAGGTTTTAGGAAGACGTGCTAAGGGTCCTGTGTACACCTGGAAGTGTAGTAGTATTTGCAGTGTGCGACAGGATTCCATCAATTTGCTTTGTGATTTTGTACGGTCATTTAATAAGAAAAGTTTGAAGCAGAAAATGATGTTGTTGCAAGAATTAGATCCTTGCAGAGTAAGAGAAGTGACAGGTTTGCATGGACATTCACTGGCTTGTCTTTCCAGGAGAGTATGCCAGAGTGTTTTTCATCATTTCAGGATGCTAGCAGTGCATCATAACAAAGTGAGGAAATTAGTTAGAATGTTGTATTATGCTAAGAGTCCAGCATTTATGCTTAAACAATTATGCGCTGCTCTTTTGCATGGTTCTGAAATAGATGTGAAGAATATATGTGAAGAAATTGAGTTTTGTTACTTTGGAAGTAAAGAGGAGAATGTTGAAATTGAGCAAGAAGAAGAGGGTCATGTGGAAGATAGTGTACAGGTTTCCAGTACAGATAATTTCCAGAGGGAAATTGCGACGTTTGAGGTGAAATCAAGTGAGAGGCCTAATTTCACTTGTGTGTGTTGTCGACGCACTTATTATAAGAATCAGACTAAGTTAGTGGATTTATATGCAAAAAGTGAAAGGGAATATAATAGTGAATGGAAGGATTTTGCAACATACTTGATGGTAGAAAATTGTTTTGATTTGGGATTGGATCAACGTGTGTGTACTTATTGTTGTTGCAAATTAAATCAAAACCAGATGCCTGCTAGAGCAGTTCATAATAATCTGGAATTGGTTGAGATTCCTTCTGAATTGAAGGATTTAAATACTTATGAATCTATTTTGATTCAAAGTATCCATCCCTTTCAGGCTATTGTAAGAATGGAGCCAAAGACAGGGAAATTGCCTCCATCAGATTTACAGAGAGGATTAAAGGGAAGAGTTGTTTATTTGCCTCTAGATTTGAAGAAAAACATTAACACAATTGGAGTAGAAAAAGTGGAAGAGGAACCTCTGGTTATCTTAGTTAATGGGGTTCCGACAAAGAATAAGAAAATATGGCAAGATTTAGTAGATGTTAGGAAAGTTAAAAAGGCAACATTGTATTTGAAAAAAAATAATAAATACTATAAGAATGTATATGTTGCAGAAGAGGAAGTAAGTGAGGAAGAGGATAGCGATTTGTGTGCTGGTCAAATTGAGAAAGTAGAACCCTCTACTAGTGAAGAAATATATGAACATTATAGTGTTCATCCTTTGCATTCCAAGGAAGTCATGGGGAATGCTATTGAGTTGTTTCAAATGAAACAAGCCAAAGGGAGTCCCATTAGTGTTTGGGAGGAAAGTTTGGAAGCTCGGTGTTTCCCACAGCTTTTTCCAACAGGTCAGGGAGGAAGATATGATGAGCGACCTCATCAAATTCCTGCTTCTGAATACCGGACTTTGCGATTGTATGCAGGAGATGCTAGGTTTCGACAATGCATTCCTTATTTGTTTCATCTCCTGTTTGAAAGCGATCTGTCTGGACTGTCATATGCAGTGAACCACATCTTGAAAAGTGGTATACACATGCAAAACATCTCGGCAAGTGACTTTATGGATAAAGTCAATGTCCAAGACAGTATTTTGGATTCTCACCTGATTAATCTCATGGCGTGTCAGCGTGGTACTAATGAGTACTGGTACCGTCGTCATGGTGATTTAAAATGTATGCTGAGGAACTTAGGTACTCCCACATGGTTCCTCACTCTGAGCTGTGCCGAGTATGGCTGGGAAGACTTACTTGAATTTCTACGAGAGGCAAATGCTAACGTAGATAACATCGAATTCAAGACACCTGGAGAACTGTGCTCTTTGGATCCAGTCAATGTATGTAGGTACTTCAATCATAGATTTGAAGCTATGATGTCTTTCATCATGAATAAGAAGAATCCACCTCTTGGAGAGGTGTTGGATTTCTTCTGGAGAAAGGAGTACCAAGCAAGAGGTGCTCCTCATATACATATGTTGCTGTGGATCAAGGATGCACCTAAATTTGGAACGGATCCAGAAGACTCAGTGATGAGTTTCATCCAACAGTATTCTACGTGTGCTGTTCCAAACGCAAAGGAGAAGAAAAGCCTAAGAGAAAAAGTTCTGCGTTTCCAAAGCCATCGATGTGGAAAGTACTGCCGTCGTAAATTCCGAAACAAGGACAAGTTCTACACTAAATGTCGTTTCGGCTTTCCACGACCGGTGATTTCTAAAGGAAGAGTAAACAGTTTGATGTCTTCGCTGCGACACAATGTCATGAAGAAATCACCTAAAAACACTTACAATTTGAAGAGGAACCAAGAGTCCAAGTACATCAACGACTACAACCCGGTGATTTTGTCCATGTGGAATGCTAACATGGATATACAGTTTGTGGCTGATAACTGTATGGCTGTGGCTCGGTATGTGACGTCTTACATCACCAAAAAAGAGAAGACAGAATTGAAGGATATGTGGGAGGACATTTCCCATGAAAAGAGCCTCAGCAAGAAGTTGTACAGTTTCAGTCTGAAGATGTTGTCGCATCGAGAAATCGGAGCGTACGAATGTTCTGACCGGTTGTCTTCAGCAAGTCTCTATGCCAAGTCCAGGAGTATCGTTTGGGCGAGTCTTGGTCTTGCAGCAACGCGTAATCGAGTTCTCAAACCTGTGCGGGAAATTGAGTATTTGGCGGAAAAGGAGCCAAACAGTACCGACATTTTGAAGACAAACATGTTGGATACATATTATCCAAATCGAAGCAGTCACCTCGAGAATGTTTGTCTGTATGAGGTTCTGCAAAATTACATATTCAAGAGGAACATCAAAGAAGATACTGAGAAAGGAGTGTATGCTGTAATAGGAAGTGAGGGATGTCTGGTCAAGCAAAGAAAATGCCACTTGGTAAACCATCGAAAATTGAGTGGTGAATCTCCTGAAAAAAAGGAGTTTTTCTATTTAGCACTTTTGCAACTTTTCAAGCCTTGGCGTGCAGAAGAGGAACTGCTTGGAGATTTCCTCTGTTACGAAGACTCTTTCAATGCCGCCAAGGAGACCATAGAATGTCCTGCTTTTCCCAAATATGTAGAAATGTTGAATGCGGAAATTGAGCAGGAAGCAACGATTGCAGCCGAGATTGCCAGAGACAGTTCTCAGGACAGTCAGAGTTCTGCTTCATTGAGTCAGGATCCACTAGGAGGACCTGTTATCGAAAATGAAGCTGCCACTGCTATGAATGAAGTGGAAAGAGCCATGGCACATGCTCAAGAGGATGCGGTTAACTTAGAAGAGTTGGAAAGACAACTCAACGTTGAGCAGAGGAAAATATATGACGAAGTTACCATGCAAATTGATCATGGATTAAGTCATGATAAGAAAGAGTGCTCATGTACGTCGTTGAAGCCTGTCCGACTGTACGTGAGTGGAGAAGCGGGAACTGGAAAAAGTTTCCTCATTAAAGCAATTTCATGCTATTTGCAGGAAAGGACAGAGTCATCGCTGTCTTGTGTTGTCACTGCTCCAACTGGACTGGCAGCACATAATATTAAAGGGATTACTTTACATCGTTTACTGATGCTGCCAGTGGAGCATGACAACAAATTACAATATCACAAGCTATCTGGAGATGCTTGTTTTGAAGTTTCAAGAATCTTGAGGAAAATGAAACTTCTTATCATTGACGAAGTAAGCATGGTTTCCAATGTCATGCTTGCCTTTGTGCATTTGAGGATGCAAGAAGTTCTCAAAACAGAGTATGATGTGTTATTTGGTGGCAAACACATCATTGTTTTCGGAGATCTTCTGCAGCTGACACCAGTGAAAGGGCAACCTGTGTTCAAAATGCTCACGCATGAAGATACCAGGAAGTGCCTAGGCAGCATTGGCAACGTCAATATATGGTTAAACTTCAATTATGCTGAACTGCATGAAAATATGCGTCAGGCGAAGGATGAAGTTTACAAGACTATTCTACAAGATGTTAGAATTGGAAAAGTGACCGAGCATGGGAAAGAAGCTTTACATGCACGATTACTGTCAAATTTATATCCAGAACAAGATGTTGTGCCTGAGAATATTTTTCAGAAAATTACTGAGAAGAAATCTGGAATATGTTTGATGCCAACTCTTGCAGAATGTGCCAAATTTAACAACAAAATGTTGCATTTAGAAAAGCAAGAGATTGTGAAACTGGAAGCTATTGATAGAGTAGAGCATATGGGATCAACAATTATTTTGTCTGAGAATCTGAAAACAAAATTGGATTCATTAGAGAAGAATATATCTAAAACTTCAGGTTTTGAAAAGAATCTGAATGTGTGCTTGAACTGCCGTATAATTTTAAGAAGGAATTTACATGTTGAACGAGGTCTGGTAAATGGATCAATGGGTAATGTTGTTGATTTTGTGAAATACAGAAATAGAGATGGAATTGAATTTTTAAAAATTAAATTTGATGGCATTGAGGAAGTACAGCTAATTGGTCGTTGTTCTGCTAGATTTTTGCTTGTAAAAGACTTATATGTTCGCCGTAAGCAGTTTCCTGTTTGCTTGGCATATGCGGTGACAATTCATAAATCGCAAGGTTTAAGTGTAGACAGTGCATTGGTGAATATTGGCAGTTCTGTGTTCAAGGAGGGTATGGCATATGTGGCATTGTCACGAGTTAGAACTTTATCGGGATTGTACTTGATTGAGTGTGATGTCACAAACATTTGTGCGGATCTAGATTGTGTTAAGGAATACAATAGGTTAAGAAGAGAGTATGCGCCACATTTGCCTCAGTATCCTTTGTTTGAGAAACGTGTGGTAGGCCGGAAACGAAGAAATGAGAACAATACTGGGGAGGTTGTAGCAAAAAGACAAAAAGTCAATGAACCTAAAATTACAAGCAGAAACAAAAAGGATTCTGTTGAAGATGTTGTTGGTTTTCAGTTTGAAAACAGTTCTGGTGTCAACTGCTATGCTAATGTAGTGGTTAATGTTTTGTTTTCTCTAAAAAATGTAAAAGAAGAGATTGTGGTCAATTCTGATCAAAGATTTTGCAGTTTGTTAAATTCTGTGTTAGAGAAATGTACCACTGATAGAAGAAACATAGAAAGTGTGTCTGAAATTCGAAATCTGTTAGACAGATGTTCAGGCCAAACACAATTCTCTCAAAATATTCAGCAAGATTGTCAGGAGTTTTTAATGTATATGCTTGATGTATTACATGCTGAAGGTGTAGATGTAGATCAGCTGTTTGGGCTTTCTTATCAATGGCAGCATGACTGCGAGAACTGTATGGTATCAAGTACTACTAGTGTAGACTCAGAAAGATTTATATATTTAACTTTGCCAGACAGTAAATCAGTCTCCTTTAATAAGCTAATAAAAGCAGCTGATCACAACATGGAGTGTAGCCAATGTAAATCTGAAATGATGTCCACATTATTTATACGAACATATGGCCAGTATGTCATTTTAATGTTCCAACGATGTAGGCCTGATGGAACAAAATTGACAACTTTAATTAAAAATTTTGTAGCTTCGCAGTTGTCAATATCAGGAAGGACTTTTGTAACTGCAGCAATTATATATCATGACGGCCCTTCAATAACATCAGGACATTACACAGCTTATTTAAAGTCTAGAAATGGCTGGTCATTCTGCAATGATTCTGTTTTAATTTTAAAAAAAAAATTGCCGTATGACCTTAAAAACTCTTACCTGGTGTTTTTAAAACCAAAATTTTAGGGAAATAATCTCGGGATGTGCTCTGTGGAATTTCAAGAAGTTCTAATGGCTCCTACACAATTTGGCCTTGAGGATAAGTGTAGTTCAGAGACATAACTTCTAACCATAGGACTGGACATTATGGAGAAATACGTGCACTTTGAATGAGTTCAGAAAAACTGTTTCTTTTTATAAGCTAATTGAAGCAGCCAATCAAAACATGGAGTAGAGGGAATGTAAGTCTGCAATGCTGTCTACTGTTTTACATTGCTTTGTGATTAAAAGTGATGTAGAGAATTAAATAATTGTAGTAGTCATAGAGGTAGTGTAAGTCTGCTTCATAGTAAGCAGTATCAGTGTCATAGGAAATGTAGAACATGACTGAGCAAGAAGGGGAAGATATTACTATTCCAGGATTGTGAAAATGATCTTCAACATTTTAATTCTGAAAGTTGCGGAAATGCCAAATGACGGGATTGGCTTACAAGAAATCCAAGAGTTATAAATGGCTCTGACCAGATTTGGCCTTGTGGAAAATTGTGGTAGAGAGCAAGAAGTCATTTATTGCATGTAACGTGTTTTTAAAAACGATGGAGATTTTCTTTCAGAAAGTGGCGGGCTGAAAGTAATAACAGCACAAAAGAGTGTAAGCTGTTCATAGGACATCCTTGGACGTCATGGAAAGTAAGTTAACTTTAAGGAGTTCTGAATTTTGATTTCTGATGTTGTATGGGTTTTTTAAACACAATCATTTTGATTGTGTTTTTTTTCCCCCGCTGTTACATGATGAATACCTTCAAGTCACTGTTTTTAGTGAATTTTGATACATTCTGAGAACAGCAAAAATAAACCATTTAACATGTATAATTAATTCTATACTGTTTGCATTTATGATGTATATGTAGAACTGTGTAGGAGGCATGGAGAAGGTGAGGCTTCTGTAAGTGTCAAAGTTGTTGCATGCAGTGCTGCACTTCTGCGTATTCTTTCATATGCTAGACTACATCTGCACAATGAGATACCTAAGCAAAGGAAACACAAGTGATGTGATTGTGAAATGAGCAAAATAAATTGCATGTATTTCAATTACATCACCTGTGTTTCCTATCATTACGAATCACATTGTGCAGATCAAGTTTAGGTCTGTCCAGGGAAACATAGGAGGTTTGGACTTTGTTGAAGAGTGCAGTGGACATGACTCACTTCATTGGTAGACCTTCACATGTATTATGTCCTCTATTCTCTTCAACAACTCGAAATTTCATCTGCAACCCTGAGTAGGCCTCACCTGAAACAAACCTCTGGATAGTAGACATCTTATTGGCATCCTGAAGCAATTATTTAAAATTTTAGTGTGTTGCGACACTTTTCTGAAACAACAGCAATGCAAAAGATGCACCATGTTTTAAGATAGGCCTCACTTCATCTGCATCAAGATACTGTTAGTTTAAAATGTATATCTTTAGGACTGTGTAGGGGGCCTGGAGAAGCAGAAGCTTCTGTAAGTGTCAAAGTTTTTGAAAAACTGTTTGTCCTTCAATCTTTTCCCTTGTCTTTTCAAATTTTTAAATACATGTTTTAATATTTTTCAAATGTTTGTTCTCTCTTTCACAGATTGAAAGTATAAAAACAAAAAGTGAGTAATTTAACGACAATTATAAGGTAAATATTTTGTACTGTTTTCGTTACATTTATATCACATTTAACTACTATTAGTTCCACTGCTTCATTTCTTTAACCCTCAGTTTCCTGCCTTTGCTACTTCCCTCATTCCTTTCTCTATTACCTACTTACTCAACTCCTTCCACTCTTTTTCTCAGTCCCTCTCTTCTCATAGTTCCTCACTCTTGTTCACTCACTGCGTCTCTATTACTCTTACTGTCTTTGACTGATCAGTCTATCACTACTTGTTCATAATGCTTTCTCTGTGTAGTTGAAGCACACTAAGGGGAATATTAAGAACACAGCCAATAAAATTATTGCTATTTTTATTGGCAGAAAACTGGTGCAAAAGTGGTTTTAGTGGCAGTTTTCTGCCACAAAAGCAGCTTTAGCGACACATTTCTGCCAATAAAAGCTGCAAAACTTTTATTGCCTATGTTGATGATATGGCTCTATGTTAATTACATTTCTTTGCTGTTTCAATTAATCTTTTTCTGTTATTTTTTGTTTTCTGTTTTCTATTTTTTCTCTCTGTTATTCCTCATGTTTTAATCTTATTTTGAACATTCACTCACATTCTCCAAGAAACTCTTCTTTGTTAATGTTATACTCTCTTTTTTTTTCTTTCACTTCCTTATCTATTTTGTTTTTCACAATTATACCCTCTTCTGTCTTTTCTTCGGTAAATAGATCTATTAAACAGTATCTCTTCTTTACTCCCTATAGCTGTCTTTCTTTTAACATCACTCTCTGTTTCCTTTCCTTATACTTACACTTTTTCAAAAAAAAAAAATTTTTTGGTTAGCTCCCGGTCCGCGTACCGGGAAGCTAACCCGGAAGCGAACCAAAAGAAATAGAGCTTGCCAGAGTGCTAAACATTCTAGCAATTTTTTTGGAAAGGGAAGGTAGTTCTGAAAAGAACTTTTTTTTAATATATTTGTTGTTTTATATATTTTTTTTTATTTTTTGAACATTTTTTGGTTTTTTTTGTATTTTTTGAACGATTTTATATTTTTTTTGGTTTTTTTGGGGGGGGGGGAAACAACAAAAAACAGGCGTTGAAAATGGCTCAACAGGAGCCAAAAAAAATTACTGGGGGCGGTTAGGGCAATCATGGTGTTCATATGCCAGGTTGAGTGCATTGATGCTCATGTTGCCACAAGCTAATAATGCACGACAGTGCATACATAAGTGAATCATGTGCCCAAAATTTTCTTGAATATTTGGCACAGTTTCCCGTGCCTCTTCTGGTGTTAGAGAAACCGGTATTGTTGGTCTGGCCACAGGAGTTGGTCTGGGATTGTCGTGCATATCCCTTAATTCCGCCCGGCTGTAATTTAGGGGATGTTTCCTCGTCATGTGCCTGTGCATAGTGTGATTGCCAAAGCTATATTTTTTGTCCGTCCCTCTGGACAATTGTTCCTTGCATATCAGGCAGGTGACATACCTTGCGTTGACCTTTTTTTGGCCACGAGGCATTGAAAAAAACTGCCAGATGAAACTGGCTTTCTTTCTGGAAACCCGGGGCAACTCTTCTAAAAATTGTGGTTCTTCTCCCTCCTCATCCATTTCTTCCTCTTCCTCCTCAGTGTTGGTAAGGACCTGGGGAGGTGGTCCTCTCTTCCCATGAGGAGGTGGTGGTGGTGGTGGGGGTGCACCAGCTGAAGCAACCAATGAAGCCATTTTCACACAAGCAAAATAGGTCTTCCAACAAGCAAAATAGGTCTTCCTCTCACAATGATGAAAGTCAGAGTGAGGAAAGAAGGAGGGGTTTTCATCATTTGGGAAAAACAATACTTCTCAACCAATGAAAAGTGTTATTTTTAAGTCACCTGACCTAGCATTCCATCATTATGAAACCAAAAGTGAAATGAACCAATGAAAAGTTTTATTAACAAGTCACATGACCTCTCACGCTTATGTTACGCGCTGCGGAACGCTCCCCGGTTAGCTTCCGGGTCGCTAAGCTTCGCGCCCCGGTCCGCGCCCCGGGACACTTCCGGGTGCGCTAACGCGATACGTCACAAGACGCATTTCGCGGCTACGCGATACGTCGCGCTTTCGCGCCGCGGATCGCTTCCGGGGAGCTGCGTTTCGCGCCTCGGTCCGCGCCCCGGGGCACTTCCGGGTGCGCTAACGCAGTACGTCATAAGACGCATTACGCGGCAACGCGATACCGTCACTATGTTGATTTCTTACCGGTTCGCGGACCGGGTCGCGGAATTAAATTGAGCTAACGGGAAGCTTCCCGGTTCGCGGACCGGGAGCGAAACAAAAAAAATATTTAAAAAAAATTATTAATAAACATATAAAATATATTTTGGGATTTAAAGAAGAATACACTTTACAGCTATAGATATTAGCTTTTAAAAAACCAATGAAATTCACTGAAAAAACCATAGGTTATAGACCATATATAGTTAGGAATTAGCATTTACAAAACCTTGAAAATTCACTGAAAAAACCATAGGTTAGAGACCATATATAGTTAGCTGGACATTTTATTGACATAAAACCAATGAAATTCCATATATAGTTAGTTGCACTAACTATATATCGCGCACCCGCAATCCACTGCTGATGATGTCACATATTACATCATTCATGACATGGTCAGTGACATCACTGATGACATCACTGATGACATCTCAAATGACATCACTGATGACATCACTGATAACAACATCCATTGACTGTGTGTTTCTGTAAAGTTTAAATATGTTTTACATATTGAAGAATGAGTAGATGTATAAGTGTCTGGATGAAGGATTTAGGTGCGTGACTGACTGTATGAGTGAGTGATTAAATGTGTCTCACTGAGTGCATGGGTTAGTGACTAAACTGTCTTAATTTGTGCATCATTATGTCTGTTGTTCTGTAAACTGCTGCATGTGTTGATCAGTAGCTATATGAGTAACTATATGGGTTATTGATTGATTGTCCAAGTATTTGTATGGGAGACTGAGTGTGTATGTGGCTGGCTGGGAGATGTGTGACTCTGTGCAGATCAATGTGTACTTGTATCAATGATTGTATAAGAGAGTAAGTATGTGTTAGTATATGTTTGAAAATGTAAGGTACTCTATGTTTAAATGGAAAATGGAAAAAATAGAAAATGGAAGTGTGATTGATTCTTTACAGGACTGACTAGGTGTGTGAGTAACTCCATGGATGAGTGGCAGAGTGTGAGTGTCTGTATAGGTGTATGAGTGCATATGATAGTGTTGTAAAAATGAGTGATTGTATGTATGAATGATTGTATGGGTGAATGAGTGAATGTGTGTGTAGACGTAGCAATCAGTGAGTGCGTATGTAGTAACTAGTATTGGTGTGTCAATGGTTTCAAAAATTATACTCTGTATTTAACACTGGGTGTAACAGAGGTTATATTAAAGTGTGAGGAGATGCATTGTATTGTCACATGAATGATATCATCAGTGATGTGGTCATTGATGTCAAATGAGATGTCATCAGTGATGTCATCAGTGATGTCATTTGAGATGTCATCAGTGATGTCATCAGTGATGTCACTGACCATGTCATGAATGATGTAATATGTGACATCATCAGCAGTGGATTGCGGGTGCGCGATATATAGTTAGTGCAACTAACTATATATGGAATTTCATTGGTTTTATGTCAATAAAATGTCCAGCTAACTATATATGGTCTCTAACCTATGGTTTTTTCAGTGAATATATTATATACATTTCAGAATATCATTTAACTTGTTATTAGGAAACCATATCATCAAGATACTCCGCTACTTGGTCGATGGACCAGCTAGTAGAAGTCAGTCGATGGCACTTAAGACCAGCTCAATCACAGTATTCCCACAACCTTAACTTAAATTCTGTCATGACTTTTATTAAGGTAAAATAAAACAAACTCGAGTTTATATTTCAATAGTATATCTACTTCATTTAGGAAAAGAAATCTAGCATATTTTTAGACAAGCACAATGTAAGCATTTATTTAGTACATGTTAAGGAAAATAAAATTAGAAAAAACATATTACCCATCTGTCTGTCGCGTTAAAAACAGGTTCCCAAGCTGTCTGTCTCTCTATTCTCCTCAATGCCTCCCTTCTGACATAAAATCTCTGCAATCGATCATCTTCTCTGCTCCATTAAAGTTAAAGTCCAAAAATATTTCAAAGTCTCCAGCACCATAAAATTGTTCAAACCAACAGCTAGTCGTGGTTCAAAATAAAATCCATTGAGCCAACTTTTTCTCTCTTTCGTGCAAGCTCTTTTATACCCTTTTTTCTAACTATCTAACTCAACATTTGAAACATTTAGGGTCCACAGTCATTTCTGATTGGTCCATCAGAGGGGTGGTGATGATCACCTCATGTACTCCTTGTTTAAACCAGTTCAAGATTCTGCCTTGTCACTCCCAAGGCCTTCTCACAATGTCATTTTAAACTTTGGACTTGTCGTTCATTCCATGTATCATTTGTTCATATTAATAATTTCTCAATTTCCTTTCCCATGCTTTTAGATGCAGACATCCTTTGGCAAATCTCCTGGTCATAGGACAAGCTGACCTTGACATCTCTCGCTCCGAGCTTAGGCTATCCACTCGCACTTCTCATATTCAGAGCGCATGCGTGGGGGCCATCTTTCAGCATTGCTCTTCTCGTTTCACTTAAACTGCCATTCTCATTGAGGCCGCGCAGGGTGTATATTAGGTCATGCACTATGTTACATACATGCTGGAACCCCCAGCAACAATTAGCATTTATCCCCTGCATTCCAATCATGCCTTGAGTACAGCGTAGCCATCTTCATTCAGTGTATGTGATGGCTGTGTGACATATTTACACATTGTACAAAAATGGCAAAGAACCTGAAATAAAACCTACTTGCTGTGAAGCACTACTCTTTAACATGAATCGCTTTGAGGGGGTGGACGCTGTATTAACCCCTTCCATGCTGCCCAGTGCTGCCGTCGGCCAATGGCCGACGCGGCCCGCCCGTTTTGCGGAAGTGCTGCACTTCGCAAAATCAGCGGCGCATGAAACGGCTTAACACCCAAAAAATATATATACCTACAGTGTTTGTTATTTATCAGGTCCAGTTCTTTAATAGTCAACGATTACCGTGGGAGCCCTAGTTTCCCATCACTTACATCATCAAGGTGTCTCACTCTCTGATACACCTGATGATCCTCCTCGTAAGGTATGTTTGTTAATCTGGACTTGAGTGGCGAGGCTTTTTAATACCATGTATCCCTGACCTGCATTGTTTCCTGTACGATAGAATAATTGCCTATCTAGTTTATACGTGCCTCTATTGCGATTGGGCCTCAGCTGTGCTGAATTTAATGGCCTCACAAGAGGTGTCCAAATAGTGATTGGGCTCCGAAGCTTTGTCGTCACTTACATCCCGTTTCATTTGAGGCCCCCACGTGGGTTAGATGTGCCATAATTGGGCACTGAGGATATGAGTCGCAACCTCAGGCACGTTTCCCGCGATTCCATGAAAAGACACGTGTGTGGAAGGCATGTGTCATCAGGACATTGTGTCAGGAGTCTGGAGGAAGTCCTGCCCTCCAGCCCCACCTTTAGTGGAGAAGTCCCACCCTGTACTACACAGGGCATAGGTATTTATAGTTCTAGTTGTCTACGGCTGCCATCTTGGAATGGCTATCCGTGTCTATTGATATAATAGACACAGTCCTGCTACTATTAGGATCAAATAATAATGCTGGCGATCAGGAGGGGAAAGTGGTGTAAAGATGGCCTGTATATTTTGAGTTTATCTTATCACATTTGCTGGGGGACAAAGTTTAAATGTAAGGCTATGCCTTCTAACAAACTGCTGCTTATTTGGAAATTCTGACTGCAAAGTGAGAGGATTTAGTAAAAGTGATCGAGGTGAAAATGCTACTGTGGTACAGAAGGTGAAAGTAAAGGCTGTAGGATGGCAGTTTTTCAAACACTGCGATTTGTTGTATATAGTATGCGCACAACCGTTTTCTGGTTAGGGGTCTTTATGACTGCTTTAACGAATTTTACATCTTTTTGGGTGCTCCCGGGGTGGCGTCATCCTTCCTGAGGGGACGTCACTGTTGTGAATACTTAATAGTACTTCCAAACTCCTTCGGTTGAAACCCCCTAGGCACTCCAGTTCTCCTTAAAGAAGGATTAACCAAATCATCACTGTGTAATTTTACTTTTGAACAATAATCACTTTAGCTTTTGAATTGTTCTCAATAAAGTTCTTTATTCTTTTTTCATTGAAATTAATTTAATTTCAACTCGCTTTTTCACATTTCTCAATTCAAAAGCTAAAGTGATTATTGTTAAAAAGTAAAATTACACAGTGATGATTTAATTAATCCTTAAAGGACAACTGGAGTGGCAACCAAAGGAGTTTGGAAGCACTATTAAGTTTTTCAAACACACAACATGGAATGCAGAGCTAAGCTCAACTACTGCACGTTAGCCAGTGGGCATCCAATCCCACCCGTTAGCTTTATTTTGGGAGGAAACAACTCTGGTTAGGGGTTTTATGGAAGTGATATGGATGGAAACATAGTACTTGATATTATACAATTAGAAAAAATAACACAAGGTTTTCCACTGAAAGTCTCAGAATACTAGCTATCTTGAATAAGCTAAAGATCTAGATGTTGTTACCAGTGCTATTGCAGGTGCTCAAAATTCCTTCCTAATATTTGAGTACAATCGATTTCACCCCCAAATTAAATCTCACCTGTCCTAGCCCCCAATCTGTAATCATAGCTTTTTATACATGGTTTGTGCTCGTTACCGTTGGGAGGGAGCACACTCCTAGGCATACCAGCATAATTTCTCCCAAGTGCATTTTAGTCGTTGAAGTTCCTAGTAGTTTAAGTAGTCACAAGTAGCTAGCGTTCACCAACAGTGTTACCACAGCAATTTCTTGCATTTTTGCACACATTGGTTGTTTGTTTTTGTTCTCGTAGTTTGCACCAGAGAAAGGCTTTTGATAACAGTGAGTACAAACTGCGAGCAAGTCTAACTGGTGCTAAAGTGCTGAAACGACAAATAATAATAACCAAATGAATAGGTGCAGGTATCCAAAGTTTTTCTTAGGTGACCTCCCCAGCTGTTGCTAAATACTGAGGTTGATTAATACCAAGTCTGCAAAGTTTCGATTCCACTTCGTGACTTTTATTCCCACGACTCTTCGTTCTTCTTACCTCTTTATCTCACTCTAACATTCTTTTTTCCTCCCCAATTTCTCCTTTTGTCATTGTTTCTTACCTGTCTACCTTCCTCTCTCTTGCTCTCTACCAAGGTCGGATGATTGCAAGTATGTCGCAGTCCCCAAAAATGAGTGTCTTTTTACAAGCCACCAGCACCGGACTGACGGCATGGCACAAATGAGTACAAATGCCCCTGACGCCGGTCTTTGCATCTGGGGCAGGGTCTAAATAGTAAAACATGATTTCCGAAGCAAATACATGTTAGTTTTGTTTGTCTCCAGTTGATGAGCCCCATTGATGTACATAATGATTACTCCAAGAAAGAGCTTTGGCGTCTGAATACCCTGATTTTATGATCAGAAACCATGAAACGTCAGCTGCTGAACTCCACCTGCCACCGTAGGACGCCTCCCTCCTACTTGCACAATCCCCTTGACGATAGTAGGAAACTGGTTCCTTTGAAGGGAGGACGTTATTTGCTAAAGGTATTTCGATTGATGGTGTTTGCCCTTACAGTTATCCAAAACTAACCATGGGAAGTTGGAACCAGGCGGTACTGGCCGGGGATCAAGTAAATGCACAAAGAACTCAGTACAACGTGTACTTTTTTCTCCTAAACATTGTTCTGGCATACACTGAACCTTTTATGAACTACATTACCAAGTTTCCATGAGCGTGTTTCCATGCTAGATTAGTTTACATTTGCCTGCTACCTGTTGCTTGTAACATTTATATCGCCATTTGCCTTTTTCATGGCTGTTGTTTAATTATCAGCTCATTTAATGGCAAAACGCATTTCCAGCAGAGTTTCAGGGATACGAAAAAGTATTTGCAACTCTTTTCTATAATTTCCTCCTCCATGCGAAAAATGTGTAATTGTAATTGAAATGAAATTAAAATATGATCATTTCAGTTTAACACCCAGTTGATATTAGAACAATTTCACTATTTATTCGACATTTTCTGATCCTCAATGGAACACTTTTTTAGTATTAGAAAAGCATATGTAAATGAATATGCGCATAAAATAATATGCACTGATTCCCATTCACATTCGTGATTGAAGTGAATCAAGCAGAATAATGACTGGGCATTTGTATATCTGTCCAGAAAATTCAGGGACATTTTTTGTGTGAAAAAGTCTTGCATGTACCATGCCAAAACATTGTTTGATAAAATGATGTACTTTACTTTATACGCTCTGCTAGCTCCAGCATAGGTCAAACATGTACCATTAGTAATACTCCCAGACAGGGGCGTAGCTTTGTGTGTGTGTGTCTTGGAAACAATCTAGCATTTCCTGCTTCCTTTTTTGCATATTTGTTAACAAATTCCATCCTTCCTTCTAAGTTTCAAACCATTTAAAAGTATCCACCCTGATACCTATATTTCTGCCTCTGTCTCTGCCATATAAATTAATGGGTAACAGATGTAGGTTGCCTACTGCCCACCCATAGCTACCACCTACTTTCTTGTCTCATCCAGCCTCTGCATATACAACATTTCTCCCACAACTTCTTTCTAAGTTTTCTACAATGCCATCTTTAACACTAGTTGTTTTTTAGGAACAGCCTAGCGTTGCAGCGCATGCGCTGCTCGCTTTGCGAGGCATGCAGTATTCAATATAGCTTGGAAGCTTTGTGGAAGCTCTGCCCATCCTCTTCATTGCCTTAGGTCCTAAATCATGCCTTCCGATTGGTTTTAGGCTTGTTAGTCCCTCCTCATAATGGCCATGTCGTCCTTTGTATCCTTCCATGGCTACTGGCCCCTTTACTCCGAACACTATTTTCTTCCCAGTCTCCCCGCCGCCCCCTCCCGCAGTCGTGACTTCTCGGTCCCCCTTCACCCCCTCCCACTCCTGTTCGTGCCTTCCCACCCACCCGCACTCCCGTTTCCAATGCAATAGGTCTTGCATAAATGTGAGTCCTATTGCATTGCAAATGCTTGTCTTCCTTCCACTAACCACGTGACCCAACATGTCAAACCTAAACCTAGCCAAACCTTGTTGTGTTAAACTGTACCTAACACTCACTTCCTCCTTAACCCAGGAATAATGTATTTGTTGTCCTTTAATGCATTAAGGAGTAGGGTGTGATGTCAGGGAATGGGGTGCAAGGTGAGACTCAGCAATAGGTAAAGAGAAGAACCACTCAGTTAATCAATCGAGGATTTATAAAGCGTGGCAAATCACCTGTGAGGGTCTCAAGGCACTAGATTTGTTAACTACTTTGCAGTGATCTGTTCATTCGCACAGTCAGGTTTTAAGTCCATTCCTAAATTGCTGGAGCGATGTGGTGCTTCTGAGGTGCAGGGGGAGGTTTTTCCAAGCTTTGACCACTAGGTATGAAAATATATGTTGCATCGGCGAATCCGGGGGGATGTTTGCGAGGGACAGTTAGGTGGATCATAGGGGTCTGGTCGGTTGGTGGAAAGTCAAGCGTGTGTTGATGTATGCTGATCCTTCGTTGTGCAGGACTTTGTATGCATGGGTCAGCATCTTGAACTGACATCTCATGTGGATCGGGAGGCAGTGTAGGATTCTGAGGTGTGGTGTGATTTGGATCCGTCTGGGGAGGTCAAGGATGAGTCTTGCCACTGAGTTTTGTGTTGTCTGTAGTCTCCTCAGGAGGCATGCAGCTATTCCTATGTAGAGTGTGTACCTGTAGTCCTGCCTGCTGGTAATGAGGGCCTGTGTAGAAAATGCATGTCTTCCAGCCTCCCTAACACTAGTTAACCTTCCAGAGCCAGATTGAGATCCTATGCAAACGGGAGCTTATTGGCCTATAGTGTTGCTGAATGAGGATTATAAAATATTAGCTGGAGTTCTGGCAGGCCTTTCACCCACATCTTGTCCACGCAGACCAAAATGGTTTTGCCCCAGCTCGAAACACCTCCCTTAATATGCACAGGTTTTTCAGGGTATTGCAGAATGCTACAGGGAGCTGGCCAGCAGCGGGCTGCCTAGTATTGGACTTCGATACAGTCGATTGGCCCTATATATTTGCGGTGTTGCAGAAGTTTGGTTTTGGACTTTTTAGGCTTCGTCAAACTGTTGTATGGAGCACCAACAATACGGGTTCGCTTAGGAAGATTGTTTTCAGGACCCATAAAGATTGGAGGAGGTACTAGACAGGGGTGCCCCCTATCACTGCTAATCTTTTCTCTAGCTGTAGAACCTCTGGCAGTAGCTATGCGCCAATCAGTGGAACACTGGGGTATTCAACTGCATGAGGAAATGCATGCTATTTTGTTATACGCGGATGACATCTTGCTGTTTATTAGAAGTCTGCAGACAATACCGCAGATCATACCAGACACGCTTCAATTATTTGTGAAACTGTCAGGGTTGGGAGTTAACTGGGGGAAATCTTGTTTGTTGCCCTTTGCCCCTGATACAACTGCCCCCCCTATGGAGGCTGATGGTGAAGCTATGGCTTGGCATCCAATAATGTTTCTCTACCTGGGCATAAGAATCTATCAGTCGGATCAAGACATTCTTTCGCTACCTGGGCATAAGAATCTATCATTCGGATCAGGACATTCTAGATGGTAATCTAACCAAAGCAGTTACAGCCCTGAAGTTTCAAATGGAGTTCTGGAAAACACTCAACCTTTCAATTTCAGGCAGAGTGGCGCTCATAAAGATGGTGATGCTCCCTCGCCTGCTGTATTATTTTACAAACCTTTCGCTCTATCTACCACCTATTTTTTTCCAATCTTTAGAAGGTACAGGTAGGTACCTAATCTCGTGCAATACACAATGTAGGGCGGCGCTCGCAAAGTTATATCTGCCGCAAGAGCGGGGATGGTTAGTATTACCGAACACGGAACATTACTATCTGGCCTCCCAGATACAATGGGTGACGGGATGTGTGGTTGAATTACATCTAGCTGACATGGCGGGGTGTGGCCCTCCATATACGGAGGATAGACTTTTATATATTTTTCACCCGTTCACTGGACCACACAGATTGCTCCCCTTACTGGTACGGGTGCCCCAGAAGTGTTTCTGTCGGGCGCTCAACCTAACTAGACACATCATTCCTTATGCACCGGCTATACCAATATTGGGCATGCCGAGGGATGAGGGCAGGGTTGCTGAAGCTTGCGCCTATGCTGTTATGCCAGAAACCGGTCCTCGGAAGCTTGTTTCCGGTCCAGGGAAGCCATGGCTTGGCAGTTCGGGCTGGACTGTTCCCATGAGGCACAGGGTCAGACTGATTTGCATATAGCCATGTCTGAACTGGGGTGGCAGAGTGGGCTAAAGAACGGTGATGGATCAAACCCAGATTTTTTGACTGAGTGTGAGTGTTTGATTGGCTCAGATGCTCCGTCCATCACCACCCCCTTTTGTACTGCTTTGGCCGCCTTAAGTGTGGCAGGGTATGCTCAGACGTGAATCCCTTGCTCACTTTGCCACTGGATTCAAGCGAGCCGGGCTGAAGACGGCTGTAATGCCAGAAACCGGTCCTCGGAAGCTTTTTTCCGGTCCGGGGAAGGCATGGCTTGGCAGTTCGGGCTGGACTGTTCCCATGAGGCACAGGGTCAGACTGATTTGCATATAGCCATGACTGAACTGGGGTGGCAGAGTGGGCTAAAGAACGGTGATGGGTCAAACCCAGATCTTTTGACTGGGTGTGAGTGTTTGATTGGCTCAGATGCTCCATCCATCACCACCCCCTTTTGTACCGCTTTGGCCGCCATAAGTGTGGCAAGGTATGCTCAGACGTGAGTCCCTTGCTCACTTTGCCACTGGATTGAAGCAAGCCGGGCTGAAGACGGCTGTCATGCCAGAAACCGGTCCTCGGAAGCTTGTTTCCGGTCCAGGGAAGGCATGGCTTGGCAGTTCGGGCTGGACTGTTCCCATGAGGCACAGGGTCAGACTGATGCATATAGCCATGTCTGAACTGGGGTGGCAGAGTGGGCTATAGAACGGTGATGGATCAAACCCAGATATTTTGACTGGGTGTGAGTGTTTGATTGGCTCAGATGCTCCGTCCATCACCACCCCCTTTTGTACCGCTTTGGCCGCCATAAGTGTGGCAGGGTATGCTCAGACGTGAGTCCCTTGCTCACTTTGCCACTGGATTCAAGCAAGCCGGGCTGAAGACGGCTGTAATGCCAGAAACCGGTCCTCGGAAGCTTTTTTCCGGTCCGGGGAAGGCATGGCTTGGCAGTTCGGGCTGGACTGTTCCCATGAGGCACAGGGTCAGACTGATTTGCATATAGCCATGACTGAACTGGGGTGGCAGAGTGGGCTAAAGAACGGTGATGGGTCAAACCCAGATCTTTTGACTGGGTGTGAGTGTTTGATTGGCTCAGATGCTCCGTCCATCACCACCCCCTTTTGTACCGCTTTGGCCGCCATAAGTGTGGCAAGGTATGCTCAGACGTGAGTCCCTTGCTCACTTTCCCACTGGATTGAAGCAAGCCGGCCTGAAGACGGCTGTCATGCCAGAAACCGGTCCTCGAAAGCTTGTTTCCGGTCCAGGGAAGGCATGGCTTGGCAGTTCGGGCTGGACTGTTCCCATAAGGCACAGGGTCAGACTGATTTGCATATAGCCATGTCTGAACTGGGGTGGCAGAGTGGGCTATAGAACGGTGATGGATCAAAACCAGATCTTTTGACTGGGTGTGAGTGTTTGATTGGCTCAGATGCTCCGTCCATCACCACCCCCTTTTGTACCGCTTTGGCCGCCATAAGTGTGGCAGGGTATGCTCAGACGTGAGTCCCTTGCTCACTTTGCCACTAGATTCAAGCAAGCCGGGCTGAAGACGGCTGTAATGCCAGAAACCGGTCCTCGGAAGCTTGTTTCCGGTCCAGGGAAGGCATGGCTTGGCAGTTCGGGCTGGACTGTTCCCAAGAGGCACAGGGTCAGACTGATTTGCATATAGCCATGTCTGAACTGGGGTGGCAGAGTGGGCTAAAGAACGGTGATGGATCAAACCCAGATCTTTTGACTGGGTGTGAGTGTTTGATTGGCTCAGATGCTCCGTCCATCACCACCCCCTTTTGTACCGAAGCTTGCGCCTTGGCACAAGGCAGGGATCTACACACTGGGAGCCCTGTACACAGACGACACGTTATGGCCATTTGTGGATCTGGCAGACACAGATGGTCCCTTTTTAAAAATTGCTTCTTGGACAACCATGTTGGGACGCCATTGGGGTAATATATCACAGGAGCCACAGATGCACCTATTGATGCAATATATACGCCATGGGCATGGGGCGGCACCTTATGAAATGGTCAGTGGAGTTGATCCAGGAACACTCTATGACAGATCTGGGGTCTCCGCTGAAACGATGGGAAGTGGATTTGGCCTGTCAACACACACCTAAAGAATGGCCCAAGGTACTGGAAAGCCCCAAACAGATCCCCAGGAATGCTATGTTCCACCTGATCCAGTTTTACATAGTCCATTGGGCATATCTGTCCCCAGACAAAATCATTAGGTATTTTAATAGAACAGATGCATGTTGCCCGTGCTGTAAACTGCCAGATGCCGGACTTGTACATATGCTATGGTCATGCCCCAATTTACACAGTTACTGGAAAGGGTTGATACAGCTTCTGTCCATAAGTACCGACAGGACACTCCCAAACACCTGCATCACAGGGATATTATCCAGGGGTAAGAGGTACAGAGTCACCTCCAGATTTTTAGACCTGGGACTGGTAGTGGCCAAGAGGCTCATCCCTTGCCGCTGGAAAGCTGAAAACCCGCCGACACTGAAAGCCTGGTCTCAGTCCATGTTGTATTCGGCTAGGGCCGAGGGTGCTTCTCCGCAAAGGGAGGATACTCTGGGATTAAGTAAATACCCCATTGCAACTGCTTGGAATGTAATTCTGACGTCACTCCAGCTAGAGATGGCACCGGAGGACCCCACCGACAACTCTAATGCTGACTGATCTGATCTGTTTGCAGGCCTAAACTGCAGCCAACATATAGGGAGGGCTAGAGTGTGTAACACATACTACTCGCCCTAGATTCCACTTCAGGACCATGTTATTATAACTAACTAATCTAACCTATTGCAATGTGATGGCAATTATGGACCAGCACCATCTCTCTGTACTTTAGCCCACCCAACTCCCTTCCCATCTCCCCCTCCCACAGGTTGTAGTTGCAAGTTTAGGATTTGTATACATGGCCTTTCATTACTCACTTTAGCAATCTAACACAGCTGTAAGGAGGTAATGGCATAGTTTGCTTCAAGTACGTAGACATCCAGGTGGGCAGCTTATGCATATCTGTGTCTGGTGTCTTAGTGGACTAATCCATCCACTGCAGGGGCCTGTGTTCTACCTCAGTTTCAAATCCCGGCGGGTCCACTCAGCCTTTCATCCATCTGAGGTCGGTAAAATGAGTACCATAGAGTTGGGTAACAATAAACATCTGTTATTCAGCGCCTTGAGACCCATGGGTGATAAGTGCCCTTTACAAATACAAGTGTTATGTTATGCATGAGCTCTCAGTTTTATTTTCTGTTGGCAACCACGTGTACCACCTTGATTAATGCGTTTTCCTTTGAAATGTAAAGTATGTCTTTGTACTAAACATGTAAGCTTGTAATACACATATTATGTCTTTAAAATCTAATAAGCAGATCAAACAAAAAAATTGAAAATAAAGACAAAATGGCCACCTATGACATACATATTGGGTCCACAAAATAGTAGTTGCCCACATTGTACACACAAATTTAGGCATGAAGAACAAAGAAAACACAGCTTCCCTGCCCTCCGTTCCTAAAGTCTCTTTCTCTTCTAACAAAAACCTTGCAGCATTAGAGGGAATGGATTGCTGAAGTATACACCCAAAGAATAAATGTTTATGTGAGAGAGTGTATTATTCAATGTGTATGTGTAAGCAGTGTGTTTATTTATGAATGTGTGTGAGTGAAAGTGAAGGCCAAAGGGCATGTGATGTCACTTCCGCTACCCCTAGCATGATGGTAAATTGGCGTCTATGATCAGGGGTGACATGAGGACCTTCATGACTTTGACCCTTTAGAAGATACACTTCGACAGAAGAGTTTCGGATGCATACATTCTTGAAAATCTATTGAACATTAGTGAATAACTTTCTTGACACTTTTCCTCACCTCCATGAGAGGAGGGAGGGAGATCTAGGTTCGCTTGGGAAAGGTGCCTGCATGCGCGCTTTGCTGGCTGTCATTTAAGCGTGCTGCGCTTATTATCACTATTTTAATGCCTGTTTTAGCAATTGTGTATTTTTTGACTGTTTGCCCTGTTTTTAACTTCATTATTTTCTTGCCCACATTCTCGCACCCTAAATTGTGCCCCCACTGCGTTTAGCGCGGAGTTTGCTGTCTTCCTGCAGCCTCCTCGTGGCGCTTGGCCGCCATCTTGGGGTGGTCTCTGCCTCCACGCGCCATTAGCCTGAGCGCTCTAGCGCTTCCAGTAGCCCAGGTGAGCTGCTACTTAAGGCGAGCTCTCCTGCTGCTCGCTCTTGGGAAAGGTGCCTGCATGCGCGCTTTGCTGGCTGTCATTTAAGCGTGCTGCGCTTATTATCACTATTTTAATGCCCGTTTTAGCAATTGTATATTTTTTGACTGTTTGCCCTGCTTTTAACTTCATTATTTTCTTGCCCACATTCTCGCACTCTAAATTGTGCCCCCACCGCGTTTAGCGCGGAGTTTGCTGTCTTCCTGCAGTCTCCTCGTGGCGCTTGGCCGCCATCTTGGGGTGGTCTCTGCCTCCACGCGCCATTAGCCTGAGCGCTCTAGCGCTTCCAGTAGCCCAGGTGAGCTGCTACTTAAGGCGAGCTCTCCTGCTGCTCGCTCTTGGGAAAGGTGCCTGCATGCGCGCTTTGCTGGCTGTCATTTAAGCGTGCTGCGCTTATTATCACTATTTTAATGCCCGTTTTAGCAATTGTGCATTTTTTGACTGTTTGCCCTGTTTTTAACTTCATTATTTTCTTGCCCACATTCTCGCACTCTAAATTGTGCCCCCACCGCGTTTAGCGCGGAGTTTGCTGTCTTCCTGCAGCCTCCTCGTGGCGCTTGGCCGCCATCTTGGGGTGGTCTCTGCCTCCACGCGCCATTAGCCTGAGCGCTCTAGCGCTTCCAGTAGCCCAGGTGAGCTGCTACTTAAGGCGAGCTCTCCTGCTGCTCGCTCTTGGGAAAGGTGACTGCATGCGCGCTTTGCTGGCTGTCATTTAAGCGTGCTGCGCTTATTATCACTATTTTAATGCCCGTTTTAGCAATTGTGTATTTTTTGACTGTTTGCCCTGTTTTTAACTTCATTATTTTCTTGCCCACATTCTCGCACTCTAAATTGTGCCCCCACCGCGTTTAGCGCGGAATTTGCTGTCTTCCTGCAGCCTCCTCGTGGCGCTTGGCCGCCATCTTGGGGTGGTCTCTGCCTCCACGCGCCATTAGCCTGAGCGCTCTAGCGCTTCCAGTAGCCCAGGTGAGCTGCTACTTAAAGCTCACTCTGTCCGCGCAGCGGTGACGCGCAGCGGTAGCGCCTGACTCGCGCCGGAGTCGAGCCAGAGTCTGCCCGTCTGCGCCCGTCCGCGCTAAGGACGCGCGGGACGCTGCGGGATTTCTTATTCAGACTATTTTATGACCTCATCCTTTGGAATGAGAGGATGATTGCCTATTCCAGTGCCTCGCTTCGAGCCATCAGGGATTCTCTCCCGCGCTGCTTTGCCGCATCTCACCATCCGCTGTGTGGCCCGTGTCAGTGTGCCTGTAACAGGTGGTCGCTGGACCGGCCCGTAGGTATTCGCGATCTTGCCACCCCTCCTGCTCCACGAGCTCTTCCCGGTGTTTCCCCTGCGCCTGGTAGCCTGGGGTCTGGTCTACGATTTTTAAATCTTAACACCAGATCTCTGGTAAAACACCACCTGTCCGTTGCAGATCTTATCTTGGATGAGATGCCAGACCTGCTGGCCTTAACTGAAACCTGGCTTCAAGACACCGACGATGCCATAGTTATTCTTGCCTGTCCTCCGGGCTATCTATGTTTTACATCTAATCGCCGGTCTAGAGGTGGAGGTATCGCCTTATTTATCAAATCCACTTTCACATGTACCTGGACGGTCTTGCAGATTGCTGGATGCGAAAGCGCGCTGTTTAAGGTTACCATCAGCCCTCAGTTCTCGCTGTCAGGGATGGTTGTTTACCGCCCCCCAGGCAGCGATGTTGCTTTTAGAGGTGCTTTTCCGGAGGCAGTGAGCTTATTGGCTAGTGGCTGCGCTAATTTTTTGATCTTAGGCGACCTCAACCTCCATTTTGACAGGTTAGAGACTTTGGCCATCGGTGGTTTTCTGGCCGACTTAGAGGCCCTGCAGCTGACCCAGCTGGTCTCTCAGCCTACACACGTGGCCGGCCACACTCTGGATCCGTTTTTTACGAACCTTTCGGATGTCCAGATTGTGGCGGTTGATCCTGTGGTATGGTCTGACCACTTTCTGGTGTCCGCCTGGCTACCCCTTCCTGCTACCCCTACTATTCCACCTCCTAAGCGGATACCTCGGCACCACTGGAACAAACTTAGGCTAGAGGACCTTCACTACATCATGGGTGCCGAGCCTCTAGGTCCTCTGCTGAATGCTACTTCGGGCTATGACCTGTTCTGTAATTGGATTACTAAGGCGCTAGTAAGTCCAGTTCCCGGCAGGCTAGCCCCTGGTACGACAGTGCGCTGCGCGCCTTGAAGTCCTCCTGTAGACGGGCAGAAAGGGAGTGGCGTAAGACGTATGACGCCGTTAGAAAAACCGCCTACCTGGCCTCTGTTAAGCTCTACCACCGAGCTATATGCAGGGCCCGGGCGGCGTTTTACGCAGCCGAATTCCGGAACAGCCTCAATCCTACTAAGACCATCTTTAAAACCATAAAAGATCTGATGGCAAAGAGAGTTGCCCCGCAGTTGGATAGTTCCATCTCCCACTGCGAAGCCCTAGCTACTTTCTTCCTGGACAAAGTTAAGAACATCTACCAGGCGTTTCCAAGCACAATGCCACCTGTGATTCCTTGGAGGGGCTCCAGTAGCTGCCCGTCGCTGCACTCCCTTCCCACTCTCTCTGATGAGGAGTTTGCCAAGTGGGCCCTGCGAGTCAAATCTGGCTCGCCTGCAGACCCGGTAAGATCTGCCCTGTTCAGGGATGTTGCCTTTCAGGGACGCACAATAGTGTGTTCACTGATTAACCTCTCCCTGACCTCGGGCCTTGTTCCTGCCAAGTGGAAGCAAGCGGTGGTTTCCCCGATCCTAAAAATCCATCTTTGGATCCGTTAAAACCAGAAAACTACCGCCCCATATCTTTGCTTCCTTGGCCGGCTAAAGTCATGGAGGCCCATGTAAATCTGGCCCTCGCGGAGCATATGACCCGAGTTAATGTCCTGGATCCCATTCAGAATGGGTTCCGTGCTGGTCACAGCACAGAGACGGCCCTTCTGGCAATGGTTGAGTATCTGCGGACTGTGCTGGATGCAGGTCAAACGGCAGCGCTTATTTTATTAGACCTGAGCGCTGCCTTTGACACGGTCTCCCATCGCATCCTTCTACACCGCCTTCAGGACATTGGCATTTGTGGTTCGGCTCTGCAATGGTTCCGCTCCTTCCTTAGTGATCGCTCCTTCTGCGTTGCCACCCCTCCTTTTCAGTCCAAGTACCATCCTTTGGACCTGGGGGTGCCTCAGGGCTCCTCGCTGAGTCCCACGCTTTTTAATCTGTACGTGCAGCCGCTGGCTGAGGTCGCCAGGCAGTGGGGCCTAACCATGGTCTCTTATGCCGACGACACTCAGCTGGCGGTTACGATCAGCGGGGATGCCGAACAGGATGCCCCCAGGTTCCGAAACGGACTGAGAGAGGTGGCCAGCTGGATGAATAACAACTGTCTCCAGCTGAACGCGAAAAAAACAGAGGTGATGATCGTCGGAAGGGATGCGGACCTCTGGGGGGACAGATGGTGGCCACCCGAGCTGGGACCGGCCCCGGCACCAGTCCTGGAACTCAGGAACTTGGGAGTGTGGCTTGACCACACATTAAGCTTTGTGACTCATACCAAGAGAGTGGCGGCTTGCTGTTTTGGGGTATTACGCGGGCTAAGACCCCTGCTCAAATTTTTTGACGCTCCTACAAGACAGCTGGTCATTCAAGCAATGATTATCTCCCGGTTGGACTACGCTAGTTCACTCCTTTTAGGAGTGAACCAAGCCGAGATCCTTCGTTTACAACGGGTACAGAACGCAGCGGCTAGGGCGGTGGTCGGATTGCCACGGACCTGTCCCACCTCTAATACTCTGCGGTCCCTGCACTGGCTTCCGATTAAAAAGCGAATTCACTTTAAGGCTCTTAGCCTGGTTTTTAAAATTCTTCAAGAGTCGGCCCCTGAGATACTCAACAAACTTATCTCTCCCTACGTTCCAACTCGCTCACTCAGATCTCTCGGACAATCCCTTGTGGTTGTTCCCCGCTTTAGACTCAGTCGGATGGGGGGACGCTCCTTTCGAGTGAAAGCTGCAACTCTTTGGAATGCGCTTCCCTTGGAAATCCGCCTCTTGGATGATCTAATATCCTTTCGTAGGGCCCTGAAAACCTTTTTGTTTTAATTCTTCCCTGTTTTTAGTGTCCCTGCTTTTCTGTTGCTGGTTTTAGTGTTGTGTTATGTCTACCTTTCCCTGCGCCAGGACGCTCCTTCGCTGGAGCATCTGTGCGCATTAAAAATGTGAATAACATAACATAACATAACAACAAACACACACTCACCCGTAAGCATGCACACAGCATACATTTAAAAGAATGCTTTGTTTTACTTACCTCATCTGTTATATAACTGCTATTTGTACTCCATTTTCTATAGCTAGAAAACAAGGAGATGTGGAGACACAACCGACATCCATAAAGGCGAGCTGTCCCAACGTTCTTGGCACTGATTTCGCAACTTCTGCAGTCTGGGGTGCACAAAGGCAGGGCAAGGGGTCGCAAGGGGCAAGCCAGTGGTCGGAGCAGCGACCCCTGCTGATCCCTAAATAAAGTCCATGCTCCTAATCTAGAGCAACAGGGCATGTTACTAATGTAAATAGTTGAAAAATTGGGAGCGATGTTCTTCAAATTCTTACTTCAGTATTGTAAAGGACTTTATTACTGTCCTGGCCATGGCATCGCCAGTTTGGAGATCCCTGTAGTGTTCCATTGTCAGAACCCGCAAAGTTCTGTCACTTGACGGAGCAATCTCCGGGCCATAAAGGTGCTTCTTTGGTAAGTTTATGTTTACACCACAGGGCTTTGGTTGTACTGTACCATGTCTGAAGACCACTCTAGTAGTGGGTGGAGGAGATGGAGAAGAAGAAGAAATCCCTCCATATAGGAGATGCCGCAGCGGTGTCCTTGCTTAACCCATTTTCTGATGCATAAGCCGTGTTCTCTGGTATCCTACCATCACTTATTTATTATCATGAATTGTGCCACTGTGTAGTATGAGGTTATGTCAGGTGCTGTAATGCCTCGAGGCAGCACTATTTTAAAAGCATTATTCTAAAATAATCCTTCTACATAGAACAATGATCCATAAATGGTAACGGTTTAGAAGAGCGCACAGCACAGAGTCCAGGTATCAGTAATAAAGCAACATGAAAAACAGGTGCTCAGGAAGAGGTGGGAGACTGGTTACCACAGTCTCCAAGACAAACCAGTGGTTCAAACAGATACTTTGATCTTCCGAGCACACAAAAATAGTCTTTATATGGTTTTCACTATGTCTTTTAATGTCCAATGTTCCTCCAATTCAATCCAATTTCCATCAAATGATTATTTGCAGCATTTGATGGAAATTGGATTGAATTGGAGGAACATTGGACATTAAAAGACATAGTGAAAACCATATAAAGACTATTTTTGTGTGCTCGGAAGATCAAAGTATCTAGAACAATGATCCCTCTGAAGAGCAACACTCAATGTGTCTGTGGAGGGGGAAGGGTTTGAGGGGTTTTGTAGCATCATTCTATCAGCATCAGTTAGTTATGATGAAAAAACAGTAATGCCAAGCTTCTAAAAATACCATGGGTTAACAGTAAGACTGCTTTACAAAAGTAGCACCCTTTAAGGTCACAAACGGACCCGGCGATAGGACATAAATTGGCAGTGCCTAACACCAGTTGTTACAGGTGATTCAGCCTGGAGGTGTGAACTGGGGATGAGAGAATGTCTGAGAAGTTAGAGAGAAGTGTTTTTGTCACTAACTGAACCCTAGCCGCCCTTTCCCTTTTTGTTTACACACAAGTTACCATCATCTTGATGGCAGTGTAATGTACTAGAAAGCTTTTCCCCTACAGTTGGGTTTTTTGTTCATTGGGAAAATATTCATATTGAGTCTGATGGCTAGTTTTCTGGTCAAGATTTAGGTTCTACAGCTCATGGCAGGAAAAGGGTAAGCCAGGGACCAGCTGTCTCCTTCCATGCCAACATAAATTACAGGACCAATGTTTACACTGTTTGGAAAAGCCTAGTGTAGCCAAAGTGCTACTAAGATTGACATATTTGTATTAACAAATACCTAGCTGCATTGTACTCGTCGACATCAACTGCACTGGGATAACAAAAATATCTACAGGCTTATTCTAAATCACCAATTTTGACTCACAAGTGGGTCGAAGAACACCTGAACAGATTAGGAAGAAGAAAGTTTCATTTATCATGTATATTTATCTATTTACTGGTAGGCCAGCTACACTCTACTCCCGGACCTGTGATATCAGGGGAATGCTGGATTTTGTTATCAACACTGACATTACACTGTTGCATAGCACTTCTTACACAATCTTAATCATTAAGTAAAACACAACTACAATTGAAAAGATGTATATCTGAACCTGGTTGAGTTGCTACCAATCACCAGGGTCAGAGAACCATCCAGAATACCTGAAGCTCGTCTTAGGGGAACCTCACAAAACAATGAAGATAAAACTGTAATTATATGGCTTCACTGAATGTATTATTACACTGCAAAAATAGCTCTTAACTCATATTGCTTGGAGGACAGTAATATGAAAACCCTATGAAACGACATGTGTTTAGTACAACAGCTAGCTGCTTAATTGCAGATGTTCTAAAAATGAGGCGCTCCCCATTAACAGCCATGTTGTATTGTGTGGACACATCATGACAAGTGTAGTGGGATTATTTATAGTGTTGTCAGAGCTATCAAGCTTACAAGAGCAGGGATTTGGAATGGAGACATTAGGGTGCTCAGAAGCCCCAGATGTGTGTGATATGAATAGTAGGATGGGATTCAGAAAATATGTGGCCAAGATCACATACATCTGGAAATTGAGATCAGATATTATCCATGCTAAAATAAGAGAAGATGATTTGCAACAAGATGATGCCTGATGTCTACATGTCTATTAAGGAAAGTGGAGTATGGACGAATTGCAGTGATTCCGGACAAATCCCTTAAACCAGATCGGTTTGTTGAAAAAAATGTTTGGAAAACGCAAGATGGCAGTAACAACCACAATATTTTAAATATTTATAAAAATATTTAAAATATATGATTCAAATGTTATAGACAACATCAATAACACTATACATGTCAAATAGAAAAGGGTTGGTAGAATTAATGTTCGATATGGGGACTAGTAGCTTCGCACAAGCTTTTAAAATTGGTATCCATATTTTTGGGCCAGATATATAAAGGGTTTTACTAGTTGAAAACCCCCTATTTCACTAAATCAGAGGGCTTGCGACTGGTAAAAACATGTTTCTAATTTGCTAAACCCATTTAGCGGTTCAGAAATGTTTTTAGGAATGATTACAGATTTGTGATTTTGAAATTGTGGGTCTGAGGCATCCATTCCTAACTGCGAATCAGTAACAAAGGTATCAATAGTTTGCAACACTAATTTTGGTCACAAACCACTGACAAGTTACGGACCCCCAAGTCATAGTAACTGATTTGCAAAACAAATGGGTCATCCTCTTTGGATCCTTCTCCCCTTTGCGATTCATGGTGGCAGTTTCAGGAGCTGTAGGAAGAGGTCCAAGCCCACTCGGGCTACTTTGAAAAAAGAAATCCTTTTTGAACTTCTTTCACCGGGATGGTGGTTAAAATGTGTTATGCAGGTGCAGTATCACATAATTTCATTAATTTTATGTTATGCTTGTCACTCAAAATTCCAGAAATTATGCTATTACTCCACGGTAAGTAATTATATGCAGTTTGAGAGAAACAATTAGTGCGAGCACATGGGAACTGCGAGAGCAACAGGAATAGGAGTCATTGCTGTTTGCAGCACTTGCATTTTTTAAACTATTTTTAGCACCAAATATGTTCCAAAAATGGAAATGAAGACACTTTCATACTGAAATATTGCTCTAAATGCCAGTTTAGCATTTTGAGTAATCTTTACTACATTTCTCGTGGTTACACAAATGCAAATGAAGTAAATTTCGCACACCTCTAAGGGTCTGCTTATCTACGCAGGGCACCATCACTGTGAAGTAGCCAAACCGAGGGAATCATAATTTGCAATCTGCCCAACGAACAATAATTAGGCGTGTCATTCTGTTACCCCCTCTGATTCCTCATTCTATAAATAGATATATTAGTACGTAGGCCGGATCACAAAATAAGCATCACACTTAGGAGAAGGTTATTTGAGGAGGGAGTTTCCCTGCCTCTGTCTAGTAGTGATTCTGTACTACTAATAAGAGGGGTTGATTTCCAAACCTTAGAAGCACCATGTCCGTCTGGACGTCACCCATGCAGCAGTAACGGACTCCACTGACTGGATACCTAAAGGTGACTAGCAAACAGGGGATAAAAGTGACTGACTTCGGGTAAAATAAATAAAACACTATGCGTATCCAGTGCTGCTTCGTAGTCCTTAACCACAGATGCGGGTAGAATGGATTAAATCTGTGCAGTGAGGCACATTTCAGCATCTTGGCGAGCTAAAACTGGCCCTGAAATAGCTGATTATTTTGCCTTTGAAACTGTGGCTGCCCAATTACGTAAGTCTACTCAAGTAAGTTACCAAACATTGCACGATGAACGTGTTTTTTTACATGTTTGAAAATTGACAGGGGTCTGTGGTTTCCCAGAAGTAAAACCCGGTGCAGTATGGGGGCATACATGCCGGTGATCCAGCAAAGCAGCCACATCTCCTTAAATCCAAAAAGTCAAGTGTGCTCTGCAAAGACAATACAGTCCTTCACATCGGCCTTTCTTTCTAGGCTGTATTTTGAGCCCAGCAAGGACAGGTCTGAATTTGTACATCCAGACATTTATTGCCTCCCTGCGCCACAAGCAACACCATATCCATTTTGCCTTCACATAGCTGCCAAGGTTTCAGATTGCTTATGTGTGACATTTTCATAATTTCAGTGTAATTATAAGTGACATTCAACGACTATGAGTGACACGTTCTTGTCAACAAAATCCAGAAATGAAAAAGAGGGAAACATATACATGTCAGAATTTATAGCCGTTTCAGCAACGAGAAACTAAGATCATCTTAAAACTACTGCAAGGCACCAGCAATAGAAATGCACTGGGACCCGGCTATACCAAACAGGATGCGAGAGATCATAATGCCTGTAAATGAGTCTCATGTTCCATAACGCCCCCTCCCCCCCAAATAAACTGGATAGATATTTAATGGGTGGACTTAAATAGAACTGTGTGCCTCCCTCAGCATGAACTGATCATACTGTGCTGAGATGCCACTTCACCAACCGAGGGCTGGAGCTCTGCTGTCTCACGCAGGTCTCAGACCTGAGATGCAGGTGGGGGGTGGCGAACCTATGAGCACAACTTATCCCACAACAGGAGAGACTGCTCATACATGATGCAAACATTGTATGAACATCCGGCCCAACCTCTTTCCTGTAAAGCTTATTTTGGACAGATTGATTTGTTAACATTATGGAAATGTGCCACATAAATTGTTGGAAAAGACTTTCTAGCAGAAATACCAATGTGCAAATGTTTGCAATTCTTGAGAAGATGTAAGGTTTTCAAGAGACCTACACAAAGGCTCCGAAAAATCCCTTTATAACTTCGCGCAAACCTGCTTGGAACATTATGATCACGTATCACTGCCTGAAAGCGTGCCTGCTTGAAACCAGTGCTTAATATGAGCAGGTGCTTTCAGGTGCTCAGCACCGGCACTTCTTTCACGGGTCTGGGGCTACAATTTCTGATGCAAAAACAACAGTTGATGGACAGAATGCAGAACAATGTCATACATTCAGCCCAGTACAGAGATCTGGGCCTAAAACCATCGTTTTGTTGCACTCCACACCACCCCAGTTCAGGCATGGCCATATGCAAATCAGCCTTGACCCTGTGCCTCATGGGAACAGTCCAGCCCGAACTGCCAAGCCATGTCTTTCCTGGACCGGAATCACACACAACCTGCTTGCTGCCAACATCCACCACAGACATAGAGCTAACCAGGTCATATTCATTTGATAAATGATTGAGGGCCTCACCACGATTAGAGTGTACAAAATGTATCCCACCCATTCTGTCACAACCCAGGTCACCCATAGTGGTCGTTGTTGGATTACCACATAGATGCGTGTTAAAGTCCCCTACAAGTAACATACAATGTGATGCATCTCTACAGTGTTGGTTAATAAAGCCACTCAGTTGAGTAATCTGGCAGGACCCTGAGATGTTCACTGCATTATAGATGTTAATCAAAAGCAGATTAACATTCCCGTGTTTCAAGATGACTGCCTGAAAGTTACTATTAGTGCTGAATAAAGAAGTAATTAAACATTTCAGGGCTGGAGAAATGTATATTATCAGGCCTCCCTTAGCTCTGCCACTAGATGAATGTGTGGCCGGGACAAAGAAGGTCTTATAGCCCTCTAAAAAAAAGGAGGCACAGTCTACCAGCCAGGTCTCCTGTAGGCAGATCACGGGAAAAAACCTGATGAACTCAGTCCACTTGGGATCTTGAAATTTCCCTGTCCAGGAAAGACATGTCTTGGCAGTTCGGGCTGGACTGTTCCACTGTTCCTGTGCTGCATTCTGTCCATCAACTGTTTTGTTGCATTTGTCACCCGGGAGTTGGATGGGTATGCTCAGACGTGAGTCCCATGCTCTCCACACCACTGGAGTCAAGCTATCCTGGCTGAAGACGGCTGATAGCCAGAAACCGGTCCTAGGATGCTTGATTCCGGTCCAGGAAAGACATGTCTTGGCAGTTCGGGCTGGACAGTTCCCATGAGGCACAGGGTCAAGGCTGATTTGCATATGGCCATGTCTGAACTGGGGTGGTGTGGAGTGCATAAACACGATGAATTTAGGCCCAGATCTCTGTACTGGGGTGAATGTATGACATTGTTCTGCATTCTGTCCATCAACTGTTATTTTTGCTACAATTTCTGACCCTGCAGGTGTGATAGAGCGCGCAGGTCACCCGACCAACAATTTTACCATATGCACATTTGGGCCCATAAATTCAATTCACCATGTTTATTAATCGGGTAACCTTACACTCTACTACCAGTAACCCAGTTCCTTCCTATTTGTTACCAATGTACCCAACTTACCAATCCACGTTATGGGTACCTATGATCACAATGGATCAGGGAGCTAGCTGTAAAGAAAGGCAGATACCAAAATACAAATACTATTTACTCTATTTGCACTCATAAAATAACCACAGACTCAGGAAGTTTTAAAACCTTTATCTAGTTTTCATCAGATTCAGAAAGCATAAGGTTCACAGCAAGCAAACTGTCAATAACTAAGATTATAAAGAGCACATATCCATATAGGAAGTAAATAAGACCCACCATTTAGGACCCTAAAGGGAAGGTAAAGACAGGGAACATACTAACAAATATTCTTTCAGAGCTTAGTCTCAGTATGATGTCTAAAGGACGGGAGAAAAGGAACATACTATGAAATCACAGTTGAGAATTCCACAAAACTATATGAATTTTGAATATCGATGTGGCTATAGGGAAGGTAAAAAGTGGAACACGCTATATACTTCAGATGTACCAAAATAAATCAACTAAAGGAATGGGTAAAGAAAAGGAACATCTATATTTCATAAATTGTATGTAGGAATGTACTAATAGGATGGGAAAAATTGGATCATGCTAGTATAATAACTATAGTGTAGGAGTTAATCATTTGTCAGTAAAAGGAGGTAAGAGAAAAAGATCAATATGCAAGATCGTCTTTATTAAAGCAAAGAGAATAAAGAATGCAAAATAGGTTCCCTAAGAGTTATATTTACCTAGAGCAGTGTGGAGACCAACCCTGGCCACGGGTCAGTTTAGGACACGAGAAAACCCCAAGGAAATACGGTCGCCAGTAGGCTAACAGGTGCAGAATGGAACCCCAGGAAAGGAAAACCAGATTAGGATCAAGACGGGACAACCAAGGTAAGACCAGCGCCTGCAGTTCAGTTGCAACGCCTGCGCTACACCTTCTCTGCAGCTATCAGTCAAAAACCCCGATTGGGTTATCGAATTGCCCAGCAAAGTGCTCCGCCAGCACTTAAGGTTCTCAAAACCCCCAATGGGTCTGTGAGACAGTCGGACAGAGTGCTCCGCAGCACCTCTGTTTCAGGATCAGCTATTGGGTGCGTTGGGTCAGTGACAGGTCAGCTATTCGGACAAGTCGGACAAATTCCCTAGCTAAACCTAGGCTAGTTATACTGTTTTCGGGTCAGTATACCACCCCCCAAATGTTGCAAGTGTAAGAATCCCCAATTTCGATTGGTCCACAGGTAGGACAGGTCAACACACCAACCAGGATTTGACTTTCTCAATCCCTAAATTACATCTTTTGGGACCTTCTATTGATTTTGGGGTTCCCATGACATATTCTTCTCTCCTAAAAATGGAGAATACAATTTAATATACAAATGTTACAAATGCAGTACAGTTCAGCTTCGTCTTGCTAGGTTACAGGTCGGTTCCCAAGAGCATCTTGGCTGTGGCTGCCAGCTGGCTGGGTTCCACTGGTACAAGGTTTTTCTTCCCTCTGCCAGGGTGACATGCGCAGTAGGGACTTCTAAGATGGAGTAATAAGCACCTCCCAGGCCCAAAAGATTCGCCACATGAAAAGTAAAGGAAGACAATTTAGAACACAGGAATCCCTATATGACTCCCCTTACTTTATATTAACTATAGCATTAAGATTAGTGCAAGACGAACAGCATAACAAAAGCTGCAGGGCAAGCATCGGACATGTGAGAACACAGAGCGGACATTTTAGAGCTAGTGCGCAAGCGCAAAGATTTCCCACCAGAACTGCGAGTACGTCACGTGAGTGTGACCGACGCATGCGCAGAAGAAATTCCCGCGTAGCAGCAGCCATCTTTAGCAGCAAACGTATTAGGATTAGTAAACACATAAGCAAGCGTCACTGGGACACCCTAAATGTCAGAATAAGGGCAAATTAGTAAGACAAACAGGTTGATTAATTTTATTAACGTTATTTGAGGTTCTTGATACAAGCAAGTCGCTGTACGTGCGAATCCTTGCTCCATCAATCCCCTCTTTGATGATATTTTATATCATCACAAATTAATGGAACCAGATGCCAACTTTTCACATTTTCCCCAGTTCAATCTCTTCAAACATTTGATTCAGAATTTTTCACCCTTTTATAAATCTTATTATTCATTTCCTCTAATTCCTGTTCATCCACATTTCTCTTCACTCCTCTCTTGTTCACAGTGTATTTCTTTTGGTGCTTTCGATATTTACAGCAAATTATGATTATAAACACTACTAAACTTATTCCCGCAATTGGCTTCAGTATTTTACTAAAAAAACCTTTACCTAAGTTAGAAAACCAATGACCTACGGCGGAGAGACCATCAGTAAGTCTCTTCCAGGCACTTTCAACCTCAAGTGGTTTGAGTTCTTTTTGCGAGTTTGTAATGTTCCTCACATACCCTTTGATTTCCACACTTTTGTCAGGTATGTAAGTGCAACAATGTTGCGCTTTCAACATTCTGCAGACTCTGCCCTCTTTTGCCAATAGTGTATCAAGAGCAAGTCTATTCTGTAAAACCATTGATCTTACCACAACTAATTCGGTGTTGACCATCAGGAAACCTCCAGCAGTGTCAGTAGATAACCGATCCACTACTGTTGACAATTTTCAAATTCTGTGTGTATTCAGAACTACTCCCACTGTAGGTATCAGTGCACTAAAAATATCTCCTACTATTTCACCAGCACTTTCTCTTTAAGTACGCGCTAATTCATTAGTCTTTTCAGTGCTTCCAGTGATTTTTCCCACATGGTATATCTTTGGAAAGACAATACCAAAATAACAACTCCCGTACCAATGGTCGGGCAATTTGAAATAAGCCTTATTTCCACATATAAAATAAATTCCAGGAAACACAGGCTCTGACCCATCTTTGAAACCCCAACCTCCAATTACCTTGTAATTGTGTTCGCATTCACTGAAACCAATGAAAATATTGTTATAATAACTAGTTTTCTCTCTTTTAAGACAAAGTTTCCCTTTCTTTTCGAAGTCCAGCAACATCGCAGCATTAGCTCCACCATTTGAGGTGCTCCCTATACTCTCTGCCTATTTGGGAATTTTCTGGTTCTTGTCTTTGGTTTTCTTTTGGAAACTTTCTCTTCTTTTCTCTACCATATTTAGGAATTCTTTTTCTTTTTCATGCAATTAACAGGTCATGTTATTTTTATGTGCGTCATCAATGTCTATCTTACCTACTGTTAGAAAATAATCACTCATGTATTTTGCTACGTCTCTAGTTGTATGTACAGGGTTCAGGTTTCTTCGAACAGGAAGTTCTGAAAATGTCACGTCAAGGTTTGAGTAATAATACTGCAAAGGTCCTCGTCTAAAAAATAAGCTAGTTAGAATACTACAGGAAATTCCATAGGTTAAGGGCAAGTGGTGATATGTCACACCTTCAGCTACTGAAGTGGGTAGCTTCATGCAAACGTAACAGTCATCTATTTCCATAGCTTCTACATAATGTACTAACAGGTTCGCGAAACCATTTAAATGAGTTTTGTTCTTGATTTTGTTAAAGTGTAATCCTTCCTCATCTGGTGCTTCTAAATCTAACTGTGTCTGCTTCAGGCTAAATGGTTTGTCTAGTACGTCTACTCTTCGTGGTGTACTTCTAGTAGCTGATTCTACAGTGTCATCAGGTAGATTATTATTGGGATTCAGACTCGGGTTTTTACTCATCATAGAAGGAATAGTTATTGTTAGTCCTATCCCAAGTATCAGTACTATTGCTACACTACATAAACATACTTGGCAGCATGTTTTAAAACAACCTCGTCTCGGTCTCCCATTCTCAGAAGAATCAGACATTTTGGCTCAAAAGAAGCTTCAACCCCTCTTAGTAACTCTGCACAGCTTGCTTACTCGAGTAACTTTTCAGGTTGGGTTTGCTTCTTCACTGGTCTGTTCAGCAATCAATTCTTCATCACATTCATCACTTTCGTCACTTATTTCCAGATTCTCAAATTCCTCCAACACAAAATAAGTCCACTCAGGACTCGGGTACTTGTTATTCAGCTTCTTGATGCGAGCACTTCTTCTCTTTGGTTTTATCACTACTGGGTCAGTTTGACTCGAGACCTCATTTATCTGTTCAGGGTCCTCGTTTACCGTCTTTAGATGCAATCTCAGTCTTTTCACAAATCTAGGTACTGAGTCACCTTTTCTGAGTCTTTTAACTGGCACTGCGTCTTGGCCTTCGTCAAACACCCTTTTGTTTTCGTTCAGTTGTGGCACATTGGGATCAAGTTCGTCCTCTGTATTGTTCCCTAACTGACTAGGTCCAGGTCTTTCATCTGTTTCTTCTGCCTGGTCCCTAAACTGGCCTTGTTCAGGTGTATGCTGATTTTGGCTTTGATCTGTTTCGATCTCTTCTTCCTGAACACAATTGTCTAATCCTATCTGTTCCTGTTCAAGCTCTTCGAGCTCTTGATTCTCTTCCGCTTGAACTTCCGCCCTAGTTTCTATCTGTCCCTCCTCTGACGCAGGAGTTCTTGGAGGAGTGTCAATTACCTGCTCTCTCCCTCTCTGGTCCTCCTCAGAATCAGATTTAACGTGGATTTCGATGATCTGAGTAGCTTCTTCTTCACCTGTCTCGTCCTCACTATCCCACTGTCTATCTAAATAGGTCTGTCTTCTGGTTCGTATAGGGTCGATTGTCAGATCGATTATTGGGACCCAATCTTCTTGACTGGAGCTCGGTTGTTCTTCTTCAGCTACTTCAGGACCGATGTCTTGGGATCCTTCAGCTGTGCAACCTTCAGCCTCAGTTTTGTCAGGTTCAGTCACTTTCCTCATATGGCTGGCATGCATCCAGTGAGGTACTCCTGCACACTTTACAGCTGTCACCTGTCGTGGTTTTCCCCACCTTGGTCCAAGGCAACTTTTCCGAGTGTGCTTCTTTATTACGACCCAGTCACCTGGATTCAGGTCATGTGCTGGAGTCGTCGGCCTGGCGACAGCGTCTCCCCCAACCTGGTGAGAGAAAGAACGCACTTGGTCAGCCAGCTCTTTACAATATTCCAGTACCAAATCATCAGATATGCTTATTATTTTGTATCCTGGTACCCATGCTTGCCGCATTGCTCTTCCCATCAGGATCTCGTGGGGACTCAAACCCGTGTTCCGGTCTGGAATACTTCTGAGTCCCATCAACACGAGAGGCAGAGCATCTGGCCATTCCAATTGAGTGTATTCACACATCTTTCCCAATCTTGATTTGATTGTGCCATTTATCTGTACTACCACTCCAGAAGCCTCTGGGCGTTATGCACAGTGCAGTTTTTGTGTGATTTTGAATGCTTCACAGATTTGCTTTATTATTTCATTCTGGAAATGACTTCCTCTTTCCGATTCAATTAAGACTGGGAAACCGTACCGAGGTATAAGTTCCCTAAGTAATAATTTTGCTACTGTGATGCTGTCATTTCTACGCGCAGGGAAAGCTTCCACCCATTTTGAAAACAGGCAGACAATGACAAGTAGGTATTTCATTCCTCGACAAGGGGGCAACTGAATAAAGTCAAGTTGTAGTCTAATAAAAGGGCCTTCTGCCTTTCCAATTTCCCCTGGCAATACTATAGTTTTCTTTCCAAGGTTAAATTGTTGACAGATCAAACACCCCTGGCAGAGTGCCTCTGCTACGCTTCTGAACTTCGAATTGAACCATGTTTGGCGGAACATGCGAAGCATCGCATCTCTGCCTATATGTGGGTCTCCATGTATTAACCTGGCCATAGGAGCAAGCATACAGTCTGGCAACACAGGCATATCATCAAGGTAAACAATGACACCATCTTTACTTCTTTTTCGACAACCAAAGTTTCTCCATCTCTGTTTTTCCTGTGGCTCTGCTGTTTCCTGTAAGTCTCTCACTTCCTCCCATGTATTCACTCCCTCTAGCATCAAAAGTTGGCAGCTGTTTCCATTTCCCCCAACCTTTATATTGATTGAAACTCTGTATTTTGCACAATGTTGGGCTAACTGATCAGCATATCTGTTACCTGCTGTCACTTTGTCATCGCCAGATTTGTGAGCAGCACACTTGACCACAGCCAATTCTTTTGGTAACTGGATTGATTCCAGTAAATCCTGCACATATTTTCCATTTCTGATAGGGGAGCCTGAAGAAGTCAGGAACTCCCTTTGCATCCACAGCTGTCCGAAGTCATGCACAACCCCATAACCATATCAGTGTATATGGTTATTTTCAAATTCCTCCCAAATTTACAAGCTTTTGTCAAAGCAACCAATTCGGCTATTTGTGCAGACTTGACTCCATATAAATAGGATGACTCCACTGGACCTCCCACTGTGCATACTGCATAGGCAGCGCTTAGGCCACCTTCCTCATGTCTCATGCATGAGCCATCTACAAACAATTCATAATCTTCACTAATCAGACGGTTTTCTTTAATATCTGGGCGTGGTTTTGTACTGAACTCAGTTAAATCAATGCAATCATGTGCAAATTCTTCCCTTACCTCTGCTGCGAATGAGCTAGGCAGTAAGGTAGCTGGATTCAAAATGTTACATCGTTCGATGGTCACATTTCCTGCACCTACAAGGATTGTCTCATACTTAGTCAGCCGACTAGGTGTGAGATACTGGGTCTTTGTTCGTGTCAGCAGAATTACAACAGAATGTGGAACATACACAGTTACTGGATGTCCCATCGCAATGGACTCACTCTGTTCAAGACTCGTGCAAGTTGCAGCTACAGCTTTCAAACATCCAGGTAATCCAGCTGCTACTGGGTCCAATGTGGAAGAAAAGTATGTCACTGGACATCGAGTCAAACCATGAATTTGGGTCAGGACCGAAAGTGCACAATTGTCTCGTGTGTCACAGAACAGTGCAAAATCTTTCGAATAGTCAGGCATTCCTAATGCAGGAGCAGTACACAGACATTTTCGTAATTTTGTAAAAGCTATTATGCTTTCGTCATCCCACTCTACAGGATCCTTTGCTCCTTTCTTTGTCATCTTTATCAATGGTCTTGCTAGGACTGCAAATCCCACAATCCACTGTCTACAGTATCCTACAACTCCTAGGAACATTCTGATTTCTTTCTGGGTATTCGGCAATTCCATGTTTCGAATTATCCTGATTCTTTCGGTGGTGACTTTCCTGATACCTCTCTCTATCTGGTGCCCCAGATATTTTACTGATGTGGTACAGAATTGCAGCTTTTCTGGTGATACTTTATGTCCTCCTTCACCTAAATGGTTCAGCAAGGCAATTGTGTCAGTTACACAGTCCTTTCGACTTTTAGACGCCACCAAGAGGTCGTCTATGTATTGCACCAAAACCGATTTTCCGGGCAATATTAGGGTTTCAAGGCACTTCTTCAGAATCCGATTAAAAATTGAGGGGCTTTCTGTGTACCCCTGAGGGACGCGATTCCAAACGTAGACAAGACTGTCGAACTCAAATGAGAAAAGAAACTTGCTGTCTGGATGCAATGGAATTGAAAAGAATGCATGACATAGGTCAATGACGGTAAACCATCCTGCATTCCATGGAATTTGGTACAAAATTACTGCAGGGTTTGGCACAACAGGACAACAAGGAACCACAATTTTGTTAACCTTGCGAAGGTCCTGTACTACCCTGTACTTACCACTAGGTTTCTTGATTCCAATTATGGGCGAATTGCATGGACTGCTCATCACTTCTTGTATGATATCTGCTTCTAACAATCTTTTTATTTCAATGGCAACTCCTGCTTTTACTTCTGCACTCATTTTGTACTGTTTAGTATTTGGGTAGACTGCATCTTCTTTTATGGCTATTTTAATTGGGTCAACACTTGCCATTAATCCTACATCTTTTCCAGTGAAATCCCACACTTCTGGTTTCACTGTCTCTTGGAGCTCTTCAGGTAAGTCTTGTATTGTCAGTCTTTTCATTTCTGAGTTGGGTCTTGCTAACTTTAATTTGTATATTCCGTCTTCGTCTGGGGTCTGAATTTCGACGCCATTTGGTGTGCAAAAGATAGTACAATTCATTTTACACAACAAATCTCGTCCTAGCAGATGTATAGGACTGGAATCACACACAACAAATCTATGCATTTCTTTAAAATTCCCAATTTTAATTTCCATAGGTTCAGTAACTGGGGTACTAATTAGCTGATTAGAAACGCCCACTACTTGGATTGCTTCTCCCGGGAGGGGTAGGTGTGGAACGTCTGCTGTTCTCACAGTGGAACGGTAGCACCAGTGTCCAACAGAAAGGTGACGTCATTTACTTCAACCTTTCCTTCAATGTATGGCCCTGTCTGGTCCACCGGCAAGGAGGTGCCAAGCACGCACTCCTCGTCCTCCCCCCCCAGGCACCGTCAGTAGGTGTCATCACAGAGAAACGTGTCATTTAACAGAAATTGTGAAGTTGCTGCATTTCTATCCTCCCTTCCTTCCCAAACTTCGGTGTCTCACCCTGTTGTGCTTTGCTCCTATAATTAGGTCTAGGTGCACGTGGCAACTGATTTTGCTTTACCTGTTCCTGGGTCTTTCGTGGAGTCTCTCTCTGCGTCTGTGGATTTAAATCATTAATTTGAACATTACTATTCTTTACAGCCGGACCCTCGTCTCTCCAGTGACCTATTTGTCCGCACCCGTGACAGGGGAACTTCTTTTTGGCTCCTCTCGGCTCATCTTTACTCTGGGCTTTCCCCCACCCCCGGTGCCTTGATTCTGATTACTGGTCAATTTATTTAGCTGCTGTTCCTGGTGTTCTGCTAATTTTACCTATGCCCACATGTCTTTTTCTTTTAACTCCTTCCGTTTATCTGCCAATTCATCCTCGCAATATTTAGCATACTTCAGGACCTAATCAATTGGTTTAGACTGCCAGCAGATTTTATTATCTCTGATCCACTGTGAAATCTCAGACCTTAACCCTAGCACAAATCGATAAATGAAGTGGGTCATGTCTTTCATCTCGATGTTGTCCAATCCGCTGTATGTTTTAAACACCTGTAACAATCGTTCATAATAGGAATGCACAGTTTCATCTCTATTCTGGGTAGTTCTATCTATTCGGGTCCAATCAGTTTCTTTTGCAGGCACCTTTCCTTTTAGATGCAATATTACCTGGTTGTATTTTTTCATTACCTCTGCTGAAGGAGCCCCTGTCTTTGGATCCCTAGGGTATACTCTGAAGCCATCTGTTTAGATCTAATTTCCTCTTTTTCTTTGCCCACCTGGCTTTTCATTTTTCTAATTCTCCCCATTTTTGCAACAGGTTTAATAATTCTCTGATCTGTACCTTTTTTCTTGACACGTTGCAGAATTCTGCTCTGTAAGGTTTTTGCAATACTTTAGATTTACCAATATCTATTCCCATACTAGCCGCAGTGTCCATTAATTTCTCGTGGAACACTCGGGTATTACGGGTGATACTCTTGCAAATAAATAGCAATTCTTCTTCAGTCAGGGTGTTCAGTCTGTCCAACCCCACATTTCCAGCCATTAGTTCTTCTAATTCTATTCTCAGTTTGTAAATATCTAATGGTTTCGGCTAAGGATTTTGTTTTTCTAATTCTCGACTCCATCTTTCAATTTCTTCAGGAGTCACTACTGTGGCACTTCTAGTACCCGTAGATGACTCAATCTGCACTTCTCTCGAAGTGAAAGGAGTGTTCTTCCTCTGTGAAACCCCTTCTGGTTCCCTTATCTGTAAATCCATCAAGGAAATCACAGATTCACATTCACTTGCCTGATCATCTACAATTAAGGGCTCTTTTCTCGGCTGTACTACAGATGGGGTAATAATTGGAGTTTTCGGGCTATTCTGCTTATCCCCGTACAAAGGAACAACTGGTCCAATAGTTACTAGGATTGTCAAGGCTTCAGGACTTGTATTCAGTTGGGAGATTTTCTGAATTAATTCTGTTCTTTGTTTAACTAGAGCCTCTCGTTCTCTATCCTGCAGTACCCTTTCCATGGTGGTTTCATGCACTATTTGCGGAGTTAGGGTAGGAGTATAATTCGGGGCAGTCGGATGTGTCAAACTTGGTCCTTCACCATAATTAGGTTTCAGGAATGGATTTCTTGTACTTAAGGGTCTCGACTCCTCCTGATAAGGAGGTCTTGGACAGGTGTCTCTCGCACTTACTGGTCTTGATCCCTCATTATAAGGAGGTGGATTCTTCATTAACAATTCCTCCAAATATTCATCATCTGAATCTGAATCCCCGCTGGTCATCAAATGCTTTGTTTTCTCTGTCCTTTTCTCTCCCAGGGGCGCTTCTAGTGCTATTACAGGGTACAGTCCTCTACCATCATATTCTGTCTCCATTCTTTCATTCGTTTCTCTCGGGTCTCTTTATTTACTTTTGGATACCATTTTGTCAACCCTTTGTCCATTCTGGGATTGTCTTGCTCAAAAGCCTCTATCTCCCATTCTTCTAAAGTCTCATATTGTGTTAGTCTGGGTCTGGGATGTAATTCATTCATTCGGGTCCTCAAATTGAACAGAATCCTACTGTTAAATGTACCATCTAACGGAAATGCCAAAATCCCGTCATTCTTTGTATATTCCACCCAATTTTCTAACCATACGCAAGCATGGTAGCCCCTGTCGAACATCATAAATGATGCGGGAGTATTAGGCGGTGGAATGATAACTCCTTCTCTAGTTTTGATAGGTTTGTCTTTCTTGAAATAATTCTTTACTTTATCTACTAAGGTCATCGTTCTCTTGTTTCCGTACATAATGGTATATCTATGGCTTTTCCACTTATCCGTTGCAAACCCTAGGTATCTTGGATCAGGTCTAGTCTCTGGGTTAGCTGAATACCACATATACTTTTCCGCAAATTACTTTGTTTACAAAATCACTTCCAATCCAAATGCGTCTTTTACTTTTCTACAACCAATAAAATGCGCGATTTCAAAATAATTCAACCAATGGGTGCGCGGCATTTCTCGTATATGAGTTCTCACGCTCCTGTGCCCACCCCTCCTTTACAATTCCGCCTCAGCTACCCTCCCGCTGTCTCAACCAATATCAGCGCGGCACTGAGTGACGTCAGCGTAGCTCCGCAACTGACTCCCTCCTTCACAAGGTAACAAACAACTTCGATTTCTACCTTTTTAAAGTGCAAGTGCTCTGTTTAATTTACAACGCAAACACATTCGCCACTGTACTCGAGTGTCTAGAAAGAAAAGATTTGTTTCACTGCAAGTAAACCTCTTCCATTTACTTTTCAAATACTGCGAGTAGATCCCTTCTGCCTACCCTTCATACAAGCATTAGAGAACCTGCTACTCCTTCGACTCATTCACTGCGGGATATATACTAAGCCAAAAGTTTCACCAGTGAACCCCTTTGCTACCAATCAAGCTTAGACGAACCTGCTACTCCTTCCGTGTGACCCTTACTAGGTTATATCACAATAGAAGTTTTGCCAGCAAACTCTTTGCTACCATTTATTCATACATTTATACAGAAACCCTAATTAGTGCTTCCAGTTCTGCATAACCTGCACCAATTTTCCTCAGGTAAGTGACCTCACTACGGCGTGGATTCTCCTCACCACCCACTATTCTGCCCCCGGGGATTCCAGACAAACTTGTAACAATCACTAACGAGTGTATTAGTCCATATATCAATATAACAACAAGAAAACAATTTAAAACATTTCATAATTTTTCAAAGCAATTAAAATTGACAATTTCACTTTTTATCGATCAATACTTTTAGCAGCAATAACATTTTCACAGTTAGCAGCAGTTTTACCTATTTACCTATCCTAACTAGTCCTACCTACCTTTCACTAGTCCCTAACCATCACCTCTGCTACCAGAAAATTACTGATAGAGCGCGCAGGTCACCCGACCAACAATTTTACCATATGCACATTTGGGCCCATAAATTCAATTCACCATGTTTATTAATCGGGTAACCTTACACTCTACTACCAGTAACCCAGTTCCTTCCTATTTGTTACAAATGTACCCAACTTACCAATCCACGCTATGGGTACCTATGACCACAATGGATCAGGGAGCTAGCTGTAAAAGAAAGGCAGATACCAAAATACAAATACTATTTACTCTATTTGCACTCATAAAATAACCACAGACTCAGGAAGTTTTAAAACCTTTATCTAGTTTTCATCAGATTCAGAAAGCATAAGGTTCACAGCAAGCAAACTGTCAATAACTAAGATTATAAAGAGCACATATCCATATAGGAAGTAAATAAGACCAACCATTTAGGACCCTAAAGGGAAGGTAAAGACAGGGAACATACTAACAAATATTCTTTCAGAGCTTAGTCTCAGTATAATGTCTAAAGGACGGGAGAAAAGGAACATACTATGAAATCACAGTTGAGAATTCCACAAAACTATATGAATTTTGAATATCGATGTGGCTATAGGGAAGGTAAAAAGTGGAACACGCTATATACTTCAGATGTACCAAAATAAATCAACTAAAGGAATGGGTAAAGAAAAGGAACATCTATATTTCATAAATTGTATGTAGGAATGTACTAATAGGATGGGAAAAATTGGATCATGCTAGTATAATAACTATAGTGTAGGAGTTAATCATTTGTCAGTAAAAGGAGGTAAGAGAAAAAGATCAATATGCAAGAACGTCTTTATTAAAGCAAAGAGAATAAAGAATGCAAAATAGGTTCCCTCAGAGTTATATTTACCTAGAGCAGTGTGGAGACCAACCCTGGCCAGGGGTCAGTTTAGGACAGGAGACCCCAAGGAAATACGGTCGCCAGAAGGCCAACAGGTGCAGAATGGAACCCTAGGACAGGAAAACCAGATTAGGATCAAGACGGGACCACCAAGGTAAGACCAGCACCCGCAGTTCAGAGGCAACGCCTGCGCTAGACCCTCTCTGCAGCTATCAGTCAAAAACCCCGATTGGGTTATCGAATTCCCCAGCAAAGTGCTCCGCCAGCACTTAAGGTTCTCAAAACCCCCAATGGGTCTGTGAGACAGTCGGACAGAGTGCTCCGCAGCACCTCTGTTTCAGGATCAGCTATTGAGTGCGTTGGGTCAGTGACAGGTCAGCTATTCGGACAAGTCGGACAAATTGTCTAGCTAAAACTTGGCTAGTTATATTGTTTTCGGGTCAGTGTACCACCCCCCAAATGTTGCAAGTGTAAGAATCCCCAATTTCGATTGGTCCACAGGTAGGACAGGTCAACACACCAACCAGGATTTGACTTTCTCAATCCCTAACTTACATCTTTTGGGACCGCCTATTGATTTTGGGGTTCCCATGACATATTCTTCTCTCTCAACAATGGCGAATACAATTTAATATACAAATGTTACAAATGCAGTACAGTTCAGCTTCGTCTTGCTGGGTTACAGGTCGGTTCCCAGGAGCATCTTGGCTGTGGCTGCCAGCTGGCTGGGTTCCACTGGTACAAGGTTTTTCTTCCCTCTGCCAGGGTGACATGCGCAGTAGGGACATCTAAGATGGAGTAATAAGCACCTCCCAGGCCCAAAAGATTCGCCACATAAAAAGTAAAGGAAGACAATTTAGAACACAGAAATAAAGGAGTACACTGTATATCAGGAATCCCTATATGACTCCCCTTTATTTATCTTAACTATAGCATTAAGATTAGTGCAAGACGAACAGCATAACAAAAGCTGCAGGGCAAGCATCGGACATGTGAGAACACAGAGCGGCCATTTTAGAGCTAGTGCGCAAGCGCAAAGATTTCCCACCAGAACTGCGAGTACGTCACATCACGTGAGTGTGACCGACGCATGCGCAGAAGAAATTACCGCGTAGCAGCAGCCATCTTTAGCAGCAATCGTATTAGTATTAGTAAACACATAAGCAAGCGTCACTGGGACACCCCAAATGTCAGAATAAGGGCAAATTAGTAAGACAAACAGGTTGATTAATTTCATTAACGTTATTTGAGGTTCTTGATACAAGCAAGTCGCAGTACGTGCGAATCCTTGCTCCATCAGGTGGTGGTCTCAATATTCATTGTTCAAATTCAAAATAAAAAGAATAACATACATTGCATGGTGACTGGCTGGTAAATGTTCATAGACAGGCAAGCATACGCCTGTCCAGGCAGGCATGATTGTGTATCACCACGTTAGTGATGATGTCATCACGCTGATCACAAATCCAAGAAGTCATCGACAAACTATGGCTTGCTTTCTATTCCCCGAGTCTCCTGCACCCTGCCACTGCCTGATCCTAAGCCTCCCATCGGATAATTGTAGCTGGGGGCTGGCTCATGACAGAGTTGAGGCAAGGAAGCTGCAAGAGCACATTTGGAACTTGGGAGTGAGGGCTCTTGAGGAAGAATAAACAAAAGTAAGTGTGGACTTTCCACTTGCTGCGTAGCCAAAGAGCCATTTCCTGCAGCCCTGCATTGCTGCTATTCTCCACGTGCTCGATGCGGCTGTGGACCAACGAAACATTTGTGCGCCATTGCATCACCTGTAGAATCTGTGCGCTGCACTGCAGCATGGCAATTGCTGAGCATGTGTGAGTCCAGTAGGCACTACAGCCATACTTACCGGCTGGGGACAATGCCTATGCTGTAGCAGGCAGCGTCACAGCAAGCTGAGCAGTGGATGCCGTTGCCATCCCTGGACCTACTAATTACAGGCAGCACTGGCAGTGACATCACTGGCTGTGCTCGAGCAGCCATCTGTTACTGCAATAAACCCAGTCATACCACACTGATTAATATATGCGAAAAAAGCATTTTCATTTGATGTACATTTTGTTTTTGCACTTGGTGTAGGTAAGAAAGTAAAACACGCCATCTTCCACTTCTTTAGGAATGACAACAGGAAAACACAGAGTTCAAAATAGCAGGGACATGTATAGGCTGACGCCAGGGGTCACAGGCAGCAGCAGTGTTATAGATGAGAGAGAGAGAGCAGGAATAAAGAGGAGAAATAAACAACTGGAGAGGAGAGAGATAAGACGGAGCTAAGTAGAAGAAAAGGAAAGCAAATCAGATACAAGGAGAAAGCAGCCATGATGTGAAGAGAGCATTAAGAAAAGAGAAGATAGAATGAAAGGATGTAGAGGACAGGACAGACGAAAAAGGCAGACAAATGATAAAATGGAGACACAGCTAATCACTGCTAGAAGAGTGATATTAAAGAGCCAAGATCGAGGGGAGAGAGAGCAGAGCATGGATAAAAGTGAAGAGGAAAAAGGGCAGGGCTAGAATGAATAGAGAGCAAATCAGAAATACAGGGAATAAGGTAACACACCAGGTGTGACAAAGATGATAGAAAACAATTAGAGAGGTGAGAGGATAGACTCTTAGAGCAAAGACTTAGGGGACATACAACAGATAAAGGTTAGAAGATAGAGACTGAGGCAATGAGAGTGTTGAAAGTGGGGCTCACTGGAGGAAGAAGTGAGCTGCGGTCTCCTTGGCAACATTTTTGGCACCTGCACTAATTTATTTACAAATTAAGCACTGCTTGAAACAGGGCAGCTGATCATCATGTTCCTGCGCTACTAGCATTAATTTAAAGTATTAGAGACAGAAGTTTACCTCCTGCACAGAACTTCTTCCCCCACCACCCACACATCCAATATATTAATGGGCCTGAATTCCAGGTCAAGCGCTAGGTAAACCCACAAGACACTCTGCAAAGTCCTCATGCGGAGAAAGTGGTTGTGTTCCATGTGGGACACAGAATTATGTTAGAGAAAGACATCTTTGCAACAAACTTTGTTTTGATTTGAGTTGTTGAATTTATAGCTTTCTTCCTCTTAGTTTCAACCATTTCTGCCCAGCAGCAGTAGTTATTAGAAAAAAAGAGCAGGTGTCCCGTTTTTTTCTTCTTAGGAATCCAGTATTCTGGAATGCTATGGTCAGCGAATTTTGGATTTGTTATATTGAGCACATTAACTATTTTTTCACGTCAGAAAGCAATTTGTTAATGGGCCGCTTCCACTTGTGAAGGCCTGCGTTCAATAAACACAGACTGTAGACAGTGACTTCCGAGGGCTGCAGCACAGGAACCACACAGCCAGCTGCTCTGGTCCTCATGCTGTCTGATCCCTGTGCTCGTTCATCAGGTAGGTGTCAGGTGGCTCTGTAAGGTACTTTGCTGCTGAGAGGGGCCTCCTGAAGCTAGGGGCCCCACCGCACCGCAGGGGCTGTGGGGGGGGGGGAGGCTGTATTACGCCAGTGCCCACAAGCCCCTACATTATACAAATATCTCTAGCACAGCAATTTTTAGAATGTGAAATATACATTAAAATACATTCAAGGCCTACAGCAGACTAATCCTCAAATATTAAACCATTACCAAATATGGACTAATCTCGACAAATCTCACTAAAACAGGAGGAAGTATATATAACCCCAGGGACTCCACTACCCCAAAATGATAATTGCATTTGCATCTCTTAATTCCACATGGGCCTACCTACACCCCCTTACTCCTGTCTCCAATCAATCCATCAGCAAACAAAATAAAAAAACAAAGCAACATAAATAGCGATGCCTGTCAGCATCAAGTATTTTGCAAACTACTGGCCCGTACTTACTTCATTTACCCCCCCCCACCCAAAAAAATATTCTAATGCTGCAGAAGATATTGCAGACAAAGAATGACTGATGCTTTCTGTTAGACCAAGCAGTTTGGGGCTGTCTAAGACTCATTAAAGCCAGTCAGACTCCACCGTTCCAAATAGGATGGGTATGATACACTTGTCTGAAAACCTGTGCTCAAACTAGTAGCTTGGCACCGAGCAGTCAGGCGTATCCTCAGGGCCAGAGTGTAAAGTATTGACACAAAAACCCCCTCACAACACACTGCATTTGCCACAAAAAGACTCCACACTGTATGTATAAAACACTTGTCTTTGTATCACACACATACACACACTAAAATCAAAATGAGAAACACATTGTATATACACTCTACAGTTATACGAAATTGTCATACTCCTCTATTGAAATCAAAACGAAACACACATTGTATATACACTTTACCATTATATGGAATTGTTGGACCTTCTCATTGCAGAAAGGTCAAAGAGTCACAAGTCTCTGACTATGCCTCGTGACTCAACCCCTTAGTCCTTCAACTCCACACGCCAACAATACACGTTGCCCCGGCTGGAGCCCTGTTGACTAGTCAGTCGGAACCACCTAACATGGAAAGAAACCGTTATTGAGTTTTGTCCATCCGGATTAGACCTCAAGGCGCCCGACAGCACCTTTACAGTACGGAATCGCTATCCCTCCCTTAGACAAAAGGTTGTGACCCAGGAAGCTGGCGCTCTTCAACATCTGGAGAAATGGTTTCCTCTCAAGTGGAGGTGTGACCTGCCCTAGACCCCCAACTGCCAGCTGCAGATGCCCACAGGGCACACTAAAAAACCTTAGGTCTCGTCATGATGTTATCCACAACAAAGAGGGGGCCAAACGACACCAGACAGAGTCTGCGGTGTCAGGCACTGTCGTCCTCCCAATCTGGAGGCTGAAAATAGTCTCAGCTCCCTCTACAGGTTCCCCAAACACCCCTCAGATGCCACACACTCTGAAGCACAAGCGAGCACAGGTCCCTGAGACTCTGCAATCTCCCCCATACTCCTCAAACTTCTCACCTAACGGAACCTCAGATGGCAGCTGATCTCTGAGCACCCACTCCTCTTGAACAGCAAGATGATGGTGTATGTCTCGACAGTCCTTGTCCCAACCATGATCACTTCCACCTATCTCCACCACATCCAGTGTGGTCCTTACAGTCTTGTTGAGACAGTGAGATCCTTTGTGTCCCTGGGATCTCATGGACAGGAGGCCAGCTCACTGGCCCTTAAAGAGACCCAGACCATGACAGTTGGCGCTAGCGGCAGGCCAGCAATGTCCAGGCAAAATCCACCAAGTGATAGTCCCCTTCCTGGAGCATGACAACCTCTGAGCTATCACAAGTCTGCACATAGTCCAGTTGAAGTCCTTCCTGCCTCATGATTCTTCATGTCAATGTCCCAGTATTGAACGGTTCAAAATCCAAAAGTGTCCCTACTTTCAGAGGCTGAAGTAGTTATACCCACCACTGCCTTTGAAGATACGACCAGTTCAAATGTCCACCTTTGAAATGCACAGGCACTCTATAAATGTTGCCCTGTCTGCCATCCTCCCCCAGGAGGTTTAATCACAATCTTTAGTGGGGCCAAGACACTGCCCCTTGGAATGCATGAGCCAACTCCACTCCCACGTGATGGTCCCAGAAAGGCTCCTCAGAGTCAGAGGTCTGCAGTTTCCTGTGAACCCATAGTTTATGGCCATCTATCAGGAATGCACAGACGTGGCTATCCACCTAGCACCCAATTGTGAATTAGGAGACACACCACCAGGCACACAGTGCCATGCACATCGAAATTCCCTCTTTCCCAAAGTGACATTTCCATGACCGTAATGTCGAAGCCACTCCCACTACCGGAGACGATTCGCCATTACGACCTCAACATACTGTTACTATTCTGCCCTTAGGAAATAACAGTCTCACCCTACACCTCCTTTTGCTAATCCAATGCGAGAAGCAGGCCTCATCGTACCGAACAAACCATGCAGAGCCATTCATTACTCTTGCAGTCAAAGCACATGCACACCTCCCCAACGTGTTCCCAACACCGCCCCCTGTCACCAAGGAGAACTCTGACATAGCAGGACACATGCAGAACCTTGGCATGTAGCTTTTTAAATTCTAAGCCGAGTAACAGTAACCCGTGGTCACAGGTCCCACCAGGGCAAACCTGTGGCACTATTGATGAGCTACCCCTAGTATAGGTTTTACCCAATTTCAAGAGACTTACAGTTAACTCAAATCAGGCAATCATATATACACCGATACACAATATGTATATGAGGAGCACAGCACTTTGACACTGCCCAGCAATGCTAAACGCGCTTAAGTCCTAAGCCAACAAAACTAGGTCAAAACATGAGGTTGGCAGCCTAAAAGATTAGAGGAGACCACGCTAACAAAGGCCAGGTCTAACACTTTCCCTCCAAAAATTCTAATCCAAAATTACCAAGGGTTGACCAAAGCACAGGGACGAGTCTTCTGGATAGGAAGAGGAAGTTGGAATTGTATGCATAGTAGCCTCACACTCTATGGCACCTCTGTACACAAAATAATTTTTAAAAGATGCATTTCACTATCAAAAATTACCCGAACAGTCTGCTCGAGTAAAAAATCAACCCAAAATCAAAGGTAATTGTATCCGTGCCAGTGTAAAGAGCAGCCGCTTGCATTTGGGTAAACTGCATTTTTCCGGTGCTTCAATTTCAAGAATCTTACATGACGTGGCATAATGGCATAATCTGGGGCATTACATATCACTTAAATAATGCAAAGTGGCAGTGATTACACTTTTTGTAGGAGTGTGACAAGACACAAATAACTCTGTACATCATCTCATACGGCACTTTGTGGGAAATGTAGAGTCCCCTAATAGAAATGAGTGATACCTCCTACCCACCAGTTGTTGTGCCACAATTGGGTGGGTATCACTGCTAATTACAAAAAGACTCACATTTTGATTGGGTGCGCAGGGTAAATTAGATCTTGCCCTCTTTCACCACTGCCGATAAACAATTATTCAACATTAGAGAGTGAAATTGGGCATAATCTGCCTAAGATAAGACAACAAGGCATGTACAAAAATATTGTTATGCATGTGTAACTCTGTGTTGTTTCTAAATCTCAGGTTAAGAAATTTTAAAATGTATTGCCATTGCGTATAACGTGTAATTTTGCATAATTGTTGGCTGTAGAGACTAGTTCAAGGAGAAGATGTTTCACCGAGAGGCATTTTCACCTTAAACGAGACGTTTTCTCCTCTTACGAGCCTTGTGCTGTGTGCCATTTTTGTAAAAAGTTACTCAAGATATCAGAAATGTACTATCGGCATGTGAGGGATGCAAGGACTCTATCTCAAGGATCCTCAAAGGTCCTCTGCCCCTGAAGGTACACAATTGAGATACCCTAGATCTCTTCTGATGTAATGGAGTCGGCAACCGCATGGAAATGATCAGGCATTTGAGAAACTTAACTGGTTCACATGTATTCCCTCTTTATTAGGTGAAGATGGATTACTTTTTATGTCAAGCTTACTAGATAGCACATGCGCTGTCTGTTGCGAGGTTTAATATGGCTTTCCAAGAACATGGTGGGGCTTTGAGTCTGTCCAACCACTTCTGGCTCCTGCCCAATCTGCCTGGGGTTGCCGGCATTTGGGAGGATGGGTGGTTGCCTTGAAGTGTGATGTGTTTCCAGCAGAGGCTGCTGCCATTCCGACTTGGGGAGTAGCAGGGGCAGCGCAAGGAAAAACAAATAAAAAAAAAGTTTGAACACATCTTTTTCTGCCAGCCCATGTTCTTCTGCTCCCTCACCTTCCCCCCATTCTTCTGTTCTCTCGCTCGCCATGCTGCACAGCCTCCCATTCTCCCTACGCAATTCCAGCTCTTCTATCATTAAATTATTCCCAGCATGAGAGAAGCGCTGGATTGGGCGAAGTCGGCCAGTTTAACGCTTCATGAGGTCTGGGAGCCTGTGCCCTGAGCACTGATGATATCTTCCAGAAACAGCCTATCAAAATATCAAAATGTGCATGTTGGTTTGGCCAGCCGTAGCCAGCCGTGGCCAGTCGGCCACACTAACATGCACACTTTCAGTACCTACTACCACTCCCCCCTGCTGATGCAGAGACATGACCACACCCTGCCCCAGACTCACGGTCACGGACTAGAAGCAAAAAAGTGAAATTACTATACAATAGTTTCATTGTCATTTTATTTTTCTTCTGTGTACTGGCATTTCACCAGTGGGACGACACTCTTGCGCCATAGCGGAGGAGCCACCCCAGAGTGTTTCTTGTGATGGACTTCCTGGGACAAGTCGCTGTGATCATACTTCCTTTCCATTCACTCACTTGTAGCTGCTCGGTGTTGTAAGGGGCGTCCACTTTCATTTTTTGTGTTTGCTTGACCCCAATCCAGTGCCCTTTCTCTAGGGTTGTTGCCAGTGTGTGCCGCTTGGTGTCTGCATACGTTTTAATTTTTTCTTTCCTTTCCTTGTCAGTGGTCTTAAGGATGGCCACGTCTACGGTGTGAGTTGCAGACCATTCTGAGACTTTGATTCTGACAGATCATCACAACATGAGGCTGGCTAGGTTCTCTCCTGACGTTTAGTGCAGGGTGGTTCAATATGCTCATAGAACTTAGCACAGTACTTTCTCGATCCTTATCCCTACTTTGGTGGCTTGGTGCACAGTTCCTTTTAGGGTGACCATGAACCATTTAGCTATTTCATTGGCCTGGGGCCAGTGTGGCGATATCTTGAGGTATTCAATGGGTAGGTCGGTTAGGAAGTTCTTGAACTCTCTGCTGGTGAATAGTGGACTGTTGTCTGATTGTGGGATTTTAAGAAGCCCCATATTGTGAAAATGTCATGTAGTATCCAAATGATCTTTTCAGATCCAATTGACAAAGTAATCTTGGCCCGAGAATGTATCCACTAATATTAGGATGTATTTGCAAGTGGAGAGTGGGCTGAAGTAGTCAACAGCCAGGCACACCTATGTATTCTCTGGGAGTTCCAACATTGTTACTGGTAGCTGCCTCCTTGCTGGGGACAGACATGTGCACAAGTAACATGGCCTCAGTTCTGCCACTACCATGTCATCCAATTTTGGAAACCACAGTCTCTTTCGTAGAGCTCTTTTGGTGGCGACTATTCCTCTGTATCCCCCACCACAAGCTTAATGGCCTGCTTTTATAGGCTCTTGAGGATTCCGATTTGTACCCCCTCAGGATGTTTCCTTTTTTGTCATCATTAGCTCTTCTTGGATGTTGTGCAACGGCTTGATTTCTTCTGAGTCAACTTCCCATCCTTTGCTGTGTTTCCACTTTTGTGTCCATCTATCTTTGTTGAGGCAGAACCTTGGGATTTGATAGTGCCGGGTGTATGCTTGTGCTGACTATGAAGTGATGGTACTTCCCTGCGATGGAGGGGTTTGGTCTTGTTGACTGTTGGGGGGTCTTGAGAAGTAGTCAGCTGGGTTTGTTCCTTCCCCAACTTGTGGACGATAACGTAGTCATACTCCTGTAAGAGTAGACCCCATATTACAATCATTAGGGGCATTTTGCTTTGTCAGTAGGCCCTGATGGCCTATTACGATGGTGAATCGCTTGCAGTATAGGAATATGTGGAAGTGTTCACAAGGTAAACAACTGCCAGGTATAATTAATGTGAATATTATTGACAGGTATACAGGTTAATCATTCAATGTGATTTTGTGAATAGTCAACATAGGCAATTACTTTAAAATATCTGGAATACTTGTGTAATTAACTATTTCAAATGAATATATTTCGTACAGAAATAGCTGCTATTCAATTTTCTCCCGCACTGGCAGAGGTGGTGTCTGACTGAGGTACAAACTTATTTTCCAGTTATATGAAGTCTCTGTGGAAGGAGTGTGGTGTTACCTTTAAGTTCACCACTCCTTGCCACCCACAAGGTAATGTGCTGGTTGAGCGATTCAACTGGACCCTTAAGGGCATGATTTTGGGTCTTGAGGAACCTATGAGGCATAATTTTGATGTCCTCTTGCCATGCCTTCTTTTTGCTTACTGTGAGGTGCCACAAAAGTCCCTAGGGTTCAGCCCCTTTGAACTGTTGTATGGACACCCGGTAAGAGGACCTTTGAGTCTGGTCAAGGAAGGCTGGGAGCAATCTCCCAGGAAACCTCCCCAGGATGTATACAGTTACATGCTGGCCTTCAGGTACCAGATTCGGCGATTCAGACAACTAGCTCAGGCGAATCTGGAAACCAGCCAGGAGGACGTGAAGCGGTGGTACGATCAGAATTCCACTCTGATTGAGCTTCAGCCTGGACAGAAAGTTTGGGTCATGGCCCCTGTACAGCCTTGCGCACTCCAGGAAAGGTGGACCGGACCATTTGAGGTGGTGGAGCGCAAGAGTGACTTGCGATCTCCAAGGAACCCTTTGTGGGTCCTGCATGTTAACCACCTGAAGCCCCACTTAGAAAGGCCCGAAGTGGGCATGCTCCTAGCGACAGATGATGGAATGGAGGAGGAGACCGAGCCTCTTCCTGACCTCCTGTCTGCAACAGAGCAAGATGGGTCAGTGGATGGTGTCAGCCTCTCTGCCACACTGACCCTTGATCAGCAGCAAGATTGTCGCCAACTGTTGGGACAATTCTATGATTTGGTTTCCTTGATTCCAGTGCACCCACTTGCCAGTCCCTAAACCTTCCATTTTCTTCATATCAGATACCACTATGGTAGGCCCAAGGGCAGGGTGCATTGTACGGATAAGGTAGGACATGCACTGGTGTGTGTGATGTCCTAATAGTGAATTATAGCCATTTTCGTTTTTCACTATTGCAAGGCTACCTGCTCCCCATGGGCCAGAATGGGCAGTTTGATTATTACGTCTTATAATCCTAATTGACTCAGGGAACATGGTTGAAATTCGAGTTTAGTATGCCTGAACTCAGTATGATAAAATAATTTTTTTTGTGAAGTTGGTTTTAACATTCTGTGTTTGAAAATACCACTTTTAGAAAGTAGGTATTTTCTTGCCTAACTATCCAAGCCTGCCTCTGATAGGTTGTGTATTCCTTGTCTGGAGTTTGAGTGACAGGGGCTGAGGGATTCCAGGAGACAGGGTGAGTCAGCACAGTGCTGAATAGAGAGATCTGCATCTAGATGGGAGGGAGGAGTTGCACCTGGGACCTGAATAGGGCTGGGCCATCCCTCTACAATGCTGGCTCCACCTCCTGTGGTGTGTCTGATGTCCCTGGCCTTCACTGTGAAAGGAAAGATGGAGTCTTGTCAACAAAGTGCTCCAGGACTGACTAGAACTGGTTTAGACTAGGCAGAGGCCTCTCTGCCTGCAGAGAACAAAGAGAAAAGTAGTATAAATATTAGGACCGAGACCCAAGAACTTTAGATCACTTCTGGGAACAAGACAAACCTTTTGCCAAGGAGAAGAACCAAGGAAGCTGCAGGAGTTTGGACTGCCCCTCTGCCAGTGTGCTGTTTGCTGTTGCTGGGTTGGCCTGCAGTGGACTCTTCATTGTCAAGGAAAGGGAAGGAACTTTTTTAAGAACTTCATCATCTTGCAGAATATTACTCCAAGGGCTTGATTTGAGCTTGCCTCCTGACCGAAGTCTCAGGGATACCAGACTTCCCCTCCTTCTGTTTGCCTGCATCTGGAACTTGCTGTTCTAGTGCTACAGAGAGGAATCTGCAACCTCGACACCGGCAAGCGACGCCGGAATCTGCAACTAAGTCGTGAGCGCTGCTCTGACTTGTGACGCCGGCCTAATGCCTGCCGCTGTGCCACATCGACTCCGAACACGACATCATCGTGGAGCCGATCGTCGACGTGCGTAGTCAAGAATTCATCCACATCGTGACATCGTACGGAACCGTGGTTTCGGCGCCATCGTGATGTCACCTCCTCTCCGGAACGGACGCTTCCCCTGCCTGCGCAAGCATCCAGGGCCCGATGCCTCTTGCCCCCCGAAGCAAGTAACTGACGCCACTACGCGCCAACGCCGCCGCATCTCCCCGATGCCGTGAGCTGTCTTTGTTTTCACATTTCCACGGTACTGTTCTTCGTGTGTCTATCTCGATTCCGGGCCCGATGCCGTGCACCTCGCGGTCGGAGCTGTACTATGGGATTTCTTTGACCCTGACACCGTGTTAACTCCAGTTGGTTTTTTTATTGCTAAAGACTATTTTTAAGTGAATAACCTATTTTTGAACTATTCCTACCATCTTTAAGAATTCCTACTGAGTACAGTATTGTGAATTTTTGTCGTTTATGGTCTTGTGATAAGTCTATATAAAGAATACTTATTTTATAAAACCTGTGTGGTGTCCATCTGTAGTGTTTTCACTGTATTACTGTATGTATTCACAAATGCTTAACACACTGCCTCTGAAAAGGGGGGGCCCTCGGCCCCCCCGCACGCATGGCGGCGCGGCGACCGTCGCCCCCACTCTCTCCTTTGTCGCCATTCGGCGGTGGGGGCGTGCCCTGGGGGGCGCGGCCCACCGCCGATTGGCTGGCGGCCTCCCTGACCCGGATCCTGGGAAGTGGGTCCGGGTCAGGGGGGACGGGCTATAGGAGGGGCCACCTGGCCCCTCGAGAATAAAGAGATAGGGAGCGCCCAGGAGACCCCCTTGTCCCTGGACGCTCCCTCGCCGAAACGGTGTGCCCCGCGCTCGGGGCTTCTTTGTTTTTGTAATTTTCTCCTTTTGTTTTCCAGGTCGATCACCTGCCTGCCCGAACGGAGCCCAGCAGTGGAGAAGGGGAGGCGTGCAGGCAGAGTGCATTCGAGGCCGCACTGAGGCGAGCGGGCACCCTCTGCAGGTCGTCGCGGCTGATGCTGGGTCCGGTGGTGATGGGCGACGCGGCAGGAACAGGACCGCGATGTCAGGGGGAGAGCCCAGATGAGGCCAGGAGCGGTTTGGCGTTGTCGAGGCGAAGCTACACCGGCACAGATCTCGAGTGGGGACAGGTCGTGGGCTCAGGCAAGCAAGGTGAGTCATTGGCCGTTCTGCTCCGAGGGGACGCCCCAGAAGGGTTTGCTGTGCGCTAGATCTGGGCTCGCCACGGGTTTGCCTCCTTTCACCCTCTGGTGGAGTTAGGGTGGCTGGGCTGTTCCACAGTGTTTAGAGCGTGAGAGAGTGTTCAGTCAGTCCTAGGTATAAGCGAACTAGGTATTGAGGCCGACGTCGGCAGCGCATCATTTGTTGGTGTTCGTGCAAATCTGAGCTCTAGACACTTGAATCGGGAAAAAACCTTTGAATTTATAGAGAAGAGATGGCTCAACGCGCAGATCTAGCTATTCATGGAGCTGGGGGAAAGGGTTCGAAACTAGGCATCGGCAGTAGCAAAGCGCTTTGGAGATACAATTTAGGAGCAGGGGGCCAGGGTTCGAGACTCGGCATTGGCTCAACTTCAAAGCTTTAATAAAAAAAGTAAAAAAAAAAACGAATAATTTTCTCTGTGGAGTAGGCGATTTGTGTGTATTTTCAGCCGGTGCTTAATCTGTACATAAATAAGTACTGGAGACAAAATCAAGGGCTGTTCCAAAAATGTCTTTTTAGTTGATTACATGGTAAGTTGTGTTTCAGATTAAGGGTCTCGTTTTGAGTTGCCTGTTATTTGAGTGTAGTAACAGCACACCCTGGGAACAGCGACACCGGAGGATAAGCGGGTTGGGAATTGGTGAATCATTCTGACTGCTGCGCTGTGGAAAGAGGTTGTAAAGGCGGAGATGGTAATCTTCCCGCTGTTTTGAGCGAATATAACATTAATATGTTGGTGCAGCTTTCAATTTCAGTGTCAACACAGTAAAGCTCTAGTTTACCCTGTTGCGCTACATAGGCACAGTAATGCATAGCACCACAGAACTCGCACTGTAGTGAAAATGAAATGAGATCTATCTTTTTTAGATGCCCACTTAAACGCTATGGCATGCTCATCCCATTTACTTCTAGTCCCATCAGGCCATCTGTGCACAGATACGGGGCGGAGTTGGACATTAGTCCCACCGTTGCAGCCTGCCGAATGTGCACATGTGTGTGTTCATGTGTGCTGTAGTAACCAACACAGCCTTGCACCCTAGCTGTGCAGCAGTGAACCTTGTTTTAAAAAGTTGGAACTGGCACATAACGCTCAAATATATTTTACTGAAGTTTGATAGGTTGAGTGAGACTCAATGATGGACATCCACAATGCGCTACCAGTGACCTGCTCGCCCTAAGAGCCTGTGTTGCCTCATTACTCAGCTATTCGTGCTATGCTAAACATTGTTTGCATCGTAACATATTTTTCTTAGGTTACTGCCCAGCTAGGAACCGAACCTACGTGTGCGATGCAGCTGCATTGCCAGTTCGTTTTCCCCCTGCGCTATCTGCCTAGCGCCCACTGTTAAGTACCCATGTGGCTAAAACACGAACGTATCCATAGGTACGCTCGGCGGGCTACTCTGAACGGTAACCACTTTAAAATTGTAGCCCACAAGAGGGCAGTATGTGTTGACAATAGTTTCGAGCAGCATTTAAGGACTGTTTTTGTACAATATTGTACCGACCAGACCGCGCTGTATAAGTGAAGGAATATTACGTCCCCGTCTCAAGTAATAGATGAATAGCATTCCTAAGCAGAATTCAGGGTGAAGTGATGAGTTTTAACTAATTACACCTACCCAGACTATTTACAGTTGGCTTCACAGGACTCGTGCTCTGCCCGCATTTTGGTTTCAGTGGTCTTGTATTGGAGTTTAATTGCTCCAGCACTTGTACAGCAAAAAGGATGGCACTTGCTAGGTGCTAGGAGCTCTGAGCCTGGTAGTCAAATCGGGCAATACTAAAGGGGGGCTTGTGTTAGAATGTTTGTTAGAAATGTATGTGTTTCTGGCAGGCAAGTTATGAGCGGGCTGGTCGCTCCTCAGAAAATGTATCTCACTAGAAACACAATACAAGGGAACCTATTTCACGAGCGCTTTAGTTTAAATGCGTGTTTGCTGGTCTAATGCCGTAAATGGCTATTCACTCCCATCACTCCATTGGAGCGACAGCTGCAAGTGTCGGAGGGGCGAAGACCCCTTCTGGGAGGAAGGCATCTGTCCTCGCCTCTCGAAGCCAAATAGTGTCACCCTGTGCCGTTTTTACAGCGTAAGCAATCCCGATAAACTGAGGAGCGAGGAATTCATTACGGTTTTCCGCCAGACAGTAGCATATAATGTTTACTAATAAAGTGTAAAGTTTACACCCAATTTTATTATTGTTGAGCATAAAACGCTCTATATGGCAATCCGGGGTGAAATTACCAGCTAATGAGCCTAGGAAGATCAGGTTTAATGGAGTATAAATCTCCATTCTCCAGAAGCCTTAAGGGTCTGATTCATTTAACATTCATGCAGCAGCCTTTATGCTAAAGCAGGGAATCCTGAAATCCAGACGTCTGCGCAAGGTCAAAACGCCCATTTTTTTTTTTTTTTTAAATGCGCAGGAAGAGAAGAAATACGCACTGCGAGAGACTGAAGCACATGTAAATGCCCTTCGTTTAAGATAAAGCTGTTAAACAGCGTGCAGTAATTTTAAACACACACCGGAATGTCCCAGGTCACAGAGCATGGTTATGTCCTGCGTAGTAAATTGAGGCAGGGTTCGTTGTTACCAAATTGTGTGACATCTTAAGGTGAAGGCGATGTGTTCTGCTATTGTTTATGTTGCAGTGTTTGTACTTCATTAGTGCGAAATACTGCGCTGGGCTATAGCTGTTGGGTTGGATTCAGTTTTTGACTATTTCGTGATGTTGTGCCCTGTTAAAAAGTTTAATTTTCTTGTTATATTACTTTGTGTATATTATTGTGTTATATTGTTTACATTAAGGTTATTGGGGGGGCACGCTGCTGCCTTGCTAGCCGAAATCAGACTTGTACCTTAAAAGTTTCTTTCACCAGTAACCAGTTTAACACAAATGCGGTAAAGTAACACTTCTCCAGCTTTTCAAGCATTTAAGAGTCCAGTCAGCCAAAACTGTGGCACTTACTCTATCTTAAATTAGCACTGGCAGTATTCACTGTATTCAACTGGATCGCATCCACGTGCTGGGGGGGAGTCATCAGTATGGAGCTTGGGCTTTTTAAAAGGCTCGGGTTGTGCTTTTGTAGAAGTCACAAGGCAGACGCAGCTCCCTGATGGGACGGGCCCCACCATGGGTTGTGGGTTATCCAAAAGGTGCTCTGTCGGCGCTCAAGACGTCAGGTCATTCAGTTGATGATTTCAGTTTGGGATCACTCATTGCCTAAATTAGAGCTCAGGCTACATGGGTGACATTAAATTTCACCTGGAGAATCAGAGGGATGTTGACAGTCCTGGGCTGCTTCATTGATGTCCTCTAGGCACTTGCAATACTTTATCCAAGCCATGGTTGCTGCTGATTTCTCTTACGCAAGGAACAGCTATTGACATAAGTCAAATTTTGACACTATAGAACGACTATCATTGGTGTCTGCTAGGTGATAGTTAGAACAATCATGGAACCATTCACGAATAGGGATACCATCTTCTCTTGGGGTCAACCTGGGGATTAACGACATCTAAAGGTAGGGCTTGACGAGGCTGAGAGCCAGTTTCCCAGGTCCCAGTTCCCTGTGCAAGCCAAAGCGGAAAGCCAAACATTGTTGGGGGTAATTACCATAGGTGGTGCTGTTCACTATTCTAGGGGGGACATTGCACCAGTCCAATCACTGCACCTGTCCAAACGACCATTCATGGATGATAGGTTGAAGTCAACATTATTGGTAAGCTAGCCTAGGATTAGCTGTATCGCGTGCAGCCTTCAGGCTAAATCTTGAGGGAATATAGAGCAGCTTGTTTTACCAGTCTTTAATTTCATGAATGAGTAAATGAAAAAAGAACAGGTGTATAACAACGAATACATGTATCTGTAAGAAACACACCCCTTTAGTCCAGTCAGTAAACTTAGTTAGCACACAAGTAAACTGGCACAATATACGTTGAGCCTATGATGAGATTTGAGGCGAATAATTACAGTGGGAAACTTATATAGCACACAGTAATTTAGCACCATATACGTTGAGCTCTAGGGGTGTACCAAAGCCATATATTAATAATATGGTGGGGGAACCACGAACGGCATTGAGACAGGGCCTAGAGCCTTTAGAAAGACTACTTGGGGTCCTGATAATGATACACACCCTGATGTCACACCTAAAGGTGCCCAAGAGCCGAGTTGCGGCAATCCCTTAGTTCTGTGGATGCATGTGATCATGTCCGGTTGGCGGGGATGATATTTCCCAGGAGCCAAAGTGGCGAGCGGAAAAGGTCCTTGGGCCAGCGTATGGCCTGGCGGAGTTAGGTCTGTGCCAATTCTTTTAGCTAAAGACAGTGATGCTGCACTGTTAAGTAGACTGCCTTGTTTCTTACACATAGAGCCTAGGCAAAAAGACGTGGGTAGAAGACCAGGATTAAGAGGCGATGTTCTCGCCTGCAGCACAACTTTCTTGTGTAACAAGGATTGTGAAAATAGGAAGCCAATTATACAGCCTAACATGGTTAGGGCGGCGCTGATCCTATGCTTAACGACATAGATGCTGCATTAGCAAACAGACAGACTGAGGCTATGCTTAACATTTACTGTCGACGTGTTTATGAGTAGTAATATGGCACTAAGATTATCGAAAACTTAGCGACTGATGGCAATGTAAGTCTAACGCGTGTACAGCAGTTATCGCCGGAAACACTAATGGTGTGTATCTATCTTTCCAATTTATGTATGACCGGGTCCATGGTGGATATCTGGAGTGCTCCACATCACAACTGCTGCAACAGGTGGACAGCCCAAGGGGGGCTTACGTCAGTCACGGCGGGGTCCATGGCGGATATCTGAGGAATGCTCCACACCGCAACATCAGCAGCGGGTGGACGTCAAAAGGGAAGCATACGTGGAGAAAGAGGACACCAAGTGCCCAAGTATTGCCGGCAGGTGTAAGTGCTACCCATTCCCTAAGGTGGAAGTGGGAATTGTCACCCAGGTTTTCGTGGTCTTTTCCTTTTCTTGCAGTCTCTCAAACCTGTCACGCAGGGGAGGAACTCAGCACTAGAAATAGAGGAGCTACAATGTGCCAGCACAAGCAACGGGCTGGACACAGGACAGGGAAGAGTTGGTTTGAGGGTCTGTGCCATGGTCAGTTCAGGAACTTCCTTCAGGGACTTTTAGCTCAGCAGCCCGACCCCCCCGTCAGTGGTGATACTTCACCTGGGGGGGACAGAATTGGCTAAACTGGTGAGACAAATACTCATTGGGTTCATCTCCACTGTGGGTGGGTCTTCAGGATTTGCCCGAGTGGCACAGTAGTAGGGTCTCAACTTATCCGGTGGGGGCAGGAACTCGGTCAGGGAGTGGAATCACTCGGTAAAGAGGATCAACACACAGAGGGACGAGTTATTGCAAGCCCCCCTCGGTTGCAGATGATCCAACATGGGGGTATTTGTTCTACATGGTGAGGGGAGTCCATTTGACGGAGAAAGAAAGGGTCATGAGGTCTGATGATGTCAGGGCTTGGTTAGAAGGTTTTGCTAAAATGAGAACTGTTTAGGGTAGGTCTAGGCAGGGGGAGGCCAGATCGTCGGTTAACAATGCTGGCCTGTGGCGGTAAGGTCATTATCGGTGAGCACATATTTGAGGTCTGAGGGGGCGGGCATCATCCTATGGAGGTTCCCGCCCAGGGGGAGGGGCCTGCGGGCCACTCCCAGAACTCCAGGGGCAAGGTAATAGGCAAAGGAGCGCGGGTAGGAGTAGTTCACGCTTTCCTTAGGCTGGTAGCCACCTCGCGCGGGTGGACTCATGACGCCACCGGCGCAGAGTAAGGGCCCTCCTTTAGTGGGTAAATGGAGTTCAGGGCGTAGACCGGGCAATTCCCGGGGTAACACTGCGCATGCGCACATCCAGAGGGGAGGCGCAGCTTGTAGGACCTGACACCGGTAGTGACCCTGCCATATGGCCAGAAATGTACAAAAATTCTAGATGAGGATGTTTAGTCTAAGTTAGGAAACAACATGTATTAGAGTTTTGTTAAAGTCAGGCTCTCAAACTTGTTGCTAAGAATTATGTACCTAAATGTCCTGCTGAATTTTTGTATAAATTGTTGATTATGCAATTAAAACCTTTTTTAATTTCATACTTTAATAAATACGGCCGGGCGACTAGCGCCCGCCTTCCAAAAAGTAAAGACGTCTCGTGTCCACGTTCCTGGGTATTGGGTGCCGGATTGGGGGGGAGGCGGCAGCTAGTCGCTGACCATGTGAAAAGGGGGGGCCCTCGGCCCCCCCGCACGCATGGCGGCGCGGCGACCGTCGCCCCCACTCTCTCCTTTGTCGCCATTCGGCGGTGGGGGCATGCCCTGGGGGGCGCGGCCCACCGCCGATTGGCTGGCGGCCTCCCTGACCCGGATCCTGGGAAGTGGGTCCGGGTCAGGGGGGACGGGCTATAGGAGGGGCCACCTGGCCCCTCGAGAATAAAGAGATAGGGAGCGCCCAGGAGACCCCCTTGTCCCTGGACGCTCCCTCGCCGAAACGGTGTGCCCCGCGCTCGGGGCTTCTTTGTTTTCCCACCCACCATCCCTTGGAACAAAAGTTTGTAGCAGTTTTTATGTCTGGTTGAATGGTAAGTTTTGAAGGTACGGTCCACGGGTCTCACTGGATAATAGAGATGGAACTGTTGGTATATTGTTGATGCTTTTGTCTAGGAATTTTTTCCCCTTTTTAGCAAGTCATGTGTGAAGTGAATTGTATTTGATGCTAAGTGTCTTTAGGCCTTTTTTCCCTTTGTAGCTATACGTTGATACTGTTATTTATTAGCCAGTGTAGCTGTCCTTTAGAATTTTTTCCCATAGGTCGTCGTATTTATTAGGTATGGGGCATGCGGTAAGGTCATTATCGGTGAGCACATATTTGAGGTCTGAGGGGGCGGGCATCATCCTATGGAGGTTCCCGCCCAGGGGGAGGGGCCTGCGGGCCACTCCCAGAACTCCAGGGGCAAGGTAATAGGCAAAGGAGCGCGGGTAGGAGTAGTTCACGCTTTCCTTAGGCTGGTAGCCACCCCGCGCGTGTGGACTCATGACGCCACCGGCGCAGAGTAAGGGCCCTCCTTTAGTGGGTAAATGGAGTTCAGGGCGTAGACCGGGCAATTCCCGGGGTAACACTGCGCATGCGCACATCCAGAGGGGAGGCGCAGCTTGTAGGACCTGACACCGGTAGTGACCCTGCCATATGGCCAGAAATGTACAAAAATTCTAGATGAGGATGTTTAGTCTAAGTTAGGAAACAACATGTATTAGAGTTTTGTTAAAGTCAGGCTCTCAAACTTGTTGCTAAGAATTATGTACCTAAATGTCCTGCTGAATTTTTGTATAAATTGTTGATTATGCAATTAAAACCTTTTTTAATTTCATACTTTAATAAATACGGCCGGGCGACTAGCGCCCGCCTTCCAAAAAGTAAAGACGTCTCGTGTCCACGTTCCTGGGTATTGGGTGCCGGATTGGGGGGGAGGCGGCAGCTAGTCGCTGACCATGTGAGATAAGCCTGACTGCTCGTGCCAAGCTACCAAGGGGGTGAGCAGAGGTTATCTAGGAGTGTAATCCCCTTATCCTGATTTAGAAGCAGGGGTCCCTATTTGGACGAAGGTGCCAGCCATTGCCAACTAGAGACCCCCAGTTCAAACAGTCACATTGTAAATTTGCCACATTTTTTTACGCCGCCGTTGCGTCATATAAGGGACACATTGACAGCATAAAAGTGACGAATAGGGCTTGTAAATCTGCCCCCACATCCTATAGAACATGTGCCATGGACGAAAGCTGTAAATCTAGGACTTTCCAATAATTATGTTGCAGCTTTTGCAGAGGCGGAAAGAACGCTGAACTGCGTAGCAGTGCGGGCTCGAACAGTATTTCACTGGGTCAGAGAATTCAGATTTGCGCACGGGAGTTCGTGTGAGAACACCAAAAAAGTGGTGTCCCAGAAGAGCGTCCTGGAACTAAGAGCAGTTAAATCAAGGTAGTTCTTCTCGTCGAGGGTCTGATTCAATAGTTTCGTTAAGAGTCATCCATGGGGGGGGGAGGGGGGGGCGGGCAGGGGAACACCTCTGTCCCATCTAAAAAGAATCTCGTGACTATCCAGCAGACATTCCTTCCAGCAGGAAATTGAGGCAAACCATCTTAAAATAAAACACACAGCGACCTTTACTTTTTATTGCCCGTTCCTTTTATTGGGTCTAGCCAACCGGAAGAGCAGAGAAACAGTCACGTTTTTATATCTTTTGGGAATCTTTACGTGATCTCTTCAGGCTAATAAAAGACTTACATTCCTTCTGCAGGTTGTTGTACGTCATTAAACGATGAAGACGCTCACTGCCCCAGGATAAGATTTGTACATAAACAGACCTAGCTACCCGCAGGATTAAATAGCTATTGTTATATGGGCAAAATAACCTTAACTCGTGCTCTTTTTGTATTGCATTCCTTAATAAGAAAAGGGAGCATTGAGTTTTTGTGTGGCCTATTTTTGTGAAACAGAACTCTTGTTCGGCATTAAAACATCTGTCTGATTGCACTATTTAGGCACTTGCTATTAAAGTTGTGAAACAATGCTTTTTAAATATTTAAATTTTAACACATTCCTTTCGGTAGTGTATATCTACACATGAAAAATATACTGCGTTGTTGATTTTTGTGTCTAAAAAGTTAATTTCTACCACAGAGTTCATACAAGATTAGACAAGCGTGAAAAGGGCTGAGGATAGGGGGAGGACAAGGACGACGTGGTTGGAAATACATGAAAGCAGACGGAGAAAAAACAAACCGATGCAACCTTTTATTCATATCCTCTTATTGCCAGGGTAATGCTCCATGGTGCTCTAAGAAACCTTCACAAGGTGGCGCAGCGCTCGATCATCAAATGTGTTTACAAATGCAAGTTTAATGTAATCCTTACTATACATTTACAATGGAGGGTGAACAGATTTGTGCCCCTTGTGAGTGATGGTGAATATAAAAGCATGCACTAAGTGTTAAACAATGATGACCCAGCTCTGGCTACCCAATGTATGAGAAATTCTATAATTGCGCTCGAATATACGTGGCATGTTAAACAGTTGTCGTCATTTCAGACGTGCTGCATTGGTGTGTTTTCTGTCCATCAAACACTGCAAACATGGTTAATCCCAGGTATCTGGAGCTACTTCCCGGGCGCATTGTCAAACATACTGCCGCATGGCTTGTTCAAATCGAAAAAAGAAATCATAATACTCATAAAATTTTACCCATGATACTTCGGATTTTTATTTGAAATATTCTCCATTCCATATATAGCATGAAAATATACTTCCTTAAACATAAGCATGTAAATATAAATCCCTTTGTCCAAACTCAATTCTTGAACAATGGTGTGTTATTATTAGCCATAATTAAACATCCGTAAATCAGGAGCTCCAGTCAATCCGGGTCACTGAGACCCCTCCTCAGAGAAAAGTAATGAACAAACAATATAAAATACCAAATTATTCAAAACAATTTCAAAACTGTAGTACTTACCGACAACTCACCAACCATGCACCATACTCCGCAGGGTGATTCCGAGGACACTCTTAAACAATAAACTCACTAAAACCAGAGAGGTGAGAACACATCCTCGATGCATACAGCATGCCACCACATCTTATGAAAGCAATGCAACCAGACTATGCCGTGGTAAATTAGCACATGACTGCAGCCATCACCATGTGTTAACGTTCATTGATCAAGCCAATAATTTGGACACAGTAAACTAGTAGTGGATTAAAAACAACAGGACACTTAACTGAAAGCCAGCACCACAGTGAACTGCTTACTTCCTCCATAGTGTTGTAAACTTAAGCACGTGGCATTGATTTGTGTGTGAATGCTAAGAGGCAATAGGTAATAATGGTGAAAATTGATTATCAACTGAGGAGTAGTAAATGATGGTGTATGTTTGAACATGTATGTATGCTTACCGGGTGAGGGTACAAATCGAAACATTACAATTGGGCGTGGGGTCGCACAGTACTCACACACCAGCGGTATCGCCCCTAAGGACTATGGTAAATGTAGTTACATGTTCCGTGATGCATCTTCTTTCGATTCTCTGCTATCTTCGCTGTCTTCGCCATCCCTGGACACATGTTTCGGGGTATCACCCCCGTTAGCAGGGATAGGCCGTGTTCTGGGGTTGCCGTTGGCTGCCAAATATCTGCCAGGTTTAGTACCACTCAGGCGCGTAGGTGCGGGATCCCAGGCTCGTCAGCCAACTGCTCGAGGGAGCTTTAACATTACAATTGGGGGTGGGGTCGCACACTACTCACACACCAGCTGTATCGCCCCTAAGGACTATGGTAAATGTAGTTACGTGTTCCGCGATGCATCTTCTTTCGATTCTCTGCTATCTTCGCTGTCTTCGCCATCCCTTGACACGTGTTTCGGGGTATCACCCCTCGTCAGCAGGGATAGGCCGTGTTCTGGGGTTGCCGTTGGCTGCCAAATATCTGCCAGGTTTAGCACCACTCAGGCGCGTAGGTGCGGGGTCCTAGGCTCGTCAGCCAACTGCTCGAGGGAGCTTTAACATTACAATTGGGGGTGGGGTCGCACACTACTCACACACAAGCGGTATCGCCCCTAAGGACTATGGTAAATGTAGTTACGTGTTCCGTATCTAAACATGGATTGTTGAGTAATAATAACACTATGGGCAGGAAGTCACGTTTCTGAGAATAAATCTGAACAGATACTCAACAATTCGTGGTGATGGTGCAAATCTGAACAGGTGTCTACTGCTAATGAGTGATGGTGCAAATCGGAGCATGCACTAATGGCCACTGATTGATGGTGCACATGCGGACAGACGCAAAGCATTGCTGAATAATGATGCAATTCATAACATGCACTACGTTTTATTCAGCATTTAGGCATCTCTTACAATACCATCTGCATTCTGATTTATATTTTTCCTTAGTTCTTCAGATTTGACCATCATTCAGTAGTCCTACATTTATGCTCAGAATTGTTTCATCAGTCAGTGACCCTTGGACTATGCTTAGATTTCTTCTAAATGTTAGGACACATTTACAAAAAATAATACAGTTAATAAACAATACGTATCTGCTTCTATTCTAAAAATGTTAAGATGTACCACGTTATTTGCCTTGTTGACTTCTTCATTAACACTGTACATGGAAAACTGCAATGCCCTCTACTGCTCGAGCAGTGCGATAACTGTACATATTAGTCATGAACTAAGAGGTCTTTAAGTTAATACACACTCTGAGGTTCATGTGAATGACATGTGTCGATATATTTTGTAGTGGACACGGCGAGAAAAGAATGCACATTTTGAGCCATTAGGGAGCTGTTAAGAGGTCTCGAGATGCAGGATGTTAATTCCGCACTGGGGGTCGTATTAAATCTGGGAATTCTGAGTTAATGAGGATTAAAGGTTGAACCCTGAGACTGTCCTGACAAATAAGGAGTCTGTAATTCTGTGTCAAATTCAATGGTAATTTCTCATATTGCTCCAGACTTTCACCTGGGTGGAAGTAAACAGATTTGTGGAGTTCAGGTGGATCTCATAATTTCGATGGGCTGGCAACTGCTGTTACGTACGCTACTGGAATTTAGCGGCCAGTCGCAATGCTCCTATTGTGGGCTGCAACAGTCCTCGAGGCCTTGTAACCATGGTATGACCCCTGTGGTTGATTGGGTTAGCATATTTTTACTAGTAAGAGCAAGAGGATTGGCAGCAGGAGTGGAATTGTTTGGTTGGCTTCCTTTAGCACAGTAGACCATTAGACCACTGATTGAGAGGCTTCAGGCAGTTTTTGAAGTGACATAAATGGCCCAGGACTGGGTGTACAATTTTTAAGGACAGCAGCATGAAGGAGTGTTAAAAAGAGTCCAATATCCAATAAAATGTAAAGTAGATTTATTCTCAACACAGCAATGGAAGTCGATCCATGTACAGCTCCGGATGCAACTGGGCAACAGCCAAGATCCAGTACAACACAAGCCATACAGAATCTGGAATGTTTATAGAAAATAAACATAGCGCATGCTAAGGTTGGCAAGCAGCCAGATGATGTAACAAAGGAGGAAGAGGTGGGTTGAGAGAGATATGAACACTAAGAGAAGGATGTAACACATCCCACTTATCAATAAGCAAAACAAAAGATCAGATCAGAACAAGCATGACTATACAAAATCATTAAACCTTTTTGGCAATTGTCTAATGCGGTCAGACAATTTGACTCTAGAAGCATCACTTTCACCGATTATTTCATCACATATATTTGTCGTGGAATAATTTGTTTTTCTAGAGATATTATGCTGAGCAACATCATTAGCAGGACACTTAGCTAATTTTTTTAACATTCCAAACCTTTCTGTCCTGGGTAATTACACTATTGCAAAAAACTTTTTTGATCTGGATAAGCTTTCAAAATTTGTTAGAACCTTTATTTATTAGACCTGGCTTAAGAATTCCGACCCAGTCACCAACCTGAAAATTGTGTACCTTGGTTTTCCATTTCTCATTGTACCATTTCACAGTTGTGTTCTGTTTTATTTCAACCCTTTTTGCTGTATCATGCACACATTCCTTATCAGTAAATGTGGTTTGGCATTTGTTCCTAAACCACCATGGACAAACACAAGACGCAGGGTCTCTACCTTTGAGTAGTTTAAAGGGGCTGACTTCTGTCATAGAATGAGGTGTAATTCGATAAACCCATAACCTTTCTCTTAAAGAGTTCATCCAATTGGCACCTAACTTTATTGAATCGTTAACAAAAGTCTTGAGAACTCTATTAAAACGTTCCACCTGTCCATTTTCATGTGGTTCATATAGAGATGTACATTTATGTTTGATTCCACATTCCCTGAGGAAACTTTCCATTTCCCCAGACGTTAACTGTACTCCATTGTCTGTAACTAAAATGGAGGGATACCCTTCCTGTGCAAAGACTTCTTTAAAAAAAACAATCACAGCACTTGTTGTAGCTTTGGAAACAAATTTAACCTCTGGCCATTTGGAATGATAGTCAATCATGACCAAGGCAAAACGTGAACTCTCAGGCAAACAATTAAAAGGACCTGATATATCAAAATCAACTTTCTGCCATGGCTCTTCAGGCCAGTTGACAACCTTCAATGGTGGAACATGCAATTTTAGCATTTTTTCACTTGATACACATTCATTACATTCTTTGACAATGCGATCTAGGAATCTATCCATGCCTGGTCACCGAAAGAAATGTCTAACCAACCGCTTCATGAATGATATGCCAGGATGTGTTTTATGGGCTATATTGAGTATGATGACTTGCATACCTCTTGGAGGAATACACTTCCCTGATTTAAACAGTAAACTACCTTCACAATCTAGTTCTCTGGAAACATTAAAGAACGGTAAAAGATCTGGTCGTACCATATTCTTCTTTGGCCATCCACCTAAAACACATTTTTTTAAATCACACCACATGTCATCTAGTTGTTCACAATAATTCCAACTGTCTTCTGTGATTTCCTGGAATTGATTAGAAACAATATCACCAATGGTAACAACAGAATTATATTCCTTGGTGATATTTACCTTATTTTGGTCACAGGGTAAACGAGAAAGAAAATCCGTTGTGACGTTTTTCTTTCCTGGAACTTACTCTGCATTGAAATTATATTCTTGCCACTTTGATGTTAATCTTGCAATTCTGGCTGTGGAGTTCCAACCCCCACCCATGGATAGAATGTTGACCAACGGTTTGTGATCCGTTCTAAGAGTAAATTTACTGCCTCACACATACAACCTGGAATGGTCAACTTCCCAAACACATGCAAGGAGTTCTCTTTCTATTACAGCATATTTCTACTCGCACTCATTTAATGTGCGAAAAGGTGTCAAAGTTGGTGCATTCACAATATCTTTTTTCATGCTCTCAAAGTTTTTTTGTTCTTTTGTCCATTCAAATTTAACATTCTGTCTCAACAATACTCTTAAAGGTTCCATTTTCGTTGCAAATCCCTCCACAAACTTACTATAATATTCGCACATCTCTGCGAATGATAAAATGTGCTCCTTGTTGGCTGGTGAAGGAGCTTTAATAATGCCGTCAACATTATTTTTTTTGGGAACAACTCCATCTCCAGACAATGTTTGTCCTAGACACTCAACTGAACGTTTAAACAATTTGCATTTATGTGCCTTGAGAGTGAGACCATAGTTCTCTAACCTTTTGCAAACCTCATTTAAATGCATCACATGCTCAGACTCATTCCTTGAAAAAATTAAAATATCATTTTGGAAGCACCTAACATATTCATCTACATCCCTGAACATGTGGAACATGACCCTCTGGAAATCTGACTCCACTGACGCCAGTCCAAAAGGCATTCTTGTATATTGATACAAACTAAATGGTGTGGTGAAGGCTATGTATTTCTTTGACTTCCATGAGTTCTATTTGATGGTACGCTGAAAGTTAATCTAGCGTGGAAAATATCTGAGCACCCTCAACTTAGAAACCACTTTGTTAATATTCAGTAGTGGATGACAGTCAACTACAATGTTTGAATTTAGAGCCCTCAGGCCCACACTGACTCTCAATTTTTGGTCAGGTTTCCAACCAAAAAAAAATCTGTGAAACCCATTCAGAGGATTCAATAGCTTTGATGATACCTTCATCAGATAATTCCTTCAACATCTCTTCGAGTTCCTCCCTAATATTGATTGGCACTCCCCTTATTTTTTGCTTAACTTGAACAACATTATCTTTTAACACTATTTTATGTGAGAAGTTCTTCAACTTTCCTAATTTATCACAAAAACTTTGTCGTACTTACTAATTAATTTCTCTTCTCTGCAACTCAATTTGACTTCTGTATTAACCACTGCAATTGTATTAAACAACTTATCATCACACAAGGACACAGGTTTACTAGACCTTGGATTCAATGTTAAAACCAATTTCCATTGGTCGCGGCAGCCTAATACATTCACCTTTTCTGTGTAATGTATATTTACACATCCGCGCATCTGCTTTCGAAATTTAATTCTACTTGGAAGAAACCATCAATGTCAATTTTTGTGCCGACAAAACTCTTTGCTATTATGTCAGATGGCAGTAAGTTATCATATTGCATAATGTGACCCAATTTTTCTTGGTAGTACTGCTGTGTGATGATTGTCCAAGGTGAACCAGAATCTACCATGAGCATGAGATTTTCTCCTAAAATTAGAAATTCGCAATTAGGAGATTTCATCATGTTATTTGGAACACCAACAATAATTGATACTACAAATCCCTTATTAATATCTGATATTGGATCACAGGGTTGGATGATATCATTACTATCCACTACATAGGACTATGCACCACATGCTTGTGTAGTGTTACGTCTATTATCCCTACACAGACTACTGAAGTGTCCCATCCTACCACAATATTTGCACTCTTTATTTATTGCTGGACAACCCGGAAAAGAAGCAATATGAGATCTATTACCACATCTATAGCATACAATATGACTAGCAGAAGTGTCATTCCTTTTGTGGACTTGGGAGTAATTGAATTTGTTTACATCAAATTTTCCACTAGGCATATAACGTGTTTGATGATGTTCATTTTTGGGTTTAACAACACATATTTCTTCTTCCATAGCGGTTTTGCTAGAAGTTTGTTTGACAACCTCCATCCACTTCACAGATTGTTCTAACGCTTTAGCTTCAGTTATGGCTTCGGCCAAACTGGGATCTCCCATGACCCATAATTTCTCTTGAATTTTCTTATTCTTTACGTGTACAATTATTTGATCTCTTATTATTTCATCAGTTGTTAGGCCAAAATTGCAATGCAGAGATAATGCTCTTAAAGCTGTCAAGAAATCATCAAACGATTCTTCTTCTTACTGGTATAAAATTTAAATCTGTTCAAAGCAATACTTGTCACTGGTTTAAACCTTTTCTTCATTCTCCTTAAATCCTTATTGTGTTCGATGATGTTATCTCCGCTTCCATCATTGGGTGCAACAATTTGTAGTAATGTTCTAAAAATTACCTGTCCCTCAGAACCTAAACATTGCAAAAATATATATTTTTCCTTTCAGCTCCCATGCGTTCCCCATCTATAGCCTTCATATATGTTATGAATTCTTCTTTCTACCTTGCCCATGGCATGGGTGGATCCCCCTTTAATTGTAAAAATTTAGCTGGAGGATCAAACTGCATTGTGGTTAAATATGTTACAACTTAATGTATATATATATCAATTAGTATGGTAATTAATTCCTAGAAATTGGCTCCAAGCAGGTGCACAGTTGTTAAAATCCATTAAATAACATATATAGTCTTACTCTTTAGCAGTATTATACAATCATTAAAAGTAAGCAATTGGAAGCACATTGTAAAGCGAGTAAATTTTGGCAATTTGTACATAGAACTCACTTATGTGGTTAATCCGTATTAATTATTTCCTCGTATGCTTTTCCATGTAAAAAAATTAAGTAAAGGTTGAATCAGATAACCGGCGTCTTGAAAAGCGAATTGGGGTTACTATGGTAACCAAAATGTCCACCGATGACGCTACACGTTGGTTTTTTTTTTTTTTTTTTTTTTTTTGGTGAAAAACTTTTATTGAGCAATCAAATAAAAATTACAAAGATGGGCCTACAACCACACGGGCTGGCCGCTAATAGCAACGCACAACAGAAGAAGCAAACGATCACTTCCGTGGCCAGGCACAAATCAGATACCAAATATTGCTCAGAACATAGGACAGGACATAACAATTTTCTATATTGAACATAAAAAACAACAACAAACTCTAAACAAGGCGAATGCACATTAATCAAGGTCAGCCCAGAAGGCGGAGGGGAAAGCCACTAATCAGGAAGACGAAAGCACAATCAATGGGACTCGGCAAGGCTGGGGGGGGGACAGCGGGGAGGACAGGAAAATCCTAGAACAGTATGAAAAATTTCGGGAACGCCAGCCTAGGGAGATAGGGTAACATCGGGAGTGTCAACCAAGGGAGGGGTACAAATGTCTCCACGATATTCGTTCCACTGTCCCCAAATCTTTGTCCACGCCCTGGGTCTGCCCCTAGCTACATAGACGGTCTTCTCTCGGAACATGGACCAGTCCATGTTATCCTCCCACACCGAGACGTCGGGAGGTCTGGATGCGCCCCAGAGCTGCGCAATGTCCCGCTTCGCGACCATGTATCCCAAGGTCGCCCATCTGGTCTGGGCCACAGAATAGTCGGTGGGTTCCCACACATTCAACAGGCATCGTCGGGCCGCAGGGTAATACCAGTCACAACAGTCATCACCGCAAGCACATCAATCCAGTAGGCTGCTACCACCGGGCACTCCCAAAGAATATGCAGAAATGTAGCACTCATCCCACAACCACGTTTGCATAAGCCATCCGGGGAAAAACCCATTACTACCAGATGCGGACCAGTTACATACACCCGGTGGAGGATCTTAAGTTGAACCAAACGAAGACGGGCGGGGATGGCGACCTCTTTCGGAGAAGAGAGTGCCGACTGCCAATCCTCGTCATCCAAGTCCAACCTATCACCGACCCAAACCTCCCTAAGTCGGAGCAGTAAGTCAGCGCGATTGTGAATCAGTTTCTTATAAATCAGGGAGATAGTGCTATCGGGCAGGTGTCCATCCAGTATGCGATCCTCAAGGGGGGAGGACTCGGGTAGGGTCACATCAGGAGTCAGAACTGAGGCCAGAGCATGCCGGACCTGCAGATATCGAAAAAACTCTCTATCACTCAAGTCATATTTGGCCTTAAGGGCCTGGAAAGACTTCACTCTACCCTTCACATAGACATCACCCACTTTACATATCCCAATCATATCCCAGCGGTCAAAGCCCTTAGTACACCAGAGACATCCCAAACGTTCGGAAGCATAAAGCGGAGTCGCCATTGTCAGTCGGTTCTCCCATCCCAAACTCACATTCGCGGCGCGCCACACATTGACTGCGGTCCTGGACGGGCCCGTAAGATGGCGCCCAGCCGATCTGGAATAAAGCGCTCTATTAAAATCCCCTCCCGGCAGCTGGAGTCTATCCATCTCAAAGGCCGGATCTCGACCCGGGGAATACATTGCGTGGTTAATGGCAGACAGCTGGGTAGCCCAATAATATCTCTTGATATCGGGGAGCGCCATGCCCCCGTCGTACCAAGGGACAGTAAGTTTCGCAAGGGCGATACGTGGACGCCCGTCCCAGATCAGTTGCCTTTGAAGACTCTCGATCTCTCGGAAATAGGTAGCGGGAACGTCGTCAAAAGAATTTTGAAGTGCGTATAGGAATCGTGGCAAAGACATCATTTTAAAAAGGGCCGCCCTGCCCAGAGGAGACAGGGGTAGTTTACGCCAGCGGGCCACATCCAGTCGCAGTCTAAGAAGCGGGGGGAGGAGATTACGCTCGAACCGGAGTGAAGAGTCCAGCGTAATAAAGATCCCCAAATACTTGAAGCCAGACTGGACGACCTGGATAGGAAATCTGTCCGGTAATGGGGGCAAAACACCGGAGAGAACATACACACAGGACTTAGCCCAATTAATAACCAGACCTGAGTTAGCACCAAACGAAGTAAGAACATCAAATAAGACATTTAAAGATTTACGCGGGGAAGTAAGATACAGAAGAATGTCATCCGCGTAAAGCGAGACGCGGTCTTCAAAATCCGGTGACCAACGGATCCCTTTGAGTGAGGGTTCCCATCGAAGCCACGCAGCTAACGGTTCTAGGGCAAGCGCGAAAAGCAACGGAGACAAGGGGCATCCCTGACGGGTCCCTCTACCAAGGCAGAAGGGGACAGAAACCCGACCGTTTACCACTACCTGTGCCAAGGGTTCGGCGTATAACAATTTCACCCAACCAATAAACTCAGGTCAGAAACCAAATTTCTCAAGAGCTGCCCAAAGATAGGGCCACTCTACCGTATCAAAGGCCATCGAAGCGTCTAGCGAAGCCAAAATGGCCGGCTCCGTCAGAAGCCCCGCACTCGCAACAGCACCGTGGAGACGACGTAGGTTAAGAGCCGTGTTGCGATGCGGGATAAATCCGGATTGATCCGGATGAACCAAGCCACCGATGACCGTCAAGAGGCCGGTAGCCAGAAGCTTAGCCAGAACCTTGGGTTCAACATTCAACAGGGAAATGGGCCTATAAGACGAACAAAGGTCCCGAGGTTTACCTTCTTTGGGAATAACAACAATCGTAGCCAGACGCTGATCATATGGGAGAATACCCCGCTCCCGGGATTCCAAAAACATGGTGCGAAGATAGGGCGCCACCCTATCAGGACGTAGCTTGTACAGTTCAATTGGCAATCCATTCGGGCCCAAAGCTTTGCCCGAACGGAGTGAGCGAATGGCCGTCGCTATCTCGTCCGTAGTGAAAGGGGACTCCAAAGAGACTCGGTCTAAATCGGAAACACTGGGCAGAGCTATATCACGCAACAAAAGGCGAGAGTCATCAACATCCTGTTCAGACACAGGGGAATAAACCACACGAAAATAGTCCACAAAACATTCAACTATTCCAACCGGGTCGGTCACTCTCACACCACTCAAAGTCTGAATCACAGGCACCACACGATTCGCCCTCTCCTTCTTATCCAACCATGCCAGCAACTTACCCGCTTTGTCCCCCACATCATACAAGCGACCCTGTTGCTCTCGAAACATCAGTTTAGCCGCATCTGTAACCAAAGACCTATAAGCAAATTGTTTCAGACCCAGGGCGTGGAGTTTACCAGGTGTAACATCCGACTCCAGGACAGCCTCTATCTCAGCAATCTCCCTCTCAAGGTCCACCACCTCCCGATTCCTCGCCTTTTTAGATTCAGCAATAAGGGAAAGGGCCAGCCCGCGAATCACTGTCTTAAAGGCCTCCCACAGGGATATCACAGAGGAGACGGACCCCTTGTTGTCTAGAAAATAGGTGTCCAAAGACTTAATCAAGAGACTGCGGGTCTCGGGGGAGGTGAGGTACCATGGGTTGATAGGAGCCACGCGGCCCGCAGCCTCCACCCCCACCTCAAAACAAAGCCAGAGCGGTGAATGATCAGAGATGCCCCGGGGGAGGTGTCTAATCTCGCGAACCGCCGGCGACTGCGCCACAGGCATCAGGAAATAATCCAGTCTAGACAAACTCCCATGGGCCCCAGAATGGAAAGTGTATTGAAGCTGAGTAGGATGCATTAGCCTCCAGCAATCCACCAAGCCAAACGTATCCAGAAACCCGCCCAGCCACTGTTGGGCCGAAGGAGTGTCCCTAGGGGGGTGACGATCGCATAGACCGGAGAACACAGAATTAAAGTCCCCTGCCATGAAAAGAGTACTATCAGGGAGGGTCAACAATACCCGGCCCAAATCGTAAAAGGTAGAGGTCTGTAGACCGGGGGGCACATAAACTGCAAACAAGGAAAGGGTCCGACCCTCATAGCATCCCACGAGGACGGCGTAACGCCCCCGATCATCAAGGATCACATCATCAATAGCCAGGGGGAGGGAAGCCCGAACAAGGATACCCACCCCCCTGGAACCCGTGGTAAACCCTGAGTGTGCGGCGAGGCGATAGCCCCACCTATTCATTGCACGACAAGTATTGCCCACCAAATGAGTCTCCTGTAGAAAAACAATATCCGGAGACAAACGTCGTAGACATCGCAACACCACACCCCGCTTAATACGATCCCCCAGACCATTGACATTCCACGAAATAAATCTCAATCCGCTACCCCCCCCACCCCACACAGCAACGCCGAAACCCTCCCCCAATGAGCATGACATCAAAAACATCAGTAGCAAGATAGAATCGCCTTGATAAAACAAAACACAAACATCAAACTTCCCATCCACCCACCCCCCAACAATCAAGGAAACACCCCCCACCCTGCACCCCTGCAAGAAGCTAAAAAGCCACCCCAACATGCAGTGTGCCTGTCGCCCAAGAACCCCCATTCTACAAAAAGACCCCGGAGGAGGAAAGGCCCTGGCCCACCCGCCACCCCGATCAAGACAAATAACGAGGAGAACACACAGACAGTAGAGGTACTTAGGCATAAAATCCCAGAAGAAGTTACTCTACACGAAGACCCGGGCAAAGACAAGTAGTTCAGCTCTCTACACCACCCTCAGCACCACCCGGGTGGTCGGCGGGCTCAGTCGCAGGAGGTCGGTCCGGCAGAGAGTCCAGCCAGTCATTCACTGAATCAGGCCGATCAAAGAAAAAGGTTCGGTCATTGTACTCAACTCGCAGCCTGGTCGGAAAAAGCATAGCATAGCGCAATCCCATGTCCCGGAGGCGCTTCTTGACTCCACGGAAGCCCATACGCTGTTTCTGCACCTGTTGAGAAAAGTCCGGGTAAAAGTTCACCGTGGCATTCTCAAAGGCCACCGGGCCCTTCACGCGCGATGCCTGCAGGATAGCGTCCCGATCCCTATAGTGGAAGAGTTTCGCAACAATAGGCCTCGGCGGGGCGCCCGGCTTACCCTGGCCTCCCGGGACACGATGGGCACGTTCCACTGCAAAGAATTTACTCAACCCAGACGGAGAGAGGTAGTTCTGGATCAGGTCCTCGACCAGGAGATCAACGGAGTGCGGGTCTGGATTCTCCGGAACGCCAACCACACGCACAATACAGCGACGTGCCCTGTTCTCAAAGTCCTCCAGGCGCCGGGTCATGAAATCGTTTACCCTACGGAGATTGCCAATCTCCGTCTGTATCTCCGAGACGTCTGCCGTGAGGCTGGATGACTTGAGATCCAATGACTTCGACGCTACACGTTGTTGACACTGACACGCAAATGACGTTCCTTCTTGCATGAGCGTATTGATGACAGCGATAATAATGTAGTTCAGAACGTACTCCGTGTAGAAGCCGTTGTTCAAAAGACGCCGAAGAATACGATGACGGTATGTCAGATACCCGTCTCACTTTTTTTTAAAGGATGCAATTTCCTGGCAGAGAATAACAATGAATATTTTTCTGGATAAAAACGGCGTGAACTCCGTGTTCAGTACCAGAGCACCGTATTCAGTACACTCAGCAACTATCCCGCGGGTGCAATCAGAGCACTATAATTATACAGTTCCGGCCGCTGATGCCATCAAATCACATGAGGTATTAACTTTGCAGACAGAACAGCATAAAAATCGTATTAATTGCCAATATTATGTACAGCAAGAAACTTTCTCGCAGGTGCAATCAGAGCACAATAAGTAATACCACACAGCCGCTAGTGCCATCAAACCAAGTGAAATGCAATATGTAATTATAAACGAAAATTCATTAAATAGCCGGTATAAGTAAGACGTCTCTAAATGAGTAAGAATCCCAGATAGACTCAAATAGTAGGAATATAGTTAAAAATAATAATCTAATTAGTAAATAAAAATTAAGATTTTCTTCATTCGTTCAAGAAGCACTCACTTCCTGTGCTGATGATGATGATGACAAGAGTGGTTCTTCCGCTCATCGCCAATGTTAAAAAGAGTCCAATATCTAATACGTTTTAAAGTAGATTTATTCCCAGCACAGCCATTTAAGTTCATCCATGTACAGCTCCAGATGCAACTGGGCAACAGACAAGAATCCAGTACAACTCAAGCCATACAGAATCTGGACTGTGCATAGAAAATAAACATAGTGCATGCTAAGGTTGGCAAGCAGCCAGATGATTTATAAAGGAGGAAGAGGTGGGTTGAGAGAGATATGAAAGCTAAGAGAAGGATGTAACAAGGAGGTTAAACTGGATTATTTTCTGTACAGCAGGGTTCCACTGCTGCTTCACAGCTGTCTGGTCTGTCTGTCTGTCAATTTCTCTGAACATGCCACTGAAGTGCCCTGGGGATCAGAAACAGGCACATCAGACAACCCCAGTGACAAAAAGATTTGTGAAACAGCTTAAGGTCATGGGGGTAGCCAGGATATCAGGGAACCCATAACACAATTCTACTCCAGTGGATACACAGAAGAGATTAAAAAAACAGCGTCAACACTGTCTCAATAGACACCACTCCCGTAAAACAATTGAATTAAGGTGAGGGGCCTGTTTACAAGTGAGCCAGTTAATTCTGACCCGTGCGTAAACCACAGTTTACACACGGGTCGAAATTACGAGCTTGTTTTATTTAATGCATCCGATAATTATGAGCTGAGTTATATGACTCAACCTTCATTGAAATTTCAGCACATCAAATGTGCCGAAATGTAACAGGGGAAATAGAATGGTATTTACCATACCATGTAGATTTTGGTATGTTAAACATCAAAAGCCACATGTTATTCCTCACAAACTCGTAATAGGTGTTTTTTTTTATCACATATTAAATAACATACCCCGTGGTATAATCATTTACCATGTGCGATAAATAACATCTAAACTCCTATTTATATTATTATTTTAACCTCAGAGATCCCCACAGACATACAACATAACTGGGCCTCTGCCAAAATTGACACATTTTGGCGATGGACTGCACCCTAATGAAATGTCTGATTGACAATCTTAATGACTTACAGGAAAACCCCCAAATCATTAGCAAGATTTTATTAATCATGAATTAAAAAGTCAACCACTAACCACATCCAAGCCATTCGCGTTAGGACAACATAAGTTAATTGCGTTCGCTAAGGTGCTTCAATTGTAACCTGTACAAATGGCAACCGAACGGGTGCAAAACCATGCAGCACCAGGTTGACTCAACATGCCATGTCAAAACTGGAATAATTGCATCAACACCCACTTATTTACATACTTTACTGTGCCTTGTGGATGTCACACATATTAAGCAATAAACTAGTGCAGACACCTTTGCAGACAGATTAACATGTGAATAAAAACTGGACTCCAGACTCTCTCCAGGGGAACATTATAAGATCAGACATGAGAACACCAGGAGCTTTATATTCCATTCAAATCACAACAATTAGCAGGGAAGGCAACATGGCACTTCATTTTGGATTGAGAGAAAAATTCTGGATTTTGAAATGTTGTACCAGTGATAAAGGCTTCAACCAAATGTGTAAGATCGATCATTAGGAACTGATAGTACTTCTCGGGGCAAGATGGCCGCCGTCAGGCCGTAGGGAGCAGTCGTACTTTCCCCCCTCTCCGATGACTACTGCTGACTGCTACTGATTGCTGATTATGGACGATTATGGACGATGGCTGCTACCTGGCTTCTTGGGGGATTAAGCAATTTTATCACGGAAATGTCCAAGGATGATTTTGTTCACGAACTGCGCCCAGCAGTTTATGCAGTGGATTTCTGCGTATGAGACCAGACAAGCAAACCTGCGGTCACAGTCTGCTACCTCGATTGTGGAGATAGCTAGGCAATACTGTCATCTTGGTTGGAGAAGCTTGAGACAAACCATGGCACCGAAAATTCAGAAGGCACCAAAGGAGCAGAAGGAGCAATTGGAAAAACAGGAGAAAGAAAACGAAAAAGCGGCATACAGTGATCCAGGTGTGCCAACGGCCAATCTAAGGACAAAAGCTTTGTCTAAGGCCCAGACCCGGAGGGCACAGGAGAAAGCGGCAGAAGGTGGCAAAATAATCGAGAGCGCCGAGAAAAAAAAAGAGAAGAAAGAGAAAGACAAAGAAAGGGGGCTTCCTGGAAAAAGAGGAAATAAGGGGCGATTAGGGGATGAAGATGTAGGGAAGGAACGACCCTAAGCTAGTCTACCTTGCTGGAATCCTTTGCTTCAACGCCGACGCCAATCCTGCAGAACCTTCAGTCATCTACCTCTGAAGCAGCCTGAGGCGCGCACATCCAGGGAGAGGGAGTGGCGCCCATCGGGAGCTCGGAGCCGCAGGTAGAGATGCAGGACGCCGAGGAGGCTGCCGAGGAGGCTGTCGAGGGGCAGAACTCGGAGGCTGATATGGGCGCCGCTGCTACGGCCTCACAGAGGGAGAACCGTGTGACGCCTTTGCATCAGAGTACGCAACAGGCATAATACCGGGTCCAGCAGGCTGGGCAACCCTCTAAGAACACGCAGGTAGGGGGGAACAGCAGAGCGGACTCGGGGAGGCACCTATCTGAGCCCGTTTGTGTAAACGCTGGCCAGAGTGATTGTGTTGGCAAGGAATCTGGGGTTGGGACTGTCGATAGCTTGGACAGTGGGAGAAACGATACCCCCACGCTCTGTGGCAATGATGTAAGTTGCACGGCTCAATTGATGGAGACAAATGGTAGCATGGTAACTGAACAGGATATAGGGGGGAAGCCCAATACCTTGAGACAATCTGTGTTACTGAATAACATTAGCGAATCGCTTGCTATCAGTGGGACTATTATGCAAGGACCGAACATTAACTTTTTGAATCCTGGATCTCCGAGTGATGTCTGTTTTTTTTCAGTAAACGATGAGGAGGGGAGGAGGAAGAGGATGGGGTAGGCTCAGAATTGGGCTCGGATACAGGCTTGCACTTATCAACAACAGAAAGCTACGTAGAGGACTCAGAGTTGGGGTCGGATACCTCAGAGGTAGATGAGAACACTGTAAACAGGGCCTGTGCTCGAAGAAAATCAAAGAGTGCTAATAATAGATCACACAATAGGGCAAACAAGCACTAAGCCCTTTACAGCCTGAGGTAGCGAAGAAACTGAACTGGGACTATTCCGCCACTTCGCAGCTATATCAGGAGGGGGTAGGAAATAGCTCGCTACATTCGCATCAGTCTCATCTATAGCCTCAAGCAAAGACTTCCAGCTTTGACCTCTTATTTACAACATTAAAACAGATGCAAAGTGAAGCCAGGATTGAAAGCCGCAGAGCTAGACAGGCGAATAAAAAATACAAGGGTCATTGCGAAAAGTCAACAAGCTGTACACATACATAGCATGAAGGGTTACGGAGGTTGAAGAAAGAACTGGGAAGCTGGAAGATGACGTTGCTAAGTGGCAGGAGGTTAGGCATGAGCAGGAAAAAACAACATCGGACGTCTTATGGAAACTCGAAGATTTCAAGAACAGGCAAAGACGCAATAACATAAGACTCTTGGGTGTGGCAGAGGAGAATGAAGGGCAAGATGTCCGTGCTTTTGTGGTTGATTTGCTTAAAGGGGGATTCCCTGAAATAGTTAAGTGGGATTGGGAAAATGAAATCCAATGTGCCCACCGGTTTCCTTTGACTCAGAGGAAGGGAAACATGGTAGATAAACCAAGGGCAATACTGGTGAACGTAGGGAATTTCTTACTAAGGGAGGAGATCATGAGTAAAGCTAAGCCTGAGGCTAAACGCACATACAAAGATATAACCTTTTTTGCTCGGCCTGACTTTTGTCACGCCACCATTGAAAGAAGGTGGTGGATGAGGCAATTAATAACAGCGTTCCAAAACATAGGGTGTGAAGCCTATTTGATGTTTCCGTGCCACCTCAAGGTAGGGGCAAATGGTCAATTTAAGGTATTTTACTCAGAAGTTAAGGCCCAAGAATATCTTAAATTTTTGAAGGAAATCAAGGGCCAGGGCAGCCGGATGGTAGATGTAAGGCAGATAAACCGCAAATTACACAATAATAAACAAGGATAACTTTTGGGCATTAAAAAGCCGTTGGCTGTAAAGTTCGGACTGAATTAGCAGCAGGGTCAATATATCAAAGGAAATATGGAAAAAAAATGGAGGGAGGGGCAACCTGGGGCCTCGGCTGTCATGCATAGGTCAGGATTGACCTATGTGCCAGTAAGGGAAGGGCTCGTAGGGGAGGGAACTCAGGGGGGGTTGGGGGGAGCAAAGGGGCACAGGGGTGGCACATTGACAAAGCATAGGGTGCAATAGGAAGGGTAGATGATTGTGTGTGCACAGTTGGTACAAAACCACTTATGAATAAAATAAATAAGGAAACAGGCAAATGCAAAAATGATTAAAAAAATTATAATGGCTTTCTGGTTTGGAAAATCATGGGATGTAGGTTAATGGGTACCCGTTTAGTCACGTGGAATGTCTGTGGTCTAAATAATCGTCAGAAGAACCAGACAGACGGTCTCTGTAGCATTAAAAAAGATGAACGTGGACTTTGTGTTATTACAGGAAACACATATTATGGGGACACAAGGCTATTTTTTGGATCAGTTAGAATTCCATGTATTAGCATACTCTAAACAGGGGGGCAGAAATAGAGGAGTGGCTATTTTATCTAAAAACAAGGATGTAATAATAAGAAAAAAATTGGAAGATCAGTGGGGTAGGTGGGCATTGGCTGAGTGTTTCCTTAATGGGGATTGGATTACCCTAGGGGAAATTTATGGATCTACTGAGGACGATCCAGAGATTTTTGAATTTTTGGATGTAGAATTAGCCACTTGGGCCCCCCGTATCATCCTGGCCAGGGATTTTAATATTAATGGAGCGAATGGTTTGGGGCCAGGAATATATGGGGGATATCAAGGCAGGATAAAAGGGTAGGTCAAGTGCTACTTAGCCTTGCAAGAAATAATGCGCTAACAGATGTATGGGGGAGTTTAAAACCAGGGGACAAGGGGTTCACATATTACTCAGCTCCACACAGGATTTGAGTAAGGCTTGATTATTTCTATACGTCCAATTCGTTGCTCCATAATTTAAAAATTGAAAGGCTCCCTCGGGTACTTTCTGACCACAACCCGCTGATTTTGAATATAACTGCAGCAACAACGGTGAGGAGAGAGAGGGTTTGGACATTTGAAAGAGGGCTACTAAGTGATGAACAGTATATACAGCATATGGCACAGTGGATTAAAACTTTCTTTGAGATTAACAGGGGTAGTGTGGCTGCAGGCATTGTTTGGGATGCCTTTAAGGCGGGAGTCCGAGGGGAGACCCTTAGCTACAGCACAAAAGGAAACAAGAGCGGCTAAGGAATGCAGAATTAACTAAGGCAGCTCTGGATGCGGAGGAAGAATTGTCACAATGTGTTTTATCAGGGGCGCCGCTTGAAAAGGTCCTTATTAAGGTTGCAAAGGCAAAAATGGAGGCAGAAGAGGACGTTGCAAACAAGGCTGATAAGATCTTTTTGGCAAACAGGGAGAGATTTTATGAGTTTAATGAGACAGTGGGACGCACACTTGCCATTCGCACCAGGCAGAAGGTAGCTACAGGGGAAGTTAGGGAAATTAGGGACATCATGGGTACACTCCATATAGATTCAGAGGGGATACACGAAGTATTTAGGCATTTTTATGCTACTTTATATGATGAGCAACAAGGCAAAGATCCCGAGGCAATAAGTGCATACTTGCAGGAGATACCGGTGACAACGCTAAATGAGGAAGAAGCTGAAATACTAGAAGTACCCCTAGACATAAAAGAAATTAAAGCTCCCACACTGAAGCGGCTGGACCAGATCAACTTCCAATTGAATTTTATAAGGTTTTCTGGAATGTACTTAGTAAGGATATTGTGAATACAATGCAACAGGCGCAGGCAGGGGACTCTATACCGGGATCCTGGGGAGGGGCGGATTTTGTTATAATCTTAAAAAAGGGGAAGCCGCCTACCGATCCCGGCTCATATAGGCCAATTACTTTAATGAATGCAGATACAAAGATTTATTCTAAAGTATTGGCATTAAGATTTGCCAGCATAATCCACACTCTGGTGAGCGATAATCAGCACAGCTTTATCCCCGGGAGGGGTACTACCCATCATACCCGAAAGGTCATTACATTATTTGATGCGGGGGAAATCTCAGGAGACCCGATGGCAGTAATGTTATTAGATGCAGAAAAGGCCTTTGATCGGGTCTCCTGGGATTACCTCTGGCATATTTTCAGGAGAGCTGGGTTTAGGGAGGGCTATGTTAAAGCGCTGCAAGCTCTATATATAGCTCCGGTAGCTTCTATTCGTGTAAATGCAGGATCTACTCTCCCAATAAAAATAAAGGGGGGAACAAGGCATGGGTGCCCGTGCTCCCCGTTGTTATTTGCGATGTATATGGATCCACTGATTCGCAGAATGGAGATGAATGAAAGAATTACTCCACTGACCACACATATGGGCCAATGCAAGATACTTGCATATGCCGATGACGTGGCGGTTATAACACGAAACCCCGTAGAGGCGATAGAACAGGTCGAGATCGAGGCTGTGAAATTTGGGCAGATCTCAGGGTATGCGCTGAATACCTCTAAGACACAAATAATAAAGAATCGCCAGGTGGATTGCTCCGATTATCGTGTAGTGCAGTCAGGAGTATATTTAGGGGTAACCATCACTTCTGACTTAGACACCTTAGTCGAAGTAAATATAACTCCAATAATCACTAAAGTGAAGAAAGATTTAGATAGGCTTCAGAACTTGCATCTTTCCATAATGGGGCATACAAATATTGTAAAAATGAAGATCCTCCCTAAGTTTTTATATATCTTTAGGGCAATTCCGCTACTCTTTGAAGCTAAGTGGTTTAAAATTTTAGAGAATATGATTAACAGATTTGTCTGGGCCAAAGGTAAGACGAGGAGAGCGTTGAGATTTATGGCACTCCCTAGAGATAGGGGAGGGTGGGCGCTGCGGATCTAAAACGTTATTACTGGGCAGCTGCTCTACAGTATATGGTAGGCTTATTGGGAGGTGCAGAAGCAGAAGGCCATGATGTGTTTGGCACCTTGGCAATATATGGTTTAGTACTGGGGGTAGAAGCAGAGAATGTTTGTTTCAAGCATGTGGACTCGAGTTATTTTAAAAGGACCCCATTTATGACGATTTTTGCAGTATTTAGTATTTGGAAGGCTTTTACGAAAACATTTGGCCTTGGGAGGTATAATGCGTATACTAGAATGAGTGATAATCCTGCTTTTCCCCAGGATATCTTTTCTGACTCAGTGTTTAAAGAACGGGGGTGGAAGGGGATAACGAAGATTGGTGATATTATGGGTATGCAGGGACTTATGCAATCTTCGGAGGTTCAGACAAAGTACGGATTAGAGTCAAGACAATTTTTTAAGTACTTACAAGTGAGAAGTTTCATGGCAACAAAGAGGGGAGGGACAGTAGGATTTGAAAAAAATTCAATTATGGAGATTATACAGATTGCACGATTAAAAGGTTTTATTCTGAATTGATAGAATCTAAACAGGATGATTTGGAAAAGGGGGCGGATAGATGGGCACAAAGACTAGATATAGGGAAAGAGTGTTTTATCTTTCATTTGGATATGGGACAGAGTATCTTGTGTTCAGCGGCTCTTCAGGCACAACACTACAAAACTCTGTACCGATTATACTACACGCCCGCAAGAATTGCACAATGGGGGGGAACAACAGGAATTAATTGTCCAAGATGTGGAAGCTTAGAGGCTGATATAGTTCACCTTTTTGCAACATGCATTCATCTGCAAACAACACAAAAAGGTATTGAGGTGTTCTTTCAGAGATCACTAGGAATAGAGATTACTTTATCACCTGCGATAATACTCCTAGGTGTAAATAATGATGATAGACAGATGATAGATGGGTATTTTATTTTTGTTGCCATGGCAGTGCTGAGGCTGTGCATAGCTTCAGCATGGCTTGACACTCTACCTCCGACCTATCACCAATGGTTGGCCAAATTACTGGCGACTTATAACTTAGAGATGGCAATTTATGCTAGAAAGGGAAAAAAGGGAAGGAAATGGGGTAGGCGAATCTGGGAACCTATAACTAGGTGGAAAGAGGGAAATACTGGCTAGTTCATTTCATATTGCCATAATCATTTACCATTAATTTCAATGCCTGTATAACTTATTCTTTGCAATATATGCTAAAATTATTTCTTTTATGAATCTGGTAAATGTAAACAGAATGTAATTGTTTATTGATTCCTTTTTATTCTTTCTTTATTGTTGTTTTCTATGCTGTGCCCTGTGCAAGTAAAAGGGGAACATTTTTTCAATAAAAATATTTTTAAAAAAAGAACTGATAGTACTCCTCACCATAAGACTTTGAATATACTTGCTATCTCTGTAAACTATTTTTAGTGCTCATCCTACCTTTTCACCTACATCACCATCTTCCTTTGTACTCTGCTCAAATGTCACTTTCCCATCTTTTTTTCTCTCTTGTGGCTAAAAGTTGAAGTTGAAGTTGGAAAAGTTTTATATACCGCTCTACTACCAGGCGGTTTCTTGGCGCCGCAGAAAGAGACTATCCTGAGAAGAAAGGGGGAAGTTACGAAGGATATGCTAGGGAAAAGAGATGTGTTTTAAGGGCAGTGCGAAAGTCTAAGTAGCTGGGGATGGATCTAATCGCGAGAGGGAGTGCATTCCAGAAAAGGGGGGCAAGGGTCGAAAATGTAGATCCACCGAATTTTTTCCTTCGATAGCGGGGAACGCTGAGGAGGAACTGGGTGGAGGAACGAAGGCTTCTGCCAGGCACATAAGCACTGATCTTAGATCTAATGAAGGCCGGGGCAGTGCCGGCTAAAGACATAAAGATCAGGCAGCCCATCTTGAAGAGTGAGCGTTCCATTATGGGGAGCCAGTGGAGGGTTTTTAGCAGGGGAGAGATGTGGCAAGATTTAGGGAGCCTGTAGAAGAGGCGGGCCGCTTGATTTTGAATGAACTGCAGGCGACGGCACTCGTATGCAGGAATGCCGACATACAGGCCGTTGCCGTAGTCCATGTGGGATAAAATCAGCGCTAAGATGATGAGTTTAAGGGCTTCAGCAGTGAAGTACCGGGAGATTTTGCGAATGATTCTGAGGGACAGGAAACATGAAGACACCACCGTACTGATCTGGGGGCGCATTGAGAGGTCTTGGATGATTTTTATGCCCAGAGTTTTCACATGGGCAGAGGGAGAGGGAGGGGAACCAAAGGCAGGGGGCCAAAAGGCGGACGTCCAGGGATTAGAAGGACCGCCGATAAGGACCAACTCCGTCTTGTCAGGATTCAATTTTAATTGGTTGAGGTTCATCCAGTTATAGATGAAAATCAAGGTAGAGCGGAACTTGAGAATGGAATCAGAGGAAGAGGAAATGTTAAAGATGAGCTGGAGGTCATCCGCATAGTTAGACGCCGTGACCTCCATATCCTGTAAGGCAGCAATAAGGGGGTGAATATAAAGGTTGAAGAGAAGAGGGGAAAGAGACGAACCCTGGGGCACCCCACAGGAGACTGGACAAGAAGGAGCAGAGAAGCCCTCCAACCGGACGGCCTGAGAGCTGCCCGCTAAGAAGGAGGTAAGCCAGGTTAGGGCCGAACCTCGAATGCCGGCCCCCTCAACACGGTCCAGAAGAATGGAATGGTCGACCGTGTCGAAGGCGGCAGACAGATCGAGGAGGACCAGAGCCTGCGGGGAATTGATGTCGGCGCTTCTTCTAAGCTCGTCCACCACGGAGAGGACAACGGACTCTGTGGAGTGTGCAGGTCTAAAGCCAGCCTGATGGCCAGCCAAAAGAAGATTAGCCTCAATGTAGGAGGAGAGAGAAGAAGTAATATAACTCTCCAGGATCTTGCCCGGAAGCGGGAGCAAGGAGATGGGCCTGAAGTTGGAGAGAAGAGTAGGGTCAGCGCCCGTTTTTTTAAAAATAGGGATAACTGTAGCCGATTTAAATGAGTCTGGCACAATTCCCAGAGCCATAGAAGTGTTGAGAAGAGTAATGAAGGGTTCCGGACAGCAGAAGAAGAGCTCCCTCAGAATGTGGGCCGGGCAGTGGTCCGCGGGAGAACCCGTCTTAACTTTCACCAGCAGAGTGCGAAAGACCTCTTCTGTGATCAGAGGGAAGTGATCAAATGTGGAGAGAGGCGGCAGCGGTGAAGGGCAGGAGAAGGACAGGGGAGGCGAAGGTATATTGCGCCTGATTGTAGAGATTTTCTCGATAAAGAAGTAATTGAGGGCGTCACAAAGCGATGGGGAAGGAATGGGTCTGGGGGCAACTCTGTCAGAAGTTGCTAGCTCATGCACGATAGTAAAGATCTCTTTAGGTTTATTGGCGGCCCGGTGAATTTTCTGGGAGAAGTATTCCGATTTGGCGGTGGTTATAGCTTTTTTATAAGCCCGGAGAAGGGTTAAATATTGGACCTTAAGGTCAGGACAATATCTACATCACCAATGGCGTTCAGCCTGCCTAAGCGCCAATTTCTGGGATTTGAGGTCGTTGTTGAACCATCTGTTGGCGTCATGAGGGCGGCATGTTCTGACCTGTTTGAGGGGGGCAACCTGATCACAAGCAGCCGATAGCCAGCTGTTAATGATGGCTACCTGCGTATTAGGAGGAATATCTGTCAGGGCAGGAGCGGAGGATGCTAATGAGTGGCCTAGCGCGGCCAGGTCCACGCGGTTCCAATTGCGAGCCCAGGTGTTTTTAGGGAAAGAGGGGGTATTGGCCACCCCGAGATCAACAGCAAAGGAGATCAGAGAATGGTCCGACCAAGCGCAAGGGAGTACAGCGGGGGTGGAGATTAGCAGATTGGTGGACCATACTTGGTCAAGAGTATGACCATGTGTGTGGGGAGAGAGATGTGGGAGGTAAAATTAATGCAGTGGAGGGTATCAGAGAAATCTTTGGACATAACGTCCTCGCGGGAATCGCCCGGCCAAAAGTTGAAACCCCCCAATAATAAGACGGCGGAATTGTTGACCACAAGAGTAGCCAGCAATTCCTGTATGGCGGAATGAGCTAGGCAGCTCATTACCTCTTACGTCTATATCGTACCCAGTTTTTAAACTCTCCTTTCTACTCATTAATGAACATAATGAATCATTTTTGATGTCCCCATTGTATCATAATTTGCTATTATTACTCAAATCCCATGACTAGATAATAGCATCCACTGTAAAATAATGTGTTAAGAATAATCCTAATAAACACACTGATCAATTTATCACTCATTGTCTCAGAAGATGGTTTCTTTCTGGTTGCTATTCAGTGAGATTCATATTACAATTTCTCACACCTACAATTACACTTAATTCCCACTCAACATAGCTGCCGCATGCTGAAATGAATGTCAAAATGAATGAATGAAGAAAACTCTATATTCTGAAGTTTTCTACAACTCCCCCTGAACACCTCTTGTTTCATCATACACACAAAGTTAAATCAGCATTATATTGAAGATTCTATGTGATTAGCCCCTTTGCTTCTCTGGGTGAGCATAGGGACGAGCCCCTTAGCAAAGTTTTGCAGAGACAACATCCTAGACTGTAACGGTTTGGATAATTGGCATCTTATCCCTTGATTGAACTGCATCTCTACATCTTTAAGGAGTTGATGCTGGTCCATCTGTTTGTGTCCGCAACAGAAATAATCAGGGAGATAAATCATAGGTAAAGTACCTCTTTTTTTAAACAGTTTGATGAAAGTAGGATGCAAGTAGAGCTGTGGAAAATCTCTGTGATGACTTATTATCGGACAGCTGCTAGTGTGGAGTCCGTTTTTTATCTTACACTAGACTTAACGCAGTGGGATAGGCCACTCCTCTTCTGCTTTATGTCTGGTTCAGTTCAGTGACTTATGAGCACTGGATTGCCTATCCATGTATTGGGAGGCACTAATTGGGAATGTTCCTATAACGGGGTCTCTTCACAATCCCTCCTGTATTATATGTTTTTCTATAATCACTTAGGTTACACACACAGTTTTTCTTAAACCTGTATTAAAATCGTTGGGATACCAGAGATCTCCAGAGGCCCTGCATCATTTGCAGCTATTAAACACCCCAATTATCTGCTGCTGGGTGAGTTATTTTCTTAAGGCAACAGAACTCCCCCTTGCCTGATCAGTAACCAATTACCTTGTACTTGAACAGATATGTTATTCAACTTCATCCTAATGTGACCTTTATAATTTATCTATCCATGATAATGGTGGTTGAAACACAGAAAAAGTAGACCAAAATCTAGGTGGGTCGACCAGGTGTTTATTGACGAGGCTATCTGGCACACCTCTGGCCAATTTTAATGGTATTTCAATATTTGATGCAAGATACATGAAAAACCACGCTGTGCCCTTGACTAGTTACCGCATGACTAATTTTAACATACTTGCATCCCTATATTCACTCTGTGAGTGAACCATATGAGCAACTTTCAGGGAATCCTGTAGCTGCAGATAACACATACCCACCACTGATGCACTAATGCCACCACTGGAAATGATCAACTGGGGAATCATTACTGGCTGTGACCTACGAGTGCTCTTCCATAATGCACAGATATCAATTAAACCTTTTCCTGTACATAGATCTGGAGGTCTCTAAATGGCCAATGTCTGCTGCATCCTCCACTAACAGCCTCCATTTGTTTCCATCCACTCTCCTTCATGCTGTTGCTTTCAAATTAGCGGATATGCGTGTTCACTCATTCTTCTGCTCCCCTTGAATTCTTGCACTATAATGACTAACTTGTGATATAATGAGTACAATACAGTATTTTTTGCCCTGCACCTTCAACAAAAGTGTTACACCCCTTTTTAGGTCAAGCCTAGCGCAGCGCACATGCGCTGCAATGCGGGGCGTCTTGTAACTACTCTGTGTGGGTCTGACTCCTCCCACACATTGGGTTGGCTTTTGCATGTTTCATTGTCTAATCGTAGCATGCGAGAGGCTAAAGGTGGGTGCATGTCCCACCTCTTCTGAAAAGGTTCACTCCCACGGCATTTTTCCATGGGAGTGAGCAGCTGCGCACAGGGCGGCAGCTGCAGTGCTTTCGTGTCCCCCCTGCACCATTCCCCCTTGTCTCCCTGTGCCCGCCCCCACCACTCCTCTTGAGCTGCTTGTTTTTTTTAATGTACCCAGTGCGGCACGTTAATTTTGGGTCTTCCCTCTTCAGTTGTGTTTAAAATGTAATATAATGGTTTAGAATGCTGTGCCTTATATAACGCTTTGTACTCCTAGCAGTTAATCACACACCTAAATACATTACTTCATACAACCTGCGCGCCCTTCAAACATACTACGTATTTATCGAGTTTCTCAGAAATGCCTGCTGTGCTGGCACAAGCAGCGTTCCCGAGTAGGAGTGGGAAATTCATGACTGAGCCAGCCTCAGGTAGCTTCTTCCTGCAAGAAACAAAATGTACATTTTCTGACATGTTCATTTGTTTTTAACGATGCAAAATGAGCTCGCTGTGACAAAGCTCCTTCAGCCCACAGTAAAGCTGCGCTCCGTTACATTTATGAAATGTTTAATAATTGCATTTTCATTGCATGTTTTTATTAGTTTGCCCGTCATGTAGTAAGGAAGGTCACATTATCACAGCTTGAAATCCTCCTATTAGCATAGTGTTCTACAATGCAACTGAGATTTCTTGAAGTGTAGATGAAGGATGTTATTCACTCTCCCTTGGCTATCCTCTTAATCTGGGCCTTCAACAGTTTTCTTCAAAGCAGCCTGATTCCCAGACCCCACTATGGTTGCAGTAGAGGGTCACTACTTCAACATTCTCAAACATTTTCCCTTGGGTGGGCCAAGAGGTATAGTCTGTGGTTTTACCCAGGGCCGCATTGATGCCAACAGGGTGTGGGTGAAGGGGTTGTTCATTGTTCCTCAAGTTGTGATACATTTTTGTTAGTGGGGGGTGGGTTACAGTACTTATTTTGTGGAAGCAGCCAGTGGAAAATGTTTAATTTGCTTTCACAAAACAAAAGTAATTTGGGTTATGTAAATATTCTACTTTCTTCAAAACTCTGAGTGTATGGAATGTTGGCCTAACAAAGGTATTATTTTGGCTCAGGATTGGCTGAAATTTTAGGTGTTTGGCTTCACTCAATGCTCTTTTACTTACCTATTAGAAGATGAATAATTAAAACTAATGTTCATCGGGTGTTGATTTATATTATAGAAAACACCTTCAATTATTCAATTGAGACATTTGTGCTTAACAAATTGAAAATGAGTGGTTACTTGTGAAACATTGAATTTGATGTCATTATTGTATAACTTAGACAGGTGTTGACAGTAAAAAAGACAAACATTGCAGTACATTTATGATTTGTTTAGTCATTAATTTTTTTATCACTTTTTATTATATTAAGTTGTAGAAGTACTTTGTGTCTGCAGCGCCTACTGAATAGATAAGAGTGACTATTAACAAAATAATTATTTTTGAAAAATTACAGTTGCAAGATTTGCAATTTTCATTTAAAAACAAAAAATAAATTCAGCTGTTGTCAATAACATAAACTACATATATTTCCATTCCACTCCAAACCATATAATTAGAGTCCACACAACACAATTCAACTTCATATAATTTCTCTACACATTATTACATTCCAACCTACATTTCATGCAATATATCTACACTGCACATATATCCACACTATGCCTGCCACAAACCATAAATGCACCCCATACCATAACACATAAATCAAATATGCATAATTACACTCAATGCCGCACAATTCAACCCCACACATTTACAAAACACACCACATAATTCTACACAAAACCACATATTTTAAATACACCCCACATACATTCAAAACACGTCATAACATAACTAATAATTCCAATACAACCCACATAATTCAATGCCAAACTACAAACATCCACTAACCTCCAAACAAAAATACTTAGGTAAACGACATTGTCATTTACCACACCAATAGCGCTAACTCTCATGAATGTGAGACCTATTGCATTGCAAATGCTTTTTGCTTTTGTTTCATCATTCTTTAAAAAGTTCAGGGGCAAATGTTGCTCAATCGTAATATGTGTCAACTGATTTATTCTAAGATTGAATATCATGGAAGACATTTTTTGTGTCATACATCACCATGCAATGTAAAGCATTAATTACAGTCTTGAAATAGCAGTGGGATATTCTTGGGCTTTTTGAAGAAGACTGCGACCGTTTCATTCATCGCTTACACCAGCTAGTTATCTTTTCAGACTGGTTAATTTATCCTTTGCCTCCATTTCTACATTTATTTTCCTCAAGGGACGAACCACCATACGCTGCGAAAGCCAATGCAGGAACTTTGACTTACTCCCTTGTTCAGTACAATTTGAAGTGGGTATTTAACTAAAGTCCATCAGTCATAACTTTTCAGGGCAGAAGTCAATGTCACAACAGTTCAATCTTTATTACAGGGAAAGAAGCGCTTGTTGTGCAGTCCATCTTCTTACTGATTCTTCCCAGCACTTAAAAGCACCAGGTATACCCCAATGCATTCCTGTTCACAAAAAAGGACATGACAAAGCAACCAATAATGTCTAGTCTATAAAAGGGCCATTAAGCACTGGCTCCACCTCTTTTCTTGCCACTTTCGAAGTTAAGTTGAGTTGCTTATTGTTTATAATTGTTTATTGTTGTACACTGTGTTTTTATGAGCTTTGTGCTGGACTGCTAACTGAGCTCACTCAGACAGTTTATTTCAGGTCAGACAGACTTTTCTTTCTATTCAGATATCTTTTTGTTTAGACTGTACATTCAGTTTTGAATTTGCAAGGGCAAGTCAATTCTTGTTACATTTTTTATTGTTTGTTTTTCTTGGCTTTAGGAGGAGAGATAATTGCTCCTAACAGAGCGCATTAGGAATCAAGTTCGTTCAACACAATCTGTAAGATTGGGCATCCTAAAAGATACAAAGATTGGTTATTGATTGAATATAATATTGAAGAGATTATCTGATTCGCTGCAGAATAGATGAGATCGGCTGTTCTCAAAAATTAGTTTTTTGGTCCTGAACAGAACCCCAAGATTTAAAAGTGGGGTTAGAAATGCATTGACCGTGTTTTTTTATTAACAGTGTCACTAAAAGTGATCATCCCTAAGTGTTTCCAAATGTAAAAAGATTGATGTAAAAACAAATGTAATCAACTTTTAAACAGTTTAAGGATATTTGCAAATAACTCACTGTTTGAGTAGCCCAGAACATAAGGTTGAAAAACTGAGAATATGGTCATATTTTTCTGGGCTTGTTTGTCATGTAAAATGTATGTGTCAAACGTCTTGTTTTTGTCTTGGATTATGTGTCATATAATGTTGTAGGTTTTTCAAAAAAAGGTTTGTCTAATTGTTGGATTTCCATTCCAAGTTTTTGAGGTTGCATTAGAGGTGTTTCATAAATTGTGTCTGTGGTGTTTTGTAATGTTTTATATTAAAAAAATTGTACAATTGGAGTAAAGAAGAAAAAGAAAACATTTCTATAACAGAATAAAGAATATTGAAACGGAGGTTTCTGGGTCACATTGAGTTCTTCACTTGTGTCCCAATAAAGAATTGAGTAGAGAATCATCAGTATTGGCAAGTTGGTTGTTGTTTGAATATTTGGCTCAGCCTTACTGATAATAGCCAGAACCATTGGTTGTTAGATGGCAGTCCACAAGAGACACTTTAAGTTATAGACCCTGAGTACCCATGGTAGCACACACCAGGAACTTATAAGTAAGTTAACTTAGAACATTTGTGGGTAAGGCAATCAGACAAATACCTTTAACCCCTTCACCGCAGGGGTAATTCTCCTACAGTGTGAGAGGTGGGGGGGACCGCAGCGCCGCGGTGCTTGTGACGAGCCCAGCTCGTCATGAGGCACAGTGGAACTGTGCTCATAACGAGCTGTGCTCGTCGCGACTCCGCCCACTCATTAATTCTCCCGCAAAGGCGGGGAATCAATTTCGCGTGGGCGGACCGCGACCGTTATGACAAGCCCAGCTCCTCATGAGCACAGCTCCACTGTGTCTCATGAAGAGCTGGGCTCGTCATAAGCACGCAAGGGGTTAAGGGTTAGAACACTGGCACTAAGGCTTGTTTAACAGGACTCAGTGCACCTTCAGAGTTAAAAAACCAGCAGCATCAGTCTAGAAACTTGGAGATTCTTATGAGAAAAGAGGCCTTTGCTTACAATATTGTATGATGCAACTCTGTATGTGTGTAAATTGTGGTACACTGATAATCAGTGATTTAAACTGCCAGTTATAAGTGGGGGCTCCATTCCCTATTGATACATATCCATGTCTGAAAAAAAGGAAAGAGAGGAGAAAATTACTTCTGCATGAGATGAGGTAAATACTCAGGATGTTACAGATGAGGGAGTTTTTAAGAAGAATTTCTTCAACTTCCTCAACAATTTGGTCTCTAAGATCATATCCAAGGCAGTTTCCACCTCCTTTAAATCTCTGGCGTCTGAAATTGGCCAGTTGGAGGCATCTGCTATTTCAAGTACTCTTTCAGAATCAAAGGGAAATAAATGGCAAAACAATATGCAGAGGGGGGAAGTAGACTTAATTTCAAAAGAAGTCAGAGAGCTCAGTTCCAAACAAGTAATAAAAAGGTGCAGGTTAAACCCAATGGGTTTATAAGCAATATCTTTCTAGCTCAGAAAAAGAACAAAAAAATCAGGCCATTCATAAACCTGAATGATCTAAACCAATTTAAAATATACATACATTTTAAAATGGAGACAGTAATATTGCTGAGAGAAATACATTTACTAGAGGATTGGATGATAAGATTGGGTCTGCAAGATGCTTATCTGATGATCCCCATTCATCAGCATCACAGGAAAATCTTCAGTTTATATGGGGGGTGTCAAACTTACAGTTTCAAGTCCCTACCGCTTGGACTTTCCTCAGCTTCATGGTGCCTCACAAAGGTACTAAAATCAGTAGCAGCCTACCTGAGATCAAATGGTATAAGCATGGTAGTTTACCTGGATTACTTAACATTCATGGGTCAGGACAAACATCACCTGCTATTTCATGGACAGAAGGCTCGCGATCTAATTTAAAAAACTAGGCTTTATAAGAAATCTGGAGAAGCTAGACTTAGTCCCATCAAACAAACATTGAATTCTTAGCATTTTTGGTAGACTCAGAGAAAGGTATACTAATGGTCCCTGCTGTGAAACTAAGGGCCATCAGGATGGAGCTGTAGGATACATTAAAATACCCTTTAATATCTCTCAGATGCCTAGAAATGATAGTTGGTCTCCTGGCCACCTGAATCCAAGCAATATTCTCAGATCCACTACATTTCAGAGCTATATAAAGAGTAACAACTGCTAAAACCAAAGGTTTGACCTACTCCCAGCTTTCTTTAGATGTAGAATTAAGAAATAAATAGAATGATGGTTTGATCACATGGAGGCTTGGAATGGTTGCGCCATCGTCTATACTTCCCTAGATCTAGTATTAGAATCAGATGCCATCCTTCGGGGCTGGAGGTCAAGTTGTGGCATCAACCTGGACTGGGGGAGTGTAAGACATTGATTTATTGGTCGAGTGGGGTGTAAGCCTCAATCAGGCAACAACCACAATCCATGTCAGGGTAAACCACTAAACTCACTAAATAAATCTGTGCTTAACAATCTGGTAGCTTAGCACAAAAGCAGTCAGGATTAACTTAGAGGAAATGTCTAAAAAATGCATGCAGCACACAAATAGTAATAAAGTAAAAACACAACGCAAGAAAAATCCCAACACAATGTAGAAAATAGAGTTAAGTTTAATATAGCCTTAGAGCCCACCGTTGTGGCCTCTACCGACCATTAAAGCCAGTGCCAGCGTTTGGCGAGTGCCTTTAACATTGGAACGGGCCTTTAATGGCTGGTAGAGCCTGATATGGAGGGCTCTAAGGCAATTAGAACATTCTGCCCCTAGAGGTCAGAAAGTTCTAATTTGTAAAACAAAGGCCTCACAGAGCCTGAGGGGGTTGAAATCCCCTTGGGCTCCATGAGGCATTTGTTTACAGGTGTTGCTGAGAACAAACATTGGAATGTTGATGCTCCGGGCTTTTAACAGCCATTAGAAGCCTGGAACACTCCATTGCTTTTATGGAGCACTCAACATTCCAATGTTCAAATAAATAGAATGACACCAAAACAAATAGAATCCAATCGGTACAACTGAAGTTATTAATGTTTTGAGTTTTTTGTGAGAAATAGCACCAAAAAGAAGCATCAGCTTTGGATACCTGGTTGCACAAGACCGGACCAGAGTCACAAGTTCAGGCAAACTGCGATGGAGCTTGAGCCGATTAAAGACCAAGGTCAGCTCACAGAGGGGAAGGTTCCTGTGTATCCATGTTGTTGAGATGCGAGGTTGTGTGTGAGTTTGCGCTGCTTCGGTTCCAATGAGACCAGCGATCAGTAGCTCTGAGGAGATGTGGTGCAAAGTTCAGGATCGAGTTGCGTTGCACTGTGTCAGTTCCGATGAAGCCGCTGATCAACAACTGCAAGGTGCTGTGATGAGAGGTCCTGTCAAGTTTCATCGGTTCAGATGAAGCTGACGACCAGGAGCTGCAATGCTAGATGCTGCATCAGAATGAGTTGCGCTGCATGGATTCAACTGAAAACGTCAGTCATGCCAGGAGGAGTACACTATGACTCTAGCCAAGGGTGCAGGACCTGGGGGGGCACTTGGGGATCAGGACTCACTTAGCAGAGGTCAGCAGCAAGGCTCAGGTAGGTCTAGTTGGTGCAAGGCAGATGTGCAGTTACAGGGCTGGTCTGTGGAGGTTGTTGCATCCCTGTAGCTTGCACAGGAAGCCAGCCAGCCGTTGGGGTTATTCTGGTGTACGTGGGAACAAGGGAACAGGGCCAGTTTTCCTTCTTCTGGCAACAGGGATGGCCTTCTAGCAGCAGGGCTGTTCTTGTAATGAGTCTTTCATAGGGCTATAAGAGAGGTGAAGGGGGTCTGGGAGTGCCACCTTTTATCCTCAGGGCCTGCTTGTGTGTGGGGGATGCCCCCTTTGTCTCCCCTTCCTCCTTCGTGAGTTTGGCTCCAAACTGTCTAGCGTGACAAAAAGTAAGGGCAGGCCTGGTGGAAGGAATCAACAACCCATCACAGGAGAAACAGTCACAGTCATGAGTCCTTGGTTCCTGCCAGAAAGGCTCAGTCGGTTGGGACACAAGAAAGCCACCTTTCTAAAAGCGGCATTTTTAGACTTCTAACTATAAATCTGATTTTACCATTAAATAGGAGTTTAAATGACAATTCAAAAGAGTCCCAGAAGTATTTCTCTAACTGCTCCCAATCTAAAGTTAGCATTTATTAAATGTCATGAAATTAGGACGAGGATGTAGCCTTATGGCTAGAGCAGTCGGCATCGAAGCTGGGGAACCGGGTTCGAGTCTCAGCAACGACGCGCAGCATCCAGTGATTCTGGGAAAATCACTTCTTCTCCCCGTGCCTAACAAAAAAAATTAAATGAATGTGTTCTCATGTAACAAAACTGGTGCCGTGTAAAGCGCTCTGATACCCCATATCTTCAGGACTAGTGCGCGCTATATAAAACTCAAAAATATTAAATTGAAAAAAAGGAGGCAATCCAGTGTTAGTCTATGGTAAGGTAAGGTAAGGTAAGGTAAAGTTTATTATGCATAGTTAATTAAAACCAGTGCAAAGCATTTTACAAAAGGATCGTCAAAATCATACTATAAAACCGTTAAAAAATAATCATACGATTAAAAGGTACAGTGTGGCTGTCCAAGTGTTAGTCCATGGGAGTGATAGGTCTTACAACAGTGAGTACTGACTTTGGCGGTTTCTCACTGTCAGGACATGTTAAACGTAAACCCACATATCTTACTTCAAGAAAGCCATGCACCCTGCCCTAGGAATTTTAGGGCCTAACTTTTGGGTGACTTATAAGTATTAAAAAGAAGGTTTAGGCTTGGCAAATTATTTATTTTAAAACTGCACTACAAGCTGCAGTGGCAGGTCTGAGATGTTTAAAGGGTTAATTTGGTGGGTGGCACAAAGAGTGGTGCATGTGCCCTAGAAGGATTTAATTCACAGGCCCTGGTTACAGATAGAACTGTTTACTGGGAAATTACAAGCAAATTAAATGTGCAAATTTGGTGTAGGCTAATTTGACCATATTTAGGGAGCGAGAACAAGCACTTTTGCACTGGTTTTCAGGGTTCTAAAGCTAACAAAAATGTATTCAGTAAAACAGGAGGGGTGAAGGCAAAACATTTGTGGGACTACCACCCAAGGGTGACAGGTCTAACAGGGTTGCTGGCCAGAGAAGGAGTCGTCACGGCTTATCAACTGTTTAGAGCTTGTTACTTACTTCTTTGAGATCCAAAGCTAGGTGAAAGGAAGAGAAACATGTTAAATTATTCTATGTATGAACACTCTGGCTGTGGCCAGATATATCAACAAACCACACCATATGAGGTCGTGACCACTAGTGAAAATAGCCATCACAATTTGGGAATATTGTCTACAACAGTCAAACTGCAGAATACCTTAAGGTCAGCTCAATGCGTTAGCAGACTGATATTCGTTGACTCTTTTTAACGGCAGAGAATGGCAGCTAGATGTATTTTCAGACAATTTCAGGAGATCTGGGGACCTTTCAGTATAGATCTTTTTGCTTGCAGACAGATTGCATGATTATCAATTTTCTTCAGCTGGAAACTGCATTTGGAAGCTATAGCTATAAATATGTTTCTTCAGGATTGATCAGGGGAGACTCATTATGCATTTCCTCCATTCAGAATGATCTCCAGATGTCTGGTTGAGTTTTACTGACAGCTGTTGAAAGTGGTAGTGGTCACTGCTCTTTGGACAACTCAACCATGGTATCCAATCTCATTGCAGCTCTTGGCGGGCTATCCAATTCTGCTACCACCTTGTCTGAAAATTCTGATGAGCATGTAGGGTCATATTCACAGTCTAGCCATGCGAGCCAAACTGCATCTTTTGGGACATCCTCAGACTTGCCAGAATTTCATAAGCATCATGGGGCCAAGGTATGTAAAGGGATATAAGTCAGCATGGTGATCCTGGTGCAGCTGGTATTTGGACAGGGATGAGGATCCCGTTTCAGTGGAAGTGATTGGTATTCTAAATGTATTAGTCTTCTTCATAGCTAATAAGAAGTCCTACAGAACTGTTAATGGAAATAGGTCAGCCATTTCAGCAGGACGTATATAGGCGGACAGAAAACCTGTGGGTGAAAACCCTTTAGTATGTAGCTTGATGAAAGGGGTTAGATACTTCAGGCCACCTAAGCTCAGACATACTTATATGTGGGATGTGAATAAAATATATTTATTTAAGTCTTGGCATATAATGAAGGTTTGTTATGTAACGTCTTTTTGCTAAATTAGTAATGCTGTTATGCATGGTATCCATCAGCATAGTTACAGATGTTAGAGCTTTGCATACCCAGTGGATGAGTTCTTTTCCCATATGGTGTTCACTTTAACCTTGTGAGATGAACAAAATGCTCACTGACATACATACACTTTCCATGTTTCTCTTCACATCCACAAATGTGTGTTGTAATCTGTCTTAAGAGGTATATAGAGGCACCTGTGGATAGAAGCCCCTCAATTGCTAATAGGCTTGTGCAGGCCTTTTACTTCTGTATCATCTACCACCCTGAGTAGGTGTATTAAACACATTAGCTAGAATAGATACAGTTCAGTTTGTCTCTAACTCAGCTAGTGGTGTGATGGTTTCTAAAGCCTTTTGGGCAGGTGTTAGACTAAAGGATATTCTAAGGGCATCCAATTGCTGTATGGTTTTAATGTTCAGGACGTTCTATTGTAAGCAGATACAACATTCAGCACCAACAGTAGTGGATATGCTTTCAATAAGAGCCTTCTTTCCTGTAATAAAATAGGAGAATACAACATGGAGGAAAATATTTTCCTAGTTCTGTACTGTTTGCCCATCCTAGGCTATATTTATGTGGTTTCTCTTTGAACCACTGTTGAATCAAACAACAGCTGACAAACAAACCAAGCTAGGATGTGGACTTTGGAAATTTTTATGTGGATCACAGATGGACTGCAGAGAGGGAATCTGAGCACAGATGGTATGATGTCATTTGGTTATGTCTTGGACTTCTACTTTTGGTCCTCAGAATCCCACATGGATTATAACTTCTTCACATTTAGAAAAGAGTTGGATCCCATGGCCCTTTTATTGACCGGGGACTACTGGTTGTTTTGTGTCCTTTCCTGTATTGTGAACTGAAGTGAATTGTGGTATTTGTAGTGCTTTTAAGTGCTGTTGCATAAACAGTAAGAAAAAAGACTGCATGATATTTGCGCCCTAGTCCTTAATACAATCAGGACTCTCCTTCACAACTGACTCAGGAGTATCTGCAATTTCACTACCACCACTGACAATGGAGACCCTTGCCGAGCCTTTTGGACTCACCACAAAAGCCTTTCTTTGCCACAGGTTAAACAAATACAAACTGTGTGCGTATTGTAAAACTCCAACAAAAGATTTGCGCAGAAGGTGTGATAGATCGGAAGGTGAAGTATTTAATGACTGATCCATGTGATTACGAGTAACTAATGGCATTGCAGGAGTCAGAACTTGTTCTGACTATTAAACATGTACCTGCTTAGATCTCTGTTTGCATCCAGGTGTAAATAAATTAGTTATTAACACTTTTTGATCATTATTAGAACACAGAGTAGCAAGAACCCTGTGGAAGCATATTTCAGTGTACAACACGGCAGATATTATTTCCATTCATGAAAAGAGGCACAAATAGTGATATAGATATTTTAACTGAGATCAGGCAAAGGCAGTTGTTATACAACAACAAAAAAGAAAAAAACGTTGTTGTACAATCCATATACTATATCTTAAGGCAATTTTTGTTAATAGTCATGAATTTACCCATAAGGCCCCATCACAACATTTGTGGTTAAACGACATCAGTCATTTCGAACCTTCGTTGTTGATTGCAAAATTTGTAATTACCATCCAGTATGAGTGGGATAATTGTTCCCTGAGAAATTTTGAGTTTTCCAATAATACTGTTCCATATTTCTGTGATAACTGCTCTGTTTTGACCTGTTTCTCTCTTAAAGAGTTTAGCTGTGTTTTGCAGCCAAAATGTCTCAGGGTAATTGTAATGAGTGCAACATTGTTGCATCTCCTACGATCTTGGATCCCATTGATGGAGCAAGGATTCAATAAAAACCAAACTTGCTCAGAGAAATCCCTCATTAACAGTACTCATTGTTAAAAATAGTAAAGGAGACGAAATTAATATACGCAACACATCTGCAAATGGGAAGTGAACTTCATGCATGCTTAAGTAACGAAGAATAAAATGCAACGCAACTAAAACCCGCTTTAAACTGGAAAACGCTTTTGCGCATGTGCAAACCAGAATTACGTAGATAACAACGTGAATAACCCATTTGAGAGGGAAAACTCTCATGCATGCGCACAAATTCCTGCCATTAGGTCTTGAGGCAACGTATGCCTGGCATATGCTTGCCTGAAATTAAAGAGAGCTATTGCTGCTAATGCTTTTGCTTAAAGAAAGAGATAATAACATTGGATAGAGTAGAAGTGGGTGGTAAACAGTGAAAATTACATATTTGAGAAATTAACATCTGTTTATGATTCCTTTATTTAATAGTGTACGTTTGGGCCTGTTGTTGCATGCAAGAGAAAAAGATGGTGGCGAAAATGGAGGCAAGCTAAGCATGCGCAGTAAAATCATGATGGAACCTGCTGACCGTGTCGCTGGCAGCCTGCCAAGAGTCAAGGACTGAAGTTGTGTGAAACCTCTTCTCGACTGTGGAGCTGCATTCAAAATGTTATTTGGTTTACAATAGTAGATATATGGGAAAGGAAAGAAGACAGAATAATGAATGAGCAAAAGGGTAGGGCTTGTTAGACAAAAACGTTTACTGAAAAAGTGAATATGTCAGCATGAGGTGATGACAACTCCCCTGTCCCTGCCCAATCACAGTCCGTAATCCATCAATATTAGCAACTTTTGAGGGTGGGACATGCAGAAATAAAGACTATAACTAGAGTGACTTAACCTTTTTTTGTCAAATCGACATGCATGTAAGCGAGGCCAGGCAAACACGAGTGCAGGAGAGAGAGAGAGAGAGAAGGGCGAGAACTACTGCTGCTAAGGGAGGAAAACACAGACTGGGAAGTTTCACCTTTGAAAGACAACCTGATTAGTTTCAAGATTCCGGAAGAATATCAAGGAGGGAGAGAGTGTAAGAGAGGGATGCGCCCTGGTGCGTTGAGTTTGTAGAGAAGTTTAGTAAGTATTGCCCTGTCCTAATCCTGTCCTATAGTCTTTGTCTCCTGATTCTTAATCAGGGGACCTCCACCAGTCCTTTTTCCAGAGGGTTGGTTTTTCCCATTATCACCATGGGTAACTATTATTCTGCCTTAAATGTGCATATCTTCTGCAAATTAATGATTTATTATGCCTTTTGTCTCTTCATCTATCCACTCCTAATGCACTGATTTGTTGAATGATTCTGTGAATTGAATGTATTGTTAAATTAATTTTGACTCCCATTAAAGTTGATGGAGTTTGTACTGTGAATTTGTACTAATGGGCGTTCATTTATGACTGAGATTTAGACAAAATTATTGAATTTTACCCAAAGTCTGTGGTTATTTCACTAAGGTCAATAAGTTAGTTAGTTAATTGTTAATATCACCATCAACTACTCAACTAATGGCCCATCGACCAAAGGAGGAGTGTTGATCTGTGCAGATTAGTTAGACATTGAATACATTAATGGCGAAATAGCCAGGACACTTGAATGTGTATAGGTGGAGAAGTGTGGCTCACCGATTAGAGCGGCAGACCCTGAGGCAGAGGTCTGGCCCAGGACCAGGGTTCGATTCCCGACGCGGCAGGGTCTTGGGCTCAATGTCCACAGACTTGATAATTCTCACCTAGGTGCCTACTCTATTCATGGGTCCCACTCTGCAACTCTGGGCAATAGCTTGCTTAATCTCCACAACGGCCCCGAAAGCACTAGGATGCCTGGCCTCACCTTGGAGGTGCCCAGTAAGGGGGCATCTCACAGGGAAAGCCAGGAAGAGTTCCACAGCGGTATACAGCGCCAAGATACCTTTCAGGTGATAGTGCGCTTTACAAGTATACACACATTTACATTTATATATGGGCCCATTTGCCCTTTTTCTTGACTGTGAAGTGTTCATGCCTTGCCGTTTGCTGGATCACCATTACTACTTGACCTGTATTGTATTAGGAAGTCTTGGAATGAGTCAATACTCAGACGTGAAGTAGCAAGGAAATAAACCTACTAATAAGAAAAAAAACACAAATGTCTACAGTTTGTTTAGTAATAAATAGTCAACAGATATTTTAACTAATTCTGGACTCTGGTCTCAATTCTCAAAGCCACTTGAACACCTAGGACCTCATTACGATGTCGGGCGGACATCACCATTGTGGTCTAGGGACCGACTGGCTTCCAGTCGGTGGTCTCGACACCACTATGCCAATGCGACCGCACATGATGCGGTCGCATATTCCCATTTCTCAATGGGAGCTTGTGCTGCGGCCGTAAACTGGCAGCAGCACAAGCTCGCATAGAGAAATGGGAGGTCTGGTGAGGTGTGCTGGGGAAGAGAGATGAGATGTGCTAACCTGCGCCTGATCCGTGCCCAGTGCCAGTCCCCCTAGTTCTGCCACACAAAAAAGCCTAGACACAATCATATATTCGCGGGATGAATTATTAGATATGAGGCACAAGGTTCCCACCACCATGGTACGTCAGCCTCCTGAATTTAATCATACAGGAGGCCATAGTCTCCATGAGGCTAGTAATCTAACCGCTACCAGAAAAACTGCGCTGCAACACACAATTGAACCCAGTAACAATCAAGCAACTATAGATTGCATGCTAAATAATGCCAGAACCTTGGTCAAACATCAACTGGAATTTGGAGATTTAATTCAGTCACAAAGGGCTGACATGGTTTTTGTCATGGAGACATGGGCTGACGCTAGTCGGGCCCAGATATTGTTGCTGCCTCTCCCCCTGGATACACAGTCTATCATGTAGATAGACAAGTACAAAAAAAGGGGTGGATGTCTGGCAGTCTTCTATTGCGAGCTCTATGAAACAAGTTTTGAACCACTTATCTCACCCGGTTTTGAGGCCGTAGCTTTTTCCGTGCGGCCTGTAAATTCACAGGTTATCGAAGGAATGTTAATTTATCATCCCCCAGGATCCAGATGCTGGTTCACAGATAAGATTAGTACGTTAATAGAAGCTGCTATTATTAACGAAAATTTTCTGGTATTACGAGATTTCAATTTCCATCTGGAAATAGAATCAGACCCTGACTCAAAAAAACTGATCGACATCATGAATACATTTGGTCTGTTGTTAGTTAACAAAGGTCAAACGCATAAGGTGGGACACATGCTGGTTGGGATGTTTTTCCAACTTTTCTGATATCAAGTTTCTCCCATTTCTCCCCTTGACCTGGACAGACCGCTGGGCGGGTTAACTGGCAAATATTGGGAAAAAAATCAATTATGACCAGAAATTCCACCCATCTGAACTTAAGTAGAGCCTAGCGAAAAATTCGGCCAGATACACTGGAAGAAGCCATCAGAGTTGTCCCCCCCTGGCAAACAGGGAAAAACCTGGAGGATAGTGTAGAATAGTTTACATCTTGGTTGAATTCTGCACTCGACCTGGTTGCTCCAAAAACTCAAAAAAGTAGCTTACATTTTTTTTCTCAACCCTGGTACAACAAAATTTTTTGAAAATCAAGACAGGAATGTCGGAGACAAGAACAAAAATGGGGAAAAATTATGATATGGATGAAAAAAACATGTATAAAACTAAACTTACCATACACACAAAAATATAATCAAAGCAAAAACAGAATACTATTCCAGCCACATAAAATATGCATCTGATGCTAACAAAACTCTTTTCTCAGTAACTAAAAAACTAATAACACCAGCTAGTTCAAATAATGCTGGAACAAATCAAGATTTTTGTGATACTGTGGTGGTTTTTTTTTTCAGGAGAAAGTAGCAAATTTATTTGACAAATTCACTACAAATAGAGCAGGTAATCTTCAGGCGGAATATGTTCAAACTGGCCCGCTGGATAAAGTCAGTCTCCACTGTTTTAAGGTTCGATCAGAAGAACAACTCATAAAATGTATTGGGCTCATTAAATCAGGCGCACCACAATACCCATGTCCCCCCAACATTATGCATATGATCCCTGCTCAAGTTGCACAAAATCTTTGAGAACATGTTTGCAAATGGGTACTTTCCTGCTGTCTGGAAACAAGCCTCAATTATCCCTTTTCTAAAAAAAGATAACCTGAACGCCCAAGATCCAAATAACTATCGGCCAATATCCAGACTCCCTTTCTCTGCCAAGTTGGTGTAAAAAATAACGAGTCAACAACTATCGGAATACTTAGAAGACCACGTCTGGCTGGATGATACCCAACAGGGGTATCATCCAGCCTGAGAGCCACAGGAGAAATACGAGAAGTACTGAATGCGGGGGGGGGGGGGGGACAGCTGCATTGATTATTTTAGATCTTTCTACATCTTTTGATACGGGCAGCCATGAGATCTTGGCTGACCGTATGAGTAGACTTGGGATAGAAGATACTGCCTTCGACCTCCTGCGATCTTTTTCTGGCAAACAGACAAAATAATGTGAAGTTGGCACAATTTACCTCCAAAGCTTTTTCTTTGCCCTTTGGAGCACCCAGGGTTCAGCACTAAGCCCAACCTTATTCAATCTTTATGTTACTCCACTAGCTGCAATCGTCAAAAAAGCGGGCTTCTCCCTGGTCTCATACCCAGATGATACCCAAATCGTGGTATCATTAAACAACGCGGAAACCAACTTGGGGGCAAATTTCAGCATGTGAATGAGTCAGGTGAGCCTCTGGATGGATTGTAATTGTCTCAAACTGAATGCTAATAAAACGGAGGTCATCATTTTTGGTAAGAACCCTTTCCTCTGGGTACCGGACTGGTGGCCTCCTAAGATGGACTCTCTACCCAAACCTTCAAACAAAGTCAGAAATTTAGGTTTCGTGGTAGTCAAGGAACTAAAGTTTAGGGACCAAGTAAATAAAATAACCTCAGCAGCCTTTTTCTCCCTAAGGGTAATGGAAAAAATCTAAACATTTCTGCCCACTGAACTGCTCAAAACAGTAACGATGGCACTAATTCTAACACGGAACGATTACTGCAATAGTATGTACCTCACGCTTGCAGGAGGACTCTTTAAGATGCTTCAGGTATTGCAAAACACAGCAGCTTGTTTCCTTTGTAAAATTCTGAAGCGTGAGTCAGCAAGAGAAGCAATTAGGAAACTGCATTAACTGCCTGTCAAACAAAGATGCAGTTTTAAGGCTCTCTGCTTAGCCTATAAACCCATGCATGGACTTGGGCCTGACCATTTAAAAAATAAACTAAAATGGTATGTTCCAGCAAGGGCGCTCGGATCAGGCCATGCAAGGAACCTGATTGACCCCCCTTTCAGAAAAGCTACTTGGGGTGGAGAAAGCTTTTTAGGGGCCACTGCTATACTTTGGAACAATCTCCCATTAGCATTAAAACCGCCCACTCCTTACTTTCCTTTAGAAAATCAGGAATAGAAGTCTTTTTCTATGCATTTCTGCCTATTTCAACTAAATTACTCTCTTAGTCTAATCAGATTTTTGATTGCGCCAAGACGCTTCAGGACAGGAAATTGCACTTTATAAGTTATATTACATTACATTACAGAGAGCCAAAGATCCTATAGGGCATGCTTTGCTACTCGTAACTGGACTGAATCATCCCCTGCCCCGGTGGCTAAGGTTCTATGATCAATAATTTATAAATTACACAGTTATTTGGGTCTTACGAGCCAGAGGATTTCTTAAATGAGAAAGTTAGGCGGCTTGGGAGACCGGCACTGGCTAATTAATGATGTAATGCCTTATTCTTGGTTCGGGGACAGTGGTCATTCCTGTGTCTTTTCCACCAGCTATCGACACCAGGCATATTATGTCAATGTAGCTCATAAAAGCTGGCATGGGCGCTACCACTAATTTGCTGACCCTGGCTTCCTTGTTAAGACTCCTGTTTCACGTTTATTGAAACAGAAAAACATGTTTGGTGTATAGCCTCAGCTGTCCTGCATTTAACAGTTTTTATCTTTTAAAAATGCATTAGGAAGTGTTGAAACATTTTCAGGATTCCTAGGGCAAGCAGGGGTTACAGGGCTCAGTTTGTGTGAATCAAAGTCATTTACCACTGGTGTTGCAGCTCTTGACCCTGCTGATAGACTCACAATTGATTATCAACGACACTTCTTTAGCACTTGACTCCCAGGATAGTCGAATGGGGGAGCTAAAGGCTTACTAAGAGAGGTTGTGTGGGGTTAGAAACTGGGCATTCAACCAGTTCAAACTGGAGTGATTAAATCACTGCCCAGCCAGGACTTTGGTTTATAGAAAGAAAGGTACCTTATTAGAACTCACACAAATTAACAGAGGACATTTCTTATGTGAACTAATGAGAGCAGTATTCAAGGTATTCCCAAGGACAGTGTATGGCAGTAAAGCGTTTTGGCCCATGGAAAATAGTTCTGTGGACTTATGAAGAGTATTGTAGCACAATTCACTCACTGTCACTCAACAGTCCAGGTAGTTCACTTTTCCTTCCCTCATCTTGGTTCAATGTCATGGTACATGTCTGTATGGCCTAGTTTATTTAGTTATTTTTAAGTAGGGACGCCTGTTGGTGTAGCTGCCAGGGGGACACGCACCATCCCTGTATCTGGCTTGGCTCACTGAGAAGGTGATGATGCTGTCTGTGTCCCAGCTCAACCAAGAATTGTGTGCACTTACATTAAGAGCAATGGCACTTGCCAATCAGATTAGCAGCTGCAACACCAACAACGGTTTACAACCATTACCACGCAACTATTACAACGCAGTGCTGTTACAACGCAGGTTTTACTACGCATACCATTACAACGCATTACACTGGGGGGCGCTCTAGGATAGGGAATACGTTTAATTTACTATCCAACACCTTCCCTAGTGTCCACGGGGACTGGAGTTGGAATAGTAAATTAAACTATTCACTATGAAGCACCCCCAAGTGTAATGCGTTGTAATGGTATGCGTAGTAAAACCTGCGTTGTACCAGCATGCGTGGTAAAAGCACGCGTTGTAACGTCATACATTCCCAACAACCAGTGCAGAGAGGTTGCATTAGAAAGTCATGGTGATTGCAGTTCCGGTGTTCTTTCTTCCTTGGGTCCAGTCACAACCCAACACCCAAACAACCTTTATGCCCCACCACAGCTGGCAGCAGTGTTATCTCAGTGCTGTTGCAGACTCATCATGGCACTTCAACTGCGGCCAGGTTGCTTCCTCTAGCACCTCGTTGCTTCTCAGTGCTAGGTACTTGGCTTTGGAATTTGCTCCGTTGCATTCCACAGGCACCTTCCACTTCAGATGTCAGTGCAGTTCCTTGTTCTGGTGACACCTCAGGGACCTTGAGCCACACCCAAAGTCCAGAGGTGTAGGTCTCTCCTGATGTCACATCAGTGGTGTCAAGTTGTTTCAGCTAGGCTCCTTCATAGCCACTTGCCTTCAAGTGGCATCTTCCTCTTGCAAGAGCACCTCCAGCCCACTCCTAATCTGTTTGTCGGCTCAGTCCTTGAAGTAAAGTCCAGACAGCCTGTCTTTGTAAACTTGTAGAATTACCCCATATTAATGGCCCCAAACCTAGAACGGGTAGTTGGCAATTGTTACCTTAACCCTGTCTCTCTAAGGATTTTCCCAGTCTGGTGTAGATATCTTGGCACCCTGACTGCCAGTTTCTGCCCTATCTTTATACTCAAGTTGCAGACAGACTTTGTGTACTGCGACAGTTCACATCTGTGACCAGTCCTAAGCAGTTCAGTGTTTTTTTCCTATATAGACTACTGCAGTCATGGTCTTTTCCCATAGTGTGAGCAGGAAGTTGGGATGGAGCTGAGATTGTCTTGCCACCAGAAACCCAAAACAGATGCACAAAAGATATGCAGGCTGTTCCACTTAACTATCTGGTAACCTGTGGGGGAGTTCCTACCAAAGAACATGGGGCCAGGAAAGGACAAGATGGAAATTCACTCCCTTCAAATGGACACACTCTCTCCTCTGCTAAAGACTGTCTAGTCTGGCCCACTACAAAGATCCCAGTATTAAACGAAAGAGTCCTCCAATTCAGCTATGCGGGCTCTATCTGATCCTGTGTCATGGGGACCACTTGAATCCCATATCATACAAAATGGAAACCAGTGTGGCTATGGCCACAAGCACCACATATAAGGAAAGGGGGAGCCGCTCGGACCCCAGGCACGCATGGCTGGGCCCGGCCCCCCCTTTGCCCCAATGGATTGGTCGGTCCCGCCGTTGACCCGGAAGCGGTGAGTGCTTCCGGGTCAAGAGGCGGGACCAGGAAGGGGGGTTTAAGAGCCTGGGGCGCGCGGGAAGCACCCTCTTTGTGCCCGCGCTTCCCATGCTCGCTCCTTGCCCCGCTGTGGAGCTGTTAATTTTCTGTGTTTTTTCATTGCAGGTGCAGCGTTGGCGAAGTGGATCGCTTACCCAGGGACTCGGGCGAGGGCGGCTCGTGCAGAATCTTGTCAGGGGTCGAGGACACTTGCGGCAGTACTCTCGGTGAGACGGCAGCACGGTACCCGGAGACTCGGCGTGGCCGCCGGAAAGCGTGTGTGGGCATTAGTTGTTGATCGACCGTTCGATACCAAGTAAGGTGGAAGAGTTGCGGTGCGGTGCCCTTAGGTTGGGGAAGCACCCGGCGAGTGAACAGTGCGAGTCAGCTTGGGAGGGGGTTTTTATTAAAGAAAGATCGCATTTCCTGAATAGAGGGCATTCCTTGTAACGAGCATAGGCGTTAACTGGAGGGGAGTGGGGCAGTTCGTTTCAACTAGCGAACAAGCTTTAAAAAACGACACGCTCGTGGTCCCAGCTAGGCGGCAATTCAGCGTGTGGTAGTATCAGGCGAAGCAGGGTCGGCCATGGTTAGTACCTGGATGGGAGACCGAATTTAAACAGTGCTTTATAATCTTTCCAATTACAGTAATATACTGTTTTAAGGTTTTTGAGACGCTATTAGGGGCCAGGTGGGGCTACAGGAAGACTGTTAAAGATAGGGGTGAGCTAAGGGACTGCCCCCCCCCATCGCATTTATGGTGATTTCTGTACAAAACGCAAGGTAGAGTGTATGTTTACCAACTGCAAAGGGCATTGGTTGTGTTATCAAGGTGTTTTGAAAAAGAAATTTGATATTGTACATTTGTATTGGTGCCAATTGGTGTGCATTTACTAGCCAACTGAGCAGGCAAGAGGGTGAGTGTTTTCAAAGCGCAAGGGAATCCTGTGTCGTGAAGCCAAAATATGGTGGTAACATTTCTTTCATCATAGGCTTACAGTCAAAGGCCGCTGGAGACCGAGTAGCTGAGGAGCTCACGGGGAACGGTGGAATCCGAGGACACGGGCAGGCCTGCATTTCACTACTTCTGGCGGGCCGCGGGGCTAGAGTTCGCGCGCCCAAACACTTTCCAGGCTAGCTGGTGTGTGCGGTCACAGTTGCGTGGTGCTTACGGCCAGCCTGTGAGCCTCCAACTTTCAACAGGTACAAGGCACATTGTGCCCATATGTAACGTATTGTGTAGTGCAGGTGCATCTAGAAAAATGTCAGGTAAACGCGGTGCAGGGAATTCACGCATGGAGCTAATGTTTCAGACCATGATGCGCAGAATGTCGGCAATGGACAAGAAGTTGGGAAAGGTGGATAAATTGGGTAAGACAGTGGCAGAATTGGGTCAGAGGGTTGATGCACAGGCAGGGCCATCAGGGAGACCCAAACGGATAATAGTGCCACCTAGACCGAGGGGGGAATTTGTGGCACCACCTAAGCATGGCCGAGCCAAGAAGGGTGGTAGTCACCCCCCCAAGCCCCGTGTAGGAAGGGAGTCCCCGGGGCCAGTCCCTAGCAGAGCACCTACAGCACCTGAGACTCCCACGACACCCCCTCCTATCCCGATAAGTGTACCGGTAGCACTGACCCCAGCCACGCCACCTATAAACTTAGTCCCAACAGTGGTCCCACCCGAAATTCCCGCCAGCCCATCCCCTGGGGCGGGTCAGGTACCCCCAGAATTGGCAGCACGGATAGCGGCAGTGCTTCCATGGTTGGGAATTGGGGGAATGTTACCTTCCGCAGCTGACCCCACGGCCGAGGCACAGAGAATGGTCGCTAAAATCATGGTGGCGAGGGGCGAAGGTAGCATGCCAAGCACACCAATATCTCCCCAAACAATTCCAGCGAGCAATGTGGGCCGTAGAACCAACGCAACTCGCTGAAAGTGGTAAGGAGGTTGCCCTGCCGGTATTGGGCGAAGGCACGATACCCTCCAGAGGGGAGAATTTGGCACAACATGTCTCACAGAGCGTGAAAGAATTGATTTGGGCAGACAAATATGTAAATATTTTCTCATTGCTGATTGACAACAGGGAGTGGGAATATGCAAAATCACAGAAGGATATGATGTTGCCTAGTGAATGGCGGTCTCAGTTGTATAAATTCAGGGTGGAGGAGACACTCATCAACTGGATCAGGGCTTTTTCTGTGTTTATGGCAAATACCGCTGAACGTTCCCCTTCAATGCAGGCGGAGATGGCTTGTTACCAGAGTAGGATTACAATGTTCAATGAGAAACATGGGGAGGACGCTTGGAAAGAGTATTACATAGCTTTCAGGAAAGCAAGGGAATTTAATAAATCTTTAGCCTGGGACAAAGTTGATTCATTTTCCTGGCATTCTCAGTTTGAAAGGGGTAAATCTGCAGGCACTAGCACTAGCTGGAACAAAGGATATTCGCCCAAGTGCCAGCAGCCCTTTCAGCAGCCCTTTCGGTCAGCGCAAGGGGGGAAAGTGGCCAATAAGGCCAGAAGTAATACGGGCGGGAAGGGCGTGTGCTGGCATTTCAACAGGCGAACATGCACCAGGGCACCGGGCACGTGCAAATTCAGACATGCGTGTTACATATGCGGCCACCCTTCCCACCCTGAAACGACATGCCGGTCAAAGGGTAGTACTTCAGGTAACAGGGAGAGTAGGAAACTGGAATAGCAGGGAACACACCCAGGTCACGCACTCCCCCATAGACGTGTCGACTATGATTCCTTGGCTCAATAGATACCCAGACCATACCTCCGCAAGGTTGCTGCAAGAAGGTTTCACACACGGTTTTCGGATTCCAGCTGGGGGTTATACCGGGACACCGCAGTGTAGGAACCAGTTGTCAGTTAAACACAACCCCGGGGTGGTAGCAAAGAAAATCGAGAAAGAATTGCATCTAGGTAGAGTAGCGGGTCCTTTCCTTGGCATCCCAGTACCAAATTTTGTCTGTTCACCTCTGGGAGTGGTCCCGAAGAAAGAAAAGGGCGAATTTAGACTCATACACAATCTTTCAGCACCTAGGGGCTTATCATTAAATGATAAGCTAGAGGAAGTGGATGCCTTTGACTACTTGGGAGTCAGGATAAACCGTAAAATGAAGTGAGACTCCCACGTAGCTAAAATGCTTTTAATCCTCAAAAGAATGGCGGGAGCTATCTCTAGAGATCATCGTGCGACCTCTAGCAGACCCATTAGCCCTGCTTTAGCAGTCTACAATGGCAAGGCCTTGGCTGCGGCAACTTTTGGGTCAGAACTGTGGGGTTTCGATAGAGTCCCAGATCTAGTTAAAGCAGAGAATACGTTTCTGAGAGAGCTAGTGGGTCTCCCCATCTCCACTCCCTTAAAACCATTACTCCATGACATGGGTCGCCGCTCTCTTAAAGACATAGTTGGCCTTTGGCCTTTACTTTATTGGGTATGCCTTAGAAGGACGCCGGAGCTTGCCAACTATGCTGCTGTCCTTGATGACCTCATTACCCTGAACTCTCCAATGAAGATTGGCTGGCTGAAAAAATTAAGGGATCTGGTGATCAATTTGGGGCTAAGTGAAGAGTGGATCTCACAGTCACCACCCCCGAAACAAACCATCAAGAAACTCTATTGGGAGTGGATTCAAGCAAGAGACTTGAAAAATCTGAAGGGGGGCCTCTTAACCGACCACTTCTTGGACCACAAGCCAGAGAGGAAGCTAGAACCCTTTCTTGATTTCATTAGAAACCCGAGAGACAGAACATTGTTTTTGAAATTGAGGTATGGAACCCTACCCCTGAATGCCTTTACTAGAAGCTGGCGAGACTTCTCTCACCATCAAGCTACCTGCCCGGGGTGTGCTAATCCCATTGAGTCTCTATCTCACTTCTTGTTTGCCTGTAGGGCTTACAGGGGGCCCAGGAGAAGATGGTTAAGACCAGGTTGTGGAGAACTGGGAACAAGGCAATATTCAGTGACTCTCCGCATTCTAACAACAGATACTACATCCATGATGGTAATTTGCGGAGTTGCAAAATTCCTGTGGAAAGCATGGCAAATACGAACAAAGCTTGCTCAACTGAGAATGGGGTAGGACACCAAGCGGTACAACTGCGTTATTATATTAACTAGCACTTTATTAATTAGCACTTTCTAGCCTTGGAACAAACCAGACCGGACTTGTTTTTACTACTGATGTGTATTTTAATTCGTTTTTAACTTGTTTTTTCGTTTTTGTATTCTAAAAATGTGTTCTTATCTATTTTTACTTTTTTATGATGAAATTGTATTTACTTTTATGATACTTTGCTATCGAATAAAGTATTACAACAATTAAATGATACGATCGACGAGAACATTTGTAGTGTGAAATATGCGTCCTTTGACCAGGCAGTGGAGATGTTGAGAGTTTTGGGCGCAGGGGCATTGATGGCGAAATCAGATATTGAGTCAGCGTTTAGACTACTGCCAGTGCATCCATCTGACCAACACCTGCTGGGTTTTTCCTTCGAAGGCAAATATTATATGGACATGTGTATGCCCATGGGTTGCTCCATTTCATGTGCTTACTTTGAAACATTCAGCTCCTTCCTAGAATGAGTTCTGAGACAATCTACAGGCCACCAGCATGTGATGCATTACCTTGACGACTTTCTTTTTCTGGGGGTGGCGGGCTCACAGGAGTGCGCGTGGGCATTGCGTGAGTTTTGCGTGCTCATGCGTGCTTTTGGGGTCCCGCTGGCACCAGGAAAAACAGTGGGGCCATCTAAATATCTAGAATTCTTGGGCATTGAACTTGACTCCGTGGAGGGTTGTTTCAGGCTACCCAAGGAAAAAAATTGAAAAGTTCAGGGCAGCCCTTCAACAATGTTTGATGAAGGAAAAAGTCACATTACAGCAGTTGCAGCAAACAGTTGGCCAGCTGAATTTTGCATTAAGGTTCATCCCTATGGCACGCCCATTCTCCCGCTCAATTGCACAAGTCATGAAGGGCCTTCTAGACAAGCACCATCGCACGAGACTGTCAGCTGATGTTCGCCAGGACATGCGGATATGGATTGCATTTCTGGAGGATTTCAATGGCAGAGTACTGTGGAGTGCCCCCACTGTGACCTCAGCAGAGTTAGGACTATGGACCGACGCTGCTGGCAGTGTAGGGTTTGGCGCCATACTTGGCAACAAGTGGGTGGCACAAAGATGGCCCGAATGGTGGGAGGAGAGTGGTTTGACATTGCACATTGTTTGTGGAACTACTCCAAGTTATTCTTACCTGCACTCTCTTTCCCTCGTGGCCCCGTTCCGCCCCGGCTTGTGCCGTTTGTGCGGAGGGTCAGTTTGAGGAGCGTCACTTCCTGCCAGTGACACCACTTCCGCCCTGCACGGAATCTTCGCAGGTTAGCGGTCTAGCGCTGCCGAGCCGTCCGAGTACTTAATTCCCGCTTTCAGCTCCCAGCCCCATTGACAATCGCGGCGATCTAGGCTGCGGATGTGTGTTGTTGTGGACGCTGCTGTAAACCTCTATCTCGCTGCTGATTTAATAGCACGCCTGATAAGCTTTTTAAAAAACTGTAACTTGCACACTATTCTTTGTTTTCGCTGCTGATTTTAATAGCACGCCTGACAAGCACTTTTAAATTGTAATTTGCACATTGTTTGTGGAACTACTCCAAGTTATTCTTACCTGCACTCTCTTTCCCTCGTGGCCCCGTTCCGCCCCGGCTTGTGCCGTTTGTGCGGAGGGTCAGTTCGAGGAGCATCACTTCCTGCCAGTGACACCACTTCCGCCCTGCACGGAATCTTCGCAGGTTAGCGGTCTAGTGCTGCCGAGCCGTCCGAGTACTTAATTCCCGCTTTCAGCTCCCAGCCCCATTGACAATCGCGGCGATCTAGGCTGTGGATGTGTGTTGTTGTGGACGCTGCTGTAAACCTCTATCTCGCTGCTGATTTAATAGCACGCCTGATAAGCTTTTTAAAAAACTGTAACTTGCACACTATTCTTTGTTTTCGCTGCTGATTTAATAGCACGCCTGACAAGCACTTTTAAATTGTAATTTGCACATTGTTTGTGGAACTACTCCAAGTTATTCTTACCTGCACTCTCTTTCCCTCGTGGCCCCGTTCCGCCCCGGCTTGTGCCGTTTGTGCGGAGGGTCAGTTCGAGGAGCGTCACTTCCTGCCAGTGACACCACTTCCGCCCTGCACGGAATCTTCGCAGGTTAGCGGTCTAGTGCTCCCTCCCCTTTAGTACTTAATGGCGTGTGGAGGAAGCGCAGCGGACGAGCGCAGCAGACGAGCGCAGCGGGAGCGCCGACTTCGCGCCGAAGTCGCGCACAAGTCAAGCCCGTCTGCGCCCGTCCGCGGCCGGCCGGGCCCAGGGCCCTGTCGTAATGCCCAATGTTTCTCCTATTCTTCCACCGACCTGCTAAGACTAAAAACATCAGGGCCTATCCCCGCCCGTACTGTTAGGGCGGCTCAGGAATGTGGCATTTTTGTTCCCTCCGATTTCCCTGCTCTTGATTCGGCTCATGACTCCCCTCAGGCCCCCTCCCCAGCACTGTCGCCGATCTCCGCCTCATTACTTATCTACTACCTTAACACCCGCTCCCTCATTCGCCACCAGCTCGAGATATTTCAACTGTTGCATCAGAGCAGCATCGATATCCTTCTCCTAACCGAAACCTGGATCACCGAGGACTCAGGTCCTGACGTCCTCGCTGCAATCCCCACGGGATACTATATTATGCAAGCCAACCGCCCCGGTGGAAAAACGGGCGGCGGGGTGGCGGCTATTATTAGCTCCCAATACAAATTCTCTGAGATCACTGTGACATCCATCCCTAAGACTGAATGCTTAGCTCTTAAATTCTCTTCAGATAAGTCGTCCTTCATTTGTGTCATTGTTTATAGGCCCCCTGAACACATGCCTCTTTTCCCCCAGCTCTTCAGCGATTCTATTGCCCAACTCGCGATCAATCATGCCAATATCCTGGTTATTGGAGACTTTAATTATTGGCCGTCTGCTGCTCATGAAAGTCAATCATCCTCAGATTTTTCCGACCTGTTAACTAGCATGAATTTCTCCCAGCATGTTCATTCCCCCACACATCATAAAGGCGATATCCTTGACCAAGTCTGGACGTCCAACCTTGACATCTCCCCTCCAGCTGTTCTTCCCTGTTCTTGGTCCGATCACAGCCTTATCTCCTTCCAATTACATCTTCATATTTCATGCCCTCCTCCCCTTGCTAAGAATCTCCTCGCTTGTAACTGGAAAAGAGCAAATCTACCCGACTTTCACGCTATTTTGGCTTCCACTGCACCTGTGCCATTGAATTCGCTAAATGATCAAGCCGATCATTTGGACGAATGGCTCCGTCTTGCTAGCAATAAAGTGGCCCCTTATAAAAATGTCAAAGCTAAGCGCCCTCACGACGCTCAACGGTGGTTCACGGAGCAACTCAAAACGGAGAAACTCGCTTTGCGGCAAGCTGAACGCCGTTGGCGCCGTAACTATGACCCACAGCTCAAACTCCTTTATGTCAACTCTCTAAAAACTTACAAAAAATTGATTTTGACAGCTAAAACGGCCTACTTCTCTCAAAAAATAATGGACTCTCACAGTAAAACCAAGGACATTTTTGCAATTGTCAATGAGCTCTCCCTGCCTGATAGGGTTACCCTCCAACCCACCCAAACCCTGTGCGACTCTTTAAACTCATATTTTATTGATAAGATTGTAACCATAAAAAACAATATTCCGACCCCTGCATCCCCTCTCCCTCTTCCCCTTCCCCCCAGGAACCCTAATACCCTGTCGGAGTTTCCTCCAATTTCCCTACAGGAATTTTCCTCTCTTCTTCTCAAAGTTAGTTCAGGCTCCCCTAACGACTACTGTCCCCCTCTGATCCTGAGAGAAGCTTTCCTTGCCTGTCCAGGCCCCCCACTGGCATTACTCAACAACTCCCTTGCCACTGGGGAGGTCCCTCGCTCCTTCAAACAAGCGGCTGTCCTACCTATTCTAAAAACTCCTAATGCGGACCCCACAATTCTAAGTAACTATCGTCCCATTTCCCTCCTTCCCTACTTAGGCAAGATTCTGGAGACTTACGTCACCCGCTGCCTGAGCTCCTTTATAGAGAAATCCTCCTTCCTGGACCCCCAACAAGCCGGCTTTAGACCCCTCCATTCCACTGAGGCGGTCATAGTAGCAGTTATGGACGCCCTCAGGAAAGGTGCCGATAAAAACATCTCTCAGGCCCTTGTCCTTTTAGACCTCTCGGCTGCATTTGACACGGTCGATCACGTCATCTTGATCGACCGTGTCCACAATGCCGGCATTCAGGGGGTGGCCCTTAACTGGCTCAGATCATTCCTTGATCAGCGTTCACAAGCTGTTCACTTGTCTACCTTCTCAGCACCTCTCACATCCCTTTCCTGTGGTGTCCCCCAGGGGTCTGCACTATCCCCTCTTTTATTTAATCTATATCTGCAACCCTTACTAGCGTCCCTCCGCAACTCCCCAATCACAATCTTCAATTATGCGGATGATCTTCAGTTAATTTTTCCCATTGATTCTTCTCCCTCCACCCGTCTTAATTTTCAGTCCATTATGCTGACTATTGCAGAGTGGATGTATCACAGCCAGCTAAAGTTGAACCCCACAAAAACTGAGCTTGTACTTGTGGGGGGTCCCACAAATCCTTGGAACTCCACCTTCTGGTCAACCTCCCTGGGGACGGCACCTACCCCTGAGAGAACAGTGAAGAGTCTGGGGGTGATTATCTCTGAAGACCTTTCGATGAGACCACAGATCAATTCGGTCACCTCATCCTGTTTTTTCCATCTCAGGCGAATACGCAAAATCAGTAGGTTTCTCACCAGGGATGCTTTAATTCAAGTCATCATTGCTCTCATCACCTCCAGGCTCGACTACGCCAACACGCTGTATGCGGGGATCCCCGCATGCCACCTCCACCGGCTGCAGCTGGTGCAGAATCAGGCTGCCCGCCTGATTTTTCGCCAGCCTAAACACCAGCATGTCACTCCCCTTCTTCGTAGTCTTCACTGGCTCCCAGGCTCCAAGCGCTGCACCTTCAAGCTGGCATGTTCAGTTTTTAAGGCCCTCTCCGAGGCAGCCCCAGCCTTTATCTCATCCGTCTTGACACGTCACATCCCCCTCAGAGCTCTTCGCTCTGCATCTCTCAACCTCCTGGTGGTCCCCAAATTCAAATGCAAAAAGCACGGCGGATTGAGTTTCTCTGTTTTGGCCCCTTCACCTGGAACTCCCTGCCACCTACACTTCGTCTCTGTCCCAGCTATGACTGCTTTCGCAGTTTACTAAAAACCTGGCTCTTCCAGTCTGCCTATGAATAACCCCCCCACCCTTGATCACTGTACTTGTCAAGAGCGCCATGAAACCGTTGGTGAAAATGCGCGGTACAAATAATTTTAACGTAACGTAACGTTTGACAACAAACATTGGGTTCCTAGAACTGTTCCCAATCTGGGTTGCTTTAAGGGTCTGGCCAGATCAATTGGCTAATCGATCTGTCATTTTCTGGTCGGACAACATGACTGTAGTGGAATGCATCAATCAACAGGCAGCACGGTGTAAGTGGATAATGCTCCTTGTAAAGGAGATTGTGCTAGGATGCTTGAAGTTGAACGTGCAATTCAGGGCCAAACATGTTCCAGGGGTCTTGAATAACGCAGCTGACGCCCTTTCTCGCCTTAAGATGCAGGTATTCAGGGAACACCTACCAGCTGCAGAGGCCTCCCCAGCTCACTTCCCATCAACACTTTGGCAGATTGGTGCCCCCAACTACAGGACCTAGTGGCAGCCAGCCCAGCTCCCAGGACCAGGACAGCTTACGAAGGGGCGTTCAGGTCTTACTGTAATTTTCTGGGGCAAGATTGGGAGACTAAATGGGATCGGGAAGCAAATTTTACTGGGTACATGGACACATTGCACAAGGAGGGGCTCTCAGTTGCGACAGCTAGCAGACACAAGGCAGCTGTTTCCTTTTTCGCACAGACAAGGAGAGCCAGGGATCCTACGAAAAGCTTCTTAGTACAAAAGGCGATGAAGGGGTGGCGGCGCCTACCGGCAAACACCGCCGATGGCAGAAGGCCAATAGGTCTAGAACGGTTGGCTGTGGTATTGCTCGCCCTGCCGGACACATGCCGCTCTGCGGGAGAAGTACTCCTATTCAAGCCGCTTTTTCCCTGGCATTTTACGGGGCACTGTGGGTAAGTGAACTAGTGGCTAGCAACAAACTCGACAGGTTAGGTGGCCTACAGCTGATAGATACTATTATCCGGGGCGACTCAGTGTGGGTTACCATTCGGAAATCCAAGACTGATCAGGAGGCCGTGGGGGAGAGTTTGGTGCTACACCGGGCACCGAACAACCCGTGCCGCCCAGTGTCGCATGTGGAGGCGTTCATCAGTCAACGGGCGGGTGAGGCAATGGGAGCATTGTTAATACATGCGGATGGTACCCCATTGACCAGGTCTCAGTTCCAAAGAGTGTTAGCAATGGCTATCGCCAGAGCAGGTTTGAACCCCAAGGAATTTGGAACACATTCTTTCCGGATAGGAGCGGCCACTGAGGCCACTGTGAGAGGATTGCATGCCGACAGTGTGAAGAGGATTGGGAGATGGTCTTCCAATCCCTATAAGCGTTATGTGCGTTTGCACATGTTGTAAGGGTCAGTTCATCCCCTCTGACACCTGCCTTGTTTATGTTTATCTTTCAGTTTCTCTGGCCTGTGACGCAGGGCGGAAACTACTACAGGATCAGCAAATGCAACCATCAACATCTCGACAACAGCAAGAAGACAAGAGGAGGACGCATGTAGTATGGGTGGTTGGTCATTCTTATGTGAAGCGTGCTAAACAAATTTTTCCTTCAGAAGGCGGTAGACGGAGGGCGGAGTGCGGGGGGTTCAATGTTTCCTTTCATGGCAGAGGGGGGCTCCGCCTTAGTCAGCTATGGGGCTACATCTCTGACTTACTCGAAAGACACACCCCACCGCCCTCAGTGGTCATCCTGCATCTGGGAGGGAATGATTTGGTGACGCTAGGCAGAAGGGTCTTGTTGGAAGAAATTATCTCAGCGGCAGGTTGGCTGGCGAAGTTGTTACCAGGTTGCACCATAGTGTGGTCGCATTAGATACCTAGACTTCAGTGGAGGGGGGAATCAGTTAGGGCGTTGAATCACTCGGTAAAGAGGGTCAACAATAAGATGGAGAAACTGTTTCGAACACCTCACCTACAGAGTATCCCACATGGGTGCATTTGGGGGGATCAGTTCTACTTACGGGATGGGGTCCACTTGACGGAAGCAGGTAATGACCTACGGTAAGGAACATACTGGCATGGGTAGAAGGTTTTGCTAGGAAGGTATGACCTTTCAGTGTAGGCATTTTGGGGGGGCCAGATAGTCGGTCAACTATGCTGGCTTGTGGCGGTAAGGTCACAATCGGTGAGCATCAATTTAAGGTCCTTAGGGGGCGGCACCATTATCGAATGGGGTTGCCCAGGGGGAGGGGCCACTGGTCTCTCCTAGAACTTAAGGGGCAGGATATCCGCTTGCTTGGAAGGGTGCGGGGGAGGGAGTCACGCTTTCATCGGGCTGGTAGCCACCACGCTCATACACTATGACGTCAGCAAATGGCGCGAGTGTAAGGGCCCTCCTTTTTGGTTAAATGGAGTTCACGGAGCGTACGAGGGTAACCAGGAGAGGGACGAACTCTCCCGGTAACCGGGCCCTTGTTACGCATGCGTACTCAGGCGTGAGGGCGTAGCTGTGGAAAGGATCTGACACCGGTTAACGACCTTGCCGTAGGCCCAGAAATTATTAGAATGCAAAATTGATATGTAAGATGTTAGATTCGGTTAGCAAACACGCTGTATTAGACATTTGTTAAGGTTAGCCCTTCATACCTGTCTACCTTGCTGTAAATCTAATGTCTGAATTTTGCATTTAATAATTGTGTAAATAATGTTTATTTTACTCATTTTTAATTTGTTTTCATATTTTAATAAATACTGCCGGGGGTCGTGAGACCCCCTGCCTTCCAAAGAATCCTCTCTCCTGACTGATTACTACGTTGATGGTAAATATTGTTTGTATGACGAGGGGGGGTGGTCGGTAGTCCCAGACCATGAGGAAAGGGGGGGCCGCTCAGCTCCCACGCACGCATGGCTGGGCCCGGCCCCCCCCTTTGCCCCTATGGATTGGTCGGTCCCGCCGTTGACCCGGAAGCGGTGAGTGCTTCCGGGTCAAGGGGCGGGACCAGGAAGGGGGGTTTAAGAGCCTGGGGCACGCGGGAAGCACCCTCTTTGTGCCCGCGCTTCCCAGGCCCGCTCCTCGCCCCGCTGTGGGGCTGTTAATTTTCCCCACCCTCCATCCCTGTTAGCAGAGTTCTATTGGGACGTTGGTAGGTGTCACCGGTAATGGTTTTGAACGCTGTAATTAGGGATGTGATTTTCTTCCTTAGGCCTTTTTTCCCGTGTACAGGTAATATTATTGTAAATGTGCTTAATTTTGTGTTGATGCGTATTCACTTGTTTTCTCCTTAGGCCTTTTTTCCCTTCATAGGTTTCTTAGTTGTCGTATTTATTGCGTTGGTCAGGCGGTAAGGTCATAATCGGTGAGCAGCAATTTAAGGTCCTTAGCGGGCGGCACCATTATCGAATGGGGTTGCCCAAGGGGAGGGGCCACTGGTCTCTCCTAGAACTTCAGGGGCAGGATATCCGCTTGCTTGGAAGGGTGCGGGGGAGGGAGTCACGCTTTCCTCGGGCTGGTAGCCACCCCACACATACACTATGACGTAAGCAAATGGCGCGAGTGTAAGGGCCCTCCTTTTTGGTTAAATGGAGCTCACGGAGCGAACCAGGAGAGGGACGAACTCTCCCGGTAACCGGGCCCTTGTTGTGCATGCGCACTCAGGCGTGAGGGCGTAGCTGGGGAAAGGATCTGACACCGGTTAACGACCTTGCCGTAGGCCCAGAAATTATTAGAATGCAAAATTGATATGTAGGATGTTAGATTCGGTTAGGAAACACGCTGTATTAGACATTTGTTAAGGTTAGCCCTTCATACCTATCTACCTTGCTGTAAATCTAATGTCTGAATTTTGCATTTAATAATTGCGTAAATAATGTTTATTTTACTCATTTTTAATTTGTTTTCATATTTTAATAAATACGGCTAGGGGGTCGTGAGACCCCCTGCCTTCCAAAGAATCCTCTCTCCTAACTGATTACTACGTTGATGGTAAATATTGTTTGTATGACGAGGGGGGGGGGGTGGTCGGTAGTCCCAGACCATGCTTCACATGCTTCTTTCACTCAAGTAGACAAGTTCACACGCAACATCAATGTTCCTCACAGATGAGTGAAGGATCAGGTTGTAGTGTATGAGCAGACAAACTAAAAAGCACAGTTAAGGCTGGTAGACTGATCTCCATAGCAGGCAAAAGGTTAAAAAGCCTTCACTTCACTGCCACCGTTGTCAATCCTCTTACAACCTTACGAGATGACAGTAGTCGCTCTCTTCAAGAGCCCGTGGTCTGGGTCTCACTCCATAGTGATGACGGGGCTTAGAGCACACACATTATCATTGTTGATTGATGAGATGGAGGTCAAAAACACCACAGCCTGCTATGAGGAACACGAGGCAGGAGTACATCCTCTCCAGGACCTTGTGGGGACATTTCTCCAATCCAAAAGGGAGAAATTGGGTCAGGGGTGGTGCTCCGCCCTTTATTTTGAGCCAGGCCTGTGATACAAGAGCAGAGGCTGAACTAGATATTTGGAACAAGAAAAGCTCAATCTTTGTCTTGGTTTCCTACCTTGACTCAGATAGTGGCACTGTGGAGTTCTTGGTTGTTTGCAAAAGCACCCCGTGCAGCGCTTTCACTTTAATGGTGGCCGTTCCCTTTCCTTAGATCAGGCTCGTCTAAAGAAAGGGGCGTGGCTGCCATTAACATGAAAGCGCCACATGGGGCGCTTTTACAAGAAAAAGTTCAAAAATAGAAAATAAAAACATGCGGCCACGTTCGGCACTGCAAATAGAGGGGCAGACGCCACTGTGGCGTGCCGTGCTATGGAAAAAATAGACAAAGTGCTACGGAAGAGCATGTCCGCATGCAGGCAGGGAAAAGCATTTATCAAAATAGTGCTCGGATGCTGTAATTAAAGCCTACTGAGCAACAACACAGGAAAAAAGGGGTGTCGCCATGGGAGGTTACAAATAAAGACAAGGCGGTACTAAGGAGGGACTACCAAGCCTATTAACGAATCAGAAGCTAGCATTTACCAAGGACAATGGAACAAGTCAATGAAAAATATGGGCGGAGAGTGGGCAGAGCTTCACCTCCATACACCAAATACATCCTAAAAAAACAGATAACACAAGAATGTCCACCACTGGGAGGGTGAAGAAGTGTCCCTTTGGCTGGACCTACAATGAGCAAACTCAGGGACAGATGAAAATATTACTGATCTACTTTATGCATTTTGATGGAATGCTCACCTAGGCGATGGCAGCAGAGAATTGTACAAAAAGATGTCTCTGACATATTAACTTGCAGCATTTCTCACCCAAAGGTGAGGAAAACAGAAAACAAGCAAGGAAATAAGATTTTCGATTAGATTATAGACTAGGTGTGGACGAAAAAACTTAAATAATCTGTAGTTAACTAATGAATGGTCAAAAGTCGCTCTATTTACATACATTAGCAAAGCCAATTAGTATACCTCTTGATTTCGTCCCTTCAGACCTATTGGCTTTGCCAATGTTTTTAACCAGTGTAATTTAGCATAGTGAAAAATAGAAAAAAAAAGGTTAATTGAATATTATACATCAGCAAAAGGAAAAAAACGAAAATTAGGCATGCATGCATGATCATGCATGTGCCCGTATGCATCATTACGCTATAGCATGATGATTTATAAGCATACATGCATCACCACACATGCCCGCATACGTCATACGGGTGCCCTTTTTTTTAAAATTTACCAATCCTAATGGCAAACACCAGCCTTGAAGCAGTAAACTAAAAAAATATTCATGAAAGCACATGAGAAAAAAGGTTTCCCAGTCGCAAAATGCAGTTGAAGGGCAGCCTGTACATATATGCACTGCAAAAAGGAGATGCAGAGAAGCAACAGAGGAGAAGGGAGAGTGTGGCGAGGAAGCAAAGGCACAAGAGCAGCTTGTGAAGGAGCAATGGAGAAGCAGGAGGTTTAAACATTTTCGAAAAGCCAGCTGGGGAGTGATGGGTGGAACAATGGAATACTTGAAGAAGAATGGCAAGCAATGGATATGAGGGAGGAAGGAGTCCACGAGGAAGAGAGAAGGATCGCACATACACCCACATTACGTACTGAAAGGAATAGAAACAAGTAGCTCCTCGAATGCAAGCACTGAAAGGTCACACACCATCCAGTCAAAGAAGAACAGGACATGATAACCAGAGAGTAGGGAGGAAAGCCATCGAATATGAAGCAGGGAAAACATATAGACAAGAAAGCCACCTATTCAATAGCAAGGGTCTGACTCAATGACAACTTTTGTATATATTTTAATGTATTACAGATATAGATCTTTTACAACAACCATCTAAAACTGTCTGTATACGAAACCTAAAAAGAGTTAGGGTAGGTGACAGACAAATCTCAGACAACTACATAATCTGTACCGTAGTTGCATGCGCAGAGAAGGCCTGGTTGCAGTGTTAAACGTATTTTCAGAACATGTCAGGAAAGTATTGTCAGGTTATGAAAAAGATGTCAGTGAGTAAAATCTCCACGCCAAAGACAATTTTTTTGCACAATATGCACACTGGCACCAACTTGGTCCTCAAAATGTTTGCTGCCAATTCTTAAAGAATGGATTTTGTAAGGTGATGTTATTTGTTATAAAAATTGTTACCAAAATTGCTAAGAAGAGTTTTAAGACTCACTGGGAGCAATCTAGGAGTATACTTGATGTAGGGACTATACAGATCAACATTATTGAATTGGGCATTCCTTTTTAGGTTTTGCTTGAGACAGCACATGCTCTGTCAATCGTGAAACATTTGTTTTGTTAAAGATGACTTGGAACCCTGCCATTGCTTACCATTTGTTGGCTTCATTGTCACTTTTATTTGCTTACTCTAGATTGGTTAGAGCGTGCTGATTTTGCTCATTCCTTCCTTCCGTGGAGGATGGACCAAGTACCAATTGCTTCTTTTTGATTATGTCCTTCTGCTGCTCGCGAAGGGATCAAGTTACATTTCTTTTCTTTCTTCTTCCAGTCGTCCTTGTTATTGCTTGTTCTCCTGTTCCCCCTCCCATCTGTATGTGTACCCCACCACACTATCACCACCCTTTCCACCACCCTACATCACCACCCTACCACTACTACCACTCCAACAGCACACCATCCTACCACAACCACATACATACCTACCACCTTAACACGCCACCCTAATTACTAACACCACCCTACCATCACCATCCGACCATAACCACCACCAACCTAACCACCACCACCCTAACCATCACCACCCTAACTGCCACTACCAACACCCTAACCACCAACACCCTAACCACAACCACCGTAATACCACTCTAACAAACACCACACCTACCACCTCCTTAATCATCAGCCTAACCAAGACCCCCACCATCACCTCCATTCTAACCACCATCCCTGCTGCCTCTCTACCATCAGCCTACCCACCACCATAAACACCTCCACTACCGTACTAGCCACCTCCACCACCCTACCCTAACAACCACCACTCGGACCTGCTCGATGCTGCTGTCTCTTGCCCATGCTGTGTACTTTCCCTGCCACCCTCCATGTTGCTTCCGATCCTGTCCTCCTTGATCAGTCCACCCACAAGTGCCTTCCTTTTGATTCCACCCCTGCTTTCCTTTTTGCTTTCCTCCCCCACTTTTTTAATAATTTGGCACAAACTTTTTTAACCTATATAACTTGAATCAGTAAACAAAAGAAGAAAAAGCATCTACGCATTTTGTAGGCGCATGCATGTGCCCACAAAATGAAACAGCAGCTGCCCCTCCTTAGTACCTTTTTTGTAGGTTTCCTCTTCAGCCATGCTGCACCGCATCGAGTAATTCCCAATGGCGAGACCTGTTGGCTTTGCCAATGCTTTTTGTTGTGTGGGGCAAAGGCCTAGTAAGTGCCACGACAAAGAATTCACAGTAAAATCGAGAGCAAAAATTGAACCATACACATGGAGACAGAAATGAGAGGAAGTGCTGGAGATCGTCCTTCCACCACCTTCTGTGGTTTTCAGAATTTTGGTGAGGATGCAGAGGCCGCTTCAAAATGGTTCATGTTGCCCGCAACTTCGTATCTAATTAAACGTATATGAATAGACATTTCAGCCACTTTGAGCGGCAACAAAGAAAGCAGGTGTACACGCCTCACTAAGCAGACCTTTAAAGCTATTAATAACCTTTGACCTTCGAAAGCATATTTGACACTTTGGCACCCACAGGTGTCCAATGAGCAGCCCAGACAAATAAAACGCGTTTTGACGACTCCCATCCTACTCAAAACTGTTTTCACACATGAATTCGAGATACATTTTTTTCCCATTCAATTGTATTTGTCGACACGTGAACTTAAGGTCTGGAATACACCCCTGCTGTAGACCACGAACAATAGACTGCAACTTGTCTTAGTGGGCTTCATAAATCATGGGCTCATGCCACAGAGTGCACTTGATGCAGATTAGCCGCTGAGGCGTGCAGTTGAACCTGACTGTTCTGGTACGGTACACGCTCCATCAATAAGGGCGCTTTTTTATTTTTTTTATAAATCTACAATGTGAAGGTACACCAGCACTTTGAAGAAAGTCTGCATGCTCGGCTGAATCGAAGGCTTCCATTGGTTCACATTTTCCAGCGCTTATGCCACAGCTGGGTGAATGAGTAACAGATTTTAATTAGCCTAGGAAGGCCCTCCCACCGTGCCTCATTCCCCTTTTCTCCCTTATAAAATTCTGCTCATCTTTTAAGCTGTCACTTGCAGGCTGAACATGGCGCCGCGGGAGTCGCTCGGGAAGACCCTTCTGGTCTTACTCTTGTGGGGCTGTCTCGGACAAGGGCGCGGAAAACCTATGGAAGGAAACCAAGGTAATGGAACAGATTATGCATGCCTCCTTTCTGTCTGTTTGGGAGGTTTTTGATATAATGTATCTACCGATCGCTAAACTAGTGCTGTACTCCACTAATCGGGCAATGTGATGTTCCAGGTCTTTCATGCATGTCTTTAAGTTGTGTATGTACGAGGCTCTATGAGGCCCCACCCCCCTTCCAGACTTTTCTACCCGAGTCTTTATTTTGACCTGCGGTCGATGTTAGTGACGCTTCGACACAGTGCAGGAAGGTAACCAGGCTTATGGAAACAATTTCGTCATTTCAGAGTATGGGTCAAAGATAAAATATGAAGCATGTATTGGTTTTTAAGATTGTTGAGGCATCATATGATGCTACAATCGATACAAGGACTTCAAAAAAAGAGAAAAGTAAAGAATCAGGGAATTGATCGTAGACAAATGATACAATGCACCGCGTTCTTGCGCAGTCTCTTGTAAGGCATTCATTACCCACCAGATAGCTGCGTTAGATTGCACTGCAAGTGGTGGCTCAAGTTATCACCTTAGCCTGGTTGGGTCAGTCTGTCTGTCTGCTCTGCTCTGCAGTCTGCAACATGCGCATACATGGATGTACTGAGAGACAGGCCTTGTGGAGGGTGACTCAACCAACAGAATCGCACACAGGGGCTCTTCTTGAGTAAAGTGCAGGGTGTAATCAGCTTATTTAGAGAAGGAGAGTTTCAGTGTTTTCATATATCACTGGGATCGTATCTCAAGGGACTACCCTGCCTCAGTACAGACAGACCTCAGTGCCTGGTTTTCATGCGCTCTCAGTAAAGTCCATTTTCGCTAGGGTCCTTGGTCTGTGACGCTTTTATCCTTTTAAATTGCAACGTATTTTGCGGATGGAGAGTAGCAGAGAGCGTTGAGGTTTGTAGTTTATTTGTTTGAATTTTTTTGCAGAGGACCACAGAGTCCCCAAGAGGCCTTCCGGTGCTCTAGTAAGGCAGACGCCACAGCAATGAGAACCAGACCAAGGCCTGTTAAAAATCCCAGGGGCTTATTTACAATGAAATGTCACACCATGGAATTGCAAGGAATTTTGTGCACCAGGTTGCACCGTTTAAAGCGGATGTGCAATTTTTTGCAAGAACACAGTGCACCCCTGTGCTCTTCCCAGCACCAGCACAAAACAACAGCCATGCACCAACAAAGGCACAATTCCGACATGGTGCAAGGGTGCCTGCGTTGCAGGGATGATTGTGGTTGTGCAGGAAGGGACACCTATCTGCACAAAAAACAATAATTAATGGTGTTTTGCAGCTTCTTTGTGTGCCGCAGCAGCACACATAGAAAGAGCAAAATACACAATGAAATAAAAGTATTTCTCCTCGTTGTGCCACTTTATTGTCTCCCCTGGAAAACAGTTAGTTTTTGGCACCGCCTCAGACTTACGAATTCTTGTAAATCTGGGACAGTGTCAAAAAGCCATGGATGTTGCTTGGGAGCACCCACAACAACACACATGATACGCCCCTTTGACACAGAGTACATATTTACAAAGCTGTGTATGAAAATATGCACATAAATATGGGCCAGCACACAGTGCCACCAGAGCTTTAAAAAAAGATGTCACGGTGGTACAGGGGGCTTTCAAATATTCCCCCAAGTTTTTAACTGGCAGCATAATTGGGTTTCATCAGCAGTGAAGTAAAGCTGAAGGCCTTAGCTGAGGCATTAGGCCTTTTTCCCGGAAAGAATTTACCATATGACTATCGTAAATTCTTTTCAAAATTCAAATTGACATAGTAAACAAAACTGGGAAGTGTCAAACAGTTGTCTACAAGATACACATCAGCAGCTTTGTCCCTTCATGGAGATGATGGCACACGTCGATGCTCATTGATTTACAATTTGTCTCCATGTTTTTGGTAATTTTAACGGTTCTAGAATATCATGTCAAATAGATAATGTTAAAGAGAGACAGGTTAGATGAAAACAACTTTGTTGTACAGTATCCCACGTTACTCCATTTTGCTACATTTAGCTGCATTTTGATCTTTAGCTGAATTTAGTTCACAAATTCGTGCTCCGTTTAAGGCTTTGTGACACAGTTACCATTTTGTGTCCTTGTTGATTTTCTTGCTGACTTAAAAATTGTAAGACAGGGGTCCTTAATGTTTTGATCTCTCTTGGCCCCCTTTGAATCATTTATGTAATCTAGGGACCCCCCACTGAGTCACTGTTGGAAGACTGCAACCCCCTGCTAAGCAATTTTTGCGTTTTGAATCCGACAATAATACACAAACAAATATCCATTAAAATATACACATTTTGAAATATTTTATTTAATTCATAAACAAATATAGAAAAATAAAAAATGTAATTTTAATGGGAAGTTGGAGTTTTTCTAAATATAATTCTGACAGAAGAACATACGCTAAACTCTGGCATAACTGCCTTTTTTGCTCCTTATGCATGCTCTCTTTTTGTCGGTGCTACAATTGAGGCCACCAGTTAACTTTACTATATTTTGTTTGCTGTATTTGCACTGCTCTAACATAGGCAGCTAAGGATACCAAATGAATGTATTTTTAGCATCCAATTTAAAATTCCTTCACATGTAGAATTTTTAATTGTGCCTCTGTATGTATATATATATCCATACTAATATTATAAAGAGAGAGCCCAAACCTTTGAGGCGGGTAAGCTCCGGAACCACAGCGCCAACCGGAACACCCAATACAGCGTTGGAAAGGAGAGTATCAGCAGATGGACATAGGCTATACACCAGCCCAACATATACATTAGAAGGGAAAAAGAACATTTGGGAAAAAGTAGTCCGTTGTGTGTGGGCATGTGGGTTGTGCTGGGGGCGTGTGCATAGAGCGATGGGCGCGGCATTCGTCAAAACCCAACCCTGCTGAATTATACCGCTTGCGATGGGCGCGCCATTCGACAAAACCCAACCCTGCCAAAAGACAACCCTGCTGAATTATACAGCTTGCGATGGGCGCAGCATTCGTCAAAACCCAAGCCTGCTGAATGATACCGCTTGCGAGAAGCGTTTTGCTGGGGGCGTGTGCATAAAGCGATGGGGGACGTGTGCATACAGCAATGGGCGCGGCATTCCTCAAAACAAACATGGATTCCACCGCTTGCGAGAAGCGGAAGTTGCATTTGCCATTATACGCGAGAGTTGCATTTGGCATTGTTGGACGTTGACGTCATGTGGTGCGTCTAAGTGGCGCTACAGCGGACAAACTCGTTCGTGACTGCCGCATTGCCTGGAGCGGACACACACGTTCACATATTGCAGCAAGGACAACAAACAGAAGAGCACACGCTCACCTTCAGCGGTACCGAACGAGGGCTTCTGAGCGGACGCACAGGCAAGTTTTGAAATAAATCTGCCTTGCCTATTACAACCATTGCAGAGATTCTGTTTCATCCCCAGACAACATTGGGGCGGGCAGCTAGTTTATATATATATATATACACATAAACACACATATATATTTATATAAAATGTATAACTTGGTAATCTTAATGTTATTATTAACATAACCGTTACAGACTCCACAGCGATGCTCACCCCTCGAGTAGGCTATACGGACCCTTAAGGGTCTGCAGACCACAAGTTTAGAGCTACTGTTGTAGCAATTGATGTAATTTTCTTCTTTTGTTGTTCTATTGCCACACATAAATGAGTGATTTCAGTTTACATCGTCACATTTGACTAAATTCACACTTTTCTGTTTTTCCATGTGAAGTGTGACTTACTCCTTTAAACCTTTATATCGTTTTTGAGGAATGCCACCTGATTGTGCAGCAGAATGGTAGAAGAACCTCTACATATTCATTCAAAGATTCAATATGGTGATACTCTAGTTGCTCAACAATAGGCACCTGTCATACACAAGTGAAAAGGGGTGTGTAGTGTGAAAGGGAACACACAAATTAAGTGAGTGTGATAAAGAATGATGCTTTTGGACGCCTCCTAAGCTAGTAGGAGCAATAAACAAAAACGCAAGTTCTGTTAAAATGCAGCTTTTAACCTCTAGCACACATCACTAATTTCTATGCAATTACTTTTTGCTCTTTTTCAGAATTGTGTTTTGTTGATAATAACAAACTATGTAATGCACATAAAGGCAAGGCTATACACAATTCATTGCACTGCAGGGCTGTTGGTCACTATCATTTGCAAATAACCCTCTGACAAAATTATATTTGCATCATGGTTTGGATCAAAACAGAAAACAGGCTGAGGCATAAAAAAGGACTCAAATGCCGAAACAAGTAACATTTTCCGCTCTTTTTAGATGTGGGTTTTGGCAGTGCAGACTTTTCAGCCATTGCCTTGATAATTTATCAATCATGTCTCAACTCAACTCAGTGGAGTATTACTCCCTCACCAAATTTAATTGGCTCTTTGGGTGTATCCTTCCACTTCCAATCAAGAACTTTCTTTGAACTGCAGAAGGGAATATTTACCACCATAGGCCTTACTTTCAACTCCTCAATGCTCGTTTCAATGTGTGCCCGCTTTGCTTGCTTCCACTTCTGTGTGTCACCTATTCAAACCTCTCCACCATCCCTCCTACCCTCTTTCCCAATCAGACTGCTGTACCTTAACCATTGCTAGAAATCACTTAAGTTAATGCAAAAGTGCTTTCTGTTGCGGACTGCAGTATCATAAACACTTACTAGATATCCCATATGCTTGGTCTGTGGTGTGACTGAGGGCCACATTGATGCCAGCATGGTAGCGGTCGGATGTGAGGCGTGGGGGTGTGTAAGGGAAGTGAAGCACGTACAACTAGTGGCTGAATTGTACAACGTGAAACCAGAAAACTTCAGGTCAATCCCGGCTTACCCCCCTTGGCCAAATTGTGTGATCCTAGGCAATTGTTTTATTTAACTTCTTCTGTGTTTGATTATATAAACAAAACATGTTGTTCATGTATACTTACAACCCAGACCACCCAACGGGTGCACAAAACAATGGACTTCCCTCTTAGTTCACTATTGGCATTGTTGTCAGGGTGGTGGAAGCATGATTCCTAAACTCTTGTTTGGAAACTATCTCCTTTAAAAAATAATTCTCATTGTACTGATATAATCTAATATGCTAAGGTGAAACGGTTATCTGTTTTAATTAAATACACTTTTGAATTTTGAAGAGACTTTAATCATATTCTGACATACTTGTTACAAGATGTCAGTAAAAATGAAGGTGTTCCTTCAGTTAAGTAGTGCAGGTCACCTTAGTCATTTTCTTTCTTTAACTTTGGTTAACCTGCAAATAAACGCTTGCCCTTTTAACATCTTTTTAATGTTAATGCTGAGTGGAGTAAATAGCAGCCCAGTGCTGCTGTTGACATGGGGGGCACATGTGTCAACCAGGCTGTACTTTGGGTACCAATGCCATAGGCATAACACACCCATTTTCTACAAAACTGCCACCTCAGGGCAGCATGTAAATATATACACTGCAAAGAAAGAAGTCGTCCAGGCATGGTTGGTAGGCAAGGTATGCAACAGAAATGGGGTCTCTAGTTTGCACCACCCTTGTCAAGTAGGGACTCTAGTCAGAGTAAGGGAGTCACACAGTTAAGATATCTCCTTCGCACGCCCTTGGTAGCTTGGCCCTATCAGTCAGGCTTATTTCAAAGGCAATGCATAAAGTATTTACACATACACACACACACACACACACACACACACACACGCACAAGTAACACAGTGAAAACACAATGCAAAGAGTCCACACCAGTTTAGAAAAATATACAATATTTATCTGAATAAAACAGGACCAAAACAACAAAAAGCCAACATACACAAGTCAAAATATCACTTTAAAATGATTAAGCAAGTTTAGTCCATAGAAATCAATGGATGTGTGGTGTAGCAGGGCTTTGGGTTGGGTTTTGGGAGTGGGAGGGATTGGGAGAAGAGGAAGAGGAAAGGGCTCTCGATGGTTTCTTTGCAGGCAAAATAGGTATGGCAAAAATATATTATGCAAATATTTTTTTGTGAGGGGCTTGCTTGTTTTCAGTGTGAGGCTGTGGGATGGGTACATGATTTGACTGATGGTGGGCGATGTTTGGAGGCTAGACCAAACATCTGACCAAATGCTTGACCAGAAAGTACATATTTGTACGTCCTGTTGGCTTAGTGGACGAATGCATCCACTGTAGGGGCCTGTGTTTGACCTTATGGTCACAGGTACAAAGCCTGGTGGGTCCACACAGCCTCTCATCCTTCCGAGGTCGATAAAATGAGTATCATTGAGTTAGATAACAATAAACATCTGTTACTCCTACCAGAGATCTCTGGTAGGAGTTTCTCCTGCATTGTGCGACTTTTTCTATCCTTGTATTGCACCAGCTTGTGCAGGTCAGTAGGGGTTGCTGGACCCTGTTTTTAGTTTACTTTGCCCTCACTTTAATAGTGTAATTCTTCCTAAACTTGCTTAGTTGCACTTCTGGCATGCCCCCACCAAAAATGGGCCTACAGCACGGCCATACAGATATCTTCTCCTGCATTGTGCACCTTTTTGTTTCCATGTATTGCACTAGTGTGCGGTTTTGGGAGGTGCCTGTCTCCCGTAGCGCCATATTGCGAATAATGACTACTGATGTTTTTTTTTCTCCAAGACACAGTTTTATTAAGTCAGCAGTTAAGACAGTCTCATCTCAAACAGCAGAAAGACAATTAGTTCTGGTCAGCAGTATAAGAATCAATTTAGTGACTTTCATATGACAGTTACAAAGTAAGAAAATAAACATCTCGGGCTTGTAAACAGCAGCCCACAACGTTATAACCAAGTGTGCCATGTACATTATATTAGTCGGTTTAACATACCTTGTGAGCCAATTCTCACATAATGTAAATCCCTGCATCATTTCGTGTCCCCTTGATCTATCATCCAGTGATGTGAGCATCTGTACAGCGTGGTGTGGGGGGTTCTGAAATAAGACCTCGAAAATCTGAACAACGTCTCCAAATCTTGAAATGTTTCTGCGGGCAGCCTCGTGCCTTAAATATAGATTGCTCCATGTTCATACACCAACCAAGACTCGCCCTCCATTTCCCAAGCTTAAGTGGGGTCAAGTCTTTTCACATACTGGCTCTATCATTTTTGGCCAGAGTAAGGCCCAGAAATAGTAGATGCCTTTTATATATATTTCCTTCAATCTCCTATGTGACATGCAGCAGTGCAAGCCTAGGGGATAGGGGTATCTCCCAACCCAGTACTTCTGACAAACAGGCAAGACCCCCGTCCAGAATCTACGGAGCCCTGTGCATTCCTAAATAGTATGTATAAATGTACCTTCCGCATTGTCACAGCAGAGACATGTGGGAGAAGCTATCAGTCCTGCCCTCCACAACCTATATCTTGTGAAATAGGCATGGTGTACATATTTAAACTGAATGAATCTTAGGCGTGACGCTATTGCAGCTCTCTGCGGAGATTCTAGTATTTTTGTCCAGTGGTCGTTGTCTAGTGGACCAAGATCTTCCTGCCATCTTCCTCAAGTGAGTCCAGGGTTGTAGAGAGATTCGTCACAAGAGATTGATATATGTTTGCCGTTTTGTGGTCACCCAAATTGCCCATAAAGACCTTAGCCTCAATCGGGTTAAACTCTGGGATAGATTCCAGGGTCGAAATATACGGTGTAAGAGCGTGGCACAATTGCAAATACTTGTAAAATTGAGTACGCCGCATCTCAAAGTCCCTGACTACTGATGTTTTTAACTTGTTTTTATGATTTGTGTTGCTCATGTTGTTGAATAGCATTTTAGGACCCTAGTGTAATTTTCCCGATTCATGCCCTTATACAGGTATAAATTACCATGTCTTTATATAGGCATAGAAATCATAACCATATTTAGACATAGCTCATGCAGTCCAAATACGGCATGGCTACTTCCACTAGTTCCGAAAATCCACAACGATTTATTGGAAAACTCGGCTTCAGCAGTTAGGGACTTCCCCTAGCTTGAATATTGATTTGTCCAAGAACTCATGGAGTTTTCAAAGAACTGAGACTCTTTGATGACGTTATTATGTCCACCTTTGCGTCAAACTCGGCACCTTCAAGGTATAAATATGCCCACGCTTGCCCAAAAAAACACACAGTGGTTTGGAGCAGTTCGACTATCTACTTGCCCAACGCATCTCGCTACAGCAAGTGCAGAAGGAAGCCGACCCTCCAGCAGGCGCACTGAGAGAGACGCTGTATTTTCTCCTGCTGAGAAATCCAGCTCCAGTGTTTCCAAGCTCCCCTTGTGGGGTGTTGGGAAATCGAGTCCTGAGACTGACCTCCTTCATTCTAAACCAAGGTACGTAGCTGATTGGACCCTAAGAGAAATCTTGGATAGATTCTTGGGGAAAGAACACTAAACTTATGCTATAAAACACTTACGTCTTTCCTCGTACTAGACTTAGGTTAGGTACATCGGAGTAGGTGTATTTTAGAAGCACCAGTTGAGTACTTTTAGTCTTTATTTATTTATGTATGTATTTTATGGCTTAGAAACCATACCAAGCTTTTACAGTTTTATTTAATAATACTCTTCTTGCTGTACGCATTATACTTTACAGCCAGTATTACGATTGTAGCAGTTCATTTCTTCTGCATGAGGAAGAAGACTGTTCAATAAATACTTTTTATTGAAAATGCCCGTCTCTATATTTTCTCTGCACCTCTGGTGAAACAAAGCATGCACGAATGACTGAGTAAAGTATCTATCTATTGTTTCCACGACTCTGAAGATCAGTTTTATCTTGAGTAAACAAAGTTGTCATGTTTATGCTGTTGTCAGAAACGAATTCCTTCCTGTGAATTCTAGAAAGTTTCTAGTGACCTCTGAGCTAGCTGGCACTCACAATTAAGTCTAATATATTCAAAAGAGACCTAGTATACATAAGTCCTACGTCACATCTATATGATATATTATTCCAATGCGCAGAGCCAATTGGGAATATAGGAACTACACTACAATGTTTTAATTTGGATTCATCTCTGTTACCAGTAGCTGACTCTGCACAAGGGAGCTTGTGCAGGTCAGCCGGGGTTGCTGGACCCTGTTTTTAGTCTAAGTTGCCTTCACCTTATTAGTGTAATTCTCCCAAAACGCACTTAGGTGTGCTTCTGCCATGCCCCCACCACGCCCCTGGATGCCTGGGTACTAAACAGAAGCTACAGCGCGTCCTCGTCACTGGCGCAAAAGCATGCCCGTCTGCGCCCATCCACGCTCGAACCGTGCTCAGTGCCAGCCCCCTGCCGGTTTTGCTACCCAGCTTATTGCTATCCGCAGATATTCCAGGGATGAATTACTTGATTTAAACCCTGTAGGTAAGATCTGTCCAGGTTCTACACTACTACCCCCAGGCGAATTATCCAATAAGGTATACCCGATATGTATGCTTACTCTGACTAGCTGTAAAATCCATTCTCTCAGTTAAGCTAGACCTGTGAGGTCATGCTCTTCTTCAGCTAAGATAGTCAAATGTACGCTCATAAATGCTCACTCCTTGGTAAAGAGCGCTGTAGAAATGGCAGATTTTCTGGATCAATACAGCCACCCCCCTGGAAACTCTTTGAACAGACTTGATTGGACAGGTAAAAATTATGTAGGGTTGGCGGTTATATACATCCAGTTTAAAGTCTTGTAGGATCCCCTGCCGAGCACTACAGAGTACGAAGCACTTGCCAACAAAATAGCTCTTTTAAATCACTATTCCATTAATGAGGCTCTTATTTATAGACCTCCTGGCCCAAGAAATTTCTTTTTAAATAGTAACAGCGCACTATGGGATATTAAAGCCAACTCTCCCGATTTTACAATCCTAGGAGATTTTAATTTCCACTTGGAGAATGTTATCGACAAAGATACTAACAATCTCTTAGCCTCTCTATCACTCCTAGTACTCACACAGATAGTAAACACTCCGCTCCCACCTCGCTGCCAAGACCTGGAACTCCCTCCCCATCCTCCTACGATAGGACATTGACATTCCGAAAGGTCCTAAAGACATGGCTTTTTATTAAATAGGTATGGCTATACAGATATATTATATCCTCTGCATGTTATCTTTCTTGTTTTTTTTTGTTTTTTTAACACTTTATTTAGCTTTTGGTTACAGTTACAGTAGCGCACTGGGATCAGAAAACAAACAATATGGTAAGTACGTGCAGTCAAATTGTACATCTCCCATGATACATTCAACAATGCTGTATTGATAGTATACCCCCCCAAAGGGGGTTCCTCAACTCCCCGTTTCGCTAATGTGCAGGCATGGTCAACAAAAAAAAGTTACCTACACCTGGACTGCGCATATTGCATCTGTGGCAACAGAATTGACATATTATCGAAGAAGTGAGTGGTGCCATACACAGTGCACTGTTTAGCCCACCCAGGTAGGCACTATACCGCGTCTGCCTGTATGGGGGAGTTGATTGTTGGGCCTGTCGATACGCCCTGAAGGGACCCCAGATATCTTTGGGCCTTGAAGTGGGGGGGAGTGTTGTAGCATATATGTCACTGTTGGTAGAGCAAGATGTCCTGCTCTTTAGCCATCCCTTCACCGAGGGCGCCGCCGTGCCATCCCAGTGTATCGCCATTTATCTCTTGGCCAGGAGAAAACTAATAGCAACAAATCTGCATGTAGCCTGCGGGAACTGTGTAACGTATCCCAATAATGCAATCTCAGGCAATGGGATTATAGGGACCTTGACCATTTCACTCACTTTCCCCATGCAGGGCGACCCAATATGATGTATGTTTGGACAGGTCCAAGCAAGGTGGGCGAAATCGGCATTTGGGGCGTGGCATCTGGTGCAGTGATGTGATCTGGAAGGGTCTATTCTATAGAGTTTGGCCGGGGAAATGTACATTCTGCGAAGAAATTTAAAGTGTATCAATTTATGTCACCTTGGTAAGTGGGAGGAAGGAGCTGGGCTCCAGAGGGTAGTCTGGAAAGGTAGCCAGGAGGGCAGAGCAAATTCGCAAAATTACGAATCTGTCCATGAAGGTGGCATCAGGAAAGCTGGAGTCATCGTCAGGGTCAAAGGCATGCCCGTCAGGAAACAGGTCACCCATCTAAACAATGCCAAATTTGAGGCATGTCTTCTGTATTAAATTTTCGTTAGTTATGGGTATCATTATAGGGTTTGGGAGTGGGAGGTCTGAGGAATAGAGTAGTGAAGTGCGCGTGATGCGGCGCAGTTGGTCCCAAGCCCAGCTGGTGGTCGAGGCAGGTTGGATATCATTGGGGTCTCTGGGGAACCCACTCTGCAAAATTGCCGCTAGTGTGTCCGGTAACACTAAGTCTGATTCCGGTCGGAGGTAGGGGATTCTAGCGTCTGTGTGGTACCATGGTACCATGCCTGTGCAAAACTACACTGCGCACCCAAATAATATAGTCTGAGATCGGATACCCCGAAACCACCTCTATCGCAGGGGAGCGTTATCATCCTCCAGCTAACCCTATGGTGTCTACCCTCCATACCAGTCTTATTAAATGGGATTGCAGTGTTGAAAATAATTTCTTTGTGAGTTGGATAGGGATGTTTTGAAATAAATACAAAAATGTAGGCAGCGCGACCATTTTGATGAGGAAGACTCGACCTGCCAAGGACAATGGGAGTTGAAGCCATTTCTCAATCTGCGTTTCCAATTTAGCAATGGCAGTCCCATATTTGCGACGAATATTCTGCTCCACATGGAGATGTATATGAACGCCTAAATATTTGACCGAGTCGGTATTCCACTCCAGAGGAAACTCCAGGTCCCATTAGACTGTTCTGACAGTGAGCGGAAAAATTACAGATTTGTGCCAATTGATTCCCATTCCGGAATACACACCAAACGCAATATTTCCCGAATGAGGGGGGTCTAAGTTAATCTGGGGATTGTGAACATATAAAACAGTGTCATCAGCATATAATGAGACAAACAGCGGAACTGTATAGAACTGCAATCCTCTGTGCAAATGTTTCTCTTGAAAGTGTCTTATAAGGGGGTCCATGGCTAAAATGAACAACAGCGGTGACAGCGGACAACTTTGTCTGGTGCCGCGTGAAAGTGTGAAGGGGGGGGGCAGTGCACCATTCAGTCTGAGCTGGGTCATGAGTTGACTATATAGCAGGGCGGTCGTGGCAATGAATCCGAATGGCATTCCCATTCGGTGCATGATGGATAAGAAGAAAGGCCATTCCAGGGAATCAAACGCCTTTTCCGTGTCTAATTGGATGGCCGCCGCAGGGGTCTCAGGGTTGATTCTGTGTAACGTGTTAAAGTATGTAGATTGAATGCTGTCGATCGGTGCGGTATGAATCCAGACTGGGCAGGGGTGATTATGGACTCCATTAATAGAGACAGTCGGCACGCCACATAATAGAGGATCCTTGCCTGGTTTAGGGAGTAAAAGAATGACTGCCTAACGCAGGGTGGGAGGTAACATCTGTCGCTGAAGAGCTCAAGAGCTTCCACATACATGGCAAGGATCTGGGGAATCAACAACCCGGAGCTGAGGAACCCTCCAAGGCCTAGATTGCCTCATCTATGCTTTCCTCCATTATGGGAATAGCCAGAAAATCCTGCATGACCTTATCAAAGAACACCAGTGCTATTTCTCATAGATAACTCTCTTGACCCGTTTTATCCGAGCCCAGTTTAGTGGTTTATAAAGCCATAAAATAGGAGATAAATTCCCATTGGATGTCCAGCGGGTCAGTGATTTGCAGTCCCCGTGTGGACTTCAACTCGGGGATGTATGCCTTGCTATAGGTGGGCCTAATCATTTGGCCCCGTACACCCTAGCGTTATGGTGTTTTCCCATGTAGAGTATTTCCCTCTCAGCGGTGTCTCTGAAGTCCGCTAACAGGGAAAGCCTACGTTCGTCTAGGTCAGGGCTAGTCGTTCAAAGCTGCGCAGTGTCTAATGCACCTAATTCTTGCTCTAGCCGAGCTAATGTGTTGCGCAAATCTCCACCAGCGCATTTGGATATGCATACTCCCCTCATGTAGGCTTTAAAACCCTCCCACAGCATAGTGTCTACTGAACCGGTGTTAAGGGTGAAGTAATCTTCTATTGTCTCCCGCAATTCCTCGAAAAACATCATCATCAAGCGCGCGGCTGGCAAACCACCACTGTCTTTCAAAAAGCTCAGGTCGTGATATCTTCAACGTCAACTATACTGGAGAGTGGTCTGAGAAAGTGCATGGGAGTGTCTTGACCGATTGGCACCAGCTGACTAAATCTGGGGAAACCAGTCAATAATCCAGTCTAGTCCACGTGTTATGACAGCTGGTGTAGTGAGTGAAGTCAGTGCAAAGAGGATTTTGCTTCCTACCAATGTCTGTTAGGGTGAAATGATCGCAAAGCGAGCTCAGTGCCCTCCTCGCCTGTGGTTTGGGATCTGGAGCGTTAGATGTGGAGTCCTGCGATAGGTCCTTGCCAATGTTAAAGTCACCCCCCACCAAGAGGGTACCCCAGCCTTTGGCATACGGGGCTGATAGGCGGAAGGCAGATGCGTTTCTTGTAAGAAAGCCACATCCACCTTGTGACGCAGTAGATATTGTGTTACCCGCCTTTTGTTTTTCAAGTGTTATTTAGTCCGCGGACGTTCCAGGAAGCAGAAACAATTACAGAGGGGCCAGCGTTATGTCCTATCTGAGTCATGGGGGAAATGTGAGTGAGTATTGAATGAAAATCGACCTTGCGTACTCATTACAATCGTCAATCTGTTCATGTAAAGATGTCCCAGTGCATCTAAACATTGTCCCCCCAAACCCCCCTCCCCCTCCCAGCCTCCCTGCCTAAGTTCTCCTCTGTAGTACTGAAAAGTAACCATAGACAGTACTTGCAAGATTCACACAACAATCTTAAGGTGATCACCATGAGGGGTGGTGGCAAAGCCCCCAATAACGACATGGCAAATGACATATATCAAGAAAAGAAAGAGTTAACGAAATCCCTACATAGTTAAAGGTTCCACATATTACAATGTCAAATAACCAGATCCCGAAAAAAGTTCCAAACTGGCATCTGAGCCATTCTGCGAAGGGGGAAGTCTGTCCTCGAGAGGGCGTCTGTTATTAAGTTTATGTTTATGGCAGAACTCCTGTACCTCCGCAGGGTTATCAAAAACACGTGATCGTCCGTTCACCTCAACGCGCAACCGGGCAGGATATAGCATACCATATTTCAATCCTAGATTTCTAAGTGTCGCCTTGACTCCAGTGAACTTTCACCTTGCTTTTTGCACCATGATGGTGTAGTCTAGGTAGAAGGAAAGCTTGCAGCCCTGCCATAGTGTCTCGAACGTTCCCTTGCCAGTCGAAGAGCAGTGTTGCGATCCCGGAAGTTCATGACCCGTGCAACTATGGGCCTAGGCGGGCATCCAGGGTTGGGTCGAGGGCCCAATGATCTATGTGCTCGTTCTATCACAAAGCCAGTAGTAAAGGCCTTCCTGCCAAACAGGTCTATCAAGATAGTTTCCACCAAAGTGTCCTTACGACCAGTGGCTGTGGACTCCGGCACACCTAGAATGCGCACGTTATTTCGGCGACTGCGCGCCTCCAAGTCCTCATACTTGATCGCAACTTCTTTGTGGATGCATTCCCTTCTGTCGAGCCTTTTCACTGCTTCTGCCATCCTGTCTTCTAGATCGGAAGTGTGAGATTCTACCACGTCAAGACGCCGGTGGTGAACCTGGATCTTCATTCCCAACTTTGCCATGTGTTTGTCTAGGTTGTCGAACCGTACGTTTAAGGCTCTAACCCAGCCCTCATTTCTTGCAACAGCGAGCCATGCTGAGTGGTGTCCCCTTCTAGCATGGCTTCTTTCTGGCCACCTTCAGCCATAGTGTCAGTGGTGTCTTGGACTGCGTCGGTGACCGTCGCAAAGGGGAGAAGGCGTTGTTTAGGATCCTTGCGGCCCATTCCACAGTTCCCTTCACCAGGTGCAAAATGGGCCCAATATTCACGTTTGTTCCTGGTCGCGGCTGTAACTAGGTTGTGAAGGCTGAAATGACTGGAGTGGGGGCTGGATAAGACAGCGATCACAAATGCGCCATGCGTGCTCTAGCCTGGACGCTGTCCGGATCTGGCTGGCGCACAGGTATGTGTCTTTGCGCAGTGCACAGAATGGTGGAGTTACAGACCGGGCTGCTTCACAGCAACCGAATCTCAGAGAGCAGGGAATGAGTGGTGTGCTGGCGTCTCAATCCTGATGTTGCAAGGGAGGGAGCAGACCTCTCATTGCTATTACCCCTTGTTGGGATGTGCGGAGCAGGATTAGGATAGGCCAAGCAAGTCCATTACGGCAGTGGCGCAGAGACAATCATACTAGGGGCAATCTGACATCGCGCTCGGACTGTTATGGCCGCAGCTGGTGAGAGCGACAGTTGTGCGGTCCCGGATCGGAGGTTCATCCGTGTCTCTGGCACCATGTTGCGGCGTTTTGAAAATGGTGGAGTAGTCCAGGCTACACAGCGGGGGAGGAGCGGGGAGAGCCAAGGCCAAGCAGGAGCACTATCGGGAGGGAGGGAGCCCCAGGGCGCTCTGGTGATATCGGGCCCGGTGCAGCCGTGATGGCAACACAGGCCCTGTTCCCGCGCACCACCGCAAACCGCACCTCCGTGCACACTCAGCGGACGACAAGATGGTGGCCAAACTGACCTCCTACAGCACACGAGTGCCGAATAAGTGTCTGTGGTGTGGTTCACTGCCCCAGCACGCAGCACGCAGCACGCAGCCTCACCGCACCCCAGCAGATATTCCAGGCTCCCGGTCACGTCCTTGGATGCCGCTCAGGGCGATGAAGCCGCCATCTTGGTTTCCTCCCGGTCTGAGCCCAATTGCCGCATCTCGCCTCCAAACTGCAATGATTTGCCACAGCTGGGGGTATATCGGAATCAGAACCCGTTCCGCCGAAGTTTGGTGTCCCTTCCCGGGTCAATGGAACCGCTGGAGGGTGGTAAATTGCATTGGAGCCACGCCGTTCAGCGGAGCCTCAGCACGCAGCGACCATCTTGGTCTCCCATGTTATCTTTCTTGATAAGTTTCCATTAGGCCCTTCTTCCCATGTGTCAGAAGTTCTCAGCGCCTAGACACCTTTGGATAGTAGAGCACTCTATAAATTTAATTTAATTTAATTCCACACCAAGATACCCTTCACGGTAAACTTGCGCCTTACAAATACACATGCTATGTTAACATCTGTGGCCTTAACAATTCCAGCAAAAGTAACCGGGTGCCATTTGGATTCTTTTATCCGACCTGGGTTTTCGCCTTTTGGTTGTAAATGTCAAGGCTCAACTACTAATGCTGTTACAGTGCTGGCAATAAAGCTAGATGCTCTACGGTCCGATACTCTGCCAACAATCTGGACCAATGGGTTAGAAGCTTTTGCTTGGTGACTAGTATTTAGACCACATGCACAAGTGGATTGATCACTTTTTTGGTTTTAATAAGGGTACAATGTCTGACAATATTTTGTGGGTGTGTTAAAAGCTGGCATCAGGGGAAAAACCTTGATTAAGCTATAGCTTGTCTCAAAAGAAACAGAAGTGGGCTTAAATTCAGGAATTATATAAATAGCAGTCACTGCTAGAGGAGAACGTGGTCAATTCAATAGGTGGTAATCCAGCTGATACAGAGGTTAGTAACAGGGTTGCTGTCCTGAGTGCTAGGATCACTCGATATTTAAGCAAAGAGGTCGCTGTGAAATATCATTGCCATAGAAAACAATGCTAAGAATACAGGGAGAAGATGGGTCATCTACCTGTGTTGCGTATTCAACAAAATCAGTCTGAGAGCGATATCGCGGCTATCTGTGATACCAAGGGACACAAAGTGACCTCTCTGGTGGATATTGCCGGGATCTTCAGTGATTACTATGAGACTATATATACTTAGGAAACTAACCCCCCAGTGAATTGATATGAGGCTTTACTGGGCACTTTAGATAGCGCCAAGCTGGGTGCAGAGGAGCACACAGCTTTGGAAGCACCAATCACTTCTGATGAAATACTGGCGGCAATCAATTCACTTGCATTAGGCAAAGCTACTGGACTTGATAATCTGCCCCTAGAGTTCTTTAAAGCCTTTGTTTGTATACTTTGTAAGGACTTCTTTTCTGTATTCTCAAAGGCACAGTCCGAGATAATCCCTCCATAATGGAAAACAACAAATATTATCATATTTAGAAAGAAATACAAACCCCTCTTTAGCCCTGTTCCTATAGGCCCATTTCAATAATAAACGCAGATGCAAAAATGTACGCAAATGTGCTTGCTAATAGGCTAGGCAGAGTTACTTCTTCCATAGTATCACTGGACGGGGAATAGCAGATCATGTGAAGGGGGTAATAGCCCTGTTTGATATTGCTCAGGCTACAAGGACACATATGGTCTTGATATTACTCGATGCTGATAAAGCATTTGATCAGGTATCATGGGGCTTCTAATTGGTGGCATTAGCTTGACGCGAGTTTTATTGAATCTATTCAGGCACTGTATCAGGCACTCGAAGGCTAATGGGGGCTGAATTGGAACATATATTGATCACTAGAGCCACAAGTCAAGGCTGTCTCTGTTCACTGCTGCTGTTAGCCCTCTATATTGATCCCTTTATAACATTGCTTGAGAGCAAACTAATAATGCCTGTTGAGACAGAGTATAAAATACTGGCCTATGCAAATGACATAGCAGTAGTTATGGTGGAAATAGAAAGAGAATCTAAGTATTTTGGCATGCTCTCTGGCTATAGATTACATTAGAGGAAGACACAGGTGATCTGCTGTAAAGATGTGGATTTGGAAGATCATCAAGTGGTGGAAGAGTCGGTGTACTTAAGTACCAGAATGACTGCAGCTTTGGCTCATCTAGTTAAAGTCAATTTAGCCCCATTACTGAGTAATATCAGCCAGCAACTTATGAGAATCAATCATTTGCACCTGTCATTGGTAGGACGGTGTTCAAAATGACGATGTTGCAGAAACTGTTATTTGTATTTAGGGTGGTTCCCATGGAGATTAAAATGTCCTGGATGACTACATTTGAAAGTGTTTGTTCCAGCTTTGTGTAGTAATTTAAGAAACTTACAAGGGTAGCTAAATATATGCCTCTCCCTAAAAGCAGACGGGGGTGGAGCTACCCAATCTCACATTTTATTATTGAGCCTGTATGTTTCAGAATATGGGGATTCTTATTTCTGGTGGAACTGCCAGGTTACACACGGCCGAGACACCAACAGTCTATGAGTTAATTTTAGGGATAGAGGCTGGGGTTTACTTCTTGAAGAATCTTGAACCAAGTTAATAGTAGAAGACCAGATTTAAAATATTAAAGGGAACATTTAGGGCATTGAGGCAGGTAGCACGGATAGCTGGGGAAACTAAACGTAATCGCTATACACCTGTATGGGGTCAGCTGGTGCTCCCAAGTATATTGGTTCTCCTCCTTCCTACACAACCGCACCCAAAGAATAAAAATCAAAAACTTTGCATCAGACCTACACCCTGTCAGCAGGGTGTCCTCCAAGGCTCAGTGCTCTCTCCGCAACTTTTTAACATTTACATGGAACCCCTCACAACTGTACTCACAAATGTCAACATCTCCTTCCACCTATATGCAAAAGACACCCAGATCTATCTTGAAACCTCCTCCATTGATGATATTCAGAGAAGTTCAACACTGGCTATCAATAAACCACCTAAAAATCAACCAAGACAAAATGGAAATCCTCCTCATCTCCAACAAAGAAAAGAACCCTCAAATCGTAGAATGGCTAAAAGCTATTGATGCTCTCAACGGAAATCTCACCCTGGCTGACTCTGTAAAATCACTGGGAATCACCCTAAACCCAAAACTTGACATGACCAAACACATTAAGAACTCATCAAAGAACTCCCTCCTCAACTTGAAGCTACTCAACAAAATAAAACCCTTCATCCTGCCCAAGGACCCCAAACAAGCCACTCAATCACTGGTGTTGCCTAAACTCGACTATAGGAATGCAGTCCTTACAGGTACAGCAAAATCCCACCTAGCTCCCCTGAGAACAAATCTCAACGCAGCAGCCAGAATGGTCACCGGAGTTAAGATATATGAACACATCTCACTGAACACATCTCACCAGCACTCAGAGAACTAAATTGGCTCCCAGTCAAAATGCGTGTCAGCCTAAGAACTGCCTGCCTCACACACAAAGCCCTGCACACAGGAAAACCAGACTACCTGGCCTCCAAACTCAAGAAAGCCGGTCAGACAAGGAACCTCAGAAGCTCCAACACTCTACTACTCATCCCTGTGAAAACATGCAAAAAAAAAAAACGCAGTATGGTCCTTCGCTGGAAAAGTGCCCAAAATCTAGAACTCCATTCCAGTCCCTATCAGGACTATCCCTTCCTTTGTAAAATTCAAAAGTCAGCTCAAAGACCTCTTCCTCAATCGTTCCCTCTCGAACCGATAGCCGCCCCCGAAGCGCACAAGCCTGCACATTGCAGCACACTGATATTCTGATATTAAGATTTCTACCTCGTTCACCTCCATGACCCCTACCTCGATACCCCTTCCCTGAAAGAGGTTACGCTCAAGTCAACGTGCACACAACTAGGCTATTTTGTGACTTCCTTGCCTTAATGTTGTACAGCGCGCGGAGACTTCCGAACCAATATGTATACTTTTGCTTTATTGTCTGATTCTCGCATTTTGACTGTTGTAAAGCGCACGATACCTGCGGGTCTGGCCAGCACTATATAAAACTCCTTCATAAATAAATAAATGAAGCATATTTCCTGACGAAACAGGCAAGATATGGGAACAGAATGGTATCATTGTATTGTGCGATCTTTATGTAGAGGGGCAGTTACACTCTTTTTGCGATTTGCAGGATACCTTAGGCATAACAAGGGGAGTTTTTTTTTTTTTTTTTTAGATGCAAGATTTTCTTTGTAAATTAGATAGGAGTCAGATCTCCGTTTGCCCAGTCCCCCTACTAGAACATCATATTGTTACAATCAGTCACATGTATATATTTTTCTATATAGCACATGCACACCTCTATTCACTTCAGTTCATTTTCACTCTTCCGCCACTTGATAGGAGCACCCTGTGCTATTTGGAAAAATATGAAATTTGAATTGTAATGTTGAACATTTTATTTTTGCATTATGCGCATTAAATAAATTAATTACATGTATAATTGAAATCCTTGTAAGATAATATTGCCCGTGGAAGTCTAAGGCCATTCTTCTCTCATAGTGACAACTCGTTTTTCATAAAAATCAACTTTCTAAAAGTGGCATTTTCAGACAAGCAATTTAAATACCAACTTTACCAAAAGGGGTATTTTTAAATTGTGAGTCCAGAGATCCCAAACTACAAATCTCTATTCTTAATTGGAAGATACACTTGTAAGATGTTACCCAGCAGCTCCGACACAAACCTATGTCAGGGATAGGCTTTGCTGTAGTGGAAAACGAAATTAGGAGTATTTTGCTACCAGGACATGTAAAACACAACAGTAGGTGTCCTAACTTTTAAATATATTGCACCCTGCCCATGGGGCTACCTTGGGCCTACCTTAAGCATGTCTTACACGTAGACCCTGCAGTTGTAGGTCTGAGACATGTTTGCAGGGCTATTTATGTGGGTGGCGCAATCAGTGCTGCAGACCCACTAGTAGCATTTGATTTACAGGCCTTGGGCACATCTGATTCACTTTACTAGGTACTTACTAGTAAATCAAATATTCCAACCATCAATTAACCAATCACCAATACAACACGACATGGAGCACTTGCACTTTAGTACTGGTCAGCAGTGGTAAAGTGCCCAGAGTACCAAAACCAGCAAAAACGAAATGCAGCATACATCAAAACAGGAGGTCAGAGGCAAAAAGGCAGGGGAAACCTCACTGAAAGATGCCAGGTCTAACAGTATGGAATGCCGGCTAAGGTAGGATAAGTATGGTAGGTGGGTAGGTATTATAGGTAGGCATGGTAGGTTAGATATGCGAGGTAAGTTTGGTAGGTATGGTTGTTAAGTGGCATGAAAGGGATTATGCACCAAAGGTATGTTGAGGTAAATTATTGGAAAATGGTGAGCATATCTATGATCTCATCATCAGCTGGGAGTTTTTAGGAAAATTGAGGGGTTTGCGTGTGATTAAGTGCCTCTGCCTGTTTGTGTATTCCCCACCTGGTTTTGAAGTGACAGGAGCTAGGGATGTGCATTCACTCTAGACAATCACAAGGGGCTTAAGGTGTGTTCTGCCTTGCCTGGGTGACTCATTGCTAGGCTGAATGGACATGGTCTGCATTTGGAGTGGTGGGACGTGTTTCCCTGGTACCTGAATAGGTTGTGTCTCATTTGCACAATGCTGTCTCCACCCTCTGTGTTTAAGCTGAACCAGGGAGTTCAGAACTGGTTTGGACTGAGCTCAGAAATTCTGAAGCAAAGCGAATAATTGGAACCTGGGGTATACGTATGAGACTGTAAACCCCAGGACTTTGGATTACTCGTGGAAACAAGAGGACCTTGTCAAGAAGAAGAGATGAAGAGTTGTGTGGGGAGTGCCACTATTTCTCTGTGAGGGGTGAGATGGCCTGCAGTTACTGTTTCTATCTGTGGCAGAGGGAAAGGACTGACTCTTTTTGCCTTGCTGTGGTATCCTGCTTGAGAAGATCTTCAAGGGGTTGTGTGAGCTTGAATCCTTTTGGAATTCTCAGGGAAATCAAAAACTTCAAGAAAAGATCCTGGCTAGATCCCCAAGTGACCTGCCTGGAAGGAGAGCTGGGAGAACTGTGTGTTACATACATTGCCCATGCGTCCAGAGCCCTTACTCCTGCAGAAGAAAAGTATTCTACTATTGAAAGAGAGACCTTAGCTTGCGTGTGGACTCTTGAACATTTTAGAGTTTTTGTATGGGGTAAAGAATGTTTGATAAGAAGTGATCACAAGCCCTTAGTGCATTTACTCACCACTGAAGGCATGCTAAAAGCTTCAGCACGTATTGCACACATGTCTATGCATCTTCAAGACTTAATTTATACTGTTGTATACGTACCATGTAAGGAGAATGTCACCGCTGACTTTCTTTCTAGAATGCCTTCGTCACTCAAAGAAAGTATTCACAATGAGTGGGGTTATTTCCAAATTGCCTTAGTGCATAATGAAGATTCTCTGCCTAGTGACCAAAATGAATGGCGGGCAGAGTTTGCTAAAGACCTTTTACTAAAGGAAGTTGAAAAATATATTTCTTGTGGATGGCCCAATATAAAAAACATCAATGCTAATCTCAGGTGTTTTTGGGAGATTAGAAACAAACTGTCATGTATTGATGGTTTGCTCAAAAGAGGTGATCGAGCCATTCCCCCATGCAATTTAAGACACAGTATAGTTTCTCATGGTCATGAAGGACATTGCGGTATTATTAGAACTAAACAAAAAGTAAAAAATTGCTTTTGGTGGCCAGGAATGGACATTTTCATTGAACGTATAATTAGGAATTGCATCACTTGTGCTAATGCTGACAAGACCCTTGTTCCTCTTAAACCTAATATGGGTGAGCATGTTATTCCTGGTGACCCCTGGCATACCTTCGCCATGGATATCATGGGTCCTGTAGGCCCCAATTAAAAATTTGTTCTAGCAGTCATTGGCGTGTTTTCTAAATGGCGTGTTATCAAGATTGTAGAAAAAGTAGACACTGATCTATTGTTTCTAGATGAAACTTTCACTGAAGAAGGGTTACCAGTACCTCTCATAAGGTCTCATAACTGACAATGGTGTCCAGTTTCTTTCTAATAAAGCAAAAGCGTATTTTAAAAGAGTTGGTATAAACCATTGTACCACTTCCCTATATAATCCCAGCGGAAAAGGTGTCATTTGAAAGGTTCAATATTGTTCTAAAGAGTGCTGTTCAGATCGCTGGAGTTGACAATGACAAATGGTGAATAAAGATTTTCAAAACAGTATGGATGTACAGGACTTCTACTAATGTTATGACAGGTTACTCCCCTTTTAAGATTATGATAGGCTGAATTCCCAGAACCAAGTGTAACCCTGCATGGGTGTCTCCCTCTACTGGTTCCCATATTAATATGAGTTTTGTAAAAGAAAGATTGGTCCAAAACCATATCATCAATAAAGAACGCTTTGACAAAAAAAAAAGGATCGAAACTTGATCCTAGTGTCAAAGTTGGTATGTTTGTGAAAGTTAAGAAACCTTGGAAAGTTAAATAAGGCAAAAGCCAGTTCATGGGTCCTTTTGAAATTAAAGTAGTTCTCAAGAATTCAGTAAGACTTACCAACAATAAAGTCTGGAATTTGAGTAGAATTGCAGTTCTCAAAGCTGATAAAAGTGTTTATTTGCATATGATCAACATATGTTTTTAGACAGTTTGGAAGATGAAGACCTTGTTGATTGTCCAGTTCAGGTCCCTAATGTTGTCAATGTTTCTGAAGATATTGTTAATACTGATGAACTTGGTAAACGTCAGCAAAAGAAACCTGGTTGGTTGTCTGATTTAGTCTCTTTCATCAGGAACAAATTTGTTAATTTTTTTTTTTCATTTCTGTTTTATTAAAGGTGGAAGATGTGTTACATATTGTTCATGGTGTTTTTCTCGTGCTTGCATGCACGAGCTGTAATGTGTTTATCTTCAATTGCTGTGGTTCATGGCACGATCAGTGTGTTTCATGGCACGATCAGTGTGTTCTGGAATAGAACATACTGATCGGGCCAGTGAATCAAGAGGAGTCAGTTACACTGAGTCAGCCGGTGCTTGAAGCTCTGTAACCAGTGGTGCTTCTTTACTTATTTGGAATAAAACTTAATTTCATCTATCAACCTGCCTACGAAGTTATTCAACACTGTGTGAGGAGCGCTGCCCTTGATGTGTGTGTGGGGCTAGTCAGCCTGCAGTTTCTGCACCTGCCTGGAGCAGGGGAAGGGCTGGACTGTTCTTCACCTTCTTGAGCAGGTAAGCGCATGTTGAGTGCTTCATTTGTGGCACAAGCATGTGGAGAATGCTCCCCTTTCACGAAGGAGCACTCTAAAATGAGCACGACTTAATTTAGCAAAAAGAATACATCAGCGTATGCAAATTCAGCCGCTGATAATTGCCTTTGTTATGTTATGTTATGTTATGTTATAAGGTCTCTTATATAGCGCACGGCTACTCTAAGGAGTGTCCCGGCGCTTTGGCAAAGAGAACTGGAAAAGAGTACACAACACAGCAACTCACAGACGGCCGAAAGAAAATTATTGAGAGAAAAGCCAGGTCTTCAACTCCTTTCTGAAAGAGAACAGACTGTTGGCTTTTCTTAGGGAAACGGGGAGCTCATTCCAGCACCGAGGTGCCAGGTATCGAAAGGAGCGACCTCCAATACGTGCGCGTCTAATGGGGGGAACAACGGCTTTGGCCAACAAGGCCGACCGTAGAATCCTCCTAGGCGCGTAGAAGGCCATACGCTTCCCGATGTATTGAGGGCCAGTCGAATGAAGGGCCTTAAAAGCAAGGGTCAAAACCTTAAAAGTAATTCTCTTAGAGACAGGAAGCCAATGCAGTCTCTTGAGCAGCTCCGAGGCTTTTGCCCTGCGCTGAAGACCAAAGATGGCTCTTGCAGCAGAATTCTGCACAATCTGTAGACGTGCCAGAAGATATTTGGGCAGACCGAGGTAAAGGGCATTCGCGTAGTCCAAACGCGAGCCTATCAAGGCCTGAACAATAGTTTTTTTATGTTGCAGAGACAACAACGGGAGAAACTTCCGCAACATTTTCAGAATGCCGACGCATTTCCCGGACAGCCCAATGATCTGGGGTCTGAACGAAAGGCCGTCATCGAACAGAACACCAAGATTTTTGGCTTTTGAAGAGGCATCGTCAAGAGGAAACATGTCCAGAGGCCACCATGTCTTCCAGCTGGGATCAGGCGGACATCCGAAGAAAAGCAGCTCCGATTTATCGGAGTTGCATTTCAGACTGTGCCGCTGAAACCAGTCAAAAACAGCGCCCAGACATTCTTTGATCCGACTACCATCGAAGGCCTCACCCTTATTACAGATGAAAAGGAGCTGGGTGTCATCAACATAAGATATGATCCGGGCACCAAAGGATTCCGCCACCGCCGCCAGAGGGGCCATATAGATATTAAAGAGGGTGGGGCTCAGGATAGACCCCTGAGGAACCCCCACCTCCAGCGGCGGCATTTCGGCGGAGAATGGAGGTGCCCAGACCACTTGTCGGCGGCCGGTCAGAAAAGACTTAAACCAGTTCCACACCGTCCCACGAAGGCCGATCTCCCAGAGTCTTAAAAGGAGACCGTTGTGGGGAACGGTGTCGAAAGCCGCCGACAAATCCAACATAACCAAAATAGCCTTACCCCCAGAGTCAAGAGTCTCTCTGATGGCATTGGTGATCTCAAGAAGGGCTGTCTCCGTGCTAAAATTAGCACAGAATCCCGATTGAGAATCATGCAGGATGTTATTGCTCTCGATAAAGCTGGAAATGGAGAGATGCACGTGCTTCTCAGTCACCTTTGCCGGAGCAGGGAGGAGGGAGATCGGCCTATAATTGGCATGGATAAGGGGATCCAAAGTGGGCTTCTTGAGCATCGGCAGGATCAGGGCATGTTTCCAAGCCTGAGGTACCTCTCCCGTGATCAGGGAGGAATTAAGCAGCGGATTAAGCAAGGTGTTAACTGCAGGCGCTACTCTCCCCAGGCATTTCGCTGGACAAGGATCAAGTGGGCTTCTTGAGCATCGGCAGGATCAGGGCATGTTTCCAAGCCTGAGGTACCTCTCCCGTGATCAGGGAGGAATTAAGCAGCGGATTAAGCAAGGTGTTAACTGCAGGCGCTACTCTCCCCAGGCATTTCGCTGGACAAGGATCAAGTGGCGAGCCAGATTTTATCCAAGACAGGAGATCAAGAGAAGTAGCGGAAGACATGGGAGGAAAGACGGAGAGAAAAGGACCTTTCCCTTCCAATGAAAAGGGTAAAGTGGTCAGGTGGCTAGCAGCTGAAATAGAGCCAGCATGGGGGAAAGAATCCTGAATGGATTTAATTTTATTTATGAAAAAATCACCAAGCTGGCTAATCCAAGCTTCGGTGTGAGAAAAGGAGGGCGTACTCAAGGAGGGGGAGGAGAACTCTTTTACTATCCTAAAGATTTCTTTACTCATGTTTTCAGCTTCATCGATTCTACGCTCCAAGTATACTTTTTTTCCATCCATAATATGTTTATGGTAAAGCCTAATAGCATCCCTATATTTTACTTTATCACCCGGGTCATACATGCGCCGCCAAGCTCTTCCAGCCTTCTTACAGTCTTCGCGCATCTTACCAAGAGAGGGAGTAAACCAAGGGGCCGAGGCATGCCTACCCGCAGACTTGGCTGGCTTTCCAGGGGCTAACTCCTCCAATCTAGCTATTAGCCACTTCTGGACCAAATCAAGATTTTCCTCCAAATTACCAGATAGCTGACAGGGATGACGGCGGAGAGCATCAGACAGCATTTCCACCGAAACCTGGTGAAATGGCCGGGCCACCCCTCTCGATCTTTCAGCAATCTTGGGCAAGTCATAGCAGAGGAAGGAATACGAAAATTAATTAAAAAATTATCTGACCATAGGACTGGAAGCGGCGGGGACACGTCAATCGGCCTAGTCGAAAGTATCTGGTCAATGGTATGGCCTTTAATATGGGTGGAACTGGTGAAGTAGGGGACCAACCCTAACGAAGAGGCAATGTCCTGCAACTTAATAGTATCAGGATCCGTTGTATTATCCATGTGAAGATTCAAGTCTCCCAATAAAAAGCAGTGCTCGGATCTAAGGCAGGGCACGGAGAGCGCCGCCTGCAGTTCATCAAAAAAAGAGCCAAGGGGACCAGGTGCTCTATAGATAAGGATCCCTGCGCATGCTTGACAGGGAGATAGCCGAAGGGTGAAAGCTAAGGCTTCACAGCCTGCGATGTTATCAACGGGAAAAGTCGTGCAAGGGAAATGCTTATCCACAATCAGTGCCACACCCCCGTCCCTGCCTACCACTCTATCCCTCCTAAAGATGGTGTAATCCGGAGGTATGGCAGCCACTAAATCTGGACCAGAGCACTCTCCCAACCAGGTCTCAGTTAGAAACAGACAGGATGTTTTAGAGTCCGACAACAAATTCCAGATGTCAATGGAATGTCTACTGAGGGATTAGGTATTAAGGAGAGAACATTGATTGTACGTGAGTGGGGTCTCGAGTAAGATTCCCTCCTGACCAGCAATGCGCCAGCCACAACCTGAACAGCCCTTCCTAAGTGTTCGTCCACCCGCGAAGACATGATGGCATTTAGTGGAATGTCTTCGCAACGCAAGTAGCTCCGTGGAAGAATAGGAAAGCATGATGACAGGAAATGCAAACACGCCCCCAAAATATGAAAGAGGAAAGAAAGAGGCCAGCAGTCCTACCTCATCCGCCTCCGAGACGCTGACGAGCACAGACGGGCAGGACTCTGGCACGACTCAGGCGCAGGGAGGGCGCTCCCGCTGCGCGTCAGGGAGAGTGCTTCAAATAGCCTGCTCTCTCAGTCCACGAGCGCAGGGACGCTCCAAGATGGCGGCGATACTTCCCTTCCTGATCAAGATGGCGCTCCCCGGCCACAACCTCCCCGGAACCGGACCCGCAAAGCAGCTGTGAGGTTTCTGAAGAATTATGGTGCAGGTAAGGGTCAGGACAGGGTCACTAAAAACAAGGGTAACTCGAAACAAAAAAATTAAAGTAAATAGAAAAACGGGCAATTTAAAATAAACAGACAGCGGTCTAAGCGCGCGCGACCAGCACAGAGGCACTGAGGCAGACTCTAGCCGCAGGTCACCTTCACCAGCCGCAGGTCACCTTTCTGCAAGGAAGGCACAACGAGCAACACAAGAGGACCTGGTGCCGAAAAGAGGCACCACAAGGTCCTCTGCTGCTCCTGCCAACCCCGCTGGGGAAATCCCACACAAGCGCAGCCCCCTCAGCAACACGTGGTTGCTGAGTGATGCCTGTGACATCAGTGGCCTTTCACAAGGGAGAAGAGTGCCACAACCTGTCCTTCCCCTCAAGGAGATCGAGCAGTTCCAGGACTTGCCGAGGCTGAGGAGCCAGCAGTGACAAAAGGATCATCTCACTGGTGACGCTGGGGACTTGTTTTGCATCAGCACTTCAGGAACGCAGGCAGCTGCTTTTCACCACTTGGAGGGGACCCGATGAGGTTTCACCGCTGATTGTGGCGGTGTACTTGTGTGCCCCACACCCCGCTCTAACATTCCTCAGTGACTGGCGGCAATACAGGATGAGTTCCTGAGTGGAAACTGGCCACATGTAAGGAAAACTTCCTGTAGTTACCGTGCAACCTCTAATAAGAGCACAGAAACAAATTGAAAGAGAAGTGCTTGTCTTCCAAATATCAATCCTGATATTTCAAAAAAGCAATATGTATGGTGTACCCTCCTATCAATACTAATTCAATAGAGGGCACATAGAAATATAATATTACAACGGACTCATGTATAAAAATTCTACTTTTATTTTTCTTTAAAGCCTTAGGTCAATCAGCCCAGCCAAAGCATTTATTCCATAAGGACTTCATCAGGGTTTATTCATTCGATACGTTGGGCATCACTCTCTATGAGAGAGTATCTCTCCAATCAATAAAGTCAAAAGCGTGACATCCTCACTGTAGGATATGTGTAAAGGAACGCCGAACAGTCTCTAAACTGACGCCCAAAATCTTATGATCACTTACCAGTGGGTCCATGAACAGTTGAGCGTTTACTTTAGCTGTTTAATAAATATAGCCACAGAGACTAGTGCGACCATCAGGCAGCCCACACTGCTCTGTTCTCTTTGTTGTTGATTCTAATAAGAGCACAGGTGCTCCGGTGCCCTATGTTCGGTGGTTTTAATGACCACATCACCCGGAATGGAGGCTCTGGGGCGATGTATCCGTGTGACAAAAGCGTTAGGGGAATGTAGTGCTTTATGGGGATATGGTGATTCTTGTGTTTTCCTCTTCCTGACCTAACTGCAGCACTTCATGCCCTAATAGTGTGATAAATGTAATTTCAGATCTTTGCAAAGAGAGGGCAGCGAGTATCATTTTCAGTGTCTGCATAATGTGTACAGTGATGGTGTAAGGTATATTTATGACATATGCAACATAAAAGTATTTGTTGTAATACGCTAACTGTTATGATTATGACAATTGCCTAGTTTGCAAAGTAATTGTGATATATGTGATTGTGGTGTATGTGTTTATATATAATATAAAAAAAAATTTATTTAACTTGGTGTGGAGTCTCTTCTGTGGTGTGTATTGTGTCACTCGTGTGTGTGTGTGTGTTGCGCAAACGCCTTACACTTTGCCTCTGGGAAAAGCATGACTGATCTGCCAAGATACCAAGGGGGTGAACAGAAGTTATGTTGGGTTTGTAACTCCCTTACCCTGACTAGAGTGGCGGGCCCTGCTTTGCTTAGGTGCATACCCTTGCCGACCAGAACCCCCATCTCTAACAATGATAAATTATTGAGCTCCTGCAAATGCTTGCTACAATTCATTAACACTTATATGGAGATAAACATCTGTTGTCCGACAGAGACCAAAAATCATTTTTTTTTAATATGTTAGGTAACATGAGCATATGCTAGGTCGGACAATAATGAAGGACTGAACTATACTGTTCATTAATGAGCAGTTTATGGACTCATGTCTTTGTTAAAATTTTAAAATCTATAAATCTTCTTTTGCCTCCTAGGAAGCAGGTGTGGAGCAGAGCCTTTGAATACCAACCCCTACAGCGTCTTTACTTTTCTTTCGCGCATTGTTGGAGGCAGCGAGGCATCCCCAGGATCACATGCATGGATGGTAAGCAAAGCTTTCCCTGTTTTCTTGTTAAATTTGAGGAACAATAAATGATAAGTGGAATAATGCCTAGCAATTGCCTTGTTGATTCCTTCAAATTAACAAACTTTCAATGACAAATGTGTATGTCTTGGTTGTTTTATCTCTCAATACAGCGTATTTGTGATATTTGTGCAATATTTTTCTCAAAAGCCCAGACTGTTATTTAATATATGAATTTTATAGAATTGTACAATTGTTTTTTATTGAATAATTCATTAAACTAATTTCTTATAATTGCCTTTTGGGTCCTTTTAAGACTGGCATTGAGGAGTGGTTGATAGTGAAAGGAGCGGAGTGTAGTATACCTGAATGTGTGGATTCCTCCAAGAGATTTATTTTGTTGATATATTGACTACATAAGGAATCCTGTCTCTTGGAGTAGCGGGTCCTCTCTCCTTTTATTTGGACTCCTAATCCACCAGTTGACGACTACTTCACCCGCGAAATTTATAAAAGACCGCTAAGCTGACGGTCATTGATAATGCATTGGCACCCGTCATAGTGGTTCTTGTCAATGCATTTTTTCTGTTTTGTACAGGGCTCTGAGAAGGACGCATTTCGCAGTTTTCACTGCCCCTTACCGCCTAGGTTGTCTGGCACATATAAATTTGGAAGGCGGAGTGCATTCTTGGTAGTAAGGATACTCGGCCGCCATAGCGATGGAGTATCTTTACCACCAATAATTATATTTTGCTTTTAATCTCTGCTCAGACTACTACACTCGTTATCTTGTTCTGTAACTTTATACTCAAATTGCAAGCATTATTTCATTTAATTTCTTAAAGACTTGACATTTTTTCAACCAAAGACTAGCCTCTGTCTTTTGCAAATGTTTTCTGATGTCATTACTTATTCAGGTATGACTAGCTTCCTCAAAGGTCCTATTAATGTGAGGAATAGTGTGACATTTTAGCATATATTGTTCCTAATTCTGTAGATTTTATTTTTTTATCTGGTGTTAGTCAACACCTTTTGATTTTACTAAAATATATCTGATGTACATACATATATGGGCTTTCAGCTACCTCGCTTCAATGATTAGTGTGTTGTTGTGTCATTTACATTTTGCTTCTGCCCACTACAGCGTATACCATGGAGCAGTGTGTCAGGCTACTTAAAGCTGTTAGTTAACTTCACTTTGAATGACTGACTTTTGCTCTCTCACAAGGAGCACATCTGCATTCAAACTAGTTCCCAACAGGACCAGTGTTTTTGTTTTTGCTTTAAAATTACTTTAGTGTTTCCTTTGTGTTTATAGACTGATGTGATAGCAGGATGCTTCTTATGCAAAATGTATCTTCATCAGATCCCATCTCCTGCCAATGCTGTTGTAAATTCCATTTGGAGTGTTTTGCTTTTCTGACTGCAGCTGTTTCACAGCTTATCAGATTGTGTCCATTTGTAACTGTTCTCTAAAAAGATACCATCTTTTTACTTTTTTATTTCTCTCCTTATTTCCTTCCATCTTTCTTTCCTTTGTTTTCCTTCTTTCTCCTGCCTTCTTTCTTTCATTCTCTCTTCTTTCCTTTTTCTTTTTCTCTTTCCTTCTTTCTTTCTTACTTTTTTGCATCCTTTCATTCTTATGTTCTACTGTCTTTCTTTGTTTCTTTTTTTTTGTTTCTTTTTCTTGCAGCCAAGGCCAGACTGTTTTGTAAGTTGTTCCTTTCTGCATCAGGGAATACTATGGTAATGTGTTGTTATTTGGAGACCAAAAATAGTTTTTTCCCTGTAGTAAATTATTTTTTTTCAGATTATTGAGGGCCCAGCATATCCCCAAATAATACAATTTAGCAAAAACCATGTCAAAACAAGAATTGGCAGTAGGCTGGTGGCCAACACCAGACCTATTTGTTTTGCCAGTGCTTGTTAAACCTATATAATGTTTGTATTGTTATGTTTCTTGATGAACAGTTTTGTAGTAATTCGAAGGACTTTTTTAGTTTTCGTTTTTTTCACTATGGTTTTAAAGAGAAAAAACAAATAAAGAGATGATGTTGATGCTGATGATGAAGCAATTGAAAATTAAAAAGAAAAGGCCTCAACCTTTAACAACGCATTTCACAATTGACAATATGAACCTATTGACTTTCATGTAGATATTATCTCAATGTATCTACTTAGAGAGATCGACTGGAACTTTGGCATTACACATTATAAAAATCTCTAAATTCTACAGCCTTCTGGAAACAAATAATGTTTCCAATGGCCAAATCTGAAGCATACATAACATTAACATTAGGTTGTCTCTGGAAACACCTTGCCTGGAAAAACCTAACTGAATAACAACCAGACTCTATTTTTATTTAAAGGCTTGTAAACTATTATGTTTATGCTGTACATCATTCTTTGGTAATCTGAGGTATCCTTGGTTGCCTAGTAAATCAGATGTGAGAATCTCAATAGGCGTTTATGCCTTTTTTATTATCCCTGGTGTCTTTATTTTCTAAGCAGATTCCCTGGCCCTTCTGCGAGGCACTTGACACACAAGTCTCCAGGACCATGCTGTGAATTGTGTCGCTGAATTGCTAGTTTTGACCCCCCCCACCATGCCCCACACTTGTCTCTCAGTGCCTCACAGTGGCACTAGCTGTTGCTGTTCTGTTCATGAGCCTGTTTTGATTGTCGCAGCTGCCTAGCAACCTGGAATCTGCCCTTAACCCCTTTACCGCGGCGGAAATTCTGCCATGGTGTGGCGGTTTTAAAGAGTGGGCGGGGCCGCGTCAGCCAACGGACGTGCGCAGCACTAGCCAGGTAGTGCTCGGGACGGCCGTTGGCCGACAGAAGCAGCAAACAGGTTAACTTGGGGAACTGGACAAATAACAAGCAAGAGCTGTGTTCTTGGCTCCATAGGGGACACATTCTTTGCAAATAGGCATACTGACTTCCCTAGGGTTATGAGCAGTCTCTCCTGGTCTCTCGGGGATGTGTGGAGACAACAGTTCTTCTCCCACCCCTAAGGGGAAATTTAAGCAGAGTGAGAGGTAATGCAACGGGCACATGGAGAACCTCACTTAAAATGAGTAAACTGTAGAGAAAAATACAATTGTACTTCAGATATTTCATTGGTAGCATTTGCCCACAGCCCCATATGACCTATGCACCTATCACAAATACACATGTACACAGCAAACATAAGATATTGTCAATTTTAAGTGGGGTTAGTGGTGTTCTATTGCTGAAATTGGGCTCTGCCTTCATGTACTATCAACTCGGGAATCTCCTGGAACACTATTTTCTTGAGGATGTCCTTAGCCACCCCACAACCTCTAGCACTACTGCTTCTTCCTCCTACAGTAGTAACTCTGCAGTATAGTTCTGAGCCTGCCTTCCTGCCCAGGTCTTGTGATCCCCTGAAATAGAGTCTTCCTCAGTAGTACCATCAATTGCACTGTCCTTCCCGCGCTACAGCAGGACCAGTCCAAAAAAAGTCACCAGGAGCCCTACGCTCCTCCCCAGCAAGCCTTCTCTTCCCTTGTCCTGGGGTATTCAGACACAATATTGAGTTTTAAATGTAGCGGTACAGAAATATTGGGGAAACAAATATTGTGATCGCAAAAAATATTGTGTTGCAGAAATATTATTATCAAGAATATCTATTTTCCAGGTAAGTAATATTGTTGTTTTTAATATCGTTTTCAATACTATCATCATAAAAAATATCGGTTTCTTATTTTGTTTGTGTTTTAGTTAATATATTCTTTCGTTGTGTTATTATTGTCTATATAGTTGTTAATAATATTTCGAAAAATCGGTTGTAATTTTAAAGTGATTCATAATTTTTTATTCATGTGCTAATAGTAATTCACAGTGTTGCAGGGGGTTCTACGTTTGTAGAGGTACGAGGTGGGAACTTAATTAAGCATAAATAATTAACCATGTATTACTAATTATCTAATTGATTATTAATTATGTTTATTGTGTAATAATATTTTTTTATAGATTAGGTGCGGGTTGCTAGGTCTGAGGGGTATATGCTGGAAAGCTAATTAAGTATCATTAATTAGCAATGAATTATTAATGTATTATTAATTATTGAATTGATAATTCATTATGTAAATTGTGTAATAATTATATTTTTTAGTTATATATTAGGTGCGGGCTGTTGGGGTGGTAGGGGCATAGGGTGGGGGAAGTTAAACAAGTAATAATTATTAATGCATTCATAGTTGTTTAACCCCTTCCGGGCTGATGACGAGGTCAGCTTGTCATGAGCGTAACCTGCCGTATGCTCATGACGAGCTGAGCTCGTCATGTAGCGCGGTAATTTTCAAATTGCGCGTACAGCGGGAAAATGCACCGCATCGATGCGGTTAATTGATTATTTCTTGTGTTAATTGTGTTATGCTTATTTATTTTGGTTATATTTTAGGTGTGGGTTGCTAGGTTTGTGGGGGTATAGTGTGGGAAGTTAATTAAGTGATGAATACATAACAATTGTTAGTAATCATGTACATTGTTTTTTATTTGTATATACAAATGTTTGGGGTTAAAAAATAATGTTCATATTAAGAGTTTTATATTTGTTGTAAGTTAACAGGGTTATTGAAACATGTCATGTGTTTAAAGTGAAGTACTTTGCCTACTGTTGCACAGACTGGAGTGGGAATACTAAATGTTACCTCTCCTAAGTCCAAGTTTTCCGTGCTGCTTAACAGACTAGAGTGATAATAGTTAATATGACCCCTCAGAAGTCCAATGCTTCCCCTACTGTTGCACAGACTGGAGTGGGAATAATAAATTTAACCCCGACATCGTCCAGTATTTTCCCTACTGTTGCACAGACTCGAGTGGGAATAGCACAATTTTTTCCATCTGAAGTTTAATACTTTCCCGACTGTTGCACAAACTGGAGTGGGAATAGTATTTCGCAGCCCTCTGAAGTCCAACATTTTCCCTACTTTTGAACAGACCGGAGAGAGAATACTAAATTTAATCCCTCATTTATTCTTTTCGAAGTCCAATGCTTTCCCTACTGTTGCACAAATCGGAGTTGGAATGCTAAATTTAATCTCTCTAAAGTCCAATGCTTTTTCTACTTTTGCACAGACTAGAGTGGGAATACTAAATCTTACCTGTCCGAAGTCCAATTCCCAGACTTCAATTCTTGTCTTAATATTGGTTAAATATATGTATATTATTATTTGTTTAATTTTAAATTGTATATTTAAATATATAAAAATATATACACACTGGAGTGGCCGAAACACGTCATCATGGACTCGCACTGAACTTTAATAAAACTTTTCACTGAGCACCAGCAAATAAAGTTGTCTGTATCCTGTCTGTGTGCCTAGGCACGTGGAGTAGTAACTGGATATATATATATATATATATACATATTACCTACCGGCGGTAGGACAGGCAGGACCTCAGGACACAAGTTGACTTCATCCCCCGAGCACCAGTGCACCTAGAGGAGCGTTTGCAGAGTGGTGAAAAAGGGGGAGTGTCCTCGGACCACCTGTCTGTAATCTAGCTTTGTGGAGCTTACCGGAGGTACCTGGTGGGCTAGATGTCCGCCAGGTTCCCTCACTATTCAAGGGGACTTAATCTCCCAACTTAAGGGCGTGTGCACAGAGTGGTGGAGAAAGGGAGCATGGCCTGTGTCCACCTCTCATCAATCCTACTGTGTGGGGCTTACTGGAGGTAAGAGGTAGGCTAGTTGGCCCCTAAAGGACCCCCAGCAGTGAAGGGGACTTCAATCCCCATCCGAGGGCACCAGGGACCGTGTTTGCAGAGTGGTGGGCATAGGGGGCGTGACCTGTTATGAGAACTTAGGAATCCTGCTGTGTGGTACTTACTGGAGGAAGTAGGAGGGGTAGTTGGCTTCCAAGGATGTTCTTGGGGGCCAAGTACCCCTCTTGTTACCTCCAGTAAGTCCCACACAGTGGGCTTGCTAAGACGTCTTCGGAGGCCATGCTCCCTTTCTCCACCACTCTGCAAGCGTGCCTCCTGGCAGACTACAGGATGAGGGATGAAGTCCACTTTACTCCTTAAGGGACTTTGTGGGCCAAGAAGCCCTTCTGGTACCTCCTGTAAATCTTACGCAGTGGAATTCCTGAGCGCTGATCGGAGGCCCAACACCCTTTCTCCACCACTCTGCAAACGCGACTTCTAGTTAAAGAAGTGTTTGCAATGTAAAAGGTTTCGCATTTGCGAGAGTTTGAGCTATTGGCGTTGTGAATGTAAACGTTTTTTACTCATGTTTTTTGGAGTGGAGTGGATGTACGTAGCGTGTAGTGGAATTATGTGTATGTTGTGCAGTGAAATTATGTGTATAGAAAGAATGTGACATTTAGTGTATAGGAATTATGTAGAGTGGGATTATGTGTTATGGAGATTGATTATGTGGTATGGTAGTGTGGTATGGTAGTCTGTGTTGTGGTAACCTCAAGTGTAGTCTTCCTCGTTTCCATAGAAGCTCAACTATGAACTCACTGAGACAAAAAAAAGAAGGAATCACTGAGAAGCACTTGTGGACCTAGTCAGAGGTACGAGCAGGGCCACTGGAATTATGCGACTGTTTGGCTGCTCACGACTTTCGCACAATTAAACATTTTCTGCATTAGCCACATAATTCATCGTCTGCTCCCTAATCTGGAGATTTGAACAAAAAAAGCCTTGTTTCTAGCTCAAAAGGCTCAAACGTTACCAAAAATGCAGCAACAAGTGTTACAGGGTGGTGGAAGTACTTTCGCAAACCTAGAATGTTCACCTGTTACTTATTGCTAAATGTGGGTGTTAAATTGGTACTAATGGTATTCAAGCCACTCTTGCTACCTTCTGTGCCTCTTGTGCCTCTTTCTGCATTTCTGTTGCTTCTTTCTGCACATTTCTTTCTTTTTCTGTACTTCTCTTGCCTCTTTCTGTGAATCTCTTCTACTTGCTGCACCTCTCTTCCCTCTTTCTGCATGTCTGTTGCCTCTTTCTGTATCTCATATGCTTCTTTCATGCACCCCCTTGCTTCTTTCTGCACCCTTCTTCTATCTTTCTGCACCTCTCTTGCTTTTTACTGTACCCCTCTTACGTCTTACTGCACCCTTTTTGCCTCTTTCTGCACCTCTGTTACTTCTTTCTGCACTTCTCTTACTTCTTTCTGCACCTCTTTTGCTTCTTTCTGCACCTCACTTGCCTCTTTCAGCACCTATGTTGCTTTTTTCTGCAGATCTCTTGCCTCTTTCTGCACCGCACTTGCCTCTTTCTGCACCTCTGTTGGTTCTTTCTGCACTGCTCTTGCTTATTTCTACACCTTACTTGCCTCTTTCTGTACTTCTCTTGGTTCTTTCTACACCCCTATTGCTTCTTTCAGCAATTCTCTAGACTCTTTCTGCACTTTTCTTGCTTGTTTCTGTACCCCTCCTGCCTCTTTTCGTACCTCTCTTGCCTCTTTGTGCACCCTTCCTACCATTTTCTGCACCCCTCTTGCCTCTTTTTGTACCTCTGTTGGTTCTTTCTGCACTGCTTTGGCTTCTTTCTGTATCTCACTTGCCTATTGCTGCACCTCACTTGCCTCTTTCTGCACCTCTGTTGGTTCTTTCTGCACTGCTCTTGCTTCTTTTTGTACCTCACTTGCCTCTTTCTCACATTCTCTTGCTTCTTTCTACACCTCTGTTGCTTCTTTCAGCAATTCTAATACCTCTTTCTGCACTTCTCTACTTTCTTTTTGTACCCCTCCTGCCTCTGTCTGTACCTCTCTTTCCTCTTTGTGCACCCCTCCTACCTCTTACTGCACCCCTCGTGCCTCTTTCTGTATTTTTCTTGATTAATTCTAAACCTCTGTTGCTTCTTTCAGTAATTCTCTTGCCACGCTCTGCCACTTTCCTGCCTGTTTCAGCACATCTCTTGCCTCTTTCTGTACCTCTGTTACCTCTTTCTGCACTTCTCTTGCTCTTTCTGCACCCTTCACGCCTCTTTCAGCACCTCTGTTGGTTCTTTCTGCACTGCAATTGCTTTTTTTCTACACCTCAGTTGATTTTCTCAGCAAGTCTCTTATCTCTTTCTGCACTTCTCTTCCTTCTTTTTGCACCTCTCATGCCTCTTTTTGCACCCCTCCTGCCTCTTTCTGTATGTCTCTTACCTCTTTGTGCACCTCTCCTACCTCTTTCTGTACCCCTCTTGCCTATTTGTGCAAATCTCTTGCCTCTTTCTACACTTCTCTTCCCTCTTTCTGCACCATTCTTGCCTCTTTCTGTACCTCTGATGCTTCTTTCTGCACTTCTCTTGCCTCTTTCTGCACCCTTCCTGCCTCTTTCAGCATCTCTGTTGCTTCTTTCTGCACCCCTTGTACCTTCTTTTGCACCTCTGTTGCTTCTTTCTGCACTTCTCTTGGTTCTTTCTGCACTGCTCTTGCCTCTTTCTGCATGCATGAATGAATGAATGAAACAGCACTTCTATAGTGCATAGCTACCCGAAGGCATTCCAGTGCTGATGCGGGTAACTGCGGCAGAAGAAAACACTTAGGGGAAAAGCCACGTCTTTAACTGTTTACGGAAGGCCAGATGATTAGGCTCCTTTCGTCAGTACAGATGAAGGGAGTTCCATAATCTGACGGCATTATAGGAAAAGAGCCGGCCGCCACTTCTGGCCTTCTTGATCATGGGTACAACTGCCAGATAAAGCTCATCTGAGCACAACTGCCTGTACGCCAGGTAATGCTGAACCATAGAATGATTGATAGGTGGGCCATCCCCTTCCAGCCACATTTGGGTGATGCACAGAGCCTTGCAGGTGACTCTCTCCTGAATAAGGAGCCAGTGGAGGGAATGTAAGGCAGGCCTCGCAGAGGGCCGATTTGAGATCCCCATGAGCATCCATGCTGCGCAATTTTGCACAATCTGGAGTTTCACGATTGCCGAGCTCGGCAAACTTAGGTATAAAGCATTGCCATAATCTATCCGGGATAGCATGAGTGCCAGGATCATCAGCTTTTTGGCCTGGAAGGGAAGGAGGGGGAGCACTTTGCGAAGCATCCTAAGGATGTTATTGCAAGAAGCAACAACCTTCCTGGCCTGAACTTTAAGGTCCTGTACCAGCCAGACACCTAGGCTTTTTAGCTCGGTCTTAGGGGTGGGGGCAGGGCCTATACAAGCTGGCCACATTGTGTCTGCTTTAAAGCATAGAGGATTACCAAGAACCATAAGATCAGTCTTGTCACCATTCAATTTTAGATGCAACAGTTTCATCCACTTGGCAACTTCCTCAAGACAGGGACAAAGGCCATTAGAGGCCTGGTCGGGGTGATTCTGTGCTATGACCAGTTGGGTATCATCCGCGTAACTCACTATGTGGACCCCAAAAGGAAGCAAAATATCCGCCAGCTGGGCCATATAAACATTAAAAAGAGTGGGGCTCAAGGAACTCCACAGTGTAGGGGCAGAGATTTTGAAATGGGCTCACACTCAAACACCTGGAAAAATCTTTTCCCCAGGAAGAATTGCAGCTAAGTTAAGGCTGTACTGGTCAACCCCAAACCTCTAAGACGGTGGTCCAGAATTCGGTGGTTGACCGAATCAAAGTCTGCATTGAGCAGACCCCTCAGGATATAGCGGCATGGATTTGCAAATTTAGCGGCACAAAAATGGAAATTTAGTGGCACAAATATGGAAATTTAGCGGCAATTTTATTTGGCCATTTTTCCTACAACAAACACAGATATCTTCGTTTTTTTAGTTATTTAACAACATCAAGCTATGTATATTTGGTTTATTTACAATGTAGACACTCTGTGTTTCCCTCGAAAAGCAAAAGACTGCCCGTCAGCAGCCCAGGGCAGCAGAACAGCGTTACAGGCGTTCCGCGTTGCGTGGGGGGGGGCTAGGACCGTCGTCCCACCAGGAGCTACCGGCATCATTCACGGGAGGACGGCAGAAACTGGTCTGGCTTATGACGTTGGAAGGTTTGCCCAGCGATAGAATGGCATGGAGTTTCTTCAGGGAGAGCTGCTGGAACTTGGAGGTTCATCACTCAACAATCATTTGCGCCCTCAGCTCTTCCTCAAGACCAGCGACGGTGCACGTGCTCCTTCGTTTGCACAAGGGTGCACCGAGTGTATCCAGGCACTCCCCCACCCCTGCGGTACAATACACACCAGAGAACTTTAGAATTAAAGTTGACTTGTGGAGTAATCTGCTCGCCAAGGATACTGACTGTTTCCTGGCAGGCATCCGCTTTTCCCAGTTTGCAGAGGTTCAGAAATAGTGCACAACACCAGGGCTGCATAAGGGATGTCCTGACACCCATCCCTCTTGATGTTGCCACCAGTTGGCCCAAAAATGCCCACTGGTTGCTAATGTGGACTTTGGATGAGAATGCCGGTAGCACTGTTGAACCGTCTGTGCCAGTCCATGCCCTGGTGAAGGCACCAGCCCAGGGCCATGGCCACCGTGCAGCATCAGATTCACTGCCCAGCACCCCCTCCAGACACCAGCGTTTGGGGTCTCAAGCACCGCCCAATGGGGCTTTGTCTGTAAGACCGAGGGCAGGGTAAGGTCTAGAGAGAGGCACCCAGACATAGCAAGATCTACTCCAGCACAGGACTGACCTAGACACAGCAAAATCTACTCCTGCACAGAACTGACCCAGACACAGCAAGATCCACTCCTGTACAGGACTGACGCCGACACAACAAGATTCGCTCCTGCACGGGACTGAACCAGACACAGCAAGATCTACTCCTGCACAGGACTGACCTAGACCCAGCAAGATCTACTCCTACACGGGGCTGACCCAGACCCAGCAAGATCTACTCCTGCACAGGGCTGACCCAGACACAACAAGATTCACTCCTGCACGGGACTGACCCAGACACAACAAGATTCACTCCTGCATAGGACTGACCCAGACCCAGCAAGATCTATTCCTGCTCGGGACTGACCCAGACACAACAAGATTTACTCCTACACTGGGCTGACCCAGACCCAGCAAGATCTACTCCTGCACTGGGCTGACCCAGACCCAGCAAGATCTACTCCTGCACTGGGCTGATCCAGACCCAGCAAGATCTACTCCTGCACGGGTCTGACCCAGACCCAGCAAGATCTACTCCTGCACGGGACTGACCCAGACCCAGCAAGATCTACTCCTGCACGGGGCTGACCCAGACCCAGCAAGATCTACTCCTGCACGGGACTGACCCAGACCCAGCAAGATCTACTCCTGCACGGGGCTGACCCACACCCAGAAAGACCTACTCCTGCATGGAACTGTGTCAGACCAAGCAAGTTTTACTCCTGCACGGGGCTGCCCGTTTTATTTCCTTTGGGAGTGATGCTAAATAATAATATTTGGGGCAACCGCGTTTTGATGGTAACCTGGGTAAACAATACTCGGAGAGAGCCATAAGCCTGTGCTCCCTTGGCATCACGAATCAACATGTTCAAGTTTTCATTTATAATCAAATTCAATATCTGTACTTATATCAAATGAAATCCCAAAAATACACCTCTCAATTATTATATGATGGGTGCTCTAGTGAACGGTGCAGTGAACAATGGTGCACTAAATGTAGTAATGAAAAAAGAGAACGAAACAAGGTAGACATTTTCACAATCAATTTTTCAATCTTAACAGACATTTTTAGTACAACTGCAGCAGTAACAATTAACAATAGCCTGTGTGTTGGAGCATTGAAGTTTCAACCTCTAAATCTTAGTTGTAGAGGGACTTCTTCAGGACCGTTGGCAGCAACTGTTGTCAGAAACAAGCTGGATAAATTTTTTAAAGTTTTCTGGACACACTGTTGTGGGATTTATATCCTCCTTGTGGTGAACTGTGCATGAAATTCAAACAAAGCATCAAAAGGTCCTACATATTAATCGCCATCGAGTACTCAGTGTTAAAACTCGGGCCTTGGAGCTGAATGAAACAGATGGTGTTCCTGATGACAGGGGCACACAGGGGTGCCATGGGTCCCAATGCTCTAATGGACATTGGACCATCCATTGCCATGCTGGGTAGTAAAAACAGCTGTAATTGGGGTGCAGGTCCCCCTCAGATCCCTGGGCACTGCTGGCAGAGCACCTGCTTCACCAGTGAAAGCTGCACCCTGGTGCGTGGCATCCCAGATGTGGGAATGAGGGCATCTGATAGTAGGAGCCCTAACATGGTCATGGAGAAAGCCTTGTAGTCTGCAACATAACTCCATTCAGACAGAACAGTGGCATACATATCAGTGAGCTCACCACTTCCGGTCCCTCCGGCTTTGAGAAACAAGGCTGACATGTAATTTGCAGTTTTTATTCATCTCTAGGGCTTAAATTGCTCCCAAGTGCTTCCTGTGCTGTCAGTTAAGGGAAATGAGACATAAGGAGATACAGTTGTGTGCTCAGGATCAAACACTTTGATAACATATGGAAGCCGGGATCAGACTCCAGAATGTGCTTCCAAAAGCAGCTGTTTACCCACTGGAAGACAACTCCTCCCCCCAACAATGCCTATTCCTTCCTGATGTCCCGAGCAAGACGGTATGGAGCCAAACTTAAAAAACCTGGCCTTTTTCTTGCATTTTAGTGTTCTGGGGGGCAGTAAAGGGGCGTTTTCTGTCACAACGCCTCTCTGTTACAAAGAGGTCATATCTTTGAGTCCCATTAGGGCAGGTTCCAGAACTTCATCTTGACACACTACCAGACGTTGAGTGAAGAGTCAGAGCAGATGTAGGCTAAGAAAGAATGGTCACGTGTGTTTAGCCTCTTGAATGCAGTGGATGATCTCTTGACAGCCACTGCTCAGACCCCCCAGGATATAGCGGCATGCATTAGCTTTTGTAAAAATGCAGCGATTTCTACAAAAGTGCCGATTTCGCGAGCACTTTTGTAAAAATCGCAGCATTTTTACAAAAGTGCCGATTTCGCGGCAAACCGCGAAATGGCGAAATCCTGGAGGGTCTGATTGAGGTCCAAAAGAATCACACCCTCCTGCATCAAGAATCTTTCTAGATTCTTCGACAACCGCTAGCAGAGCGGTATCGGTGCCTTGACGCGGGTGAAAACCAGTTTGAGAAGAATGGAAAAGGTCATGGGATTCCAGGAACGTAGAGAGTGTAAGGTTGACATTTTTCTCCGCGAACTTACTAATCCTGGGGAGGAGCGAGATGGGGCGATAGTTGCCCAGAGAGTCTGGGTCCAGGTTAGGTTTTTTCAGAAGGGATTTCACCATTGCTCTTTTCCACATGTGAGGAACCATGCCCATGGAAAGTGAGGCGTTGATCAAGTCAAGGATGATTGGGGCAACTATATCTACTGCCTGCTTCCGGATATTGGGTGGAGCTGGCTCTTTTGGTGACCCACTCTTAACAAGTGCCAATATGGCCTGGAACGATTCCTGGGTCATCGGGGGAAAGGCCTCCAGGGAGTATTCCCTTTTAGGCGGGCCAGTGTCCTCAAGACAGAAATTGTTGTAACTGTCCACTGAAGAGAAAGAAGAGTAAATATTTTGGATTTTGTTGTAAAAATTGTCTGCATGTTCATTGCAGCAGCAACCTGATACATCAGGTATATCTGGAGGGAGGGAAACCTTAAGTAGTTTTTTTGCGATGCAAAAGGTTTCAAGTGGGAAGTTGGCAGATAGGGAAATCCTTTCCTCATAATAAGAGGCATGGGCCTTTTTGATTTCTGCCCTATATGTTCTAATGGCCTCCCTATAATCCAGTTTCTTACTGGGGGAGAAATCTTTCCTCCAAGCTCTTTCGATTTTTTTGCACATCTGTTTTAATTCCCGGAGTTTAGGGTCGTACCAACCCATCTTGTTAGGCCCTCCTTTCCTCTAAATCAATTTTCTCGAAGGGACCTGGTCAAGCGTGCCCTCTAGCCAGTCGTTGAATCCTTCGTAAGCGGCAACTGGATTGGTGTCAGGGGTTGTCTTAGTCCTTTTGAGTTACCCACTCATCTAGGGGGAGTTTAGACCAGAGACAGGATAAGGCTCTGTCAGCCAAGTTAAGGGGGCGACATTGGAAGGGGTCGAGAAGAAGGGGATCAGGAAATGATCCGACCAGGGTAAAGGAATGGATTCTTTTCACGTAATTTCCTGCAATATGGAAAAAATGGGGTCACGGTGGTGTCCTTTATCATGGGTCGCAAACATGACCTGCTGTGTAAGCTGGTAGGCTGCAAGATCAAAAGATAATTCTGTTGCGGTCAAGGAAGAAGGATCATCCAAATTAAGGTTAAAATCTCCTGGGAGAGTGAGCAGCAGTACTAGCAAAATTAACAGATGTTTTCAGTAGAGATTTGCAATATTTGCTGATAGGCAAGTGCGGGTGATAGACAAGGATACCTGACAACGAGAGAGTGGGAGAGAATCCTATTGATAAGTGAGAATTCTCACAGTCTGCTAGCGGGCTGCCGAGCATGTGGCTGCTCAGGTGGTCCTTGTAAATAATAGTGATACCACCACCTTTGCCTGTAATTCTATCCAACCTCTGCATTAGATAACCAGGGTGGAGAGACTGGACAATATCAGGCTCTGAGCAAGAATTAAGCCAAGTTTTTGTAAGAAACAAAACTTCTGGATCTAGGTCTTTTAAAAGAATGGAAATCTCTGCTGCGTGTTTAGGCAGCGATCTGCAATTTAGCAGATGCAATTTATATAATTTACGGGAAGGCAGGGGGGTGGGAGGGGATGACAAAAACATGAACGAACAACGTGAAAGAGCCCAAAACAGATTTGCTGAGATAGATGGAATGGGAAAAATGTGGCCCTTAAGCTCTGTTTAGCTGTTTGAGCTGCATACTGGTATAACAATAGTAATCTGGGGGAGGAGAGTCAGGGGTTCTGGCCCCGGTCGGGCGCGGATGGGTGGAGACGGGCTTGCCTTCAGCACGACAGCGGCGCGTGTCCGATATGTGGTCGAGTCATCTGGCGCTTATTTAGCCCTGAAACTGAGCAGGGGCGCAGCCACTGGAGCGCTGACCCAGAAACTGGCTGCTCAAAAAGTGGGAGTGCAAATAGGCAATAAAACACCACTTCCCCCCTTAGCTTTTAACACAGCTCCCCCAACAAAAGCAATTCAACAAGAGATATGTAAGAATGTTAAAACTTCTAAGTTAAAAACGAAGGTTAGGCTCCTAGCGAGTATTCAAAATTGCATCCCTCTTGCCTCTTTGAGCACCTCTTTTGCTTCTTTCTGTACTTCTCTCTCCTCTTTTTGCACCCCTCTTACCTCTTTCTGCACCTCTGTTGCTTCTTTATGCACTTCTATTTCTACTTTCTGCGCCTCTGTTGATTCTTTCTGCACCTCACTGGCCTCTTTCAGTACTTCTGTTGCTTTTTCTGCAGATCTCTTGCTTCTTTCTGCACCTCACCTGCGTCTTTCAGCACCTCTTGCTTTTTTCTGAAGATCTCTTGCCCCTTTCTGCACCCCACTTTTTTCTTTCTGCACCTCTCTTGCCTCTTTCTTAACCCCTGTTTCTGCACTTTTCTTCCCTGTTTCTGCACCTTACTTGCCTCTTTCAGCACCTCTGTTGCTTTTTTCTGCAGATCTCTTGCCTCTTTCTTCACCTCGCTTGCCTCTTCAGTACCTCTGTTGCATTTTTCGGCAGATCTCTTGCCTTTTTCTGCACCCCTTTATTCTCTTTCTGGACCTCTCTTACCTCTTTCTGTACCCCTATTCCCTGTTTCTGCACCTTTCCTGCCTGTTTCTGTACATCTGTTGCCTCTTTCTGTACCTCGGTTGCCTCTTTCTGCATTTCTCTTGCTCTTTCATGCACCCATCATGACTGTTTTAGCACCTCTGTTGGTTCTTTCTGCACTGCTCTTGCTTTTTGCTGCGCCTCACTTGCCTCTTTTTTGCATTTTTCTTGCTTCTTTCTACACCTCTGTTGCTTCCTTCAGCAATTCTCTTGCCTCTTTCTGCACTTCTCTTCCTACTTTCAGCACCCCTCCTGGCTCTTTCTGTAATACCTTTGCCTCTGTGCACCCCACCTAGCTTTTTCTGCACCACTCTTGCCTCTTTTTGCACCTCTGTTGGTTCTTTCTGCACTGCTTTTACTTCTTTCTGTACCTCACTTGCCTCTTTCTGCACCCCGTTCCCTGTTTCTGCACCTTTCCTGCCTGTTTATGCACCTCTCTTGCCTCTTTCTGCACCTCTGAGTTAGAGGTACTTTTAATCTCCCTGACCTATTATGTACTAGGGCCTTACAGGGGATGTCATGCCAATCACAGGAATACCCCAACCCATAGTGTACCCTAGAGTATGTAAGTGTGTTCACTGTATTCTAAGTGTCTTTCAGCATGGCTCTGGTACCAGGCCTGGTTAGTCAGAGTCAGTTACCACCAGTACCAGTCAGTAAAAAGTTGGGGGCGCAGGATGACTTTGAAATAAGGCCTCTTTTTGCACCTCTGTTAGTTCTTTCTGCATATCTCTTACTTCTTTCTGCACTTTTCTTCATATTTCTGGACTTCTGCTGCCTCTTTCTGCATTTCTCTTGCTTCTTTCTGCGCCTTTCTTTCTCTTTTTTCACATGTCCTACCTCTGTAGCCATAGTTAGAAATTAGCGGGCTGTCACTTATTAAGCCGGATGGCAGGCTAAACGTCGAGTGCACCTTTGAAGCTGAAAGGCACTTTGATGGAAATAATCTGCACACGCCTTGCCATGAAAGATGCACCATTTCCTGAAAAGGAGAGGCTGTGGGATAGAGCGTATTGTACCCCAGGCAGTATGTAAGGCTAGTGCAATGAGGATCGCTTCGAAGCTTGCAGTCCTACTAAAGGAAAATAATTTTTTTTTTAAAAGGATGGTTTATCATGGAACCCACTTAGGGTATAATACAAACTTGTTCAAGGGACTACAAACCCCAGCATGCTTCACCTGTGACATGCATACAGCTATCCAATCAGCAACAGCAATCAGCAACAGGATAGCTCTGTGAAAGCCACTAACAGGCTATTAGGAAATGCTAAGGATCTTGAAACGCATTAGGCAATTGAAATAAAATGTGAGAAACGGAGCAGGCTGTCACTTATTAAGCTGGATGGTAGGCCAAACCTCGAGTGCACCTTTGAAGCTGAAAGGTACTTTGATGGAAAATATATATATATATATATATATATATATATATATATATATATATATATATATATATATATATATATATATATACATATATATATTAAACATATTTAAACTTTACAGACACACGCATTCACTGGATGATGTCATCAGTGATGTCATCAGTGATGTAATTTGAGATGTCGTCAGTGATGTAACTGACCATGTCATGAATGATGTAATATGTGATGTCATCAGCAAATCATTGCGGTGGTGCGAGTTATAGTTAGCTCAACTAACTATAACGGCTGAATTTCGAGTGAAAAGTCCCACTAACTATAATGTTCCTGAAACCTATAGTTTTTCAGTGAATTTCTATGATTTTTTAAAGGCTAATTTCTAACTATAATGCCCCTAAAACCTATGTTTTTTTCAGTGAATTTCAAAGGCTTTTTAAGTGATAATTTCTAACTATAAGGTCCCAGAAACCTATGGTTTTTTCAGTGAATTTCAAAGGTTTTTTAATTGATAATTTCTACCTATAACATCCCTGAAACCTATGTTTTTTTCAGTGAAAAAAAAAATATATATATATATCCTTTCGTGCGGAGCTCCTTCTGTCTCCCCACACCAAATGCAGAGGATGGCAGAAGCTGGCAAAGCGTGCAGCCGTAGTATCTGTTCAGTCCCAAATTAATGCGATCACACAAAGGCTAAGTCAACAGCAGTTGTTTAATGTCACAGTTATGCATTTCGCTCGCACTCCGAGCTTGTTCACACACTGATCCCATGCAGATACTGCAAAGCATGGGGGTTTATGGAAAGGAAAAAAAGACTACTGGCATCCATTTTGGAGTGCTAAAATTTAGTTTCGTGAATTTGAATTTATTTAATATAAAGTAATACAGACAAGTAAGACTTAATGTTAAAGGATTCAATATTGAGCATTAAACTGTGAGCATATTACATTTATGTTTAGCCGTCACAACAAATGGAAGCTATACCACAAGAAATCTGTTACCGTTCATGTTGTAAATAAAGTTCTATGCATTACATTGGTGTAAGCGTTGAAAAAACTGTGAACTCTGTGTTACAGAGTACTACCTATGATCGCCGAAATGGCTCTGGACTACGTAGCTAGCATTGTCAACGGACGGTGACTATTCATGCGAGAGCATTTCTAAACACTAAGGGGCCGATTAGGATGGCGGTTTTTCCGCATCCTCCGGGCCGGCCTGGAGGATGCGGAAAAACCGCGGCGGAGACTCCAAAGACCCACCGCCAAATTAGGATGGCTGGTGGGTCTGGAATTCCGTCCGCCGCTTTTCCGCCGCGGTCGGCTTCCGACCGCGGCGGAAAAGCTATAACATGGCAGGCGGTGTCTATGAGACACCGTCCGCCATATTATGATGTTGGTGTAAATATGCTTTTCCACGGCGGCTTTTCCGCCATGGAAAAGCATACGGACATTCACTTTGGGGGCCCGTTGCGGGCCCCCTGGGTGAATGGGGGGTGGGGGGTGCACATGGGGGGTACCTATGGTACCCCCCTGCATTTGCGTACACAAAGCAGCAGGCACCGTGCGGTGCCTGCCGCTTTGTGCATGTAAATGCAACACATGCATTTTTAACATTGCGGCGGGTGCAGCTTGAAGCTGCACCCGCCGCAATGTTAAAAATAGAGGATGTGACCGCCACCCTGGCGGTCACATCCTAATTGCCATGGAGGGACCGCCGCTGCCCATGCGGACGGTCCCTCCTACTCAGGGGTGGCGGACGGACGCAAGTCCGTCCGCCATCCTAATCGGCCCCATAGTGTCCCCTGGGAACCAGTTAGTTGGCAAGTGCTAAATGAAAGGCACCCTGCTAGTACGTGTGCAAGGTGTCTGTATCTCGCTAGTTTTCATGTTGCTGGTACCTAGTAAAGCACCAGCTAAAATGTTTACCTACGTGGTGTCCTGGTGTTAGATGTGCCAATATGTTGCCTGCTGCTCTTTTATACCGCTGCTTCGAGTTAATGCAGAGAGTGTGTTCTATATATCCCCCAGTGGGTTAATCTGTATAAGGTAGGGGTTAGGGTTCCAATGTGTGTGACAATTGTATGATGTAAAGAAATCATAGGAGAAGTACTGTGTTCTGGTACCTTTCCCTCTGTAGTGGTTGTGATACGGTTGTACTCTGCCAGTGCAGACGTGCACTATGAACCCCCTATCTGGCAGTCTTATAGTAATGATACCATGGTTTCTGTTCCTTTCGAAGATCTCCCCATAAGTATGCCTTCCATATCAAATCCATCGGCTGTAAAGTCTACAACAGGTGAAAAAGTGTATTAGAAAATTAAATTAAATATGTAGAACACTGTTGTGCATATTGCTGCTCCACTTAATGAATAGTATAAAGAATAAATGTTCGAAAAGACAAAGATGTGTCTCTTATCTGTCTTGTGCTGCACTTCAACCAAGTGCAGACGTGGATGAAGAAAAGGGTAGGGGGTAAATATATGTGTCCAATCCTGGAGTCGGCCCCTTCCTTTTCTCCTGTGATAAAAAAGAGAGAAAACCCCATAATTGTATTACGGTAATGTTAAAAACATGAAATACATTTTCACAGTAGAAACATTTTGCATTATCAAGATAGTAAGAGCAGACATGCAAATATACAAAGATGTATTGTTACTGCTATGGGTCTAAAAGGATAGCTCGTTATATTTTGTCCCTGACTAGATCTAATGATTCAGAAAAGGGGGTGGTGATGAACAGAGTGTCTGAATTAAGCAGACCACTCTTACCCAGTCCAAAGATCAGGGCTTGATCCATCACCGTTATTTAGCTCACTGCCCCATCCCAGCTCAGAACCTGGCTATATGCAAATTAGTCTGTCCCTGGCCCAGTGCATCATGGGAACATCGCAGACCAAACTACCAAGCCAATTCTTCACCAGAAAGGAGACAAGCTTCCGGGGACCGGTTTCTGCCATTTCAGGCGTCGTCGGCCCGAATTGCTTGAATCCTGATGGAGCAGTGAGCAAGGGACTCATGTCTGAGTATACCCTTCCACGCTTATGGTGGACAAAATGATTCAGAAAAGGGGGTGGTGATGAACAGAGTGTCTGAATTAAGCAGACCACTCTTACCCAGTCCAAAGATCAGGGCTTGATCCATCACCGTTATTCTGAAACTGGGATGGTGCAATGAGCTAAAAAACGGTGTTGGATCTAGCCCTGATCTCTTGACTGGGTGAGAGTACTCTGCTTAATTCAGAGACTCTGTCCATCACCACCCCTTGTTGTAAATAATTTTGTCCACCCTAAGCGTGGAAGGGTATACTCAGATGTGAGTCCCTTGCTCATTGCACCATCAGGATTCAAGCAAGCCGGGCCGAAGACGGCTGAAATGCCAGAAACCGGTCCCCGGAAGCTTGTTTCCTTCCCAGTGTAAGAATTGGCTTTTGTAGTCTGGTCTGCCCTGTTCCCATGATGCACTGGGCCAGGGACAGACTAATTTGCATACAGCCAGGTTCTGAAACTGGGATGGTGCAATGAGCTAAAAAACGGTGTTGGATCTAGCCCTGATCTCTTGACTGGGTGAGAGTACTCTGCTTAATTCCGAGACTCTGTCCATCACCACCCCTTGTTGTAAATAATCCTGACTAGATCTAGGCTTAGTTTTCATATAGATGAATACCTAATTCTTTGTCCTGGTTGTGTCCTCCAGGTGTCTTAGTTGGGAGAGTTATGATTTGCCAGGATTCACTTTTGCGTAAATGATGGGCCCTGTTCCCTCCCCTGGGATTCTGTTGGATTTGCTCAATAGCAAAAGACATCAGGAGTGAGTTATTGAAAAGATGGTATTCAGCGAAATGTCTCGTGATGGGGTAGTGTGGGTCTTTGTTATTGATGGCTCTCATATGTTCAAGAACTCTTTTCTTGGCTGCTAGTGTTGCACTTCCTACATATCGTCGTTTACACAGGCATTCTAGTATATAGACTGCAAAAGTCCAGCCACATGTGAGGAATTGGTTGATGATTTTTTCTCCCGTGTGTGTATGCTAGCTCTTCCTCATGGAGCTATTGTGGCAAGCCTTGCAATGCCCGCATGGGAAAAATCCCTGTTGGCTGAGGTGGGTGTTAAAGGCATGTGTTGGTAATGTCCCCCTTCACTAGCATGTCCCGGAGGTTCCTCCCTTTCCTGTATGTAATTTGTGGGCGGTTGGGAAGCTTAGTGCCAATGGTAGGATCTGTCACCAGGATATTCCAATTCTGATTCAGGATTTTTGGAGATATCCTTGGATTCTTTGTTGTACGTGAGAATAACCCTTGTGGTGCTCTCTTCTAGTGGTGTGGCTTTCTCCCTGAGTGTATTTTCTCTGTCAACTTACAAATCATATTCTCTTGTTCGTTCAGGAAATCCTCTTGGTTAAGGCAGTTCCTTTTAGCTCTCAGCAGCTCCCCATGGGGAATGCTCCATTTAAGGGCTTCTGGATGGCTGCTGAGAGCGTGGAGGAGATTATTACCTGCTATCAGTTTTCGGTGTAGTTTAGTGCAAAGTTGCTTGTCCCTGATTTCAAGCACAACAACTAAGAATTCAATCGATTTTCTACTCATAGTGTATGTTAACCTGAGATTAAACTCGTTGTCATTCAGTTTATCGATCGTTCTTCTGGCACTCTTTTCGCTACCTTTCCATATGATTAATAATCTTGTTATATGAACAGAATTTCATCATTTCAAGTAACATCACTGTGTGTTCACGATAGCAAATTTTACTTTTTTTGAGAAAATAATAGCAACATTGTATACCCAGGGTATGGTCTATTATTGTATATAGGAAGTTCACATCCATTGTGACTAAGTGGAAGTCTTTCTCCCAGGTGATGTCTCTTATTTTCCTCAAAAAGTCTTTGGTATCGTTCGTGTATGAAGGTAGTGACATCACATACTCACAAAGGAAGTGGTCTACATATTTCAATATGTGTTCGGAAAAACACCCTATAGAGGAAACTATAGGTCTCCCTAGTGGTCTGGCAGGATTTTTGTGGACTTTTGGCAAGAGGTAAAAAAAGGGCAATTTAGGATAATAGCTTCATGTGCGAACATTAACATATGGACGCATCCCTATTTGTGGGCACTCTCTTCAGGTTCGTTCAAAAATTACAGACTCCTCTTTGATTTGTCATTAGTTTCTTAATTGCTTTTAATGTTCATTCCATTCTTAATTTCGCATTTTCAAATTGCATTATCAAATCATTTTCAAATTATTTTTGATTGTATCGCTCAATTGCTCCGATGCATTTCGGGCAAATGTGCCCTTTCTCCAGGAGCTCTGAAATGATTAAACACGAATACACACTTACAATCATAACTCATAATACTCAGTCTTCAATAAATCATGATATAAACATCCTGCTCTTCAAATCATCATAGCATGCTTGACCCAGTGTATGCAATCATTAAAACAACGGGGTGAAAGAGTGCTTTAGTGGGTGGACCCGTGATTACGAAAAAGTGCACGAAAATTCAAAAGTAACGGGTAAAAAAATGCTTACATGTCCAATCCGGGCAATGGTTCACTCGAATCTAAGGACAAAAAACGTGCATAATGTTAGATTCCTGAGAGCGCCGAGTTAGAGAAGCTCAGTGCGGGAAACGTAGCGAGAAGAGCTCTCGACTTGCTTGAAATTATCTGGCCGTTGCCGATTTAGTGAAGCTGATGATGCAGCGACTCGCGTAGCTTGGTCGGGGACAAGTTTTTGACGCCATGTAAACAAACGGGGGAAGCGGAAGTGACGAAAACGGCACTGTCGTAAAAATAAACGATGGACTCGAAAAAAGTGATCGACTGCTGTGTCGGCCATGTTGGGTGAATGAAGGTATTGACATCTTATGAAGAGCATATATTGATGTGTGTGTAAACCAAAATAAACATGCTATGCCACAAAAGGTCCATAGTGTCACAAATGCCACGAATTTTAATCATGAATGTTAGTCACAAATTTTAATCATAAAAAACAACTTAGTTCAATGCGGTCATTGAGACCAAAAGGTTTCTGTGACTGCAAACGATAGATCCATGCCAATTCACGTTGTAGAAGGGTTCTGTTGTTGTCCCTTCCCTCCTTCTTTTCAATGATCTCCAGGACCATAAATTTCAGTTGCACCACATTATGTTGATGCTCATTGAAATGTGTCGCTATGCTAGATTTTACATTTTTTGTCCGTATATTTGATTTATGTTCGTTAAGACGAACCTTGATTTTCCTTTCTGTCTTTCCGATGTAGATCTTCCCGCAAGGACATTTTAGAAGGTAAATTAAATTGCTGGAATCGCAGGTGGCGTTAACGTTTACTTTGATGTTATTGCCCTTCATTGGGTGACTTATTGCATTGCCTTTTATCACATTGTTACAGCTGTTGCAATTCAAGCATGCTTGGGTACCTTTGTATGAAACTTTTTGCGGTGGTTCCTTAGATACAATCTCTCTGAGGTTGTCAGCTCGTGTGTAAGCAAATATAGGCGGTTGTTTGAATAAATCCTTAAAATCAGGTTCTGATGACAAGATTCGCCAATGATTTAAGATTATTTTCTTGTATCTTCCACTGAGAGTTGAATACTTGGACACTAACACCATACGTGTGTCTTCTGTTTTCTCTACTCTGCTGAGTGCTTTCTCCCTTGTAATACCTGATGGTCTGTTGGCTGCTTCCATGACTATGTTTTGTGGATATCCCCTTTCTAGGAACATTGTGCTCATTTCTTTCATGCGTTGAGCGCATGTCTCTGGTTTGGAGGTAATGCGTCTAACCCGTAACATCTGGCTGTAAGGTAGATGGCGCTTCAAGGAATGCTGGTGGAAGCTTGAATGATGAAGGGTATTGTTGCGATCAGTCTCTTTCCTGATTAGGTCGGTCTCTAGTCCTGTGTTTGTGCGTTTGATTGAAACATCCAGAAAGGTTATCATGTTTTCGCTCAGTTGCCATGTGAGTTGTATTCTGTTAACTTTTTTGTTCAGTTCATCTAGAGCTGCGACTAGGCTTTCTCTCGTGTCTTTCCAGATGAAAAATAAATTGTCGATGTATCTCACATACATCTTTAGGTTGTTCATCCAGTCGGGGTTGCCATAAATGTTTATGGACTCAAATTCTGACATGTAAATATTCGCATACGTTGGCGCTGCGCCGTTGCCCATGGACATGCCGGACAATTGTTGGTACCATCGATTATCATGCACAAAGTAACTATGATATAATGTAAAGATCATCAGTTCCATGAGGAACACTTGCATTGATTCAGAAATATCACTGTTCAAAATTGCCTTCTCAATGGCATCAATGCCTCCACCATGTGGGATGGACGTATACAGGCTTTTGACATCCGCGGTGCATAGAATTAAACTTTCATCCTCTTTGATAGTTAAGTTTGACAGTGTTATTAAAAATTCCGTCGTGTCTTTGACATAACTCCTTAGGTTTTTGACAAGGGGTTGGAGATAACGGTCCAAACATTTTCCTACTGGCTCATGAAGGGAGCCCCTGGTTGAGACTATTGGTCGAAATGGGGGGTCCATTAGGTTTTTATGGATTTTAGGTAACGTTGTTATCGTTGGCCTTTTAGGATGTTCAACTATTAAATATTTCCTTGTTCGGTCGTCAATAATCTCCCGTTCAGCGGCTTTTGAAACAATGTCCATTAAAACCGTTTTATATTCATTGGTAGGGTTTATCTCAAGTGCCTTGTAGGTGTTTGGATCTGAAATGTGTTCCATTATTTTCATCTGGTACATACTATTGTTGACAATTACAAGTACACCACCTTTATCCGCTTTGATGCATTTTATTTCTTGGTTTGCTGCTATTTTCTTTAAGGTATCCTTGTCTTTCTGAGTGATGTTGTTGAATTAATTTTTTTGAAAATTGATTTTGTTGAGGGCTTGTTTGACTAAACTCTCAAATGTATCTATGCTTTTATGGCTGCTGGGCGGCATGTAAGAGCTAAACGGGCGAAGGCCACGTAATAGGTCTGGTTTTTTCTCAGTTGCAGGAGGAAGTACGTTCTCAAAAAAATGTCGTAACCAGAGTTTCCGTGTCAGTTTAAATGTGCTAGTCTCTAATTCCAAAAGATTGGTTGAGGTTGTTGGGATGAAAGACGTGCCTTTTTGTAGAAGTTTAATTTCATGTGAGGATAGCCGTGTATCTGATATATTTATGACTAGCGATTCCCTTTCTTTTTGTTGTCCTTCTTCGTGCTTCTCGTCAATGGAGCCTCTTTTTCCTTTTCCTTTTTCCCTCCTGGGTCTTCTGTTGTGCTTGGGCCCTCCTCTAAAAAAGGCCCGATGTGGATGGACTGTCTTCAGTTGGTGGATTGGATCTTTCTCTATTCCTATCACTTCCCCTTGTATTCAGTTCGAACGTTGTTTTTCTTAGTGAGCGATTGGAAGACTCACTGCCTGATGACGATGTATCCGTTTGTTGGCTGTAAGGTTTGTTCCGACGACGTTGGGCATAAACATCAGCCCAAGTATAAACCTCATCAAGCTTGTAATCAAGCGTGTCACGCTTGAACTTTCGTATCTTTCTCTCGTTGACTTCCTTTGTGTGCTTGTCTAGTTGAAGGTTGGTGTCCTCTAGTATTTTCTTTAGTTCCTCAGAAGTAGTAAATCCTTTTAATTCTTTTTCGATGTCATCAATTTCTTTTGTTAGATCATTAAGGATGTTTGATAATTCTTCCACTATCAACAAAATTAAGTCGAGGCTGCATTTGTTTAAGATTGCATTCCACTTATCTTGGAATTCTTTCGACTTCTTGCAAAGGGAAGGTTTAAGTGCAATCCTGAGTCCACGGGGGATGCGCATTGCTTTATGGTACTTTATTAATGTGTTGGCATGGAGTTTCTGGTTGATCCTTCGCTTTGATAGATACAATAGTTGCTTGACACACTGTTCCCTTGTGCGGCTGGGGGTGTCTTGTGTTAGATCTTCATTGATAGGGGCATAAATTAGTGTTGTTTCATCATCTCCATATGCTAAGATGCTCGCTCTAGCATCAGTGGTTTTCGTGATCTCCTCATATTGCATTCTTGCTTTGATTTGCGTGCTACCAGCCTTGAGGGCGGTAAATGCTAAATTATGAAACAGAAAGGCGTGGTGCACAACGCGTGTAAAAATAAAATTGTAACCTTCTTTGTTTGGTTTTAAAGCAGTTTCTCAATAAGTTTTTAGGTGCTCCAATAGGTGGTGTAACCGGCCATTTACACTGAATTAAATAGCTTCATGTGCGAACATTAACATATGGACGCATCCCTATTTGTGGGCACTCTCTTCAGGTTCGTTCAAAAATGACAGACTCCTCTTTGATTTGTCATTAGTTTCTTAATTGCTTTTAATGTTCATTCCACTCTTAATTTCTCATTTTCAAATTGCATTATCAAATCATTTTCAAATTATTTTTGATTGTATCGCTCAATTGCTCCGATGCATTTCGGGCAAATGTGCCCTTTCTCCAGGAGCTCTGAAATGATTAAACACGAATACACACTTACAATCATAGCTCATAATACTCAGTCTTCAATAAATCATGATATAAACATCCTGCTCTTCAAATCATCATAGCATGCTTGACCCGGTGTATGCAATCATTAAAACAACGGGGTGAAAAGAGTGCTTTAGTGGGTGGACCCTTGATTACGAAAAAGTGCACGAAAATTCAAAAGTAACGGGTAAAAAAATGCTTACATGTCCAATCCGGGCAATGGTTCACTCGAATCTAAGGACAAAAAACGTGCATAATGTTAGATTCCTGAGAGCGCCGAGCTAGAGAAGCTCAGTGCGGGAAACGTAGCGAGAAGAGCTCTCGACTTAATTGAAATTATCTGGCCGTTGCCGATTTAGTGAAGCTGATGATGCAGCGACTCGCGTAGCTTGGTCGGGGACACGTTTTTGACGCCATGTAAACAAACGGGGGAAGCGGAAGTGACGAAAACGGCACTGTCGTAAAAATAAACAATGGACTCGAAAAAAGTGATCGACTGCTGTGTCGGCCATGTTGGGTGTATGAAGGTATTGACATCTTATGAAGAGCATATATTGATGTGTGTGTAAACCAAAATAAACATGCTATGCCACAAAAGGTCCATAGTGTCACAAATGCCACGAATTTTAATCATGAATGTTAGTCAAGAATTTTAATCATAAAAAACAACTTAGCTCAATGCGGTCATTGAGACCAAAAGGTTTCTGTGACTGCAAACGATAGATCCATGCCAATTCACGTTGTAGGAGGGTTCTGTTGTTGTCCCTTCCCTCCTTCTTTTCAATGATCTCCAGGACCATAAATTTCAGTTGCGCCACATTATGTTGATGCTCAGTGAAATGTGTCGCTATGCTAGATTTTACATTTTTTGTCCGTATATTTGATTTATGTTCGTTAAGACGAACCTTGATTTTCCTTTCTGTCTTTCCGATGTAGATCTTCCCGCAAGGACATTTTAGAAGATAAATTAAATTGCTGGAATCGCAGGTGGCGTTAACGTTTACTTTGATGTTATTGCCCTTCATTGGGTGACTTATTGCATTGCCTTTTATCACATTGTTACAGCTGTTGCAATTCAAGCATGCTTGGGTACCTTTGTATGAAACTTGTTGCGGTGGTTCCTTAGATACAATCTCTCTGAGGTTGTCAGCTCGTGTGTAAGCAAATATAGGCGGTTGTTTGAATAAATCCTTAAAATCAGGTTCTGATGACAAGATTCGCCAATGATTTAAGATTATTTTCTTGTATCTTCCACTGAGAGTTGAATACTTGGACACTAACACCATACGTGTGTCTTCTGTTTTCTCTACTCTGCTGAGTGCTTTCTCCCTTGTAATACCTGATGGTCTGTTGGCTGCTTCCATGACTATGTTTTGTGGATATCCCCTTTCTAGGAACATTGTGCTCATTTCTTTCATGCGTTGAGCGCATGTCTCTGGTTTGGAGGTAATGCGTCTAACCCGTAACATCTGGCTGTAAGGTAGATGGCGCTTCAAGGAATGCTGGTGGAAGCTTGAATGATGAAGGGTATTGTTGCGATCAGTCTCTTTCCTGATTAGGTCGGTCTCTAGTCCTGTGTTTGTGCGTTTGATTGAAACATCCAGAAAGGTTATCATGTTTTCGCTCAGTTGCCATGTGAGTTGTATTCTGTTATCTTTTTTGTTCAGTTCATCTAGAGCTGCGACTAGGCTTTCTCTCGTGTCTTTCCAGATGAAAAATAAATTGTCGATGTATCTCACATACATCTTTAGGTTGTTCATCCAGTCGGGGTTGCCATAAATGTTTATGGACTCAAATTCTGACATGTAAATATTCGCATACGTTGGCGCTGCGCCGTTGCCCATGGACATGCCGGACAATTGTTGGTACCATCGATTATCATGCACAAAGTAACTATGATATAATGTAAAGATCATCAGTTCCATGAGGAACACTTGCATTGATTCAGAAATATCACTGTTCAAAATTGCCTTCTCAATGGCATCAATGCCTCCACCATGTGGGATGGACGTATACAGGCTTTTGACATCCGCGGTGCATAGAATTAAACTTTCATCCTCTTTGATAGTTAAGTTTGACAGTGTTATTAAAAATTCCGTCGTGTCTTTGACATAACTCCTTAGGTTTTTGACAAGGGGTTGGAGATAACGGTCCAAACATTTTCCTACTGGCTCATGAAGGGAGCCCCTGGTTGAGACTATTGGTCGAAATGGGGGGTCCATTAGGTTTTTATGGATTTTAGGTAACGTTGTTATCGTTGGCCTTTTAGGATGTTCAACTATTAAATATTTCCTTGTTCGGTCGTCAATAATCTCCCGTTCAGCGGCTTTTGAAACAATGTCCATTAAAACCGTTTTATATTCATTGGTAGGGTTTATCTCAAGTGCCTTGTAGGTGTTTGGATCTGAAATGTGTTCCATTATTTTCATCTGGTACATACTATTGTTGACAATTACAAGTACACCACCTTTATCCGCTTTGATGCATTTTATTTCTTGGTTTGCTGCTATTTTCTTTAAGGTATCCTTGTCTTTCTGAGTGATGTTGTTGAATTTATTTTTTTGAAAATTGATTTTGTTGAGGGCTTGTTTGACTAAACTCTCAAATGTATCTATGCTTTTATGGCTGCTGGGCGGCATGTAAGAGCTAAACGGGCGAAGGCCACGTAATAGGTCTGGTTTTTTCTCAGTTGCAGGAGGAAGTACGTTCTCAAAAAAATGTCGTAACCAGAGTTTCCGTGTCAGTTTAAATGTGCTAGTCTCTAATTCCAAAAGATTGGTTGAGGTTGTTGGGATGAAAGACGTGCCTTTTTGTAGAAGTTTAATTTCATGTGAGGATAGCCGTGTATCTGATATATTTATGACTAGCGATTCCCTTTCTTTTTGTTGTCCTTCTTCGTGCTTCTCGTCAATGGAGCCTCTTTTTCCTTTTCCTTTTTCCCTCCTGGGTCTTCTGTTGTGCTTGGGCCCTCCTCTAAAAAAGGCCCGATGTGGATGGACTGTCTTCAGTTGGTGGATTGGATCTTTCTCTATTCCTATCACTTCCCTTGTATTCAGTTCGAACGTTGTTTTTCTTAGTGAGCGATTGGAAGACTCACTGCCTGATGACGATGTATCCGTTTGTTGGCTGTAAGGTTTGTTCCGACGACGTTGGGCATAAACATCAGCCCAAGTATAAACCTCATCAAGCTTGTAATCAAGCGTGTCACGCTTGAACTTTCGTATCTTTCTCTCGTTGACTTCCTTTGTGTGCTTGTCTAGTTGAAGGTTGGTGTCCTCTAGTATTTTCTTTAGTTCCTCAGAAGTAGTAAATCCTTTTAATTCTTTTTCGATGTCATCAATTTCTTTTGTTAGATCATTAAGGATGTTTGATAATTCTTCCACTATCAACAAAATTAAGTCGAGGCTGCATTTGTTTAAGATTGCATTCCACTTATCTTGGAATTCTTTCGACTTCTTGCAAAGGGAAGGTTTAAGTGCAATCCTGAGTCCACGGGGGATGCGCATTGCTTTATGGTACTTTATTAATGTGTTGGCATGGAGTTTCTGGTTGATCCTTCGCTTTGATAGATACAATAGTTGCTTGACACACTGTTCCCTTGTGCGGCTGGGGGTGTCTTGTGTTAGATCTTCATTGATAGGGGCATAAATTAGTGTTGTTTCATCATCTCCATATGCTAAGATGCTCGCTCTAGCATCAGTGGTTTTCGTGATCTCCTCATATTGCATTCTTGCTTTGATTTGCGTGCTACCAGCCTTGAGGGCGGTAAATGCTAAATTATGAAACAGAAAGGCGTGGTGCACAACGCGTGTAAAAATAAAATTGTAACCTTCTTTGTTTGGTTTTAAAGCAGTTTCTCAATAAGTTTTTAGGTGCTCCAATAGGTGGTGTAACCGGCCATTTACACTGAATTAAATAGCTTCATGTGCGAACATTAACATATGGACGCATCCCTATTTGTGGGCACTCTCTTCAGGTTCGTTCAAAAATGACAGACTCCTCTTTGATTTGTCATTAGTTTCTTAATTGCTTTTAATGTTCATTCCACTCTTAATTTCTCATTTTCAAATTGCATTATCAAATCATTTTCAAATTATTTTTGATTGTATCGCTCAATTGCTCCGATGCATTTCGGGCAAATGTGCCCTTTCTCCAGGAGCTCTGAAATGATTAAACACGAATACACACTTACAATCATAGCTCATAATACTCAGTCTTCAATAAATCATGATATAAACATCCTGCTCTTCAAATCATCATAGCATGCTTGACCCGGTGTATGCAATCATTAAAACAACGGGGTGAAAAGAGTGCTTTAGTGGGTGGACCCTTGATTACGAAAAAGTGCACGAAAATTCAAAAGTAACGGGTAAAAAAATGCTTACATGTCCAATCCGGGCAATGGTTCACTCGAATCTAAGGACAAAAAACGTGCATAATGTTAGATTCCTGAGAGCGCCGAGCTAGAGAAGCTCAGTGCGGGAAACGTAGCGAGAAGAGCTCTCGACTTAATTGAAATTATCTGGCCGTTGCCGATTTAGTGAAGCTGATGATGCAGCGACTCGCGTAGCTTGGTCGGGGACACGTTTTTGACGCCATGTAAACAAACGGGGGAAGCGGAAGTGACGAAAACGGCACTGTCGTAAAAATAAACAATGGACTCGAAAAAAGTGATCGACTGCTGTGTCGGCCATGTTGGGTGTATGAAGGTATTGACATCTTATGAAGAGCATATATTGATGTGTGTGTAAACCAAAATAAACATGCTATGCCACAAAAGGTCCATAGTGTCACAAATGCCACGAATTTTAATCATGAATGTTAGTCAAGAATTTTAATCATAAAAAACAACTTAGCTCAATGCGGTCATTGAGACCAAAAGGTTTCTGTGACTGCAAACGATAGATCCATGCCAATTCACGTTGTAGGAGGGTTCTGTTGTTGTCCCTTCCCTCCTTCTTTTCAATGATCTCCAGGACCATAAATTTCAGTTGCGCCACATTATGTTGATGCTCAGTGAAATGTGTCGCTATGCTAGATTTTACATTTTTTGTCCGTATATTTGATTTATGTTCGTTAAGACGAACCTTGATTTTCCTTTCTGTCTTTCCGATGTAGATCTTCCCGCAAGGACATTTTAGAAGATAAATTAAATTGCTGGAATCGCAGGTGGCGTTAACGTTTACTTTGATGTTATTGCCCTTCATTGGGTGACTTATTGCATTGCCTTTTATCACATTGTTACAGCTGTTGCAATTCAAGCATGCTTGGGTACCTTTGTATGAAACTTGTTGCGGTGGTTCCTTAGATACAATCTCTCTGAGGTTGTCAGCTCGTGTGTAAGCAAATATAGGCGGTTGTTTGAATAAATCCTTAAAATCAGGTTCTGATGACAAGATTCGCCAATGATTTAAGATTATTTTCTTGTATCTTCCACTGAGAGTTGAATACTTGGACACTAACACCATACGTGTGTCTTCTGTTTTCTCTACTCTGCTGAGTGCTTTCTCCCTTGTAATACCTGATGCTCTGTTGGCTGCTTCCATGACTATGTTTTGTGGATATCCCCTTTCTAGGAACCTTGTGCTCATTTCTTTCATGCGTTGAGCGCATGTCTCTGGGTTGGAGGTAATGCGTCTAACCCGTAACATCTGGCTGTAAGGTAGATGGCGCTTCAAGGAATGCTGGTGGAAGCTTGAATGATGGAGGGTATTGTTGCGATCAGTCTCTTTCCTGAATAGGTCGGTCTCTAGTCCTGTGTTTGTGCGTTTGATTGAAACATCCAGAAAGGTTATCATGTTTTCGCTCAGTTGCCATGTGAGTTGTATTCTGTTATCTTTTTTGTTCAGTTCATCTAGAGCCGCGACTAGGCTTTCTCTCGTGTCTTTCCAGATGAAAAATAAATCGTCGATGTATCTCACATACATCTTTAGGTTGTTCATCCAGTCGGGGTTGCCATAAATGTTTATGGACTCAAATTCTGACATGTAAATATTCGCATACGTTGGCGCTGCGCAGTTGCCCATGGACATGCCGGACAATTGTTGGTACCATCGATTATCATGCACAAAGTAAGTATGATATAATGTAAATATCATCAGTTCCATGAGGAACACTTGCATTGATTCAGAAATATCACTGTTAAAAATTGCCTTCTCAATGGCATCAATGCCTCCACCAGGTGGGATGGATGTATACAGGCTTTTGACATCTGCGGTGCATAGAATTAAACTTTCATCCTCTTTGATAGTTAAGTTTGACAGTTTTATTAAAAATTCCGTCGTGTCTTTGACATAACTCCCTAGGTTTTTGACAAGGGGTTGGAGATAACGGTCCAAACATTTTCCTACTGGCTCATGAAGGGAGCCCCTGGTTGAGACTATTGGTCGAAATGGGGGGTCCATTAGGTTTTTATGGATTTTAGGTAACATTGTTATCGTTGGGCTTTTAGGATGTTCAACTATTAAATATTTCCTTGTTCGGTCGTCAATAATCTCCCGTTCAGCGGCTTTTGAAACAGTGTCCATTAAAACCGTTTTATATTCATTGGTAGGGTTTATCTCAAGTGCCTTGTAGGTGTTTGGATCTGAAATGTGTTCCATTATTTTCATCTGGTAGATACTATTGTTGACAATTACAAGTGCTCCACCTTTATCCGCTTTGATGCATTTTATTTCTTGGTTTGCTGCTATTTTCTTTATGGTATCCTTGTCTTTCTGAGTGATGTTGTTGAATTTATTTTTTTGAAAATTGATTTTGTTGAGGTCTTGTTTGACTAAACTCTCAAATGTATCTATGCTTTTATGGCTGCTGGGCGGCATGTAAGAGCTAAACGGGCGAAAGCCACGTAATAGGTCTGGTTTTTTCTCAGTTGCAGGCAGAAGTACGTTCTCAAAAAAATGTCGTAACCGGAGTTTCCGTGTCAGTTTAAATGTGCTAGTCTCTAATTCCAAAAGAATAACCAAGAAATAAAATGCATCAAAGCGGATAAAGGTGGTGCACTTGTAATTGTCAACAATAGTATGTACCAGATGAAAATAATGGAACACATTTCAGATCCAAACACCTACAAGGCACTTGAGATAAACCCTACCAATGAATATAAAACGGTTTTAATGGACATTGTTTCAAAAGCCGCTGAACGGGAGATTATTGACGACCGAACAAGGAAATATTTAATAGTTGAACATCCTAAAAGCCCAACGATAACAATGTTACCTAAAATCCATAAAAACCTAATGGACCCCCATTTCGACCAATAGTCTCAACCAGGGGCTCCCTTCATGAGCCAGTAGGAACATTTTTGGACCATTATCTCCAACCCCTTGTCAAAAACCTAAGGAGTTATGTCAAAGACACGACGGAATTTTTAATAAAACTGTCAAACTTAACTATCAAAGAGGATGAAAGTTTAATTCTATGCACCGCGGATGTCAAAAGCCTGTATACGTCCATCCCACATGGTGGAGGCATTGATGCCATTGAGAAGGCAATTTTGAACAGTGATATTTCTGAATCAATGCAAGTGTTCCTCATGGAACTGATGATATTTACATTATATCATAGTTACTTTGTACATGATAATCGATGGTACCAACAATTGTCCGGCATGTCCATGGGCAACTGCGCAGCGCCAACGTATGCGAATATTTACATGTCAGAATTTGAGGCCATAAACATTTATGGCAACCCCGACTGGATGAACAACCTAAAGATGTATGTGAGATACATCGACGATTTATTTTTCATCTGGAAAGACACGAGAGAAAGCCTAGTCGCGGCTCTAGATGAACTGAACGAAAAAGATAACAGAATACAACTCACATGGCAACTGAGCGAAAACATGATAACCTTTCTGGATGTTTCAATCAAACACACAAACACAGGACTAGAGACCGACCTATTCAGGAAAGAGACTGATCGCAACAATACCCTTCATCATTCAAGCTTCCACCAGCATTCCTTGAAGCGCCATCTACCTTACAGCCAGATGTTACGGGTTAGACGCATTACCTCCAACCCAGAGACATGCGCTCAACGCATGAAAGAAATGAGCACAAGGTTCCTAGAAAGGGGATATCCACAAAACATAGTCATGGAAGCAGCCAACAGAGCATCAGGTATTACAAGGGAGAAAGCACTCAGCAGAGTAGAGAAAACAGAAGACACACGTATGGTGTTAGTGTCCAAGTATTCAACTCTCAGTGGAAGATACAAGAAAATAATCTTAAATCACTGGCGAATCTTGTCATCAGAACCTGATTTTATGGATTTATTCAAACAACCGCCTATATTTGCTTACACACGAGCTGACAACCTCAGAGAGATTGTATCTAAGGAACCACCGCAACAAGTTTCATACAAAGGTACCCAAGCATGCTTGAATTGCAACAGCTGTAACAATGTGATAAAAGGCAATGCAATAAGTCACCCAATAAAGGGCAATAACATCAAAGTAAACGTTAACGCCACCTGCGATTCCAGCAATTTAATTTACCTTCTAAAATGTCCTTGCGGGAAGATCTACATCGGAAAGACAGAAAGGAAAATCAAGGTTCGTCTTAACGAACATAAATCAAATATACGGACAAAAAATGTAAAATCTAGCATAGCGACACATTTCACTGAGCATCAACATAATGTGGCGCAACTGAAATTTATGGTCCTGGAGATCATTGAAAAGAAGGAGGGAAGGGACAACAACAGAACCCTCCTACAACGTGAATTGGCATGGATCTATCGTTTGCAGTCACAGAAACCTTTTGGTCTCAATGACCGCATTGAACTAAGTTGTTTTTTATGATTAAAATTCTTGACTAACATTCATGATTAAAATTCGTGGCATTTGTGACACTATGGACCTTTTGTGGCATAGCATGTTTATTTTGGTTTACACACACATCAATATATGCTCTTCATAAGATGTCAATACCTTCATACACCCAACATGGCCGACACAGCAGTCGATCACTTTTTTCGAGTCCATCGTTTATTTTTACGACAGTGCCGTTTTCGTCACTTCCGCTTCCCCCGTTTGTTTACATGGCGTCAAAAACTTGTCCCCGACCAAGCTACGTGAATCGCTGCATCATCAGCTTCACTAAATCGGCAACGGCCAGATAATTTCAAGTAAGTCGAAAGCTCTTCTCGCTACGTTTCCCGCACTGAGCTTCTCTAGCTCAGCGCTCTCAGGAATCTAACATTATGCACGTTTTTTGTCCTTAGATTCGAGTGAACCATTGCCCGGATTGGACATGTAAGCATTTTTTTACCCGTTACTTTTGAATTTTCGTGCACTTTTTCGTAATCAAGGTTCCACCCACTAAAGCTCTCTTTTCACCCCGTTGTTTTAATGATTGCATACACCGGGTCAAGCATGCTATGATGATTTGAAGAGCAGGATGTTTATATCATGATTTATTGAAGACTGAGTATTATGAGTTATGATTGTAAGTGTGTATTCGTGTTTAATCATTTCAGAGCTCCTGGAGAAAGGGCACATTTGCCCGAAATGCATCGGAGCAATTGAGCGATACAATCAAAAATAATTTGAAAATGATTTGATAATGCAATTTGAAAATGAGAAATTAAGAGTGGAATGAACATTAAAAGCAATTAAGAAACTAATGACAAATCAAAGAGGAGTCTGTCATTTTTGAACGAACCTGAAGAGAGTGCCCACAAATAGGGATGCGTCCATATGTTAATGTTCGCACATGAAGCTATTTAATTCGGTGTAAATGGCCGGTTACACCACCTATTGTAGCACCTAAAAACTAATTGAGAAACTGCTTTAAAACCAAACAAAGAAGGTAAAAATGTTATTTTTACACGCGTTGTGCACCACGCCTTTCTGTTTCACAATTTAGGATAATAACACTTAAGGTAGCAGTATTCCTCTCAATGGAGTATCCCATTGTCTTTCCATGTGTTAAGCATACTCCATATTTTCACTATGCTTTCATTATATTCTTGCATGATTGCAACCAGATAAAATCTAGTATTGCACAGTTGTCTTTCTGCCTCCTCTCTGTACATTTTTCTGTCCCAATGTACAATATTGCCTCCTTTAGCTGCAGGTCGTAAAACTAGATTCTCATTGTCAGCTAGACTTTGAAAAATGTCCTGTTGGTTTCTTGAAAAGTTTGAGGATGTGTTTGTTTTCCCTTTCTTCTTGCGCAATTGCAAGAGATCTCTAGTTACCGTATCTCGGAAAGCATTGATGTTATCATGTGGCATACTGGGGTAGAAGATAGATTTAGGTTTGAATTTAGTTGTTGCTGGCCGGTCGGTGATGATGTCACAGTTAGTTTCTAAGGGACCTAAACCTGTTTCTACATAATGATCTTGCATTGCTTGTGAGGTGTCCATACCTCTCACACTGAGGATGTTATTTTCTTCTCTATTTTCATTGTCACTGGATTCTATGCTGTGAGTGCTATATTCTTAGTCAGGTGGTCTTAGTCCTCTGAACCTGTGCCATTTTTTAAGTTTTCGTTTCCTTGCATATTTGTACATGTCTATTCTATTTCCTGGATAGTTTCCGGATAGTTAAAGTTACTGGAAAGGCATAAAGGGCAGAAAGACAAGCCTAGGCAGAGTGTTTTCTTCCTTAGCATAGATAGAGGTCGGGAGGATATATATATATATATATATATACTTATATATATATATATATACCATGTGATCAAGGGTCTACGGAGTTGAAATGCGTAATGGCTGGCTTACCTTAAGAAAATAAAAAGAATTGAATGTGCAGAGATGTGGTCCGTGCTCCTTTCTTCTAGATATTGAAGTGCCAAAGCAGCAGCAGCGGCAGCGGAGTTTTCTATGATAATAATCCACATTTGTAAAGCGTACATTCACCCGTAAGGGTCTCTAGAGGCTGGGGCCGTCGGAAGATGAAGCAAGCTTTTGCCCAGAGTCACATGGTACTGGGCTAATCTGCCGCCGGTGCTGGGGATCGAACCGTGATCCCCAGATTCCGGAGTCAGTCGCCCTAGCCGCGGTGCCACGGTGTATATATCTTCTGATATATGCACTTGCCCCCGTTATTTGGACTCCCTGGTTTTGGAGGTTGTTGCGGTTGGGGACTTGAGGGGGCTTGTTTTTCATGCAGTGAGCAGCTTTTAACAGAATATATATCCTCCAAACAAAGCTCCTGCCGGACTCGGTGAGACCCGTGGAAAGTGGCGTGCACGCCGGTGGAGCAACCGGCAATCCAATATTTTGCATAAATCAAAAGTTAAGCGTGCTCTCAGGAAAGACCAGACAACACAATCATCAGAGTGTCTGTTGTTTAATCCACAACGCGTTTCACCTTGAAAGAGGCTTGATCATGTGAAAAGGTCAGCAAATGCAGTGCAGCGTAAATAGTGTGTAGAACATAAACATCAAAATAGGACTCTCGTGGTCATGACAATTGCCATGTTGGAATGGTACATATTGCTGTGAATACATTGGAAATGCAGCCAACAAAAACGAATTATTTAAATAAAGTATGTTGAAATTTACATGACTCATAAACAGCTAATAATGCACATGCTAAACAACTGTACAAATATTGCGGTAAAAAGTTACTTACTGGTCAACAATGCATACATATATACAACTACAATTACTCGAGTAAGAAATTAAGATTTGAAAAATTCACAAATCTCACTTGATTCAGTGTCTTATAGAACGCAAGTGCCCCGTGCGGTGTATTGCGGGTGCTCTCCAAGAGTGTTGCTCAACTTAGACTGCGTAATGAAAATCATATGTTTCACGCGGGTTGCGTGAGTCACGGACAGTCTCTGTTGTCAATAAAGTTATATTGACAGAAACGAAAGTCTCCTCAGTATCTAGCTGACACATAGCGTAAGTCAAAATGGACACAATAATTGTATAGAACCGTGTACTAGGACAGTTAACAACAATGTAAAGTGAAACTCACAAATAAAAAATAAAAACGTACTAATGAAACAAACCCCTAGTCATGGCAAGTGCCGGAGACGTGTCCACGTTTACAATGCTCCACAATTGGAACGGTGTCAAGGCATACAGCCAACGACCACTTCCTGCTGTATTGGCAAGTGCCCGTATGCATCTAAGTGAGACCGTGTAGTGTACAGAGTAATATAATATAAAGCAGGAAAAGGAGGGCTAATGAAGTTCGTACACACGACCACTTCCTGCTGTATTGGCAAGTGCCCATATACATCTAAGAGCGTGTAATGTACAGAGAAATATAAAATATAGGGCAAGAAAGAGGAAGGCTAGTGAGGTTGGTGCACACGAATCGCAAAATGTACCTTCACACACACTCCAAGGGAAAAAAGGAAGCAGTCCTATTGACACGTTCAATGCATCACCATGTTCACACTCAAAGTTAGCTGTGCTGGCAAAACAGGTTGCGTCGCAGTGCTCATGAAAAAACAGCAAAGAGAAAAAGGGTAGGAAGCCCGTGTGAAGTGAGTGCTGGTGACCTGGGCCCCTTCCTTTCCTCCTTTTGCTGACCTTTTCACGTAATCAAGGCTCTTTCGAGGTGAAACGCGTTGTGGATTAAACAACAGACACTCTGATGATTGTGTTGTCTGGTCTTTCCTGAGAGCACGCTTGACTTTTGATTTATATATATATATATATATATATATATATATATATATATATATATATATATATATTCACTGAAAAAAACATAGGTTTCACACATGTTATAGTTAGCTGGACATTTCACTCATACAAAACCATTGAAATCCCCCCGTTATAGTTAGTTCAGCTAACTATAACTGCGTGCCCACAATGCACTGCTGATGACGTCACATATTACATCACTCATGACATGGTCAGTGACATCACTCATGACATCACTGATGACATCTCAAATGACATCACTGATGACATCGCTGATGACATCATCCAGTGAATGTGTGTCTTCTGAAAAATAAATATTTTTATATATGTATATCTAAAGGTCGATGGAAGAATAAATGGGTAAATAAGTGTCTAAATGGATGTTTTTTTTTGTAAAATTGATTGTATAACTGACTTATTAATTGTATCTTAGTGAATACATGTATTAACGAGTAATGTTAAAATATTTATATATCTGTGTCAGTGTCTCACTTTGTCTATAAGTGGCTAAGGGTTCGTGAGTAGCTACATGAGTGTGTATATGGGTTATTAGTTTGTTTTTTGAGTATCAGTATGAGTGTCTGTATGGTTCGGTGGGGGATATTACTTAGCATATAGATGCATGAATGAGTTGTGTGTTAGTGAGTGAATGACTGTCTCAATAGTATCTTTATGTGTAACTACATATGCTTTAATCTAGTATATGTGAGTATTGATGTATATAAGTGATTATATGTGAGAGTGAGACATCGAGTTCCTGTATAAATAAGTGTGCGTTTCTATAAGTGATTGTTTAAGAGAATACGCATGTGTACGTTTCTGTAACAGTAAGTGTAGTGGTGTGTGTATAGCTGTATATGCAAAAACATGGATGTTTATTTGCATGTGTGAGTATGTGTGTGAGTAACTCTATGGATGAGTGTCGGTGTGTAACATGATGTATAGGTGTATGAGTACATATGATGAGTGAGTACATGTATGAGTGACTATATAGAACTGTTGGTGAATGAGTGGATGTGTATGTAGATTTTGGAATTACAGAATAGGTTGTTCTAACTGGAATTGATATCACCATTTTAAAAAAAATTGTAGTTTCTATTTTTGAATGTGTGTATAAAGGGTTATATTACGCTGAGAGGAGGTCTGCCACTCTTTCACAAGGATGATGTCATCAGTGATGTCATTTGAGATGTCATCAGTGATGTCATGAGTGATGTCACTGACCATGTCATGAGTGATGTAATATGTGACGTCATCAGCAGTGCATTGCGGGTGCGCGAGTTATAGTTAGCTGAACTAACTATAACGGGGGAATTTCAATGGTTTTGTATGAGTGAAATGTCCAGCTAACTATAACATGTGTGAAACCTATGCTTTTTTCAGTGAATCTCTAAGGTTTTTTAAATGCTAATTACTAACTATAACAAGGCTGAAACCCATGGTTTTTTCAGTGAATTGTAAGGTTTTCTAAATGCTAATTCCTAACTATAACAAGGCTGAAACCTATGTTTTTTTCACTGAATTTCAAAGATTTTTTAAATGATAAATTTTAAATGTATTAATTATTATATTTCTTTCTTTTTATACTAATTTCTTACATTTTTATTATACATATTTATATATTTTTATTTTATAAATTATATTTCATATTCTTAATGTAAAATAATAAAACTAAATTCTTTTTTTTAATTAATAAAAAGAAATTCAATATATTAAAATTAAATTCTAAATAAAAAAATTTTTGGGGGGGTAATCGCACCGTACGCGTATGGTAAGTCGCACAATACGTTTTCCTGTAAACCGTCCTCTGCGCGTATCAGCGCATACGTTACGCATACGCTTTGATGTTGCGCGTTGCATCTACGCTTTCGTGTGACGTCATGTACGGCGCTCCGTACGCGTACGCCGCGAAAGTTTTTTTTTACTTTTAATAAGCGTATATTACTTTTAAAAGCAATTACGCAAATCGCGGCGGTACGTCGTACGTACTCGCACCATGAGAGCACCGTAAACGCAACGTAAGAGCTCCTTCAGCGCAACGTGAGCGTACCAAAGCCATGTGATTTCAAAAGAAGAGATTTGATTGGTTCATAATACTTTCTATTCCAACTGTTGAAAGACTTCTCCCATTTTAAACATTCTTCTTTGACTTTCTCAGGAGAAGGATATCTTCTGTGGAGCTAGAGTCTGAAAATACCTGCACCATGTCTCAATTCTTGGAATCATCTTCTGAGCACGCTTCTGAGGAAGGATTTGTTCCTGAGCAGCCTCCACCAAAAAGAAAAGAGGCTATTATTTGGAAATTTTTCACCTTCGCTGAAGGTGAAAAAAGTGTAAATGCCCCTTAGGTCACATGCAAAGTATGTGATACTACTTAGTCCAGGGGTGACCCCCGAAAGAAATATTAATTTGGGACTGCGAGCATGGTGCGCCATGTAAAGAATTTACATCCCAATAATTGGGCTAGAGCAGAAACCCGAAGATTGGAGGAGGAGCAGGGCTCTGCTATTCCAAGCACATCAAGTACACCACCGCCACCACCACCGAACACTATGTTTCCAAACATCCAACCTGAATTTCGAGACCTTACAATTCGTTGTAGTTTTTGCAGCAAACTTTTAGCCTATGGAGAACAATCCATAGAATTGATTCTTCGCAAGAAGAGGAACCACAACTGTTCCTGGTCCACAGTTTTTTTGGTTTAAAAAGTTCCATTTTTCTGGTTTAAAAAAACAAAAAAACAGAAAAAAACTTTTTGAAAAAATAGAAAGAAAATACAAAACTAAAAAGACAAAAAAACTGTTCTTTTCAGAACTACCTCCACTGGTCAAAAAAGAACTATATTTCTATTTTAGTGTGTAAAAGTTTGTCAAAATGAATGTGTAGTTCATAAATGAATGAATGAATACATTAGTAGTGTATGGTGAATGTGAAAGTGTAGAACTATAAGGAAGTGCTACAGCATAAATCTGTAAGGTGTTTACCTATATTATACTTTAGTACCTCCGAAGCACTTAAATGTAACATATGCATGTAAATATGTTACAAGTCTATGCTTCAATTTGCACTGCTGGTGAAACTGCCTGGGTGAATTGGTATGTGTTAGGGGCGGATTTACAACCCCCTTGTGCCTCTTTTACACAGCCATTGCGTCACCTTTGTGATGCAGCGGTGGTGCAAAAGATGTGCCATGGTGTGTAGTATTTACAATGAGATGCATATGCAAGGTGCATCACATTGTAAAGCCCTGCACCAGAAGGAGGCTTTCCTGTGCAGGGAGAGGGTTTTCTGACACAGGAACACCTCCTAAAAGAGAGTAAGGGAAATCTATAAGATTTCATTCAGTCACTTTTGGGCTTATGCTGCATCAAAACCCTGCACCTGCTTAAAGCAGGTGTAAGGATTGATACAGCATTATGAGCATAAGGCAAAAGAGCATTGCTGGAGCTACATTGTGCTTCCTGCGCAAGTCAAGCAATGTGCCATCTTCACAGCACAGATACATCACATATCTGTGCTGTTTTTGCCCCATAGTGCACCACATTGTAAATACAGTGCATCCATAGTGGTGATTTCACAGTGCACAATAACTAGCATATCTTTGGGAATTTACCACTTATTGTACATCTACTGACTACTGTGTTAATGTAGTGAATGCCTTACTACACAATGCTCAATGAGTCACTATACAAGTATACCAAGATTGACAGAGTGTTTGATGGAAGTGGAAGGATAGAGACTGCGGAATTCAAACATATAAAAGGCAAATTTGCAGGTGCATAGAACAGTGTGTGCATAGTCTATAGGGGTTTGAAGTACTCCCTGCCCTAAGGCCCACTTTGCACTATGAGTACTTGGCTACTGACATAGCACCTCATTTATGAGATTTTGCCGTAGGGAAGCACAGCAGGCCTTCCTGCTGCACTTCCCTAAGTCAAATGAAAAAGAGAGGAATGCGCCGTATCTATAAGATACTGCACATTCCTCTCCTTTTCCTCTGCACCGGCACACAATGGTGTACCTGCGCCAACGCAGGCACCTTTGCACAATAGTGCAAGGGTGCCTGTGTAGCGAGGATGATTATTTTTGTACAGCAAGGGAAACCTTTCTGTAAAAAATAATCACAAGAGACTTTTCCTTTTTCTACGTGTGCTGTAGAATGCAGCACACATAGAAAAAGGAGAAACAAATAGAAATAAAACTAATTTTCCTTGATGTACCTTCCATACGCCTCCCCTGGGAGGCATAAGCTTTTGCCACTGCCTCAGATTTACAATTTCCCGTAAATCTGGGGCAGTGTCAAAAAGCTATAGGTGTTGCTGGGAACGCTCCCAGCAACACCCATTGCATGCCCCTTTAATGCAGAACACTATGTTAAAGAGGGTGATATTTATCATGCAGCAGTACACCAAAATAATTGGCTTATTTGTGCCTGATAAATATCACTCAGACAGCTGTGCCACGGAACATCACAAAAAGTGACGTACCGATGGCGCAAGTGGCCTCATGAAACAGTAGAGTGAGAGTGATTACTGAAAGTCTAATGATACAGACTGGGGAATTCAATGTATAACGGACTACTTTGTAGGTACATAGAAGACTGCATGCATAGACTATACAGGGTTAAAGCAGTCCATGGCGTAAGGCAAAGCTTTCCAAACTGTGTGTCCCAACACAGTACTGTGTCGCCTGCAAATGGTGGGTGTGTCGCAGGCACTTAGCACATAACTGCTGCTAATTAAGAGGCATTCTTTGACACTATGGTCTTTTAAACACCTGTGAAGTGCAGCAGTCCTGACAGCTCTCATCTCCAGGCTAGAGGAGGGTAAATGCCGCCTGCCTATCAGCTACAAAAAAAGCACAGTAAAGGCTTTCAGTGTTAATCGGGGCTCTGGAATTCCTTTTGTGGAAATTCCTTTGGTGTCTCGAACTTGCAGAACAAAGCTTTAACCTTGGCCTTGGCTGCCTGCGAACAGCGAAGCCAGGGAAGCCTCCTGCAGAGAAACTGGATGTACAGTATGCATACCGAGTTAAACATGTGTGTGCATGCATTCATAGTTTATCTTCACTTTTGGTGCACGCCAGAACCATTTTAAAGACTTCCATGGCTGTTCTCTGAAAATTCAAGGCACGTTCTCTCTGCTTGCTCTCTCATTTATTGATGGTAGAATGTTCATGATGTGTTGTAAGCTAAAATTGTGAACAATTTAACAAGAGTAAACCCTATTGAAGAAGTGGGCTGCGTGTGGATCAAGGCTTGGCTTTTCTTGTGTTAGTGGTGTCTACACGGCAGACATCTGCTCCTGCAAAGGGCTCCAGTAAACCCCTTTCAGGGTAGAAACCAGTATGAAACTCAACTTCAGTTGGGTGTAAGGGAGGGTTTCTTGCTGGGGGAAAATTGCAATACGTGCTGGCTTCCCCCTCTGCGGGCTTGTACTGACAGAGAGAGAGGGAGACAGAGAGAGTGAGTGAGACAGACAGAGAGAGAAGAAGAGAGAAGTAGAGAGCAAGCGAGAAGAAGGTAGACAGGGAGAGGGAGGGAGGGAGACAGAATGAGACAGAGAAACAGGGAGGGAGAGAAAGAGAGAGAGAGAGAGAGAGGGAGGGAGACAGAGATAGAGACAGGGACAGACAGATCGAGGCAGAGACAGGGACAGGGGCAGAGAGATACAGGCAGAGACAGACAGAGACAGAGAGACGGAGAGGGAGATAGAGGGAGGAAGACAGGGACAGACAGAGACGTTGATAGAGGGTGACAGACAGAGGTAACGAGACAGACAGAGGGAGGGAGACAGACAGAGAGGGAAAGCGTGTGAGACAAACAGAAAGGGAGAGTGAGGGAGACAGAGGGAGCGAGTCTGTGATAGACAGTTGGAGGTATGAGCGTGACTGAGGGATGGACACAGACAGAGGGAGACCATTTTCCAACTTTAATTTCAAAATGTTCTAACCGAGGGACAAAACATCCCCCCCCCTCCCGTACTCCCTTCGGCGATTCGGGCTCGCTCGCTACACTATCTTACTATGTCACAAAATTATACATCTCCAAAAAGTGTGTCACCAACATGAAAGGTTTAGAAAGCTGTGCCCTAAGGTCTACTTTCCTCCATGAATATTTGGATACTGACTGGATAATTACAGCTCTCCAAGGAGAATGCCTGACTGAATTTAAAATAGGTTCATTTTTAGCACAGTGCATAGATGAGAACATTCTGCTGAATAGCTCAATACAATACGGAATCAGCAATCACAGAGACTTTGCTGGAAGTCAAATGATATAGACCTGGAAATAAAATCTATAAAACACAAGTTTGCTAGTGCATAGAAGAGTGCATACATAATCTATAGAGGTTTGAAGCACTCCATGTCCTAAGGCCCACTTTACACCTTCAGTACTTGGATACTACCTGAATGATTACAATTCTGCAAGAAGAATCTCTCAAACCATTTTTAGTTTTAAATCATAAATTTATTCCTGTAACATTTCATAATTTAATAGAGCTTCCAACATGATTTCATCTGAAATTTCATTTTCTTCATTATGAATTTCAAAAGTCATTTCATGTAACTCGATGTCCTCTAATACTTCAATAACATCCTCATCCATTGTTTCATCGAAGAAATCGCAGCTTATATCTGCAGCAATATTTCCATCTTCATTTTCACAATCAATAAAAGGTACATTTAACTCCTCAATAAAAGTGTTAGAAATTTTAGTACTTTCTTCAACATAGTTCTGCTCTTCTTCCATAGTGATTTTTATAAAGGTTGTTGTTCCTTGTAGAAAAACATAAACACTTTATTTTATCGTTTTTCTATTACCTAATACAAAACTAGGTTTATCAACTATTTTTCCCTTTAAAAAATATTTTACAAATACCATTCTCAACTACTTTGTAGGACCATATTAATAAAATTGCTTATATGAATTTTTAGTTATGAAATGTTCTTACATTTTCAAACCAGTCACTCCTTATCACTATAGGAAAAAACTAAAGCTAGTATGATAAAATGCAGTACTAAAAAAAGTACATTGTATCTATTCAGTTTACCAGTTCCAAAGTAGTAGATGTGTTGTAGTTAAATGCAAAGAAAACAGGTACCCTCAGTATATATTTTTCTTATTTTCTTCAAATATGTTTAAAAAATACAAACCATCTTTACATACTTATGTAGTTCATCCACGTTCTCTTACTCCAGCTCTGTAGAAGTACATCTCATGTTTAACAGTTACTTATACTAACCTTCAAAATAATAAATTAAAAAAATTATTATTATAAAATTAGCATCTGTATAAGACAAAAAAATACAGTTCAAATTCATCTTTTACAACACAAAATAATTTGTAAAGCATTTCATTTGCCTTTTTTGCTGTTCTCAGAACATATTGAATTTTACTAGAAACAGTGAGTTCAATAGTACTCATCACATAACAGCGGGCAAAAAAAAGACAATCAAGAAGATTATCTTAAAAAAAATCTCAATAACAATCTAAACAACAGAAATAAAACATATGTTAAATGTTTTTTTCTAAGACCAATTTCTTACATAACTATGAGGTATGTCAAACAATCTTAAAATAACAAAACACTATCAATATTTTTCTTCCATTAAAAATAATGTTACTTACAATTATATGCTTACAGAATTTCCAACAAAAAGTCCTTAATGGTTTCACATACTTTTCCCCATGTCCAAATAGTATGTGTGAAATTCTTAGTTTGAAAGTTGTTCAATAGTAACTCTGAGCATCTGTCTCCCAGCTTTCTGATCCAAAACCACTGACATCATTTGCACTGTCCTCCAGTGCTCATCCCTCAGCCCGACGTTATTCAACATCTCCATGGCCACCCTCACACAAGTAGCCCGCCATCACAACCTCAACATCATCTCCTACGCCGATGACACCAAGCTCATCCTCTTCCTCACCAAGGCACCACATACCACAAAAAACAACGGCCACGACGTAATTAAGGATGTCACCAACTGAATAAGGAGCATTTCTCTAAACCTGAACTCGCACAACATAAAGGTACTCATCCTCAGACCCACCCCCTCAGCTTCAAATGGCTCCTGCTGGCCAACTACACTGTAAACAGTACCAACACATATTGACCATGTACACTACCTACTATTCACCCTCAGCTCCTCCCTCTACATGTGTAAACAAGTCTACAGCATTTCCTCATACTTCTATAACACCCTCCACATGCTCCGCAACATTTACGAGTAGATCCTAACCAAAGGAAGAAGAACAGTAACACAGACCCTCATTAGCAGTAGACTACACTATTACAACACATTCTACACAAAAATTCCAGCCAAACACCTACAACGACTACAACAAATCCAAAACACCTTCACCTGACTGATCTTCAACATCCCCTGCTGCAGCCACATCACTCATAACCTGATACTCCTACACTGCCTCAACATCAACAAGAGAATCACCTTCAAGCTCCTCACCATCACTTACAAAATACTCTACAACACCAAACTAATCTATCTTAACAACAGTAATCCTGAAAGGCCAAATTTTGTTCTTAAAATTTTGGCTTTAAAAATATTAGGTAAGAATTTGGTAACTCTTTAGGCAAACGTTGCTTAAAAACTAATTGACTATCTTTACAATGTATCCAACCTTTTAGACATTTTAGATAAACAGTGTAATGTCCAGATGTTGTACAAGGTCCATTATGAAAAATAATTGCAACAGCTACAAAGGTTCTTCCTGATATTGATTCTTGAGTAGCTACAAAAATTTTAATTAAAGTTTCCAATTTTCTACCATCAGCTCTACAACGCTGCGGCACTAAAATGACATACTGTCCATTTCTTTGTATAAGTAATGTTGATGACATTTCTGATTTACATTGGCTACACTCAATGTTTTGACTTGCTCCTCTAACTAGATTGTTAAAAGACACTGATTCACAGTCTGGTAAAGTCAAATATATGAATCTTTCAGTGTCTATGTTAGTGGTACATGTAAACAAACAATTTTCACAGTCATTTCGCCATTTATAAGAAAGGCCAAAAAGATTTTCAATATCTATACCTTCATCTTCCAATACACCAAGCATAAACATTAAAAATTCCTGACAATCTTGCTGAATATTCTGCGTAAATTGATTAGAACCAGAACATATGTCCAAAATATTTCGAATATCAGAAACACTTTGTATTTTACTTTTATCACTACTACATTTCTCATAAACAGAAAACAACAATGAACAGAATCTTTCATCCCGATTTTCAACAATTTGCTGTTGCAAACTTTCAAGAAAAAAACCAACATTAACAACTACATTAGCCTAGCAGTTGACACCACAACTATTTTCAAACCGATAACCAAAATTGTCTTCAACACTGTCCTTTTTCTTTTTGCTTGCAGGCGGAACTTCATCTTGTTTTTTTCCTTTCTCTACAGTTTCACTACAGATATTCTCAAATCTTCTTTTTCTACCTGCCATACGCTTTTCAAATATTGGATATTGACCTAAATAGGGTGCATATTTTTTTCTTAACCTATTATACTCTTTCACACAATTTGCATCTGCACTAACCTTTGTCTCATCAAAGTCTATCAAGTAAAATCCCGATAAAGTTCTCACTCGAGACAAAGCAACATATGCCATAGCCTCTTTAAACACGGTACTTCCAATATTCACTAAAGCATTATATACACCTAAACCTTGAGATTTAGGAATAGTCACCGCATATGCCAAACAAACAGGAAACTGTTTTCTGCGTACATACAAATCTTTTACAAGCAAAACCGAGTTGAATAATGACTAAATTGTTGTACTTCAGCAATTTCATCAAATTTGATTTTCCAAAATTCAATCCCATCTCTATTTACATAATTAACAAATTCAACAACTTTACCCATTGCTCCATTCACTAAACCCTTTTCCACATGCAAATTACGACGTAAAATTACCCTACAGTTTACACATACATACAAATTCTTTTCTAAACCACCAGTTTTACTTATAGATTTCTCTAAAGAATCCAATTTCCTCTTCAACTTTTCAGTCAAAATAATGGTGATTTCTTCATGTTTTATTTGATCAATTGCTTCCAATTTTATAATTTCTTCATTTTCCAACTATAACATTTCTTCATTGAATATAGAACATTCACGCAGTGTTGGCATTAAGCAGATTACAGACTTGTTTTCTGCAATTCTCCTATATACTTCCTCAGGAAATATATTTTAATTTTGAAACAAATTGGGAAGTAAACGTCTCTGTAAAGCTTGTTTGCCATGTTTTGTCACTTTTCCAATTCTTATAACTTGAAGAATATTGCCATAATCTGCATCATTTGCCTGACGCATATTTGTAATAAATTCCTTATATTGAAAAAATGACCAAATGTTAACATTTCCAATACTCCCCAAAGACTTTCTGGTATCTTCATGTGCCAGTGTTTTAAACACTGGTTGTCCTTTTACAGGAGGAAGTTGTAGTAGATCTCCAAAAACTATGACGTGTTTTCCTCCAAATAATACATCATACTCTGTTTTAAGAATTTGCTGCATTCTTAAATGCACAAAGGCAAGCATTAAGTTTGATACCATGCTTACCTCATCAATAATCAGAAGTTTCATTTTCCTCAAGACTCTTGAACCTTCACAACAAGCTTCTCCAGATAGCTTGTGGTACTCCAATTTGTTTTCATGCTCTACTGGTAGCAATAATAAACGATGTAAAGTAATTCCTTTAATATTGTGGTCTGCTAATCCAGTTGGAGCAGTGACAACACAAGACAAATGCAACTCAGTTGTTTTCTGTAGAAAAGTTGTGATTACTTTAATTAAAACACTTTTCCCTGTTCTAGCTTGTCCACTCACATACATTCGGATAGGTTCAAATGATGAGCAAGAGCATTCTTTCTTCTCATGAAGTAATCCATGGTTGATTTGTTCTCTCACTTGCTCATATATTTCTTTCTGCTCAACATTTGGTAGTTCTTCCAAGTTTCGTAAGTTTGTTACATCTTCTTGAGCTTGATACATTGCTGTTTCTACTTCTTCCATAGCAGTTGCTGCTTCATTTTGAATAATTGGTTCTCCTAATGGATCCTGACTTAATGGAGCTGAAGTTTGACTGTCTTCAGAACTGTCTCTAGGAATCTCAGCTGCAATTGTAGCTTCTTGCTCAATTTCGTCATTCAACATTTTTACATAAATAGCAAAAACAGGACATTCTATAGTATCTTTACTTGCATTGAAGGAATCTTCATAGCTCTCGAAATCTCCAAGTAATTCCAATTCTGAACGCCATGGCTTGAAACGTTGCAAAAGAGCTAAATAGTAAAATTCCCTTTTGTCAGGTGTTTCGCAACTCAGTTTACGGTGATTAATCAAATGTCCTTTTCTTTGTTTCACCAAACATCCTTCAGAACCGACCACATTATTGATGTTTTCTGCAATGTTCTGTTTAAAAATGTAATTTTGCACAACTTCATAGAGACACACGTTCTCAAGATGATGACTTCTATTTGGATAATATGTATCCAACATATTTGTTTTCACAATATCTGTACTTTCTGGCTATTTTTCAGCTAAGTATTCAATTTCTTGTACAGACTTAAGTACTCGGTTTCATGTTGCAGCAAGACCTAGACTCACCCAAATGATTCTTCTAGATTTGGAGTATAGACTTGCAAATGATAAGCGATCCGAGCATTCATATGCTCCAATTTCTCGATGAGATAACATCTTCAAACTGTAAGTATATAATTTCTTACTTAGACTCTTCTCGTGGGAAATCTCTTCTCACATTTCCTTTAATTCCGTCTTTTCTGATTTTGTTATGTACGATGTTACATATCGAGCAACAGCAATGGAATTGTCCGCAACATATTGAATATCCATATTAGCATTCCACATGGACAACATGACTGGGTTATAGTCATTTATGTATTTTGAGTCTTCATTTCGTCTTAAGTTGTAGGTATTTTTTGGAGACTTTCTTGTGATAGTATGTCACAAAGATGACATGAAACTGTTCACTCTTCCTTTCGAAATTACAGGTCGTGGAAATGCAAAACGGCATTTGGTGTAGAATTTGTCCTTAGATTTGTACATTCGACGACAGTTTTTCCCACAAAGATGGCTTTGGAATCATAAAACTTGTTGTCTTAAGTCCTTATCTTGTGTACTTTTGGGTACATCACATGTAGCATATTCTTCAATAAAAGACAACACAGTATCATCTGAGTCTGTTCCAAATTTGGGAGCATCTTTGATCCATAATAGCATATGTATGTGAGGAGCACCTCTTACTTGATACTCCTTTCTCCAAAAGAAGTCCAGAACCTCTCCAAGAGGAGGATTTTTTTATTGGTGATAAAATACATCATAGCTTCAAATCTGTGATTGAAATATCTGTATACATTAACTGGATCCAAGGAGCACAATTCTCCAGGTGTCTTGTATTCAATATTTAGTATATTTGGATTTGCCTCTCGAAGAAATTGAAGTAAATCATCCCAAGCATATTCAGCACAGCTTAGAGTAAGGAACCATGCAGGAGTTCCTAAGTTCCTTAGCATACATTTAAGTTCTCCATGACGACGGTACTCATTAGTACCACGCTGACATGCCATGAGATTAATTAGCTGAGATTCTAAAACATTATCTTTCTGGTGTACTTTATCCATAAATTCCTTTGCCGAAACATTTTGAAGATGTACACCTGTTTTCAATATATGATTTACAGCATAAGAAAGTCCAGACAAATCACTCTCAAACAAAAGATGAAACAAATAGGGAATACATTGTCGAAATCTTGGATCTTCGGCATACAATCTTGATGTCTGGTATTCAGATGCAGGTATCTGCACAGGTCGGTCATCATATCGTCCTCCTTTTCCTGTAGGAAACAACTGAGGGAAGCAACAGGCTTCCAAGCTTTTTTCCCATACACTAATGGGACTTGCCTTTGCTTCTTTCATTTGGAATAACTCAATAGTATTCCCCATCACTTCTTTAGAATGAAGTGGATGAACACTGTAATGTTCATATATTTCTTCAGTTCTGGACACATCCACTTTTTCAATTTGTCCAGATTGTGACTCACTATCTTCTTCTCCAGTTATTTCTTCTTCTCTCACCTACACATTTTTATAGTACTGATTCTTTTTTACCAGAGACAACGTTGCCTTTTCCCTTTCCTAACATCCACTAATTCTTGCCAGATTTTTTTTACTCTTTGTAGGAACGCCATTAACAAGAATAACTAGAGGTTCATCTTCTACATTTTCTACACCAATTGTTTCAATATTTTTCTTTAATCTAGAGGCAAATATACAACTCTTCCCTTTAATCTTCTCTGTAAATCTAAAGGAGGCAATTTCCCTGTCTTAGGCTCCATACGAACCATAGCCTGAAATGGATGTACACATTGAATCAGAATAGACTCATAAGTATTTAAATCCATCAGTTCAGAAGGAATACTTACCAACTCAAGATTATTATGCACAGCTCTAGCAGGCATTTTGTTCTCATCTAATTTGTTATAACAATATTTATAAATACGCTGATCACTACCCAAATCAAAACAATTCTCTACCAACAAATAAGTTGCAAAATCCTTCCACTCAATATTATTTTCCATTTCACTTTTTAAATACAAATCAACAGTCCTGCTCTGATTTTTATAATGAGTTCATCGACAACAGATACAAGAATAATTTGGCCTTTTCACCTAAAATCACCTCAAACTTTGTAATTTATTGCTCAAAATTTTCTAGAGTACAGTGTTGTATATTCTCTTCCACATTTTCTTCTATTAATGTCTCAATTTCTTCACTGTCTACCTGACGACTAAAGTAACTAAGCTGAATTTCATCACAAATATTTGTTACATCTGATACAGATCCACGCAAAAGAGCACTGTTTAACTTTTTTAACATTAGTGCTGGACATTTCGCGTAATACAATGTTCTGACTAATTTCCTCATCTGAGTATGATGAACTGCTAACATCCTGAAATGGTGAAAAACACTTCTACATACTTTTTTAGAAAGACAAGCCAGAGAATGACCTTGCAAACCAGTATTTTGTCTCACTCTTCAAGGGTCTAATCCTTGCAACATCTTAATCTTCCGTTTAACAATTTTCTTAGTATAATTACTTAAGAAATTGCGTAAAAAATCAATAGATTCCTGCCGTACACTACAAATACTACTGCAATTCCAAGTGTACACTGGAGCTTTAGGACGTCTCCCTAAAACTTCATCAGCTAACACCTCTTCTGCATTTCTAGGAACAAATTTCTCTTTATCAATAGGACAACCATTTTTAACCTCATAAGCACGACCAGTAGTGTCAACTGCATGCATCAAATCATTACTCTGAAAATAACTGTCTTCATTAAAAAAAAGGTCAGAACTTGAACTATGTTTCCATTCACCCAAAAAAAAACTCAGAAAAATTACTTCTATTAATTATTTTTTTCCACTTACTTTTGGCCTTCATTAAATGGATTGGCTTATCTAGTGATCAAATTCTATTGATTACTAAAACGAAGAGTTTTTTTTTCAAATCAAAAGCTTTCTCAACTACTTTTTCAATAAAAAAAAATTCTTATAAAATGCTGATTTTCTTTTACAATTCTTTACTACCTTAGTCAAATTACACAATACTCTATTATAGAACATCTTCTTCCTTATTTCCATATATTGGTTTTTCCTCCTTTTGCGGAACACGTTGTTTTCAGAAGATCATTTTCCATGGTTCTTCTCTTTCCTCTTAGTTGCAGATGAAATAATACAATTTTTCTCTATGTGCTCATTACTCTTAGTGTTTAACAATTTACGCAGAAAAGTCTTAGTTTTCTTACCAGGACTTTTTTCTTTTTATTAACACATTGTTCTTCAGGTAAATCTTATAGATGACTTCTCTTTAAATAAACTGTTTTCTTTCGTTCTTCCGTCTTCTCAATTTTTGTAGGCATGATGACTTATCTTCAGTGTTGATCAAAACAATCTATTATAAAAAATATATATCACTTTACAAAAACAAATATATGAAATACACTATTATATAATAATATAATATTATATATAATATGAACAGAAACGGGAAGTATAAAGAGAGCCAACACAAAATGAAAACAGAAAAAGAATATGAAGAGAGACAGGAGAAGACGAACACAAAGAGGCTGAGTATAGGACAAAACGGAATATAAGTAAAAGAAAATAGTATGAAGAGACAGGGAGAAGTAAAAGAAAAGAGAGAAAAATATGAAAACAGGAGAGAGTATAAAGACAGGGGTGAGAATGATAAGAGGAATATGACAATAAGAAAAGTGTAGAATATCAGGACAGAATCGGGAGTATAAGAAAAGAGAAGAGAAGTGAGAGCAGAGAGAGAAGAGTATGAGAAGAGAAAGTAAAAAATAGAAAAGAATGTCAAATATGTGCAAAGAAGAGCAAAAATAAGAAGAACAGGGGAATATAAGAAAACAAAAGTATATATAAGAAAAAAATAAGGAATATAAAGAGAGAGAGAGAGAGAGAGAGAGAGACAATAATGTGGAGAAAACAGAAATATAAGAAAAGACTGAATGTATAACAAGAGAGAGATTATTATGAGGAGACAGTAAAAACTATGATGACAGGGATGAATATTAAGACATGAGAGATTATGAAGAGTAGGAGAACTATGCAAAATGAAAGGCAAAAAGGAACAGAAAAGAGAAGTAAAAGGAGAGAGGAAAATGAGACACAATACAACAAGAAAGAGGCCCAAGGGGCTTGTAAATCTGCCCAAGAGTATATGCAGCAGTCTATGTATATTGATTGAGGCATTGTTAAGAGGGAGGTATGATGAGAGAGTAAGGATTAAAAGGTCAGAGGAGGGATTATAAAAAGAAGGACGAGTATTAGGAGACACAGGAGACAATGAGGACAGAGGGGAACAAACACGACAGGGAGGGACTATGAGAACACGCAGCACTATAAGGAATGACAAGTGAAAATAAGGAAAGGGGAAATATCAGAAGAGAGGGGACAGTATAAGCAGAGAGAGGTAGACTGTGAGGAGAGACAGCAGAGATTTTTGAAAAAGGGACAAATGTAATTCCTTAATTTACGCTCAGTGTGATTCTTGACAAAACATGTAAAATCATAAATTTTACCAAAACACATTTAGCACACTAAAACGTTTAAGTGACTGAACACATTCTATGTCTATAACCACTACATTTCAGTGGACAATCCTGACTCATTTTACAAACACATTTCCAATTTCCTGCATTCTTTTTTTGCCAACATTACATCCAAAAAGGAGACACAATAGAACAAGAAAGCGGCCCACAGGGGCTTGTAAATCTGCCCAAGAGCGTATGCAGCAGTCTATGTATACAGACTGGCGCATTGCTAACAGGGAGGTATGATGAGACAGGAAGGATTAAGAGGTCAGAGGAGGGAGTATAAAAAGAATGAGGACTATTAGAAGACACAGGAGACAATGAAGACAGAGCAGGACTAAGAGGACAGGAGCGGCTATCAGAACAAGCAGCACTATGAGGAAATGTGATGTATTCCTATAGGTTCTGTATCGATCCCCCTATTCCTGACCCTGTTCGGGTTAACAAGTTAACTAGCAGCCATCCCATGATGCAGAAACCGTTATCTGATGAGGCCGAACTACGGCACAGGAACGTGTTATCTGATTAGGTCATAACGCTTGCCATCTAATTTGACAAGCGATATTCCTCCAGCCCCTGATAAGGCATACGGAGTTCTCAAAACAAATCAAACCTATGACAACTTGGGAAAAACCCTGCGGCCATTGTTTTGATTTCACCGAGAACTTCAGCAAAAGAATGTGCTAACGACCAAGTCGTATGACATCCTTATTGACGTATCTATGTCCATCCTTACGTCAATCTCGGCACCTTACAGGTATAAATATTACCGGTATTGCCTTAAGCAAACACACGCGGTGGTGACGAGATCGGAGCAGCCAGACTTGCCGAAGCCCAGAGCAGAGCAGACCCCGCTGGCGCAGCCCCGCCTTCCTGGCGCGCTGAGAACGAGACGCTGCTTTCTCCTGCCGAGAAATCTAGCTCCGGCGCTTCCGAGCAGCCCTCGCAGGCAGCTTGGAATATCGAGACCAGAGACGAGAGATACCATCCCTCATTCATCCTAGATTCCAGGTACAGAACTGAATAACCCCTTGCAGAGAATTCTTGAGTCAGTCACTTGGCAAAACAAACTTAACTTAAACTGCTACTTTCTATTCCCGCCCACGTATTAGGCTTAGGTCAGGTACACTGGGGTAGGCGTAGTTAGAAACACCAGTTGAGTACGATTAGTCAAATGTATATGTGTATGTATCTATTTTATTCATTTTAAACCACCTTATGGCTTAGAAACCATATAAATGTTTTTACAGTATTATTTTATACTTCTGCTTTTATTGTATGCACTTTACTTAACCATAAGTATTGCGATAATATCGATTCATTTCTCTTGTATGAGAAAAGAGACTGATCAATAATACCATCTTTTATTGAACACGCCCGTCTCTTCCTTTTCTCTACAATCTGGTGAGACTAAGAATGCACGTACTGACTGAGTAAAATAAGTTGTCTTTTGTTTTCACACGACTCTAGAGATACACTCTTGATTAGGGGAGAGCAAAGTTGTCATGTTCTATGGTTGTCAGAAACTAAATCCCTTCTTGTCTATCCAGGGAGGTTCAACTCCTCCTTGCCTATTCGAGAAAGTTTCTAGTGAACTCTGAGCTAGCTGGCAAACCCAAAACTTTAAGTCTAATATCGACAGTAGAAGACCTAGTTAACGTCTGGTCTAGGCCTATACTATTGAAGGTATTATTCCAATGCGCAGAGCCTATTGGGATAATAGGAACTACACTACATGGCGCCCAACGCGTTTGGCAAAGGCGATAAAAATAACGTAAGACATTAGAGTAACTCAGTCGTGCTATTTCACTCAGACCCCTTTTTTCCCATAATACTCCAAAGACGTCTGGAGTGGGTGAAAGGTCATATCCGCCAAACCTCGCAGGAGGAAACTCCTATGTATGGTTCTTGGTTTAGTCAACGTTGAAGGATACACTGTTCCAAAATACTGTGCATCTAATCTTTGTTTCCATAAGAAACCTGATCTGCAAACAAACGGAATAACCTTCTGGACAGTACAATGTCAGACAATGAAGGAGATAGAGAGGCAGCTAGAATAAGAGCTGAACTCATAGCAGCTGATAATGCACTGCAAGAAGCAGACCCGGGTATAATAATCATCCCGGCCAACACAAGGAAATCTATAACTTTAAAACTTATAGAAAATGGACTGACACCTAGAGGTGGTACAGTCATATTCATAATTGAGGCACACGAATATCGGCAGACAGAGGTATTCTATACATGGATAAACTTTCCAGCAGCAAATGCTGTAACAAAGGTCTTCCACTATTACAAAACAGAGGAACCTCCTGAAGAGTACACTCCTTTCGAGGAGGTGGAAGTACCACTTAAATTTCAAGAGCACCTGCTCTTATTTAATGGCGCCCTAAAACATAATAATCACCACACCAGGCTCGGTCCGTTAGGTAGACCAGGAGCAACGTGGCCGGTCCTAGCCGGATACACACCACATCCAGACATCGACGGGATGTCTGCAGCTAATCTTTTAATACAACTAAAACAATTAATAAAATTGCATAGACAATTAGTCCAATATGTAATGCGGACTTCAACAATCCAACCAGCAATTAAAATTCCACAACTGACCCCTCATCAGGGGAACACAAATAAAATTACACCACAGAACATACAATCCTGCCTGGGTAAAGTACCAGCTAAACGGGAACAAATACCATTCTGGTTAGCACAAAAAATCACCCAAATAGAGGCGGTGTTTCCAGACACCACCCCGTTGGAAAAACACAGGATTCTGACTATCTGTCTTCCAATGGGAATCGCACCACACGTGGAGGACTGTGACACTTGGGGTACAGTCTTTGCTTCCATTTACACAAAAACGCATGGTGTTCCATCAATCTCGGTAATACCAGATGTGCTAAAACAAATTCAAGATGAATACGGTCCAGAACCCGCTTTAACTCTTGGTATGAAATTACTAAAAGACTTCAAGCAGGTCTCGGCTATACTATTAGCCAACATAAAGGGAGAAGCAGCAAACGTGGCGATCCGCCAAAGGTTAAAAGAAACAGATATAGCAGACCAACCAGCTGACATTGCCAGAATTATAGAAAAATCCTATGAGGAACTAGGTAGAGATAGTTTAGGTGGAATACCAGTAAAACCCCGACTGATTGAAAGTCCTGAAAAAGTATTTTTTAATAATAATTTAACATCACAAAAAAAGAGCTGGGATGGAAACAAACAATCCAATCCTAAAGAAAAGAAATTCCAGTCCAGAGGAAGGTCTCCTAGGCGAAGAGAAAAATCTCCGAACCAAAGACATAGGTCTCCCCAAAGTGATCCCTCTGGGAAAAGATATAACCTTAGAAATAGGGATAATATAAAGAAGCCTGATAGATATCAAGATTTTGATACACGCCCCTCTCAATCTTTTCAGACTTCCTCGCAGAAATCGGAAAGAAGAGGACGATCAGAACAAAGAGAAGAGCACGCCAAGTCCAAAGACAAGGAACCTGCTCATCTAAAAAAGAAATTACAATTTCCAAAAAAGAAGGTAGCCAGTATTAAAGTAGTTAACAATGCCGAGAATACTGAGGACACAACTGAAAAACGGAGAATGGGCTCAGACAATGCTAGACAGCGCAGCAGAAGTGAGCATAGCTCGCAAAGTCCTTATGAATCTTCTGGAGACAGTGGACACGAATGAATATCTTCAAGTGGAAACTGCAGACACCAGAGTTAGCAAACCTCACAAAATATATGAAATAACTTTACGTATAGAAGGGGATAAGACTAGAAAAATAAGGGGACTCTTTTGGGATAATCTCTCCAAGGGCTATGACATCCTTCTAGCTGAAAAAGACTGGCCACCAGAGTTTGTCAGGGACTGCCCTCATGGCGAAGAAATAATTATGCCTGCCTTCTCAAATCATATCCCAATTCATAAAAAATACACACTTGCTAGAAAGTGGGCAGTAGCTCAAGCTCCTGCTTTATATAAAAATCACGTAGGATGGATGAGGACTCTCCTCCTCACAAAATCCAGTTAAAATCACAACCTACTGCACAAAGACAGTACCCAATTAAGCAAGAAGCTAAAAAACAGGTAAAAGAAATCCTAGATCAACTAGAATACCAGGGGGTGATTGAAACTTGCACCTCACAAATGAACAACCCTTTGTTTCCGGTCTCCAAACCAGACAATTCATATCGTCTTGTTTTGGATTACAGACACCTTAACTCGTGTTGCAAAACTTTTGCAGTACAAAACTCACATAGTGCTGCACTAATGAATAACATAGTGCGCAAAAAATACAAAACAACATTAGACATCTCTAATGGATTCTTTTGTCAAAATATAGCACCAGAGAGCAGATATTTGTCTGCGTTCTCAATAAATGGCACTCAAAAACAATTCTGTCGGTTAGCCCAGGGATACAAGAACAGCCCTGGAGTATTCTCAGCGAGAGTAACAGAATTACTACAAACATACGATGACGAGGCATTATCATATGTCGACGACATTTACCTAACAGATGATGACTTGGATACTCACTTGAAGAGAGTGAACACCATAATACTTGGGTTCGCAGCAGAGGGTTACAAATTCAACTTTAAGAAATCCAGAATTGCCCATCTAATAGTCCTGTTCTTAGGATATGAATTATCAAGTGAAGGCAAAAGCCTGGCTGACAATTTCCTAGAGAAATGTGCCGTACTCCAAGCACCTAGAACACTAAAAAACCTACAGTCAATTCTAGGCTTCCTAAATTTCGGAAGAACATACATTGCAAATTACGCAGAAAGGGTCAAACCCCTTTATGATCTAATAAAACCAGATTTTAAAAGAACCAATTGGACTCAAATACACACAGAAATTTTGAGATCCTTACAAACAGACATGTTAATTAAAACAAAATTAGAAACACGTGATAACACACGCAATCTTGTGATTCGAGTCATCCCAGGAAGATGCGGATTCACATACCTGACCTCTAATGAGGGAGAAAAGGTACCAATTGCATTCAAATCACACTTGTACACTAAAGCTGAAATGAAATTTAGCCCAACGGAAAAAATTCTAACTGCAACACAGACAGCTATAGCAAAAGAACGAGCCCTGGCACAAGGTAAACGAATAATAATCATGACACCCATACCAGCCCTAGAGGCTGTAACAAAAGCAAGCATTCCGAATGCTAAAGCGCTCCATCCGAGATGGATACAATGGGCTAATTCTCTTGCTGCAACAGACGTGGCATACGAATTTGATCCTAACTTAAAAACACAAGAATTTCTCCAATATGAATTCGAATGTCCTCCGCCGACCGAAATTCTGCCTCTAGAACATTACGGCTGTATAATATATACAGATGGATCAGCACAACCCGCAGTGGGGGGTAAACAAGCTTATAGTGCTGCGTGTGCGATCGTTAAAGGTCACTGGCACGAAGGGAAATTTAAACGAGCTACCACTAAAACACAATCTCTAGGAGATTGTGCAGCTCAGCGAGCTGAACTACTGGCATTCAAGATGGCGCTTGAAAATACCGATCGAGAATTCCCCACACTCATAGTGTGCGATTCGTATTATTGCGTTCAGTCTTACAATGAATACTTGCAGATCTGGCTTCAGAATGGTTTTAAGGATGCAAAAGGAGGCACAATCAAGCATAAAATGCTCTGGGAACAAGTAGTTCTATTACAAAAAGAACTACCAAAGACTCACGTGACACACTCACTGAGTCATCAGCGTGATGGCGTTCACGTTGCAGGGAATTCATTGGCTGGGACAGCCACAGCGGCAGCAACTAAATCGGCTTCCGTAGCTCGGAAAAAGCGTACAGTGAAGTACATTGACGGTGAAACAGTGCTGGCGGTGAAAACGTCATCAAAAGGCGACTGCTCAGCGCTACCGATCAACTATCCACTCAATTATACATACATAATCGATGCAAACTCCGTCCCTTTTGCTCGAATCCCTGGAGTGGGGGACAGAGTAATTCCAAACATGGACAGGAGAACCTTGTTAATTGCAGACGCACATATGGGTGAGGGTCTCGGACACCTCAAAATAAAAGATTCTCTGGAAGAATTACAATCAAGGTACTGGTGGCCAGGCATGAGCCTGCAGCATCACATTTTTGTAAAAAAATGCCCGGACTGCAACAGAAATCGCAGTGGCGAGAGAAACGGTATACTACCGTGGCATTTCAATCCAGAAAAGATCAACAGCAAAAAGCAAAGCGTCCGATTAACATATACAGGCTAGTTTCCACTTATAATGTGGATCACCAGCACTCGGCTGACGTCTGGACTGTTATACAAAGATAGGCGAGTCTAAATGGCATATACGCTAGGAGCATGCTACGTTTGACCATTGTTTTCACTTTAGCCTTAAGCCTGAGGGGAAACATGGCAAAATGAGCAAAGCATAGCGGGACTCTTTTCACTTCCTTCCTGAGGGATACGGGATGGTGTAAAGAAAAAACCAAGGCATAAAGCTATCTATAACGGAAAGGATATTAGGTTCGGGAGCTGGGTGGGTCAAACATCTAATAAGTGTCCAACGTAGTCTAAATAACCTGCCAAGAAATTCTCTGAGGGAATCAGTCCGTACGAATTATTGTTTGGAACTAGGATGTTAGTCTTAGATCTCGACAGTCAGACTTCAGTGGTGAAGGAAAAAAACTTTGATATCAAAGATCGTTTGGCTATTTTGCAGGACTTAAACGAAACAAGAAAAGACCTGAGCAACATAAAGTTGAAACAACAGCCAACAACCACTGAAGAACCACCACCTGTCCCAGCAAGACCTGTCTGGATTCCAAAAGTCGGGGATCTAGTCAGAGAAAAGATCGCGGTAAAGAAGGAATTTGGGCCTTCTTACAGAAAAGCAGTTCCTGTCTTGTCCATCAACGGGACAAGATCAGGCTTACTACCGCCGCTTGCTGGTAAAAAGGAGAACCGAGTTGTATCCATCGACCTGGTAAAACCACAATCATGTGGCCGATAACAAACAGTAGGCCAAGTGGACTCCCGATAAGTAGTAGAACACCAAGATTTGCTACAAACACAGAGGTTCAATCTAAGAGGCTAATCACATTCGAAACGCCTACAGAACAACAAGGACTATGCAACAATGCAATGGAACTTAAACCTCTGAAAACCCAAATAAAAACATTTAGTAGAGACACACCAACCTACAATGAAGTAACAAACGAATATGCAAGAAACAGTAATCCTGAAGCAATTGGAACAATTGACAGAACTGCATCCGGCTACTTCATAAACTTCGATGATTCCTCTGAAGACCTCAGTGAATCAAAGACACAGCCATCAACAAAAACCTTTAAAGATAAAGCTAAAGAACTTTTGAAACAACTGAAAGAAACATATCTGATTTCTCCATGGGTTGAATTTTGGGTGGGTTTTGGTGCATTTATCCTCATACTTTGGCTCATCATGGTACTAACTTTGGGACGCTTCATTGAGGGAAAATATGCAAAAATGGACACAGCAAGTCAGAAAATCAACTTGATCCTCAAACCACACACATCTTCACACGTCGAGAAAAGTGAACTTTCTTCAGTCAACTTCACAGCCAATCCTATACCGGGTGGGGTAGCATGGGACAACACTGACTACGAAATTTATGGTCCGGTCGAAATCCTGAAATATCCACACCAAATTAAGATCTCATTGAGTGACTTTGTAAAACCAAACTCATTTGCTGATGATTGGGACTTTGAAAGTATAAATAATATGATGTCTGACCTAGTGATGTCTGCTAAATTTACCAAACATGATTATTTGCAGGGTTCGACAAATTATGATAGTATGTACTGTTACAACCACTATGGTAACCATTTTCTACATAAATCTGCACAACTTAGAAATGTTTTAAATTATAATGAATGGGAACATTGTGCAACCCCTCCCAAAGGAAGCTCAAGAACCTTTTATGACAAATATTCATACTTTTCAGGTTTCAACACAAGTAATGCTGAAACATTTTATTTCAAATTGTCAAATAAGACAGGGACAAAGACCATGCTAACGAACACAAAGTTGATATATTCAGACTCATTTTTTGAACAAATGAATACTTTTGGTTTCGAATATTGGGACAAAAATGTTGAAGTAAAAAGTGTTTGGGGTACAAAAGAATGGCAAGTACAAGGTATAGAATCATTGTTTAGAGCCTGCATGATCCCAGAACAAATTATATTTTTAAATGACACTGTTCAACAAACCACCTTTCTTGGCTTAGCCAAAATCAAAGACTTAAATAAACCGTCTATTCCAAAGCCAACTATGAACAACAACAGCTCTACAGATGAAGAGATAGACGTAAACTATGTATTAAACCAAAACAGAACACATCCTGATTGGAAACAGTGGTTGATCTGGCCCACAGATACTAATAACTGTCAAGACAGATTCCTGAACAAAATACAGGGGTTCAAATTGACCAGGCCAGACCCTAGATATTCCCAAAGACAACACCCAGGGATAATAACCACCTACAGTGTGGGCAAATTATGCCTTCAATGGCTACAAACTTCCACACTGGCAGAAATTAAGCAACACCTAACTTTACTTACTGATGGTGCTGACTTGCGTGATTTCATTATGGGACCACGCAAACAGCGTCAAAAACGCTTCATAGCAGCCTCTGTATATGCAGCTTATAACGAGGCCTGGAAGGTTACTCAAATTGAGACAGCAGAAAGTATACGGGAAATTGACCGTATTAATTTGGAAAAATCACTATCTGTAGTGGACAATGGGTTAATGACTCTGTCCTCCAGAATTTTTTCTTTGGACAGCATTGTGTCTTCAGCAATCGACATAATATCGCAAGACTTACTGTTGTTACAACACGGTCAGTCTCAATTGCGTTCTATTGTACAGCTTGGCTGGACGTTACAAAATCTGCGTTCAGGCTATGTGCCTTGGCGTTTAATCAACACAACGTCACTTTTCAATATCTTTAACCTTACTGATAAACAAATCAGTATGGCACAAAAGGGTGCTGATTATACAATCCTGAGCATTGAGAAACTTGAGAGATTACCAGTGACAATGTCAGAACGACCTGTCAGTGAATGGATAATACATGGGATAATTAATATTCCAATATCAACCTTCAGGTTTCAATACTGCCAAAAATATATACAGGCTGGCATGTACGAAAAATTGGGAAAAGGGTACATTAAGACAACATGGAACTTGCCCTATTCACATGCATGTGTCAGTAATAAAGGACAGAAAGTGTTTCTTAGTGGCAATAATTGTGCGATGTCACTAAGCGGTACACTTCTGTGTAACGGAATTAGTTTGCATGGAGCCTGTGAAGGGAACTCAAATAACCTTTCATGTCACCAGCTAGGCGCACCTGCAACAGAGATAGAACCATTCTTTCTCTATAATGGGAGTTACATTCTAATTGTGAATCACAGATGTTGTAGTCTTATGCCCGGGACTCCTTATCTCGTAACTACGACTGCGAAGGTCATGTGCTGTGGACACTCATTGTTCCCCAGCTCCTTTCCAGACAGGGAGGCAAGGGCATGGCCCAACTTGAAAATTACTTCTATTCGAATAGATACTTTAAGCAGAATGAAAACAGTGCTTCTTCAGACGCCGACCAGGCTCACGTCATCAAAAGAAACGTATGATCTCCTAGTCGCAAGGACGACTGCAGAGATTCACTCATTGTTATCAACTAATTCCCCCATACATTTCGCAGAAATCCTGAATGAAATCTTAAATATTTCTGATACCAGTGGAGTCTCAAAAGTATTTAAGACAGTATTTTCGATGGCATTAACACCATTCAAAGCCATACTGGGTATTTTTCCAGATTTCGTCCATTCGATTTTTGGCGGACTTCCCCTCATTTTGGGACTAATTGCAGGAATCCTATTCTTGGTCCTAATATTTCGTTATGGCAAACCGTGTCACAGACAAAACACCTGCGACAAGGGAAGAAACAATCCGAGCCATTGGATACAGGGACCGGATATCCAAAATCCTGGGACTTTCCCGGCTTAGAGACCTGAACATGACTTGGTTTCTTTCATTTCGACCAATGTGGCATCGATGTGTTTTACCTGTATTAAGGTGCCTGCTGTGCGGAGAAGAATGCGTGTTGGACACCTGTCTGACGCTACAATCAGATGCGCCAATGGATGCAGAAACATTGTTGAGTCCGATAAAGGCTCATGCTTTGTGCTGCCCTCAACGGCTACCAATCCTGATGACGGCATTCGTGGAAACTTCACCACTACGATTAAGGGGTAGTGAAGTTCAAGATGAAAGCAGCATCGATCAGGTACGACCTTCTGTCAGCAATACTAATCAAAACGTCAATGGAGACAATCATGCGCACGAATGCATGGTTACACCTTTTTCCGAGTTAGTGGAACTCTCCCAGGAAGCTGTTGACAGCTTTTTAGACAGTCTAAATGATATGATGTTCTCACCAGAGCAGAAATAGAGACTTTTGAGCAAGCTAGCACACGGCGTTCCCAACACCCTGAATTTGGCCTTCAACTTTAATAATAAAGTAGCATGAACAATTTCCCCTCCAGTTCACGGACAGCAATTTTTTCAGCAGCCCCAAAATATTTTTACGATTTTTCGGGACACTAATCATCTGCTTAAAGTAAGAACTATTCTTAGAGAACTAAAATTTCTATTTTTAGATACTTTATAGACATTAGCTGCCCGCTGGTATGTTCATAATTATTTTATTCTGTGATGGAATGGTCTCGAACTTTTTTTCTGTATTAAGAGCCATTTCATGTGTAAATTCTCATATACCAATTAGCAATAATGTATACATATGCGTGATTACTTTAGCATTATTCTACAGCTTGAGTGCATATAATACATGTGACTGTTTTTACGTATATTAGATAATTTCAAAATGCATTTTATGTATTTTGGGGTGGTAAGGTATACACGATACTCTACAGTATGTTTTACTATGCCTAGATTAATAAACATGGCCATAGTTAGCGTGGAGTGGGTGTGATGTATTCCTATAGGTTCTGTATCGATCCCCCTATTCCTGACCCTGTTCTGGTTAACAAGTTAACTAGCAGCCATCCCATGATGCAGAAACCGTTATCTGATGAGGCCGAACTACGGCACAGGAACGTGTTATCTGATTAGGTCATAACGCTTGCCATTTAATTAGACAAGCGATATTCCTCCAGCCCCTGATAAGGCATACGGAGTTCTCAAAACAAATCAAACCTATGACAACCTGGGAAAAACCCTGCGGCCATTGTTTTGATTTCACCGAGAACTTCAGCAAAAGAATGTGCTAACGACCAAGTCGTATGACATCCTTATTGACGTATCTATGTCCATCCTTACGTCAATCTCGGCACCTTACAGGTATAAATATTACCGGTATTGCCTTAAGCAAACACACGCGGTGGTGACGAGATCGGAGCAGCCAGACTTGCCGAAGCCCAGAGCAGAGCAGACCCCGCTGGCGCAGCCCCGCCTTCCTGACGCGCTGAGAACGAGACGCTGCTTTCTCCTGCCGAGAAATCCAGCTCCGGCGCTTCCGAGCAGCCCTCGCAGGCAGCTTGGAATATCGAGACCAGAGACGAGAGATACCATCCCTCATTCATCCTAGATTCCAGGTACAGAACTGAATAACCCCTTGCAGAGAATTCTTGAGTCAGTCACTTGGCAAAACAAACTTAACTTAAACTGCTACTTTCTATTCCCGCCCACGTATTAGGCTTAGGTCAGGTACACTGGGGTAGGCGTAGTTAGAAACACCAGTTGAGTACGATTAGTCAAATGTATATGTGTATGTATCTATTTTATTCATTTTAAACCACCTTATGGCTTAGAAACCATATAAATGTTTTTACAGTATTATTTTATACTTCTGCTTTTATTGTATGCACTTTACTTAACCATAAGTATTGCGATAATATCGATTCATTTCTCTTGTATGAGAAAAGAGACTGATCAATAAATACCATTTTTTATTGAACACGCCCGTCTCTTCCTTTTCTCTACAATCTGGTGAGACTAAGAATGCACGTACTGACTGAGTAAAATAAGTTGTCTTTTGTTTTCACACAACTCTAGAGATACACTCTTGATTAGGGGAGAGCAAAGTTGTCATGTTCTATGGTTGTCAGAAACTAAATCCCTTCTTGTCTATCCAGGGAGGTTCAACTCCTCCTTGCCTATTCGAGAAAGTTTCTAGTGAACTCTGAGCTAGCTGGCAAACCCAAAACTTTAAGTCTAATATCGACAGTAGAAGACCTAGTTAACGTCTGGTCTAGGCCTATACTATTGAAGGTATTATTCCAATGTGCAGAGCCTATTGGGATAATAGGAACTACACTACAGAAAGACAAGTGAAAATAAGGAAAGAGGGGAAATATCAGAAGAGAGGGGACAGAATAAGCAGAGAAAGGTAGACTGTGAGGAGAGATGGGAGATTTTTTAAAAAGGGGCAAGTATAAGTCCTTAATGTACACAGACACTCAGTGTGATACTAGACAAACATTTTAAAACCATACATTTTACCCAAAACACATTTACTACACTAAAACTTTTAACTGAGTGAACACATTCCATGTATATAACACCTACATTTCACTGGACAATCCTGACTAATTTTGCAAATACATTTCCAAATTCCTGCATTATTTTTTTGCCAACATTACATCCAAAAAGGAGACACAATAGAACAAGAAATATGCCCAAGAGGCTTGTAAATATGCCCAAGAATGTATGCAGCAGTCTATGTATACTGACTTGCTCATTGTTAACAGGGAGGTATGATGAGACAGGGAGGATTAAGAGGCAAGAGGAGGGAGTATAAAAAGAAGGAGGACTAATAGGAGACACAGGAGACAATGAGGACACAGCAGGACTAAGAGGACAGCAGGGACTATCAGAACAAGCAGCACTATGAGGAAAGACACGTGAAAATAAGGAAAGAGGGGAAATATCACAAGACATGGAACAGTATAAGCAGAGAGAAGTAGACTGTGAGGAGAGACAGGGGAGATTTTTGAAAAGGGGCAAGTATAATTCCTTAATGTACAAAGACACTCACTGTGATACTAGACCAAATTTTTAAAACCATACATTTTACCCAAAACACATTTACTACACTAAAACTTTTAACTGACTGAATACATTTCATGTATATAACACCTACATTTCACTGGACAATCCTAACTCATTTTGCAAACACATTTCCAATTTGCTGCATTATTTGTTTGCCAACATTACATCTAAAAAGGAGACACAATAGAACAAGAAAGAGGCATAAGAGGCTTGTAAATCTGCCCAAGAGTGGATGCAGCAGTCTATGTATACTGACTGGCGCATTGCTAACAGAGAGATATGATAAAACAGGGAGGATTAAGAGGTCATAGGAAGGAGTATAAAAAGAAGGAGGATATTAGGAGACACAGGAGACAATGAGGACACATCAGGACTAAGAGGACAGCAGGGACTATCAGAACAAGCAGCACTATGAGGAAAGACACGTGAAAATAAGGAAAGAGGGCAAATATCACAAGACAGGGGACAGTATAAGCAGAGAGAGGTATACTGTGAGGAGAGACAGGGGAGATTTTTGAGAAAGGGGCAAGTATAATTCCTTAATGTACACAGACGCTCAGTGTGATACTAGACAAAAAATTTAAAACCATACATTTTACCCAAAACACATTTACTACACTAAAACTTTTAACTGACTAAACACATTCCATGTATATAACACCTACATTTCACTGGACAATCCTGACTCATTTTGCAAATAGATTTCCAATATCCTACATTATTTTTTTGCCAACATTACATCCAAAAAGGAGACACAATAGAACAAGAAAGAGGCCCAAGAGGCTTGTAAATCTGCCCAAGAGTGTATGCAGCAACCTATGTATACTGACTGGCGCATTTCTAACAGGGAGGTATGATGAGACAGGAAGAATTAAGAGGTCAGAGGAGGGAGTATAAAATGAAGGAGGACTATTAGGAGACACAGGAGACAATGAAGACAGAGCAGGACTAAGAGGACAGGAGCGACTATCAGAACAATCAGCTCTATGAGGAAAGACAAGTGAAAATAAGGAAAGAGGGGAAATATCACAAGACAGGGGGCAGTATAAGCAGAGAGAGGTAGACTGTGGGGAGAGACAGGGGAGATTTTTGAAAAAGGGGCAAGTGTAATTTCTTAATGTACACAGACACTCAGTGTGATTCTAGACAAAAAATGTAAAACCATACATTTTGCCAAAACACATTTACTACACTAAAACCTTTAACTAACTGAACACATTCCATGTATATAACACCTACATTTCCTTGGACAATCCTGACTAATTTTGCAAGTACATTTCCAATTTCCTGCATTATTTTTTGCCAACATGACATCCAAAAAGGAGACACAATAGAACAAGAAATATGCCCAAGAGGCTTGTAAATATGCCCAAGAATGTATGCAGCAGTCTATGTATACTGACTGGCTCATTGTTAACAGGGAGGTATGATGAGACAGGGAGGATTAAGAGGTAAGAGGAGGGAGTATAAAAAGAAGGAGGACTAATAGGAGACACAGGAGACAATGAGGACACAGCAGGACTAAGAGGACTGCAGGGACTATCAGAACAAGCAGCACTATGAGGAAAGACACGTGAAAATAAGGAAAGAGGGGAAATATCACAAGACATGGAACAGTATAAGCAGAGAGAAGTAGACTGTGAGGAGAGACAGGGGAGATTTTTGAAAAGGGCAAGTATAATCCCTTAATGTACAAAGACACTCACTGTGATACTAGACAAAATTTTTAAAATCATACATTTTACCCAAAACACATTTACTACACTAAAACTTTTAACTGACTGAATACATTTCATGTATATAACACCTCCATTTCACTGGACAATCCTAACTCATTTTGCAAACACATTTCCAATTTGCTGCATTATTTGTTTGCCAACATTACATCTAAAAAGGAGACACAATAGAACAAGAAAGAGGCCCAAGAGGCTTGTAAATCTGCCCAAGAGTGTATGCAGCAGTCTATGTATACTGACTGGCGCATTGCTAACAGAGAGATATGATAAAACAGGGAGGATTAAGAGGTCATAGGAAGGAGTATAAAAAGAAGGAGGATTATTAGGAGACACAGGAGACAATGAGGACACATCAGGACTAAGAGGACAGCAGGGACTATCAGAACAAGCAGCACTATGAGGAAAGACACGTGAAAATAAGGAAAGAGGGCAAATATCTCAAGACAGGGGAAAGTATAAGCAGAGAGAGGTATAATGTGAGGGGAGACAGGGGAGATTTTTGAAAAAGGGGCAAGTATAATTCCTTAATGTACACAGACGCTCAGTGTGATACTAGACAAAAAATGTAAAACCATACATTTTACCCAAAACACATTTACTACACTAAAACTTTAAACTGACTAAACACATTCCATGTATATAACACCTACATTTTACTGGACAATCCTGACTCATTTTGCAAATAGATTTCCAATATCCTACATTATTTTTTTGCCAACATTACATCCAAAAAGGAGACACAATAGAACAAGAAAGAGGCCCAAGAGGCTTGTAAATCTGCCCAAGAGTGTATGCAGCAGTCTATGTATACTGACTGGTGCATTGCTAACAGGGAGGTATGATGAGACAGGAAGAATTAAGAGGTCAGAGGAGGGAGTATAAAAAGAAGGAGGACTATTCGGAGACACAGGAGTCAATGAAGACAGAGCAGGACTAAGAGGACAGGAGCGACTATCAGAACAAGCAGCACTATGAGGAAAGACAAGTGAAAATAAGGAAAGAGGGGAAATATCACAAGACAGGGGACAGTATAAGCAGAGAGAGGTAGACTGTGAGGAGAGACAGGGGAGATTTTTGAAAAAGGGGCAAGTATAATTCCTTAATGTACACAGACACTTAGTGTGATTCTAGACAAAAAATGTAAAACCATACATTTTACCAAAACACATTTACTACACTAAAAGTTTTAGCTAACTGAACACATTCCATGTCTATAACACCTACATTTCAGTGGACAATTCCGACTCATTTTGCAAACACATTTCCAATTTGCAGCATAATTTTTTTGCCATCATTACATCCAAAAAGGATACACAATAGAAGAAGAAAGCGGTCCAAAGGGACTTGTAAATCTGCCCAACAGTGTATGTAGCAGACTATGTATACTGACTACAATATTGTAGATTTAGAACACAAGGCTAATTCTAAACAAGCAACACTATTAACTACTCTACAACTAAAAAAGTGACTGCACACATTCTACATTTTTAGTACTGTACTTTATTGCACAAAGATGACTAACTAAACACATTAACTTACCAACTGATTTTATCACAATAGTAATCCAAATGTAGACACACTCAGAATATGATTCTACAAACTTTACAAGGATAAACACATTACTCTTACTAAAAATAAAATGCACCACATACAGTCCCTTACAAGTTATCAACTCACCTTTCAAACTGATTGGAAGATTAAGAAGAATACCACTCACACAGCACATAGTCTTACACAGAATCTCTCTGCTTCAGTGCTTGCAGCAGAACCAAAAATGGCACATTTTCCCTCTCAATTTACACAATAATTCAAAATCAAACACACATTTCTATTGGTTCAACATTTCAAACCTTTCCAACTGACATAACTTTCCACCCTAACCTAAACAGATCATGCAAAAGTCAACGGTTAACAGAGGTCAAAAGTTCAGCATGCTATAAAACACTGTTTCTCAATAACTTTAGACTATGCATAAGCACTAACTTATAAGTACTAATAAAGAGAAAAGGTTTCATTAGAACCAACCAACACATAAACACACAAACTTGATAGATCTCTAAAATATATTTTTTTATTTCATTTTTTCTTGCTTAGGTACGCTTATCGGACGACTTACAAACTTTGCACAGTACGTGGTCCGTACGAGCATGGTACCCGTACGGTAAATCTACAGTAAAAACAAAATAGCCTTTATAACAAATTTTTTATAATCCCCGGGGACCTCATTCACCAGGGCTCATATATAACGTTGGGGACCGTGGGGGGAGCTCCAACGCCCCCACGGTCCCAGCCGGCTCCCCGCGTCCTTCGGGAGCTGGTATTGCTTTTCGTCAGAGAGAGCAGCTTACATGCTGCTCTCTCCGACGAAAAGCAGGATGCTTTCCTACTTGAAAGAGAGAGCAGGTTAACCGGCTTTCTCTTTCAAATAGGAAAGCGGTTTGCTGTGGTAGGGTGGGAGCCGCGAGGCTCCCGCCCTACCATAGCAAACAGCAGTGTCCCGGGGGTAGGCACCCCGGGACACTGCAGGAGCCGGCTCTGGGAGGTGGCGGTCCCCAGGGCCATCGAGGGCTCCAGGAGGGGGGCCGCGTGGCCCCCCTCCCAACAATTGTAAGGCCCCGGGGGGTGGTGGTCCCCGGGGCTGGGTGGGTCCGTCACGGACCCCCTATTTTAAATATTAGAGCCCCGGGAGGTGGTGGTCCCCGGAGCGTGTGGGGGGGCTTGAACCCCCCCACACAAGTCTTTCTTTTAAAACAAAATCCCCGGGGTTGGCCCCCCCGCAAACATATACTAATAGCCCCGGGACTATAAAAAATTGTCATAGAGGCTATTTTTTTATTTCAGTATATTTACCGTGCGCGTACCATGCACGTACGTACGACATACGGTGCAAAGTCTGTAAGTCGTCCCGTAAACGTACCTAAGCAACAACAACAACAAAAAGATTTTGACATTTGAGATCATTTTAAAACTCCCTAACCAACCCTAGGGTGTCAGGAAGTCCTATAGCAAACAGCAAACATTTCCTGTCAATCTACACACATATACAAATAAATAACAAATCACATTTATTCCCACATTAAATCAAAATGAAATACACTTTTCTATCACTTGCACTTTTGAACCCTTTCCACCTCACAAAACCTTCAACCCTTCCCCATTCCACATTCTGCCAGTTACCATAGAAACACTTCAGAGAACACCTAACTGAGCACACAGGTGAAAAGTTCATCATACATTGTTGCAAATCAAAACAGCAAGTGTGCTTGACTTCTCAATAAACCAGCTTATCTTCAGTAATGTTCTTTTCTATCACTTTTTCTTAACCAATAAATAACAGGCTTTTAAAAAACAGAAAATTGCACCCTACTTTTCAGTGTAGAATGTTCTCAAACAACCAATCATTTCTTTTTTTTTTCAAAACTGCATCTAATCCACCATTTTAGAAAAATCTTAGTTTTCAAACTGCCATTTCATTTACAGAGACCGTCTGAGTGCATCCAGACCTCTCTTCAAAATGCTTACAGTGTGGATTGTGGGACACAGCTATATTTTCTGGAGCCAAAGGTACGCACAACAGAAAGGAATTCACAAAGACCTAGGTTTACCAAATGTAGACATTAAATGGATTGGACAGAGAGGGTTAAAATGGCACCAATTGATGCCATTGGTGAAATCCTTTTCGCATCACCAACACCCTGACCTCATAATTGAGCACTGTGGTGGCAATGACCTGGGCACTTTGACTGGGGTAGGTCTGGAAATGTTTATGAAGGACACCTTTACTAAACTGATGTCACTTTTCCCCCAAACTACCTTTGTCTATTCTAATATATGCCAAAGGCAGAATTGGAACTGGTCCAATCAATTTTGTCCACAAATTGACAAAGCTAGGAAACATGTGAATAAATCTGTTTCTGCGTTTCTCTGAGACTATAGAATAGGGTCCATTTACCATAACAATCTGCGCTTCAATATGGATGGCATCTATAGAAGAGATGGTGTACATTTTACAGATGAGGGGAACAGAGTCTTCCTCTTGAACTTAAGACTCTGCATCGGTACTTACTTAGAGGTATAGGCAGGAGCCAGCCCTGGGAGGTGGCGGTCACCAGGGCCATCGAGGGCTCCAGGAGGGGGGCCATGGGGCCCCCCTCCAAACAATTGTAAAGCCCAGGGGGGGGTGGTCCCGGGGCTGGGGGGTCTGTCACAGACCCCCCAATTTTAAATATTAAAGCCCCGGGGAGGTGTTGGTCCCCGGGGCATGTGGGGGGGGCTTCAGCCCCCCACATGGCGGTCCCCGTGGCTGCGGGGGGGCCATGTGCCCCCGCTACTACAATTACTTTGCCCCGGGGTGGCGGTCCCCGGGGCACACTTTTTGTTTAATATGCCCCCGGGATTTGGTCCCCCGGGGGGGTAATTACAAAAATAATCAGACCGATTTTTTTTTTTTTAAGCACTGGTACGCGACCACGCAATTTAAAATATATATATATATATATATATATATATATATATATATATATATATATATATATATATATTGGCCTTGGGGGTCCTTGTGGGACCCCCTAAGCATTACTAAGGGGCCAGGGTGTTTCTACCCTGCCCCCTTTGCGTGTTTTACACGTTTGTTTCACTGCTCTCTTGTGCCTCGGTTCTACCGAGGCACAAGATGGCTGCCACACTTCCTGGTTTGGAGTGTTGACAGACAGTTGACAGCCAATGAGCATGCAGCTCGTGCTCGTAATGGTATTCCTGACCGTACTCTTACGATACGCGTACGGTAAGCGCCTCAAGATAAATTCATGATTTTACTTTTGATTTTCTCAGGAACTACTGAACAGATTTACACCATTTAAGAAAAAGGGTGATCTGCGAACCGGCCTCTACCTTTTTGCCAAATTTGGTGTAATTCCGTTCAGCCCTGGCTAAAGGTCCTATGGAAAATTGCATGGAGAAAACACGATTTCGGCCCCCACCTGACGGATCAACCCCAAACTTTGAGAATTTCGCGAACATTCGTCCACGGGCGCCAAAGTTATTCCAAATAGAATGTTGCAGATTTCCTATGGAAACTAGGTCCTAAATATAACTAGCTACTGGCGACCGCCAGTAGGTAATTACCTACTGGCAGTCGCCAGTAGGTAGTTATAGTTAGGACCTATTTTCCAAAGGAATCTTCGCAAAATTTTCAAAACTAGTGGGGCGCTCAGATCCGCTCCTATCCTAAAGTCTCGAGAGATTTGTGAAGCGGGGGCTGAGAAAAAAGGGGGTCCCAAATTGTGTTTTCCCTATGCAATTTTCCATAGGAACCGTTCATCGCGGCTACAGCCCATACTGCTGAACAGAATTTCACCACATTTGGCAAAGAGGTAGTCCTTGGTTTAGACTCAAGCCTTTTGCTTAAATGGTGTAAATCCATTCGGTAGGTCCTGAGAAAATCACTTTTAAAAGTACATATATATCTATGGCTGCGGTGGATCCACGCATTCTGAGCGCACCCTAAGCGCATCGTGCCGATCGCGCGCTGAATGCTAAGTGGCTGTCAAGTGGTTGTCAACATTCGAAACCAGGAAGTGTTGGCAGCCATTTTGTGTCTCGGCAGAAGCGAGGATCTAGAAATGAGTGGAAAAAGTGTTCAATACGTATAAAGGGGGCAGGCTACAAATATTTTGACCCTCTAGACCTGCTTAGCGGGTCCCACAAGGACCCCCCAAAAAAATGTATTTATTTTTTGCGGGAAAAAACTGAGAAGTGTGCGCTGGGTGCATGGATCCGCCGTAAAAAAATTAAAACGAAGCATGGGCTCCTGTGCTTCATTAAAATTAGCTACGTGGTAGGGCCAAATCCCGGGTTCTAAAATATTACATTTGATGGGGGTTCAGAGGGGCCCTGTAGCCTGGGGACTGCCATTCCTAAGTGCTACAAAATAAATGGGTGAGGGAGTTCAAAGGTCGGTCTAAGCCCCGGGGATTACCACTCTCCGGGTCTTTTTATATTTTAAGAGGGGGGGCGCCTGATCCCCATTCTGGAGCAGTCGAAAGCCTTGGGGAACACCAACCCCCAGGAGCGGCTCCTGCTGTGTATTGGGGTGCCTACCCCTGGGACACTGCTGTTTGCTATGGCAGTACAAAAGGGGGTGGTGATGGACGGAGCATCTGAAGCAATCAAACACTCACACCCAGTCAGCAGATCTGGGTTTAATCCATCACCGTTCTTTAGCCCACTCTGCCACCCCAGTTCAGACAAATGGCAGGGCGGGAGTCGAGGTTCCCACTCTGTCATAGCAAACTTGAGGGCATATTAACAAGTGCCATTTCGCCACAATTAAAAAAAAAGCCAAAAATGCGATGAAAATGATATTGCCCTTGTTGTACATTCAGTGGAGTGTTGTAGCTGTAGTAATACAGGGCTGTGAAAGGTTTAAGTTGCAGTTTTTGGCACATGAAGGGCAGCTAATATATATATATATATATATATGCGTATGTGGTTATTCAGGTACACAGTAGAACTTGGTGCTGGAAATCAGTGTTCGAGCCTCGGAGTTACTCCATTTTATTACGTTGTTGTTGATAAGAAGTAGAATAGTAATCATGATATCATATACATATATTTATTTATGTTTATGACTTCTGCTGTACAAAGGTAGGAGCATTGTATTTCAAATAATACACAGAAGTTCTATCGTAAAGTGTTCATGAGTTGTGGTGCACTGAGGTAGGGGCGGTTTGTGTGGAGCCTGCGATGATGCGTGGTCCAGGCAGACCGCACTGGTAAAAATGTGTTTTGACTATTGAATTTTGCCTTAACAAGGGCACGCGGTGATTATTTACGATGTACTGAGTTATTGGTATGTCTGGTGTTTATCGTGTGCTCACCCTGCGATGATGTGTGGTCTGAACGGGCTGCACTGAAATCATTCACTGTTGCATACTGGACTATATGAACTTTGAGGGGGGAAAAAAATAGCATTGATGGTGATCAATTGCTGTGCAAACTAGGTGTACTGATTGCTCCCCATAACAAATTAAACGATTCCTCTTCACGCAGTGCATTGTAACTTGTAGCATTTTCAAATTGGGGATGTATGTCTATTGTATAGATGCAAAGGGGAATTCAAGTTGCATACCCTGCTGTCCGTGGTGTAGATCTTAGGGTGGAGTGCATCATCTGCAATTATGATTGAAGTGGAAGATAGAACATATATTCAGCGTGCATTTTAATATTCAACTAAATGTATAAGTGATATAAAATAACTTTTTCAAGGAAGCATAATAAAGGGATATTGTGTAGCGTTTGATAGGTGTTATACTTCGTTTGGTTTCTACTGAGTTAGTGGTATCTAAAACAAGAAGGTTCTGTGGAGCCTGCGATGATGCATGGTCCGGGCAGGCTGTACTGATAGTAATGTTTTTTGTGTTGTGAATGGTGCATTAGTAAAGCCACGTGATAATCATTTTTGGTGCACTGAGTTACTAGTACCTTTGGTGCTTGGCGTGTACATATTCTGCAATGATGCGTGGTCTGGGGGGCACAGTAATTGGAGTAATGTCTTTTGTCGATTGGATTCTGCATGATTTCCACTTAAAAGTGATAGTATGCCTCATTGCTGACATAAAACTATTCACTCTTCTTTCCGATGATTTATGGTGTACTGAGTTAGTAGTATCTTTGGCGCTGAGCTTGTACGTACCCTGCGATAATGCATAATGCAGGGGGGCTGTACTGGGAGCAATGTTTTTTGCCTAGTGAATTCTGCTTTAATAAGGCTACGGGGAAATGACTTGTGGTGCAGTGATTTAGTGATACCGAAAGAACTCAGCGTGTGTGTACCCTGTGTTGATTCGTGGTTCGGGGGGGTCGCAGTGGTATAATGTCTCTTGTCTAATAGGATGCGTCATGTACAATCGTCATTCTATCTGAAAAAATCTGAACACATACAATACAATTGTCTCTGCATTAAATTAATCAAGGTTGAATTCCTTATTGTCCGTAGTATACATGCAAAGGTGACTTCAAGTTGTGAACCCTGCTGTCCGCAGAGTACATCGAAGGCTGTAGTTGACACAGACATCGAGGGATGCTTTTTTTGTTACATACTTTAACAAAATCTGATGAAACAGTACTATTTTTCGGCCTTAAATAAATCGAGACTGAATTTTATGTTGTCTGTAGTGCTTATGCGCCACTGGTATCAAGCGGTAAACTCTTTGAAACGCAGTGTACATTTGAAAACAGAACTCTACATTTATTGAGGAATGTTTTTGGTGGCATCCTTTAACAAAATATTCTTTGCCTTACATAAATCAAGGATATCGTGAATGCTGTCCATAGTGTAGATGGAAAGCTGACTTCAAGTTGTGAACCCTGTTGTACGTAGTGTAGATTGAAGGCAGTAGTCGACATAAAGATCGATGAATGATATTTTGTCAAAGTAAACAGAATCTGAGGACACAGTACAAATGTCTCTGCCTTGAATAAAGCAAGGCTGGATTCAATGCTGTCCGTAGTGTTGATGCAAATCTGAATTCAAGTTGTGAACCCTGTTGTACGCAGTGTAGATTGAAGGCAGTAGTCGACCCAAAGATCGCTGAATGCTATTTTGTCACAGTTAACAGAATCTGAGGACACAGTACAATTGTCTCTGCCTTAAATAAAGCAAGGCTGGATTCAATGCTGTCCGTAGTGTTGATGCAAAGCTGAATTAAACTGGTATCAAGTTGTCAACTCTACTGACCGCAAACTAGATTGAAGGCAGTTCTCAGCACAGATACTGGAGACAAATTTAGATCCAAAGTTGAATTCAAGTTGTGAACCCTGGTGTCAGTAGTGTCGATGGAAACCACTAGTCGATACAGACATAAGTCTGCGGTGCTGTGGCGGTGAGTTCACAAACGGCCTGTATTGAGGAAGCACGCGGTCATGGCGGCAGCCACGTGGCAGGGTGGGGACCTTCTCTGCGGCGCAGTCTTTTCTCTTTGCAGAAGTGAACCATGCCCAAGGCGTAGCCTAATTATTTATAGTCGTACGTTGATGATTACGTTGGACTAGCCCACTCCTCTTCCGTTTCAAAGGGGGGGTGAACACAGCTACATGACCAAAATATTCCCCAGTGTCTGAGATTATATGGTTGCATCCACTATTCAGTACACTACACGTATCAATGGTATATCTACAAACTGAAAAGTTTTTGATTTCTCTAGTGAATTGTGTATAGTATTTGACTGGCAGTCTTAGCGTTGTGTACATTATGGTTGATGTTCGAATTCTTTCCCTTATATATACTTGGTTGCCACATCTCTGTAGATTAAGCAAGTGTGCTGTTGAGGGGATATATTATTTTGGAAAGGTTCGTTGTCCTGTTTTGCGCTGCCTTTGAGGTAGTAGGAAGGAGAGGTCCGTGGGGGTGGTTTTAGTGGTAGTGGCGCTGAGTATTGGGATTTTGTTGGGTCTCGGAAGTATATATTTACAATCTCAAACACATTTTGCTCTTTAAACATGGGTGTGATTTGAATGTAATTCACGTAGTACATGTTCGACATTCTTACAGTAGTTAAATGTTGATGTTACTTTGTTAGTGGTAAGTGGAACTATTGCCTGATTTTTTAAGTAGCATTGCAGATTTGGTTTCTGGTTGAAAATATGGGGAAGTGGTCAACACAATAAGTAGAAATTGTCATTTAAAAAACCTTTGAAGTTCACTGAAAAAAACATAGGTTTCAAGCAGGTTATAGTTAGGAATTATCATTTAAAAAACCTTAGAAATTCATTGAAATGAAAAAACCTTAGGTTTTAGGAATGTTATAGTTAGCTGGACATTTCACTCATACAAAACCATTGAAATTCCTCAGTTATAGTTAGTTGTACTGACTGTAACTATCGTGCCCGCAATCCACCTGTTCATCCAGCCATACAGTCACTCACACAGCTGCTCAATCATCCATACAGTTACTCACACACTAACTAACTTACTCATAGACATACTGACACATGTACTCATGACCTATACAGTCACTGACAGAAGCACATACTGCCTCATACAGTCTCTCTCACACTCACTTAATCACCTATACAGCCACTTACATAGCAATTCACTCACCATAGAACCACTCATACAGCCACTCAGTCACCCATATATCCACTTAGATACCCATTCACATACCCATACAGCCACTCAAATTTCCTCTGACTCACTCACCCATACAGACACTTACATATGTGTTCACTCATCAATATAGTCACTCATTCACCATCTCATTCAATAGTTACAACCACTGACACACCCAAACAATCACACATACACCCACTCATTCACCATTCCAGCCACTTACATACTCACTCAGCTATACACTTACTCATACACCTACTGAAACACAACTCACTCACAGATACAAAAAGTCATACATACCCAGTCACCCATGTTTACAGTCTCTCACATACCCACTCACTCTTCTATACTCCTTATACATAGCCTTTGACTCGCCCATACAACCACTGCTTCAGTCACTTTCTTTATTATTTATATATAACACTAAGTTTTCAAAAACACTTGGAATTACTGGATGATGTCATCAGTGATGTCATTTGAGGTGTCATCAGTGGTGTCACTGACCATGTCATGACTGATGTAATATGTGAGGTCATATGGGGTGCACTGCTGGGGCATAAGTTATAGTTAGCTCTGGTAACTATAACAGCTGAAATTCTTTGGTTATGTACAAGTGAAATATCAGCCTAACTATAACGTCCCTACATCGTTTGTTTTTTTCTATGAATTTCTAAGGTTTTTCTGATTCTATTTCCTAACTATAATGTCCCTATAGCCTTGATTTTTGCAGTGAATTTCTGATTTTTTTAGGGCTAATTCTTTAGCATAAGATCCCTATAACCTTTTAGATTTTTTAGTGAATTTCTAAGGTTATTTATAATCCTGATTTCAAACTGTAACAGCCTTAATATTTTTTAATTTTCCTGTGAATATTTCAAATGTTTTCAAATTGCGTTTTATAACTATATCGTCCCGGATACTTAATTTTTTTCCAAATGTGTCCTAATATTTTTGTAGCTTTATTCTGTAATTTCATATTATATATTAGAAGTGTCCACGAAACCAGTTATTTTTGCACTTTAGGGTCATGGTAGTTTTATTTTGTGTTAGTATTTTTAGAACTGCCAGGTTTCACGATGACGTTGATAACCATGACGATCGCAAAAACATAAAGCAAAAGCAAGACTTCAATAGCCACCAACACATTCAAAATCTATGCCTTTTATATCTATATACTTGATTCTAACCATCACACTAAATACATCACTATTGAAATAACTATATAGAACCATATATCAGTCTCTGAATATTTGTGGGACAATGTGTATGAATTATTGAATGAATTGTGTCACTAGGTGTACAAACATGTCACTGAATTACTGAGTGGGTATATAAGGTTCTAAGTGGGTCTGTCACCGGATGTATAAATGTCTAAGATGCTTTCTCAGGGGATAAATAAGTATCTGAGACGGTATGTGAGTGAGTGTATCAGACTCTTGGCGGGCCTTTCACTGGGGGCATGACAGTCTAAGTGTGAACTGTGAGTAGATTTATTAGTGTCTGACTAGATCTGTCAGTGGTATACGAGTCTCTGACTGGCTCTGTGAGTAACTGTATGACTCTCTTATTAGCTCTGTCAGTAAGTGCATATGTCTTTCAGTGGGTCTGTGACTGGGTGCATTAGTCTCTGAGTGGGCCTATCACTTGGTGCATCAGTGTCTCAGTGAGTCTGTGAGTGGGTGTCTCTGACAGGGTCTGTGAGTGGATGCATTAGTGTTGCACTACATATCTTAGTAGGTGCATACGTCTCTGAGTGGGCCTATCAGTGTGACAATATCTCTGTGGGTCTGTAAAAGAAAGTATCAGCGCCTGAGAGGGTCTGTGAGTGGGTGCCTGAGTATCTGGCAGGATCTCTCAGATTGTGCAAGACTGAATGAGACTGTGAGTAGATGCATTAGTGTGTAAGTGAGTCTGTGACTGGATGCTTCACTCTCTGACTGGATCTGTGAGTTGGTGTGTCAGTGTCTGAGTGGGCCTCTAACCTAGCGGGTCTGTGAGTGGTGCATCAGTGTTTGAGTCAGTATATGAATGGGTGTCTGAGTATCTTACTGAGTCTCTGAGTGGCTGCATTACTGTCTCACTGGGTTCGTGAGTGAGTGCGTGCATGCATGCATCTGTGGCTGACAGCATAAATCGTTGCATGGCTCTCAAAGTGGGTGTGTGATTCTTTGACTACATCTGTAAGATGGTATGTCAGTGTCAGAGTGCAACTATCAGTGGGTGTATGAGTTTCTGAATGGGTGTGTCACTGAGTGCACAAGTGTGATTATGTAAGTAAAACTGTTGGCAAGTGTGCATATATATATACATTTTTACTTTCACCAACATTTGCGAAGACGTCGATAGTCGTGACATCCCACTGATGGAACACAGGAGGGCAATGCTGATGGTCCCATCGTTGTCGCGAATATCACGCATGATTAAAAAATCTATTTGGATACACAACTTGTGTCACTACACGCCTATTTATAAAAAATTAGGTCAGAGTGCCTCCGTCCTGACCACTTTTGTTAGCTTTGAAAGAAATGTTCAGCCCCGAGAACCGATCCTGATCGATAAAATGGTGGCTACAACTTTATGTTCAGATTGCGTCCAGCCAATCACAGCATTCCTGTTGGCATGCGCAGTCATGGTTAATTGCAAATCGTTTTGAAATATCCACGGCCAGAGATATCACTAACTTGTTTCTCAAAAACTACTGAACGGATTTGCACCAAATAACAAAATAACAACATCTACCTTTGTGCCAAATTTGTCGTAATTCCATCCAGCGGATGTCAGCAGTAGTTATAGTTAGCTGACCTCACTATAACTCATGCCCCCGAAATGCCCTGCTTATGACCTCACATATTACATCACTCATGATATGGTCAGTGACATCACTGATGACATCACTGATGACATCTCAAAGGACATCACTGAGGACATCATCCAGTGACTGTGAATTTTTTTAAAAGGTTTGAGTTAACATATTTATACCAAGGTGAATTGGTGAATCAGTGGGTATATGAGTGCCTGAATGGATGATTTAGTGGGTGCGTAACTCACTATATAAGTGAGTGATTATGTACCTCATTGAATGAATGGGTGAGTGACAGGTTGTGTGAATATCTTTATCAGTCTATCAGTTGGTGTCTAAATGGCTGTATGGATGTGGGGACATGACTGGCTGTATGGGTGAGTGATTGGGTGTCTGAGTACCTGTATGGTTGTCTGAGTGTCTGTGTGGGTGGGGGAGAGTGTGTGTTACTGCTTGTGTGGATGAGTGACTGAGCGAGGCAGTGGCTGTATGGGTTTGCGAATGCATGTGTGAGAGGCTGATTTTGGTGAGTGAGTGCGTGTATGGTTGTGTGGTTGAGTGAGTAGATGTGTCAGTGGTATATGGGTGAGTAACTGGGTATGTGAAAGGTAGTATAGGTGAGAGATGGGGTATATGACTGAATGTGAGGGTGAGTGAGTGAATGTGAGAGTGGCTGTATGGGTAAGTGTGTTATTGTGTCAGTAACTGCATAGGTGAGTGAGTATGTGTTAGTATCTGTATGCGTAAATGAGTGGGTGTGTGTCTATCTGTATCGGTGAGTAAGTGGCTGTGTGGTTGACTATATGGGTGAGTGACTGGGTGTGTGAGTAGCTGTATGGTTTATGAGTGGATATGTCAGTGGCTGTATTAGTGAGTGAGGGGGTGTATGAGTGGCTGTATGGATGAGTGAGTGGATGTGTGTGTAGAGTTGGTATGTAAGTACAGGTATGGGTCTGTGAATGGTTGTGTGGGAGTGGGTGTATGAAAGGTTCTATGGGGTGTGAGTGGGGGCGTCAGTCAATCTGGGGATGATGTCATCAGTGTTGTCATTGGAGATGTCATGAGTGATGGCATCAGTGATGTCACTGACTATGTCATGAGTGATGTAATATGTGATGTCATAAGCAGTGCATTGCAGAGGAGAGAATTACAGTTAGCTCAGCAAACTATAACTGCTGAATTTTACTGATTATGTATGAGTGAAATCTGAGCCTAACTATAACGCCCCTGTAAACTTTTGTTTTTTTTGTAGTGAATTCCTAAGGTTTTTCAACTTCTATTTCCTAACTATAACGTTCATGTAACCTTTGGTTTTTGTAAGTGAATTTCTATGTTTTTTTAGGTCAAGCATCAGCGTGCATGCACTGTCTGCAAGGCCTGCTGTAATCATACCACCACTTTTTTCCCACCTCTTACTTACCATTGGCTCACTCCACTACCACTTTACCTTGCTGGCTCCTAACTCGTTGGAATTACCGATACATCACTTCTCTGTGAGGCTCAGGCGCACCGGTCAAATGCAGTTTCCTTACGATGTCCCTCTGCATACGTTGTGTGGGAGAACTCTTTTCTTTATTTGATGCTTCCTTTCTTGACCATTGCTTGTGTTGTTTTAATTTCCAGCACCCAATGCACACTTTTAGTTTCACAATGGTGGCGGCCGCTGCACACACCACTCGTGGGACGCTGCCCGTGTCTTCGCATGCCTGCCACTAATTGCAATGAAATTACTCTCCATAAGGCTCTGCTCCGCGACCCCAAATAACAATTCCTCAGTATTAGTGCTTGATAGATTATCTATAGCAGCTAATGCATGTCGATTTCATAGGGAAAGACGCATCTCCCTAGTTAAAAGCTTCAGTTCTGACTGTAATTTTCAGGTCCACAGTGAGTCCATGCTTGCTTATGCAGCCGAGACCAGTGCAGGGAAGAGGGGCTGTCTTCTTTTTTTGTCCCTGACTACAGTTTTGTGGCACGAACGATAGTCCTTCCTAATGTTCTATAATAACTGTCACTCGATCTGGTATTCTGATTGGCAGTCCTTCTTTGATGTCAAGGGCACATGTTTTTCGTTTCAAACAGTAGTCCCTTCCTATTTCCTATAGCTCTTGAGCTAGTGGATGTTGTGAAAGATGGCTTCCTCAGTGAAGGCAGCTGACTTGATTTGGGAGGACGTAGTTGGGAAAGGCAGAAGAGGCAACAGCTGACATCTAGGGGTACTTAGCTCCCTTGCCGGTGGAGATTTAGTCCCTGCTCCCTGGTTCATCATGCATTAGGCTTTCGATCCGGTCCCCATCCAAGAGAGAATTCTGCTGCAAATAGAATTTATGGCAGCCTGGGGCAAGTTAAACGGAGTATGTTGAAAGGGTTTAGTGGAGCTTGTGGAGTAGGCTGTAAGGGGGTAGTGTTAGAAGGGAAGAACAGAGTGTAAGGTTTATTTAGGGCTTGGGGAGAATCATGGGGTCAAGGAGCATAGGAGTTTATGTCAGTAAAGGACAGCCGCAGGTAAGTGAGGATAGAGGAGACCAAACTCAAAGTGACAACTATGTTATCACACACACTGGTCCCTCTCCTGGATTTTTGGCTGACACCACAAGCACCAGTTGTACTGAAACGTATTGTATGGATTTAAAATCATTTACTGTACACGTTTGCATTTAATTGAGTGTCACTGTAGCTAGAACAAGCATTTACAATGCAATAGGTCTCGCATTAATTAGGTTTGAGCTATTGGCATTGCTAAATATTGCAACACCAATTGCAACAAAAGTCTATAAATTGTAGACCAAAAAATGTGTATTTATTTTTGTAGCAATGGTGGCGTGTTGCGCTTTATATGAATATGTTTATTTTTATTTTTTTATTTATTCAGTTCATAGCAAACAAAGAAAGGTAAATAAATAAAGCATGGATTCCATAGCGCTAAAACAATACTATAACACTATAACAAATAACAAACAGCAAACAGAAATACTATCCAAATGACAATTCAAAATGTTGGAGCATTGGCTGCCATATCTTCAATCCCAGTTGGTTTTTTTTCATGGATTTAATGCGATATAGGTTATATTCTAAATGGAACACATTGTATATCTTAGCTCTCCACATTTCGAAAGCAGAGGGTTCGGGTTTCAGTCACATTGTAGCAATACATAATCTGGCTACCGCCATAGCCATAAAAAGAAAAAATCGGTGGGGATAGCGGTTCTGTACAGTTTCATCATCAATACCCTCCCCAAAAAGCAGCAGTTACCGACATATATGAAATTGCACTTTCGTTATTGTAAATAAGAATTCCTCTATGCTTAAAAAGAACGGAGAAAGTGCATTACAATCAAAAAATATATGAACAATATCTGCTGCATCCATTTGGCATCGAAAACATTTTCCATCATAAATATTTCCCCATATCATCATATTCACTGGTGTATGATACAAATGAAATACAGTTTTGTAGTGTTGAGTACGTAAATTAGCAGACAAAACTATTGCCCCTGCCATATCGATTGAATCTTGCAGAAATACGCCCGAACATCCCAATCGATTTTACCATTTGGTATCCTGCATTTCAATGTCATCCGGTTGTTTTAATAATAGCATTTCATATAAGACACCAATCTTAGCACCTTTTGAGAGAACTTCGATAAATTCATTAATCACAATAGGTTGTAGTTGACGTTTATACAGAAAATCCTGTATTTGTAAATATTTAAAGAAATCACTTTTCACCACCAAATACAACACCATTAAATCAGTAAATTGGACCATTGTACCATCCTTGAAAAAATCCCCCAAATGGGATATCCCTTTAGTTTTCCAAATTCACATCTTGGCATCCCACAAAATAGATGGTAGTATGTTCCTAGAGTCTAAAGGTGTATAGAAATGAAGCCGCTGGATATCCCAAATTTTCCGAAGCAACTTCCAACCCTTATAAGCCGCACTCATAATTTGAAATCTGGTACGCTTAAAGTAACTAGGCTCAAAAAACTTCAACAAAGCTTCACAAGCTGAATCTCCCAATAACATTTGGTAGACATTAGGTGTCTCAAACAACCGTGTAGTCCCCCCAAGTAACATAAACCTTGAATTTTGTATGAGGCATACTAGATAATAAAAGAAAAATTCGGGACACCCCATCCACCACGTTCCAGAGGTAGTGTCATATATTTAGAAGCGCGGCGGGGCTTCTTCCAACCCCAAATAAACCTATCCGAAATGCCTTGCAGCTGCATTAATTGTGCCCTGGATAGCTCCAAAGGGACTGTCCGAAAATAATAAAGTACTTTGGGGAGAACACACATCTTAAGAACGTTACGCCTCCCAACCATTGACAAGTGCAAGCATTCTAGCTTTTCTAGCTGGCTCTTGACAGCTCCTATTATATCTTTCCAATTAACATCAATTATCTCCTGTATGGACATCCTAATTTTAATCCCTAAGTACTTAACCTCTTGCGTCACATGTGACTCACTAATACACAGCCCCGTTGAACAGACAATTTGGGTTTTAGAAATATTAAGTTTATAGCCAGCAATCTGTCCAAATGATTGCGTCAAGTATTCAACCTCCCGTATTGCTGACTCAGGATCAGAAGTCACTACCGCGATGTCGTCAGCGTATGCGAGTACGCGTACTTCATAATCGCCTACCATCATTGATTTTATTAAATTGGTAGATTCCAATAGCTGCAATAGTGGCTCTATGTAGATGGCAAAAAGTAGAGGGGAACAGGGGCATCCCTGTCGCGTACCCCGGGTAATATGGACCAGTGATGACTCCTGTCCCATAGTGCAAATTTTGGCCCGGGGATTCCTATACATAATGTGAACAGCCTGCATAAACAGGGGACCAAATCCCATTCTACCCAGTATTGCCCATAGGAACAGCCATGCAACCCGATCGAAGACTTTCTCCGCATACCAAAAAATAATACCTATATTTTTTTGGAGTGCGGTTGCATAGTCGATTAACGCTATTACGCGATGGAGATGGTTTATCGTACTTCTCCCGGGAAGAAACCCGTGCTGGTGGTGGGATACTAACTTCGGGGTAACTTGCAGCAATCGTGTGGCTAATATTTTAGAATATATTTTTACATCGGCATTAATTAATGATATGGGCCGATATGACCCTGGCAGTTGAGGAGGCTTATCTTTTTTTTTTTAAACTATAATATTGGCATCATCCCAGGATGCCGGCGGACTACCTCGTTGAGCCATAGTAAAAGTAGCAAGCATGTCCTCCTTAATAACACTGAATAGTAGGTGATAAACCTCTAAAGGAAGCTTGTCAGAGCCAGATGCCTTCCCTAACACTAAGTCTTCTAGAGCAAGCTGCAGTTCTTGCATAGTATTTGGAGCCTCAACTATTTCTCTCTCGGAGGGGCCAAGTTTAAGAAAATCCAAGTCGTTAAGATAAGTTTCTATCTGATCTTGAGAGATTGTATCTTGTGTATATAATTCTTGGTAATAGCTACGAAAAACCTCCATAATACCATCTGTGGTTTCAACCGACTCTCCCCTAACATTCTCCAACAGGTCAACACGTTGAGCCGCGTGTTTACCCCACATCCTTTGAGCCAAACATCTCCCCGTTGCCTCTCCATATTCATATCTTTCAGTTTTATAAATATTATACTGAGAGGCAATATCTTGGCTCCACACCCCATTAATCTTAGCTTTACAGCTAGCAACCTTAGTTTGTTCCGCTTCAGCATTAGACTGAATTGTCAACATGAGTTCAGATTCTGCCATTCTATGGTCCTCAATCATTTCTGCAATCCTGGCTTCTTCTGTTTTTTGTTTAGCCCAACCATAACTGCATGTTTCCCCCCTGATCCCCGCTTTCAGAGAGTCCCACACCATCGGCTGACTAGCAGTACCTCTATTACAATCCAAAAATTGTGTAGCCCAGAGTTTAATATGATTAACAAACTCTTCGTCGTTTATAAATTTTCTATTGAAAGTAAATGAGCGTATTGAACGGACCGGTTGCATACATATCAGAGTGAGGGCAAGATGGCGTCCGCTGCACGGACGTCTGTGTGAGGAGCTCCTGTGTGCGAATGCTCGGCTCACCCTCTATGTGCTGGTAGCCCGCTTCGTCTGGGCTGAGGAAGCGTATGAAAGTGTCTGGAGTCGGTTGGCGTTTTTATCGATTGATTTAGCTGCTGAAAACGATGTGCCTTTCTTGATTTGCCGGCGCATTCTAGTGCTGGGACCCGGCAGACTGTTGGAAAACGAACGCCGAGTATTAGAGCCGGAGCTTGTGGGCGGGGTATCCTGCGGTCGGCAGCGTGAAGACTCTCGACGACTCCCGGACAACACTGGATAGTGTAATACGATACGACCTCGGTCCAGGTCGGTGTGCTTAATGAGGGCTTAAAGAGGGCGAGAGAACTGCTGGCGAATTCGTGGCTGCTACAAAAAGATTGAGGTGAGCGCTACAACATTGCAGTGTTGGAGACTTCGTGGCAACATTGTTTGGCTCGACAAGTGGTGCTCTACTCATTATCGAACTTTAACGAACTTTAACGAACTCTCCACTGCGAAATGCGAGCTGCGAATTTTGTAAATATTGTTTAAAGCTGGGGGTAAAGCGAAGGTAAAGGACAAAAAGGGAAAAAAAAAGACAATAAAGATCCCGCCAGTAATATAATCCGAGAAGGCTCTCTATGCCTCCTAAAGCTGCCCGTGGGGGGAAACTTGACCTGTAGGGGAAAACGCTGTTGGTACGCGGGCCGCTATCGCTGCAAAACAGAAAGAGACACAGAAAGAAACACAGTGTGTACAAGAGGCTGAGAGTGCTGCTCAACCCAAAGATTCTGCTATTGGTCACCCGAAGATACCTCAAATGTTTCAGTTGGCTACTGGTCTACAAAAAAATAGTACTTTAACTAGTAAATCTATAATGGCCGCCGGGGCTGGTGGAATAAATATAGGAACTGGCAGGGAGCAGGATGAGTCATTGCAGTCATCATCAAATACATCTATATTACCATCTCCCACGCCCTCGGGCTCCTCTATGGCTCTAGAAGATGTAGAGGCCGTAATAGGGCCAAATATTGAAGAGGCAATGGAGGAGGCGGGTGGTGTAACCAGCGATGACGAAACTCAAGAGCCGCTGAGCAGTAAGGATGGTGAATTTTATTCACTATCCGAACCATCTGAAGGATCTGATTTGGAGGAAGTCTCACTCCCAGAAGACGTGGTGGTGGAATATACCCCAACTGTGCCGGATCATACTTTCTCTACGAATACCTTCAGCTCAAGCCTCTACCATTCGGAAAAAGGACGGGGTGGTGCTTTAGATTCCACTATAACTACAACGGAGACGACTGACTGGGATTTATCTGTAGGTACACAGGTACTGGAGCAGCTAGATTTGTCGAGTCAGGATTGTGAGGACGGTGAACCAGTCAACACTAACCAAATGTCTGGTTCAGTATCGCTGGAAGAAATGTATCGATCCATTAACGACCATCGATTGGAGGCTCGAGCGGAACACTTGAAAACCCATACTGCCTGTAGAAAGCTCCAAAATACTGTTCGGCGCTTGGCAAAAACTTGTAATGATTTTACAGACCGCATGATAGAGGCAGAGGCGCGGATTTCAACACTTGAAGACCAGATGGTGACTCAAGTAGCAGATGTGGCGGAAATTAAGGCGCACAAGGAAGATATTCATGATAAAATTGCTGAATTAGAAAACCCCCTTCGGCGTAATAATCTGCGGCTACTTGGTGTGCCGGAAGGCCTTGAGGGCCAGGATGTGCGCAAATTTATTGTAGAACTATTTGAGGAAGCATTTCCTGAAGTCACTGAATGGACCTGGAGCCCCGAGATACAACGAGCCCACAGGTTTCCTTTTCGTCAGCGACCAATACGAAGTGGACAAGCAGGCCCACAACAACCACGGGCTATTTTGACCTCCCTGAATAACTTTTTGGCAAAACAAGCTTTGTATGATAAGGCCCGGCCTGATAGGAGGAGAACTGGGAAAGGCATTCAGTTTTTTGTCAGGCAAGATTTTTTGCCACTTTACAGTGGAAAAGCGATGGAAATTACGTCAGCTAATTGCCCCAATACAAGCAAAAGGGCTACAAGTTTTTTTACTGCAACCTGCCACTTTAAAAATTGTGAATAAGGGCCAGAGCCGTTTTTTTACTTCTGAGGCTGCTGTCAATGCTTATATGCAAACTGTTCATTGAGGGGCTCAAATGATGGTTGGACTGCCTCGGACTGTTTTTTGGCTTTCTGTTTTATTCGGTATTGGCTTATTCTACATTTTTCTTTGACTTCACTTGGTATTTCAATCAAGGACAAAAGGGATATATATATTTTGGTTTTCTTTTTTGGGATTTGGTGAGCCGAGCTGCATGGGAACTACTCACCGAGCATCACAGGGCTATTTGCCCAATTGCATTAGTTAAGGGGGGGGGGACTTCTGAAGGCCGGGGGGGTTCAGGGTGGTGATGTGTGGTAGTGGGGTGGCTGGGGGTCACTGGGGGGTTTGCTGGGATAGGGGGGTAAGGGTTTGTGGGGGAAAAAGGGAAAAATATCAGTTCATAGCAGTTGCTCTAGTCTTGTTGGAGCAAGGGTACGAATATGTCTGTTTATTAACGACCTGCAATATATTTGTATATATGGCAGCTAGGAAGCTACGAATCTGTTCCTTTAATGTTTGTGGTCTTAACAATGCTATGAAAAGAAAACGGGTTAAATATGAATTACGTTTAATTAATGCAGATATACTTTGTCTGCAGGAAACGCATATTCTTTGGTCTAACTACAAACTTTTATTAGAACTGGGCTATTCAATCCTAGCAGTGTCGAAACAATCTACCATGAATCGTGGGGTAGTTATAATGGGCAGTCAAGCTGTAATAGGCACGAGCAGGATACGGGTTGATCATTTTGGACGATGAGCTATTTGTGAGTGTGTTATAGGGGCCATGAAAGCTACTATTTGTACTGTGTATGGGTCCAATCTTGATGAGCCAGATGTTCTGGAGTTTTTAAATGTGGAGTTAGCACAATGGCCTATGCCCTTAATACTACTGGGAGATTTTAATATCCATGGTGATATTCATATTTGGGATTCTCAGCTCCAGAGATATTATGGTCGTAAGCCAAAGGTATATCGGGCACTATACCAGTTAATATCCCAACATGGATTAATTGACGGATGGGCTAAGATAAATCCTAGCAATCCAGGGTATACATTTTTTTCTTCTCCCCACTCCAGGTTTGTGCGGCTGGATTATATTTTCATACCACAGTATTTAACTATTGGTGTGAAGATCCATGTTATGCTCCGAATTACGTCAGATCACAGCCCGATAGTTCTGGAGGTGATATGTATGCAACCGGTCCGTTCAATACGCTCATTTACTTTCAATAGAAAATTTATATGAATATGTTTAAAAGTAAAGTGCGCCATACTGTGATACTAAATGGCTTGGAGAGGTGTTATATTAAAAACTCTGTTATTTTAAATAAAACAGTTAGTGTTAAGGATGCACAGTGTTTTACAAAACGACCCCTGGCTCCTAGAGTTGAAGTTTCAGCCCCCACTCGGAGGGCCAGTTCCCGAAGTAAACAATTCACTTTCTATTAACGTTTTCAATATAAGCTGGCGGGATTCAAGGGTGGGGGGCTTGGGAAATATTTGTGAAGTTAGCTCAGGAAACACACTTTTGTTTTATAAACGCTTTCAAATCTATGGTATGCTTTAGGAGTTTTCTGGGTGACTGTAGAGTAGCGCCCTAGTACGCCACCCTTCCCCTAAAAATGTATTTCCGTGAAAACCCAGAGTATGTGTCGCATCGGAGGGTGCCTAGAGTTCAAACGCTCATGCTGTATAACACAAGGCGCTTGAGCCCTGACAAGCCGCGCCAGTGAGGATCAGAGCCAGTTGCGTGATATAAAATGATGAGGCCCCTCCCTGCAGAATGTAACGAGGGCTCCTGAATCCCCACTTCTCACAGATATTCATCGGCCTTGAGCTGAGTGTGAGGCCTTCTGAAGGACTGGGGTCCTCGGCACCTCAGGGCCCCTACATCTGCCCGAGCCTGGACACATGGAGCCTGTATTTCTGATCATCCCGGCCCGAACCTTCGGGGGCTGGCTCATTTAAAGCGCAGGGTCGAAGGGGATGCACGTCCAGGCATAGGGGCCCGAGAGCAGGAACATGAGGTCTATTAGGTGGGGGAGGGGGCGGCGGAGCACTCGGATTCACCTTAAATATCACAACTGTGTGACCCTAGAATAGAAGGTAGTAAAGCGCCCTCCACCCGCAAAAACAAATGCATATGCCCACCAATGGAGACGAATGTGTGAAAAGCTCACACAGAGGGGCCGTGTGCCCGGTGACCCCTTTAACACACAAAAATAATAAAAGCAGAGATTTCCACCAACCAGGGCATTTGAGCAAGTCGATTACTTTTTAGGTGGATTCAAGGGAAATGCAGATATTTACAGTGAAGAGAGGTAATAGCTGATTTGGGCTGAACAACTGCCCCATGCTGTGTATGCGGTGAGCGGAAAGACCGTGCGACTGACACTTGAACAAGCCAATTGATTAAAACTGCTATCAAACAAGCCTATTAACGAATCAGAAGCTAGCATTTTATAATGGCAAAGACACAAGACCGCCACGCACCTTGCCCCAATTAAACCCCGGTACCCAATTCTTCTCCCTTAGCAATCGTAGCTTCCCTTACCCAGTGAGAGCTCAGCAATGCCCCTCCCTCCCATACCGTTCCTCACTGCAACATTGAAAATAGTACTTTATCGCGAGTAGGCAGACAGCTCAGAAATAAATACTTCCACAAAAGCTGGAGTCTCTTCTAATAGTAAGAGCGCCTCTATGGCTAAATGATATCCAAACTAATGTACAATCCGTGTGATAGATCACAAAGTATGCATGTAATTATCAGGGAATTTTCAGCCAGCTTCAGTTTCTTCCGCCTCCTCTGCACATGAGTTGTGTTTTTCTCCTGACGCGCTTTTTCTGTGCGTGCTAATCACAGACAGATAGAGTCGTGAGTCACTCAAGTCATCTGGCAAATCCTTATCATCCTGATCAGAGATGGGATGTTTGAGAATCTTCAAGGCTTCATTCACTGAGGTCGCCAACACCATTTTTTTTTATTAAAAAAAGGAATTCAGATGGGAAATCCATGTTCCCGAATGCATTTTGTGACTTTTTCTTTCCTTGTGCCTTTGCTCCTCTGGGAGGGGGAAGGTATTTGAGAGTTGTACTGGAACAGACGGGCGGGGATGGGGGGCAGCGGGGGAGGGAAAGTGAATGCGCGCTGAGAGGAGATGTGCTGTGGCTTTGGTGCGCGAAGGGAGGAGGTGGAACGTGCAGACAGGAGATGTGCACTCCGTACGCGTGCACATCATCTGTCCGCGCGTGCCACCTCCTGTCTCCCTTCGTGCACCAAAGCGGCAGCAATAGAGCTCGCTAGCGAAGCAGCTGCACTGCATTCACACGCGAGCCCTAAAACGGTTCATAGTAGAATATGAGTGACACGGATAGGCTGTGGTTCCAAACAACTGGCACCTGACACTTTGTTACAGAATACACAAGCTATGACAAAGCCAATCTTACTGGCTTTAATGCACTAACCTATTCAAATAACATTTCTGCGTACGTGTCTGTCAAAACACGGGAATCTGCTTGGAAAGCAATTCTATAACCAGTAACACAATATAGATAGAACATTGCCTCTTATAGACTCTCACATAAATCACAGGTTAAAGGGAGATTTCTATGTCTCAATGACACCAAAAAATAATTTCTGCTATAGGTTGTTGCCACAGATAATCCAATTGCACAGCCTCCAGCCTTATGGACAGCCTCACATCCAGCAAGCAATCTGAGCAACATGGAAAATGTCTTCCATTCTACCTCGCGCCGACACATGCAATGGTAAAATTAACCGATTTCCATCTGTCAATAATACTCAAAGTGCTAAAACGTCTCCAAGCTGGTAATTCATTCCACATGTTGCAATATGAGCCACACGTGAGAAAACTCATTGTCACTCTGCAACATACACACAGTAAGTCAGTAAGTGTGTCTAAGAACTGGAAATAATGCCTTAACATTCCTTAATTGACACACACCATTCTAGCACTCTACCAGATGGTACTTGGAAATTCGGGCCTCTCAATATGTTCCATCAATTCATATATCTCTGGTCAATCAATGTGCAAACCATCTGCTAACCATAGTTCATAAGACAGTGCATAGGATCAGAACACGTAGAGTACAAGGAAAAAAGCTCTTGGATGCCCTTCATTAGTGTTGGGATTTAATCAAACAACCATTTGCAATGCAATAGATCTCGCATTTGCGAGAGTTTGAGCTATTGGCATTGTAAATGACAATCCCTTTTATTTATGTGTTTTGAAAACCTGGAAGCGGTATGCAAACATGGACTTTGTACTTATAGTCATTGTTTATGAGAAGCAATTCTGTGAATTTCTATGTTTTTTTTTAAACTAGTAGTAGCATTTGCAGAGTGGTGGAGAAAGGGAACAGCCTCCAAACACTTCTCAGGAATCCTGCTATGTTGGACTTACTGGAGGTAACCGAAGGGCTTCTAGGTCATCAAGAACCCTCAGTATTAAAAAAGAGTACATCCTCCAACCAGCAATGTTCGAGGAGGCATGTTTGCAGACTGGTGGAAAAAGAGGCAGTGGCCTCTGAACACCTCTCAGCAATTCTGTGTTGTGGGACTTACTGCAGGTAACAGACGGGTTGTTAGCCCCCAGGACACTCTAGAGCCTAGTGGTCTTCATCCCCCGACCAGCATTGTGCCAGGAGGTGCGTTTACAGAGTGGCGGAGAAAAGGGGCATGGCTACTGCCAACCTCTCAGCAATCCCTCTGTGTGGGACTTATTAGAGGTAATAGGAGGAGTACTTGGTCCCCAAGGACTCTCTGTAGCCAAGGGGACTTCATCGTTCAACCAGTTGAGCGACAGGAGGCACGTTTGCATAGTGGTGTAGAAAGAGGCAAGGCATCTGGCGACTTGCCGGCCCATTTTTATTTTTTCTTTATAATGGGAGGAGGACTACCTGGCCCCCCATTCCCTGGGCCAACTTCAGCCCCAGGGACTCCATCCCATGGGGCCAGGCTAATTTGAATAGGGCAGGGGGGGCCAGGCAGCCCCCCTTCCCATTGTGATCTCGGGCCTGAGGACCCCATCCCCCGGGACCTGGCCATTTAAAGTTGTGCCTCCACTGGGACTGTGTAATGTAATGTAATGTAATGTAATTTGTGTTTTATATAGCGCAGGTTTCACTCCAGGGAGCATCTTAGCACTTCAGAGTGTAAAGAGAGTATGATGGCTTGTCTGTTCTTTGGTGGACCCTTGGTTAAAAGTGCTAGATCATATTTTTGCATTTTGTATCGGGTAAGGTGTAGATCCAGGTCTTAAGGATTTTTCTAAAAATGGTCTCTGTGTGGATTTTTCGGAAAGGGGGTGGTAAAGAGTTCCAGGCTCTGGACCCCAAGACAGCCAGGGCTTTACCTCCTCTGGTTTTAAGTCTGAACTTGGGGATAGTCAGGAGATTGTTATCTTGGGACCTCAGACATCTGGAGGGAATGTAGCGTTGGAATATGCTTTCGATGTATTTGGGTCCTGTTTTGTTTACTGCCCTAAAAGTGATTAGCAAGATTTTAAAGAGCACCCTTTTATGCATAGGCAGCCAGTGCAGGATGTTCAGGGCGATTGTGGCTGAGGTTCTTCTTTTCCAGCCCAGCACTAGTCTGGCCGCTGCATGCTGCACCATTTGTAGTTTATGCCGGACTGTCCTGTTTGTTCCTGTGTATATACTATTGCAGTAGTCTATACGAGATGTAATGAGGGCTACTGCCACCGTCTTTCTTGCGTTAAAAGGGATTAGATCGAAGAATTTCCTGAGCCCTTTTATTATGCCGAAGCAGGTCCCTGCCACGGCTACTGCTTGTTGTTGGAAGCTCAGGGATGGATCGAATTTAATCCCTAGATTTCGGACTGCGTTGGCTGTCTTAGGGGGAACGGTTGCATCTTCTGGCCACCATAGTCCTGGGTTGAAGGTGTTTTCCTTCCCAAATGGTAGGATCTCAGTCTTCCCAGTGTTACATTTAAGATGATTCTTCCTCATCCAGTGAAAGGTGGCTTTTAGGCAGTTTTTAAGTCTTATTTCTGCTTCACTGGATTCATCCTCCATCACTAGGATGAGTTGTGTGTCATCAGCGTATGAGATGGTGGCTATGCCGAAGGATGATATGAGGGAAATCAGGGGGGCCAAGTAAACATTAAAAAGTGTCGGGCTCAAACAGGAGCCCTGTGGTACACCTGAATTTATTGGGATCTCTGCTGATCTAAACTGGCCCAGGGTGACCACCTGACGTCTGTTTGATAAAAAGTTTTTTAGCCAGCTCAGTACCTTTCCAGTTATCCCTGCCGCGGCTAGTCGGTCTGTCAAGATGGAATGTGACACCGTATCAAAAGCCGCGGACAGGTCTAAGAGTATCAGGACTGCTTTTTGCCCTGGTCCAGTGCTGCTCTAAGTGTTTCCGAAGAAAATATTAGGGCTGATTCTGTTGAGTGATTTGCTCTGAAACCAGCCTGGTTGGGGTGCCAGATGTTGTTGGCCTCTAAGAAGGTAGTAAGCTGTTGGTTTACTACCTTTTCTGTAAGTTTACAGAAAGTGGGAAGCAGGGAAATAGGTCGTAGATTTGTGAGGGTGGTGGGGTCTGGTGATGTTTTTTTTGTAAGGGTCTTACTGCTGCCAGTTTCCATTCCTCCGGGACTACTCCCAAAGAGAGTGAGGAATTGATAATGTTGTTAATGCTGGGATTTACAATTTCCACCATAGTGTGAAGGACAAAAGGGGGGCATGGGTTGAAAGGGGAACCTGATTTGATATTTAGAATTATTCTCTGTGATTCTTCTAAACTGACTTCTTGAAAGGTGGCTAGCTGTAACTGCACACTTGTCACTTTTTCCTCCTGTGCACTTTTTACTACCTCATGTTTTTTTGGCTGCTCACAATTTTCACTACCTCATGTATTCTGTTTGCTCACAATTGTCATTATTACCTTTACTACCTCATGTATTTTTGGTTGCTCACAATTTTTAATACCTCATGTATATTGTTTGATCACAAATGTCACTATTACTTTATGTAACGTAACGTATGCTTTTGTAATGTTTTTCATTATGTTCCATTTCTGTTCCTTTTGTGAAGCGCTCTGACACCTTCGGGTAAAGTCCGCGCTATAAAAAAATGCATAAATAAAATAAATAAATAAATTCCTGTTTGATTCGGACTCCTCTGAGAGGGGGGGGGTGGAAAATCTTTAATGAGTATCTGTATTTTCTCATGGAAGTATTCCGCTATTTTGTTACACAGGTTTTGGGAAGGGGGAATGTCTCTCTGCATGGTTTTGGGGTTTATATATAAGTTGACAATGTTGTAGATATCTTTTTGTTTATTGTTGCTGTTTGTTATGGCATTGGTGAAAAAAACCTTTTTAGTGGTTTTTATCATCCCGTGATAGTGACGACGGGCCACTTTATAGCTAAGCTGGTCAGTTGTATCATAATTTCGGCGCCAGTTTCGCTCTAATGCTCTAACCTTCCTTTGTTCCTCCTTTAGACTTCGGGAGAACCAAGGGGCAGAGGATCTGGGTTTCTTTTTATTTTTTGGTTTAGATATTGTTTTGTCATTATCCGTAGAAAGTGCGCCCATCCATTCCCTGAAGGACTGGCTGTCTATCTCAGGGTCCCCTACTGGTAGTGGTCTGATTTCTTGTGCTCTAGTTGAAAAATCCGGTAGTCCTATCAAAGTTTTCCAGTTATGCCCTCCATGAGGGTCGCATGACTTATTTCCAGATGTGTGTACTGTTATCCCTTGGAGTTCAAAAGGGATATAGCTATGATCGGACCAGGTTAGTTCTTGGGGAGGTTTTACATGTAGTGTGTCTAAGTTTGAGCATATGCAATCGAGTATGTGACCTGCCTTGTGTGTAGGCCAGGTGGTAAGTATGTTGAGTCCTAGGATCTTCATTGTGTCCGTAAAGCCTAGGGTGACTTGGTTTGTAGGGGAGTCTAAGTGTATATTTATATCTCCTAAGATCGTATAGTTGGCTGATTTTAGTGCTAGGTCGCCTACTGCTTCTCCTAGGCTATTTGTGAAATCCGTGGATGTTCCTGGAGGTCGATACAATAGTGCTGCTGAAAAGGTGAGGGAGTCATGTACCTTAAGGGCGAAACCTAAACTTTCCGCACCTTTGATAGCTGGGATTGGGGAGAACAGGCAACTCAGTGAGTCCCTGTAGACAATAGCTATTCCTCCACCTCTCTGGAGGGGTCTGTCTTGTCTGGCGATGAGGTACCCTTGGGGGAGCGCGGTCGTTACATCTGGATTACTGCTTTCGGTTAGCCAGGTTTCTGTCATAAACAGACAGTCCAGCTCTCTTTCCAAGATTAGGTCGAAAATATGTTGGGCGTGCTTGTCCATAGACCTAACATTGACAAGGCCGCAATGTAGTTTAGTCGTTTTGCTATGGTTTAGGGGTATATTTTTGGAGAGTGTCCGAGACTATTTTTCCATGTATTGCAGCCCCAGGATCTTCTCCGGTTTTCCTTGTTGGGGGATGGGGTGCAGGTAGGTGATTTGGTGTTCAACCCTAACAGAGTTTCCCTGGAGTACTGTATAAATTTGGCCAGGGGGTGAGGCCCTGAGCCCGGTCGAGGCGCGGACGGGCTTGCCTTTGGCGCGCCTTCGGCGCTCCGCCGGCGCCGCCGCTGCGCCCGTCCGCTGCGCTCCCTGGGAGATAACATAATTTTATCCTGTCGGTGCCGTGTGGGCGGGGAGGGGCCAAGCACTCGTCAGCTCCCCCAGTTGGAAGTGGCGGGAGCCCAAAGCAGCGCCTACTCGGCTGCTATTGGGGTAGAGTGGGGCACAGGTGAAAAGACAGACTCTGGCTCTGAGCGAGTCTTTTCAGGGAGGGGCCGCGTTTCGCTACACACAGCGGTAGTTTGCCGGTTAGAAGTAGAGGTCGGGTAAGTGCACAAATTCCGAGTACAGAACTTAACGAAAAGTGCAGGTTTAAAATATCAGTGATACAATTTTTCTTTCCAATAAAACAATTTTTGTCAGTATCGCAATTTTGCAGTAATATCAATTTCAATTTTAGCCAAAGGGAACAAGGTTATGACATTCTGTCCCGGCTTTCCGCCTCAGGACCCTTTCAAAACACAGCCAACCTCACTCGTATTCAGCGCGAGGGGTGTTTTTTACCTGCTTTTATCCTGTCGGTGCCGTGTGGGCGGGGAGGGGCCAAGCACTCGTCAGCTCGCCCAGTTGGAAGTGGCGGGAGCCCAAAGCAGCGCCTACTCGGCTGCTATTGGGGTAGAGTGGGGCACAGGTGAAAAGACAGACTCTGGCTCTGAGCGAGTCTTTTCAGGGAGGGGCCGCGTTTCGCTACACACAGCGGTAGTTTGCCGGTTAGAAGTAGAGGTCGGGTAAGTGCACAAATTCCGAGTACAGAACTTAACGAAAAGTGCAGGTTTAAAATATCAGTGATACAATTTTTCTTTCCAATAAAACAATTTTTGTCAGTATCGCAATTTTGCAGTAATATCAATTTCAATTTTAGCCAAAGGGAACAAGGTTATGACATTCTGTCCCGGCTTTCCGCCTCAGGACCCTTTCAAAACACAACCACACTCACTCGTATTCACCGTGGAGGGAGCCTAAGGGGAACCTAAGGGGAGTGGTGAAGCTTCCACCAATCCATAGAAAACAGCTATGTCCCAGGGGAGGGCAGGGCACCCGGAGACATAGCAGGAGCAAGCCCTGAGGGTGGAGGTCCCAAGACCATTTATGGCTCCAAAAGGGAGGCTGCATGGCCCCCTCCTTTTTTTAGAATTTGCCCCAGGGAGTAGGTGGTCCTGGGGAGGTGTGGGGGTTTTCGAGGGTCTCCATTAATTACAGTTAAAGCCCCTTGGAGGTGGAAGCCCCTGGGGCTGCCGGGGGTCCATGTGGCCTCCCATATGTTTTATTGTATGGCCAACGGATGAGGAGCTCCAGCGAGGAGCTCCCGGCCGGGGATTGCCTTTTTGGATTAAATCCCCAATTTCTTCCTCCCCCAGGACCCTCTTGCTCACCTGGGGTCCTGCTCAACAGCGGTCTTCATCTTCTCCAATTTCTCCCGCATATCGGCTCGAGATCTTCTGAGGATTACAGGATCGTTGTTCTCAGGCTCCGGAGTCCGAACAAACATGGCCGATGCGCGGTGGAGCTGCCAGACAGCTGTAGGGGAGATTGGCTTCGGTCTTCGCCGCCGTGGCTGTCACCTACCTAGCCGGGCATTGAGCATAGTCTCTCCTCGCCTCTCCAGCGTGCCTCCCTCTTCCTCTGTCTTCTTGATGATGCCCTGATGAGGGGTTTCTTTCTTCCGTGGTGGCTGTTGGGGAATTGGTGGGGTCGCTCTCCTCCGGCCATCACCTGCCTTTCCGGATCGAAGACGGGGTTGCTGGTAATCCTGCTGCGCTGGAACAAGAGCCAACGCGTGTGCAGAGGTGAAAGCCACAAAGTACTGCTGCCCTGCACCACAGAGCTTGCATCCTTTCTTCCCGAGTTGCTCGTCCTCCAGACTGGTTGTTGCCTCTTCACTTCCTGGGACTGCTCCCTTGACACCCACGCTCTCTTCTGCTGCAGTGGTTTACTCGGGAGAGAGCAGCAATTTTCGACCTTGCCTCCCTCCAGTTCCAAGCTGCTGCCTTCCCCATTCAACTCTGCTTTTGGGGTAGGTTTTGAACTCAGTTTTTTTTTTTGGATGGTTAGTTTTTTTTTTTGCATTCACGCAACCCTGCCATCTTGTCTTTGTAACTCTTGGGATCCGAGTCCTTGGTGACTCCATCTTGCTGTTTTGGTGGGCCTCAGACTGTTTCTTGCCACTAGCCAGCTCCCTCTGCCTCTGGTTTGGTCTTTGCCCCTCTTGCTTGGCCTCTCCGCACTCTTCTTGTTTCGGCTTGGTGGGACACCCCGTCCACTTCCAACTTTCTGCCCCACCCAGTTAAGAAGTCCAGCACCGGTTTGTTTGTGGATCCCTGGACCCTCTCCAGTTTTGTTCAACTTGCCTTCTGATTTTTGGTATTCACTGAAGTTCTCTTCTCCATTACTAGTCATCCTGACTTGCTTTGTACTCTTAACCCTTTACTTTTACCCCTCTACCCTCATTGCTCCTTGGACCTGTTTCTATTTTATTCGTATGTTCTAGTAACAGATGTATTTTTGCAATAATGTCTTTCTCCATGCTATGTTTTTATTCTAGGAAATTATGTAACTATATAACAGTATTCTGTTGTAACCACTCCTTATGTAAAGCGCTCTGATACCTCTGGGCCTAGCCAGCGCTATAGAAAACTCTTCAAATAAAAATAATTAAAGGTGGCAGTCCCTGGGGCTGGGAGGCGGTCCAAGAGGCTCCTCATTTAATAGGTAAACAAGCACCGGGAGGTGGTGGTCCACAGGGCATGCCGTGCGGGCACCCCTGCATAATTTAAAACAAAAGCCCAGGGAGATGGTGGTCCCCAGGGTTTAGTTATGTTTCATATGCCACCGGTATTTGGCCCTCCCAGGAATTTTCTGTTAAAAGATGGGTGGGAGCTTGCAAGTCTTTTTTTTTATTTTGCAACGGGTCCATCCACAAATTTTTAACCCTGAGTGGGGTCTTGTGGGACCCCCTACCATATCTGGGGGGGTGGGGGGGGGGTCAGGGTATTCCTACCTTGCCCTATTTTCTTTCTTTTTTCCTTTTGTTGTGGGACTCAACTTAAAGTCGAGCCCTATGATGGCTGCCAGCTCTTCCTGGTTGAAGTGTTGGCACCAATCGAATTTCAGTAGGATCCGCAAGTCCACTGCAAGGTCTTGCATTCCCCGATGGCTATATTAAAAAAGAAAATTAAACTACCGGATAGATTTGAATCAAATCACAAAAAGCACACTTTCTGGACCAACATCTACCTTTCTGCCAAATTTGGTGTAATTCCGTTCAGCGGTTCGGGCTGTAGTCATGTTGAAAAAATGAAAAATCACCATAGACATAACATAGGAAAAAAGTGTTTTGGGACCCCCCTTTCTATTAATCCTCCGCTTGACGGATCACCGTGAAACTTTCAACACTGCAGCTAAACCAAAAACAGGACGTTTTTTAGAAAATGTAATGAATATTCATCAAGTGGCGCCAAAGTTATTGGCAGAACAAAAAACACTAGTGAGTGTGTGTGTGTGAAGGGCTGTATGTTTGAGTGAGTGTGTGTATGGCTGTGTCAGTGAGTGAGTGCATGTGTCAGTGGTATATGGGTGAGTAACTGGGCATGTGCAAGTCGGTATAGGTGAGTGAATGTGAGATTGATTGTATGGGTGAGTGTGTGCCTGTGTCAGTAACTGTATAGGTGAGTGAATGTGTGTTAGTATCTGTATGTGTAAGTTAGTGAGCATGTGTGTAACTATATCGGTGAGTATGGGCTATTGGATTGACTGTATGGGTAAGTGAGTACATGTGTAAGTATCTCTACAGGTGACGGACTCAGTGTATGAGTGGCTTTATGGGTGTATGAGTGGATATGTAAGTGGCTGTATTAGTGAGTGAGTAAGTGGGTGTATGAGTGGCTCTATGGGTGAGTGAGTGGGTGTGTGTGTTCTATGAATCAGTCAGTGGCTGTGTAAGTACTGGTATGTGTGTGTGTTAATTGGTTTGAGAATGGTAGTATGGTAGTTGGAGTGGGTGTATGAATGGTTAAACGGGGGTGTGAGTGGGTGCATCAGAGATTCTGTGGATGATGTCATCAGTGATTTCATTTGAGATGTCATCAGTGATGTCACTGATCATGTCATGAGTGATGTAATATATAAGTTCATATGCAGTGCATTGCGGGGGTGCTAGTTATAGTTAGCTCACTAACTATAATGGCAGAATTTCTCTTGTTTAGTACGAGTCACACCTGAGCCTAACTATAACATCTGTGTAACCTTTGGTTTTTTCAGTGAATTTCTAATGTTTTTTAAATGCTAATTCTGAACTGTAACGTCCCTGTAACCTTTAGTTTTTTTAGTGAATTTCTATTTTTTTAGCAAGTTTTCACATTTGCAGAGTGGTGTAGAAAGGGGGCTGGGCCTCTGACCAGATGTCCGGAATCCTGCTGTGTAGGACTTACAGGAGGTACCAGGAGGGCTTCTTGGCCTTCAAGGTACGTCAGGAGTAAAGTGGACTTCATCTCCCAACCAGTAGTGCACCTTGAGCAGCGTTTGCAGAGTGGCGGAGAAAAGGGGCGAGGCCTTCCAAGACCTCATAGCAACCCCACTGTGTGGGACTTATGGGAGGGGTAGCTGGCCCCCAAGGATGTCCTTGGGGGCAACTACCCCTCCTGTTACCTCCAGTAAGTCCCGCACAGCAGGACTGCTGAGACCCGGTAGGAGGCCACGCCTCCTTTCTCTATCACTCTGCAAATGTGCCTCCTGGTGTACTACTAGTAGGGGGATGAAGTCTAGTTGGCTCTTGAGGGTCCTTGGGGCCAACTAGCCCTCCTGTTACCTCCAGTAAGACCACAAAGCTGGATTGCTGAGAGGTCGACAGAGGCCACACTCCCTTTCCCCACCACTTCCGGCATACTGCTGCTTGGGGGATGAAGTTCAATTTAATCCTGGGGCCCTCAGGAGGCAAGGGGACATTATCCCCCCCACCAGAAGTATGCGTTTGCAGAGTGGTAGAGAAAGGGGGCGTGGCCTCCGGCTACCTCTCAGGAATCCCTCAGTGTGGGGGCTTACTGGAGATAACAGGAGGTCTTGTTGGCCCCTAAGGACCGTCAGCAGCCAAGAGGACTTCATCCACCAACCAGCAGCGTGCCACGAGGCATGTTTGCAGAGTGGTGGAGAAAGGGGATGGGGTCTCCGGCGAGTTGTCATTTAAATTTTTTGCCCTAATTGTTAGGAAGAGGGTGCTTTGTGGCTCCTCATCCCTGGACTAGTATGGGCACCAGGGACTCCATCCCCCGGGACCTGACCCTTTAGAAAGAAAAAATATAAAAAATAAAGGGAGGGTGGCAGTGTTGTCCCCTTACTGGGCCGATTTCAGCCCAGGGAACCCGATCCCCCAGGGCCTGGCCTTTTATTTATTTATTTTTAATAAAATTCCAAAGGAGGAGGGCTGAGTGACCCCCCTCCCGGGACAGTTTGCCACCCGGGGCCCACATCCCCTGGAGCCTGCCCCCTTTTAATATATATTTTTTTAAGGGAGGGGGCCGCATGGCTCTCCTCCCAGTCCGATTTCGGCCTCAGGGACCCCATCCAATAGGCCAGGTTTTAAAAAAAATAAAATTCTAAAGGAGGGGGGACAGAGCAGCACCCCTCCCGGACCATTTTCTGCCCCCGGAGCTTCCATCCCCTGGAGCCTACCCCTTTTTTAATATATTTTCTTTTAAAAGGGAGGGTGCCTTAATCCTTGCACACATGAAAGAAAATTCACTCAGTCATGCAGCATTCCATTCTTCAATCAGTTGCAAGTGCAGGCCCTCTCTATCAGCAGCACATCATATATCACCTCATAACTTGGTACAACTTACCACATCAACCTGAGCATATATAACTTTCTTTACATGGGTCCATCACAGGCAGTCTATTCCAAACAGCAACATGGCAGCGAAAGACCCAGATTGGGGTATCCCCCTGGCTGACGGGGTGCACTCGGTGTCATTGTACGCTGACGATCTACTGATCTATGTCAGAGACCTGACCCGTTTTCCGTGTGCGCTCACTGCCATATTTAACACCTTTGAAGATGTGTTGGGACTTCGTGTCAATTGGGCGAAATCAGGGGTGTACTCTTTCGACGCGGATACCCCGGAGTGCGACATTACGGTGATAGGGGAGCAACTTCTTTGGTATCCAACCGTATTTAGATACCTGGGTATTCAAGTTTATCGTGATCCCGCTGATCTGTTAGATGGTAATATCACCAGAACAATTTCATCACTTACAGCCCAAGTGTCCTTTTGGAGCTCTCTCCCGTTGAACGTCCCCATTTGCATTACACTGGCAAAGATGGTCGCCCTACCTCGGTTGCTGTACTTTTATGTAAACCTACCTGTGTATGTCCCTACTCGTATTTTCCGAGAACTGGAAGCTCTAATCAGACGCCTGATCTGGAACAAAGGGCGCCCCAGAGTTGCATTGAAAACCCTGTATGCTGCGACGGAGAACGGAGGGTTGTCGGTCCCTAATCACGAGCTTTATTACCTAGCAGCGCAGTTGCAATGGGTCGCATATTGGCTGAGTGGGAAGAACTTGGGGGGATACTGCCTCAGTCAATGAGGTCATGACGGCCCCGCAAATACACGCGTTATTTCCTCCCTTATCTAAGTCCCGCTGCCCTGACCAACTGCACCTCGTGTGTTAAAGATCAATTCAAAATGGTCAGGCGATTTCAGTAGATGTTTCCTAAGTTAATTTTGCCCGGCGTAAAACGCCTCTAATACCATACGAAGTTATTCAATAAAGAGGCAGGCGCTGAAGACAGGAAGACAGGAAACAAGTTTATTCCGTCGGAGTAGAACACATCAGATCAGACAACAAGGTATCATCTCGAGGTGCTCTCCAACCTCTTTGAGACCTGGTCTTTTATACACTGGTTTAAGGCATGTGAACGTCCTTTATTACAACAGGGAAGTATGAGAACGACATCACCGGCACCCCCCCCCCCAGTTCCGGCCCATTCCAACACATGACAACAGTAGAGGCCCTTTCCCCTCATATGATTGGGAGGGGCCATCACGCAGCTGAGTGTTCTGCCGATTCCTTTGGAATGTGTGCGCCTGATCGAATCTCAGGGGGTGGGGACGTCATGATCAATAGTGATCCCTTTCAGGAGAAGCGAGTGCATGCAGTAGTGGGCAATAAACTGTATCCTCGGGCTAAGGGATGACCAGCGGTTCGTACAGGCAGTCGGGCTCAGAGGAAGGGGTCATCAAAGGAGGGGTATTCATGAGCGGAAAGGAGGTGTTGGTCAGGCGCGGGGTGTGATTCCCTGAGACAGAGTTCTGGGGGGGGTTTCATGGCTTGTGCATGTGAGCGCGGGGGCAGCCAGGAGGCGCGGGGAAGGCCTGCAAGGTTCAGGGAAGTGTGCTGACGGGCGATCGTGAACAGGGAGACCATGGTACCTAAAATGGCTGTCGTGTATGCTCATACATGAGTCTGCAAGATGGCGTAGATGATGTTCAGTACACGAACTAAAATTCCACAGTCCTCCCTTTAACATGTCTCGCCAGCTTGTCAGTTCGGATCAATCCCCATGAGACCACGCACCTCTATCTCGTATAGGGGACTCATGTGCTCAGGTTTAAAGTTCAAAGTCTTTGGGCACATACTGTTGGAAATGAGTGCACATAAAGGTGGTAAACATTGAATACCTAAGCAACACCCACATAGTATCATGATTGGTATCAATAAAAACGTGAACAATCTCCACCCCCAGTTCTTCAAAGTGTCCCAGAACCAGCCTCCAAGCGACCATCCTTCCTGCTCCTGGTGAACCTCCGAGGACAGTCTGTGGAGGTGTTCGATTGCTTTGTAGACTGAAGGTGAGTTATCTGGCACGTAGGTGCAACAGCTGGAGCCGATGATGCGGCATGCACCTCCGCGGTCGGCCAGAACCACATCTAGAACAAGACGGTTTTGAAGAGCCACCAGGCGGACGGCCTGAAGCTCAGCCGTGTTGTTAGCAAGGATGCCAGCGGTGGTGTTAATGGTTGTTTCTAATGCCTGAGTCAGGTGCCGGATAGCGCGGCTATTTGCCATTGGTCCCCACAGAGGAACAAGTCCCTTTGCTGCATCCAGGAACTGTGCTCCGGTGGAGTCGGCTTGTTCAACATCTCCGGCACGCTTTTGCCGGTGGTGGTTGGCTGAAGCCACATACGTGGGAGGAAGAATGAAGGCGATGTAGCACGTACCCCTCCAGCCTCTTGGGAGCCAAGTGTAAGCTTTGGTGCCACAAACAAAGTACATATTCGGGGAAGCAACAAAGGTGGGGGGGTCAGCTGAGACCAATGTTTTGGTGATGCGACAAGAACTGTGACCCACCAGCTGCGTTCCTTGTCCTTCGAGGCATACGAGTCCTATGACATTGATGACAGACAGGGCCACGGTCAGGGTGGCAGCCGTTTGTTTCCGCAGGTGGGAGAAGGTGAGTCTGGCTGGATTGTGGAGCACTTGCATTTCAACCCTTTCTTTGGCAGGGATGTTCGTAAGGAAGGTTGAACCTGAAATTGCAGGACAAAAGGGCTTTCCTGTCTTATTCAGCCAGAACCCATAGAAGAAGTGTGACACGGTTTGACCAGAAGTGGCGTTGTCCTTGTGGCTTTCCTGCATGAGGATCAACCAGGCGAGGCAGGAGCCGTGAACTGAGAAAGGAGAAGGGATGAAGGGGATGGAGTGTCCGGTAGCATGTGGGAGCAACCCACAGATCCAGCAGTTCGTGGCATTTGCAGCAAGGTTGTGCTGGTGCAACAGTTGTACGAAGGAATTGTTCCAGAACTCCCTACGCCTTTCTCGGAGCTGAGGTGAAAGGGTGATCAGGTGGTGCTCTTTCATGGTGGTTGGCTGGACAGTGGTTGGCAACATCTGGTGAGCGAGTGTGCTTTCCTCCAAGATCCAGAAGGAAGTCATGAGGAGGAGGCAAAAGAGGAAGACAATGAAGAGAGCGATTGTCTTTGATTTGTGCAAATTGTCAGTCTTTGGGTTCCTGTAGTGGGTATTTCCTGTTGCTTCCGACGTCTTCTTATCTGGCGCTTCCATCATCTTCTTATCTGGCGCTTCCATCATCTTCATCTTCAAGGTGCTCGGTAGTGGGCAGAACCACAGACTTCGTTTAGCTTCTCTCCGGGTAACCCTTGGTTGCTTTGGGTCACCGTTCTGAGATTTTTAACTTAGTCAGTGGCCTACTTAGCCGAAGCTCCCTCCTTTCGACGCAGGAAATACCCTTCTCGGGATGGCACAGTGGGATCAGAGTGTTTTGCAAGTTCAAGTGCCTCGGTATCAGGATAGCAGTTCAGTGATGGTCGGTCTTTGTTCAGGAGCTCTTCTTGGGTGCTGACGTTGTCTGTCGTGGCCAGGGTCGAGGACATTTTCTTGCAGTGGTGTGCATGCAGCCAGTTCTTTTTCCCCTCCACTCGAAGAGCCGTCCGAGTGGTGATCAGTACTTGCCAGGGGCCCGTCCACCGGGGTTCCAGACTCTTCGCTCGTTGAAAGTTCCGGGTTAGGATGTAGTCCCCCGGTTGGATATCGTGACCGGGACCCCTGGAAGCATCGGGGATGGCCTGCTGCACCTGTTGATGAATGACAGACAATGTTTTAGTTAATTTGTACAAATAATCTGACAGCAGGACGTCGGGGACGTGGTGAATGGAGGTCGGTTTGGGGGCAGTCCAGAGGTTCATAGGCCGCCCAAACACAACTTCGTAGGGGGTCAAGTGGTGCTTAGTGGGAGTGGAGCGCATCGATAGTAATGCCAGTGGAAGGGCATCTGGCCACTTAAGTCCTGTGGTGGCCACTATTTTTGACAGTTTCAGTTTCAGTGTAGCGTTGTGTCGTTCAACCAGGCCAGCAGATTGGGGGTGGAAGACTGCGTGGAATCTTTGTTTTACCCCCAACCCCTTCAGGATTAGTTGGATAACTTCAGCTACGAAGTGGGGGCCATTGTCGCTCCATAAAATTCGACAAAGGCCGTAGCGAGGGAAAAACTCTTTCAGTAGTACTTTGGCAGTAGTCATGGCAGTGTTATCACGGGTCGGATAGGCTTCCACCCATTTGCTGAAGGCACATACAATGACCAATACGTACTTCAAGCCTTGGCACCTCTCTAGGTGGATGTAATCCATCTGAAGGACCTCAAAGGGGTGGTCGGGGATCCCAAACCCTCCCCGGGGTACCACAGTTCCTTTCCCGGGGTTGTGTTGTAAGCAGATGAGGCACTGCTGGACTAGGCGTTTGGCCGAGTCGGGGATCTTGTTGTTGTGCCAAACTTTGGAAATGAGTTCAATCATGGGGGCAGAGCCTATGTGTGCAGGGGAGTGTGCCATTGTCAGTATGGGGATCAAATAGGCATCAGGCAGCAACCATTTGTTCGTGTCTTTTGTCCGCCAGCAGCCTTCATCGTCCCTTAGACCCACCCGTGCCCACTCAGTCAATTCGTGTGGTGTGCTGGCCGATTGGATGTCCCTGATTGTTTCCCTAGCGTCGGTCCATTTTTCTGCTTGTGACCTGGTCACATACATGCGTGTCGTTGTCCTATTCTCAGCTGTGGTTCGGGCAGTGGTGTCGGCTAGTGCGTTTCCCTGTCCAACTAAATCTGTCACCTTCTTGTGTGCCTGGCATTTGATCACTGCTAATTGTCTGGGGAGAAGAACTGCTTCAATCAGGGCGGAGACTAAATCTCCGTGAAGGATGGGTGTACCGTGGGACGTCAGGAATCCCCTTTCCCTCCACAGGAGCCCAAAATGATGAACCACCCCGAAGGCGTACTGGCTGTCCGTGTAAATGTTTGCCGTGGTTCCTGCTGCTATGATACATGCTCGTGTGAGGGCAATTAGTTCTGCTGCCTGTGCGGATCGTTGTTTGATGCGAGCGGTTTCAACTACTGTTCGAGCTGTCGTCACCGCATAGGCAGCAGAAGTGGTGCCGTCTGGGAGTTTGATACAAGAGCCATCTACCCATAGTTCTCCATCAGGATCGGTAAGAGCAATGTCTCGGAGGTCAACTCTACTCCTAGTCTGTTCGTCCGTGAGGGTCACACAGTCGTGTATAGGGGGCACATCGGGGTCATTTTCGGGCAAGGGTAACAGTGTAGCAGGGTTCAATGTCGTGCATCTCTTCAGGGTGATGTGGGGTGCAAGTAGAGTCAATTCGTACCCTGTTAGTCGTGCGCTAGTCAGATGTTGAGTCTTAGTCTGGTTCAAAAGGGTGTCAACTGCATGGGGCACTAATACCGTGAGGGAGTTTGAAAGCACAATTCCCTCACTCTGGCGGATAGAGACAGCAGCAGCGGCTACTGCTCGAAGGCAGGCAGGTAGAGCTCTGGCGACTGGATCAAGAGTGGCAGAGAAGTAGGCACAAGGGCGTTGTTTGGCGCCGATGGGCTGAGTTAGAACAGACAATGCGCATCCCTCCCTTTCGTGAGTGAAGAGGGAGAAGGGCTTGGAGTAATCTGGTGTTCCTAGAACGGGTGCCGAGCAAAGGGCATCCCTCAACTCCTTAAAGGATGCTTGGCATTCGGGAGTCCAAGGGAGTGGGAACGGAACATCTTTGGCCAACAGGGAGAGTAGGGGTTTTATAATGAGACTGAAATTTGGTAACCATTGTCGGCAGAAAGAAGTAAGGCCCACTAATGAACGGACTTGCTTCTGTGTTTTTGGAATGGGGGTGTCTAGGATGGTTTGGATTCGGTCGGGCGTAAGTTTCCTCCCTTCTTTGGACAGGAGATGGCCTAGGTATGTTACTTGGGGCTGGCAGAACTGCAGTTTCTTTTTGGAGACTTTGTGGCCATTCTCCGCAAGAAAGTGCAAGAGTTGGATAGTGGCTGGGATTGCAAGTGGAGTGGTGTCGGCCGCCAGAAGGATATCATCGACATATTGGATCAACACCACTCCATCTGGTAGCTGGACGGCGTCCAGCTGTCTTTTGAGGGCCTGGCTGTAGATGCTGGGACTTTCAGTGTAGCCCTGGGGAGCTCTACAAAATCGGTACGAACGGTTTTTTAAAGTGAAGCCGAAGAGATAACGGCTGTCTGGATGGATGGGGATAGAGAAGAATGCATTTTTAAGATCAATAACGGTGAAGGTGGTGGCAGTGGACGGGATGAGAGTCAGAATGGTGGCGATGTCTGAGACTACGGGGTACTGTGGTACCACCACTTTGTTGACTTCTCGCAGGTCGATGATGAAGCGGTACGCTTTCTCATCTCCCTCACCTTGCTTCTTAACAATGGGTAGGATAGGGCTATTGCAGACATTACTAACCACTTCCTCTACCACTCCTGCATCTACCAAGGACTGAATAATCGCTACCAATGCCTTCTCGCCTTCGGGCGATATCCGGTACTGTGGGAGTTTTGGGAGTATTGCATCTGGTCGAACAGTTATGTGTACAGGATCGATCATCATTCGTCCTACATCCGAGTCGTTTCTGGCCCAGAGGTACAGGGGTAGGGTATCGAGCAAGGATAGGTCAGCATCTGTTATGGCGTACATATGTCATGCGGGTTGGGGTCTGGACATGCTCGGGTTGTCGTACAGGATGACTCGGACTCCATCCGGGGAACACCTAATAGTAGCTCGGAAATGTTTCAGTAAATCAATACCCATAATGGCGTCAAGGGAGCTGGAGGAGAGCAGAAACGTTGTGTCAGTGGGATTGTTTCCTAGGTCAAAGGAGATAGGTACAGACAGGGGATTAGTGGAGGGCGTTCCATCGAAACCTATCGAGGTAATGTGGGAGCCAGACAAGGGTGCCCTTGGAATCAGTCGTTTTGATAATACACTACGTGTCGCTCCAGTGTCTACCAAAAATGGAGACTTTGTACCCAGGACCTTAGCAGTGACGTAAGGACCTTGCTGGTCAACACAGAGCTCGACTGGATCCCTCCCTTGCCCCTGGCAGTCCTATGCAGAGTCGTGAGCATTGTTGCAGTCGGACTGTTGGCACTGATTCTGTCGGGGGCGGTCAAATGTGTTTGGTCTGTCAGATCGGTCATTGGTGGTGTCGCGGGTCTGCCCTCGTCCTTGCCCTCGTCCTTGCCCTCCAGTTTTGGAGCCATTGGTCATGTCCCTTGTTTCTTTATTTCTAATCATTTCCCGAAGGGCCAGGCATTGAGACTTCCAGTGCCCAAATTCTTTGCAAAATGCACACTGGTTCTCATCGAGGTCGGTTCGTGGAGCGCCAGGTGTGGGGTTGCGGTCTCTAGGGGCCGAATTCCTAGGGGCATTCGACTGGTAGTTTCCCCTATACCGTTCCCTTCCTGTAGTCACTCCCGGCAGTTGAGCAATCATTACTCGTTCCTTTTTCTTTTTCTCAGTTGCCCTTTCGTTCTCGTTCTTTTGGTGTTCGTAATACTGAGCCATCTGAAGGATAGCTGCAGGTTTAGAGGCTCCCCAACTACTCTCGCTAGTCTGTAACTTTTGGGAGACCTCTTGCGATAGCCCCTTTACGTAGTTTTGCACGAATAGGTGTTGTCCGGTTGCGGTGGTCATATCTTGGCCACTGTAGTCGGAGAACACTGTTTCAAATCGTGAGAAGTATTCTGATACATCTTCCTGAGGCTTCTGGCGACAAGCCGTGACTACCGACCAGTCTACCTTCTTTTCTGGGATCAACGTCTTTAGCTTCTGCACTATTTTGTCGGGGAGTTCCAGTATGTCTTTTACAGGTTTCTTTCCGGGCTCTCGTTGCCTATCTAGGTCATCGAGTTGTTTCCAGGTGTGTCCGAACAGGTCTGTGTGGTCGGCTTTCCGGATTTGCTTCCACACATCAGCCGGCAGACACAACCCAAAAAACAAATCAATGTCCGCTAGAGTCATTATGGTTGAGCCCAAGGCTGTGCCTAGTTCTGTATAAAATGCCGTAGGGTTCTTTCGCAGATCGGGCAGGGTTTGCCTAAAGGTTAAAATATCTTGCCGATCCCATGGTTGGTAAACCCAGTTGTACACAACCCTCCCTTTTGCATCTGCGTGGTTGATATCATCGTTTGTTCCCTGACCTCTTGGGGGAACCCAATAGGGGGCGGCTTCTCTGATGGGCATCATCGTGTTGGCTGCTTCTACTGAGGGCTCAATCGTCTCAGGGACTGTGATCTTGACCTCTGGTTTCTGTTCCGTGAGGTGGCGGAAGACCTCAAGCGTCACATCGCTCTCAGTTCCATCTCCAACATCGACCCTTCTATATAGAGCCGTCAATTTAGCAGGACCTTTATTCTGGTACCTATCCTCATACGCGTTCAGGGTGTGGTAGCTGAACCGTAAAATGAAATGCCGTCTGTGACTACCGGCATGTGAATTATGCATATTCATCGTATATTCCTCGCTCTCCTTCCGTTCTACCAATGTTTTTGCTATCTTGTCGATTCCATCCCGCTCATCTTTGCTCAACCTATTTGGTCTGGCTGTTAGGTGCCTGCTAGTCTCATGTTCATCTGCTGTTGTTACCAATGCGGCTGGTGCGAAGGCCGTAAAAGCCGGGGCACTAGCGCTAGAGTCACCCACGCCTGCACTTTGGACTGGTGAGTGTTGTGCTAGAGGCTGGCTGGGAGCATAAGGAGGAGGCATGTAGATAATTGGAGGACCGAGTAGTAACTCGTCATTTGCCCGCTGTTTGGAGGGCATCTCCGGGTAGAGCGCAGAGGTGGTCCTGACAGGGCATTGGCCTGCCATTCCTGATTCTTGCGTTTGTTTAACTTCCTCTCTTCTTCTTATTTCTTCATCTAGTTCTTTTGCGGCCAGATGGGCTGTTTTTCGTAACTCTTTCACTATTTTCGCTTCCTCTCTTTTCCTGCGATGTTCTGCTTCTTTGCGCCACATGCCAATACTATCGAGCATAGTGGGCGTTGCCTTGTTTATTTTTACAGCTGCTTCTAGTGTTTTTATTTTACTTTTATCAAAAGAACCTATCAGTGGCCACTGATTTTTAGGATCCTTTTTTGTATATTTATGCCATAACCTACTATAAGCTATAGCGACTAGTCCTTGCTTAGTAAACATGTCCTTATTAGGGGTGCCTTCCAGTGGAGCTGGATGGTTCATCTCTAATAAGCGGTCCGGGTTGACCCAACTATGAACCAATGGGGAGAAGATAGGCATGACGGATTACAATGGGGGCAAAAGCCTGCACTACCTATCTTTTCACTATTTGCAAAGACTGGACAGAATATTCTATTCTACGCTATTTGCAAACAGAGAATACCTCCGAAAAGAACCAATTCCCAAAACAGTCAATGTTCGGGCAAACAATCAATCAATGAGGAACGAAATAGGCACGACGTGTTAAAGGTTTGCGTTACCTACCCTTCACTATCGGCAAAGGGAGAGAGAATATTCCTATTCTTCCCCGTTTGCGGACAGAGAAGATCCTTAAGAGAACCAACTTCGAACAATTCAATGCTCGATTCAATCAATCAATCAATGAGGAGAAAAAAATAGGCACGACGTGTTAAAGGCTTGCGTTGCCTACCATTCACTATCTGCAAAGACTAAACAGAGTATGGCGATTCTGTACTTGTTTGCAAATAGAGAATTCCTCAGGAACAGTCAATAAGTAATACTAGTATTTTCAAACAATCAATCAATCAATTTCGCAATTTGTCGTGTATCACGACCTTACCCGGACCGCATGGACAGTTTCTCGTCTTCCGCTTCCAGCGCCCGATCGTCCTCTACTCTCTGTTGCTATCGCGGCACTCCTGGTGGTTCCCAGTCAGGACCGTAGATCACTCGGTAGAGGTCAGCTCGGAATCAGTGAAGTTCAGATGATCGGCTGTCAGACGAGGGTCTATCGGACAGGAGCTCTTTCCGATCGTTGCAGTTGTTCACTCTGTCGTCGGGACCTCTCCCACTGGATCCACGTGTCGCTGATGGGCCCCGCGTTTGGGACGCCAATTGTTAAGGATCAATTCAAAATGGTCAGGCGATTTCAGTAGATGTATCCTAAGTTAATTTTGCCCGGCGTAAAACGCCTCTAATACCATACGAAGTTATTCAATAAAGAGGCAGGCGCTGAAGACAGGAAGACAGGAAACAAGTTTATTCCGTCGGAGTAGAACACATCAGATCAGACAACAAGGTATCGTCTCGAGGTGCTCTCCAACCTCTTTGAGACCTGGTCTTTTATACACTGGTTTAAGGCATGTGAACGTCCTTTATTACAACAGGGACATTGTGAAGTATGAGAACGACATCACCGGCACCCCCCCACCCCCCAGTTCCGGCCCATTCCAACACATGACAACAGTAGAGGCCCTTTCCCCTCATATGATTGGGAGGGGCCATCACGCAGCTGAGTGTTCTGCCGATTCCTTTGGAATGTGTGCGCCTGATCGAATCTCAGGGGGTGGGGACGTCATGATCAATAGTGATCCCTTTCAGGAGAAGCGAGTGCATGCAGTAGTGGGCAATAAACTGTATCCTCGGGCTAAGGGATGACCAGCGGTTCGTACAGGCAGTCGGGCTCAGAGGAAGGGGTCATCAAAGGAGGGGTATTCATGGGCGGAAAGGAGGTGTTGGTCAGGCGCGGGGTGTGATTCCCTGAGACAGAGTCATGGGGGGGTTTCATGGCTTGTGCATGTGAGCGCGGGGGCAGCCAGGAGGCGCGGGGAAGGCCTGCAAGGTTCAGGGAAGTGTGCTGACGGGCGATCGTGAACAGGGAGACCATGGTACCTAAAATGGCTGTCGTGTATGCTCATACGTGAGTCTGCAAGATGGCGTAGATGATGTTCAGTACACGAACTAAAATTCCACACGTGGTGGCGAGAAAGTGCTATGTGAGGACTCTGAAACTCAGGAGCGCTACCAAGCCATACGCACCCAACCTACCACTACTGGTTACACCTTGGGAAGGAGGGGCATTCATGGGGCCTGCGTAGAGAAGCTGGACGGCAGTTGATTTGGAGAGCCTGGGCGACTTGTTTGAAGATAGCGCCCTGCTTCCTTTTGCGACTTTGGCGGACGGCACGGGCCTACCGGCTGGACAATTCTTGACACATGCGACGCTCCTGCATGTATTGACACGAGCCTGGGGAACACTAGCGGAGGAACCCCCAACGCACCTGTTGATTTAGTATCTACATGTGATGGGGAACGGTTCCCACGTGATACATTGGCTCGCCCAGGCGCTACACACCCACACGCAGTTCTCGTCACAGCGGCTGTGAGACAGGTGGACAGCTGATAGGGGCCGGGACTGGACTGACAGGGAATGGACGCAGATACTGGCCGGGACACTACACATACCGCGCAATGCCCGTTTTAAGATTATACATTATTATATTGTGCATCGTGCCTATCTGTCACCTGACAAGATAAATAGATACTTTGGACTAACTACGTCAGCGCGCCCCAGATGCGGACTTGTAGATTCGCCACTCCTACACGCACTCTAGACATGCCCCTCCCTGCACACCTACTGGCGTGCGGTGTCAGACACCTTGACAAAAGCGACGGGAGGCTGCTTGCCACATACATGGGAAGCATGTTTACTGGGTCTGTTCAGAAGGACGAAACAGACAAAAGTCCGGGAGAGGTTCTGGGACCTGGGGCTGATAACAGGGAAACGCCTCATTACCAAGCGCTGGAAAAATAACACTTCCCCCCCAGGCACTACACTGGCGTACATCTTTTGACAACTGGGCAAGAGCGGAAAGTGCAGCGCTACATAGCGAAGAAACAGCGGGGCTCCGCAAGTATCCCATAGCACTAGACTGGGATAGCACCTTGACGACCTTCCATCAAGTGTGCCTGCAAAGTGGCATTGTTTAAGCGCTGCTGCCTCCCCTTGCGTAACTCCGATTGGGATTTTCTCCCCCTTCCCCCTTCCCGTCAGGCCCCACTCCCCCCCTTTCCTGCTTCCCCCCCCTGCTGTGCACTTGACAGATCTTATATTTAGATCCTCACTGCTGATATTACAGGGTACATGCCTGTCTCCGCCCGCCTGGCCCGTGAGAATCACGCAAAGACACGCACTCGCTGTTGAACACCGCCCAGTCTCTAGTTTCCGCACCTTCCAGATTGTTCTTTATATCTGTTTGTTTAGTAATAAAGCTTTGAATGTATATTGTATTGTTGATGTGCCCAACCTATTTTGGACTACTATCAAGGCATAACCTATGCTCCGAACTCAACAAATATCTGAGGTGATCCTGGGAAGTGACACTTGCTTTACCACCACCTATGTAGATCACTACCTTCTGTTATATGCCAGTTACTAATGATGTTGACACGCTACTTCGACTAAATTGCTTTTATATTGGTCCTTATGATCATACTCCTTAATGTATATGAATGTCTGAAGTAGCTACTGACCTGTCTTTTGTACTAAGACATAATTAATCTTTTTTTTTATTTGTGTAACACTGTGATATGATGAAAATGCAATAAACATATTCAAACAAAAAAAATGGCATAGAAAGACCCCAAGGGGCAAAAAAAAAGGGCATGAAAATATCTATCACAGAGGCGATACTTAAGAAATTGGAGGAAGTGCATGACATGAGCACTTCCACTAAGAACGATACAGACAGTAATCACACTAACATCACTATGATTAAAAGGAGGTTAAACAGATGAACAAAAGAATTGCAGTGGCAGAGGATCGGATTAGCAACACAGAGAATCATTGTGTGAAATAGCTTGCTACTCTTATGACTATCTATCTCACACAGTATAGAGAAATAATAGACTTGGAAAACAGGAACAAAAGGGGCAACCTATGGGTCTTTGGTCTACCTGGAGGCTCACAGGGTCAGGACCTTAATGCCTGTATTACATTCTCAGAGATGCAGATTCCTCCAATTACTGGCTTATCCTTTCTGAAAGACTTTGAATTAGAAATAGCTCATAGAGTCCTAGCTCAACTCATTCTGAATAAGAAATCTCCAAGACCAATTGTGTGTAAACTTCTTAGGTTACAACACACAAAACTTATATTGAACTATATAAGGAAAAACAACCATTTCATCTGGAAGGGCCACAAGATATACATCTCTCAAGATTTAATGAAAACCACAGTGGACACCAAGAAAGCCTTCTTAGCCCTTAGACTAAGAATGACAGTCAGGAACTTGGAATTTTCTTTTGCAGGTCCTTCAAAATATAAAGTTACATGAGTATCTTTACATTGGATGCAGAACTGAAAAAGTTATGTGATGAACTTGATGACTCTGACATAGATACCTAATTTTCCAACTCCAAATCTTCTCCAGACAAAAATAAGTAGGTGATTTGATACATAGAGTTCTCCATATTGGTACTACTTTTTGGGATTTGTTATACGTTTACAAGGTCCTGCTATGTTTGTTAATAACAGTATCTCTGTCAGTTTTTCTATCAAAATTGTCATATTTTAGTACTGTTGCATGGTTATACAATTCTTGCTACATTCTAGATTATTTCATGAAGTGCCTTCAAAGCAGGTACCCCTAACAAAGTTTTTGAAATGCTTTAACAGGTTAGTTGTAACTGCTCACTTTTTATAGCTACTGCTGATCTTTATCTACATTCATTTGTTTTCAGTATACAGCTGATTACTCTTGCGTTGGGGGGAGTATCTTGTCTTCTTCCACAAGTTGCTGTGGTTTTTTATGTTTTGATACTATTTTTTTTTAAAGCCAATAAAACTTTCTGAAAGAAAATAAATACATTTATTGAATTTCAGTACTAAATATGTATGATTACAACAACAAGGAGACCAATGATGAAGTGTTCATGCACAAAGACTGAAATATTTCATCAGTCATTAGACTAGCCTTCACCAGTCATTGCTCCACCTCAAATATGAATTGTTCAGCAAAATGTTTGTAAAGAGTAAGTGGACATTACACTAACCCTGGTTGGAGCTGGCGGAGTGCAACTACTCGGAGGTCCACGGAGTTGGGAAAAAACTCAGTGGAACTCCGCTCCGCCACCCGCCTCCACCCCCCTAATAAAATAATAGTGATAACTTAATTTAAAAATAATGAAGTCACTTACCTGTATTGCGGCATCCCGGGCTGCCATCCTCCTTCTCGCCGGATATCTTGCATGAACTGTGCATGCATGCGTAGGTGCATTTCTTTGTGAGAAATGCAAATATTTGCGCACGAGCGCATGCGCAGTTCATGCAATATGTCCGGCGCCGAGGATGAGGGCAGCCGGGGATGCCGCAATACAGGTAAGTGACTTTATTTTCTTTAAATTAAGTTGTCACTATTATTTTATTAGGGGGTGGAGGCTGGGGCCAATCTAGTGGGGGGTGGCAAGCGCCGTTGCGGAGTCAGAGATTTTTTTCCTTACTCCGCGTTCTCAGCGGAGTGCGGAGTAGGGAAATCTCTGCACACTCTGCTGGTGGAGCGGAAGTCTCTGCCTGCGCCTACATTGCACCTGTTTTCATACATCTGTCATTCATACTTTTAGTCTGTTTGTCCCATCTATTTGTGCATCTGTTTTTGTGCTATCTACGTTTGTATTTTGAAGGTCTGTGTTTTTTCCTGTCTGCCTGTATGTTTGTTCCCTGCTTACGTCTCAATCAGTTTGTGTTGGTATGTTCGCCCCATGTTGGCAGGGTATGCCCAGACGTCGGCCCCTTGCTCACTTTGCCAATGGATTCAAGCTAGCCTGGCTGCTGAGGGATGTTAGCCCGAAACCTGTCCCAGGATGCTTGTTACTGGTCCAAGCAAGACATGGCTTGGTAGTTTGGGCTGGACTGTTCCCATGAGGCACAGGGTCAAGACTGATTTCTGATTTTCATATAGTTGTGTCTGAACTGGGGTGGCGAAGTGAGCTAAAGAACGATGATGGATTCAACCCAGATCTGTGACTGGGGGTGAGTGTCTGAAAGGTTTCAGCGTTCCCTCCAACTTCTCTGTGTGTTTGCTATCTGGACATGGGTACCTGATTTGCCTTGGCATCTTCTCCAAATTGTTCTGTTCCTGACTCTCTAACAGGCCAAATTCGTCACACTGATTACACCCTTTGATTTATATCACCTTCCATCTCCTGGAGCCTTTTTCCTTTTTTTCTGTGTTCTTGCATCCACTTGCATAAGGTTAGCTACAGACAATTGCTCTGTTTAAGTTGGTGGGTATAGATCACACCAAGACGTCTGTATATGGATGCCACTAGGCCAAGTGCATAGGCATATATTTGTCTGCTAGCCTATGTGTGGATGGCTATATGTGTATGGGTCTGTATGTGCATAGATATCTGTAGGAATGCTGCTCTGACACTGCTGATACATGCTTGTAAATATGCAGAGAACATTCTGTATGGATGTTGTGTGCATATGTGCATGCGCTGTACAAAGGTCAAGCCTATTGGTTTGTCAATGCTTGCTTTTTTATTTTGGCCACCCTATATAGGATTCACTGTCTACATGTAGATGTCTTACTTGCTGTGCTTCGAGAGTCAGAATTTATATTATTGTTGATGCTCAACGAGGCAGAACACGTTTGCATTGCTTGTTGTTCCTTGAAGAGAGTATCTGGCCGAAAAGGTCAGGCTGCCCTGCTCCTGGTCCGTCATACTGACTGTTATTTGGCGAGTCCAGTCTTGAACTGGTGGGGCCGCATTGAGTCATAAGTTGATCGACTGTGAGAATGAATCCCACAAACTTTAGAAGTGCATTGTCTGGCATTTCCATCGCATTCGTTTTCTTGTTTTGATTTCCCATGTGGTATTCCAGATGTCATCCTATTGTTGGCTTTCCATAGACATGGGTGACTCTCAATTTGGCACAAATTACTTTAGGATGCTTGTTATCCTTTCAAAGAGTAGTTTAGGCTGCACTGTTCGTAGGAGGTCAATATGTTTTGCATTCGGCAACATCACTGCCAAGGCTCCAATAGTGGGAGGTGCTCTAGGTATCAATTTTTCATAATTTAGAAATGTATGGACAATAATGTCATCACATTTTTTAACTCTCTCTCTTAAACAGAATTTTAGCCAATACTTTAACATACACTAAGCTCATATGTTTGCTCAGGATTGGGTGGCTCTTTTGTCTATTTTAGTCCTGCTCCTGAGTGAATGGTTTTCCTCCCAGATTCTTGTATGTATGTTTCTCATTGCTTTTTGATTGGTTGGATGCATCCTTTCGCTGATGATGGCAGGGAATTATATTTTTCTTTTTGCAACTGTATCTTGCATTTCAACTTTAGTGCTCAATGGGGATACATGTCCTGTCCCGTACTCTAACTCTCTCACTCCCCTTCCTTTTGTCTTATTCTTCCACTTCTCAATTCATCCTAAGTGGCATCCCCACCATACACACTTCCTGCCTATTTCTTTATCTCCCTTCCCCTTACTCCTTAAATAAGATATGACTTAAAACATTTCACAAGTTTAAAAAAACTAGTTCTGAAAATCATATGCGTAAAAAATGTCAAAATCCTACAGGTTCTTTCATGGGTTATGACCTTGTGACATAAATTAATGATGTAAAAACAGACACAAAAGAACCTTTTCAAAGTGCAATAATTTCTCACATTATCGAGTCAGTTCTACCTTAATATAGCATGAAGCCATGTAAGAGTGATCTCTCAGGAGGGAAACATAAACTAGCTTTTCAAGGACTTCAAAGTCTATAAAATGAGTACCATTGACTAATAAAATTGTTAGTGCCCATTGTTGCCATCCATAAGAAATGGCAAAATCCGCAACAAAATGGCAAAATCTACAGTAGTGGGCTCTATATTCAAACATGATTTGCAGCCCTTACACATTTAAATTTGAAATTCATAAACATGCAGCCACTGTTTTAAAAGAAATTGCTATAATATGATCAAGTTGATTCCATTTGTAAATAAAGGGCTTTAATTTCCGTAAGAATTTGGGCTATTGGTTGAGGGGGTGGACACCCTACTCAAGCAACAACCACAATCCTTGTCAGGGTGAACCACAAAAGTCACTAACTTAGCCTGTGCTTAACGCTCTGGTAGCTTTGCACAAAAGCAGGCAGGCTTAACCTAAAGGAAAAGGGTGAAGTATTTCGTCTTCTCTAGCCTGGGTAGCTGTCAGTGACTATGCCACACACGGAGCTTAGTGTTAAATGCCTTTATTCGTCTGCATGTAACTAAGAACTCAACATTCTAAACCAGTCTTCATTGAATTCCACTAACACATACGTCACAGTTCTATGGAATCTATCAGGAGCCAAAAGGGTTTCATGATTTCTAATTCACAAGACGCTACATAACGTGTTTATGCATCATATAAAACACAACACAAAAAAATCCCAAACCAATTTAGAATTTTTTTGTTAGATGACACCAGAATGAAACTTTCAATCAGTAGAATCAGAGATATGCAATTTCAATGTTTTCGGTAGATATAGCGCCTAAAACCACAAAGCACCATTTATGGTCATCTAGTCGTCATAAACTGGGAAAAGTCACAAGTTTAGGGGTGCTGCAATGGATCACCGACCGGATATATGGGCCAGGTTAGTCTCACTGAAAAAGTTACCATCTAAAAGTCTGTGGCGAACACTTCAGTTTGCAGTAGAGGAAGCCGCGAGGAGCATGGAAGAGTGTTGTGGATGGTTGTTGTGCAAATCTCGTGCTGCAGGTCATCGCAGTAGTGCAAAGAGTTGGGTTCACTGGAGCTTCACATTGGTGCTGGTCATCTGCGGCAAAGTCTTGGTGCCAACTGGCCTGTTCGTGGTTACGAAGAGCCCAAACCTCAGGATTTTACTTTTCTCTGTACTCTGATGGCAGTCAAGGCTCCAGAGACTTGGGAGGCACATCTTTGGGATCGGGACACACTCTAGCAGACGCTTGCAGGGCTCAGGCAGCTCCAGTTGCAGGTCCAGGAAAGTCCAAATGCAGCAGGTCAGCTGGGCAGTTGCAGAGAGGCCTCTGGAGCTTGCTGTGCCCGTGTAGCTCAGAACAGGAGGTCAACCACAGACCCTTTGAATCTCTCAAGTTAGCGTAGGAGGAAGGGAGTAGGTCTGGTCTTCCTTCTCAGAGAGCGGGGTAGGCCTCGATCAACAGGGCAGTCCTCTGGGTAACAAGGTAGGCCTCAAGCAGCAGGGCCATAATCTGGTAGCGCCAGTCAGACCTCTGTGGAACAAAGCAGACCTCAAGCAGCAGGCTAGTCCTCTGTGAAACAAAACAGTCATTCTTCTGTAGTTGCATTTTCAGAATTGTGTCATAGAATCCGACTTTATCATTAACGAGTTTTTAAATTACAATTCATTTGAGTGTAAACACCATATTTCTATCTCATTCCAATCAAAAGTTGGCACTTATGAAATGTAATGCTACAATTGTACAAATTTTTAAAAAAGGTGATATGTATAACCTGAATTCCTATCGAGCTCTCTCTCATTGATGCAGTAATAGAGGTCCTGGGGCAGGTTCTCTTATCTAGATTATCCCTGTGGGCCACAGATAACCAGATTTCATTGGACGTCCAATTTGGTTTCCGTGAAGGCATGTCAACCACTGACCAATGCCTCAATTTCTATCTTTTAACATCGAACAAATATACACTCACACAACCAGGCGTTTAGTACTTAACCTTTATGTCCCTTATATCCGCGTCCGATCAAGTGAATTGGGCTAACTTGCGGGCGATTCTAACTTTATTGGGAGTGAACCTGGGTATTGTGCATTTATTAATATTACTTCATGCCCAGATTACAGCAGCAGTGAGGTACTCACATGAGGGGGGGCCTTACAGATCATTTTAATTGCATACAGGGGGTGTGCCAAGGTTGTACTCCATTCCTATTTCAGTATACATTAATGGTCTTGAGGCAGCCTTATTGGCACTCCAGACGGACATCCCTAGAGTGGGAAGGAGAGCTCTGCCAGTTTTACTCCATGCCGATGACGCAGTGCTCATGGACCCCACCGCTCAGGGTATACAGGTTTTAATAGATGACCTTGTTACTTTTATGGACAGGCTGGACATGTCCGTTAATTTTACCAAGTCATAGGTACTAGTTGTAGGCCCCTGGGGGTTTCAGACATAAAGATTTAAAGCTGGTCACCATACTCTTGCTAAGGTTCCAGTATTCCCTTATCTAGAAGTATTATTTGATGGCTGATTACAGTTGAGAGCCCTCCTAGAAGGCAAGATGAGCGAGTTGAACAGATCTGTGGGGGCTACTACCAGCTTTGCAAGCAGACTGGGATCTTGGTCTCTGGAGGCAGGGCCGGACTGGGAACTGAAAGCAGCCCTGGCAAATTGTTCCAGACCAGCCCCTGTCGGGCGCGTTGCGAGCGAGCACAACCACTACTAGGGTGATTTAGGGAGGGGGGATTCCCCCACAAGAAATTTTTAAAAAAAGACAGACCAAATTGTGCATTTTACAGCACATTTTTCATTACATATTTAATTGTATCAATTTTCAAAGCACAGTAAATAGATGATGACCAGGGCACCAGGATACCCAGTCATATGTACCCATAGACACTCTTACAGAGAGCACCAATATTAGACACAAGAGAAGTGAATCAGAGAGAAGTATAAGTGAGACCAGCCCCCACATGGTGTGTAGTGAGCAACCTCTACTAGGTGGAGTTTGGGGTGAGTTCTGCCCCCAAGAACATTTTGGAGACAGAAAGGCCAAAACAATGCATTTTTCAAACACATTTTTCATTACATATTAGATTGCATTAACTTTTATTATAAGAGACAATGGTCCCTTTAAAAGGAAAATCAATCTGATGTAGCCGAATTATTACAATCAAGATTGCTCTGTTTGTGTCTTAATTGACAGTATTGAGAAATGTATTCACAAAGAATGAAAACAAAACAAAACATATATAACGAATTACAGTTTAGAGTTAAGATGTAAGTGTCAACGACGTTTCGATCCCCAACAAGGTTATGGTATCATCATCAGAACTGAGCATTAGAGCAAATGCCTGGGAAGTAGCCCTGTGACGATCAGATGAGGAGGTCTGATAGAACGTGCTAGCGTAGGCCAACAAGGAGTAACAATGATGAGGGATATAGGCAGCCAATAAGTGGGGGTGTACCGTGGCTGGAGCGTATTAGGAATAATTAATGTATAATGTGGCGATTGTGCGCCCGTATCAAGCAGCCGGTGTGGTAGCCGTGTGAAGTATCGTCCAAGAGTGGGTGTAGCCAATGTCATATCAGTAGCCAAGTGACGATCCTGTTGGAATTCGAGCCGGAATCAGGCTCCTGGTAAACTTGATAATTCCATGGCAAGGTTTTGCCCAAGGATAGAGCCGCTGTGTGTAGTGCTTGACGGATAGTGGCCAACCTCATCATCTGATCATCATAGAGCTACCTTGGCTAACCTCGATTGTAATAATGTGGCTACATTTGACAACATTAGACTGATTTTCCTTTAAAGGGACCATTGTTTCTTGTAATACTACCCTTGGTCCCTTTTTGACCCTAAAGGTATCCGTGTCTCTTTTTCTGTGCATCAACTTTTAAAGCATAGTAAATGATTACCTTATGGAGTCATAAATTATCCGGCACTGTAGTGCACTCCACAACTCGGTCACAAAACCGCTTGGCAAAACCTCCAGAGCCATTGTGGGACACAGGGTCACGTAGCACATGGTTTTCTAGAGAAGTGGCCTAGAGATACCTCCTCCCAGGACCAAGAGAGCTCCAGAGCCCCAGCTAGCTCTACTGAGTGCAGACAGTGCCAGCCTGCATCAGTGGCCACACTAGTGCAGGCCTGCACTGGTGCCTGTCAACTTTCCCTGTGGCCGGTGTCACTTAGTCTCCAAGAGCCTGGTGTGCATAGAAACACTGTAGCAGCAGCACTTGCAGCCTACTGGCAGATCTGGTGCTGCGGGGCTGGGCAGCAGGCAGCAGTGCGCCCACTGGGGCAGACACCGCTCAGCAGTGCTGATTTTATTAGAGTTGAACACGCAGTAGTAGAGTCAAAACTCATACAGCGTCCTGCTGGTAGGCTGCCTGTAATGTGTGCCTCTCTCTCCTGATTTGTATTTTCCAGCAGTTTTAAGATCTTATCATTTCTCTTTTTTTTTCTGGGGTGATTTTAGTTGCTAGTAAAAACGAGCACTGGCAAAGTCAATAGATCGTTTGTTTGCTGTATGACGATTGGATTTGCCAATGCTGGTTTCTGTACAAAAAAGCATAAAAACAAAACATTGAGTTACATCTATAATCATTAATATGGAAAAAGATCACAGCTAAATCATCTAAAATGATAAAAACCTTACATTTTCTCCAATATAAACTATCGAAGCATGAGATCTATACAAGCAATCTTCACAAAGCATTCCTTACATCTTTACTCCAAACGGCGATTGGCTGCCAAATTTGGCAGCCACGTATTCTAGATTTTTTACCTCTGGCTTCGTAAATAGATTTTTCTTGGTTATAAATTTCTAAAAAGCGATTTAACCACATTTGAAAATTAGGAGGATCAACCTCCTCCAACCGGGCTGCCAGTATTATTCGATACACCGCCGTGCCCAGGAATAAACATGTTTCCTCATCCTTGTGGTGTCCAAAACTATTATCATAGCCTAATATATAGAGTGTTGGTGATACCGGTACTTTATGACCAAAGACTTCATCCCAGTAATCAGATAGCATTTTTTTGAGGGGATCTGGTTTAGCACATTCAAAGAACATGTGTATTAGGTTTGCGGGACCTATACCGCATCTTGGACATTCGTCATTTATTCTTTTACCCCAAGTGTATAACTTAGCTGGCGTGTAATATAAATTATATATAGTTTTATAAAGTTGCACTTTTAGATTAGATGATAAGAATAACTTGGATATTAGCGACAATTACATATCGATATCTACATTGGGGTTGTTAAGTTTGCCCGGCCATGCTCTCTCAACATGTTCCAAATTGTCCCTTGGTTTCTCAATAAGTCATAAATAGTACCTATCCTAGTAGATCGTTTCCCTATAAGTTCAAAAAAAGAAATGCTCTGAGTTATTTGATTAAGGATGGTATTAACTTGTATGAATTTAAGAAAGTCAGTACTAGGAACAGAAAATGTTGTTTGAAGGATCAAGAACCCGGTGTTTGATTCATGACTGAGAAAATCCCCCACTGTAGCAATCGCCAAGCTTTCCCATTTTTTGGCGGTATTATCATTAGTTTGTATTGGTATTACAGAAGAATGCCATAATGGGGTATATTTATTAAATTTTGGGATTGCTAGATGTTTGAAGGTCTTTTTCCAAATTTTCATGCACTATGAATGATCTTAAATTTCACTTTCTTAAAGTAGGACGGCTCTAGTTGTCTTAGCAAAAGCCCTTTTGCTTTATTCCCCGATGGAAAACATCCTTTACAACGCAACTTTTACCACGCAGTGCTATTACAACGCAGGTTTTACAACGATAACCATTACAACGCATTGCGCTGGGGGGCGCTCTAGGATAGGGAATAGATTTAATTTACTATCCAACACCTTCCCTAGTGTCCACGGGGACTGGAGTTGGAATAGTAAATTAAACTATTCACTATCCAGCACCCCAAAGCGCTATGCGTTGTAATGGTATGCGTTGTAAAAACCACGTTGTAACAGCATGCGTGGTAAAAGCATGCGTTGTAACGTCATACATCCATTCCCGATTGCTAATTCATATATTGACGGTATCTCACCATCCTGTATATTTTCATTTGATATTTTTCGATTAAACAATGGTGTCATTTGCTGGAGAAGAGCTGCCAAGAGATATAGCATTATATTAGGGATCGCCAAAACCGCCCCTGTGATGAGGTAGAGATAAATGTGACAGAGCCCTTCTGATTTCCCGTATTGCCAGATGAATTTAAACATATGTGACTCTATAGTTTTAATAATGTTGTCTTCAACTATCAGGGGGATGGCTCGAAATAAATATAATATCCTGGGAAGAATATTCATTTTTTTAAAATTCCCCCTGCCAATAATTGATAAGTGAAGGCTATTTAACCTTATAAGATCTTTTTTTATGGCCTTCATTAGGGGTTCGTAATTGAGTTTATTAATAATTTCTACTTTAGGAGAAATACAAACTCCAAGATAAATAGCGTTATCCATTTTATTTGAATTCTCATGGGCAATATTTTCCATACATATAACCATTCTTTTATCTCGGTTAAGGGAATACCCTGAGTAGTTACCAAAGGTCTGGGTAATTCGCTCGATTTCCTCGATTGCCTCAGCAGGGTTAGGTGTTAATACCGCCACATCATCGGGATATGCCAGTATCTTAGTTTCATAGATACCCACCGTAATGGGTTCTATTATACGTGATGCAATTAATTTTAAGATTAATGGATTAATATACATGGCAAACAGAATCGGCGAGCATGGACAGCCCTGCCTTGTGCCTCTTTGTATATTAACCCCTTCCATGCTCCTGACGGAACGGTTCCGTCATGAGCGTCGGTTGAGCTGTGCTCATGATGGAACCGTTCCGTCATGAGCCCATAGGCTCATTAGAACCTTCAGCACAGCGCGAAAATTCGCGCCGCGCTGAAGGGGTTAATTAACCCCGATTCTGTACCCATTACACGAAGTCTTGCCCTGGGGTCTGTATACATTGCCTTGATTGATTTGGCAAACCCGGATCCAAAGTTATTCATTTCGAGCACCTCCCATAAAAATTTCCAAGAAACTCGATCTAAAGCATTTTCGGCATCGAGTAGGATCATCGAGATCTGGCCCCCGTCATACTCATGATGTCAAAGAGAGAGATGGCCCTACGAGTGTGATCTGTAGTACCCTTTCCGGGAATAAAGCCATGCTGCCACGGGGAGACCAGATGTTCGATGACCCTACCGAGCTGGCTGGCGAGAATCTTAGCGTACAGCTTTGAATCGGAGTTAATCAATGAGATTGGGCGGTATGAGGAAGGATGTTCCGGAGGTTTTCCTTTTTTGGGAAAAATGACTATGTTGGTTTGCTTCCATGACTTGGGTGGAGTGCCGCTCCATTGAATCTCTAGAAATAAATCTAATAAGTATAGCGATATTTGCGCTTCGAGGATTTTGTATAGATCTAGTGGGATTTTGTCCGGGCCAGCGGCCTTCCCATAGGCCAGGCCTGAAAGAGCTAATTGCAGTTCAGTGATCGTAATTTCTTTTTCTAGGTCTTCTCTAGTAGTATCATCGATGGTCCTACCCGGCCCCGTCTCACTTAACCATACTCTTAGAAATTCTTTAATATCACTTGACTCAATTTCATCCTCGTTTTGATATCATTTTTGATAGTATTGTCGAAAAGTCTCAGCAATACCAACAGGTGTTGTATGTCTCTGACCTTCAAAATCAATAGAAGCAATCGCATTATAGGATTGCTTCTGGCAGGTACGTAGTGCCAGCTGTTTTCCTACCCTCTCTCCATTTTCATAGATTTCGTTCTGATTTGTCTGAAAAGTTTCTGCTGCTCTTTGACTGAGTCCACTATTATGTTCAGTTTTAAGAACTAGCATTTTGCGCAGAGTATTTCCACCATCTTCCCCTCGCAATAATAGGGTAGCATGTTGTTCTTCCAATTTAGCCAATTCATGCATAAGTTGATGGTGGAGACTATCTTGTGTTTTCTTGCGCTTGGCTACAAAGCTGATAGTCTTCTCCCCTCAGTGCAGCTTTAAAACAATCCCAAACTATGCCTCTTGAAGCACTGTATTGATTATAATCAAAGAATTCCTGCAACCAAACAGTTATATGCTGTATATATTCTCTATTAGCCAATAGTTTCCTGTCAAATGACCACTCAGAGCGAAATCTATTAAAATTAGCTAAGTTGATTGTAAGAATCAACGAGTTATGGTCTGAGATTGATTTTGGACCTTTATCTGTTTCTGCATGAGTAGAATATTCACTGGTTGTCATTATATAATCAATCCTCACATATTTTTTATGGGGGTAAGAGAAATAGGTGTCGTTTTTGTATTTATAATCCCAGATGTCTATTAAGTCATAGCTAGCCCTAAGTTGATTAACGGCTCTAAAAACTTTAGGTTTATGACCCGTATATGTATACTGGATCTGCCTATTCCTTAAAGAACCCAAGGATATGTTAAAATCGCCACACACAATTAGTGTCCTAGGCCAAGAGGCCAGCTCTAATTCCAGTTCTTCAAATATCTGCGGGTCGTCCTGGTTAGAACCGTATAGGGAACAAATGGTGATGCCCAGCTCTATTTCTACTATGACCCATCTACCCAGGGCATCAACTAACTGACGCTTGGCTTGCCCAAGAAATGTTTTGGCTAGGACAGCTACTTCCCGTGTTTTGGAAGTTTGTGTTGTTGAAGCAAGCAAATTATACCTGGGACTCTCAGCAGATCCTTCCCAGCCCCCGATAAGTGAGTCTCTTGAAGTCAAAGTACATCATAAGAGTTCTGTCGGATTATCTCACTCAAACAAGCCCCTTTCCCTTTATCATTCAGCCCAGCAATTTTCCAGGAGCATAGTTTCAACCTCCCCATTGTAATTTTTTTAATGAGATATAGATAGTGCTAAATCTAGTTCCTCTCTTCATAACACCTAACACCAGGATTTCAAACTTTTGTACTTTGCAAAGACTTGTACTTATACTTATACTTATTATACTTATTGTACATCTGAAGTTACTTCTTTTAATGCTTTCTCCCCCTGCTTCCCCCACCACCCTTCCCCAACCCCACCCCACACAACCCACCCTCCCTCCCAGCACCGACAAAAGGGCATTCAGACTCCATCAGAGTCTGTTATGATGGAAGTGTGTCTCCTAACCAGTTGTTATCTTTTTTTAAAATACAACTGCTATAATGATATAGCAGATGAAAAGCAGAAACTCCACACATATCTCTCTCTTTTTTTCTATTTTTTTTAGCTTTTCTTTGCTTACTTTGCTTTTTGAGATATGTGCAGATTAGACCTTACCACTGTGCTATCTATTCTCAACCCCCCATCTTTCCCCAAGTGACATACAGATAATACAGCATATATTCAGATTGATTCTCATATACTACGCAAACTTATTGTCTATTTAAGTCCATCAAGGTATTCTTTTGCTTTAAATTCTGAGGAGAAATATTTCGTCTGACCCCCATAGATTACTTTCAACCGAGCAGGATTATTAAGATATGCCTGTGCCTTCTTCTCTTGAAATGGTTTGATCAGCTGACGGAGCCTCCACCTCCTTTCAACAGTTATGTGGCAAAAGTCTGGATGCACGAAGTAGCTAAGGGCTAATGATGATCACCCCCACCCCCCACACACATGGAGGGCTACAAAGGAAATCTCTGGCCAGGATTACGGCTGTTGCATGACACCTCGAGTTCCTGCATTGAGTACTGCTTAACGTAAATGCATCTTGCCCCTCCCTCCCGCCGGCCACCCTGACAGGATCGACGTTCAATTTCCAGGGTAATTTACAGACGGGTTTAGTCATAACTGCTTCTCCGGACCCGGAAGCCCCTTTCCCCACTACCACGGAATATATTTCGGTGCATTTCTTTCAAGTCCCCCACATCCTGCTCGGCGCTGCGGCGCCCCTGGCTTCTCATCACGGCGCACCGGGGCGCCGCGGCGCACACTTTGGGAACCACTGCTGTAAGTGCTTGGCTGAAAATTCGTCCCTGCTGATTCGCGGATTTTACCGCGATTTCGAGAGATTCGCGGATTGCGAAATCGCGGAAAACCTGCAAATTCCGCGAGCGGAACGAATTTTAGCCCATGCTTAGGTCAGATTCAGCTTCAATTTCATCTGACCATTCAATTTCGTCTGAGATCGAATAAAAATCACTAGGGTCTTTGTCAATCCCTCCCATACCGCCAATGGCTTCCACTCTGTCCGAACCTATCATTGTATTACCTCCAACATAGCCAATTTGAGGCGCTATGATGCCCCCCTGCTCCTGATGTCCTTTTATCCCCCGAGCTCCAGGAGCAGCTCTATTCAAAGTTTTGGTTTGATTGCAGGGAGTAGCTCCAATATTATTGTCTATTACACCATCTAAAGTAGCAGGCACATTTATGGCAGTCACTGGGGGAGAGAGTGAGGGGGACATACCTTCTCGTCGTACCTCTTGGGCAGTGTCCAAATTCACCTCTGGATTCACCTCCGGTATCGCATTGCTGGCCTCTAGGTTGATTCCTTCACCCCCCTCAAGAATAGCGGGGGTTCCTGATGCGTCCGAGGCACTAATTGTAACAGTGCAGCGCTCGTCAGTCAGCGCTACAGCTACAGCGGAGTTTTGCAGAACAGGCTCCCCTGCCTGACTCTTCCCCCCACAATCAGGAAAAAGTTTTGCTGGGGCTTTCCGGAGCAGGTCAACCACCGACGGGCCGGTCACGCTCCCTTTCCTTGTTGTGGAGCCTCCGTGCTTGGGCGTTTTGGAGCTTGGGCCGCCTCTGCATCTGCCCCTGCAGCGATGCCTGTATCGCCGCTTTGTTTCCCTGTCAGCCCACCGAGCTCCCGGTGAGCCTGCCGCGCCGCTCTGATCTTGGCGGCGGCCAGTGCTGCTGCCTTTTTTGGGGCCACAGCGTTGAGTCCGCCGATCCTCCCCTCACAAGCCGGCATCAGGTATGCTTCTTCCTTTGTTGCACTTTGGGTCTCAGTATGAAATGGTGGGCCCTTGGATCTTACTCTCCAAAGTAATCGCAGCACAGTGATGCCGATCAGGGATGTTAATATCGTTAGGTGATCCCTAGCCGACTCCTTTCCATCCAGAACGGGCTCCGTCACCATCGCCACCACTTTTTTCTTTTTCGCCTCACTAGTATCTCCCAATTAATCCTTAAAAAGTCTGTATTGCTGTAATATTATCGAGCATAGAAGCTAGGAGTCAGTAATAAGTAACACAGCGGTCCATTAACGTTACTTAATCTGCATTCTTTAATTTAAAGCACTGGTCAGGGCACACAACACAGCGGTCTCTCACACAGCCGCCATCTTGCCCACCTATGCTATGCCCAAGATCTTATCATTTCTCATGGCTCAAATGGGTTCTGATGTTTAGGTTTCCCTAGTCTTCATTACTTGATTTGTCACTCATAGCCGCTGAAATGTCCCTCATATTTACAGTGAAATGATGAAAATGTCACACACAGCAATCTGAAACCTTGGCAGCAATGGTAGAAGTGTGCAATTGAGGTCCTTTTAATAGGACTCTGTCCTATCCAGCACTGCAGGGGACTGCTATGACCAAAGTGATAATAGATATTAAAGACGGACAACATCCCTGGTGTTTTGTTTTCATTTCAATAGGTAAGCCACGTACAAGGTAATAAAATAACAGCTCTCGGACATAAGCTGGCAGAGACTGAGAGTAAGAGTGAAAGTCAGTGACTTTATTTTACTTCTCATCTCTTTCACCATTTCACCACTTTTCTAGCTGAATCAAACAATGAAAACCAGTTCATTCAAGTGTACCACCCTAGGTCAAACAGGATTACTTTAGAAGCCATCCTAGAGTCATTCGATGGTCATCCAACTACATTAGAAGTCATGTTCACACCATCAGACATCATCAAGCTCTTGAAGTCATCAGCAAAGCTGAGAAGCTGAGCCTGATGATTTGCAGATGACTTGAAAATGAGTACCCGATGACTTTAATAGGTGTCATTATTCGTAATGATTTAAGGATGACTTGAAAATCAGTATCTGATGACTTCAGAAGGTGTCGTTTTTCCTGATGATTTAGGGTGACTTGAAAATGACTATCCGATAACTTTACGAGATGAGATGTTCCTGATGACTTTGGGATGAATTGAAAATAAGTATCTGATTACTTCAAAGGTACTATTGTGTTTTCTATTAGATGTTTTTGCTTCTGGTGATTTTAACAGGAATTGCTTGTCTATTTAAAGAGCCTGTCCACCCCTTTTTTTTCAGTTTTCCTAGAAAAATACAAACTGTTGGATGATTGCCAGATTAATTGCGGATAAACGCAAAACGACGTCTACGTTTTCTATTATACACAACTGAGCATACAATGTGCTTTACCAAACTGTGCATAAGTCATAGGTTATTTTTTAACACATTTTTTTTATGTTTGTCACTTTCTCTTTGTACAAAACATGTAAAATAAGTATCCACTGTAAAAGGATCAATGCCTAACATTAATAAAGATGAACATTGGCCATTGTATGCATAGTCAATGTAGTTAAGGGACAATGAAGTATGAAAATTTGTCGCAGGATAGACTAAATAACGCAACAGAAATAAATGCTGCACATTATGCAATCACTGGAGGCATATTATGCAGCCAAATCTTTATTTATCCATGTGATATTTATTGATTTGCACCGCAAAATAATACACAAGATGACAGAAACAAGCATTCATCAAACAAATAAACAAATTATTAAATATTTCATTGAATTCACAAACAAATGCAAACATTTTTTTACTTTTAATGGGAAGGTTGAAGCTTTTCTAAACTCAATTGAGACCAGCCATTAGGCATACTATATTGTATTTGATGTACTTGCACTGCTTCACAAAATCAATGTGAGGATACCAAATGAATTATTTGCTGCACATTTATAAAAATGTTTTGATATTTCAGTTGTACATTTTGCTTCTATATTGATATGCACTTTATTATTTGGCCAACAATTCTGTGTTTTATGAGCAGTCTAGGACTCCTGCGTAGGTGTTGCAGACCCCTAGGTGTCCTTGGAGCACAGGTTAAGAATGCTTATCAAGATGATTTCTAATCAAATGTGCTATAAAAAGAGACGTGCATTTAGGAGAATTTTCTATCATGATTTGCCTTAATCTATTTCAAATCGATTTGGCATTTCACTTACAAATGATTAATTTTCTACCTGAATGTAAAAACAGGCACATTTTATCATTGATAGCCTGATAGCTGTGATGTTGTTATCTACTACTACCAGATGAACTGGTTCCCTGATGTCATAGTATTCACACTTAAGTGGAACCATGAGAGCTAGGTTAACAGACACGTCTGCCTGCTTACACTGAATGAATCTAGTGACTCTGCCATAAGCAAACACTCCAACCTTTCACCCAACGTGCAGTCTTACTCTTTTCTATCCTTCTGTCTGTCCGCCTCTGCAGTGGCCGCCCACCCTGCTCCTTTGATGCCCCCTTTCTCTATGACCCTGAAGTCCCCCTTCCCTCCTTCCTTCATTGCACCTCTTCCTTTCCGTGGTACTGTCTCTCCCTCACCTGTCATTGTATCTGTCGCTCTGTCCTGGTTCAACACATTGATTTGTCCACATGTACCAAGACAAATTAAAAGCTGTCTTCAAAAAGCAATGGAATCTGCATATTATTATTTCGTGAGCCGAATAGAAATAGGGGGTTTTTTGGGCATGAAATACTCATTTCAACGAAACTGTTCATGAATGCTTCTTAAACAAAGTTAATAGTTTTGTCGATGCAAATTTTAGTCAGCCTAATTGCCCTACTTAACTCTGCCCGTCCCGCACCCGATATTAAAATATATTTTAACTTCTTGACTGGCTTGGCCTCATTGACCCTGGAACAGAAAATGTGGCATTAAAGGCAGTGGAGTCCATAGCATTACGGTCCAACATTATTATTGCATGCATGTCTACTAACACTGTGGAGTAACTGGCGTTAACATGGTTTCTGCTATTCAGGGGCGTTTTCACAGGTCCCTGCAGCAGAAGGGGGCCCAATCTTTCTGGGGCCCCCAATCCTTCAGGTGTTTACATTCAGCCCAAGGTCCATGAATATCTGCGAGACATGGGAGACACATGGGGCAAGTTAGAAGCAGAAGGGTATGCAGTTCCTAGCAAACACTTTAGGTAGACATGCAATTGGTGTGTAGTAGGTCACACACTAAGGGCAGGAGGAAATTTGGGAAAAAAGACCCTCACAGCTCGGTGGCTGTCAAGGGCGCCGATCGGGTATTGCAGCGCTGACCCGATTAGGAGCAGAACCGATGATGAAGTAAGACACCCCACTGTTGGGGGGGGGGGAGGGTGAAGGTCTCTTTTCCGAAAGGAGGAAATTTCCTCCTGCCCTTAGTGTGTGACCTACTACACACTAATTGCAAGTCTACCTACAGTGTTCGCTAGGAACTGCATACCCTTCTGCTTCTAATTACTTCTGGGCATGTATGCTGGACCTGGATAAATATTGCCCATAGTCCTCCTTTTTGTTAAATAGACACATGGGACACTCATCACATTCTGCAAGAGGGCATCACTTTGCGTTACGCCACTTAGTTTACTCCAGCTGTTAAATTGAGTTAATTACCAGGAGATGTAATGTTATTAACATTACAGCTCCCGTAAATTACACAACACTTATAAAGCATCAGCATCGTTCTAATGAAGGATAAAAATTTCAGCATCATTCAGCACCACCACAGCATCCCTCAGCACCGCCACAGCATCGCTCAGCACCACCACAGGATCACTCAGCACCACCACAGAATCACTCAGCACTACCACAGCATGACTCAGCACCACCACAGCATGACTCAGCACCACCACAGCGTGACTCAGCGCCACCACAGCATGACTCAGCGCCACCACAGCATGACTCAGCGCCACCACAGCATCACTCAGCGCCACCACAGCATCACTCAGCGCCACCACAGCATCACTCAGCGCCACCACAGCATCACTCAGCGCCACCACAGCATCACTCAGGGATACCACAGCATCACTCAGGGACATCACAGCATCACTCAGCACCCCCACAGCATCACTCGGTGCCACCACAGCATCACTCGGCGCCACCGCAGCATCACTCGGCGCCACCACAGCATCACTCGGTGCCACCACAGCATCACTCGGCGCCACCACAGCATCACTCAGCGCCACCACAGCACTACTCAGCACCACCCCAGCATCACTCAGCGCCACCACAGCATCACTCAGCATCGCCTGTGCACTAGTACACAACCACATCATTATCACTCAGCAAGACCGGAGTATTATTCAGCATCACCTCAGCATCGTCTCCGCACCAGTCACCAGTCACCAGCACCTCAGCACCACCTCAGGCTGCTCTCGGAATCTGGCATCTGTTGATTCTCCCCTTGCGTCTGTCCGCTGCTAGTTTTATAATACAGGCACTAGTTCCCAACCTGCACCCTCGGATTGGTTATACCCCTCAAAAAAAGCTTTAACAAACAACCATTGGAATAGGTAGAAACAAGTTGCCAGCATTGCAAGAACAAAAGAAAACGGAGGATTTTTTTTATTGTAAATACTTCTTTTAATATGGTTGTTCAGTTGTGCATAATGCCTTCTTGGTCATATATAAAGTAACAAAAATGCTTCCGACACTTTTTTATTAAAACTTTTCAGCATGCTGCACAGCAGCCACACTTCTCTACAGCACAGCTTATAGACCTTGGCGAAGTCAATAGCTCTGGCTAAACACTTATAAGGCCCCTAAGGCGGGACCTATTGGCTATGCCAGTGCTTGTTTAACCGCATGCGTGCGGGCGGAATTCCGCTCGCACGCTGAGATTTTTAAAACCGCACTTTACATGACGAGCTGGGCTCGTCATGAGCGTGCGAGGAGGCTACCTCATGACGAGCCTAGCTCGTCATGAGCGTGGAAGGGGTTAAGGTGCGCCCAGAGCAATTCAGGACAATGTGCCTCATATATAATGCAGCACCAGTTGTAAAACATATTTGGAATGGAGATAATAAAAGAGGCATCCCTTTATTACATGAAGTCTATAAAGATAGGTAGGCTTGTTTTAGGCTTGGTGCAATATTTTCTTTTTTATGCAAATTATTGTACACTAGTTGAAGAATACATTGTTAGGAATATGTTGTTCCTGTGCTTTCATTCATGGCAAGTATCATTTGTTGGTGAATAATAGTTTATTTAGAGATGCTAAATCTTCTCTTCCTAAATAAACGTTGTATTTTTTAAAGCTTGATTGATGGTCCTGTCTATTTCTTTTGGCATTACAATGGTAAATTAGTGAAGGAAGAATGCATACATTACAACATTTTAGAAGACGAAAGAGGGTGATTTAAAAAGAAAACATTGGGGGGATGTATTTCACACGTACATGTCTATTGAAGGAGAGGCATTATGGCTTAAAAAATCAGACGTCTCCCTCCAGAACCATGTTTATTGGCATGCAGGAGAATGTCTAATGTTTCCTTCGTCGATGCTGCCAGCACGATCTCAATTTTTGTGACTCTAACACTATTGAGTATTTGTGAGAACCAAATTCTAATAAAGTTGGGGAATTAAAGTTTTTTTTACAAGCAGAAAAAAGAGCCAACTTAATTCTGAAAACAAATTAGAATTGTGTGTTTATGGGATCGGACACTTGTGCATTGGCACAATTTGGAGGTATCGATGAAGCTGAGCTAAACATTAAGGGGGGCGGGGGGGGTGAGGGGGACTACTTTTTTCCTCTTTCAATTTCAAGTTCTTCAAACCGGAAGTTAGCCTCAACCGGAAGTGGGTCTTAAAGCAACAAAGACCAGCGAGGCGAGGGGAAATTAAGTGCTGCCGTGCCAAGCCACCTACTATTGATTACCGATGCCGTGTATGTGTGTTAGCAGGAGCGTGGAAGGGAGCTGCATTGCTGAACCCTGTCCGTATTTGTTTTTAGTAGAGTGTTTTTTATGGCTTCCCACCTTTACACTATGGGCTTCTTCCTCAACTTCGCTTTCAATGGCGGGAGACTGCAATCATGCCGGCTGAAGAATGAGGCGCCAAAGGTGATGCGAGAGGCTGACTCTCAATCAGCGTCACATCACTGCAGTGAAACAGAGAGTGGGCAAGTATACATCAGGTAGTATTGGCGAAATGTACTACTAACCTGACTTTACTTCCCATGCTCTCTGTGTCACTGCGGCAGATTCCAAGATGTCCGGTAAGAAAATGTTTGGTCTGCCAGTGGAGGAAACACGGGAGTCCAAGCCTCCCAGCTAGTGAATACTTACAAGGCCTAGTTATGGTGCGAAGCGGGGTGGGATATTAATGCAAGGTCCGTCTTGTATTTGCATTGTACCTTTGTACCAGTGCAGCGAGTCATTCATGGGTGAAAACAACAGGGAGTTCAGTACAGAGTTGACCTTTGCCCTCTGGTTTTATGGACGAGGTAACAATTCAGGTTAAGGAGAAAACGATCGTACTTTAAGCACATGGGCACATGGGAGGCTGCTCCGAAATATACGTGCAATGTTAATAGGAATATTTTGAAAACGAGCACACTATTTCTAGCGTTACATAAACTAAGGTTAATTTGAATACAAGAAAAGCCTGCATTATGCGGCTGCCAGACAGTATAATCGTGAATCAGATCATGCTCTGTGCAGCGTATGTTTACACTTTTCGCCGACATTAGGGCAACACTATGCATCTGAAATTCAGCAATGTCCACAAACATTTTGCGCGACCTTGACCCAAAGGTATTGGAGCGCTACGCATGGGTAATAGACACAAATACATCACTCCATATTATTTTTGGTAGGCACCGAGTTTAGTGATTTAACTAGAATCACGGAATGGTGTGCACATGCCAAAACTCGAACCTGCGTTTTCCCAGCGCCGAAAGTCGGCATCTCTAGCCGTTAGTCTACAACTTCTACCACGAGGACTAACCCATTTTCAAAATTCTGTAAAACGAACCCGTAGTTATTGCATATTCATCTTATGCAAGTAAAAACCATTGCCAAAGTCGATAGTCCTTGCATGTTGTAGGTGTAATATTACTTGTTGTATCCTATATCTGGCTGCAATGACAGAAGAAGAAACAAGCAAGTCGGGTGTCACACTTAGCTAAGCACATGTAGCAATATGGGTTGCAATTTTTTATAGTATTACTTCATTATTTTGACATCTGTGCATATGTTAACTGTCTGGTGCAAATGTTTCACCTCATTACTTTCAAATTAATACTAAAATCCAGCAATAAGTAAAGTAAAGGGGACTAGACAGTATTTGTTACAGGCTTTATACTGTGCCGCAATGCGCACTGCTCTCCTTTTGGTAACTTTGATCCTTTTGAGCTAGAACTAACATTTTTTTTTATCTGCAGCATATGATGGATTATGTGGCAAATTACGTGGAAAACACAGCAGTTGTATAATATCATAATATGCGTAGCCCTGTATATAAGTTACATAAATGTAGGACCTGTCATCAATGCCATGACAATATGCTGTTTGAAGAGAGAGCTTCATAAATGTGCCAAATCTTATGTTGGAAACTTCTGCATAATGTTGTAAGTATACCAACGCTGCTTTATGATTTGATTTCTACCCTTCACGATGGTCTTGACAGCCTCCAGGGCCATTGCCATTAGAGCATGGCAGAAATATATTACGCACCAGGCTTAATAATTATGCGGCGAGAAAAGGGAAAATATTCAGCGGAATGCTGCACATTTTGTGATATTACTTCATTCTTTTATGATTTTTTACACATGCTAATTCTGCGTGAGCACATATTTCACCTCTTTAGTACCCATTTAAATACCAAATGCAGCAAAAAGCAACAGAAAGATGACCATTCAATTATTTGCCAATGGCTTGTCACTTTGCAAGAACACATTTTGCCATGTTTTTAGTAAAGTTTGATCTGTTTGAGCAAGAAATGTGTTTTTTGTTTACCTCTTCAGAGCACTTCCACTCTACTCTGCGCCACTCTGCATCACTCTATTACATTCTAAGCCACCGTCTACGTTTCTTCTTGTTTAAGCACTCTGTGTGACTGCATGGTTACTATCTGTCTCACTGTTGAGCTTTTCTACTATTCTCCCTTCACTCTCTGCTCTGTCTGCAATTTTTCTTTTGCTTGGCTTTACCCTCTCTAGCTGCATTTCATTATTCTCCTTCCCAGGTTTCCCTTCCGCTCTCCTTTATCGTTTTTCCCTGTCTTCTGTTTCTTTACTCCTCTAAACACTTTTTATTCTCACTATATTCTAGCCCATTTTTGCACTCCTAATCTCAGCTTTCCCAGTTCTCTTCACATTCTTTTTCTAACATATTTATCTTTTCCTTCATACTTCTCTATCCTTATTTCCCCTTTTGTTTTTCCTTCTTGCATATATCTATCATGGTTTCCACCTGTGTGCTTCCTTTCTTCTTCGTCACTATTTTTCCCTACTCCTATACCTTTCAAAGTGTTTGCACATTGCAATCCAGGCCTGGTACATTAATACGACGATAGTCCATGCACTGTGGGGGTAACTTCAACATTTTATATACTACTATCATCAGAACTGTTTGTTCAGGACTCACTTGCCCAGCCCAATTCTCACTTGGACCCCTGGCAAACAGCAGCATGCACTCTTATCCAGACAGTGCAAATAGCAACTAAAAGTGACCCCAAATTGGCCCACTACCCCAGATCTCTTCCCTTGGGCCACTCGATCACTAAATTGTAGGCCTCCCCTTGCATAGTAACGAAACTTGGAATCACTCTCCTACGGTGATGCTACTCCCTTACGATGGTCTCTTCTATGCCACAAAGTGACATGACTGGGTTTGAACAATTTAAAATATTAAACAAGCAATGGCAAAGCCAAAAGTTCTTGCATTGATCACCAGCCTTTTGGCTTTGTCACTGTTCACCACATGGGGGGTTGGTTATAGAGGAAAACGGCCCTCCAAGACACATCAAACTCCAGTGATACATATACTCTTCAGTACCAGAGGAGTATCAAAGGAGGAAGGAAGAAGATTGGAGCTTGCGGCGAGAGCACAAGAAACCTGTATTAATACAAGCAGAAGTGAGAAGCTTAGAAGGTGAGAATAACTACTTAAAAGGTGAGTGAGACTGATCATTTAAAACCAGACCACCGCTGTCTACGCTATATCACTGTACTTTAAACCACTGCACTGTACACCTCTGCTTTCTATATCACTCTACTGTCAGTGCTCCTTACACCACTGCATCTACGCCATCTGCTTTGAACTACTGCACTTTACCCCACTATATTCTACAACATTCTACTCTGACGCTTTGTATTCCACCTCTCACTTGCATAGATGAGCAGCTTTGCGTTTACCAATGTGATGTCTTTTAAAACTTTACTGAATGGTAGCACAGTTAAAAGGCATACACGAAAATTAGTTGGCAGTTTCGAATTTGTAGTGAAACCTGGTTTTGATATATTCGAGGAAACAAATGCAGCATTCTCTAAAATATATAGTGGTTCATTTACAGTATATAAGGTGACTTGCTTCATTTTTCACTCTTACCATATTTGTTCTCTTAGACTCTGATAGTATTCCTGTAATACTAATAGTTTGTTTGAGAAACCGTGATTCCTGAAAAAGGAAACTGGTTAAAGGATAGATTAATGCTAATATATATTTTTGATGCTTACCGTCTGATTTTGTTCTCATAATCCGTATATATGTCAAATCTCCATCCACAACCACTGCTTTTTATTTTTTTACACTATGTATACATAATGACGTGTATGATAATTCGATGTGTTGTTATATGCAGACTGATCTGCAGCACCGGCTGAAGGGTTCAAATGGCCCTCCTGTGTACCAAGTGCCCCAGTTCTGTACAGAGCATTGCACAAGGATCAGCTAGCAACAATCATCCAGGTGAAAGTTATTGCATTGTTTGCATAAAAAAGTAATATAAATGGTATGTTTGTTTTGAGCCTTAAAACCGCTTGGCGTATGTTATCCCCTAGCAAATCAGATTGTAAAAGGATTCCATCTTTGCCGTTTTGTATTTTTTTCTCTCCACTCTCTCCTCTCTCCCTCTCCACTCTTCCAATCACTTGTTTCCAAAGGAGCAAGTCTTTCCTGGTCTCATGAAAAGGACTTAAATCTGTGTTAGAAGGAACGGCAGTGATGGTACACTGTGTTCCCAGCTTTATATCAAACTATGCCTGGTAGACCGTGACATATAAGCTGTATGAAGGCTTCTATTTGCCATATAATACCAGTTCCAGAGCAGTTCCTTTTTTTCTAGGCAGGCGTGATGCAAGGACAGTTTAATATCAAATCTCACTCTGTGCTCATCTTGAAGAAGCCATATCTTGAGGCTGGGACTGTTTATCCTCTGTATGCACAGGTGTCATTTGTTGACCTCAATTGCTGGTTCTGGAAAAGCATTTTATTGGGTTTCGCTTTTCTACTTCTGTACTTTAGCCCGTCTTTCTTCTTTTCTGCTATGAGCTCTATAGTTCAAAATTCAGCGAGGCCGTGTTTAAAAATGCTACCATGTAAAACTATGGCATCATATGGGCAGAGGTAAGAGTCTCCACTTTCCTCTTCACTTGCAAACAGAACAAAAATGAAAGAGCACATTACCCTATGGACATTATTATGTCGCTGTCTACCAGACAGCACCGCTGCCTGCTTTGCTTGAGACATCTTGGACATTCAGAAAGTTGACCTTGGAATGCATTCTGCCCGTTGCTTACCATTGGCTTTGTGGTTTCTAACTCACATTTCCTGGCTTTATTTGCTTTAGACTGGCCAGCTAGAGTTTGTCCCGCCAGTTGCCCAAACCCTGTTTACTGTCTGTATTCTTGCACAAACTCGCTTTCTGTACACAGGCCCTTAAATCTTGTTCTTATATTGTCACATTTGCTGTGTAGTCTACAGAGGTCAAGGGCCAGGCTGTGTCTTCCAGGGATCTTAGTGTTTATTTATTTTTTCTGTGACTTCAAAGTGAGAGGATTTATATGACAATCATCCGGGCTACTGGGGTTTCTTTGAGGAACGCTGTATGATGTTCGTTTTTGTTTTTTTGTTTTTTATACACGAAAATTGAACTGTGCTGACAATCATATTAACACAATGGGTGATTACATTTCCACACATTGTTTGTGCTCTGTATATGTTTATCAGTGAAACTGTATGTGAGTGCAAATGTAATTGTAATTTAAATTGAATATGTGTCGTCTGTAATGGCAGTACTCTAACATATGCATTCTCCACGTTACCCCACCCTACTCTGCACCACCCATGCCACTGTACTCTACTCTGTACTACTTCACACTATGCCAATCCACTCCAAACTGCGTCATTGCACTCTTCTCTGCATTTCTCCTCTCTACTCTATACCACTCCACTCTATGCCACTGCATTCTACTCCATATTACTCTACTATGCACAACTGCACTCTTCGCCACTGCACTACACCCTACTCTGCGCCACTTCACTCTGTAACCCTACTCTACAACACTGCACTCTTATGCCAAAGCACTCTACACCACTTAACTTACAACCAAAGCACTCTACGCCAATCTACTCTGCACCAAATCACTCAACTGCATTGCACTCTACGCCACTCTGCTCTGCGTCACTGCACTCTTTGCCACTCTGTTCCACTCTGCATCACTGCACTTTGAGCCACTCTGCTCTACTCTGCACAACTGTACTCTACGCCACTGCTCTATGTGCCAATGCTGCACTAAACAGTATGCTCTGTACCACTGCACACTCTGCTCCACTTCACTCTACTCCAGTCCACTCTAGCCTCACTGCACTCTACGCCACTTCACTCTACTCTGAAACAGTCTACTCTGCCACTGCTGTCTACGGCACTCTATTCCACTGTTCGCCACTCCACTACACTCTATGCTAGTGCACTCTACACCACTTTACTCAAAACCAATACACTCTATGCCACTGTAGTCTGCGGCAATCAACTCCACTGCACTCAACCTTATGCCACTCTACTCTAAGCAAGGGCATTCTACACCAATTAACTGTACACCACTTTACTCAAAACCAATGCACCCTAAGCCACTTCGTATGCCAACTACGTTGCACCACTGCACCTTACATCACTGCACTCTATGCCACTGTATCTGCGCCACCCTACTGCAATCTACACCATCGCTAGCTACGCTATGTCACTGTACTTTAAACCACTGCACTGTACACCACTGCTTTCTACATCACTCTACTGTCCGTGCTCCTTACACCACTGCATCTACGCCAACTGCTTTGAACTAATGCACTTTATGCCACTATATTCTACAACATTCTACTCTGTGACTGCACTCATAGATCTTGTACTCTACAAACCTGTTCTCTGGAACTTGACTCTGCATGACTGCACTCTACGCCACTGCACTCCTCCGTGCACCACTCGGCTCTATGCCACTTCAATCATCGCCACTACTCGACTCTGAATCACCCCACTCTATGCCATTGCATTTTACGCCACTGCAATTTACTCTGCACCGCTCTACTCTATGCCACTGCACTCTACACTACGGCAAAGCACTCTACACAACTTTACTCAAAATCAATGCACTATATGCCAATCTACTCTGCACCACTGTATTTTATGCCACTTCACTCCATGCCACTCTCAGACACTGCACTTTGTGATGTTCTACCTCATTACACTCTGCACCACTGACACTCTACTCTATGCTACTCCACAACACTCTTCTCAGTGTAATTCTATGACGCTAAGCAATTTCCTCTTTGCCACTCTACTCCACTCTATTCTATGGCAATCGACTCCACTCTGACACTCTACTCCTCTGTATGCCACTCTACTCTACAACACTCTACTCCACTCTATAAAATACACCACTCTATAAAATACACTCTACATCACTCCCCGACACTCTATGCCCCTCCACTCTATGAAACTCTACTGAGCTCTGACACTATGCTCAACTCAACTATATGTCCATCCACTCCACGACACTCCACAACACTGACCTCTACTCTACTCCACTCCTCTCCATGACACTTAACTCTTCCATAACACTCTACTCCACTGCACTTTATGACATTCCATTCCAACACCCTCTCCTTTACTCTACTAACCTTTAGCATGCCGAACATCAGACACCCTGGTGTTCAACATTGCTAAAACATATTGTAAAAGTCAATAGCTCTTGCATTGGAGAGACCTATTGGCATTGCCAATGCTTGTGTAGCAACTGCCACATTATGACCTTTCACTCATTAAGTTCAGAGGGAGATATATTCTTTTGTTATCTATAATCCTATAAATGACTTAATTGTGCATGTGCTCCTCTTGCACCTACAGTTCACTCATGAACCCAAAATCCTATACTATCTTATCATGCTGGCTGTAAATACATTTGTTGATTTTTGTTTTTGGCAGGCAATCTAATAGAAGCAAGTTATTTATCTATGCTCTTATCAATTTCAGAGTTTATGAAACCTGCGTACAAGCCCAACAGCTGGCAATCTCCAAACAACAGATCCATGAAGAAAAAGCTTGCCATAAAAATGCTATTGGAGGCGAATTACAGAAAATGCTGAACCTGAAAACATATAGCAATGTTGCTTGTTTTCACAGACTACTTTTATTTTTGCATATCTTTAATATTGTCTTGCATGGTGTCCTGGATTCCTGTGGGGTGAAGTATGTGTTTTAACTTAATAAAATTAAGTGTCAATACGTCATTCAAGTCCATTTTATTTCAAACGGCATGTCACTAAGTTAAAAAAACATACGGCCAGATGTAGGAAGGCTATTACCGGTCGGTAACAGCCGAAATCGGCCGTTACCATCCGGTAATAGGCATTTCTGATGTAGGTGGCAAATTTACCGATTCGTTAAATACCGAATCGGTATTGAATCGGTAAATGACATGTAGGAAGCACTTTAAAGAGTGCTCCTTTGCTTTAAGGATTCGTTATTTACCACCAACTATTAGTTGGTGGTAAATAACGAATACCTTTTAAAATGCAAATTTGTGCATTTTCAACTGTGCCATGTGGCAGACATGCATGCCCGTAGGGCATGTATGTGTGCCACATGTGCACACTAGCATTATTCAGGGGTGCAACAGGGTGTCAAAGTGCCACCCTGCCACCCATGACCCGTTGCCTATTTTACCGAATCGGTATTTACCGATTCGGTAATTAACATTCATTCCTATGGGCCTTCAGGTCCATAGGAATGAATGGCAATTACCGAATCGGTAAATACCAAATCTTAACGATACGGTAATTTTTACCGAATAATTACCTACATAGGATTTACAGATTCTAAAATACCGAATCGGTAAAATTCGGTATTTTAGAAACGGTAATTCCTTTTTACCTACATCTAGACCATAGTATATTAAACTGTACCTTAAATTCAAGACCCTATTGGTATTGGTGAACGTCACAAGATGCACGGCTGCTTTTAAATACAAACTATATGACATTTTGCTGGCATCTACTTTTCACACATGTTCATATCACTGTCCACCTTTTACGGTGAAGATGCACAAAATCATATGCCAAATAAAAAGCATTGGTTGATCTGATTACTGGTTATATTTGAAATAGCTGTATTGTACACACAATGAACATTTGTTACACCCAAACACAATTGCTGGTTTTAAAAGGCGGTGGTGCTTCTACAAGTTAATACTTACAAGTTTGTTTTTGTAAATTCCTCCTGATGGACCCTGGATGGGCAATGTGTCAATCGTAGAAAGTACTCCTGTCAGAGAACCCTCAAGGTGATCCAAACTTAACTTAATATTCAGTCACTTGGAAATAATCTGCAACTATCCATCCCTTTTCATGGAATCATTGAGATTCATCACACAGTTGTCATTAAATCATTCAAAAGTATTCCATAATATTTTGGAAGATGGTAGAAAATAATGAAGTAACCAAGGGCATTCTAAAGTTGATATAAAAAATATAGACTAGTTCACAATCATTTTAAGTTATCTAAATGTACTACTCTAGTAATACACAGCCATCCTGAAGTTTTTCTGAATCATCCTTGTGTAATTAAGACTCATCCTGAAGTTGTTCCGAATCATCCTGAAGTGGTCCTGAAATCATCCAGGGGTAATTCACACTCATCCTGAAGTTGTCAATTAGTATTCCTTGAGTAGTAAATGATCATCACGCATTTTTAATTAAAGTAATCAGGAAACCATCCTAGAGTAGTTTTTGTGATTACAGTAAGAAGTCATCCCATTTAAATAATTTTCCCTGTGGGCAGACTTCAGGATGGCCGGGGATGACTTCCCCAGTTAATTGCAGGAATTGCCTGGCTGAAGTCATCGAATGACTTCAGAATCACTCCAGGATGATCTTCCTTTTTGACTTGGGACGTGTCTGCAGAGTGCCGCTTTTATTTATTTACACAAAATAAGGCGCAATACAGTTTATGACCACGAGCACACACACTTTCCTTTTAATTCAAGAACAACAGCGTGTGCACTGCTCCGCCTCACTCTCTCTCTCTCTCTCTCGACTTGCACAATGCCCAGTGCAGTCTGCGGCGGCCGGGGCTGGGGCAAGTCCAAGACATCATGTGACATCACTCTTCAGTGCTTGATTTTGCTTGCGTGAAAGTGTCATGTTGAAATGTATGTCACTCATAAGCACAATGATGTTCAGGCCTGCTGATATTATGAAAATGTCAAACATAGCAGACCTTGGCAGGTAAGCTGACCCCGCCCCCTGCTGTATTACCTCCTTCAGTCCCACGACTCCCACTCCGGCCTCGCTTGCACGATGAACCCACAATGTAGGTTCATCGTGCGAGTGAGGCAGCAACGGGAGTAACGCATCTTCATTGATGAAACTGGATTGGGTAAAGGTTTCCCATCATGAGGTAATATCTTTATTCGAAAACCTAGGGAGTCTGTTATTTCAGAATCTCTTTTGCTGCTCTGCTTATTAAACTGGCAGGACCTTCTTCAATATGCTCCACGTACTTTAAGCCTCCAGTAATAATAATGTATTTGTTCTGTACCTTAATCAACAAGATTGGATAATCCCATATTGTTCGTCTTGAAAGCCCACACAGCCCTAGTTCCTTATACTCAGTGCCCAGTAGTACACTACACCAATACAGCTGGGTATGCAGCCCCAGTCCCTGACTGCGCATGTCCCACTGGTGGGTTTTCAACAGTTTCCACTTCCAGGGCGTCTCAACTCCTGCACCACAAAGTTAAGAGACAGTAATATGCTGCATTAAGGCTGAAAAAGCCAAACTCCTCTCTAGTTTCTAAAGTGCTTCAAGAGTACATTCAAGACTAGTGGGCCTGCTACAATTTCAACTTAAGCCAGCGCCGGGACACTTGCTTTATACAGTGAAGGCCACACCCAGCGGCCGGCCTATGCACTAGTCACCACTCTACTAGTACCAGCTGCCTTCTACTCTCTCTGTGCGCGGCCGGTGAGAGTTTGCAGTGCCTGTGACTGTAACAGGCAGAAGTTGAACGTACGCAGTGTGCACACTACTGTTTTATGCATATTGCAGGTGGGCGAACTTTCAGAGGGGACGTAGATCATTGTTCTGACTCGCGCTTCGTGCTGAGTTGGACCAATGATGATCTGCGCCCTTCTCCAAGTTCGACCGCCTGACTCGCGCGGCCGCCCCCTAGACCTGGCACGCACCTGTCCTTCTAGTAAGTTAATTAACCCGTCTCTCCACACAGTCAGGCAGCCCTGGCCCCTGGAACTCTGACCTCACCAATGTAAGTTGTGCTTTGGCTTTTTCCTGAATTCGCGCGAAATCGAACCCAAGGATACGTTAAAATCGCCACACACAATTAGTGTCCTAGGCCAAGAGGCCAGCTCTAATTCCAGTTCTTCAAATATCTGCGGGTCGTCCTGGTTAGAACCGTATAGGGAACAAATGGTGATGCCCAGCTCTAGTTCTACTATGACCCATCTACCCAGGGCATCAACTAACTGACGCTTGGCTTGCCCAAGAAATGTTTTGGCTAGGACAGCTACTTCCCGTGTTTTGGAAGTTTGTGTTGTTGAAGCAAGCAAATTATACCTGGGACTCTCAGCAGATCCTTCCCAGCCCCCGATAAGTGAGTCTCTTGAAGACAAAGTACATCATAAGAGTTCTGTCGGATTATCTCACTCAAACAAGCCCTTTTCCCTTTATCATTCAGCCCAGCAATTTTCCAGGAGCATAGTTTCAACCTCCCCATTGTAATTTTTTTAATGAGATATAGATAGTGCTAAATCTAGTTCCTCTCTTCATAACACCTAACACCAGAATTTCAAACTTTTGTACTTTGCAAAGACTTGTACTTATACTTATTATACTTATTGTACATCTGAAGTTACTTTTTTTAATGCTTTCTCCCCCTGCTTCCCCCATCACCCTTCCCCAACCCCACCCCACACAACCCACCCTCCCTCCCAGCACTGACAAAAGGGCATTCAGACTCCATCAGAGTCTGTTATGATGGAAGTGTGTCTCCTAACCAGTTGTTATCTTTTTTAAAATACAACTGCTATAATGATATAGCAGATGAAAAGCAGAAACTCCACACATATCTCTCTCTTTTTTTCTTTTTTTTTAGCTTTTCTTTGCTTACTTTGCTTTTTGAGATATGTGCAGATTAGACCTTACCACTGTGCTATCTATTCTCAACCCCCCATCTTTCCCCAAGTGACATACAGATAATACAGCATATATTCAAATTGATTCTCATATACTACGCAAACTTATTGTCTATTTAAGTCCATCAAGGTATTCTTTTGCTTTAATTTCTGAGGAGAAAAATTTCGTCTGACCCCATAGATTACTTTCAACCGAGCAGGATTATTAAAATATGCCTGTGCCTTCTTCTCTTGAAATGGTTTGATCAGCTGACGGAGCCTCCACCTCCTTTCAACAGTTATGTGGCAAAAGTCTGGATGCACGAAGTAGGAGATCAAGCCTCTGGAACGTCTAGCTTCAGGTCTGGCTCTCTCGGATATTGCTTGTCTAAGAAGAAAGTTTCCGAAATAGACAAGAATAGATCGTGGATATCCCCCAGGTTTTAATGAATGTTTCAGAGTAAGGGGAACACGATGTGTGCGCTGAATTTCCATGTCCTAATTCCAGCTGGATAACTCGGGCAAGGTTTCACGGAAAAGCTGTATCACGTATGAGCGGGCGTCAGCTACCTCTGCCGCCTCTGGAATGCCTAAGATGCGTAAGTTGTTTCATCGTAGGCGGTTTTCACAATCTTCTAGCTTCCACTTTACATCAGCCAGCTCAGTCTCATGGGATTCAACTTGCTCATGAGTCGCAGCAATCTCTGCCTCGTTGGTGACAATTCGAGACTCCACATCAGTTATTCGGTCGTTAAATGTATTAACAGTTCTTGTTAATTTGCGTACCACCCCCTGCACCTTACGTAAAGCTACTTGAGCTTTGCGCCCATCTTGAGAAGTCTCCTCACGATGTGCAGCAATAGCTTGAAGCACAGTATCTAAAACAGTGTCCATTGTGGATATAGTTTGATCTGGTTGTGCTGAGTGGATTGGATTCAATGGGGTTGGATTCTGTGGGGCACTCAGAGAGCCAGATGTAGTAGCAAACTGAGTTGTTGGAGTATAATCCCAAGCCAGCTCTCCTGCTCCGTGATGACTTTTTTTCCTTTTCAGAACAGTTTTTCGATTCCCTCTAGGATCATTTAATTTTATATTGTCATCACTCTCAGTAGGTATGGGCGAAATTTGCGAATTCGTGTTCCGCGAATTCGAATTCGCAATCCGCAAAATCCACGAATTCGTGCGAATTTGCGTATTTTTTGTTTTTTGCGTGTTTGCGGGTTTTTTTGCATGTTCGCAGGGTTTTTTGCGTGTTCGCTGGGCTTTTTGTGTGTTCGCGGGCCGCATGCATGGCGAAGTTACCCATGCGGTCGTGTATGGGCACAGCACCCTCTGCTTCACCAACCACTGCCACCCTCTGGTTCATCACTGCCACCCTCTGGTTCACCCCTGCCACCCTCTGGTTCACCACTGCCACCCTCTGGTTCACCACTGCCACCCTCTGGTTCAGCACTGCCACTCTATGGTTAACCCCTGCCACCCTTGGTTCAGCACTGTCACCCTCTGATTCACCACTGCCACCCTCTGGTTCACGACTGCCACCCTCTGGTTCATCACAGCACCTCTGGGTCACCACGGCCACCCTCTGGTTCACCACTGCCACCCTCTGGTTCATCACAGCACCCTGTGATGCGTCACGTTGTAAAGCCCTGCACCATCAGGAGGCGTTCCGGCCCAGGGGAGGGCGTTCCTGCGCAGGAACGCCTCCTAAAAGTGGCTGAATGAAATCTACAAGATTTCACTCAGTCACTTTTAGGCCAATGCTGCGTCAAACCCTGCGCCTGCTTGAAGCAGGCGCAAGGCTTGATGCAGCATTGGGAAGATAGGCCCCCCCCAGAGCATTGCTGGAGCTGCGTCGCAAGCGCGACGCAGCTCCAGCAATGCGCTGCTTTTACGGCATAGATGCGTGACGCATCTGTGCCGTTTTTGCTACATGGTGCGCCGCATTGTAAATGCGGCGCACCATGGGTGGCAGAGCTGCGGCGCACAATAACTGGCGCATCCCTGGGGATGCGCCAGTTATTGTAAATCTGCCCCTATACATTTAGCCAACGAGGGAGCACTTACTGATTAGACAGTAGAAAGTACTCCAGTTGAGTAGAGGTATTGCACAAAAAGGTGGCATCTTCGTGGACAAACACGCAGGGCGGGATTCATTCTGCCCCCTGTTAGACTCGTTTTTTGTGCCCTTCTGCCCTCTGTTAGACTCGTTTTTACCTTGTTTTTCTGCCCTTCTGCCCTCTGTTAGACTCGTTTTTCCCTTGTTTTTCTGCCCTTCTGCCCTCTGTTCGACTCGTTTTTTGTGCCCTTGTGCCCTCTGTTAGACTCATTTTTCCCTTGTTTTTCTGCCCTTCAGCCCTGTTAGACTCGTTTTTTGTGCCCTTCTGCCCTCTGTTATTCCCTTGTTTTGTGCCCTTCTGCCCTCTGTTAGACTCTTTTTTTGTGCCCTTCTGCCCTCTGTTAGACTCATTTTTCCCTTGTTTTTCTGCCCTTCTGTCCTCTGTTAGACTGGTTTTTTGTGCCCTTCTGCCCTCTGTTAGACTCGTTTTTCCCTTGTTTTTCTGCCCTTCTGCCCTTTGTTAGACTGCTTTTTGTGCCTTTCTGCCCTCTGCATCACCACATCATCACTCAGCGCTACCCCAGCATCACTCAGCACCACCACATTATCACTCAGCACCACCACATTATCACTCAGCACCACCACAGCACCACTCAGCACCACCACAGCATCACTCAGCACCACCGCAGCATCACTCAGCACCACCACAGCACCACTCAGCACCACCACAGCACCACTCAGTGCCACCACAGCATCATTCAGCACCACCACAGCATCACTCAGCACCACCACATTATCACTCAGCACCACCACAGCACCACTCAGCACCACCACAGCCTCATTCAGCACCACCACAGCATCACTCAGCACCACCACAGCATCACTCAGCACCACCACAGCACCACTCAGCACCACAACAACATCACTCAGCACCACCACAGCATTACTCAGCACCACCACAGCATTACTCAGCACCACCACAGCACCACTCAGCACCACCACAGCATCACTCAGCACCACCTCAGCACCACTCAGCACCACCACAGCACCACTCAGCGCCACCACAGCATCACTCAGTGCTACCACAGCATCACTCAGCCCCACCATGTTATCACTCAGCAACACCACAGCACCACTCAGCACCACCACAGCATCACTCAGCACCACCACAGCATCACTCAGCACCACCACAGCATCACTCAGCACCACCACTGCACCAATCACCACCACAACAGCACCAATCAGCACCACCACAGCACCACTCAGCGCCACCACAGCATCACTCAGCACCACCACAGCATCACTCAGCAACACCACATTATCACTCAGCACCACCACAGCACCACTCAGCACCACCGCAGCATCACTCCGCACCACCACAGCATCACTCAGCACCACCACAGCACTACTCAGCACCACCCCAGCATCACTCAGCACCATCCCAGTATCACTCAGCACCACCACAGCACCACTCAGCATCACCACAGCACCACTCAGCACCACCCAGCACCACCCAGCACCACTCAGCGCCACCCCAGCATCAATCTGCGCAAACATTCAACAACAACTGGTTCAAATATGCTCTCTCAATGTTTCAAACTTTATTACAAATGTCACAAAAAGATGTTAATATTTCACTTCTGTTCATGGATTTTCGTCACAATAAAATACACTGAACATAATCTTCACAAAAGTTATTTACAAAAGTTTAAGCTATTGCCATTATAAATTAAAATCACTTTTATTTAAGTATTAATTATTAAAAAAAAATAAAAGCCATTGTAATTTGTAATATCAATACAGCTAAGTCACGTAAATACAAAACATGTTGCATTACAAATGCTATAGGTGTCACATTTGCGAAAGTTATAACTATTGGCATTGTAAATGACAAAGCTATTAATTTAGCTATTTTCAAAACCAACACATAAATAAAAAAATTGTCATTGACAAGACCAATAGCTCAAACTTTCCTAATGCGAGACCTATTGCATTGCAAATGCTTGTTTTTATATCTGTCAGTGTTTCTTGTTGAGGTTTAATTTTCGTGACAGGCGCCTCATTGCCTACTTGTAACTATTCTCTGACCCTGCTTCAAGGGTCAGAGCAGGGTCAGATAATAGTTGCAAGTAGGCAACGAGGCGCCAGGAAGCACTTACAGGCTTACAGCAGCAGGTGCCCAAGTTGAAGTTAATTTCTTTGTAACCCTTTTGTAAAAGGTTACAAAAAATTAGCTTCAACTTTTGCACCTGCTGCTGTAACCCTGTAAGTGCTTGGCTGAAAATCCGTCCCCGCTGATTCACGGATATTACCGCGATTTCGAGAGATTCGCAGATTGCGAAATCGCGGAAAATCCGCAAATTCCGCGAGCGGAACAAATTTTCAGCCCATGCTTAGGTCAGATTCAGCTTCAATTTCATCTGACCATTCAATTTCGTCTGAGATCGAATAAAAATCACTAGGGTCTTTGTCAAACTCTCCCATACCGCCAATGGCTTCCACTCTGTCCGAACCTATCATTGTATTACCTCCAACATAGCCAATTTGAGGCGCTATGATGCCCCCCTGCTCCTGATGTCCCTTTATCCTCCGAGCTCAAGGAGCAGCTCTATTCAAAGTTTTGGTTTGATTGCAGGGAGTAGCTCCAATATTATTGTCTATTACACCATCTAAAGTTGCAGGCACATTTATGGCAGTCACTGGGGGAGAGAGTGAGGGGGACATACCTTCTCGTCGTACCTCTTGGGCAGTGTCCAAATTCACCTCCGGATTCACCTCCGGTATCGCATTGCTGGCCTCTAGGTTGATTCCTTCACCCCCCCTCAAGAATAGCAGGTGTGTCTGATGCGTCCGAGGCACTAATTGTAACAGTGCAGCGCTCGTCAGTCAGCGCTACAGCTACAGCGGAGTTTTGCAGAACAGGCTCCCCTGCCTGACTCTTCCCCCCACAATCCGGAAAAAGTTTTGCTGGGGCTTTCCGGAGCAGGTCAACCACCGACGGGCCGGTCACACTCCCTTTCCTTGTTGTGGAGCCTCCGTGCTTGGGCGTTTTGCAGCTTGGGGCTGCCTCTGCATCTGCCCCTGCAGCGATGCCTGTATCGCCGCTTTGTTTCCCGTCAGCCCACCGAGCTCCCGCTGAGCCTGCCGCGCCGCTCTGATCTTGGCGGCGGCCAGTGCTGCTGCATTTTTTGGGGCCACAGCGTTGAGTCCGCCGATCCTCCCCTCACAAGCCGGCGTCAGGTATGCTTCTTCCTTTGTTGCACTTTGGGTCTCAGTATGAAATGGTGGGCCCTTGGATCTTACTCTCCAAAGTAATCGCAGCACAGTGATGCCGATCAGGGATGTTAATATCGTTAGGTGATCCCTAGCCGACTCCTTTCCATCCAGAACGGGCTCCGTCACCATCGCCACCACTTTTTCGCCTCACTAGTATCTCCCAATTCATCCTTAAAAAGTCTGTATTGCTGTAATATTATCGAGCATAGAAGCTAGGAGTCAGTAACACAGCAGTCCATTAACGTTACTTAATCTGCATTCTTTAATTTAAAGCACTGGTTAGGGCACACAACACAGCGGTCTCTCACACAGCCGCCATCTTGCCCACCTATGCTATGCCCAAGATCTTATCATTTCTCATGGCTCAAATGGGTTCTGATGTTTAGTTTCCCTAGTCTTCATTACTTGATTTGTCACTCATAGCCGCTGAAATGTCCCTCATATTTACAGTGAAATGATGAAAATGTCACACACAGCAATCTGAAACCTTGGCAGCAATGGTAGAAGTGTGCAGTTTAAGTCCTCTTAATAGGACTCTGTCCTATCCAGCGCTGCAGGGGACTGCTATGACCAAAGTGAAAATAGATATTAAAGACGGACAACATCCCTGGTGTTTTGTTTTCATTTCAATTGGTCAGCCACGTACAAGGTAATAAAATAACAGCTCTCGGACATAAGCTGCCAGAGACTGAGAGTAAGAGTGAAAGTCAGTGACTTTATTTTGCTTCTCATCTCTTTCACCATTTCACCACTTTTCTAGCTGAATCAAACAATGAAAACCAGTTCATTCAAGTGTACCACGTGTCTGCAGAGTGCCGCTTTTATTTATTTACACAAAATAAGGCGCAATACAGTTTATGACCACGAGCACACACACTTTCCTTTTAATTCAAGAACAACAGCGTGTGCACTGCTCCGCCTCACTCTCTCTCTCTCTCTCGAGACTTGCACAATGCCCAGTGCAGTCTGCGGCGGCCGGGGCTGGGTCGAGTCCAAGACATCATGTGACATCACTCTTCAGTGCTTGATTTTGCTTGCGTGAAAGTGTCATATTGAAATGTATGTCACTCATAAGCACAATGATGTTCAGGCCTGCTGATAATATGAAAATGTCACACATAGCAGAATGAAACCTTGGCAGGTAAGCTGACCCCGCCCCCTGCTGTATTACCTCCTTCAGTCCCACGACTCCCACTCCGGCCTCGCTTGCACGATGAACCCACAATGTAGGTTCATCGTGCGAGTGAGGCAGCAACGGGAGTAACGCATCTTCATTGATGAAACTGGATTGGGTAAAGGTTTCCCATCATGAGGTAATATCTTTATTCGAAAACCTAGGGAGTCTGTTATTTCAGAATCTCTTTTGCTGATCTGCTTATTAAACTACTGAAAAGAAGGGGTCTCAGTGTGAGAACAATAATTGTACTGATTTATATTGGAAGGAATTAATCAACAATGAATGAAGCCGACATTGTTTTAATTCACAATGAGGAGCAATATAGTAAATATATTAACACTTCATCAGAGCATAAAGTAGGTTGAACAGTGCCCAGGAGGGGAAGGAAGGTGGTTGTGTGAGGATGGTGTGGTATAGGATTGTGACAATAAAATCAAGACAATATCAAAAATTACATTCGTGTTTCAATTACAATACACAAAGGAACAATGAACTGGTGGTTCACTATAACGATATATACATTTGTCATACTCCAATAATGCAACCAATGTCAAATATATGTATGGAGTTGACGTAAAGGGAGACGTTGTCGACGTTTCGACCCTCAGGTTATCGCAGGGTTAGTCGAGCCCTTGCAGCGGGGTCTTCATCAGGACAGGGAACTGGGCGGGCAACCTAATGAATGTGTATATAGAGGGGTTGTTTAATCAAGTGGCGGAAAATGTCCATTACAAGTGACCAATTAGATTCAAATAATGTAGCACACAACAAGGAGCATACCGTTAGGCTTATCGCTCTATCTTTTCACGGCTTGCGTCATCAAGATTAATATCATAACTAGGGTTAAAAGAAAAAACAATAAACAATTAAGGGGCATTAATAAACGGAGAGAGGAGTCACTCTGAATTGAAAGTGATCTAAACAATTAGTGAATTGATCCTTACTTCAATAAAGGTGAAAAAGAGAGGCGGAGGAAGAGGCCGGCCCTGGGGCGGTGTACCAGTCAATATCTGAAAAGCAACAATAATCTGACTGACTGACTGACTGACTATGCAATCAATCTATACTATAACAGGAAAATCACCATTACAGGCTCGTCGAGGAAAGGAAGAGAGGCCAGCTTACCAGCGTCGTCCAGAAGGATCGGCGATGGTTGAATAATATGTGGCGGCGTGCAAGTCAATATCTGAAAAACGATAATGGTCTGACTTCAGAAGGTGCAATCCATAGTGTAACAAGTTATTGCACATTGCGGGGTCACAAAGGCTTACCAGCGTCGTCCAGGAGGATCGGCTATAGTTCAAAAGTATGAGGTTCCAACATCGATTGGTATGTTGACCTAAGAATCAACATCATGCAGGGCATTAGGTTTTGAAACATTACAAAGGGCGATCAAAGAGTGGAGTCACGGCAGTTAGTTAATGTTGAAATAACGGAACATGGGACGAAACTTACCGAATGCCAACCGGATCAGGCATCAAACTTCACTCGCGTCTGACGTGGCGAGGCAGACTTCTTGGTTAGGTGAGTAACCATGGACGCGAGGGCACGTGATTGTCTCAGTCGGAATAGACCGTGAAGACAGACCCGCGTCAGAGTGAAGAACAGCAGTGACGTGGAAATTATTTAAGGACAGTTAACATCAAGACAATACAATTTGGGTATTATCTAAATGTGTGTTGTGGTCATGTGCATACTGTCAAGTTCAGTAAGCGGCGAAAAAGGGGCTGTTGAATGGGGGTAACCATGCTAACCATTTAATGGACAATGAAGAAGGACTATTATAAAGGGGACATATCATGGACCAAATAGATTAACAAGAGATTGTGTAATGGCATAATCAAAAAATTGGAGTTAATTCACCAGTAAAGATAAGCAAAGTGAAACAACAAAAATTGCAATGATTTCACTATAAGTAGCGCATATCTGGGTTAATACCACTTCCAATCATGTACAATTCATACTGGCATATAGAGCATTGATACACGCTCAAAACATTTACAATTCATACAGGCATATAGAGCATTGGTGTGCGCTCAATACATTCCGTTCGGGCGTACCTCTCACATGAGGGTAAAGTCCCATATGATCGTATTTTAGTTATAATCCAATGGAATAGTTCCAACACGCGGAAAGAATTAAGGAGATTAAAAATCATTGTCATTATAAACATTGGTGTGGAACCAGTGTGCAATCAGATAAGGTCATTACACACAATTATACGGCGTACCTCTCACAAGAGGGTAAAGGCCAGTTGAAATAATGGTAACCTATACTTGTGTACACCGCATTGTAAAGGTACATATTAAGGCAATATCGCTAACTGTGAAAAGGAGCTGTCATATTCATTGAGTCCGTTCTGAATTGAATCAAAGCGAAACATCCATTTTATTTCACGGATATTCAGAATATTAGTGGTGTTACCACCCAGTGGACCCAGCACTGCCTTCTCTAGTATCACCCATCTTAAGCTCTCAGGGGAATGGGTAGCGAACTTAAAGTGATCAACTAGAGGTGCCCCCTGGACCTCACATCTTATCCTGCTCATGTGCTGGAGAATTCTTACTTTGGCCCTTTGTTGAGTTTGGCCTATGTATATCAGTCCGCATGGACAGACAATGGCGTAAATGATGTTCGACGTATTGCAATTACTGTGGAAGTTGAGCGGGATTCTTTGTTGGAGATGTATGAATTCCTTAGTTTGAATAGTTGTGTCGCACGCCTTACAATTCCCACACCTGAAGTGGCCAAAAACAGGTGGAAGGTTCCATAATGAAGTGATTGTCGGGTCTTCAGGGCCAGATAGAAAGGAACGCACCACATGGTCTTTGACACTCTTAGCTCTTTTAAATGCATGTAGAGGAGATCCTCTTTGGTTAAGATCATCAGATATCAATTGCCAATGCTGGTTAATGATGCGCTTGATTTGATTGCTTTTGGTGGAATACGTGGTTACACATACTATCCTTTCCTCATTGACTGGTTTCTTATCTTTAGGAATGAGTAGCTCTTCTCTCGGATAGAACCAGGGACGCTTCCTCGATTTCTTCACCAATCTTTTCGGATAACCTCGTTGTTGAAGACGGTTAGCCAATTCTTCTGATTCTTGCAGGTAGTGTTCTTTATTGGAACAGTTCCGTCGGATCCGAAGAAACTGTCCGAATGGTAAATTGTCGCGGAGAGCACGAGGATGGTGGCTACTGTATTGTAACAGTGAATTCCTCTCTGCCGGTTTGCGGTACAATGTGGTCAATAGGATACCAGAATCTTCGTAGATAGTAATGTCTAAAAAGTTAATCTTCTTGTTGTCTGATTGACTGGTAAACTTTAAATGTGGTGATTGCTGATTCAACCACAAAAAGAATGCTGCTAGTTCGTCCGAGTTGCTGTTCCAGATAAGAAGAATGTCATCTATATATCGCATCCATAGACTTAGTTGGTCTCTTAATGGATTCAAGTTGTTCAGCACAGTATCGTTCTCAAATGCCGCCATGTACAAAATTGCCACATCCGGGGCAAATGGAGCCCCCATAGCCACTCCGGAGATCTGCAGGTAAAATTTATTTTTTTAAATGAAGAAGTTTTTGGTCATAGCTATCGTCAGTAGAGCTACAATAAATTCCGTTGGAACTTGTACCGGTGCTGGTCATTGGTTCAGACATCTAGTAATCACTGCTAGTGCTTCTTGTTGAGGAATGCAGGTGTAGAGGGATACTACATCACAAGTGGCCAGTATTTGGCGTTGTGGATCAAAAGGTCGATTTTCGATGATCGTGATTGTATGCATGGTGTCTCGTAGGTATGATTGACAAGACTCTGCCAAGGGTTTGATGAAGAAATCAATATACTTGCCCAGTGGTTCCAATATCGACCCACATCCCGAAACGATGGGGCGTCCAGGTGGTTTGATCATGCTCTTGTGTATTTTCGGTATGGTATAAATAGTTGCAAGTCGAGGATGTTTCTGATTGAGATATGCGCACTCGTTTTCAGACAAGAAACCCTGATCGAGGCCTGCTTGAGTCAGTAGTTGAATCTCAGTAGCGATAGCTTTGGTTGGGTCTGATCTTAATAGTTGGTAACTTGCCCCATCATTGAGTTGGCGGAGGATTTCGGATTCATAATCAAGCGTGTCCTGAATCACTATAGCACCGCCCTTATCCGCTGGCTTGATCACAACTTTATTATTGCGGGCGAGTGACTGCAAAGCTGTCCTTTCAACTTTGCTGATGTTATGCTTGGTAAAGGATTGGGTGTCCAATATTTGCTGCACATCTCTCCAAACCACTGCCTCATAGGCTAATATTTTGGATGACATAGCACCAGAATGCGGAACAAAGGTTGAGGGTGTTCGTAATCCCGTGAGTGACGGGTTGGACTGTATTGCCGACGCACGGAAAAAATATTTCAACCGTATTTTACGAAAGAACTTGAAGAGTTCAGTGCGTATCGTGAAGTTGTCGGGGCGATTGGTCGGAACATACGACAATCCTTTGCTCAGAACCTTCATTTCATTTGTGTCCAAGTCGTGTTGAGATATGTTGATTACGGGATGCAAGGTCTCTGGAAGGATTACCATCGGTAGGTCTTGTTGCGGGTGGTTCTCTCCCCGTGCTGTTCTGACTGGAAGTGAACTTGCTTGGTCGCCTGACCTCTGCCCCCATCCCAGTTGGTCATGTTCTGTCCAGGGCCGCGCTGCTGACCCCTGCCCCAGTTATTGCCCCTGCCACGGGTTGGGCGCCATGGAGCTTGGCGTTGTCCTAAAAAAGGATTGTACTGGTGTTGTTGGTATCCGTAATCGTGATAGTTCTGATAATTACTGGGACCCGCCTGATCCTGTTCACCCTCTGAACTATAGGAAGAATCGGAGAAGGTCTGATAATTGCGTCTTCTTCTATAAGTTCCACGTCCTCTGTTGGTGAACCGTCCTTGTGCGTCTTGGCGGAAATAATCTTCGTTTAAATACGGATACGTTTTCTTCTTATCATACAGACGAAGATCTCTTGCCAATTTCTCCAATTTGCGATTCTGTGTTGTTACATCAAAGTCTTTGAGGGATGCCTCAAGGTTAGGTAGGGTTTCTTTTGCACTCGCAAAGTTAGCGTCAGCATCTATTTCAGCTTTTAGAGTTTTTATTTCAGCAGTAATCAACTGGACTTGTTCCACAGCGGTTTCCACGCCGAGGACCATCCAATGACGGGAGCAGTTATTAGCGACGTGGCTGAATCCTTCTTTAAACTTTGGAACCTCTATGAATATAGCTGGTTCGATTTTGATTTGTAGCCCGACCGGAATGATGTTTTCTTTTAAATATCTTGTCAGAAGATGACCATGCCACCGTGTCCGGACCAACTTCTTCTCCAACCTCTCAAGTCGTGAAATCTTATCCTTCAATGTAAAGCCTATAGTTGGAACATCTGTAGAGAAGAAAAGATTGTCTGGATTTTCCAATAGTCTTTCTATATAATCCTCTGAATATGAGAGAAGTTCTCTCTCCACCATAGTGTGCTGAGAAATGAATTTAAGCAATAAATGAAATAAACTAAAGAACCTCGCAGACCAGCGTCTGCTCGAAGTAGGGTATATATAGGGGGTTGACCCAAACACTAGTCACTGAGACCTGGGTAAATTAAACTGGCAGGATCTTCTTCAATATGCTCCACGTACTTTAAGCCTCCAGTAAGAATAATGTATTTGTTCTGTACCTTAATCAACAAGATTGGATAATCCCATATTGTTCGTCTTGAAAGCCCACACAGCCCTAGTTCCTTATACTCAGTGCCCAGTAGTACACTACACCAATACAGCTGGGTATGCAGCCCCAGTACCTGACTGCGCATGTCCCACTGGTGGGTTTTCAACAGTTTCCACTTCCAGGGCGTCTCAACTCCTGCACCACAAAGTTAAGAGACAGTAATATGCTGCATGAAGGCTGAAAAAGCCAAACTCCTCTCTAGTTTCTAAAGTGCTTCAAGAGTACATTCAAGACTAGTGGGTCTGCTACAATTTCAACTTAAGCCAGCGCCGGGACACTTACTTTATACAGTGAAGGCCACACCCAGCGGCCGGCCTATGCACTAGTCACCACTCTACTAGTACCAGCTGCCTTCTACTCTCTCCGTGCACGGCCGGTGAGAGTTTGCAGTGCCTGTGACTGTAACATGCAGAAGTTGAACGTGCGCAGTTTGCACACTACTGTTTTATGCATATTGCAGGAGGGCGAACTTGGAGAGGGGACGTAGATCATTGGCCTGACTCGCGCTTCGTGCTGAGTTGAACCAATGAAGATCTGCGCCCCTCCCCAGGTTCGACCGCCTGACTCGCGCGGCTGCCCCCTAGACCTGGCACGCACCTGTCCTTCTAGTAAGTTAATTAACCCGTCTCTCCACACAGTCAGGTAGCCCTGTGTAGTGACGGTCTAGTCTTTTTCCGCGTAGGCGGAAACGGAAGGAGCTTATCCGGGACCGGAAGGTGGCCATTTTAGAAGGCGCCGATCCGACCGTGTAGTTAGAGCGCTGCTCCGGCGCTCCGATAATTAAAGCATAAATTTCACACTTACCTGTGGCCCTTCGAGTTTATTCACGCAGTGACCCCTCCTACAATGGCGACGAGGCGGGACACGGCAGAATAAGGAGAATATATAAAAAAAACGTGGAAAAACGAGCACACGCCGTTTTGAGCCCCACATGTGGCACAGACAACCACATTCAATAAGGAGGAGAGAGAAAGCCACCACAAAGCAACCACAGGCAAACTCGGAGCGCGGCAGAGAGCAGGAAGCGAAAAAAAACATTAAAAAAACAAAAGAAAACAGGCCGGTGCACAACAGTGCAGGCAAAGTAAGGGGCCATCCAGTGGAACAAAGGTGGCCACACTGTGGAAGGAGGCAGAACAAGGGGCGTATGCACACCACTGATGCAAAAGCACCCCGGGGGAAGGAAGAGAAACCCCATACTAAGACAAAGTGTTGGAAGGAAGGGGTTGCAGACGCACAGGAGCAACTGCCATAGAACCACTGCTGCACAACGCTGGCGGATCGGCTGGCACAAGGTGAGGAGCCCAGCAGCAGGGACAAAGCAGGTCAGCAGGCAACCCTGGATGCCAGGGGTGCAGCGGGAGGAGTAAACAGCGGACGGGACCAAGGGGGCAACACCGACGAAGGGCAAGCACCAGGAAGCCCGCCAACCCGCAACGTTCCCGCCCAGGAGGCCCCGAGGGAAAACGAAAAGATGGCCACTCCGTCCACATCCCTAACAAACATGATGCCATTCCTCCCGAAGAAAGGCGAACCCACATTGCCGTGGGAGGACTGGAAGAGATATTTCTTAAATTACCTAGAGGCTCTGGAGGAAGAGAGCGAGGCGGAATACTCCAACCCGAGGAGGAAGAAAATTCTCCTCCACAATCTAGGTCCAGAAGGCTTGAAGGTGTTTGACAATTTGGTGAAAGCCGAGAGGGCTGCAACAGACACGGATGTGTTCAGGCATGTTATAGAGGACTTGGACACGCACTACAGGCCGGTGGTGTGTGTGGCCATTGATCGATGCAATTTCTTCCAAAGAAAGCAGGAAAGCAGAGAGACCATTGACGAGTACGTCGCAGCATTACAAAAACTGGCCTTAACCTGCAAATTTGGCACCCTGCACGACGAGTTGGTAAGGGATCAAATTATCATGCACACGTCCAATACGACGATACAAGAAAAGTTGTGGGTGAATGGCGATGCCCCCTCAAAGAAGTTTGGGCCTTGGTCAAGAAAGCAGAGATGTCTAAAAGATGTGCGCAAGCGGCCAGGAAGGAGACTGGGGGCACGCAAACCGTGTGTAGAGTGATGGTGCACAACAAGAGTGACAAAGCCAAGCAACAGGGATCACCTAGGTACCAGTACACTAAGCGAGGTCAACAGAATACCGGGACGGCGCAGAAGGCGAGTGGAGAGAAACGGACCAGTTGTTACAGGTGTGGAAGCACGGCACACTTAGGCAACGACAGAGGGTGCCCGGCGTTTAAAGTGAAATGTACGTTCTGCAACATATTTGGACATTATGAAAGGGTGTGCAGGCGAAAGCCCAAAGGAGCAGCAGTCAAATATATAGACCAGGGCAGCCTGGAGGAGGAAGAGGCACAGGCGGACGAAGAGTACCTGGAAGAAGTATTTTACATAGACGACCAAATCCTGGACATGGGTTGCAAGGGGTCAAACAAACCAATACTCAACATGAGTATAGGAGGTGTGAAGGTGGACATCGTAGCTGACTCCGGAGCCCCCATCACGATAGTACAGAGAAAAGTGTGGGAAGATAAGTTCTTGAGAGAAATAAAGGAAGAACTAAGGCCAATGGACCTGAGACCAGTCACCTACACGGGACAAAGAATACCAATGTTGGGGTATTGCCCGTTGCCATTTGAATTTAGAGGAAGGCGAGCGAACTGTAAGCTATATGTGGCAGAAAAAGGACCTTCTGTGCTAGGATGGAAAGACCAAGGAGCGCTAAGGATCCAGCTAAATCCTGGAGGAATAGAGAAGGTGTTGTTGATGGACATGGAACGTGAACAAGAAGGAGAAGCGTGGAAGAGAGAATACCCCCAGGTGTTCAGCGGGAAGATAGGAGAATTAGCCAAATTCAAGCATATGATCAGGTTGAAAGAAGGAGCCACACCCGTGAGCCACAAGGTTCGAAACATTCCTTTCCGCTGCAGAGAGGCTGTGCAAGAGGAACTGGACAGACTGTCGCCTTTGGTGGTAGCGCAGAAGCCCATTGGCAAGGTGAGGCTATGCGTGGACCTCAGGGAACTAAACAAGAACATTCTAGTTGACAAGTTTCTACTTCCACGCATAAATGAGATGCTGGCGAGGACGAAAGGCATAAAGTGATTTTCGACAGTGGACCTGTCCTCGGCATACCATCAGGTGACTCTCCATCCTAAATGTAGTCACCTCACGTCCTTTATAACACCTTTTGGGTGCTATAAATTCGTGAGAATGCCGTTTGGACTGGCATCGGCAGCGGCGGTATTCAAAAAACTGATGCACCAACTTTTCAAACGAGTGGAGGGAGTCCAATACTTCCAAGATGACATTCTTATAATGGGGAAGTCGAAGCCAGATCACAATGAGAAGCTACACGCCGTGCTGAAGGTGCTACAGGACAACGGTCTCACCGCAGAGTGGGCAAAGTGCAAATTTGGGATGCCGTCTGTGACATACCTGGAGCATGAAATTGGTGAGAAGGGAATAGAGCCCAAGAGAGAAAACATGGAGGCGATACTGAAAGCACCAGCCCCGGGGAAGAAAGAGGACGTCAGGTCGTTCCTTGGCATGGCGGAGTTCTATAGCAAGTTCATCCTGAATTTCGCCACTAAGACACACCACATGCGTCAGCTGTTGAAAGAGAGAAACGGATTCAAGTGGGGCAGAGAAGAACAAGAGGAGTTTGAGGCCCTGAAGAAGGAAATGAGCAAGGCCATACCACTCAAGGGATTCAACCAAGAAGCTAAGTCCATACTTACCACAGATGCCAGCGACCGTGGTCTAGGGCGGTCTTGATGCAAAAGTCGGACAGCGGAGAAACATACACTATCTGCTTCGCATCAAGAACATTGGCACCGAACGAAGAAAAATTCAGTGTCATCGAGAAAGAAATGCTGGTGGTGGTGTGGGCGATGGAACGCTTCCGGAAGTTCCTGTGGGGAGCCATGTTCTTGGTTCACACTGACCACAAGTCGTTGATAAAGAAACTTACCTCTAGCGGGCATGCGCATGCCACCCCAAGGATAGCTAAGATGACATTGAGACTCCTAGACTACGTGTATGAGGTGGAATACCTACTAGGTCCAAGGAACAAAGTCGCAGATTTTTGGAGTAGAGCGGCGGCTAAAGAGAAGGCAGAAGAGCAGGACACCCCTGGATAGGAGGGGTACATGGTAGCCACCATGCAAGACGTGGAGCAGGTGATTAGTGAACAAGAGTGGACTGAGGCGTATCAACAAGATGAGGACTTGGAAGCCATCAAGGGGTACGTGACACATGGATGGCCAGAGAAAAGGCACCTAGATGAGAAATTGAAGAAATACTGGGAGGTAAGAGAAGAACTGTCCCTAGGAGAGAACCCCATTTTCTTATTGAGAGGAGACAAGATCATACCTCCCCAAGGGTTAGTAGGACATTTGTTGGCAATCCTACATGAGGGACATCAAGGGATAACGAGGACAAAGGCCTTGGCAATACAAGCATACTGGTGGCCTGCCATTGATGCCCAGGTGGAGAGGTACGTGAGAGAATGCGACTCATGTGCGAAGGCGGACAAGACACAGACCCTCGTGAGACCCCAACTGAGCAAGTTTCCTGTGCCCAGCAGTCCTTGGGAGATGGTGTCCATAGACATAATAGGGCCCATTTTGAACATTGAGGGGGTACAAAAATATGCCATAGTATTGGTGGACAGGTACTCTAAGTGGCCCGAGGTGAAAGTGAGAGAGACAGTGGACACAGAAATGGTACTAGCATTCCTAAATGCTATCTTCGTGAAGGAAGGAATCCCCAAGATCATTACATGTGACAACGGGCCACAATTTACCTCAGCCAAATGGGAAGCATTCATGTTCAGAAATGGGATTGAAGTAAAACACACTCCAATATACCATCCGGCAGGAAATGGACAGGTCGAACGGTTCAACCGTGTCATAATGGGGACAATACAAGCTGCCATAAGCGATGGGCAGGACTGGGAAAAGGAACTGCCCAAGATGCTCTGGGCATACGCATTACACCGGGAAGCACAGGGTACAGTCCGTTCACTATTTTGAGAGGCCGTGAACCATTCACAAAGGACAACATGGCGTGGAGACAGATGGTAGTGCAGAGCAAATGGTCTCCGGCGATTGTGAAGAGAAATCTAGAGAGAGCGCAAGAGACATATACCGAACATTATAACAAGCGACAAAGTGTACAAACGGTGTCTCTGGAAAAGGGAGACTGGGTGAGAGGGAAAGTTGCCACACTAAAAAGAAAAGGAGAAAACAAATTCACACCACCTCTTCAGGTTCTGGAACCATATGCCAGGTCCGCATTGTTGAGCGATGGGAAGGTATGGTCGCAATACAGAATGGCGAAGTGCAACAAAATCCTCAGATGGGAAACAGAAGGCGAGACAGGATGTGAAAAGGAAGCACAGCACAGCGACGTCAGTGGAAGGACATTAGAGCAAGTTGGAAGACGGAAAGAACAAGTCGAGGACATTGGGAATGAGTATGTTGGAGAAGTTGAGGAAGGTGCGACTGGAAGTGAGGCCACAGTGAAGGGACACGAGGAGGAAAGAAACAGAGAGAGACAGGACGGAACAGGAGGTGAAGTGAGTGACAGGCGAGAGCAGCAGGCAACCCCGAAGACCCCGAGAGGTTGGAGAGAAACAGAAGGGGTGAAGATGCGAGCATGATGCATTGTGAGGATACCCAAGAAGTTCGAGAACTTTGCTATGAACACATAGTAAGACTGTTTTGGTGCCAGTCATGTTTGGTTAAATTGTTTAAAGGGGGGAGATATGTAGTGACGGTCTAGTCTTTTTCCGCGTAGGCGGAAACGGAAGGGGCTTATCCGGGACCGGAAGGCAGCCATTTTAGAAGGCGCAGATCCGACCGTGTAGTTAGAGCGCTGCTCCGGCACTCCGATAATTAAAGCATACATTTCACACTTACCTGTGGCTCTTTGAGTTTATTCACGCAGCGACCCCTCCTACACCCTGGACCCTGCACCCTGACCTCACCAATGTAAGTTGTGCTTTGGCTTTTTCCCCAGCGGCAATGGCCTCCTAATTTTGTTACTGGGGGGCCAATTTATTCTGCTAAAGAAAATCGGCCCCAGCAACGAAATCGGCCCCCTCTGAAAAAACAGCCCCCCTCCCAGCCTACTGGGGGATTGCCTGGTGCCTAGAAAAAAACCAGTCCGGACCTGGTAGCAAAAGGCGAAGACCAGACTGTTTGCTGACAGTTCTGTAAAAAAAGGTGAAACATTGGAGTACCGTGCTCCCGAAACCGCACTCCTGGAATCTCTGCAGAAGCCGGTCATGGGGCACGGTATCAAAAGCAGCAGATAGGTCCAATAATAACAGCACGGCCTTACTGCCTTTGTTCAAAGTTTCCTTAATGACCTCAGAGTCTTCCAGAAGCGCTGTTTCAGTGCTGAAATTTGCCCTGAAGCCAGACTGGCTTTGGTGAAGTACTAATTTGGTTTAAACATAAGTGGAAGTGACGAGATGCACGTATTTTTCCAAAGTCTTCGAGAAAAATGAAAGTAGGGAGATTGGCCTGAAATTGGAGGCTATCTTGGGATCAGAAAGGGGCTTTTTTAATAGGGGAGAATATTTGCCTTCTTCCACCTGTCCGGGACTTGCCCAATCTGTAATGAAGTATTCAGAATCAGGTTCACCGCAGGGTTGATTATCTCCGCAATTGATGCCAGAACATTTGCTGGGTATGGGTCGGAAGGTGATCCAGATTTAAGGGCTCTCATCTGTTCTAAGGATTTGTCCATGGAAATAGGCGGGAACTGTATAAAAGACGATCCCCTAGTCTAGGTGAGAGGGGAGAGACATTCCACACATTCGCCCTGACCAGGAGCTGCCTGGAGAAAGAGTCCTGAATATTTTTAATATTTTCTTGGAAATAAGAGGCCAAATGATTCGTCCATACTTCAGTGGGGTTAAAAGGTCTAGCAACCGCACTCGGTGATGAGAACTCTCTTACAATTTTAAAAATGTCTTCATTTTTATTAGTTGCTAATTCAATTTTAGTAGAGAAATTTTTTTTTCTCCTCATATACTATATTAAAATGAGACTTCAACGCCTGTTTATAGATTATTTTATCTTTGTGTCAAAATTCTTGAGCCAAGCCCTCTTCAGGCGTTTGCAGGTTCTCTTACTTTCCCTGAGGTCTTCAGTAAACCACGGGGCAGATCAACAGGCCACCTTTGCGAACGCGATGAAGGGGGTGCAAGGCGAGCTCCCAGGCGCGAAGCTGGAACCAGTTCTCCAGACAACCAACATCATTTTCAAGAGTCCCACTGAAAGGAATCAGGTGGTTGCTGAGGGCAGAGCTCAGGGCATCATTAAGTGGAAAGGTCTAAAGCTGCTCGGCGGGACTTCCACTGAGATTTAGGGTGGTTAGGTTCTTTCTTGATTGTGAAACCTAGAAGGAAGTGATCAGACCCCACGAAGGGAAGAGGTAGGGCAGCTTCTATTATTACAGAGGAGAAAATCTGATCCAAGATATGGCCCTTCTCATGGGTAGGGTGATGGACATTTGGGGACAACTTGAAAATATTCAAAAGATTCCCATAGCCTAATGGACTCCTGTTCAGTAGGGTTGTCCACATGAATATTAAAATCACCTAACACCAGACAGTGTTTGAATTTGCATTTGAATTTAAATAGTGGCCAAAGGAGCACTCACATTGTTAATGAACTCTAGGAATCTGCCTGCGGGCCCGGGTGGTCTGTAAACTACAATGCCTGTGACTGATTGATGCGCAGATACCCCCACATGGAAACCGAGGCTTTTGGCATCTGCTACCTCTTCTGTGGGGACTGTTGTACATGAAAATTCATTTTTAAAAATTGAAGCAATACCTCCGCTAGTGCCTTCAGGCCGATTCTTCCTAATGATCTGATAACCAGGTGGGGTGGCCAAAGCGATAGTAGGATTTGATCCTTCACTAAGCCATGTTTCCGTCAAAAACAGAAGGTCCAGACTACTGTCTTCTAGTATATCAAAGATTTGAGGGGCATGTTTTTTCATGCACCGAGTATTAAGGAGCAAGGGCTATTATTCGCCCTTCTCCCCATGCCACCAGTCCTCTTGGAGTGCTAGATTGCCCTTGGCACCCTTTCCATGCATCGGTTCGGTCTTAATAAAAGAAGCAGCCCAGCTACACTTAACGCATGTCAGCTCTTTAGGCTCTGAATAAGGAGGTAAGAGGGGGCAGCAACTCGCACTCCTACCTATTTCCAATAGCCTCAGTCTGCTGTAGCACAAGCGGTTTCTGAGATCTAAAGATCTATGGGCAGCAAGACCAGCGCCGGTCGCCTCTGGCATGCTGTTGCTAATGTAATAAGGTAACCCCCATGCTAATCAATGGGAGAAACAGACCTTGCGATAGTGAAAAATGACTTTAGGAGGGTTTTTTTCACTGCCAGGACATATAAAACTTAAACCCATATACCCTATTTTTTAAATACAAGGTACCCTGCCCTATAAGCCTTTATGGTCAACCCTTAGGGTGACAAAGTGACAAATGCAATAAAAAGGATGGTCTAGGCCTAGAAATGTGTGTATTTTGCCAGGTCAAAATGGCAGTTTAAAACTGCACAACAGGTGAGCTACTTTAGTGGGTGGAGGGGGGCTGCAAGTTTGCCACAAGTCTATGTGAGTAGGTGCAATGTCACTCGGTCTCCAACCATCCTGTGACATTGTGGGGCTGGCTGCGACACCTGTGACATTGAGACAGAGTGGAGTACCAGAGGTGCTGCCAGGGACACTGAGAGAGCTATTGCTGGGGCCCGGTGGAGAGCAGTGGAGCACGGGGCGCCTGGGCTGGCTAAGATGGATCCTGGTGCGTGCCGCTTTCACTAGACACAGCACTGTGGGTGGCAGAAGCTACCCCGGGGAGGTGACCTGGTGATGGTGAAGACATTTGTGGTCACAGCCTCAGGATAGAGAGTAAGTTGGGCCTCTGGAGCAGATGCATGGACTGCTGCCACTATGTGAAGTGGGGACGAGCAGCCAGATTGGTTAAGTTGACAGCTGGTGATGCCTGACTGTGCCAGCTAGGGCCCTGTTGGCAGCATCAAACCTGGGGTAGCCTGGTCGCTGCCTACGGCCCCATGAGAGGTAAAATGCACATGTGGCACCACCAGAACAGCCCAGTTACTAGATCTGGCAGTGCTAGATATGGACAAATCTAAAGAGAGGTAAACAACGGCACCGAAATACTCCTGGACGCGACTACTGCTAAGTGCTGGTGGATTGTAATGTTGACACATGGAGGTGGAGTGAGTACGCATTGCAAAATGCCTTGAAGGCGGCGGTAATCCCCTTCTGGAGAGGGTCAGAGAATGAAGACATTGAACTGCATGAGCACGATGGTGCAAAGCCCCTGGATGTACCTTGTTGGGATTCTTAAATGTAGGGGTGCGGGTCCCCAACATACACCTCAGCATCTTTGGGAGCACCAATACATTTGACAGCTCGGATGTACAGTACAATTTTGAGGGCGCTGGGGGCAACTTCAGGGGGTTACTCTCCCCCTTCTTTAGGAGTAAGACACCACACGCAGCCCACCTGAACCAGGTGGCAAAATTGCCCAGGACTCTTCTCTAGACAGGCTGGTTAGCCATTCTCAGGTTGGGATGGACTTATCCCACTCCACCAGGGATGCTTAGGGAACCCAGAGCCTGGAGGCAAGCAGCATCTCACTGCTGAATGGGAGGTATCAAGAGAAGGCCAGGGAGATAGAGACCCCTGACATGAACCGGCAGCCCCGGATACACTGGAACAGATACTTAGTGCTGTCAATGCATCCCAGGAGGTCCTAGAGGGAAAAAAGTACGAGTTGTCCATTACCTTCAATATCCTCTGAGATAACCACCAAAAGCTGGTGGGCAGATTCAAACTTAACGCGGACACCTTACAAATGGGGGTGGGGTCGCACACTACTCACACACCAGTGGGATCGCCCCTAAGGACTGTGGTAAGTGTAGTTCGTGTTCCGTGATGCATCTTCTTTCGATTCTCTGCTATCTTTGCTATCTTCGCCATCCCTGGACACGTGTTTCGGGGAATTTACCCCTCATCAGCAGGGATTAGGCCGTGTTCTGGGGTTGTCGGTGGCTGCCAAATATTGCCAGGTTTAGTACCACTTAGGCACGCAGGTGCGGGGTCCCAGGCTCGTCAGCCAACTGCTCGAGGGAGCTTTAACATTACAAATGGGGGTGGGGTCGCACACTACTCACACACCAGCAGGATCGCCCCTAAGGACTGTGGTAAGTGTAGTTCGTGTTCCGGGATGCATCTTCTTTCGATTCTCTGCTATCTTTGCTATCTTCGCCATCCCTGGACACGTGTTTCGGGGTATTTACCCCTCATCAGCAGGGATTAGGCCGTGTTCTGGGGTTGCCGGTGGCTGCCAAATATTGGCAGGTTTAGTACCACTCAGGCATGCAGGTGCGGGGTCCCAGGCTCGTTAGCCAACTGCTCGAGGGAGCTTTAACATTACAAATGGGGGTGGGGTCGCACACTACTCACACACCAGCGGGATCGCCCCTAAGGACTGTGGTAAGTGTAGTTCGTGTTCCGCGATGCATCTTCTTTCGATTCTCTGCTATCTTTGCTATCTTCGCCATCCCTGGACACGTGTTTCGGGGTATTTACCCCTCATCAGCAGGGATTAGTCCGTGTTCTGGGGTTGCCGGTGGCTGCCAAATATTGCCAGGTTTAGTACCACTCAGGCACGCAGGTGCGGGGTCCCAGGCTCGTCAGCCAACTGCTCGAGGGAGCTTTAACATTACAAATGGGGGTGGGGTCTCACACTACTCACACACCAGCGGGATTGCCCCTAAGGACTGTGGTAAGTGTAGTTTGTGTTCCGCGATGCATCTTCTTTCGATTCTCTGCTATCTTTGCTATCTTCGCCATCCCTGGACACGTGTTTCGGGGTATTTACCCCTCATCAGCAGGGATTAGGCCGTGTTCTGGGGTTGCCGGTGGCTGCCAAATATTGCCAGGTTTAGTACCACTCAGGCACGCAGGTGCGGGGTCCCAGGCTCGTCAGCCAACTGCTCGAGGGAGCTTTAACATTACAAATGGGGGTGGGGTCGCACACTACTCACACACCAGCGGGATCGCCCCTAAGGACTGTGGTAAGTGTAGTTCGTGTTCCGCGATGCATCTTCTTTCGATTCTCTGCTATCTTTGCTATCTTTGCCATCCCTGGACACGTGTTTTCGGGGTATTTACCCCTTATCAGCAGGGATTAGGCTGTGTTCTGGGGTTGCCGGTGGCTGCCAAATATTGCCAGGTTTAGTACCACTCAGGCACGCAGGTGCGGGGTCCCAGGCTCGTCAGCCAACTGCTCAAGGGAGCTTTAACACGGACACCTTCCGAGAGGTGTCCCCTCATGTGAAAGGGCTACAGGGTCAGGTACAAATCCTTACACAAAGGGTGGAGGTGCTGGCCTGAAGGGCGGGTGTAGCTGAGGGGCACATCAGGTGCAACAATATATGAATAGTTTGAAGGAACCCAACACATCCTCTTCCTGATGGACAAGGCAACTACCACCAACTTCATGACCCTATTAGCAGACTGGATGCAGCTCAGTTCTGACGATACGGAAGTGCTGGTCTTCGACAACAAGGCCTTCCCATGGTACTCCACCTTGTGGCTGTTGGACCTAGGACTAACATCCACACCCACAGACCACACAAGAAATGTAGGTTTCATCATGTCTCAAACAAACTCAGGTGGTCAATCCCTTTCAGGCAAGAGAATGGCATTGGTAAGTGCTAAATTTCACCCCAAATATTACATTAATGGTACAAGGTATATCACCCTCAATTTGGAAGTCCAAATCAAATAATCTTTCTGGAGAGCTAACCCGCTGATCTGGTGTTTCCACCTAAACAAAATCAGTAGTTTGTCCTGCCACCAGAAACTCTTGAAAAGTCTGGTGAACTATTGTGACCTCTACCACGCTCCTTGTTCTGAAGAAGTCTCCTCAATATGTGTGGCATATTTAACCTAAAAACCTGCCACTTTCTTCTTTTTGAATTGAGGCTGTTGTTGTGGAAGTTTTTCTTTCTTTTTTACAATGATGTCAGATAAAAATTGGGAGTCCTTACTCGGTCTGATGTAATCCTCTGGTCTGCACACTGATCAGCCTCTTCTGTCCGAGTGTTTGTTGGGTGAGTCCTGAAAGGAATGAGAATGATGTGTATCAGTATACTGATACCTATCAGGCTGTTTAATTGTTTCACAAATATGCAGGTTATAGCACTTTCAGTGGACTCCGGTTGGGGGGATAAACCCTGTGGTTTGGTTTCTTTTTATTTTTTGTATTCTCCCTGCATTTTTTAGAAGACTGAGGTGCCCGTTTTAAGTTATCCTTATCAGAATTACCCTTAAGCTGTGGTTTATTTGGCCTGGCTCACAAATTAACCCAACCTATTGATGTTCAGAATCAGCAATAATTTGGGGTTATTTGCGCTCCAGGTACGCTAACGGAACTTGCGAAAGGCGTTGGTGTACTGCCAGTGCTGCTTCTGTCAGTTTAATTTTACTTAAAATAATTGAGTCGACTGTGACATAGTTGCCTATAAGTTTCATCTGCAAGTCCAGAGCATGGGCAGATCCATATTCATTATGAATCTGTATTTGCACATCAAGCAAAACAGCTATTGATGGTGTGCCATTTGTTGTGGTATATATTGTAGCAAAAACTGTTCCCCAAGAAGCACTTTCATCTACTGCAGGAACCATCACTAGTGGTAGGAACATTGTGAGAATTCTATGTTGATCTTGGGGTCCCACATACAGAAATACTGCTACAGGCTAGTTTGTTTAGCTCTTACCTGGCAGGAAATGTACCCATAATTGTGTAAATTGTCACTGGGCTCATTGCTACTGATCCAGCGGAAGCAATGTAAATTTGTGGGCACAGGCATAAATTACGCACCACACCATAAACTCAAACCCAGTGATGCAATTTACCACAACATAGAGTTTGGGCCCATAGCAACTCTACAACCACTTACAAATCATGAGGTCCTCCGTTAGATCTTTGTAAGAGCTAATAGGGACTCACATAATAAGAGATGGAAGCCATTCCTTCATGAGGGCATGTAATGAAGAAATGCCTATCTAACATAGTAATCAATAACCATAACTTGTCTATAATATTTATTTATGAGTTTGTACCACGCTGGAATCGACTCCCGAAGGAGTATCTCCGCACCAAGGCAAAAAACAGCTCAGAGATGGAAGAACTGGAGAACTAGGGGAGGTGCTAAGGTTGGAATAAGAAAGTTTTTAACAGTTTCCTAAATATCAAATGATTGGTGCACTGCCTAAGGGAGTCAGGGAGTTTATTCCAAAGGCATGGGCCCAGATAGGAGAGTGCTTTTCCACCCTGTCTAGCCCTTCTAATAGTTGGAATTTGAAGAAGGGACTGGTTGCTGGAACGAAGGTTGCGTACTGGGTTGTAGGGGACAAACCTACAAGCCAGATACGCAGGGCCCAGACCGTGTAGGCCCTTGTGAACAACACAGCAGATCTTAAATTTGATCCGTTGACGGATCGACAGCCAATTGAGTTTTTCCAGCAACAGGCGTGAGGGGGATCTAGGCGGTGCGTTTAAAACTAACCTAGCGGCAGTATTTTGTACCACCTGAAGCCTACTAAGTAGGCTATCATTAGCTGAAAGCAACAGTCCGTTGCAATAATCCAGGCGGCTGAGCACCAGGGCCTGGACAAGGGTCTTTCTAGCTGTATCTGGTAAAAGAGGAAACAATCTACGAAGAAGTCCCATTAGGTGAAAACAGGACCCAGCTGTTTGATTTACGTGTTCCTTTAGAGAAAGACCCTGGTCTATCCGCACACCAAGATTCTTCACAACCTGCTTAGGGCTGGGTACGGAACCTAGGTCTGAAGGCCACCAGTCCGGAGTCCACAATAATGTGGCTTCCCCGAAGAGCATCACCTCAGTCTTTCCCACATTACACTGTAGGAAATTTGAGGCCATCCATTTCGATATGGCCTTCATACCTTCTGAGAAGGACTGTCTGACCGTGGCGCTAAGTGTCTTAAAAGGGAAGAGAAGCTGAGTGTCATCAGCGTATGACACTGGGATGAATCCGTATGTTGACAAAGAAATTGAGAGTGGACTTGCACAGCGAGGGTGAATAAACGAATCACAAAAGGTAAAGGTCTGTGGCGTGCTGCCTGGGAAAATGCTGTCTGTACCAAAACAGCGTGACGACTGAAAACCTAATACAAAGCTTCCCCCAGTTGAAGGAAGACTCCCAAGTGCACAGCACCAAATTGACTCTAAGTCTAAAGTTCTAGAAATAGTTCATCCAAAAGTTAAATCCACACAAAGGAAAGATTCCATAGCTTTTTAATCCATCCTCATTGGTTTCATGAGAAGTTCATCAATATATGCGGATGCATAAATTTAACATAATCCGAAAAGGTTTCATCCAATCATTAATTATCCCAATGCATTTCGGGCTGTGGTTAAGCCCTTCCTCAGGGGACAGCTCTACAAATATAAAGGAAAACATCAAAGTATCACTAGAATTGTACATTAATCATCCGGAAGTTATAGCAATGCTTCATGTAACATTATCGTGCAAATGACCTAAAACCATGCAAAACCAAAGTATCATGCTCAGAGCATAACCACCTGTGCACAAATCAATCATATCATGCCCTACGGCGAAAAATGTGCAATATAAAAAAAGTGCCATTGAGGAAAGTCCGAAAACGCCGAGTACGTGGGTTATGCTAAAAAGAATGAGATGAAACAGGCAAATGCCTACACGACCACCGAGTGCTCGAAAATAAAAAAGAAGTGCAATGGAAAACCAGAACTAAAACCCAAACGTGTCTTCGCGCTAGATACTCACAAAGATGATTGCATCCGAGTATACAAGGGATTGCTGCCTGAAACAACGTGAAAACGCGTAAACAACCATGACGTGGTGGATGCACCACTATGTAACAATGTTAACACGGGTCCCCCCAGAAAGGAGTTACTTACAGTTGCCGAAGTCGAAAGACTCCCTCAATCTGTCCGTAGCTCGTGGCTTCAAACTGAGACGGTAACAGTGAGGTTAGGTGAACGCGTAGATATGTGCAACACCCATGGAAAGAGGACTACATGCCAAGGTAATGGTCGGCGCCATGTTGGGGGAAATGTTGAAACGCTAAAACACCACAGTGTCAAAATCATAAAGTCATGCAAGAAAATAAAACCGATCTTGAAAAGGGTGATCTTTTCCACCTAAATGAGCAGCTGATAAGGATGAAATTTAAAATAACGAATAAAAAAAATAAAAAAACAGGGTGAAAAACAAGTTACTGCAACAAGATGCGATGAATGCAAATAACTTCACTGATATAAAGCACAAATGTAAAATTTACAGATAACATAAAAATTCCATTCTATCATTTAATCCGTGTGGCTGCATCGTCGCCATGTAACGGATCCAGAAATTCTCCCTTTTCAACAGCGTGTTCTTGTTGTTGTGAGTAGGTTTGACTTGCTCCAATATGAGATACTTTAACTGGGCTACAGTATGTTTTTGTTCACAAAAATGTGCTGCCACTGTGGATTTCAAATTACCAGTTCTTATATTACTTTTGTGCTCTAAGAGACGTGCTCTTATCTTTCTTTCGGTATGACCCACATAACATTTCCCACACGGACATTTCAACATGTAGATCACATTGCTAGAGTTGCATGTAGCATTCACTCGTAATTTGATGGGCTGACCCTTCATTGGGTGATTGGTGACAGTCCCAGGTATGCAGTTGTTACAATTACTACAATTGTAGCAGGGTCTCAGCCCCTTGTATATCACTGGTTCATTCTGTTCCTTGGGTTTAGACAAAATCTCTTTGAAGTTACGGCCTCTAGTATAAGCAAACAGTGGTGGCTGCGAAAAAGCTCCCTGAAAATCCGGTTCCATGCTCAGTAGAGACCAGTGGTTAGAAATGATTTTTTTAAAGGAATTGCTCAGAACGCTGTATTTGGAAACAACGACCATCCTTGTATTCTCAGTTTTGGGTTGGACTTGTAAGAGGTCATCACGTTTCATGTTCCCACATCGGGTGACAGCCTTGTCTAGTATCTGAGAAGGATAGCCACGAGCTTTGAACCTTTCAACCATGGTGGACATTTCATGTTGACACAAATCATCGGATGAGACGATGCGTTTAACTCGCATGAGTTGTGAAAGAGGAAGATTTTGTTTTAACCCTAATCTGTGGAAGCTTTGATAATGCAGAATGGAGTTGCGATCTGTAGGTTTGCGGAAAATGGTGGTGGTGATTTTCCCATCTCGACATACTACTTTAACATCTAAAAAGTGAATGCATTCTCTGTTAAAGCTCCAAGTAAATTGTACTCGAATGTTAATTGCATTCCAAGTTAGCAAGAAATCCATAAGAGTGTTTTCCGTGCCTGCCCATAGGATGAAAATATCGTCAATGAATCTCAGATATAGCATGCCATTGTCGTGCCACGCTGGTTGGTTCAGTATGTGGGATTGCTCAAAAAGTTTCATGAAGATATTAGCGTACGACGGCGCCGCACAATTGCCCATAGCGGTGCCGCATAACTGATGAAACCATTTATCAAATACTGTAAAGTAACTGTGGTATAAAGTGAATACCATTAATTCCAACAGAAACACCTGCATGTCAGTGTCCAAATCAGAATGTGACAATTCATGTTCAATGGCTGTTATTCCAAGGTCATGTGGTATAGACGTGTACAGAGAATAGACGTCCACTGTGCACATTATCAACTCGCGGTCTTCCAATGGTTCCACACTTTCTTTCAGTTTAATCAAAAAGTCAGTCGTATCTCTAACATGTGACCTTGTGTTCAAAACAATCCGTATGTTCTCATAAGGCCAGCTAGGGGGGCCACGTAGATGTTAAAAAGAGTTGGGCTCAAACAAGAGCCCTGCGGCACCCCCTTAGTGAGCTCAACAGAAGCAGATCGAAATGAGCCCATGCTAACACACTGTGTACGGCCTGATAGAAAGCTCCTCATCCAGGACAGTGCCCGACCTTCAGGCCCCACCTCTTCCAAGCGGCTAAGCAGAATGTCGAGGGATGAATCTATGACATAATATCGACAGACAGAATATCTACATACAAAAATATCGACACAAAAATATCGAAATCAAAACTATCGGAGTCATATCTTCATAAAGGTAAGTACAAAAATATCGAAAAATTAATATCGTAGTACAAAAATATCGAAATTAAAAATATCGTTTTTTTTAATGTATTAATAATAATGTAAAAATAATTTTAAAATACATATAATTTTACAAATATTAAATAAAACATTAAAACATAATTAAAAAATGTAAACTAATACATATACATTTAAAATAAATTAAAAACTTTACATATAAATTAACGCAAAAACTATTAAAACGCATGTATTTACAACGCATGTTTTTACAACGCAGGTACCTTTACAACGCATACCATTACAACGTAAGTATTGGAAAGTATATATTACTTTTTTTAATTTAAAAAAATTGAAAATAATATAATTTAATTTAATATAATTTAATGTAATTTAATTTTTTTAAATTTCATTTAATTCATTTAATTTAAATTTAATTTTATTTTATTTTTACCCTGTACCGCTGTACCCCAAAAACCCAAAACTGACCCTGAACCCTAAAAATTCCCCTGTACCCCAAAAACCCAAAACTGACCCTGAACCCTAAAAACACCCCTTTACCCAAAAACCCAAAACTGACCCTGAACCCTAAAAATACACCTTTTCCCAAAAACTGAAAACTGACCCTGAACCCTGAAAATAACAAAAACCCAAAACTGACCCTGAACCCTAAAAATACCCCTTTACCCAAAAACTGAAAACTGACCCTGAACCCTAAAAATACCCCTTTACCCAAAAACTGAAAACTGACCCTGAACCCTAAAAATACCCCTTTACTCAAAAACTGAAAACTGACCCTGAACCCTAAAAATACCCCTTTACCCAAAAACTGAAAACTGACCCTGAACCCTAAAAATACCCCTTTACCCAAAAACTGAAAACTGACCCTGAACCCTAAAAATACCCCTTTACCCAAAAACTGAAAACTGACCTTGAACACTAAAAATACCCCTTTACCCAAAAGCTGAAAACTGACCCTGAACACTAAAAATACCCCTTTACCAAAAAACTGAAAACTGACCCTGAACCCTAAAAATACCCCTTTACCCAAAAACTGAAAACTGACCCTGAACCCTAAAAATACCCCTTTACCCAAAAACTGAAAACTGACCCTGAACACTAAAAATACCCTTTTACCCAAAAACTGAAAACTGACCCTGAACCCTAAAAATACCCCTTTACCCAAAAACTGAAAACTGACCCTGAACACTAAAAATACCCTTTTACCCAAAAACTGAAAACTGACCCTGAACCCTAAAAATACCCCTTTAAAAAACTAAAACATATAAAATTTAAAATATAACTATATACTTACCTATACTTACGTTATAATGGTATGCGTTGTAAAGGTACCTGCGTTGTAAAAACATGCGTTGTAAACACATGCGTTGTAATGGTTTTTGCGTTATAAAAATGTCGTTGTAATGGTAGTGCATTGTAAAAGTTGCATTGTAAAGGTTGTTTCCCCGTTGGATAGCGTAGGGGTAAAAATTAATATTCCCACTCCAGAGGGTGCAACAGTAGGGAAAGCGTTGGATAGCGTAAGGGTTTAAATTACTATTCCCACTCCAGAGGGTGCAACAGTAGGGAAAGCGTTGGATAGCATGGGGGTAAAAATTAATTCCCACACTACTCCCCCTTTAACACACAACACACTACACATATAAAAAAGACAATTAATATAAATTTCAATTAATCAATTAATAACAATTAATATTACTAAATTGATGTAATTATAAATGAACTAAATAACACATATTAATTACTAATTAATTAACAATAAATACCAAAAAAATACAATCTCTTTAATTAATTACATTTAATTATATCACACCCTATCCCCCTATAAACACACAACCCACTACACATAAATAAATCATATCATTTAATCACTTAATAATTATTAATTACCAATTAATTATTATTTAACAATAACACAAAATTAAATATATTAGCACATTAACTCTAAATAATTTAATTACATAATTAATATTATTTAATTGCCAATTAATTATTAATTAACAATAACAATAAAGTAAATATATTAGCACATTAGCTGTAATTAATTTAATTTACTAATTAATATTATTTTTTCCCAATTAATTAATTAACAATGACAAAAAATTATATATATAAAAAAATTACTCTAACTAATGTAATTAACAAATTCATATTAATTAATTACCAATTAATTATTAATTAAAAATATGTACAAAATTATATTAATTAATTAACTAATTCATATTAATTAATTACCAATTAATTATTAATTAAAAATATTTACAAACATATATTAATTAATTAATTATTATTAAATTACTTCCCACCCTATTCCCCTATAAACGCACAACCCGCTCTGATACTAAAACGCAAAATGTAAACAAATTTACAAATTTTCAAACATACATTACAAAACATGTTTAACAAACATATAAACAACATAATAAAATACATAACACTAAACAAAATTTCGATATTAGTAACATTCGATATTAGTAACATACATACCTTAAAAAAACGATATTCTGTCTGTCGATATTTTGGACATCGATATTCTATACTATCGAAATTAAAACATCGATATTATTGTATGTCGATATTTTAATTTCGATATTTTGTCTCACTACCTCGAGGGATATCGTATCGAACGCTGCTGACAGGTCCAATAGTACCAGAATCATCGAGTTCCCCTTATCCTGGGACATTCGGATGTCATCTGTCACTGAGAGGAGAGCTGATTTGGTGCTATGATTTGGCCTGAAGCCGGACTGGGAGTAATCCAGGCCTCCAGTTTGTTAGATAAAGCTCGACAGATGAGTATTGACGTGCTTTTCAATTAATTTGCTCAGAAACGGGAAGAGAGAGATGGGACGAAGGTTGGACAGTTCTGTCCAGGAGATGGCAGAGTTTTTACGGATGGGTCTAACCTGAGCCATCTTCCACTCCTGAGGTACTCTACCCTCGGAAAGAGAGAGGTTGACTAAAGACTGGATCATGGGACCGAGCGACTTGCCTAATAATGGCACAACTCTAGCCGGCATAAGATCTAGAGGGGATCCACTCTTAATTTGACCCATGAGAGCCTCTACCTCACCCAGGGAGACAGCCGGGAACTCAGAAAATGAGGAAGAGTTAGAGGCCCCACTCTTCTGAGATGATGACAAAGGGCAACCCGAGGAGAGACTAGTGCTAATGATTTTATCATAAATCATCTGTATTTTGTTGGTGAAGGATAGAGCGATGTCATCACATAACTGTTGTGATGATAAATCTAGACTCTTTCTGGCCAGTCTGATATTCTTATGATATAAGGCCAAGGCAGTGTAATAGCAGTTTTTATCGTCCTCAGAGCGGGATGATCTCCAGGTCTTTTCTAACTTTCTGCAAGCCTTTTTATGAGAGCGTAGTTGGTCAGAAAACCAAACTTCCTGCCGTTGTGCGGGACGCAGCTTACATAATTTTATAGGAGCTATGGCGTCCACCGCAGTGAGAATGGCATAGTTGTATTTAGACATTGCCATCTCTATGTTGTCCGAGGCTGTAATTCGGGGTTCAATGAGTGTCTCCTGAAGAACTTCGTGAGATATTTTGTGCCACTGTCTGCGCAGCAAGGGTGGGGGGGCAGGTCGATTGCTGGGTTTGGCTGTATTAAACATAGCAAATTCAATAAAAAAATGGTCCGTCCAATTGACCTGCGTGGGGGTGTTGCACACAATCTTAGGGGAATTGGACAGAACCATATCTAATGTATGGTCCGCTAGGTGGGTAGGGCCCTTATTGTGCTGTATTAGTCCTAGTAAGGATAAATCGGCTAGAAGGGACTGGGCCTCAGCGTTATCCGCTAAATCACTATGTACATTAAAGTCCCCCAGCAGTAGAAAATCATTGCCGGATTTAATGTGCGGGGTCAATGCTTCGACTAAAGAGATGGCAAACGTCGTACATGGGCCCGGTGGGCGGTAGACCAAGGCCCCTTTCCAACCAGCCTTTGAGGGGGTATTGATCCTGAAGATCATTAGTTCCATGTTGGCGGTGCAACTGTGGTCCAATATGGAGACGGTTATCTCACTTTTATAAACTATGGCGATACCGCCGCCGGTTTTTGTAGGTCTGTCCAGCCTCGCCATTTTATTTCCTTCTGGGATACCCATGGTGATTGCAGGGACAGAGTGGGGCTTCAGCCATGTCTCCGTCAGAAAGCACAGCTCAGGTTGTGCAGTGGAAATAAGATCCCAAACCTCAGTATGATGTTTTGGCAGGGATCTCACATTGCAAAGCAGGTTCTTCCACCCCTTTGGTGAGTGTTTAGCAGGCTGGGGGGGCATTAAAGATTGATTGACATATGAGGCCTGAAACTGACGGTGCCGGCAGGAAAACGGACCTTCTGGACATGACCAGGTCTCCCTGGCACAGCCCTGCAAAGGGGTAGCCCGTAAATCTAGCAATAACTTGGCCGAATAGCTAATATGCCTAGATACGTTAGAATCCCAGTCTGAAGGATCTGGGTCCATGGCCCCTGGCCCTGTCCAGTCGCAGACGGGCGCAGACGGGCTTCTCTTTGGCTTGTCTTCGGCGTGTCTTAGGCGCTCCGCTTGCGCGCGAACGCTGTGCGCTCGTCACGATATGGGGCTAAATAGCCCTTCCCCTGCAGCAACTAGAGCGCTAACCGCTCCAGTGGTAGGGCAGAAGTTCCTGGCTCTCCCTGTCCCGCCCTCCGCTCAACGGTACTGGCTACCGAGTCGGACCGGGGCGGGCAGGAGCAAACACTGAGCACAGGCTTCCCTACGTGGTAAGTGCCAGGCCCCCTTTAAATTCCCCGTATGGCACAGAGGTCTATTTAAAAACAATAGTGTAAACACACAATTGTCACTTTTGCAGTTCGTGATGTAAAATATTAAAATTACAATAAAGAAAGATAAACTCGGAATACTTATCAAGTTACCTTTATCTTAACTTGAAAATGAATGGTCAATTCAAAAACACATTAGTATAATTTATTACTTGGTTATTTAAATGTATACAGGTAAAATCACAACACAATCACAGTTTAGGCAAATACATCATAAATCAATTGCCTGGTGTGAGGGTAGAGACAGAGAGAGAAAAAGAAAATACATATTGCAATTACAGTATGCAATTTCAGGAATCATACAAGCCAAGATTTGCTTGTAGATTATCAGGACAGAGACTCAAGATGGTCTAGAGGACAACGTGCGATAGTCAAAGTAGTTAACCCTTCAGCCAAAAGGTTTAGCCTGTTCAACTTCACCAACCGATGAAGTGCAGAGGGGAAAACAAGAAAGTTCAGCTCAAGGTAATTAGAGTTCGGACCTGACAGCATGTCACACCCAAGAAACTGCAAGAAAAATAGCTGCACATGTCCTTTTGCCACGGGGCAATTATACCTTGAAATGTTCATAGTTCCTGCCCACAAAGTATCTTTGCACAGATTTGAACAGTTTCTATTGGTTGGGATCCATGGTGTGATCGTGGAATTATAATTTCTTCAGCCCAAATCGTCCGGAATACCTTTGTTCTTTTGTCTACAGTTTCCAAAAAATATGCAATATTATTTCCACCTCAGAACTAAGAAGTACACTTGCAACTTAACATGTCCACACAATTGCTTCCGAGTTAGCTTTCAACAAAGATGACACAGTTTGTTCATAGAGAGAGGATATTCAAACTGTAGGAGGAAACTTTTAGCGATAATACTCATAGCTAAAACAATAAGGTCAGCATTTTAGTTTGTTTCAAAGGAAATAATGCAGGTCAAATACATTTCTGAGATATACAAGGGAAAAGTCAAAATACATTATGAGGACTACATAAAAAAACATACAATCTCCATTTTCTAAAGAAAACATATTAACATTGAAGCATTAGAAGAAATATTAAATTCGTAAGAACATAATATAAGATCACTATTTCATATTTGCTTTTAAGCAGTCTAATTATTTTTCATTAATACAGGAATAGCTTCAGATTTTGCGAATTGAGAAAACATAGCAATTAACATTTCTTTAAAGGAACCTTTCCAAATCATATTTATACTAAAAGTCAAACTGAATTATTACCTTTTACATTAATATCATAACATATTAATAGTTGTTCTCTCTCTGTCTTGAATGACTAGATCTCAAACCAGTTTATGACCCTTCTGCATGATTTTATGATGCAGTTTTAAACCTCTCAATGTTCAATGAGACACAATGTTAGTGATGTTTCTTCAGTACGTTTTAGTAAATCACACATAGTGAGCAGGATTTGATCAAGCAAAGTCATTCTTAGAAAATCATGCTCCATCACAGGCATGGCAGCTTGAACAGCCCTCACTTGGTGTTATTTGTCGCATAACGAACTGTTAGCTGTCTGTATAGTCTGACTAGACCGAAGTATAGAACATGGAGCTCTACAGCTGTTAATGGACCTAATGTTGGGTATGGTGTATAGCCGGCTAGGACTGGGCAGGTTGCTCCTTCATTACTGAGGGGACACAGTCTTACATTGTTTAGCACATCTGGTAAGCTGCTTCGGAACCGATTTGTATGTTCCTGAATTATTAATGATATTTCTAAATCTTCATAGGCTCCGTATTGGTCTGGTGTAGCAGCTGTAGTGTAGTGTGAAATGTTTGTGTCTTGGCATCTGCTGCCGAAAATAAATACCTCTGTTTTTTTACCCTTCGTGGGCCTCTACCATCTCCACCTGTGAGAGGGAGCCCTTGGTGTTTAACATTTGTATTAATGCACGTCTGCAAAGTGGAATAACCACCAGTACTGCTTGCTCCTTATTTAATGAATCGAATTCAAAGAAGGGAAAACTATAGTGGGGCAATCCTTTTCTTAAAGGTTCAAGCTTGAACAACCTACAGACAAAAATAGGTGTTTCCTATTTAGCTGAAGAGGATGAATCCCTAACACCACAGACATCTCCGTATAAGGTAACTAGTGGGTCTGGGTACATGTAACAACTATGCAGGAGACCCATAAAATAAGTACCTGACCTAGAATGTTGGTGGTGCCATATCGTATAGTTCCTACAGATGAAGGAGGACTGTGCATCCAGACAATATAAACGTCTGAATATGGGGACTGAGTCAATCCATACCATCAGAGTATGTTGCCCCTATTCCGAGCTAGTACACAGTGCCCCAAACAAACCCCTAACCATATCAGGGAACCGGATGGAATCTGTAACCTCAGAACATGTCCACTCTAATTACCCAAGGAAATCGTGGAAACAGATCTACCCTTTCATTGTTACTTAGGCATGCCCAGAAAGAGAGACAAGAAACATACACATCAGCTTTTCAAACATTTATTGAAGCACGTGTATCCTTGTGTAAAAAACATGAGCTGCAGTTGTTAGCAGGAGGAATGACAATATTGTGTATTTGTATGATTATATGATAATAAATATGTGAACGCTACTACCCTAATCGTACCTACACTATCGAGAGCATGGTGAGGTTACCCTCTGCCAGATCTCTTGGGACAACTAAACTCCCTATACCTATGTATGATGTATCAGGAAGCCAGTTAGGTGTAGAACAGGCCGCCATCCTTTGCAAGATAGAGAATGGAATCAGTAGGGCTGCATCTCAGTCACAGCGTCCAGGATAATACATAGAAGTGCTCCACTGGCACGCAAAGCTCATAGGTGGTTTATATAATAAAAGCACAATTGCAATTGCACTGTGTCAGAAGCACAGTGCTGATATGTTTGTTTGTTTTTGAGACTCAGAGCTGTCTGCAGCCGGAAAAATAAAACAAGCGTATTGTACTCAATGTTCCTAACCTTGGCTGGAGTGTACTAAACAACATGATAATGTGCCTGTTAAGAAATGCACTGCCCACAGAACTATTTCTAAGTATGCTATCATGTACGTGCAAAGCATGTTAAACGTCCCCATTCAGAAAAGATGTCAAGTTTAAAAGTGTAACTAAAATGGCTATTTGTGCTCAGGCCCTGTTGAACATTACAACCGTCCTGGGAAACATCCTTTACAACGCAACTTTTACCACGCAGTGCCTTTACGACGCAACTTTTACAACGCAAACCATTACAACGCATTGCGCTGGGGGGCGCTCTAGGATAGGGAATAGGTTTAATTTACTATCCAACACCTTCCCTACTATCCACGGGGACTGGAGTTGGAATAGTAAATTAAACTATTCACTATCCAGCGCCCCAAAGCACTATGCGTTGTAAAGGCATGCGTTGTAAAAACAGCGTTGTAAAGGCATGCGATGTAAAAGCATGCGTTGTAATGTCATACATCCCAACAGTCCTAGATGGGAAGCCCAACAGGACGGCTCAAGTCAACACAGTGTACACCTCCTGCTTCCACATCCTATGCATGCTATAAAGATCTTCAAATGGTTGCCTCGGAACACCAGATGGACTGTTACACAAGCATTCATCATCTGCAGGCTGGACTACAGCAACGCTCTCTATGCCAGATTCTCTAAACCACTCCTACACAGACTCCAGAACACAGCTGCATGTCTCCCATGCCCCACCCACATCACACCACACCACACCTCATGAAGCTTCATTGTCTTGCCATCCACAATCTCAGCCAATTCAAATTTCACATGCACACATTCAAAGTTCTACACAACACCGGACTAGAATACCTGAACAGCTGCATACACTTTCACCAACCCACCAGACACCTACGCTGTACCTCACTCACACTTGCACACATTTTCCGCATCCATAGAAGCAAAACTGGAGGTCGCTCATTCTCCTACATCGCACCTAAGATATATACGATCTCTCTCAACACAACAGAGCCTTCTCCTCACTTCTTGAGGTTAGTAAGAAGTTGAAGACCTGGCTCTTCATATAAGCATCTTGGGGACCAAACACCTACACACCTCCCTAAGTGCTTGGATACCCTCTCAGATGATTAGTGCACTATACAAATCAATATAACATAACTTAACAAATGCAGGGCCACAGACACTGCTTTCTAACAAGGGACTCACATGAATGGGGTCCAAACCGTTGCCCCACAGTGCAAATGGAGGGTCAGATATTTGCGACCACCTATTACCGCTTTCCCCCGAGGGGGGTTATGATATGGGTCAGGTTGGGTGTACTGCTTGTGGCTACTAGCCTCAGGATTGATAAAGAGGGTGGGTATGTTATTCTCTCTGGCAATTTGGATGGTTTACGCATTGTGATGGGTAGCATTTTTGCCCAAACAGGTCAGATACATTTTCTTGCATCACTTTCCCCAACCCTCCCATGAAACAGCTCAATCTCGGTGCTTCAGGGGGGCAATTCCAATTGAGTGCAGACGTGTACCTTGATAGGTCTGTACTCACCCCTTGTAGGCTCCCCGACTGTTTGCCTTGCAAGGGAATTTCGGACCTGGAATGGAAATTGGGTACTTTGTGAGCCCATTAGACTTTGAATTGTGGGGCAGAAGGAGTACTCCTCCTACTCCCCGCTCCATGACCTTCATGCTCATCTGGAAATGCTGGTCTGCCTCCCAGGTGTGGTGGGGCAGGTTGCACAGATGGAATATCTGGGGTGTGCATACTAAGAACATAACCCACTGCTCATGAGTATTAACTGGGGCAGGCATATGCCACCTAATCCCACTTGGAGACTTCAGACTAGGTTTCTGTATGAGCCCACATTCAGGGAACCTCTGGCATATGTAATTCAAGAATCCTTCTGAGTAACCAATAAAAGGCATCCCATAGCAATGTCGAGTGGGACCCATTCTAGGTGCTGGTTCCAGGCTGCTACCAAGAACAATCAGTTGGATTTGGGAGGTCACTCACCAGAAGCTGGAGGTGGTGGAGGACACCATATGGTACCTTGAGATGGGGGTTCAGACGGACCTCCAGGTGGGGGCCTGGATACTTGAGGAACAGAAGGCCCATCTGGGGCTTCTGAACAAAATGCACCTCCTAAACAGGCGCAACTACTTCTCCATCAACATTGTGGAGGGACTAATCCATACTAAGGATATGTGAATGTAGACTACAGTCAGAGACGCGGCTCATTGACAACATGATATAAATATGGTGTTCATACTTTACTATAGGGACCCCTAAAGGGCACATGCCACGGCATGAGCTGGGCCCAGAGAGTCCTTCCTTGTGCTTGCTACCCACAAGCGACTGACGGATGCGGATAGGCGATGGGAAAAACACCTGGGACTTATAGGCTGCCAGCTGAGTTCTATCTGACGTATGCTTTGCACTTGGTTGTGAGACTCATGATGATGTACATAAAGGCCTTCACTTCAAGGAAACTATCATCATCCCCAGGGAAGCCCTGATAGTTTTCATACCCAAGCGTACCGACGTAGCCCTGGAAACATCTTACCGCCCTATGTCCATGCTCAATTTGGATTATATGATCCTTAGCAAGATACTGGCTAATCAGTTGCAGCCTCATCTGTGGATGTAAGTAGATGCCAACCACACCTCTTACAACATCCGCCAGCTTTACCATGTGCTCGGAGAAGCTCTGTTAAAGGCTATCACAGAGGGAAAGATCTAAGAATAGAGATGACTATGCTGTGAATAGCCATGTGTTAAGTAATTTTCTGAAGCTGAGATGGTTTTGGGTTTAATTAAGGTAAATACAGTTTGTTCCATAAGGCCTGAGCATTGGCTTGGACAGAGCAGCGTCCTGCTTGGTCCCTCTTGTTCTAGGGAATGGCAGCTAAATGAAGGTTGGCCAAGCAGAGGGGCCTAGTTGGCAGGTATGGTGAAAGAAGTCCAGCAAGGATGTGAGCTCCTTGAGAAGGTAAGATCTTGTGGGCAATGCACAGCGTTTTTATATGTATACGCTAATCCATAGGGAGTCAGTGGAGTTTATGGAAGAGGCTGAGCAGATTTTAGGAAGAGAGAAAAGCAGTTAGTGGTGGCAGTTTGAGCAATCTGGAGCTTTTCTGTGACTGATTCACTGGTGCCTAAGTAGAGGACATTGCAATAGTCCAGACAAGACTGAATTAGCGATTGAATTATAAACTGCCTAATCAAGTCAGTTGAAGAACTAATTGTGTGCCTGAGTCCTCTGAAGAGACTGAACCAGGTACCTATGAGTGATTTGTCTTGGGCAACAAAAGAGAGAGTATCATCTATCCATACACCTAAGTTCTTTATGATCGTTTTGAGCTTGGGAGGGGGTCCAAGGCCTACCGGCCACCAATGTGCTCCCCAAGTGTGGGTGTGTTTTCCCAGCAGAAGGATTTCTGTTTTACTAGTGTTTAGTTTTAGGCAATTATTATTCATCCACCCTCACAATAGCAAGCATCCCTTTCTGAAAGAAGGCCATGTCTTGAGTTGCGAGAGCTGAAAGTGAAAGAATAAGTTGGTTATTGCCCCCGTAAAATACCAGTGAGATCCCAAATGAATTCACTATTTGTGCTAGAGGTTGAACATGAATGTTAAATAGAGCCTGCCTCAGCAATGAGCCCTGGAGACACCATGTTGCAAAAGATGTTAGTGGGATATCCCTATATCATGTAATCGCTGCACGAGCACCTTATGGGACACCCTATCAAATGCGGCCCTTAAATCCATAAGAATAAGGGCTGATGACCTACCTTCATCTAAGGCACTGCATAGTGTCTTTGACACCGCTAAGAGTGCATATTCTGTACTCTGAGAGGGTCTAAAACCATTTTGGGAAATGTCCAACATTTGGTTTTCCTCCAGAAAATGTTTCAGTAGACTTTTGACATGTTTCACAACTACTTTGGCAAAAAAAAGGTAGGCGGGCGATGGTACGATAGTTTACTGGTTTGACTGGATCAAGTGAATGGTTTGCTGAGCAAGAGAATTACTTTAGCATGCTTCCAGGTGCTAAGTACCGTGGTGGAATTAAGGGAGAGGTTTGCGATTTTTAAAAAAGGCTGGAAGAAGTCTTGGAGTTTATAATAAGGTTGGGACTAATAGGGAAATCGGGGGCAGATTTGACTAGATTGCAAAGGGCCTAAAGGGAGGCCGTGTTGAGTAGTGGAAATGCATTAAATCCAGCCCTAGTGACAGACAAACCCTATCAGAAAAATCTGGTGCATTGCTCAAAGAAAAGTGAAAGTGAATGTCATTAACTTTTTCGATGTAGTATTCTGCTAATTTGTTGCAGTGACTGTTAGAGACCTCAGTTGGCTCAGTGAACAAAGCTGGTTTCTTTTGCCATATTCGAATTATGCTAGAGAAGAACTCAAACCTTTATTTTTCCGTTTTCTTTCAAAACAGTAAACATGACTGTCACTGAAAATCAACTGTGCAGTCAGTATGTTCCTCATCTAGGGTCCCAGTGCCCGACAAGCAGAGTATAAGAAACATAATTGTGTATACAAAGTCCACAAGTTAGACTAACCTATGCATTGAATACATCCACACTAGGTGACCCTATCAGATGACAGCAATGTACCCAATCATACAACCTGTTCACCTTGGTCAGAGTCAGAGTCTGAAGTTCCATATGCATTAAATTTGTCCAGCAGCTGCCTCTAAGCAGCTACTGCCTCAGGGGCCTTTTCATCAGTGTGGGAGATGTGTATATGGTGCTCTTCAGCAGTTCCCCATTCCAACACATCTCATATCCAAAGATCTATACTTGCCATTCAGGACTCCAGCCAGCCTATGGCTTCTATGCGCTTTGCCAGGAGCAATGGAGTTGTTAAAATTTGTAGTACATTTTGCGTTTTCAGGGTCTCTTTACTATCCCCAGCAATTATTTTGCCGGCGTGCAAGGGATCTCAATGCCTGTGACTTCTTCTACTCTAGGGACCACCTCCTTCCTGAAGTTTAAAACCACAGGACATCTCCATGCTAAATGCAAAAAGTTGGCGCCTTCTTCCCTTCAGCGAACACATTTTGCTGCCCTAGTAGGGTCTATCCTGTGAACCCTGGCAAGAATTATGTAGGTGTGATGTAGAAAATTGAAGTGCAACAGTTTAAATCTATAGTTACATGACACCCACTGCACCAGACCACATGCAAGATCCCAGTCTGAGTCCTCCATTGGATCGCCCAGATAGGCCTCCCATGCCACCATCCCCCGAAAGGGAATTTTTGTGATATCCTCCCTGAGAGCTTTATAGAAAAGTGTGACAAGGTGTCTGCCCTCAACCCACCTGATCAAACCTCCCAGTTTATAAGAAGGCGGCAGAGCTTCCGGGTGGATATGCCAGATTTCCCTGGACGTGTTCTCCAACTTGGTGTAGGGTAGGAAGTGACCCTGGCCTGCATCGAAGGTGTCCTGTGCATCCTGAAATGTGAGGAAAACCTCTCCCGGGTGAAGTTCCCTCACTAAAAGTCATCCCCTCTCTCTCCATCTTTCCATTAACATATCTTTATCTATGGACCGAAAGGATTCAAGGTCCCAGATCTGCAGCTCTCTGTCAGAGGGGCCCCTGCATAGTACCTTTTTCACCCAAAATTCCCTCACCCGAGCTGTGTGCTGTATCAGGTACTGGATCGGGTCACCAGTATGGCCACCTCTCATCAGCAGGCGTGCCAAATTGCTCGAGGACGGGGCATCTGCTTGCAGGATGCCGAACATCACATCTTGTTATATGCAGATGATAGACTGCTGTATATGTGAGAAGACTGCACAGGGACACCATGGGAAATTGCGGTTCGGTCCGATTTGGGTGAGGTGGCTAGACGCATAAACTGAACTAAAACATGTCTCAACCTAGTGGTTGCGACCGATCGGGCGCCCCCAGCGGTCACAGGCATATAGGTATAGATACAGGGTCTAACATATAGATTATGACACCAGGGAGGGTAATCTTGGGAATGGTTTGCGAGACTTATGGGGGAATGTAGCATTTTGGTGCACACTGCAGCTGCCCATTAAGGCTAGAATAGAATTAACAAAGATGATCATCTTGCTATGGGCATTTTACAAACCAGCTGGTCTGGATCCCATCAAGCTGTTTCCTGCCCCCTCAACACCATACTTTGTGAGATGATATGGGACAGAAAGTGCAATAGGGTATCTCTGAGCACTCTGCAATGACCACAGAGGAGTGGTGGCCTAGGGGTACTACACTGTGAGCTGAATTACTTTGCAGCACAGCTGCAGTGGTTGGCCCACTGACTAGGTGGCTTCAACAAGCCCAAAATGGAAGTATTCAGAAGAAAAATCAGGAAGGGAGACCCCAAAGTGCTGCTCCTGGGAGGGAAGCTACGCCCCATAAAGAAAAAAAGGCTGATGGCAGTATATCTCCATACTGGCAGGCGCCTGTTATACGCACAGGCCACTCATGGGGTTTCTAATGGCTAGGGGGGGCTTCTTCACTGCTCGACTGATGTCGAAGTGGATTGTGGAGGGTCTGATAGCGCTTGGACAATTGCTACAAAGACAGCTTGGCCACCCTAGTGGAGGAATATCACCTCCAAGTGCACAGTTTCTGGTCTATGGGGCTTCAACTCGAGCACTGCATCGACTCTATGCAAATCTTGGCCGGGAGGCGTCCACACATGGCATCCTACAAACATCGTTGTCCTTTGGGGCGGTCGCCATCTTGGCTTTTGGCTATATTGAAATATGGTCGACATAGCTCAGAATGGCTTACCGAAAGCCTGCACCAGATAGGAGATCATAGTAGGTAGACAATTGAACACCACCTACCTCACACCTCACCGCCTGAATCTTATGTACTGTACCTCAAACATAAGCTTCACCAGATCTAACTTACTAGATGGGTACTTTGCCCATATTGTCTGGGGCTGTTCAGGGATTGACACTTTTGGGAACTGATGACGGCCAACTTGGAGCGTATATTGAACCGTCAGGGCTTATGCACTGTGGAGATTGTCTCCTGGGCTCATACAAAAGAGAGGCGGCCAAGAAGGCAGGAAAAACATTTCTAGACTTGGCACTGGGTATAGCCTGCAGAGATATAGCCAGACACCGGAAGTCGCTAGACAGTCCACCACAGATTCGGTGGAAAATTGAGATATTGAATTGGGCGGGAGCAAAGACAATGGCAGTACTACGACTTGAAGACTATAGAGGGCTGCGTAGAAACTCCAGGTAAATCAGTGGCAGGAAGTGATAGGCGGGTTTATGGCCATAGGGGAAGTGGTGGCTTAAGAGTGGTAGCCCTGATTGGGGGAGCAAGTAAATTAAAGGGCCATAAGAATGCTAACCATTTGATTGATCAACATAAACAGCTCCGAGTGGACACCCGAAAAGCCACAGGTCTGCCACTCTCACACATGCAGATGCCCTGCCCACTACCCAACACTCACACAGGATAGTTAATACACAGAAAGGCATCCCAGAGGTTAGTCAAGCCTGGGACAGTTGCTGTGTTACATTGTTGAAGAAGCAACAACCACTGCTGTACCACCTGGGAGAGGAAGGCAAATGCAATGATAAGCAACAATGTATAAGGCTGAGACATATAAGAATGCACTTTACTGCTACCTAAAAATACACACAAAAAGTATCAAAATGAGTGATGCATACCCACAGTATTATTTAATGTATACTCCCTGGGTGCATGTAGTACCATTTACTAGCAACGTACACATATTTTAAATGTGCCATTTAGGTGTAAGCCAATTTTACCATGTTTTAGGGAGAGACCACAAGCACAGTGGTACAGTGTGCAGAATCCTAAAGCCATCAAAAACGACTTCAGCAAAGAGGAGGAGTAAAAGCAAAAGGTTTGGGGGAATACCACACCAAGAATGTCAGGTCTAACAATTTCCATTTTGTTTCTCAGTTAATAGCATATTCTAAAGACAAGCTTAAAAAATATTGTTTAAACCAATACAGTGAAAATAAAATGCATTGCATTGCCGAAGGTACATTGTTTCATTTTTATATTGATCACAATTTTTTGTCTGTGAAGCACAATTAAAAGTTATAAAGTGAGTCTAGCCAAGATGATTAACAAAGCTCTTAATGACCCGTTGGGCCACAGCGAGGATCCTTTTGTACCTTCCCCTCCGACACAGACTTAGCTCACCGGGCGGTGATGAGCCGCCGGCTGAAGACGTAGCCGAGGCGTCTAATGCTGTGGCTGCTGGCGACATGGAGACTCACCCAAGTGCTTGTGCTGAGGATGGGGGGACGCATATTGCCAAAGGAATTTAGTTCACCAACCACTGAAGGGCCTGAAATGACGAGGAGAGGGTGCAATGCGGAGGAGAGCAAGCACCTGCCTGGATCCCAGCCTGTTGCTCCCACGGTGAGAACCCAGGGCCTGCACGTCCCCACAAGAGGAACACATCCGATGGCTCCTACTTTTCCCTTTGGGTGGTGGAGACACGATTGCATGGACTGCACTGCATCCACAGGCTGCCCAATATGAAGCCTAGAACACTGCTGACTTTCCCCCTGGTTGCCCATAATGTTTGTCCCCTGTACTGTGGCCCCTTTTCCCCCCAGGAACAGCATGCGCCAACACCAATAAGCATGGAGGACTCAATCCTGCTGCATTCTAGATCTTGGTCCTATACAGAGGTGCGATTACAGAGACTGCCAAACTAGTCCAATTTTCATCTGGAGTCACTCCTGCAAGGAAACACCTGGCCCACAGCCACTGAAGGGTCTGGCTGTGCAGTACCAAAACGGACATGTTTCCCGTCCGGGGGTGGTGGCTGAGGCCTTTGTCTCCTCTTGGCCCTCAGTCCTCAATAGTTCATCTACCAAGCAAACCACCTGTTGGTACAATGGGCAACACCAGGTCGACCAGGTACCAGATGGGAGATCATAGTAGATAGACAATTGGACACCACCTACCTCGCACCTCACAGCCTGAATATTATGTACTATACCGCAAAAATAAGCTTAACCAGATGAAACTTACTAGATGCGTACTTTGCCCATATTGTCTGGCCCTCACAGCACGATACCCTACATAAATGAAACACAACTTGAGGGCGATGATCCTCCCATACGCTGCAGGGTCCATGACAAGCTGGACCACATCCTAGAAAGGCCTTGCGAAAGACACTAAAGGCTAAGATTGTTAGGATGGTGATTGACATGAATATCCCATATGATGACACCGTAAGTTAGCAGATAAGGTGAAATCTACTGAGACTGTCATTCAGGCGGTGCACCCTAATGTGGAGGAGCTCCAAAAGCAGGTGGCGTCCCTTACTACGAAGGTTGTACTGTTAGATTAGCGGGCAGAAGAAACAGAGGGCTACAGCAGGTGGAATAATATTAGAGTGGTTGGTCTGTCCAAAGGAATGGAAAGATATGGTTGCATTTCTTGATCAGTGACTCCGCACATATGTGGCACTACAAGGCTTGCCCCAATTCTTCGTACTGGAGAGAGCTCACCGAGTATTGGCATGACCACCACCACAGGGCGTGAAACCTCGTCCTGTGGTAGTGTGCTTACTTAACTACAGAGACAGAGAAAACTGCTGCACACAGCCCCTGTGAAAGCTCCCTTGAAAGTTGGAAACATTGACGTTGCCCTCTTCCTGGACTACAAACTGGTGATTCAGCGAAGGAGGGCCTATTACTCGGAGGTGAAATGCTCACTCTGTGACCTGGGTCCCCAATACATGCTGTTGTTTCCGTCCCACCTTAAGATTTCCTCTGATGGTCATACATTCTTCTGCAATACAACAAGGGAGCCAGGGGCCTGGATGAGTGTCACCACGTGGGGAGGGGGAAGCCCCAGGGCTTACCACCTCGCCAGCAACTCTGCAAGTGAAGACGCAGAATGTGCTCTTTGGAAGGACACCTCGCAAAGCAACAGATGGACCTAGCCATATCCAGAGAGGATGCTTTGAAGCAGCTAGCTAGCTTGGCAGTGCATCATGCTCGGGGTCAGGGGGCCAAAGGTCTGGCTCGTCCTGCATTGGTACTAACTCTAACTCAATCCTTGCGGGATCCTCCTAGGGCCCACTCCTGACACCTCGCATGGCTGATGACCACTGAATCCTGGTACTCCAAGCTGCAGTTCTTGTTCCGTGCAGTGATCTCTGTGGCACGGGGCCATGGTCGAAGGCCGCCCTGCAGGCCTTCCATGTTTTTTTTGCCTGCTGGGGCTCCAACACTTAGCCTGAAGTCATCGGTCAGTGTGGGGAAAACTTGTTTCTAACTGTTTGGAGGTGGCATGCCTCTCACATCGGATGCATGGAGTGTCTTGGCACTGGGTAGAGACTGCTGCTCAAATTGTTGATTTGTTGGAGATTGGGCGCCTGACCATTGTCGTTGTGCACCAAGTGCGTGGGAAAGGGGATTTGTTTGTATAGTCACACTGGGCACACTGAACTTTTCTCACATATCCTATTGGGGACCACTGACTCATGACTGGGCAACACTGGCTTCAGTTCACTGATGCCACAGCTTGGGGCACTAGGTGGGACTGCATTGGGTGGCCAGGGGGGGCACATTAACCACACAAATTGTCTGATGACCACACAGATCCCTGTTGACAGTTTTCACCTGGAATGTTAAAGAGATGCACTCCGCCCACAAATGTCATCTGGTACACTCTTATCTGGTAACAAACATTACCTTCTTCCAGGAAACCCACTTAGCAAGGACCAAACTGGCACATCTACGTACGAGGTGGAGGGGGCAGGGCTTCACCACAAGTTACTCCTCCTTCGCCAGGGACACACTCATATGGATCCGAGTAGGGGTTCTGTTCCACTGTGAGTCCCACCTCATTAACAGAGAGAGACGGTACACGCTCCTTAGTGGAACACTGGGTGAGGGACCTCTGTTGCTGGAGCTCATCTATGCCCCAGTCCACATTCATGGAGTCCCTGGTGCTGCACTTGGGTGTGACTTCCGATTTTCGGACAAAACTTCAATAATGTAGGAGACTTGTTTTTGGACAGATGCTTCCTACCACTCCCAGAATCTCCAGCCCTGAGGTTGGCGACATTTGTTCGACAGTGGGTGGTGGATTAGGAACTCTGGTGACTTCGAAATGGCTAAGCGCAGGAATACTCCTTCTACTCCCCAGTCTACGACCCCCACGCATTGTTATATAGTTTCCTGATGACCCCCGCAGTGGTTGACCAGGTCACAAAGCTGAAGTACCTGGCCAAACTGACAACAACCATATCTACATGGAGGCTCTGTCTGGAGCTGCTGCATGAATTGGGCTCTTGTTATACCAAGAATTATGTCCAGTATGTCAGTACCCCAGTTTGCCACAGGTATCGCATATGCAAAGAATTACATCTTATGTGTCAGCATTTTGTCTCAGTCCCCCATATGCCAAGTATTACCTTTCTCATTCTTACTCAGTCGCTCTTCCTCACACTCACTTGCACTCACTTTATTCACTCTCACACTAACTCTCTAATTATGGCATAGTCCCACTGATTCTTAGTCACTCTTTATCACTTAGTTTCACTGCCACTTACTGTCGCTCAAACACACACACACAAGTGCACCATTAAACTGTTTTTTTTATTTACTCACATTCAGCTGCCTGCACTGTTCTGCCTAAGTTGCTGGTGCTAGGTAGGGTGTCAGGACAGGTACCCCGTTTCTTCTAACATCAAGAATTGAAGAAGAAAGCTAGATGCTGGAGACTTCACAATAGCTGTTTCTTGCATTTTTACCTCATCTTCTTCCAACTTGTCACTAGATGGGGTGGGGTCAGTGAGATTCCAGACACCCGCCCTGTGATGAGATAGGAGAGGATGAGTTGATAGCTTGATTGATGAGTAGACCTAACCACTGCAGGGATTAAGGCAAATGTGCACAGTGCTAAATGTACCAGTGACACTCCTGGACATCACTTGTAGTGAGACCCTGAAGCCTGGCAGGACCCTGAGGCCATGACGGTGACTTTACCAACCCTAGTCAATCTCTCTGATTGTTGGTGCAAGCAGTGGCGGCCGCAATGGAATGGGGGTGGCTGGGTGTGGGGGGGGGAGATGGGAGGTGGGCTGAAAACAAAACATTTACCTCTGTACAGCTGCCGGCTCTCCTCTGTCTTCTTCGACTCCCAGAAGCACACAGGCTCCTAGACCCCCTCCCCAAACACAATACTGCTGTCACCAGCATGACAGCAGCTTTGTGATTGGTCTCAGGGGCCTGGCTCAGCCCCCAGACAGGGATTGAGAGCCTGTGCATGTTTTCCACCCAGGCTGTACAATAGGGCCCAGTGGAGAACATGCTAAATACACATAACCGTTTGGCTGGTCCAAGACAGCCGGCCAAATTGTCATGTGCAGTTACATGCACCAACCACTCCTCATCCTGCTGGCTGTGATGACAGCACAACCCTGGCCTTAAACTGGCTCAGTACAGAAAAATAAAATGATAAAAAATTTATGTTATTCTCATTTTATTTTTACTTTTTTGCACTGCTCAGAGAGCAGTGGGGTGACACTCCTCCGCCTTAGCGGAGGAGCAGCCGCTGGGCGCAAATGCCTCTGTGAGCTTGTGGCAGCCATCAGGCAGAATTTCTGCCTAAAGTTTTATCAACGCGATACAAAAGGGGGTAGCAGAGTGGCAGAGTGGCAGAGTGGGCTAAAGAACGGTGATGGATTAAACCCAGATCTGTTGACTGGGTGTGAGTGTTTGATTGATTCAGATGCTCTGTCTATCACCACCCCCTTTTGTACCACTTTGTTCGCCATAGGTTGGCAGGGTATGCTCAGACGTGAGTCCCTTGCTCACTTTGCCACTGGATTCAAGCAAGCCGGGCTGAAGACGGCTGAAATGCCAGAAACCGGTCCTAGGAAGCTTGTTTCCGGTCCAGGAACTGTGTGAACTGGGTTAGCAGAGTGGGCTAAAGAACGGTGATGGATTAAACCCAGATCTGTTGACTGGGTGTGAGTGTTTGATTGGTTCAGATGCTCAGTCTATCACCACCCACTTTTGTACCACTTTGCTCGCCATAAGTTGGCAGGGTATGCTCAGACGTGAGTCCCTTGCTCACTTTGCCACTGGATTCAACCAAGCCTGGCTGAAGACAATTGTATTACAATTTGTATTACCTAATTTTAAAGATTACTTTTAAAATTGATGTGTTTATGAATTGATGCTGTTTTAAGGATTTTATTAAGTTAGAAACCGCACTTTGGAAACCAGAGCACTCCCCTCACCATACCTTGTTTTGAACTCCCCGTGCTGCCGAATTCAGGGCTGCGGCGGGTCGAAGTTCTTGGCGCCAGATTCAGAGCGAGCACAAGCCACGCCCACTGACGCTGGCCACGCCCCCTTGCAAACCTTTAAAGCGAGCGAAAAAACCAAGCCACTCAACAGAGATAACTCTACTCCTGAGGCGAGATAGCCGGGAGAGCTTTTTTAAAACAATTTGTATTACCTAATTTTAAAGATTACTTTTAAAATTGATGTGTTTATGAATTGATGCTGTTTTAAGGATTTTATTAACTTAGAAACCGCACTTTGGAAACCAGAGCACTCCCCTCACCATACCTTGTTTTGAACTCCCCGCGCTGCCGAATTCAGGGCTGCGGCGGGTCGAAGTTCTTGGCGCCAGATTCAGAGCGAGCACAAGCCACGCCCACTGACGCTGGCCGCGCCCCCTCCACACCCTTAGAAAATGTGCCCTCCACAAACGCGCAGCGGACGCGCGCAGCGGGCGCGCCGTTTGCGCGCCGAAGGCGCGCCTAAGGCAAGCCCGTCTGCGCCCGTCCGCGCCAAGACCGGGCCCAGGGCCACATCCCCTGTCCAAAACGATGTCGAGAAAAGACTACGGAAATACTCTAGTCAAGAACTTCAAAAACTGAGACCACGCGTTCTTTGCGCCCGGATAGACCCACACAAAGAAGGTAAAAACTGTCCTACATGCTCACAAATCTTTGACTTCTCCCCCGTTAACAGTCTGGCCATTACTAGAGTACCAAAATACAGACAGTACAATCTGAAAATTGCATTGCTTAACGTAAGATCATTAGTCAAACACAACATAGAAACAGCGGAACTAATAGATAATCATAATATCGATATACTGTTTGTTACCGAAACATGGGCAGATGAAGCCTCAGACGCCGATCTGTCACTGGCCATTCCGGAAGGCTACTCCTTCTCCAGAGCGGATAGAAAAATAAAACGTGGAGGAGGATTAGCAATTATAGCAAAAAAAGACTATAACATCAAAACTTCAGATAAAGGAAGTACCCCAGACTGTGAAACCCTAACATTTCAAATAAAAATTACGAACACATATACGTTCAATGGCTTACTTATATATAGACCACCAAGTGCAAAAACGCCGTTGATTGAGCTAATAAGCCCGTTTCTCGAATCCAGTGTGACTAGTTCAGACTACACAGTTTTAGGGGATTTTAACCTCCATCTAGAAAAAATCTCCAACTCGAAGATAGCCCCATTCATTGATGCAATGTCAAACTTTGATCTAAAACAAAAAGTACACATGGATACCCATGTTGCCGGCCACACATTGGACGGTATTTTCACTTCATGTACAAATCTAATAAAAACAGATACCATCCCTATCCCGTGGTCAGACCACAAATTAATTAGATCTACTCTACAAATCAAAGAAGACACTGGAAGACCTATGGAACATATCAAACAAACAACGTACCTTGATTGGTCTAAACTGGATGATCAGGCATTCATTGATACACTTCAATCATCATACCCGGCACTTCACGAAAATTGTAATATAGCCTGCAAACAATTTAACGAATGGATAGAGAATGCAGTGGAGATAACTGTCCCATGAAAGAAAGCTACTCTAAAAAGAAAAACCCCCTCACAGTCATGGTTCTCGGAAGCTCTAAAAATCCAGAAACAGACATGTAGAAGAGCGGAAAAAAAATGGAGAACTAACTATGACACCCATCTTAAACAAGAATATAAAGCCACATTAGCATGTTATAAAAAACTCATTATAACAGAAAAAAGTAAATACTTTATCCATAAAATCAATGAATCTAAAAATTCAAGTAAAACTCTATTCGACACGGTTAAAAAACTATCAAAATTTGAGAATAACAACTCAGAAGTACTATCTTCAGACTTCTGCAATGTGTTAGGGGAATTTTTTGTCAGCAAAGTATCACTAGTATATGACTCCTTTAAAAACCATAACACAGAATTATCAAAGGGGGACAAAGTACAGACAATTACCCCAGTGAGCAAGGACCCAAATTCTACCGCCTCTTTCCTATTCACTCCCCCGACAATGGAAGAGATCCAAAAAGAGATCCAAACCATTAACTCGGGCAGCCCAATGGACCCCTGTCCATCCAAAATAATGCATATTTGCTCTGAACAACTGAGTATAATACTAGAAAAACTCTTTTCCCAAATCATTAAAACCAACATCTTCCCCGATGATTGGAAAATGATATCGATCAGACCACTTCTAAAAAAGCCTAACTTGGACGGCGAAAACCCGAACAACTACAGACCAATAGCCAGGATCTCTTTTGCCGCCAAAGTTTTAGAGAAACTACTAAACAAACAATTATCCCGATACCTACTGGACAGCAACTGGTTGGACCATTCGCAGTTCGGCTTCCGTGAAGGGCACGGAACAGAAACTGCTCTCATTACAGCAGTGGAGGAACTCAGGCAAGTACTGGACAACGGATCGAAGGCCGCCTTGATATTACTTGATCTATCGGCGGCCTTCGATACAGTCAGCCATGAAATCCTCATAACACGCCTAAAAACAGCACAACTACATGAATCGGCTTGTGCACTCATCACCTCCTATCTAGAGAATAGAACCTTCTCAATAGAATCGGGAGAGGTAAAATCCAACCAATTTAACCTACCATGTGGAGTCCCGCAGGGCTCTTCAATGAGCCCCACTCTTTTTAATTTGTACGTAACCCCCCTTGCACAACTAATAAGGAACTGCGGCTTCATCCCAATATCCTACGCTGACGATACCCAAATTGTGGTCTCAATAAATAAAGACGTAGAGAACACAGCAGAAAAATTTCAAATCTGCATAATACAAATCAGCCAATGGATGAAAACAAATTGTCTAAAACTAAACGGGGATAAAAGTGAGGTCATGATATTGGGAGGGGACACAAAAATATGGTCCCACTCATGGTGGCCAAAAGAACTAGGAGGATGTCCCGAACCAACAGAAAAGGTGAAAAATCTAGGAATCACTTTAGATACAAATCTCTCCTTTGATGCCCAAGCAAATAAACTGGCATCATCACTGTGGTACATTCTAAAAATGATAAAACAAATTCTACCCTACCTACCACATGACTCACGTAAGACAGTGGTGACAGCATTGGCTTTGTCCAGACTGGACTACGGAAATGGCCTATATGCTGGAGCTAGGAAGAAAATCTTAGTCAAACTCCAACGTCTGCAGAATGCAGCAGCCAGACTGATATTAGGAATACCAAAATTCGAAAGAATCAGCCATAAACTCAGAGATCTACATTGGTTGCCAATCGAAAAGAGGATACAATTCAAAACACTATACTTAGCATATAAAGCAATCAATGGAACTGGATCGCAATTTTTAAAAACTCTTCTAAAACTATATGAACCAAGTAGACCTCTCAGATCCAGCCAAAAGAAGACAATCGCGGTACCAAGATTCAAGAGAGCGAACTGGGGCGAAAGAAGTTTCCTGGTACACACAGCAAGAACCTGGAACCTACTACCGCTAGATATAAAAAACAGTCCATCATTAAAATCATTCAGAAAGGAAGTTAAAACGTGGCTTTTCTCAGCATATCCCTAATTAACATCTTCACGAGTCAGAGGTAAATCACAGCGCCAAGACGCTCTTGGGCATTCGCGCGCTCTACAAATGGATAAATCAAATCAAATCAATCAAGACGGCTGAAATGCCAGAAACCAGTCCTAGGAAGCTTGTTTCCGGTCTAGGAAAGGCATGGCTTGGCAGTTCGGGCTGGACTGTTCCCATGAGACACAGGCTCAGACTGATTTGCATATGGCCATGTCTGAACTGGGGTGGCAGAGTGGGCTAAAGAACGGTGATGGATTAAACCCAGATCTGTTGACTGGGTGTGAGTGTTTGATTGGTTCAGATGCTCCGTCTATCACCACCCCCTTTTGTACCACTAAAGTTTTATCAACGGTGGGCATTTTTTTTATTATATCACTTGTGAATAAGAGATTATCATTCACTACTGGTATTATTTAATAAAGGAGCAGAAACAAGGCGGAGGTGTCAAGCAAAGTGACAGGTGTTATTCTGCGAAACGTCTTAGAAGTGACTCATCAATGTAAAGAATTTAGGAATTGCATTTTATCTTTTTTTGCATTTGTATGTTCTATTCCCAGCAGTCCTAACTCCTATGTCCTTGGCTTCTTACTAGATTTTTGACTTATGTAATAATCAGGGTCGAGGACATAGTTGATTGGGAGCGGGTATCTCACTCCTTGTCTGAGGCATTGAAAGTGCAGGTAAGTAGTACATTTTTGGAGCCGCAGTGTTTACAGCGTTGATCAACGCTATTGTCTTCAAGCTGTCAAATGCTTAATTTACCACATGGATCTCCAAAACTCAGCCCCTTGATGGATGCTAACCAAGAAATGTTTCTTGAAAAGTTACAGCCCTCGAAAGTTGGACACTTTTTGGGAGTTGCCGGGCCTATTTTCGGTCCCAATTCACCCCTCCACACACTTAATCTTTGTTTTGTCCAGGGATGCCTGTCTTAAAGAATACCTATCATGCTGAAGGTCATTCAGTGTGTCTACATAACCGGAGAAATGGTATTATTTATCTAGGTTCTTTACTTGAATTTTTAACGCAGCCATTATCTTTGGTCTTTCACTTCCAACAGTCATGAAGTAAGACACAAGGACCAATTTGTCGCGGTGGCAGAACGGATAACTATGAAGCCCCATGCTGAAGGGGATTCTGAGCCTCCCTGATCTCACAGATATATATACCTTACCCATGGGCTGACTGATGGCCTCCTGCAGTCGGGGCTCTAAATGATTAAGACGCACCTCTGCGCTGCATGGGCTTACACTATGCCCCTCGCTTGTAGACTTCCAAGAGAGAGTATTTTTTTATAAAGTTTTATATAGCGCGAACAAGATCCCGAGGGATAACAGAGCGCTTTACAATATGAATGAGAGGAATAACAAAATGCAGTCTCAATATCCTAGCAGGAGAAAGTATCCCTCTTAGGGTAAGAATTTGTTCATAAGGAATCGTTTAGCTTCCTATTTGAAAGCCATCGTTGAAGATATTCTGCGTACTTCCGGTGGAAGATAGTTCCAAACCCTTGGTGCAGCGCCGGAGAAGGCTCGCTGACAAGTTCTTTTGTTTGATTCAGGATAAGTGGTTTCAGGATAAAGGTAGTGGCACTTCTTGAGGCTCTAGATCCACAGGATAGTTCACGTTTTTGCGTGAGGTAACTGGGAGTATTGAGGTGAAGGGCTTTGTGAGCCAGAACAGCAATCTTTAACTGAATTCGAGCTTCATAGGGTAGTCATTAAAGAGATTTTAGGACTGGGGATATATGATCGTACCTTTTGGTGCCTGTGACCAATATAGCCCCTGCATTCAGAGTTGACCTTCTACAAAATTAAACCACAAAGTTAAACTAGTCTCCACATGGTGTTTTATCTTGTAGTGCAGCTGCTTCACTTTTAGAATAGTTGGCAGGTTGAATTTTGAATAGTTGCAAAAAACTCGATTAACTGTCGCCCGGTCATTCTAGTTTGACTACTGAGTGAATACAACTGTATTTAGTTGAACAAACTGTGAAAACAAACCCGCATGTTGTTTGTGCATTTACCTACGTTCCTTGATAAATATCCAATCGTGATAGGAATCCCAGATTAGGAAAACAAATGTACTGGCGATGATTAAATAGTTCTTCATATACAGACTTCTCATATTGATGGAGCAAGGTTTCATACGTAAAGAGACTTGCTCGGAGTCAATCCTCTCGAAATATCATGTAACAAATTAATCAACATGTTTTGTGAATACTAATAATTGCACCACACAACATTTCTTTTATGTAGGGGAAGCTTTACTAAGTGCTTTACTAACAAGTAACCTGGGTGTCTTAATATGGCTGCTAAAAAATGCGGGAACCCTTCTGCGCATGTGTCTATTAGTGTGACGTACTTTTGCTTTTGGTGGGAATTCTTTGCAATTGTGCAGTAGTGCCAAAAATGGCCGCTTCAAATTTCACATACTAACGCATATGCTCATGCTTGAACTAAACATCGTGTGTTCTGCTTAACTACTAATTCTATAGTTAAAATAAATTAATGGGATTAGAGTAGGAATCAGTGGTATACAGTGCATTCATTTATTTCTGTATTTTTACGTGTCTTTCCTTGACTTTATTATTAGCTCGTATTTGGGCCTGAAGGGTGCAGCAAAACGCCATCTTGTAACTGGTGCGCGTGCACATTCAAAAACTGAAAACCTTGAAGCTCTGTCATTGAAAGGCTGCCAAGTCTCACTTTACTAGTGATGCGTCAGGGAACGTAACCCCATGACCCGGAGAAAGGAAGAAGAACTGAAATGTTGTTAACATTGTATATTAAAAAAGAATGATGTTGCTGGGTGGAATAAAAGACATGGGAAAATAAAATTATGGGTTGGAATTTAGCTTAATTAAAATAAGGGGAAATGACTTCATACTGGTATGGTGTGATGACCTCTACCCGTCTTTTGATCAATTAATTGAAGGGAGAACACAAATTTGCGACATTGGGGGGTGGTACATGCCCTGGAAAATGGTATAACTAAGGCAGGCTTAGTCAGTTAGATTGTCCGACTTGTCACAGACCTTTCACTGACCCAACGTATGCTGAAGGAGATCTTGGATGCCGCAGACTTCAGAGGGCTAGTCGAGCACTCTGAAAGAAGAACCGGGAGATTGCTGTGGGAGAAGACTCTGTCACCTAGAGAAGGGGAACGAGAGTAGCTGCAGAGAGGGGTGTGACGCTGGCATTGCACTTAGTGGATGTTACCTGTCCTATCCTGCACCTGTCTTGACCTGTTGGATTCTGATTAGTCAGGAGCCCTTTCTTTCTAGCCCTTGGTCAGGGGTTGGTCCTCACACCATTCTAGGTAAATATAATCTGTGTGGTATGCCCTTGTATCGTTTTCCTTTCTCACCCTTCCCAGGTACCAATGTCTAGAAATAAGTTTGCTAAGTCACAAAATATTTTCACTTTGATCATCATATTTCTACTTGAAAAGTCTTTGGTTGCAATATTCTGGTATCTGACTCAAAAAATATTTCATAGATAAAATGTTTGAAACTTTCCAGAGTCTGTGAATATTTTATGATAAGGTGAATAGTCATACTACCTATTATTCTAATATCCTGATCCAATTACTTAAGTGGTCTAAGTAAGTATAAGTGACAAGGAATTGGTACGTTATGGTGGTTAGGTATTATATTATTAAATAAACACTGATAGGCAGAAGAAGGAAAGTAGGTTACCGGTTCGAGGTGTGTAGGTTTATGGGCCCAGGTGAGTATGGTATTTAGGAAAATATCCTGAACTGGTAATCTCGCACCATCAATATCTGCCATGACTTCTGGATGTTTTAGACAGATAAAGTTGAATTTTTAAAAGCCGGCTGATTGGTTGAAACGCCATTTTAACACTTTTCTGTCTGAACAATTAGTAAGGAGAAAACTGAAAAATGCAACTTTGAACCGGCCATGACGAGTCTCATCTATCAGTCTTAAAAGTGCAAAAACATGGACGGCAAAAATTAAATAAGATGGGAATGAGAGGTGGGAGTAGTGTCTGCCACTTATGGTGGCAAAGGGATTTACATGTGATCGTAAAAACCCAATTACATTTGACTTCCCTTGGCTCCCTGTGTACTACTTTCAACTCCCTTTCCCTGCCCATTTCAAAGCCTTTGCCCCGGCTAAGCCAGATTACCTAATTGCGATGCCCCATGCCATGTCGTGGGAGGCATAAAAGATTTTTGAGATGGGATAGGCTGATAAGACTTCATAAAATTCAGTCACTTTAAAATATAATTGTTTTTTTCCGATATGTTCCCAGCTTGTGGAAATCTCTAACTGGTGATGCCTGGGATACTTGCCCATAATCTTCATTACTCTGACTCCTGGTCTTCCTTGTCACCATCCTAACATTATGAGGTTTTGCCATGTCACACAGAAAAGTTTCCCTAACCAAGCAAGAAAGAAAGCTATAAAAACACTTCCTCTGATCCCTAAGCTAGGCTTCCTTCCTTTCCACAGGCCTATCAATAGGAATGAATATACCTGCTGTAATATAAAATGTTTAGAAAGTGTGACCCTTGGGACAAGAGGAATGAAATCCAGGACTGCAGGGAAATTGTGTAAAGTCCAGGAAACAAAGGATTTTGAAGATATGAAGTTTATTTAAGAACAGGAACACAGGAGCAAGGCAGGACACAGCCTGCACAGGACTTCTTCAACCGCAACTCCCTTGTAACGCTCTCAGCAAGAATAAGAACCTTGCAGAGAACGCTCGAGGAGAGAAACGATTGAAGCAAAACAACACATTTAAAAATAATTAAACATGACACATCTTTCTCCTTACTAAAACAAAAAAAATATAAAACAAATTAGCCTACAAAATCTTCTAACAACTTGGGTTTACAATGTATTCTTTTCTTTGTATCATTTCCACTGGTGACAGGATCAAAAATATCACAATTCTTATTAGAAACTCCAACATTTCCATTACAAGAAGAAGGATTAAGTTTGTCAGTTTCCAACACAATTTCATTTGTAGAAGATGAATTTGGAATATCAGATTCTAAGACATTTGTAGGAGATGAATTATGTATATCAGATGCTAGGACAATATCACCCTTTTCCTCCTCAACATTTGGATAAGAAATGGAATCAGAAGTAATGGCATGACTCTCGATATCATCAAAAGTGTCATAAGAAGGTGAAGAAGTTGAAATAGATAACTCTTTTTTTCCTCTGTAAATTGTAATCCTTCTGATATTCCAAACGTTACCATCACTTAAAAGAACTGCATTTCGTAGAACTTTTTTAACTAACAAGGGATTAGAAAACTGAGATTCACCCATGCGTACTTTCCAAGGCTTCTTAACTTTGACCCACATACCGGCTTTAATCTCAAACAAACCTGCACCAAATTTGTTATCAAAATTGTCTTTGTATTCCACGTGTTTCTCAAGGATGTTATTTTTAACTGAACTCATGCAAATATCTAGACCAGCACTTTTGTGTAACCACTCAGGATTACATTTAGTTCTAGCTGTGCGACCTCTCATAATATCAAAAGGAGATATTTTTAACGCTTCATGAGGATTAGTTCTATAATTCCATATTGCTTTAAGTACTTGCAGTTCCCAATCAACACCCTTCATCACAGCAATTTGGATGGCACTTTTTAGAACTTTGTTAAACCTTTCACACATACCATTACCACTGGGATTATATAAAGAAGTGGTCTTATGTTTTACACCGACTTTTTCAAAATATGTTTTGGCTAACTTTGAAATGAATTATACACCATTATCACTGATAATTTGTACAGGAACACCCTCTTCCAAAAATACTTTGTCAATAGATTGTAAAACGGCTTTTGTGTTAATTTTCTCCACTATAGTAATAGAAGGCCATCTTGAAAAGATATCAACCATAGAGATAATGTATTTGTGGTTGGCACCAATAGGACACATGACATCTATGGCAACAATGTGCCAAGGACCATCAGGTACAATATGTTCACACATGTCAGATCTTAAGGTCTTGAGTGCCTTATCAGAGTTAGAACAAATGACACATTCACGTACAATCCTTTCCGCTTTTACATCTACTCCAGGCCATCAATGCCATTTTTTAACATTCTGTTTAGTTTTAACTATGCCACAATGATCTTCATGGCATAAATGTAAGATCACATTTTTTAATGATGTAGGTGGGATAGCTTTACTTCCACGAAAAATGACACCGTCATTAACCGATAACTCATTTCTTACTTCCCAAAATGGTTTAAGACGAGGTGGTAATTTGAATTTTTCTGGCCACCCTTTACAAATTAAGGAAACCAAGGACACCAAATCACTTTCATTCAAATATTCTTCAATCCATTTACTCTTTTCAACACAAAACGGACTTTCATCATGTACATCCTGATCTTTGTCGCCATTTGTAAAGTCATGGAAACAGGAAAGTCCAGGAAAGGATTTGAAGATATGAAGTTTATTGAAGAACAGAAACACAGGAGCAAGGCAGGACGCATACTGCACATGACTTCTCCAACCACAACTCCCTTGTAACGCTCTAAGCAAGAATAAGAACCTTGCAGAGAACGCTCAAGGAGAGAAATGAGTGAAGCAAAAAAACACATTTAAATATAATTAAACATGACAAATTGTTCGATGGAGCCAAACACTAAGGATTGCTGTGCAGTGTTGATGACCTTGACCTGCTGAGCCATAAATTACAAACAGATAATCTTCTTTGTGGAAAGGAGCTGTGTGATTCTGATGGATGGAGAGGGCTCAGTGACTATCTGAAGTATGGAGACGTTCCTCCACATCCCAGGAAAGAGAGGGGAAACACTGGTAGTTCCAGATCTGTGTACAAGGCAAATTAGAAGGTATCTTGAATAAAAAATAATAATCTGACTTCAGAACCGTATCTCATGAAGAATACAATTTTAAAAAGGGCATGAAAAGAATAGAGCACCAAGCACTCCAACATTTTATCCTGAAAAATTATTATGAAGACTAAAATCTTAAAGAAATTTAAATCAACTTTAACAGGAAGTTTAAAATCTGCACCACCATAGAATTTGGATGAAAAAGGAAGATAATCGTAAACTGATACTGGACACTGACACACATGATAGCAAAGAAAAAAGCTCCCTAAGAAGAGAAGCCATCTAGGAATTTGGATGAACTTATGAACCCCTAAAAGCCTGAATGGCAGCCCCGTTGGCTTCTTAGAGTAAATACAACTAGACTAAAGAGGAATCCATCTCTAAGAATACTCAACTCATTAGTCGTCTCTCACTTCTTCTTGCCAAACACCAAACTTCAAAATTACTCCTGTGACAAACATAAGCCTTTGGAGCTGCTGGTCAGAGAGATTGCTGGAGGCATCGAGCCACCTCATTAGATTAAGCACAGGCCCCTTTCCTAATTTTTTAATCTCCACCCACCTAGCGAAATATCAGAAGAGATGGCTTGGAAATTGGATGGAATGTTGGAAATATCAAATGAGGCAAAGTTTGCAGATACTACAGACGATGAGTCCTTCTAGAACCCACCTTAACAGCTAGAATCCTTACTTTTTTGTTCGATGACAAGTAACAATATTATTGTGTAACCGAAAAACAAGTAAGCAGTGGGTAATTTGATCCCTCCATTTAGATACGTAGGATGGGGTGGAGCCTAGCTTAGAAATGATTTCATATTTAGCATTTTTGCTTGGATATGGGGACTTTTTCTTCAGCAAGCAAATCCTCACAATGTTAGGACTAGGATGAGGAAGATGGATGAGGCGCGTAACTTCCACATACTTTGCTGGCTTCCGCTCAGTAGTGCTACTGAAATTTGTTTCACACTCCGATTCCTTGCCATTGACTGGAAACTGCTGCTATCATTACTTGCTTTCATTTTATTTTGTGTTTATTTTGATTTTATGTTAATTTTGTTAGCAGTTTAGGGCTAGATGTAGGTAATTGTAAATTACTGATTCGAAAATACCGAATTTTACCGATTTGGTATTTTCGAATCGGTAATTGCAATGTAGATAAAAATTCGGTAAAAAATACAGAATCGGTAAGATTCGGTAATTGCCGAATCGGTATTTACCGATTCGGTAATTGCCATTCATTCCTATGGGCCTGGAGGCCCATAGGAATGAATGTCAATCACCGAATCGGTAAATGATGAATACCGATTCGTTATTTACCGAATCTGTAAAAAAGCCTCCTACATAGGAAAAGTCTATTACCGGTCGGTAACAGCCGAATTCGGCAGTTACCGACCGGTAATAGCCTACCTACATCTGACCCTAAATCTTTTAACTGCTTTTATATGAGTGTGTGTCATGCTAATGTACATGAATGCTAAAACCCACAAGTTTGTTAGCCTGCTACAAGTATTTTCTTGCATGACTGCATGTTTTAAAAAACTGTTTTTGCTTATTACTTATTCACTATTACATATTGTTTTTAACGCAGGCTTCTGTGAGAAAGCAAGGACGACATTTCTGTGGTGGAACGATTATCTCTGAAATATGGGTGCTCACGGCTGCTCATTGTGTTGTAGACAGGTACCAGAATACATTATTCAAAGGATGAGTGTAATGAAATGCATTCTGTAAGATTAGTTGTTTAAATAGTTGTGATTTTTTTTCAAGCAGCAAAGTCTAAAGCCTAATTATGTAGCACCACCACATGCATGATCCTATTGTGGCTCAGGCCAGCCATTCACACTCACTCTCCGTACTGGTAAACATCCTAGGGCCAGATGTAGTTAGCTAAATACCGGTCGGTAATGGCCAAAAATCTGTGATTTTCCCATTACTGACCGGTAGTTAGCCCTTTCTAATGTAGGAGGCTGAAAATAAGGATTCAGTAATTTGCCGATTCCTTCTTTTAAGGAATCGGTAAAATACCGATTCCTTATTTTAAGGAATCGATAAGGTACAGATTCCTTTACACCTATGTAGGTAGCACTGAAGTGAGTGCATTTTTGCTTTAAGGATTCGTTATTTACCACCAACTACAAGTTGGTGGTAAATACAGAATACTTTCAAAAAAGCAATAATTTGCTATTTTCAAGGTGCCATGTGGTGTATGTGCGCCATATGGGCACACATGCACGATTCAGGGTTGCAACAAGGTGTCAATGTGACATACTGCCAATCTTGAATATGCTCCTGCTATTACCGATTCAGTAAATACCGAATCAGTAATAGTGAATGGCTTCCCATTCATTCCTATGGGCATCCAGTTTTTACCTACGTCATATTTACAGATTCCTAAATACCGAATAGGTAAAATTTGGTATTTAGGAATCAGTAAAATGAGATTACCTACATCTAGCCCGTAGTAACAAACCCACACTCTCCTGAGCACATTTCCAGAAAGCCCATTCTGAATGGTTTTCAGTGCCTCCAAACATTCCTCATTCACAATGGTGTTTAAAAGTTATACTCCGCATGCTAAACTTCGGGTGAAGGTGCAATGGCCCTTCAACAATGTAAAAAGATGCATAGTTTCTGAACACTTCCATTTCATGGAAGCACTTGTCTTTACTCCTTTATTCTGTAAACATAAGCCCAAAAAACTCCTACAGTATGTAGGGTCAAGAATGTTGTAGATTTCAATATGTAGACCCACTTTCTACAACTAGAGGGTTGCCAAGGAATTCCAGTGATCCTGCAAATCTAATCCAAGGTCACAGAACCACCATCAGCAGTGACCTGAAATCAATGCCCACTGAAAATGTAAGCTCTCTATGAAACCCACAACTGACCTGCAAATTCAGTTTGCTGCTGTGTTTGGACCATTGCATATTTTTTGTGACATAGAATTATAACCATAATATTATTATTCTGTCACACATTTATGCTTGGGATATTGTTAAGCCAGAACAGTATCTTGACCATGCGATGTATGGCCTATAAGACTTCTGATTATACTTACTATCTCTCTATTTGTGCAGCATTTCTGCTCTACTTTTAGGAAATACTAAGCCTGAGAAAGTGCCTCTTTTGCGTGTTCAACCCCCATTTTGTCTTGATTGATGCTGATGGTTTTGGAGCTCTGTACACTGGTGTACTGATGTACAATCCCCAGTGTATAGGCCTCGACACCTAAAACCTGGTAAAATTGGCAGTAAGGTCATAATATAAAGCTACATGTTACATGCGGACTGCTGCACCTACTGTGCCATTCACTAGGCCGACAAGGAAAACATTGTTTAAAGCCTACATGTGTCGCCTCACTCTCACAGTTTTTAAACCTGCAGAAAGACCTGTCAAAATAAGATTTTGATATGACAGAAATTCAGTTTTATATAAAACATAACATGTGTATTTGTAACATGCACGTTCACCCAAGGGTATCTTGGCGCTGAATAACATGTTTATTGTTACCCAACTCAATGGTACTCATTTTATTAACCTCAGATGCATAAAAGGTAGAGTGGACTCACTGGGATTTGAATCTATGACTATGAGGTCCAACACATGCCCCTACTGTGGATGCAGTAGTCCACTTAGCCACCAGACCCAGCTATATTAAGTATGTCATCCCTAAGTAGGCCTTGTAGCCCACAAGGTAGAGTGCCTGGTATTTAAAAAGTTGAATATGTAAGAATATAATGTTTGCATGTTCCTACACTGACTAGCCCCAAAGTCTAATGTTTACTGTTAGGGCTGTAGATGGTTTTATGAAGAAAGAGCAAAAGTATGTTTAATGTGTTAATCGCATACCTATGGTTTGGAATAAGCTATAGAGTTGGTTCAACCACTATTTTAATGTTTATTAAAATTTCGCCTCAACATATATGCGCAGAAAGTGGGCCTGAAGATCAACACTAAGAAATCAGAAGTCAGGCAATTCAACATCCCAAACACTTCATCAATCAAGGTGGATGGAGAGGACCTAGCCATGACTGAAGAGTTCACCTACCTACGCAGTACTATCCGACATGATAGAGGGGCAGGCAGTGACATCAAGAGCACACTGAAAAAGGAAAGGAGGCTGAACAATATGTAGAGGTCACCTTAGTACAGAACCAACACAAAGCCAAGACTTTACCAGAGCTGTGTTTTGTTCACACTTGTGTATGGATCAGAATGGTGGTAAATGACGAAAAACAATATCATCAAACTGCCAGCCATCCACACCAGTAACCTGGGAAGGATCTTGTGCATTGTCTTACCACAAACCATCTCCAAACAGAATCTACTCACTAAGCACAAGCCACAGAGCATGGGCACAATCATTATGAGAAGAGGATAGGGGTGAATAGGATAGGGCACACATTCAGAAGACTCCATCATAAAAAAGGCTCTCCACCGGACCCGAAGGCAAATGAAAGAGAGGTAGACCAAAGAACACTTGGAGGTGAACTGTGGAGCAGGTATGGAGACCCTGACCCAGGGCTGGGGTACCGTACAGAAACCTCCCAAGACAGAAGAGTAGGTCATTCATTACTGTCCTACATACCAACAAACAGAACGGGCAATAACTAGGCAAATAAAGCCTATTTCAATGTTAAAGTTTAATTTTCAATAAACATATTGGAAAAGTAACTTTCAAAAAAGTATACTTTCCCAGTCCAAAGCCCCTGCAGGACAGTTAACATTGGCCTGCCTTCAGCTAGCCTGTCAGTGTTGCTTTGATAAGAAGCAGAATACTGCTTTCAGAGCAAAGATAATACCGTGGGCCTGGCATGAAACTTTGGGAGAGAAATGCAACTTTGCTTAACTCTAGCAGGATAGTTTAGGAGGCTCCAGGAACTTTGCTAACTTAAAAGGGACCAGGGGGAGACATTTACTTTTACAATTTAGGCATAAGGGAAGCATGGAAACAAGGAGTTATTTGGTTCCAAAACATACTTTAGCCTCCTGGCTTTAGTCTCGGTATGGGAGGGATCTGGCCCCAGAACCAGTTTGGAGTTTTTGAGGGACAGGGTACTTTTCATTTCCCTAAATATACTCCCAATGAGAGGACTTCAGCTGCCACAACATTGTATTTTATCCGATCAGAACTTTTCCTGCCAAAACCAACAGCTTCAGCTGTATCTTGACCAGCAGCTATCCAGTATCGATGGGGCTTCATTGGATACAGCTTTCAACCTTGCCCCACTGAAGGATATTGATGTCCATTAAAAAAACAAAGTCAGACAATAAAAACCTAGACCAGGATGACCCGCTTGGTGTATGCAACCCCCACAGCATTGTGGCCAGCCTAAAATTATGATTAGGTCCTAGTCAACAGTGATCAAAGATTTCTGATTGGAACTAATTATCCTTGGCATCTTTTGCCTTTACGCTTAAAAAAAATCATGTCTTCGGTCTCCCTTATTGGATTTGGTCCCATTTTTCTTTTTATATGTTTCTTAATTTTTCAGAATTGGGTTTCGGATTTTTAATAAATTGTGCTTTAACTTTTTGACTGTTTAGGGGTTGCTAAATATTTGAAAATTGTTCCTAAGTTACGCCTGTCTGCTGTGTTCGATGGCTTCCTGTGTTGAGCCTAGATTTAATTTACTGAAACTGTATTTGACTTTGCAGAATTTTCCGACCGTTTATTTGGGTAGGACTCACATTCTCTCCAACTGATAACCAGTGCTTAAACATAGCCATCAGTTTTCCCATTTTATTGATAAAGTCTTCCAGGCAAAAGTTGGGAGCCAACTCTCATTTGGAATAGAGCTAGGAACAATGGACAAGCCCACACATTGTGGGGGACGCTATAAAAGAACATTTTGGAAAACGCTCTTCAAATTGCCCTCAAGCTTTCCCACTGTGGCATTGGAATCAGATTTTAGCTACTCCTTTGTTGAGTCCAGTTGTCAGATGATACCCGATTAAGTTTGAACTAAAAAGACTGAGAGCGCAAGGTTCAATTTTAGTTGATGAGGCTTGGAAAACACATGTTTTAATGCATACGAAATTACCATATGCAATTCAATGGGAAAAAGAAGCTAAGAGACTGGGTTTGCCTATGACTCCATATATGAATTTGCTGTCATGGAAAAAGATTCATGCCACTGTTAATAAGCACTTTTCTAGTAACTTGTGCGAATTAATGGAAAAATAAAAATTAGAAACCACACTGAGGAAGCCAAATCATGGAAAACCAATTTTAAGAAAAGTCAATTTTAAGTAACTACAAACAAATCGAGTATTAAAGGAAACTTTTTAAAAGGAAGATCATTTTGAGGAAAGATCCAACATTACATTAAATGTGAGTGGAGTTTACAACTCCTGTGGGGTTTTTAAGTTCGAGGAAGGGTAATGTTTTGGGTGACGAGGGTTTTTAGGGGTCAGGAATAAATGAAGTTTGGGCACAGAAAAGGGTTTTTAGGGTTTAGAGATGGGTGGAGTGTCAGGTTATAGGAAAGTGGGTTTCTGTTGCAGTACCCCCCCACTTTTTGCCTGATAACTGATACACTTTTCCTTGGTGTGCCCTGGGTCCCTGCCAATCAGGTTCCCAGGGCCTGTGTTCTTTACCCAAAAACTAACCCAATTGGCATCTCTGGCCACAGGTCAGCCCCTGGTAAATGGTACCATAGGTACCCAGGGCACTGTGACCAGAGAAGACCCTAAGGGCTGTAGCACTTCTTGTGCCACCCTTAGAGGCCCTGTACCCTGACACGCACACACTGCCTTTGCAGGCTGAGTGTATGGATGCAGAACAAAACCAGCGAGTCGACATGACACACATCCCTGTGTGCCATTCCCACAAACACACTTCCCTGGCATGCCTTTGTCACCTCTACAGCTGGGTGCACTATGCCAGTGGTGTGGGCACAGGTGCATGAGCCCTGTGCCCCTACAGTACCCAGGGACATTCATGGGCACTGTAAGTGCAGTGCTGCCATTAAGAGTATATGGTGCTGGGAGGTTGTCATTACGAACTCCACTGCACCATAATGGCTACACTGAAGACTGAGAAGTTTGGTATCAAACTTATCAGCACATTAAATCCTCACTGATGCCAGTGTGGGATTTAATGTAAAGTGCATAACAGAGGGCAACTTAGAGTTACCCCCTGAAACTAACCCACAACCAGAGTCCTGACTGAGAGGCTGCCTAGGCTACCAACTAGCAGACATGTTGCTGGACCCCTGGGTAGAGAGTCCTCCGCTCTCTGGGGCCTGCAACAATGCACATCCTGGGACGAGGTGCTAGGTCTCCTCCCCTAGGATGGGCAGGGGGAGCTTCAAATGCATGCTGCCTTTGTGAGCTTCTCCAGGCCACTTCCTGTACTCAGCAACTGGCCCCCACCGATTCAGACCCCCACTCTGGCGGGAAGACAGGCGGGAAAAACAAAGGAAGGAAAGGGGGTGTGCCAGCTGTTGTGTATCGATTTAGATTCTAAATGAATTTCCCGATGCATGCCCTTATATAGGTACAATTCACATTGCTCTTATATAGGAATAGAAACCCAGTCCTTATTTAGGCATAGTCAATGCTACCCAAATACAGGCATGGCTACATACATCCATTCATCTACGTCACAACAAACTCTTGGAAAACCAGACTCTTAAGCTTTAGGGACTTCCCCTTACCTGGATATTGATTTCTCCAAGAACTTATTTATTATGCATGAAAATCTATTCCTTAGGGGTTCATTCATGACGTTCATATGCCTGACTTTTACGTCAATACTGGCATTCCTAAACACCTTCAAGGTATAAATATACCTTCACTTGCTATGGCAAGGCATGGTGCAGTTCGACTAGCTACTTGCACGACGTGACTCGCCACAGCAAGTCCTGAAGGAAGTCAAGTTCCCAACTTACGTGCTTACCAGACTCTTCTCCTCGCAGAGACTCCAGCTCCAGTGTTCGAGTCCTGGGAAAGAGATACCAACCTCTCTCATTCTAAGGTATGGAGCTGATTAGAACCTAGGGGAACCTTTGGCAATTCTTGGCGAAACTAAACTAAAACTAAACTATAGCTAAAACAGCACCTATTTCTTCCCTTGTACTAGACTTAGGTTAGGTACACTGGGGTAGGATTCTTTTAGAAGCACCAGTTGAGTATTTTAGCATGTGTTATTTATGTATGTATTTTTATATATGTCATAGCTACATATCATGCTATTACAGTATTATTTTATATTACTGTTAACCCTAGACGCATTATACTTCACATTCTGTCTTACAATTGTAGCAGTTCATATCTCTTGCATGAGAAAGAAGACTGTTCAATAAACCCTAATTATTGAAATGCCCGTCTCCCTATTTCTGTGCAAACTCTGTAGAAACGAAGCATGCACAATTTACTGAGTGAAACGGTTATCTATTGTTTCCACGACTCTGAAGATATTGTTCCGACTCTAAGGGAAACAAGTTGTCGTGTTTATTCGGTTGTCAGAGACTAATCCCTTCGTGTTCTTTCGAGAACGTTTCTAGTGACCTCTGAGTTAGCTGTCTCACACAAGTAATTAAGTTTAATGCACTCGTTAGAGACATACTGACCTCAGTCCTATGTCAAATCTATAGTGTATACAATTCCGATGCGCAGAGTCTATGGATCTAGGGATATAGGAAGTACACTACATGGCGCCCAACAGTTTGGTAAGGCACTACTTTAACACTAGATGCTGAAGTAACTCAGTCGTGCTTTTCTCAGAGACCCCCCTACTCATAATACTCCAATAGATGTCTGGAGTGGGTAAGGGATAATATCCACCATAGCTGAGTAGGAGGAAAATCCTATGTATTAGTTTTTTGGTTTGTTCAACGTTGAAGGATACAGTGTTTCAAAATATTGTGCACCTTATCTTTGTTCCCTTAAATCTTGCTGTGCAAACTTTCATTAAACAATGGCTGACAACGCCAATAGCACTGAAACCGGTGGAGCTGCGGCTGACCAAGCTGAAGCAGCTTTAAACTATACAGGTTTTAATGAAACCGATGTGAATGCTATAATCATTCCACCAAATTTATGGAGAGCCATCACTCTAAAACCTATAAAACATGGGCTAACACCAAGAGGTGGTAGAGCAGTTTTTGTGATAGAGGCACATGAATATCACCAGACAGAGGTATTCTATTCATGGATAGTATTCCCAGAATCAAATCCAGTAACTAAAATGTTTCACTTCTACAAAGAAGATGATCCACCAGAGGAATATATTCCTTTCGAGGATATTGCAATTCCACTCACATACCAGGAGCATGAGCTCTGTTTTAAAGGCGCCCTAAAATATTTAAATGACATTACCAGGCTCGGTCTACTAGGTAGACCAGGAGCAACATGGCCAATTTTAGCCGGCTATCAACAAATCAAAGGGACCCCCTCTATGGATACTTTCGGCCAGGGAAGAGAGAGGAAGAGCAATATCACAACAAAAGAGATTCCCTCACGGCCTTACTAATTTTAATTATGACATGTAGTTCCTGCTTTCAAACATAGTCCTTCAAAGCATATCCAATACAATGGTTTCTTTCATATATGTTTTTTATTTAGTATTCATCGTTTACTTTTAGAAAAATTCTTTTATATATATTTTTTATATTTTTTGTTCTAAATTCATATTACAAACAAGATTTTAAATCGATACATGAATATCATTTACATTTATACATCTAAACAATTAAAAACATTTTTATACATGAGATACCCTACAGAAAACACCAAATAACATTCTCACAAACTCAACACACATCCTCTAACATTCATTCAAAATTCACTCTTTATTCCGTGTCTAAGGAGTCACAGATCCTTATGTGAACTGTCACGCTAGGTCGACGCGTTTCGGTGGATTAGGACCACCTTCCTCAGGACCTTTGACAGAACAAAGTTCTTCACAGCAAATTGTGCACTCTGTAAGGATATCCTAGCAATAGTGCAGGGCGATGACTTGTGTGGAAAATCACCTTCACTGATGGGATAGGCAGTGCATCCTCAACAATAAATCGAATGCGTCTTGTTTTTTTTAACTTGTAATTTCTATTTGGCTGTTCCCCTTAATCAGTTTGTATTAGTTGCCACCGAAGTCTTATGCACGATGTTATAGCGGTATCCCTATTCAAATCGGGGACCAGATTTCATCATTTTTTTCACAATTTTAAGTGCATCCATTGGTGCCGAGTTAACGCTTCCTTTGTCCAGGATACCAACTTCGCCCGATGACTTGGCAAGACAAGGAATACACAACCGGAGAGGCAGGCTTGAAAGGTTAGACAAGAAAATACCTACTTTCTAAAAGTGGTATTTTCAAACACAGAATGTTAAAATCAACTTCACTAAAAGATGTATTTTTTTCATTCTGAGTCCAGGCATACTAAACTCGAATTTCTACCATGTTCTCTGAGTCAGTTAGGATTATAAAATGTAATAATTCTAACAGCCCATTCTGGCCTATAGAGAACAGGTAGCCTTGCAATAGTGAAAAATGAAAATGGCTGTAATTCACTATTAGGACATGCCACACACACACAAGGGCATGTCCTACCTTATACTTACAATGCACCCTGCCCTTGTGCCTACTATAGGGGTGACTGATATGAAGAAAAGGGAAGGTTTAGGGACTGGCAAGTGTATGCACTTGCCCAGTCAGTGTGACATTACCAGACTGCACACAGGCTCTGCAATGGCAGACCTTAGACACATTTTACAAGGCTGCCTCTGTGGGTGGCACAACCAGTGCTGCAGTCCCACCAGCAGCATTTGGATTTACACGCCTTGGGCACACTCAGTGCACTGTACTAGGGTCTCATAAGTAGACCAAATAGCCAAACATGGAACCACTGATTAGTACATCAATTTACAATAGGGAGCACATGCACTGTGGCACTGGACAGCAGTGGCACAGTGCCAAAAGCATCTAACACCAGCAAAAATACATAAGACAACAGCAAAAAATGGAAGGGAGACCCACGCCAATGGTGACAGGTCTAACAGTAAACTACCCGCAAAACATGAGCAAATTCTGTTCTGGACAGCTCAAAAAATTACTCAAATCGAAGAGGCATTTCCCAATACCAGCCCTTATGAGAAACATAGATTTCTAACAATCTGTTTACCAATGGGGATAATACCACATCTGGAAGACTGCACCACTTGGGGCACAGATTTCGCTGCTATCTACAATAAAACACATGGTGTTCCGTCTATGGCGGTAATACCTGACGTCCTGAAACAGATTCAAAACGAATACGGGGCAGAGCCTGCTCTAAATTTAGGTATGAAGTTACTGAAAAATGTCAACCCGGTCTCAATAATAATATTATCTAATATTAAAGGAGAAGCAGCATCAGTGGCAATCCGTCAGAAATTAAGGGAATTTGATGTAACAGAACATGAAGAATGATGACGAATTAGGCAGAGACAGTTTGAGTGGGAAACCAGTTAAACCACAACTGACTGAGAAACCTGAAAAGGCGTTTACTAAAAACACTCCTGAAAAGAAGTGGGAGAATAGCAAACAAACTTCGAAAGAGAAAGATTCTCACCCCCGAGGTAGGTCTCTTCAAAAGGAGCCCTTTGAAGGAGGTATAACCTCAGGAATAGGGACAATTTGAGAAAACCTGACAGGTATCAAGATACTGATACACGTTCCTCTCGTACCTTTCAGATATTGTCACAGACATCCGAAAGAAGAGGACGGTCAGGAAACAAAGAAGAACTCGTGAAGAACTCGTGAATTCCAAAGACTATCAACACGTTCAGAAAAGTAAACCAAACCCTCAATTCACCAAAGAGAAGGTAGCAGGTCTAAAAATCAGACATGCCGAGGATCTTGAGGACACAACTCAAGAACAGAGAATGGGCTCAGACGATGTGGGACAGCGCAGCAGAAGTAACAATAGTTAGCGAGAACCTGAAGGGACTTCTGGAGACAGTGGACTTGAATGAAGACATTCAAGTTGGGACTGCAGACACCAAGGTTAGTGCTCCACATAGGTTATATGAAATAACACTCCGGATGGAGAGACACATACCAAGAAAAGCTGAAGCACTCTTTGGGAGCGACTTTTGAAGGTGTATGATATACTTCTAGCAGAACAGGACTGGCCACCAGAACATGGCAAAGACATCATTATGCCAGCCGTCTCTAACCATTTAAAATATACTTATGCCAGGAAATGGGGAGTTGCCCAAGCCCAGCAGTATACAAAAACCATGTAGGATGGGATGAGGATTCCCCTCACCATAAAATCCAGTAAAAAAATCAACCAACTTCACAAAGGCATAACCCAGTTAAGAAAGGAACTAAGAAACAGGTCAGGAAGATCTTAGATCAACTTGAATATCAAGGGGTGCTTGAAACTTGCACCTCATCAATGAGCAATCTTTTGTTTCCTGTGTCCAAACCAGACAAGACACATCGTCTAGTTCTGGATTACAGACATTTAAACTCATGTTGTAAAACATTTGCAGTGCTAAATGCACACCGTACAGCATTAATGAATAACATTGTACGTACAAAATATAAAACCACATTAGATATTTCAAATGGTTTCTTTTGTCAAAACATTGCAACTGAAAGTAGGTATTTGACCGCGTTCTCAATAATGGGGACACAGCGTCACTTCTGTCGTCTCCCTCAAGGATTCAAGAATAGTCCTGGGTTATTCTCAGCAAGGGTAACAGAGTTACTACAAACTTATGATGACGAAGCATTGTCATATGTTGATGATATCAATCTGACAGACAATGAATGACCTGGATAGGCACTTAAACAGGGTGAACACCATTATACTGGGCTTCGCCTCTGAAGGGTATAAATTTAATTTAGAAAAATCAAGAATTGCCCATCTCAGCATCTTTATTCTAGGATATGAGCTTTCAAGTGAAGGCAAAAGCCTGGCAGACAACTTTTTAGAAAAGTGTGCGCTGCTCCAACCTCCAAAAACACTGAAAAACTTACAGACGATTCTAGGTTTCCTGAATTTTGGAAGAACTTACATTCTAAACTACGCTGAAAGGGTTAAACCTCTCTACAAATTAAATGGTAAATTGGACACAATAACACACAGAAATTTTGCGTTCACTCCAAACAGACATGTTAGCAACAAAACATTTACAAACACGCGTAAACGTACGCAACTTAGTGATCCAAATCATTCCGGGTCAATGCGGATTCACCTACTTGCATACAAATCACATTTGTATACACAAGCAGAAATGAAATTCACTTCTACAGAAAAAATTCTGACAGCAGTTCAAACCGCTGTAGCGAAAGAGCCCCAGCACTGGGAAAACGTATTATAGTCGTAACACCTGTACCTGCCTTAGAGACAGTGACAAAAGCGAGCATTCCAAATGCTAAAGCTTTACATCCGAGATGGATACAATGGGTTAATTCTCTTAATGCAACTGATGTTGAATACGTTTTTGATCCTTATTTGAAAACACAAGCATTCCTGCAATACGAACACAAATTCCCTCTGCCTACTTAAATTCTATCTCTAGAAGAGTATGAATGTATAATTTATACTGACGGATCAGCACAACCCGCTACTGGGGGTAAAAAAGCTTATAGTGCTGCATGCGCGATCTTTAAAAGTTGTATGCGCGATGGCAAATTCAGACCTATGGTCACAGAAACACAATCTCTAGGAGATTGTACCGCTCAGCGAGCTGAACTACAAGCATTCATAATGGCACTTGAAAATACAGATCGCGAATTCTCCACACTCATAGTGTGCGATTCCTTTTACTGTGTACAATCTTACAATGAATATTTACAGAATTGGCTTCAAAAGGGTTTCAAAGATGCAAAAGGTGGCACAATCAAGCAGCGTTACCTAAAGGGTTTCCACTGAAACACTCATATATAACTGATACAAATAATGTTCAGTTTGCTCGAATCCCTGGAATGGGGGATGGGGTAATTCGAAACATGGAACATAGACAAGGACTATTCCTTGCAGCACATGAAGGGCTCGCCTCTGCTCATGCAGGTGTTTCAGCCACAGTATCATTATTAAAACAGAGGTACTGGTGGCCAGGCATCAGGAAACAGACCAAAAACTATATTCTGGACTGTGAAATGTGCCAAAAGATGAAAGTCTCAACTGTGAAACGTCCTGCTCAGACGCCCCTGTTAATTTCAGATAAACCATTAGCTTGCATTTACTTGGGCCACTGAGGTCCCTTACAAAGGTATGGTAACTACAGATATACCATGGTCGCTGTGGATTTGTGTTTAAGGTTCCTTTGGATGTGGCCTCAGCACTCGGTTGATGCTCGAACTGTTATAAAAGATTTGCAAGTCTTTATCGGCACATACGCAATTGACACACTACATTCTGATCAGGGTCCTGCGTTTAGCTCTCAAGCTTACAAAGAAGCCATGGCCAGTTTGGGCGTTGCATTGTGGTACTCTAGTCCATTCCATCCTGAGGGAAACTCGGTTGTGGAAAGAAAAAACCGAGACATAAAGCAATCTATAACAGCTAGGGTATTCGATTCGGGTGACGGGTGGGTTAAACATCTAATAAGTGTCCAACGTAGTCTTAACAACTTGCCAAGAAGTTCTCTAGGGGGTATCACTCCATATGAGGTCCGATTTGGGACAAGAATGTTGGTCCCAGACCTTGATTGTCACATATCAGTGGTGGAAATGAAGAAATTTGATATCAAAGATAGTTTGGTTGTTTTACAGGGCTTAAATGAACTAAGAACGAAACAAACCAACGTGTTTCTGAAGCCAACCACCACTGGGGAAAAATCAACCATCCCAGCAAGGACTGTCTGGATCCCAAAACTTGGTGATCTAGTCAGAGAAATGATCGCGGACAAGAAGGAATTTTCAAAGAACAAGTAACTGATTTTTTTCACCACCTGAAAAAGACTTATCTGGTTTAACCATGGAATGAATTATGGATTGTGTTGGGAATATTTTTTCTTCTAATTTGGTTAACTCTAGTAATAACTCTGGGTATGCTAATAAATTGAAGATATGTAAAAATGGACACAGCAAGTCAGAAAGTCAACTTACTCCCCAAACCAAACAAATCATCCCATCGTGAACAAAGAGACTTGTCAGTAGTGAAGATCACAGCCATTCCTATACCTGATGGTATAGCTTGGGACAAAACAGAATATGACATTTTTGGCCCATCGGAGCTGTTACAGATTCTACACCAATTCAAGTTTTCATTGAGTGATTTTATTACTACCTCTGGTATCTTTTCTGATGATTGGGACTTCGAGACTGTTAATAATATGATGTCTGATCTAGAAATGTAAGAAGTATTCACAAATCATGAATATTTAGAAGGTTCATCAGACTATGAACAAATGTATTGTTATAACCATTATGGTCATCATTTTTGCACAAATCAACAATGACTAGAAATGTATATATGTATAACCAATGAGAACATTGTCCTACACCTCCAAGGGGTAGCTCAAAAACGTTTGCGAATAAGTTTCCATATTTTTCAGGGTTCAATGTATCGAATGCAGAAACATTTTACTTTAGAAATATAAACAGAACAGGAATGAATATTATGTTGATCAATACAAAACAGATTTATTCTGTAGCCTTTTATGCCCAACTGTCTAGACAGGGTTTCGACCTTTGGAAAGACAACATTGAGACAAAAACTGTCTGGGGTTCAAAAGATTGGCAAGTGCAAGCGGTAGAAGCTTTGTTTAGAGCCTGTATCATCCCTGAGCAAATTATGTTTTTGAATGACACTGTCCAACAAACGTCTTGCCTTGGGCTAGCCAACATCAAGGACTTAAACACACCGACCATACCAATACCTGTGAGTAATAGCTCTACAAAGGGGGAGGTCGACGTACATACTATTTTGCATTACAACAAATCAGATCCAGATTGGAACATATGGTTGCTCTGGCCCCTAGACACAAATAACTGTCAAGATCGATTCCTGAACAAAACTCAAGGTTTCAAAGTCAATAGGCCAGGCCCAAGATATATGCAAAGACAGCATCCTGGGGTCATAACAACATATAGTGTAGGGAAACTGTGCCTTGATTAGGTACAGCGAGTTACACTACAGGATGTAAAGCAACACTTATTTTTACTTACAGATGTCACAGACCTTAGGGAATTCTTGCTAGAACCAAGAAAACTGCGTCAAATACATTTCATATATGCTGGTATATATGCTACATATAACGAAAAATGGAAGATTACACAAGCAGAGACTGCAGAACGAATACGAGAAATTGATCGTATTAATTTGGAGACATCTCTCTCTGTAGTTGACAATGGTTTAAGGACGCTGTCTTCCAGGATATATTCATTGGACAGCATAGTATCTTCTGCCATAAACATCATGGAACATGACTTGGTCATGTTGCAACATGGTCAATCTCAGCTACGTTCTATCATGCTATTGGGTTGGACCCTCCAAAACTTGCGTTCAGGCTATGTGCCTTGGCGTTTAATCAATACTACGTCACTATTTTCAGAATTCAATCTCACTGATAAACAGATCAAACTGGCACAAAGGGGAGCAGACTATACGGTGCTGAGCATTGAAAAACTGGAAAGTTTACCATTCACAGTAGAATCAACCGCAATGGATCGCACACTGCTAGCCCCTCCTCCGGATCACCCCTGAGGATTCTGGTACGTGAAGTTCAAGAGTGGTTCACCTCAGTAGGTGCAAGTAAGTACTTGTTGTTGTGAAGATCTCTAGACCCGAGACATGGCCCGGGTTTCGGGATATCTTCCCTCATCAGTAGAGAACGTATTTGGGGTGGAAAAGAAGGCGGCCAAGCAACCGTCACAGGCCTCGATGCCTAACCGGCACGCAGGTGCGTCATCCAGAAGCTGGTCAGCTTAAAGGCTCAAGGGAGCCCATTTGTAGAATCAACCGCAATGGATCGCACACCGCTAGCCCTTCCTCCGGATCGCCCCTGAGGATTCTGGTATGTGAAGTTCAAGAGTGGTTCACCTCAGTAGGTGCAAGTAAGTACTTGTTGTTGTGAAGATCTCTAGACCCGAGACATGGCCCGGCTTTCGGGATATCTTCCCTCATCAGTAGAGAACGTATTTGGGGTGGAAAAGAAGGAAGAAGGCCGCCAAGCAACCGTCACAGGCCTCGATGCCTAACCTGCACGCAGGTGCGTCATCCAGAAGCTCGTCAGCTTAAAGGCTCAAGGGAGTTTACCATTCACAGTGGCAGTAAAAAACAGCTACAGAATGGATAATACTTGGAACAATTACTCTGCCGGTTACAAGTTTCCATTTTCAGTATTGCCTAAAACACATACCAGCACGCAAATATTAAAGGTTGGGTAAAGGTTGGGTAAAGAATACATCAAGACATCCTGGGATTTACCATACACACAGTGGGGAGTTGGGGGCGTGAAGTGTTTCTTAGCAGTTCAAACAGTGAAAACGCACTAAGCTGTTCTCTCCTTTGTCAGGGTATTAATTTACACAGGGCCTGCGATGGTTCCTCCAACAACTTATCCTGTCACCTGCAAGGTTCACCAGCTGCAGTGATTGATTCAATTTTTGGACAACTTTCAAATGTAAGTTACCTCATGTTGAACGATCACAGCTGCTGTGGCATGTTGCCAGGTATTCCATATCTAGTAACTGTGTCCTCCAGGGTCACTTGCTGTATGCAAGTATTGTTTCCACAAACCAAGATAGCCAGGGAGTCACCTTAATGGCCTTCATTGAACATCTCTTCTATACGAATGGATACTCTAAGCAGAATGAAAGCCATTCTTTTACAAAAAACTGTGCCACTGACCTCGGTCAAAGAAACCTCTGATCTACAAGTCGCAAGGACTTCTGCAGAGATACATGCCCTTTTGAATACAAACTGCCCTATACATTTCTCAGAAATGTTAAGTCGTATCTTAAAGGTGTCTGATACGAGTGATATTGTACATCTATTTAAGAACGTACGTTCAGGACTGTTAGCACCTTTTCAAGCAGTCCTCTGAATATTTCCCAACTTCGTGCACTCTTCGTTTGGCAGACTGCCACTACTTTTTGGACTCGTTGCAGGGATACTATTTTTGCTCCTACTGCTACGATATGGCAAGCCACATCACCAGCGCAACTCCAAGCACCATAGAGAGAGCTCTATTGGAGATGAAGTGTTGTGCGCGCATCGTTCAGATTCTAGGCTAATCTTGTCTAGGAGAATTAAATACCACATTGTTTCTGTCATTCAGACCAATCTGGCAAGATTGCATCTTACCTGTTCTACGCTGCCTGCTATGCGGAGAAGAATGTGTGATAGACATCTGTCCAACACTCCCATCAGTCATGCCAATGGATGTTGATACTTTGCTGGACCTTTAATGGCCCATGCTCTGTGTTGTCCCCAGCGGCTACCAATTATGGTGACGGCATTCATTCAGATCTCACAGACGCAAAATGCTGATGCTGAGGTACGGGAGGAAACAACAGGTGCTCAGGTAACATCCAATACGAGCATTGCTGATGCGACCAATGCTGAAGGCAATGCTTCTTATCTATATGCGGTTAATCTTCTAAACGAGGTAATCCAACTTTTGCCTACAATAGTAGACGACTTTTTGTCTACAGACATTGGAAGATTTCATGTTTTCTCCAAGCCCTAACACTGACTTTTGATTTTGGCACACAGTGTTCTGAGAGGCTTTGAATTTGACCTTCATTTTTTCAAAACAAGGTACTAACTTTGGGACTTTTTCCTATGATTATTTTTTTTCCAAATTTGTATTTTTTCATTTTTGGCACAAGTAATCTGCTTATAGTAGAACTATTCATAGAGAACAAGAATTCTTTGAATACTTCCAGAGACAATATATGACCTCGTCCTTCAACAAACAGTTCTATGTAATCTGAGATGAAATGGTTTCAGACCTTTTTTCTTCTGTATTTATGAGCCATTTCATAATGCATACTTTCGTGGTTCATTATGAGAGCAACAGTGGTCCCATGCAACATTAATCAAGTACACAGATAAATACAGACACAATGGAACCTGTATTTGAATGACTTGTCCAGCCGGACAGTGGTCACAATCATTTAATAAATTCAACTGGGTAAATAGAGAATATCCTTCGACACTCTCACGTCGTGGGGTACAAGCCTGTACCACATTCAACCACACATAACACTTTAGTACATTCAAAGTGCACAGAAAGGGCTTTTAGGCAAAAAAAGCAAAATTGTTCTTTAAATCATAATACGAACAAGTATTTCCAAACTGCGCCATTACAACGACATTGTACATATTATATACACATAGTATATGGCACACAATTATGTCAAGGGAGTCTCGGCAATGCGAGACTCCCTTGATACCGACTAAACCGGTACCGGTCTACTCCAGCATGGTTGGCCCCCACCGCGGCAACCTGACAATCTGACCGTATCCCACGTTATCGCATGGTTCGAGAGGCTTGAAAGTATTAGGCACTAATTTAAAAGTCCTGATGATGATCCCTTTGATCTAAAAAGTGAGATCGAAACGCCGTCGACATAATTGTGTGCCATATACTATGTGTATATAATATGTACAATGTCGTTGTAATGGCGCAGTTTGGAAATACTTGTTCGTATTATGATTTAAAGAACAATTTTGCTTTTTTTGCCTAAAAGCCCTTTCTGTGCACTTTGAATGTACTAAAGTGTTATGTGTGGTTGAATGTGGTACAGGCTTGTACCCCACGACGTGAGAGTGTCGAAGGATATTCTCTATTTACCCAGTTGAATTTATTAAATGATTGTGACCACTGTCCGGCTGGACAAGTCATTCAAATACAGGTTCCATTGTGTCTGTATTTATCTGTGTACTTGATTAATGTTGCATGGGACCACTGTTGCTCTCATAATCATTGCTCCCCGAGGTCCTGTGCTGATGATATTGGGGTCCCTTGTTGTTTGAAAATATACTTTCGTGGTTCATTTATTTAGCATTTCAAATGTAAATATGTGCTTACAATGAAACCTTGCTTTAATGTGTACAGCACCAATGCATTTTTATGTAGATATATTTTAAATATGTTTTAACATGTTTAGAATTTAGTAACGTTGTACATAAGAAAGTGGAGTGGGTGTTATGTATTGATTTAGATTCCGTATGAATTTCCCGATTCATGCCCTTATATAGGTACAATTCACATTGCCCTAATATAGGCAAAGAAACCCAGTCTTTATTTAGGCATAGTCCATGCTAACCGACTACAGGCATGGCTACTTACATCCATTCATCTACGTCACAACGAATTCTTGGAAAACCAGACTCCTAAGCTTTAGGGTCTTCCCCTTGCCTGGATATTGATTTATCCAAGAACTCATTTATTATGCATGAACATCTTTTCCTTAGAGGTTCATTCATGACGTTCATATGCCCGACTTTTACGTCAATACTGGCATTTTTTAACAACTTCAAGGTATAAATATACCTTCACTTGCTATGCCAATGCACGGTGCGGTTTGACTACCTACTTGCACAATGAGGCTCACCACAGCAAGTCCCAAAGGAAGTAAAGTTCCCAACTGACGCACTGACCAGACGCTGCCATCCTCCTCGCAGAGAATCCAGCTCCAGTGTTTCTGACTCCCCTTGCGGGGTGTTAGAGAATCGAGTCCTGGGAAAGAGATACCAACCTCTCTCATTCTAAGGTATGGGGCTGATTAGAACCTAGAGAAACCTTTGGCAATTCTTGGCGAAACTAAACTAAAACTAAACTATAGCTAAAAAAGCACCTACTTCGTCCCTTGTACTAGACTTAGGGTAGGTACACTGGGGTAGGATTATTTTAGAAGCACCAGTTGAGTATTTTAGCCTGTGGTTTTTATGTATGTATTTTTATATATGTCATAGCTACAGACCATGCTATTACACAGTATTATTTTATATGACTGTTAACGCTGTACGCATTATACTTCGCATTCTGTCTTACGATTGTAGCAGTTCATATCTCTTGTATGAGAAAGAAGACTTCAATAAACCCATTTTATTGAAACGCCTGTCTCTCTATTTCTGTGCAAACTTTGTAGAAACGAAGCATGCACGATTGACTGAGTGAAACGGTTATCTATTGTTTCCACGACTCTGAAGATATGGTTCCAACTCTAAGGGAAACAAAGTTGTCATGGTTATGCGGTTATCAGAGACTAATCCCTTTTTGTTCATTCAAGAAAGTTTCTAGTGACCTCTGAGTTAGCTGGCACACACAAGTAATTAAGTTTAACGTACTCGGTAGAGACATACTGACCTCAATCCTATGCCAAATCTATAGTGTATATTATTCCAATGTGCAGAAACTATTAGGGATATAGGAACTACACTACACAGCTTCTGCTAACCCCACCCCTCAGGTGGGGGAGGCGAGATAAAGCACAATTCCGGGCTCTCGCCATTTTGATAATGGGGAGCCCTATCCAATCAGAGCTAGGTTCCTGCCCCCTCCCACTGGAGAGTGGCAGTATAGTGGGTGTACTCACCCCAGGACAAGGACTCATTGGTCCCTGCCCTTGCCCTACCTGTAATGCTCCTAAATGTAGTATTTAGGGGCACCCTAAACCTTCCTTCCGCAGGTCCCAATTATGAAACAAGAAGAACAAGAAGAAAGAAGCCCTGCCGTGCAGCTGCTAACAAGAGGACGACACCAACTGACTTGGTCCCAGCCCTACCGGCCTGTTGATCCTTGAACCTGCTCCTGCTAAAACCCTGGTGACTCCTGCGGACAGCAACCTCGAAAACCCCGGAGGACCTGCCTGCCTTGCTCATCTAAAGACTGGGACTCCCATGCGCAGTGGTTCTGCTCAAACAGCAACAACCCCTGGAGCCAGCCAGGAACCGCAAATCCAGCACACTCTGCACCCGCCAAGCCCGGCCCGTGCCTGAGTGGACAAAGACCACAAGGACGTCCCCCCGGTGACTGTGACCACGAATCTAGCACCCAAGGACCCTCCTCGGCGATCCTGACGATGACTGCAGCCTCACAACAAGGGACCCCTCCAACCGCGACCAGCAGAGGGTAAGATTTCCCGACGTCAAAAGACATCCCTGCACCCGGCGCCCCACGGCACCCTGTGCCCAACTCCTGGGTATCTACCTATCCTCCAAGGTCCCAACTTACCTCCCAAAGTGGTGGTGGCACCTGAAGAATCTCAGTCCCCGAGCCTGTAGCTTTTGTTCAACTTCCAGATTTCCCATTGAATAACTTTGGCCGCCCGAAGGCCCAAAAGCACACTGCACCCAGCCTCTCAAGTGCCAGTGGAAGTGCAGCATCTATCCTACTCTACTTCCCCACTTGCCCTGTGTAAGTGACTAGGAGCTCAGCTCCTACTGCCGCGTGGTCTGCCTGCAAGCAGCCACTAACTAAAGGCCCCCTATCCTCCTTAGGATAACATTGGGCCTACTCACTCTTAACTTGTGTTGCATATTGCAACAACTGAATCTATTGCATTCAAAAGTCTATTGCTAATTGAAAGTATTCTATTGCGACATCTCATTCTGAGAAAGTATTTATGATACCTACTTGTGGTTCAAAAATAAACAACTATATATTTTTTATACAAAACAATTGGCCTAGAGTTCAGTTCTTGAGTGTGTGAGACCATTTGCTGATTGAGTGTGTACAGCAAATGCTTTATACTGTCCTCTGATACTGTCTTACTGCTGGACCAAGCTACCACTTTAGAGAGTAAGGTTATATCTAACTTTAGCCTCTGCCATACCTCTGGGGACTGGGGACTCTGTGCACCCTGGACCTTACTTTGCTGCAGTATATACAGAGCCACTTTCTTACACAGGTGTTGAAGTATTTTAGGGTTCATAGATGGGCAGAATTTAGAGCTAGTGAGGGTTTTTAAGGTACCCAATTATGGGTAGCAGCTGGGATGGTGAAACGTTTTTAGGGTTCAGGCTGATTTGGAGTTTAGGGTAGTGAAGTGTTTTAAGGATTCAGGGACGAGTGGTGTTTAGCTATAGAAATGGGTTTTTAGAATTTAGTGATGAATAATTTAGGGTGATGAGGAGTTCTTGTGGGTTATGGATGATGGCTGGTATTTAAGGGAGTGAGGGCGTTTTAGGGTTCATGGATGGGTGGATTTTGGGTGTGCTGAAGAGTTTTAAGGGGTATGGAATGGGTAGGATTTAAGCATAGAAAGTTTTTTTTAGTGTTTAGTAATAGGTGGAGTTGGGGTAGTGAATGATTTTATGGTTCAGGGGTCATGGATGTTTTGGGTAGTAAGGGCTTTAAGGCTTCAGGGATAAGTGTAGCTTACATGTGGTGGGGGTTATAGGGGGCAGGTATTGATGGTGTTTAGGGATTGGGAGGAGCCAGCAACAAATGGTGTCTACAGGTAGTGATGGATCAGCTAATTAAAAGCATCCAAAGTAATTATTTGACAATGTAAATTATATACGTATGAAATAATGTCCCCTGAAGTAAAGCACTAAAATAATTTCAGAAACCTTTTTGTCTGAGATATTTAAAACCTGCAACCAATGCATTACACTAAAAGAATAAGCATTCAAAATCCCATTAATCAATTTAGATGAAATGTTTTTTCAGTAATGGTATTCCATGAAATCGTTTTTCTATGAAATCACATGCAACCATTTTCTAGCTTAACACCTTGGCCGCGGCTGGAATTCTGCACCGGTGCTGGACATTCCGATCACGGGCGTGTTCATGAAGGGTCCCGGCCGTCATCAGCACATGCCACCGTGACTCATGACGGCCGGGAGCGGTCATCAGCACCGAATGGGTTAAGGCTAAACCAAAAAATAAAAGCTTTAGGAAATCTATACCTTGAGGGCAATGCAGGCTAGATTGATCATCACAAAACACCCAACAATACCTACCAAGAGAAAGAAGTCACATTGGCGAGGGGCAGGTGCCTGCTACTAAAAACCACCAAGAATAGAAGAAACCCCACGGATTCTGATAAATGCCTATGTGGCGAGAGAGAAGACAAGGAACACTTTATGCTGTCCGGTAAATTTTACAATATGGTCAGATCAAACTCAATATGGGAAGATCCTACACAAAGAGCAGCTTTAAATTCCGCAGAGCAAATATTTTATATGTTAAGCAACTTTTGAGGTCACACGACAAAAGCAACAGTTTTTTATTTGCGGAAAAGCACAAAACTCCAGGATGATTAACATCTTAGACTATAAAAGTTACTTTTGCATATATTTTTGATGGGGAAAATGTTATGGCATTCTCTAGGTGTTAAATAAGTTTTAATATAAGTTGCAAACTGTGTTTTATTGTACTTCACAAACTTTGTAAATTTTTACCTAAGTTATATTAGTTCTGTTAAAGGCAGCTATATTTTTACATTGTGGGTCAAAGGCGCTTTAATAAATCAATCAATCAATCCAACTAATAACCTATGTTCTTAGACTAAACTTGCTTGCCCCATTCCTATGATGGCATGTTCTGCTGAGGTGCCAGGACTGTTCCGCAAGTAACAGTGTGCTTTATAGGTTCCATCATTCTTTATGTCATGCTAATCTGTGCACTGAATTAAAATATAAGTTTTAATGTGATAAAAGTATGCAGTAAAAAAAAAATAGACTGCGCAATAGTCACAAAATGTAAAAAAGCTGAGTCAGGTCTTAATGATATTGTAAAGTACAACATAAAATGGCAAGATTTAAGTCACACTTCATACATTTATAAAAAATGTATTGATATTTTGCGCTAGTAGTATCAAAGGTGCTTGTATTTGTAACTCCTCCACTAAAAGAATCAGGCCAAAATTAACCAAACCCTTAGCAATTTCTTACTAATGTCAACGAAGAAGTACAACAATTGGTTCTCTTACACAGGACACCTAGACAAATCACCAAATCCTTTTTCTACTGGAGAAGATAGTCACTTTCTCCAAAAAGAAGGGTCACAGCACGAATGTGCAAGTTGATGGATAAGAGTGCCTATGGTGCAGGGAGAGAATACTGAGGGAGTGAATGCTGAAGCAGGTGAAAAGAGGAGGGTACGTTTGGTTCAAAGGCAAATTTTGTCATTAATGACAAGGATGTGTCTTTGATGGTTAACACAGGTTTTTTATATACCATAATTCCCAAAGAACTGTTCCTCACCATGTGGCCTGAGCACCGTGGACCAAGTCCTGAACCTAACTCTACTGGCCGCAAAATACACAAGTGTCAAAAAAACCAGTCTCCACCTAGTCTACGTTGACCTCACGGCAGCGTTTGACTGTGTGGTGCACACAAAACTATGGCTAATAATGCTGGACATGGGGATTGATCCCCCAATTGTAGATTTTTTACGCGAGTTATACTCTGACGCCACAGGCAAGGTAAGATACGGGCTGGAAGGACAACTCACAGACAGCTTCCCAATACGGAAGGGGGTCAGGCAGGGGTGTGTACTGGCCCCCTTCTTATTCACGCTATACACCAACGGACTAGAGGCAGCAATGCTGCAGGGCACAAAAGACTTTCCAATAGTAGGACGGCGACCAATTCCAGCATTGCTATACGCCGACGATGCGGTGATACTTGCCCGAACTCCAATACAGTTGCAAAAAGCCGTAAACAACTACTGTACCTTCATGACTAACCTCAACTTGAAAGTTAATATAAAGAAAACTTTTGTGATGCATGTCGGCAGTAAAGGGAAAAGGTCGAAAACAATCTCAATAGATAACACACCACTCGAAACAACAAAAACCTACCCATATCTCGGAATTACCATCGACGAGGAGTTCAAATGGAAAGACGCAATTAATTCCCGCAAGTTATCGCTCATACGAACAGTCGGCGCCCTAAAAGCCTTTTCTCTCCGCCTAGGGAAAAAACCCTTGGCGGAGATGTTAAAGATTTACAAAGCAAAGTGTATCACCACGGCTATCTTTGGAGCAGGAGTTTGGGGAACGGCAAACGTTGAACAAATCCAAAAGATCGAAAACACCTTCCTCAAATTTTTACTAGCAGTCCCTAAGAGCACGACTACCTTTGGATGCCACTTAGAACTTGGACTAGAATATATTTCAGATCTGATCAAGATCGAACCCATAATGCTATGGCGTAGAATATGGGCAACGGAAGAATGCACACTCACAAGAGCAATCATCGAGGATTGCATGAATCTAGAACATATGGAAAAGATCAGGTGGCTTCATTATGTAAAAACCTTCCTCACAGATATTGGTCTACTGAGGTTCTTCAACGACCCACAATCAGTCGCAGACATAGCAAAAAAAGAACTAAAAAAGATATGTCTGTCCCATTTAAACCAACTAAGACTGATGTCAGAAATAGGAAAACAGTCGGTACAACATAGCCTCATGATACAATCTGTTCCATCCATACAACCATATCTACAGGAAGACTTGACACATTTCGAAAAACTACTGTTAACCCGTTTCAGGTTTAATCTTTTTCACATCATGGTTTCATTCCCCACCCAAAACAACTGGACATACACTAGAACACCATGCCCCTGTGATTCTAATTCTTCCCAGTCCACAATCCACGTCCTCTTCTTCTGTACCTTTTACACTCCATTCCGGAAGAGATGGATTTTACCAATCCTAAAAGCAATGAAGGTCAGAAGATGTCGCCCAGCATTCTTGGCATTGCAGCTCTTGGACAATCTACTAGTCTCAAGATCCGTGGCACATTACCTTAGAGTATGCCTTAAACACCGTACGAACTTATGAACAACCCATGAATCCGCCTAAATACGGCCTCTAGTAAATCCATTGCACAGTATACAGTGAACTAATTGTTTTTAACTTATATCATGTACTTTTTAAACGTATCTATTTTTATCAGTGTTTTTTTACAGTATAAATTTGTACTTTTGTGGTTTTCATATTGAAATCCGAATAAAGTTAATTTTGAATTTGAATTTGAAAATCAATCAATCAATCCAACTAATAACCTATGTTCTTAGACTAAACTTGCTTGCCCCATTCCTATGATGGCATGTTCTGCTGAGGTGCCAGGACTGTTCCGCAAGTAACAGTGTGCTTTATAGGTTCCATCATTCTTTATGTCATGCTAATCTGTGCACTGAATTAAAATATAAGTTTTAATGTGATAAAAGTATGCAGTAAAAAAAAAATAGACTGCGCAATAGTCACAAAATGTCAAAAAGCTGAGTCAGGTCTTAATGATATTGTAAAGTACAACATAAAATGGCAAGATTTAAGTCACACTTCATACATAAAAAATGTATTGATATTTTGCGCTAGTAGTATCAAAGGTGCTTGTATTTGTAACTCCTCCACTAAAAGAATCAGGCCAAAATTAACCAAACCCTTAGCAATTTCTTACTAATGTCAACGAAGAAGTACAACAATTGGTTCTCTTACACAGGACACCTAGACAAATCACCAAATCCTTTTTCTACTGGAGAAGATAGTCACTTTCTCCAAAAAGAAGGGTCACAGCACGAATGTGCAAGTTGATGGATAAGAGTGCCTATGGTGCAGGGAGAGAATACTGAGGGAGTGAATGCTGAAGCAGGTGAAAAGAGGAGGGTACGTTTGGTTCAAAGGCAAATTTTGTCATTAATGACAAGGATGTGTCTTTGATGGTTAACACAGGTTTTTTATATACCATAATTCCCAAAGAACTGTTCCTCACCATGTGGCCTGAGCAACAATTAGTGGCATCTGATGTCATACTAAAGGGTTATCAAGGTGCTGACATCAAGGGTCATAAGTTTTATGTCAGCTCAGGTCAAATTTGCGAGGAGACAGACGACAGGGAAAGAGTATGTGGCTGTGGATGGTCCCGCTATCCTAGGTTGGTCGCATCAGTATGACCTTAACCTCTTCGGTGCTCATGACTGCTCCCGGCCGCCATGAGTCACGGAAGGCGTGTGCTCATGACGGCCGGGAGCCGTCGGAACGTTGCCGCTCCTCCCACGTGGTGTTAATTCCCCGCCTGTGCAGGAGAATTAAACAGTGGGCAGAGCTCGGACGGCTCCCGGCCGACATGAGCACACGCCCACCGTGATTTTTGATGGCCCGCAGCCGTCATGAGTACCGCAGCACCACTGCCAACCCCAAACCCCCTGCACCGCGGTGTAATTTGCGGCAAAGGGGTTAAGACCTTGGATAATTCAAGGGCTAAAAATCAGGCGATGCGGATTGAGGACAATGGGGTGGAGCTGTGTTATCTCGCAATAAGGAGGTGTTTGCAGATTGCTTGGGTGTGGCTAATGGTAATGTACATGGAATCAAAATGAGGAAAAATACTGTGCCTGTGAGGCACAAGGCCAGGAAGGTAACCAGGGTTGCAAGGCCAAAAGATCAATAAGATACATCATTAAATGTTGAAGGATAGATTGATAGAAGTTCTGGAGGCGGTAGAGTGTTTGTCTTCGGTAGTTATTACCAAGAATTGGATGGCTCTTTAAAGTTGTGTGTGGATTTGTGAAGCCTGAATGTGTGTGATGGGATGGATAATTTTCCATAGCCCAACATTAATGAGTTAATTTTGATGGTGTTGAGGGAGGAATACTTCTCCAATCTAGACTTGAGGAGTGTATACCATCAAGTCAAGCTTCATTCGGAATCCAAACATCTCACGTCCTTTGATAACGGCTGAGGGAACTTTCCAATTCTGCAGGTTACTATATGGGTTGTTGTTAAAAGAAGACAACATCCCAGTTTATGAGCTTCTTCTTTATTTTTTATAGTAACGCCACCAACATTAAGCCTGCCAGTGTGCTCTCAAGCTCCAACTGACTCTAATGGAACATTCTCCTTGGAGATTTGAAGCATTCCAAGCATAAGCTGTGCAGGTGCACTTAAAGGGGTATGTACATAACCACAACATATACCCCTTACAAAAGCAAAAGGACAATGACACAGAAAAAACAAAGAGTAAAAGGACAATGACAAAGAAAAAACAATGACACATTCAATTAACAACAACATACATAAAATTAAAGATAAAATAAGAGATACAGATAACAGAATAAAAGGACCATTTACTTCATAACAAAGTCCTTAAAGTGAATAGGAATGTTCCTATGCCTGTTAGTAGGATACCTGGGTTCCCCACTACCAATTGCCTCCTTCCTGGAACCCCCATCAGAGCCAGCTGATCCTCTAAAGATGTTACCAGGATATTTCACCAATCTGGTCATGCTCCACTTGCAACCAATATGAGCTGTTACTACAATCTTCTTAATGTAGGCAATGGTGAAAAGACCCATGAACTCAGTCACAGCTTTCTTCTCCCACCTTGGTTTACTTGCCAACACCAGGTCTCCCACATTCCATTTCTGCTCTCTCACTGAACTCCTTTAATCATACCTCTGCTTATATTTCTTCTGGCAAGCAGTCACTCTCTCATGAATCTCCTCTTTACTCAAACTGGATGTGCCAATGATAGGCAGCCACACAGGCTTTAGTTATAAGTAGCAGCTCTGCTCATTAAGAACTCAAAAGGTGATTTCTGTGTCACACAATTGGGGGTGGTGCAGTGTGCCCACCACTTGTCTCTCAATACCACCTTAAGTGGTACTCTTGTTTTGCTCCGGTTTGCACTCAGGCCTTCACCAACCTGCTCATGCGCTCTGCAAGGCCATTTGCCCGTGGTGCATACAAAGCTGTTCTCTGATGTGTTATGCCAAATTGATTAAGGAAATTACACATCTCCTGCGAGGTAAACTGTACCCCGTTGTCTGTGACCAAATATTCTGGAACTCCCTCACTTGCAAATTCATCCTAAAGAAACTCCAACAAAGTTTTAGTGCAAACTGCACTCACACATCCGGTGGACACTCACTTAGATGTGTCATCTACTAATAGCACCACAAACCGTTCAGCTGATTTTAGTATCTCACATGGTCCCATGATATCTAGACCTAATTTTGTCCATGGCTTGCCAGGCACAACAACCGGGGACAAAGTAGCTAAACTTGTTTTGTGTGACTTATCATTGGAAGCACATAAAAAACACTCCTTGACAACTTGTTCCACACGATGATCCATGGCCGGCCACAATATCTTTCCCAAACTTAGGCTTTGGTTAAGCTCCTGCCTAAATGTCCCTCATGGTCAAGATTAATTACAATGGATCTCATATTAGTTGGAGAAGCCACCCTTTGCTCTCTCTTAAGATTATTTTGGCATATAGTAAGTTCGACTCTCACTGACCAACCTTTCACAACATAGGTTTTTATAGTGGAAAGCCTTTCATCCTCTACGGTACTCTCTGCCCACTCATCTCTTGAAATGGTGGGTTCCCTCACTCAACTTCCGCACTCAGACACATCCACATACTTCTCCTCCACCTCTTCTAATGGCAATCGTGATAAGCTGTCCGGAGCCTTGTTAAGCAATCCTGGAAGATATTGAACTTGAAAGTTGAATTCATTCAACCCTTTACTCCATCTTTTAAGTCTAGGAGTTGCCATATCACTTTGACCACATGAGAACAATTGAACTAGAGGCCTATGAGCTGTCCTCACCAAAAAGGGAATTCCCCACAAGTAAAATTTGAAATGTTTAATTGCCCACACTATCGCTATGGCCTCTCTTTCAAAACATGAATAATAGTCCTCAAACTTCTTAAGGACCCAGGGCGCAAACATCACCACTTTTTTCTCTCCTTCCTACACTTGAGAGAGGACTGTTCCCAAACCCCTCAAACTAGCATCGGTGGGGAGGATGGTTTTCCTCCTGGTGTCAAAGTGGCAGAGGTAGGCATTTTACTTATGGCCACTATAATTGTGTGAAATGCCGACTGACACTCCTCAGTCCATTTAAAATTGACTCCCTTCTTGAGTTAATCTCTAATGGGCTCCACCACGCTGGCAAATCCTTTAACAACTTAGTATACAAATCAGCAAGTCCTAAGAAGGACATCACCTACAGGAACAGGGGCAGCAACACTACTCTCCGCTAATTCCACCTTGGGCTTAATATCTTCACCAGATATTATAAGACCTAAATAGGTTACCAATGTCACTCCATTCTTGCATTTTTGTTTTTTTACAGTAAGTCCTTTCTCTTCTAGCCTCATCAAAACTTTCCTCAAAATCATATCATGCTCACTTACATCCTTGCATAATATAAGGATATCATCTTGAAAAACCAAAATATTGAGTATCTCCCCCAAAACCAACTTCATTATTGTTTGGAAACAGGCTGCAGCAGAAGCCAACCCAAATGGCATCCTATCAAATCGATAGGCTCCCAATGGTGTCACAAAGGAACTCAGATGCCTAGAGTCCTGATGTAGTTGCACTTGATGGTATGCTGAGAGATCAAGGACAGAAAAAAAACTCCACCCCCTTCAGCCTGGTGAGAGATTCTGAAATATTGAGGTGTGGCTGGAGATCCACCAAAATACATTTGTTGAGTCTTCTCAAGTCCACACACATTCTAATAGACTTGCCGCCATTCTTTGGTGTTAAAACTCCTGGCACCAACCACTCCGATGCTTCAATCACCTTTGCTTCCAGTAATCAGTCTAATTCCTCCTTGAGGGGTTTGAGCATCAAGTGAGGAACTTTGCGTACCTTATGCACACTAGGATTTACATTGCTTTTCATTACAATACTGTTGGAAGCCGGAGTCCCCGTCCTGGCCACTGTCACCAAATTTGAGACCCGGGACTCCATCCTCAATGTTATGCCAAGTGAGACCACCATTTGAGGTAACCCTGCTCACCCCCTTAGTAGCTTGGCACAAGCAGCCAGGCCTATCTCAAAGGCACAAGTGTACAGTATGTGCAACCACGCCCACAGCAACCCCCTGATTACACCACAAACGGACTCCACATAAGTTTGATAAAAACAAGTATAAACTTTATATAAAAAGATATATGATCATCAGACCACAAGATACAAAAGCCAACATACAATAAAGTGCAATATTTGTTCCGGCTGGCTGGTAGGTTCAAATCCCAACCACCGCTTTCAAAATGCTATGCTAGTCGCAATGCTAGAATTACACACGTTGCAATGGACCAACAATAGTGCACTGCGTAACGATACAATCCTGTGCTGGGAAAAGGAGAAAATACAATGCGTAATAATACACCCCGGTACCTTGCAATGGGAGGAATAATGCAATGCGTACCGCTAGAATCTTGTACTGTGGAATGAAGGAATTATGCAGTGCGTCACACCCCAATTACGTACTTTGCAATGAAGAAATAATGCAATGTGGGCCGCTACAATCATGAACTTTGCAATGAAGAAATAATGCAATGGGGGCTGCTACAATCATGTACTTTGCATTGGAGAAATAATGCAATGTGTAGCGCTGCAATCGTGAACTTCAGTTAGGCAGAAAAATGTCAGGCGTCATAAGACCGTCTGGCAGTTCAATAGCAGCAATATTGGCAATGTGTATTACGGCAATCAGCCTCTTCGATAGCAGTTGCCCCTCACACGTATCAACGATGACAGAAAGTACAGCTTCTTACTCGGGCACCTGTACTGCCACTTCTTTCGTCAGTACGGGCCCCAATCTGAGCCGATGCAAAGGCTCACGTCGTCTGAAGGACTGAGAGGCTGAGAGAGTGTTCCTCCGAGCTTGCACCCGCCAAGGTAGTGATCCACGTTACCTGGGGGAGCAATCCCACTCTCCTCTCCTCCTTCAGCGAACTGGGCCTTCTGTGCAGAACTTTCTCAATGGGCCTCAGTGGCTCGGCCTGGCAGCTCAGCTCCTCCAGGGCTGCCGCTCCGGGCTGAAATTGTTATGAAGGTCTCAGGCAGCCGCGGGGCAGACGTACCCCACGCCTCTGAGATTACTTTACTCTGGGTGCACATTCACCACAGCACCCTCCTGGTCTCCTCTGGCTCAAAGCCACACACACAACGCTGATGGGACTCCACGTCGACACCGAGTGCACACTCACCAGGCACTCCTTCCTGCGGTCTCAGTTGGCACCAAGACACGCACTCCGCTCCGCAGACACTCACTTTCTTCCAGTCACATGATGATCAGTCAATCACCTCCACAGTCCCAGGTTGCACCAAAGCCTGCACACTGCTTCACTGATACTTGCTCCAACTTCAGTGCCCCGATATCCAGGCACTCTTCACCAATGCCTTTGGCCGCACCTCAACAGGCACACCGTGTCCGAGCCTCACTTTTCCTCCGTTGCACTCGATGACCAGGCGCTCTTCACCAATGCCTCCGGTGTACCCCGACAGGTACCCTACACGTCCGAGACTGTCTTTAATCCGATGCATGCGTTGATCAGGCGCTCCTCACCAATGCCTCCTGTGCACCACAGCACGCACTCTGTATTTATTTATTTATTTATTTATTTATTTATGTTGAGAGTTTTATATAGCGCGAACAAGACCCTTCCGGGTATCAGAGCTCTTTACAGTAAATGTGTATCGGTATAGTAACTCAATAAAAATAAACAGGACCATAGAAATCAAGTCAAAAAGCTAAATAAAGGAACAAGGCACAGATCGAACATTATGACTATAAGAGAGCGCATTGCAATACATGTGTATAGGAATATCAAAACAGTAAAAATCAAAGTAAAGTCAAAAAGCTTAATACATGAGACACAGGGTAAATCAAACAATATGGGTAAGCAGGACCATGTAGATTTGCAGCAAGGATAAACATAGGTGGAAGGGAGAGTCAAATAAGGTGCAGGACCAAAACCGGTCGGTATTGAAGGATGATGGTAGAGCATAAATGATGAACAAGTCATAATGAGTGGAATAAAGCTGTCAAGTCAAGCAGTGTTTATGTAAATTTTGTCATGAGGATGCCTTTTACTTCCATTTTGAAGGATAGGGAGGAAGGGTTTCGTCTAATTTCTCGTGGCAGGGCATTCCATATCCTGGGTGCCATTGCTGAGAAGGAACGATTATAAGTTTTTTCTTCTTGAATTTTTGTGGTTTCAGAAGGAAGTTTTCCGCACTTCTTGTTGATCTTGATTCTCCAGATATTGTGAGTTTTTGTAAGAGGTAGCTGGGTGCACTATGATGTAGGACCTTGCAAGCTATTTTCAGGTGTATTCTGGCTTTGAATGGCAACCAGTTTAGCGATTTTAGATCCGGGGAGATGTGGGCCCTTTTTTTCGATCCAGTGATGAGTCTCGCTGCAGCATTGGTGGAGGCTCTAAGAGTAGCTGTGGCTGTTTTGGGGAGACCGCATAACGAGACACTGCCATCGTCCAGCCGCGGTAGAACTAAGGCCTGCACCGCTAACTTGAAGTCATTTGGGGGTAAGAAGGGCTTAAGCTTCTCTATTGTGTTGATCTGAAAGTTTGCTCCCCTCGTTGCATTAATAATATGCTTCTGCATATTAAGGTTACAGTCCAAGGTTATCCCCAGTGATTTCGCCCAGTCCACAATGGTTGGTTGAACATCTAGTGCTGTAAGGTGTTTTAGCAAATTGTGCATAGTGGGGACTTTGGCGGGAGGAGCAATGAGGAGGAATTCAGTTTTTGAGGCATTCAGTTTGAGGTGATTCAATGCCAGCCAGGTTTGAGTGGTCTTAAAAGTATTGTTGAGCAAAGTATTGTCGTCCAGGGTATTGATCTTTAGGTAGAATTGGGTATCGTCTGCATACATGTGGAATTGTAAGTTGGATGTTTGTAACAGATCGGTAAGTGGTTCCATGAAGAGATTGAAGAGTGTAGGGGATAGTGAGGAGCCTTGTGGGACTCCTAGCATAACCGGAACTGGTTTGGACAGTGTGTTGTTGATCTTGAATTTTTGTGTCCCGTTTTGCAAAAAGGAGGTGAACCAGTCGAGCACCGGACCTGAAAGACCCATTCGTTGTTTCAACAGATCTATTAGGTGTTCGTGTTTGACCGTGTCGAATGCTGAGGAGAGGTCTAGTAGGATGAGGAGAAATGCTTTGTTACGATCAAGGATTTGAAGTGCGTCATCAATGATGTGAGTCATGGCTGATTCCATGCTGTAATTTGCACGGAAGCCAGATTGATGTTTATTTAGGAGGTTGAAGTGGTCGATATGATTTGTCAGTTGGTGATGCACACATTTTTCCATAAGTTTGGCCAGGGTGGGAATATTGGAGATAGGGCGGTAGTTGTTGAGGTCCATGGGATCAGCTGTGGGTTTTTTAAGGATGGGAGACACTTGCCCTATCTTTAGGACGTCAGGGATGCAGCCTTGTTGGAGAGAGCTGTTGATGATCTTGGTCCATAAAGGTAGAAGCACCGGTGTAAGATCTTTAACCACATTTGCCGGGAGAGGGTCAGTAAGGTGATTTGAAGGTTTCAGGGCACTTAGAAATTTGCCTAAAGCTTCTTCAGAATAGGAGTGAAAGTAAGCCCATGTTGCCTCATTTTTCACTGTAAGCTTAGATGAGATTTGCTGAGAGGTGTTTGCGGGTAAGGGGGGATTTGGTGAGGGGGAAAGGTTGAGAGAGTAGGTCCTTGAGGAGATCTTTCTTGATGTTCTCCGTCTTTAGGTTAAAGTGGTTAGAAAAGTCATCACACGATGGTTGTGGGTGAGTTAGGTCACGTGGCCGTTGAGGTTGCTCCTTAGATTGTGTTTTGATTAGTTCAAAACATTTTTTGAGTCGATTTCTTGCCTGGTCAAGTTGTTGGTTAAAGAAGTCTGCTTTAGTGCATTTGACCTTGCAAAAATAAGCATTTCTCTTTCCTTGTAGGGTCAGGAGGTGCTCGACGGATGGTACTGATCTCCAGTTGCGTTCGGCAGTTCTGAGAGATCGTCTGTCCTCGTTAAGGAGACCGTTAAACCAAGGTTTAGAGTCTTTCATCTCTTTAGTTACAAGGAAGCAAAATCGTTAATTATCGTGGACATGGAGTTTAGGTAGTGGTTAGTGAGGTCGGTTACGTTAGAGGTTCCCGCAGGGGGTATAAGTAGGTTCTTGCTAGATGCGGGTAAAGAGTTTGTGTTGAGCTTTTTCCAATCCCTTTTCCAAACCTTGGTTTTGTAGCTTGGGCAGGGGTCAGCTTGCATCTTGTCAGATGCACACGCCGGCCAGGTACTCTTCACCAGCACCTACGGTGCACCACAACATGCACCCTGCTTCCCTGAGCCTCACTACAGTTTTGGTGCACACGCTGGCTGATCAGGCGCTCTTCACTAACGCCTGCGGTGCACCACGACACGCACTCAGCACGTCCAAGTCTTGCTTCTCCTCCGTGTGTCCAATATCACAGGGCACACCTTCCGAGGGTCTCAAGCTGCCACAACACGTGCCCACCGCATAGCTTGAAACTTCTATGCAAAATGTTATGTTCCTGTATTTCCAAACAAGGAGCAAGCTCACCTTGGGCCCTTGGGGTAACAAGACACAGCACAAAGCACAGTCTTTGTCAAGCAGCGGGACACAGCGCACCAAGCACAGTCTAAACAGCAGCTTCCTAAGTTAAAACAGCAAACTGCAGACCAGCCCCAGATCACGAAGCAAGGGTTGGTCTTTCCCCAGCAGTCTCTTAAAGTTGTTCGTTACTGAGCAGAGGTGCCTCTTGATCACAAAATGGGACCAAGCCTTTCCAGTCTCAATCCATATCTGTTCCATTCCAACGTTCAGGGGTTTCAGCTCCCATACTTATACCCCTTAAGGTCTTTTCAAGTTCGTTGTGGTCAGGGGTCCCTGACCCCTCCCTAAATCAGTTCTCGGAGACACTCAGCAGGAGACTGGTCAATTGTTTTATAGCAGCAGCCGAGGCCTCTTCACCTTCTGGGGCTTCTCCTCACCTACTCTCCAGATGCAGGTCAGCCTGGTGCCATCTCAACCCCTCCCTTGGGTCAAGACCTCCCCCAGCTCCTCTCACCTCTAAGATCTAGACTGTCAATCCACATTCAACAGAGACACACAGAAATTCTTAAAGCACAAAACTCAGCCACTTTCTAAAAGAGTAGTTTCTGAACACACAGTGACAAAACCATGTCCATAAAAAGATGTGTTATGACACTGTGAGGTCATACATACTAAACTTCACCTCTCCATTATAAACTTATAGGAAACTAGGCTACCAAAACACAATACCCAGCCTCCCCCATACTGTCCAATGGCAGGATTGCCTTTCACCAGTGAAAACAAAATGGACATAGCACACACCTCAGTATATGTCCTGCCTTTTACCTACATTGCACCCTGCCCAGGGCTTACCCGGGACCTACCACTGGGGTACCCCATGTGTATGCAAAAGGGAAAGTAAGGCCTGACAAGAGGTTGCCCTAGTCAGAACATCATGCTAACTCAGCAAACTGCGCGCAGGCCCTACTGTGCAGGCCTGAGTTTCCTTCTACGCGCACCTTTGCATTACTAGCCCTGGCACACACAGTGCAAATCACTATGGAATTTACTAGTAAGGCAAATATACCAATCATGGCCAACCAATTACCATTACACTTTACATAAGGAACACTTGTACTTTGACACTGATCAGTAGTGGCAAAGTACCCAAAGCATCTAAATTGGCAACTCTATGTCAGGAAAATGGTCTAGGGAGAAAGCAAAAAGTTTAGGGAACTTTAGCCAAAAAGGCTAAGTCCTACACAAATCCCTCCCAGCCAAAAGCCAGGGGTGATTAATCATTACCTTAATGGACTTCCCAGCTTTGGCGATAGAATGCAGGCCCTCTAACTCAGGGACACCCTCCTATTCCACGCCTTCCTGACCCCAGGGGGTCTTCTTGATCACTACTCCCTGAGCCAACAATGCTGTTCCATTGATCCCTCCCGGCCAGGGGGACCCCTCCAGGGGTACTGGTCCCACGCTAACCCCACCCGAAGTGGTACCCTGAGAAGGCCCATTGGTCTGGATACTACCTCCAGTCATCCTGTCCCCTAGGTTAGGAGTGTGTATACATTGGTCACTTCTAGGGGACCCAGCCTTACTGGCTGGACAATGTCCCATTGGTGTCCCCAACGGGGAACACAACCCTCTCTTAATCTTCCATTTAGTCTTCTGGGCCTGCCACTTAGGAATGGCACCCACAAACTGCAGGACTGCAGGAGCTCTGACAAAAGACTCCCCATGTCCTCCTGACGCAGAGTGTCCTTCCTCACACCTCTGGCAAGTAGGCACTTGGCCTCCACCCAGGGGCTCTCCTACGCGCCCCCCCCCCCAGTTTCCTGGGTGGGGATGTTGATCCCAGGGGGTGCTGCTTACTCTTCCTCCCCCTCTTTTGAGACAAGGGGCTAGCCAGCAACCCCTCCTCACTACTCTGGTATCTCCTTGTATCACTTGGCCCTTCTTCCCTTTCTGGGACCTTTTCAGACCCCTGGACCCATGACCTGGGTCCGGTTCTCACTCAGGCTCCCGGGAATCATATGAGCCCACACCTTAACTCGGTTTGGCGCAATCCTGGAAAATATTTTCTGAGCCCAGGCTCCCCTGAGGCCAAATTGGATAACTCCTCCAACTCATTTACCATGCTAACCACTACCCAAACATCCAGTGCACACTTGTACTCAACACTTGGCACTAGCTGTGCGCTGCCACCAATTACACTGGACCCTGTTGGTCTACCCTTAATGTCCAGTTCCCTCATGCTTAACTCATGAGCAAAGAAAATCTGTTTCTCTTCCAATGCGAGAGCAGTCCTGCTCTCCTCTGCTTGAGTTTTAAGTTTTAACACCTCCAACTCATGCAGTCTGACCCTTTGGTTCTCCTCCAACTGCTCTGGTGAAAAAACTCCTCCCAGAATGGTTACTACCAGCCCCTGTGGCTGGTCCCTCCACTGGCAAATCCTGTGGACCAAATCTATTCCCAGAGTCATCCTCATCCACCTCCACATCACCCGTCTCCTGCACCTCTTTGGCTTCCCACCAGGCCCTAAAGGCCACTTGCAGCTCCTCCTTCTTTGCGCTACCCTTCATGGGACATCCCATAGCTCTGCAGAATTTCTTCAACTGATCAACCTTGTAGGTAAACAATGCCTCAATGTTAAACTCTAATTCTGCAGCCTCAGCCTCACCGGCTATCTGGCTCCCCCTCCCAAGACATGATGTGTGGTTTAAAGGCTACTCAACAATAGAACCACCAAATCAAAACAATATGTTGTTGCGTCGTGTTCTGAATCAATTTATGATGTAGAACAATTACTGTGAGTGGTTTTGCACAAACGTGTTTCAATTACGTTAGGATTGTATCTTACTTCCCTCATTGAGCGAGGTGCTTAATTCTATAAAGAATTTCCATGAGGATGTTAAAAAAGACAGCCTAAAAAACCGTATGGCCATTGAAAAGCTACAAGGTGCTGTGAAAAAAGTTGCCAATATTTGCTCTGAAATGTCGGAGAGAATGGTCATGGTTGAAACTCGCACTGAGAATCTTGAAACGGATGTTTTGAAACTTCAAAAAAACGAAAAAGAGCATGATGGAATCATAAAGGATCTAATGGCTAAAGTAGAAGATCATGAAAATAGATCTATAAGGAACAATCTAAGGTTCCTTGGAATTCCAGAGAAATTTGAGGGAGACGATGCTAGAGGGGCAATGATCAACATTCTTAAAGCATCATTCCCAGAACTGGAAGCCTGGGATATGGCAAGGGAGATACAACGGCCCCATTGCTTCCCCTTAACTCTCACAAAACACTCCAACAAGCAAAATCAATATCCCAGAGCAATGTTAGTCTACTTTGGTAACTTTCTCCTCCGCGAAACAATTTATGATCTTGCAAGACCAACCACACAAAGAGAACATAAGGGATTCAAGTTCTTCCCGAGACCGGATTTCGCTCACTCCACAGTGGAGCGTAGATGGAAAATGCGGCAACTATTTGGTCCCTTTGAAAAACTGGGAGCGAAAGTATTCTTGCAAAATCCATCACGCCTGAAAATCATATACAAGGGCTCAAAAAGAAGCTTTAACAGCGAAATACAAGCGGAGGATTATCTACGAGAAATTACAGAGACTAATCCACGAAACTCAGGGAAATAATATAAATCTTATACCAGGACATGTAAGAGGATATGATAAACTGAATTATCTATCCCACCCCTTATTATAGCATCACTTCCAGGCCAGTCCCTACTGGAGGCGATGTGCTTCCGGCCGCGCAGCGGACGAGCGCAGGGGGCGCGACGATGGCGCGCCGAAGTCGCGCCTCAGTCTAGCCCGTCTGCGCCCGTCCGCGGCCGGACTGCGGCCAAGGCCAAGCATGCTGCCCCAGCGGGGTCGGATCCCGATAGGACTGTCTGGTCGAGGCAAGATCTAATGGCCATTAACCGAGGGGGGCCTTGTAAAACTCACTCCCTTGTGGAGGCCACGCTCCCACTTATTTGCTCAGATTGTGGTAACGCGTGGGTCAGGGCCGCTTCTTCTTCTAAGCAGACACCAGGGGCTGCGTCGGCCCAAGTAGCTAGAGGTCTCAAAGCGGGACTTGTGAATTGTAGATCATTGCCTCAACACAGCATTGACATCTGGCTGCTCCTAGAGAGCCAAGCCTGGGACTTGTTGTTTTTAACTGAAACTTGGTTAAATGAACATAATGTGACAGCCATTTTTTTAGCTGTACCGGTGGGCTTTTCTATGTGCATCTCGAATCGCGAGGATGGCAGGCGCGGGGGTGGGGTGGCAGTAATTTTCAAAGACTGCTTCTCCTTATCTTCCGCAACACCAGTTGTAATTCCAGGAATGGAATGTTTATATTTCTGCCTTCTCCTAAACCCCCAACTAGCCATTGCTGGGATGGTGGTTTATCGTCCCCCGGACTGCGCTGAGAGCAGCACTGCTCGACTTTTAGATGCGATTACGCTGAATGCGCTGAAGCACGAGCACTTCTTGGTTGTGGGAGATTTTAATGTCCACATTGATAAGGTTGGCAACACAGCGGCAGAGCACCTGCTGGCAGCAATGAGTGCTGTAAACTTGATGCTCCATAATAAAGGTCCCACACACAGATCTGGACACACACTGGATTTAATTGTTTCCACATTAGAAAACATAATAGTGGATGATGCTCTTCCAGTAGCATGGTCAGATCATTGGCTTATACCCTTCACACTAGTATTAAATGATGTAGTGCCTAGAAAAAGCAAACAATCTTATATGAAGAGGCAATGGAAAAATCTTACTCCGGCCATCATGAGCTCGATGCTATCCCATGACCCGCCTAAGTGTACTATGAGTGCCAGCGTGGATGCCCAAGCACTAAGCAACTGGATTAGCAACATGGTAGAGGCTGTAGCGCCAGCTAAAAGGGTGACAGCGCAGAGATCTTCCCCCACTGCCCCATGGTTCTCAGCTGATCTACGATCGGAAAAAAGAGCCTGTAAGAAACTCGAAAGACAATGGAGATTAAATTACTGCCCTCTAGTAAAAAAACAATTTAAAGAGGCCACCAAGCTGTTTCATAAGCACATTAGGAAAGAAAAAAAGAGCTATTATGCCTCCATTGTTCAACAGGCAGAGAACCCCAGCAAAGAAGTGTTTAAACTGGTTCAATCCTTTCTGAAGCCCCAATGTATTGAAAGGGATATTCCCTCATCTGTAGCATTTTGTGACAAGATCTCTATCTATTTTGATAACAAAATACAGATGGTCTATGACTCCTTTGGCCCGCATAAACCTACGGCCAAGGAGGATAGAGAGAGTGGGGGTCGGCCCCCAGTCTCCTTGAGGAAATTTCAACCAATCCCGTTAGATGAGGCAAGGCAAGAGATTACCCGGTGTAAGTCAGGCTCCCCAGAGGACCCATGTCCACCTAAACTGTGGGATCCTTTAGCAGACGCTATCGCACCTATGCTTCAACACATCTGGAATACATCCATAGATACGGGGGAATTTCCGGAGAGTTGGAAGCATGCGACGCTCCTGCCACTGAAGAAGAAGCCAAACGGGGATGCGGAGGATTTAACTAACCTCCGTCCTATCTCTCTGCTGGCAGCTCCCGGGAAAATGCTGGAAAAACTAATTCAACGCCAGCTGAATGCTCATGTCGAATCTAATACCATTCTTCATGAGACTCAGTCCGGGTTCAGACCCGGTTTCAGCACGGAGACGGCGCTGATTGAGGTGGCTGATTCTTTGAGGTGGTCGTTAGATTCAGGAGACTCGGCTATGCTGATGCTCCTGAATCTCTCGGCCGCGTTTGATACGGTGGATCATGCTAGGATGGTCTAACGTTTGGCAGAAATTGGTCTGCAAGATCAGGCACTTGGCTGGATGCAGTCCTACCTGTCAAACCGCACGCAGAGAGTCACTCTAGGTACATGCGCTTCAAAGCGTAAGCCTCTGAGATGCGGGGTCCCGCAAGGATCTGCCTTAAGCCCCCTTTTGTTTAATGTTTATCTTGCCCCTCTTTTCTCCCTCATTGCCAACTGGGGAGTCACCGCAATATCTTATGCCGATGACACCCAGTTGTTTTTTCCCTACTCAGAGGTTTCAGAAGCGGCATTCGCAAACTTTAAGGGGTGCCTTCAGGATGTGGCATCCTGGATGAATACTAATAAGCTGAAACGGAATCCGGGAAAAACGGAAGTGATCTTCTTTGGCAAAGGCAGTTACCCTCCAGCTGAGCTCTGGTGGCCGATTGAGATGGGTACCCCACCTCCCCCCTCCCAGTGGGCAAAAAATCTGGGGGTCAAGTGGGATGAAAATCTCTCTTTTGTGCCCCAGATCCATCAGGTCACAGGATGCTGCCTGAGCAAAATGAGGAATCTTCGCCCAGTCCTGAAACTTTTGCCTGAGTCTTGCCGGAAAATCGTGATTCATGCCACCATTACATCGAGACTGGATTATGCTAACGGTCTGTATAGCGGTCTCCCAAAATATTTGGTCCAAAGGCTGCAGACGGTGCAAAATGCGGCAGCCAGGCTGCTTAAGCATATTCCTTTTAAAGAGCATATTTCCCCCCATCTTCGAGCCTTGCATTGGCTCCCGATTGCCAGTAGAATAAAATTCAAAATTCTTACTCTGGCCTACAGGTCCCTCTATGGTACCTGCCCTAACTATTTGAGAGCCCGTCTGCCCAGATACACACAGACCCGCTCCCTTCGCTCAAATGATCAGGTGCTACTGAGTGTGCCACGAGTCAAAAGGGCTAGATTGGGCGGCCGGACTTTTTCAGCCAATGTGGCTCGTCTATGGAACTCCCTACCTCCTGAGCTGCGAAAGGCTCAATCAGAAACAAGCTTTAGGAGACAGCTTAAGTCGTGGCTGTTCTCGGTGCCTCGCTAAGCTGCAGACTCCCAGCTAGTTTTCTTGCCATGCCCTCACAGCGCCGGGACGCCTTCTAGTTGAGGCAGCTGTTCGCGCTTTAAAAATGCTCGTATTATTATTAATATTATTCATCTACAAAGTTCGAGGTATTACTGAAAATTAGTATATGGGTTGAACAGGCTGGAAAACAAGCCTACTTTATTGTTATAAGTGAAACGTTATTAAATTTGTTAGACCCTAGTTTATTTGAGATATGATAAATATGTAATATACATTAACAAACCAGCCCAGCCCGTTGGGCTCGCTTGCAATGATGTCACACCCCTGGTCGCAACGAGACCAGGTAACCTTCAAAGGTGGTGGTGGGTGGGGGGTGGGAAAGAGGGGGGTGTCGGGCAGGTCGGGCAGTTATTGGACAAACTCATCAGCAAATTGAAAGAAAAGCATCAACTTATCGATACAAAAAAAGGATTGATAGATGGGTACACTAAAAATATTATCTTTAAATATTTGTGGTTTAAATGACACCAAGAAGAGACAAATGGTGGCAGTAGGCCTACAGACTAATGGTGCTAATATCGTATGTTTGCAGGAAAACCATATTGAAGGGTCACAATCACAAATGCTAAATTCACTAGGATACAATCTGATTGGTGCAACTACACAGGGTATACGGGCAAGAGGGGTAGCACTTTTAGCCAGAGGAAGAGGGTTTCATTTTAATAGAACTAAATCTGATAAATTGGGAAGATGGGTGATCACAGAAGTTCACTCAGGGCAATCTTCATCAATGACCATATGCACAATTTATGGGAGCAATAACGATGACCCCTTGGTAATTAATAATGTCTCCAATGAACTTACTAATTGGCCGCTACCTCTTATAATCTGTGGTGATCTCAATATAAATCTTTCATATGACTGGTCAATAAAAGATGACTGGCATTACCGTGGACGGAAATCAAAAGTCTTTAAGGCAATCAAGGAACTATGCATTACACACGGGTTAATTGATGCGTGGCAGACTTCAAACAGTAATTCCTATGATCCAGGGTACACATATTACTCAAATCCACATCATACACATGCTAGACTGGATTACTTCTTGATCTCTAGCTCAATCAAAACTTCCTCCAAAGTAGAGAAGCTACCATCTTGGTCAACCGTGTCGAACAGGCTGGCCTTAGGGGACCTGCATTGAGCTGGATCCGTTCATTCATCACGGGCCGCACCCAATCTGTAAGGTTGGGCCCTTTTACAGCTCCCACTATTTCCACCACATGCGGAGTACCTCAGGGCTCATCTTTGTCACCTCTACTTTTTAATTTGTATCTGCGCTCGCTATTGTACTCCCTAAGAAAGGCGAAAGTTACCATCTTTAATTATGCGGACAATCTGCAACTTATCTTTCCTTTGAACACCAAGGATTCGGTGGAGGAATTCCAAAACACCATGGCACACATTCAGGTTTGGATGAGTTGTAACCATCTGAAACTTAATCCAGGCAAGACTGAACTGGTCTTGCCTGGACAGAGTGTGTTAAGCTGGAGCCCATGCTTTTGGCCATCTAGCATGGGGGCCCCACCGGTTAGATCGTCCTCAGTTAAAAGTTTGGGTGTACTAATTAGCGAAGACCTTTCTTTGAAAAGACAGGTAGGCGCGGTGGTGTCTTCCAGCTTTTTTCAGTTAAAAAAGATAAGAAAAATTGCCTGCTTTCTTTCACAGGCTGCCCTTATTCAAGTCACAATTGCTCTGGTCCTGTCTTGTTTGGATTTCTACAATAGTCTCTATTTGGGGCTTCAAATTGGAGAGTTAAAACGTCTTCAGAGGGTCCAGAATCAGGCTGCTAGACTGATTCTGGGACTCTCAAACAGACAATCCATTAGACCTGGGTTGAAGCACCTACACTGGCTTCTTGTTGCGCAGCGTGTGGCATTTAAAACAGGTTGTATCCTTTTTAGATCTTTACATGACGCTGGCCCTAAATTTATAAAAGACCTGTTTCTCAGATATGCTCCCTCGCGAAACCTACGTTCCGCTCAAAAATCTTTATTGACTGTTCCCTCCTATAAAAGGAAGCGCTTAGGTGGCTGCTGTTTTGACCATCTGGCGGCCACCTTTTGGAATTCCCTTCCCTTGCAGTTGAAACTGAGTGGCAACCTTCTTAACTTTAGACACTCCCTTAAAACCTGGCTATTTTCGCAGGCCTATTGCTGAGATCATTATTGCTTTCACTTTTAACTGTTGTGTTGTGTTCCCTCCTATAGCGCCATGAAGCCCCTGGGCGTACGAGCGCTTAATAAATGTATATTAACATAACATACCATAACCCCGTATTATGTCGGATCATAATCCTTTGATACTCACAATGGAGACAACATCTTTGACACAGACACCACAAGCTTGGACATTTGAGAGGTCTTTGCTCCTCGAGAGTGAATATTGTAGACACATGAGAAGCTGGATTTCAAACTTCTTAGTGGTTAATAACGGCAGCACAACAATAGATTTCGTCTGGGATGCCCTAAAAGCAGGCATTAGGGGTGAAACTATACAATATTCACTCAGGACTAACAAGTGTGCAAGAGAAACATTAAGACTCTTACAAGAAACTTTAAAGAGGGTGGAGGAAGATCTTATAAGGGTAACAAGAAGCTCTTTTACCATAGAAGAGATAACTAATGCACAAACTCAGGTCGCAATAGCTAAGGCGGCAATTACAAATATATATATCAATAAAGCAGTTAAAAAAGCTACTGTTCACCGGGAAAAAATATACGAGGTTAGTGAGTCAGTTGGTCAGCAATTAGCAATCCGGATGAGACAGCAGACTACACAAAATGTAATACAGGAAATCCAAGACCCTATAATTGGCAGAGTATCTGACTCAGAGAAGATCAGAGAAGCATTCTGGCATTTTTACAGAGCTCTCTTACAGAAGAGGGAGAAATAGACCAAGAGAAAATTACTGAATATTTAGATATAGATACCTGTGACAAATTCAACACTGAAGACCAGCTAATCTTGGAAAAGGCCCCCGACATTGAGGAAATAAGAAAAACAGCAAAAGATCTCTCCCTAGGGAAGGCAACTGGAGTAGATGCTATCCCCCTTGAATTTTACTTAGTATTTCTGGATCAACTTCAAGAAATTTTGTTGAATCTATGCTTACATTTATTTAGAGGAGGGCAACCCCCCAATTCATGGTCTACGGCAAAAATTGTGATATTCCCTAAGAAAAATAAACCGCCTGACCAGATGGGCTCTTTTCGACCCATCACATTAATAAATGCAGATTCTAAAATCTACTCCAAACTACTCGCCAACCGTATCTCATCAATAATCCATAAAGTTATATCTAAATTTCAGCATGGCTTTATCCCTGGGAGAGACACTACCAATCACACACGGAGGGTAATCAGCTTATTTGACCATACCCAGGTGGCAGGAGACCCGATGGCGTTAATACTACTCGATGCCCAGAAAGCTTTTGATCGGGTCTCCTGGTCATTCCTGTGGCAGGCAATGTCCAGGGTCGGTTTCAACCAGGCTTTCATACAGGCAATACAAAAACTCTACATTAATCCTCAGGCTATGGTGATGGTTAACGGAGGTATCTCAAAAGAACTAAAAATCTGCCCCTGCTCCCCGCTGTTGTTCGCTATTTATATTGATCCTTTTATCAGGAGACTGCAAAATAATAGGAATATAACTGCCATTTTGACAAATAAACACTCAACAAAAACTCTTGCTTATGCTGATGATATTGCCATTGTTACTGCTAATCCAAACCTGGCTATGCCAATTATTGAGCAGGAGGCTTTAAGATTTGGCAAAATTTCAGGATATGCTCTGAATCGAGAGAAAACCCAAATAGTATCAACAACAAATGTGATATGACAGATCCACGCATAACAAGTTCAGCCACCTATCTAGGGGTTACGATAACCTCTGAATTAGAGAATCTAGTCGACTTGAATCTAAAACCTATACTAAATAAAATGCAAAAAGATCCCCGCCGTATCAATAATCTACATGTCTCTTTGATCGGACGGGTGAATGCTTTAAAAATGGTCTACTTTCCGAAACTCTTGTATATATTTAGAGCCATTAATCTAGAAATCTCAGACCAGTGGTTTTAAAAGAATGGAACATATCTTCACGGACTTTGTCTGGTCATACACACAGCCCCGTCGTGCCTATAAACTACTGACACTTCCCAAAGAAAGAGGAGGATTAACCTTTCCAAACCTTAGGCTATATTATTGGACAACAGTCTTGCTATATAACCATGAGCTTTTTCTTCTTGACGGAACAGGGACAACTGGGGATAAAGACGCTCCTACAATTCATCAAATAATATTAGGTGACAGAAGTACCGGCTATCTTTGGAGATATCTCTTCGATAGTTACCATAAACAAGTAAGACTAAAAACACTCATAGCTGCGTTTAAAGTTTGGAAATCTGTGAGGAAAATGATAGGTCTGGGACGGTTATCTTTCTATACACCCATACAAAATATTTCCCTTTTACCAGACATATTTAAAGATTCCTATATTGATAGATGGATTGTAGCCGGAATTACTCATATAGGTTGTTTTTTTTCCTCAGAAGGGCTATATTCTTTTGAATTTCTGAAAGACAAGTATCATTTGGAATGGAGAAATTTCTTTAAATATCTCCAAATAAGAGATTTTCTATCACGACGTGTGAGGGGAGAGGACACTATGATTAAAAGTACCTTAGCCGAAATTCTCAGCCACTATCACGAAAAAATACGGATTGGGGGGTTATACCAGTTATTACTGATACATTTATCGGATGACAGGCAGAAGATTATTCAGAAATGGCAAAAGAAATTTATAATCTCTATAGAAGAATTTGAGTATGTATATGGGCTATCACAAACTACACCTATGTCAACCAAACTACAAACACAATTTTATAAAATATTTTTTTTAGGTACTATACGCCAGATAGAATCGCCAAATGGGGTAGTGGGAGAGGAACATGCTGCTTCCGATGTAACCTACAAGATGCGGACTGTATACACATTTTTTCATCTTGTCCCTCTTTAATTTCTCTCAAATCAAAAATCAAACATTTCCTTTCATTAATCCTTAAAACTGTGGTTACTCTATCTGATCAAACAGTTGTCCTGGGCCTAACAAATTACACCAATCAGAATATCGGTCATGAATTGATTTTTATTTCGATGGCCGTATTAAGAATTTGTATAGCATCATCTTGGTTAGATCCTATTGCCCCCTCATACCAACAGTGGTTTCAAGACTGTTAGCAATTTTTAATCTAGAAATGGCAATATATAAAACTAAAGGTAGGAAACGTAGAATAAAAGGCTTAAAAATGTGGTCACCCTTAATAGAATGGTCTGAATCCGAGTGACCTATATAACAATAATTTGGCTACAATCATCTAGTTGAAATGTGTACCTATCTAACCCAATGTTTATTTGTCTTTGAATAATTGTGTTAATGCATCTATTTACTTTTTTCTTTTATTATATATATATATGCTTTTTTGTTTCACATTTAATCTGCCCGATCGGAGGGGGGGGGAGGTGTTGTCTTATGTGTTGTATTTTTTTTTTTGTACAAAACCCAATAAAAAAAAAAATTTTAAATTAAAAAAAAGGATTGTATCTTACTGCTCTGCCGCCCAATGTTGGAAGCCGGAGTCCTCGTCCCCCACCACTGTCACCAAATGCGTCACCCGGGACTCCTCACTCAACATTAGGCCAAGTAAGGACACTGTTTGAGATAGCCCTGCTCACTCCCTTGGTAGCTTGGCACGAGCAGCCAGGCCTATCTCCAAGGCACGAGTGTACAGTATGAGCACCCATGCCCACAGCAACCCCCTGGTGACACCACAAATGGACTTCATACAAGTTTGATAAAAATGAGTATTAACTTTATATAAAAAGATATACGATCAGAGCACACAATACAAAAGTCAACATACAATAAAGGGTAATATTCGTACCGGCTGTCTGGTAGGTTCATATCCCAACCACCGCTTTCAAAATGCTATGCTGATCGCAATGCTAGAATTACACACGTCGCAATGGAGAAACAATAGTGCACTGCGTAACGATATAATCCTGTGCTGGGCAAAGGAGAAATAATACAATGCGTAACGATAGAATCATGTACTGCGCAATGAAGGAATAATGCAATGCGTCATACCCCAATCACGTACTTTGCAATGAAGAAATAATGAAATGCGGGCCGCTACAATCCTGTACTTTGCAATGGAGAAATAATGCAATGCATAGCACTACAATTGTGTACTTCGTTAGGCAGAAATAATGTCAGGCTTCATAAGACAGTCCGGCAGTTCGTTAGCAGCAATATTGGCAATGTGTATTACGACAATTGGCCTCTTTGATAAGAGTTGCCCCCCACACGTATCAATGATGACAGAAAGTACAGCTTCTTACTCCGGCTCCAATACTGCCACTCCTTTCGTCAGTATGGGCCCAAATTTGAGCCGAAGCAAAGGCTCACGTCGTCTGAAGGACTGAGAGGCTGAGAGAGTTTCCCTCTGAGCCCGCACCCCGCCCAGGTAGTGATCCACGTTACCTGGGGATGCGACCCCACTCTCCTCTCCTCCTTCAGCGAACAGGGCCTTCCATGCACTTTCTCAATGGGCCTCAGCGGCTCGGCCTGGCAGCTCAGCTCCTCCAGGGCTGCGGTCTGAGACGTGACTGTTATATGAAGGTCTCAGGTGGCCACGGAGCAGACGTACCCCACGTCTCTGAGATTACTTTACTCCTGGTGCACATTCACCACAGCATCCTCCGGGTCTCCTCTGGCACAAAGCCCTACTTCTTCCCCGGCGCACTCGATGACCAGGCGCTCTTCACCAATGCCTCCGGTGTACCCCGACACGCACCCTGTGCATCCGAGACTCACTCCACTTCCGATGCACACGTTGATCAGGCGCTCTTCACAAGCACCTGTGGTGCACCACGACACGCAACCTTTGCGTCCGAGCCTCACTTCAGTTTCGGTGCACATGCTGACCAGGCGCTCTTCACTAAATCCTGCGGTGCACCAAGACACGCACCTAGCGCGTCCGGGTCTCGTTTCTCCACCGTGTGTCCAAGATCACAGGGCACATCTTCAGAGGGTCTCAAGCTGCCACATCGCACACCGACAGTGTCGCTTGAAACTTCTCCGGAAACTTTTATGTTCCTGTCTTTCCAAACAGGGAGCCAGCTCAGCTTGGGCCCTTGGGGTAATAAGACACAGCACAAAGCACAGTCTTCGTCAAGCAGGGGGACCGAGCGCACCAAGCACAGTCCCAACAGCCTCTTCTTTGGTTAAAACAGCAAACTGCAGACCAGCCCCAGATCACAAATCAAGGATTGGTCTTTCCCCAGCAGTCTCTTCAGTTGTTCCTTCCTTAGCAGAGGTTCCTTTTGACCACGAAATGGGTCCAAGTCTTTTCAGTCTTGTTAGAAGCGGCTGTCTCTAGTTGGCAGAGGTATACACTTATGACAAATAGGGGCACACCTTTTCTAGTCAGGGCAAGGGGATCACACACTTAGATAACCCCTGCTCACCCCCTTGGTAGCTTGGCAAAGCAGACAGGCTTATCTCAGAGGCAGTGCGTTAAGCATTTATGACCACATACAGTAATAAAGTGAATACACTACAAATGGACACAACACAGTAGTATTATAAAAATAAGGATTTTTATATAAGGCTTAGCACAAGACCAAATAACGACAAAAATGTACCACAATCTTAATAAATACTCTTGGAAGGAAAAATAATAGTTCAAGCACGGTTTCTTCTTAGCACAAAGTCTTTAGTATCAAAAGCAACTCTTCTTCTTTAAAACACAGTTCTTGGCAACAATGTAACCCACACGGGAGTCACACGACGTCGAGGCAAAGTTAATCCAAAGGTTCGGCGTCGACCGCGAGGAGCGCTACGTCGAGCCCGGAGTCGCACAGACCCCCACAACACAGTACCTTGGAAAAGTGAAGCACTCGATGATCAGCGGCGTCGAGATGTCCGGCGTCGCGTCTTCGGCGTCGATCGGGCCTCGGAGTCGGGGCGATCTGCAGCAGCGTCGACCGAAGTCGGGCAGGAGCAGCGCTCACGGGATGAAGCAGGATACGGCGTCGTTGTCGATGTCGATGTTGCAAGAGTGAGCAGCGCTCACGGCGTCGAGAGGGCTCGGGGTCGATGCGATCAGCGGCGGCGTCAACACAGGGTCACTTGGAGCTGGAGCCGAACTCGCTACTCACTGGCGTCGCTACTGGCGTCGATCGGGCCCGGCGGCCGGCGTCGAAGGTGCGGGACACTGGAGCCGTTACTCACGATGTCGAGCTGGATTCGGCGGCGGCCGTCGGCGTAGAGATTGCTGGATTCTTCAGAGGTGCTGGATTTCAGGTTCCAGCAACAAGCACTTTCAGCAAATAAATGAAGTCCTTTGACCCTGTGACTTCAACAGGAGGCTGGCACTTCTTCCAGCCCTTGGAGATTTTCTTAGCAAGCTTGAGAGTACACACTCAGTTCCTCTCTCCTGGTTCCTTGGCAAAAATAAAGAAGCAGCTGCAGGATTCCCCCAACAAACAGCACTCTGGCAGAAGGGGTAGGCAGTCCTTAGATCAGCAGGCTTCTTGTCCTTGGTTCAGGTTTCCTTGTCAGAAGTGATCTAAATTCTTGGTTCAGGGGTCCTTCTCTTATTGTCAGATCTCGACTTGGCCCTCTCAAGATTCATCCTGTTCTCGTAAAAAGTCCTTTGATTTCTGGTACCACTCCATTCCTGTCCATTTGGAGTTGGCGGCAGAGAGTGGCTCAACAGTGGGCTGATTGATTTCAGGTTGGTTCCTGGTTGTGCCGCCCTAGTCTGTAGGTCAGCGTTCTAGTGTTCCGCTGACTGTCCGCCATTTCGTGTGCGAGAGTTCTTTGCTCCGCGCACTTCAACTGTCGTTTTGAGTCGGAAGGTCGCTACTCCTCAGTACTTCCGAATTTTGACATTTGTTCCGTAATTTTGGCACAGTAATCTGTGCAAGGCTCTATAGTATATTTGGAGCCTATGTTTGCACACGAGACAAGACTTTTAGAGTAGTTTTTCCTCAGTTCACGGAGGATATTTCTTCTGCCTTGCTTCTTCTAAAAGCATCGTTTCACGGCTGACTCGGCCAAGAAGTCACCAGCGTCCCTCTTACCTGAAGAGTCCTTGTTCTTGCGGGTCCTGGCAGCAGCTCCGAAGTCACCGGCTAAGCAGTAGGAATGTTCCTTGTTATTTTGTCAATTGAACTATAATGGTGAAACGCTTCCTGCATTTAGACTTTGTGTTCTCCGCCCTAGATAGTCTCTTGCTGGGGTATACGTGTAATATCACAGAACTACTGAAGTGACTTTCAACTTCGGGAACAGTTATTCATTATTCTTCAAAGGCTTCCAGCAGCGTCCAGTAACCTAACTGGTTGAGCATTGTAAATGGGGTATTCATTGTATGCATATAATTAATACTGCTGTCTACCTCCATATCGTCATCCAACCAACTACAACTTCTGGATACTGAACTGTAATGCATTGAATATATAAGGAAGCGTGTTATTATCCTGTGAAGAATTAGAGAGCAGCTAACTCCACACTTGATTAAGGTAAAAAGAGAAGCTAGTGGGAACAGAGTAGTCTAGGAAGACAATCCTTGTGGGAACTGTATTATTGATGTTCTTCATGTTTTAGGTGCAGTTTGGTCCAAATTAAGAAGAGCCAATAGGCACCTGTGTGGCAGTCTCTCTTGTCTATCCACTTCCCCTTTCCCTTCCGTTCCTGGCCTTGGAGAAATCCGGGTCCAGGGAGGTGAGGGAATTGGGAATAAATCAGCTGGGCACCTCCCTTCGGTCATCAGCTTCCACGGAAAATCCAAGAATTCAGGTACACTTCTGACACTTATACCCCTTTTTGGCTTTGATCCCTTTGTCCATGCAGGGGAATTTCCCCCCATCTTGGGTTTGTTGTGGGTGTTGCCAGGCCGAAGCACCTGGCCTATTCACTGTGCAGGGCAGAGTCTTCAGCCGCCCAGCAGGAGCGGAGCCAGCATTGTCACTGGCAGGGGCAGGGCCATCAGTTGCCCGGCAGGAGGTGGGCCAGGAAAGTCCCAGGCAGGCACAGAGTCATCAGTCGCCTGGCAGGGGGGCGGAGCCAGCATTGTATCAGGCAGGGCAGGCTATCAGGAGCTACTCTTCCCCTACTCTCAATGCAAATGCCCCACTCATCCCACACTGACTCATTCAGACCTCTGGAGCCACCGAGCTCCTGTCACACGCACACCAGAACCAGCAGAGACCAGTAGACAGTTAGACAAGAAAATAGCTACTGTCTAAAAGTGCTATTTTCAAACACAGAGTCCAAAAACCATCCACCCAAACGGCTGCGTTATTAAACCCTGAGTTCAGGGATACCAAACTCGACATTGCACCATGCTCCCCGAGCCCGCTGGGATTATAGCATTAATAATCCTGGCAGCCCATTCTAACTGATGGAGAGCAGGTAACCTTACAATAGTGAAAAACGAATATGGCTGTAATTCACTATTAGGACATGCCAACCTTGTCAGGCTTGTCCTACCTTATGCTTACAATGCACCCTGCCCTTGGGCCTACCATAGGGGTGACTAACATGAAGTTAAGGGAAGGTTTAGGGACTGGCAAGTAGGTGTACTTGCGCAGTCTGCGTGACAGTACCAGACTGCACATAGGTCTAGCAATGGCAGACCTTTAGACATACTTTTACTAGGCCGCTTCTGTGGGTGGCACACCACGTGCTGCAAGCCCACTAGCAGCATTTGTATTTACAAGCCCTGGCACTCCTGGTGCACTCTACTAGGGACTGACAGTAAACCAAAATAAGCCAAACATGGAATTCAATCAATACAGCAATTTCACATAGGGAGCACTTGCACTGTGGCACTGATCAGCAGTGGCACAGTGCCCAAAGCAATATACCAGCAAAAACATCGTAAACAGAGGAGGCAAACAGAAAAAATGGAGGAGAGACTCATGCCAATGATGCCAGGTCTAACACGTGTCCCCTCCAGCTGAAATGTGGGGAGAACTACCCTTACCCTAGGGAGTCCTCATCACTAAGGCGGAAAAATCTGGACAGACCATCAGCATTGGCGTGATCTGTGCCAGGGCGGTGTTCCACCGTGAAGTCCATCCCCTGTAGGGAAATGGACCACCTCAACAGTTTTGGATTCTCACCCCTCATCTGCATCAACCATCTGAGGGGCCTGTGGTCCGTCTGAACCCGGAAGTGAGTCCCAAACAGGTAGGGTCTTAGCTTCTTCAGCTCCCAGACCACAGCAAATGCTTCTCTCTCTATCGCACTCCACCTCTGTTCCCTGGGAAGTAACCTCCTGCTGATGAAGGCTACAGGTAAGTCTCGGCCCTCTTCATTCACCTGAGCTAGAACAGCCCCCACGCCATGCTCTGAAGCGTCCGTCTGGACAACAAATTCTTTAGGAAAAGTCGGGTGCCTGGAGTATGGGTGCTGTGCACATTGCAGTTTTCAAGGTGTCAAAGGCCGTCTGACAGGCGTCAGTCCAGATCACAAGTCTTGGCTGCTTCCTGGAAGTCAGCGAAGTCAAGGGGTGCACAATGTTACCATAATCCTTGACGAACCTCCTGTTATAACCCGTGAGACCCAAGAAGGCTCTCACCTGAGTCAGGGTTTTGGGCGGTGCCCATGCCAGGATGGTATCAATCTTGGGTTGCAGGGGGGCCACCTTGCCGCTCCCTACTTGGTGCCCCAAGTACACCACTGAACCCTGCCCAATCTGGCACTTACTGGCTTTGATTGTGAGGCCTGCTCTGCGCAGGGCCAACAACACTTCCTGGAGGTGGCGCAAGTGTTCCTCCCAGCTGGCGCTGAACACTGCGATGTCGTCCAGGTAGGCGGCACTCAAATCCTCCAGTCTAGCCAAGACCTGGTTGACCAACCTCTGGAAGGTGGCAGGGGCATTCTTCATCCCAAAGGGCATAACCCGGAACTGGTAGTGCCCATCTGGTGTGGAGAATGCTGACCTCTCTTTTGCCCCATCAGTCAAGGCGATCTGCCAGTACCCAGACGTTAGATCAAACGTACTAAGGTACCGGGCAGCCCCTAACCGATCTATGAGCTCATCAGCGCTGGGGATGGGGTGCGCGTCAGTCTTGGTGACTGAATTGAGTCCTCGGTAATCCACACAGAACCGAAGTTCCGGTGAAGCACCAGGCGCTGCAGCCTTTGGGACCAAGACCACTGGGCTGGCCCAAGGACTGCTAGAGGACTCAACCACCCCTAAGGCAAACATTTTGGAGACCTCCTCCTTGATGTATGCTCTGACCTTGTCAGTCACTCTGTAAGCCTTGTGCTTCACAGGAGTGCTGTCCCCGGTGTCCACATCATGGACACACCACTGAGTGACACCAGGAATCAAGGAAAACAGATCAGGGAATTGTCCCAACAATTGGCGACAATCCTGCTGCTGTTCAGGGGTCAGTGTGTCAGAGAGGACAACACCATCCACTGACCCATCTTGCTCTTTTGCATACAGGAGGTCAGGAAGAGGCTCACTCTCCTCCTCCATTCCAGCATCTGTAGCTAGGAGCATGCCCACTTCGGACCTTTCTAAGTGGGGCTTCAACCGGTTGACATGCAGGACCCGCAAGGGGTTCCTGGGAGACTTCAAGTCCACCATGTAGGTGACATCGCTCTTTTTTTCCACAGCCTCAAATGGTCCAGTCCACCTGTCCTTGAGCACACAAGGTTCCACAGGGGACATGACCCAAACTTTCTGTCCAGGCTGAAGCTCTACCAGAGTGGCCTTCTGGTCGTACCACCGCTTCATCTCTTCCTGGCTGGCCTCCAGATTTGCCTGAGCAAGATCATTGAAGCGCCTAGTCTGGTTCCTAAAGGCCAGCATGTAACTGTATACATCCTGGGGAGGCTTCCTGGGAGATTGCTCCCAGCCTTCTTTGACCAGACTTAAAGGTCCTCTTACCGGGTGTCCATACAAAAGCTCAAAGGGGCTGAACCCTAGAGACTTCTGTGGCACCTCACGGTAAGCAAACAGCAGGCATGGCAAGAGGACGTCCCATTTACGCCTCATTGGTTCTTCAAGACCCATAATCATGCCTTTAAGGGTACGGTTGAATCTCTCAACCAACCCATTACCTTGAGGGTGGTAAGGAGTGGTGAACTTGTAGGTTACCCCACACTCCTTCCACAGAGACTTCATATAGTTGGAAATGAAGTTGGTGCCCCGGTCTGACACCACCTCTCTGGGGAACCCCATGTGGGAGAAAACCCCCATCAGTGCCCGTCCCACCACGGGGGCCGTCACTGTTCTGAGAGGGATGGCTTCCGGGTACCGTGTGGCATGGTCCACCAAGACCAGGATGAACCTGTTGCCCAGGGCTGTCTTGGGGTCCATGGGCCCAACAATGTCAATCCCCACCCGGTCAAAGGGGGTACTGACCACGGGAAAAGGTTGGAGGGGAGCCTTCTGCTTCCGCCCGCTTTTCCCACTTGCCTGGCAAGTTTGACAGGTCTTGCAATGGATATCTGTATCCCTTCTCATCTGAGGCCAATAAAAATGGGTGACAAGCCTGTCATAGGTCTTGTCCTGCCCCAGATGTCCAGCTAACGGAACGTCATGAGCCAAACCCAGTAGGAAGGCTCTGAAGCGCTGGGGTACCACCAGCACACGGGCTGACCCAGGCTCAGCAGCCTTAGGCTCGCTATACAGGAGATCGTTCTCCCAGTAGACCAAATGTGACCCTGACTGATCACCTGTGGTTTGGGCTGAGGCCTGCTGCCTCGTACCCATAAGAGAAGGGCACACTTTCTGTTCTGCACAAAATTCTTCCCTGGAGGGACCACCAACCTGCTGCCAGTGGGTCAGCTCGGGCAGGTCTCCCAGTTCAGCAACTTGTTCACCTGTGGGTTCCAGGGCATTCCCCTCAAGGTCTGCCTCCTCCTGGACCACGGGAACTACGGGGGACGGTTTCCCGTGCCCCCTGCCTCTTCTCTTCACAGCTGGGTCCTGGGCCATACTTTCAGGCTCCAGAACCCCATCAACACCCTTACTTGCTGTCATGGATCGAGTGGTTGCACACACCCACTCTGGCACACCCAACATTTTCAAATGTGTCTCCCTCTCCACCTTAGCCCAAGGGGAGTCTTCCAAATCATTGCCCAGGAGACAATCAACAGGCAGGGCGGGCCTTACAGCAACTTGAAGAGTACCTGAAACTCCCCCCCATTCAAAGGAAACCTGAGCTACCTCACACTCTCTCTGGGAGTTGTCAGCAGCTATCACAGGGTAGAATGCGTGGGGAACAACCTGCTCTCTGGACACCAAGTGACACTTGACAGCTGTCACACTCGCTCCGGTGTCTCTGAGAGCTTCCACTCTATGGCCATTAATGGTCACCCACTGCCTATATTTCTTAGTGTTACTAGGCAGAGGGGGTGGAGGGACTAATTCCATGTCTCCTAGAGAGACCAGGGACATCTCTGCGGGACCCTCCCCACCATGGGCAACCATCTCCTCCCCTCCCAGGGCTACACTCGCCAGCTGACGGGGTGGTGCACTAGAGTTCTTCAAGGGACACTGAGGATCATAAAAACGGTGTCCCATCTGCTTACAAGCGAAGCAGGTCATTGGGCCCCTACGAACAGGTTTACCTGTCGGGGCCTCTGACTTCTTATCTGGGGGAGGCTGGGAACCCTTCCCTTGGTTCCCTTGGGGATTACTTTGGGGCCCTTTCTGGAACTCCCTCTGTTTGCCTTTGTCCCCCCCACTCTTCTGCTGGGGACCCTGCCCACCTTTGGCTGAGTCTCCCACTGGACCCTTGTGGACCCTGGTACTGACCCAGCGGTCCGCCTCCTCAGCAAGTTTTCTAGGGTTAGATATCTTGCTGTCAATAAGGTGCTGGCGCAGCTCTGGAAAACAGTTATTAGACAAGTGCTCCCAAGCAAACAAATCATAAAGAGCATCATAACTTTCCACTTTGCTGCCCTTTACCCAACCATCCATGGCTCTGCAAAAAAATGCCACATATTCAACCCACGTAGTACCAGGCAACTTCTTACATTCTCTAAAGGCCTGTCTGTACTTTTCTGGGGTTAGGCCATACCTTAACATTAAAGCATCTTTCATATGAGTATAAGACATCCTATCCTCAACAGGCATGTCTAACAGGGTATCCCTTCCTTCATTCACAAAGCGACCCCACAACCCCGCTCCCCAATCCTTCTCAGGGACCCGGTGGGCCAACAATGCTAACTCATATGCTTTAAACCATTGACCAATATCTTCATTCTTCTGAAAATCTTTGATCATATCTTTAGGAAAATAAAACCTACTTTCTGCAGGCACAGATGGGATGCTGCCACCAGAGGGATTCAATTCTAACTCTTTAGCTTTGAGCTCCAACTCCCTCAACCTGGTATCACGCTCCAAAGCTAACTTCTCTCTTTCAAACTCTAACCTTTTGATCTCCAGGTCAGCTTCTCTCCTGCCTCTTGCATTCTCTATCTCCAACTGCCCATTTATCTTAAGTTTTGCCATTTCCATGTTGTATGCTCGCTCCTTCGCCCTTTCTTCTCTTTCTTCAGGAGAAAGACCTTTGGAGGAAACACTGCTGCCAGGAGGGGAGGGGGGCCCATTCACTGGCACCTCCTCTTCCCCTTCCCCTGTCGGTACCACCACCGGATCAGAGGAATCTCTGGCCTCTACCCAGGCCTGCAATGCTTTGAGATATTCTGGTTTGATTTTGCAGCCTGTGGTAGGAACTTTAAATTGCTTGCAAAAGGATTTCAGATCCTTTAACTGATAGTCGTTGATCTTACTCCTATCAAATTCCTCCACAACAACAACAGGGGCAGTGACTCCGGCATCACTCATGGTCAAAACTGGCAGTTTTCAAAAAATCAAGCTCCAGGAAATTTGGAGAACAAAAATAGGATATCCAACCAAAACAGATTGTGGCTGCGCTATGGTCTCCTTTCACTATGTAGCGCACACTAATCACTGCACATGGGTCATAAATGCAAAGTTCAAATCCTCACCGCTGACCCACCAATGTTAGAAGCGGCTGTCTCTAGTTGGCAGAGGTATACACTTCTGACAAATAGGGACACACCTTTTCTAGTCAGGGCAAGGGGATCACACACTTAGATAACCCCTGCTCACCCCCTTGGTAGCTTGGCAAAGCAGACAGGCTTATCTCAGAGGCAGTGCGTTAAGCATTTATGACCACATACAGTAATAAAGTGAATACACTACAAATGGACACAACACAGTAGTATTATAAAAATAAGGATTTTTATATAAGGCTTAGCACAAGACCAAATAACGACAAAAATGTACCACAATCTTAATAAATACTCTTGGACGGAAAAATAATAGTTCAAGCACAGTTTCTTCTTAGCACAAAGTCTTTAGTATCAAAAGCAACTCTTCTTCTTTAAAACACAGTTCTTGGCAACAATGTAACCCACACGGGAGTCACACGACGTCGAGGCAAAGTTAATCCAAAGGTTCGGCGTCGACCGCGAGGAGCGCTACGTCGAGCCCGGAGTCGCACAGACCCCCACAACACAGTACCTTGGAAAAGTGAAGCACTCGATGATCAGCGGCGTCGAGATGTCCGGCGTCGCGTCTTCGGCGTCGATCGGGCCTCGGAGTCGGGGCGATCTGCAGCGGCGTCGACCGAAGTCGGGCAGGATCAGCGCTCACGGGATGAAGCAGGATACGGCGTCGTCGTCGATGTCGATGTTGCAAGAGTGAGCAGCGCTCACGGCGTCGAGAGGGCTCGGGGTCGATGCGATCAGCGGCGGCGTCAACACAGGGTCACTTGGAGCTGGAGCCGAACTCGCTACTCACTGGCGTCGCTACTGGCGTCGATCGGGCCCGGCGTCCGGCGTCGAAGGTGCGGGACACTGGAGCCGTTACTCACGATGTCGAGCTGGATTCGGCGGCGTCCGTCGGCGTCGAGATTGCTGGATTCTTCAGAGGTGCTGGATTTCAGGTTCCAGCAACAAGCACTTTCAGCAAACAAATGAAGTCCTTTGACCCTGTGACTTCAACAGGAGGCTGGCACTTCTTCCAGCCCTTGGAGATTTTCTTAGCAAGCTTGAGAGTACACACTCAGTTCCTCTCTCCTGGCTCCTTGGCAAAAATAAAGAAGCAGCTGCAGGATTCCCCCAACAAACAGCACTCTGGCAGAAGGGGTAGGCAGTCCTTAGATCAGCAGGCTTCTTGTCCTTGGTTCAGGTTTCCTTGTCAGAAGTGATCTAAATTCTTGGTTCAGGGGTCCTTCTCTTATACCCCTTTTTGGCTTTGATCCCTTTGTCCATGCAGGGGAATTTCCCCCCATCTTGGGTTTGTTGTGGGTGTTGCCAGGCCGAAGCACCTGGCCTATTCACTGTGCAGGGCAGAGTCTTCAGCCGCCCAGCAGGAGCGGAGCCAGCATTGTCACTGGCAGGGGCAGGGCCATCAGTTGCCCGGCAGGAGGTGGGCCAGGAAAGTCCCAGGCAGGCACAGAGTCATCAGTCGCCTGGCAGGGAGGCGGAGCCAGCATTGTATCAGGCAGGGCAGGCTATCAGGAGCTACTCTTCCCCTACTCTCAATGCAAATGCCCCACTCATCCCACACTGACTCATTCAGACCTCTGGAGCCACCAAGCTCCTGTCACACGCACACCAGAACCAGCAGAGACCGGTAGACAGTTAGACAAGAAAATAGCTACTTTCTAAAAGTGCTATTTTCAAACACAGAGTCCAAAAACCATCCACCCAAACGGATGCGTTATTAAACCCTGAGTTCAGGGATACCAAACTCAACATTGCACCATGCTCCCTGAGCCCGCTAGGATTATAGTATTAATAATCCTGTCAGCCCATTCTAACTGATGGAGAGCAGGTAACCTTACAATAGTGAAAAACGAATATGGCTGTAATTCACTATTAGGACATGCCAACCTTGTCAGGCTTGTCCTACCTTATGCTTACAATGCACCCTGCCCTTGGGCACACCATAGGGGTGACTAACATGAAGTTAAGGGAAGGTTTAGGGACTGGCAAGTAGGTGTACTTGCGCAGTCTGCGTGACAGTACCAGACTGCACGTAGGTCTAGCAATGGCAGACCTTTAGACATACTTTTACTAGGCCGCTTCTGTGGGTGGCACAACACGTGCTGCAAGCCCACTAGCAGCATTTGTATTTACAAGCCCTGGCACTCCTGGTGCACTCTACTAGGGACTGACAGTAAACCAAAATAAGCCAAACATGGAATTCAATCAATACAGCAATTTCACATAGGGAGCACTTGCACTGTGGCACTGATCAGTAGTGGCACAGTGCCCAAAGCAATATACCAGCAAAAACATTGTAAACAGAGGAGGCAAACAGAACAAATGGAGGAGAGACTCATGCCAATGATGCCAGGTCTAACAAGTCTCAATCCATTTCTGTTCCATTCCAAAATTCAGGGGTTTCAGCTCTCATAGTTATACCCCTTAAGGCCTTTGAAGTTTGTTGTGCTCCGGGGTCCCTAACCCCTCCCTAAATCATTTCTGGGTGTCTCCCTCCCAGTGTCACCTTTCCCCCTTTGATACTGGGGGTTTGGATCCTTAATCACTCAGCAGGAGACAGGTCAATTGTTTTATAGCAGCAGCCCAGGCCTTTCACCTCCCGGGGCTTCTCGCCTACTCTCCAGATGCAGGTCAGCATGGTGCCATCTCAACCCCTCCCTTGAGTCAAGACCTCCCCCAGCTCCTCTGACCTCTCAAATCCAGACAGTCAATCCACATTCAGCAGAGACACACAGAAATGCTAAAAGCACAAAACACAGCCAATTTCTAAAAGAGTTTTTTCTAAACACACAGTGACAAAACCACTTTCATAGAAAGATGTGTTATCACCCTGTGAGTTCATACACACTAGACTTTATCTCTCCATTATAAACTTATAGGAAACTATGCTACCAAAACACAATATTACTTCTCATCTCCTTCACCCAACCAGATGCATTTTGAACTCCCTCTAAGATGGCAATTGCTTCTTTGAGTGAGGGAGTCTTGGCCAACAGTTTTTCCTGTACTCTATTGCTAGGGAATCTGTAAGCTCACCAAATTCACAGGTACGTGCTAACACATTTAGAGATGCAATGTAGTTACCTACTCTGACATTTGGCTGTTGTGCGCTCATGAATCATATGTGCCTTTCTAATACTAAGTTAATGCGAGGTCCAAAATACTATTCAAGCATTTGAAGAGACATGTTAACTGCATCTGCAGGTTCACCAGCACCATCTCCAATGTGTAACTCGTCTAACCTCTTATAAATGTTGCGGCCCTCAATACCAAGATTGTGCAAGAGAATTGCCTGCTGCCTGCATCCCACCAATAGCCAAAATATACGACTCAAAAATCTTCTTCCAACGTTTCCAGAGTAATGCTGGTTCACCCTTTTCAGAGAGTAAAGTTAGTGGCTGTGGCATATTAGATGCTGACATTGTAAGAGATAAACCTAATACAATGTTATTAATAAAAAAATATTGAAAATGTCAAAAGGCACAAAAGAAAATGCCTGGAATATCTTGATGAAATTACATAGGTGCACTCAACACTATAATAGGGTTGTACCGCGTGAGGGAAGAAACACAGCACACTTATAGTGTGCAAAACAGTATAGAATACTGACAAAAGTATTCGCACAGGTTGCTGTCACTAGGTTCTTCTTCATGCAGCTCAGTCAATCAATATTGCAGCCCACCCGCTACAACAGCTGGATCCAGTTTGCTTCCTATGCGATTCCAATTGAAGATGCCGCTTGTGCATCGTGATGTGTAAATTTCTGTGGGTGATGACGTGTGCGCTCACCCGCCACAACAGCTCAATATGGTTTACTTCCGATGAGATCCACTAGAAAATGGCCTCTGCACGCTGTAACATGATAACGTGTGCGTCGCGCACATTGCTGTCACTTGGTTTTCCACTAAGCAGCCTCAGTACTGCTCATCACTCACCCGCAACAACGTGTGATTCCGGTTGCCATGGTGCTGTCAGCATGCTCCCGGTGAGGGTGTCTTGCTCAAGAGTGAGCGTGCTCAAGAAAATGCTCACTCATGAGCCCCGTGCGCAAAGCGAGACACGCTTAAGCAGATCGCAGTAAGCTGGATTCCTCTCTTCTTTGTTTTATGTATATGAATACATTCATATATATCTGAAATCACAGCAAGCAGGCCAAAAATAAAAATAATATTACACCTAGAGTGGTTGATGGCTGATCATCGCAGCTTTAAGAAAATAATTTCAGGGTATAGTCAAATATCCACAGGGGAATTGGTGGTGTAGCCAGCTGGTCCCCAATCCAGCTTTACTCGTTGCCAGTGTTGAAAGAAGACAAAATCCCAGTTTTCCAGCTTCTTCATTTCTTTTAGAACACCACCAACATACAGCCTGCCAGTGTGCTCTCAATCTCTAACTGACTCTAATGGGACATTCTCCTTGGAGACCACAAGCATTCCAAGCATAAGCTGTGTAGGTGCCCTTAAAGGGGTATGTACATAACCACAACAGTTATGTTTGGCTACAAGTGTAATGTACGACCCACAATGCATGAAGGGCGGAACGTAGCACATGCCCCCAGCGTTTCTCACGCCCCCAGTGTGCCCCTTGATGCGGCGCAATTGCGTTCACATGGCATGAAGGCCGGACACACGCCCCCAGTGTTTCTCACGCCCTCAGCGTGTCACGCCCCCAGTGTGCCCCTTAATGCTGCGCAGCAACATAATTGGCGTTTGTATGTACGACTCACATGGCATGAAGGGTGGACACACGCCACCCAGCGTTTGTCACTCCCCCAGCGTTTGTCACGCTCTCAGCCCATGCCCACAGCACAACGCAGACACGCCCACAAGGGACTACTTTGCTGGCACGGTTCTTTTACCTTTTAAATGTATATGGTGTCCTACAGTACAATTGTATGTCTTGCACTGAATGATTGTGATGAACACCACTGTTTCTTGAAAAGTTAATAAAAACAATAAAAAAAAAATGTATATGGTGGCCGTCTGCATAGCCTATTTCCTTCTGCTGCAACTGCCCTTTCCAACGCTGTATTGGGTGTTGTGATTGGTGCTGTGGTTACTGAGATTACCAGCCTCAAAGGTTTGGGCTCTCTCTTTATAATATTAGTAAGGCTGCTGGAGTTATGCGATTGTGTGGCCACTGCGATTTTCGCATTGTTATTGATTTGCTGCATTTGCCACATTATCTGCTGCATAATCTGCAGATTTTAACAAAAAAAGGTTGTTTATAGCTCAAGCAGTTCAAAACATACAACATTCCAGTGATGTTTTGCTGCCCAGTGTGGACGGCCCTTTGCAGTGCTGGACTGACCAACTTCCTGTTGCTTACAGCTAACGAGGAGCAACCAATGCCCATAAAGTGTTATTAAGTTTTAAAATGACGAAATAATGAAGTAATATTATTTTCCAACATGCAGAATTATGCCACATTATTTGACTTTTGTTGCCACAAAATGTACTCAACCCTGCTGCGTAAATTGGCCCTCTCCTACTGCATAATTCAAGTGGCACGGCCTAGTATCAGTGGTATTGCCTATTAAATTCCAGCTTCGTGTAGACTTAACGAATTGTTCTCATGTCTACTTTGAATTGGAGGACTCTCTCTTGCTCTCTCTCTCTCTCTCTCTCTCTCTCTCTCTCTCTCTCTCTCTCTCTCTCTCTCTCTCTCTCTCTCTCTCTCTCTTTCTCCCTCCTTTCCACAGGCTCTCTTTATTTATACCACTCGGTCTCTTGCTTTCTCTCTCTTTGGAGCACTTTCTATCTCTTCCTGCAGTCTCTCACTTCATCCACTCTCTCATAGACTGCATCTCTATAGCCGATCTATCTATCCACTGATCTAACTGTATTGTATTATGTTGCAACATTTACATAGCGCTTATTACCCCTATGTGGGGCACTGAGGTACTTGTTTTTTTCTTTGAAAACTATTTTTAAGCCTAATGGTTTTTTAAAGTGGAGTTGGCCAGTTCATATTTCTGCCAACAGATGCACCAGTTTTAGCGCTCACATGTTAATTGGTCAGAGAACGTTGGGGCTAGAAAAAGGCACTTCTTTATCAAATCCTCTAAATAGCAAGCACACATGGAGAGGGGAACAGAACGGGTCTGGACTCTGGAGAGCCACAAGAGATCCTGACTGCTCCTTTCCTCATTCCTCAGGTAGGTGGCAAAAGAGAGTTTGTAAGGAAGGGAAGCATGAATGTCGAGAGCTACAGGAGGAAATTGTCCTTAAGGAGTAGCTCTACTCAATGAGAGAAAACAAACCGAGAGACTGGGATAACTGTGTATTGGTACTGTGTATTGACTGGTTAAATCAGAGAGTGGATATTACGTAATATCCTTGATTGCCATGACCGATGGCAATAGAAATGCATTATTTTCACTATCACACTAAAAGCGTTCAGCAGATTATTAACACGTAATGCAACAAGAACAAAGCGATGGGCAGAATGCTCAAACTAATCTCAGTGATGCATCCCTGTCCACGTTCTTCATCCACTATGCCACTCTAGACCGACACCCCATCTCAAACCTACGTAGGTCTCATCAGTGAGGCACAGCTTAGTGGGCAAAGAAACGATGGACTGGAATGCGGTCTAAGTAATTGTTGCTGAGATTAATTGAAGTGTTTCAGCAATCATATTTTTGTATTATGTGCACATAGCCAAGGCGTAGCCCGATAGCGCCGCTGCGCCTAAATGGTCAAACATAAACATCATATGCCTAGCCACACCAGTCATGTGTGTGTGTGTAAATGCATACAACTATAGCTTCAAATGCCCTGCTTTAGTTTCAGATGCCCCAGCTAAATTATGAAATGGCCTAGACAAAACAATAGTAGGCCCAAGAACAACCACCATATGCCCAGGTATACCACTATTAGCCCAGACGACACCTCCTAAGTGCTTGTATATCCTCAATGGCTCGGTTTAAATAAAAAAAAGCCCAGTTATGGCTTGAAATGGCAAATTGCTTCCTTATGATCATTACATGTGCAGATGAAGAATCATGCATAATGAAATCAATTTATATGTCTAGTGGCGCCTCAAAACCCCAGGTGTGTATTTATTAATTTTGTTTTTTAAGGTGATTTTACAACACCAATGATGCCACATAACGACCACTTTGCGATGCAGTTTTTACGTTGATGCAAAATGTGAGTACCCAAGTGGGGGGTAATAACTTGCGTGAAGTATTTGTGTAGAGTCAAAGGCAGTTTTGTCTTCCAGTTTGACTGCTAGATGTGAATAATTGGAGGTGTGGGGAAATAGGTTGTAAGAAAGGGGGCATTGTTCACAACACACAGTTGTGGGATGGATGCAGTTACAGCCTCTTCCCATAAGGTAATAAATATTCACTGCATCCGCCATTATATTAGGCAAACTGTTTGTTGGTGCAGACACCATGCCCAATTATAGCCTATATTCTCATGTGTTTACAAAGAAATGATAAAGCGCAGCGCTGTGCCATTTTAAAAAAGCAGGGATGAGCCATATTCTCAAGAATACAGCGCACCCCTTTTTTTCCCCCTTGCTCCAGCACTAAAAAAGCTGCTTAAGGCCAACGCAGACACCCTTGCACCATGGGCAAGGGTGCTTCTGTTGCAGGAATGTTTAATGATATAATCTATGTGCAGGAAGGTGTCCCTTCCTGTACATTAACAATCATTAAAGGCGATTTGCTCCTTCTATGTGAACTGCAGAATGCAGCACACACAGAAAGAGCAAAAAACGAGGATAAATAAAGGTATTTCTCCTCGTTGCACCACTCTTAGCGCCTGCTTTTCAATGCCGTAAGTTTTTGGCACTGCCTCAGATTTACAGATCCTTGTTAATCTGGGGCAACGTCAAAAAGCAATGGGTGTTGCGGTGGAACACCCACATAAACACCCATTGCATGGCCCTATGATGCATGAAACTGAGTGATAGGGAACGATATTTACAATGCGGCGTTAAGCCTAGCAAAGTGTCTCAGCGCTGCATTGTAAATATTGGGTAAGCATTGCGCCTCCGGATTGTCATAAAAAACAACTCTCCGATGCTGCAGTGCCCTTGCAAATATGGCCCATGATATCCCAACACAGAGATAGCACCTCTAAATTGTTTACAGTGGCATTAGAAAACTACCATTCGGTAAACAATTATATGCACGTATTTCTTATTTCAAGAAACAACAGCAGCCTGCATGTAAAAAAATAGTTAAGGCACTGATGTGCTGAAACAGATAATGGTATTTTATACCATACCAACAAACATAAAGCAGGCACACATTCACTCACATGTTATTTGGGAATGACATTAACTTACTTGGAAGAGACAGTAAAACTGTTAGGAACTGTGTTTATGAAGTATAAAAGCAATCTTACAAATCAGAAGCATTTAATGAATGTATCAGTAAGACTTAAAACCAGAGGGCCACACTATGTGGAGGATGTTAGATTGACCGAACTACAGAGTTTCTATTACCATGGCGTACAGTTTACCAATACCAGCCCATGGGGCCCACATATTTGAAATGCAAAAGCAGGCAGAGCCATGGAGGGCCTGAATAGATTTTGTAGAAAAAGTGCATATTAGCCATAAGAGAATTGATTAAACTATATTGGAGTGAATGTATCCCTACTGCTATATATGGGGCTGGCAGAGAGTATATCCCTCCAAATACCAGAAAGATTTTTATGTAAGAAATTGGCCATACTCCATACAGTTTCATCCGATATGATTCATAAAGAGCTGGGTATGCCATTCATAAAAGATTTGATTAATAAGAGCTCTATTATTTGCTGACACAACATATGGAGCAAGGCAGGCTCTAAATTCTCAAAACATGTCATTCTCAATTGCCTAAATCTAGATCAGTACCATAAAATCCCATGGATAGGTTACATGAATACACTGTTAACTGGGTCATTTGAGGTTGACACTACCCCACCACTTGTCCCTTAGACCCATCATCGACTCTGAGGCTATGCGAGAGATTGTAGACCATGATGTTACCTAATCTCATGCCAAGATGTAAAGTATGTGAGATTTTTCGTGCATAACAATGCCATCGTTACTGCTGTACTGTACGTAAATACAGAAAATAGCAATAAAAAGTAAAAAAAAAAAAAGGGTCATTTGAGGGAGTAACTATTACTAACCCAGCAAGCATCCTGCAATTCAGTAACAGGGAGTTAAACTCGGTTTGTAATACACATAGGAGACGCATGAGGAAGAGTAGCAAGAATGGCACATCCTCTGTGACAAGATATGACACTTCAGTCGCAGTTGGGTTTAGCCAGCTATTTATGCTTAGTAAAAAAATACCCAGCAGAGATTTTATCTGACAAGAATGCGACTGTGCCTTTTGCAACGTGTGCCAAAATGTCCTGTGATGGCTGGTCAAAACAATTTACTATCCACCTCATATTATTTTGCAGCCTATACATTTCTTAAGAAATGGATATTTTTATTAATGGAGTTTATTGGTATTTTAGCATTTTAGTTTATATATTTATGCATAGCATAATATTGAGTATAAATTGGACTAAGACATTGAAGGGCTCATTACGATGTAAGTTGGAGTTGCCTCCAACCGACATCGCCACGGTCCCGACATGACCGACCACCTGTTGTGCTGCAGTTGGAAACCAGCCGCAGCACAAGCTCCCATAGAGAAATGGGAGTTTCTGTTAATCCCTGCACCGCGTGGCAGGCTCCTCACTGTGCGCGGATGATGGATTCAACCCAGATCTGTGACTGGGGTGAGTGTCTAGAATATTTCAGCGCTCCATCTATCATCTCCTTGTGTTTGGTTTGTTTGCCCTAAGTTGGCAGGGTATGCCCAGATGTGGGTCCCTTGCAAACTTTGCCACTGGATTCAAGCTGGCCTGGCTGATGAAGGGTTTTACCCAGAAACCGGCCCCAGGATGCTTGTTTCCGGTTTAGGGAAGACCTGGATTGGCAGTTCGGACTGGACTGTTCCCATGAGGCACAGGGCCAAGACTGATTTGCATATAGCTGGGTCTGAACTGAGGTGGCGAAGTCAGCTAAAGAATGATGATGGATTCAACCCAGATCTGTGACTGGGGGTTAGTGTCTGAAAAGTTTCACCGCTCTGTCCATCATCTCCTTGTATTTCCCTTACCTAACTGTGCATACCACATGGTGTTTAAAACTAGAAAATCATCCTAGATACCGTGGCTGGAATATGGAGCCTGAAGCCTTGCTGCCTTAGGAAGGCCTGATCTGTATAATAATCCTTCTGTTATAACACGCTCTGATGGTAAACGGATCGAAACTGCCTTTAGGGTGAAGATGGCGTTAGAGCGAGAGGATTCTGCTTTAATGAAACATTCCACGCAACATGCTATAAAAGTAAAAACTGTAAACATAATTGAACCTTGCCTGACCTGGAATATGACACAGCATCAACATTGTATATTGATTTAGGCTGAATTTATTTCCCCACCTTATCCCATTTAATCATGGATGTTTTACGAATGTGGACTTTCCCCGGTGTAACTGTGACAACCTACCTATCCATGATACCATACATGTGGTTATGTTTTGTCCAAAATAAAATAATTTGAGAAATAAATATTTACGTTTTATTCTGAAAAACCACTGAATTTTACCCAAGTGAGGCCAGCCCTACTTTTTTATAGTTGTTAAATTGTCCCTTTATTTGTGTTTCTTTAGTACGCTTTTTGATGGGGGTTTAAAATAAGAATTTGGCATTGTGAATTTATCTGTATTTTATATGACTTGACTTTTATGATTTTAGTTATAAATTGAATAAAGATTATTATTGATTGATACCACATGTTGCAGGGATTATCAGGGGGGGCCCCAGTACCCCAACCGGAGGCTGCTGAGGCATGGAGGCCCTGCTAAGACCCCCAAATTCACTTTAAGACAGGCTTTTCATGTCAGAAAGCCCAACTTGAATAGCCTGTTGGAAACCAACATCATAATCCCTGTTGGACCTGGCCCTTTTGGCAGGTTTCACCCGAAACTTTTTGCTTTTGCCTAAGCCCGTTTCTGTAACCTGGTGTTGGTGATTTTAGGCCTGTGCGCACTTTTTCACTGTGGTACAGTGTAAAGTGCGTGGGCTCTGTGATTGTGGTGAGTGATCTGCCCTCCCATAGGAATGCATGGGGAATATGTGTGACCATGGTAGTTCCTGATGTGTGGGGAGTGCAGGGTCGAGTTTGGTATGTGCGAACTCGTGAGATTGAATGCTGCGTGATGATGTATGCGGCATGTATGTGTCTAGTGGGGAAGTACCACTTCTAGACATGAGTGTGCGTGTGTAGTGAGTGTGCTGACACGTGATTGGCTGGAGCCTGGCTCCAGGATGTCTGGATGGGTCTGCCCAGAGGTGAGTGTTGAGATTAGCAGGCTGATGTGAGGGGAGGAGTACACTTGGGTCCTGAATGGAGCTGGGTTTTTCCCACACAATGCTGGCTCCGCCCCCTGTGGTGCGACTGATGACCCTGTCCTGCCTAGTGAATGGGAGGGGGTGGCTGGGGAAAACAAAGTACTCCCAAAACCAGCTGCGACTGGTTTCTCCCCCACCCTGCACCTTTAGACAAAGGTTTTCAGTGTATAAAAGGAGGCTGTGACCTCTTGTTTCTACTGGAATCCTGCCAGGGGCGTGCTGCTTGGACCCAGGGGAAGGCTTGCCTCCCTGGGCCCTGCTCAGCCCCTGGATGCCCTGGAGGGCTAAAGGACTTTTGCTGGACCTTTATTGCCTCTGAGCGCCTGGGAGCGCTGTTGATGGCCTCTAGCGCTTGGAAGCGCTTGTGTTGCTGTGATAGCGCTTGGGAGTGCTTATTGTTCCTGCTAGCGCACAGAGCGCTGTATTCTTGCTGCGAGCGCTGGAGGCGCTTTATTTTCATCTAGCGCTGGGAAGCGCTTTGTGTGCCCAGCCGGTGCCCACCCGGCATTTGCCCGAAATTGCGGAGCATAGCGAGTGCCTACCTCGCTTCGTATTTGAATTTACGAGGGAGCCCGCCTGCCTGCCTGAAACAGGCCGCCGCGCTGCCCGCGGCGACCCGGAAGTATTGGGCCAGCCGGCCAATCCCTACGCGGCCCGACCGGGAGAAGGACCGGAAGTCCCGCCCTCGGCGCTGCAGCCCGAGGAGAGGAGAAAGGCTGCCGGTACTCGCGGGGCTCCCATGAGGAGAGGAGAGCCCCGCACCGGAAGAGGGTCCGGCCACAGCAGAGACGGAGCAGCTGAGGCTCCAGAGGAAGACAGAGAGCCGTGGTGACCCGCGTAGGAGTCCCGACCGCAGTAGAGCCCGGTGAGTGGGAACGGGCGAGGGAGAGCTCCGGGCAAGTCAGGAGAGCCTGTGAGGCTCGGGCGCAGTTGTTCCTTCGAGTCCCCAGGCAGGGGACTCCCAAGTTACCTGAGAGAGGCCCAGATGTGTTCGAGCCCCGAGAGGCTCGCAGAGGCACAGTAATATTCAGAGCCAGAGAGGCTCTTGGGCATTTGCGATATTGAGTCCCCCGAGGAGGGACTCCAACGTCTGAGGGGCATTGCGTGTTTTGAGCCCAGCGAGGCTCCAACGACGGCCATTCTTGTGTAGAGCCCTGAGAGGGCTCAGGGTGCATTTCTTCATTGTTAGAGCCACGAGAGGCTCTTGTGTCCCACAGTAGTTTTAGAGCCCAGAGAGGCTCTAGGGGGCAATCAGTTGTTTTAGAACTCAGAGAGGCTCAGGGGCAGTGATTTGTGTTGAGAGCCCAGCGAGGTTCCAAGAGGGGACAATCAGTTGTCCAGAGCCTGCGAGGCTCCCCCATCGCCTTTGGCCCCATCATTATCTACACAGCTGCCCAGCACTTCGTGGGCAGCTGCCACGTTTAGGACCCTGACACTGGGACACAGGGCGTCCTAGCCCCAACAAGGCCAGAGTGCCTAGGGACTGCCACGGGTTGTGGCTCATGTGAGTTTTGCGCAATTGCTTGTGCTGGCACCTCTGAATGTGTATTGATACATCATGTGTTTTCTTTCCCTACACCGCTGAATGTTAATGCATCATGTGTAATGTTCCTATGCTTATACCCCTAAATGTTGGTGATTCTTAGGTGCTTGTTTTTCTCCTAGTTCAGGTGTTGCTAGTGAGGTCTTGGTTCCCTGCGCAATATTCCTAAGGTGGTTAGGGTTGTGTAGGAGGTACTTACCCTATACCAGTAATTACTGGTTGTGTGCTACATTTTCTATTTTGTTCTAAAAGTGTTCTATATGCTAATTACTATTCCTAAAAAGTGATGATTCCTGACAGTGGTCCATGTGGCCCTGTCTTGTACATATCCCCTGTAAATTCTGCCCGTGCCTGTTGGCACATTGTAAAATGTGTGTTCTTATCTAATGTGTTTTGGTATAATACAAAGGCTATTTTTATATAACCTTGTGTGGAGTTTCCTTTGTAGTGGGCCTTGGGAGTTGTCGCTGGGTGCGCGCGCAAACACTTAACTTACATAGCCTCCAAGTTTAGCCTGGCTGCTCGCGTCACATTACCTAGAGGGTGAGCAGGGGTTATCTTGGTGTGTGACTCCCTTGCCCTGACGTGGAAGTGGTGGTCTCTGACTGACTCTGGCGCAAGCCTTGGCCAGCCAGAGATCCTGTTTCTAACATTGGTGGCAGGCGGTGAGGATCCGGATTTGTGTTTGCGTTGTACCGCAGTGGCAACAGGCCACACTACAAAACTCTGCATTTTTAGATTATCACATGTTGGGGATTATTGTTATGATTTTATGTTTCCTCGAGTGTCATTTTCAAATGGTGTTCCTGCGCTTTATGTTTAGTGGCAGAAGAGAGAAAATGACAGGGCGGGACGCCAGTAGATAGGGAGTTCCTTCCTGGGTCCAGTGTCCAATCCCCGTTCCTGTCCCCAGAGGTGTGGATAGAGGAGAGAGAGGGGGTGTGGAGGAGAAATGGCTAGCTCAGGAGGGTGGGTATCCCCGGAGTGTAGTGTGTCTGGATTCACCAGTATGGTAGGATCCAGTGGTGGCAGCTAAAAAATGTCCAGTGCGTGAAGTCCCATTCCCAGTTCTCAGAGTATGGTGCCTGGTGCTCAGTAAGAGGGGTACAGGTTGAGAGTCAGGGGCAGTGAGGAACTGTCTCGCCAGTCTGGAGGGGGAGTGTGTGGATGAGTGGTGTGTTGAACTAGAGGAGTTGGTGTGAGTTTTTTTTTTAAAGGAGCTTGCATAGGAGGTGTACCTCTGGTGGTCTGCAGGAGGTCCTGCAGAGGCACTGGACAAGAAGGTGGATGTCTGGCGGTGTGCTAGATGTCTTGCAGAGGCATTAGGGAGTGATTCTAAAAGTAGTGGCTTGTGTATCTGATGATCCTGTGTAGGTGAAGAGGTTCATGTGTAGCCCAGCTAGGTCCCATTAGGATGGTAAGGGTGTAGGGGCTCACGTCCTGTCTCAGTGGAGGCGGAGTGAGTGTGGGACGGTGTGTCTCACGTTGGCCCGAAACCCTGTCTCAGGGCCTGGAGGGTTCCCTAGGGGAGCGCCAGGTCAGGGGCCTAGGCTGTACTTACAGGTCATTTGAGGAGGATCTTCCTGTGTGTAGAGGATGGGGAGTTTCAGTAACCAGAACTCCGGCGGTCCTAGTATTGGGCAGTACCGCTACTAAGTGGAGGGTGCAGAAGTCCTGGTAGAGGAGTGAGAGGGGGAAAGAGTCCCCAGTGGAGGAACCAGTGGGTCAGGGGCCAGCCAGAAGGGCTGGGCCACCAGTGAGTGACCATGGTGATGCCACTTCTGTCCTGGGGGATCTCTGCGCCCTGCCAGGTGGGCAGGAGGTCGCGAGATTAGAGCCAGGCAGACTGTCAAAAGACACAGTAGTTATGTGTCACCCTCGTAGTGGGGCATGAGTGCTCCCCGTGAAGTCCTGGTTCGCTGGGCATTTGGCCGTCTAGAGTGCTTGACCATTTGTGGGGCCTCTGGAGGTCGTTCCCCGAGGAGGGGGGAGGCCAGGTTCAGGTTCAGCCTGACCTGGAGGGAAGAGCATCTGTGATTAGGGTCCTGAACAGTTGGGAGGAAAGTGTGTTGCTGATACGCTGCTGGCGTGTGCTCTGTCTAGCCTGAGACATACTGAGAATCCCACTGTGATAGGGAGTACGAGAGGAAAGTGTGTTGCTGATACGCCGCTGGCGTGTGCTCTGTCTAGCCTGGGCCACACTGAGAATCACCCTGTGATAGGGAGTACTGGAGGAGAGTGTGTCGCTGATACGCTGCTGGCGTGTGCTCTGTCTAGCCCGAGACATACTGGGACTCACCCTGTGATCATGGAACTGGAAGGGGATGCAGAGGGAGGGAGTCCTCGCCTCTGACTCCGATGTAGCCGGAAGGTAGATCCCAGGTGGTAGACCAGTTGATGGAGTGAGGTCCTGATCTGGTGGGAGAGTTGTGTTCTGGTGGGTGCCTCCCTGGGAGGGTGCGGAACCCCAGAAATAGAGGTAGGGTAGGGCATTCTTGCCCGTGACCTCTGGTCAGCCTGAGGGTGCGGACCCTAGGTTGAAGGATCAGTGGCAGTTTGGGGCTACACTGAGAGGGAGAGTGGAAAATGGCTACTGTGTGCCAGGGGTTACTGCCCCCCACTCTGTGGATTGGTCAGGACCTGTGACATTTGGATGGCCTAGGGCCTGGTCCTGGCCGTGGACCACTAGAGAGTACCAGTGGGGTATTATAGTTGGGTCAGAGAGTTCTGGTTTGGAGGTAACCATGTGGGTTCAGAGTGGCGCAAAACCGGAGGGTGTCCCTGCCGTGCGTGCCCGTGTCCGTGTTTTGTTGCCCAAAGCAGGGAAGCCCATCAAGGGAGTGATTGGTCTACCCTGCGTTTTGGCTGGAAGGGGGTTGTGTTGGACCTGGCCCTTTTGGCAGGTTTCACCCCGAAACTTTTTGCTCTTGCCTAAGCCTGTTTCTGTAACCTGGTGTTGGTGATTTTAGGCCTCTGCGCACTTTTTCACTGTGGTACAGTGTAAAGTGCGTGGGCTCTGTGATTGTGGTGAGTGATCTGCCCTCCCATAGGAATGCATGGGGAATATGTGTGACCATGGTAGTTCCTGATGTGTGGGGAGTGCAGGGTCGAGTTTGGTATGTGCGAACTCGTGAGATTGAATGCTGCGTGATGATGTATGCGGCATGTATGTGTCTAGTGGGGAAGTACCACTTCTAGACATGAGTGTGCGTGTGTAGTGAGTGTGCTGACACGTGATTGGCTGGAGCCTGGCTCCAGGATGTCTGGATGGGTCTGCCCAGTGGTGAGTGTTGAGATTAGCAGGCTGATGTGAGGGGAGGAGTACACTTGGGTCCTGAATGGAGCTGGGTTTTCCCCACACAATGCTGGCTCCGCCCCCTGTGGTGCGACTGATGACCCTGTCCTGCCTAGTGAATGGGAGGGGGTGGCTGGGGAAAACAAAGTACTCCCAAAACCAGCTGCGACTGGTTTCTCCCCCACCCTGCACCTTTAGACAAAGCTTTTCAGTGTATAAAAGGAGGCTGTGACCTCTTCTAAGAGGCTCTTGTTTCTACTGGAATCCTGCTAGGGGCGTGCTGCTTGGGCCCAGGGGAAGGCTTGCCTCCCTGGGCCCTGCTCAGCCCCTGGATGCCCTGGAGGGCTAAAGGACTTTTGCTGGACCTTTATTGCCTCTGAGCGCCTGGGAGCGCTGTTGATGGCCTCTAGCGCTTGGAAGCGCTTGTGTTGCTGTGATAGCGCTTGGGAGTGCTTATTGTTCCTGCTAGCGCACAGAGCGCTGTATTCTTGCTGCGAGCGCTGGAGGCACTTTATTTTCATCTAGCGCTGGGAAGCGCTTTGTGTGCCCAGCCGGTGCCCACCCGGCATTTGCCCGAAATTGCGGAGCATAGCGAGTGCCTACCTCGCTTCGTATTTGAATTTACGAGGGAGCCCGCCTGCCTGCCTGAAACAGGCCGCCGCGCTGCCCGCGGCGACCCGGAAGTATTGGGCCAGCCGGCCAATCCCTACGCGGCCCGACCGGGAGAAGGACCGGAAGTCCCGCCCTCAGCACTGCAGCCCGAGGAGAGGAGAAAGGCTGCCGGTACTCGCGGGGCTCCCATGAGGAGAGGAGAGCCCCGCACCGGAAGAGGGTCCGGCCACAGCAGAGACGGAGCAGCTGAGGCTCCAGAGGAAGACAGAGAGCCGTGGTGACCCGCGTAGGAGTCCCGACCGCAGTAGAGCCCGGTGAGTGGGAACGGGTGAGGGAGAGCTCCGGGCAAGTCAGGAGAGCCTGTGAGGCTCGGGCGCAGTTGTTCCTTCGAGTCCCCAGGCAGGGGACTCCCAAGTTACCTGAGAGAGGCCCAGTTGTGTTCGAGCCCCGAGAGGCTCGCAGAGGCACAGTAATATTCAGAGCCAGAGAGGCTCTTGGGCATTTGCGATATTGAGTCCCCCAAGGAGGGACTCCAAAGTCTGAGGGGCATTGCGTGTTTTGAGCCCAGCGAGGCTCCAACGACGGCCATTCTTTTGTAGAGCCCTGAGAGGGCTCAGGGGGCATTTCTTCATTGTTAGAGCCACGAGAGGCTCTTGTGTCCCACAGTAGTTTTAGAGCCCAGAGAGGCTCTAGGGGGCAATCAGTTGTTTTAGAACTCAGAGAGGCTCAGGGGCAGTGATTTGTGTTGAGAGCCCAGCGAGGTTCCAAGAGGGGACAATCAGTTGTCCAGAGCCTGCGAGGCTCCCCCATCGCCTTTGGCCCCAACATTATCTACACAGCTGCCCTGCACTTCGTGGGCAGCTGCCACGTTTAGGATCCTGACACTGGGACACAGGGCGTCCTAGCCCCAACAAGGCCAGAGTGCCTAGGGACTGCCACAGGTTGTGGCTCATGTGAGTTTTGCGCAATTGCTTGTGCTGGCACCTCTCAATGTGTTTTGATACATCATGTGTTTTCTTTCCCTACACCGCTGAATGTTAATGCATCATGTGTAATGTTCCTATGCTTATACCCCTAAATGTTGGTGATTCTTAGGTGGTTGTTTTTCTCCTAGTACAGGTGTTGCTAGTGAGGTCTTGGTTCCCTGCGCAATATTCCTAAGGTGGTTAGGGTTGTGTAGGAGGTACTTACCCTATACCAGTAATTACTGGTTGTGTGCTACATTTTCTAATTTGTTCTAAAAGTGTTCTATATGCTAATTACTATTCCTAAAACGTGATGATTCCTGACAGTGGTCCATGTGGCCCTGTCTTGTACATATCCCCTGTAAATTCTGCCCGTGCCTGTTGGCACATTGTAAAATGTGTGTTCTTATCTAATGTGTTTTGGTATGAATTTGAATTTAAAATATTTATTGAGCGCAGCATTCACCAGCGGTTTCTTGGCGCTATGGAGGGCAGGGTACCAATGGGGGAGAGTGACCACCACACCTAAAAACTGATAGGCCTAAGGAGAAGTGAGAGCATATCACAAGGGAAAGGCCTGTTTAAAAAGAAAGGTTTTAAGGTCCTTCCGAAAGGGAAGGTAGTGTGTTGCCAGTCTTAGGTGATCCGGTAGAGAGTTCCAAAAAGTGGGTGCCAGAGTAGAAAAGTTCGACCCACCCCACTTCTTGCGCTTAAAGCGGGGGACCACCAACAAGGACTGGGAAGAAGAGTGAAGCTCTCGAGTGGGGATATACTCCCTGATCATGGAAGAAATAAAGGCGGGAGCAGAGCCTCGCCGTGAATGAAAAACCATGCAACCCAACTTAAACAAGGCCCTCTCTTTAACCGGCAACCAATGAAGTGCCTTCAGAAGAGGAGTGCAATGATGCGAGCGAGAAAGGCCATGAATAAGTCGGGCTGCCTGGTTTTGAACCAACTGGAGTTTCCGTAGGCTGTACGCTGGAATGCCATTGTACAGGGCATTTGCGTAGTCCAGCCGGGAGACAACAAGAGCGGACATAATCAGCTTGAGTGCCAGAGGAGAGAAAAAGCGAGAAACAGTGCGAATAGTGCGGAGAGTGAGAAAACAAGAGGAAACAACATGGCTAACTTGTGAGTGAAGAGTGAGTTGATTATTGAGTTTGACACCTAATGTCTTGACTGAGGCAGAAGGAGAAGGAGGGGGCCCTAAAGAAGAAGGCCAAAATAAAGAATTCCAGGGACTGGAGCAACCACCCGTAAGAACCAGCTCGGTCTTATCCGGGTTCAACTTTAGGTGGTTGTGATTCATCCAGTCCTTGATGAAAACCATAACTGACTGAAAATTAGAAATAGAATGAGGAGAGGAAGAGAGATTAAAGATAAGCTGGAGGTCATCCGCATAGTTAAAAACGGTGACCTCCAGCTCCTGGAGAGCAAAAATCAAAGGACAGTTGTAGATATTAAACAGAAGCGGAGAAAGAGAAGAACCCTGAGGAACACCACAAGTGACAGGTAATGAGGCAGCCGAAAAGTCTCCCAGCCGGACCGCCTGGGTGCGGTCCCTTAAAAAGGAGGAGAGCCAGACCAAGGCCGAGCCCCCGATTCCCGCCGCTCCGACACGGGACAACAAGATGGAATGGTCCACCGTGTCGAAGGCGGCGGAGAGATCGAGGAGAACCAAGGCCTGATGATGGTTTTGGTCTGCTCCCTCCCTAAGGTTGTTGAGGACCGACACCACAACGGACTCCGTGGAGTGTCTTGGCCGAAATCCTACTTGTCGGGGTGCTAAGCCCCCATTCTCCTCAATGAAGGAGCTGAAAACCGTTGTTACATGCCGCTCCAGCACCTTGCCCAAATAGGGCAGCAGCGAAATTGGACGGTAATTGGCTGGAGCGGAAGGGTCAGCCCCCGCTTTCTTGAGGATAGGCACTATAGTAGCGGACTTTAGGGAAGGCGTCACCACCCCTTGTGTAAAGGAATTATTAAGAAAAATAAGGGGGGGGCAAAGGACAGGCAGTGTAAATGTGTTTGAGGATGCGGGCTGGACAAACATCCATCGGAGAACCCGACTTAACTTTTGGGAGAATGGCCAGAAACGCATCCTCAGTGAGCGGTGGAATAGAAGTGAGGGAGGAACGGGCAGTAGGGGGAAAGGGATCGACAAAAGCCGGGGAAGGGAAAGGAATATTTAGTTTAATATTGGTTATTTTATCCAAAAAATAAGAGTTAAGGGAATCACATAGATGCTGAGTGGGCAGGGGTTTAGGGGATGCCCTGTCCGAGTAGGCCAGATCCTGGACTATGGAGAAAATCTCTCTGGGTTTATTTTCTGCCACCAAAATTTTGGCGGAAAAATAAGCAGTCTTTACGTCGAGTATAGCTCTCTCATACTCGCCCAGGAGGGTGGTGTATCTAACTTTCAGTGTAGGGCAGTAGTCCCTTCTCCACAGCCTCTCCGCTCGCCTAAGAGCATGCTTCTTCTCCTTTAACTCCTCGTTAAACCAACGATTGGATTCGTTGGGGCGTCTGGTTGATATCCGACGTAAGGGAGCTACCAAGTCGCATCCCCTGGCGAGCCAGGTGTTAAGGGTGGCGGCTTGGGATGAGGAGGAAAGGCCTGCCAACTCAGGCGAGGAGTCCAGCAGGGAGGATGACAAGGACTGGAGGTCGACACGGCTCCAGTTACGTGCCCAGGTGTTTTTGGCTAATGGAACTTTCACCACTGACCTGTAATTAAGAGAACAGGCGACTAAGATGTGATCCGACCACGGACATGGGGAAACAGAGATGGATGAAATAGAGCAATTGAGGGACCAGACCTGGTCCAACACATGACCATGTTTGTGTGTAGGAACATGGACATGGGGGACCAAGTTCAAGGCCAAAAGAAGTTCAGAGAACTGTTTAGAAGAGGTACATTCGTGGGCGTCAGTAGGCCAATAGTTAAAGTCCCCAAGTACAAGGACCGAGGCATGATTGACCACTAAGGTGGCCAAAAGATCCTGTATGGCGGGCAAAAATAAAGGTGACAGCTGGGGCGGACGATATACCAATAAACAGGTAAGAGGAGGAGATAGAGTAGGGAAAGAAACTACAAGATGGTCTATGGGCGCAATCGGGGGTGATGGGAGTAGTTGCATATTAAGGTCAGACCGGGCAATAATAGCCACTCCACCCCCCGCCTTGCTAGCCGGGCGATCTGAGCGTAGCGCAACATAGGATGGGGGAAGGGTAGCCAATAAAGAGGGCAGGGACGATTCGCTAAACCAAGTCTCGGTCAGAAATAATATATCTGGCTTCTGTACCTCAAGCAGGAGAAACAAGTCCTGGCAATGCCTAACCGCCGACCTAGTATTAAGTAAAAAAATGGATAAAGGGCAGGGTAGCGAGGCAGTAAGGCCGGAAGGCAGCTGAGTTGAAGAACTAGTCGAAGGGGCCAGGTGGGCAGGGACTACCTCGTAAGTAGAGGGGCCTAAACCAAGAGAAGCGATATCAGCAATGGTAGCATCCGCCAGGGGCCACTGGCCCTGTAATGCCACGAGGTCATTAGCTGAATAGATGAATCGGCGGGCATAAGGACGCGCCCCTAGCCCCGTCTGGCCGCGGACGGGCGCAGACGGGCTTGCCTTAGGCGCGCCCGCTGCGCTCGTCCGCTGCGCTTCCGAAAACACATTGCCCATTGTAGGCTTTCCCACGCGAGCACTGGACCGCTAACTCCGGCCAGGCTCGTGGGACACCCCTCCCCAAGATGGTGGCTCGCCCTCACCTCTCGGCCCCGAGAGACCGGCTGGGATATAATACAAAGGCTATTTTTATATAACCTTGTGTGGAGTTTCCTTTGTGGTGGGCCTTGGGAGTTGTCGCTGGGTGCGCGTGCAAACACTTAACCTACATAGCCTCCAAGTTTAGCCTGGCTGCTCGCGTCACGTTACCTAGAGGGTGAGCAGGGGTTATCTTGGTGTGTGACTCCCCTGCCCTGACGTGGAAGTGGTGGTCTCTGACTGACTCTGGCGCAAGCCTTGGCCAGCCAGAGATCCCGTTTCTAACAATCCCCACAGCAGAAACGCCATCCATAGGGGATTATGTCCGGCCTCATCTGGCCGACGGGCTCAAGAAGAAGCCAGTCGGTCTGACCGGCCAGTTTAAATTCTGACCGCCTGCATTCTAATTAGGCGGTTGGACTTTAAACATTTGATGACGGTTGGTGAGCCTCCGACGAGCAGTCGGAGGCTCTCCGACTGACATTGTAAAAGGGACAAGTCTGTATAAATTGTATAAACAATCCTGTTATATGGATTCTTCTATGCTTTCTATTTTAAAATTGCTTTTAAGGATAAATATTTATCCGAATAAATATTTTTGACTGATTGATAACCAGATGCAGATTAGCTCCTCCATTTTGAGGAGTGGAGGAATACAGATGCAGTATTGCTGTTCCCAAAATTATTTATGGTGGATGTATTGGCAGTTCTGTAGGGTGGGAATACTCTGCTCCAACAATCTCATTGGCGTGTACAGCAAAGCACAGAAGAAAAGAAAAATACTGGTTCTCAAACTAAATTCCCACATTCCCTGTCTCTTAGGCGCCATGAAAGCGCATTTAGGCCCAGATTTACTACAATTTTGCATCAAGTTCGCATCACTTTTTTGGCACAGCCCTGATGTAAAATGTATTTTGGGATTTAGTAAGCTCTGCAAAGCTTGATTCTGTTGGCTTAGTGTGGCTTAGGAAAAAAATGTCATGCCTGGCACCACTTATCGGGTAGGAGTTCCATGGGTGTTTCTGTGCATCCACACATAGATTTTGATGCAAACCTAGATTTACTAAAGTCTGTAAACCTTGGTTTGAGCCAAAACGGTGCACATACCTGAGGCTGGCGTAACTCCTAACCGAAGCAAAACCAAGCAAAGTGGCTTTGCATGCCCTAGTAAATCCCAGTTAAGGACTTGCATTGACTTGTGATGAGTTGCATCACACAGGGACAATGCAAATCATTACTAAATATGCCCCTTAGTATTTAGTTTAGGAATCAGATGCAGACATCCTGCCTTGTTGAAATTGCTAAATGGGGCACGAACCCAGAACTCTTTTTAGTTCTAATCGCAAATAACTTTGATCATTATGTAAACACTGCATCACTGCTGAACATTAGCCTGTATAACAAAGTGTAACTGTAAGGAATATCGAACATACACAAGATCTGTTGCGAAATTTATCAGCTCAATTTTTACTGTATTTTTCCCTGTTATCTGTTTATTCCAATACAGTAATGTGAAGTACTTCTCAACTGTAGTTGTTGGATGCCATGATCTGTACCAGAGGGAGAAAGAAGAGCAGACAATTCGAATAAAAGCTATCATTACTCATCCAGATTTTGACAGACGTAAACCAATTAATTATGACATTGCACTGATCCTGCTGCAAAAGGAAATCAGATTTGGTAATATTCCGATTTAATGGAGATTATTGACTTGAATTATTGCTTTCAATATCACGGTAGTTTTTGTAAAAATGTTCTAGGCTTTTGTGTTCCAGTATTGTTAATTTGTATTTATTCTTCTTTTCCATCATGCTCTAAGTGCACAATGATGATTCAATTTTCTTCACTATAGTTATTCCTATAGGGCCTAATTCACAACACTTTTTGGTCATGTATGTCAAAGTGACATCTGTCAAAAGCTGCATCTGGGACCAGGAATCGCAAATCCTAATCCATAAAATCAGGATATGTGGGATTTTCAATCCCCCCCCACCCCCGATCCTAGCCACCTCCCCCCTTACCAAGCACTTCCAACCGCAGACCATCATCCACACGGGCATATTCCCACAATTATTGCAGTTAGGGACAGGAAGCCTTGTGCCCCATGTAAGTGCAATCGAGGATGGTATTGCAAATACGATAAACACCCACAAGCTTACATCTTTATTCTTATTCACAAATATTTGTATGCTTGTAATTCATGTGATATGTCTTACAGTGGTCAGCTGGCTTTTGAAGAAACCTGCACACAACCAAAGTTAGCTGATGTTAGGCTCATTTCAAGTGATGTGTAATGGTCAGCATTAAATGCCCCATACCCTTCTGTACAAGTCCCTCCTTTACCCCTTCCACTTTCAAGGAAATCAGAAGCCTTCATTGTGGCCCAGGCACTGAAGAAAGGATTTATGTTGTTCCTCTGTAATAGGAAGTTAATGGGGAGTTGGTGAGCCAATGATCGTATAATGGAATGGCCAATAGGAGGAAGAAGAATTTGCATCACTGTTTGAAGGTTGGCTGTAAAACATTTAGGGAAGATTGCTTGTATACTGAAAAACATAGAGCAATTTTGTACACTGAAAATTCAGGTCTCGAAAACTGGAATCCACCAGCTCAGATCAGAGGCAGCTAAAATGGAAATAGACTATCCAGACACTAGGAATGAACGAACAAATTAAAAGGTGCTATCTGACAAACTGGAAAACACTTGTATCAGACAATTTGTTCTACGTAAGGCAGATCAAATGGTCAACAGGATTCCTGTTGCAAACACTAGGCCCAGCAGGTTGAAGGGAGCATCTCCACTCATCATCTCTTTTTGTTGAAGATCCCAAAAAGTTTCTGAAGAGTGCTCAGGATCTCTGCAGTGACTCTTCCTTCCTAAACCAGCACACGCTGGTCCCACTTCCCCTCAAAAGAAACAGCGTCTAAAGAAGGCCACAGTACAAATCTATGTATGGTTAATCACATTGCATTAGCAACAAGCAACAAGGGACACATACTGTTTTGTGAAGAGGCCACCGACTGCACAGCGCACTTCCTGCTACGACGTGTGAGGCTCCCAGCTTACGACTCGCCGCACCCGCTTCGCGGGCGCCGCTTCGCAGGGGAGCCCCAGTCTCGGCTGCTGTCTGCGTGCACAAGTGAGGACCTCGGCGGAAAGGCGGTAAGGGGCGTGAGGCACCAGCGGGGCTGCGAGTGTGCAGGGACTTCATCTCCCAGAAGTCCCTGCGAGACCACGGAAGAGCTTCCGGTCCGCTCTCCCTGCTGGCCCGCCCCCCGCCCATCTAAATCCATCAAAAGTGCATCGGCAATCCCTGTCCAGTGGGACACATACTGTTTTGTGAAGAGGCCACCGACTGCACAGCGCACTTCCTGCTACGACGTGTGAGGCTCCCAGCTTACGACTCGCCGCACCCGCTTCGCGGGCGCCGCTTCGCAGGGGAGCCCCAGTCTCGGCTGCTGTCTGCGTGCACAAGTGAGGACCTCGGCGGAAAGGCGGTAAGGGGCGTGAGGCACCAGCGGGGCTGCGAGTGTGCAGGGACTTCATCTCCCAGAAGTCCCTGCGAGACCACGGAAGAGCTTCCGGTCCGCTCTCCCTGCTGGCCCGCCCCCCGCCCATCTAAATCCATCAAAAGTGCATCGGCAATCCCTGTCCAGTGGGACACATACTGTTTTGTGAAGAGGCCACCGACTGCACAGCGCACTTCCTGCTACGACGTGTGAGGCTCCCAGCTTACGACTCGCCGCACCCGCTTCGCGGGCGCCGCTTCGCAGGGGAGCCCCAGTCTCGGCTGCTGTCTGCGTGCACAAGTGAGGACCTCGGCGGAAAGGCGGTAAGGGGCGTGAGGCACCAGCGGGGCTGCGAGTGTGCAGGGACTTCATCTCCCAGAAGTCCCTGCGAGACCACGGAAGAGCTTCCGGTCCGCTCTCCCTGCTGGCCCGCCCCCCGCCCATCTAAATCCATCAAAAGTGCATCGGCAATCCCTGTCCAGTGGGACACATACTGTTTTGTGAAGAGGCCACCGACTGCACAGCGCACTTCCTGCTACGACGTGTGAGGCTCCCAGCTTACGACTCGCCGCACCCGCTTCGCGGGCGCCGCTTCGCAGGGGAGCCCCAGTCTCGGCTGCTGTCTGCGTGCACAAGTGAGGACCTCGGCGGAAAGGCGGTAAGGGGCGTGAGGCACCAGCGGGGCTGCGAGTGTGCAGGGACTTCATCTCCCAGAAGTCCCTGCGAGACCACGGAAGAGCTTCCGGTCCGCTCTCCCTGCTGGCCCGCCCCTCACCCAAACCGCCACCTACTTAATAGCGTTTCACTCCCGCAGCGCGGGACGCAGCCTGGGCTAAGACTGGGCAAAGACAGGGCCGTTTGAGGCCGTTAGAGTACGGAAGAGTCCGGTCCGGCCCCCCCCTCTAACAGCTATACCCCGGCCTCCCCAACACAGGTATCTATAATCAGTCCGTTTCCCCTGATAATCCGACAACGTATTAATCTTTTATCTAGCTGATCATTTACTGCAAAATGAATACTAGATCCACAAGGCAGAAAAAAACAAAAAAGAACGGTATAGGCGATCAACTACTAGGTCCTATGGACGATTTCCTGTCCAAAGCTAATACTTTTATAGACCAGAGTATTAGTCTAATTGAGGGTAGAGTCTCCACCGATTTGGCGATTGCGCGTCGTTCATCAATGGGACTAATTGCATTAGCAAAAACTCCAGAAACACAGTCAACCTCAACACTAACGGCGGCGGCTATGAATAGACTTAGTCTACCCAATAACGTTGATTTGTCAGCATCCCAAATATCTGTAACCCTCTCTGAATCTGACCTGGAGAATACCCCTGATATATTTCCCGATCCAACACCTGAAGAAACCAGACATATGAGAGGAAAACGGGAGGGGGCGGTAAAAAAGAGGATTGCAAAGAGTAATTTAAATCATACTACAACCTCTTTAATGTCTAAACCCTCGACAACGGTCACTACCGCAAATAAGTTGGTGACCCCTAACCACCCCGCTCCCCCAATTAATAACGTGGTAACAATCCATCACGTACCGCGTGACCTCTGTGATACCTTAATGCCTGATTCAATATCCACATTAAACACTGGCAGACAAAGAGAATCAGCAAGACTAATCACAGAGGTAGCCTTTCTTCTAAATTCTCATATTCGCCCTCTAGAAACAAGACTCAGTAATATAGAGAGGCAGTTAACAAAAATCATTGGTTTCTTACAAACCACACCTTCACAATCCCACACCAAGCCTCCGTCAAACCCAGAGCCTATTCTTCCTACATCTAAAAAAACCGTCATTGTACCTCCCCCAAAGTCCACAAAGCAAAGCACACTAAACCTTCCGACAAATAATCCCATTCCACAAAATGTAGCTCCCACGCCCCCGGTTATTCCTTCACAAGTTAGTTCCCAACCAACATCAACCGCAAACTCTATTCCCCCGAAAACCCCTGCTTTAAAAACACCTATAATAACAAGTACCAAGCCACCCCAAACAAAAAATACTCCGAGGGGGACAATCGATCAACCACCCACCTTTAACTTACCACCTGAGGCCACTCCTTACGTGGTGGTTATGACGGGGGTTCCCGAACTCACAGGTGAGGGAACCGAACCAAACTGGTCGTTAAAGAACAAGGTCCAGTTTTGGCTGAGTACAAACCGTCCCGTTCCGCCACCTTGGAAAAGTAAAATAGCCTCAGTGTCCCGGACCCCGTGGGTGGGATATAGAAAAAAAACATTACGAGGAGACTGTATAGTCATCACATTTGAGGACCCCAGCATAGCTGAATATATATGCTCCTGGGAATGTAACAACTTTCCCGGGGGTATTGTAACAAGACCCCTGTCTTACTTCTACCCGAAAAGGTATAATAACAATAACCACCAACGTAAGTTTGATAACATCTGGAAGAAGCCAATTCCCCAACCATGGGAGCTAGAATCAGCGGCCACTAATAATATAATGCGACCCACCGAACCTACCAACCTTCGGTATCCACCCAATCGGAGCTTCCATCAAAGAGAAGCCCCCTGGCAGATTGTGGGCCCCCAAAATAGATTTCGAAGTTGGGAGCATTGGGAGAGACCACCCTACCAAACGTTTGATCCTAACTATGAAGTCACTAGTAACGGGCAACACTGGTTAGGTTTTCCGACCACGAACAGGTTCAGCGGCCTGGAAATGGCCGATTGACAAACAGCTAAACCCCCAGAACCCTTGCTAACTATGGCAGTATCCTCACATCCAAAGTCAATGCCCATCCCATCCATACCGTACAAGCATAAGGATGTATATGATCGCGGACCCACTCAGCTTCCCATGGTTTTCTGGAACGTTGCCGGTCTCCGTAATAAGATCGAAGACGGATCGGCAGCGGTTTTTCTGAAGGGCTTTCAATTCATTTTTCTCCAGGAAACATGGTCAACGGCAGCGCTCCACCTACTGGGATACAGAACTTTCACTTCTCCTGCCCTTTCTAGCACTTCAGGCAGACCGAAGGGGGGTCTGGTAATTTACATGGCAAACACTATTGTAGATTTAAAGATCATCAAGACAGACCTCCTTCCGAATTTTCAAATTCTTACTTTCTCCGTAGGGAAAAAAATCCGTGTTACAGCAGTAAATATATATAACAACCTGGATCTAGAAAATTTTGTGAATGTTCTCGACCAAATTCAATACAAAATAACGGAACACATTCACTATAAACAGAAAGGGGATACCGCTCACATAATCTGGGGCGGTGACTTCAATTTGCACCCCTGCCCCATTATCGATACCTGTGGTATAGTAGACGAGTCTGACAGTCCTTTAATGCACTTTATCCATTCAGAAGCAGGATCCGCCATGAACAAAGTAATCGCAGACCTGGACCTGCAAATTCTGAATCCCACACTACAATCAACTGACAAGCTAGAGCCTACCTATAGAGGAAGGGGCTACGAAACAACAGTGGATTATATATTAGCTACAGAAGTTCTAAAATCGCGACTGGGACCATTTAAAATCTTAGAAAATTGCCTTAGCGATCACTCAGCGCTAAGTCTAAACTTCCAAATACATCTCTCGATCTCTCCGATGGTAACCATAGCCAACACCCTATCTCAGAATAGGCTCGTGCTGAACAAGACTAATGGCTTTACAATCAAATGGGAGAAAGTGGATCCCAATATTCTAACGAAGAAACTAGTTACTCTTGCTTACAAAAACATTTTGATCTGTCTTGATCCTCAAGCAGAGGCTGAGCAAATACTGGAAAACTTCAACGCCATTATAGAACTTGTCAAAAGCCTAATAACCAGAACTCTCAAACAAAACAATAGAAAGACCACAGGCTGGTTTAGTCGAGACTGCACGAAAGCGCAGTCAAATCTGAGGAAAGCTCTTAGGGAACCCAACAGAGATGTAACAAAGATCCAAAACCTCAGAAGAGAATACTCTACCATTAGAAAGACGAGGAAAAAGGACCTAAAAACATCCTTGTGGAAGGCCTTACACGAGAGTGCACTCTCGAAGAACTCCCAGGCTTTCTGGAAAATAGTCAAATCGCCTTTTCTATCTAACTCAACTGGACCAAAAATAGATGTGGCCATAGACGAGGCTACATGGACGAGCCATTTTTCGAAAATCTTCCAAACCACATCTAACAGAGGTTTGCATCAGTCTAGCTGCAACCCAGTCACCTTCCCTATTCATCTGGAAGTTGACTTACAAGATTTCGAAGAAGCATTATCCTTAAGTAGACCCGGAAAAGCCCCTGGCCCTGACGGGGTCCCCGTCGACCTATTTAAATTTCTTCCCGACTTGTGGATTCCAATAATCACGAGGGTCTGTTTCGCAACCATGGAACTTGGACTGCTGGACTCATGGTCTTCGTCAATAATGGTCCCTATTTTCAAGAAGGGGGATAGGCAAGATGTCAAGTGCTACCGCCCAATCTCCCTTCTTGACTCTTTGGGTAAAGTAGTTGGCAGAGTCCTCCTTGGCAAGCTGCAACAGTGGGTGGCTGACGAAAACATCCTCTCAGACCTACAGTTCGGCTTCAGGGAGGGCTTTGGAACCATCGAGCAAGCCTTAAACCTCTCTTTGCTCATTTCTAAGTACACATTGGCAAAATCAGGTTCTATATTTATGACATACGTGGATCTCTCCTCCGCATTTGACTGTGTCTCACATACCAAGCTCTGGTCACTACTAAGCAAGATGGGAGTAGACCCTCCTCTCCTTGACTTCTTAAGAGAACTCTACAGCGGGGCCACAGCGAGAGTGAGGTTCGGGACAGGAGGAGAACTGACAGCACCATTCAGGGTAGAGCGGGGAGTGAGGCAAGGCTGCGTCCTTGCCCCCTTTCTTTTTTCTTTATACACCAACGGTTTGGAAGAGTGTATGTTGAAGGGGGGAAGAGACCTCCCAAAAGTAAAAGATCGCCTAATCCCCGCCCTGCTCTATGCGGACGACGCTGTCATTTTAGCCCGAACTCCAATTGAACTACAGAAATCTTTAACTAAATATGCAGACTTCATGGCAGCTCTGGATCTGCATATTAATGTTAAAAAAACCTTCTCTATGGTAGTCGGTGGCTCAAAAAAACCCGCAAAATCCATCTTTTTAAAAGACCAAAAAATTGAGAGAACCTCGCAATACCCCTACTTGGGTATCATGATTGATGATGCCCAAAATTGGAAGCCGGCGGTAGAAGCTAGGAGGCACCTTTTTAAAAGAGCGAACATGGCCCTAATGAAATTTTCCAACAAACTAGGGAAAAACCCCCCAGTGGAACTGTTGCAAATATATGCGGCGAAGTGCCAATCCACAGCATTATATGGTGCCGGGATCTGGGGTCATACAAATACTGTCCCAATCCAAAAAGAGGAAAACATCTTCACGAGATTCCTTCTGTCAACACCACGAGGCACTTCCATCTATGCCTCGCATATAGAATTGGGAATCCCATTTATCGAAGACCTGATAAAAATCCAACCTCTAATGCTTTGGAGAAGAGTTTGGTTATCTGCTGAAAATAACCTGACAAAAAACATTATACAAGACATCATGGAGTTGGACCATGCTAAAAAAATTCCTTGGATCTCTTACATCAGAAATTTTCTACAAGATCTGGGATTTGAAAAATACTATTATAATCCAGAACTAATGAAAGAAATCTCTAAAAAAGATCTAAAACAGGTAGCATTGAGTCACTTGGATTCCCTGAGACTAACAATGCTGACTACAAAAAAATCTGTCATGCATGCAATTATTATTCAGCAGACCATGAAAATTCAGCTATATCTTACCTTAGGGATTTCCACCTACGAGAAGATGCTCCTAACAAGGTTCAGGTTGAATTCATTTTTCAGACTGGTGACCTTCCCCGAAAAGAACAATTGGAGTACCGATATGGCACTGTGTCCTTGTGACGAACATTCCCAACAGTCCACCATTCATACAGTACTTTTTTGTAAGTTCTATCAATCGCACCGAAAAACTTGGCTTTTTCCCCTATTAAAAAAATGGGGCCATAGACAATGCCGCCCAGCGATGTTATCACTTCAATTTTTGGACTCAGAATGTACGGTATATCATGTATTAAATTTTTTAAAATGCATCATGAGACACAGAAACAATCTGTAAAACTGCAACTTTCCATCTTCTGCTATTTTTTCTAAACTGCCTTACAAATAATGTGTCCGAGCTAAGAAATCAAATGTATAATTCACCTTTTAAATTTAATGTTTTTTAAATTAATTTGTTATCTTTTATGGCTTTTCGAATTGTAAAAACCGAATAAAGATTATTATTATTATTATTATTATTATTAACAAGCATTGAAAATGCAATAGGTCTCGCCTTTGATTAAGTTACAGCCATTTGCTTTGCTAATGGTATTGTATAGCAAAGCAAATGGCTTTAACTTAATAAAAGGCGAGACCTAATGCATTTTTAATGCTCGTTATTAGAGAACAGGGTCCCCACGAAGAACATTACAGCTCCTGTGAAGCATTGCAAAGAATCTTCCCTAGAGAGACACCCGCACCCCATGATGTTCCAGAGCCATTTATTAAACAACCATTAACTAGGCTTCGAAGTCCCGAAAAAGCAAAATACTGCCTTTTTAGAGACTTGGCGCTACAGCGCGTTTTTTGTGACAGTTTAGCGCTATACAAATCAGAGAAACGAACGCATGCTTAATTAAATAAACTGTGAAAGTTTTCACATCTTGGTAAGTTCTGATTTCCTAATTCAAATATACTTCGATTGCATATCTTTTTGCTGCGTCCGACTGCAGACTCTGCCAGCCTTAAACACATCTCTACTCACTTCTCCTAGCACAATATCAGAACAGACATATTCCCCAGCAAATCAAGTGCTCGACGCGCACTTCAGGTAAGCCCTTCTCCGATTGGCTCCACATTCCTGCCCGTACTGCGCTTTCATACCCAATTAAATGTACCTGTCATATTTTATTACCCTACCACAATAGACATCTCAATTACACCTTATGTCATCTACATTACAATTATGTCAATTTCGCACCTGGTTGATGTGTAAAACGTTGCAACATTTGCATGTTATGCCTTTTCCGAGGTGCAGACCTCTGAACTGTGTGCCAACCGTGCCCACCGTAGTGATAGACCTCAGCATGGGTGGTAATTAATGAATGCGCAATTTGACCCCGAGTTTTGCCTGGATTCGCATCCTATTTGGCAGCTTAAATAGTTAACCCACCACAAACATCTAAGTATGAGGCACGTTTATCGGTTAAATAAGTATGGAATTTACAGTTTTACAACTTCATTTATAAACAAAACACAAAATAAATACGGATAAATACACATAAAATGGCCCAAAAATAAATATGGATCGATACAGACGGAAATGTTAAGAAAACACATATAGTTGAAGGCGCACCAGGTAACCCCAAGTTGGAGGCTTAAGAGAAAAGGAATAGCTTCTGTTTACCAAAGATAAATGGTGATGTGTTGACAAGACATGAGCGGTTTGAATGCTTCAGTTTTAAAACCTGAAAACAACATCATGGAAATTATCAGCCTGATTCATCAAGCCGAATTGCGCTCGCAAAGGGCCAGATTCTGAGAATCTGGCCCTTTGCGAGCGCAATTTTTGCATTTGGGATTCATCATCCCAAATGCAAAAATCGGTAATTGCTAATTCGCTAAATTGCGAGGAATTACATTTAAGGAATCTCTATTTGAGATTCCTTAAATGCAATTCATGAAGCATTTTAAAATTGCGAAAATGCAATTTTGGCCCGCTATTTACCGAGAGGTCAGACCTCTCGGTAAATAGCAAAAACTTAGAAAAATGCTTTTAAAAGCATTTTTCTAAGTTGCATGTTGCACACACACATGTCCCTTGGACATGTGTGTGCGCAACACCTGTTTCAATTTGCATTTCAGGGGTGCTACAGGGTGTCCTTTGGACACCCCTGGCACCCTTTCAATCGCTATCTTATTTGCGATTAGCTAATTGCTAATCGCAAATAAGGAATACTCCCCATTCATTCCTATGGGCCTTAGGCTGATACAGCCTTATTCATCAATGGGCCGTTTTGCTAGCCCCTAATAGCGATTCATAGCGAATCGCTATTAAGGACTCGCAAAACGGTATTCATGTAGGAATTGCTAAATAAATAGCGATTCCTACACATTCCTTATTTGCGAGTAGCAAATTGCTAATCGCAAATAAGGAATAACTCCCCATTCATTCCTATGGGCCAAAAGGCCCATAGGAATGAATGGGGAGTATTCCTTATTTGCGATTAGCAATTAGCTAATCGCAAATAAGATAGCGATTGAAAGGGTGCCAGGGGTGTCCAAAGGACACCCTGTAGCACCCCTGAAATGCAAATTGAAACAGGTGTTGCGCACACACATGTCCAAGGGACATGTGTGTGTGCAACATGCAACTTAGAAAAATGCTTTTAAAAGCATTTTTCTAAGTTTTTGCTATTTACCGAGAGGTCTGACCTCTCGGTAAATAGCGGCCCAAAATTGCATTTTCGCAATTTTAAAATGCTTCATGAATTGCATTTAAGGAATCTCAAATAGAGATTCCTTAAATGTAATTCCTCGCAATTTAGCAAATTAGCAATTACCGATTTTTGCATTTGGGATGATGAATCCCAAATGCAAAAATTGCGCTCGCAAAGGGCCAGATTCTCAGAATCTGGCCCTTTGCGAGCGCAATTCGGCTTGATGAATCAGGCTGTATGTCCCCTGGAAATCTGCGAACATTTTAGAAAACATATCCCCATTCAGCCTTAGATCCTGAGAATTTTTAATTGTCAGAATCACTCTGTTTCGTTATCGCTTATTAAAGATGTTGAGCAATGTCACGTTCTTCACAACAGCACAGCTAATTTTCAAGTAAATCTTAAATCGGCAACATGTGTTTATTATATAGACTTTAGTTTAAGGGAAAATCCGCTTCCAAAACTGGAGAATGACGCATCATCCTGAACTTGGAGCTGTTTGAATTGAAAGTCAGTGCACAACTTATCTGCAAGGTCTACTACACGCCGGCAAAACAAAAGCAGTTGCACTCGCACATAAGAAAACAAACTGTTTGTACTTACTTCTACTTCTGTCGCAATCTAAAGTAAACTAGCTGGTGGTCCTGGAAACGCTTCCCCTGCCTGCTATTTGTGTAATAGTGTTATATATGTAGACGGAGCGGTGGGGAAAGGGAGGGAGGCATGCGATGGGTGGAAAGAGTGAGAGGTAAATACGGGCGGGCTCCAAGATAAAACAGGCTTCTTAGACAAAGCATCAGTAAAGCCTTGGTAAGGGAATCCGCCAGTGGGAGTAGGTCTGGTGTTGCGCGGCAATGCCATTTTATTAGTGCGTTGGTACGGATTACAAAGGGGATACAAGCCGTGAATTAGGTGCCATACTTACCAGTAAAGGGCTGGCTCAAAGGGAGCCTGTTTTTGGTAAGAATGTTAACAGGCACCAAAGGCACGCAGCTGCCGAAGATAAAGTGCGGCGGCAGTTGTGCTGATTTTTATTTAAAAAAAGCCCCTGAACATAACAAAGCGCGGGGTTCACACGCTGGCAAAAAAAAGCAATTCGACTCGCACATAAGAAAACAAAGATGCGGTCACCATTATTTGAAGCCCAAAAACATAAGATAAAGCGTAGCATGCATCGCCCTGAATAATTTAACAAAGGGCCACACGGTCACCCTGGCTCTGCACACCCCCAGGTCTCCTGTGAGAACGAGGCGCAAGAGCCCTGCAGCACTAGAAGGCAGCGCGAGGCCGGACTCTCGGGGGGATGGAGGGGGAGTCGCGAGAAATGGGGAGACAACATCACAAGGGGGCGGGGGTTGTAACAATGCAGGAGACTGCCGAGCTTAATTAACTTTCAAGATAGTCATCAATATGATGTGACGATTCGTTAGTTAATATTTGCTGATCGGCGCGAGACAGAACTAATACTGAAGAAGTCGGCCTGGAGCGCGCCTAGGAAGAGACGCGGGAGGGCAGGAGCGTGTCGCCGTGAGTGTGCACGTTGGCGTTCCCTGCTTCCCGAGCGTTCACAGACCGGTGTCTGCTCGTGCACCGGTCTGTATCACTTGGGGAGGCAACACGACGACAATAAGGCTCGCTAGCGGCAGAGCTTCGCTCTGCAACGCCAGGCGAGCCCTAAAAAGAGCAAATGATGAAGGAATGCTGAACAAATCAAATATTCACCCTCAGTCACAGATATGGGATTAATCCATAGTTCTTTTGCTCACCACACCACCTCAGTTAGGACCCCTCCATATGCAAATCAGTCTTAATCCTGCTCTCCATGCGAACAGTCCAGCCTGAACTGCCAGGCCAGGTCCTCCCTGGACCAGAGACATGCATCTTGGGCCTGCTTTCGGGGGATCACCCCTCATTAGCCAGTAAACTTGAATCCAGTGGCACAGTGAGCACGGGACTCACATCTGGGCATACACTTCCTACTTAGGGAGACAAAAGCAAAAAGAACAAATGATGGACGGAATGCTGAACAAATCACATTTTTATACCCAGTCACAGATCTGGGTTTAATACATTGTTTCTTTGCTCACCAAGCAACCCCAGTTTAGACCCCGCAAATCAGTCTTCATCCTAATCCCCCTGGGAACAGTCCAGCCTGAACTGCCAGACCAAATCAGTCTTGACCCTGCTTCCCATTGGAATCGTCCAGTCCAAACTGCCAGGCCAGGTCCTCCCTAGACCAGAAATAAGCATCCTGTGTCCGGTTTACAGGTATCACCCCTCATCAGCTTGAATTCAGTGGCACAGTGAGCACAGCACCCACGTCTGGGCATACCCTCCCCACTTAGGGCGACATACGCCTTTAGAAAAGTAGCATTTTAAAGAGGGTTTTAAATTGCAATTCTTTATAACCCAAACTCTTATTTCCTACCTGCTCACAATTGAAAGTTATCTCTTATTAAATGTAATAAGTTAACACACTGTTATCCTATGGGAGATGCAGGCCTTGCAGTAGTGAAACTGAATTTAGGAATTTTTCACTACCAGGACATGCAAAAGTAAAACTTAAAAGTCCAACTTTTTAAATACACTACACATTGCCCTATTGGCTGTTTAGGGCCAAACCTAGAGGTGACTTAGATTTTTTAAAAAGAAAGGTTAAACCTGGCAAAAGGTTTATTTTGCCAGATCAATATGGTATATTAAATTGCACACACAGGATGCAATGGCAGGTCTGAGACATGTTTAAAAGGGGTACTTAAGTGGGTGGCACAATAAGTGCTGCAGGGCCACTAGTGGCATTTAAATTACAAGCCTTGTGTACATGTAGTACCATTTAACTAGGGACTTGCAAGTAAATTAAATATTCAATATGCCAAGTTACCATGTTTAAAGGAGCAGGGCCGTAGCCAGAAATCTAGATTTCGGGGGTGTTGCCCTCAGCAATTATTACAATATAATAAAATTCATGATCATGAAATCTTTATTTCGGCATTTTTTGCCATAAAAGAGTACAGATAAAACAGATATTTACACAACACATGCAAAATAATGCAGTTCAAACAGTCTTAAAAAAATAAATAAATCACCCCTGGCATTCATTAACAATTAAAAATCGTCGCTTGGACCACATAGCTGACAGGTACTTCGAAAGTGCAAATACAATGTGTCCAGACGTATCTGTCTTTAGGATTCTAAAAGTGTGTAAACATTGGACGAAAGCCATGTTTTTACATAATGGTACTAGCCAGTACTTCCTGGGTTTACTGTAGGCTGGGCAAAAGAAAAGTATGTGGAGTTCATCCTCTAAGCTACAGCCACACCCAGGACAAGATTTGTTCGTAGAGGCGGACCATTGACTTGTAAAAGCCCTTAAGGGTAATGTACCATATCTGCATTGTATGTAGAGTTTCCTTGATCCAATGGGATAGATAACGTCCATGAAATCCTCAAAGCAGTAAGATATTTTAAATGTTAAGAACAAATTAGTCAGAGTACCAGCATGAGAGTCATACAATATAGTGTTAAGTTTGCTATACATAAAAGTCCTTGTAAGGGACTTGCCTGAAACCTCACGGCACGCCCTTTCAGGATCATGCCACAGGGCGGGCAGACCCAATCTACCAGATTCCTGTTTAACAAAGACAAGCCAGGGAATTTTTGCTGCACTATTACAGTTTAGTATTTCCTTCAGTTCTAGCCTGTAGTTTAACAGTTCTGGCATTATCCAGAGCCTGCGCCAGAACCTAAGGGGTTTTAGTGCTAGCTCGTCCTGAATAAAACTCAATCCCAGGTCTAACCTTAGCGGAAGAAGCGGATGATTTACAAATTATTTTTCCCCTCACTTCCCCCAACGCCGTCACCAATTTTCAGACTGCCATGACACACATCCAGCATTGGATGAACCAAAATCAACTCAAGCTCAATCCGGGCAAGACTGAGCTCCTCCTTCCGGGGAGAAGCGCCCAGTTTTGGGGCCCTCAGTACTGGCCGATTGAGCTTGGAACACCACCTTCTCCTGCTGGATGTGTCAAGAGTCTCGGAATTTTGATCGACTCCGGGCTCACCCTCAAGGCACAGGTGAGCGCAGTAACATCTTCCTGCATGTTCCAACTCTACAGGATTCAGAAAGTCGCTCACCTCCTCTCACCTGAAGCCTTGTTGCAAGTCCTAATAGCCCTGGTGATGTCCCGGCTGGACTTTTCGAATTCAATCTACCACGGTCTCCCTCAATCTTTGTTATCGAGGTTGCAGATCGTCCAAAACCAGGCCGCCCGGCTGGCCTTCAAAATCCCCAAATGGCAGTCGGCCCAACCTTTATTACGCCATCTTCACTGGCTACCAGTGAACGAAAGGATTACTTTCAAGGTTCACTGTCTTATCTTTAAAGCTCTCACTGGCCCCGCCCCTGCTTTTCTTAAATCTCTCATCACTCCTTATTGTCCTCCTCGCACCCTGAGGTCTACCCATCTCTTGCTCCTTGTCGTCCCCCGTTTCAAACTCGCAAGATCAGGTGGCCGCAGCTTTTCCTGCTTAGCCCCTAAGCTGTGGAACTCCCTCCCTCTCGCACTCAAGTCAACTTGTTCCCTCTTTTCTTTTAGGAAATCCCTAAAAACTACACTTTTCCCCACTAAATTCGTTGTTCCCCTGTTTCCTCCCCTTCTTTCCCAATCCAATCAGCGCCAGGAAACCTCTGGTGTCAGTGCGCTTAAGAAATTTGTTATAACATAACATAACATAACATAACAATTGTTGCCTTTTAAACCTTATTCATTCATTCATAAACAAAGGTAATGCTGTGTGGTTTTGTTCTTAATTTTATGCTCGACAAACACATTGCATGATGCTTGGAGAATCTCTTTTTTTTCCCCTCACTTAAACTGCAAATACATGTGAGACCAGTACACCGTGCATACATGTAAGGATTCCATGCTAAGCATATGCTAGAGGCCTGCATGCAGAACATATATCTGAGCCAGGTTGATATATGCAAATAACATACACATACTCAGCTGCAGAAAAAAAGTGTTGGAAATATTAACAAAAAATGGCTCTTCACTAACTATGGACAGCCATACATTCTTATGCACATTTTGGAACGGGTACTACATGCATTTAATGTCTAGAAGAAAAAAACGGCACTGTAATCAATCTGGATTTTACAAAATTTCCATTTTTCAAATATACATAATAAGTTGCTGCAATATGAATCTGCCGAATGTTGAGTTACAATCTTTTGTAGAAAATGAACCTCAGGCTTCTTTCCAGTGACTTCAACACCACCTAGATCGAGTGGATCATGAAGAAACAAAACCTCAATCCAGCCAGTGCAATTAACTACCAACCAATCTACAACAGACTGTCTAGGCAAACTCATCAACTGAGTAGCCGTGGACAAGTTCTTAATGAAAGAAAGCAACCTATTCTCATATCATCAAACTGCTTTCTGGCCTTGCAGAAGAACTTGATTTGTTTTGATTTTCATCCAGGATGGGCAGAAGACCACAGTCAGAACTGGAGTGGCTGCCCTATGACTAATGGATCCATCTACTGTCTCTCATGCAGTCCATTGCACCACACCACAGATTAGGCTAGTCGATATCAGATGTTCAAAGAACTGTCCTAGACTGGATAACATTCTACCTCTGTAACAGATGGAGCACCTCACCCTCACCATACACATCAACTCCTTTAAGCACCAACTCCTTCAATGTTCTCTCACCTCTCTATTCCTCTGCAATTCCACTCCTGGAATTCATCAGGTCCTTAACTCTAATATGTTACAGTTTTGCATATGATACCCAGATGATCTTGAAACTTAAAAACACGAGAAATTGACCCTAGACCATTACCTTTGAGCCAGGGATAAATGGAAACTGATCAACTACCTGGAACTTAACACATCAAAAACTAAGATGCTCACCACGTGAACTAGGACACTTAGCACTCCACCACTATTGGCCCCAGAAACTTGCTCTGAAGACACGTATGGGGCCTGAGAGTAACCATGGAGTCTGACTTAGCTCCAAAAGTAAAACAGGTAACAAAAGTGCCTGCCTCATCATGTTAATACTGTGCCATATTTTCTTTCTTCTTTGTTTCCTCAGATACCTAGGCTACCATCATCCTGAGACTGTTGCACCTGAATTATGCAAACAGACTTGAATTTGTATCTTTATTTGACTACTTTAGAAGACTACAGAGAATTTCGAATGCAGCAGAATGACAATTACTACACCTACGCAACTACGCCACTCTGGCCATTGAAGCACTCCATTGGTTATGCACGTCTAAGCACTCCTCGTTCTAGGAACTCTGTTTTACCCAAGAGGACTATCCACCATTCAAGTGAAAATGTTGGAATTAAAGTAAATTAGGAACCACTCAAGAATGCCACCTTCACTGTTTGTTGCACCTTGTAAGAAAACGGCCATTGGTGGTATCATTACATAGGTTACAGTAAGGCACCACATATGTGGATCTTTCTTTAAAATATTACCTTCTCAATGTAAACAGCACCAAACTAGTACCAGACTATGCCTACCTCATGTAAGGAAGGTTAGAACATTGGAATGTGGAGCTCTCCATTGAAGATAATGGAGTGCTCCGTTGTTCTACGGGCCGATAAAGGCCCGCAAAGCAACATTCCAATGTTTTCACAAAGGCCTCTCGGAGCTCGAGGGGATTTAAATCCCCACTGGATTTGAGATGCCTTTGTTTTATTTGTTAGAACATTTTGGCTTCTAGTGACAGAATGTTCTAATAGCCTTATAGCCCTTCGTAGCTGGCTATACCGGCTATTAAAGTCCTGCTACCCTGTTAAAGGAGAGCTGGCCTTTAATAGTCGGTATTGCCTGCTATGGCAGGCTATAAGGCTATAATAAATCAGACACATGCTACAAATGTGTCGCTCCTGTATGCCTCCGCTTCAATCCTGGATAAAATGCAGGTACAAGTTTGCCATGACATGAAAGAAGCACCCAGTCAGTTCTCATGCACAACATCAATACTCTTCCCACTGTAAAATTAACAGCCTACTACTTTAGCAGTCCTGAGTTCAAATAGCAGGAAGACTAACTCAGTATTTTATTCGTCTGAGGTATTTAACTGAATAATATTGTTTGAAATGTATAGGGCTTAGAATCAGAGTGTGGCATGAATTGCTATATAAAAACGATATTCTAATATTGTTTTGTAATATTGATAGATAGTGTAAGACGGCCATAAGGTTAAAGTGTTACACATTATTCACCCTTTCATGTTGGTCAATATATTTGAGCACTGCAAAACGGCCCAATGGATTTTGACAGAGCACTTTTTTCTGGTCTTCAAATGGAGACCGCAAAAGGGCTTTAATGGACTGCAAGCGGTGTAAATTCCATAGGGACTGTGGTGCTCGGCATGAGTCTAGTCGACAAGAAATAAGAAAATGACAGTATGTGAAGCATATTAGGCTCCACAAGGAAAACAGATCTGAATATAGAGTCAAAACCATAAAGGTTTATTTAAATCAATAAGAATTTGAGAAGGCAAAAATCAAGTTGGCAACTGTTAATATTCAGCATAAATATGAGTCAATTTATATTGCAAAGTCAAAGTCTAAATCACAGGCAAAAGTAAACTATGGATTTGACAGGCACTCTCCACTGAGTAGCATAGGCTCATGAATTTCTTGAAAATGTCCTATTACTTACCGGTAATCTTCATTACTCCTGGTCCCGTTGTCCTCGTCCCATTCCGTTACAAAGTGGAGATGACCATGTCCGCAACAGAAAAAAAAAAGGAGCATGCTGGGATACCCAACCAACTCCCTCCCACCGGGAGTACATAGGCGGTACCAGCCCAGCTTGCAGCCTGAAAATACCAAGCCAACAACTGGAAGGGCGGCCGACAGGGAGGGAGGGAGGGGCGTTCGAAATGGGACAAGCACAAAGGGACCAGGAGTAAGGAAGATTACCGGTAAGTAATAGGACATTACTCCCAGGTCCCTCCTGTCTTTGTCCCATTCTGTTACAAAGTGGAGAATTCCAAAGCAGAGAACCCGGCCTTCCGGACTCCAACCAACATCAGGGGCACAAGACCAAAAACGGCACCCCACAGGAGCCAAAGGAGCCCACAAGAAAGGAGAAAAAAGCAGGCAGGAGCACACAACCAATCACGCCCCAACCAAGCGGACAGAGCAGAGACCCCAAAACCAGCAGGGGATGACCAGAGAAAATAAACAAGAACCCCCCAGGCTAGCCAGAAGGGGGCCACACACGCAGAGCCAAGCCCCAAGGAAACAACCAGAGGGGCCAAACAAAGCCCCCCTCACCCCCCAAACCCGACCAAAGGAAGGCCAGGAGAAGCGGAAGCACCCCAACGGAGCAACCGAGACAGAAAAGGCCACTGACCAGGGAGAAACCCCCAAGGGCGAAGCCCACGGCCCCAGGCACTACCAGGCAGCCACCCAACCAGGGACAAAACAGGCCAATCCAGTCCAACGGCCAATAGCAGAGAAAAACAGCCCACACAGGGCGGCAGGGTCGAAGGCTCAGGAAGGGAAGAAGGCAAACCACAGGTGCAGGAACCTACAAAGGACCACACTCAAAAGCGAGGGGAGGAAGACGAAACCGAAGAGGCACGCCAGAGCAAGAGAGCACGGAAAGCGATGAACAACCACAGGACCACCCCCCAACACACCAGGGTAAGCCACCAGCAGAGCCGCAAAGACCAAAGAGGGCAGAACCAGACAAGAAAACAGGCACTGACCCAGAGGAACAGCCAGGAAGAAAAGTGGGCAGGGAACCCAAGCAAGCCCCCTCTCCCCACAGCCAACAACAGCAGCAACAGGGAACCCGGAGGCCAGAAACACACAGAAGGCCCAGGACACAGGGCAGGAATGACTAACGGCCAACCCCATCTGAGACACCTAAGAGCTGCAGGAACAAAAAGACCACCACACCGGGAGAAGAACCCAGGGCACAGGAACCGGCCAAGTGGCCAGGCCCGAGGCACACCCCAAAAGCAGGAGACACAGGGACACGAAGCCCAGCAACCAGCCAAACGGAGGCCAGGGAGAGCAAGAAGCACAACCCCAAGCAGACCCAGTTAAAACCCAGGCACAACCAAGAAAGACAACAACAGATGCTGAAAACGGAACCGGGGAAACTAAACCCCAGAAACGGGAAGGAGGAAACACTATCAACCAAGAGCGGACCCATCACCCACCGCTAGGAAGAGAAGGGAGGACACCAAGGAACCACCAAAGGTGAACCCCAACAGGAGCAGCAGAGGGGCAAAACAGGAAAGACCAACAAGGAGGCCAACAGCCCAACCCCACAAATGCCCAAGAAGCCAGCCAGAGAAACCGGCAGGCCAGCCAGCCAGGAGGCCCCCAACACGGTGCCACGAGGATCCGGAAAGAGAGGCAACCATAACCCCCACCCAAGAAGGGGCACAGGGAAAGGCACAGCAGCAAACCACAGCCCGGTCACCCAGAGAGGAGAAGCAGCAGGAAGACAGCGAGGGAGCCCAGCAGCCCCCACAACGGACCCAGCACCACAGCCAGCCGCAAAGAAGCGCCCAAGCCGAGAGGTGCACTAGCGACCCACACTTACATGCGAACGGGAGACCAAACACAGGGACCGCAAGGGCAAATCTAACAGAGTCAGAGCCCAGGCCACAACAGCACACCAGAACAACCCAGGCACCAGAAACCAAAGAAGAGGCACCCAGAGAAGCCAAAAGCGCACCACCCACCGGGGGTGCAGGAACGGACTCAAACAAGGGGAGAATGAACACCCTGGAGCCAACAAGAGAGCAAGGGCCACAGACACCACAGGCCAAAAACAGCCTGCGCTGGAGCACAGGCCCAACTACAGGCCCCCAAAGGGGAAAAGCCAGAGCCCAGAACCAAGGCAAAGCCAACTGAAACCTCAAAGCGGAACGAGAGGCGCAGAAAGCAACAAAGCGACCCACACACAGGGGAAGGCCGACACCCAAACCCACGAGCAGGGAAAGGGCACAGCAGACAGGGCAGTGGACAGGAGCCGGGCACCTGAAGAACAAGGGGCCACCCAAGGCAGAGCCCAAGGAAGACCAAAGACACCCATCCCCCACAGGAGGCAAAGGGAGCAGCAGGTGAGATGCAAAGCCCAAAGCGCAATAAGCCACCAAGGGAAATACAAGAGGGGATAAGGAAACCATAACCAGAAACCAAACCCCAGCAGACAACACAACCCGGCAGCAGGCGAGAAGCAAACCCACCTCCAGCCAGAATCCACCAGGGGCACAACTAGCACCGCCCCTGAGCGAACAGCCCAACAAGGCTAAGGGCCCCCCAGGACAGAGGGGGGAACCAGGTAAACTGCGGATGGGCAGAAGAAACCAGACCTCCAGAGCACGGGGCAAGCAGAAGCAGCCGGAAGGAAGCAAGAAGCACCCCACAGTGAAAATCACAGACGGGCACCCAGACAGGCACTCACCAGGCCCGAACCCACAGAAAGGGCTGGAACCAACAGGCGGAAGGGCAACAGGCAGCCGAAGGAAGCCCAAGAACCACAGGCACCAGGACCCGAAAATGGCAAAAACAACTGACAAGCAGCCAGGGATAACTAGAACCGGCCACAGCAACAGGCAGACCCAGGCAGGCCCCAAAGCAAACATCAACCAGGGCCAACCAGGGAGAACAGAAGCCCGCAGGGCAGTAGGGCCGGAGCTCCAGAGGGCAGAGCAAAGAGGCCACAAGAAGAAGCCAACAAGCCCCGGGAGAGATCGCACCAAAGCGAGCCACGGACCAACAAGCAGACACCACACCAGGGACGAACCAAGGGCGACTTGGCCAAACCACAGGGAGGGCAGCAGGAGCAACAGAATCCAAGGCCCCAGGCTAGCACAGCAGGAGAGCACAGCAAGCAAGAAACCACCAGACAGCATGCACCAACGGGACAGGCCAACAGCAGTCCCACAGTGACCGACCCTCAGCCCAGAAGCCAACCAGCAACAAGCGCCAAGCAAGCGAATGCCAGAAGGCCTGGGTACACACCACCCAAGGAGGAAGCCCAGAAGGACCCACCCCAGGCGGAACCCCACCTCCCCTCAAAAGAGGGGCAACAACACACAGGAGAAACCACTGCCCAAGACAGTACTGCAAAGGCAGGGGAGTCCACGTCGCAGGCCGCCAAAGACTCCGAAGTGCCACTAGGACCCCCGCATCAGGGGGCCACGGAGGCAGAGAACCAGACCGGAGACACCAAGAGCCCAGGACTGAGACAGGAAACTGACCCACACCCCACGCCACCAGCAAAGCACAGAGCGCCAGCACGCAGGAACAGGCGCCAGCAAAGAGAAGCCCAACAGGAATGCACCAGCACCTGGAGAGACCCGATTACGACGGGATCCAACAGCACCTGAAAGAAAGCAAGGAACCCAGATGGCAAGGCAACAGGGAGACTAGCCGAGACCAGCACATGCAGGAGGCCCCGGGTCCAAATCCCAGCACCACCCATAGGCCCAGGAGCACATCGCCGCAGCGACCAGAATGCCACACAGGTAGCAACCCAAAACACCCCAAGTGGGCATGAGGAAGAGACACCACCCAGGGCTGCAAGCGAGCCCCTCGGAAAGCACAGAAGCCTATCAAAACCCCTTCTCTACGCAGTACTCACCAAGGGGGCAGGAAGGGCACAACACAAGCCCACTGCCCCCTAACAGCCAGCCCAGGCACGCACCAGGAAACCAGTGCCGGGTGGAGAAGCCCGCCAAAAGTGGCAGAATACCTTGGCTATCTCCCATCCAGTCAAGAACCAGACTCAAACCTGCCAAACCACAGACAAGAAAAGGTGCACACAGGTAGGTAAGGCTGAAGGCCAAAACAGTAAGGAGAAAAAAAGGGACCGCTACATGATACTCATCAAGGGGGCAGGAAGGGCGCATCAGAAGCCCACTGCCATGTTACAAAAGAAAGGTTTTTAGTCTCAGAAAAGCACTGGGCGCTCAGCCAAAAAGTAGACACAAAAGTGTTATGTTGAATTGTAGTGTGGTGGTGCAATGGGTGAGTGGAAAAACCCTTGTAACCACTCAGAAGTCTGTCAGTGGAGACTAACAAACCAACTAATCATAGTCGAAATACCCTATGCACACACTTGACAATCTATCCAGTCATGTACAGATCAATACACAAATGTAGAAAACAAAGCAAGCAGAAAAGAAACAGGGATCTCCTGTGTAGTGTTCATCTAATTCAGTTCTTTAATTTCCTCTCAAAAACAGCCAGCCGACACGTGTTTCATCGCTTCCGCGAATCCTCAGGGCTGTGTAAAAATTATAAGGTTGCTCCGCCTGTGATAATTCCGACCCTGATGAGTTCAGACCTCAGCAAGGCCCAAAGGTTCCCAAAGGGTCCGCCCTTCTGTGTACAAAGTCCTTAGACTTACAAATGAAGTTGGCAAGGAAACTGGAAATACAAAAACATAGTTTAATAAACCTTTAAAGGTGGTGATACAACCTCCACAACACTTCTACAGTATTGTACAGAGTAGCACACTGAATACAAGCACATGGCCCCTTTTATACACAGTGGAAGGGGTTCAGTTTACAGCTTAGACAGAGGTTACAACCACGTAAGGACATTTCCAAATATATCAGTGGGTGGAGCTAACAGTATTTCTAGAACATGGGAGGGCTATGCTAATAAGGAACAACTGTTACTTCTGCTGAGCATGCGCTACACTCTCAAGAAGGACTAATAATAACTGTTGCTAGGTAGAATCCACAGTGTAACTGGCAGAGAGGTAGGACAATCAGAACATTGAGCACATGGCAATGTAGGGCATGAAAAATGGCGGACTCGAAATACAAAATGGAATCCCTATACTAGATATTTGAACTGATGCATTATGGCTTCAGCTAATGCTTAATAATACCGTTGTTTTATTTACAACAACCCGGCAGGGCCCGTGACCTGATTAGTCAATCCCTATAGGTAGTAGGCAGTAGAAAAGAAATAGGGACCCAAGACGGTTTCGTCAGGACTGTATATTCGGGAGCAAAAAGCGCAGTGGACGATATAGAGCGGATAACTCTTATGTCAATCATTAAGTCCCAGGACGATGTTGTCAGGGCTGTAAGCCCGGGAGCAAAAAGAAAAGAATCCTGTAGACGATGTGGAGCGGATAACTCCAATGGCAATCATTTATTAGTGGCGGACAAAACCGAGCCTTAGTGTGTTCTCTCCCGGGTCTTCTTGGTCCTAGTGTGACATAAGAGTTATCCGCTCTATATCGTCCACTGCGCTTTTTACCCTGAGGATTCTCGGAAGCGATGAAACACGTGTCGGCCGGCTGTTTTTGACAGAATCCCACTGCCCCCCAATAGCCAACATAGGTGCGCATTAGGAAACCAGCGCCGGGTGGAGAAGCCCGCCAAAAATGGCCTCCGAGGCCACAGCAAGGCCCGCCCCTGCATCGACCCAAGCAAGCAGCAGGGCCGTCAGGAAGAAGAGGAGGCCGGCAGGACATCAAACGCCAGGCAGGGGGCCCAGGAGCATAGCCCAACAGAGCCCCAGGACCCACCAAACAGCCGCAGCAGCGCGTCCCCCAGACCGGCCAAGCCACAGAGAGACTCGCACTGCAACCCAGAAGAGACCAGGAGGAACATTACCCCAGCCGCAAAGGACCGGTCGGTAATCAACGCAGCTTCTGGCAAGCCCGTCAGGCCAGGACAACTCGGAAGAGGATGGCGAGGACAGCCCAGCAGCCCCGACGAGACGTCCAGTCAGGTAAGTCCAAACACGTTCCATTCTGTCGGAAGATAGAAAAAAAGAACAGGCTGCATGCTGGGCTGGTACCGCTTATGAACTCCCAGTGGGAGGGAGTGGGTTGGGTATCCCAGCATGCTCTTTTTCTTTTTTTCTGTCACGGAGATGTCATCTCCGCTTTGTAAAGGAATGGGGCCAGGACAGGAGGGACCTGGGGGTAATAGATACTGTTGGAAATGGGAGAATACCGATACTCACTTCTTCTCCTCTGTTCTATATGCAGGAAAACCAAATATCTCACCACCTCTTCTCATCCCCCATACGACATAATTCTCCTTACACTCTGAAAGACAAAAAAAATGCATGAATCAGACATGAAGTAGTTTTCTTCAAAATTACTTGTTTGGCTTTATGTGTGACCATTTGGTATTTTTTAAGTTGTACGGTATTTCTAAAGTATAGATTCCACACCAGACGAACTTTACATACTCTGTTATAATGTTTTGATACTGGAGTAGCTCTTGGATGTTATTAAGACAACACTGAAAAGATTTGCTGTGAAAGTTGCTCCTATTTGTTTTAATCCTAGCCAGTTATAATATATTATTGCACATGTTTTATGAGCATGGACTCCCTTTCCTTTCTTAATATGATTATGCTATGTTCACAAATTGAAAGTACTTTATTTACGGACTTGAGTAAGTCTATCGTGTTTAATGATATCTAATGTATTAATTATGATTTTATTTTGGACAAATTGAATGCTCTTTCCTTCTAGGTCTGAGTAGATCAATTTGTCTATTAAGGCCCAATGTAGTAATCATAGGCATTTACTTTAATACATACACTGTGAGATTGCTTCTTAGACATCAAATCTTTGTTGACTGCAGTTTCCTCTCTTGTATTTAACTCATTTTAATACTATTTTATTTGTATATTTTCCTTTTATATTGTGTTTCCTTTCTATCTCCTAGGATTCTGATTACAGTAACTGATAGCACTTTATAATTTGTGAAGAATTTTACTGACCGTTGATGTGTAATTTAATTATACGTGTGGAGGTTAATTTTAATTGTGTAAATTCTATGGGAATGATTCTCGGACAATAAATTAAGTATCTGGACCTGCTAAATGTATTAATCGTCTTATATATATTCTAACCCACTCACACAATGTCATGTTAATGTTAAAAAAACATTATTCTCACTTTTCCGAGACCCAAGCGCTTTTTAAACAGATCTTTAAAAAAAAAGTTTTAAACATAATGTCTTTGGAACTACTTTCAGGGATTCTTAGTACTCTAGATGGAGTTCAAAGCTGTTCTTCCAAAGAAGGGATGCTGAGGCTAATTTAGTTCGGCAGAGAGATCCTCCATCGCAATGTCGACAGAGTACCCATCTTCTCTCTTTCTTCCAATCAACATTCCCCCTCATCTTCTCTTCGTTCTGGGCTTATTGATATCGCCCATTGGATGCTGACTAACAAACTGAAGCTGAACGGCGATAAAACGGAGCTGCTCCTGTTTGGGCCGGACTCCGCTCTCTGGGGCCCACAACATTGGCCTCAGCAAATGGGACCGCTGCCAGTCCCAGCAACAACAGCACGCAATCTCGGTGTCCTCTTTGACAATCAGTTATCTATGAGGCAACATGTGGTCAAAGTCTCAGCCACCTGTACTACCATCATCAGGTGGCTGAGGAAGATCACATGGATGCTTCCCTCAGACACCCAGAGGTCAGTAGTCCAGGCCTTAGTGACATCTCGGCTGGACTACGGGAATGTACTTCTACTAGGTGCCTGCAAAGAGGTCACCCGCAAGCTCCAAGTGGTCCAGAACATGGCTGCCCGATTACTCTGCAATCTGCCTAGAACTGCCTCTGTCTCTGCCTCCCTGCGCAGCCTGCATTGGTTGCGCATAGAGTCTAGGTCTAAATTTAAAGCATTATGCTTCATGCATCGCATCAAAGCTGGAAAATCCCCTCACTATCTATCCTCCTTAGTCCATCTCTACTGTCCCTCCCGCACCCTCAGATCCTCAACTCAAAGCAGATTCTGTGTTCCCCGTTTCAAGCGGGCTAGAGTTGGTGGGCGCTCGTTCTCCTACTTGGCGCCCTCGCTCTGGAATTCGCTACCCGTCCGTTTGCGGTTGGAAACTTGTTATCTTAAGTTCCGCAAAGGAGTGAAGACCTGGCTGTTTTCTTTGTAACCTGTTCCCTCTCACTCCTCTGCCTCTGCTTCTCTAGCGCCGGGAAACCTTCGGGTAGCTGCGCGCTGAATAAATTCATATATAATAATAATAATAATACACTCTCCGCCAAACTGAAGGTCATCGGCAGCCTCGGTCGATAGTGGGAGTACCTGCCGGGCGGTGACGCGGGCAGGGGCAGGGTGGGAAGTAGTAATCTATGGATTCCGGAGTTTTACAGGTAAGTAAACATATAAATAAATAAAAACAAATTTTGTAACGTGCACTGCATCCCCAAATGCGATGCAGTGCGCGCAACGAAATTCGTTTTATTTATTTATATGTTTACTTACCTGTAAACCTCCGTAATCCATAAATCACTTCGGGATTTTGTTTTTGAAGAAACACAAACTTTGATAAAAGTTTGATGGGTTGCAGTCATGTTTGACAAAGCAGTACGGAGCCGTAAGTCAAATATTTTAACAAAAGCCAAAAGTTAAAACCACTTCAAAGGAGGTGCTAACAGGAGAAATGCTTTTATTTCTCCTTTCTTTTCCGACTTTTTGCGTGCACGCTGTAATGTGCAGTACACATACAAAGTGGGAAAAGCTTTAAAACTTGTCTAGGCTTGGTATTTTGTACAGGAAGGGTACCCTTCCTGTACAAAACCTATGCTAGGCTCACACACACATCCTAGCTCAATGGCACTAAGGTGTGTACGTGGCGCACAGCAGTTGAAATCAGCGCCGGCACTAGGGAAAGGGCAGGAGAGAGCCATATCTCTGAAGATATGGCGCTCTCCTGCTCCTTCCCTGTCACACAACACAGCACAACTTTTTGGGTACTGTGCTGCGTTGCATGTATTGTTTTTCAAATCTGTGTCTATGGTGCTTATTTACAAGCCCCTTGCACCACCGGTGCATCACTTTTTAAAGTGATATAAAGTGATGCACCGGTGGTGCAAGGGACCTGTAAATAAGCCCCTGTGTGTGCACCTGTGACAGTAGGATCAGCACCGAGGAAATTCCTGGACGCAGCACACCTTGCAGGCTTCCTCAGTGTGAGAGTGGATGGCTGAATACTAACTGTGTATAACATCATGACGAGAGACAGGATGCAACCAGTTAAATCACGCTGACAACCAGCTGCATCCTGCTTCACCATCGTATGAAGTTAGCATAGAGGCTTACCAGTTATTGCGTTGGGTGGCTGCTCAGCTGTATTAAGAACCCTTTATGCTACCAATATGGAGTATGGTCCGTAATATTATGATGCACATTTGTGTATTGTTAGTATACATCCATTATTCTCTGGGAGTGATTCACACGGGTATTATCAAGGTCTATATCACTGCCTTAGACCCATTATTGTAGTGAAGCTATTCCTCTGTTATGGGCTCCATATTTACAGGTTTTTTTTAGCATCAGAATGTTCAATGATCTCAGTGGTTATACCCACATTGCTGATCTTCCACTGACTTCTCAATGTTTTAAAACTCTTCCAGCTAGTGTTCAACACCATCTATTTATTGACCTTGTTCATATGTAACTTCATCTAGACCATGACTCTACCTTATCTTCTGAAATGAAATTCAGGTGCAGGCAATTCTAGTCCTCCCTTTTATGCCACCTTCCACAGGCTTTCCTCATAGATGATAAAGGCCTGCTACCACTCTTACCAAATCCAACTGGTAGCGCTTCAAACCCTGGGGCTTTGGAATCCTTACCGCTTGTTCCTGGCACGCTCCCGACGACTTCTGACCGTGAACCTGCCTCAGTTGCCCTCCTGCCGCCGCAGTCCGCGGCCGCCGTGTGGAGGACCACAACCCCCAGGCTGCCTTGCGGCTTGCCGTCAGCGACAACAGCGCGCGTGTAGGCGCTTTAAATTGTGCTCATCACCGATGGAGCGGGGTGTAGCGCTTCAAACCCTGGGGCTTTGGAATCCTTACCATTTGTTCCTGGCACGCTCCCGACGACTTCTGACCCTCAACCTGCCTCAGTTGCCCTCCCGCCACCGCAGTCCGCGGCCGCCGTGTGGAGGACCACAACCCCCAGGCTGCCTTGCGGCTTGCCGTCAGCGACAACAGCGTGCCCGGAGGCGCTTTAAATTGCGGTTATCATCGGTTGAGCGGGGTGTAGAGCTTCAAACCCTGGGGCTTTGGAATCCTTACCGCTTGTTCCTGGCACGCTCTAGACGACTTCTGACCCTGAACCTGCCTCAGTTACCCTCCCGCCGCCGCAGTCTGCGGCCGCCGTGTGGAGGACCACAACCCCCAGGCTGCCTTCCGGCTTGCCGTCAGCGACAACAGCGCATCTGGAGGCGCTTTAAATTGCGCTCATCACCCGCGTCGCGTCGAGGCCGGGCCGGGCCATTCCCCTTGGCTGACCATACAGATACTGTCTATTCTCTTATCAAGTGTAATAAGGACGGTAAAGAAATTCAGTGCTCAGCGGTGTCTTGGTGTGAGTAGGTTCTTTTTATACTTGCTGATGGCTAGTGATATGCCTGAGGGCTTTACGACTCCTGGCTCCCAGGATACAAGGAAATGTGTAAGTGGTACTCTGGATGGTTTTTTCTAACGGGCGGAATCGCTCATTAGTAATGAAATTGCGCGTGTAGAAAAAAGGATGTCCATGGATCCATCTACATTGTCGTCGCATTTGGTAGACATTTCTTCAGGTTTATTGACTGTAGTTCAACCAACTTGTAAATCACTACCAGTAACAGTACCACCAATATCACAAATAGCACAGATAGACGCAAAATGCCACAACATCGTCAGTGATAGCTGCTCCTTCCAATGAAAAATCAGTCCCAAGTGCAACTTGTGAACCACCAACTGAGAGGGGCATAGTTTGCAATAAAGTGGGTATAGGTAGTGACAAGCAGGCTAAATTAACAGGGAGCTCGCTAGATACTAGTACCTGTAAACCAATAACGCCTAACCCAAGCCAGCGTTTAATTAATAGTACCCCGAATAATGACAATCTGAGTTTGCCACCAGCAGCATGCCCATATGTTTTAATATTATCAGGGGTGCCTGCACTCAGGTCTGACCAATATGAAACATGGTACACGTTAAGAAATAAGGTTGCAAAAGTTTAAAGGTTTAAGTTACTCAAAAATAAATGAAATCATCATGGTTCGGAGAGTGGGTTGGGTGGGTGAACTGAGGAAAGATATTGAGGGGGATTGTATTGTTGTTAATTTCAAAGGCTTCAACACAGTACGCCATCTCTTGAGTGTACTTGATGAAACCCAGAAGGCCCATACTAACACACATGCCCTCTCTCTCGGCTACTTTTATCGCCCGTGAACTCAAGGTTTGGCCTTTAGGGCGGGCTCCGCAGCGCCCATTATTACTTCCAACAGATTTCAGGATTTGTCATCCCTAGAGATGGTTGATTGACTACCTAAACTTTTGCCCCTGGATCTAAATTCTAAGTATACGGTTAACCCATATAAGGGGAACATTGCTAGTGGTTATGAATCCAATGTAAAGTTTCAACAGTTGTTGATGGAGACTCCAGGACTAAGTTAAAAAATAAATCTGGTATCTCCTATTACCATTGGGGCTTTGGTAGAATCACCAGCACTCATATCTACCGTGAAGCAATTTACTCAAGAACTGACCTTGGCCGGGTTTAACCAAGTGAGAGCTGATTCCCATGTAAGAAGTGTGTTAACTACAGGCATTAAGGATGTCGTTCATCACTCCCCAGCAATATCTCCTATCGTAGAGACATGTAGCTGTGAAGTTTCAAACAATGGGATGTTAACAGTAGGAAAACTGCCAAATATTGACCCTAACTTAATATTGATATCCTGGAATATCGAGGGTCTGTCAAAAAATCTTTGTGACCCGGATTGGTCCAATTATATAGATTCTAGTGATATCTGCCTTATTCAGGAAACCTGGGCCCTTGATATACCATATAGAGTGGGATTTAGGACTTTTAATATAGGGGCAGTACCATCAGCCAGAGGGAGGCCATATGGGGGGCTTACAGTATGGGTTAAAGTGTCATTGGATGTAAGCATTACGCTATTAAATATTGATTCAGCTGACATATTGGGGCTAGTAGTCAAACTGAAGGATGGTAGGTGTATTTCTGTATTTAATGTATACAACCGACCTTGTGGGCTGTCGCTAGAGTCTGCAATTCTGGAAAAATTAGATCATTTCCTTATTAACCATGTAGACACACCAAGTATTATAGTCGGTGGAGATTTTAATTGTAATTTCGAGCCCCTTATAGGGTTTGGCGATGTCTTTGGAGATGAGGATAGGGCTAATAATATCCCATCCCTATCTTATACGGAGGGAGTGCGTTGCACAACACTAGCAGTCCAAATAATGAGATTAATAACAGTACATGGACTGAGGGCCTGTGATGGGCGCTTCCCATCCGATTCTCGAAAGGCTCTAACTTTTGTCAAAAACAACTCTCAAAGCCGTATCGATTATATCCTGGTATCCTTTGACATTTGGTCCTACTTGACAAATTTTGAAATTATGCCCAGGTATGAAAGGGCCATTGGCCGCTACATTTGTCCATAGACTATCGACTGGTGCCAAGTTTTAGTTCAGGGAAGGAGTGTTATGTCCAGGATAATAATACTCACGATGCACCACTAATGAGTAACAATAGGCGCTCACTCAAATGGGCTAGCCTATTGGGTAATGGGGATGCACTATCTAGCATTTATTTACTCTTCGCTGACACATTTGCAAGTCATCTATCTCAACCGGTAGAGGGTAACAACTTTATTGATCTGAATACTGGGTTTTTTCATCTCTTGTACCCTACGTGTCAAAAATGCCCAAAAAAAAAGAGGTTAAAAAAATTTGTTCTGTTGGGACTAAACCTTGGTATAATAAAGAGTGTCGATTATGTAAGGGTTTACTTGTGGAGGCAATTAAAAATAAAACACCGGATGCAATTAGGACGTTAAGACATGAATACAGGAAAATGCTAGAATTAACTGGGATGAGGATTGTTGGGAGAACATGTTACTAGCTGCAAAGGCCCAGGATAATGTGGGTTTTTGGAAACTAGTTGCTAATGAGAAATTGGGTCATAAAACAACACATGATGTGTTCATCGATGAACAAACTTGGGTCAACCACTTTACCCACTTATATGAAGCCCCAGAAAATATGGAGTTAGCTACAGTAGACTGCCAATGGCTTGCATTAGGTACAAATACCATAGTCTTTAGTCTAGAAGAAACTGAGCAAGCTATTAGCTCAGTAAAAAATGGTAAAGCCCCAGGATTAGATAAAATACCTGGGGATTTGTACAAGCACGAGTTAAGAGTCTGGGCACCATACATCAATCAACTTTTTAATATATTAGTTACCGGTGTAAACTTACCTGATAGCTAGAGGGGTGCAGAAATTATTTTAATCTTAAAAAAGGGAGATAGAAACGATCCCTCTAACTATCGTCCCATTTGTCTTTTAGATATTTTACAAAAAATATTTTCCAGGCACCTTTGAAGTCGGATGAATTTGTGGATTGAGATCTTTACTAAATTCCAAGCAGGTTTTAGAAGCAATACTATTACAATTGACCAAGTTTTCAGATTCTGTTGTATTTGTTGGAAGTACGTTTTTTTATTAAAGGGACACATTTATGTAGCTTTTGTTGACCTTAGGGCAGCTTTTGATTTAGTTTTGCGCGATCATTTATGGGATTGTTTGTTTTCTCTGGGATTACCAGGTTGTTTACTCCAGCAGATTAGGAGATTGCATGATAACAACTTTGCTAGAGTGGGGGTCCGAATGGGGAATTAACCAAACCCGTCCCAATAAAGCGGGGAGTCCGCCAAGGGTGTGTGTTGGCTCCCACGCTTTTCTCACTATTTGTTAATGATATTCCAGCATATTTAGAAAAGGGCAATAACGATTCACCTAAACTGAATGGAGAGAGGGTACCCGCACTTTTATTTGCGGATGATACAATCCTGATCTCGCCAACGCCCATTAGTCTGCAAACCCTTTTAAATTCCTTCCAATCGTATTGTGAAAAGAAAGGTCTGGAAATAAACACAAAAAAGACCAAATGTACGGCCCTTAATCCCCACAAATCCTTTAAGGGGAATTGTTTCTTAAACAGTCAAAAACTGGAACTTGTGTCAAACTTTTCATACTTGGGTGTTTCTCTAGACTCCAAAAACTCATGGAGAACACAAATTGAAAAAAGTAAAACTATTTTTACCCAGAACACCCTACCTATTGTAAAGCGACATGGGGCAAGTCTAAATAAATCCATCTCGCCTGCACTTGAAGTTTTTAAATTTAAGGCCCAGTCTGGTACTCTATATGGTGCAGAAATCTGGGGTATGAATGCTGGGAATCTTTTTATGAAAAACGAAAACAACTTTTATAGAAGTATTCTGAGATTGCCCAAACGTACCCCACTTTTACCGCTATTTTTAGACCTAAAGGTAAAACGCATAGACCACCTTGCTATACTACGTCCACTTTTATATTGGATTAGACTCTGGAGAACTCCCGAACTTGCAGATTATAAAGATGGTCTTTTAGAAGTGAAGAACATCGACGTCTATAATTCTAATCCTTGGTTGAAACATGTTCAAACTTGGCTCTATAGAATAGGTCCTACTCATTTTTGGGAAGACCCGTTGTGTCTGACCCAGAGCTGTAAGAAACATGTAAAGGCAAGATTTTGGGCTTACATATCTCATAACTCCCAAAATGACCAACCATGTGGATCTATTACAAGTAGTGTTCTTGCTTTTAAAGTTTCTTCACATTTTGAGGAATTCTTAGATGAGATACGACCTCCACTTGCAAAAAGTCTGTACCTAAAATTTAGATATGGAATACTTAAAACAAATGTATTATTAGCTAGATGGGAAAGGCCTTCAGGGCAACCGAAAAGTGGAAAATGTACGTGTTGCCAGCTAAATTTTAGAGAGGATGACAACCATATATTGTTTTTCTGCACCACATATGACTTAGCAAGGAGACGATGCATAAAGCCCTTGTGTAATGCTTTAGGTATTCGATCGTATGTGGAAGCATATAGGATCGTCAAAACTGACACTAGTTGTCTTACCGTGTTTTGTGTTAGCAGATTTTTACTGCTTGTAAGCTATTCTCGCAAGAACTTGGGCTTGGACCTATAGATGTTGAGTTTGGGTGTCCTGCTATGTAGAGGTTAGGCTGTTCTGATTATTTGTGGTACTTTGCTAAGTCGCCTCATTGGATCATTCTCCTTTGGTACTTCACAAAAGCTTTCTTTTAGATTTGTATTATAAATTAATTTAATATTTTATGTGCTTTTTTAACTGGATGAATTGTATTGTATTTCTGCTATTCCAATGGCATACCATGTATACATTTTGTATCCACTGTGTAAAAGGTATTGTTGTTTTATATGTATCTTTTATGGCCAGTATGTGCCGAAATTAAGATGAAATGAAATGATATCCAACTGGTATTAATTTTCCTTCATCATTGTCTGTGCCCTCCCCCCTTCCTCCCCCGTCCATCTCAATCCCCACCCCACCGCTCTTACTTGCACGTGCCCATGAGCGTCCGCAGAGGGGGGCAAGGAGGGGCGCTTGCCTCTCCCCCCCTGGAGCACCCCTCCTTGCCCCCCCTGAGGACGCTCATGACCATCACCATGCAGCATCTTCAATCCCTCATTCACCCCTCTTTTAAACCTCACGTCAACTCGTCTCCCTCCTATTGTGTGTGTCCAGCAGAGCATTGAAGTATGCCTGTGAGAGTGTCGGAGCGGGGTCAATTATGACTTAATGGGGCAATTATTCAGCTTGGTTCAGGTGCACATACCGAGGAGTCATTGGCCTTGGAAGCAGCCAGGGTCGGATTGGGAGATCGGGCCAGTACTGAGGCCGCCCAGCTGTTAGGCAGTGTGTTTTACCCCCAGTGCTTCGTCTGTAGTAAACCCAGCTGCCAGGAACACCTTATACAAACCACTGTTTGTAGCCATAGAAAGGTGTATATTCCACCCAGCCTGCTAGGCCCACTCTCGTGCACAGAACGTGCAAGTCCTTTGCCCTCTCCGAACTGATCACGTGCTTGGGCCGGAGCATTATTTAGAAGTGTGGGGGATAGGGGTCGAGGTGGAATAAAGCAGTTGTGTTGCCCCGGTCGTTATGGTTTATTGGGCATTTATCAGCCCCGGTGGCATCAGTGCCTTTGAGATGGCCTCTCGGGGGGTTTCAAGCAGCCCAAAGGGTTTGAAGACTGAGGCCAGAGGGTGATGTGGAACGGCCCCAGAAGAGAACAGTTTTTCAACAGAATGTACAAGAACCCTAAAGGTAATATAAGCCAGCGATGCAGTCTTATGTACATTTCACTCGTTTGACCTCACCTGGTGTAGTACATGCAGGCCTGTTTCCTAAGAGTATTTACATTTCCTTGATGCAGCGCATAACTCGAGCTGAGTTGCTTGTAAGGGTTCAGGGAGCTCAGATGGTGGAAGGGGTTCTGGTGGCAGATTTGAGCTCTCCAAAGTGTGAAAGCAGTGTGAGTTTCATTCTCATCCAAACTTTGGCCTCTCTGCAGAGCACAGTAGAGGGGTCGCAGGTCAAAACTGACTGAGGTGCTGTATCAGTTTTTAGTGGAGTGCCCTGGCACAGCTGTGATTGTCGGGAATTAAGCATCAGGTTGGTTCAGCACTGGGTTATAGGAAGGTCCCAAACAAGGCAGAAACTTTGCCTGTTTACGAGTCGAACATAGTGCACCAGTTGATGTCCAGGCACTTTACACAACCGAGCTAGAGCCCAAAAAAAAAGTGCAAAACTCAAAAAAGGAACACGGATTAAAAATCACCACTCTAGGCCGACATTGGTTTCACACAGTGTGTGCAGTCCAGCGTGTGGCATGTCACACTGAGTGGGGCACGACATGCACCGCATACGTGCTCTTTGATTATGTCTCCTGCCTTTGGGTGCAGCACAGTTCCACCGAGGTCAGGGGGCATCACCCCTTTATGGGGTGGGTGCCTTAAGTGCAGGTCTGCATTTGGGTGTGTCCCAGAAGGATGGCCCTGTCAGTCTGGGGGAGCCAGGAAGGGGTCTCTTGTCACTGCCGGACACAGCAAGAATAACAGGCAGGTCAGGAGCTGCAGAAAGAAACCCATCTACCCGGTGCCAGTGGGTAAAAGGAGCATGAGGGTGGAGAAGGCACCGCCCTGCTCTGAGGACACATAGAGGCGCATTGGTACAAACAAGCAACCTTTCTGCTTTCCACTTACTGTACCAGAAAACATTACCCCGAGTGATAAAGTGATAAGCAAGGTGTCATAGTGGGCCACGGTCCGTACACACTGGACGCTTTTTAGGGTGTCAGGGCCTATTTTGCAATTTCCGTCTGTTCTTTCACAGGATGTATGTAAAGCGCTCTGATACCTACGGGTCTAGCTGGCACTATGTAAAACATTTAAAATAAAATAAAAAATACCTCTACTGTAAACAGAGGCGCAACTATAAGAGTCAAATTTCGGAGGTGGGGGGGGGGCTAATTCATCCAGCCATATGCAGAGTGGAGCTGCAGGGGCTCTAAGAAGTGGTGAAAACACAAAAAAAGCCTCAATTACAAGTGAATGGTCTTTTAAAGACCTGTGTGAAATACTAGGGTGCCGCTGTGTGTGCCGGGGAAGCTGTCTCAGCCGGGTTGACACTAACAACAGAGGTGGGGTGGGGAGGTTGGGGGGAGAGGAGCAGGGGCTGAACTCTTTGAGCGCAATGGGCGTTGCGCGCATGACTTTAAACACTCTGCTGTGCCCTCCAAGTTCTATCCCTTCTGTCATACACCGCTCCTAACACCCGTGCCGCAGCGACTGAGACTCCAAGGAATGAGAGAAAAATGCCCCAAATTCAGATTGTGATGTAAGTATGTTTGGTAAGTACTGTGTCCTCGCACAAGCACATTGTGTCAGAAACTTGCTTAGGTTGAGGGTGGGTATGGGTTTGGAGGTGTCTGGGGTAATTTTGTGGTTCAGGGTGGGTATGGGTTTTGGGGTGCCAGGAGGTAAGTTCAGAGTTCAGGGGGGTATTTTTGATAGAGTGCCAGGGGGTTATTTTAGAGTTCAGGGTGGGTATGGGCTTTGGGGTGCCAGGGGGTAATTTTAGGGTTCAGGGTGGGTATGGGTTTTGGGGTGCCAGGGGATAATTTTAGGGTTCAGGGTGGGTTTGGGTTTTGGGGTGCAAGGGCTAATTTTAAGATTCAGGGCGGGTATGGGTTTTGGGCTGCCAGGGTAATTTTAGGGTTCAGGGTGGGTATGGGTTTTGGGGTGCCAGGGAGTAATTTTAGGGTTCAGGGTGGGTTTGGGTTTTGGGGTGCCAGGGGTAATTGTAGGGTTCGGGGCGGGTATGGGGTTTGAGGTGCCAGGGTAATTTTAGGGTTTAGGGTGGATATGGGTTTTGAGGGCCAGGGGGGTTATTTTAGGGTTCAGGGCGGGTATGGGTTTTGGGGTGCCAGAGGGACAATTTTAGGGGTCAGGGAATGTATGAGTTTTAAGGGGCAGGGTGGTGATTTTAGGGTTCATGTGTGCTCTAATTGTTGTCCAGTTTCAAATGCAGAATTCACCACTTTTTTTTCTCAGCTTGGCCTGAGCATTACCTGATCCTGGTTGTCTGCCATTTTAGCCCCGCCCCTATTGATTAACATTAGCCCGCCCCTTCATTTGCCAGGTTTGCCCCACCCTGGAAAAATTTCTGCGGACGCCCATGCACGTGCTGCTCCTGGGTCCCCTGACTTACCAGTCTGCAGAGCAAAGACTCCAAGCCATTCAGGCAGGCTTAGTGAGAAGACTGCAGCAGGCCTAACCGCAGGCAGTCTACATTTCAATCCCTACTGGCGCCTGTGATTGGTGCCACAGTGGTATTTGTGTAGACAGGGATCTGACAAAGACCTGTACGAAAGGTCCGGACTTGCTGTAGCCGGCACCGGGCGTTTCCCCGGTGAGCTGCCAGGTTAGGGGCCGGTTTTGAGGCTTCTGTGTCTTCGTGAGCTCGTTGTGCTCCTTTCTGCCAGCCAATTACCATCCGTTGCTCTTCAACCCAGAATTATCTGTTTCACAGACAACAGAAGGTTTACCAGCCAAAGTTAATGGTAGTTATTCAATGTTAGGTCTTTCAGTTCGGTCATTTCATGAATTGTGTTTTTTCGGCGTTGCGTGCCACTGGAAATATGTGGCAGGGGAGGCCAAATTATGCGGCAGGGTTGAGTAAATCATGCCACAAGAAAAGGAAAATGATACGACATAATGTGCCACATTTTGTGAGACTATTATTTCATTATTTTGTCATTTTCAAACTTGTTAACATTGTCTGGGCATTGGTTGCACCTCACTAGTACCAGTTTAAAACCCAAATATAGCAATAAGCAACAAAAATATAGCTAGTCAATCTTTTTAAAGGGCCGTTCAGTGCACAGCAATGCGTTTTTCTGCATTTCTTGTAATTGTTTAACCATTTGAGCTAGAAACACATTTTTGCAGATTATACGGCAGATGATGGATTATGTGGCAAGTGCAGCAAATCTATAATTATACGAAAATTGCTGTCGCCGCACAATCGCATAATTCCAGTGGCCCTGGCAAGAAGTAAAGGTATATATAAATTGTTGCAGTTTAATGACCTACTCATGTAATATAAGAAGAAAGATGTAACCAACACATTTATCATTTACATAAATCTATTTTATTAAAGAGCTAGAAGAATGCACAAAATGACCTTTTGTTTACAAAACTGTCACAGAACTAGTTTTTTAACTTTGTGAATCCAAAGTTCTAATTTGCAGTGCGTGAGGCTCAGGGTACATATTGTATGTTCCTAAGTGTGACAAGGAAAAAGGTCGGCAAAAGAAAGTCCGTTTTCCTGCTGTGTGATTGGTCCCGAGGATGCAAAGCAGAAAATTGCACATGGTCAGCGACTAGCTGCCGCCTCCCCCCCAAACCGGCACCCAACACCCAGAAACGTGGACACGAGACTTCTTTACTTTTTGGAAGGCGGGCGCTAGTAGCCCGGCCGTATTTATTAAGATATGAAATTAAAAAAGGTTTTAATTGCATGATCAACGATTTATACAAAAATCAGCAGGACATTAGATACAAATTTTTTGCAACAAGTTTGAGAGCCTGACCTTAACAAAAACTCTAATACATGTTGTTTCCTAACCGAGTCTAACATCCTCATCTTGATTTTTGTACATTTCTGGCCATATGGCAAGGTCACTACCGGTGTCAGGTCCTACAAGCTGCGCCTCCCCTAGAGACGTGCGCATGCGCAGTGTTACCCCGGGAATTGCCCGGTCTACGCCCTGAACTCCATTTACCCACTAAAGGAGGGCCCTTACTCTGCGCCATCCGGTGACGTCATGAGTCCACGCGCGCGGGGTGGCTACCAGCCTAAGGAAAGCGTAAACTACTCCTACCCGCGCTCCTTTGCAGCATCAATTACCTTGCCCCTGGAGTTCTAGGAGTGGCCCGCAGGCCCCTCCCCCTGGACGGGAACCTCCATAGGATGATGCCCGCCCCCTCAGAACTCAAATATGTGCTCACCGATAATGACCTTACCGCATGCCCCATACCTAATAAATACGACGACCTATGGGAAAAAATTCTAAAGGACAGCTACACTGGCTAATAAATAACAGCATCACCGTACAGCTACAAAGGGAAAAAAGGCCTAAAAGACACTTGGCATCAAAGAAAAAGTACTTCACACACAGTTTGCTAAAAAGGGAAAAAATTCCTAAACAAAAGCATCATCAAAATATACCGACAGATCCATTTCTACTACCATGTAAGACATGTGGACAGTACCTTCGCAAACTTACCATTGAACCAGACATAATGAATGCCACAAGACTTTTGTTCCAAGGGATGGTGGGTGGGAAAACAAAGAAGCCCCGAGCGCGGGGCACACCGTGCAGTGAGGGAGCGTCCAGGGACAAGGGGGTCTCCTGGGCGCTCCCCACCTCTTTATTCTCCAAGGGGCCAGGCGGGGGGGGCACGCCCCCCCCCCGGCCCGCCCCTCCTGTAGCCCGCCCCCCCCGACCCGGACCTTCTACCTGGTATCCTAGTCAGGGAGGCCGCCGGCCAATCGGTGGTGGGTCGCGCCCCCCAGGGCCCGCCCCCGCCACCGAGCGACAACAATGGGGAAAGAGGGGGAGACGGTCGCCGCGCCGCCATGCGTGCGGGGGGGCCGAGGGCCCCCCCTTTTCACATGGTCAGCGACTAGCTGCCGCCTCCCCCCCAAACCGGCACCCAACACCCAGAAACGTGGACACGAGACTTCTTTACTTTTTGGAAGGCGGGCGCTAGTCGCCCGGCCGTATTTATTAAGATATGAAATTAAAAAAGGTTTTAATTGCATGATCAACGATTTATACAAAAATCAGCAGGACATTAGATACAAATTTTTTGCAACAAGTTTGAGAGCCTGACCTTAACAAAAACTCTAATACATGTTGTTTCCTAACCGAGTCTAACATCCTCATCTTGATTTTTGTACATTTCTGGCCATATGGCAAGGTCACTACCGGTGTCAGGTCCTACAAGCTGCGCCTCCCCTAGAGACGTGCGCATGCGCAGTGTTACCCCGGGAATTGCCCGGTCTACGCCCTGAACTCCATTTACCCACTAAAGGAGGGCCCTTACTCTGCGCCATCCGGTGACGTCATGAGTCCACGCGCGCGGGGTGGCTACCAGCCTAAGGAAAGCGTGAACTACTCCTACCCGCGCTCCTTTGCAGCATCAATTACCTTGCCCCTGGAGTTCTAGGAGTGGCCCGCAGGCCCCTCCCCCTGGGCGGGAACCTCCATAGGATGATGCCCGCCCCCTCAGACCTCAAATATGTGCTCACCGATAATGACCTTACCGCCACAGGCCAGCATTGTTAACCGACGATCTGGCCTCCCCCCTCTAGCCCCTACCTAAGGATCGCTCCTATTCGCAAATCCCTCCAACCAGGCCCAGATATTGTCAGACCACAAGACATTCCCTGCTTCATTCAAGTGAACCCCATCCCTCAAGTAATACCGGTCGCCCCAGATACACCCATGAGGTATAGTCTGCAACAGGGGGCCTCGAAACAACTTGTCCAACCGTGTGTTGATCCTCTTTACCGAGTGATTCAACGCCCTGACCGAGTCCCCCCCCCGCCACTGTAATCGAGGTATGAGTTGCGACCATACTACCGTGCAACCCGGGCAGGTCCTGGCCATCCACCCCGCAGTTGAGATAATCTCCTCAATCAGAATGCGCCTCCCCATGTTGGCCAAATCATTCACCCCCAGGTGAAGTATCACCACTGACGGGGGGGATTGCCGGCGCGCTAAAAGCCCCTGGATAAGTTGAGACCCTACTACTGTGCCACCCGGGCAAGTCCTGAAGACCCACCCGCAGTGGAGATGAACTCATCACTGAGTATTCGCCTTCCAAGTTTGGCCAAGTCATTCCCCCCTAGGTGAAGTATCACCACTGACGGGGGGGTCGGGCTGCTGAGCTAAGAGTCCCTGAAAGAAGTTCCTGAACTGACCAAGGCACAGACCCCCAAACCAGATCTTCCCTGTCCCGCGTCCAGCCTTTTGCTTGTGCTGGGACATTGTAGCTCCTCCACTTCTAGTGATGAGTTCCTCCCCTGCATCACAGGTTTGAGAAACTGCAAGAACCAGGAAAAAACCAAGAAAACCTGGGTGACAATTCCCACTTCCACCTTAGGGAATGGGTAGCACTTACACCTGCCAGCACTACTTGGGCCCTTGGGTGTCCTCTTTCTCGACGTATGCTTGCATTTTGACGTCCACCCGCTGCTGATGTTGCGGTGTGGAGCACCCCTCAGATATCCGCCATGGACCCAGCCGTGATTGACGTAAGCATCCCTTGGGCTGTCCACCTGTTGCAGCTGTTGTGATGTGGAGCACTCCAGGTATCCACCATGGACCCGGCCATATACATAAATGAAAAAGGATAAACACAAACCATTAGTGTTTCTGCGATAACTGCTGTATACATGCTCATCTTACATTGCCATCACTTGCTAAGTTTTAGATAAGATGCCCGATGCATACTCATTAACACTTCCCCTGCAAGTGTTAAGCATAGCCTTAGTTTGTGTCCCATTTAGTGTGTTTGGTACGGAGAGTGTCCTGTAGAAAACCTTTTTATAGAGAATAATAACCAGTGTGCAGTACAGCGACCCAGTGCATGCGGTCCACCGTGATTACCATAGCGCCCTCGTGACTCCTTAGGACGATACACAATGTGAAGTGCGGTGCCACAGCACTATCATGGTGACTAAATTCTGCTGCAGACCAGGACATCACCTCCTAGTCCTGGTTTTCTACCCACGACTTTAGGCGATAGGATCTAGGTTTGAAAGGCCAGTCTGCTTGCCAGTGCAGCATCTAGGTCGTTAAGCATAGGATCAGCACCGCCCTGCCCATGGTAGGCTGTAAAATTGGCTTCCTATTTTCACATTCATTGTTACTACAAGAAAATTGTGCTGCAGGCGAGGACATCGCCTCTTAATCCTGGTTTTCTACCCGCGTCTTTATGCATAGGATCTATGTGTGAAAACAAACAGTCTATTTAACAGTGCCGCATCAAAGTCTTTAGCTAGAAGTATTAGCACAGCCCTAACTATGCCAGGCTGTAAGCTGGCCCAAGGGCCTTTTTCGCTCGCCACTTTGGCTTCTGGTAAATATCATCCTTGCCAACCGGACATGATCACAAGCATCCCCAGAACTATGTGATGCCGCAACTAGGCTCTTGGGCACCTTTTAGGTGTGACATAAGGGTGTGTAGGATTACCAGGACCCCCAAGTAGTCTTTCTACAGGCTCTAGGCCCTGTCTCTATGCCATTCGTAGTTCCCCTACACTTTATTGATAAATGGCTTTGGTACACCCCTAGAGCTCAACGTATATGGTACTAAATTACTATGTGCTATATAGGCTTACAGACTGTAATTAATCGCCTCTAATCTCATCATAGGCTCAACGTATATTGTGCCAATTTACTTGTGTGTTAAATAAGTTTACTGACTGTAATTTCATGCCTTTAGCCTCGTAAAGGAACTAAAGGGATGTGTTTAGAACAAATACATATATTTGTTATACACCTGTTCTCCTTTCATTTACTCATTCATGACAATATAGACTGGTAAAACAAGCTGCTCTACATTCCTTCAAGACTTACCCTGAAGGCTGCACGCAATACAGCTACCACTAGGATAGCATTCCAATAAGGTTGACTTTAACCTATCATCAATGAAGAGTCGTTTGGACTGGTGCAATGTCCCCCCCTAGAATAATGAACAGCACCTCAGATGTTGATTACCTTCACAATGAAATAAGCCCCTTGTTTGGCTTTCTGCCTTGGCTTGCAAAGGAATGTGGGACCTGGGAAACTGGCTTTCACAGTCTCGTCAAGCCCTACCCTTAGATGTGCGTTAATCCCCAGGAGGACCCCAAGAGAAGGGGGTATACCCTATTCATGAATGGTTCGACCATTGTTCTAACTATCACCTCAGCAGACACTAATGATATTAATTCTAGAGTGTCAAAATTTGACTTATGTCAATGGCTGTTCCTTGCGTAAGATAAATAAGCAGGAACCATGGCTTGGATAAAATATTGCAAGTGGCTGGAGGACATCAATAAAGAAGCCCAGGAATGAACACAAAAGACATATGTAGCCCGGGCATCGCGACGATTAAGGAATGTGTTTAGCGCCCGCACCCGGGTGATCTAAGGAATCACAGTGCCAAAGTTACAAACATGGGACACAATGAAACAGCACGATGCCGCAATACAACACGTTTAACCACTGCAGACAAGTGGTAACACGGAGCAAACTAAAGCACCGGCCTCGCTCACTGTTTTGCACTGAAACTCCTGGCCGGTGCGTGCAGCAGCTTGGCCCACAAAGGTAAAACTACCACCATTACTGTGCACTATTCCCAACTCTGGACTGTCACAGTCCGTGTGTGCCCCCTACGCATGTGTATCTATGCTCTGTTCACCCCAGACGTGTCACTGTATTTCGAGCGTGTGTACCATCTTCCCCCATGTGATAGTGCAGATCCCTACATTTCTGTTTGTACGTCCTTGTAAACAGCTCTGAATTCCCTGGCACTCCTTCTGCCCACTCATCCTCCGTAGGTGTACGCTACATACGCAGACAAGTCATTAACCCAGCGCAATGTGTCTGGATACCTACAGATGTACCACTAATTCTATCCTATTGTAGTATATGCGCTTTTATAAAGCATTGGTTTTACCCGAAGGTGTCAGAGCACTGTAACATAGGACCCGTTACATGAGTCAACTGTTGTAGGAATTAGTATTTTTGAACTTCTTTTCTGCACACTCCATTCCCCAGGGCCATAAGACATCAACTCCAGTTCTGGTGGGGATACCAGGACCTCTATGCCATTAACGACACAGAGTCTTCTTGGAAGAATCAACCGGTTCCTTGATGTGACAACCTCGGGTGATTGTCTGGTTGGACCGGGGAGGATTGGTAGGCATAGACTATTCGAGTTCCTGCTGTGGACCTATTCTTAGTAGCTAACCCAGGAGAGAAACTTGAAAATAGAAAATGTTTTAAATGAAGGATCTTGTTGTTTAACTGTGAGAAGATGTTGAATAGCAGATTTGGTCTGATCGTTTTAAACATCTTATTGACGCACCAAGACACTTCATTCCTGGCTGCTTGATAATCATTTTGCACAATTTTCAAACTGTATTTCCTGTACATGGCAAATACACTTAAGAAGTTGTTTTCTAACATATGTATGAATGCTCCTATTTTATTTTGTTACATCGTTTTAATACTAAGTGATTTTAATTGTAATAGATTTTTATGACACTTTTGTATGTTTATTTCATCCGAATAAATATTTTTTGATCTAATCACTGCACGTCAAAGAGTTAAAAACGTACTAGTGTGACAACCTCTGATAATGACTGCCATGTTTACTTCGAACAACAACAGAAATTAAATAGAAAAAATTATCAAAAAAATACAAACTGGCTTAATTTGCGGTTTTATATTTTGAGAAAGTGTGTGTTTAAAACATCTAATTACAAGCTTTGTTAAGTCTTAATTAATGTGGCTGCGTGAAGTTAAATAAATTGCCCGTGTATACGGGTCCGGTTGTCTACCATTTTTGTTTGTTTATTGCTCCGGAATGGAGGCTCGGGTTGCGCATTCCTAACCACTCAGTGGGAAATAACCTCCCACCGCTCCAATAACTCATTTTACATCAAACATTGCCCCTTCATTGTGGACCAGAACATTTGTTTGACGCATCTCGGTTGCGCAAGCAGTACCGCCTTTGGAAGCCAAAAGAAAGGGCTATGCAAATGTATTTCTGATCACTCACCCCTGCAAGGCCGTGTTTCTGGATTACTCCTTTTTGACGTTACCAACGATCAGAGGGCCAGCAGTAAACAACGCTTTCCTTCTTATCGCAACCCAGAGCCGAACAATGAATTTCTGGAAAAGAGCATTTCGCCAAGTATGCCCTTTAAAAATGGCCCGGGCTCACTTCGAGCGTCTGAGAGAAGATTGATGAACCCACCTGCAGTCCTACTGATTTGCTTCCGGCTAACCTTTAGGTGAATAAGTCCTCCGAGGCATGCAGCTACATCTTTCGAGTTCATTAAACTAGTGAGTTGTCCTTGTGACTTCGAAACACCCCAATCGTGCAGCAGTAGACTTTGTAAGGCAAGGTACAGAAGTCGTTTTAATGCGTTTCGTGCCGGAATCCCTTTAGAGCATGAAGGCCGTGGGTTTTAATTCTAGTGGCTTGATTCTGTCTTACAACCCTCATTGTACACTAAAAATTAGACCACCTAGTAACGTAAATTGCAATTTGAAGATGTGGGGTACCATGGCCTCCTGACATCCAACATGCTACAACACCCCCACCCTAATCAAATAAGATGTGAAGAGGTGGACTGTTCCACCATATTGAAATCCACGACCATTTGTTAAACCCTCCCCCGCACATTAGTTGTAATGAATGCTCCCAGGCCAGAGGAAAGGAACAAAGGCACCCCCGCTAACGCCACCCGCGCCGATGAACAATCTGTGCGGCACTTGGCGGGCCCCCAACGAGAACCTGTGCCAGAGGAACATGCACAAAATCCCCTCACTGACCTCCGGAAAGCACCCACGAAGGGGGAGGAGGGAGAACGCGGGCCGGACAAAAGAACCAACAGCGAGATAAGGGAGCAGCGAGCGTCCCGTGTTAGAACAGCGGAAGAAAGACCAATCAGCCTCTGTACTGCCCCCGTCCCGGGCAACAGCACCCGCACATTGAAACCTGTCCCAACATTCAATGGCCCATCTTGTGACAAACATCCCCACAATGAGACCCCAAACTATGCCGCCAACCAGGCGCACGCTCACCATTTGTTACAGGAAGCGGTAGGTGGAGGCGTCCGCTCGCACCGCCGGTGACCGACACAGCTGTTCCCCCGAGGCGAGTTGCCTTCTCCGCCGACCGGCCCGGCTGGTCTCTTCATCCCGCGGGTCGATGGTCCGTCAGCCCCCATCTTTGTCGATCGATGCAGCGCCGAAGCACCGGACGTCCAACATTCTTCTAACGCCGCCCTTATAACCGGCACCTGCAAAGAAGAAAAAGGAAAAACAAAGAAGCCCCGAGCGCGGGGCACACCGTGCAGTGAGGGAGCGTCCAGGGACAAGGGGGTCTCCTGGGCGCTCCCCACCTCTTTATTCTCCAAGGGGCCCCCCTTTTCAAATGCCTGCTAAAGGATGACGATAAGCATTTTCAAGGTGAATCTTGCCCTTGAAGGGGAGAGTCAGCTTTATGCAAGGCCACTGCAATTATGCGTCAAGGAAGGACCAAATTAATTGGGAGGGTTAAAAATTATGCAGCAAGAAAAGGCACATTATGCGGCGTTATGGGCACATTTTATGATAGAATACTCAGTGCTTAAATTCCGAAACAAGTAAGTGCCAGATCCCTTCTTGGGAATCCACAGCAGCCTGCACCACACGTTACCTCTTCCAGCGCTGCCAATGACAGTACCAATACAACAAACTACTAACCTTCGCACTCCTACAGGTGATACAATTGAGACTATTAATGTTTTTTTACTTATAAAAGATACTTGGTATTCTCATCTCAAACTTAAGAAGTCAGCGTAATCATGTGGTGGACTGTCACTAGAGCTGGTGCTTAAAATTAAGTGCTGGTGCTGAGCATCGGAAACCACCTGCTCAAATTAAGCACTGGTATTACGACATTATTTTGTCATTTCTACACGTGTTAACACTGTCTGGGCATTGGTTGCACCTCATTAGATCTAGTTTACACTGAAACATACCTATAACCAACAGAAAGGTGACAAGTTAACCTTTACTAAGGGCCTTGCACTCGGCTGTAACGTGTGTCACTGCACTTTTTTCAATTTCTTTTGAACTGTTTAAGCTGGAAGCAATTTTTTTGTTAAAGTCTGCAGAGTATGCAGTTTATGGCAAATTATGTGGCAAATGTGGCAAATATATAAGTATGCGGAAAAACTCAGCACAATCACATAATTCCAGTGGCCTTTGCTTTATGTGGTAAGTCTGTTGGCACTGGAAGGAGTAGGCTTTGGAGCAGGACCAATACCCGCTCTTTGAAGGTCAATATCACAAAGCACCACTCGTGGAACTTTTAACCCTGTCCATTTAAGAACATGGGGTCGCATCTAAATGATACTTGGGGTATCAAGAAAATGTGCGGTCGTGCAGGACACAGGCAGCGTACCTACTTGAATGCAATTGTGCATTCTAAAGCACATATATTTCACTCGAAATTTCTCCAAGTTAGTCCATGCGCTGATGACAGTCAAGATAGGAAAAAAAATTGTCAATTTTTGCTTTGCTCGGCCATCCAGCTGTGCTGTCTGCACTGCATGGGGAAATTCAAAGTTAAATATACGCACTTTAGAAAATGAAAACACGTGAAAACGACCCACAGCCGTGCCTAGGAAGAATGCTCACCTTCGTGATACTGCCTCTTGTTTCCCATTGGTGGTGTTGCACTGAGAACGCTGAAGCCAGTATGGAAGACTTCTGTCACATGGAGGTCCAGTCCATTCTTTCGAAGCCCATTGTTGTAACACTGATTGCGAAATCCTGCATTATAAACGTCTGTGGGGAAGGATAGCGTGTGCCTCGCTGTAAGCAAAGTATTGTCAATTAATCCTGAAATTTGGAGGGGCTTAACGTAGCCCTGCACTACACTGGGCTTTGACAGCTTTAATTTGTAGATCAGGCCCCTCATTTCAGCTTTACACAAAATACTTAGGGCCTAATTTAGATCTTGTTGGATGAATTACTCCATCACATCGGTGACGGATATTCCGCTGCCGAAATATAAAACCCACTATATCCTATGGTATTTACAGCCGCGGCCGATAGTGGGAGAACCGGCAGGGCGGTGACGTGGGGAGGGGGAGGGGCAGGGTGGGGGGTAGTAATCTATGGATTACGGACTTTAAAAGGTAAGTAAACATAAAAATAAATAAAACGAATTTCGCTGCACACACTGCATCACCAAATGCGATGCAGTGTGTGCAACGAAATTCGTTTTATTTATTTTTATGCTTACTTACCTTTTAAAGTCCGTAATCCATACATTACTACCCCCACCCTTCCCCTCCCCCTCCCCACGTCACCGCCCGGGCTGTACTCCCACTACCGGCCGGGGCTGGGTATGTATATTTCGGCAGACGGGATATCCGTCACTGTTGTGACGAAGTAAACTGTTTGCCAAGATCAAAATCAGGCCCTAATTGGTAGAAAGACTTTAGTATGGGTAAGTTAATGCTTCGTGTCTTCTGCAAAACTCCTTTTTTATTTTACCAACTGAAAATATTTCTGACTTTCTACATGCTTATGTGCTAAACACAGGAGCAGATTGCGTTGGGGAAAAGAGGCGGGGCAGGGGAGGGGGTCGGGGAGGTAGGGAAATAGGTGACAACGGAAACAATTCAAATGTGTTTTTTTAAAGAACTTACCTGCTGCCCTCCAGCATCGTGTAGAACTCTTCTGCTCCTCTCCTCTCCGCTGCAGGCAGGCAGAGCCTCCCAGCCTGGCCTGTGGCCAATCCTGAAGCTGCTCTCATGGATGAGAGCAGCTTCAGGATTGGCCTGAGTGCTAATGATTTGCGCTCCATGACAGACTGGAAGCTTGTGGCTGCTCTCTCCAACCCAGTAATGCAGCTGGGGTAGGAGAGCGCTTCACTGCCCATATGGGTTTGGCCAGCGTCAAACTCGCTTGCGCAGTAAATAGCTGTGCTAACCACTCCCCCCAGACTGTCATTACCTTGGACCCATCCCCAACCCTCGGCACAAGAAAATAAAATGCTAATAAAATGGGTTTTAAACCTGTTTTAACAGCATTTTATTTTTCATGTTTTTTAAAGTGCTGGCAGGGGAGTCGACGCTCCTCCGCCATAGCGGAGGAGCTGCTGCTTGCCTAACAATCTTCTTAGTTCAGAGTTTATTAGAACAATCTCAGCTTTCAAGCCAGGGTTTATTTTTCTAGTAATCCAGTTCTAACCAGACCCAAATAGGGGAAAATACACAACATTTCCATTAAAAAAAGCATAATTTGTTATGTTAAAAAAACAAATGTATAAAAAATGTATGTCTTACATTTTAGGTCCAAGTGTGCAGCCTGCTTGTCTACCAGCTCTGGATGAAATATTTGAACCCGGCCTTGTTTGCACTGTCTATGGATGGGGAAGGACGTCAGAAAGTAAGCTTTCACATTAATGTCACATATTTTTTTCCGTACAGCATATATGTAAAAGGGCTTTTAATTTGACCAGTGCTAAAACGTTTGTTGAGATGGGCAAGTTTATTATTACAGATTTCTCTTACAAAGTTTTTTTTATTATTTTGCACTGCATATTTTTTTTTTTTTATTATTGCCAACAAACAAACATGAACATAAACTCTGAAACAACAATGAGCATATAGTAAGCACTTGCATTGCTATTGGCTTTGTGTTACATATGGTTTACAATGTTTCCTTTATTTAAACAGTACACTGTGACATTTTCAATTATTGTGCTATATATTTTGAAGTTAATATGCTGTAACAAATACTATATTTTTTTCAAGGCATTTGTTATGTTAAGTCCCAGTGCCACTTCATCTGCAAGGCACCATTGAAACCATGACCCTAGTGCCTGCTAGAAAAATGCACTTCGCCTTGTTTAAGAATGTGCAGTTGGTGCAGTCGGTGTTCTTTATATTATATAACGATGAAAATTTAGGAAGCTGTTTAAATTACTTTGGAGAACTCAAACCCTTTTTAGCAATTATTAAGCTAAAATACCAGGCGTAAAGCGAGCTAAACTAGACAAAGAGTTTGCCTTTTTTAAGAATATGCAGTTGATGTTCTTTCTATTATATAACAACGAAAATACAGGAGGCTGGTTAAATTACTTTGGTGAATTCAAACACTTGTTAGCAATTATTAAGCTAAAATACCACAAGTTAAAAGTATGCAAATAAATATGAATGCATTTTTTGTCCACGGAAAGATGAACAGCATAACTCTCAGAGTATCACTCAATTACCACGTTGCTTTTACATATTGCCAATGGAAAATAGAGCAAACGATATAACATGTTTTTGGTGCTACAGCAATACAATCTGCACAGTAAAGGCCAGTCTGAAAAAAGCCAGGCTTACTACATACCTTCTTACTAAGCTACACGCTTGGTGTTAAATAAATGGAGAATTCATGCGAAAGAAGAAAAAAACAGTTTTTTTAATTTAAAAATATTGCAAAATAATAGATACCGCCTGAAAAAAAGAATAGCAGAACAAATCCCATACAGTTACCAAGTACACTTGCTCACAAGGACAAGCTTTAATCGCAATGTGACAACAATTCCCAGAAGTTGGAACTTTTTAATTCACTGCTCTTGAAACTAGACAGCCTCTCCTTCCCTGCCAGTAGAAGGAATAGGCTGCAATCTCAAAACATGAGGAATACGTTTAAAACAGACACACAACAGTGTTTACAAACTAAGACTCCGTGGCAATAGCCTGGCGCTGTAATGTTATACAGAAACTGTCTGAACAGATAAAGGAGGGTAAACTTCAACAACTTTTGGGCCCTGCACCATTCAAATCATGACCCTAGTTCCTGCAGGATAACTGCACTTGGGACTGCCTGTTTAGTTGTAAAATATAGCAATAATTAGTGTTTAGAGTGGTGCCTAGCAGTTTTTGTCGTGGTGCCACTGCATTTGCTGCACTATTGAAATCATTGCCCTAGCGACTGCTAGATAACTGCATTTGTGACTGCCTGTTTAGTAGTGATATATAGCACTATTTGGTCGTTAGAGAAGTTATGACAACGTTTGGCCCTTGTGCCACTGCTTCTACTGCTCTATTTCAATCATGACCCTATTGCCTGCAAGGTAACTGCACTTGTGACTGCCTGTTAGGAGAAAAATGAGGCACTATTTGGTGATTAGTGGTGTGGTTAGAGGTTTTGGTCATGGCGTCATTATGCCTACTGCACAATTGTAATCATGACTCTAGTGTCTGCTAGGTAATTGCACTTGTGACTGCCTGTTTAGTAGTAAAAGTTAGCAATAATATGTGTTTAGTGGAATTCCTAGAGCTTTTGGCCCCAGTGCCACTGCACCTGCTTCACCATTTAAATCATGCCCCTTTTAACTGCAAGGTAACTGCAATTGTGACTGCCTTTTTAGTAGTAAAATATAGCAATAATAAGTGTTTATAGGTTCTGACTTCTTTTGGCCATGGGGCCGCTGCACCATTTAAATCATTACCCTATACCCTGCAAGGTAACTGCACTTCTCACGGCCTGTTTGGTAGTAAAATATAACAATACTAGGTGTACAGAGGGTTTCCTAGAGCTTTTGGCCCCTGTTTAACTGCACTTGCTGCACCATTGAAGTCATGACCCTAGTGCCTGCAATGTAACTGCACTTGCTTAATTAGTAGTTAAATATAGTGATAATTTGGTGTTTAGAGGAGTTCTGACAACTTTTGGGCCGGGGTCACTGCATCTGCTGCACCATTCAAATCATGACCCTAGTCCCTCCAAGATAACTGCTTTTGTGACAGGCTGTTTAGTAATGAAATATAGCAGTATTTGGTGTTTAAAGGAATTATGGAAAATTTTGGCCCCGGTGCCACTGCAACTGCTGTACTATTTCAAACATGACCCTATTGCGTCCATGCCTCAAGACTGTCTGTTTAATAGTAAAATTTAGCAATAATGTGTGTTAATGGAGTCTATAGAGCTTTTGACAACAGTGCCACTACATCTGCTGCACCATTCGAATCATGCCTCTTTTAACTGAAAGATAGCTGCAATTGTGACTGCCTGTTTATTAATAAAATATAGCAATATTAGGTGTTTGGTGGAGGTCTGATGTTTTGGGCCCAGTGGCAATGCACCTGCTGCACCATACAAATCATGACCCTAATGCCTGCAAGATAACTGCAATTGTGACCGCCGGTTTAGTGGTAAAATATAGCAATAATTATTGTTTAGAGGAATTATTGCAACTTTTGGCACCGGTGCCACGGCACGTGCTACACCATTTAAGCCATAACCCTATTGCCTGAAAGATGAATGCACTTGTGGCCAATGTTCCCACTAGTTTTTGTCCTCTGTGTTCAGCAATGTAAGGTCCCTGTGCACTGCAGTCAAAGCTATGTGCACTGAGAAACCGCACACATGTGGCGGTGCCGCAACAGATATCAATGCATATATCACTCCAAACATTTGCTTAAAAAAGCGAAGAGACGGTCATATGACTCGCAATTCTGGTTTGCATGAACCTTTAGTAAGCCTGGACCCTAAACTTTTCAGTTTGAAAATAGTTAAGATTTCAAACTCTTATTGATGAATAAGATGAGAATTGCTAAAATATGCGAGTGTGCACCAAACCATTTACTTGATACCATTGAATCTAAGATAGATTTGCCTCTTTTACTCTTCAAAACAATGCACAAGGAGAAACAAGAAGCTCAGAGATCATCTGTGGCGTACCGCAGTCAGACACTGTTCAACATTTACATGGCCCGCTCGCACACGTCGCCCGACAGCACGACCTCAACATAATCTCCTAAGCCGACGACACTCAACTGTCCTCTCCCTCACCAAGGACGTCATCACCGTCAAAGCCAACCTCCACGAAGGAATGAAGGCCGTCACCGACTGGATCAAGATCAGCCATCTGAAGCTGAACTCGGACAAGACGGAGGTCTTTATCCTCGGCTCCAACCCTTCAACCTGGAACAAATCCTGGTGACCGACGGCACTGGGGCAGCCAGGACACCCACCGACCACGCACGCAAACTGGAAATAAATCATCCTCAATCCAACGCTCTCAATGACCAAGTAAGTCAACGCTGTCTCCTCCTTCTGCTACAACACCCTCCGCATGCTCCTCAAGATCTACAGATGGATCCCGACAGATACAAGATAGACAGTCAACCAGGCCCTCGTCAGCAGCAGACTCGACTACGGAAACGCCCTCTACGTGAAAGCCCCGACCAAGCTCATCAAACGACTAAATCGCATCCAAAACGCCTCAGCACAACTGATCCTCGATGCACCATGACACGGCCACATCATCCCCACTTGAGAAACCTGCACTGACTCCCTGTCAACAAGAGGATATCCTTCAACCCCCTCATCCACGCACACAAAGCCCTCCACAAGACCGTCCCAGCCTACCTCAACAGACGGCTCTCTTTCTACATCCCCAACTGCCAGCTATGCTCCGCCGACCTCTCACTCGCCAACGTCCCGCGCATCTGAAGAACAACCACCGGCGGGAGATCCTTCTCCCACTTCGCCGCCAAGACATGGAACACCCTCCCACTGAGGCTACGACAGACCCAAGACCTGCTGACCTTCAGGAGGATATTCAAAACCTCGCTGTTTGATCAGTAGCGCCCCTCCCCAGCGCCTTGAGACCCTCGCCGGTATGTAGTGCGCTTTACAACTGATTGATTGATTGAATTTCAAAAGGTTTCTGAAGATCTGGATTAATAAACAAACAGAGGAGTTGAGTGTGGAGCCACAAGACCATTCATGCTGTATACTCAGAAATCTGAAACCAATGGCCGTGCTTTTAATAAAAAAAAGGCGGCTGGTTCTGTAAGAATTGGTGTTCTTGTGGAATCAATTACTGATGTTCCTGCAAAGTTGACAGCAAGGGGAATTCAATGTAAATATGGACTCAAAAATAACATCTGACTATAATATCATGGTAGAACTATTGTCACTACAAAAAATGTTGTGGACCAACAGCTCAAAGATTAGTATATCTTTTTTCTGCTTCACTATAATATTGTACATTAATATTTTACTATAATATTTGAATATTGTGGTGTTTTATTGTATTTTATTTTATTATATATAGCATTGTAAACTGCATGTTAGTTTTAAAAAAGTTATAGTAATATTGGGTTATTGAGTTTCTTGGGAGATAAGGTGGATAGTGTTTTAATTATTTATTCATTGATGTTAATTGATTAATATGTTAATTATTAATGCATTTATATAGTTATTTATAGATCTAATACTTTTGTAAAATGTTATATTCATGTGTAATTTGTGAGTCATGGGGCTTATTGAGAAACTGAGATGTAATTTCTTTTTCATAAATTATAGACATATTTATAGTTAGTGATTACTGTATTAGTTCTGAACATGCTATACCAGGAAATACATTGCATTTTTTATTCAAAGTAAAATTGTAATATTGTTGTGTAGATATATTTTTTACAGACATATTTAAAAAAATATATATATATAATATTAATTTTTTTATTGGGTTATGAGATATTTTCAAGGAGAATAATTTATTGTTAACAAAAATGTAAATATGTAAAATTTACAAATCTATCTTTTTTCTGTTTGAGGTGTAAGGTTGACAGATTTTTTCAGATTGAAAATATCTTTTAATTGTTTGAATTTTTAGAAATCGGTGCCATTTTCTGCAAATCACTAACTTTTTTCAAATATTTTTTCTAATAATAAAATACTTTAACGATGTTTAGGTTTTCAAATCTTCTGTTTTCACTTCTTGGATCACTTAAATATGTACTATTTGAGAGTAGTGAATGTCTCCCCCTCTTAAATATGTCAACTTTCACCTACGTTTGTTAGATTGGAGCTTGAATAGTAAATCTGGCTATAGATAATGACATATGGAAATATTGCTGTGAGGCTACCAAGCGCATTTCACTTAACGGTCTACACCACCTTATACAGTTTAAGTTTCTTAACTGAATTTATCATTCACCTGTCCGGTTACACAGATTTGGGCTATGTTACACAGCCGATTGCGAGAGTTGTGGGGGAGCGAGGCTGACTTCTTTCACCTAACATGGCTTTGTCCCACTATTGCTCATTTTGGCTACAAGTCTTTGCGGCCTGCTGCTGGCCCTCCTCGGCTACTCCCAAAAATTACAGGAACCCATCAAACGTTAGTGGATATAGCCCTTCTGGTCGCTAAATGAGTCATAGCAATGCACTGGTCCTGCGGTCCTCTCCTCTCCCTATCTCAAGTGTCTATGGACATGATATACTGCAATACTCAAACAGAAGCATTTAGCAAACTACTCCCCCCTCGGAATTGCCCAAAGAACTTCTGCAGCTTATACAATACTTACATTGAAACTCAGACTCAGGAGCTTTCCGCACCACCTGCCTCTGCAAATGGGTTGCAACAGCCATGACAGAACTCACCGGTATTGGATTACACACTGCAGCCCTATGTATAAATTACTGTGTGGTATTGCCTCTAAATTACTGTGATCCTTATTATTTCAGTTGTTGAATGTAATTTGATATTAGTATATGTATCTGCCTTTTGATTCCTACTATTTAGTCAAAATTATGAAGACAATTCCATGCATGTATTTTTCTTTAAGTTCTATCCTTTCTAATTGTATGTTGTTTATTTTTGGATTGTTGTCTGTTTTGTATTGATAACATGGCAAACATTTTTTTTTTAAAGAATAGTAAATTTGGCTACTTGCTCTATAACTTTCCCCATTTTTTGTTGGATTATAGCTAGAGTGTTAGATGCTTTTGAAGTGTTTTTTACTTTTTTCATTAGATTGGGGCTAGGTTACTATTGTGAGGGTATTTCATTTAAAAGTATATATATTTATGAGATATTATACTTCTTTTATTAATTGAGTTTATGTTTTAACTCTTTCCTATTTTATGTGATATAGTTAAATGTGTCTCAAACGTCAGTTTTTCTAATATAGTTATGAAATATATTTTTAATTGTTTAATACATATAAAATATGTTAAGGCCTTTAAAACAACCGAATTAGGATTAAATGCATAATCTTGAATGATATGTTTTTATTTAAATATGTGGGGGTTTTTGACGGACCATCCTTTACAATGAACCTCACCACAAAATGTATATATATGTATGCATGTCCAAGAAAGAAGTGACTCAAACAGATGGACTCACCAAAGAATAAAATTTATTTCAACTACATTGTGTCAGCTTTCGCCTTCCTCAGACAGTACAAGATGGTTTGGTCAGTGGCTGCACAGATGCCACTGCTGACATTTCAAAAAGCATCATGAATGAAAATTCTATTTGGAATATGGAATACATGCAGTTCTGAGATCTCTTGAGATATGCAATAATCAGGTGGTATTGTTAGTGATGTTCAGTAGTTCTTCTTTTAAGACATGTTCCACAGGGAAAATCTTCAAATCTGACAGTAAATGATCCACAGAGGTAAAATGATTGCCTACAGGATGGTCAAGTTTCTTATTAATTATTGTAGATTTGTGGTTCCTGAATCGTGTACAGAGGTCATTCCCTGCTTGGCTTACATAGTGTTGTTTTTTACAACTTTGGCGTTGGCACTGAATCACATAAATAATGCATGTTGAGCGGCATGTAAGATGGTGTTTTATTTCATAAACCCATCTCCTAAAAGAAGTAGTTACTGAGGATGTTTATAAAAGGTATTCACACTTGGTGCACCTTTTAGAGTCACAGCAATCAACCACTGTATGAAACCATGTGTGTGTGTGTGTGTGTGTGTGTGTGTGTGTATGTGTATATATAATGATGCACAGTACACCCTAAACTAATAGTTTTCATTATTCACCTCCCTTAGGTTATAAATATCGAGTGATTGAAACTCGAGTCGGATAAAAATACCGTAAAGTTAATGTGTAATGGTAGTCTTTCCTTGTTGCCAGTTTGACCCCTGGTATGATAAGGCCAATGATTGGCAGGTACACTGTGAGCGACCAAGGCCGCTGTGTCAGCTGAAACCCGTCATGGCTAACGTGTAATAAAGAAGAGAAACTAAATACCGCAATATATGTATTACCTACTGGCAGTTGTTAGTAGGTAGTTATAGTTAGGACCTATTATCCCTAGGAAATCCGCAACAGTTTATTGACAATAACGTTAATGTGTAATAAAGAAGAGAAACTAAATACCGCAAGTGAAGTCAGCTCTATTTGTTGTTTTATTACTGCCAAACATCAAGGTGATAATATATATATATATATATATATATACATATATATATATATTACCTACTGGCGGATGTTAGTAGGTAGTTATAGTTAGGGCCTATTATCCCTAGGAAATCCGCAACAGTTTATTGACAATAACATTGACGCCGATTGATGAAACTTCTGGCCAGCTCAATTCCGCTCCTTCCCTGAAAGTTTGGGGGTGATTGCTCAAGCGGGGGCTGAGAAAAAAGGGAGTCTCAAAACGTGTTTTCCCATGCAATTTCCCATAGGACCTTTAGCCACGGCTACAGCCCAAACGGCTGAACGGAATTACACCAAATTTGGCAGAGAGGTAGTCCTCAGTTCAGACTTGTGCCTTTTGTTTATTTGGTATAACTCTGGTCAGTAGTTTCTGAGAAAATGACATTTAAATGTACATATATATCTATGGGCGCTGTGGATCAGCAAATTGTGCGAGGATTGGCATCGTAGCGTAAGCGCACCGTCCCGATCAGTTGGCAGCCATTTTGTGCCTCGGTAGAAGCGAGGCTGAGGAAGTCAGTCCAATATGTGTTCAAAACTGAGGAAGGGGGCAGGGTAGAAATAATGTTACCCTCTAGACCTGCTTAGGGGGTCCCAGAAGGACCCCCAGGGCCCACATTTTTTTTAAAAAGAAAAACCGGGATGCGTGTAGGGTGCGTGGACTGTGCCGTAAAATAAATAAAATGGAGTTTTTTTTTAATAATTCATCTCCGGGGGGGGTTAAATACCGGGGGCAAAATTATAACATTTTATGTGGGGCCCAGAGGGGACCCCCATCCTCGGGGATCGTCAGCGCCCGGGGCTAAAAAGAAAAAAATGGTGGGGGAAGGGGTCGAAGGTCCTGAAAGCCGCGGGGACCATCACCCGCCGGGGGTTTATGTATTGTGGGAAGGTGACTACGTGGCTCCCCTCCTGAAGCCCTTGAGAGCCCCGTTACCCACCGGGGCTACAAAAAAAAGTATGGCTAGGGAGGGGGGGCTGTAAGGTCTCCAAAGCCCCGGGAACCACCACTACCCAGGGCTTTATGTATTGTGGGAGAGCCAGTTCCTGCAGTGTTCCAGGGTGTCCATCCCACCCTCCCATAGCAAGGAAATATGTTCTCTCTTTCAAAATCAAAATCAGATTGCTTTTCCACACGGGGAGTTGTATGTTAGTAGCTAGTGATGTGGAAAAGTAATGCCGACTCCCAAACGCATAGAAGTTGTGCATCAAAGGTGCTGGAGTCGCGCATCCTACAGATTATGAGTCGTGCATCCAGCGCGTGCCCACCAGGGGGCCTCACTGAGCGCTGCACCGGGTGCACGACTTGTAATTTTACTGTAAAAAAATAGCCCCTATCATTAATTTCTAATATTTCCGGGGACTCTATTCCCTGGGTCTTAAAAAAAATGTTTGGGGCCGTGAGGGGAGCTACAGTGCCTCCACGGTCCCGTCAGCTTCCCGCGTTCTTTGGGAGTCGGCATTGCTTTTCCGCAAGGGGAGATGCTAACTTGTATGTGGAAATGCAATCTGCTTTTTATTTTGCCAGTGAGAACAGATTTCTCTGCTCTGTCTTTCAAAATGCAAACTAAGTTTGCTATGGGAGGGTGGGAGCCGTGAGACTGCCGCCCTCTCAAAGCAAACAGCAGTGTCCCAGGTGTAGGCACCCCGGGACACTGCATGATTCGGCTGTCGGGCGTTGCGGTCTCTACACTCTCGAGGGCTCTAGGCATAGGGTCACGCAGTCTGTCTCTCACAATACACAAATTTCCAGGGGTGGTGATTCCCAGGGCTTGATGGGGGTCCTTGAGGCCCACACACTTCAAATTTTGTAAGGGGGAGCCTTGGACACGAAAGTGTTGCAAGGGTGTTGTAAATCTGGTACACAGTGTTTTGTTTTACTTTGCTTTCGTTTTTGGTCTTTTAGAGGATCCAGGGTTGATATAACGGTTTTTGTAAAGCCACTACCTTTCAACTCTACTCCCAAAAGGCTTTCTGCCTGTTACCATAGTAACAGTTCATGGAACACTTAAATGAGCACAGAGGTTAGAAGTTCACCACACTTTTGTGTATATGCATCAAAAATCGGTAAAACGAGTCCTTATTAGCGAAAAATAAGGAATCGCTAATAAGGAGTCGCATATCGCGATGCATCAACAGATTCGTATTTAATACCGAATCGCTAAAAATCGTTAAATATCCGGTAAACACGTTTGGGAGCCACCAATTCAAAGATGAGCAAATACCGAAGTAGCAAATACCGAATCGGTATTTGCGATTTCGGTAATAGCGATTCCGCAAAAAAAAAAGTTGCATCAGCAGCAGGCTGATGGCATCACAACCAGGAAGCAACACAGCTCATGCTTCATTCAGTTACCTGAGGAGCTCAGAGGAAGAGGCAGTGCTCAGGAGCTGAGGATTGTTACAGTGAGAACACAAAACAAACTCAGAGCAGACTACCAGGATGGAGAAGGATGCACCCCAGAACAAGGAGGCACCCAGGAAGAGAAAACAAAAGTTTTCAGATAAGGAACTCGAACTGCTCATCGAGGGGGTGAGCAGCAAACACGACAGGCTTTTTGGGAGGCTGTCCCAAAAAGTTCCAGAGGCAGAGAAGCGCAAATTGTGGATGCGCATTAAAGACAGAGTCAATGCTGTAGGAGTCACCCACCGCAGCATAGACAATTTAAAGAAGAGGTGGTATGACCTCAGGAAGAGGTCAAAAGGAGAGGATTGCCGAAAGGGTGAGGGATGCAGCTGGCACAGGAGGGGGAACATCCAACGTGACTGCAAACACAGCCCTTGAGGACCTCCTCGAGGCAACTATTGAGCCAGAAGCTGTTGTGGGGGTCACTCAATTGAACACATCCGGCGCAGCAGCAGGAGGAGAAGGTAAGATGCATGCCAGCGCAGATATGCAGCGTGTTGTCCACCCATGCCCATCCCCCCAGGCCAATCGCAGTGCATATGTAGCTGTGCCTAATGCATATCCCCTCACCAGAGTAGTGCATCATGGGAGTTGTAGTCATATCATGAATGAGTGCATGTCTGACCCCTGATGTAATAGAAATGAAACCAGCTGCACATGGCCATATGTCAGTGCAAAATCTCCTTTATGTAGTTTAAATTATGCAGCACAGATACATCATGGCAAAATATTAACTATGCACTGTTTCTCATACAGATGCATCGCCCCTCGACTCAGATGACAGCGGACGCCTCGTCATCTCAGAGACACCAGTGGTGACAGATGTTGAGACCCCGCAGGGACCTGAACCCACAACACCACCATCACCGCCACCACCACCATGGCGGACATCACCACCACCACTACTACGGCGGACATCACCACCACCACCACCACCACCACGGCGGACATCACCACCACCACCACCACGCTGGACATCACCACCACCACCACGGCGGACATCACCACCACCACCGCGGCCAACTACACAGAGCCGCAGGGCAAATGTCCCCTCCCTGCAGGTCATGGAGTCAGAGCAGAGGCCAGCTGACACAATTGTCCAACGACAGACAGTCGTTGCTCCAACCACCCAAGCAGCAGCACGTGTCCGAGTCAGGCAGCGGGCCAGGCCCCTAGGTAGAGCTGTTGAGAGAGCAGATGATCCAGCACACGGATACGGAGTGGTGGAGACACGGATGCTGCGTGTCCAGCGCCTGCAGGGGAGATACATGGGTGCTATGAACATCAACATTGTGAAACTGACAAACAAAATTGGCACCATGACAGACGAAATGCACGAGATGACCACAGCTGTGGCTGAGGGCAACAGAGACATCAAACTGTGCCTGCAGGAACTCACACGTGCTGTAATTGCAGGCCAACAGAGCGAGCGCCGTAGGCATCGGCAGAACATGGTCCGTACTAATGCCACCAATAGAGCCATTACTAAGCTGTGCAACAGCACAGCTGTGCTGTCGGGCAGATCTGTGTCCCTGCAGGTCGATTTGGGCCATTATTGCGGGGATGTCGCAAAGTCCCTGGAGAGAGTGACCACTGCAGTGGAGCATCTGGGACTTTCAGTGCCAGAAGTTTGGGAGGGGAGGAGGGGAGTGAGGCTGCGTCAAGCATGAGCAGCGTCTCTGTTCCGGAGGCCAGTGAAAAGAGGCGCAGTGCACGCAGCACCACAGCCACAGAAACACATCGCTGAGATGTGGCCGAGTCACGGGACAGGAGGCTGTGGGTACGGGGCAGGCGCAAATAGCCTTGATCCATTGGCTCCCTGGCCATGGTGACGTAACCATGGGCCAACTATACAGCAACATGTTACACCCGTAATGACAACGGACATGTTTTCCATCGTTTATTTGATTCTGTGTCATGTTGGCGTCTCATACATATGCACCTGACAGGTACTCATGTGCATTAAACAATTGCAAACATAAACATGTTCTGTTGTCTCTTTCATACCTGTCTCAGAAGTGATGTATTTTGATGTATGTCCGCCTCCTTTGTCCCTCAGCTGTATTTAGCACATGTGCCTGTTGGTGTTGGGAGGGGGGTTGCTGTGCCCGTAAGTCGTCCTCTCCGTCCACCTCTATTGGTATCCCCCTTCGTGTGGCAATGTTGTGCAGCATGGCGCAGACTGCTATTATCCGGCAGCAGGTAACTGGGTCATACTGCAAGGCACCTCCTGTCTTGTGTAGTATCCGGAAGCGACTCTTGAGGATGCCAAAGGTTCGCTCTACCACATTCCTGGTACTGATATGTGCTGCGTTGTAGCGCTGCTCCTGAGGTGTTGCAGGGTTGAGGTAGGGAGTGAGTAGACAATCACGCAAGGCGTAGGCGCTGTCACCTGCAGGGAGGGGAGCAGAGGGTTAGTTGCATGGATACATTTACATATGTGAGGATGGTGTTCATTTGGAGGCATTTGTATGTACCGAGTAGGTGTCCCTCTCCAAATTCCCTGTTGATCAGGCGCCTGTGGATGACACTGTGTCTGAATATGTATGCGTCCTGGGTGCTTCCTGGGAATTGTGATACGATGTCCGTAATGATGTGCTTGGCATTGCACATAACCTGGACGTTGATGGAATGGTATGACTTCCGGTTGTGATAGATGTATTCGTTGGCTGACGGGGGACAGATGGGGACATGGGTGCAGTCCACGCACCCTATCACGTGGGGGAATTGTGCCACCTGGTAGAACTCCTGTTTGGTGCGGTTCAACTGCTGAGGGGTTGTGGGGAAGGTGATGTGGTGATGTATCAATGTCAGCATGGCATCTAGGAAATTGTGGAAGAAGCGTGATAGTGCGCTTTGTGACACGCCTCCAGCTTCTGCTATGACCCCCTGGAAGCTTCCTGACGCCAGCATGTGCAGACTGAGACAAAATTTAGGTAGTAGTGTTCCCGAAGGAAGCGTCCGCACAATTCTTTATAATACAGTTAATATATGCATATAATACACGATATATAAGGAGCAACAAATGGTTAAATAAACAGAGGGTTCTAAAGAAACTCAAGACACCTACTACCTCAAGGTGCTATATATGCATACACAAGAAGTGAATGTCACAAAGACTATTGAGAATTTGAGATTCTAATTACAGCACTCCAAACGGTCACTAGTTGTTCAGTCTGGGCTTAAGTATGGAGCCCTCAGCACAGAAGCTCTATCTGTCATAGAGATTGAAATCAAGAGAACAGACAATGTTCCAATATATAACCAGGATCCAAACAATCCAAGATGAATTCAAGTAAAGTCCACTTTGAGTATCTTCAATATTTTTCTTTATTGATATTCAGATTTCATAAAATAGATTTTCCCAGCATGTACAGCGCCAACACGTGTTTCGTCCCACACAAGGACTTCATCAAGGCACGAGTATCGTGGAGAGATATCTTGTATGTTCACCGGGTTAGTAGAAAATAGGCTGCAGTCTATTCAGTAAATATTCATTTTCGCAACCCTGATAAGTTGCTGTCAGCACAGTAGCAGTCCCGCTTTCCGCCTGGTCGTTGGTACTTTTACCCTACCAGATTGCAACTTGGGATCAACATTTCTGAACCCGTCTTACATTCACTTGATAGCAACTTATCAGGGTTGCGAAAATTATTATTCATTGAATAGCGGTTGATTGTTTATATATATACCTGACTTGATTACAACCTGGATTGACATCGTTGAGCCCGTTTTTGCACTGACTTGATCTGCCTTGTATAGACTGCAGCTTATTTTCTACTAACCCGGTGAACATACAAGATATCTCTCCACGATACTCGTGCCTTGATGAAGTCCTTGTGTGGGACGAAACACGTGTTGGCGCTGTACATGCTGGGAAAATCTATTTTATGAAATCTGAATATCAATAAAGAAAAATATTGAAGATACTCAAAGTGGACTTTACTTGAATTCATCTTGGATTGTTTGGATCCTGGTTATATATTGGAACATTGTCTGTTCTCTTGCTTTCAATCATCTCTATGACAGATAGAGCTTCTGTGCTGAGGGTTCCATACTTAAGCCCAGACTGAACAACTAGTGACCGTTTGGAGTGCTGTAATTAGAATCTCAAATTCTCAATAGCATGTGCAGACTGCATAGGACCTGGACATGGGCTGGGATGGCGTTGGTCCTACGGGTCTGGTGCTGCAGTAGTGGTTCAAGGTCGGCAATGAGGTACATGATCATGGCCCTGTTGAGCCTGTACTTGTCATAGATCTGTTCCTCTGTGTGGCCCAGCAATGTGATGCGCACCCTGAAGACTCTGCCCTGGATCATCCTCCTGCGCTGTGCAAGGGCGTTGATTCTCCTCCTCCTAACAAGCACGTAGGGGGCAGCCATTTTGGAAGACCTACAGGGTCTCCAGAGGCATATTTAAAGGGTTTCTGATTGTCTGCACCTGTGTTGGAAAAAAATAATTTCTACCTTCCAATAACTTTACCTCCAGTTGTGATTCCCCTTATTTTGCTCATGCAAAATAGCGATTTTGAGCATTTTCGGTATTTGCGAGTTTTGATGCATTTCGTTGCGATTCTTTAATAGGGATTCGGTATTTCCGGAGGCTGGTTTCTTTCTCGGTATTACTGATTCACTATTATGCGATTCAGTATTTTACAGCGGGAGGTATTTACTGATTCTTTATTTTTTAAGGGTTTTGGGTTGATGCATTGCATTTCCAGGTTTTGCGTCCCGTATCGGCCTGTTTTACCGAATCGCAATTTTACCGGGAGGTATTTTGCTTGATGCATCTGCCAGTATGTTGGTAATGGAAAAAAGTTACTGTGCTGGACTTTTTAAACTTTTCCATAGGAACCGTTAGTCGTAGGTATAGACTCTGGTGAAGATCTGGTAAAGAGTTAGCCTCAGAATTACACTTCAAATTATAAATATCATTTCTATTGGGGACCGCTACCTCCCTACCCCCCAAAAAAAGACGTATATACTTTTTTTTATTAACTTTTATTAAAACAACAAATAACTGGAAACGGAACTTAAAGATAACAATACAATAAATAACTAGAAACATAACTTTAACAAAACAATATAATAAACAAAATGTGATATGGACTCCAATACAAGTACGGTAGGTAATCTGCAAAACATAAAAGAAAATTAGTGGTTAAAGTTAGATCGATGTGACTAAATGAGGTCAAACATTACAAGTCAGATTAACAGTTAAAGATATTTCGTTCTTTTAACGTGTGCAGTGTGCCTGATACATTTCACTTGTCTTATAGGCTTGCGTTCAAGCGGTGTCTGTATGGAAGTGCATACTGCGTCAGATTAACATTACAGATCAACAGGTCTTTAACATGATTCAGAGATGAGACAGAAATAGCTGAAAGATCAAGTCATTATGCAGTACAATATTCTTAGGGCGTATTTACAAAACTCTTGCCCCAGTTTTGTGTTACTTTTCTCATGTTGAAAGTGACGCAAATGTGGCGCAAGGGGCTTGTAAATAAGGTCTTTCATTTCTAATGCATTTAATCGGAGGCATTGTATATCTAGGTCGCTGTGCTTACCTTGTGTAAACACTGTGGCCAACAGAGTTTACAACTTGAACTCAGCTTTGGTTGGTCACGGCAGAGTGGACAGCAGCGTCCATAACTTTAAAAGAGAAAGTGAAATGATGTGAGAGGGAGAGAGAGAAAGAGAGAGAAAACGACATTAAAACTGTGAGAGAGTGAAAGTTATAGATGGAGCAGTTAATAGTGGAGAAAATACTTGTAGCTCACCTTTTGCCTTGGTTGTGTGTCCAAGTATGTGCTGGTTCATAGTGCACCCTCCAGTTTAGTTATCTGAAATATAGTATACAGAGTTATACATAGTACATACAAAAGTGGCATAAGGGGTTTGTAAGTTTTCCTCTCAGACTGTTGTAATCTATCTATTGTCACTGCTTGGAGGTAATTGTACATTCCTACGCAGTGAAGCTGCTGCACACTACCCACTCTCTCCTTTCACAGATAACTTGTCGTTGTTTCGGAAAGAAGCTTTTTTGCTCACCTTGTGCCATTGGCGTGATTCAAAGAGGGCGCACCACGTGTCGTATCAGCCTTCTCAAACGTTGTTACGATGGCCACGCATCATCACAGAATCCTCGAACGTTGAGTTTTAGAGGTGTTGGGGGGACGCCAATTTGTGGAACACAACCTGTAAGATAACAAGGAAGTTAACATTTTGTGTAATTTTTTTATCAAAGGAGAGAGGAAGTGAGAGAGTGACTGCAAAAATATTCACAGCTCAACTTTCTGTCACCAGTGTGTTTTTCACCATGTGCTGGGACATAATGCACCCTGAAGCTCTACATCTAAAAGATAGTAAAAGAAAGATGTTATGTTTGGTAATTGTTACTATCTTAATGTGGAGTTGACTAACATCGGCCTTTCACAAACGTTTCCTCTCACAATTAAAACAACTATTTGTATAGTTTATATTCCAGACATTTGAGCGATTATAAAAACGTTACTGCTATTGGAAAAAAAAATTACATGTAATTTGATACACTATATAGGACTGCGTTTGTCTAAATCACTGCGACGCCTTTTTGTTTTCAGTCTGCTACAGCCCTTCGACTCCCTCTGATGCGCACCCAGGCCTCACTGCTCACCTTTTCATGGACAGGACACCTTCTGCATCATGTAGTCCTGATCTGCCACTAAGAAGTCTCATATATGGTGCCGAGTCTTGATATCAGTATGGCTAACGACATACTCATGCTCCCTTCATCATCGCAGGTTCCTCACCTGCTCAGTGCTTCTGATACTACTAACTCAGTGACCAAAGAGGCCACACATGTAGTGGTGGGCCCCCCTACTCGGTGGTTCTGGCCTACATGAGGCGTTTGAACCACCAGGACAGACCATCACAGCGCTTGGGATGGGAGCAACTGTAAAATGGCGTAGAGCACGTGCACCTCGTCTTTTTTATTGGTACGTCACGTGTGTAGTGATGGATGCTCTGGATGGGTGTGGTGTGGGTGTTTACCAGCCATGAGGGAGTGTGTGTGTGCCGTTCTGACAACTAGACCTGGAACTAAGAAATCACTACAAATAAATCTGGGCAATGTTTCATTGTAGTGTTTTCCTGGAAGTGTAAGTAGAGTGGGCTGTCCTGACGTATGCCAGTGCCTTGCGAGGCTCTGAACCATGATTCTGGAGCTATGGGCGTGGTCCCGTCGTGAGCTATATGAGAAATCAAGTGATTCGGGTGTCCGTTTTGTAGTGCTGACGTCACCCGGGTCTTAAAAACAAATGTCATTATATCTGTAAAGTCCCACAACTTGGCCAACATGGAAGGTATGGGGTATTACTGACTCTATATTCGTTCATAGTTGCACACATAAAAGATGGTGGACATGACGCATTTCAGCGATGATGAATGTTTGTTGTACATTCAGTGGAGTGTTGTAGCTGTAGTAATACAGGGCTGTGAGAGGTTTAAGTTGCGGTTTTTGGCACATGAAGGGCAGCTAATATATATATATATATATATATATATTTATATATACGTATGTGGTTATTCAAGTACACTGTAGAACTTGGTGCTGGAAATCAGTGTTCGAGCCTCGGAGTTGCGTCCACATCCTGTTATTGTAGAGTAATGACGTAATGTACGCGTGCCTGAAAATGTATTAGTTTTGGGTTGATGTGGTAAATAAATAAATAATACCCTATTTTTGACTAGACATATATCATAACAGATAGCTCAATAAATAAGAGTCAAGATTCGAGGTAGTAGGAGTTTTGCAGGTTTAATACAGCATAAGGACAGGAACAGGACAACCTGCATAGGAATAGGATGACAGGGCCCAGCAGCTGCTGGGGCTGGATCTGGGATGAGCGCGCTGACTTTTAATAACAATACATGAGCATATATACATAACGCAAACACATAGCATTACATTGCAATAGGCGTAACAGTGGGTGGAGCAGAAGGCGTGACGCGTAGCAGTCGCGAAAGATAAGGGTAAAAAGAAGGTGTAACAGGGCGTATACATAGACATGTGATGCAAACGTAACAGAATATGTCATGAATGGGGCGGAAACCATGGAGGGGGCTACCTAAGGAGCCGGGACCTCTAACCTAGTGGTGCGCGCAAACTGGCAATGACGTATTACTAGGAGAAGCTGGGGGCTATGAACTCTGTGCTAGGAGCAGAGACTGAAGTCTGGAGGGTCGGAGCGACATGTACCTAAACCCTATCTAGTATCTGATGTTTAGAGAACATGTTGATATAAACTGGAAGTCAGGAGGGGAAAGGCTAACTTGATTCTAAGACTGGACCATGCATTATTCTACATGTAGTGCGTGATGAAGAATATTAAATGACCATTAATACAGTATTTCTCTAACGTGGAGACGTGAAGGCTAGACAATGACGGAAACTATTGATGCAGTTCAGTAGCTTAGGAATGCAGAGAAGGAGGACTGAACTGATAACTGGACTCATAACATATTCTTGGCAGACTCAGAGACTGAGCCAGGCTGGGCCGGGCACTGCGAGGCAGGAAGTAAGTGAAGGGTCGAGGATACAGGTGGGGGCTGTATCCCTCCTCAGCGAGGCTTCAGGAGACAGGAACTGAATCTGGTGTCCGGGCCCTTCTGAGGCCTAGAAACGGGGACTTTATAATGGAATAACGTGCACACTGAGAAACGTGGCAACGTAGCTTTACATAGGCCTGATATTCGTAGTATTCACGAGGACTGGAAACTGGCATACTAGAGGTGGACACAACTGTAATTGCGTCTTTAATCGAACATAGGCAATACATATGCATATGTAATCATGCACACATAACATATGATGGATGAGGCGTAGGGACACAGAACATGGCAAAATTTACTTTTCCACATTCCCTCCTTGTCACTACGTTTCCATCAGGAAACATCAATATTCATGATACCATCTATCATTTCATACAGTATCATTTGCTCGTCTCGAATTATCCTGGAACGGGATTTAGAACGGGGCTTGGGACTAGGAATACAAGAGGTAGCACAAATGCCGCAAATCGCAGGGCCACATTGTATACAGAGGCAGCAGCTGAATATGATCGCTACTGCAATACCTAGAAAGGACAATATTTTCCATCCCCATGCGGAAATTATATTCCAGAACCAACCGGACCATGTCCAGGTGCCTGGATCTTGGTGTAACAGATGGGCAATTTTATGGAGTCTGGTTATAGCTGAATAAACAGACGGCGCGTTATTTGGAATGAAAAATGCAGCAACTAGATCCGATGACTCTACAGGCCCCGCCCCTATCGGCCAGTATGACGTCAAGGACGAAACGATTCTGTAAAACGACAAATCTCATAGCAGATTGCTCTTCAGTTAAGTTACCTAGAGCAGAGGCAGTCTCATTTACTACAGCTTCAAGGGTTCTGGTTAACCTACGGATCAACTTACTATTCTGGACAGGGCCTATAAAGAAGAAGAAACCTTTATTGAAATCGGTATATTGTTCTAGAGTAGTTTCAGTATAATCGACAATTGGGGACTCCCTTCTATGTCTAATGTGTACTAGATGTGTATTTCTATGATAATCAGATGGGGCTAGAAAAACTGGTGGCAGTAGGAAGGCAATGTAACAGGTTCCCTCCCAATCGAGGGGCAGACGAACATATGCGGTCTGACCACAAATAAAATATGAATGACGTGAAGCTTTGAAAATAGATTTCCCACTGTCACTATACATGACAGTAGTAGTACAATCACTATGTCCTACGTGTACGGAACCATTATTTCGGACACATAATTCGCCTTTGACTGGTAGTACTGAAATAGCAGGTAAGTCTGGAGTAGTATCAGACTGAACATTCAAGACCATGAAATTCGACGAATAATTACCTAAATTATACACTTCATTCTCTAGATCTAACCCTGTTCTGTGGGGAAGACCTTGCTTGTCTGGGAAACATGTACTGTTAAGAAAAGACATATCTGTTAAGGATGACGTTAACGTGGACCATGCTCCACACGAACCATTATGTGAAAAAGGATAAGGAAAAAGTGGCAGAACTCCCTTCGGTGTCTGGAAAGGGGGGAGTCGACCACACACCCAACAATTAGTGGCATTGCTGGTCTGGTGTGAGTAATGTAACATGCGGATAAATGAGTTATTACGCATGGCGAGGCGGTAGAACAGTTCATGAGGGGGCAGATCACTAAACGTGTGCTCTACTGTAGCATTAGCAGACTTATTTACATGTGAAACTGGGAAACATAGGTAAAATGCATAACTGGTGCAGGAAATCATAAGGCTGGAAAACAATATGAAACATAGAAAAACGATACATCGAATTGAGTTTTGACTAACTCTCTCACTATGGGGGTCTATTTTATACATGTCAGAAACAGTCTAACCGTTTCACCTAGGGGAGGACTTAGACAATCAAACTGGCTGACTTAATTTACTAGACCGTAGTTTCTGTTTATACTCCTGCTGCGGAGTTTTCTCTAACAGGGGAGGGGTTGTAGCAATGTCTTTTGCGGGACAGTCCTTGAGAACAATATTCTGGCAATCCTTTGAATCCTGGGAAATGTTCTTAAAGACGGGTTTCAGTCCATTAAAAAGTTTAACATGAGAAAGGTGCACCCAGCCCTTGCGTCCTTCCAACTTCACGGCTGTACGGGTGGTGAGGAGGACCTGACGGGGCTCTTTCCAACGAGGCTCCAGCGGACTTGATCTGTCAAAGTTGCGGACCATCACCATGGATCCTGGAACGATTTCATGCGGTGCCACCTCGGTATTGTCTGGAAATGCGGCAGCAACCTGTGAACGACATGAGTTGAGGGCAGACATCAAGGAAGCTAGGTAATCTGTCAGCATATTACTTGAAACATCGGTAATACTTCGGGGTCTAGGAGTACCCCACATATTTGGGGGGCGGCCGAAAACGACCTCATACGGGGACAGACCTGATCTGGAATGTGCGACCATGCGCATATAAAATAAAGCGACTGGCAGAGCTACTAGCCAGTCCACACCTTTTTCTTGACAGACTTTGGCGATGCGGATTTTCAGGGTTTGATTATGTCTCTCAACGAGACCGGCTGCTTCAGGATGGCGTACACAATGGAACTTCCACTGGTACCCTAACAAAAGGGAAACGTGCTTCATTAACTCTGAGGAGAATGGCTGGCCGTTATCAGAATATACGACTCTAGGGAGTCCATAACGAGGGAAGAGTTCACGAACCAACTGCTTGGCAGTGGTCGCGGCTGTGTAATCTGGGACTGGATATGCTTCTGTCCACCTGGACAAAGCGCATACAACTACAAGGACATACTTGAAACCTCGACATCGCTCCATCTGAATATAATCCATCTGGAGGACTTCAAAAGGGTGGTCAGGAGGCTGGAATCCACCTTGTTCCACCGGGACACTTTTACCTGGATTAAACTGACAACATATCATACAGGTACGGACTTTCTGCTTGGCTGCAGCTCGTAAATGCTTGTTGAACCAAATGTTCTGGATACTGTCTAACATAGCTTTTTCTCCTAAATGTGCTGGACTATGTGCGGTATTAATAATGACCTGAACCATAGAGTCGGGGAGAAACCATGTGGCTCTACCCTTCGTTACCCATCCTTGATCTGTCTGGACCCCTCCTTGTTCGGACCATTTCTTGATTTCATCGGGAGTAGCATGTAACTGGATATCTATGACATCTTGTGTAGGGTCCTTAACTGTCATACATGTAGTCGGATCTGGAGTATGTGTCTGATTAACTTGAATGTCTGGAGTCTGTGCTGTAAGCTTGGCTGTGCGATCTGCTAGATCGTTACCTTGGGAAATAATGTCAGTAACTTTCGTATGTGCTTTGCATTTCATGATAGCAATAGATGTCGGTAAATGTATGGCATCTAACAGAGCTTGAATAAGGAGACCATGCTGAATCTTGGTTCCATGAGAAGTCATGAAACCTCTCTCCTGCCAGAGCACTCCAAAGTCGTGTACAACTCCAAATGCGTAGCGTGAATCTGTGTAAACATTAACTTTCAAGTTCTTGGCGTGTATGCAGGCTTGTGTCAGAGCAACTAGCTCTGCTGCTTGAGCGGACAGAGTGTCAATACGGTGGGTCTCAATAACTTCAGTGTCAGTAGTCACTGCATACGCGGCGACTAGTTCTCCTGTACTAGTTCTCATACATGAACCATCCACATAAAGTGTCAGGTCGGGGTCTGATAACGGAGTATCTGTCAGATCTTGTCTTGGCTTTGTCGTAATGTTAACTACTTCCACACAGTCGTGTGTGGCAGAATTTGAATTAACTGATGGTAACAGTGTAGCAGGATTTAAAATGTTGCAGCGTCTGATTTCTATGTGTGGCTGGAACAGTGTCAATTCATAACCTGTTAAACGTGCAATTGTCAAGTGTTGAGTCTGTGTTCGGTTTAAAAGAACTTCTACGGAGTGTGGAACTTGTACTGTCAGGGAGTGTCCTAAAACTATGGAATCACTTTGCCTAATAGCTAGTGCTGTGGCTGCAACTGACTTGAGGCACGCAGGCAGAGCCTGGGCTACAGGATCTAATGTGCTCGAAAAATAAGCACAGGGCTTGTATTGTCCTGCTTGATCTTGTGTGAGAACAGATAATGCTGTACCTTCACGTTCTGTGACGAAAAGTGTAAAAGGCTTACTGTAGTTCGGTGTAGCTAGAACTGGAGCTTGGCATAAAACTTTCTTTAATTCATTGAAACTGAGTGTATGTTCAGATGTCCAAGGGAGGACAGTCGATACGGCTGCCTCCTGTGTCGTTAACTGTATCAGTGGCTTGGCTAGAAATGCATACTGAGGAATCCATTGTCTACAGTAAGAAGTAAGGCCGATAAAGGCACGTACCTCCTTCTGGGTCTTGGGCTGAGGAAGACTCGCTATTAACTGGATACGGTCTGGTGTCAACTGCCTACCCCTCTTGGACAGCAAGTGTCCTAAGTATACCACTTGCTGGACACAGAATTGAAGCTTCGAAGGGGACACCTTGTGCCCCATCTCGGCCAGGAAATACAGAACCGTTAGTGACGCTCGCTCGCAATCACGTTCAGAACGGGCTGTGATCAGTAGATCATCGACATACTGGAGCAGGGCAGTGTCAGTTGGCATGTGAACATTGTCTAGTTGTCTCTTGAGTGCTTGACTGTAAATACTAGGACTTTCTGTGAAACCTTGGGGAGCGCGTGTGAACATATAGCTCCTTCCATTTAAACAGAATCCGAAAAGAAACTGGCTGTCTGGATGAATTGGAACGCTAAAAAATGCATTCTTGAGGTCGATTACTGTAAAGAACATGGCTTCGGAATCAATGGCTGTCAATAGGGAAGAGATATCTGGGACAACTGGGTACTGAGGAATAATACATTTATTAAGCTCTCGTAGGTCGATCACTAATCGATATACTGGGGGTGCATTTGGATCAGTACGTTTCATAACTGGAATGATCGGAGAATTACATACGTTGGAGTCAGTTTCTACAACTACTCCTTGAGCGATGAGTTCGTCAATAATTTTGGATAAGGCTGCTACAGCCTCAGGTGGCAATCTGTACTGTCTGATTCGTGGTAACACTACACCTGGTTTGAGAGTCACACGATGGGGTGTGATTTGCATGTACCCTACATCAGTTGGACCTTGCGCCCATAAATGCTGCGGAACATTAGACAGTCTTGAATCAAAATCTCGTAATACATAGTGACCCTTAAAGTCACGTAGGAACAATCGTATTCCCTCTGGGGAACAGCATATAACTGCACCTAACTCTTTCAGTGTCTTAATGCCTAATAGGTTTTCTGGACATGACTTAGTAAGTAACAGATCAGTAGTACGGGACAATGGACCTACTTCTAGAGTAACTGGCTTTGAAATCTCATTTACGATAGGTTTTCCTGAAAATCCAAGGGAAACATTTCTTGAGCCTGAGAGCGGAGCCCCTGGAACTTCGGCGTGACTAATTGTGGTCCTACTTGCCCCTGTATCAATCAAAAACTTTCTGTCTTTCCCTAATACTTGACTGTGAACATAGGGACCTTCTTGATCTACAGGTATCTCGATGAGAGGCAAGCCTACCTCCCTCTCTAGGCTGTTTCATGAATACTGCTGGTACTCTGGATACTCAGACTGTGCATACTGGTACATCTGCTGTGTGACATGCTGGGTTGCAGCGATAGGCTGCGGTACTGTAACTATCTGTTGTGCATTCTGTGGCTGAGGAGTCTGTGAAACTTGCTCTTGTCTAGGCGGACGTGGTCTTTCCTTAGTCTTACCAGTAGCTATGTTGTGTTTCAGAACTGCACACTCATTTATAAAATGACCTGGCTGTTTACAATAATTGCAATTCCCTTTAACGGGAGCTGCAGGATGACTGGCTTGATTCGGACCCCTCTTCTGACTGTCTTGAGGAACAGATTGTGCAACTAGTACTTTCATTTTCGTGTCTTTCATACGTTTTCTCTCGTGTTCTTGCTCTTCCCTGATTCTATTCTGGTGGTACTGGAGCATTTGCAACATCTGGGACGGAGTATTAGCTTGCCAGGTACTTTCGACTTTCAGAACTCGATTTTTAACTTGTGGGCTTGAATTCTCGACTAATTTAGTAACAAAAAGGTGAGGGTATGACTCACTACTTGTCTTGAGGCCACTATTGATACTGAAACATTTTTCAAACCTAGAATAAAAATCACTAATATCTTCATCTTGCTTTTGTTTACAGGCTGAGATTGCATCCCAGTCTTCTTTTCTAGTTGTTAATAATCTGGGTAGAACTTGAATCAATAATTCTGGTAATTCTTTACATTTCTCTCCTAGACCGGTACCTGGTACACGTGACTTATCTTCTGCTTCTAGAACTGTCCAATCTATCTTTTTCTCTCCCACCTCCCATTCTTTTTCCTTTAGCTTTTCATACACCCCTGCGGGCAACAGGACCTTTAACATTTTAATGATATCTGGGTAAGTGTATTCTCCCATACGGAGCATGTCTTTTAATTCTCTATGGAACCCTGCTGGATCTTTGTCATGACAGGGAATTAATTTCTTCATCTCGAGGAGTTGCATCTTTGTTATTGGAGTGTAAACAAACACTCGTTGCATTTCACCGTCCTCTGTCTTAACTGGATGCACTTCTCGTAACGGGTTCTGTCTTTCCATGTAAAATGGTTTACTTTCTGGGGGTGAGACATGAACAAAATGCGGGTTCAGAAACGTTCTATATTTGTGACGCTGTTCTAGAATGACACTAATTAAATCGGTACCTAAACCTCTCCATCTATACTGGAGTAACTCGTTCAGGACATCGTGTAACGGACCTGGATCAGAATGCTGTCCCTCATACAAAGTAATGAGGTGCTGGATCATATACATACCCACCAGTCGCTGCTCGGCTGGGGGCATTTTCAGAAACATTTGTGCCACTATTTCGTCTGGAAAAGTGGTAGAATCAGTAATCCATCGGACTGCTGATCGGGCTAGTTCCTGCTCATGCATAGTACTTAACTCACTGTAACCGATTCGTGATTTCAGAATGTGATCGGTAGCTTGAAATACTTGTTCTAGGGAACCTTGTTCTGGTGCTGGATGATGGAAAGTAGACTTGTGTTCTAGGCGTAAATGGCGATCTGGAAATCTAGATTTTCCTACATACGCTATCCTGGCGGTATTCTCGTCGTCTTCCTCTTCAGGATCAGAGTTACTTTCTTTCTCGCTTACTTGTGCTGCTTTACGTTGTTCGTGTATCTTTATTATTTCTCTACGGATTTTCTTGTACATACTCTCCATGGCACTAATGGTATTGTGCTTACCCTCGGCTATATTATCACTCCACTTTGTCAGGATTTTCATTTCGGCCGGATCTTTAGACGGGTAATCTTGTTCTCTTATTAGACAGTTAATTAAAAACTTTAATATCATACGCTGGATCTCAGCTTTCCTTTGAGACATGGCATCACTAATACTTTCTGGATCATCCCCTGTACGGATGAAACGATATATTCTGTCTAGATCTTCTTTCATATTGGGTAGGGTGACTAGATACTCGGTCACCCTCCTTACGCGTACTGAATATAAAACCATATTATTCTCGCCTGGGACTGGGTCATAGGCACATTCGCCAAGGGCTTGCCTGATTTCTGCAACAGACTTATTACTCTTGGGAGTACGCTGTGATGCTTGAGCATGTAATTCGAGTGCTGATAAACGCTTGCGTGGCGGCGGGGTTTGAGGAGGACCTCCTCCTGCGGCCCCTAGACTAGAATCGTCGACTGATATTCTTCGTGGCGGAGCGGGAAATTGAAATGCTGGCTGGACCGGGGGTACCGTAGCAGGTACTGCATGGGGTGCCCCGGTGTCTGGAGGAGCAGGATGTGCCTGATTTACAGGGACTGGCGGAGCGCGAACAGGATTTGCATATTCAGGGACTGTGTCGTCCAGATAGGACGAAATAAAAATATCAGCTGCGGTCGGTTTGTGATGTAGCTTGGTCGGAACTAGTGGTGGCGGGAAATTACTGGATGCCTCCGGGGTCGCTTTTGGCAAGCCCTCGGCAAGAAGAGGGTACATACCCTTAATAAGGGCATTCCTCTGTCTGTCTGATTGTTCGGCTTTGACTTGTTCACCTATCTCGATTAGTTCTTTTTCTTGGGCTCGCTCTAAGGATTCTCTACTTAATTCTGACTTTCTGATTTCTTTTTCAGTTCTTTTATGAGCTTCTTTACGCCATAACTCGATGGCATCTTTCTGTGACTGTCTGGCTTTCTTTTTCCATAATGCTTCTTCTACTCGCATGATGCACTCAGCATCCCATGTACCCGATACGGGCCATCTATACTTTTCTTCTAACTGTTTGGTATACTCTACCCATAAATCTAGATACAATATGGCACTTATGCCATGTTTCTGATACATAAAGTGACCTGGACTGTCCCTGGGCGGGACGGGAACTGCTGCTTCCAGCAGACCCTTTCTAGTTTTTAACTGACGTAACTTGGAAAATATGGGCATGACTGAACTGTAATCTAGACACAATACAATACACAATGAACACGATACTTATTCCCCATTCATACCACGACATTAAAATACATGAAAAACATTTAAAATAACAGTTCGAACAGAATACTACCTGGAAATATTGAGAACAGACACATAAATTTTCTCGAGAACAGAAACTGACTAGAACAGAAACTAGATGCACTGCTGAAACAGTACGAAACTTACCGGTCTCATAAAGAGACACGTCAGGACCCGTATCCACCGAAGTGGACACTTCGTTTGTGGGACTGTGTACCACCAACCCACAGACCAGAGTCAATTAAATTGACCCTGTCTAGATACCACCCCAGTAACGGTACTCACCGGGCAGCAAGAACGGAAGGCCTCAGACTGGACTGGACTGCTACGACGACGGACGACGAACTTCGGACTTCGGACTTCAGTTACGGGTGGACCTCCGGATACCTCGGACCTTGGACTCTTGGCTTGGGCTCTGGTCGGGACTCGCCGCGTTCCTCCACCGTCTCGTCTGGATGCTGGACCGCCTCCTCCGTCTCCTCCGTGGGCCTGAGGGATACTTGAGCAGAAATATCTGCCACTGCGCAGAAGAGTTCCGTCACGACTGCAGAGGGTCAGGGGGTCGGCGTGGCTTCACCGACGCGTGGGGAAAGGGCAAGTCCCTATTCGGGCGCCATTATGTGGTAAATAAATAAATAATACCCTATTTTTGACTAGACATATATCATAACAGATAGCTCAATAAATAAGAGTCAAGATTCGAGGTAGTAGGAGTTTTGCAGGTTTAATACAGCATAAGGACAGGAACAGGACAACCTGCATAGGAATAGGATGACAGGGCCCAGCAGCTGCTGGGGCTGGATCTGGGATGAGCGCGCTGACTTTTAATAACAATACATGAGCATATATACATAACGCAAACACATAGCATTACATTGCAATAGGCGTAACAGTGGGTGGAGCAGAAGGCGTGACGCGTAGCAGTCGCGAAAGATAAGGGTAAAAAGAAGGTGTAACAGGGCGTATACATAGACATGTGATGCAAACGTAACAGAATATGTCATGAATGGGGCGGAAACCATGGAGGGGGCTACCTAAGGAGCCGGGACCTCTAACCTAGTGGTGCGCGCAAACTGGCAATGACGTATTACTAGGAGAAGCTGGGGGCTATGAACTCTGTGCTAGGAGCAGAGACTGAAGTCTGGAGGGTCGGAGCGACATGTACCTAAACCCTATCTAGTATCTGATGTTTAGAGAACATGTTGATATAAACTGGAAGTCAGGAGGGGAAAGGCTAACTTGATTCTAAGACTGGACCATGCATTATTCTACATGTAGTGCGTGATGAAGAATATTAAATGACCATTAATACAGTATTTCTCTAACGTGGAGACGTGAAGGCTAGACAATGACGGAAACTATTGATGCAGTTCAGTAGCTTAGGAATGCAGAGAAGGAGGACTGAACTGATAACTGGACTCATAACATATTCTTGGCAGACTCAGAGACTGAGCCAGGCTGGGCCGGGCACTGCGAGGCAGGAAGTAAGTGAAGGGTCGAGGATACAGGTGGGGGCTGTATCCCTCCTCAGCGAGGCTTCAGGAGACAGGAACTGAATCTGGTGTCCGGGCCCTTCTGAGGCCTAGAAACGGGGACTTTATAATGGAATAACGTGCACACTGAGAAACGTGGCAACGTAGCTTTACATAGGCCTGATATTCGTAGTATTCACGAGGACTGGAAACTGGCATACTAGAGGTGGACACAACTGTAATTGCGTCTTTAATCGAACATAGGCAATACATATGCATATGTAATCATGCACACATAACATATGATGGATGAGGCGTAGGGACACAGAACATGGCAAAATTTACTTTTCCACATTGATTAAGCGCTATATAAATATGCTAAAAAAAAAAATTAAAGAGGAAGAGCCCACACTCACTGTCACAGGTAAGATGGTTGCATACGCTATTTATAGCACAATATAATGTTACAAACACAATAAATACACAGAGACAGATAGATAGTTGAAGTGGGTACGGGCACGTGTGCTCGACTCCATTTTATTACGTTGTTGTTGGTAAGAAGTAGAATAGTAATTATGATATCATATACAGATATTTAATCATAAACGGTTTTTGACTTTTGCTGTACTAAGGTAGGAGCATTGTATGTCAAATAATACACAGAAGGTTCTATCGTAAAGTGTTCATGCATTGTGGTGCACTGAGGTAGGGGTGGTTTGTGTGGAGCCTGCGATGATGCGTGGTCCAGGCAGACCGCACTGGTAAAAATGTGTTTTGACTATTGAATTTTGCCTTAACAAGGGCATGTGGCGATTATTTACGATGTACTGAGTTAGTGGTACGTCTGGTGTTTATCGTGTGCTCACCTTGCGATGATGCGTGGTCTGAACGGGCTGCACTGAAATCATTCACTGTTGCATACTCGACTATATGAACTTCGAGGGGGAAAAAAAGTAACTAGCATCAATGGTTATCAATTGCTGTGAAAACTAGGTGTACTGATAGCTCCCCGTAACAAATTAAACGATTCCTCTTCACGCAGTGCATTGTAACTTTCACATATTGGGTACGTATGTCTTGTGGCGATGTTGAAGGTAATACTCCAGAGGTACTTGGTATTGCTGGTGGTGATGATTTATGGTGCACTGAGTTAGTAGTATCTCTGGCGCTAATAACTCGTAATGCAGGGGGGCTGTAATGGGAGCAATGTTTTTTGCCTAGTGAATTCTTCTTTAATAAGACTATGGGGAAATGACTTGTGGTGCAGTGATTTAGTGGTACCGAAAGAACTCAGCATGTGTGTACCCTGTGATGATTTGTGGTTCGGGTGGGGTTGCAGTGTTATATCTCTTGTCTACTGGAAAGCATCATGTACAATCGTTATTCTTTCTGAAAAAAAATTTGAACACATACAATACAATTGTCCCTGCATTAAATTAATCAAGGTTGAGTTGCTTATTGTCCATAGTATACATGCAAAGGTGACTTCAAGTTGTGAACCCTGCTGTCGGCAGAGTACATCAAAGGCAATAGCTGACACAGACATCGAGGAATGCTTTTTTTGTTACATACTTTAACAAAATCTGACAACACAGTACTATTTTTCTGCCTTAAATAAATCAAGACTGAATTTTATGTTGTCTGTAGTGCTTATGCGCCACTGGTATCAAGCGGTAAACTCTTTTGATCGCAGTGTACATTTGAAAACAGAACTCAATACAATCATTGAGGAATGTTTTTTGTGGCATCCTTTAACAAAATAATATTTGCCTTACATAAATCAAGGATATCTTGAATGCTGTCCATAGTGTAGATGGAAAGCTGAATTCAAGTTGTGAACCCTGTTGTACGCAGTGTAGATTTAAGGCAGTAGTCGACACAAAGATCGATTGAATGCTATTTTGTCACAGTTAACAGAATCTGAGGACACAGTACAATTGTCTCTGCCTTAAATAAAGCAAGGCTGGATTCAATGTTGTCCGTAGTGTTGATGCAAAGCTGAATTCAAGTTGTGAACCCTGCTGTCCGCAGTGTAGTTTGAAGGCTGTTGTCAGGACAGTTATAGATGAATGGTTTTTGTCACATCCTTTTACAAAATCGGAAGACATAGATTCCAGTTGTCTCTAACTTAAATAAAGCAAGGCTGGATTCAACGCTGTCCTTAGTGCAGATGCAAAGCTGAATTCAAGTTGTGAACCCTGCTGTCCGCAATGGAGATCGAAGGCAGAAGTCTATACAGACATAAGTCTGCGGTGCTGTGGCCTTGAGTTTGAAATGGGCCTGTATGGAGGAGGCACGTGCTGATGGCGGCAGCCACGTGGCAGGGTGAGGACCTTCGCTGCTGCGGAGTCTCTTGTCTTTGCAGAAGTGAACCTCGCCCAAGGCGTAGCCTTATTATTTATAGTCGTACAATGATGTTGTTCACGGTGGACTAGCCCACTCCGCTTCTGTTTCAAAGGGGGGGGCGAACACAGCTACATGACTGAAATATTCCCCAGTGTGTGAGATAATATGGTTGCATCCACTATTCAGTACACTACACTTATCAATGGTATATCTACACACTGAAACGTTTTTGATTTCTATAGTGAATTGTGTATAGTATTTAACCGGTAGTCTTAGCGTTGACGTTCAAGTTCTTTCCCTTATACATACTTGGTTGCCACATCTCTGTAGATTAAGCTAGTGTGCTGTTGAGGGGATATAATATTTTGGATAGGTTCGTTGTCCTGTTTGCGCTGCCTTTGAGGTAGTAGGAAGGAGGGGTCCTTGGGGGTGGTTGTAGTGGTAGTGGCACTGAGTATTGTGATTTTGATGGGTGTCTGAGTGTATAATTACAATCTCTAACACATATTGCTCTTTAAACATGGGTGTGGGTTGGATGTAATGCACGTAGTACGTGTTCAACGTTCTTACAGTACTTAAATGTTGATGTTCATTTGTTAGTGCTAAGTGGAACTATTGCCTGATTTTTTAGGTAGCATTGCAGATTTAGTTTCTTTTTGAAAATATGGAGAGTGGTCAACATAATAAGAGGAAATTGTCATTGAAAAAACCTTTGAAATTCACTGAAAAAACCATAGGTTTCAAGCAGGTTATAGTTAGGAATTATCATTTAAAAAACCTTTGAAATTCACTGAAAAAAACAGAGGTTTCAGGCAGGTTATAGTTAGGAATTAGCATTTAAAAAAACTTAGAAATTCACTGAAAAAAACCATAGGTTTTAGGAATGTTATAGTTAGCTGGACATTTCACTCATACAAAACCATTGAAATTCCTCCGTTATAGTTAGTTGTACTAACTGTAACTCTCGCGCCCGCAATCCACTGGTGATGATGTCACATATTACATCATTCATGATATGGTCAGTGACATCACTGATGACATCACTGATGATATCTCAAATGACATCACTCATCATCCGCGTGACAATCAGATACACCACATCATACACTACTATAATCTTTCATCTGTTCTCTCTGCAAAATATAGTTTAACATATTTGAATCCATTGACACACCAATACAATATCTAAAAACCCACTCAGTCATTCTTAGATCTACCCAAACATGTAATCAATTACCTACAGATTCACTCATACATGCTGTCAATGATCAATAGAACACTATAAAATATACTTATACACCTATATTGACATTACACATCAGCACACAGACTTTTTAGGTTTCGCCTAGGCAGCGCATGCGCTGTCACGACGAAAGATGCTGTATACAACAATAGTGGGGGAAGCTCCACCCACTTGCCGCCCATCTTTTTCATTGGCTTTCAGCATAAATACTGCCTTATAATTGGTGTTTGTCTTCTTAGTCCCGCCCCCTGACGCCTATGTCATCATTTTAATCCTTCCGAGGCTATTAGCCCCATTACTGGAACACTGTTTGTTGCCTTGTGGTCCTCCCGCCCCCTCCCGCAGTTCGCTGTTTTTTTGCCATCCCCTTATCCCCCCACTCCTGTTTGTGCATTCTTAAATGCAAAACTTCCATTTGTAATGCAATACGTCTCGCGTAAATACGAGTCGCATTGCATTGCAAATGCTTGTTTTTTAAATAGTGCGCTAAGTAAAGAAAGCGCGAACAACAGTCTCGTGCGTGAGTGTAGGCGGGGCTCCCGTGCACCAAGGAGAGCCCCGCACACCGGCCATATTGCTCCAACGTCTTTCCTTCATGACGAGAGCTGCAGGGAATTGAAGAAAGCAGGACGGCGGTCTGGAACCATCCACAAGCGGGACAGTAAGTTTTATTTTATATTTCCCATCCCACCCTTCCTGCCTAGCAGCTTCACCCCTCTCACCCATCTCACCTACAATCACATCATGTATTAATCACCTCTCCAGCTCCACTTACGTCCTTTTTCTTACCTCCTCTCTACATTTACCATTTCTCCTGCGCAATTGAAACACTCGCTGCGCAACTGGTCTCAAGTTACGTCCAGGAGCAGCGATAACATTTCTGCATGTACAGTTTTTGTGGAAAATGAGAAACGACTTAAGATACTGTTGGTAGATCATGCATCTTTGAGCTGTGGCAGTATACCGTGCGGTTTAGCAATAGCTCCCGTTATAACGAGGGAATCGAAGAGGTAGAAAACATCCTGCAAGTTTATTACCATAAAAATGTACAGCGCTGCTGCTTGTTCACCACGTTTTAAATGAAGGCTTATTTTGCTGCTAAGCAGTTATCATCGCCTCTCACAAAATCTTCCGTCTTTCACTCTCTGCTATTTCCACTCCCCCTCTTCAAGTGCAACTCTCATTGCAGTGTCCTGTTCCCCATCCTTCTCACATCCCTCGTTTTATATAGGTATTGATTTTTGATACTGCACTCATCTACCCACCCATCCACACAATCAGCGAACGGCTGCTGTCTTTGCCCCTGATTGTTTTCATTTGCTATTTTCGAGCAGTTTTGTGTTCATGCGTTCATGGTAACAGCTTTAAAGCACTGTGCAGAGAAACGTCTTTAAAAAGTTCCTCTATACGAAAAGCAAAACTTTTTTGGATTAGCAGTTGTGAAAACTATTTTCAGATTTTGATGAGGTCCCCCACCGTAGTCCTAATATTAATGCTGCTGCTCACCAGGGAGAGCAGTTGGAGGCAACTCTATTAACAGCGAAGGTTAAAAGTCTTCCTCGTTTTATCCTGTGACATTATCTTTCCAGCACTGGCGCGCGATATATCACAGGGAGTTGCATTTTGTAAATAACATATAGACGTTGCTGGGAGAGGCCTGGGAGGGCAGGCAATCTCAAAGACATAAACAGTCAGTTGTAGGAAAGTTTATCACCGTTGTTGTTCCATGGCTTGATAAATACAGATTTGAACCTAAAAAGGAAACGAGGCTGGAGGGAGATGTCAAGCGGCAATTAACTGCAGAAAAAAACACCCTGACATGAATTCCTAATATGATTTTTCTGAAAGAAGAGGGATATTTATTTGAAGTTTCAGATACACACTCGCCCTTTGTAACTCGATACTAAAACAGGTCACATTTATTGGCCCCGTGATCACCAGATATACTCTACCAAAAATGCGTTTTCACAGCTGTGCAATTGTTCAGAGTTTAGAGTTTACCTCCTAATTAAATTCTTTTATGAAACCGTACAGTTAAATATGGCAACATTTCAGAAAGAATATGTGAACAAGAACAATTTTTTTGTGTGGCAAGCCATGCAATATTATGTCAATAATTAGGAACATTTATTTGCAAATAAGTTATTTGCCCATTTGTGAGTGCATGCGCTGTTGTGTTACTTGCAAGTTCTGTTGGGTTCTATACAGTGGATGTAGAGGCTGCTGTTGCTTACCATAGGTTGACTTAATTATCAGTTTCATGTACTTGCTTCTTATTGGTCAACTTCCATAGGCTTTCTTCCTCTTCATGTGTTTGTCCATATCCTGGGGCATTGATACATTTTTTTTATCCCTCCACTGCTCATTTTTGTTAGATACTACTTTTTCCTTTGTGTCTAAGCCCTCTACCAGGGTGCGCCTTTTTGTTGGACTCCTTTGTGTACTTCCCTCCCTTCTTTATTCCTGCCACACTCCCTTATCTGTGTTGCTGCTAGTCACCCAACTGCCCTCCCTTCCCTCGTCCATGTTGCTGCTTGCCCCATCCTTATTGTGTTGCTAATGGCCCCTTCCCTCCCTAAACCTTCACTCCCTACCTTATCTATGTTGCTACTTGTTCCCACCCTCACTCCCTCACTCTCTGTTGCTGTTTTCCCCATCCTCACTCTCTCCCATGTAAATGCGTGTTTTTCTGTTTGCCAGTCTAACCAGCTGACCATGATGTGCGTGCTTCTGGTTTTCCCACCTAACGTTTGGTTGCCCGAATGCGTGAAACTGCTTAATAATATCAGCCCTAGCCTTGCAGAATTATAGCTACACCATCACCGTGTCTACTCTGTCTTTATAAATTCAAATTTGCATCCAGTCATGTGGGCCGGTTTATTAGCTATCTCGGAGCCAGGGCCGCTTTTATTTTGGTGCTCACATGCTGCAGTGCTGGAGCTTATTTATTGTGTGTACGGCAGTCTGACCCTGATGTTATGCATCTGTTTCTCATATTTACGTTTGGTTGCTAGAATACGAAGTGGATTTACTCAAGTGATTAGTGAAACTCCTTATTAAAGTCTGTTTCCAGGAAAAATCTTTTAACGTGACCTTCGCGTTCATTGGATGCGCATAGGGACAGAGGATATAGGAGAGGGCCTTAGACTCAAACGCTTTCTCTGTAACTGCCCAAAGGCACCTACCAGCCTTTTATCCTACTGTGAGCTGCAGCAAGAAGGCCTCAGTGTGTCATGATGAACGTACCATGGAGCTGTGTTTTACATGCCGTGTCATCCAGAGAAATACACTTTCCAGGATTAAAGGCTCTTTTCTGAAAGAGTCAACATAAAAAAGAAGCTGACAACTGAATTGTTATAAAATGAGCATCCAGGAGTCAGGGTGAGTTTAGGTCCCAGGCATGAAATATTCAGTTCCAATGTAGGTTGGCTCTAGAGGTGATGTCAGTACAGGGTTCACTAATGCACGTGCAGTTCACGGGATGTGTAGCAGTCTGTGCATTAGACCGAATAAAGCAAAGTGCTGATGGTATCCCTCGAATCCAAGACGCAGAATATTAATTTAAACTGGCTGCTGTCACAGTGAGTGATGCCCTAGGTGGTAAAAAGACCAACATTCTTCCTGATGCGGAATGTGACCTCTGCAGGATCCTCTCTGCTGCTGGGCACAGGTACCCCAAAGGTGCCTACTGCTGAGTTGTCTTGGTGCTTCTCCATGGCTCTGCCCTCACCCTCTCTGAGGGCGGAATCAGATCAAAAGCCAATTACAATTTGGCAAGGGTTTCCCTCCCGCCCTGTCTGAGCCACAGATGTATCATTGTATTGCTTTTCCAACTCTGCACTGCACCAAAGACATATTTTCATAATATACTAATATGGCGAAACCAATTGGCATGGCCAATGCTTGTTACTTATGCAGTCATCCTGCTCACTTATGCAAACAATGGATCATACTTATATTTACTGAGCTACACACTTATACAAACACCACTTCATTTATTCATATAGATAGTAACTCATACACAGGGGTCGATTCCGATCCGTTAAAAATCACCGTCCGTACGACTCGCATCCGGAGCTGTTTCCGTACGACTCGTACGGACGCGTATGACCCGACGATTACGATCCCGACCGGGCTACCCGGACGCGAGTCATACGGTCCACGTCAGGTAAGGGCGATTCGTACGGAAAAGCGCACAATCACATACACACCGTACGGCGCGTACACCCCATGATTGCAGGGGTACATGCCGTACCCCTGCGATCATGGGGTGTACGCGCCGTACCCCTGCGATCATGGGGGGTACGTGCCGTACACCCAGCGTACATGGGTATGGCACATACCCCATGTACGCTGGGTGTACGGCATGTACCCCCCATGATCGTAGGGGTACGGCGCGTACCCCTGTGATCATGGGCTGTACGCGCCGTACCCGGGGGGGGCCATTCCGTACCTGTTTCGGGGCGAACTCTGATTTTACGGCAGTTTCCAGCTCCCATAGAAAAAGGGTCGTACGGAGCGTACCCAACACGGATCGTACGTGCCGGGTCGTAAAAAGCAGCCGCGAACCGTATAAACGTCTTGTAGAGCGGGTTCCGTACGGGAATTCTATTCGTACGGTCCTTGGTACGATTCGTACGGATAGCTGCATCGGGTGTGGATCGTACTACGTCGTTCGTACGGGGACCGTTACGTGTACGATTCGTACGGAAAAAAATGCTCCGTACGACGATTCGGAGCGCTTTTTACGGGATCGGAATCGACCCCTTAGTGTGTTATAAAATCACTATTACAAGTATACAGTTATCCATACAGTCACTCATGCAATCACTGAGTCATATGTATACTTATTTATATACAATAAATGTCACATACACTGCCTTTTATTATTCTAGTTTGTTGGACATGTACCATTGAGAAATATATTTGCTCTTCAGCACATCCATATACATATTCACTCACCCAAACAAGTATTATAACATGTAGTCTTAACATCATATACCTACTGAATCAACTATTGACACATCTTTGGGCAGTCACAGACCCCCCACCGAACCACAAACAGATTCACTCCCCCATACAAATATATTTTAATATTAATATTTAATATTTTTTAAGCTTTATTCGATTATAATAAAACAACCATAAAAGCACACATAAAACAGTGATTAAAAAGCCTATATATTTCATTTGATTAAAGGTAATCAATCATGACTATAAGATCAATTTAAAACAGCATACTTTTCCTAACATCAATTGATCGCAAAATGTAATTTGCGGTGAAAAAACAGATATCTGGCTCTCGCAATGTAAACAACAGACTCATAGCAGCTTTCATAGTTAAAGTGCAGTATTTTTTAAACAAGGGTTTAAGGAAGGCAATACGGAGGTGCAAATACAAGTTACATATAAAGAGAAAGTGCAAGGTGCTCTGTTTAGTAAATCCATTGCATGGGCAGGGGGAGACCATGTAATTTTTTACACAGGGAAATGCAACCAGATGATGGACAATGCCTAATCTCATTCTAGTGAGAACAAATCGGTGTGATGTTCTAGTTACCAGGCCTAAATATTGTTGGAATCCCTCAGTTTCCAGATATGAGTTGTAGAACTTACTAGTTGTTAAATGCCCATTCATTTTTTGGCGTTCAGAGTTTTTCTTCCTCAAATTTTTTTTATTCATTTCTGGTTTCGTAATATCAATTGCTCCATTGGGGTTTTCCATAATGTTTATATTAAATAGATCTTTAAATGTTGTTACTATATATTTAAGCCAAGGGATCTTTAAACAGTTATCTAGTTGAAGGCAATCGTTAATAATACTTCTGTTAAACATAGTTTCTTCCTTCAACCATATAGATCTCCATACAAGCAGTGGTCTCAACCCGATTAAATTCGTCAAATAGTTGAGCCCCACTTCACTATGAATTAAATCAGAGAAAGCAGACGAGGGTAGACAGAGTAACTTTTTAAGGAACCTGTTTTCCTCTATTTGTAAATCTTCATGGTGTTAATGGCCCCATACCCACGCACCGTAAAGTGCTATTGAGGTACATCTAGATTGGTAAATGTGCAACATATCGCAAATTCGGTGGTCCCCTATCTTAACAGCAAACTTGAGGACCCCGTATGCACTTTTAGCCAATTTGGACCTAACATTCATCACTTCTTGTGACCATATTCCGTTACCAGTAAAAATGATCCCTAGGTAACAGAACTTATCAACTGTTAAAAAATGTTGTCGATCTACAAAAAAAGATTTTGTTCTCCCAGTGCTCGAGCCACAAATCATGGTGTACATTTTGGTTTTATTAATCAGCTACTTTCTACCCTTAATGAAATTGGTAAACTTATCTATTAGCCTCTGTAGGCCCATAGGTGTCCTTGATTAAAGTACCGCGTCATCTGCATAAAGCAGAACCGGCACATCTTGACCCTCAACCAGGGCCGCATCCGACTTTACAGTTTTAGTGCTGCGTCTACTTCATTTATAAAGAGGGTAAAAAGAAGTGGGGCAAGGACGCAGCCTTGCCGGATGCCTAATTTAACCTCAAATTTAGGGGTACACTCTCCCCTTTGGCCATACCGCACAGATGTTGATAATTTTTCATAGAACCTTGCCAGAAAGAATATGATAGACTCCGGAGCGCCAAGACCCAATAAAATCGGCCATAACAGAGCATGGTCCACTAAATCAAATGCACTGCTTAGGTCAGCGAAGCAAAGAAAAAGTGACCCTTGCTTTGCACGGGTATATTTACCAATTATTAGATCCAAGTTAATGCATTTTTCCAGGGTTCCCCGCCCTTTCCTGAATCGATATTGTGACTGCGTTAAGATCCCGTTTTCCTCGACCCACTCCTCTAGCCTAACAAGTAGGACCCTACTCATAATTTTAATTGACGAGTTTAAAAGAGAGATTGGTCGGTAGTTTTTAGCTTCAGATCTATTCCCTTTCTTAAATATAGGGATTATGATGGATTCACCCCATGTAGGAGGTGCACCTTCCATTACGGCACCATTGAAAGCTCTGTTTAATATGGGGCCCCAGAGTACTGGTGTGGCTTTGTACACATCTACTGGTACAACATCCGGGCCGGGTGCTTTCCCTCCCTTGCTACTGTTGATTCCTTGCTCTACCTCTGCTAGCGTGATATTAAGAGGTAGAATTGGCCAGATGTCTGTATCCCTAGATTCTGCTCTAACTACACCTCCTGGATTAAAAATGCTGGTAAAATGTGCAACCCATACTTCACTACTAACACAACTAACATGGGATGTCAAGTCGGGGGCCTCATCGTTTTTTAGAAAGGGTGAATTAACTGTTTTCCAGAACAACTGGCTGTTAGATGTATCCACAGCCATTGTTAATTTGTCCCAAGCCTCCTTTTGAAGCACCCTCTTTCTCCGTTTTAATAGTGCTTTATAAGCCAATCTTAAATTTCAAGCAACATGTCCCTATTACTACTAGACAAGGCTTGTTTTAGCTGGCTCAGGGAGTGAGTACATGCGTGGTCAAACCACCCTCTATTCTGCACAGATTTTTTATTAGTGGTCATAGTCATGATACTATTGATATTTCCATTTATTTTACAAAAGTGTGTTAAAGTCAACGTTGGTTCGACATTATCATCCAGGCTCTCAAAAATCTCAGTCTGACAAACCGTAACGATATTTTTTAATACCTTATCCGGGTTCACCCCTTTCCACTTTATCCTAATACCATTAGGTCTACATGGGGTTATGTTACCTATCATGGTTTAAGTTTCTTGGGATCTATTACCCCATATGGTTAGAGACAAAGTGGTACAGTTGTGATTGCTTACTAATAGATATTTTATCGCCAGGGTGGTACAGAAGGATACAATATTTCCAGATGTCAAAACATGATCAATCGTAGTGTTGGCATTTCTGCCTGTGAATGTTGGTAAAGTGTTTCCCTCGTCCTCTTTTGCACACTGCAATACATCCAAGTCGAATTTATCTATAAATGAATTTAAAATCTCACCATACCAATTATGCGTAAAGTGCACACAGTCGTCGCCTATGTCATTCCTGAAACCGCAAACCTTAGTGGCAGACAGGGGGCATAGAGGCATATTAAAATCACCCACCCAAATGATATCAAAATTGATACCTTTATCATTACCCAAATTGTCTCCAATTCTGTAACCACTTTATGTCGTGTAGAATCAAACAAATTGTTATAAAAATTGATTAACAAAACATCACGTCCATTTTTATGGTATAGCCACAATATTTGTGAACATTTATGAATATATTAACTTCTATGGGCAGTTTAATAGACACCAGTGTTAACAACCCCCCTTTCGCTCTGCCAGCGGTAGAACGCTGAGCAGGTAGATTAAAGGAAACAAACCCATCGAGGTTAACTTGTTCCAGACACCAGGTTTCTTGAAAACATAAAATGTCATGACTGTTAACAAAATCCTTCCATCCTAACATGTCTATCTTCTTCATCCATCCAGCTATATTCCATGTGATTATGCCATACCCAGGGTTATTGGCTCCCTCTGTGGGTCCGACTACCTCAGTCAATATGGGCAGAGCGTCCCCGATCACTCTAGGCATATTAATCACATTCCCGGTCATATGGTCTTCAGCTATAAGTTCATTCACATAGCTCACTATAGAGTCACCTTGCTCTTTACTAAGACTAATGTCTTCCGTTACATTTTCGTCCTCCTGATAACTAAACTCCTGTCTAGGCAACAATAGTCCTAGAGATCCCGCTGCCCCTTGTTGATTTGTACTTCTAGGGCCCGCCATTCCTCTTTTGTGACGAGCGGGACTATGTCAATCAATCTCCTCATACAAATAATGAGTTAGCTAACCAATAACTAAGATAGACTTTCACGTAGCTAGTAACTAACTGGTGCTGCAGTTTACACAACAACTGAGAAAGTAATACAGATATTCACACAGTTTAGTCACTATCCAATATATTTAGTGAGACACTATAAATGAGTCAAGTAAATAGTCAATCACACTGCTACTAAATCGTCCTTCTAGACACTTATACATCCACTCATTCTTCAATGAAGATTGCTACATATATAATACATATTTAAATGTCTAACCGAACCACATTCACTGGATGATGTAATCAGTGATGTCATCAGTGATGTCATTTGAGATGTCATCTGTGATGTCATCAGTGATGTCCCTGACCATGTCATGAATGATGTAATTTGTGACATCACCAGTGGAGTTACAGTTGGTACAACTAACTATAATGGAAGAATTTCAATGGCTTTGTATGAGTGAAATGTCCAGCTAACTATAACATTCCTAATACCTATGGTTCTTTCATTGAATTTCTAAGGTTTTTTTAAAGGCTAATTCCTAACTATAACCTGCCTAAAACCTATGGTTTTTGCAGTGAATATATATATATATATATATATATATATATATATATTTGTGTTTGTGTGTGTGTGTGTGTGAATGGATGTATGCATGGGATAAAGGGGTTAACAGTGGGGAAGTGTTGTAATACTCAGGTGCTAAATGAATACATTATTATTCATATGTATATATGTATTGACTTCTAAAAAAGATTATATAACGGGGTCAGGGGGAAAGTTTATCGACCTAGTATCCCATTCCCCTAATTAACATCATAAATCACAAAATGGGGATACCCGGTCAGACCATGTGTGTTGTCGTACAGAGAACTATGGAAAGAAGAGGCAGCATGCTACAGAAAACGAGTCATATCTGGCTGAGAAATTCCCATCCGACCACCCTTACTGGCGGAGTATCGTCATGTGGGAGTTGGTACTTGATCCTATTGCCGCCCGAACCTTCAAATAACGGTGCGGGTATGGATCATTCATGGATACTCTAAGCCAAAATAATGCTCGAGGAGTGGAAAGAAAAAGGTGCAGTGCTCTAGTGACAGTGAGAATAAAATTGACTACTCAGACAAAATTTGTGTTTAATGGAGATTGTTAGAGTGTCAAAATTTAAAACCACGCCCTGTAGTGGGAATTAATAACTACAGAATGGCGCTGTGCAGGACGGTCGACATGTTTCAGCCATATGGAACAGTTGTCCGGCTTTCTTCAGGACCCAAAAAGATGGAACAGCTACTGCATTTATTAATAGTGTAGTGAAAAAAAGAAGAAAATCAATACGTTACAAATACAGAAATCTCAATGGACCTTGGAGCCCCAATGTGTCCAGGAGAACCAGAACTTCTTATCCCAACTTTATGTGGGAGAAAGCCTCACCTCACCCGGCAACCTACTCGGGAAATTGAGGCCCCGCTCTGTCCGTCGGTACCTCTCTCGATCATACCGACGGACAGAGCGGGGCCTCAATTTCCCGAGTAGGTTGCCGGGTGAGGTGAGGCTTTCTCCCACATAAAGTTGGGATAAGAAGTTCTGGTTCTCCTGGACACATTGGGGCTCCAAGGTCCATTGAGATTCCTGTATTTGTAACGTATTGATTTTCTTCTTTTTTTCACTACACTATTAATAAATGCAGTAGCTGTTCCATCTTTTTGGGTCCTGAAGAAAGCCGGACAACTGTTCCATATGGCTGAAACATGTTGACCGTCCTGCACAGCGCCATTCTGTAGTTATTAATTCCCACTACAGGGCGTGGTTTTAAATTTTGACACTCTAACAATCTCCATTAAACACATTTTTTGTCTGAGTAGTCAATTTTATTCTCACTGTCACTAGAGCACTGCACCTTTTTCTTTCCACTCCTCGAGCATTATTTTGGCTTAGAGTATCCATGAATGATCCATACCCGCACCGTTATTTGAAGGTTCGGGCGGCAATAGGATCAAGTACCAACTCCCACATGACGATACTCCGCCAGTAAGGGTGGTCGGATGGGAATTTCTCAGCCAGATATGACTCGTTTTCTGTAGCATGCTGCCTCTTCTTTCCATAGTTCTCTGTGCGACAACACACATGGTCTGACCGGGTATCCCCATTTTGTGATTTATATGTATTGACTTCCATAAACAACGACTTTGGGGGATCTAGGGGAGAGGGGTGGCAAATTTATTAATACTAGGTTGTTCATTTTTTTCAAGTATTAAATATACATATTTAAATGTAAGTGAAAAATATTCATAACATGTCAAACAAAATAGTAATAATAGAAAATTACAGGCATGTCATTAAGCATTAGTGTATACTTAAAAAATAGATACAAAATAACTATATTTAAAATACAATACTAAAATAAATGCAACAAGGACACCTTTATGTTTTTTATTCATAAATTAGTTATTTAAAATTATTTTATAAATATACACAATGATCAGTGACATTTGTTCATTTTATTTAAATATTTTACAAATTCAAACATTGATTTAAACTTTAAAACAATATTTATAGAAAGGTTCTCATCAATTCTTATATTAGTAAATGGTAAAAATATCCTTTGTTGTTTTTACAGCTCTCCATGACTCACACAATTGTGCACCTGTTTCTATAATCAGTGGACCACCACAGGAAGGATCAGAAGCAAATAAGAGCTGCAGTCACTAAAGTGCATTTTAATTTATTGAAAAACACATGAAAGTTGGCTAATTTATTACTGAGAGTAGAAAAAGGTGCACTTAAGCCAATTAGAAATGATGTGTTACAAGTTATTGTTCTAACCAGAATTAAATTCCCAGGCAGGCTGTGATTGTTTGCACACTTTAGTACTTTGTCATTTTATTTTAAAAGTAAGCAAAACATAACGGAAAGGTTTTAATAAAAATAAAGGAAATCAAACATGAATACTTGTTTTGTTTATTTTTAAAATAAAATGCAAAATGATTTTTGACACTGGAATTTTGAAACGGTTTCATAAAAGAAGACAAAAAGAAAAGATTGCCAGATGAAAGAAGAAGGAAGATTTTTTTCTGAAATAGAAGGATGGTATTAAGGTAAGAAGACTAATTGTTTGAAACAATACTTTCTGGGCTGTGCAGAAAAAGAAGGAAAAAGAATAAAAGAAGAATGAAAAATAGAAGCAGGGGTTTAAATTGCATTCAAAAAAACTACAACAATAATTTGGATTTAGGGTTTTTTCTTTAGGCTTGTCTCACTGTGGAATGCTTGGGAGTATGGATGACAAGGGGTCGATTACGATCCAGTTCGGAGGTGCTCCGAATCGGATTTGGGTTCCCCGAATCTGATTCGGAACTCTTGTTTCTGACCGTATCTTACATAGTTCCGAGCAACCGATTATGTAGCCCAGAAACCGTTTGGCTGTCCGAATCGGGTCCGAAAGGCATTCGGACAAGTCAAGCCTTTTGTGAGTCGAATCGTACAAGTGAGCAATTATGATGACCGATTCAGACAGCCGTTCCGATTCGGTTTTCCCGAAACTAAACAGCTGTCGGAATCTGTCTTTGGGGGCCCGTAGCAGGCCCCCCTACACCCAGGGCCCTCTGAATTGGGCACATGAGGGTTCCCATGGGTCCACTCTTCCCAACCATGCACAGTGTGGCAGGCATCAAGGGTTGCCCGCAACAGGGTGCACGATTTTCCACAGCCTCCCCTTTCTTCAATGGGAGCCTGTGTTCTTGTTCGGACACAGGCTCCCACTGGAGTCAATAGGAGTCCGATCGAATCATATCTGGAAGTATCCGGATGCATCAAAATCGTTTGATTGGAGTCCCCCGATACCATCGTAATCGGCTCCTGGGTGATAGAAGAACATTGGCATATCACCAAGAGTTGAAAAAAAAAACATTTCCAGGTAGGAAAAATAATTTTTATTTATTTAGAAAATGAAATGCAAATTTTATAGTTTTTAACTAGTGTAAAACGGGAAAGTACAATGAAGGAGTATGCTAGTAAATGTTAATAATATAATATGTAGGCAATGTTTTCCAAGTAGTCTAAAGATAGAACCAAAGAAAACCATTGCAAATAATCTTTCAGATATTTCATTACTCCATTTGGAAATTTAAAGTTGCAGACTACTTGCGATGGATCGCACATGTCTTTGTTCTTTTCAATGGCATTTGTTTTTGCACCTCCTTCCAAACATGTTGAGTAGCAGTTCCACCACTCAATTGAAAACCTTGGTTTCCTTCTGTGACCCGAGCTGGTGAGATAACCAATCCATGTTTCCTCAAATTAGTGTAGTATGGGGGCAATTTTCCTCATTTTGTATATAATAATCTGATTGAAAAATTGATGTGTAAAAATCATCTACAATGCCAGGTGGTACAAAACACAGAGGGGCTTATTACGATGTCTAGCGGACGTGACACCTTTGCAGAATCAGGACTGACTGACCTCTGGTTGGCGATCCCGGTCACATTATTTGGATGCAACTGTATATGGTGTGGACGCAGACTCCCATTTTTCTATGGGAGCTTGTGCTGCGGTCAAAAAACGAACACAGCACAATCTCCCATACAGAAATCAGAGTTTCTGTAAATCCCCCCACTGTGTGGCAGGCACCCGATGCCACACAGTGCAGGGACTTACAGGGGGGCCCAATAGTTGCCCCCAAGCCTCAAACCAGAGGATGCGGAGGCATCGGGCCCTGCTAGGGGCCCCCAGTGTCGCTTTCTGAAAGGCTTTTCATGTCAGAAAGCCTGATATGAAAAGCCTGCCATAAACTGACATCATAATCCGCACGGTGGAAACACCATCTCTAGGAGATTATGTGCGGCCTTCGACTGGCCGACGGGCTCCTTTAGCCCACTAGAAGCCAGTCAGATTGACCGTCCGCTTTCAAATCCGATAGCCTCCATTGTAATAAGGCTGTCAGATTTGAAACCTTGGATGTCGATCGGAAAGCCTCCGACATATGGTCGGAGGCTTTCCGACCGACATCCACATTGGCCCCAGAACTGTTAGTTTTTTCATTCAAATTCTATTTCAATGCTTGCCAAATAATCTTCTGCTAAGAATTTTTTTTTATTTTACGCCAAAATGCCTTGGGAAAATAAAAACAACCTTGAACAAAACAGCAACCTTGGATTTGTGCATTTGGGTGCACTTCGGTAATGGTATTAATCATTTGAATTGCAAATTCAATGATGATTTTCCGGGAGTTCTCTATTTTGGATTGAACAACTGATAAAAATTCAGTTTAGGTAGATGACTGTTTGTCAGTTATTAAAGCATAGATTAGAGGAAGTGAGGTATTATTGACAGAAGCATGTATAGTGCTGGTCAAATGGATTAGAGTTGGACTTAAATGTACCGTCCATGATGTAAATGCCACTATTTAATACTAATAATAATACTAATATGAGGGTATCAGTATTATGAGTGCGTGAAAACAGTAGAATGATTTGTATGGGTTTTTTATCATCGAAAGTAGAAACTGTTCATTGTTAAACAATTGTTTTAGTTTATGTGAGATGTTAATGTCTTGAAAAAAGTGTGTGGAGTTTTAAATTGTGGATTACTTGCCTGTTTTTGAATTTAAACCATTCTTCAAAAATTATGAATAGAAGCCAAACTGATAGCAAAATGCATCGGCGTATTCCGAGCTACCTCCCTCAAAACTGAGCCACTGTTAATTGTAGCTGGCACCAAGTGCTTTAATGTGTTGAGCATTTTGCCTAATATCTAACTCGGTTGCAGAGGAAGAGCGATTATGCTCTGTGGTTCTCAAAACATGTGCCCAAGAGTAACTGCTCCGCCGTTGCAATGGGTTAAAATATATTCCACACACCTCCAATTAAGTCTCTCATTGTAACAAACGTACCACCCATATTTCAAAGGTGTATTTCCTCTTTTGGAATGCACATAGGATGCCTGCCTTAGATTCTGCATAGCATAAAGTTCTGCAAAAAGGAAAAAGAAGAGGAAAGAAAATATAACTACCAATGTGATTGTTTGAACAAAATACTGGCTGGAATTCTAAGTGTAAATGTCCCTTTCAAGGGTCCAACACCTTCACTGAGGCAGTGCCTGACTGGAGTTCGAATAGTAAATGTGTCCCTTATCAAGTGTCCAGCACCTTCCCTGAGTCAAGCCCTAACTGGAGTTAGAATAGTAAATCTGTTGCCATCCAATGACCAGCATCTGTCTGGAGGCAAGTCCTGACTGGATTTAGAATAGTAAATCTGCCCCCTTCCAGTGTCCTGCACCTTTCCTAAGCAAACCCTGACTGGAATTAGAATAGTAAATGTGTTCTCCATCCACTGTGCAGCATCTTCCATGAGGCAATGGCTGACTGGAGTTAAAATAGTAAACCTGCCCCCCTCCTTCAAGTGTCCACACCTTCCCTGAGGCAACTCCTGACTGGACTTGAAATAGTAAATCTGCTCCCCATACACTGTCTATTTGAATTTTTTTAATAATACCTATTAAGTATAGATACAGATTAAACTGATGACTGGAAATGTAACATTTTAATAAAATTAAATAAGGTAAAAATACTTATTATGAATAGTACTTACTATAATGGCTATTATTTGATGCTTTAATTTGTTACTGCACAGATTTGATTTTCTGTCCCTTCTTTTTTGTTCAGAAAATAATATGTGGATTATTTAGAATTTTGTTTTAAAAAAGAATTATTAAAACAAATATGCTGATGTTAAAGTGCTAATTTACCAAATATCTAGAAGCAGAAACTCCTCCTCTATAAAACATATCTAGTCACTTCAAAGGATAGTGTACCAGTGTACACACAATGGTGGTCAATCAATGTTAGTCAACTTGTGAGTTACAACTACAATTATTAACTAAATATGCTTTAGATTCACTTGATTTTTGTACTTTCCAATCATGAATGAACTACCAATTGTAGTAGAATGTTATCTTTGAAGATTCAAATGTGACTGTCTCTATATTTAAAGCCCGCCATCTTGGTAGAGACAGTTTAAAAAAATTCTAACCAGGCAAATTTTAAATGAGAATATAGAATTCAATGTATAGTGGTGCTGTAAGCACCTATCTTATTATAATTTTCCTAAATAGGTAATATTTTGTGTTTAATTCAAAATTTTATATGATAAAGGTATGTGTGGTAAAAGCATTGTACCAGTATGAGTGGTAAAGGTAATTGTAATTATAGCCTATATAATTGCGTCTTAAAGGAATGCATGTTAAAGACTGCATGGGAAAGTAATGGGAGGTTTTGTCACACAATCGTTCTTTTGTTTAACGAAAATTTATTTTAACTCATAATGTAATATTTGTTTTTTCATAATAATTGATGAATGTAATTTAAAGTTACATGTATTTTTGAGGATTACATTTATGAAAGTTAAACTATATACATAGTTTTGATATGTTTTTGGGGCCCACATGCATCATTGTGTCTTTTTGCATTTCTTAATTTGCGAAAAATAAGGAATCGCAAATTAAGAAATGCAAAATGATATGCATCAATATTTTCGGTATTCTTTTGGGATTCGGTAAAAATCGCAATTTTTACCGAATCCCAAAGAAATACCGATTTCTTAACTTAATTTTCGCAATTCCCATTGATTCCTATGGGCCAAAAGGCCCATAGGAGTGAATGGAAATTGCGAGTGGCACTTAGAAAATTTCATGGGTGCAGGGGGGGGTCCAAAGGACCCCCCCATGCACCCCTGAAATGTATTTTTCGCATCATGTTGCACACACACATGTCCTAAGGACATGTGTGTCCGTAACATGAACGTTGAAAAAAAAACATTTTACACATTTTACACACTTTTTCCAAATTTACCGAGTGGTTCAACCACTCGGTAAATTTGGCACCCTATTTGCGAATTTTCACTTTTAAAAAAAATGATGCATTGCTTTTAAGAAATCGCACATCTGCGACTTCTTAAAAGCACCCGCAATTTTAGAATTCGCACACATGTTACGAATTCTAAAATTGCTTCATGCATCCCAAAAAGCACTTTTGCATTCGCAAACGGACGATTTTAAGGAATCGCACCGTTTGCGAATACAAAAATGCTTGATGCATGTGGGCCTAAATGTATTACATGTTTTAAAAAAATAAATATATTTTTTTAGATGACAGTAATGTTAATTACATTTGAATATATATATACTTGCCAGTAGAATGTTGATAATGTGTTCTACATTAATTTAGCAGCTTAAATGATTGTACTTCATATTATATGAATTTAAAGCCAATATTTTGGCAACACTAATTTTGAACCACTATATTTTTGCAATTGGTATTTCTTCATACATCCCAGCAAGCAGAGCTAATTTTCAATGAAGTGAACCTCCAAAGCAGAGTTTTTCTTTGGCATCCTTAAGGAAGGATCCTGTATTTGTGAGTGGATTGCTTGCGCATCATTCTGTAGTTCAAGAAAACCCTGGGATATCCAGGAACTGAGAGGATCATGAAGCAAACGGTTTTACAGAATGTCACCAACCAAATGTATTTAGGGATGATAATGTGTCCCAAAAACATAAAATAATACTTTGTAGTCTTACAAAATTAATATTTATATAACAATAGTGGTGTCACTGTCAACAATACTGGCCAAGTGGGCAAAGTGAGCAATCATCAATATTATAATCTCCCCAGTATAGCTAGAGTCCATATGTAGTCCAGCATTAGTTAAGACAGAGGGCCTGGTTATGAGTTTGGGGGTCTTACAGCTGTGGCGTCAGTCTCAAAAAGACCTCCGCTGCGACGGTCTACCGACTGCTATTTCACAATGTACCAGCTGCATGGTTTCAGACAGCAGGGAATACTTGTTCATATTTGTCGATGCAGGTGTGTATATTTTGACCACAGTTTACACATATGCATGACACATGTGAAACAATACCTTCTACCAGTACTTTCCCATTGCTGAAGTCCAGACCATATGTGCCCAGTCCAGTCAATGAGAAAATAGTACAAAATGGGCTTACCTCGATTTCAGCACCAACAGGTTAGTTTTCTTCAGGGTCAAGATGCTGCTGTGAAGAGGGAACCTGGAGGAAGGGATCTACGTGGGAGACTGAAGGGAAGAAATGTAAAAGGGTGAGTATGCACTCAAAATTCTTTGATTTTACCGACTCGAAGCAGGCTGTCTTCCCTCCACAGACAGCTTATTGGAAAGCCAACTGGTACTTGTCTATACTGCCCTCTTTTTTCGTGACCGCTTTCATGGATGTCGGCGAATGGCTGGAGGTAGCAGTAATGCTCCGGCGGTCTTTCGTTCAGCAAACCACCACTGCTGAGGGCATTCAATACACTGTTTTTCACAGTCAGTTTCTGAATAGGAATTATTCAAATTTTCCATTTAAAAACCACAACTTTTGCATCAAGATTCTCAACCGTTTTTTCCTCATGTTAGCAACGAAACGCAAGTTAAGGTTATTCTGATTCAATAAAACTATCAACATCAATTCATCCCCTTCTGCTCAACCTCCAACCAAAGAAGAACATTCTGTGTATAATCTTTCTACTGTGATTTTCAAACCACCTGCTACTACCACCTGTCCATCAAGATATTCCCAAAATTAATTACGAGCCATTATTGAATCATATCAGGAAAGATCTGGACCGTGTAAACAACTTACAACTTTCAATCATCGGTAGGGGTAATTTCCTAAAAATGAATGTCCTCCCAAGAGCTCTATACCTCTTTTGAGCTATTCCACTGATTCTTGAAGAGAATATTTTAAAAACTCTTGAATCTCTCATGTCAAAGTTCATGTGGTGGTACAAAAAGGGGTGGTGATGGACGGAGCATCTGAATCAATCAAACACTCACACCCAGTCAAAAGATCTGGGTTTAATCCATCACCGTTCTTTAGCCCAATCTGCCACCCCAGTTCAGACATGGCTATATGCAAATCAGCCTGACCCTGTGCCTCATGGGAACAGTCCAGCCCGAACTGGCAAGCCATGTCTTCCCTGGACCGGAATCAAGCCTCCGAGGACCGGTTTCTGGCATTCCAGCCGTCTTCAGCCCGGCTTGCTTGAATCCAGTGGCAAAGTGAGCAAGGGACTCACGTCTGAGCATACCCTGCCACACTTATGGCGGCCAAAAGCGGTACAAAAGGGGGTGGTGATGAACGGAGCATCTGAATCAATCAAACACTCACACCCAGTCAAAAGATCTGGGTTTAATCCATCACCGTTCTTTAGTTCACTCTGCCACCCCAGTTCAGACATGGCTATATGCAAATCAGTCTGACCCTGTGCCTCATGGGAACAGTCCAGCCCGAACTGCCAAGCCATGTCTTCCCTGGACCGGAAACAAGCCTCTGAGGACCGGTTTCTGGCATTCCAGCCGTCTTCAGCCCAGCTTGCTTGAATCCAGTGGCAAAGTGAGCAAGGGACTCACGTCTGAGCATACCCTGCCACATTTATGGCGGCCAAAAGCGGTACAAAAGGGGGTGGTGATGGACGGAGCATCTGAATCAATCAAACACTCACACCCAGTCAAAAGATCTGGGTTTAATCCATCACCGTTCTTTAGCCCACTCTGCCACCCCAGTTCAGACATGGCTATATGCAAATCAGTCTGACCCTGTGCCTCATGGGAACAGTCCAGCCCGAACTGCCAAGCATGTCTTCCCTGGACCGGAAACAATCCTCAGAGGACCGGTTTCTGGCATTCCAGCCGTCTTCAGCCCGGCTTGCTTGAATCCAGTGGCAAAGTGAGCAAGGGACTCACGTCTGAGCATACCCTGCCACACTTATGGCGGCCAAAAGCAGTACAAAAGGGGGTGGTGATGGACGGAGCATCTGAATCAATCAAACACTCACACCCAGTCAAAAGATCTGGGTTTATTCCATCACCGTTCTTTAGCCCACTCAGCCACCCCAGTTCAGACATGGCTATATGCAAATCAGTCTGACCCTGTGCCTCATGGGAACAGTCTAGCCCGAACTGCCAAGCCATGTCTTCCCTGGACCGGAAACAAGCCTCCGAGGACCGGTTTCTGGCATTCGAGCCGTCTTCAGCCCGGCTTGCTTGAATCCAGTGGCAAAGTGAGCAAGGGACTCACGTCTGAGCATACCCTGCCACACTTATGGCGGCCAAAAGCGGTACAAAAGGGGGTGTGATGGATGGAGCATTTGAATCAATCAAACACTCACACCCAGTCAAAAGATCTGGCTTTTAATCCATCACCGTTCTTTAGCCCACTCTGCCACCCCTGTTCAGACATGGCTATATGCAAATCAGTCTGACCCTCTGCCTCATGGGAACAGTCCAGCCCGAACTGCCAAGCCATGTCTTCCCTGGACCGGAAACAATCCTCCGAGGACCGGTTTCTGGCATTCCAGCCGTCTTCAGCCCGGCTTGCTTGAATCCAGTGGCAAAGTGAGAAAGGGACTCACGTCTGAGCATACCCTGCCACACTTATGGCGGCCAAAAGCGGTACAAAAGGGGGTGGTGATGGACAGAGCATCTGAATCAATCAAACACTCACACCCAGTCAAAAGATCTGGGTTTATTCCATCACCGTTCTTTAGCCCACTCTGCCACCCCAGTTCAGACATGGCTATATGCAAATCAGTCTGACCCTGTGCCTCATGGGAACAGTCCAGCCCGAATTGCCAATCCATGTCTTCCCTGGACCGGAAACCAGCCTCCGAGGACCGGTTTCTGGCATTCCAGCCGTCTTCAGCCCGGCTGGCTTGAATCCAGTGGCAAAGTGAGCAAGGGACTCACGTCTGAGCATACCCTGCACACTTATGGCTGGACTGTTCCCATGAGGCACAGGGTCAGACTGATTTGCATATAGCCATGTCTGAACTGGGGTGGCTGAGTGGGATAAAGAATGGTGATGGATTAAACCCAGATCAGTTGACTGGGGGTGAGTGTTTGATTTGCTCAAACGCTCCGTCCATCATCCCCTTTTGTTTCGCTTTGTTCGCCCTAAGTTGGCAGGGTATGCTCAGACATGAGTCCCTTGCTCACTTGGCCACTGAATTCAAGATAGCCTGGCTGATGAGGATTATGAATCCGAAACCGGTCCGAGGATGCTTGTTTCCAGTCCAGGGAAGACATGGCTTGGCAGTTCGGGCTGGACTGTTCCCATGAGGCACAGGGTCAGACTGATTTGCATATAGCCATGTCTGAAATGGGGTGGCTGAGTGGGCTAAACAATGGTGATGGATTAAACCCAGATCAGTTGACTGGGGGTGAGTGTTTGATTTGCTCAAACGCAGTCCATCATCCCCTTTTGTTTCGCTTTGTTCGCCCTAAGTTGGCAGGGTATGCTCAGACGTGAGTTCCTTGCTCACTTGGCCACTGGATTCAAGATAGCCTGGCTGATGAGGATTACGAATACGAAACCGGTCCCAGGATGCTTGTTTCCGGTCCAGGGAAGACATGGCTTGGCAGTTCGGGCTGGACTGTTCCCATGAGGCACAGGGTCAGACTGATTTGCATATAGCCATGTCTGAACTGGGGTGGCTGAGTGGGATAAAGAATGGTGATGGATTAAACCCAGATCAGTTGACTGGGGGTGAGTGTTTGATTTCCTCAAACGCTCCGTCCATCATCCCCTTTTGTTTCGCTTTGTTCGCCCTAAGTTGGCAGGGTATGCTCAGACGTGAGTCCCTTGCTCACTTGGCCACTGGATTCAAGATAGCCTGGCTGATGAGTATTATGAATCCGAAACCGGTCCCAGGATGCTTGTTTCCGGTCCAGGAAAGACATGGCTTGGCAGTTCGGGCTGGACTGTTCCCATGAGGCACAGAGTCAGACTGATTTGCATATAGCCATGTCTGAACTGGGGTGGCTGAGTGGGCTAAAGAATGGTGATGGATTAAACCCAGATCAGTTGACTGGGGGTGAGTGTTTGATTTACTCAAACGCTCCGTCCATCATACCCTTTTGTTTCGCTTTGTTCGCTCTAAGCTTGCAGTGTATGCTCAGACGTGAGTCCCTTGCTCACTTGGCCACTGGATTCAAGATAGCCTGGCTGATGAGGATTATCAATCCGAAACCGGTCCCAGGAGGCTTGTTTTCGGTCCAGGGAAGACATGGCTTGGCAGTTCGGGCTGGACTGTTCCCATGAGGCCCAGGGTCAGACTGATTTGCATATAGCCATGTCTGAACTGGGGTGGCTGAGTGGGCTTAAGAATGGTGATGGATTAAACCCAGATCAGTTGACTGGGGGTGAGTGTTTGATTTGCTCAAACGCTCCGTCCATCATCCCCTTTTGTTTCGCTTTGTTCGCCCTAAATTGGCAGGGTATGCTCAGACGTGAGTCCCTTGCTCACTTGGCCACTGGATTCAAGATAGCCTGGCTGATGAGGATTATGAATCCGAAACCAATCCCAGGATGCTTGTTTCCGGTCCAGGTAAGACATGGCTTGGCAGTTCGGGCTGGACAGTTCCCATGAGGCACAGGGTGAGACTGATTTGCATATAGCCATGTCTGAACTGGGGTGGCTGAATGGGCTAAAGAATGGTGATGGATTAAACCCAGATCAGTTGACTGGGGGTGAGTGTTTGATTTGCTCAAACGTTCCGTCCATCATCCCCTTTTGTTTCCCTTTGTTCGCCCTAAGTTGGCAGGGTATGCTCAGACGTGAGTCCCTTGCTCACTTGGCCACTGGATTCAAGATAGCCTGGCTGATGAGGATTATCAATCCGAAACCGCTTCCATGATGCTTGTTTCCGGTCCAGGGAAGACATCGCTTTGCAGTTCGGGCTGTACTGTTCCCATGAGGCACAGGGTCAGACTGATTTGCATATAGCCATGTCTGAACTGGGGTGGCTGAGTGGGCTAAAGAATGGTGATGGATTCAACCCAGATCAGTTGACTGGGGGTGAGTGTTTGATTTGCTCAAACTCTCCGTCCATCATCCCCTTTTGTTTCGCTTTGTTCGCCCTAAGTTGGCAGGGTATGCTCAGACGTGAGTCCCTTGCTCACTTGGCCACTGGATTCAAGATAGCCTGGCTGATGAGGATTATGAATCCGAAACCGGTCCCAGGATGCTTGTTTCCGGTGCAGGGAAGACATGGCTTGGCAGTTTGGGCTGGACTGTTCCTATGAGGCACAGGTTCAGACTGATTTGCATATAGCCATGTCTGAACTGGGGTGGCTGAGTGGGCTAAAGAATGGTGATGGATTAAACCCAGATCAGTTGACTGGGGGTGAGTGTTTGATTTGCTCAAACGCTCCGTCCATCATCCCCTTTTGGTTCGCTTTGTTCGCCCTAAGTTGGCAGGGTATGCTCAGACGTGAGTCCCTTGCTCATTTGGCCACTGGATTCAAGATAGCCTGGCTGATGAGGATTATGAATCCGAAACCGGTCCCAGGATGCTTGTTTCCGGTCCAGGGAAGACATGGCTTGGCAGTTCGGGCTGGACTGTTCCCATGAGGCACAGGGACAGACTGATTTGCATATAGCCATGTCTGAACTGGGGTGGCTGAGTGGGCTAAAGAATGGTGATGGATTAAACCCAGATCAGTTGACTGGGGTGAGTGTTTGATTTGCTCAAACGCTCCGTCCATCATCCCCTTTTTTTTCCGCTTTGTTCGCCCTAAGTTGGCAGGGTATGCTCGGACGTGAGTCCCTTGCTCACTGGATTCAAGATAGCCTGGCTGATGAGGATTATGAATCCGAAACCGGGCCCAGGATGCTTGTTTCCGGTCCAGGGAAGACATGGCTTGGCAGTTCGGGCTGGACTGTTCCCATGAGGCACAGGGTCAGACTGATTTGCATATAGTCATGTCTGAACTGGGCTGGCTGAGTGGGCTAAAGAATGGTGATGGATTAAACCCAGATCAGTTGACTGGGGGTGAGTGTTTGATTTGCTCAAACGCTCCGTCCATCATCCCCTTTTGTTTCGCTTTGTTCGCCCTAAATTGGCAGGGTATGCTCAGACATGAGTCCCTTGCTCACTTGGCCACTGGATTCAAGATAGCCTGGCTGATGAGGATTATGAATCCGAAACCGGTCCCAGGATGCTTGTTTCCGGTCCAGGAAAGACATGGCTTGGCAGTTCGGGCTGGACTGTTCCCATGAGGCACAGGGTCAGACTGATTTGCATATAGCCATGTCTGAACTGGGGTGGCTGAGTGGGCTAAAGAATGGTGATGGATTAAACCCAGATCAGTTGACTGGGGGTGAGTGTTTGATTTGCTCAAACGCTCCATCCATCATCCCCTTTTGTTTCACTTTGTTTGCCCTAAGTTGGCAGGGTATGCTCAGACGTGAGTCCCTTGCTCACTTGGTCACTGGATTCAAGATAGCCTGGCTGATGAGGATTATGAATCTGAAACCGGTCCCAGGATGCTTGTTTCCGGTCCAGGGAAGACATGGCTTGGCAGTTCGGGCTGGACTGTTCCCATGAGGCACAGGGTCAGACTGATTTGCATATAGCCATGTCTGAGCTGGGGTGGCTGAGTGGGCTAAAGAATGGTGATGGATTAAACCCAGATCAGTTGACTGGGGGTGAGTGTTTGATTTGCTCAAACGCTCCGTACATCATCCCCTTTTTCTTTCACAAAGTTCATGTGGCAGCAGGGCAAGATTATGAGGTCCCTTAAACTTCTTTCACTCCCTCAAAATAGGGGAGGAGTAGCGATCCCAAATATGCTATTCTACTTTTGGGCCTCATTTCTTCAACAAATGAGTCCGCTCCTATACTCTATCCCCCCTTCAGACGACATTGAAGCTATACTAATTCCGTCAATCTACGAGCTAGCACTAGGGGAGAGAGCTAAGGGCCTTTTTTTTTAGGCAAATGGAAACAAGCTATTACAAAAAGACTAAATTTAAAACTATCTCCAATGCCTGGCGGATATGGACTAAAATGACAAAATATATGCAGATACCCACAATAAATAGATATACCCCTCTCTGGCACTCTAAACTACTTTTGGGTCTTGGGTTTGATGTCATTTCAAAAAAATGGGAATCATTAGGAATTAATACTATTGGGGACTTTTTGGTGAAAATTACGAAACTACCTTTATAGATCTACAGTCAAAATATCAATTGTCTAACGCCGACTACATTAAATTTGTCCAAGTATATACCATACTTAAATCAAAAGCACCCTGTCTCTGCACGGGAACAATTGATAAAATCAAGGCTATTGCTAGAAAAACAACTAGAATCGGTTCAATCTACGGCTGTTTTATGGCAAAACTCCAAGACGATTTAGAAAAAACTGAAGTTACCTGGGCAGACAACCTCGCAAATCCAGATATTGATATCGATAGAACCCTAGAACTAACGGACTGTCTTCTCCTGTCATCTAGCCCTAAAGCTCAGATGTACAAAACTATCTTCAATCTCTATTACACTCCGGCAAAGCTTTTTGCCTGGGGTAAGAGAGAGAACGATCACTGTCCTAGATGCCTACTCAGCCCAGCAAAGTTTGAGGGGTTTGTGGGGAGCACTCCGTTATAAACAATATATTCAACCTATACAATCGGTGCTGCAACTAATCAGGTTTGTCACGCCTGTGACTTAAATGCAGGTTTAAGTGAGAGAGGATCTCAACTAGTTGCGCACTGTTCACTGAGTGTTATCCAACACTCAAAATGATAATCAATATAAACACAAAAACAATGTGAAACTCCAGTTATTTTAATCCATAACCTGACGCTTCTATAATCATCATAATGTTATTGCAACACGTAATTATAATTCAAATGAGCACATTATCTTGTGATTCTCAGTTCTATACACAATACATTTTTCTCAAATAATCACAACGCAAAACATATAATAATTGATTTTCATGTCATGCCCAATGCATTTCGGCACAAAGGTGTGCCTTCATCAGGGGCTAATCTCTAGTGAAAGTAAGGTTCTCGAATGAACTAGATATGTTTGAGATTAAATGCCCTGATCTGCTTTGTCTATTCCAATCTTATACGTGCTATTTTCTAACCTGTGTGAAGCGTCGCCAAAACTTTAAACAATAGGTTACAACCTCGCACTTCTGTTTACTTCCAATAATCTCGAAACTAGCCGTCTCTGCTTGGAAAAAAATGTTTTTTTCAGTTTGCACCACATTAAGCAGGCAGTATAAAAACACATACCAAATATCTAATGGCATATGTTCTGATACTGCCATCTCAGTGGTGTTCTAGTGACATTTACAGACAACTGAGTTTAGAACTCATAGTTCAGAATGGCACCAGAACCTCTTCATGGAAATGTAGTATCACCAAAGGCAAATATATAATATATAGGACATATAATTCAGATTTGGTGATAGTGACTCTGTTGTTGTTGTTAAGTCAGAGCTTCCTTTGAAAAGTTGTGTATGTTTTTTCTAAATATTTGGTACCTTTTGATGACTCTGAACATAACATTCCAGAAAAAGGTTTATTCATTTTAGCTTCAACTTAACAAATTATGTGGGAAAGTAAATGGAAGTAAAAATAGAAGTAGTATCATTTTGTATTCCCAAAGAAATACTTGTTCTCCTCTACAGAAAAAAAGCAATGAGAAGAATTACACCTAACTTGGCATGAAACTAGAATTTCACTCAGAAGAGTGCCTTTGCTTTGCTTTGGATAGTTGCATAGTTTGTGAGAAATTAACATTACAGAAATGGCAAAAATATGTTTGTCATGAGGCTTCTCAACTCCTCACAGAATCTGTGACCTCGGATGTACGACATTACAACGCATGCTTTTACATCGCATGTTTTTACAACGCGAGTTTTACAACGCATACCATTACAACGCATAGTGCTTTGGGGCGCTGGATAGTGAATTATTTAATTTACTATTCCAACTCCAGTCCCCTTGGATAGTAGGGAAGGTGTTGGATAGTAAATTAAATATATTCCCTATCCTAGAGCGCCCCCCGGCGCAATGCGTTGTAATGGTTTGCGTTGTAAAAGTTGCGTCGTAAAGGCACTGCGTGGTAAAAGTTGCGTTGTAAGTGATGTTTCCCATGACCTCTGACATCAAATGTAATGCTTATGACCACAAAACATTCTGAGCAGTAACAGCTAAAAGCACATCTTCATTAACAAATAATAGCACATATTCATGCTAACAAGTAATACCATATTCATGTCTTATAGTCTTATTTCAATTTTAATATGTATTCCCATCTGTAACATTGTTTATGTCATTTGTAATTGCATCTGTCACATTAGGATGTGGTCTTGGGTATTGCATCTGGTCTCTGAATTTTGGTTTGCGTGGTTGTTGTGGGAGGTATGTGGCATTTTTCAAATTTGTTTTGCTCTAATTGGTAAGCATAACTGTAATTTAACTGGAAGTCTATCATCACTCATGATACTGTTTGAAAATCAGCAGTGTCCGCTGTGCAGTCAATGAGCTGATGATGGCATAAGCTGAAACATTGTAATGGAAATATATTTTTATTCTTTGGTGAATCCATCTATTTGAGTAATTTCTTTCATGGATATTTAATTTCTTTTTGACTCATTGTATATCCTTTAAGATTTGAATGTTTGCCCTGGCTGGCTGTTGTTTTCTTGTGGTTAGGGGGTTAACTTTATAATGGGTCCAAAGTGGAGTGTGTTCTTATACATACATTTAGTTGGTTTCAGCTTAAACCATAACAAATACAACATGTTAAAACATACATTCATAGTCACAAACTTCACTGAATATAAAAGGATGGTAAATCATCTCAAATGAACTGGCATAATAGAATAGTCAAGGATGGTTTAAAAATAAATATCTAAACAACTGCAATTAAAACAATGCGCATTTTTCTACTTCTAAAACCTAAAGAGGGGTAGCTGGCTTGATGATTTTAAATTACATAAACCTCCACTTAGTCTTCCTACTAGTGCACCAAGCAGCCAATACATAGGAAGCTGCTGCATGATATATCAGTGGGTCATCAGATTTACAACACATTGCAAGTGCATCAGTGCTGTTTTTTACATGAAGCAATCTGAAAAAAGGTAATAAACCACGTTTTGTTTGTTGTGAATGCCTGTGTACAGAAAAGTATGAAGTGATCTCAGAGAAAGGGTTAATAGAAACGGTTGAAAACAACCCCTCTATACTATAACCTGTTCCTTCATTTTTTATCATTTGTTCTACTAATTTTAAAAGAAAACACAAATTGTTTAAATAATCCCATTGCTCTTATAATATTTTTAGATGGATTTCTACCTTCCCAATTACAAGAAGTTGAGTTACCAATCATTACAGCTCCCGAATGTAGACATGTGATGTCCACCCTAAGAGGTTCATTTCAATGTAAAACCATCTTATGTGCTGGATTTCCTGCAGGAGCAAAGGATGCATGCCAGGTAAGGAGTCTCAAAATGTCCTCATATTTAAGTGGCCTGCAGAAATGATCATAATTCAATATAAAAAATTAAATCTTATGGACACAGACTGCAGAGCTCCCATGGATGACAATGCCACAGTGTTTACCTGAGAACTAAATGAGACAGGCCTTTTTCCTCCTTGTTTTGCATAACATACAGGTAATTTGCCGAAACTGGCTAAATCCTAATTGGCTTATCTAGAGTGGTAAATTCTGCAAACCCACCCTGTGGTCTGTGTAATAGTGGCCAGCTGGGTACTCCTCTGATTCCACCTCTTAAATTCTAGAAATCTAGGGATCATGTTTAATTGCAAACTTACCTATGAGAAACACATTAAATCACTTACCACTACCTACTTTTGTTTGTTAACCATTATGAGGAAGACTGTCTCCTTGCTCCATCTTCCTGTAGAAAAGACCTGGTTCAGGTTCTGATAATTTCACGGTTGGACTACAAATCCGTTTTAGTTGGCCTTCACAAATATCTAATACTTAGGTGACGGATACTACCAAATACTGTGGCTTGCAAAGTTCTGGTACTAAAAAGAAGCCCACCTGTTTCTGCTAACTTTTCTGGTTGCCCATCACATAAGTATTTTTAAGGCAGTATGTGCCTGCCATAAAGGCGGGGCGTGGCTTGGAAGACAACAATGATGGATGTGTGAGTCAGCTGCTCCACGCCGGCCCAGCCTTGATCCAGAGAAATCTGGCGGTAGCATGGGCTGGGAACCCCAGACAACCTACATATCACTTCAGGGAGCATTCTCCTACGAGCAGGCGAGATTGAAGCCGTGATCCTGCCACTCCAGACACAGTAAACCAGAGAACAGCTGAGCCCTGCTAGCAAAATGGCAGTCCCAGATGGTGGATGTACGCCAGCCTAAAATGTAGTGGGGCTCGTCTACCTGGTGGGCAGTCCCGACTGGGGAGCGGCAGATTCTGGAGGCCCCTGGGCACAGCAAGCCCCAAGAGTGGCACAGCAGTTATTCAGATAAGATCCGAGGCCGTCCTGTAGCAGACAGCTGCTGGAGCCGCTGCAACATCCCAGGAGCCGTGACTAACCACGCGGGTGGCGACTGGCCGCCGGAGGCCTGCCTGGGTGGATATCACCCTGCAAATGCTGGCGAGACTGCCTGCAATCTATTGCCCGGTCCCGCTGGTTTGACATGGCACCGGCCTCGGGCAGACATGTCATAGGGCAAAGCCGGGTTTGACCCTGGGACCCGGAATGGGTGTGGCAGGGGGAACAGACTTTCTCCTGCCTCTTCTTAGAGGCCTGGAGAGCCAGGGTAATGGCACGCCAGAACAAGAGACTTCCTCCATGCCTGGTGCTTTCAGCTGGACAACCGCTCCCTTAGTTGGAGATGCCTCGCTGCACTCTTGCGGCCTACGGGACATGAATCGGCCCACATAGGACCCCACCTGGTGGGAGCACACAGCAGCAGACTGACAATAATGGCACATGATGGGTGAAAAATGAAGTAGAGGCCTGCAACAGGGATCGATGATTGAGCCGGGGCCTGGATCGGGGCCCGGCGGTGACCGGTGGACCACTCTGCAGGTTGAAGGGGCCAGAGAGGTCCCCCTCCTTGCACCCTCTTCCTCCCCACCGAGGCCCAGACTATTGCAGGAGTGAAGGGGGGGCCCAGGCAGGATTTGGGACTCTAATTGGGATATGGAAGACCAGGGTTGAAGGGAGTTTACTGCAGGGAACTCTTGGCAGACAGCACCACACAATAACAGACCCCCACCTACCTGAGCTGAATCCCCCCCCCACCCGCACCTCTTAAAGGCCATCTCACGCCTGTTGCTGATAACCGGGGACCTGTCTGTTTGCCAGGCTTGGACTCCCAACAGCGTGGCACATGGGGGTCATGGACTGTGGAGGGGCTATATCCCCTGGAACTGCTACCACGCTATCTCTGTGCATTTTCACTGCCTGATGGTGTGTCCCGCACCCTCATCGACTAAGGGATAGCACTGTTCTGTAAACAATCTACATCACAGAAGGGGTTTTGGACAAGCAGGCTTTCGGCGAACTACTGCATCTAAAGAGTAGCTTCGAGGTTACCCCTTTGGCTGATATCCTGTGGAATCCCCTGGGTAAGCTATTGTGGTAAAGATCTGGGTAAAGATCCAGATCAAGGGTGACTGGAGTGACAACAGATCATGGAGACAATGCAGCTAACCAACAATCAGAGGCTCCAGTGGAGATAGATCCGTTCCAACAGCAACTGGCCAAGATACTAGAGTCCATAGCAGACACAAAGTCCACACTCCACCAGGACATTAGTACAGTTGGCATTGTGCTGCTATGTACATCACACCATAAACTAGTGGAGAGGGGGGGACAGTAGAAACCTCCATTGCAGAACTTCACCCTGCGCAACAATCACTGACTAACACAGAAGGGGAGCTCGTGGACCGGGATGGCACCCTAGAACACAGGGCGGAATACGCTGAAGGGCACAGTCGGAGGAACAACATTTGCGTAGTTGGATTACCAGTGAGGACAAAAGGCATGCACATGTTAACTTTTCTTGAAACCAAGCTCTGTACAGTAGTGGCCCGAGAAGACCTTTCTACCTTCTACACCCTTGAGAGTTTCCACCGGGTCCCTACACGCCCTCCTGCGCCAGGTCGTCTGCCTCGACTCATGGTGGCGAGGCTCCTGTACTTTAGAGACAGTCATACCCTCCTGCAGAAAGCACAAGCTAAAGGCTCATTTGTGATTGATAACAGCAAGGTATCTATCTTTCTGGATTACACCCCAGAGGTGCAGTGGTGACGGGCCTCATTCATAGATGTAAAGAAGGTGCTACACGACAAGGGCCTGCAATACTCATTGATGTTTCTGGCTAGATTTCACATAATACTAGTCGGGAAAAAATACTTCTGCAGCAATTCTGGGACGGCCTGGAAGTTCCTTGAGGCCTATAAGTCAGGGGGTCCGCCTCTGAAGTTAAAATCTGTGACTGGGAGGCGTGACTTTCCCACCAGGAAGACGGCCTGAAAGAGACTCATAAGAAGACCATCCAAGAGACCGAGCCCACCCCAAACAGAGAAAGAAAGGGAGGCTGCTCTCCAGGCGGTAGCTGAAATCATAAAACCCAGAGAGTCTGCATCAAAGGCTGGCTCGCCTTCAATGAAGGGGGTTGGAGAATCTGACTCAGATTCATCTCTTGCAGACAGTGGCCAGATGCCGGAAGTCACCCCAGAACGGCGGACGATCTCTGAATAATTAGCCCTTTTAGTTGGTGTGTTGTATAGCTGAGTATTTGAACGCAATGCAGACATCATGAGTAAAGTAATCTGAATCTATCACTCAGTGGGCCAGCGCAGGCTGACATGGCTACCATGACACATGAGCGAAAGCTTAACCCCATTCAAAAGTCCATGTCCATCGTTGGCTATGTACTTCTGCTGAGACTGATTCCCTGTTTGCAGTTTGGGTGACTGGCCTTTGCCAGACTGCTCTAGAGAAAGTGGTTCTACACTTAGCTACTGGAGCTGTCCTTATTTATTTATTTATTTATTTTAGGTTTTTATAGAGCGCGTAGTCACCCAAGGTATCCCAGCGCTAAACCTCAGGCTCCTAAAGGTTGAAGGAGGGGGATGTCGACAACTTTAAGGGAAGAGTAGGGTTTTAGGGACTTCCTGAATCGCAGGAGGTTTGGTTCCAATCTGAGACTCGGGGGGAGTGCGTTCCATTTTTTAGCTGTATTAACTGAGAAGCGGCGGCCACCTGCGCGGGCCTTCTTCACCCTGGGAATCATGATAAGGTTTCCATGTTCTGACCGAAGCGCTCTCGTAGGTCTGTAGGGTGTGATCCAGGTGTTGAGGATAGGTGGGCCTGCGTTGTGCAGTGCCTTGTGGGCCAGACAAAGGGCCTTGAATGTTACTCTTTCCCTAATCGGGAGCCAGTGTAGTTTCCTCAGTGCAGGTTTGGCTGATGTTCTGGCTGGAGTATTCGTAAGTAGTCGGGCTGCGGCATTCTGGGGTTTTTGCAATGTTTGGAGAGTGGATTCCGGTGCTCCCAGGTAAATGGTGTTGCTGTAGTCCAGCCTGGCCAAAATTAGGCCTTGGATCAGCAGTAGTCTGGACTGGAATGGGAGTAGGGAGAGCACCTTTCTGCATGATCTGAGTAGGCCATAGCAGATGCCGGCCGTTTTTCTTGCCTGTGTTCTGAAGGTGAGATCTGTCTCTAACCATACTCCCAGACTATTAACTTCCGTCTTGGGGGCAGGGGGTTCACCCATACAAGCGGGCCATATGTTTGGGGGAAGATTCATGGTTTTGTGTCCTAGGAGTAGGATCTCCGTTTTTGACCCATTTAATTTTAGGGCTGAGTCACTCATCCATTGATGGATGTTGGAGAGGCAATCATGGAGATTGGAAGGCTGTAGCTTGGGGTGGGAGAGCGTCACCACCAGCTGAGTGTCGTCAGCATAGCTGACGATGGTGACTCCAAATGGTGAGACCAACTCCTCCAGTGGGGCCATGTACACGTTAAACAACGTGGGGCTTAGTGATGAGCCCTGTGGCACACCACACCGGAGGGGGATGGAGGGGGAGCGACTTTCACCTTCCCAGACTTGGAAGGCGCGTTGGGAAAGAAAGGACATGAGCCATTTCAGCGCTGTATCTTTCACTCCGATGTCATCTAGGCGTTGGGTTAGGACCTGGTGGCTGACAGTGTCGAAGGCCGCGCTCAAGTCTAGGAGGACCACTGCCACTGATCCTCCTGTATCGATAATTTCTCTGGTCTTCTCTACTGCTGCGAGGAGAGCGGTGTCAGTGCCCTGACCTGGTCTAAAGCCTGTCTGTGAGTTTTTGAGGAGGTGGTTTGATTCTAGAAAGTATGACAGTTTTTTATTCGCTAGTTTCTCGGCGACCTTACCTATCCAGGGGAGGAGTGAGATTGGTCTGTAATTAGATAGGTCAGCAGGGTTCAGCGATGGTTTCTTGAGAAGCCCTTTTACAACTGCTTCCTTCCAGCTTAGAGGGACTTCTCCTTGGGCTAGGGAGATGTTAATGAGGGCAGTCAGCTGGGGCATTATGGTCCGGGTGATATCTTTAACGAACCGTATGGGGACTGGATCACTGGGGGCGCCACTCTTGATTGATGCAAATGTTGCTGCCACTTCCTCAGTAGTGACTGGGCCGAACGACGCTAGATAGGGCATATCGGGTTTCGCGGGGGGATTCCGTGGTGCGGGAGGTAGGTCCTTAACTTTCTCTGAGGTGTCGGGTTTAGCCGCAGGGAGGGAGGCGAGGATTTTTTTAATTTTTTCGTCGAAAAAGGTGGCTAGATTGACGCATTTTTCTTCTGCTGCTTTGGGGTCCATGGGTTTCTGCGGAGGGTCCGGGACATGGAGGAGCTCTTTAAGGATGGAGAAGGTCTCCTTAGCTGAGCAGGCGGCAATCTTTATTTTTTCCTCGTAGAAAGCACTTTTCGCGTTGTGGAGCGCTTGTTTGTACGCTTTCATAGATAATTGATAAGCGTCTTTCTCCATCACCGACTTGTTTTTCCTCCAAGTGCGTTCTGTCTTTTTGCACTCTTTCCTTAAAGCATTAAGGGATGGTGTGTACCATGGAGCAGGGTTGATCCTTTTGACGTGTTTAAGAGTGCTGGTTAGTGGGGCAAGGCTGTCCAGGGGGTGGGAGAGCCAACTGTTAAATTCTCTGTCAGCCGTGTTAGGGTCCGTGGAGAGAGGTCCGACGGATTCCAGTAACTTCGCTTCCCATTCCTCTGGGATTAGCTTATGCCACCGTCTACCTCGTATCCTGGTTTTCTGTTTAGGTGCTGGGGTGGTCTGGCGAAGCCAGTGCATAGGGACCAGCAGATGGTCTGTCCATGGGAGGGGGGTAGGATCTTGGGCTATGAGGTTCCTGATATTAGTAAAAATTGGGTCCAAAAGCTGGCCTTTCTCGTGGGTGGCTTTTGAATTCAGGAGGTGGAGGTCGGCTGATGTAAGGTCTGCTAGTAGGTTAGCTGCGATATTATCCGCAGGGTCTAGGAAGTGCAGGTTAAGGTCCCCTAGGAGGAGGAAGTTGGAGGCTGTAATTGTTTTTAGTAGAATGTGATCCATCAGGGTGCAGGAAAAATCTCCTAGCGAACCTGGCGGTCGGTACACTAGTAGTCCTGATAGTGAGATAGTTGGCGAGATCTGGAAGGTAAAGTTACAGTTTTCGCAGTCTTTGACAGTTCCACATTCTATCCTACAGTTAAGATGGTCTTTATAGAGTATGGCTAAGCCGCCACCTCTGCCGACCGGTCTGTTCAGGCAGCAGATTTGATAACCGGGTGGGACTGCATTGACCATATCGAAATCACTGTTAGGGGTCAACCATGTCTCGGTCAGAAACAGTACGTCTAGCATAGAGTTTTGGGCAAGGATGTTTATTTTGTGAGCGTGTTTTACTAGGGACCTGCAGTTCAAAAGGCCGAGACGCAGCGCTTGACCGCGTTCTGTTTCCTCTGTCGTGTTACAAAGGATACATCCTGTAAAGGGGGTGTCTTCCTTGAGGATGAATTTACACTGGGGATGTTTGTTAGTGTTCCAGGCTCGAAGCGTATCTTGGGAGTAGAATATACGCTTTTGCGAGTTGGGCATAGTGTCTAGGCCTGAGGCCGTATGGGCCCGGACGGGCCCAGACGGGCTTGCCTTTGGCGCGCGTCCGGTGATTGCAAATTTTTTAGGGGTGAGAAAGGGGCGTGTGGGCGTGGCCTAAGGGTAGGCGTGGCCTTGTTCCTCGCCGTCAATGGCGGCTGGATTGGATTGTTTGCGTGGTGTTCGCTACAGCGCTAATTCCGCTGTGCAGGCGAATCTCAGACAAGTTCTGGTGATGCCAGGGGGGTAAGTGCAAGTTTTAAAAACACAATTCAAGTATATCGTGACACAAGTGATACAATTTTTAAAAAGTAGGTCCGCTCCCGGCTTTCCGCCTCAGGAGTATGCGAGGTTATCTGGTGTGGCGCGTTTTTACTCCGCGTTTTATACCAGATGGGCGTGTGGGCGTGGCCCAAGGGTAGGCGTGGCCTCGTTCCTCGCCGTCAATGGCGGCTGGATTGGATTGTTTGCGTGGTGTTCGCTACAGCGCTAATTCCGCTGTGCAGGCGAATCTCAGACAAGTTCTGGTGATGCCAGGGGGGTAAGTGCAAGTTTTAAAAACACAATTCAAGTATATCGTGACACAAGTGATACAATTTTTAAAAAGTAGGTCCGCTCCCGGCTTTCCGCCTCAGGAGTATGCGAGGTTATCTGGTGTGGCGCGTTTTTACTCCGCGTTTTATACCAGATGGGCGTGTGGGCGTGGCCTAAGGGTAGGCGTGGCCTCGTTCCTCGCCGTCAATGGCAGCTGGATTGGATTGTTTGCGTGGTGTTCACTACAGCGCTAATTCCGCTGTGCAGGCGAATCTCAGACAAGTTCTGGTGATGCCAGGGGGGTAAGTGCAAGTTTTAAAAACACAATTCAAGTATATCGTGACACAAGTGATACCATTTTTAAAAAGTAGGTCCGCTCCCGGCTTTCCGCCTCAGGAGTATGCGAGGTTATCTGGTGTGGCGCGTTTTTACTCCGCGTTTTATACCAGATGGGCGTGTGGGCGTGGCCTAAGGGTAGGCGTGGCCTCGTTCCTCGCCGTCAATGGCGGCTGGATTGGATTGTTTGCGTGGTGTTCGCTACAGCGCTAATTCCGCTGTGCAGGCGAATCTCAGACAAGTTCTGGTGATGCCAGGGGGATAAGTGCAAGTTTTAAAAACACAATTCAAGTATATCGTGACACAAGTGATACAATTTTTAAAAAGTAGGTCCGCTCCCGGCTTTCCGCCTCAGGAGTATGCGAGGTTATCTGGTGTGGCGCGTTTTTACTCCGCGTTTTATACCAGATGGGCGTGTGGGCGTGGCCTAAGGGTAGGCGTGGCCTCGTTCCTCGCCGTCAATGGCGGCTGGATTGGATTGTTTGCGTGGTGTTCGCTACAGCGCTAATTCCGCTGTGCAGGCGAATCTCAGACAAGTTCTGGTGATGCCAGGGGGGTAAGTGCAAGTTTTAAAAACACAATTCAAGTATATCGTGACACAAGTGATACAATTTTAAAAAGTAGGTCCGCTCCCGGCTTTCCGCCTCAGGAGTATGCGAGGTTATATGGTGTGGCGCGTTTTTACTCCGCGTTTTATACCAGATGGGCGTGTGGGCGTGGCCTAAGGGTAGGCGTGGCCTCGTTCCTCGCCGTCAATGGCGGCTGGATTGGATTGTTTGCGTGGTGTTCGCTACAGCGCTAATTCCGCTGTGCAGGCGAATCTCAGACAAGTTCTGGTGATGCCAGGGGGGTAAGTGCAAGTTTTAAAAACACAATTCAAGTATATCGTGACACAAGTGATACAATTTTAAAAAGTAGGTCCGCTCCCGGCTTTCCGCCTCAGGAGTATGCGAGGTTATCTGGTGTGGCGCGTTTTTACTCCGCGTTTTATACCAGATGGGCGTGTGGGCGTGGCCTAAGGGTAGGCGTGGCCTCGTTCCTCGCCGTCAATGGCGGCTGGATTGGATTGTTTGCGTGGTGTTCGCTACAGCGCTAATTCCGCTGTGCATGCGAATCTCAGACAAGTTCTGGTGATGCCAGGGGGGTAAGTGCAAGTTTTAAAAACACAATTCAAGTATATCGTGACACAAGTGATACCATTTTTAAAAAGTAGGTCCGCTCCCGGCTTTCCGCCTCAGGAGTATGCGAGGTTATCTGGTGTGGCGCGTTTTTACTCCGCGTTTTATACCAGATGGACGTGTGGGCGTGGCCTAAGGGTAGGCGTGGCCTCGTTCCTCGCCGTCAATGGCGGCTGGATTGGATTGTTTGCGTGGTGTTCGCTACAGCGCTAATTCCGCTGTGCAGGCGAATCTCAGACAAGTTCTGGTGATGCCAGGGGGGTAAGTGCAAGTTTTAAAAACACAATTCAAGTATATCGTGACACAAGTGATACAATTTTAAAAAGTAGGTCCGCTCCCGGCTTTCCGCCTCAGGAGTATGCGAGGTTATATGGTGTGGCGCGTTTTTACTCCGCGTTTTATACCAGATGGGCGTGTGGGCGTGGCCTAAGGGTAGGCGTGGCCTCGTTCCTCGCCGTCAATGGCGGCTGGATTGGATTGTTTGCGTGGTGTTCGCTACAGCGCTAATTCCGCTGTGCAGGCGAATCTCAGACAAGTTCTGGTGATGCCAGGGGGGTAAGTGCAAGTTTTAAAAACACAATTCAAGTATATCGTGACACAAGTGATACAATTTTAAAAAGTAGGTCCGCTCCCGGCTTTCCGCCTCAGGAGTATGCGAGGTTATCTGGTGTGGCGCGTTTTTACTCCGCGTTTTATACCAGATGGGCGTGTGGGCGTGGCCTAAGGGTAGGCGTGGCCTCGTTCCTCGCCGTCAATGGCGGCTGGATTGGATTGTTTGCGTGGTGTTCGCTACAGCGCTAATTCCGCTGTGCATGCGAATCTCAGACAAGTTCTGGTGATGCCAGGGGGGTAAGTGCAAGTTTTAAAAACACAATTCAAGTATATCGTGACACAAGTGATACCATTTTTAAAAAGTAGGTCCGCTCCCGGCTTTCCGCCTCAGGAGTATGCGAGGTTATCTGGTGTGGCGCGTTTTTACTCCGCGTTTTATACCAGATGGACGTGTGGGCGTGGCCTAAGGGTAGGCGTGGCCTCGTTCCTCGCCGTCAATGGCGGCTGGATTGGATTGTTTGCGTGGTGTTCGCTACAGCGCTAATTCCGCTGTGCAGGCGAATCTCAGACAAGTTCTGGTGATGCCAGGGGGGTAAGTGCAAGTTTTAAAAACACAATTCAAGTATATCGTGACACAAGTGATACAATTTTAAAAAGTAGGTCCGCTCCCGGCTTTCCGCCTCAGGAGTATGCGAGGTTATCTGGTGTGACGCGTTTTTACTCCGCGTTTTATACCAGATGGGCGTGTGGGCGTGGCCTAAGGGTAGGCGTGGCCTCGTTCCTCGCCGTCAATGGCGGCTGGATTGGATTGTTTGCGTGGTGTTCGCTACAGCGCTAATTCCGCTGTGCAGGCGAATCTCAGACAAGTTCTGGTGATGCCAGGGGGGTAAGTGCAAGTTTTAAAAACACAATTCAAGTATATCGTGACACAAGTGATACAATTTTAAAAAGTAGGTCCGCTCCCGGCTTTCCGCCTCAGGAAATTGCGTGACAAATGGGTGTCAGCTTTGAACAGGGAAATTCCAGACGGGTAGTGGAAAAGACTCTTAGCATACCCTAAAAATGTTACCCATAATACTACGATGAAATACATACAGTTCAACTATATCCATATGACATACATGATACCTCATAGAATCTGAGTCACCAACGGTAGGGAAATGCAAAACTGCCACAGATTCAACCACAGAGACGCCGACTTTATCCGCATGACTTGGGGCTGTACCATAGTGAATAGATTTTGGAGTGATGTCGCAGGGATGACGGGAGTGAGAGTGGGGCGAACACTTGAGCCTGCAATCGAGACCTGTAAACTGAGACTTTTCCCACGGCCTCCCATGCAGAAAGTGGGCACTAGATTTGTAGATCTGGCCTTGATCCTAGCAATAGGAGAATAGCGTTAGCGTGGAAATTGGCAAGGGGCCCCGCAATAGATGACTGGAAGTGAGATGTGATGCACTAGGCAGGGGCCGAAGGGAGGGCCTTGGCCAGAGAAAATGCGGGGGGTTGCAGCGACACTCCATGACAGACCCCTTGAGGGAGATCCTGGAGAATTGGGAACACCTTGAGAGATATCGAACTATAACAGAGGAAGACGAAGCCAGCTCTCACCCAGATAGCGAACATAGCTAGACACTCTGGCTCGTAGGGCAGTAGCATAACCCATATTTCCTCCCCTCCCCCTCTGTCTGACCACAACCTTGCTTTGAATAAACCTGGGAATGATGGACTTAAACACCGACTGGCAGGTTCCTGCACGCGCTTAAGGGATGGAGGTCTCCCTGCCGCCTGCACCCCCCGAACCTACCCTCCTCCTGCAACACTGACGTAATCCTGCACTGGCACACCATGCTGCACTGTTAATTAGTTCATAGTTATATTTTTCTTTTCTTTGAGATACACAATGTGGGCCTATTTTTAATTCCAGCAGCTCCCTTTCTCTTAACAGACTGCATACATTAATAGATAACAAACACAGGCCTAGCAATTCTCTTAGGCCAATGTATCCAGACAGGAACACACGTGAAACCCAACTCCTAGGGCTGTAATATCAGTTAAATGGTTAAGAAAGCAGTGTGAAAACCAGTGAGAATTATACTCTGGGTATATTGGATCAGTGTGTAGTTTACCAATGTATGCAACTGTATTGCATGTCATAATATGAGCTACTACTAGAGATGATGTATAACTGAAATGCTAATAAAACTAAGTTTGAAAAAAATGTGTCTGTCATAAAGAAGTGTATAAGGACACCTACATGTCCTCCATATTTTCATGGCATGTTTCCAATTATATCCTGCACTCTACGACACAATGTCTGATTTATTTATTTATTTTATTTATTTGAGCAATTTTTAGAGCGCGCAAATACCTCAAGGGTGTCTCGGCGCTAAGTTGCAGAACTTCCAGTGGGTCGAGGGAGAAATTAGGCTGAGAACAACCATGTCTTTAATTTTTTTCTAAAGTTGAGGAGTGTAGGCGCAGTTTTGATGTGGAGGGGGAGCGTGTTCCACAACCTGGCTGTAGCAACAGAGAAGCGTTTATCTCCCCAATTAGCTCTTCGTGTACGGGGGACTCTGAGTAGGTGAGCTGTGGATGAGCGTAGAGTTCTGAGGTGTTCGAGTGGCTGAAACACTTGTTTTAGGAATAGAGGGCCTTGGTTGTGGATAGCTTTGTATGCTATACATAGAGCCTTGAATTTAATTCTACTTCTCACTGGTAACCAATGCAGTTGTTTGATGTAAGTGGAGGTAGGTGTAAACTTAGGGATGGAAAGCAGTGTCCTAGCTGCAACATTTTGCACCGTCTGCAGTCTGTTGAGAACCCTCTGTTGTGCATTCAGTAGGAGGGCATTACAATAGTCTATTTTGGAAAAGACTAGTGTACTGACTAAGGTTTTGCCTGCTGATGGAGGGAGATAAGGGATTAGTTTTTTGATCTTTTTTAGAGTATAAAAGGAGGAGGAAACCACTGCATTAGCATGATGCTGAAAGGACATCTTTGTGTCAAAGATGACGCCTAGGTTTCGTACCTTGCTCACAGGTTCTGAAGGTTGTCCCATTTGAGCAGGCCACCATTGTGGAGACCATGTAGGATGCAGCCTCCCGAATGTCATCACTTCTGTTTTATCAGAATTCAGTTTTAAACAGTTGGATGACATCCAGGAGCTTATTGCATTCATTCCATTTTGGAAATTTGCTGCTACAGAGGCGCCGTCATTATATACGGACAACACTAATTGTGTGTCGTCAGCGTAGGTGGTCAGTGAAATTCCGTGGGATTTTATGACCCTCGCCAAGTCCGACACATATACATTGAAAAGCGTCGGGCTTAGCGAGGATCCCTGCGGTACTCCACAGGGTAGGGAGAACGTCAGGGAGGTATATTTGCCCATCTTCACTGTTTGTGGACGGTTGGATAAAAATGAGGCAAGAAGATCTTTAGCCTTGTCCCTTATTCCTATGTCCGCGACACGGTCGATCAGAGTGACATGATCGACCGTGTCGAATGCTGCGGAGAGATCTAGGAGTATTAGAATTGCTGATCCTCCATTGTCCATAATGGACCTAATCTCATCCGCTGCTTTTAGGAGCGCAGTCTCTGTTCCGTGGCCCTGTCGAAACCCAAACTGGGTATCGTCCAACAAGTTGTTATTATGTATGTAGGTTGACAACTGGATGTTCATGATTTTTTCAAAAATCTTAGCAGGGAACGGGAGACATGCGATAGGCCTGTAGCTAGCAGGAAGAAGGGGGTCTAAGGTGGGTTTTTTCAAAAGGGGTTTGATGGTAGCCTCCTTCCATACAGAAGGGTAGACGCCCGTAGCAAACATTGCATTGCAGATTGTGGATAGTGACGGTGCAATGGCTTCAGAGATAAGATTGCAAACGCCCGGAGGACAAGGATCAAAAGGTGAGCCTGATTTGATTTGGGCTATTAAGGGTTGGACAAGTTCCTGCGTGGTGGCCTGAAAAGATGGAAAAACTGGGTCAGTTTCAGTGGTCTCTTGGCGAGTGAAGATGGGTAATGGATCAGGAGAGAAAGAAGTGAAGATAGTTCTAACTTTATCTTCGAAAAAATTGGCCAAGGCATCTGCAAGAGCCTGTGATCCTTCTAGGCGAGGAGCAAGAGGGTTGGATAGATAGTTAACTACCTGAAATAGTTTGCCTGTGCTATTTTTAGCCTGATTGATTTGGCTGGTGTAATAGATGGTTTTCTCCGCTATTATAAGTTTTTTGTAATTTGATAGAGCATTTTTGTATATGGTCTTTTCGCCGGGATTGAAGTTGCGACGCCACTGCCTTTCTAGATTCCTGCAGTATTGTCTCTGCAGTCGGAGAGGCTCAGTGAACCAAGGAGCCGAAGGAACTATTCTATTTCTGTGAGAAATTTTACTAGGTGCTAGCACATTACAGGCTGTTTTTAGTTTGTTAAGGTAAATATCAGAGGCTATAACGGGATCTTGTTCATTCGGCGTGTGGCTATCTCGCATTGTTTGTGCGAGAAGGTCCAGATTTATGTTTTTCCAATCTCTAAAATTCCTGGGTGTAGATGGTATGGACAGAGGATTGTTAGAGATTGTTGGAATGGAAAAACATACGGCCGCGTGATCTGTCCAGGCTAGAGGGATGACCTTGGTGATGGCGATCTTTAAGTTACTGGAAAATAGTCCGTCCAGAGTGTGTCCTGCTTTGTGTGAGGGCTCTTTAACTAATTGTGGAAGACCAGCTGCCTCTAGGTCATTGATTAGGGTGACAGTATCTGGATCATCTGCGACTTCAAGATGGAAATTGAAGTCCCCCAAGATGGTGAAATGGGGTGATCCTACTGAAACCTCGATGATGGTGTCTAGAGACAAAAGGAATTTGGATCTAGGTCCTGGAGAGCGGTAGATTAGAATGCCTTTGAATGATGATCTATTTGAGAAGGTTATATTAAAGAAGAGTGCCTCGCACTCGACGTCTTTTAGCTCTGTAGTAGCAATTTTAAAATGGTCTTTGTGTATAATAGCTATACCACCTCCTTTCCTCTTTGGTCTGTCTAGCTTGCGGACACAATAATTGCTGGGCGTAGCCTCTTTGAAATCGGGACCAGATGCTTCGTCTCCTCAAGTCTCAGTAACAAACAATATGTCTAGTCTTTGTGCGTCAATGAAATCAGCGATTTCGTGTTTGTGTTTCGGCAGAGACCGTACATTTATTAGTGCTGCTAATACCTGTGGGCCAGAGTTTGCGGCGGAAGCAGGACTGTTTTGAGTGCACATGGGACAGTTGAGTGGTTGTATATCGAGGTTAGTGTAGATGAAGTAAGGCGGAATGTGAGCTTCATCTAAACTCGGTCTAATGCTTAAGAGTTGAGCGGCAGTATAAGTCAGTGGCACGAGTTGTGAATGCGCCCGGGAGGAGGTAATGTAGGGGGGGAGGCCCTGGGCCCGTCCTCGGCGCGGCGCGCAATCGTCGCGCCCGCTGCGCTCGTCCGCTGCGCTTCCGGTGGATACACATGTTTATAGGAGAGGATGGGGCGGGAAGGCGGGGGGGGGCGTGGCCTCGTAAGTGGGCGTGTCCCGTGCCTTAGCGAGGAGAATGGCGTCTGAAGTTGTCAAGAGATTTCCCTTTACAGCGCTTAATCCGCTGTGAAACAAAGCGCCCTGCCCAAGAGAGTCTGGTGCCAGGAAGCGAGTAAGTGAAGTTTAAAAAGCAGTTCAGTGAATGTTAAAATCGGTAACACAAGCAATCCTACTCCCGGCTGAGCCTCAGGAGGTTCCACAAATTAATCAAGCGTCGCTTGTATTCAGCGCGCTTTATACCTATAGCGGGGGGCGTGGCCTCGTAAGTGGGCGTGTCCCGTGCCTTAGCGAGGAGAATGGCGTCTGAAGTTGTCAAGAGATTTCCCTTTACAGCGCTTAATCCGCTGTGAAACAAAGCGCCCTGCCCAAGAGAGTCTGGTGCCAGGAAGCGAGTAAGTGAAGTTTAAAAAGCAGTTCAGTGAATGTTAAAATCGGTAACACAAGCAATCCTACTCCCGGCTGAGCCTCAGGAGGTTCCACAAATTAATCAAGCGTCGCCTAATATAAAAAAACAGGATGGGAGGACCCTTTGTCAGTGTTAGCTTCGATGCTGAAAGCATGTAATGGGTTGCCCTTGCCGCTGCATGCTCAGTCCAATCATGAAAGTCTAGGGAAATTACTGAAGAGCTTTTTGTTTAACATGACAACTATCCACCATATGCTTTGCTCTGATTGCGGTCACGTTAACAGCATCAGGATACTTCTTTTTGAGGTATCAGTGCACTTAACTAATGCATTTTCATTCTTCATTATAATACCATGCTATTTCAAGAAAATGCACTCATAGCATATAAAGCTAAAGTCACCTATTGTGCCACCCTTTAGTGTGACAATGAAAACATGGCTTCAGCCTTCATGCCTACCTATGTAGCCTGACTGCTACAGTTTAAAATTATAGCCTGACCTGCCAAGTAACACTAATTAACAGGGTAAACCCGTCCTTTTAAATATTAAAGAGTCTCCCCAGCTATACACCTTGTAACCCACCAGGTAGTGTGCATAGTATTAACAAATGGGACTTGAAATTTAATCTTACAATATCCCCGTATCGACAAACCCCTAAAAGCTATTTTGACTGCAGTAGGCTCTAGTTGTCCTATGAGAAAAATAGAGTGCAGATTAAAATATTAATCATGTGCCTTCGGTTTGGGACCAGCTAGAAAAGCAATTCAGTCGCTCTTTGTAATACTTAGCTCAAATGACAGGGGAAGTTGGATTTTCTATAAATATATAGGAAAAATGACCTTTAGAAGTTACCCTTTCCATGCCTGAAGCTCTTGGAGGCTAATCAGCAATAGCTTTCCATCAACTGTCAATCATGCACTTGATCTTAAAGAAGTGTGAAGACTCCGCCTAGAGAAGGAACAATGCCCTGTGAGTGAGGAGGTTTTTTCTTCCCTTTGCAGGAAGACCAGTTAGGGTAGGCAAAGGAACTTAACTAACCCCGAAAATGCCTGCCCTGTTAAAAGCAGATGTCAAGAGACACCTGGAAAGCCCCGGCCTTTGTCCCCATATTAAGGCTGGTGCCAAATACAGAGGGAGGACACCTACCTCCAAAACTGGTTTTGTATGACATCAGATGAAGTCACTGCTCATTACCCTAGCCACACCTCTAGATAGGCAGATTGGCTCGGCACCAAGGGAGGAGGTTTTCTCCATGTTGAATTTTGGAAATAAGGTGCACTGTGGTTTTTTTGCACTGGAGCAAACAGCGATTGATGTAACAGTGGATATGATTGCCCCTGGGAACTTTAACCCCATTAGGTAAGTAAGAGCCAGGCATTACCCGCACACACTAGCTGGTGACATACATCAATGTAGCACCCGAAGGCACCATCCTCAAAACACTTTCTAGGCCTGCAGAAGAACAGAAAGACTTCACCTGCTGCATGAGACCTATGAGAAGACTTGAAGTGTTGGGCCTGCTCCCAGTTGTGGGCTTTAAGAGTCAGGTGGCTGGCCTCTTGTATGGTTACCAGGACACAGCAAGCTGCTAGAGGCCTTTGTCCTGCAGTGCTCAGCTGGTGAGTAGCAACTGGACCTAGTCTGCATCCTGATGTTGGCCTCTGCCTGACATCCAGGGTGCCTTTGAAGTGTACTCCTCTGATTGGTTGGAAACCAGAAGAAAGTCTGAAAACTTGTGAAAACTTATACTCCACAATTTATTCATGATCAACCAATAAACTTATTATATAACCAGCAGTTCCCCAGTGTCGGATGGATTTCTGTTTTGTCCTGCTCTAAGGTATATGTACCTCCCCAAAAAATGACTAGGGCCTGATTTAGATGATGGTGAGACTGTGACGGGGGGCGTGGCTAGGCAGCCAACATGGCGGGCGCAAGTCTTTAGCGCTTCGGCCAGTAGCCCCGTATTATTAGCCATAAATCCTTAAGTGGTGCCATTGCGGTCAGTAACGGACGGGACTGCTGTGATCAGGAGGAGAGGCATCCGAGAAGCCTAACAGTGCATCGATTCGTTAGACGGACCCGCAGCTGTGGCCCAGAGGAAAAGCGCGGCCCAGGGAGAGTAAGCGCGCGAAAAGGTGACGCGTGTTGCGGAGCTAGGACTGCGGTCGTTGCTCGTGGACATACCTGCAGAGACGAGCGTAGGCAGAGTGCACTCATATTGACAAGTAACTCCCAAGGGATATGGCATTTGGCAAGGTGGGGGTCTTCCGAGGATCGCAGACCGCAGGCAGGCTCCTGTGAGAGGATTGCTCAAGGGAGGACGAGCGAGTGTTCTGCGACCTCTAGTGGAGGTGAGGATTGTAATCTGCGGAGGCTGCGGGACTGTGGGCGAGACCGAGACCCAAGCTGCTGCCGGTGATAAGGCTCCTTGTGACAAAGGTGAGGAGTGGACTCCCAACAGGGGAGGGGGCCTAGAGGCTGCAAGCTGCGTGTTGCATGGACGTCTCCTGGAACCCACTGTGGTGTGAGACATCGAGGAGCTGTGACGCTCTGGGGGACCGCAAACTGAAGCGCATAGGCAGCTGTGAGTGGGGCCCGGTAGCAGTTGTGTGGCGCAAAAGTCTGGAAGACACAGACAGCCCAAGCAGGCGGCATCTTGTGGACCGCTCCATCTTGGGCATCAACGATGTGGGGAACTATGGAGTGACAGAAGGTGTGCAGTGCTATCACCTGTGCTTGGTGTGAAGTCGAGGTGCCCGTGGGCAGCAACAGGACACCAAACGAGGCCCCTACCGGGAGCGAGCTTACACAGTCGCCCAAGAAACGAGCAGTAGCAGGCGGCTACTGAGGTTCACACCTGTGGCGGCGACTGCTGAAGCGGCGAGCCGACTGAGGAAACTGTGAGGTGGCCTGACCTAGCGGCGGACAGTGGAGTTGTGGAGCGGGTCAGCGCCTCCTTGCCCGAGTCCCTTGTGGTTCCCAACAGGCACCAGCCCCCACACATGGGGCTATAGCTCTGCTGGACGCCCCAGTAGTGGAGGACGTGGCTGCCGGTCTGCACGCACACATGACCCCTGGCCTTCAGCGCTCCTTCACCACGCAGCGGACTGACTGGGTGAAGGCGGACACAGGTGCAACACACGAGATCCTCACTTTGGAATCAGCTACTAGCAGGGAAGCGAGCTATTGGCATATACCGCCATCCGGAAGAACCGCCACGAGCGGAGGCCTGGCGCTCATGGAGGTCATAGTCACAGAGAAGGGACTACAAAGAAAACAGTAAAAGGGACTTTACTATTTTCTTTGTAGTCCCTCTTCTGTGACCATTTTCTCCACAAGGCAGACGTCACTATTATTGTAAATACCCATAGGAACTTGATTCTGGTATTTAGAATATTTTCATACATATACCGATTCATTCGGAATAAACGATGTTACTATGCCAAAATTCAGTTAACAGTAACATTAGTAAAATCGAAGTAACTATCCGACTTTCCCTTATAGTCCCTTCTCTGTGACTATGACCTCCAGGAGGCAGACGTCACTTAAGGGGAGGAAAGTAGGAAGATCCCGGTACTTCCGGGGGCAGAGTCAGCACAGGAAAGCCACACATGAATAGCGGGTAAGAACGATACTGAAAGGTCGAGATGGTTCCACACTAAGAGCTAGAGGTACGTGAGCAATCAGTGTTAATAGATCTGTTTCTTTTTAACAGCTCCGGAACAATATTCCGTCCCCCGTTGAAGCACGCGCTTTGGGCTCACGAGGTAACGCGATATTAGTAGTCCAAAATCAGTAACGATAATTCGACATATAGTCAGAAGAGTGATACGTATTATTAATGCTTGATGTATTCAATTACTTCATCACTTTATAGAATAGTTTACAAGCCCATACCAGAATAAGCAGACATACGTAAAAACTAGTCAAAAAGATCCTTCCAAAAAGCCAAACATAGTATAACAAACAATCGTGCAATGACCATTACGAAGGTTTGAGTGCATATACCTACTATAGACGGAAGTCTTCTCTCGAAAGGTGATTAACAATATCACAGAACCCCAATAGTTGTCAGTAAAATCTCTTAGTGAATCAAAGTTGTCCTACTTAAGTGTGTCACAGTTGATAAAGAGATAAAATAGAAACCTCGAAGTTGCAGCTAAAATGTAGCCCTATAATGTCTTTATCATTTGTTGTATGTGTACATGTTTTCTGTGTTTTCTAAATTACAGGCACAATATACCTCGCCCAGATTAAAGTGGAACACAAGACCCACTGTAAGTTACTTCACAAATAGTGTAAGTACTAAATCCTTGTCCTGATGAATGCCCCATAGACCCGGCTGGGCACAATGGGGCAGAAACATGTCGACTGAAAGATCAATTTGATGTATAGCGGATTTAGTAACATGATCCTCATCTATACACTATAAATTTTAACAATTTTTTCTCATCCTCTTTGAATTAAAGCATTTTTTTTGTGTGAGCAAAGATTTTTTAACTCACTTCACGTATGAGCACTGTGTAAAACTATTTCTGGACACTACTGCGTATACAGTGGTTGCCTCAGGCTTGAGGCATGCATACGACAAAAAAAGACCCAATGATGATGCATTAACGCATTATTACAGGCGGAGAACCAAGATATACCGCCATCAATTTCAATGCGTGTATGAGGGTTTTTTACTGAGAGAGATATATAACCTTGGTAACGCAAGTTATAAGTTGTCCATTCCCATTTTTGATTATTGTATATCTATGCATAGTCACAGAAGTTTGGATGGACATCCACGCAAAGTTCGCCCTGGACATTTACTGTCGGTTTATTGTTACAGCAGACCGGTGTGCTCACGCTCGACCACATTTCGTACTTGCCTAGCCTTGCCCTGCCTCTGGCCTCCCCGCTGACCACATACTCTCACAATGACCTGAGTTAACGTGATCACATGGAACATACGCGGCATGCATACACACGCACGGCGATACTCCATATTTGCTTATCTCCAGGGGCATTCGGTCGGAATCGCCTTACTGCAGAAAACACACATGACACAGCTGGAACTGGAAAGACTGCGCAAGCGATGGAGGGGACAATTGTATGGCACTGTATATTCGGCCCATGCTAGAGATACACTCGTCTGGGTAAGAGCAGGCGTTGCGTTCGATTGTATGGAAACGGTAATCGACCCTGAAGGCAGGTACATTCTAATACTTAGCCCGCTCAATGGTCAATCAATATTACTGACTTCGATCTATGCCCCGAATACCAATCAGACAACATTTTTAACACAGCTGTCACGGGTGCTGACCCCTTATGCTGGGTCCCCTGGTTCCTGGGAGGGGATTTTAATTCGGTGCGCGACGCGCATCTCGATAGATCCTTGCCCCCTCTCCGTAAAACATCAGCTGTATCCAACGGCAGGCGCTCATAGACTGGTTATCGCACTGGACGTTGCTGGACATGTGGCGGACCCTCCACCCCACTGAGCGTATCTACTCATATTACTCCGCGACACATGACCTACACGTACGTCTGGATAGGGTGGTAGGGTCCCAGTCCCTGATGCCACTGGTAGTGAAATCCAAGTATTTATGGGGAACACACTCCGATCATAACCCACTGTGGTTCCAGCTCAGTTGGGAAGCTGACCGGCCCCTTATACCCAAGTGGCGCCTCCAGCCCACTGCACTGGAGGACACCGAATTCCGCTCCTCACTAGGGACTGCTATCCTCACCTACTTCGAGCTCAATGAAGGTACGGCAAGTGATGCGCTGGTGGAATGGAATGCACTCAAAACAACACTTTGGGGACACTGTCTAGGAGCCACATGGAAATCACAAATTGGAAGAGACAAGGGACTAAGACTTTTCTGACTCCCTTATCGCAATATAAATCTCACTCAACAGAGAAGTACTGCAAACAATATGCTATCCCCTAGGATCCAAAATAGACAGGTGCTACAATTCATGTAGCTATCCACATGGGAATGGTAAATATCATTTCCACCCAGACCCAAGATAAACAAGGGGAAGACAATAAATATCTTAATACTGCCCTCCCACACTTTGCAGTGTCATGCTTCATCATAGGGCCGCATCATACATCCAGGTGCAGACCAACACTTAGGATGGAGCGCAAGGATTTTTTTGATGAATAACAGTGGTGAGGGTAGAAAAAGTAAGAAAAAGTGACAGAACATACAAAACACGTAAAAACGTGACACAACTTAAAGAAGGGAAAGGTATTCCCCTTAAAGACGGGACCAACCAGTGCAGATACATATACTTAAAACAACCTAAGGGTCACCACTGAATATTTTATTCTATCTGTTAACCCCTGGTAGGATTAAAAAACAAAATCAGAGATATAAAGAGGAGGTAACGACCCCTATAGCCCCACTGCAGATACCAACATGTTTCTGCCAATATTATGCACCTACAAGGATCGCTCTGGCATTCATCAGGGTGTTTATGGTCTTCACCCATATTCAGGTGTTTACCTTCTTATTCAGTCTGTGGAACAATATCCAATTCTTAAATACTCTGGGAATTTCCGAGAGGGAGCACTTTTCTGTAAAAAGAAAAAAAGAGAAGGAGGGAGAAAGGACAACACCTTTCAATCTTGTACTCCCCAGCCTTTGTGTGTACCTCATTACAAATATGAAAATCATGTCTTCGCCCCTTTCACCCAATAGCAGCCAGTATCTCTCTGTCACCCAGACAAGTCTACATTCGTCCCATCCTTGAGCCAGCTACCCCCAGAAGTGCAAGTTTTTGAACAGTCAGTCTTGAGAGAGGTAGATTTATTGGCGACATCAAAAAACCACAAGCCGTTTTTCAACCTGTCCAATGAGAAGACCGAAGCCCTCAGTGAGTTAAGGGTTGACATGTCAGTAATTATAAAACCCGTTGACTAAGGCGGCGCAATCGTGATTCAAGATCTAAACACCTATAATGCAGAATGTTTGGACCTGCTGAGTGACAGAAGAATTATCTTATTCTGAGTACAGATACAACAGATGGTCTTAGAATTCAGATTGCCTCGCTCGTGGAGGAAGCTATTACAAATGACTGGATTAGTCAGAAGGAGGCTCTTTTCTTGTGCGACCTAGTGCACAGTGACCAAAATGGATTTGTGCCTAAACAGAGCACGTCACTGAACCTGAGGAGGTTTTTTAGAGTAGCCGCAGACAGTATTCGGGAATGGCCAAGGGCGGGTTGCCTAATGTTGGACCTTGAAAAAGCACTTGATTGCTTAGAGTGGGGCTACTTGTCGGCATTATTGCAACGATACCATCTGGGAGCTGGGATATCTGCAAATGGTGGGCCTCTTATACAAGAATCCCACAGTTCGGGTAAGGCTGGGCCCGTATATATCCAATGCCAAACCAATCTGCAGGGGTACCAGACAGGGGTGCCCACTGTTGCCGCTGCTGTTCATGCTGGCATTCGAGCCCCTAGCGGCGGCACTACGCGCCACATTGGAGAACGGAATACCCCTAGGTGATGCAGTACATCAGGTGTCGCTCTCTGCAGACGACCTACTAGTATACGTGCTAGACATAGACGATATCCCAACCCATTCAGCCCACATCCTGCAAGACTTTGTCGCCATTTCGGGACTCCGGGTGAACGCCAGAAAATCCTGTTTTTATGCGTTCGGGGAGGCAAGGCAGGACCCGAGATACACCCTCAATGGTACAAGAGTACAGTGGAGAGGGGATGCCTTCCGATATCTGGGAATCCAGATATACCGTCAGCCAGTGGACCTCTTTGACGGTAACCTGGGAAGCACCTTAACGGCCATCAAGTCACAAGTACGTTTCTGAAGCACATTACCGCTAACAGTCACCAGAAGGGTGGCCTTGTCCAAAATGGTGATCCTCCCCGGCTACTGTATTACTTTACTAATTTGCCTTTATATGTCCCAGCGTCTTTCTTTGCCACGCTCTCTAAGCTGCTCAGAGACCTAATCTGGGGGAATGGCAGGCACTGGATGACACTGGCGAAGCTATGCTTTCCAACGGCTCGTGGAGGACTGGCAGCGCCTTGCTTTGAGCACTACTACTTGGCTGCGCAACTGCAGTTAGTCGCCCGCTGGCTCACGGATAAGGGTCGGGAAGATACAGTGTCCACACTACCCCCACGCTTCTTAGAGCACTATTCCATCCGGTCACCAGGTCTGCGGTGCCGGCGCCGCTCCTCCTAGCAGTGGCGTACATATGTTATCGCAGGAGCCTCTTCGTTACTAAGGCTTTGGTCCCTTACGCGCCAGTGATACCACTAGAGGGCTCTCCCAGCGGGATGGGGACACTTACATCTTCCACGATTGTGAGCTGGCGGGATGCTGACATACAGACTTTGAGAGATCTATACTGTGATGCAACACTCATTACGTATGAATCCCTGGTTGCAGAGGAGGGATTACCGCCGGGGCAATTCCTGATGCATTGCTCACTAATTACGACCCAGACTGTTAAATGGGGAGACATGTCCACAGAACATAGCCAACACCTCACCATTCAATATCTCCATGTTATGGGGCGAGGCCGTCGCCTGATCCGTTGGTTCGCGGCATCACTGCGCGCTCACGCAGCAAACACCCTGGGAGCGGGTATTGAAGAGCCCAGTGCGCATCCCCAGAAACATGAGGTTCCGACAAATCCAACTGTTCATTGTGCATACGGCATACCTTACACCTGCGCTGATCAACAGGTACTTTCATCGCACCGATGCAGTGTGCCCCACATGTGATGAACTTGGGGCTGATCTACTTCACATGCTATGGAGCTGCTGCAGACTGCACACAATCAGCGAGCTACTGTGCGTAAGCACGGGCGCGACATACCCTTTGAGTAGACGGTCTACTTACTGCACCATTTCCGTAGGTCCCCGGCCATAAAAGTAACATCCTGGTTCCTTGACCTGGGGTTAGTGGTCGCTAAGCGACTTCTTACCAGGAAGTGGAAGGCAAAAGACCATCCTAACATAGGAGCATGGAGACACTCACTCATTGCATGGGCCAGGGCAGAGGGGCCGGCCATCCGACGGGAAGAGACCCTGGGACTGAGGAAGGAGCCCATAGCTACTCAATGGGAGGGACTGCTCCAAACGCTTCAGCAAACTGCAGAAACATGCCCAGCTGGACAGCAGGAGGGGAGGGATGAAGCCGCAGAGTAGGTGGCACGGGACCATGTTCAAGTGCGTCCCATGTATACTTGCAACGCTCGAATCCATGTACCAGTAGTATGTATTTACTATTGTTGTGTGATCTAATGCATGGACAGTTCTAAGAGCATTTCGCCTGTACTATACATGTAACCCAAAAGTCAATAAAAACAGATTTAAACAAAAAATGGTGGGACTGTGACGGGGTGGACTTTTCTGAATTGGGACTTAAAATGTTTTCAACTAGATATCTCCAAAGTTCCCGAGCGCTGCTTCAGAGCGCTGATTCAAGTTTCTGCCTTCAGTTCCACGGCAGCAGCTTCAGTTTCAATGAATGACCCACTCAATGAGGATTTTTCTTTTGCGAAAGTGACAAAGTCCCTTTTTTTACTTTTTGTTTTGCATCCAGACTTTCACCAGAACCAATCAACTTAGTGTATACTACCTGGACTACATCTCTGTCAGCCGGAAATTGTGTCTTGCTCCTGGTCTACAATTATTGACGTAAATTGATGCTTTATTTTATTTGGGTTTTTTTAATCTTTAAAAATTCACATTACTGGTTCCCTTTATTGAATGTTTGTCATTTTAGTGTCAATTAGCTTTTTTCCTATTTTTATGAATTTTTATTGTGTTGTTTCTTTGACATTTAAACTGTTTTGACACTTATAATTGCTTTACACATTTGTTCTAAGTTAAGCATGTCTGCTCTGTGCTTTGCTACCAGTTCCTGAACTGGGGTTTAAATTACTAAAAACATTTGACTGGGCCGAACAGGTTAGGGACTTTATTACTTGTAGTAAACGTCCATCCACCCCAACTAATAATTCATTTTCTTATAGCCATACACTATTTAAAATGTGTGTTCTGTAGTATTGGATATTTGTCTTATATCTCCAATGAAACACCAAATAAATTCAATTCAATTTTAGTGTTCAAGCAATTTGAATAAGTTCTTGATTGCAATCCAGTGCCACTAGGACCATGGTGATATAATGTAGGTGTATGAAGAGACCATTGATTTGAAAAAGTGATAAAAGCAACTGGATAAATAGTATATCATCATCATTGTATATCACCGATGTGTGTTGGTACACATTGCTCATACTTTAAATTAACTATAACTTGTGCCCCCACCATGCACAGTGCTGTGATCAATGAAGTTATTTCAGATGTTGCAGTGATGACATCAGTGATATCATAGAACATGTCATGAGTGATGTAATATGGGAGGCAATTAGTAGTGCATATCAAGGGCACAGGTGATAGTTGCTTTAGAGTACGAGTTCTAGTTGCTATTGTTGTTGCTGGTATTATATAACTATAACTGGTGAATTTCATTGGTTTTATTTATGTAACATGGCGTGGCTTAACAGAAATTTTGACCTAACTATAACTTCTCGTATACCAGCGAATGTCTGAGTTTTTTTTATGCTGTGCCATTTTGATTTTGGAGACAGCTGAAAAATGAAATTTTAGTTGAAATGTGAACATGAACTTGATGACAATCCAAACTCAGTTGAGAGTTCTGACACTATTTGATGGCATCACTGATGGCATGTTGAAAGACATCACTTACAACATCATAAGTATTCTTGGCGAATGTATATATGCAACAAACAATAGCTGTGTCAACGTTTTTTGCATTTGTTTGTAATAGACTGAGCAAAATATGAAAGATGAAAAGCTATTATAGTAATTTGAATTGCTTTTAGAGGGTTTCTATACAAACATATTTCTGACCCAGTATCATGTTCAAGTAAATTGTTAAATATCGGAACAGGTGAGTCTGTAAATTTTAAAGGATAAACTGCTGCCCCTAGAACTCACTCCAGCTACAAAAGTACTTTGAGCGCACTTTGGCTTTGGAAGTTTAAGTGGTTTGCATTGCTCCAAATGTTTATGTGATTGGATAGGTCAATATCTACTTTTGCAGCAGTTTTAGATGGGCTTGGATTTAGACTTCTTTTTACTTTTCATAAGTACATTGTCCATCTGGATGTACAACTGATGCTTGATTAGTGTATTGTTTTACTTATAATAATTATGAGAGGTTTGAAACATTGTCAGTTCATAGTGTATTTTCAGTTTTTTCAGTGCTGTTTGGGCATTGAAAAAACAATTTTGTGACAGCAGAGTATGACATGATCCTTTACAACAAGCCTAGTCTGTTTTCTTATTTTATTAACATTTCTGAAATATTTGTAGTGGCGGTTGTGGAATGCCAGTTGTTGCATCATGTATAATTACATCGGAACCATTACATTATGCTCACAAGAGTACCATTACCTTGTGGTACTTTACATCAAGAGTACTTTACCTCGCAGGTAAAATGTAATCTATATTTGTTTCAATTTATAACTGTGGGAGTATATACTTAGGTGAAAATGTCAGTAATGCACACTTTTCTAGACCAACTAAACCACTGAAATTCACCATTTATAATTTTCTCAAGTAACAATAACTTGTACCCTAGGGTAACTATAACTCACACCCATGCCATGCACAGTGTTGTCTCATGATTTAATTTCAGAGGTTCCAGTGATGTCATAGTACATGTCATGAGTGATATAATATGGGAGGCAGTAAGCAGAGAGATGGCTAGGGTGGGTGCCAGGGAAACAACTGTTACAACGCATGCTTTACTATGCATGCTTTTACCCCGCATGCCACTACAATGACATGGCTTACTGTAAGGGGTATAAGGTATTGGATTTAACTCCAACACATTCCCTACTGTTGCACAGACTGGAGTTGGAATAGTAAATGATACTATTCCAAACTCCAGCGCACCCCCAACAGCAAGTTGTTGTAAAAACTAGCGTTGTAATGGCATGCGGGGTAAAAGCATGCGTTGTAACATCATACAACCCGAGTGCCATAGTTACTTGATCAATATGTGTTTTTGGCTGAGTTGTAGTACAGAGTTGTGGTTTGTGTAGGAGTGTGGGAATGTAGGGGTAGAAGAGTATGTAGGAGTGATTTACACGAGTGGTTAGTGTTTGGTGAATGGGTGGTGGGTGGACTGACCTTAGGGACACTATTATTAGGTGAAAATTCTCGTCCTACCACATCACTCCAAACCCTCTTTACCCGCTCTCACTATATACAGACTCCTCTCACACCCAGTCTCACCCCATGTAACATGCACAACTCACCAGCCCTTCACATTCAAATACTACAAGTCAATACACTACCAAAATACCAGATAATACTACCCCACATAAACAAAACCAAACAGACATACATTTATCTGTGCTAAATCTCACACATTCAAAAACACTCAACCATCCCAACATATCTACACACTTATGCTCTGCTCTGAATACCAACAAAAAAAACACCTCACACTTCAGAATTCAGAGCCATAAAACATGGCCTCAATAAATTGAAACCTATGCATCCTTTGTGACCTGAACATATGGTTTAACCAACATAGTACGCTGAACCCCAGAACCCTCCTCACTGGCCTACACAAGCACAAGCTACAACTGTTCTTTCCCAGCCCCAAACACTACGCAGGACACACCTTAGATGTTATTTTCAGCAACAACAACAAAAAACAAGAGCCCCACTTAATTTGTAACAAACCCCTCCAGGAGAAGGCTAACACTTCTTCAAAAACCATCAGCAACTGAATTTCTAGATCTTGCCAAAGCAGGCAAGGCAGGTGGCTACCCCTCTGAGCCATGTCCACCTCAAATCTTCAAAAACATTATTTTAGCAAGTTCAGCCGCTATCCAAGTAAGAACACTCACCAACAACTCCAAGAGTGTTCCCAGAAGAACTTAAACGTCATACATATGCCTGGTATTATTAAAAACTAACCTGGACACTCAAACCCAGACACATACAAATAAATAGCAAATGGGCCTCTCCTGGCAGACTTATAGAAAGAGCAGCTTCCACCCAGATGTCACAATTCATTGAACACAATTCCAAAATTTCCAACTTCCATCCAGGGAGAGGTGCAAGAAGTGCTTAATCAGCCCTAATCTCAATCTTAGGTGACCTTAAAACACAGTAGACCAATACGGGGTTGTTGTCCTTCTTTTCTTGGAACCTTCAAAGGCCTTTGACACAGTTGATCAAGATATACTAATCCAAAGACTTGAGGAAGCTAAATAGAGGGCACTACTCTTCATTCGATCACATCCTACCTACATACTAGAACAAATATCATCCATTCTCTTCGAAACCATGGAGCATTAAAGGAGTAGTCTCCCAAGGCTCATAGTAATCTCACCCATTCTTTTCAAGGTCTACATGAAATCATTACAAAAAATACTCAATGGTTTTTCCTTCACCTGCTAGAACTACACAGACAACAAGCAGATACTTCTGAAATTGAAAGTCCCAAGGATATTGGAACGTCCAAAATCTTCATTTCTCGTTGGGCTTTGTCAAATGTGTGATCACCTGTGGTGACTGGGAGACCTATGACCCTCTCTACACCTGGCCAAAGAGAGAAACGCATCAATGAAATGCTAAGTGATTGAAAATGTATATAAAAGATGGATACAAATTAAATAGATATTTCAAGGGAAATGATGTCCACATTGGGGATTTTATTCTAGTGGCCTGGTATCAGTCACCATTGATATTTGATATAATTGTAAAATATGTGAGATGAGGTGAAGAACTGGTAGGTATTTTATGGCTAGAAATCACTATTTGTGATCTACCAATAGAATTTTCATTTATTTGCGAAGCACCTTATATCTGACAAGCTTTAATGTTTAGTAAAAGAATGAAGGCTGGTGCTTGAAGCTCTGCTCAGAACCCTGCTGCAATTCTTTAATCCACTACCAGACTCTCAGTGCCCATTTATACCTACTTGTAAGAAATTGGGTTGTTGGTTGATGGGGGTGGGAGCTCTGGGTAACTAGCAACCACAATCCTTGTCAAGTTGAGGCTCAAGCCAACCATAAATTAGCCTGTGCTCAAACCCCTAGTATCTTGGCACAGAGCAGTCAGGCTTACCTTAAAGGCAATGTGTAAAGTATTTGGGTAATACTTCATACAGTAACACAGTGAAAACACACCACAAAAGGATACGTTTAAAGATTTCAGAGAAAATAGCGCCAAAAAGCACAAAACACCAACTCCATATGTGGTCGCACAGGACCAGAAAAAAATCACAAGTTCAGGCGAATTACGATGGAGCGTGGGTCAGCTACAGGAATCAGTTAGGCCCATTGAACAAAGTACCACAAATCCTGGTTTGTGTAGCGGTGCAAGGATCCTCGTAGAAGATGCATCCTACAGCTGAGGCAATGTGTCAGTTCCAATGTGTGGCAAGGCTGGGATTCAAAGTCCTGTTTCATCATCGAGCATGAAGTTGGCGAGGGCTTGGAATGTGGAGTCTGGCATTAAAGGTGCATCTCGCATTTGTGCGATGCGTTGGTTCACAGGGGCTGCAAAGCAGAATCCATCGGCGTCATTGAGGCTGCCGATGAGGAATGCAAGGGCCAGTGCCAAGGATGTAATGTAAGGTGGATTTGTAGAACACTGCTTGTCACCCATGAGATTATTCAGGAGCTAAGTAGGTGATTGTAGGCTTGTGAGGAAGCAGTCTCAAGGGTCCTGCAAGAAGACTAGTTAAATAGCCAGGTCTTTAGGGGGGGCGTGGCTTTTCTGTGCTGCGAGATGGCCGCAGGTTGGAGAGGCTCCGCCTGCCGAGCCTAATTAATCCGGAAAAAATCCGCTTAATCTGCCTAGATCGAGAGCCTACTGAATAAAAACGTCCTGCATGTACATCGGCAGCACAGGGGGTGTTTCGCAGCAGAAACGGAGCAAGAACGGCGGAGAGAGGCCTACTCACGAATCCGCCATATTGAGCCGGTGCCTCAGGGGATTGCCACCCCAGAGCGCGCTGTGAGACGGCTGAATGTGAGAAGACAAAAGCAGGGGCGCCGGCTGAGTGAAACGGAGCCAATGGGACAAAAGGTCCTTCCTTCCACACAAGTAAGCTACTGACGAGTGCGGAGTGTGTCTGAAAGACTTTAAACAAGTGTAACTGCACGGAGATTGGTGAAGTTTGTACGCGATGGGACGCGAAGTGCACTACTGACCGTGGGGGTAGAGGCGGGAACCCGGAGTGGCAACCGATGCGGTCAATACAGTACAAAAGACGCAGTGCAGTGCAGGAAATGCCCTGGAAAGCTGATACAGACATTTATCTCACCCACTCAGTTCTGTACTGTGCTGCGCAGGGAAGTCGGCGGACGGAGCTGCCATTTTGTGGAGGACAGAGGTATATCACGCCTGGCTCGCACCGAGTGCCCGGTTGACTGCTAAATGTGCAAAGCACTAGTTTACTCATTGCGGACCAGCTAAACGAATGGACATGCGTACATGATCGCCAAAATCAAGTTGCTACTGGGAATGCGAGGAGTATGGCGCTTTACATCCAGGTGTTTGTCACACGCTTAAAATTGGAGCGCAATGGAAGTAACTGCTCCAGGGGGGGCGGTAAATAGCAGATTCCAGACGGTTTTGATTTGCGGTGAGTGGGAAGTCTCTTGGGCTTAATGCTGATAACCTGTGCCTGCTCTGGTTGACGTGGACGGCTATAGATGAACACAGGCATGAGAGCGGCCATGTCGCTGCGGTGGTGAAGGACTACAAGTACCAAAGAGGGCACGTTACAGTTGCTACTACCCATAGAGGAAAATACTGTTCCGGTGGACCGGGCCAGCACTGGGTGCTAAAAGAGACAGACCACCCTGCGCAAAAGTACTTGGGGGCTCAGGTAACGGCGAACCAGTCTGTTGCGAACTGTGAGGATTGAGACGATAGTTAGAGTGACAACGTGGCCCGGTTACGTTGGTGGCGCTACGATCTGGTGAATCAAGCAGCTCTGCCGTGGATAGAGAAGTGCGGCAAGGTAGAGCGTACATTTGGAGGCGCTGACTGCGCGAGACCAGGAGGAGCAAATGAGAATTAGGCACTCCTGCACCCAATGTGCCATTTTTTCAAACTTGTACTGTCTGTATGAATCAGGCGGTAGTAAGTAGATAGCCCCCAAGCAGTAGTGTGCGATCAACTATAGCATGTACACCCACACAAAACCCAAAGTTAGCCAAATAGGGAAAGCCTGACTCGCGACAACCCCGGATAACCTTTGATAAGAAGACCAACAAAACGGTAGATGGCAAAACAAGCCTACAGGTTCAAACTGAGGACAATGCAGCTACTCCCCTGCCAGAAGAGGACATCTGGTCAATGTTCAAGGATGAGTCTTCAGGGCATAGACTCCGAAATGGATTCCCTCGCAGAGAGAATGGACAGGATAACGCAACAGGTGGAAAAACAGGAGGGCCGTATGAGAGTCTTGTAAACTAGATTAACAGAGGCAGAAGAAGGGCAAACGGACATGGACAAGAAATTGCGTGAAATGGATGGGATGCTGCATGCCATCAAGCACAAAAATGAGGAATTGGAAGCCAGATCGAGGAGGAATAACATAAAATAACGTAAGAATCACAGGTAATTCTGAAACAACAGACATACAAAACATGGAGAATATATTGAGACAATGATAACAGACCTTTTCTGGCCAGACTTGTCTGCCATGTTTCTAATAGAACGTGTTCACAGAACGATGGGCACTAGGCTGCGACCGGGTGCACCGCCGAGACCTATATTGGCGAGAGTGCTCAACTACAGAGACCGAGATATGATCCTTAGACTGGCAAGAGAGAAAGGGGCCATACAGTACAAAGGTAATGAAATTGCAATGTACCCGGATTTCACGCTACAAGTCCAAGCGGCTCGTAGGGAGTTCATGCCTGCAAAGAAGATTTTTCAACAACTCGGAACCAAGTATGCTTTGATATACCCTGCCAAGTTACGGATTCAAGGTCAAGGCAAGCCCACTTTCTTTACGGATGCCAAAGCTGCCTTGGCATATGCGAAACAAATGGTTAAGGAGCAAAAGCTAAGAGCGACGACAAGTGACTCACAAGCTGAAAACAATCTAAGTGACAATGACTGAGGGATACGATCTTCTACACTGGATGTGCAGATAAGTTTTATGTATGGTGAATTGAGGTATTAGTTCTTTGATGACTGTAGTGGCAGTCAGCTCCACGAATCTTCAAGTAGGTTAATGCGGTTTGTATTTACGTTAGAAAACCCCCTGCTTGACTGCTGAAACTACAGAGTATTAAGAATAGGCTCTATGATTTGAGGTAGTGAGGGGAGTGCTGCCGGCAGCCCCACGTTCCCCCATGGGATGAATCTCTTATGTTTACTTCTGTGGATTATTTGTTTATAGTCGTGGGGAGTTGGGGTGGGACTTTCATAACCTGATTGGGGGTTGGTGTGGGAGGGGAGGGGGGGTAGTTCTTTTTCAGGGACCCGCCAGGTTATGTACAAACTTGTCAAGGACGAATGGGGATGGCACGCACCAGATTGTCCGGACCTACATGTCAATATAGAGTATTGACAAAATCGACTATACCAGTACTACACCGTTATCAGCCTTTGCTCTAAGTGACTTTGGATCACTACCGTGCCACAAATATATATGTTACTTGGTTTTACTATGACACACCTGACATTTCTCACATGGAATGTTAGGGGTTTAAATGATTGCAGAAAGTCAAGATTGATCTACTCTTACCTTTCGAGGCATGGGGTGGACATCTATTTACTACAAGAAACTCATCAAACGAAGGCTGCAGCGGGCATGCTAAGAAATAATAGATGGGGGAAGTGGTAGAAGCAGGCTACTCTAACTATTCCAGAGGAGTTGCAATAGTAATACGAAAAGGACTCCAATGGCAGACGCACCACACAATAGCAGATAGGGAAGGAAGGTATATTATTCTACAAGGTACACTGTACAACATACCCACGGTGATAATAAATACATATTGCCCAAACATGGACGCTCCGGAATTCTTTCAATATATATGGCAGAAGGTTCAAGCAATGAATAACACGGCAGTCTTATGGGGAGGTGATATTAATGTAGTCCTCTCTGATGCGGCTGACAGGCAAGGAGCATCTCATGAACACCACACCAAAGCGGCAGCACTGTTGCAAGATATCATAGTTGAACTCCACTTAGTGGAGTCCTGGAGAGCATTACACCCAACACTCAGGTAGGGCACATGTGTGACACATCATTGTAATGAATGGTCGAGGCTGGACTTCTGGTTGGTCTCCAAGGACCTGCATACTTGGGTAACTAATGCTATGCATCACGCGCGTACTCTCTCCGATCACGCGCCTACTCAGTTGAAATGTAAAGTGCCAGGACCATACTTTACACCAATTAGTTGGAGATTCCCATTAGGTGTGCTGTTAGACCAAGTTTTCCAAGAAGAATTACGAGGGAAAATAGATGACTATTTCACACTAAATGAGGGAACAGTAGAGTCACCTGGTACGTTGTGGGAAGCAATTAAATCTGTAGTAAGGGGAGACTGCATAGCACTTAAAACGGGAGTCCTCAGTGGAGAAGTGTGGCTCACTGGTTAGAGGAGGCAGACCTGGAAGCAGAGGTCAGCCCGGGACCAGGGTTCAATTCCCGGCTCGGCGGGGTCTTGAGTCCTAAAATGTCCATGGACTCGACAATTCTCGCTCCAGTGCCTACTCGATTCACGGGTTCACACTCTGCGACTCTGGGCAATAGCTTGCTTAATCTCCACAACGGCCCCTCGCGGCGGGATGCCTGGCTTTCACCTTGCGGATACCCTGCCGGGGTTATCTCACAGGGGAATACCAGGACGGGTTCCCTAAGCAAGCGCTTAGAAACCGCTTGGTGATTTGCGCTATATAAATTCCTGTACATTTACATTTACATATACGCAACACATTGCATAGACTTGAGCGCGAACTTGGGGAGTTGGAACGATTGCAACTTCAGGTCCCTTCCCTGCTACTATGGCACAGATTAGGACTAAATTGACAGAATTTCAGGTAGAGGCAGAGAGGGAAACAGCTTACTTACACAAACACGCTCAGCAAGGCGCTATGGTGAGGTAGAGCGAGCCGGGAAAACACTGGCAGGCCTACTTAGAACACCTGGGGGAGCGGAATATATCACCAAAATGCACGCAGATGGAGGAGGGTTGGTCAGAACACCGCCAGAAATTTTAAGTACAATGTTCCAATTCTACAAAACATCTCAATCCAACCCTACCCAGACTGACTTTTTTTCTTTTTTCTTTTTTTTTTAACTGAAAAAAGTGCATAAAACCATCAATATTCAGTTATAAAAAGCCTATTTCCAATAAATATTCAAATACTGTGCAAAGTAGCAATTCATACAATTATTGCATTAGTCTGCCTCCAATTAGTGACCGGGGCCCAAAACCTTCTTCCAAAGTCCCGTGTTTTCACATTTGGAAGGACGGTGCAGCAGTATCCTTCCACCCCGCTGATATCAGAATCCTAAGCACAGCCACAGATATAAAGACCAGAGCTTCTTCTTCCTTCCCCAAATTTAGGTTAGAGTCAGTGCCCAGGATCATCAGGGTAGGGGATAGATCGATCTTGTTACCTAGCAGCCCCTCCCAAAAACTTTCGATCTCAATCTTCACTGGGGTCAGGAGTCTGCAATTAAAAAACATATGCAGTAAGTCTGCTTGTGCCCCCCCACATCTTGGGCAAGTACCATCTGCTCTTACCCCCCATGCAAATAATTTAACTGGGGTATAATATAGGTTAAACACCATTTTATAATGCTGGGCTCTTAAATTTGTGGCTCTAAATATCCTTTTGTTCAACGCCAGAGCCAGGTCAACGTCTACATTTGGGTTTCCAAGTTTATTGGACCATGCTACCTCGGTCTTGTCAACATCATCTAGAATCTCTAAAATGAGAATGTTATATATAAACTTAATTTTTTTACACCCATTAGTCAATGCGTCGAGGAGGGGACTGTTACCTGGAGGTGGCGGCTTTGGTTTGATAGCCTTCAGGGAACAAGCCAGATGGGTATATACAAACCAATGATTGTCTGGGATTCCAAAGCCCTTTTGTAAGGCCTCAAAGCTTATAATCCCATCCCCATCCATTAATTCCCGTAGAGTCTTAATACCCATCCCCCTCCAAATTTTTAGGGCCCTCTCCATCCCTAATCTTGACAAAAGACTAAAATTACAAATATGGATATATGGATTAATTTTGGGAATATTGCACAGGTTTCTACTAGACTTCCATACCCTCCAGACACTGTCAATGATCTTGTATCTTGCTTTTTTATAAAATCTTCGATCTACCTCACATAGCATTAAGCCCAGCGCCTTTCTTCCTAACAATAACTCATAAATAGAGGGGGGTTGGTAAGCTTCGAGACTTACATTATTGTTAGGGGCAACTGACTGGAAGAGTACCGTCATTTGGGTTAAGAGACAAGTCCAATGGTATAGCCTTAGGTTAGGAAGTGCTAATACCCCCCTTTCCCTTGGGAGAGAGAGGGGGTTTGTAGACCGCCTAACCTTACCATATTGCCAAATAAATTTAATAAACACAGATTCCATATTCAGCATTATTTTTTCCTCAACGAATAGTGGTATGGCCCGGAAGAGATATAATACCTTGGGGAACATTGACATCTTGGCCGCATTTATCCTTCCAATCAATGAGAGATGCAGACCATCCCATCTTCTCAGATCGGTCATTAATGAGTTGTACATAATTTCCTTCCACTATTTTCTCTACTGCAGCATTAATTGTTACCCCTAAGTACACTGCAGCATCCACATATCTGGAATCTGTCTTTACTATATTCTTTGTGCATATAATCTGAGTCTTTGCTTCATTCAGTAAGTATCCTGAATTAGCACCAAATTGTTTTGTCAGATCAACCAAGATTGCCATTGCATGCTGGGGGTCGGAGGAAAATACAGCCAGATCATCTGCATAGGCTAATATTTTGTTTTCAAAACCATTAATTATCACCGGGTTTAGCCTAGGGCACCCCAATATAGCCTGAATAAGAGGATCAATATATAGGGAGAAAAGAATTGGGGAGCACGGGCATCCTTGGCGTGTTCCCCTTTTAATAGAGAATATATTAGATTTTTCACCCATGACCGTGACTCTGGCTACAGGATCTTGATACATTGCTTTCAATGCCCCAATAGTTTTCTGCCCAAAGCCTCTTCCTAGCAGAATGTCCCAGAGATAGCTCCAAACCACACGGTCGAAAGCCTTTTCCGCGTCGAGCAGGATCATGGCGACTTCGCCCCCCGTGGCAGCATGGGCGTCGAATATAGCTATTGCTCTGCTTGTATGGTCCGTCGTGCCACGTCCGGGAACAAACCCATGCTGCCAAGGGGAGACAAGGCCGCCAATAATCCTGCCCAATCTCGAGGCCCATATCTTGGAGTATAATTTAGTATCAGAGTTAATCAAAGAGATCGGTCTATAAGACCCCGGATTCTCACTAGGTTTCCCTTTTTTATGAAAGATGATGATGTTTGTCTCTTTCCAATCCGGGGTATGTCCCTATATACTATCCCGTTAAAGAGGTCTACCAACAAACCTACGATTTCTGATTCGATACATTTATAAACCTCCAGGGGGAAGCCGTCAGGACCGGCGGCCTTCCCTGGGGCTAACTCCTGAAGGGCAGCTTTGACTTCCAATTCCGTAATGTCCCTGTCTAATTCCTCTTGGAGAGAAGCATCAAGGCATGGGCCTGAATCCTCTAAGTTTGTCTGTTGTTCTCCATCCCTAATTTCCTCATCGTATAGATTTTGACAAAAGTCTCTAAAAACATGCAAGATGTTTTTGGTTTCTGTATATTCTCTGCCCCTTTCTACTATCTTCTTAATAGTGTTTTTAGACCGCTCTTGCCGAAGTCGGAGGGCCAGGGCTCTACCAGCATGTTCACCAGTTTCATATCGATTAGTTCTTGAGGCCTGGTATTCCCCCATCGCCTTCTGAGTAGTCATTTTCTGAAGATCTGCCTTAATGGTCATAAGTGCTTTATGACTATTACTACCATCCCCGCCCGAAGCAATAACCTTAACATGCTCTTCTTCTATAGTTGTAAGTCTCTCTAATAGTTTCAGTTCAGCCTTCCTGTCTTCGTTCCTTAGTTTTGTCGAATAACTAATAGTTTCTCCTCTCAGAGCCGCTTTAAAGGAGTCCCATACTATATTACGGGAGGAGCTATATCTATTAGCAGAGAAAAAGTCATCGGACCAGCTCTTGATGTGGGCGATAAATCTGACATCCTCCAGTAGTCTCCTCTCAAAAGACCATGGGGGTCTAGCTCTTCTGCTATAGCTCCTCTGATAAGTGATTACTAAGGGATTGTGATCCGAAAGCACCCTCGGTAGTTTAGATATAGCTACTCTATTAATCTCTGAAGAGGAAATAAACAAATAATCCAACTTAGAATACTTCTGAGCTGGGTTTGAGAAGTATGTAAAGCCAGAGTTAAGGGGCTCCTTAGTCACCCAAATATCCACTAAGTCTATTGATTCCATCAAAGCTTTGATTGCCCTATAAACCCGTGGCTTCCGACCAATATAGTTTACATTCTCCCCCCAGCTGGCTGAGATATTCAAGTCTCCACAAACTATTACGGGTGCCAACCAGCCCACCAATTCGATCTCTAGAAAATCAAAAATCTCTGGGTCATCACCATTCGAACCATAGATTACGCAGATGGTAAAGCCCATTTCAAGCTCTGCAATCACCCATCTACCGCAATTATCTGCTTTCATCTTTTTAACCCCTCCCAGAGACTTCCTTACCAGAATGGCAACCCCTCTAATCATTGAAGTTTGTAGTGAGCAGGCGACCAGGTCAAACCCATTCACTAACAAGAGGTTCCTCTTTGCCCATGGGAGGTGTGTCTCTTGGAGGCATAATACATACATTTTATTAAACTTAGCAAAATAGGTCAGTCTTTGTCTCTTCCTCCAATCATTTAATCCCCCCGTATTCACTGTACATATTTTAATGTCTGACATCCTTGCTTTTAGTTTGACATACCATCCTGTTCTGCCACTTAATCCTGTTATTCATTCTCAACTGCTCCCTGTGTCCGAATATACTCAAAACCGAGATGACGCACTTTGAACTCCCTTTTTCATTGTTCATCTTTCCACCCCCCACCACCCCCCCACACTCCCTTCCCTCCACCCAACCTCCCTACTCACCCACCCACACTGTGAGGCGCACAACTCTAGTTTGTGCATGTGATGGACGTGCAGTTGCGATGAGGATATCAAACACCTTAACTCAATTACTAAACAACCCAAGAAAACCAGAAAGCGGATAATGAAAACAAAGATTAAGCAACATCAATCTAAGCATTAGCGCACATAAGGACTCTGTCCGTTAAGCCAAAGGAGAACAGATACTGTATATGTCTATTTATCAAGCCTGTCCAGATACTCCTTGGCCTTAATTTCAGATGAGAAGTATATTGTTTTCCCTTCAGTAATGATTTTTAGCTGGGCTGGGTTTATTAGATACGCTTGGAGTTTCCTATCTTGAAAGGGCTTTATCAGCCCCCTGAAGCGCCAGCGCCTTTCTACTGTCACATGGCAGAAGTCCGGGCGAACAAAAAAGGATACCCCATCACAGTTCTTCTTGGCATCAGGTCTAGCCCTTTCCGCGATTGCTTGGCGAAGTATGAAATTGCCCAGAAATATCAACACCGCCCTAGGTTTATCCCCCTCTTTAGCATTTCTTCTTAGTCTAAAAGGAGTGCGATGCACTCTTTGTATCTCCTTTGACCAGTCCCAGCCGGGCAGTTCAGGGAAAGCCTGCTGGAAGAGTTTGATAGTGTAGGCTCGGATATCTGTCCCTTCTGTTCCCTCGGTAATACCTAGGACTCTCAGGTTGTTTCTCCGGAGCCTATTCTCCATCTCCTCCAGCTTCCACTGCATATCTATCACTTGGGAGCTCTGAGCATCTACCTTGAATGTGGCCGCTGCCATCTCAGTCTCTGTTGCAACCACCCTCTCTTCTAAATTTGACACTCTGTCCCCGGTGGTAGCACATGCCTTTGAAAGTTTCCGTACTACTCCCTGCATTTTCCTAATTGCAGCGTGTGATTTCCGGCTGTCTTGGCGTGTTTCTTCACGATGTGCCAATATCTCCTGATGTATTGTCTCAAGTAGTGACATTTGCGCCTGTTCTATTAAGGGGCTACCTAATAGGGGCTGAGCTGACGAATGATCCCAACTTAGTTCCTGTTGCTCCATCTCTTGACCCCAAACAGCTTTCTTTGCCTTCATGGTGGTGGCCGGCGCATTATCCTCCAAGTCAGTGTTGGTCTCAACACAAGAACTATGCTCCTCATCTTCTTCGGACCACTCACCCCCATCGGAGACAGAGAAGAAGGCTTCGCTTGGATCATTTTCTTTATCGCCTCCAATCCCTCCTGTTGCCCCGTTTGATATTAGTTCCTCTTTGGCTACAGGTGGATTTAAAGAGACAATTGCCTCCCTTCAGCATTAATAATATCCTCCCTTGTATTTTTAGCCTGAGGGTGCAGGGTATTAATTTCCTGCTCAAGAGCTGGTGGAGTATCAGTAGCCACCAAGTTTTCATTTTCTAATGGTAGACGTGCTGGATTTGCCGCCTCTGCCTCTGCCTCTGCTTTATTTTCAGAGTCTGTCAAAATTATTTCTTCTGGAACTTGGAACGGGGGGGGGATACAGTGGGCACCCAGCTCGTGAGCTACAACTGGAGCATTGCTCTCTCCCATGTCTTTAACCCCCTTCTCCTTACCCGCTTTCACCAACAATTCCAAAACTGACGCCGTCGCTGTCGCCAGCCGGGTCTTAGGTGCCCCTTGTTGCCTTTTTTTTTGTTGCTCAGGCAGAGAGTTTTCATCACCGCAAGTAACGTCCGGGGCTGCATTCCCAGCTTCCTCATTCTGCATTTTTTTTTCTGCTGCTGGCGGATTTTGTGCCCTGATTCAATTTCGGTGCCATTCTGTGCTGGGCTCTTTGCAGGTGATCCCTCTCTTGTAAACCTGGATGGCTATGAGCGCCGTTAACCACTCCGTGCCGCTTCTCCACACACCTACGGTTCCACTCTAAACTCCGCGTTCGGCTCCGCGGCTGACTCCGCCCTCTTCCATAAGCGTAGCGGGCAAGAATGAGGGACTTCAATACCTGCCGGACCGCCCTCAGCAGCAGCCTCGATATTCCGAGGTGGGTGATAACAAGCATCTCTTCCAAACCAGTCTGTTCGCTATTTCGGGCGCATGAAAGAAAAAAATCATACTGTCCGTGTGCGCTAGCTTGGGTCCGGTTTCTGGGCTACATAGCAGAAATCGTCCTCATCGCTGCTCTGCACCGGCCACTCAAGCGGCCGCCATCTTGCCTCCCCCGTACCCTACCCAGACTGACATTGTTGAGTACCTGGATACTATGGCCCTGGCCTGATTTAACAATGGTGGCAGAGAATATATGGATTTTCCTATCACTGTGTAAGACATTAGGCAAGTAATAAGCAGCATGCCAGCAGGTAAAGCTCCGGGAGCAGACGGACTGACTGCAGAATTTAACAAAGATTATGTAGATATCCTTGCCCCCCATTTATTGCAGATGTATTTGGAGACTATGAATACAGGCATCCTCCCCCCCCACACTACGTGAAGCCACCATAATCACCTTGCTGAAGCCTGACAAAGATCCAAATATGCCTGATTCATATCGCCCACTGTCCCTAATCAATTTGGATGCTAAGATCTATGCCAAATGAATTGCAAATAGGTTACAACCAATGCTCCTGCAGATAGCACTGCCGGGCCAATCTGGTTTTATACCGGGTCGTTCGACTGCTCACAATTTGAGAACAGTGTTCGGTCATCTACATTATTTGGCCCCCATGTACAGGCAGCTGCTGCATTATTAGATGCCAGAAAAGCGTTTCATTCCTTGGAATGCAATTTCCTTTTCGTCTTGCTGACCCGTATGGGACTTACAGCCAGATTCATCATCCAAAATTGCGATCGCAATCGCTGTGAATTAGCTATTGCAATCGCAATTCAATGATCTGCAATTCATGATAAGAAAAGTGACCAATTTGCGAATTCGCAAAATCGATTTAGCGAAATCGCAAATAAAATCACAGAATCTAGGTGGAAACCCCTTAGCGATTCGGAATTTGCGAGATTCCAATGATTCTGCGATTTAATTTGCAAAATCGCTAAATATTTGCTAACCAAATTCATCAAAGTTCGCTAATTGCAAAAAAAAACTAAATCGCTAATTGCGAGGCGCAATTTAATGTGAACCCAAACCAGGTGGTAACCATGAAGTCAAGGAAAAATAAAAACCAAACTAGCCACAGGTGCGGCCCTGACCAAACATACTTAAGGAGACACAGTAGGAGCATGAGGACATTCACAATGCCAGGACTCTACATGGTGGTTAGGCGGCGAAGGCTCCAGGCTGCAGCAAGGAACAGACGCAGGATCCAGGAGCGAATTTTCCGCCAGCGGATCACACTTCTGGGACAAACTGAGGAGCAAATCTACTCAAAGTACCGGCTGAATGAGGCAATGATTACCAAGCTCATCCGGGACCTTGACCCCCTGATGCAGCAAGGAGGACTAATGCCGTGCCCACCCATGTCCAGGTCTTGTGCAGCCTGCACCTCCTGGCCTCAGGAAGCTTCCAGGGGATAGTTGCCGTTGCAGGCGGGATCTCCCAGAGCACCATGTCCCGCTGCCTAAGTAGTTTCCTGGAGGCCATGCTGACCCGGCTACACCATTACATCACATTCCCGACCACCCACATGACTTGAATCAAACCAAGCTTGATTTTTACAACATTGCGCAATTCCCCCATGTAATTGGATGCATTGACTGTACCCACATCCACATCTGCCCACCTGTACAAACAGAATACATGTACCGGAACCGCAAGTCCTACCACTCACTGAATATCCAGATGGTGTGCAATGCTAAGACAATCATCACGGACATAGTGGCACAATACCCGGGGAGCACACATGACTCCTTCATATTCCGGCACAGCGGCATGCACACACGACTGGCCAGGGGAGACTTTGGCGAAGGACACCTTCTAGGCAAGTACACATGCCAACAATCAGTACTTCGCGACCATGTAGCTGCGCATAACAGGCACTCACCCTCTGCTCCTTTCATTCAGGTGACAGCGCCTACGGTCTCCATGAGTACCTCCTCACCCCATACCTCAACCCTGCCACACCACAGCAACGGCGTTACAGTGCTGCACACATCCGCCCAAGAAATTGCATTGAGCGGACATTTGGGCTTTTGAAGAGCCGATTCCTCACACTACACAAGACTGATGGGGCCCTCAAATACCAGCCTGAGGTCTGCTGCCGCATCGTGGCCGTGTGTGCAATACTCCACAACATTGCTACCAAGCGGAGGATACCTGTAGAGATCTCTGGCAGTGAGTCGGAAGGGGACAACCGCCCACCTGCACATGTGCCTCATGCACGCGGGGAGAATCCTGCTGAAGGACACAGGCGCCGCAACCAAATCACAATGAACTGTTTCTAGTGCACCCACTTCCCTCACCCAACACTTCACTCATGCATGACAAAGGAAATAATGACATGAGTCAGATTAACTTGTGCATATTAAATATTATTGTTTTTTTCACAATAATGTACTTATATTTTTGTTATATTGCATGAGAGCTGTATTAACTCATACATCCCCATGTTTGTGAAGAGGGCATGCTTGTATCATCAGCATGGCCCTGCCGGTACATTACAAAGAGTCAGTGGTGCCTCCGGGTGGACGCTCCCAGTCGCCTTTCAACTTCCTCCACATCAGCATTAGCCCGTGAGGCTGCAGTGGGCCTGGTGCAGCGGCGGGGTACCGTCACCAGCGGCAATGACAGGCTGCTGTGGCTGGAATTGCCCTCACTGGCATCATCCCCCCCACTTGCTTGCCCATGGCCAGTGCCTGCAGACTCTGCACTGCTATGGTGACTTACTCCAGTGCCCTAGCGGCGTCCTGGCAGCATTGCACCATTTGAATCTGCATCGCTAGGGAGCGACGCGATAGTTGGGAGGTGGCATTCCCGATAATATGATTGGCGCGTGTGTAAGCTGACAGGCGGGTCAGCAGCTGGCGGTGGCGGCGGCGGTTGACATCCTGCTGGGACAACAGGACCTGGCTGTTTTCCTGGTCAGCAGCGGTAATGATTCGCATGCTGTCAGTGAGCTGTCCCACATTACCTGCAGTCTTGTGCAGCTGCAGGTAGATGGCTGCCAAGTGACGGGCCTGCTTCTGATGGACTCGGAGCATCCGACGTTTAATGACCAGGCTAGGATCCCGGACATTTACCCCCCTGCCAGCGCCTGTTGTTGTGTCGTGCTGTTCCTCACCAGTCCCCTGGACTGTGATCGCACAGTGGCTGTGCGCCTTGTCTGCTTCCTGGCTGCAGCTGTTGTGGTCTGTGCCACTGCCATGGGTGTTACACGGGGTGGTTGTGGCGCGCCAGTGGCTGTAGGGGTAGCACTGTCAACAGCGGCAGGTGGTGGTACTACTGGTGCTGGTGCTGCCTGTGATGGTCCTGGTTGAGGGGCAGGATGGCCCTCTCCCTCGGTGTCCTCGGGATTGTCGTCGATGTGTAGGGCCTCACTGTCTGTGCTGGGTTGTTCTGTGCCACTTGTGATGTAAATGGGACCGTGATTAATGACATGTTTCTTGCACATGGGAGGTTGCTACATGCATGCAGGCTAGCATTCCCTGACTGGCTTTAGGAATGACTCTCACTTGACAGGTCTGGCTGTATGGGGCTATCTGGAAATTGTGGTCACACTACAAGTCCCACAATGCAATTGGGCATTTCTGGTGTGCATGGCCTGCATAACTGGGGTTTACTAATGGGTAGCTCTGGAGTCATGGCCATTGTTAGGGGACAGGGTCGCAGTCGCATGGCCCTTACCTTAAGATTGTTGGGTAGGTCGGGAGGAGTCCAGCCAGGTGACCCCCACGCATACTTCGGGAATCAGGGTGTCCTCCACAAGGTCCTCCAGTGGGGTGTTGGGTGGTACAGTGGGCTCTCCTCCCCTGGTTGAAAGTCGCTCCCCCAACCTCTCTGCAATTCGTTCCTTTGCACGCCCTCCGAGGTCAAACCACCTCTTTTTTAGTTTGTCAATGGAGTGCTGGGTCACTCCCACTGCATTGACCTTAGCGCGGATGCACAGCCAAATGCGCCTCTTGTCTGCCTCAGGCACCCTCCGTGAATCCTTACCGAAAAGCCGGTCATGGTCCTTTGTGACTCCCTCAATTAAATATGAGTCCCTGCTCGGAAAATTAAATTTTCCTTTTTCTTCCAGGGGCACTGCTCCCTGCTGCTTCCTGGGACATTTTCTGGGGTTGTTTGTCTCCTGAATTACAGCTGCAGGTGGTCTGTAGTGGAGCTGTGGCCAGTGTGGCTTCCACTTTCAGGCTCAGTGAGCAAAATGAGGGAGGGAACTGCCTACTTCCTGGTTGTGATGTCATCATTGTGCTCTAAATGCGACTTCCCGTTTTTGCGATCTCGCAATTTGCGATTTCGGTAATTGCGAGATCGCAATTTCAACACGGAAAAAGGCCGATTCTGCGAATTTTATGCGATTTTGGCAAAATCGCAAACGGCAATTGCGAACGATTGCGATTCACTTTTTTTATCGCATTTCTTCATGAATCCCATTCTGCGAATTCTAAATTGCGATTCGGTAATTATCGCAATTTGGAATTCGCAGAATGTGGCTTTGATGAATCTAGGGGTTAGCTCTTTATTTATTAAGCAAATCCAACTGATTTACACAAGTTCAATGGCGAGAGTTATGGGCAGATATCAGAACCCTTTGCCGTAACGAGGGGGACACGACAGGGCTGTCCTCTGTCGGCACTATTGTTCGCAATCACCACGCAACCATTGGCAGCTAGGCTCATTCAACATCACACTCAAAGGAGCATAGAGGGCACATCTAGAGGCCTATTGATCTCGATGTATGCAGACGACATGATAGTATACTTGACGAATCTCAAGGAAAACTTTGTGGTAGTTATGAGAGAACTGATCCGATATGGTGGGCTAAGTGGAATTCAAATAAACTGGTCAAAATCCATTATAGTACCGCTCACTGATACCACTACTCCGTTTGACACGGAATTTCCAATACAGTGGGCTAGTGGACAAGTTAAATACTTGGGAATATGAGTAAGCAGATCTCTGCAAGAAATATGGCTAGCAAATTACGGAAGAGGGATCGACTGGATAGAGTGTAAAATACAGAGATAGAAACAGCTACTCCTATCTTCAATAGGGTGTATAGCCATCACGAAAATGGTGATCCTGCCTAAACTGCTGTACTTATTTGTCAATATCCCAATGTCGCTGAACACCCATTTCTTCAGAAAACTCCGCTCTCACATTCTTGACTTGGTATGGGCAGGAAAACAACCCAGAGTCTCATGGAGATTATTGACACTGCTCTTTACCCAGGGTGGCTTGGGAGCTCCGGATTTTGAACTATACGCATACAGCGCACAGTCGCAATACCTTCACTTCTTGCAGTACCCAACACCTTATCAACCCCATGTGGCAATAGAAATTGATAGGGTGGCTCCCATTCCACTTAATACAGCGGAATAACAGCCTTACAAAAGACCACACCTGGAAATAGACACAGTAGAAACAACATATTGGGCATGGAGAGGGATTGCGAAGAGGGCTCACCACGAGGAACTGTATGCTCCTTCCATGCCACTTGGGGGGAAATCCGCTATTATTTCCACTAACAGACAAAGCGGCCACAATGCGGGCAAAGGCTCGTGCATTGGAGAAGGGAAGCGATTTATACCCAGAAGGAACGATTCTGTCACTGCAGCAGATGTGCAACTCAAAACCGCCTACGGCATCAAATATGCTATTGTATTACCAGATTAGGGCCGCTTTCTGAGCTAGATATGTGAATTTTTCCCAGGCGCCTCCTGCACTACCAGCGTTAGAAAATAAACTGTCAAACCTTTCTCCTCGTAAATTAATAATGCGCATTTACAGTATAACACAAGGGGAGTCGCCAATTATCTCTCCCGCGTCTAAAGCGGAATGGGAGAAAGACACTAGCCTAGCTATCACAGACAAACAATGGCAGTACTGCTACACACAACCAGAACATCTCTCGCCAAATTATAGACAGCGACTTATCCACTTCAATTTTTTACATAGAATATATCGCAAACCCTCTCAGTTGCACCGCATGGGTATACATCCAGATACAAGATGGAGATGCGAGGCTCAGGGCGCCACGTTTTCACACTTATCATGGGAATGCGGACGGATAGAACAGTTCTGGATGGACGTTTTTAAACTTATTGGACAAATCACTGATAATCAGATACAGGCTACTCCCTTGACAGCATTGTTAGGTTTTGTTTTTGAGGTCCCGAAGAGCTCTCGCAAACTCACAGTCATGTTGTTACTATTGGCTAAGCGGCAAGCGGCAATACACTGGAAGGAGCAACAGCCCACTACGATAGCTGCATGGGTAAATGCTGCTGTTTATTGCAAGGACCAACTATCTCACTATTGGGAACTAATGCCTAGTAGATCCAGACCTATTGGTATCTGGGAACCCTTTGTGACCTGGCTGGGAGCAGGTGGGTCCAATCTCCGAGATGACCAAATCACGTGACATAATGAGTATCACAATAAGATAGTTGCTTCCTCTCACACCAAATGATATATGGTTTCACATACAGGGCTGCAGGCAGAGGGCAAACGCCGATAAGTGTGAACAGAGGGACTTGTAGTTCGACCGGGTCACCACAACAACCGAAAGGCTACACAACATGTAAAGTGGTAAACTGGTAATCTGGGAAAGGCAGGTGGGGAGGGAGGGGGGTATTGTTTTTTACCAAGTAACACAGGAACTATACATCGCTGCCGGCCCGTTGTGTTGTAGGCGTGAGAGCTGTGTACTGGTTGCTATATTTCGTCTGTTTCATGCTGCCGGCCTCAGGGTTGTAGGCAAACAGCTGTGTCAACTATGATCTACGCAATAAAACGAAAAAAAAAAATAGCCAGGCCTTTAGCTTCTTGAAGAGTGAGGAGGAGGCCCTGATGTGTTGGTGAGGTTGTTCCATTTGGCGGCTTGGTCGAAGAATGTTCAACCTCCGTTTCTGCTTCTAAAGATGCAAGTGAAAGTGATTCTAAACAAAGTTGTCTGGTGGGTTGGTGGAAGTGAAGCCCGTGATTGAGGTATACTGGTCATTCCTCTGGAAGGTGGGAGAAGCTTCTACAAATTATCTTTGAATTGCATAGGCTTCCTGCCTTTACTACCCTGGCTCTAGACTAAACACAGGGGGTATGCAGCCCTTTGTGCGGACGCAGGACACAGCCTATTCAAGTGTAAGTTGAGCTGTGCCCCTCTCCTCCCTCCCATCGTGCCAGTGACTGCCCATACAGGAACAACTAAGCTGTCTATTGTGTGTGATTGTCTAAGAGGAATACACAAAGTCCAACTGTCAACTACACCCAGTCATGTGATCCAGAGACAGGCTGCAGGCATTAAATATCTAAGGCAGGAAAATGCCCACTTTCTAATGTGGCAATTTCTAAATTGTAATTTAAAATCTGATTCGACCATAAGTTAGGATTTTTCATTACAATTCCAAATACACTAAACATGAACAGATTACTTGCTGTCATTTGTAAATTACAGTTTGTCAATTTAATAAGGGAACTCCAATGTTGTCCTATATGAGAAACTGGCCTTGCAATAGTGAAAAACAAATTTAAGAGTTTTTCAATACCAGGACATGTAAAATTTGATAGGACATGTCCCGCTTTTCAAATACATGCCCTCTAGGCTGCCCAGGGCCTACCCTAGGAGTGATTTATTTGTATTAATGAGGAAGGTTTGGGGCTGGCAAAAGGTTCATTTTAGCAGGTTGAAATGCCTTTTTAAAACTACATGCACAGGCTGCAACGACAGGCCTGAGACGTGTTTAAAGTACTACTTAAGTGGGTAGCACAATCAAAGCTGCAGGCCCACTAATAGTATTTAATTTGCAGGTCCTGGGCATGGGTAGATCGACTCTACTAGGAACTTAAAACCAAATTAAATATACGCCTATTGTGTATAAGCTAATGCTACCATTTTTTAAGAAGTAAGCACATGCACCTTTGCACTGGTTAGCAGTGGTAAAGTGCACAATGTCATAAGGCCATCAAAGACAAGTTCAGCAAAAAGAAGGTGAAGAAGGCAAAAGGTTTGTGGGAAGACCATTCTAAGGCTGACAGGTCTAACCACCACTCTTTCAGGTTCCTGATGTATTTCTCCATTTTTGATGATTTTCCTTCTTTTGCTTCTTCCTCCTTTCCCCATTGTGTGTTTTCCCTCTTTAGTTCTCTATGTACGTCTGATGAGGAAAAGTAAGTGCCTGCCCCCAAAAATGAGTGCCAGTGGGCCTCACCAGCAACCACAGGCTCAAATTAAGCACTGCATACACCACATTGATTGGTGCATGAGCGCTATGTGGTCAGTTATAAAAATAAACATAGAAAAGTAGCATAATAAATAATACCTATTTGGTAGCTACAGCCATTACATCAAAAAGTATACAGTAGAATATTTGTTTGTTCGATGATGTTATCTGGGGTTTTCAGATGTTTTGTGACATCATTCACCTAATTGCTCCTTTTGAAATGTTTAACAAGTAATGTGCGGCAGCCATAATTATCGCTGGCCGCACTCAGCGTGAAAAAGGTTATCTCCAGCTATCGCTGGTAATTATCGCCATGCTAGCGCTGTATTAACAACGCATAGCGCAATGGCGATAATCATTCCAGCGATAGTGATGTTTTCCATGGAACATCGCTGGTTTTTCAGCGATGTTCCATGGAAAACAGCGATAATCTTGCCAATACGACCCTGTGGTGGTCGTATCAGCATAATCCACCCCCAATGGTAAGTATACCTAAATCAGCATTTTAGCAGACGTTAGTTTTTGGCGAAAACCGCGCATTTCGCCAAAAACTAACGTCTACTAAAATACGAGGGCCTCCTTGTAAATATTGCGATGTTGACATCGGCGATAACTTACAAGGAGTACTGCCCAGTGACGCCCACTTTGCATCTCATTAAAGATGCAAAGCGAGGCATCGGGAAAAGGGGTGCTAACATGCCCTAATGCATGTTAGCATCCCCTTGCAGATAGAGCAATGTCATTTTCGCCGCTTTTTTGGCTTTTAAAGCAAAAGAAGCGGCAAAATGGCCCTTGATAATATTCCCTTTCCTTTTTAAGTCTAATCACACACGCACTCACAAACATACTCACACACCCTCACAAGTCCACACGTATATTCTTTATCTCTCTCTCTATCTGTCTCTCTATCTCTCTCTTGCACAACAATTTGCCTACCACAGAGTGACATGTTATGATTATATCAGAAACATCCGAAGCCCAAGAAACATTACCTTCCTTCTTTTCGGGTCTGCAAGATTCAAATATTGCCAGGTACCATCTGTATCTTCACAGTTTAGAACATCTACATTAGACATTTTTCAACCTATATCAGCATTATAGGTTCATCTGCATTATCCCAAATCATCTGTATCATCAGCCTCTGTTGTGGTGATGCCAATCTGAACGGAATCTTAACAGAGTCATTTTGTGCTTATAAATCTCAAACATATACCAGTCAATGAACACTCTCAATTATGCCATGAAGTGCATCCCAAAACCCATCACTAAATGCTAAAATCCTCTACAATCTTTTAAAGGAGCTCCTCGTGCCATGGTACATTGTATATAAACCTCAAGAGATTCTTGTAGCTGTAGCAAGTGGTTTTCAGAGTCCCAGTTTTTACATTTGGTTATGCAATACTATTGTTTTTCATCCTCCTATCAACAAGTCGCAATATCTACCTGCTGGTCTGGAAAAGCCACCTTCCACAGCATTCTATTTTAATCAGCCAGGCTTTAAATACTGAACAAAAGTTACACACGTGGGCGTATTCCACATAGGTTGCTTTAGTCTTTCGTCAACCTTGGATTGTGTACCAGACCTACCACCACCAAATGTTGTACCATTAGACTTCGCTGCATGTACCACTATACTCAAAGAGATCCTCCAGATCCTTTTACCTTTTAGACTGCCTGCCAGCAATAGAGTCAGATAACAGAATGTCAATACAGCTCTTTGAAGGATCTGAAAAACCGTTAAGGAAATGTAAATGTAAAACGATCACGTCATTGAGTTGAGCCACAATCATCGTTTAGCGTGATCTAAGATGTATATGTTGGTTTAATGTTCGTGCTATTCAAATTCCATTGTTTAAGGTCCAGATCGTTGCTCTTCCAAAGTTAAGGTTTTGCAAAAAGCAAGTGAACATCATGATGTCTATACAGATGAGCATCATCTGAGTACTAATATATGTATATTTCAAGTGATATCTTGGACAACAGAGCTTTGAATGTGTTGAACATAGGAGTGCAATCTGAGAGGCGGTCCTAAATACAGAGCACTGCAATAGTCCAACCCTGATAAAATCAAGGTTATGAAACCATACCAAATATCTGGTAGTAAAGGCTAAGAAGGGACAGATCTTTAATAGAATTCGTAGGTTATAGAAGCAAGTATACACAGTTTGATGATTTTAGTTGGTAATGTAAGCTTTTGGTCAAACTAGAAGCGCAGATTTCTGAGTCAGTCACAAAGGTAGGAGATAGATCATGGTCACAGTGCTTCTTGCCATCAATTGGAGGACAAGGTGAACATCTCTTTGCCCAGAAGAACTATTGAAGTGTTTGCTGTGTATTTTTTCAAGAAGTTATAGTTCACTCAATTGACGACAGTTAAGAGGTAAGGCTTAAATGTAGAGCAAGAACTGCCTGAAGAGTGAACAATATTCTTTTTTTAAAATAGTTTTTGTTAAATTTTCCAAATAACAAAACAATAAAGAAAAAATATAAAGAGCAGTACAATAAAGTGGAGCAATATAGGTGAAAACATAGTACAATGTTATACACGACAGCGCATCTAAATGCTGATAAAACTATTCCAATACAGCATCAGGTATAGGTTGCACTACACTACATTTCCCCAGTGTAACAGTCAATGAATACATTGAGGTTGAGGAAAAAAGATGGGACACATAGATTGGTAGTGTTTTTACAGGTTTGCAGGTCCTGTAGACACAGTTTGCTCCTGAGAGGGGGTAGCGGTGCCAACCTGTGCTGCTAATAGGTAGTTTTGAAACGGTTGCCAAATGTCTACAGGTCAAGAAGCCGGTGGCTGCAACTGTACATACGTCTCACTGGTGGTATTACAATAGGTCATACTATGAAGCCATGCATTAAGTGTGGGAGTCTGTGCGCAAGCCCATTTAAGGGCTATTTCTCGCTTGGCAATAAGGAGCGCTATGGCAACAAAGCAGCGCTTGGACTTGGGAAGATCATGAACATAACCCAACAATACCAGAAGCGGCAATGGTGCAATCTCGGCCTCCACCATCTTAGACAGCTCCCCAAAAATGGACCTCCAATAATCCCCTATTCTATTGCATGTCCACGTCATGTGTGCGAAGTCGGCTTCCGGATAGCGGCACCTCGGGCAAGCGTGTGGGTGAGATGGGTCCAAACGATGCAATTTACTAGGGATCATAAATGCCCTCCACAGAAGATTAAAATGGAGCAGTTTATGCCGGTAGTTAGGAGACACTCGGTGCGTTTGTGAACAACACCGACCCCACTGTACATCCGTCAAAGGGTAGCCAAGGTCCTGCCCCCATGCCACCCGCATCATAACTTGGAAGCAGTGCCACTGCGTCCCTGTAGATCCGGGCCAATAAATGGCTCCCATCCCCACTCTTAATAACCCCAGTTAAAATTGTATAGTCAGGGAGCTCCAAAGGATAACTATCCATAGTGGCGCACAATGCCCGCTGCACTCTCAGCAGCTCAAAATGGTCCATCGTAGTCGCAGTATGAAGTCGCGGGTCGTCATTGCGCAAGAAGATAGCCCTCCAGGGAACAAAGCACCAAATGTGAGCATCTGAAATTTGGCCAAAGTACGTTTCACTAATGTCTTCTGTAGGATGGGAACCCAACCGTTGACTGCAAGTGGCAACGCAGGGGAGTATAACACACGAGCCCCTGTTACATGATGTAACCTATGCCAAGCCCAGCTAGCCGTGGACACTGTCTGGGTCTCTTGCGGGTCCCGGGGGAACCATCGTGGCAACAGGGTGTTGAGCTTGGACAGTAACACCAAATTAGCCTCAGGCCTATAGTACGGGATCTGTCTGTTTACACAATACCAGTGTCCCGAGAAATTCGCCTGTGCCACCAAATAATAGATCTGCAGATTCGGTACACCAAACCCTCCCCTCTCATATGGGAGTATTAAGGTGTCCCAGCCAATGCAAGCCTGTTTATCGCCCCATACCAATTGCGTTAACAACGTGCCTAGGTTGGAGAAAAAGGTATTATATAGCGTTATGGGGATGTTTAGGAAGAGGTACAAAAATTGCGGCAGCACCACCATTTTAATTATCGCTATCCTCCCAGTCATTGACAAGGGCAATTGCAACCAACGTTCTATATTGCGTTCCAGTTTCTTGACCACCAGGCCATGATCAATGGTTAATCTACCATTCTAGTACAGGCTGCAATGGTCAGTTGGAGCACCTCCGACTTCTCCCAGTTTATATGGAGACCCAATTTAGTGTCATACCTTGTCACCTCCCGGAGCAACGTTGTTAAGTTATCATCCGGGTGCCGCACATAAAGAATAATGTCGTCAGCATAGATTGTGGGACGTGGCCAAGCCGCCGACCGTGATGGCCGTGTAGGCTCGGAGCTCCGCCACTGATTCCCCTCGTAGGACCTGTTGTGGCAGCACAATGGTGTTTGCATGACCCCTCTGACATCCTGTAGGCGTGGGAAGTGATGGTGCAGTGAATGGTGGGGGAGCCAGGCAACCAGCGACTCATGGTGCTGATTGGCGCCAATCACCCTGGATGGTAGCTGTGGGGCCTGCGGCCACGAGGCAAGCCGGGGCCTTGATTACTGCACTGGCCGGAGTGGGAGAGCGGCGGCGCAGATTGCTGGGAGCAGCTGCAGGACAGAGAAAGATTGCGGTAAGTGGGTGATGTGGGAGGGGGGTAGGAGGCTGTCTCCACTGGTGCTGGGTCGTTGACACTCCAGGAAGCCCCGCAGCGATAGGGGCCGCAGGCGGGTTTGGGGGTCGGCCACCCGGCTGTGATCAGCGTTGCCTGCAGTGGCTCTCCTCCTCCCCCATGGCTGCACCCGTAGATGCCTGGTTCCTGGCCCACAGTGGTAATGCGGTGCCGGAGATCTTATTATTTAACCTCTGCATGACTGCCTCCCTACTCCCCCTGTGACTGATTAGGACTCGCTGTGGAGTGGGTCGCCTGGAAGCTGTGGCCGGCCCCAGGAGAGACAATGATTGCGGCATGAAGGGCATTTTGCATAGAGCCCACTTCATACACCTTCCTACCTCTCGATGTTGGTGCCCACCTGCTGTGATAATTCCAAGGTGGGCGAGTGAACCCTCTGGCCCCGGGGACCACCAGCGTGGCAGTAACACTGGCATTGTGCGAGCTTGGGGCAGTAGCCTTGTTGGCCGCGGGGACTCAACTACTGCATCATATCTCACGGGTGGCCCCTGCTGTAATATAGGTCCTGCTGCCTTGATCAGCGCAGGGCTGCGGTGTGACTTGTCCACCTCTGGGAGGCTATCCTGTGGACAGGGTGACTGTCATGGGTTGCTCCCCCACGGTTGGGGTCCGGCGTGTCAGCGGTGAGGGGAATGGGGCGCAAGGAACCCAAACAGAGCACCCTGTCTTTCAAGCCACCTGGTCCGGGTACATCTGCACAACAGCTCACTATGGCAGAGGGAGGTGAGACGTTCACGAATGACCCGGTGGGGCCCGACAACTTGCTGGCTGAATTGAGGGCTGGGTTCAGAGCCCTAGACACCAGATTTGAGGCCCTTGACAGGAGGCTAGACTCCATGGGGGCCAGATTGGATGCGCAGGAGGGCCATTTGACAGTGACTGAGGGGCGGATCTCTAATCTGGAGGACGGCACAGTGCAGACAACCAAGAGACTTGAGAGGATGGAGAAGCTCCCTAAATCAGTGGCTATGAAGAATGAGGATTTGGAAGCTTGTGGGCGGAGAAACAACATCCGAATTATGGGAGTGCTGGAATCCACCAACACAGGGCAACTGGATCACTTCGAGGAAACCCTCTTAACGGACATGCTTGGAGGCGAATCATTTACCACCACTTTCGTGGTCGAGCGAGCGCATCGTATCATGGGTACCCTCCCAGACCCATCATAGCCCGGCTTCTAAATTTCAGGGATAGGGACACCACTCTCCGACTGGCACTTAAGATGGGCCGGCTGGAGTGGCAGGCCTCAAACATATCCCTATACCCGGACTTTATGGCCATGGTCCAGGGCGCCCATGGGAAATATACTGGTGTGAAGGTAGCCCTAAGGAAGATGGGATTGAGTTACAGGATGTTATACCCAGCAAGGCTGAAGATGGACATCGATGGACAGTACCAGGTGTTTGACTCTCCCCATGATACGCAAGAGTTCTGCCAGAGATACTCCAACGCTGCGAGGAAGCAGGATGCAATATCTCCACAGCATACTCAGGACATACTAGAGTCTGGCGCAAGTGCACACTTATTTAATGCTAGCTAGTTGAAACGTGCCTACTTCCCACCACCGCAGTAGTACAATGTTATGTTCCCACTACTTGTGCTACACCACTTTAAATGAGTGCCTGTGTGCACGTGAGTGTGCCACCATAGACATACTATATGCTACTATGCAGGCCTTTTTGTGCCAATAATAGGGGTAGTGGCGGGGTGTTGCCACCTTCCCAGAGTAGTTGCACATATATTGAATAGTGTTGATTTACAGTGTGATCTGTTTCTGTTTGTACAATCCCATTAATATGGGGTTACGGGATAGGGACTTTCCCCCTAAGTTGGGTGTGGGCGATGGGTGGTGGGAGTTTTTTTTTTGGACTCATTGGTCAATGTTTGCATGTTCTTATCACGCATTACAGTTGCAGTGTCGCTTAAGTAGTCCTAATATTAGTGTGACAGAAACACAGGACTTAGAGAATGGCTAATAAAGTTGTAGCGGAGGCTAGTGTGGTGCTAATGACCTGGAACATTAGGGGTTTAAATAATGCCCATAAGTATAAGCAGGTGTCAAATTACATGCAAAGATTCCATGTGAACATTGCGTTTTTACAGGAGACTCACCATGCACCACATGTTAAGACACCACTAGCGGTGGGATGGGGGGGCCTCATCAATACTTTGCAGGATACAGCACCTATGCTAGAGGGGTGGTGGTGTTGATACACAAACACAAACAGGTGCCCTTTTGGAAGGAGTAGATTTGTCTGGATGCAGGGGGTCACTATTTATTGGTGAAGGGCACCATGCTTGATCATTCAGTACTTTTTGTCAATATCTATTCCACGAATGTAGATGACCTCAAGTTTTTTGAGTGGGTCCATGACCACATAGTGCACATGTGGGCAGACTGTGTTTATATAGAGGGGGACCTTAATTTGTTTCTCGACCCGGGACGTGATAGCGCGGCGCACGCGATAGCCGTGAAGCCAAGGGCTAAATGAGTAGTGCTGGACACTATTGAACGGTTTGGGTTGGTGGATGCAGGGAGGTACCACTATGATGACCGAGTGGGTATACTCACTACTCTGCGCCTCATAATACCTGGATGCGGTTGGATTACTGGTGCTTGTCGGCTGGGGTTGCTCTGTGGGTCAAAGAGGTTACACATCTCCCGCGTACACTATGGGACCATTCCCCAGTTATGGTGAAATTGCTCGTCCATAGTGCAGGGGGTGTGGAGAGACCGTGGCACTTCCCAGACATGGCCTTGAGAGATCCTGTCTTTGTGGCTGAGCTCGGGGAAGCGATAGTAGAAGAATTCAAATTTAACACTGGGACAGTGGAGTCGATCGCCGGGGGGTGCTCAGAGCTCAGCGGTGCACATTAGCGAATATAGAAGCTCAGCTTGGGGGGCTGGACAGTGCGGCAGTCACAGCAGAATCGCCAACCTACATAGACGTGCAGCACTTTTGGTAGAGGTCTGTGTGGCCCCGGAACGTGAAGCACATTTTCTCGGTAAATATGCAGTCACTCGACCATATGGGGAGGGTGAAAGGCCTGGTAGGACATTAGCCCAGTTGATGCAGCAGACTCACAGTGCCACCAATATAGCGGAGCTTAGCGGGGATGTTGGCGAGCGAATCACAGGTAATGTAGGGGTATTGAGAGAGGTGCTCAAGTATTATATCAACCTGTACACTACAGATACCACCAACCACCCTTCTGCCTCTAGTGATTACCTTGATGAGGTCTCACTTGTTTGAATAGATAAAGCCCACCAAGAGTTTCTGGCAGAACCATTCATAGAGGATGATATCACTGATGCTATCAATGCGTTGGATGGGACTCTGAGAGACGCTGTTATAATCCTGCTGCCTAAACCTGGGAAGGATGTATTAAGATGTAGTTCATACCGGCCCCTTTCGCTCCTGAATTTTGATGATAAAATTTTGGCCAAAGTACTAGCAACTAGGCTCGCTTTGATTGTAGAGAAACTGATATCCCCAGCGCAGTCTGGCTTTATCCCACAGAAGTGCACTGCCCTTAACAATCGTACCTTGTTCGCCACACTGAATAGGATCTCGCAGTCAGTTCCTGAGCCACTGTCCTCCTTGATGCTGAGAAAGCGTTTGATTCCCTTGAGTGGCCCTTCTTGTTTGCTACTATGGCATGGTTTGGAATGCTGGAGCGTCTTATGGCAGTGGTACGGCTGAGTTGTATATATTGCCTATGGCCCGTATTCATACACCAGGTTGCACCATGGCCTCCTCAGCCTACACAGGTACAGCCATCTCCCTGTGGCATGCTAGGATGAGTGAGAGGGAAGGGTGCAGGAGGGGAGCCTCCCCTGTTTCAGTGCAGGAGCGGGACAGGAGCCAACCGGACAGTGGCGTACCCACGGGCGGAGAGGAATCAGCAGGCGCACAGTACTCGGCCGGGGGGCCAATCCCCAAGCCCGCCCATGGACACGGTCCCCACAGGGCATCAGGGGATGCCTGTGACCCACTACCGATGGAGCAAGCCCCCCAACCCTCCCTGCAATCCCTCACCGTGTCGCGTCTGCTGTCCGGATGCAGCCCCTGGTGGGCACGTAGTTCACCACTCCAGCCACTCCGCCACTCGAGGCCTGGCTTCCCTCGTGGAGTTAGGCCTCACCGCGTCCCGCAGCCACAGGTCGGCACCGATCCGTGTCACGATCCACCATCTGGCCGTTCACCTCAGCTTGAGATGCACCAAGTCTCCTACACCGTAAACGGAGCCTCAGGGTGCCGGATCACCATTCAAGCCACCATAACGCATCCTACGAAGGAAGTCTGTGGCGGAACTCCAAGCCTACATGGCCATCACAGTCTTTGGCTTGGCCACTCCGCCCAAGAGTGAGCAATATAAAATTAATTTGTGCATCATCAAAGTAGGTCATAAATGAAAGACTAAGAGAATGTACTAATCTGACTAATGGGTTAACATGTAAGATGAACAACTCCAGTGAACCAGACTCTTCACGCTACAGCGACCACCAGCAATTAACAGCAACATGAGATCTGCACTTCAGGGGGGCGTGGCTGGGCACGCAATGAAGGCAGCAGCGCACGAGTAGAGCTCCGTGCTGAGCTTCCCCTTCCCCGGGCTAATTCTCCGGTAATTATCCTCAAACTGGCCTGAAAACGCAGGCGGACCTCCAGCGACCTGTTCTCGGCACCCTGGCCGACTTTTAAACTTTGAGCACCGACGCAACGTCCCTGGCCTTTCCTGAGATTCCCTGGCGGGACTGGCTGGCACCTGAGCGGCGAGGAGGACTACGAGAGGCCGTGGTCTAGGCCATACAACTAGGCCCCACCGCACGGCCTACAATTCGGAGTCTCCCGCACCTGCACACACGGAGACTCGGGCCTCGAGACCCCCCCGGACATATTGAAACCTGCGCTCCCACCCCCCGCCGCAGGAGAAGAGTTCCTCGCACCCGCCTGGCGAGACGCGGAGGTATTGCGGGTGTACGAGAACCACTGCGCAGGCGGAAAACCAGGCCGGTGCTGTGCATACCGGACTGCCTACCTGTGCTCCAGACGGCGGAGTGGCCCGGGAGGGGCCTGTGACCACCAGGTCAGTGGAGAAATTGCAGTGGCTTGAGGCCAGGACCCACTGCCTAGGCCCTGCGACACGATCCGAGATGCCTGCTGCGCATGGGGCCCTAGACCCGGGAGCCGACGAGCCTTGCTGATCGCTACCTCTCTACCAACACAGCGGAGGGGTTGAGGAAGACACGGATCAGCGGCACCTGGCGAACCACTGGCGAAGTACCGGACGACGCCTGGACGTAGGTCACAGCCACCGGCCCACCTGTCCGGGTGCCTGTGGAGACGCGGCCGTTGCCTGCGGAGGAGACCGGGAGTGAAGGCGATCAGATCTCACTAGCCTGGTACAGCGCGACAGCCACGACCGCACCCCCCCCCCCCCGCAGGGTCTCCCGCCTCTGGCGCACACGGCGAGACTGCGAGGGGTGGACATTAACGAAGGGCAGCGCATACCACCTGAACCCACGTGCTGGCAGCACCAAGACCCCACCAAACCCGGAGCCCATTTGCGAGTTGGGCTGCGTGTGGAAACGGCGCTACTGGATTCGTACCCCTTGCTCTTCCCCTGGGCCCCCATGGGACACGCTAGTCAGTGAGACACAGTGGCGGCTGACTCCAGGCGCTCAAAACGCAGCCCCAACCCTGAGTGACCGCGAGCCCACGCGGGACAGACGCAGTGGGCCCGGAGCGAAGACACAACCAAACGCTCCTTTGGAGGCTACCGGCCACAGCTACAGAACTCTGCAAAAATCGATTGGGAAGTGGACATTCGCCGCAATCTACTAACCCCAAGTTCTCCGGCAACTGCGATTTGGAGACCGCCCCCCCCCACTGGCCTGGAGACGGACTGGGGCCCTTACACCTGCGAGATCTGACCCAGCTGGGGACTCGGCAGGGTGCTGGGATCGCGGGCCACCTGAGGCGCAGGTTAACGACTTGCCACAGCACACCACTGCACGGACCCACCACTCGCGCTGGTGGCACACAGGGGGCCGGCTGCCCTGCCCCGAGCCAACAGTTACCGGAAACGCCTCCCAGCGGGATAACACCACAGCCAGACCAGGAGACGACGTTCGCCTCGCCCCAGGGCTCAGCGGGACTGCGCCATTGATTGAGTCGCCTCGCACATGTCCGGAGGGGTGAGAACCCGCACTGGAACCGGAGGGGCCCCGCCGAAGGGAAAAACTGACAAGTCACTACACAAGATGGCGGCCGACCAAGTGACCTCACGGCTCGATAACATGCTCGCCGCAATGGAACGATTGGAGCAGTCGCTCCAACAGACTAGAACATCTCTGGAATCCAAAATAGACAGTGTTGCCATAGACCTCACCCTCCTAAGGGACGACCACAAGAAACTGGCCGATAGGACGAAGACACTGGAGGGAACAGTGAACGACCTTGGCCCCGCAGTCTCGCAAACCGATAAACAAGTACAGGATCTCCTGAACAGGGTGGAGTACCTAGAGGACCGTGCGGAAGATGCAGAAGGGAGAGCGAGACGCAATAACATCAGACTAGTCGGGGTCCCGGAAAAATGGGAAGGCGCCCGACCGACCCAATGTGTGGAAGACTGGCTACGTGAGCTACTGCCGGAGGGCGCACTCTCGCCGCAGTTCGTGGTGGAAAGGGCACACCGTGTACCCACGCGACCTTATACTACTGGCTCCAACCCGAGGCCGCTGCTTTTCAGGGTCCTGAACTACCGTGACAGGGACACTATCCTGAGGGAAACCAGACGGCTTGGGGAAGTCCGCATCGACAACACTACGGTGATGTTCTTTCCAGACTACACCATACAGGTACAACGTCAGCGCCATGATTTCCTAAAAGTGAAACGCCGACTGCGAGAGGCAGGCCTTAAGTACTCACTACTCTTCCCCGCAAAGCTGAGAGTGGTGGCGAGAGACAAAACCTACTTCTTTAACAACCCTGTGGAGGTGAGCGACTGGCTCGATAGTGGAACGGACACAGCGCCCAGGAACGCGCAGGCTCCTGAGCCAAGACCTCGGAGCCGAGGGCCGCGACTCCGACGTAGAAACAAAGACCACAAAACCAGTCGCCCGGACAACGCGGCTCACCCCTCCCCACCACTGGACCAAATGCTCCAAGAGCAACGAGACGCACTCCGGAGGGTCTCCCAACTTAGCGCCTCACCGACCTCGGAAAATAATCCAGCCACGAGCCCACAGATGGCTCAAAGCGACGATGAGGCCGTCTACGGGATACCAGACTCTCAACTATCGGTGGAACTCCCAGATGTCACGCCACAGACAGCCGGCATGCTCCATTGAAACACTACGCATGCATTCATCGGATAATGCCAGGGCGGCGAGGATGAGACTAGCGGACAGACGATATCTGGGACGCCTCAGCCAGGACTGCGTCTAATGATATCCCTCGCCGCCTTGGTAGCAGACGGAGAGGCCCTGCCGCAGTGAGTACTCACCCAGAGGTATGGACGCTATGAGGGCGATACGTGGGTGGGATTGTATACATGTCATGGCATCCGCCCGTCTCGCAGGGAAACATTCCTACCCCGTGGAACTGGGGAGCACAGTTTGCCTCTCCCCATTGTACGCACATGGTAAACATGACGGCCACACTGTTGGCGACAACTCTAATTTCATGAGAGCCACGTTTGGATATTTGGTGGGAATGACTCGTAGTCCGGGGAAGGGCTACGGATTGACCTCACTTGATTGGACATAGAAGAACTGCCTCATTGACTCCTAGCTCAAGCTGCCCCCTAGACTTGAACACTAAAACTTCGCCTTTCTGGCGTGTTTGGACGGCGACATGTTCCGTTGCCGACCTTTTGGTATTTGCTGCTACTTAGCACTGTTAGTACACCCTGTTACGTTTCCCACTTCCCACCTCAGAGAATTGCCTACACTGTTGATAGAAATGTCGGAATTTGTACCTGCGGAGAGTGGAGGGGGGGGGAGAGGGGCTTTGTGGAGGCGGTCGAGCGGGGGGTGGGGGACGGGGGAGGCGGGTGCCTCCTGCCAAGACAGTTGTTATGGCTGAAATCAGGATTTGCACGTGGAATGTGAGGGGAAAGCACACCATCGAGACGCTACCAAATATACTCATACCTACGTCGCCATAAATTCCATGTCGTTTTCCTACAGGAAACACATCTAAATACAGCTGAGGTGAATGTGCTGCGCAAACGGTGGCGTGGGCAGATCTATGCCACGGAGTATTCCTCCTAGGCCCGTGGGGCACTCATATGGATACGACCGGGCACTCCTTGGGCAGTCATGGATACACAGATAGACACAGGAGGTCGGTATGTAATAGCGAGAGGTAGGCTTGATGGGCATCCTATAGTTCTTGCTTCCATATATTCCCCTAACACTGATCAGGGAAGCTTCCTTGGATGCCTCTCCACGGCGCTGGCGCCCTGGCATGGGCTTCCATGGATCCTCGGGGGCGACTACAATTGTGTCCTTGACGTGCGCTTAGACAGGTCCACTGCACCCCCGCCTGGCGCTCCAGCACACAACACCACGAAGGCTCTCCTCAACTGGGCCCAGCAATGGCGCCTACATGATGCATGGAGGACTCGCAACCCAACGACACGCACGTACTCCTATTGGTCGGGCGCGCATGCGCTACATGTCCGCTTGGACAGATACATGGTTTCCCCCGATCTTCTTCCAATGGTCCTCGACACCCAATACATGGGCCGTACCCACTCAGATCACAATCCACATACACTGGTCATTGCTTGGGACGTCCCACATCCTCCCATCCCCACATGGCGCCTCCAACCAGACCTCTTACTTGAAGCGACCTTCCGCGACTCCATGCTTACACAATCGGCTCAATACTTCCATCTCAATGCTGGCACAGCGTCCACTCCCCAAACTGAATGGGATGCTTTCAAAGTGGTGACCCGGAGGCACTGCCTGGGGACGCAAGGACACATGAGACGCCAAATTGAACGGGACCTGACATGATTGGAATCGGAACTACTAGACCTCGAGTGCCCTGTGGGGGAAGATGCGCACGCCCGTCTGACGGAAGCTAAGGCGAATCACGTCAGCCTACTAGACCGTCTACGAAGTATCAACTTCGCAGCACACTCCGCCCGGGTCCATAGGCAAGGTGACAGACCAGGCAAACTGTTGACCTGGCTGATCGAACGGGAAGATCGATCTGCCCCAATATCAGCCATTCAGGCTAGAGACGGCGAACTACTATACTCTCAGCGCCAGATACACGAGGCATTCACGGGCCATTACACAGGCCTGTATTGCTCCCGACTACGCGTACCACTGATTGCCATCACGGAATATCTCTCTGACATGACTTTACCTACCCTAACACCGGCGCAGCAGGATGACCTCGGGGCACCGTTGGATCCCGAGGAACTCCGCGACACCATCTTTAATCTCTCGAATGGCAAGGGACCGAGTTCTACAAGGCCGCCTCGGACATTCTGATCCCACACCTGGTGAAGATGTACTCTGCGGCGGTAGACGATTTAGCCTTACCCCCGACACTTAACGAGGCGACTCTTGTCTCCTTGCTTAAGCCTGGCAAAGATAGCACGCAGATGGGCTCTTACCGTCCTCTCGCACTCCTGAATACAGATAACAAACATTCTTGCCTCCGCGCTTGCTCGCAGGCTGGCCCCTATGGTTCCTGCGCTGGTACACCATGACCAAAATGGGTTCGTACCGACGAGACACACATCCCACAACATCCGCCGGCTGTTCCGACTGCAAGAATACGCCATTAGGCAGTGGCCACGAGCAGGGTGCCTAGTACTCGATCTGGAGAAGGCGTTCGACTCGGTCGAGTGGCCCTACCTACGAGCGGTCATGGAAAAGTTCGAGCTTGGGGATGACTATCTGACCTTAGTCGGACTCTTATACCGCGAGCCCACGGTCCGAGTCCGCACTGGCGCGTTACTCTCTGACCCCATTCGTGTGAGGAGAGGCACCAGACAGGGTTGCCCATTGTCACCCTTACTGTTCTCCTTAGCAGTAGAGCCCCTGGCGGCGACACTCCGGTCACAAGGAAATGACTGGGGCATACCACTGGCGGACGGACTACATGTAGTGTCACTGTATGCTGATGACCTTCTCTTGTACGTTAGAGACCTGAGCGACGTCCCGGAGTCCCTCACTACCATCTTCGGCAACTTTGAAGAGATGTCGGGATTGCGAGTCAACTGGGCCAAATCGGGGGTATACTCCTTCAGTCCAAACGTTCCCGAATGTGACATACATTTCAGAGGTGAGAGTCTGCAGTGGTACCCCGACACGTTCAGATATCTCGGGATACACATTTATCGAGACCCCACAAACATCTTGGAAGGGAACCTGGTGAGGGCGATCGCCTCTATCCGACCACAGGTGGGGTTCTGGAATACATTACCGCTAAATGTCCCGAGTCGTATAGCCTTAGCGAAAATGATAGTCCTGCCGCGGCTGTTATATTATTTTGCGAATATACCTACGTATGTCCCCACCCGGGTGTTCCGAGACCTCGAGATCCTGCAGAGAAACCTAATTTGGAACAAGGGTCGGCCTCGGGTTGCATTGACGAAACTCTATATGCCCACCGAGGAGGGCGGACTAGCGGTTCCCAACATGGAGCTCTACTATCTAGCAGCGCAAATGCAGTGGGTGTCTGGCTGGCTGGGTGGTAGGAGCCTGGGCGACACGGCCACAGACACCACTATCTGGTCCCAACTCCAAATTCACGTACTATTCCACCCGCTGACGCGGACTCCCCGACCGCCGCAACTGCTACTTGCGGTGGCGCGCAGATGCTTCCTCCGCTGCTTGCGTCTAACACGAGCGACGACTCCATATGCGCCGATATTGCCACTTTTAGGTACTCCGACAGCGGCGGGGACCCTGACCTCTGGGAGGCTGGAAAGCTGGAACACCGCAGAGGTGGAAACGTTGGGCGACCTTTACTCTGACGGCGCCCTCCTCCCCTTTGCAACCCTTGCGAGAGACACATCCCTCCCGGCCGGACAATTCCTGACACACGCGTCCCTCGTTCATGCTTTGACTACAGCTTGGGGAGACATGTCGAGTGAGCCACCAACACACCACTTCCTGCAGTACCGTCATGTCATGAGCAACGGTGCGCACATTATTCATTGGTTAATGCAAGCGCTTCTTTTACACACACACCCGACAACCATACACCTGAGGGAAAAATGGGCGACTGACAGGGGGAGGGACTGGACGGATAAAGAGTGGGCAATGATCCTAGCTAGCCCAGTGAACATCCCCCGCAGCCCTCGCTTCAAAATCATACAGTTTTACATATTACACCGCGCGTACCTCACCCCGGGCAAGATAAATAAGTATTTCTCAGTCACAGACACTGCCTGCAGCCGCTGCTCCCTTCTAGACGCAGACCTCCTACACATGCTCTGGCTCTGCCCTGCCCTCCAGCAGTACTGGGACGGAGTGACCGGGTTACTAAGACATTGTACCAAGGAGCGGGTGCCGCACACGTGGGAAGCCTGCATACTGGGCTTGTACAAACGCACGAGATTAAATAAAGTCCAGACTAGATACTGTGATCTTGGGCTTATCACGGCTAAAAGACTACTCACCAGGCGGTGGAAAGCGGACACACCCCCGCACCTCCGACACTGGTGTCTGTCGCTGACTAACTGGGCTAGGGCTGAGAGCTCTGTCCTGAAGCGGGAAGAGACAGCAGGGCTCAGAAAGTTCCCCCTCGCACAACAATGGGAAGACATACTATATTCTTTCCAACAGAAATGTGTAGAACAGGGAATTATGTGAGATAATATGTACCGCCTCCCCCCACTCCCTAATGCGTATCCCCGCGAATCATGCATGACGAACTACACGCCACCCAGCTGACCAGTATGCAGTACACACCACTTTGCATGTGCTTTACAGTTTCACACTGACGACTACCTACCCCACTCACGAAGGTGCGCCACCATAAGGAAAGCTGCAACGGGGGCCCGGACACTACACCGGACTGACACGCTTAACGGACGCTTGGGGACTCCCTCCCCCCCCACTATCACACTGCCTCACGAACAGCCTGCATTGTCCCGCCCCCCCCGATCTCCTGCCTACATACCTCGCGAGACACGACTGACACGCTGATTCCGATCCCCCCCTCTCGACGTTATGGCGAATTCTGCCCACACTTACTCCTACCCGACTCCTATATAGCTCACGTTCCTGTTTTGTACTCCATTATAGTTTTGGATTTTTTCCCTTTTAGACCGTATCCGTACACATACAACTCCATGTCTCATACCATTTGAACATCATGGCACCCTCGGACGTGACAGCTAGCAATTAGACACCTCCCCTAGGCGCTAAGATACAGAGCACCTACATCCGTGGATATGGGCAAACAAGGCGGTTATGTGCCCCACATATTCTTAGACGCTGCACAACCTCATCACTCGACCAAGTGACACCGTGACCGTCTGAAAGTCGACCCGCACAGAGACGCTTACCAACGACACGTGTAGGATATAACGGGTTCGACAGCTGCAACTGCTATTGATGAGGGTTGGTTCAGCGCAGCTCCTCTGGCCCGCTGACCGAATAAGGAAAAACCCATAGACCACACACTTACATAACAACGAATGCTTGCATGATTACAGTGATGTGTGATGTACTGATATACGCTGCCGGACCCCTGGGTTGTCGGCCTTGAAGCTGTGTTCACCTATTCTGCCCAACATAATGTTCTTTAACTGCGGCTGGCCCAGATGGGTTGTAAGCTACGACGCTGTGTACACTGTATGTCGGACAATAAAGGTCTTTAAAAAAAAAAATTAGATCTGCACTTCAGGCTACAGCGATAACCATCAGCAACACTCTCTCTGCTTCTTGCAGCCTCCTCCACCGCGAAGGGAACTCTTTGTGCTAGACTTTACAAGGTAACCTTTTCAGCAGGACAAACCTAGACACTGTATCCAGTCCCCGCTCCATTGCTGTCAGCCTGAATTTGTGACTTTCTCCCGGTCTCGCATGACCAGATAGCCTCGAGTGGCATGTTTTGCCTTTCGGTGCAATTCTTAGCTGAAACCTTTAATATTGCATATTATTCCACTGATCGGATGTTTGTTGTTTTTGAGTGTAGTAAATTTTACTCTACTTTTCTAAATTGATGTAATATTTTTCTTGTTGTGTGTTTTTACTTTATTGCTTTTAGTGTGGTGAATAAATACTTTACACATTGCCTCAAAGTTAAGCCTGACTACTTTTGTGCCACGCTATCAGAGGGTTAAGAAGGGGTTAATTTAGTGACTTATTGTGGTTCACGCTGACAAGTATCGTGCCTGTGGCTTCAGTAGAGTTTCACCGGCCTTAACCAACAACCCAATTTCTCACAAATGGTATGACCATAGCACAGCATTTCCACTATTCCTTTTCTTGTGCCACGTAATTTGACTTTCTTACTCTTCCCCCACCTTTGTCATTGATCACTACTTTCACCTCAGACTGTGACTCACTTGCACATGATATTCAGGACATAAATTGAAAATCTAATGTATTCTTCCCCTGCCCAGCATCCTGCATGATACAGCCGGCAAATAAGCCACTCTGCACAGAACATTTGAATGTTTAGGTCACTGGATTCCCAGAACTTCCTCCTTTGCTTTACAATGGAAATCTGAACAGATACAATAAATGGATTACAACTGTGCGCTGAGTAAACCCTAATGTTATATTTGCTCACTTTTTCAACACCTTGCATCTGTTAATAGGATGTGATGCCATCAAATCCTATATTTTATCTAATACAAAGAAGACTAATGAAATACATTTTAAAAATATCCATGGAAAAATGCTACCTTAAAAGCATAACTTTTAAGGATACTGTTTATTAATGTAGGGTCTGTGCTAGATGTTATAATTCTAGGAACAGCATATATTGACCACTGATTATTGTCCACGAAATAACGTTACAGAGGGTATGCACAATCTTAGATTTAGGTCCTCAGAACTAGTTGGCGAGACTAGTATGCTCTGGGGATACAACGTCAGCCAATTGGTAGTGGTCTAATGATCCAGCGAGTGGGATTATGGGGTGCAGAAACACTGCACCGAGGTTTACCCGGTGTGGACCCACACCAGTAAGCAGAAGCAAGGGAGTAATGTTCATACTGCATAACAAATATACATGCTTCTCCTCCTCATACTATTGGAACTGATTTTATTTGTACTTTTGACATAAAATAATCTTATTAGTGTAAGAATGACATGACAAGAACAGAATACTGTCTGGCTAATCCTCAAGCACATTATTTCTTATCAAAGATTGCTTTTTCTCACGCAGGGGGATTCTGGTGGCCCGTTTATCTGCAGGCGTAGGCATGGCACCCCAGTTGTAGTTGGAGTGGTCTCTTGGGGGCTAGGGTGTGCTCGCAGCTGGCATGATAATCTTTTCAAAATGAAAGACCACAGAGGATCACCTGGGATCTTCACAAACATATCAGCACTTATTCCATGGATCTCTTGTCACATCAGTAAAGGTAAACAAAATATAACAAGCACTAACTTTAATATTGTTACATAGTAAGTTGTTTTGCCTTATATGGTTGTTACTAAAAATCACAGCAGATTGAATGACTAAATGTGGTTTTATATAGTACATGATTACCCTCACAATGTAAGACAAACCCCATGAAAAACTAAATACTGTTCCTGAAAGTCTTTGAACACCAAGAGCTTGTAGAACTTTAACTGGTACTTCACAATCTAGACTGAGGGGAAGACAGTTACAGGGATTGACTATATCGAAAGAAAATTAGTGACACTCATTTTATTTTTCAAAAATACTAGAGTAATAGAGGACGGGTAAATGGCTCTAACAGAATGAACGCTCTAGTACTTATCCTGAAAGCATGTCAAAATGCTTGGCCAAGCTTTACACATAAACGTTTTCCCTATCAGGAGCCAATTCAGTGCTGACAAATAGTATAGTTGTGAACTCCCTGGATACCTAGAATAAGGTGAGCAGACACATTTTGAACTATTTGCAATCTGTCTAGTAAGGACTTACATGCACCCAATTATATATACTCAACAAAACCAATTATGACAACATTAGTTCCTAAATATCTGAAGAACGAGGAAGTAATAAGCAGATTTTCTGCAAAAGCACGATGTAAAAAAAAAGCTAATAAATGTGCTTTTTAGCCCAAATTAACCTTTACTCAGCCTCTAGTAGCTTGGTACAGAGCAGTCAGGCATAACTTGAAGGCAATGAATAAAGTATTTGTACAACCTTTCGAACAGTAAAAACAGCAAAAACACCACCCAAAAAGATCCCACACCAGTGTAGCAAAATAGAGAACATTTTTGTAAATAAAACAAGACCACAACTACAATATTTAAAGAATAAACTGTAAAATAGCACTTGGGATATCTGGTCGCGCTGGATCGGGACTAAATAAAAAAATTCAGGCCGATCACGCTGGAGCACGGGCCGGATACAGGAATCCAGTGAGGCCTGCTGAACAAAAGTGCCTTAATCCTGGTTGCATCAGCGCCAAGGCTCGGTGGTGCCAACGAGAAGATGCCTTAGTGCCGATCCATGAAGCAGTTATGCGTCGTTTCCCATGATCGGGGTGCTGCGATGCAGAGCTTCAGAGTAATTCTTGCGGCTACGTCAACAGATATGAGAGGGCTCTGCTGAAGCAAGCACATCAGGCCCACTTTAAGGGTCCAGGACTGGGATTGCACAACTTGGCAGGGCAGACTCACAGATGATGGAGTCCAGGTGCAAACGCATGGTGGTTGGAAGTCTTTTATGTCCCTCAAACTTCAGATCAAGAGGCCAGCCAGCTGGTCCTTGGAGCCATTCTGGGTTCAAGTGATGCAAGTCCAGCCCTTCTCACCAATTCAAGAGGGCAGCAGGTTGGTGAGCTGTCAAAACATCGAAAATTAAATATCGGCCTACACTAATATCAAGGTGACAATATTGAAGGGACAGATTATCGATGTTAAGAATATCGATGATATGAATATCGACCCTAAGGTAAATAATATAAATTTTATATGGATTTAAGTAACATCGAAGTTAGTAATATCGATATCAAATATATTGATGTTACTAATATCGATGTTACTAACAGCGATATTTATATTATTGTTATGTATTTTATTATGTATTTAATATGTATGTGTTAAATGTGTTTTGTTAAGTGTTCTACTTGTTTTAAAATATATGTATACATTTTTGTATGTTAATAATGTTTTGTAAGTTATTTTTGTTTTTTAGTACCGTAATAGGGTGGGACGTAATTTAATTATACTAAATTAATTATTAATTATTATGAATTATACATTTATTAAAATTATTTTTTGCGTTTAAGTTCTGTAGCGGGTTGTGGGTTTATAGGGGAATAGGGTGGGAAGTAATTTAATTGTAATTTAGCAATAATTTATTTTAATTATTTGGTATTGATAAATGTATTATTGTTAATTATTATTAATTGGTAATTTATTTTTATTAATTGATAATTATGTTGTGTATTATTTTATTATTGGAGTGTGTTGTCCATTTATAGCGGAATAGTGTTGGAAGTAATTGAAATCTAATTAAGTAATTATTAAATGTATTGTTGGGTATTGATAATTAATTTATTGGACATTAATTATTAATTGGTAATTATTTAAAATTATAGTTTTTTGGGTATGAAAATTAATGTATTGTTGGTTTATCCTTAATTGGTCATTAAATAGTATTAAATATTATATATTGATAAATGTAATTAATATATTAATAAGTAATTATTAATTGGTAATTCATGTGTAATACTTATTATTTGTGTTATAAAAAATCATCTAATTGTTCAATATGTGTTAATTGGTAAACATGTTTTAATAATTAATATGTTTTTATTGTTCAATATTTATTATTTGGTAATTAATATTGATTAATTCATATGTATTGGTATTTATTATTAATTTATTGTTAATTAATTATTCATTGGTAATTATGTTTTTAATAATTATTTATTGGCATTTGTAAAAAGTTTAGAATTATTTAATAATTAATTCCTTAATAATTTTTAACAAATATTTTATTTATAAGTATGTTATTTTTAACTTCTACGCTATCCAACACTTTCCCTACTGTTGCACTCTCTGGAGTTGAAATAGTAATTTTTACCCCTACGCTATCCAACACTTTCCCTACTGTTGCACTCACTGGAGTGGGAATAGTACATTTTACCCCTACGCTATCCAACGCTTTCCCTACTGTTGCACTCACTGGAGTGGGAATAATAATTTTTACCATCCACCTATCCAACGCTTTCCCTACTGTTGCACTCTCTGGAGTTGGAATAGTTACTTTTACCCCTACGCAATCCAACACTTTCCCTACTGTTCCACTCTCTGGAGTGGAAATAATAATTTTTACCTCTATGCTATCCAACACTTTCCCTACTGTTTCACTCACTGGAGTTGGAATAGTAATTCTTATCCCTACGCTATCCAACGCTATCCCTACTGTTGCACTCTCTGGAGTGGGAATAGTAATTTTAACCCCTATGTTATCCAACGCTTTCCCTACTGTTGCACTCTCTGGAGTGGGAATAGTAATTTATACCCCTACGCTATCCAGCGCTTTCCCTACTGTTGCACTGCCTGGAGTGGAAATAGTAATTTTTACCCCTACGCTATCCAACACTTTCACTACTGTTGCACTCTCTTGAGTGGGAATAGTAATTTATACCCCAATGCTATCCAACGCTTTCCCTACTGTTGCACTCCCTGCAGTGGAAATATTTTTTTTTTCCCCTACGCTATCCAACACTTTATCCACTGTTGCACTCTCTTGAGTGGAAATAGTAATTTATACCCCTAGGCTATCCAACGCTTTCCCTACTGTTGCACTCCCTGGAGTGGAAATAGTATTTTTTACCCCTACGGTATCCAACACTTTATCTACTGTTGCACTCTCTGGAGTGGGAATAACAATTTTAAGCCCTAAGTTATCCAACATTTTCCTTACTTTGTTTTTTTGGGAGTTGGAAAAGTGGTTTTATTCCCTATGCTTTTTAATATGTTTTGTATTATTTTAGTTAATGTAGTATATAATTAATTTTAAAAATATTAAAAGCAAATTACATTTTATTAATTTGTTATACATAATTATTTAATTTGTATGTATGTTATTGTTTTATGTGTATAGATGTATTTGTAATTTATAATATGTTTAAATAATGGATAAGTTATTAAAATAATTATTTAAACTGAATATTAAGTAAGTATATATATTATATATTGTAAGTATATGTTTAATTAATGTTTTATTAAATTATATATATATAACATATTAATTTTAAACATTCTAACATATTTTTAACTATGTTTATTTTATTTATAACTATTATTTAATTTATTTTACATATTTTTTATAACTAAAAAAAGATATTTTTAATAATATTTTTGACATCTATACTTTTTTTTCGATATTTTTGTACTTACCATGTTGTAGATAGGATATCGATATTCTTGACACCGATATTCTTGCTCCGATTTTTTTGTAGGTTGATTTTGTGACCTTCGATATTTTGTCAGTGATCCCAGCAGGTCAGTACAGCAAAGCAGGAGTCCAGCAGTGTAGCAATCCAGCACAGTGGCAGTTCTTTCAGTTCCCTCTTTCTGATGCAGATTCAGCAGGTCCAGAAGTGTACTGAAGTGGTGGTCTCTGAGGTCCCGGTCTTATACCCAGTGGTGCTTTTGAAGTGGGGAGATTTCAAAGAGATGCATTTTATGTGTACAGATGCCCTCTCTTCCTCTCCTGATTCCAGGATCACTACAGGTGGGTATGCAGCCCTTTGTGTGTGAACAATACACAGCCTATTCAGGTGTAAGTGAGGCTGTGTCCAGCTCCTCCCTCCCCTCCCGTCAAGATTGGCCATCAGACCACACCTAAGCTACCATTGTGTGTGTATGTCTTGGTCGAACGCACAAAGCCCAACTGTCACCCACATCAGACATGTGATCAGAGACAGGCAGCAAGCTAAAGTAAGAAAATGCCAACTTTTAAAAAGTGGCATATTCAGAATTGCAATTTAAAATCCGACTTCACCATAAGATAGGGTTTTAAATTGTGATTCCAGACACACCAAACTTTAAGGGGTCATCTCTTCCCATTTGGAAAGTAAGTACTCTTATACAATGTAATAAGGCAACTCCAATGTTATTCCATTGGAGGGACAGGCCTTGTACTATTGAAAAAGTGTTTTTTACTACCAGGACCTGGAAAATGTAAAAACGCATGCCCTGATTTTTATTTTTAAACTCTTTTTTATTAAAGAATAACAATGTGATTGCATAAGTACATGATATCGAAAACATTGGTACACACATGACTGTATAGAGTGCAAGTTTTAAAACAGCATATTAGTTTTGTATTTCTTATTGTATGCAGGTTTACATTAATCCGTTAGCTCTTGATCGTCGGGAGTGGGAGGGGCAGGGAGAGAAAGGGGAGTGCCGATGTTTCTGCATTATGTATTCCATTTAGACCACACCCCGGATCATTTCTTTGGACACCCTCTAGAAACATCCGCCGTTTTTTCTCTGAACATGCACCAGTCCATGTCTCGCCTTCTATGATGTTAAGTCAGGGGCCTCCCACGCCCCCCTCATTCTGGCGATGTTACACTTTACTATCATCTACCCCAAGGTCACCCATAATCTCTGTTTACCACTTAAGTCGGTCGGGCCCCATCTGTTAAGCAAACACGTCCTGGCCTTAAGTCCCAGCTCTTGCCCCACAACCTCTGTCATACATCTCAGCACACTTGTCCAATATTTACGAATGTTGTCACATTTCCACAGAATATGTAGGAATGTGCTCTCTTTCCCACAGATTCCCCTACAACCTGAGTCTTCTCCGTACCCCATTCGGGCCAGGGCCGTCCTCGAATAGTACACTCTATACAAGATTTTTAATTGTATAAGTTTGAGTCTGGATGAGAGTGCAACTTCCCTTGGAGAGGCAAGAGCCTTAATCCAGTCCTCATCATCCAATTCTAGCAGATCAGTCGTCCACTTCTCTTGAAGCTGGGTAAGGGGATCCGCTACATGGTTGATTAGTTTACGATAGGTAAGAGATATTGCTTTATTGGTCATATAGCCATCCAGGAGCCTGTCCTCAACCTCAAGTGGCGTTGCTTTCAGGAGAGTTTCCCCTGACGGGATACATGCATTCAGGGCATGCCTCACCTGATAATACCTGAATATCTCCAATCCTGCCAACTCATATTCCCATTGTAATGTAGAAAATTCTGCCACTTTATCCTCCTTCCATATATCGCCTACTGTGGATATTCTGATAAGGCCCCACCTATCAAATCCTTTAGAGTTGCCAAGGGTGCCCAACAAATGCGAGTCCCACTGAGGGGTGGCCCTCGTTATTTTGTTATCCCAACCTAGACTTCTGTGTGCTGAGTGCCAGACTTGAACTGAGTGTGCCATGGGTCCAGTAAGATTCAACTTGGCAGGTCTGGAGTACAACGCCCAGGTGTATAAGCCCACCGGTAAAAGCCATCTATCCATCCGATACTCCAGGTCTGCCTGCGAACAATATATACCCCGGTTGATTGCTGACAATTGCGCCACCCACTAGTATCTCCTGATGTCTGGAAGTCCAATTCCACCATCGTACCATCCCCTCACCAATTTGGTAAGTGCTATGCTAGGCATTCCCCCTGTCCAGAGGAGGACTCTTTGCTCTCTTTCTATTTCCGCAAAATAAGTTGCAGGGACAGGAGCTGGCGAGTTTTGAGAGATTTACAGGAAGCAGGGCAAGGACATCATTTTAAATAGGGCTGCCCTGCCAAGCAGGGATAGCTGGAAGGACCTCCAATGTTCCACATCGCTTTGGAGGCTACGCAGAGGAGGCAAAAGGTTGTGTTCATTATACAACCGGGGATCTGCCGTGATGTATCTGCAGTTATGTATATAAAGTCATCTACAGCCTCTGTTTATCGAAGCCCGCGGCGACGCCATATATAAGAGGATGTCGTCGGCATACGGGGAGATACGATCTTCCCATGCCTCCGACCACTTCAGACCCTTAAGTCATCTACAGCCTCTGTTACTCTACATCCCCTCGGCAGGCATGGAAGCAGATTTTGTCCAATTAATGGAATATCCGGAGTATCTACAATCTTCCCATGCCTACGACCACTTCACACCCCTTAAGATCGGGTCCCTACGAATCCAACTTGCCAGGGGCTCAAGGTCCAGGGCAAAAAGCAATGGGGACAGCTCTGTCTCGTTCTCCTTCCAAGAGCGAAAGTCGCCGACTTTCTGACTACCACTTGCGCTAGCGTTTCTGAATACAGCATCTTCACCCATCCAATAAATCCCGGGACGAACCCCATTTTTTCCAACACTACAAAGAGATAGGGCCATTCGATCATGTCGAAACGCCATTGCGGTGTCTAATGACATCACCACCGCTTCCTCTTTAAGTGTTGACACTCTCCCTAATACCCCATGGAGTTTACAGGTCTAGGGCGGTATTTCTTGAAGGCATGAATCCAGATTGGCCAGGATCTTTGCCTCGGTACTCAACAATGAGATTGGTTTGTATGATGAGCACTGCTCCCTAGGCTTACCTTCCTTGTGTTTTGACTACCACTGTGGACGTCCACTGATCCTGAGGGAGCCGGCCGGCCTCTCGACTTTCATCGTACATAGCCCTGAGGTACGGAGCTATTGTATTGGGCTTTAGCATATACAGTTCTATTGGCAGACCATTTGGGCCCATTGCTTTTCCGGACTGCAGGTTCCTGATGACCTGTGCTATTTCACTGTGTGTGGGTTTACTGTCAAGGAATGCTCTGTCTGTCTGTCTCCTGCAATGTCAACAGCTGAATATCAGCTAACAGGGCTTGCTGCTCCTCTATTGAGCAGACAGAATGTGATTTATATATCCTAGCATAATATTTGGCGAACTCTTCTACAATCGATTGTGGGTCAGTAACTATCACTCCCTCATCAGACTTTATTTCCTTTACCAAGCAACTAGAACCCTCATGTCGGTCCAACCACGCCAGTAGTTTCCCTGCTTTATCCCCTAACTCATACACCATACCTAGTGTGTCCCTCTGCATTGCTTTGGCACTATCTGTTGCCGCACTTTTGCATTCTTCCTTCTTGAGATTAAGTTAGTGTTTTGTGCATGGCCCCTGTCCTCCGTCCCCCAGCAGCTCCCCCTGAAGCGCTAAAATCTCCTCCTCCAGTTGCGTTAGCTCCGCATTCTTTTCCTTTTTAGCCCCCACTATCTGTGAGATTGCCTGACCTCGGACCACTGTTTTGAATGCCTTCCAGAGCGTGCATTCCGATCTCATGGACCCCTCATTTTCTTGAAAATAGCACTCGATCGACGAGGTGATTTTCTGTGGTATTTTGGGATTACGCAGGTACCACGGACTGATGGGCGCTATTCTACCTATCGGGTTCTGGCTTCTACCCATCTGTACCCACATTGGAGAGTGGTCAGATAAGCCCTGCGCCACTTGTCTAATCTCTATGACCTCACCTACTTGGTCTGCTGGCATGAGGATATAGTCAATCCGGGAGAGACTATTGTGCGCCCGGAGTGAAATGTGAATTGGGTATCTGCTGGGTGACAGATTCGCCATGTGTCTGCCAATCCGATGGCATCTAGAAAGATGGACAGAGCCAGTTGCGCACGTCCCAAATCTCTTGGGGGTACTGCCACCCCCATACCATCGAGATAAAATCCCCCCTAGTATCAGCCTCCCCTCCAGAAACTCCACCAGTTTACTACCCAAGTCTCAAAATGCAATTGCCTGTAGTCCTGGTGGGACATAGACAGATACCAAGGTAAGTGTTTCTCCTTCCCACCGCCCGACACTGCTATGTATCTACCCATATCATCCATCCATGTTTGATCTATAGCCATCGGGATGGACCCATGCATCATAATACAACCCTTCATGAGCCTGAGGTAAATCCTAAATGGGTGACTAAACGGTAGCCCCATCTGTCCATGCTTTGCACATATTTCTTACTAGTTGTGTCTCTTGGAGCAAAACCACATCCGGGGCATCTATTTCAAGATACTGCAAAACAGTTCCTCTCTTTAGTTTACCCCCCAGACCGTTTACATTCCAGGATAAAGGTTTAAGCTTTTGCTCACCCATGGAGTTCAGTTTTATCTCTCCCCGCAGCGGTCTTCTGTTGATGCCATACGAGCCACATTTCTCTCAAAAACTGCTTTGAGCTGTACTTGCTTGTACTTTAATTGAACTAACTTAACACTAAATTTCCAACATCCCCCCGCCCTGCCTCCCCGCACTCTGGGCTCAAAAACTGCCCATACCCCAACAGTGCACAGTGCCTGTCGCCCTATGATACTAAACTAACTCTTAAATCGGGGGGTTCACTTCCCCCGCGGCCATCTGCCAACTACTACATGCACCCCAGTTTGTGTACAAAAATATTATTAAGTTCAGACTGAGTCACTTGGCATGTGATTTTGCTCTTGATCCGTTGAACATGGCCCCGGAGCGCCGTCTGATGAAGCCCAGCGCCCACCAGAATTGTTCCAGCCTTCTCATGGAGGATCACGCTTGCTTGAAGATAGAATCTCGTGCGGGGATGGGCCTCCCCTCATGTTCTTTGGCCAGCCTCCAACCCTCCAACCACTCCTGTGTTGACTCTGGGGTATCAAGGAACCAGGCTTTACCATCCACCTCTATGCACAGTTACACAAGAAACAGCATGGAGTACCGAATTTATTTGTCCCTTAGCTGCTGTTTGACGTTCAAGAAGGTTCTTCTTTGCCTCTGGAATGCAATAGTAAAGTCCAGAAAGAAGACAGTTCACTGATCTCGAATTTCATTGGTGGGTTTGATCTGGCCGTTTGTAATATGATGTCACGGTCTATGAAAATCAGGAACTTTGCCAGGTTTGGACGCGGGGGAGCCCCTGGTTTGGGCCTGCCCCCTGGCACCCTATGCACCCTTTCAACTGTAAAATGGTTCAACAGGTTTTTGGCTAGAGGTGCTTCAGTAATAAATCCTCCACAAATATGTCCACCGCTTGCCCCTCTGCCCTCTCGGGGTCCCCAATTATCCGTACATTGTTGTGGGGTGATCTACCCTCATAGTCATTCAACTGATGTTCTGTTCATTTTTGGTCTGCCCGTAATTCCTTGATCTCATTTCGTATCTGGTGGGCTTCACTACTGAGCTCGGTGGTCACCACCTCCATGGACTTCACTTTTTCACTTGTCTTCTTTAGGTCGGCTCTCATCAATGTCATTTCCACTGTCATAGTGTCCATAGTGTCCATTCTTTGTTCCAGCGAGGTACGGATCCCCGCTATTGCTGCTATGACATCTTTAAGCGTGGGCTCTCCTGTGGCCTCTTGGTTTGGCAGCGGGTCTGATTCTCCTTTGTTTACAGCCTCCAACTCGCCCTGCTTCTGGGTCGCATACTTATCCAACTTGGATTTATGCGTACTTTTCTGTCCCTTAGCTCCCGACATGGTGGTGTTTGTGTGTAGCCCAGGAGACACCTCCACGGTATCTGCCCGCTGTCTATACTCGTCCACCTGTCCCTTCGGTAATCTACTGGGGGAGCCGTCCGGAGTCCAGGAGTCCGGCACCCCCAAGGCCACTACATATAGTTTCTTTTGTAATGCTCAATATTTCGGAGGGTCTCTTGTTTTAGGGGCGGAATCTCCATCCCCTTGCTGTGCCAATTAGTTTCTGCTGGGCTCTGTTTGTCTTTTCACCCCTCTCTTGGTCCCACCGCCCTTCAGCATCTCAGGGATAGGTACCATGTCTGCAGGTCTGTAGCGATCAAAACCCCTCTAAGAAAAAGGAGAGGGAGAGGGGGGCCACCGTGTTTATCCACCAACAGTAGGCGTTACCAATGTTCCTGGGTGGTCTCACACCACCATATCGCAGTCGCCTCTTTACTGCTGAGTTGCTGATCCCAGGACCACTCCCTGCGATCAATCCAGCTATAGCGGTCACCTCTTGGCCTCGCGCAGCCCGCTCCAGTGCTGCTGTAGCTGTCTGGGGCAAGCCTCAGGGGCACACAATGTTAACTACGTTTTCCACCAGTGGGTCACTCAGGGCTACTCTGACTTATCCAGGATTGTATTTGGTCCGGTGGATCCCTCAAGCTCCCCCTCCAACCCCCATGCCTAGGAGGGGTTCTGGTTCCTTACTGCGTGCGCCCAGGGGCTCACCGACCCTTCAGCTGGGAAAGTCATTGGGGAATGCGCAGCGCCTTCCAAACAGTGCCCGCTTCCCTCGGGCGTCACTCGCAGCCTTCTTCAAAATCGAGCCCGGAGCTTGTTGGACCTATCGGGCACCCGGGGCGTTTCCGTCATTATCGTCAACGCCTGTGCCTTAGTTGACAATCGCCTTGTAGCTGTGGTGTTCCCCCGCCACGCTTTTGGGGATATTTGCCGGATAGATTACAGATATACGGCTGGTTTTAGGCTGCGATGGATCAGAGCCTCACCGACAAGCGGCCATCATGGTCGGTGCTCAAGCTACGCCCCCCACATGCCCTGCTTTTTTAATATATTGCACCCTGCCCTCTGGGCTGCTCGGGGCCTACCTTAGGGGTGACTTATATGTATTAAAAAGGAAGCTTTGAGCCTGGCAAGAGGTTTAATTTGCCCGGTTGACTAGGCAGCCTAAAACTGCACACACAGGCTCTGCAATGGCAGACCTGAGATATGTTTAAAGGGTTACTTAAGTGGGTTGCACAATCCGTGCGGCATACTCACTAGTAGCATTTAATTTACAGGCTGTGGGCACAAGTATTGCATTTTACGAGGGACATATAAGTACATTAAATATGGCATTTGTGGATAAGCCAATGTTACCATGTTTTAGGGGACAAGCAAAAGCACTTTAGCACTGATCATCAGTGGTAAAGTGTGCAGAATCCAAAGGCCAGCAAAAACAAAGCAAGCAATTAACAGGAGGCCTGAAGCCAAAAGTTTGGGGAAACAACGCCAAGAATGCCAGGTCTAAAGATCAACAACAGAAAACTAGCTTTTGACCCTAGAGAAGGCCTAAATTCTAAACTCCTTGGACTTGAGAGGGAGAGACCCAGATTCTTAGGCTACAATTTGGATTATCACCAGGCAGTGTCTTTCACATACGCCAATACCTCCATGTTGTCTGAGTTGAGTTTTAAAATATTCATCCTTATCCTGTTGTCAACAAGTATCAGACAGTATCACAACATTTTTTCAAGACCACCCAGAAAGGTCATGCAGGTTAATCATTATGTGCGTGGTCACCATATGACATCAATGACTTGCCTAAGGTTCTAATTTGGTGGATCAGTAGAGCCAGAAATATGTTGAGAAACATGGTGTTCAAGGAAGAAGCCTCTCGCGCTCTATGTTCCACTTCTTTGCACGTCTTTTAATAGGAGGAAGGGAAACCGTTTCAGCTCTGTATTTAAGATATAAGGCTATTCAGTTAGATGCACAGTCTATAACACCTTAATGTACAGTAGGAACAGAAAAGACCTTGTGAGAGACAACATTAAGGCAGCAAAGAGAGAGTTACTGTGCCTGCTCTGTTACTCATGTTATTCATCTGGAATGTAAACTCCATAATGTAAGGGCCTAAAGGCAGCCTGCACCACTTCTGGGATATTGTTCCATTCAAGAAACAAAGATGGTTGTTATTTGACCAGAAGATGGTAACTTCTGGGCTCATGTTTTCCTTTTTAGGCCTGGCCATATCCAAGACTTTAATTGTGTTGTTTTTAATTACTTATAGGAGACTTCATTCAGCCAGTCAGCCCTCTTCATCCATTGGTCTGTTATGGTGTCATTCATATTTTCCTCCTCTTGCTACAGCAAAAAGAATGAGGCAGTGGATCAGCTGACTTCAGCCATTGCTTAATTTCACTGTAAGAAATTGGGTAGTTAGTTAAGGGGCGGGGGTTGACCACCTACCTCAAGCACCAAACACAAGCATTGTCCGGGTGCATCACTAAAGTCACTAAATTAACTTGAGCTCATTCCACTGGTAGCTATGCCACAGAGCAAACTGGTTTAATGTAGAGGCAATGTGTAAAGTATGTATGCAGTGCCAAAACAGTAATAAAGTAAAAACACAACACAACACAATAAAAATCCCAGACCAAATTAGAAAAATATTGTAATAAATAAATTGACAGCAAAATGACAAAAATACCATAAGGGGAACCGGGGACATGCATTTTAAAGTGTTAAATGAAAATAGATTAAAAAAAACATTGAGAACTTGACCATGACCTAGGTACGATTTTAGGCCAACCATGATAGAGCAACGGATGGATGCTGGTTCAACCCAGTCAAAGGATTTAGTCTCAAAAAAGGAAGTCCAAAGGCTTCAGAGGAGCAATGCAGCAGGTTATAGCTGAAAAGTGCTCCATGAGCTCAAATAGACTTAGGTAAGGTTATAGTGTAGCTTTTTGGCAGGAAGGCTCGGAGCAGAAGAAATTAACGTTTTTTTGCCAAGGAAGGGTTGCTTGGTGGCCAGACACTTTTGTTGCCTTTGCATGGTCCAGATTTCTTCATTTATAGTTTGGCACTTGTTTGGAGCTCAGGTTCCCGCAGCAGAGCAAGGTTGCAGCCTGTACTCAAACAGAGCTCCAAAAGACAAGATACATTCTCTGCGAGGTCCCACTGCAGTGGATTTGCTGTCGCAAAAAAAGTTTCGAGCAGAAAAATCTGGATCTCCAGCACAGGGGCACTGAATATTGGTTGGATCAGTTTGGCAGGTTAGTCCTTGTCCCAGGTTTTCTGGGGTGGTAGGAGAAGTCCAGCCAGACACAGCCAGGGGTTACATGACCTCAAGAAACAGCACTGGGACTTGAGGACTTAGTCTGACAGAGGCTACCAGCCAATTACAGGTCAGGTCCAGTTGAGACTAGTCGGCTGGGAATATTTGAGAACGACCTCCTACAGCTTGTTTTGTCCCTGTAGCTTGAACATGAGGTCAGCCTTAGGACCCTCTGAGTCCACATCTTTGTCCTGGATCTAAAAGGGACCAGGTCCAGCCCTTCAGGGTTCTTCTTAGGTCTTAGACATCAGGTCCTGTTTTCTTCTCCTGATCTGCCTAAGGCCCAGTAGTGTTATGAGGATGGCATTGGGGATGTCACATTAATGCCTGGCACCAGCCTGTAGGTGGGGTGACTCCTGGCTCTTTCCTAACCAGTGGGATAAAACCTCTCAGTGCGTATCCAAAACCATGTTTGCAGCATTTACTGTGTGCCCTACTGTAAACAATACCGTAGTGCCCCTCGCTGTCTAAATCTGCGATGGTGGAAGCCTTCTCCCCTTGTGCAAAGCATATTCTTGCCCCCAGAGGTGTGGCCTGATAAATGAACAACCCTTTGGTTGCTTCAATCCAGTTCTGTTGGCAGTTCTCTCCCCACTGAGATTGGTGTCTGCCTGACTAGATGAACAAAAAAGTGGGCCTGTCCAGGCGTCATCTACATTGGCTTGTGACAGAGGAACAGAAAACATCTTCCCACATCCAGCCTTTTTCTTTGCTCTGGGGGCAGTTTTCAAGCCTCTTTTGTAGCTTTTGGGGCTTTAACACTTAGAGGGATAAGGTAACTTTCTAAAAGTATCTTTTACTTCATATTTATGTTAGTTAAGTAAAATATGCCAATTAGGGTTATGCCATTTGCCACACTTTACTACTAGTAATAGAGATAAAGTGCACAGAGTGTTACAGCCAGCAAAAACAGACAGGGCAGAAATATGGTGGGACTGTTATGAGTTTCTTACATGGCCCATTGTATGTTTCCCTATGCTAGCCTAACTGCACACGTTGTAGGCCTCATTTTTCTTTGCTCTCGTTACTTACTATATAAACATGTTTGCATTTGTAACACATTGTACTTTTACAAGGAACCTGCATATGTTCTAGCGTTTAGTTATTTTCTTGGGGTTTAATCTGAGCATCACCTACAAGGTCAAACAACAGGGGCAGCCAATATATATCCTATATAAAATAATCCTCTGAGGATGGATACATATTTGCGTGGCGGCCCCTGGCAGGGATTTGGCGGCCTCCGGCTCTGTTCCACTTCCAAACACCCTGACCCTCCCTCTTCACTGGCCTCCGTGCCTGCGTTTCTCCTGGTTCCTGATTGGCTTCTTTTTTTCCCTACCCACTGCTGGCCACGTCGTGTGTCATAATACCCTCCTCCTCCTAAATTGTGTCGTTCTGAGATGAGTTCGGAAGGGTAGCAGCAGCCGCAGGTACTGGTCATCTAACGCCTTTTCTGGACGTTTTATTAAAACACCTTCCTGAGCTCCGGGGGCCTCTGCCCCGCCCGGTCCCCCTCTTCCGGGGACCCCTACCTACGCTCCCTGCCCAGGGCCGGCATGAGCCTAGAGCCGCACCTGCAAACAACAATGTCCCTTGGTATTATTTATGGCCAGGCACTAGCACCTACACATAACACAAGAATGCAGCTGTTGTTTATGCACACATCCTATCATATAGATAAGTACATGACCACAAACACACACATGGAAAAAGAGTTTTGAGTTAATAGCACTGCCTCAGCTGAGATGTAGAGCATCATCTATGTATGCAAAGATACGGGGTGTGCCAGTAATCCCAGAGATCTTCCATATAATCATTTAGCTATAATATTCGGGGAGGGGTAATAAAGGACTCTGTCCTATAAAATGACAGCACTTTTAATGGTATATGGATTATTAACCATGCTAACTGTACATTTATTATGCATTTGTTTTCTAATTGTGGCACGTATACAGCATTTCAGGGCACAATATTTTGAATAAATATTATAAACTTTCTTTATGCCTCCTGGTTATCTCATTGCGGGCAAGTACGAGTGAGAGAGCGAAAGAGTGTGCTCTGTTATGGTGATCCCTGGTAGAGTCGAGAGTGCTGTGTTCTGGGGGTGCCAATTCACTTGTTTCTCTGGTAAAGTTAGGAGGGCAAGTGAGACGCTATAGCTAGTTGGACCCAGACACATGGACACTGAGGTGGTATGGCGACTCAGACCCTACATACTGATGTTCTATGGTTCCAGAGCAGAATCCCTGCAACAAGACACCCAGCAAAAGATGGCTGTTTAATAAATGTACTGTGATTGAATGCATTCTCCCTTTCAAAAAGAGCAGATCCACACACAAAGTAGTTCCTTCTGTGCCAGGTACTACAATTGCATTATTTGCTTTTTGAGCCCAAAAAATATGCTAACTTTTAGACATTTTTTGTTAGATTTATGAGGGCTTGGCAGCTTCCCCCAACATTAAATATTTGCAAAATCAAGAACAAAAAAGCATTGACAACGGAAAAAGGCTGGCAGTCAATGCCAATACTTGTTTTTAACAATGGCGTGACTAAGTTAGATTTTCAGTCCCTAGATACAAGCCAGCTTGATGAAGAAAGGTTTCAAAGAGAAGTCAACTTGAAATAATTGCTTCATCAGCTACATTAAAAATAAATGCTGGAACTGTGGCAAACTGATAATCCATAGAAAAGTTTTAAATTGATAGTTGTGTCAGACTGAAATATTAAAAAATCTCTCCAGCATTGCAGAGGTACGTTTATGCAGTAAGCTTGCAAGAGGAACAGAATTTCGATTCCTTTCTACGAAAAAAGTATCTAAATCATCACAGCTTGATTGAGAGGGAGCAAGAACTGTTCTACCACACACAGGATGCTGGAAAAACTGAACAATAGTAAATGTCTATTATAGTTGTTAGTTGCCTCGATGTGAGAACTATATTACGAAATCTGAGTTTTCTGGACAAAATTTGAATAAGCCTTATTCACATTTCCAACGTCAAGTTTACTTTCTGTGCACAGTCAGCCACCACAAGTGCTCTTAATTCTTGCATGCTCACTTACCCAAAGGTAATAGTCTCATATATCAAGTTGCTGATGGTAATGTATTACAGCAGCAAAACGTTTTTAAGTAGTATAGTATTATAGCGTCCTCCCCAACCTTGGTACCTGCTAATGACTATGGCACACACAGAGCTAAATCTAACACATCTTCATTCTTCTGTGTGTAACCACAAACTCCACATTCTAAACCTTCATTCACTTCACTATGCTCTAACATGTAATGTCCCCATTCTACGGAGTCCATCAGGAGCCAAAAGGATTCCTTCATTGCTAACTCACACAACACTACACCCTCAATTACAATGTTTTATAAATATATAACATCATAGCTCTTCATTGAGCTTTTGTGGTGCTCTGATCTTTTCCCGACCATAGGCCCCATTAGGATGGTGGGCGGATCGCCCCCGCCAGGCCCGTGGTAGCCACCGCCGGCCTGGCGGGGGCGATCCGCCCACCATCCGTGCCAGAATGACCCCCGCCATATTATTATGGCTGGGGGGGTCCACGGTGGACGGAAAGACCGTCCGCCGGCTTTTCCGCCCCGGTCGCCTTGTGACTGGGTGGAAAAGGGTTCTATATGGTGGCAGTGCCTATCAGTCACCGCCAGCCATATTAGAATGGGCATTTTCCAATGCCTTTTTCGTGGCGGCAATGCCGCCATGGAAAGGTATGCAGAGTCTGCTTTGGGGGCCCGTTGCGGGCCCCCAGGGACTTCGGGGGATGGGGGTGCACATGGGGGGTACCTGTACCCCCCTGCCATGTTGTGCATGGAAGTACACAACATGCCTCCCAAACATTGTGGCGGGAGTGCACCGCCCGCCACAATGTTAGGGATGCAGGATGCGCCCGCCACTGTGGCGGGCGCATCCTAATGGCAGGCACGGGACCCCGCCCTTATGGCCCCCATGTCTTCAGAAACTGAGGACAGGCAGTCGAAGTGTCCATGATCTGATTTGGCAATATAGGACCAACAGCAGTCAGGGGGTCTTCAAATGTCCTTTCAGACTCAGTCTGTCCACTGACGACAGTGCCTGACAGGCGATAAGCCACATGTAGGATATGTGAGTAATCTCGTGTAATGGACTTCCCAGGACATTGGGCAGTCATATTGTGTCCTTTGGTGACCACAACATGAAATGGCTCAGCATCGAAGGGAGTATCATATTTCCAATTTTGAGGATGGCGGACAAACACTTGATCTCCTCTAGTGAACGTACCGTCTTTTGCATGTTGGTGCTTGTCTGCATAGGTCTTTATTTTTCTTTTACAATCCAAGTCTCTTATATGGGTTTCTTCCTCAGTACTTGATCTTCTGTTGGTCCATTGAGATAACTTGGTCGTTATGGGTCTCCTGAACATCAAAATTGCAGGGCTTTCCCCTGTGCTCGAGTGAGGGGGTCAAACGATAAGCTGCAAGAGTGGAGTTCAAGACAGTGTTTCCCTCTTCAATTTCTGGACTGGAGTCTCACTTTCTTTCCATAAGGCCCTGAAGAAATGGGGCCATATGTATCAAGATACCCATTTGCGATTCCCAAATAGCGATTTTTAAGAAATCGCTATTTGAGAATCGTAAATGGGTATGTATGTACAAAATCGCATTTTATTTTGCGATTTCTTAGCATTCCTTAATTGCGATTAGCAAATTGCGAATCGCAATTAAGGAATTCTTTTCTTTTCATTTCTATGGGCCAGGAGGCCCATAGGAATGAATGGGAAGTTATTCTCAATTTTGGATTCGCAATTCGCTAATCGCAAATTGAGAATAATTTCAAGGGTGCAGGGTGCAGGGGTGCACCCCTGAAATATGCATGGGTGCACATGTGGTGCACATACATGCCCTAAGGGCATGTATGTGCGTCACATGGCACTTTGAAAAATGCTAAAATGTGCATTTTTCAAGGAATTCGCAACTGTGGTAATTTGCGATTCCTTAAGGGCATTTTGCTAAAAATTTTTGCTACATACATTGCATTTAAGGAATCGCAACGCCTACAGGAAATTGGCATTAGAGACCTGGCCTTGGAGTGGCTTCGGTCTTTTTTGGAAGAAAGGTCCTCCCAAGTTCATGTTCCACCTTTCCAGTCACAGGAGTTTGCCTTGCGCCAGGGTGTACCGCAGGGGTCAGTGTTAAGCCCACTATTGTTCAACATCTAGGTCCAGCCTTTGGCTGTGTTGGTGAGGGATAGGGGCTTGGCACTGGTATCTTACGCTGATGACACCCATTTGGTGATCGCCTTCTCCCGAAAAAACGTCACAAACCTGTTGAAGTTTAAGGAGGATCTTGCTGTGATTGCGGACTGGATGGCAGCGTACTGCTTGCAGTTGAACGCAGGCAAGTCCGACATCCTGCTGTTTGGGAAAGATCGGGGGATGTGGTCTGAGAGTTACTGGCCTGACCAGCTGAAACTGGCCCCTTTGTATCTGGTTTGACAGTGAACTAACTTTTGACGCCCAATCTAAAGCTGTGGCGGGAATATGCTTTGGCGTTCTGAGGGGCTTGAACCCGCTGCTGGGTTTTTTCCCCCCAAAAGTCCGCCAACTCATCCTCCAGGCGACCATTTTGTCAAGATTGGATTACGGGAATTGCCTATATCTAGGCGCAAACAAGGCTAGCGTCAATCGTCTGCAGAGGGCACAGAACGCTGCTGCTCACATGCTGTTGGCCCTCCCCTACACCTGCTCGGTCTCCCATGTCCTGCAGAGGCTTCACTGTCTGCCGATAGCAAAGCGTATTCAATTTAAGACGCTTTGCGTGGCGCATAAGATCTTATCACCGCAGGCACCGGCTGGTTTGAGGGGACTGCTGCAGTCCTACGCACCCCGCCGTCCTTTAAGATCTGCCACCTTAGCACTGGCATGCACACCGCACGTTTGGAGAGCCAGAGCTGGTGGCCGTTGCTTCCGCTGCCTGGCTGCGCCACTGTGGAACTCTCTCCCTGGGTCCATCAGAATAATTCAAAACCTTCTTGCGTTCCGGAAGGCCATTAAGACCTGGCTCTTTCAGGCTTAATGCTGTTTGTGTGATTTCTTGTCTGGGAGTTGTTGGTATGCGCTGGGACGCCCTGTTGCTGGGGCAGCCATGCGCAATATAAATCTAACAAATAAATAAATAAAAATACCCCGGGCATATAGCTGGCACCTACCCCCAAACACTCTATTGGACTCGGCCTTCAGGAAAGAGATCCATAAAGAGATACTACACTTTTTCTCACTAAACGTAGTCTCAGTATCATCTCCCTCGATGCTTTGGGAGGCCTGCAAGGCTATGATCAGAGGTGCATGCATAGCCAAACAGTCAGGAGTACTGAAGTCCATCAGACGGACATTAGTATTGTAATAGTATTGTAATTGCATTTATATAGTGCTCACTACCCCTGCCGAGGCATGGAAGTGATTTTTAAGTGAGTAGCACGCTGCTCCAGAACCCATAAAGGATTAGGGGTGAATTAGTATAGTGAAAATATGAAAGTAATTTGAGTGGTGACTATGTTAGTCAGTTATTTGAATTGAAAAGGTTTGCATTTATATAGCTCTTGCTACCCTTGATGGGGTGTTGAAGCACTTTTTTTGGCAAGTAGCACACTACTTCAGAACCCAGAAAGGATTAGTGGTGAATTAGTATAGTAAAAATAGGAAAGTAATTTGAGTGGTGGATATGTTAGTCAATTATTTGGATTGAGAAGGATAGAGGAGGGATAGAGAAAGGGAAATGGGTTTTGCATTTATATAGCGCTAGCTACCCCTGATGGGAGGTTAAATTGTTTTTTTCGGTGAGTAGCATGCTACTCTGGAACACTTACAGTGTTAATTGTAAATTAGTATAGTGAATTATGAAAGTAAATTAAGTGGTGGATATGTTAATGAGTTATTTGGATCGAGAAGCGTGTCACTCACCGAAAAAGTACTTAAACACCGAGAAAGCAGAGAGGAGGTAAAAAGGTTTGCATTTGTATAGCGATTGCTGCCCCAGATATGGTGTTGAAGTACTTTTTCGGTGAGTAGCACGCTACTCTGGAACCCATAACAGATTAGTGGTGAATTAGTATAGTGAAATATGAAATTAATTTGAGGGGAGGACATGTTAGTATGTTAATTGGATTGAAAAAGGATAGTGTAGGGATAGAAGGGAAGGATTTAGGGGCATATTATCAAGGGGGTTTATGTCCGCTTTTTTGGCTTTAAAAGCCAAGAAAGCGGAGATAAAATTATCTCCCTATTACCTAGCTGTCGCTAACACCAGTTAGCGACAGCTAGTAGGAGATAGCGACCATCTTGGGCCCCACTTTGCATGTCAGTGATATTTATCACTAATGACATGCAAAGTGGGCGTGCCAAGATGTTAGCGACTGGAAACAGTCGCTGACATCGCTATCTCCTATTACCAACTTTTGGAGATATTTGCGCTAAGCGCGAATATCTCCAAAAACTAACACCTGCCCTGAGCAGTTCTTAGCCATGTTATCCAATGGGAGGTGGATAACATGGCTAAGAACATTAGCTCGGTAATGCATGAATATCGCTGACTTTTTAGCGATATTCATGCATTGCGGCCGTTTTTTATCGCATTTGCGATAAACCTTGATAATAGCAAGGTTTATCTGCGATAATTTCTGACGATGCTTAGCGTTAAAAAATTTGTTGCTAAGCATCGTTAGCGATAAATATCGCTTAACGTTGGTAATATGCCCCTCAGATTTTTGTTTTTTGAGCTCATAGCAGTAGGTGGCGGCTTGGGATGAGTAAAAGGGAGGTGGAGGGGGAAGAGTCAGATGGAGGGTTTAGAAAGGCTTGTTTTGGGGAATCAGATTAGTAAAAAATAGGTATCAGATGATGCTAGGAGAAGTGGAGTAGGGATGAGTCTCGAAAGGGTAATTTTGGTAGTGGTGTGGGGTTTGGGATGAATGAGAGAGAGAGAGTGGAGGTAATGGATATATTGATAGAGGTATGGGGTGAAAATAGGCTAGTGCATTGGAAAAAGTAGTAGAAAGAGGTTTGAGATGAGTCAGAGAGTTGAGCTGGAGGATATATTGAGAGCAGTACAGGGTAAAAATAGGGTAGTGAATTGGATATGCTGAGTTAGAAGACAAGTAATAAATAAGTAAAAGTAATAAGTATATAGATCCAAAAGTAATAAAGGTATAGATGTAAATGTAGATGTATTTGCAAAGCGCGAACAATTACCCGAAGGTGTCAAGGCGCTGGGGGCCGTCGGGACGATTAAGTGAGCTATTGACCAGAGTCACATGATGCTGGGCAGACCCCTGCCGCCAGAGCCGGGATCGAACCGTGATACCCAGCATCCAGCGTCAGTCGCCCTGGCTGCTGCGCCACACCTCTTCCACAATCCATAAGTACATGGAATGTGTATAGATGCATAAAGGAAGGTAGTATCTGTAGATTAAAGATGCATTAAATAAACTCTGGCTTTCAAGTGTTGTTGAACCTAAAATGTGTTTTATTTTTTTTATACATATATATTTGTTTTGTAGATGAATAGTGAAGCAATTGTAGATAAATAGTTATGATAAAAAGATTTAGTTTATTTATTTATTTTGAAAATTTTATAGAGCGCAAACAAGATCCTGGCGGATACAATCAATAAATGTTACTTATATAGTAAATAATAGCGAATCCAAACATCTGCACAAAGTATATTGTAAAATCAGCATCGTAGACAAGTCTGTCTCGTGGTTGGGGGCGCGTGTGCATCTCGTCTCAAGGTTTAATGGTGCAGTTGATGCTTTGGGTAGGCCACAGAGAGAGACACATCCGTATTCCACTCTGGGTATAACCAAAGCCTGTACTGCTTGCTTGAAGTCATTGTGTGGTAGGAAGGGTTTCAGTTTCCTCAGTGTGTTTATCTGGAAGTTTGCTCCCTTTGTAGCACCTCTGATATGTTTTTGCATGTTGAGGTTACTGTCTAAGGTTATTCCTAGTGACTTTGCTGAGTCCACGATGGTAGGTTGAACGTTGAGTGCCGTAATATTTTTGATCCATTCTTGCATTTTGGGGATTTGGGCCGGTGGAGCTATTAGAAGGAATTCAGTCTTTAGGGCATTCAGTTTGAGATGATTTTCTGCCAGCCAGGTTTGGGTATTCCTAAGCGCTGTATTAAGTAGTTTGACGTCATCTAGGGTGTGGATCTTGAGGTATAGTTGTGTGTCGTCTGCATCCATGTGATATTGTGCGTTAGATGTTTGTAAAATTTTGGTGAGAGGTTCCAGGAAGAGATTAAACAATGTTGGGGCTAGTGAGGACCCTTGCGGGACTCCCAAAGTTACTGGGACGGCCTTGGACAGGGTGTTATTGACTCTGAATTGTTGTGTCCGGTTTTGGAGAAATGAAGTAAACCAACTTAGTACTGCCCCAGATATACCCATTCTATGTTTTAGGAGGTCTTTCAGGTTCTCATGCTTGACCATATCAAAGGCTGAGGAGAGGTTTAGCAGGATGAGTAAACATGATCCATTTTGATCAAGGATTTGCAGCGCATTGTCAATTATGTGTGTCATGGCTGATTCAGTGCTATGGCCTGCACGGAAACCTGATTGGTGTTTGTTAAGGAGGTCAAAGTGATCAATATTTAGTTGTAGATGTACACATTTTTCAGGAAGCTTGGCCAAGGTAGGGATATTGGAGATAGGGCGATAGTTGTTTAGATCCGTAGGGTCTGCCGAGGGCTTCTTTAGAATGGGTGATACCTGACCTACTTTGAAGGTATCTGGGATGCAACCTTGTTGAAGTGAACTGTTTATAATCTTGGACCAGAGAGGTGAAAGCAGGGGAGTTAGGTCTTTGACTGCGTTTGCCAGAAGCGGGTCAGAGAAGTGATTGGCGGGTGCAGGGCACTAAGTAGTTTGCCTATAGAATCTTCGGAGTGGGTGGTAAATGATGACCAAGCTGCATCGTTTTTTAGGTTGGGCTTTGATGTGTGTTAGCATGGCGCGGTTGGGAGTGCTGGAAGGGTTTGTGTATGCGGTCTCGCGTATAAGGTTAGATCATTTAAGAGGTCGTTCTTGATGGTATCGGTTTTCAGGGTGAAGAAGGTGGAGAATTCTTCACAGTGTGGCTGCGGGCTTTCTATGTCTTGTGGACGTTGAGGTGCCTCCTTAGATTGGGTTTTGATCAGTTCAAAAAGTTTTTGGGGACGATCTCTTACCTGGTCAAGTTGTAGGCTGAAAAAGTTGGCTTTGGTGCGATTGATCTTGCAGTAATATGTGTTTCTTTTTGTTCTGAGAATCTTTAGGTGATTGGCGGATGGTATTGATCTACAGGCACGTTCCGAAGTTCTGAGCGAATGCCTGTCCTCGTTGAGTATTCCGTTGTACCAAGGTTTAGAATCTTTTAAAGAGACTCTTTTTAGTTGAAGAGGTGCAACCTCATTTATTATCGATGTAATGGCCGAGAGGTAATGATTCGTGAGATTGTGTACTTTGGAAGACCCTGCGGGGACAACAGTAGGTTGTAACAGGAGGATGGCAAGGTGTTGGGGTTGAGTTTTGTCAGGTCTCTTTTACATACTTTGGTCTTGTAGATTGAGCTGAGTTCAGTTTCACAGTTTCCTTAATGGTGAAGGTGATGATGTGATGGTCTAACCAATCGCATGGTTGGATCGACTCTAGCTGAATGGAGTCTGTTTTAGAGATTATTAAGTCCAGAATCGAACCTTTGTTGTATGTGGGAATGTTGCAGAATTGGGTTAGGTCTAGGTCAACTAGGAAGTTCTTGAGACTGTACACTACTGTATCATTGTGATCATCCCAATGGAGATTGAAGTCTCCAAAGAATATTTGGGTATTTTGTCGCCCCGTGTTTGAAGATACCATATCCATGAAGTGTTCAGTGAAGGCGAGGTTCTCGCCTGGTGGGTGATAGATGATGTGCAGAGAGCAGACAGGTTTGCCCTTGCTAGTGATGTCACGGCATATGTATTCGCATGACGGGAATGCTGGGGAAATGGCTCTGTTTACTGAGATATTACTACGATGTATGCACGCGATACCTCCCCCTGACTTATCGGCTCTGTCAAGTCTGATGATGTTGTAATTGGGTGGTACAAAAATGTCAATGATTGGTGTGGAGGATTCCTTTAGCCAGGTTTCAGTTAGCATTATCAGGTCTGGTTCTTGTGTGAGGATGAGGTCAGCTATGTCTGCTGCATGTCTAGCGGCCGATCTGTAGTTTAGGAGTATACATTTGAGTTTGGGCGTGATGATGGCTGAGGAGGTTTCCTGAGTGAATGGGATTCTTCTAAGGTTATTGTCTGTGACGCCTCTAGTATTTGGTTTAGTGGTCCTATGAGGGTTGGGGGGATAGTAGGATTCACCAATGGGGCGGGAGTGAGTGGCTTCATGGGAGTGGGATCATACGAGCTCACCAGAGAGAGTAAATCGCTCTCTGAGAGCGGGTTGGTGCTTCTAATTGGTCGCGATGAGTTATTGTAGGAGGGGACTGAGGACCAGCTGGGATAATAGAGATTCGCGTTAGTTGTTAGTTGGTTCCTGGGCCGGCTAGATTTGAGGTGTCTTGTTGCTCTAATTCCCCATGATTGCCTCGAGAAACGATCATTGAGTGCTTGGAGTTCTTCTTTGATTTAATGAGATCATGATCTCATCAAGTCTGGGGTTTTGTGCAGGGGCGAGTGAGGTATGTGGCTGTGTTATGGGTGTAGATGTGGATGCATGCAGTGAGGTCTGGCTTGGTGTGAAGTTAGTTGCATGTGTGAGTGGGGTTGGGAGGGGTGCTGCGACTGTGAGTGTGTGTGTTGGGTGGTCTGTGGGGGTGGCTACGAGTGGGGAAAGGGTCTGTGTTATAGGTGTAGATGCATGCGGTGAGGACTGGTGGTTTGGGGAAACTGTGTGTGGGGATGGTAGGGGTGCTGCGGGTGTAAATGTGTGTGCTAGGTGGGCTGTGGGGGTGGTTGGCTGGGATGTGGGTGTGAGCAGAGTTGTGGATGTGGGTAGGTGGGCTGTGGGGGTGGATGGCTGGGATGTGGGTTTAGGAAGTGTACTTGGGGCCAAGGTGTTAACGGAGGGCTGTGTGTCCTCTATGTCCTCTAAGTGGGGTGTCTTCATATGTTCTAACAACTGAAGTAAGGGTGGTGGTCTAGCGTGAGGGCAGTGCTTACTATGAGTGTCAGCGTTTGGCAAGGTTGCGGTGGCGTGAATGTTAGTGAAGGGAGAAAGGGTGTTATCCAAAGGGGCATCTGTTGTTGTGGTTAAGGGGTGTTCGGTGTTTACTGGGGGTGCGTAGGTAGCTTCGACTGTGTTGGATAGGCGAGTAATGTTGGGCGTCGGGGTGATGGACTGTGTCTCCGTTACAAATATTGGTCTGTGTAGTGGAGGAACGGGGTTGTCGGGAGGGTTCGGTGAGGTGGATTGACGTGTGATAGTGTAGGGGGAATTCTGGGGAGTATCATATGAGTCATATGCAGGTAAAGGACGGAATGGAGTGAGGTTGTTGTCGGCAGGGATAGGCCATGGGATATGTTGAGTATTAGTGGAGGGGGTAGCCTGAGTGGCCGTTTGGGGTTTAGACACTTGCTCTTTGATAATTGGGAAGATGTTGTCTAGGAGGCTTAGATTACGATCCGTAGATTGCATGAGAATGGTTCCATTATTGTAGATGGTGATGGTTGCGGTCGCTTGGAAAAATTGGGAGGGGCGATATAAATAACTAGGCCATGGGCGATTTTCTGGGTGGCGGAGATCGTAAATAGGGTTAGGAATGCATTCCTCCATTGCGCTCTTCGTTTCGTATGGAAAATGATATCATTAGTTATGTGTCCGCTGTGTATTGAGAAATAGGGATCAGCTATGGGTGTTTCAGGGTGATGTTTTATAAGATTGTGTTTGAAGCGTTTGGCTGCGTTTTAGAGGGTTTGGGGGTACATGATGGTGTAGGTGTGTGCCTATGAGCTCCATAATATGCACAATCTAGTTGGTGAGGTGTTGTATGTGGGTCTCGATTAGCAGTCAGTGTTATACGGTGTGGGGACGGGCTTAGGGAGGTGGGTATGGGAGGGATCTGTGGGGTTGGGTTTGAGGAGGTGGGTGGGTATGAGGGAGGGTATCAACTGTAGTAGTGGCTAGGTACTAATATGGGTGGGGGGTGAAAGGTTCAGGGATCCAAAAGAGTGTGCTGTTGGCGTCATGTGTGAGGTACGATGAGGGACCAGCAGGACGAAAGATAGAGAGGTATAGTAGTAGTTGGCAGAAAGATAAAATAATGGATTATAAGGTCTGTTGGTAAAATTTTAAAGTTAAAAGGGTTACGTAGAAATTCTGACCTGCGGTAGTTGGGTAAGGAGATCATAGGACGTAGGGTGCATGTTATGTCCTTGTGGTGGAGCTTTTCCAATATGGCCGCCTCATTTGGACAAAACCTCCTAAGCAGCTGTACAGTCCTATTTTTTCTTTTTCCATTTGTTAAGCAGAACTAACGAATATCTATATATAATAATTTTTTTAAACATAAGTATTCTACACATTGATACAAAGCAATACACATATATAGGTACATATCTATTGTACAGATAAATGCTTATATACTGAGAGATATGCTGTATATGTATCTGTTTGCGTACAGTGGTTATATGGGGAAGAACCAATTCTTCAGTAGTTTTCTGAAGATAAGGTGGTTATCTGTAGATCTATTATGGGGGTAAAGAGTTCCATAGTTTGGCTGCTTGAGCAGAGAAGGAAGGATGTGCCACTTATGGCTATGTACTTGTATCTTGGGATTTTGAGGCAAGGTGCCACTCCAGAGCGGTGGTTCCTTTGTTGAATGTGTGTGGTGATTTTATTCCTGATAAAGGGTGGTCCTGTTCCATGTATCGCTTTGAGAGTGATGCAAAGCAGCTTGAACGTGGATCTTCTGGCAGCCTGTAACCAATGCAGGTCTTTCAAGGGAGATGTTGTCTTGCGGTTTTATAAGTAAGAGTAGTCTGGCAGCCGTGACACTGAACTAACATACTAAAGCAGTGGTGGGGCCGAACTCCTAGCCACACTTAGAGGGAAATTCACTGAATTAGAGGAAGAGGTTCATAGAGAAACTTGCTTTCTAGGCAAACATGCCAGAGCTAGACGCTGTGGTGAAGGGGATTGCCCCGGCAGAGTCCTGGCCATAGTACATAGACACACAAGGGCCTTATCATATATATTGTCTAGCTTTAAGACGAGGACTCAAGTTCAGTGAGAGGACAAAGCGCCCCTCTTAACCTCCTTGCAGATTACTACACCATGCTTTACAACTTCTCCAGTGACTGTCCATGTGCAGACCTGCTTAACTATCTAAACTCGATTGAGGTGGTGTGGCTGGATGAAGCACACCAATCCTACCTTGACAAACCCTTTACCACTGAAGACATAATCCAAACTATACAAAGTATGCCAGGCGACAAAGCCCCGGGTCTTGACGGGTTGACAGTCTCATTCCATTAAACATATGCAGATGTGATAGCACCCCACCTCCTCGCAGTCTTTCTAAAATCTCTGAACAAGGGATCCCTACCCCCATCCATGCGCTGAGGGTATGATAATATCACTCCTAAAACCTGACAAGACCACTAATCTATGAGACTCGGACCGTCTACTGTCCCTCAAAAATATTGACAGTAAAATACTGGCCAAACTGCTTGCTATCAGGCTTCAACCTCTCCTCCCTCTGATTGCCAGAACGGACCAGTCTGGGTTCATTTCTGGCTGATCTACGGCACCTGCGTACTTTTTTCTCCACACTACATCACCTGGATCCTCCCTTATCAGCACTCACAGCCTTTCTGGATGCCACAAAGGCATTCGACTCACTCAAATTGTCACTATCCTGACTAGACTGGGCATTTGTACCAAATCTGTTACATTAATCTGTTTACTCTGTATCAATCCCACTGAAAGACTGAAAGCTAACAACCTAATCTCCGACCCTTTCCGGGTGACCTGGGGCACCAGACAAGGTTGTCCTCTTCCCCCCCTCCTCCTTGCCATGGACATGGAGCCACTGGTGGCAAGAATGTGCTAGCACCATATAGCTAGAGGACTGGGTTTCACAGATTGAGGACTAATAATCTCTATGTACGCAGACGATATTACCCGTTACATACGCAAACCAAAGGAGAATTTAAACACTGTGGTGAGGGAAATCACAAAATTTGGGGGACTGTCTGGGGTGAACATCAATTTGCCCAAATCGATATTCGTTCCTTTAACTCACGACACACTCCCCTTCGAACTGGAATACCCTATGGCTTGGGCCACTGGCCTGATCAAATACCTGGGGATTTGGCTCAGTAAAATATACAGGAACTATGGCAAATGAACTACGGCCAAGCCGTTGATTGGCTTGAGGGGAGGATCTTGACCTGGTCCCGGTTGCCCCTGACCTTGGCAGGATGGATCGCCATAGCGAAAATGAAATGGTGCTGCTGCCAAAGTTCTTATATTTATTTGCAAACATAGCCCGCCACTAAACCACACATTCTTCAAGAAACTTTGCTCATTAATGGTGGCCCTTGTGTGGACGGGTAAATTACCTTGCCTCTCTTGGGAGATTCTGACACTGCCATTAGCACAGGGAGGCCTGGGTGCACCACATTTTGCACTATATGCCCTCTGTGCACGAGCTCAATTGTTTTACTTTTGGCTATACCCAACATCGTTTCAACCCAAGGTTGCTGTGGAAAAAGACAGAGCTGCATCCACACCACTGCAAGTTACTATTTATGAAACCTATAAATGCCCCAGGGGTGGAATCTCTAAGGTGGACATGGGAGGGTGCTGCGCAGATGTGCAAACACTCTATGCCCCATCTATCCTGCTGGGGCAAAACCCTCGTCTCCCCTCTTGCTCGACAGTAGAACCCCGATGCAAGCTGGCCGCCTCAGCCTCACTACCTTCACAGAACTATATCCAGACAGCAATTCCTTACCCGCCCCTAGTTGGGATGGGGGTCTCAACTCAAGCCAAGACAGACCTGCTCTTATACTACCAAATCACGGCTACATGTTGGCAACTGCATGCCTCCTTTCCTGCCACACCCTCGCCCTGGCTCCACTAGAACACATGCCGACCACCCCTCAACCCAGAAACTTATAACATGCCTCTACACCACACAATGCACTTCACCAGTGACTACAGCCAAGGCACTAACCCACTGGCACGCAGAGCTAGATTCTCCCTCCACAGATGAACAGTGGACCTATTGCTGCTCCCAGCTCAAACTCCTTTCCCTCACCTACAAGCTTCGACTAATTCACTGTAAATTCCTCCATTGCATTTACTGCACTGCCCTGCAGTTGCTCAGAATGGGGCTCCGACCCGCCATTAATTGTTGAAGATGCAAACAACTGCAAGCATCATTCCTTCACCTTGCGTGGCTATGCCCTCCAATTGCTAACTTCTGGGACAGGGATTTTGATACAATACATGAGGTTAGCCGTACTAACACAGAACGCACAACAGTTGTAGCCCTATTGGAACATGTTAAAAGCGCACTTTCTGCCAGGCGCTGCCTTTCTGCTATGATGCTTGACATAATATGCTTTGGCAAACTGTATGGCCTTTAATAAACCTTAATAAAAAATACATTAAAAACGTTTATGTCCTGGTAGTGATGAACACTCAAATTAGTTTATCAATTTATCACTACTGTGAGGCCTACTCCTCTTATAGGCTAGCACTGGAAATTCCGTGATACATTTTAAAGCTGTAATTCATGATTAAAAAAGGATCATGTTTCATATCTTTGAAAAGGAAATGATAAATCTTCTTTAATGCTAACGTTGTATTTAACATTACTATTTTAGAAATGCCACTTTTAGAAAGTGAAAGACAAACCATTGATGGATGGAATGCAGAAAAAATCAAAACATTCAACCCCAGTCAAGAGATCTGGGTTATATCCATCATTCTTTTGCTCACCATTCCACCCCCGTTCAGACCTGGCCATATGCAAAACAGTCTTGACCATAGGACTCCTTGGGAACAGTCAAACCCGAACGGCCAAGCCAGATCCTCCCTGGCCCAGAAACAAGCTTCCTAGGACCGGTTTCGGGGTTTCACCCCTCATCAGCCAGGATAATTTCAATCCAGTGGCACAGTGAGCCCGGGACCCACGTCTGGGCATACCCGGAGCACTTAGGGCAAGAAAGCAAAAGACACACAATTAATGGACGGAATGCGGAGAAGTGTGGCTCAATGGTGAGAGCGGCAGACCCTGATGCAGAGGTCTAGCCCGGGACCAGGTTTCAATTCCCCGCCTCGGCGGGTCTTGGGCTCAAAATTCCACGGACCTGATAATTCTCGCCTCGGTGCCTATTCAAATCATGGAGTCCCACTCTGCAACTCTGGGCAATAGCTTGCTTAATCTCCACAACTGCCCCCACAATGCTAAGGATGCCTGGCCTCCACCTTGGGGGTGCCCAGGAGTGGACACCTCACAGGGAAAGCCAGGACGGGTTCCACAGCGGTATTCGTACAAGCGCCTTGAGACCCTTGCGAGTGAGTAGTGCGCTATAAAAGTATCAATTTACATTTACATTTACATTTACAATGCAGAACAAATCAAAACATTCACCCCAGTCAAGAGGCCTGGGTTAAATCCATCATTCTTCAGCTCACCATGCCACCCCTGTTTAGATCTGGCCACATGCAAAACAGTCTTGACCCTGTGCCTCATGGGAACAATCCAATCCGTTGTCAAAGGAGAAGGGGGGAGGTAGAGGTACAGGCTAGGTCCACCCTCCAAACATAAGTAGACCTGATCAAACCGAAGTCTTGGATAAAAAGAACCTAGCCAAAAGATTACGTTTCCAGAATTCAGACTGAGGTTGGAAAAATCAGGAAAAAAAAACTTTTCTTTCTTGAGTCCCCTCATTCACTAGGGCTTCCCCACGGTGACATGCTTAATCATAGGGGCCATCTCAGTCCACTACGGACTGAGTCATGCTACAACTTGCAGAATTACGTAGGAGCACTGTTTGTGAAAGACTATGTGTAGTGCAGACAGAGTAGTGGAGTGGAATGGGATAATGTGAGTTAAAAATACCTAGCTAGTGGGCGACATAAATGTATTCTTGCTTCTAGTTGGTATAATCTAAAAACGGGCTAGAAATGCTGGATGACCTAGCTAAAATGGGTTAGGTGTTCCTAGCATTATGTTTGTCAGCATGCTTCAAGATGCTCTCACAGGGAATCACCTGACTGGAAACCCATGGAGGGTTTCCAGTCAGGTCATTCCCTGTGAGAGCATCTTGAACTAAGTGCACAAGATACCCACAGCCTCTCCGAGACCATGGGGTACAGTTAATGCTTCCTAAATATACTACGTGACATTGCTCACACGTATGTATGTACTAACGCATGCTTTTTAGTTGCAGCGTAATTTAATAATGTAATACTTTTTCACCTCAGTTAGGTTAACTAGGAGTGGCCTACACAGGGCTGGTCCCTGTGTAGTCCTGATGAAGAGCTTGGGTAATGCTCAAAACATGTTGACAAACATAATGCTAGGTTCAGCTAACTCATTATAGCTAGGTCATCCAGCATTTCTACAGCAGTCCAATCCGAACTGCCAATCCAGGTCCTCCTTGGACGGGAAACAAGCATCCTAGGACTGGTTTTGGGGTTTCACCCCTCATCAGCCAGGATAACTTGAATCCAGTGGCACAGTGAGCCCGGGACCCACATATGGGCATACCCGGAGCACTTAGGGCGAGAAAGCAAAAGACACACAATTGATGGACGGAATGCCGAACACATCAAAACATTCACCCCCAGTCAAGAGATATGGGTTAAATCCATCCTTCTTTAGCTCACCATGCTACCCCAGTTTAGGCCTGGCCATATGCAAAACAGTCTTGAGCCTGTGCCTCATGGGAACAGTCCAGTCCGAACTGCAAAGCCAGGTCCTCATTGGACCGGAAACAAGCATCCTAGGACCGGTTTTGGGCTTTCACCCCTCATCAGCCAGGATAGCTTGAATCCAGTGGCACAGTTAGCCCAGGACCCACGTCTGGGCATACCTGGAGCGCTGTGGGTGATGAAGCAAAGTGCTGTTCTTTTTGCATTTGTCACACTAAGTGGGGTGGGTATGCCCAGACAAAACCTCCTCAGCTATATAAATAAAACCTAGCACCTTTATAACTCTATATCTACATCTGTATATGCCTGTGCTAGTGCTAAACTATTTACCTCTCTTGTTGGTGGTAGCAGATCGCTAAATTCTTTCATCTGGGATGGTAACTATAACCCTGAAGCAAACATCCTAACCAGAAACAAATAACAAACAAATACAAGGCTAAACATTTTAAGCCTCCTCCTACAGGGCATCACTCACACCGGAAAATGGATACGAAACTGTTGGTATTGTGATTGCAGTGTTTCATTGTGCAAAGTTGCTCTTGTGAGATACATATTTCTTGAGGTACAGCAAAACGTTAAGACCCATCTTGGTGCTGTTTTACTTGACACAACAGATGTCAATCCCCAATATACTTAGGATTCTGATGGGGAAAACGACCTCTTTATTAGTTTGGTTTGGATCACCCGGCAAAAAGAATCTCAATTTTTTTTATAATTTTCTTTATGGTATGTCATGGATCTGCTTGTGGCGTAGTTGATGCTTGTGGGAATCCCATTTTTTACCTTTCCTTGTTATAACAACTTTTGTTCTTCCAAATCGACTCTTCTCGACCATGTGGCATGCATGGCAGAATTCATGGCCCCATGAACAAAACTGTACATGCTAGGGGGTGGTGATGCTCCGTCCATCACCACCCCCTTTTGTACCGCTTTTGGCCGCCATAAGTGTGGCAGGGTATGCTCAGACGTGAGTCCCTTGCTCACTTTGCCACTGGATTCAAGCAAGCCGGGCTGAAGACGGCTGGAATGCCAGAAACCGGTCCCCGGAAGCTTGTTTCCGGTCCAGGGAAGACATGGCTTTGCAGTTCGGGCTGGACTGTTCCCATGAGGCACAGGGTCAGACTGATTTGCATATAGCCATGTCTGAACTGAGGTGGCAGAGTGGGCTAAAGAACGGTGATGGATTAAACCCAGATCTTTTGACTGGGTGTGAGTGTTTGATTGATTCAGATGCTCCGTCCATCACCACCCCCTTTTGTACCGCTTTTGGCCGCCATAAGTGTGGCAGGGTATGCTCAGACGTGAGTCCCTTGCTCACTTTGCCACTGGATTCAAGCAAGCCGGGCTGAATACGGCTGGAATGCCAGAAACCGGTCCCCGGAAGCTTGTTTCCGGTTCAGGGAAGACATGGCCTGGAAGTTCGGGCTGGACTGTTCCCATGAGGCATAGGGTCAGACTGATTTGCATATAGCCATTTCTGAACTAGGGTGGCAGAGTGGGCTAAAGAACGGTGATGGATTAAACCCAGATCTTTTGACTGGGTGTGAGTGTTTAATTGATTCAGATGCTCCGTCCATCACCACCCCCTTTTGTACCGCTTTTGGCCGCCATAAGTGTGGCAGGGTATGCTCAGACGTGAGTCCCTTGCTCACTTTGCCACTGAATTCAAGCAAGCCGGGCTGAAGACGGCTGGAATGCCAGAAACCGGTCCCCGGAAGCTTGTTTCCGGTCCAGGGAAGACATGGCTTGGCAGTTCGGGCTGGACTGTTCCCATGAGGCACAGGGTCAGACTGATTTGCATATAGCCATGTCTGAACTGGGGTGGCAGAGTGGGCTAAAGAACGGTGATGGATTAAACCCAGATCTTTTGACTGGGTGTGAGTGTTTGATTAATTCAGATGCTCCGTTCATCATCACCCCCTTTTGTACCACTCAAAGGAATCTGACACCGTTTTTTGGCCGAGAAGCAGCGTGCATGCGCTATCTGCAAGACCTGCTGTAATCACTCTACGGAGTGTAATTACAGCTACTGCTTGCCCTGGGTTAAAAATTCTATTGCTCTTGTTTCCTGACTCATTATTGGCCGGTGCTCCTGATACATCACTTCCGTTTGTAAGTGAGGAGCACTGGCCAACTACAGTTTCATTACACTGTAGGTTTTTATATTTTTGTTTAGGGGCTATTGAATTTTTTTTTTTTTACAAGAGCCCCATTCTGCACTTTACCTTTAATGAAGGGCGTGCCACTTTGTTTAAAAGCGACTTGGCTAAAGAATGGGGCACTTCTGCTATTAAAGTCAAATTGCGGAATGGGGAGCTTTTACAAAAAAATCTATTTGTTTATCAACTAGAGATACAAATGCAATTTTTTTGTAAAAGCCCCTGGTTCCGCGCTTTCCGGTTAATAGTGGACACAACCCTTTCTTTAGACGAGCCACGTCTAAAGAAACAGAGTTGCTGGCTGAGAAAATAACAAGCATTATTGTATTGGAAATGCTTGTTTGTTTTTGTTTCTCAGCAGCAAACTTTAAAAAAAATTCTAGTCAGGACTCTAAAACCAGGGAAGACATTTATTTTCTTGCACTCAGGCCCATGCCACACTGACCTCACCACTGGTTGTCACACAGGGAGGACATGCTCTCTATGGTAGCACGCAGATGACACCACCATTCTGTATAGCAGGAAGCTTGTTAGGTCTCGCCTAGGCAGCCTTGGAATCGCTCCGAACTGACTTCCGGCCTATGACTTGCTGTTATCCGCACCGGCTCGTGAGCGCCCGCACACCACTCGCAGGACTTCCGTAAGTAAATTATTTTGTTTCAATGACTCATGTTGTATCTTACTAATGAATATTGATCTCTGCCCCTTTAATGCTTGCATTCGCTTTTAGATCTTTATTCCCTCTGGTGTTCTCTCTCCCTACAGAGACTGACAGTTGCTTGCTAGTCAGGAGAGGGACACCAGCTTTAGTTAGTAGCTTATAATAAATATATCAATTCTACTCATACCAATTGTGGACATTAGATCTTTCCTCATTACGACATTTTTGGCGAATAGAAGACTAGCAGATAAAGAGATGGAAGCTACCAAAGAGGACTAACAGCTGGTGAGAGAACTACGCGTGCAATACGGAAAGTAGAAAAGGTTGCTGTACCACAGGACTAGTGAAACCCAGAGAGACTGACGAAGAAAAACCCAAAGAAAACTAAAAAGAGAGAAAGGGAAAGACAACGAACAGGAAAAGAAGTGAAAGAAGGAATGATGATCTTATCAACGCCGTGAGTACCATCAAATGTCACTGTGATAGCGTGTACCACTACTCAAAAGGACAAAAGAAAATACACGGTGAGTCGCATGAAAGAAGAATTAATTATTTGAGGAAAGCCACAGTGCGTAAATCTTACCGAGTGCACGTGAGAGTGGATGCGACTTTTGAAAAACCGGCAAACGATCCTGCTGGGAGCGTGACTAGAAGGGAACCTGCCATTGTGTTGCTGCTACGCGCTTGAGTGGAACCGCAAGTACGTCACGTTGACCAGCGCGTGCAGACGCCGCGTTGTGACGTACAAGCTGCGAGTTTCCGCTTCCAGTGCAACTAACAGTTGCTAAGCAACAGAACAGTGCGCAACGGAGGAAGAAGCACCGACGGAAAAGAGAAAGACTTCGCAGCGGTTTAAAAGGTGATCACATTCAGAATAAAGGAGCGTGAGTAACAGGATATATCAGTTCCAATTCACGAATAAGAATTTTACTATAAAGAAGAGAGCGATTTTAGTAAGACTTTAGAGTAATTCAGGTGGAACTTTGTAACGCATCGTACTCCAACGATGGTTGTTCAATAAGAAGTTCAAGTAATTCAAGCACAGCGGTTGTGTAGTGAAGAGGAAGAGAAACTCACTAAAAAAATAACAAACTTGTGTCTTTGAAAGTGTAGCAACTAGTATCAAGACACGTGTAGGTACAGCAATGGAAGGAAATAGTGTAGTTATGCCACCATTATTTTTACAACAGAGTGGAGATCCTCCCATCGAATGGGAGGAGTGGATAGAAATCTTCGAGAACTATATTGAGGCAATAGATGGGAAAGACTTCAATGCTGCGAGAAAAAAAGCATTACTATTGAGTACTTTAGGGAAAGAAGGTCAGCATGCCTTCAAATTTTTGTCTCCAGGAACAAACACAGAAGGGAGAGCCATCACCAATGTGTATTTAGAAGCAAAAGCTCGCTTAAAGAAGAGATATTCAAAGGAAGTGAACATAGTGATGGCTAGACATAAGTTCTACACGCAGCCACAGCGTCAAGGGGAGAGTGTAGATCAGTTTGTGACTCGCCTTCGTGAACTATCTTTGAAATGTAACTTTGGGAACATAAGAGATGAAATGATCAGAGACCAGCTCATCGTACAGTGCGGAAATAAGAAAATGCAAGAGAAGTTGTGGGCGGCGAAGAATCCCAGTTTACAAAATGCAATTGACATTGCTAAGATAGTCGAAGAATCGGGGGCATGTATGAAAGAGATGGAACGGAAGGATGCGGGTAAAGAGAATGTGTCATGTGTAGAAATCGCTGAAGAAGTGGGAGCAGTTGGTGGAAAAAAATCTTATGAGAAGGGAGAAAAGTCAATAGGAAGGAAACCATTTAATAACGATTCGTATAGAAGTAGAGACAAGATGTGCTCAAGATGTGGCAGCACCTATCACACTTCAGAGTATAAAAAATGTTTTGCCATAGATAAGGATTGTTTGAAATGTGGGAAACGTGGGCATTTCTCCAGAATGTGCAAGTCAGTAAGCAAAGGGAAGCTTGCCGTTGTACAACGAGAACAAACAGAAGTAGCAACTGTTGACAATATAGAAGGTACAAACAAGATTTTAGTAGTGAGCGATGAAGAGCTTGACATAAATCCTAGAAGAAGAGAAAGACCGAAAGCAATGTTTGAGATCGATGGTGTGTATGTAGAATTGATGGTAGACTCAGGGTCGTTTTGGACCATCATCCCTAAGTGCTTGTTCATTGTAAATTGGCCAAGAGTTGTGCTAGAGGCAAAAGATATCAATCCTGGCGGGTTTCAAGGTGAAAGAATAATGATCTTGGGATTCATGTATGCAGCCATTTCATTCAAAGGAAGATCTGTAAGGGGAAAGGTGTACATAGCACAGTCGGGCCCAGCAATATTGGGGTGGGGACACCAATATGACCTACATATTGTATTGAACCCGAGAGCTACAGATCAAGTGATGGTGGTGAATGAAATGACGACTTATTCAATTGTTGATGGAATGCCAGAGTTGTTTAAAGAAACGATTGGTGAGTTGAAGGGATATGTGCATAGGATTATGTTGAAGCCAGATGCTGTTCCCATGCAACACAAAGTCAGGAAAGTACCAATCATAGCTAGAGTTGAGGTGAAGAAGATGCTAGACGAAATGTTAGAACAGGGTGTAATTGAGCGAATTGAGACCTCATCCTGGATTTCGCCAGTCGTTATCACGACCAAATCCGACGGCAAGTACAGGTTCTGTGTGGATTTACGCACACTTAATCGAAACATAGTTGTAGATGGGTTTCCACTACCCAATATAAATGAGTTAGTACTATTGTTGAAAGGTGGTAAGTTCTTTTCAAAGTTGGACTTACGTAGTGCGTACCACCAAATCAGACTACACGAGGAATCTAAGCACTTGACGGCATTTATCACATCTGAGGGTATATATCAATTTAACAGAATGCCGTTTGGGCTGGCATCAGCGGCTGGAGTATTCCAACGTATGATGGGTTCGATACTAAGTGGAGTAGATAATGTTGTACACTTTCAAGATGACGTTCTGTTGTTTGGGAAGTCCAAAGAAGAGCATGATGCAATATTGATGACAGTCCTCAAAAAGATGGAGATGTCTGGTTTGACTTTGAGGAAGGATAAGTGTAAGTTCGCAGTAGAGGAAGTAGAGTACCTAGGTTATACCTTGTCAGCTGAAGGAGTGAGACCTAAGCGAGATCTATTAGAATCAATACGTAAAGCACCAGCACCAGGTGATAGAGATCAGTTGAGATCATTTCTTGGTCTTATTGAGTATTACGCAAAATTTGTGAGGAATTTTGCGGATAAGACGGAGAAAATAAGGTTGTTACTTAGGAAGGGTTGCAAGTTTAACTGGGGAGAAGAACAGGAATGTGCTTTCGAACGAATAAAAAGAGAGATATGTGAAGCTGGTATTTTAACACCGTTTGATACTGAAAAAGAGTCTGTCTTAACTGTAGATGCGAGTGGCGTAGGCCTGGGTGCTGTGCTTGCGCAGGTTCATCCTTCAGGTATTAAAACAGTTGCGTTCGCGTCCAGGTCCCTCACGGTCTCTGAAAGGAATTACTCAATAATTGAGAAAGAGGCCCTTGCTGCAGCCTGGGGGTGTGCTTATTTCAGGATGTATTTGTGGGGTTCTCTTTTCAGACTCCAGACTGACCATAAACCCTTAGTTAAGATATTGTCCCCTGGTGGGGCAGGAAAAGGGTCTGCGAGATTAGCTAGATTAGCAGCGAAACTCCAAGAATTTTTATACAAGGTGGAATATATTCCAGGATGGAGAAACAACTTAGCTGATGGCCTGTCTAGACTTCCATTACCCTGGCAAGAAGTTGATCGCACTGGTGTTGAGTCATCTTTGAATGAGGGTTCAGTAGCACCAGTAGGTGATATTATAGAGTTTTGTTCTGGTGCCATAGGGAAAGAAAAGTGGAACGAAAGCATGGCTGTTGATGAAGTGTTAACGAGAGTGAAAAGGTTGATTATTGGAGGACCAAGACGTGAAAGCACTCTTGATTTAGCGGTTAGACCATTCTTGAAGGTGTTGGAAGAACTGTCCATTCTAGATCATGAAGGAAATATGATAATGAAAGGTGACAAATTTATCCCTCCACAAGAATTGCGATTCACTTTATTTAAGTTGGCACATGAGGGCCACTTGGGCCAGTCTCTTACAAAGAAAAGGTTAAGAGAATGTTTTTGGTGGCCATCAATGGACCAACATATATCAGATTGGGTTGAAAGGTGTTCTGAGTGTCTAGAGAGTGAGAAAAGGCTCAAGTTGGGTAGTCAAACATTGAGTGGATCTATTGAAAATCCTCTAGATCTTTCCTCATTACGACAACTCACTACAATGCTTTCCCCATAATTTTGCTTTCTTTTATCCACAAAACAATGTCCAATAGAAACGTGATTTCTATTGGTACAATTATATTTCTGTTAATATTGTCAATGCCTTCTAGTCACAGCACTGTTTTGTTTTTAAATAGAGAGCTTTGAATGAGGGATGCCGGTTTCTCTGCTATAAATACATGTGTTGGCAATTACTCCACAACTCAGAGGTACACACTTTTGGTCTGAGATTACAAGGCACTGCGTAGTCGCTTAAGCCTGCCAGATTGACACCTGTGGCTACACGTGCTGACTGCTGATGTATATGATGATCCAATAGCACTCGGTTATTCTACAATAAATTACAGTGCTCTTAACCTTTGTTGTGTAAGTTTGCGCTCATCATGTTTTCGGTTTCTGTTTCACTTCGCCATTATAATGCTACTTCTGCGGAATGTGCCTCTAATTATGCAGCCACCTGTTTACCGGGGCGCTGCTAAGCTCGAGCTCGGTTCCGCCCGCGGCGTGAGCCTGGGCGCAGCCTCTCTGCTACAGCTGGGATAAGGTGGGCCATGTGTACAAGCGTGTTCTAAAATGATCACCGCGCCACTGACTTTATCTTCATTAACTCGCCTTCCGCTCTCCCTCTGCTTTTCTCTCTCTGCCTCAGACACAAGCACCTTCCCTCACTTGGTCAAATTTACTCTCCTTGTGTTTCTCTCTTCCTTTCCCTCATGTATTTCCCCCTCTATATTTCTTGTACTCTCCCGGACTCCTCACACTCTCTCCCTCCAGCTCTTCCATTCTATCTCTGCCTTTTCTTCCCAGCTCTGGGCGGCTGTGTCATAGCCCTTTTTTCATAGCCATGGTGCAGCCGCGCTGCTGTACAGCATAACTTATCTGCCTTTTAGGATAGAATAGTCATTGCGTCAATATGTGCAATTTAGCCATGTTGTACAGCAGAGCGGCTAATGTACAATATGGCCTAAAGTTTTTTTTAAAACAAGCATTGGCATAGCCAATAGGTCTCGCCTTTGTAACCTTATAAGTGTTTAGTTATGCAGTACAATATCCATGGTGCAACAATATCAACTGTTGCATGTATAAACACTTATAAAGTCCCAAAGGCCAGACCTAATGGCTATGCCAATGCTTGTTTTTCTGTTCCAGCCAGCACTGGCTCCATTGAAAGCTATTCCTTTTCCACTCCCTCACTTAAACTGTACAATGTCCGAGGAAGTGGGTAGGAGCAGTGGATGTATCTCCCACATCAAAACTCACATGCACAAGCACCCACCCACTCACTCCCTTGCCCAACCCTCCCACCTACCGCTGCTCAGGCATGAGTTGTTGAGATTCTTTGTCACCAGAGGACAGGGTCAGTCAGAATGTGAGCATTCCCCACGAAAAAAAGTCACCAACAGGCTTTATTGATCCCACATATCTGCCACTGAGTTGCAGATGCTGTTGTGGGAGATGGTGAACCAAGATCGGAGTGCATCTGCAATTCGAAACTCGTTGTATGTAAATCATCAGAGGTGAGTTTGAATGTAGGCGGTGGGGAGTCACTCTTTATGCCCCCTCCCTCCATGCAACACTTTAGTGCATTTTGTAACTGAGACAAGGATGTAATATTTGTTCTAGTGGAGAACAGGCTCAGAAACAAAATGTAATAATAAAGGCATTGTAATTTATAATACCAATAGATAAAACGTTTCTAAAATACGAGAGATATTGCATTGCAATGCTTGTTCTAGTTGGGCACAGACAGTATATTGTTTCAGAATAAACTCAGTACTGCAATTTCACTGGAGAAACACCATGACTTTTTATAAAAAAACGATTTAAAACTCAGTGAACTAGCGAATTCTACATTTTGACTTGTTGCCCAAGATTTCCTCTTTGGGTGTCAGTATTAGAGAAATGGTTAAATACGTTGCTACGCTTTCTGCAGTAGACAAGTCCCAGCATTAACTCAGAAGTGCCTATGATAGACATGTTTTAGAGAAGGCGAGGAGGACCATCCCATGTTTTTGCAATCCAGAATAGATGCACAAAATTTCCCATTTGTGTCACAATTGGCAAACAATTTTAGTAGACCATTGGGTTCTTGAGACTTTAAGTTTCTGCATTCTAAATTACCTAATTACTTTAGCCAAGTGTGCTCCAAGGCCAAAAGTTATAGAAGAATATCTTCATCATCCAGGGTTGAATGTGAGACTATCAATAATAAAAATATCTGTCATAAATACTGTGGTCTAAATAACGGTTACAAAAATATTTCTCTATTTTCTGTACATTTTCTATTATTAACTCCAAAGTGACCTTCTTTTTTGTAAATGATATGTCACAATATTATTGTTGGACAATATTTATGCCACGATATTCTTATACCATACCCGATCAAGGGGGTTTTGTCTGCATAATGAAAAATAAAAAGAAAATGAATCATCTCATGATCCTTCTGTAAGATTTCAATTTTTTCCCTTTTTATTGACATTTCAAGATAGAAACTATAGTCCATTTCAGTGATATTTTCCTTCTAGAGATTGAGTGGTGCTTCTGGATTTAAAAGGCACTGTTGTGTAGTTTCCACCAAACAGTAGGAACAAACTTAGGATGGTTCCAGACTGATTCAATGCACCTCCCTCGGCTATATTGCCCCTTAGACCAGCTAGCTCGTAGTGCCACAGTTAGCCCCCCTAAACCTGAAAAGGGAGCGATCAGTTCTGGCAACCACTGAACATGCCGACTTTGTTTACTCCGGAACCGTGGTGTATGACTTTGAACTTTCGTTCAGTTACTCGTGCTTTCTTGTGCTCAGAGGAATATACAAAGAATTCACAGAAAGGTGTTTTCAATAGTTATTGAACCAGAGTGATTCTTGTATAGATAATGTCATGATCACCACATAAAGTGAGCCCAGCCTCAGAAGATGGGCAAAAAAGGACTAAGGCCCTCTACTCCATTGAAATACAAAGTAACATAAATACTGAGATGATAGATCTGATGTTTAGAATATTACAGTGGTGTACCTGAAAACACTACTGTGCTGTGGTTTCTCTAGAGGTATTTGCATTGTGACGTTCCCACCTTCCCTGAGGAATTGCAGAGTAAAGTGACCAGTCAATAGTTTGCTAATGTCTGTGCATGTTCTGAGTGAGAATCTCTAATCTCATAAGACTTCAATGCTCGAGTCCGCCCTATAACTGTTGCGACTGCTCCCTCTGTGGTGTTTTCATAAGTCAGAGGGTTGCCACTAGAAGATCAAGGAAACATATCTAAGGGCCAAAATACTGAGGGGGATATTCTCAAGAATGTGTGATAACCATTGCAAAAGTAACTCAACATCGCAGTCTATCACAGGAAAATTATGCAGTGTTAACTAAATATTCACAACACGGCGGTACCATGCGATAGTCTCCAGATTACGCGTCAAATGACCGCATTACAATCAACGCCACGCCGCAAAAAAAGCTGCGATGAGGCCAATCGCGATACAAAAAGCAGCGAAAACCAGTGGCAGGCATGCAAATCCCACACGACAGGCAGGAAAATGCACTATAAAGGCTACAAAAAAACAACACACCAGAAATAATCCAAAGTGCGTAGCAACATGGATGCACCCTGACCGAGTGCACAGGCCAACACGAACCCCACAAGCCCCACAGACCACCAGCAAGGAGCAACGGGGTCAGGTAAAGGTGAGGAGAAGCGGGAGAGGAAGACGGGGTGCAGTCCGCAGGAAAACCAGATCAGCGTCACGGAGGGGACAGAACACTACCATCAACTGACCCACAATTAGACTACTGTGAATGTAGTCGGAGTGTCGAGGAGGCCAATGGAGGAGGCCAAGAGGCACTGGCTTGATGTGAAAATGTACACCAGGCACAAAGCCGCTGCCAACAGGAATGCAGCAACAGCGGCCGGAGGTGGGAGTCCTGCGCCACGCAAGGAACTAGAAGAAACAGAGGCAACAGTCATCATTGTGGAGACAGTGCAAGGAGTCCGGACACAGCTCGAGAGGACCTGACACAACATCAATGGGGTGAGCAACGACCAGGGACAGGGGGGCCGGGGGAAATGGGCACAATGGCACACATGCACAACGATGTGTAGCAGACTGCACACCCACAATGACCCTGGATCATGTACCTGATCCCCGTGGCACACTGCAGCACACACACATAGCAATAACAGCACATCCACATTGACTCCGCACAGGCGCAGTAGCAGGCCAACTACATCAGACAGAGCTGGAAACTGTGAAATGGAAATGTACGCCTACAACCTCACATCCGTCATGTAGTCCAAATGTCCACTGTCCCGTATCTAAATCCAGCCCCTCCAAAACAGTCACAATGTACATTGTCATACAGTCTGCATGTAAACAAGAACAATGCGCCAACATACATGTCAACACAATTTCAACATGCATCTCCTCTTCACATTGCAGAGGGACACACAACACCTCCAGCAGAGCAGAGAAGGCCACTCATCAGTGATGCCAGAGAGGACCACCACACCATCGACACTGACGCCCTACAACAGCCCAGGGACATCCCACGCAACCCACCACCAGGACCAGGGCAGCCAAGCTACATAGAGGAGAACACAGCCCTTGCAACAGACCACACAGCAAGAAGCACCCGCAAGCACGGCTGGCTCCCAACACTTCACCGACCCACACATGGCATCTCAATGCCAGGTGTCAGAACACCAAAAGGAGGTGGCCGAAAAGGTGCGGGCAGGGTCCGAACACATTGAAAGGCAAACTAAATCACATACGTGGGTGTCTAATAACCTTCAGGGACCACCTATACCTCACAAAGGTGACCCACACTGCCACAGAGACACATGCAGGTACACATTTCCAGTACAGAACCCTGCCCAGGGGCACGCAAATATCAGTCACACACCCACATTGGCTCTGTGTACAACAGCCCAGTCCACTCCTCTTATGTATTGAGTGGGTGACGACAAAGCAACATATCCAAACTCTAACCCGATGCCTGGGGTAACACGTCTGCGTCCGCTGTACACAGCACAATGTAATGTCGTAGGGCCCAGTGCCCTCATGCATACAAGACCACAGGGACACACGCAGATAGTATGTGGAACTGGCTATAGGCACATGCGCCCGCCCCCTTTATTGGCAGGGCCATATGCACAGTGATGCCTGTGCTGGATATGTATGGGGTAAGTATAAGCCAGCCCACAAGGAGCGGTTGGTGCTGGCAACAACTTGAACAGTGGACACCATTGAAACGGAAACAGTAAACACCAGCAAAACAGAGTCAACTGCTGAGCAACATGGAGGGAGCCGGAGCAAGTACAGAGGTCACCCAATATGCACACAGAAGTGTCCATGAGTTGCAGTGCACTGAGGTTGGGGCACTAGAGCTGAGTACGCTCATGTGAAGAAAATATCTGGAATTGTGTCCCTTTGAGATATTCCTGATGCAGATGCAGTGGGGTGTGTTAGACCTGCGTCATCTTCCTCATAAATGTCCCAGGTCTACCACACCACTTGAGGTGACATTGCTGCTCAACCTCTCCACAGCACAAAACTCAATCAGTAACGGTCAGTGGGTTGAGGTGCACTAAGTCAGTGTCACCTGGAGTGATGAGCAGGGTATCAGGCAGATGATGGCATCCACGACTGGTGTGAGCAACTCCGTCAGTCTGCCAGTACCACTGCATCGACTCTGACAGATGGCAATTGGAGGTGGTCCTGGCGATGGTGGCAGGTGCCTCCTGCAGCGATGCCACGTCTGGGCCAGTCAGGACTCGATTGGATGTGTGATCCCTGGTGGACTAAAGTTGAGGCCGGAGGCAGCGGCCATCGTCTCAGAGGCCATAAAATATTGAATCAAACAGGGTCCCTGACTTGAGCTGCACAAAGTTCCTGGCCTCGGATGCACAGCGGCCGGCACAGGCACACCGCCACGGGACGGTGACTTGCGGTTCAGTGGTAGGGCCACAAAGACTGAGCGGGTCCTCAACGATGTTCAAGGGGACTGTGGCAGAGAGTTACAGGGGACAGTGGAAGGTGTCCTCCAGGGCATGATGCAGAGGGCAGTGGCCATCTGGAAGCAGCAAATGGAGGAGTGGAATGCTACAGCCTCATTGCTACTACCAATTTGGTTTCAGCTACATGAGGATGAAAACCACCCCCTAGTCCATAGACTCAGAAAGCACCAGAGTTCGACCAGAGAGTGTCCATGAATGTCGGGGAACAGACTTAGTGGCACCGGGGCTGAGAGGGGATGCAGTCTTCGATGATGCTGGTACAATGATATGAACTCCGCCATTGCTAAATCAAGTGTCTGTGACCTACCGGACCGCACAGTGTAGGCTGGAGGCAGACGTCAGCAGTGGCCCACAGCCTCGTGTTGTAGGCTCGCGATGCACAGACTTAGTGACACCAGGGCAGTTGTCGGCAGTGTTCAATCACCTCTGAAACAATGATCCTTTTTTCCTCCCGACTGCAACGTGTCATCCTCCTACACCTCTCCTTGCGTGCAAAGATATGTACTCTGCCTTTGAAAAATCGATGCTCAGTTCCAATTGAGTGACCTACTCGAGCGCAGCGTAGGCTGAGGCCCACACGCACGTGTAGTAGCGATGCTATGCACAGACTTGGTGTCACCACATCGAAGGGAGTGCCATAATTAATGTTCTCAGCTATGGTGTAATCTAGACTCAGGTCCAAATGTGTTACCTATTTGTCCGCTGTTTCTGCCGGTAGAGTGTGTCCACGAGAAAGGAGTACTGCGGGCCTGTGTTGTGGAGACTGTGGTGGTCTGAGGAGGCTGCCAAGGTCACGTCCCTCGGGCTTGGAGATTGCACCGGCACGTGGTGAGCCCTCTTCGACACACGCCGGGGTCGGCAGGTGGGCATTGAGGCCCGGATGCACAGGGGCGGGCAGGGCTGGTTCGAGAACCAGCGTCCCGGGGTGCAGCAGGCGCACAGGATCGCAGGCAACACCGCTCACGGCAACGGCGTCGGACTCATGGCGGGGTGAGAGGTGCTGCCCTGCAAGAGACATTGAACATTCCGGAAGAGGACCACGCCCAGAGTTACGTGCCTTTTATTCACACCCCTACGCTGGCCTGGCGTACGTCAGGCCAGCCCACTCTGATCACACTTACGGGGTGGACGTAACAAGCTACATTCCCACATTTTCCCCCACTGGCTGGGTAACATGGTTGCGTCCATTGTCCACTGCACTCCAAACACCAGCGGTGTGTGTCGAAATGGATATGTGTGTGGTCTGCTTTCTGCAGTCAGACCCTCACATCCACGCCACACTTGGCATTGTGTACATTCTTGTTCATCGGTCACTTGCCTCCTTCATACATGCCTGGTCCCCACCTCCTCCCGCATTCTGCTATGGTGTGGCTGAGGTGCCATGCCGTTGATGGCTGATGTGCATGGCTGGCCCAGGTTCCCATAGTAAGTTGTGCTGTCGTGTCTGGTGGGTGTGCATGTTGTTCGGCATGTTGTATGTGAGAAAAGGAGAATTGAATTCAAGGCACTGTCTCATACCTATAGAATCACAAGAGATAGTGGTCCAGGGTGTTTAAAACAGAGACTTCAGAAATACCATCAGAACAGGACCTTGCGATCCAACTCCCGGATGCTTCTTCACACCCCTCACTTTGTTAAAGCCAGGATTGGTCGGCGAGCCTTCGCTGTAAGAACAGCTGCACTCTGGAATGCTATGCCTAATTCCTTGCGTAAAGCATACTCGGAATCCATCTTCAGGAAGGCCCTAAAAACTTGGCTGTTTGATTTGCCCTAGCCAGTCTTGCTTCCCCCTGCCTAACCCGCTGCTATTTAGCATCGGGACACTGCCATTGGTGGTAGCCGAGTGCTTTATAAATGTTAAGGTTATGGTTTGTGACGTGTGCATTTCCAGTGTTGTGAGTTGCATGATTGTGGAGTTGAGGTGTGTGGTGTGTTCATTTGGTATTTGCCAACGAGCAGTACATTTCCGTGGGTGCCAATCTGGTAGCGCAGGTTGATGATGGACTGTCAGAATATGTAGGACTCATGCACACTGCCTGGGTAGTTGGCGACAACGTTGGTGGAGATTCCCCTGTGGTCCAATATTACCTGGACATTGGTGGGATACGTGCGCTTTCTGTTGCGCTTATTGTGTGCAGTGTTGCCAGGGTCACAAGTAGGATATGTGTGCAGTCAATTGCCCCTGATACGTGCGGGAAGCCAGCTGTGGCATAGACGCCTTACTTGGTCACCGGCTGTTCCTGCACAGTGTGGGGGAAGTATAGATAGTGGGGTACCAAGCTGATGGTGTCATCCATGACCGTTGTGAGGGACTTGGATTGGGCTGACTCTGTGACTCCTCCGTCTCAGGCAGTTGTTGGTTGGAGGGTACCAGAGGCCGACACGTACAGCACGGCCAGCAGCTTTGTCTGAGGTGGGATGTTGGTTGTTCCCTGTGTTGGGACCGTCAGCCTGTGGACAATGGTAGTCAGGATGCAGAGGATGGTTGTCCCTTTGAGCATGTAGTGGGCAATGACATTCTCTGGTGTTGGGTCTGTGAGGTTGGTGCATATTCTGAGGGTCACTGTCTTTGTATGCGCTGCCTCAGTGTTGGTCCGGGGGCGGGGCCTGGGTGTGGTGGCGGTGGGTGTTGTGGCCCTGTTGGGGTTCCACGCTGCATGATCATTGGCTCCATGCCATCTGTTGCCCTTCTGGTGTGGCTCTGGCTTGGGCTCCCTTTTTTTATGCTGGCTGTCGTCCGACTTGACACCAGGTCAGAGCAGGTGTTAATTTCCTGCTACTAACGCGCCTTGTCATATGTTTTGACATCTTATCGCCGATGTGGCTGGTCATTGAGAATGTTGCAGAGAGTGTTGTTGCGGTGGCTTTTGGCACGAGAACGCCTACTCTGCATCTCATTAGCGATAGTTGAGGGGTTCATCTGTGGTGATGTTTTTTGCGGCTGCTATCGCATGTAAACTGGTGATATGGGCTGTTAACACCAGCTTGTGAATGGGGCCGTAAATTTATCGCCACTTTGGCTGCCATAAAGTGCTGTTAACTCAGCAATAAATCCTTGAGAATATGCCCCTGAAGCTTAAATAGTGAGAACAAAAAATATTGTATAGGTAAATATATATAGATAGGAATAGGTGTACTGTACTCAACTTCACATATATGTACCTTAACAATATAGATATCTTCAAGATACATAGAACTGGAGTCACGATTAGCAAATCTATACCCACAGGCACTTACATTAGTTAAATTTTGATTCTAAATAGTTAGGTCTTGATATTTCAGCCCCTTTACATATTTTCATTCATATTCAAGTAGCCAGGAGCATAGGATCCATAACATTATTATCTTCAGGCTATTTATTCTTGCTTGACTTTCTCATTCTTCTTTTTTTCGTTGTACCATGAGGTGTTAATATGCCACTGCTACTTTTGAAGCTGTACCACAGTGGATGGCACATTCAGAGTTTAGTTTTGACGTAGACAGTATCTCTTATGTTAGAGTTATTACTGAGCAGGAAGCTCTGGGCATAAAGATTCTTGATCACAAACAATAATGTTAGGTATCAGGGGACTCTGCAGTAGTCAGATTCTCACTGTAGTTACTGTAGTAAGTATTTATTCATCACCAGAGGATAGTGGGTAGTTTTCTGTTTCTCATTGACGGGACTTAAACTTTACAGATATGAGCCCCAATCTCTGAAGAGGAGGACTCCCTATTGTTCTTAAACATGAAGGAGGTATACTCTCAGTTGGTTGGCGTTCTAGTAGGTCCAACATAGTCAAGTCTAGACTACAACAAAGAGCTTACGGACAGAGTGATCAACAGTTCGGAGAAGCATTGGCCATCTTTGTAAAGCGAAAAACATAATTCAAAGCTATTTTCATGGATCATACATTTTTAGGGAACGTCTTTCAGAAATACCTAGGTCTCTGGCTGTTTGTTTTCACCACCAGATTCCCAATTGAAATTTCGATCTAGAAGTTTGCTCCTTTAACTAGTATGCAGTGGCAGCTGGTGACATTTGAAAGTGGTAGGGTGTAAAATGTGTCCCCGAGTGCACCGCATCAAGTGAGCTTGAACAACCTAAGAGGGGTTCGGGAGGTTCAGGGGGGGTTTCCCCCAATAATTTTTTTTAAAAAGAGTGAGCAAACTGCGACATCTTAAGGACTTTGGGGATCCTTGTCTAAGCATAATTAGGAGGCCCCTGTTAGGAACAGCTTTGAGTATATGGTCGGGATGTAATTAATCTAGCATCTTTCCTTGAACTGCTCTGCTCTCTCAAGCAAATCTGATAAAGAAAAACTCCAATCTCCACCGGTAGGAAGCTGCTGCCTTTTTCATGTATTGGCTTTCAGCGCCATGGAAATGCATGCCTTTCCAGCAGGTGCTTAAAAACCCATGATAAACTCATTTTATCCTTAAAAAAATTGAAGCTTAAAGATGGGCATCAGGGCTACATGAGTGCTGGCAGTGTTTTAAACCCACCAAGAGATGGGTTAGTCCAACAAGGCAAGCCAGACAAGGATTTTAAATAAAATTCTTAAATGCAAGTGTATTACTTTTCATTATAAGAAACTGTCTCTTTTTGCATGATCACCTCATGGATGTCACTGACATGCTAGGAATAAAATGCCACTTTCTATCCTTCATTGAATGTCCTGGGTTTTTTGAAGGGTTCCCTCGCTTCTAGGGTACCTACGTTTAGCAAAGATGAAATGCTGAGCTCTCCCAGGGGTATATTCACAAGAGCGTGTGCTAAACATCTCCAAAAAATGTTAACGCAACTTTATACATCGCAGCCTATCGCAGGAAAATAACCCTGTGTCAACGTGGAATTCACAACACGGCGGTACCATGCGATAGTCCACCGAAAATGAGGCCAATGTCCATGATACAACCACCGCGACGGAGATAAAAACAGAAACCCCAATGCGTAAAAAGACGCGATGTGCTCAAACGTGATAAGAAAACAGTGACAACCAGCGAGAGGCCAGCAATACCCACGCGTAATGCGGGAAAAAGCACAAGAACAGCATATGGAAAATGCCACTTAAAAACAACATCAACCGTGGAGTACCAGGGATGCATCCTGACCGACTGCAGAGGACAACATGAACCCCACTATTCCCACAGAGGAACACCCAGGAATACAGGGACCGTGAAAGGCAAATGAGAAGAGGAAGAGGAAGACAGGGTACAGTCGCCAGGAAAACTCGATTATCCCCACGGATGACCCAGAACACCACCACCAACTGTATGTCACCTCCAACGTGTCATTGGCAACAAAGAGGCATAGATGGCACACCACCTCAGACTATGTGAATGCCGTTGCATGTCAGAGGAGGACAATGGAAGAACACAAGAGGCCCTGGACTGATGTGAAAGGCAAAACCAAGCAGAAACTCGCTGCCAACATGAAAGCAGCAACGCACCCCGGAGGAGAGGGCCAGCAGAAGACCAGGAGCTGAATGACATGGAGAAGATGGTGGCCACAGTCACAAGTTGGGAGACGGTGACAGGAGTCGGGGATCCGGACTACGTCCAACATGACCCGACACCACATCAACAGGGTGTGCACCGACCAGGGAGTGGGTGGATGGGGGGAGATGGGCAAATTGGCACACATGCACAATTAAGCAGAGCACACTGCACACCCACAATGACTCAGGATCATGTCCCTGATCCCACAGGAACACTTAAGCACACACACAAACACCAAGTAGTCCCACATACACCATGTGCCCAAAGGGGTACCACACAACACATTAACAAGCACACAACTAACACAGGCACCATGTGAAACACAGCACACATGCATATACATTAGCCACACTAATAATACAAGAGACACATTTCTATGTATGCGGATGACATGCTGTTATACATTAGGGACCCTGAACAAAATATGAACCCGATTCTACGTGAATATATCAAATTTGGCAGACACTCAGGTTTGCAGATTAACTGGGACAAATCAGTAATAATCCCTCTTACAGACACCACGGCCCGACATTCCATAGATTTCCCATTGGATTGGCAGACGGATCCGGTCCGCTATTTGGGTATCTGGTACAGCAGAGACCCTGAAGAAGTCATCCGCACAAACTATGGCAGAGTTCTGGATAAACTGAAAGGGCAAGTGGACCGCTGGATACAGCTGCCGCTGTCACTAGCTGACCGCATTGCCATAGTCGAAATGAATGTCCTCCCCAAGCTTTTATACCTTTTTAACAATATACCGATCACGCCCCCGAAAGCGGTGTTCAAGAATATAACCTCGATGGTTCTAAGACTCATCTGGGCAGGTAGGCAGGCACTCATAGATTTGCGAACTCTGACTTTGCCCTATGAAAAAGGTGGCTTCTGTGTTCCTGACTTTTACCTGTACTATCTCTGTGCCCAGGCACAGTATATCGCATACTGGTATCACACGGTTCCCTATTTAACACACACGGCGGTGGAGGAAGGGGACGCCTTTCCGACTCCGCTTACTGCGATGATCACGCATAAGTGCCCTCCGCTACACGCAACGGATATTAACACAGTAGACATGACAGTGGCCGCCTAACGCACAAAACACCCCTCTACGCACCAGCGATGCCGTTACACCACCATCCCCAGATATCTGTCACTAATGAACAAGTCGGTATGGGTCTTCTAATACAGGCCGGTATTGACACGTTAGGAGATCTCTACCATGATGGAGTATTCAGGAATATAGACGATTTATCGTATATCAGTAATCAAACCGCCCTGTTTCGCTTCACATATTACAGGTTACAAAGAGCAATTCGAGATCTATACCCAAACTACCCGACTGAACCCGCCTGCCTGAACACGCTGCAGTGCGTCATCACCTCTTCAAATTCAGCACACCTAGTGTCACGACTATACAAACTGGCCCAAAGCGAGATCCCATTCACATCCACTAAAGCACGGGCGCGCTGGAATGAGTGCCTATCAGACCCTCTAACTGAAAAAGAATGGTACACCACCTGCACACTAATCAAGCTACTCACTCCTAATGGCAATTTACGCATACTACACCTAAAATACCTCCATCAATCATACCACACCCCAACACGTCTACACAAGTTTGGGCTGCGAGAAGATGCCAAATGTAAAAGATGCGGTGAGCAGGACGCAGACTTCATTCACCTGGCCTGGTCATGCCCGAAAATACAAGACTATTGGGGGCAAGTGATTATAATTCTCCGGAGAATGGTGGGACTAGAGATTGACTGCACTATACAATTGTGTCTTCTAGGCCTGCTACAAGGGGTAAGAGCAGGGAAACGTAAATATTGTGCAATCGCCCTGTTGTTAGCCAAACGGCAAATATCACAATGTTGGGGCAGCACCAGAGTACCAAACACGAAACAATGGCTAAAAGACCTAGCGCACTGCAAGACTCAATTGCTGACTTATGAAGAAGAGCTGCCAGCAAAGTCTAGACCGACAGACTATTGGACTTATCTAACGAACTATTTGCAGAATGTAGACAAGTCGGAATCTCCGTGAACCCTTCGGTCACTAGCCCCGCTTATCTCAGGTTTACTATGTGACATTTGTGCACTGAAGCAATGTTACCGAATATACTGTACAGACTATAGTGATGTCTAATTGTTATCATGCATGTTGGGATGACGAATGCGGGAATGTACTGGTATCTGTTGTATTACCATTTCTGATGGTTGTACTTACTTGTTTTGAAAATCAATAAAAAGATTTTAAAAAAAAATAATACAAGAGACACGACATGACGAGTAGCATGTCTGCAGTCCAATCACCATGACTATGTACACGGCATGACACTGAGGTGGCTGAGTGCGGACCACAACCCGAAAGGAGCAAATCACACTCAGAAACAACCACCTGCACAAACAACCCTCTGACGTCAACAACACATCTATGGACAAGCCATGCCCAAGAGTCACAACTCGACAAAGAGCACAAGTTACCCAAGTCTGCAACATCTCAGCACCGTGGAAGCACAGAACTGACAGGCACACCGCATGAAAGGAACCAGTGGCAGACAAATCAGAGCCACAGGAGCGAATCACCCAACATGCAGAATACACACATAAGTATAAGTGCACCTTGACATTGACACCAACCCGGTACAAACAGTAACACCTCCACAACAGAACACAGGACACAACTGGTGCCGCAAATGTGCACAACATGGCAAATCACATTTGGTACAGCAGGAAACTGTGACATGACAATGTACAAGTACAACCTGTATCCTGCAAATATGTTTTATTCACACATGCTGTGCTTTTGGACATTTTGTACTGTCCCATGATTGCCAGGGATGGCCACAATGCCACGTGCTCATGAGAAGTAATTGTCAATGATAGTGTTCCTATGGGCCATTCCTGCCGCAGCTGCATTGGTATGTGGGCTACCTGCCCCATCATCCCCATCATCGTCCGATCCATGGGGCTATAGTGCATACACAGATGTTGTGCAACACACAACATGCAACGATCATCTTGCACACGATATCCGGGCTGTACAGGACCTTTCCACCTGTGCCACCCAGGCACCTGATACGTGACTTCAACACGCCAAATGTGGGTTCAACGATGCCCCTGGTGCGTATGTGTGCCGCATTGTACTGCCTCTGGGCCGGTGTGTTCGGGGGGGTCGGAGGGGTGTCATCATCCATGGGCAGAGTGCATATCCTTGATCACCTGTGACAGTACAGGGAGAAAAGAGTCAATACTCAGTTCGGCAGGATGTGATGGCAGGCCCACTAATCCAGTGACGCCTGTGCTGGCTATGTGTGGGGTGAGTGTAAGCAAGCCCTCAGGGAATAGATGGTGCTAGCAACAACTCCATCAGGCACTCAGAAATGCAATGTCAGAACAACAAGGGGGATGACTTGAGTCGCACAGGGTTAGTGGCCCCGGATGCACATCGGCCACAACGGGCCCACAGCCATGGGACTCTGACCTGCAGGAGACTGGGATAGGGTCATGAGGGCCAGGCCCGGACTGGCCGTTGCGGGCACCTGGCAATCCCCCGGTGTGTTGCAAGGGTGCGGTCCGGTTTTGGACCCTGGGGGCCGTTTTTGTTACAGGGCCGTTTTTGCAGCATAGCTGCAAAATCGTCCCTGTAACAAAATCAGCCCAAAACCGTCCCAGGCAAAGAGCTCGATCGCACCCCCAGGGGGCCGGCCGAGCACTTTGCCAGGGCCGGTTTTGGTTCTCAGTCTGTCCCTGATGAGGGCAGAGCAGGGTCTCGTATGTGTTATAGGTGCCTTCCACAGAGTGTCTCGGGGGAGAATGGGAGGTCTACCCCCAGGGCGTAATGCAGAGGGCACATGCCAGCTGTGTCCGGCAGCATGGCGGATATGAATGCCACAGACTCATGCCAGACACCAAGTCCATACCTGCCCGTTGCTGATGACAACCCCCAGGCCACAGGCTCAGAGACCAACGTTGTTCCTCCGGAGGCAGACGGTCACTCACAGCGCACAGCGTTAGTTGCACCATGTGTCGCCAGCTTGCGTTGAACAGAGTTAGTGGCCCCAAGTGTCGCAGGCTTGCGTTGAACAGGGTTAGTGGCATCACTTGCCACCGGCTTGCGTTGAACAGGGTTAGTGGCACTACATGTCGCAGGCCTGTGACACGGAATTATGCCTCACTGATCGAAGGGAGTCTGGTGCTGTCACGGACTTGGGTTCACTGCCATTCAGGACTTAGGACACAGTTCCACATGTGGGACCTTCTGGGACAAAGAGGACACCGGTGAAGTATGTCAATAAGTAAGGAGTAATGTGGGTCAGCGCCATGGGGGCCAGCAATAGACTACGGAGGCTGCAGAGGTCGCGGGACTGGGGCTTGGAGCTTGCACTGGCACGTGGTGGGCAGCCTTTGACACACAACAGTGTCGGCAGGTGAACAGTGCGGCCTTGGGGTGCTGGGGGGGGCATGCCTGGTCTGGGTATCAGCGTTCTGGGGTGCAGCAGGTGCACAGGGTCACAGGCCCCGCTGCTCACTGAGTCGGCCTCTTGGCAGACTGCGAGGCGCCGACCTGTCAGTGACATTGGCCTTTTTGGGCGAGAACCACACTCTGCGCCACTGGGTTTTTATCCATACCCCAGCGCAACCCTGGCATACTCAGGGCCAATCCACTATGCACACAGGGGGGACACAGCGAGCGACAATACCACTATCTAAGCCACGGCCTGGGGTGACATGATTGCGTCCACTGTTCACTATTCTCCGGTCACCAGCAGCTGTGGTCTTCATGGACATATCTGTGGCTTGAATACCCATGTCTGTCCTGCACATCCACGCCTCACTTGTCGTTGTGTACATTCCCATTCACGGGTCACTTGCATCCTTCGCACATGGCTGCATTCCGCATCTACACACGTTCAACTGTTGTGTGGATGTGGTCCCATGATATAGCTGTTTTGTGTGCAGGGGTAGTCCAGGATCACCATGGAGTAGTGTTGTCGTGTCTGGTAGGTGGGCATGTTGATTGACATGTTGTATTTGGTTTGGTAACGTGTGCATTCCCATAGTTGTGCATTGTGTGATGGTGGCTTTGAGGTGTGTGGTGTGTTGATTTGGCACTTACCAACAAGCAGTCCAGTTCCATATGTGCTATCCTGGAAGTGCTGGTTGATGATGCACTGTCAGGATATGTAGGAATAGTGCACACTGCCGGGGTAGTTTGCGACAACATTGGTGAACATTCCCTGGTGGTCTACTATTGCCTGCACATTGATGGAATGCATGTGCTTTCTGTTGCGGACATGTGTGCAGTCTATTGCCCCCTGCTGATTCTATCAATGTCAAAGAATCTTAACTTCAATGCATCTCATTAGGGACCCACTGATAAATGTCTTGCCACAGGATAAGATAAATCTACATTTTTGATAGCACGTTATAATTAGGTTCAGTTTTTTCACACACAAAACTATAGAAATTCAGCAGGTATAGTTACCTGAGATAACTATTATTTAAGCCTCTGCAATGTACTGCTTATGCCCCCACATAGTACATCACTCATGACATGGTCAGTGACATAACTCATGACAACACTGATAACACTTCAAATAACATCACTGATGAAATTATCATCCAGCAAAGTGAACTTCAATATACTTAATTAAATACCATTTACATTGTTTAAAATTAAAAAGAAGATATAGGTGACACTAGCAGAGAAGTCTTAGAGGAGAGGCCAATGTGTGACAAGCCACTAGTAAAATAATTCATTAGTTTTAAGAAAGGTGTGAGCAAAGAGGTGAGTCTGTTTTAAATGTCTACTTCACTGAGCTAGAGAAAGGTCTTAGTGAACAGATGAATATATTGCAATCTACAACTACAGTTATTTATCGCAAAGGAGAGAGGTCGAAGGAAACTGGTCAGTATGTCATAAAACAGAACTATTCTTAGCCATCATTGTGAAGTGAAGTCTCAATGAATCGTTTAGAGTATCGCAAAGCAATACCATACTCATACATCAGCAGGGGACGTATGTCAATGTAGAGGCTAGTTTATTAATAAATAGTATACTCAATTTAAAAACTGTATTATAGATCAGATGACAATTGTTAGTAATAGTATCACTAACTAGTAGTACAGAACGAATAGTAATTTAACTTATACAGTAGCTTAGCATATATCTGTAAGTGTCAAAAGCTTTTACAAAACACACTCACTGTGGGATTTCATCAGTGATGTCATTTGAGATGTCATCAATGATGTCACTGGCCATGTCATGAGTGATGTAATATGTGAGGTCATAAGCAGTGCATTGCGGGGGTTTCATTTATAGTTACCTTTAACTGCTCAACTTCACCGGTTTTGTACAAGTGGAATCTGATCCTAAATATAATGTCCTTAGAACTTTTGTTTTTTTCAGTGAATTTTTCAGTGTTTTTTTTTTTCCAACTCTTTGTCACCCTTTCCCTGGACCAATTCAAACAGAGAGCACACCAAGCCATGTTACGCTGTCCATATAGCCGTATTTATTTTCTCGTACTGCAAATTAAAGTTAACAAACGCGTTTTGGCGTTGCCGCCTTCGTCAGTGTTAACGTGAAAAGGAATCAGCGAGTTTAAATAAAGTTGTGCTTTACAAACATCGTGTGCATAGAAAGTGACAGTGTGTTTCAGTAAACATAAAAAACGTATCAAGGAATTACTTCATTGTGGCGGCCATCTTAGAATAGTCAAATAAAACATCGAAAATATCAATCTATTTACAAAATCGTTATGTACATATGTGGATGTCCCTTTATTTACAGACAACAATTGAATGATTTCATAAATTTCATTCGAGTAATTTGTGAGTTGATTCACTCCCAATACCAATTCATTGCTGATATTTATGTTTGCGGGTAGTAATAATTTCTAATGTATACTGGCACGACGTGCGTGATTATACTGAATTACATTACATATTTTTATTTAAATTGAAAAAAAATTTTTTCAAAAATATTGAAATTCTAATATTGTTTATTTTATTTTATATTTTTTTAAATATATTTATATATATTTTATATAGCAGGCAATTATATCCTATGGAAGGAAGTTCAAGTTACTGGTAAGTACAGTTAGAATTTCTCTTCAGGATCAGTACTGGGCTCAAACATGCAGGAATTAGGTCTCTCCTGATAACAGGTGAGTAAATCGGAATTCGTAGTTCAGCTGATTTTAGAGGAATATTTGTACGTTTCAAAAATGGACACTTGGAAACTTTTTCAGCAAAAAGCAGGCAATGATATCCTATGGAAGGAAATTCAAGTTACTGGTAAGTACGGTTAGAATTACTTTTCAGAAACAGTACTGGGCTCAAAGATGCAGCACTGAAGTCTCTCCTAATAACAGGTGAGTAAATCGGAAATTGTAGTTCCGCTGATTTTAGAGGAATATTTATAAGTTCCAAAACTCCACACTTAGAAGATTTTCCAAATGAAACCAGCCATTGTTAGCCTATGGAAGGACATTCCAGTTACTGGTAAGTATGGTTAGAATTACGTTTCAGGATCAGTACCGGGCTCAAAGATGTGCACTGAGGTCTCTCCTGATAACAGGTGAGTAAATCGGAATTCGTAGTTCGGCTGATTTTACTTTGTTCCAGTATATATAGAGCCACTTTCTTACACCATCACCTCCCTTCACCACTGTGCAAATACGCCCTGTGGTGCGTTTTAAGTTGGGGAAATAATTAATGCCCACTAGGTACATCCAGTAAGCGCCACAGAGCTGCATAGCAGAGAGATGTCAAAAGGGGCACGGCCTATACCACCTCTCTGCAACGCAGCACAGTGGCGCTTACTGAAAGCACCTGGTGGGCTAGTTGACCCCCAGGGTCCCTCACGATTGAAGGGGAATTATTTCCCCAACTTAAAACGCGCCATAGGGCGTGTTTGCACACATCACCTCAGGCCCAGTCACCTCCCTTCCCCACTGTGTAAACACGCCCTGTGGCCGTTTTTAGTTGGAAGATTAAGTTCCCTTGAATCCTAAGGGTCCTTAGGGACAAATTAGTCCGCTAGGTATATCCAGTAAGCACCATTGCAGAGAGGTGTGAAAAGGGGCCCCGCCTGCACCACCTCTCTGCAACGTGGCGCTTACTGGAAGCACCTGGTGGGCTAGTTGGCCCCCCGTCCCCTCCCTTCACCACTGTGTAAACGCGTCCCTAGGGTCAAACTAGCCCACTAGGTACCTCCAATAAGCACCACAGAGCTGTGTTACAGAGAGGTGGTGCAGGCCATGCCCCTTTTTACACCTCTCTGCAATGGTGCTTACTGGCGATACCTAGTGGGGTCCCTGAGGGTCAAATAGTCCACCAGGTACCTCCAGTATATGCCAAGGGAGCTGCGTTGCAGAGATGTGTTCAGAGGCCACGCCCCTTTTTACACCTCTCTGCAATGCAGCTTTGTGGTGCTTACTGGAGGTACCTAGTGGGCTAGTTTGACCCTAGGAACCCTCAGGATTCAAGGAGACTTAATCTCCAACTTAAAATGGCCACAGGGCACGTTTACACACTGGTGATGGGAGGAGACGGGCCTGAAGTAACGTCTGCAAACCCGCCCTGTGGCGTGTTTTAAGTTGGGGAAATAATTCCCCTTCAATCCTGAGAGCCCCTGGGGGCCAACCAGCCCACCATGTGTTTCCAGTAAGCGCCATTCCGCTGTGTTGTAGAGAGGTGGTCCAGGCCATACCCCTTTTTACACCTCTCTGCAACGCAGCTCTGTGCCGCTAACTGGAGATACCTGGTGGGCTAGTTGGACCCAAGGGACACTCAGGATTCAAGGGGTCTTTATCCTCCAAATTAAAACGGCCACAGGGCGTGTTTGCACACGTCAGCCCAGCCCCCCCTCCCTTCACCAGTGTGCAAACGCGCCCTGTGGCACGATTTAAGAGGTATTTTAAATCCCCCTGCCCTATTATGTCCTGGGGTCTTACAGAGGAGGCCATGGTAATCACAGAGGTACCTCAACGCATAGTGTTCCCTGGTGTATGTAGGTGTTTTAACTGTATTCTAAGTGTCTTTTAGCATAGGACTGGCTCTAGGACTGGTTCGTTAGAGTCAGCTGCCACCAGTACCCATCTTCTAAAGTTGAGGGTACAGGATGATTTTGCAACAAGGCCTCTTTCTGCTCCTCTCTTTGTTCTTTCTGCACGTCTTCCTTCTTCCTGCACTTTTCTTCGTCTTTGAGGACTTCTGTTGCCTCTTTCTGCATTTCTTTTTCTTCTTTCTGTGTGTTTTTTCTTATTGCTTCACATGTCCTACCTCTGTAGGCATAGTTGGAAGCTAGCATTTAAAAAACCTTTGAAATTAACTGAAAAAACCATAGGGCTCAGACACGTTACAGTTAGAAATTAGCATTTAAAAAACCTTCAAAATTCACGGAAAAAAACAGAGGTTTCAGGCACGTTATAGTTAGAAATTAACATTTAAAAAACCTTAGAAATTCACTGAAAAAACCATAGGTTTCAGGGGCGTTATAATTAGTTGGACATTTCACTCGTACGAAACCATTGAAATTCCCCCGTTATAGTTAGTTCAGCTAACTATAACTCGCGCTCCAGCAATACACTGCTGATGACGTTACATATTACATCACTCATGACATGGTCAGTGACATCACTGATGACATCTCAAATTACATCACTGATGACATCATCCTTGTGATATAGTGGCAGACCTCCTTTCACCCTAATATAACCTTTGATACACACACTCAAAAATAGAAACTAACATTTTCAAAACAATGGACATACCAATGCCACTTACAACACACCTATTCAGTAATTCCAAGATCTATACACACATCCACTCATTCACCAATAGTCCTATACAGTCACTCATACATGTACTCACTCATCATATGTACTCCTACACCTATACATCCTGTTACACACTGACACTCATCCATAGATGTACTCACACACATAGTCACACATGCAAACAATGTGTCAAACATCCATTAAATTGCATATACAGTTATACACACACCACTACACTTACTGCTACAGAAACTTACACATACTTACTCTCTTAAGCAATCACTTATAGAAACATATACTAATTTATACAGGAACTCTTCCAATCTCTCGCTCTCACATATACTCACTTATATACACCAATACTCACATATACTAGTTCAAAACATATGTAGTTACTCATAGAGACACTATTGAGACAGCCATTTACTCACTAACACACCCATACACACACTCACCCACCCATACAGTCCCGCACACATGCTGTCTTCAACACATACAGACTATCAGTCACTCATTCATGCATCTATGCACTACGTAAGACCCCTCACCGAACCATACAGACACTCAGACACTCATACTGATACTCAAAAAAACAACTAATACCCTATATAGACACTCATGTAGCTACTCACCAACCCATGCAGCCACCTATACACAAAGTGAGAGACTGATACAGATATTTACATATTTAAACATTATTCACTAACCCATGTATTCATTAAGATACACTTAATAAGTCAGTTGTACAATCAATTTTACAAAAAAAAATCCATTTAGACACTTATATACCTATTTATTCTTCCATCGACCTTGAGATATACATATACAAAACATATTTAATTTTCAGAAAAACACACATTCCCTGGATGATGTCATCAGTGATGTTATCAGTGATGTAATTGGAGATGTGTTCAGTGATGCCACTGACCATGTCCTGAGTGATGTAATATGTGACGTCATCAGCAGTGCATTGCGGGCGAGCGAGTTATAGTTAGCTGAACTAACTATAACGGGGTATTTCAATGGTTTTGTACGAGTAAAATGTCCAACTAACTATAACGCCCCTGAAACCTATGGTTTTTTCAGTGAAAAAAATTAATATATCTATACTAATATAATAAAGAGAGAGCCCAAACCTTTGAGGCGGGTAATCTCAGGAACCACAGCACCAATCACAACACCCAATACAGCGTTGGAAAGGGCAGTTGCAGCAGAAGGACATTGGCTATGCAGACGCCCACCATATACATTTAAAAGGTAAAAGAACCGTGCCAGCAAAGTAGTCCTTTGTGGGCGTGTCTGCGTTGTGCTGTGGGCGTGACAAACGCTGGGGGCGTGTGGTACAATCCACCCTTCATGCCATGTCTCATATCGTGTGCTGTGGGCGTGTGCTGGGGCGTGGGCGTGTGCGGGGCACGGGATTACGGGAAAAAAAAGCGAGCGTGTGCCCATTATTTCATTGTTTTTTCTTCCCAGGTTCTGTACATTCCAGCTCCAGGTGTCCACCCTGCTCCCTTTAAATACCCCTGCACCCCATAATCATAACCCACCTTTACTCCTTAAAATACCCCAACACCCTTAAACACTAACCCATCTTAACCCTATAAATATACCCGGTACCCCAAAACCCAAACCTATCCCTAAACCCTAAAAATACACCTTTACCCCAAAACCCAAACCTACCCTTGAACCCTAAAAATACCCCTGTACCCCAAAACCCAAACCTAGCGCTGAACCCTAAAAATACCCCTGTACCCCAAAACTCAAACCTACCCCTGAACCCTCAAATACCCCTGTACCCCAAAACCAAAACCTACCATTGAACCCTAAAAATACCCCTGTACCCCAAAACCCAAACCTAGCGCTGAACCCTAAAAATACCCCTGTACCCCAAAACTCAAACCTACCCCTGAACCCTCAAATACCCCTGTACCCCAAAACCCAAACCTAGTCCTGAACCCTTAAAATACCCCTGTACCCCAAAACCCAAACCTACCCCTGAACCCTAAAAATACCCTTGTACCCCAAAACCCAAACCTAGCCCTGAACCATAAAAATAACTCAGTATCCCAAAACCCAAACCTACCCCTGAACCCTAAAATACCCCTGTACCCCAAAACCCAAACCTAGCCCTGAAACCTAAAAATACCCCTGTACCCCAAACCTAGCCCTGAACCCTTAAAATACCCCTGTACCCCAAAACCCAAACCTACCCCTGAACCCTAAAAATAACCCTATACCCCAAAACCAAAACCTAGCCCTGAACCCTAAAAATACCCCTGTACCCTAAAACCCATACCTATCCCTAAACCCTAAAACTACGCCTGTACCCCATAACCCACACTATATCTGAACCCTTAAAATACCCAAACACCCCAAAACATATACCTCAATACCCCAAAACATATACCCCTTTACCCATACTTACCTTATCCAAACATAAAAAAACATGCTTTTACCATTCATGCATTTACAACGAATTTCGTTGTAAACGTATGCGTGGTAAAAGCATATAAAATGTAATGCCATGCGTTATAATGGCATTGCGGAGTCATGGTACTTTAGTAATGAAAGTATGCGGAGTGATGGTATCTGGAAAGAAAGTTGCGGAATAATGGGTGTTTACCCTCCCCCGGTAAGTACATTGGTGGCACGGCGGCCCACATCTCCAGCAACATACTCATATTTTTTCACCACCAATTTGAAAAATGCACAGGTCTCTCTCATTGATGGCCAGCACCGACATACACTTTTAGACACACCTCCAGCCACAAGTTCTAGAATTGCGAACTTTAGAGCTGGGGAGCTACGTTCGAATCTCGGCATCAGCTCAACATCCTGTGATTCCAGGCAAATCGCTTTGTCTCCCCGTGCCTACCACAAATGAATGTGTTCTTCTGTAATGTAAATTGTGCTCATGCCATGTTGTCGAGTTCGCGCTATATAATATTGCAAGGAAAAATAAAGTAGGGAAACTCGAGTTCACACACTACTGAACGCGCACTCTTAAGTGCATCAGCAGTGCACTGTGAATCGGAGCGTTTCACAGACCTGTCACAGATAAGAAATGCTATCAAAACGAAATCCTACAAAACAATATACTATTGGCCGGCAGCAATTCATACCCGGACAACGTCGGGACGGGCTGCTAGTATATATATATATATATTCCACAACTCGAATCTTCTCCATGGTAAAGAAAATCCTCAAGCCGCTCTAATCAGCATAGAAAGTATTTATTTTCTGGTAGAAAGGAGACGTGTTTCGACCAGAGCCGTGGTCTTGATCACATGATCCTAACATAGAGTCATAGGGTTCTTAAAGGCACAAGTAACAGCTTCAGGCATGACGCGGCAATCAAACAACATAAACAAAGTATTCAAACAAACACAAAATGAAAAAAGCTTCTCGTGCTTCTTAAAGGCATCATTTGTGTTACATTACTCACACATAAAATACTGCCATTTCAGTGGAGTATTGATCCGAAAAAATACACTTAATCAGATCATTATAAAATGTGTTGATGTCAATGAAGTTTTGTTCAAATTAGAAGAAAAAAACTTTACAACTTACTATACCAGTGAACTTGAAGACAATATGTTGTCACAAGATTTCATGTTCTCCCTATACACATTAGTAACAATAGATTAATTGCATTAGGTTGCGACATACTTGTGATGTAAGGGTCCAGGTTAAGCATATCTATACAATTTAGGTATAGTACATGATGAAACTTTTTGGATGCATGGATTCCACGCATCAACAGAAATTACAGTACAGTACCAAATCAAACAGATTAGCCACATTATCCCAAACAATTTAACCGTTCAAGAGTGTAAGTTTCATGCACACAGATAACCCTCCAATCTCTATCAGTCTAAGCATGTATTCTCCTCATCAAATGAATAAAGGGGTGGAGGCTATCTCTAGTAGACTCAGGATTACTAGGAGTGGTGGTTGTTCACTGGAACATCTGTCCACTAAGGTGCACGTAAGCTTTACTGTGGTGAATACGTCAGATCCTTAATCTCATCTACCTAGATTCATACAAAGCAATGAAGAGAGACAAATATGTCAAGCCGTAGTGGTATATGGCATCACCATTCTAAATAATATGGACAATTAGTGAAAATTCTCCACTTCATAATTTTTCACACATCACAACTGTACATTCAAGAATTCTAGGTGAATGGACTAATGCACAACAGGGACTGGGCCATAACCAAATGAAAAATAAATATGATAAGGTGAAGGAAAAGAAAAGGTACTAAAAATCTATGGGGGTTAGGAAGAGTTCTGCCAAGACTCAGTTAAGAATTCATTGATATGGATCATAGATGTGAAAATAACGGGAAACAACCTTTACAACGCAGTCAGCACATCGCACTACATTTACAACACAGTCATTACATTGCAACATCCTTAACAACGCATGTCACTACAACGCAACCATTACATTGCATGTCACTACAACGCAGGCATTACATCGCATGTCATTACAACGCATACCATTACAACGCATAGTACCCCTACACTATCCAACACTTACCTTACTGTTGCACCCCCTGGAGTTAGAATAGTAATTTTTACCCCTACACTATCCAACACTTACCCTACCGTTGCACCCCCTGGAGTTAGAAGAGTAATTTTTACCCCTACACTATCCAACACTTACCCTACTGTTGAACCCCATGGAGTTAGAATAGTCATTTTTACCCCTACACTATCCAACATTTACCTTAAATGAAATGTAATGGTATGCATTGTAAAGGTTTGCGGTGTAAAGGTATAATGCAATGTAATGGAATGCATTGCAAATGTATTTAAAAAAAATTAGTTGTAAGGCAGGCGATGTAAATGTATGCATTGTAAGGGATGTTGCATTGTAAAAACTGCATTGTAAAGGCATGCGTTGTAAATGTATGTGTTGTAACATCATATATTCGAAAATAACTCCTCATCATAGTTCATACCATCAGGGAACATGGTACCAGCTTGCAAAACAAACAGGGATTCTAACCTTCACAGGGATGCTACTCGGTTACCGCCCCTTGTGCGAACAGGGACTGTGTCCAAACCGAAAATCTTTGCTTGGGTCCACTCTGCTGCATGTTTATCATAAAAATGTTTGGCTGTGCTATAGCTGAAGTCACTATTTCTTATGGCGCTCCAGTGTCCGTTTTTAACTGAAAAGGTTGTTGAGCCAATGTACCACATGTTACAAGGACATGTTATAGCATAAACCACGTGTCGGGTACCGCACATAATAAATTTAGGGATTTTCGATCTAATGTGCGTCCTTTTAAGGGTGACTTCAGTAATGCTATTGCTGTGCCTGCAAGCCTTACAGTTGCTACACTTACGGAAAACTTTGGCTTGTTTTACCCAATTAGTTTCCTTGCCAGAGAGATGACTTTGGACAAGTAAGTCTCTAAGTGAGAGATTCTTTTGGTATGTCAGAGTGGGACCCATATCAACTTTGTTCCTTAGAACGTGATCTTGTGTTAGTATGCCCCACCTAGATTTTAGTATTATCCGCAGCTGTCCAGCTTGGCTGCTAAATTTAGTGACAAACCTTATGGGTTCCTGTGTCTATACTTTTGCGATACTGAGATTGGGTGACTGGAATAATATTTCATCTCTACTTAGAACTTCCACTCTCACATCTGCTTGTTTAAGAGCCTTACAGGGTAACCTCTTGCCCTAAACCTATGTGCATATATATGTATATATATATATACATGTATACATATAGATATATATATCCCAGATTCAAAGTAACGATCCAGCACTCACGAGGGGTACAAGACAAAACTTTATTGGTCTTCAAAAGATGCTCAGACGGGTTTTGGCAAAACTGCCTTTGTCAATGTCGGCCAGCGTGCCGCACTGCTCGCATTTATACTTCAATTTCAAAATCATTGAAACAACATTCATTGACATAGATGTAGGACTGAAAAATAACATCATTCAGCTTTTGCGATTTTGGGCGCCATTTTGGAACATTCAAAATATTTAGAAAGCAATTAATCTTGCCGTTCAGTGTCAGCAATATGATAATTAGCTGTCATTGCATGATTAAGCTGAATAACATGTATGCATTTAATCAATGATACGGTAAGATTATAAATCCTTTGACAGCTAAAGCAATCAAATGAACAACACATCTGATTAGATGCTATGTCGCCCTATATGGGCTTACCCTGCTTAGTATTAGTACCCTCTTTGTTCATTGAGCCCTGTATGGGCCTTATCCAAAAGCAATTGAGTGAGCAATTCATCTGATTAGATGCTCTATCGCCCTGTATGGGCTTACACTGACACTGCTTTGCATTAGTTGCCTATGTGTTTATTCTGCCCTGTATGGGCTTTACCAAAAGGTCTCTATTTGCACTCTACACATAGCTGGCACGCCTTAATCACTATTCTAACCTAATTAAACTTGTGTGTCCTTCTGAATCATACTGTGAATAAACTGCCTGATTAGGAGTTACAGGTGGATTGGTAGTCCTTCACTTTTATTTAAACCGTTTTGTACCTTAGTTTGCATGTCTATTATTAACTTACAGACTTAAAGACTGAGTGGTAAATGTTGATTCCCCTCCCATAGCGAGAGGAGCATTGTCTTTTTTTTGTTTTTCTAAATAAAACCCCACTTCTGTGTTTTATGTGGAAAATAAAAAAAATAAGTGTGGTGCATGGCTCCATCATGTTGATGGAGCCCTGCATCAAAGTAAAAAAATCATTGATAGGAACTGGTGGTCATTTCAAAGTTTGGCGGGTGGAGTTATCTCGGCCTGGAGGACAATAAGTCCTCCGCCAGCCCAACGGAGAATACTCCATCCAACAAATTAGAAATATTACAATGTATTATAAAACATATATATATATATATATATATATATATATATATATATATATATATATATATATATATATATATGTATATATATATATATGTATATATATATATATATATATATATATATATATATATATATATATATATATATATATATATATATATATATATATATATATATATATTATGTACCTATTATATTCCTGATTTTGAGCAACATTGTTAAGGGTCCTTAGGGTCCTTACCCATGGTATGCAGCTTCTGAGCTATCCTAGGGGATCCTCAGCAAGCAGATAATTTGACCTGGAATATACCTGTAAAATGTGTTATAGGAGTGCTGATCATTTTTTTCCCCTTCACAATCCATGTACAGTGTTTTAAAAGGACTAAAACAGTCAGATTTTGATGAAAGCTCACATATTTATGAAATCTTTGTTTTTTTATTTAGATGGAACATGTGAGGAATATAAAAGTGAGTACCAATTTATTTATATATTTTTAGCTATCAACTCTGTATCTAAACTGTATCTTTCAGGCTTTTACACTTATACAATGCACAACTCAATAGGCCTCAATGTGACTTTAATAAAAATAGGATGACTAGATCATGGTATTTTAATTATATGTAAGGAATAATTGTGGGCACATATTTAGGAGGGGCATTTAACTTCAACTTCAGTTTCTGACACCATCACTACAGTGCATTGACCGCAGCAATCACTCTTGTTTGAAATTAATGTTTTATTTTTGCAACATATGAAAGGCATACATGTAATGATGAGATCATCGGCTGATTTTCTCAGGTGGAACATTTCATACCAGTGTAATCAATATATAGTTACATCAGAGTGTTTTTATCAAAGTGCTGGCAATAAGACAACAAGAAAGACCTATTTCCATGGATGTTAAAGTGGCTGTTTTCTTGTTTTGTACGACAGCAAGTCTTTGTAAAGTAAGTCCAGTCTACTGTCTAACATCCGACATCTGCAACAGAAATAAGGCAGTCGAAACTGTGGTATTCCAGGATCATTTTTATAGACGCAGCTGTAAGAAATGGGGAGTAGTTAGGTAATTTGCATGCAAATGTGAAGAACATTCACTCAGTCCTAAGGAAGAAGTGATTCAAAAATATTTGTAATGGTATTACACTTACAGCTAAGTACATGTAAGTAACACCTGTAAGATGAAGGGGGATGTGTAATTATCGGAGCATAATCACATGAATAAAACACTGATATTTTTTAAAATTCACAGGTAGCGCTGGAAGAATCCTACATGGTACACTTTTGAAAAGGTAGTTACCATTTTGGAGAACTTACAAGAGTTTCTCACTCACTTGGACAAAATGGCAGAAAAAGACAGGAACAAAGTGTGCAAAAAGTGCCAGACATGCAAACAAATTATACTTAGATCGTTTTTATGAACCATTATTATTACAATACACTGTCATTAAGTCAGTGGGAATTGAGCTATGGTCAAACCGAGATGCCAGCCAACCCTGGACCACATCCTGCAGCTACGAACAGCCCTAGAATCAATGAAATTCAAAGCTAAAATATTGACATTTTTCTGAAACAATTTTGAGATATTGCTGGCAATAGACCAACTACGTACATACGACACTACTTTTGTTTGGAGAAATGTGGGACCATGGGAGGTAGGAAAATAGACATTATCATCAGATTCTGGAATTTTCCCTCATAGAAATGTTAGAAAATGATTTGAATTCCCAAACGTTGGATGTGTGCAGGGCATCCTCGATAGGAAAACACACTGGGATTTATCTAATCCTTATCACCCTGGATTACCCTAGATCTCTATTTTTCAGAAAATCCTGGGATTGGTAGGTTTCCCTGAGTCCTGTCCGACCATGGACACACATCTCCCAGTTACCAACCTCTCAAGAATTTATGAAATTGAATAGAATGTGACCACATCATAAGGTAGGCTCCCTTTATGCCAGATACACTACAATCACCTGCCATGGAAGTAGAGTGGAAATGTGGTGTTTTTAGGCATAATTCTGGGATCCACTGAACGAAGAGCTCTCTAGAATACCTTGAGTCGTAAGTTCTCAGAAATACGGAGTATGTCAGGGTTTCCAAGTTGTTAGTTATCACTGGGCAAAAATATAACAACTATCTCCCATCTTGAAATTTGTCTCTTTTAGAAGATGTTTGTTAGAATTTCCCCATCACATTTTTGGCCCATGTTGGAACAAATGTGCAAATGGTGTGAAAAGCGAAACCCCATCCAAAAAATCAAAACATTTCCAGCAGAATTCCAAATCCTCCAACACGTTTGCTTGAAAGCAAAATATACAAGTTATGAAGGGTTTTCATAACACAGTCGTGGGCCAATGACCCATTCCATAAATTATACAAGTGCATCATTGGTACACATAAAAAAAACTAACAGAACCACCAACAGTCATTCAATGAAGGGAATTAGTTTGGCACATGATCATGTGATAAGTTAAGCACATATCGCTCATGCCAACACTTATTCACCACATAACTACCTAGCTAGTCACTTGCCAACCACATCACTCACCTGTCAACTACATGCAGCACCCCATCATTCTCACTGCAATTTTGTCATGATCTCTGCACAGCACTCACTTATTTGTGCTTAACAATCACATGAATGTGATATTTCAAAATGAACACATTCAGATAACACAAAGGCAGGTGGTGCGCACAAAGCGCTGGTGTCACATACAGAGAGGAGAGAGACTTTGTAAGTTTATTAGATGTACTATACGGGGAACATCCTTTACGACGCGGATGTTACCCCGCGCTACCATTACGACATGTCTCTTACAACGCAAGTCGTAACCACGGCTTGCGCTGGAGGGCGCTCAAGGACAAGGAATAGTTAATTTACTATTCCAACACCACGGGGACTGGTGTTGGAATAGTAAATTAAACTATTCCTAAGTCCGCACCCTACAGCGCAAGTCGTGGTAACGACTTGCCTTGTAAAACACGCGTTGTAAGGGTACGCGTGGTAATAGCCCGCCTCGTACCGTCATACATCCGTACTATACAAATGCCATAGTACAGACAAGGAAACTACAAGTCCCATGAAACAACAGGACTCTCACAATGTTTGCCATTGACTTGCTTATAATAAAGTTATTGAGTCCAAGTTCCTCATGGTCCAGAGTTTCCTTGCTCAGCTACTGAGATGATTCAGGCAGGACCATGTTACCCGGATAATGGAAAACCATGGAAACTGTTTGTGACCATCTTTCAATCATATGGAAATCTGAACTGAACACGGTGAGGTATTTTTAGAAATCTACTAGAGACAAACTCTATTTACTAAAAACCTGTTTCAGAACTATCTTTAAGGATTATAACATTGTATTTTTGAGCATATTCTGTTTATCTATACAAAGAACGGGAAGAAAATGTATCACTTCCAAACGTTTGATACATTTCTTTCTTGATGATCTATTGTACAAATGTACACATGTAGAGATTTAGGTTGGGACAGCAATTGCTTGTTGAATATAGAAATTCAAATAAATGTTTAATACATCACAGTTTTAAGTTCAAAGCAATATTGTATTTACTTTTGATTCTGGGAGCATGTTCTCATAAAAGAGAAGGCAGTTATTTATAATCTGAGTCACTGGAATTATGTGGCACGGTTGACAAAATTAAATTTTTGGAAGTAATATATAATTATTTCTCCTTTTTAATCTTAGTGGATAGACTTCTAGGGAATCAGAGAAACGTTGGTTACTCATGGAAAGAGTGCTGGTGGGTAAAACCCTCAGGGACATTCTCTGGTTAAGTAAAGAGGTATGACCAAAATCTTTATACAGGTCAGATATAATGAGGATTTGCCTAATGATATGATGGAACGGTATTGGGGATGCTTATCTAAATAGTTCCATGTAATCCCAGTCCATTCCAATCTTGCATTCTCAATGTGTCTAAATAGATGATGAGTGCGTTGGGCAATGAAAATGGAAAGATGCCTAATGATAATCGACATGTATTGAGAGGGACACAGAAAGTCTTTTATAGACTGCTAAAATTCCTTCCTCCTGCCCAAAACTGACAGAATGCAACATAATCAAAGTAGGTATTGTTTCATGCAACCACTAATCAAAGTGTGTCCACCAGGCCTTGGAGACCATTTGTAAAGTTTTTCTCCTCTTCCAACACAACTAAGATGCTGATCACAAGGGTATATTGGTTCTCTACTGAAGGCTTCCCTACTAATAGACGATCTTATCGGGAGCAATGCAAACAGAAGTGCGGCCGTAGTTCAGCGAGACGGACTGGAAATGCACATGGCATACATAAAGGATTCTTGACCATATAAAATCGGAAGGTAGAGTATAAGCTTCTCATGAGATAGTACATAGCACCTAGTAGACTAAAGATAATTCATCTGATGTCCTCCGACAAATGCTGGTGATTTGGGGATGAGAAGAACACTTTCGTACACATCTGGTAGAAATGGGAGAGCATCAGGACCTTCTGAAAGAATGTTGTGACACGCATTGATGTGATTGCAGTAGTTAGTGGGCTCAGAATGCCATCTAAGGTGCTAGTAAATATGGACAGTTGCACGATACATGGAAATAGAATATTTCCAGACTTCTTAGGCCTGACCTTTTGGGGTTAGTCAAATCTCTAATCACACTTTATCGGAAAAAAGAGAATGACTGTCTGAGGGGCAAGGGGCACAGCCCATAGCAGTGGCGAAATTGACTCACAACCTATTAAGATGAGAGAAAAAAAATAGAAAAAACTCGGGTCACCAGTAGATGAATACTTGGCTCAACTTCCCTGTCTGCACCTAATCCCAACTAAGATTCAAGTTCTGAGTATGGTGGATCCTGAATAACCAGACCATGGCGAATCGCATGGTGAGATTCTATAAAGTGAGGTAGAATGGGAAGGCCTCTAACAAATACTTATTAATGCTGCATGCTGGGAGGAAGGTGGGGAGGTTGGGGCATCACAAGTTTTGTTACTTAGGAATTTAGTTTTCTCTATTTTCTCCTTGTTTTCAAACAGAGACTGCAATGCACCTCTAATGCATTTTCCTGCAGGAATACAGTTTAACTGTAATATTATAATGATCCGCTTGTTGGTGATAGCTAGTGAGTGGTCATGATAAAGCAAGGAGGTGGCCCAATTACAGTCAATGGAGGCATCTTCTTTGTAGGAGGATGACTACCAGTAAAAAGAGGGTAACATTGACCAAATGTGGGTGACTTGACAGATAAGCTATGTGTCTACCATGTTGAGAACGGGTATGTTCATTAGCACCTGTTTGGTGATAGAAAATTTGACATAGGTGTACTTGTTGAATTACTTCAAGTCCACAAACCCAATAGAACACTGTCACAATGCCTTGATGATGTCATCAATCATATAATCGAATATATAATTTGAGATGACATCAGTGATGTCATTATTTATGTAATTTACATATAAGTGATGCAATATGTGAGTTCTTACAAAGTACACCTAAATATATTGGTACAATAAAGTTTGTATTTGACAGTGAATTTCCTTTTTTTGTCATATTCTAAATTGAGCGCATGCCCATCCCCCTTTGGCAATATACAATGGAGGGTTGGCCGGCTGGGAGTGGCCTCCTGCTAGGCACCACGCCGGAAACCCATGTGCAGCCAACCCCGCCTGCTGTGCGCAGCCTTTATCCATGCGGAGCAGAATGTTGTCCTCAGGGACTGATTAGAGGCCATGGCTGTAGCCAAATCTTCCACAAGTGGCCAGTCCCTGATCCCAACCCCCTGTGTTCACCCAACAATCCATGGGCATGCAACCCCATGGCTGAGCATAGCATTCAGTCGTGCACAGTAGTGGGTTGACCCTGCACCCAACCCACAGCAGATAGCCAATCCCCACTGCTCACTTCGTAATGCTTGCACAGTTGCAGGTGGCCGCAGGGTCTGAAAACTTTTCTTTACTCCTACCGGTACAGTAAATCAGCTACCAGTACCATGGTACGATAGGGATGGTCTCATGGTATACCACAGTAGCAGGTGCTTTAACCCCTGTACCCACAACCCCAAATAGTTTTTTTCAGTTTACTTTATTTATGTCGAGGGGAACCCCCACAAAACAATAAACATATGCAAATATAGTTACAATAAAACCATTTCAAATAAAACATGAATAAAAATACAGTTATATTTACATATGTGCATAGAATAACCCAGTCACATAAGTACAGAATGCTTTTAAGATTGAGTTCTCTTGTTTCAATTACATATGGCTTTTTCATTGAGCCCATGTTGTAAATAAATAACAAGACACGCAAAACACAATTGGGCCATCGGTATTAGTTGTAGGTAGGCGAAATGCCACCAAATATTGTTATCTACCTAGAATGTGACAAAAAGGTACTATCCACCTCTTCCTTTGCATTTTCTAACATGGGCAGAAAAAACAGAAGTGGGCTTCCATTTTTCTTTCTGGTAAACATGTGAGCCACAAGTCCACCTCAGATGCGGAACTGTTAGTTAACCATTTAAAGGAAGAACTCAGTTTAGTGAAGATGGCCGATTGGCGGAGCACCTCGAAGAGCTCCTGGCCAGGGATTGCTCTATCAGTGTAAATCCCTCTGTTTGCCCCATCATATGAGCACAACTTAAAACTTGAATATTTGACAGCAATTGTAGAGGCTGGATCAACATCAGCTGGCGAGGCAATGAGGCCTTGAAGCCTTGAGCACTGATCGAAGGTGAGGCATCATGGAGGCAGTCAATGACAAGAACAGAGGATGCCGACTTCCGAGTGTTCTAGATATCCCCAGTGTGTGTGTTGAGAGGTCACAGCTCCCCGGTAAGCCTAGGCACGCTTCTCCAGCCCCACTACCCCTGAGTGACAGCGCCACTTACCGGTGCAAGACTTCCCAGGGACCTGAGAGAGAGAGTGGAATGAAAATGTGAGCCCACTGCTCCTTGTGCAGCACGCTCACTCTGGAATTTTAAACAGAGATACAGTTGCATCTCCACGCCAATCCAGACAGTGGGGAATGAGGAGAGTGACACGGGCAGCGCAAAGTAAGTCTTGTGCAGGCGAAGCGCTGAATGATTGCTTGAAGCAGCAGAGGCTTCCCTGCTCCAATTTGAAGACTCAGTAGTGATACTCTCCTGTTGAGTAATGAGGCTCACAGGAAGATGAGTAGAAGCACTTTATTGGTAGAAATGAAAATACCACAGGGTACACATCTTCCATATATGGTAGCCTTTCACAAACAGTCCCCACCAACTCAAGGCACAGACCTAGTTGTTCTAGAGTGGAACACCATGGTTGTGCCATGAGACAATGCATTCAAACATGAATACAAAGCATCTCCCAACAGAGAACATTGAGGGTAAGATTCTGGGGCCATTTTAAAGTGGCCCTTTCCCTTTGCCCATCACTTTAGCTTTCTACTGTCCACCTACATAGCTGACACATAAATAATGGTGATAAAAAGAGGAATGTTGTCTTTAAGAACCACACTTGTAGAGAAGGCAGCCATTTTTGTTTGTTGTGTTTTGGCTGACTCAGGCAACAAAACAGAGAGGACTGGCGTGTTGCATCCATTGCTAGTGACTGTTACAAAAGAGGTGGCCATATTGTTATAGATAAAAAGTACAACCACCCTGTTTGTTTCAAGGTATATTACATTTACCTATTAAGTGGAAGTCAAAGCATTGACACAAACAAGTTGCAGCATCCCAATTGCATGTTCTCCCACGAGAACATACCCCACTGCAGCCATCTGTAGGAGGAAAAGGATAAGAAAAAGGAAAGAAAAATAAATAAATAAATACATTTAAAAAAGGGTCAGTGGCACCACGGACCCGCTGCTGCTTGTCGAATTGTAACACCACAGGTCTGGTCCCGCTCCGATGACAGAGAACCATCATTGGCCCTTCCAATAAAGGGAGATGTTGGGCTACAATAATGCAAATGTTCTCACCCTGTCCCTTTCAGGAATGAACTTATGCAGAATCAACTACCCAACTGACTTATCCAGAAATGGAGCAAAGAAATTCAAACACACTATTCTGATCAGCAACCCTGAAACTCTCATATCGGAATCATATTTTTGCTTCTCAAATGAAGACATTAGGTCCAATCTGATCTCCCACATGAGATGCACAGCAAAATGGTGGATGCCTTTTACTCCCTCAAGCTGTCAATGCCACACAGAAAAAAACCCTATGGTCTCATACTCACAATAGTACCCTCCCCTTTACTCAAAACGAAAGGTACCATTTCAGTTTATAACAATGGTAACATCCTTATCCAGGAAGCGGACAATTACCTACCAGCTTTTGATTCACTTTTTAGTAACCTGAAAAGGCAAGTAGCAGCTCCAGCTAAGCCTCTCAATTACTCATCGCATACCCTGAATCCTGAACATTACTTTACGCCACCACACACAGAAGTACACTCAACGGCAGTCACAGCCCTGCAGTCCACATTGCATCACAGATACTCCAACTAGACCCTTCTACAAACAGTCCTCTCAGCCAACCTGAGGAGCAAGTACTCTACAACAGGGAACAGTGCCCAAAAAAATCCCCCAGTCAAAGAGGGAGGGACAGAAACTCCTTATAGTCCACTCAACCTAATGTAAATCCTGACCAGATCAATTTCACACTGAACAGTAATGCAATTTGTCAGTGGCCCTCACTCAATCTATCCATAAAAAACAAATCAACTACAATCTGCAACTTCTCAAAGTAGAAATAGAATGTGTCAAGAAGAAAGCCATCACGCTTCTACATTCTTAACAGAAAATATACACGTCCACTACCAAGTCCACTGACTCTCCATCTAACTGATCTCTTTCCTTCTACAAAAGTCTCACAACAAGCTTCACTGGCCAAAAGAACTAATGATTACCTCTCAGAAGAAGATGTAAACACTCAGTGTATATATACTATCAAGGTGCACAGAACACCCACCATGACAGTACATCCAACATCCCAATTGCCAGGACTTGTTACTACAAAAACCAAAGATATAACCCAATACAAGCCAATGACAACACCCTGATCCTGAATGCAATGAACACATTGCCCACCACAGTAACTCAGGAAACTGTGACAAACCTGAAATGCATGCTGCACAATTGCAAATCAGCTGCATAACACACAACCAACAGTCTTTCGTCGAGACTGCACATTGAAACAGGGGGAGGTCTCGCTGTAATGTACAGAAACTGCCTAACCGCAAACGTATTCTCACTAGAAGAGACATCATAATTTGAACTCTTGAGAGCAGACATCAATCTGGAAAAAAAACTGCTAGCGAAAACACTTCCTTGAGCAACTTATGGAAACAATCACAATAAATGCTACCCCACTCTCTAAGACAATACTTCCAGGAGATTCCAACCTGCATTGGAACAATCACAAAGACCCCACAGTGGCAGTGCTCAGTAACCTGCTTCAGGACCACAACAAAGGGGTGACACTTGACCTCATCATTGCTAGTACACATGTTAAATACGCCCAGAAAGACTGGTCAGATCACTATCAAACTCTTTTTAATATCCACACAAGAAACGAAAATCATGGGACAATAAAGAAGGGATAAAACTTGGGAGGGGGATTACAGCTGAGTAAACTGAACTGAATTGGTGAATCGGTGCCAAACCTCCTTGGCACTCCCGATTGACCTAACGTCGGTTCAAGAACTGACATATCACTACAACAGTATGATCGACATCTCAGAAGGCGGCTCCTCTACATCTAAAAGGCAAAAGGAAAAAACTCCAGTACCATGGTTCATTTAAAATATAAACAATGAAAGAAGACAAGTAAGACCTCTATATGGAGGAAGGATCCAAACACTACCCTTCTCGAACGATTGAGAAGGCACAGACTCTCATACAAAATGGCTATCTGGAAAGCCAAAACAACACCGATCGGATCACAACTGGACAGAGCGAAGAACATACCTTAATAAACTTTTTCACATAATAAAGCAACAATCAGGAAAAAAAGCAGAACCCACAATTGAAAATGACTCAAAGGACATCTGGAGAAAGTAGTAAGGCTTTACTGTCCCTACAGCCAAGGGCCACTTTGATCTTCCCGTCACTCAACTAATGCAAGCAAACTCCTCCCGTCAGATCACACCAATGTTTATCTTTCAGAAGCCCTGATAAGAGAGCCTGGAGGTTCCCCGGGCCCTGTAACGCGTCGACATTTCACTTCCCGCTGAGGAACTTTAATGGATAGATTTATGTGTAGCTTGAGGGTTCTGTTCTGAAAGGGGTATCCCACCTGTCAGCAGAAATCGTTCCAAGTGTTTGATATTCCTTTTTTTGGTCACAAAGAAATGCTGAGTAGAAAAAGGTCTATCAATTGTCGAAATAATATTGGTCGATGAACACACTTTTGTTTTTGTTATTGTGGTATATGTTGTAAATATATGTAAATTGTTCAAAACGTATGTGCGATTTTTGTATGTCTCTGGAATGAATAGGAGGTGTTCCTATTCACACATATATGAATGTACATAAATACAAGAAAAGTTATCTAAAAAGGAAAAAAAGGTATAATAAATAACCAAATCATATGGAATGTTGTTCTTTTCATCTCTGCTGATAATAAGTGGCATAAAAAAGTGAAAGATATCCAGGCCTCCCCCTTTTTTCTACATTAAAGGCAATGCACAGCACCTTAAAGGCAACATTGTTTTTTATGGATAGCCAGTGTAACTCTCTAAGTGAAAAGGTTGCTGATTGATATTTAGGTAGTCCAAATAGGAGATGAGCTGCAGCATTTTGTAGTGTCTGTAGTTTTGTATGAAGGTTTTGTTGCATAGTAATATAAAGAGCTTTGCAGTGGTGCAGCTTCGACAGGGCTAGTGCTGTAACTACAGTTTTTTAAAGATTAGCAGGAATGAAATGGAAAATGTTCCTGATTATTTTTAGGATGTAATAAACGGAAGAAGCAATTTGATTGACCTGGCTGTTAAAAGTCAGTTTATTGTTAAAGGTGATGCCTAGGTTCCTTACTTTTTCAACTGACTTTGGCAGGGCACCCATATTCTGGGGCCACCAGCGGAGGGACCAAAAAGATGTCCTATTTCCAAAAAGGAGAATTCTTGCCTTTTCTGAGTTACATTTCAAACTATTTTTATTCATCCAGTCGCAAATACTTTTCTTGCAGTAATGAAATGTGATGGCCATGTGATCTGGGTTGCCTGAAACCGAGACCACGATGTGGGTGTCATCAGCATAGGAAATAACTCAGAACCCAAACGATTTTATGAGTTTGGTCAGTGGCGTAATGTATACATTGAAAAGAGTGGGCTAAGCGATGCACCTTGTGGGACACTTCATGGAGGGGTAAAAAAATGTGTTAATAATCATCCATTGCTACGCATTGTCCTTGTTCTTACAAGAAAGATGTTAATAGGTTAAGGGCTGTTCCTCTGATTCCAAGTGAACGAAGGTGGTCAATCAAGATGTTATTATTGGCCATGTCAATGCTCAGCATTTTCTCCTCTGTCTATACAAGCTCTTATGTTTTCAGATGCAACAATAAGTGTCACCTCAGTGTTGTGTTGGCTTCTAAAGTCGAATTGCATAGCACCTAGAAGACAGTTTACATCGAAGAAGGCTGTCATTGTTGGTGTATGGCCTTGCCTATGATCTTTGCTGGAAGTGGAAGCCGGGATATGGGCCGGTAATTGCTCGGGTCAGATGATGGGAGATTGTTTTTATTTATTAGAGGTAAGATAAAAGCTCTTTCCAGAATTTTGGAAAGCACCCTGTATCAAGCATATCATGAAGATATTTGTTAAATGATCTGAAATTATTTCAGGGGCTTGTTAGAGATTTTATCGAGGGCAAGGATATTCACGGGACCCATATTTCATAGATTTAATCAGTCTAAGTACCTGAGCAGGGAAAAGGCAGTTAAAGTTTCTGAGTCAGTGGAAAAGGAGGTATCTTCTGATGGCCTAGGAGCCAATATAAGGAGCCAATATATGATTTGCTGTAAAGGCTGAGTCAACATCTTCGACTTTGGATTGAAACAATAAGGCAAGTGTATTACAAAAAGACTAGCTAAGATGGAGTTCCTATTCTCAGAGATATTTGAGAGTGATTTAACTGTTTAAAAAGCTCTTTCACAGAGTCATTGGCGGTTTTGATCTTTAAAAATCATGATTTTATATTCCAATAGGGATTTTTGTATAGGTTTTTGTCTTCAGTATCGTATCATGCTGTCTCCATCATCATTCTAGTCTACGACACAGTTGTTTTTGCGTTTTGAGCTTGTCCAAATACCAGGGTTTGGTTGCTTTCAATCTATGGTGTCATGCTTTTTTTCAGGGACTAATTGATATTTGGCGATTGTGTGGTCTAAATGTTTTTGTGTGTGTTGGTCTGATTCAATAGAGCAAATTGTTACTTATCTGAATCAAATTAATGCCCTGAACATATTTTTTGGGGTTTGTGAGAATGTGATTGGAGAAGCAATTTTTCAGTAGGAGTGATATTAAACATTGCTGCAGAATGATCTAACCATGTGAGTGGTAAGACCTTTTGAAATTTTAACAGGGGCTTGTCAGTGAAAATCCTTTCAAGGGTATGTCCCGCCACATGAGTGGGGCCCAGAACTATCTGATTTGATGCCTGGGCTAGACATGGTTTCCATTAAGGTTGCTGAGTCTTTGTTTAAACAGTTCTAAAGTTGAAAATGAAAATCACCTAGAATGTTATGGTTTGGGTGTTAAATCTGGACTCTAGACTAAGACTGAGTTTTTGAGCAAAAGAGGATCTCGAACTCAGTGGCCGGTAAATAGGAAGGCCACTGAAAGTATTATCAAGGTTTAGTCTGATTTTAAAAGACAGGTCTGCAAAGTTTGTATTGTGGGGATAGGGAGAAATAGAAGAACTGGGATGGTTATTATATGGAATTGCAAGACATCCACCTCTTTTGTTTGGGTGGTCTGATCTGTATATGGAGTAGTCTACCAGTATAGCAGCTGCAAGATCTGGCCCAGCTGAAGGGTCCACCCAAGTTTCGTTTATGAAAGCTTTGTCTATTTTGTTGGAATCAATAAAGTCATTGAATTACACTTTATTCTTTTTATCAGGGATCTAGCGCTTATTAATTTACATTCAAAGAGCTTTATGTTTAATCCTCTCTTTATGCTCACTGAGTCCCTTGCAGGAATATCTTTGATGTTATAATGACAGAGCCTGGGAAGCAAGAAGGACATTTAGTGTTGTCTAGATTAGCCTGTGGATGCAGAGTTACACATGAAGGAGTCTTACTGGATGCCTGTAGAGTGAGTAGTTTCTCCCTTGAGTATGTGAGATTAGAAGTGGAAACTGGGGTGAAATGAGCAGGGCGGCTGGCACCGGTCGTGGACCGGCTGTGGATGGGCGCAGACACGGTCTTGCCATTGATGGGCAGTGGTGCGTCCACTGTGCAGACCCGCTGAGCCACTGAATTTGTAATTTTGCATCGAAGAAATGTGCATGTCTGAGGGTGTGGTAACACGGTGCTGTGACTGCAACCTAAAGCAGTGAAAGATGAAATTAAAATGCAAACGGGGGTCCAGCAACCCCGTTTGGACTCCGGCAGGTAGCCACTACTGGTAAAGTAATTAAAATTAAAGTAAAAGGTTTAAAACTGGCAATCATAACACAAGTAAATTGAAAATGGCCTCAAAAGCCCTTGCAATATGGCACCTTTTCCTGCATGCCAGTTGATTCTTATAATTGACCCTAGCAGCTTTCATATTCTCCCATATGCCCTTTTCAATTGCCTCTACTAAGGCAAATTGGGCCTTTCTGCATTCTTTTGAAAACCAGGGGTTTATTTCCCTCCTTTTCACAATTTACTTAGTAGCTAGAAAGAAGGGTCCCCTTAATAAGGACAACGACTTATTATGAGCTGAGATATAGTAGCCCATTGTGTTGATATGGGTGCTTCATGTATAAGTGACTCATAGTATTTGCAACCTCTCCATATATGCTCACTATATCCTCTGTGAATTTTCTTTCCACTTTTAATCTCATAAAGGACTTTTGAGTTCCCCATCTTAAATGGCCCTGGGGGTGAGGGTTGACTACCCTGTCCCTGTCGGGGCCTTTGAATTTGTTTCAGGACTCAGGGACCAAGCCAAAAAAACAAAGGACATAAAGCATGCTTTCTTTGTAAAATTCGAACTTTTGCTAAATTTGGTGCAATTCCATTTAGCCGTTTCTTTCTGTATAGGAGAGCAAACGTTCCTATTGCAATTAACCCCTTCGATGCTTGAGACGGCACCATTCCGTCATCAGTCACGGTTGAGCTGTGCTGATGACGGAATGGTTCCGTCACGACCGCACCCTGTTCTGGAATGTCCAGCACAGGGGGGGAATCGGCGCCGCACGGAAGCGGTTAACATCGGATATCACAATAATTGGTACTCCCTTTTTACCTGCCCCCCCACTTGATGAATCAGAAAAAGAAATTCCAAGAAGGATCCAAGGTGGATGAGCTTTTTTTGGGAATGTATTGTTCAGATTCTTCAAGCGACACACAAGATATCAAAGAAACAAAAATGCATTTGTGTCAAATCCCTGACTTAACCATAGGTACACAATATCTACCACCACTGTGTAATAAATGTTTGTAAAAATGGGACATAATTCCTCCATTTCACAGATACATTATTTGAAAGGACCCTTTAATGCTGTTTTTAATGTCCTTGTCGGTCTCATTTACTACACATCAATACAGATGTGTGACGTTTCTTGATTAATGTTGAAATTTCTTATTATTTCTCTTAATTGATTTGACTAAAATATCATTAATGTTTTGTGTGATCTTTGTAACCTCATGCAGTGGGCTGCAGTGTGCAAGATGGCCCTTTGCTGAACAGTGAAGGAGTATTAGATTTTCCTGGAACACCCGATAAACTTTATGGAAGCAACGAGTGAGTATAAAGAAACACCATTCCAAATTATGCTCTTTACAGCAACAATGTAAACATAATGCAAATAAATTCAACGCAACTTATAATTTCAGATTGTGTATATGGACCATAGAAGTCTCTGATGGAATGCAGATCTTTTTGAATTTTTCACGCTTTGACACAGAATTTGATGTGTCATGTGACTTGGATTTTTTAGCAGTATATGCTGCTGAGCGCCTTCTTGGTAAGTAATAAAAAGTATCTTGAAATCTACCTATTTTAGTTCGATTTTCAAATTTACCTTACATAAATACAGAAAATATTTCTTCTTTTTATGCAACTTTGTTTTCTTAATACAGTGGTATTTTAAGCACTCCCTTACCAACAGAATTAATGCAATTGTAACAACAATCCTTTTAAAGAATACATCACATTGGAGTTGGTACAGTTCGTATGAAGCATACTATACTTAAATTATATTATTGGGGCACTGAGTCCAGTGTCCTTATGAGTAAAGCAATTTTAATTAGTATTTTCTTCCTACATACTCACAATTTCTTTGCCACTGAAACAACTACCAAAAGAGCATGCAAAAAGAGACGACTGAACATTTATACCAAGGGAAACAGTCACGTTTGTGTTGGTTTGGAGTCATTTAAAAATATACTACATAGAATAAACTATTTTCCAATATCTAGCATCTCTGATAAAGATTCAGGAATGAAATCTAAATATGAAATGACCACCAAAAAGCTTGAAGAAGCAATGTGTCATTGCCTATAGAGATATGTCTATTACAATGCCACTTTATATCATCTGAACATTATTGGAGATAGAAGCAGACTATTTATACTGGAATCTTTATATTTGGTTCAAAGGGCCAAAGCACATGTGATGGTGGTTGCTTTGCATACATTTCTTGTTGTTTTTAATGTCATAAAAGCGCCTGTCAATTTATTTATTATGATTTGGAATTCCAAAGAATTCCACATAAAAGTACATCTTAAAAAAAACTCCTTTTACCCCCCACCTAGGAGGTTTGGGAAAACAACTTAGACTGGAGTACGTTTAGGGAAAAGACTGTTTTCATGGTGAGAGGACGCCCTCGAAAGTGGGCATTGATATGGGGACCTTGGAATAGTTATAGAGGAGAGATCTGTGTGCCGCCCAGGGATGCTGTTTTTCATGTACCCCCATCCCCGTGAAGTTCCTGATATTGTGTGCGCTCCAGCATCCTGTGCTCCCGAATGTGTTATCTTTAGTATGACAATTTTCCTCTGTACTGTGCATTTGACTGATGCTTTGTTCAAATAAAAAGAATTGATAACAAAAAAACATAATTTCGTCTAAAAACACAAATAGGCAAATCAGTAACAGCCGTTCTAGAGGTTTTCCAGTGCCCGAAGGGGTGAACCTTGAGTAATCAGATTTCCATACATGAATTTCTTACACACTTATACAGAGTTATAATCTACTTCTATCATAAAACATTCCAAATTAAAACTTATTGTAAAGTACAGAAGTTTGCAATAGCTTAGCAGCAAAACAAGGATTTAAGGTGCTTAAGATCCTAAAAGATGAGTAACTAGCAGCAGGAAAAAATTACTAGAGTGCACATGCTTAATTTCAAACACAGAAAAACGGCCTAAGACAGAAGAGTCAAAAAAGTGCAAATGCTCAGTGCATACGTATTAAAAAGTTCATGAAGTACACAATGATTTAGCGGCAACTCAAATTGAGATCCTTGAGAATAAGTAGCAGCAGCAAAAGTTTATAAAGGTGCAAATGCTTAACTGTAAACAAAGTAAATCGGCTTTAAAGACCGAAAAGACAAGAAAGTGCAAGTGCTCAGTACATACATATTCAGACAAATCTTACGACATTAGTATATATTTAAAAAAAAAATTGAAAAGCTAAAAAATTTAAAACACATAAGTTCAGATGGGGGGTACAGAAGACAATTTCGGGCCTCTTCTGCTGTGGTAATGGTATACTCTAAAAAACAATTCCTTAGATATCTACGACGTGTTGATTGTAATGCGTGACAAACTAATAAAACATGATTCAGGTCTTGTATACAAAAATTACATAAAAGACAATACCTTTCATGTCTAGGAATACCCTCCCAGGCTCCTGTTACAACTCTTAGAGGTAGTAAATTCAATCTCAGTAACAGAATCACTCTGCGCACTCCATTTTTAAGGTTTCATAAAACATACGGTTGAGGTTTTTTGGCCATACTGCTCCCACAATACAATCAATATTTCTATTCTCTAAGCACATTTTAATATCTCTTTCACGAGAAATCCCGTATATTGTCTTCTTAATTATAGTTTTCAAAGCCCTTTTGCAAAGAAACGCAGCCCCATCCTTATCTAAACCAATGCCTTTAAATTATTCCTAAAAATAGCACTTTTTTCTTTCATATTTACAAATATTTCTCTGTACAATGCTAGCCGAAGCTATTTAACAATGCATTACACCATCGTAAACACGCGGCCATTGAGAGTACATAAGTGGAAAGTAGACCAAATTCGAGCCTAAGCCCTGCAATCGGTGCCGCGCCATTCAAATTGCATATTTGGCGCCAAATGTGCCCTTCCACTTTCTCGAATTTGTCCCACTCTTGTGCATCTATTGTTTCACTAGCGTAGTTCAGGGTTGGTGGGATCTTTATTTTATAGACCGATATAATGTGTGAGAAATGTCTTTTCCCACAGTGTGTATACAGGCGATTAATTGCCAATGCTTGTGAGATTGCCTTGCCTTTGCAATGATCCATGTGCCTGTTAACTGAGCACCTGTTTGTAAATATTTTTCCTAAATATGGATAACATTTTCTACTTCCAATTTCTCATTTCCCAAGAACCAATTCTAATTTTTTCTGACCTTACATTCTTGATAGCTAAAAGCATGACTTTACTCTTTAAAATATTTATTTTTAAGTAATACTCTTCTGTTTACCCAATTAGCTCAGCAAGTCGTCTTTACAGTCCAATTGGGGTGAAATCCATTATTATGGCATCATCTGCATATAACAGACAGCGTAGCTCTATGTTTTCTAATTTAGGGGGATCCCCGTTACTGAGCCCCACTCTTCTTGGCAAATCATTAATGTAAATGGAAAAAAGTAAAGGGGCCAAAAGGCACCCCTGCTTCAACCCATTATTGGTTACTATTTTCCTCGAAAGGCCTTGTGTTCCCCCCAATAAAACCTGAGTCCAAGTGGAGGAGTGGAGAGCAATTATTAATCGTAAAAGATTCCCTGGTATCCCCATAGTAACCGATTTCCTCCACAGCTTCCCCCGATCTTCCCTGTCGAATGCTGTGGAGAAATCTATAAAAGCCGAATATAGCGGCACACCCAGACTTATTGGATATTTTTCAATTAAAGTTTGCAAAATGGAGATATTATCCAGTGTTTCGCTATTATTACGAAATCCTGTTTGTTCCAAATGGATTAAATTATTTCCAAATGCCCATTCGGAAGGTGAGAGAGAATACTCTTTACAAACAATTTACCGGTTGCATCCAAGAGAGAAATCTGTCTAAAACTGGCAGGAGAATTTCTAGGACCCTTTTTATATAGCGGCACTAATATGCTTCCCTTCCAGGATTGTGGAATATCCCCATAATTATAACAATGGACGAACAATGGCTGTAGAAATTTCGCCCACTCTTCACAATCCTGTTTTATTATGGCTACTGGTACATCATCTGGGCCCATTGTGCTGGAATATCTTGCCGATTTAATGTAGCCCTCAATCTCCATACATGATAGTGCACCATAGTAACTCCTCGCCGTTGGAAAAATGCTAACCTCTTGGTTCTGTCCCACTGCGAGATTTGGAGCATAAAGCTGGGAAATATACGTGGACCATTCTACTTCTGGGATTAATATAGGTTTTGACTTCTCTCTCCCATCGCCAAATTTTGTTATCAGTGCCCAATACTTCCTAGTGTCCCCAGATAGAGCCACCTCTCGAAGTCTAACCCATTTTGCGTCTTCAGCCCTCCTACAATCCGATGTTATTTTCCTTTTCCGTATGTGTTTCAATCTACTTATTTCTCTCTGCCTTTGTATCGTGGGCTTCCTAAATTGGTCTCTAATTAAACCATTAATTTGCCAATTCAATTTTTTAATTTCCCATGGTATTATTACTAATGGAGTAAAACCACTGTCTTGTGTCTTTCTTCCAAATGTTCTAATTGCAGCCAAGACTCTCTCGAACCTCTGAACTGGGCTTTCTTGGCTGGAAGTAAAGACGATATTTTCAAAGACCCTCTTAAAATCCGGGAGCAAATTATTTAACCAGCAAGTACGCCCATTATTACGATTATATGAAACCTTTTCATCCCTCTGATTCCAAAGTTCAGGCTTCTCAATTTCTATGTTTGTATAGCTAAAATACTATGGTCACTCATATTTGTGGGAGATACCTTAAATTGGATACATACATTAAATAGTTGAAAAGATACTGCCATATAATCAATTAAAGAGTGACCATATGCACCCCTAATGGTATAGGCTGCGATGGAATCCTCCGGGAATCTACCGTTTAACGTTACAAGGTCATAACTTCTAAAATTTTGCTAAAGTAACAAGCCTCGTTTATCTGATCTTAAATGGGCCGGCAGTACAGAATCTGGGATGGCCCATACCTGTTCAAGTTCTGAGTTAGAAAAAGACATCACTGCACTATTGGATAATTTAGCGTTAAAATCGCCCACCATCATTATACGTGAACATTCTTCATTGTTACTTATCCTTTGCAAAAAAGCACAGATTGGGTCGACCAATATATTTGACACTCTCCCTGGGGGAATATACACATTTACCAGTAAAAAAGAAATTACTTGCCCCAAGTTATCTTTACCCATCCTCAACTTTACTCCGATACAGCATTTTGAGGGATGCTTATAGATCACAGGATCCCATCTTATGTCACAGCTAAGTAAAATAGCTAAACCTCCACTTGCGTGCCCTTTTACAGATTTTCTTGCTGTACAACAATACACATAAAAATTCTCAAACTGAAACTCCTCCCCCATCCACGTTTCCTGGAGGCAAATTATTTTGGGGTCAAATTCTAATAATGATTTAAGCTTACAACTTGTTTTTCCTACCCTTGCCACATTCCAGGATAGGCTGTTTCCCGATTAGCTACCCCCGCACTTTGGGCTTTATGGTAGATGTTTTTGACCTATTCAGGGTACCTGCTACCCAGATCCACTTTACAACATCATCCTCCATGTTAGGGCTACTAGGCCTTCTGGTTTCAGGGCCTAAAATGTTAATTTCTCTGTTTCCTAGATTTCTCCCTCCAGTTATTTCGATGTCTTTAAGGTTTCTGGGGATTTTTGCATCCCTATTGTTAGAGAACCCAAACCCTTGCATCTGATAAAACGTTCTTAAGCTTTCTGATGGAACTCGGCAAGGGGATGCGCTGTCAATCACATCTATACCTCTTTTTCTAAAGCAGTCCGCATTAGCTATAACCAATGATGAAACTATACCTGATGAAAAAGTAACTTTAGTACTTGGGGGGGCTCCTCCAGTCTAAATAGACCGTCTCTTTATCTTTACTTATTAATGGACCCAATTCCTTTATTTCTGTTATCAACTGCAGGAGGGCACTTCTGTTCAATAACATTGGTTCCATTTCAAACAGAGAAACAAAAAGCAAGGTCCTGCTCACCTGCCTCACTCCTGGCCCTGCATTCCTTATTGGCCTATTACCAGGCTGCCCTAAAACCGGGTCTCTCTCTAACTTGCCCCCCTTACTGTTAACAACTGTGGACAAGTCCCCATCCCAACTTTCCTGTGGCCGGAATCAAACCGTGCTGGGAAAGTATCCCAACCACGGGGATGGAAAGGGGCACTTCCGGTAGCTGAATATTGATCTATTGCAGGCTCATGTAAGTTTTCAGATACATTTCCTGATATTGGGTCGCTGATTATCTCGTGATGTATCCCACCTTCTTCTTGGCCCTCTTGGCACTGTAGGTGAGTCAGCACCAGGTTCGAACAGATCGACTGGTTATCAATATTTTGCCTGGTATTTTGACCCGAATTCAATTTAAGTTGCCCCAAAGTCCCTGTGTCCTTTCTACTTAGAGGAGATTTTAGACTATTTACTTCCTCGCTTACTGGAGGAAACTGCAATTTTTCCTGTTTCCGTTTAGGATTACGTCAAATCCTGTTCTTCTTCTTACCCCTTCGACCAATTCTGATGCTTCCTTCACTCAATATTGGAGCCTCTCCTAAAGATACAATATCTGAAGTATTTGCTACTTCTTCAGTTAACTGTAGACTTGGGTTATCTGGGTTACTTATTTTAAAAATAGGGTAAACTCGTAATGGGGGTATTACTGGGGATACTTTTAGATTTAATTTACCCCCTTCGCTGGTATGCTCTGCACTCTCAGGGAGTTTAACTGAAGGTAAATTTGCAATATGTTAACACTGTGGATGCTGGGAACCCCTGAATTTGTACAGCCCATTATATTACCTCAAAAGCACAATCATGGGTGCATGAATCGTAGATGGTGTTAAAACTCAATTTCCTGAAGCAATTTGTACCTGAGATAAAGCACCTTACAGCGTATCATAATACAGTCACCTAAGTAGGAATATACTCATTAATTGAGATCTAGAGTAGAAACAGACATTTAAAAGATTTATTTCAAAATTTCAAAAGGTGTGGTATACATTTAAGAAATTGATAATTGAAAATGCATAAAGTCATTACCGTAAAGGCATTCAGCAAATAGAGCAATACCGGATGATGTTGAAAAGCAGACTATTTCTAAGTCACAAATGAGCGGCAAACTCAGTAAGAAATCTGGCAGCATCTTTATTAGCACCAAAGAATCAGGAATGCCTTACGGCTCACCCCAAACTTGTGATTTTATATATAGTTTTCTCGCATCAAAAAGCAACATTCTGCTAAATCATCATGGTGTGAGCAAAAGAATTGATCTTTAGCAAATCGGAACACGGTTTTATAAAAACGTCATATTGCCATATCTTCTAAGGAATATTTCACTACATGAATATTGATTCTGCCCACTCCATGCTAATTTTATCCTGAGATTGCAGGACAAACTAGTTACAAGCACAGCAAAAAATTAATGTGAACGAATGCAGTACGGTAAGCTGTCAGAAAGGTCTTGGAAAGTGCAACATTACAGTGTCTTTGTTGGACAGTTTTCTTCGAGAACAACAAGAACAACATCAATGGAAATAATCAAACATGACTCTCCTTGAATGTGTGCTGCAGAAATAATGAACAGTGAAAAGGCAGGAGACATTACTTTTGAAGAAAATTGTGTCTAGGCCTAATAGATGCCTAGTTAACACAAGCCACAAAAACACAATTTAACTTCAAAGTAAATTAATTTAAAATGCAACAGCACCATGTCAATGTGTACAAGTAAATTTACATTCTGCACATTGTTAATAATGCACACATTTATAAAATACACAAAAACTCTAACAACACTGTAGGAGACTTTTTGCTGGTGTTTCACTGTTTCTCAACTTTAGACTGGCTCGGGCCCTGCTAACCAGGACCCCAGCCTAGCTACTTCATCTCTAAATTGATTGCATGTACATTAGGTACACTCCAGTTTGGTTACTGGGTTACCCTTGTGAGTCCCTAGTATATTGTACCTTAGCTACCAAAGACATAGGTACCCCAGAGGCCTACCAGGGGCTGAGGCATGTATTATGCCACCCCTGGGAAGCCTTTCATATAAGGGCACTACATGTCTGCTACTGCAGTCTGGGTGAGGGTGTGCATGCACCCCTTACTAAGATATAGGCTACCTATATCTACCCTTAATCACTGACACATATAGACCTATAAGTCACTCCTATGGCAGGCCTTACCAATCCTGAAGGCAGAGTGCTTGGTTTTGTGTGAGAGGGTGCCCATGCATGAGCAGGACCCCTGTGCAGCTTTCGGAATCTATTCTCTGTAGCTGTTCTGTGATGCAGCCAGACCGTATACTCTTAAGTGCATTATAACCTTGCGGTAAATGCAAATGGAAACATTTCATGTTTGGTGTCAAACACTTTAGAATCCTACCTCCCCCCCGCCGCTGGTGACGGGGGTAGAATTCCACCCTTCTAGAGGGAGAAGACATGTAGACACTTACAAGACCGGTAACAGTTTTAAAGAGCCCCAGCATCACAAGTCTGACCTCCTGCTGCTGGACGAAACTGTGGCAGGGGAGGCCTGGACAATAGGTTTCCTGTCACAGGGAGGTGTAACCACCTCCCCAGACAGGCTTTAGTGTATTGGGGCTGCGTGGGTGCATTCAGTGAATGCTATTCAGATAGTGCTGGGGGCACACTTGGTGTCCCTGTGCATACCCCAGTTCAAACCGGTTGCAGGGGGAACTCAGCCCCTGCTCTGGCGCGAAACTGGACAAAGAGAAAGGGGTGTAACCACCCCCTCCTTGGATCCACCCACAGGTGGGTCCCTAGAGTAAGTCCAACCCCTAAACTTAGTATAAGTATAGGGACCCAGTCCTGATGACTTTAGAGTACCCTGGACAAAACTCTGCAACATATATCCTGGACCTTCGACATTCTATTTGGACTAGAAGATGGAAGAATCTCCCTTGGGGTCAAGGAGTGACTCCCCTGTTCAAACAGGCACCAAAGCAACATCTTACCGGTCTGCATTTCCAAGGCTCCCGCCAGATCCCGATGGATTTGCGACACAGGACACAGACTTCCAGACATCTCCAAGGCCGACACGAGATCCCAGTAAAGCTGAGACCTGCAGCCATCATGAGAGATGTGGGACCGGAACTCCTGGACACCGTGCACATTTTGCAAGTGCATCAACTTCCCGAGCTTTCCTGAAGTTGGGCATTGGGCATTGGGCTACTCATACTCCAAGCCCTGAACACCATTTGCACCAAAGATTGTGGGCCTAACTCCACAAGTGTTCCGTGGGCCTGCTTCTAGCATTTCCGCTCAAGCCTTGTTTGCGATCCCTGGTCCGCCAAGTGGTCAGTCCCCACGAAAGTAACTCTTCTGTTTCTTGGGCTTTCCTGGTTTCTCCAGATGTGCCCTGACTCCCCTCCAAAGGGCGAGTTCCTCGGACCTTGCTGGTCTGCACCAAAGCCAATCTCTGCTTTCTGCATGGGTTGCTGTTGCCAAGGCTTGTTGGGTCCCATTCAGAATCCGACCCCGCAGCACTCAACATCCTTTGTGGGACAGCTCGATTTCAGCGCCTGGTTGTCATCGACGCCTCCTGCTCCTTGGCTGAAGAGTCAAGCTTCACCTTCTTCATCTGAAATCACCTGACATTGGTTGGCATCATCTCCTTGCCTTCCTGGTCACTGGCTAGTGACCCAGACACTGTCCCCTCTGCTTTCAGGTTCTTCTCGACTTCAGTACAGTCTTGGATCCATCCGGACACTTTCGACTTGGTCGCCTGCAGCACTTTCTCACAGTTCGTCATTGAAAACAACGACAAAACCCGACATGAAAAGACACCTATGCACCCGGCTTCCCTGGGTGAGGTAACACGAGAACTCTGGTGTTCCCGTGGGTATTGACTCTAGGACTGCCTAGTTCTAAAGGGGTTTGCTCCAAGCCCTCTTCTAAGTGTCCTTCCTTTGTAATTTTCCAACCGCGACTTTCCCCATAGAAGTAAATTGTGGTTCGTGGCTGTGTTTAGACACTGCACGCGTCCCATTTGTCACTACCGTGGGTGGTTCCTGGTGGCTCCAGCGGTTCTGCAGGCTTTAGGCCTTGTATCTATGTCAGTCGTGGTTCTTATACCACTTTCTTAGTATATGGTTTGCAAGGCCCCTAGGGCTAAAAGTATACTGTGCTAATTTACCGTATGCTAAATAAATTTAACTGATGTACTTTTGCCTCTAGCCTCATAAAGAGACTTGAGGAGTGTGTTTAGAATAAATACATATATTTTATATATATACCTGGTGTGGTTCTCCTTTCATTTGGTCATTTACGAGATTATAGACTGGTAAAACAAGCTGCTTTACATTCCTTCAAGACTTAGCCAGAAGGCTGCTCGCCACAGCTACCACTAGGATAGCTTTCTATAAGGTTGTATTTAACCTACCATCAATAAGGGGTCGTTTGGACTGGTGCACTGTGCCCACTAGAATAGTGGACAGCATATGCCAGGCCAACTTCTCACAAACACCATCTACAAAAATCTGTATTACATTTAAATGGAGTGGAAGAGAGAAATGTAGAATACCATATCACATACATTTTACAAAGACACATTCAGGATTTCTTAGTTGTTAAAAAAACATTCTGCCTTTCTTCACACTAATGCAAGCGCTCTGCTCAAATACTGTTGCCACTCAATTGATAGTCTACCATTAGGCTATTTACTGTCAATAGATACCAGTGGTTAAAATTCAATTGCTGGATCTACTTTTTTAAAAGCAAAAGCAATTAAGATCTGTAGGAAAAATCGTTCTTGGAAGGGAGGGGAATATTTACTTTATTCAAAAACACTGCTATGGGGAAACACTGCAACTTAATTTAAAAACAAAAATATACTCTGGAGATGGATAAATGTGGGTGTTTTAGAAACTATACAAGTGTAGGTAAATAATAATTTGACTGTGTTTGAGTACTTGATATTTATGTAGAAGTGGCCTATATAGACATCAGTTCCATTCAATCTACTCTCAGACATTTTCAGTCTTGGCAAAGCCTGACATCAGAGAGCTTTCCTACTCAAGCAGGTTTCATAAAATTCAGGTACAGATGAAGGTAATCTTCATCCTGCCCTGTTTCCGAGTTTCCGTTGGCTAAACGTTAAAAATATCTAGATTGAATGTAGATTTAATGTTCATTATGGGGCAGATTACACAAGACGTGGGCTATCCAGTGAAGAAAATAAACTAGTTATGTTTCCCCATCCCGCATAACTGGCAACGATCAGCCGGGACGGCGAGGGACCACATTTAGGTTTGATGCGGAGGACACACAATTACCAAATTGGATATTTACTGTGCCTCCTCCCCGAGCCCCGTTTACTGCCTCAGTAAACCCTGTAGCATTGAATGTTTTTGCTACTCAAAAGTGTCCGTGAGTACGCCGACACTTTACTTCTCCTTTTTCTTTACCACACACCTTAGCGAGTGTGTAGAGAAAACACTGTTTTTTTCACATGGCAATTATCACTTTTCGCCACTCACTCTCCACTTTGTGGTCCTGAAGAAAGCCCCGTTAAACACCTAGAGAGGGCTGAAACATGAAGACCGCCACACATAAGCCAACTCATAGGAAAATTACTCCTTTAGTAGTTGCACTACACATACTTTTAATCAATACCATGGGCAGCCAACATTAAAAGAGATAGGTAAGGATCCCCAGAGGTATTTTTTACTGTATTTCACTCACATCACACTGTTGAACCAACACCCGCTCCGCTGTAATCAGGCGTCGTAGCACAACCAGGTGGCACTCGGCAGCCTGGTTGGGACCCCGATGATGAAGCATGACACCAACCAGGTTGGTGTGTGAGGGGTCTTTTAATAACACCTAATGGGTCCTAAATCCAGGCCACAAAACAGTGACTAACATAATCACATACACATAGTGGGCCAGTCCACATTGTTTCAACAACAAACAGCAATAGTCATAATAGAATGTTGTTTTGTTTTGTGACATTTGCTTGGGTTTCAGACTTATTGTGAAACCATAGGCTTGGTTGATCAATAAAGCATGGAAGCTTGATCTATTATTCTGGCTATATTGTTCTCCAGTCTACATGGAGGGTTTGGCACTGTGTGAATCTGCCTTGTGTTTGCTATGTGAACAGCATGAAATAACACTAGGATGTATGTTGTGTTGCTGTAGGAGAGGGTGCAGGTTTTTGAAAGAGATTTGATAAACTAGTATCTGTGTTAAAATCAATTTAGATATATATCACCTTCCAGCATTTTTTATATTATCAAAGCTTTGTTTTTACTCACAGCAGCACAAAAGTCACAGCTCTCAAAAGCTAGAATTAATTGCAAATAAATGTATTCTGAGAGTATAGAAGTCTTGCTCAAGTCTTATATTCGAGGACTGGGTATTTAGAACTGCTAATGCTTGCAAAATATAGGAAAGTGGCTTGAATCTCTCAAATATATCAAAGTATACAGCCTTACTTGTTGAAGAGTATGCTTAAATATGAATATATTTTTTCTTTGTTTTTTACCTATCATTATCCTCTCAAACGTGTCACAATTGTTGAATGTAATTTCAATGTATTTAAGTTATAAGTAGGTCGTGATTATCTATATAAAAACAATTATATAAAGTCAATTCGTGTCCTTACATATTAATGTGCACCCTTTTATTTCTAGTTCATGTTTAGTGCATGTGTGCCCGTGCTGAATATGGCTTCCGTATGTTATTGTCAAATAAATAATTTGAATGCTTTTTTTGTTTTATTTGGACACTTATAATGCTCGGTTTGCTAAGCAATGGAGCAATGGACAGTGAACATGCAACATTTGTAGAAATGTAGTCGTCAAGGCACTGCAGGGGTGCAATTAAGTGTTTCCCGGAGAAGTGAGGAATAGAGTTAGGTTCAGAAGAACAAATGAGTTAAATACGTTCTCAAACAGGGTGAGTGCACAGTTCTCTTAATTAAGCTAGAACATGGAAATCTTGACTGTGTTCTCTTAGATGTTCTACAGGAGAGAGGTGTCTTTTTGAAAGAAAGTTTAGACTGAGAAAGCTTGTTTTTAAGTCTATGCGCTTGCAGTTTGGCAATGTAAGTCAGGCAAGAACGTGGCTTCTGATGAAGAGGTAAACTTTCTCAGCTTTTATAAAGTGCTATTTTTGCCAATACAGATTCCTAGAAAATACAGAAATTAAGTTAGATGTGATCCACTGTGTGTTACCCTTTATGTGGTACTACTACTTAATTATTTGATAACAGCAAGACAAGGATTAGACATGTTAACAAATAGGGTACTGTCCCTATTTTGAAGTAATAGGTCCCACTCTTGGATGCTTTTTGGGAGGGATGCGGGGGCAAGCCAGGCTGACAACCGTTTTGTGCGTGTAAAAGGACGCTTTATTGAAACAGGTGCACATCACAACTTTATTAAAACTGGCACTTTGCCTTACAAAACGAAAACCTCTCTAAACATCGAGTTACCTGACCCCTTGCCTTTTCTCCCCCCACCCCTACGATCCCCACATGATAAAACACCCCAACCCTGCAAAATACAATACATCACATTCAAATACATTAAATAATACATTAAATAATACACCATAATACACAATCTTATCCCATAACCTTTGAACTTCCTAACTACCCAAAACCTAACATCCTATCTGTCTTCCTGCAACTGTAACTAACGAGCTCCAATGAAAAACATCCAACCTGCTTAACCTATCCCTGTTCCTGTACGCCAACTCCCCAACTTAACGCTAAACTGCCAAACTCCAGACAAACTTGGCCAACTTCCCAAACAACACCGCCACCCAGGAAACGACGGGAGTATAGGCGATAACACCGCCTCCCTCTTTTCCTGCCCCCCCATTGCCCCGCCAATGTTCCCAGGCACCCCCCAACTCGCTAACGAACCCCCAACAACGGGACAACACCTCCCTCAACTCCAACAGGTAAAGGTCCATGCCCAGGTGCGACAGATGAACCCCATCACCTCTAAACAGCTCCAGTGCATCATAACGTATGTCCTTATGCCAAATCCTCGAAAAACCTATGTACGGCAGCCGCTTGATCTTCAGCTCCTTACTCTCCAGTTTCACAGCTTCCTCCCCCGATGCCCCCGTTTCTGCCGATCCAGCCCCACCTGCAGCTCCAGACGCCACTTTCCCCTTAACTCCGTCTACCGTTTGCCCCGAGGGCCCCGCCGTCCCCACAGCCCCCGGCTCCTTCCCCACAGGTTCCACCCACCTCTTGTCTGGCCCCACCCCTTTGTTGGCCACATAATCCCCCTTCCGCAGCCACTCCTTCCCTCCCCCCTCACCCCCAACCCCAACTGAAACCAAGCGCGCTGCGGCTGCCGCTGCTCGCGTACCTGGCACCAAGGAGGCCACACTCCGCTCTTCACATATGTCCTCTACACAACTTCAAACCAGGATTGTGTGAGATCATGTTCTTAGGACGGTCTTCTAAGTGGTGAATACTGATTTGATTTAAGTGCACAAAAACGTGACTCCAGATTAGTGGGCAGTGGGTACAGTGTAGTAACTCTGAGGGGATTGGCCCAGTGAAACCATGTAGATTGCTAGCACGGCTGCTCACCACATTCTATCACTGGAAGAGTAGTTTATCTTCAGAGTATCACATACTGTTTGACTCAGGCCCCCTTACTTGGGCATGTACATGTCTCCTCTGTCACTTTTGGACCAGAGACTCAAATTACTACCACAAACAGATGTAACCCCGATTCTACATTGAGTCTCATGTGCCTACATCACCAACGATATGCATGATCGTATCCAACGGACACACGTGGCAGCCTGTATTTGTGGGCTTGGGCCAAACGGAAACCCACATGTTAGTAGTGCTGGAATTGGGGACGTAGCTAGCCAGGTTTCCCACACAACTGGGGCCATGCACCCCACACTCCTACCATCCCTTCCTTGTGGTGGCTAACTATCTATTCCTATACATTAACTGATCCCTGTTTCACATCATCGGGCTTTGAGATATGTGGCATGGTGAGAAACTTTGCCTTCAGACTCCCTTCTGCCACATGCTCCATCTTCAACCAGGGCCACATCACATGTAGGATGAAGTGCCCCAATGGGTTCCTCCCTATCATGCCTGCCCAACTACAACACAAGTGTGACACTGTCAGACACAGCAGCGTATGTGTATTGTGGGCCAACCTTGCTCTACACATATGCCTTCCCACATCCTTCCTATGGAATGTCTCCACATCCACAAACACTACCAGTTGTATGTGTTCAGCTAGCACTTACATTGCACTGCACTACCAGAGGACCCCCAGGGCCACGCATTGGGCCTCACTGATGAGGTATTGGCAGAGGGCAGCGCCTCAGGAATTCTTGCTGCGCTGCCCTGCGGCAGCAGAATAGGACAGGAATGTGCCATATCCATGAGATACAGCATATTCCTGTTCTTTTGCACTGCGCTAGTGCACAAGCGGCTGCCATAACCCAGCGCAGGACACCTTGTGCCATGGTGCAAGGCTGTCTGTGTTGTAGAGTTGATTGTTTTTGATAAGGAAGGGACACCATCATGCACAAATACAATCACAAGAGGTGTTGTCCTATTTCTATGTGTGCAGCAGAATTCAGCGCCCAAAAAAGGGAAAATAAGGAGAAACATAAATATTTCTCCTCTTTGCCCCTCCCTTACGCCTCCCTCGGGGAGGCATCGAAATCTGACGCATTCCCAGATTGGGGAGACCTTGTAAAGCTGGAAGTGCATCAGATTCCATGGATGTTGCGTGGGAACACCCACAGCAACACTCATAAACGTTCCTTCCACGCAGAGTCATGCATGATAAGGGGCCATATATACCAGGCTATGCAAAGCCACACAGTGCAGCTTTACGTCGCCTTGTAAATGTGGGCAGGTCCATTGCGCCGTGGGGGAACACAAAATAGTGGTGCACCGGTGGCGCAATGCCTTATCAATGAGGCCCACTATGGTTTATTTCAACACACATGGTCCTTTGGTATGCATTACTTGAATTCACCCCTTCATCCATGTGCTTATTACATGCCCAGTGTTCCACCAAAATGTCACTTTTCTTGATGCGCCGGAGGCTCACAGTGCAGACTCATCACTTGGAGGCCAGTCTGAGCCACATGGGCGTACAGTAAGGCAAGGCAGTGCTTTACACTGCTTTGCCTTAATCCATACCTCTGAGGCCATTCAAAGCCACGGCAGGTGGTTTAGCTTTGCAACACAAGTATGATTGAAGGAGCAGCACCACCAGAGTGTCATGAAAAGTGAGGCTCACGGCAGCACAGTCCTCTGGTGACTGAGGTCTTATGTATTTTTTGCTTGGTATGGTGGGACTTGTGGTTCTGGTGACTCGTGTTGTACATATAACAACAGGTTGTAGTTAACAGAGGTGACAGTTGACTTGGGCTGCACTTCACACATGGAAATGTATAACATGATGGATCTATGCAACATGTAACTGGCCAGTGTGACTGCCATATATATAATGCTTAACAGTACATGACCCACATGCCTGACCTTTGCCCTCCACACGGCGCAGTGGAGCACTGGTACTTAGCCATCTGGATTTCATCACATTACCTTTTCCCCCACATTCCCTTTTTTTGCGACTTACCCTGTAGGTCTTGATGTTCCTCATGTGCTTCACTGCTTGTCTTGGAAGTCCTGCCACACGATCTTCTGGACTGACAGCTGCCACCCACTCATCCAGGGCATCCAGCTCCTCCTGGTCCACTGGGTCCTCCACCGGTCTGGATTGCCACTTTCAGGTTGTTTTCAACTTTCTCCTTCATCCAGTGCTTTATGTCATGCCAGCGTTTTTTCAAGTAGGTCACTGTCCTCTTCGCTTGTCCCTTGCTGCTGACCTTGGCCTTTATGAACTGCCAAATGGCTTCTTACTTTGATAATGGCAATTTTGAGGTGACAAGCAACTGGTGTTGATCTGTCATCTCAGTGATCAGGAGGTCATTCTCCTCACTTAAGTTGGACTTCTATTTCCTCTTCCCCAAGAAGTCTGCCTGGACATTCTGGCTGGTGCTGGGATTGTTTTCCTGGCTGCTTGTTTCTTCTGCCTGTTCCACAGCTGCCATCAGTGTAATCTGGTTGAATATTTTTGAATTTGTTTGTTTTTTATCAGTTTTTTAAAAATTTTCATGCAGTATAAAGTGGCTCTAAGGTTTTTTGGCTCGTGTTACTTGATGCTATTCTGCCTTACAACACTTTTAGGACAGATGCGTTGTTTTTTGCAGCACCATAGTGCCAGAGCCAGTGTAATTTTTATGTGACATAGCTCGTAGCTTGCCATACCGTATATATGAGTAGTACAAAAACAAGGTACCTGGTTGTCAATTTTACACCGCTATTTATTTAGGCGGAGAAAAACAAAGGCCGATTGGTTCATGTGTTTTCACTGTAGAAATTACATTTCTTCCGTAATAAATTCAAACATATTTGGTATAGACATTTGATTTATGCCTGAGATACGATACATTTCAAATAGATAACACATGATTGGCATACATCAATGTGAGTAAACAGACATAAAAGTGCAATTGTATTTACATAAATGGTGATTAATTGACAAAATTCATGAAATTACACAAGCAATACACAACTATTGGCAATTCCACACTATCCTAACAATAGGCAAGTTTTTGGGAAGTGCAGCCACATGGGAAGATTAGTTCTCCATATGATGCATTTTAGATTGCCCACCCTCACCGGAGATTTAGGGCCATATGTATCAAGGCCAAATGGGTTCGCAAACGCCGAAATTTCGCAAAATGGTATGTATGAAAGGATTTGGGTGCAAAATAAGGAATCGCAAAATTTGCCATTCCTTATTTTGTGATTGCATTTAAGGAATCGCAAATTTTGCGATTCCTTAAATGCAATGTATGAAGCAAAAATTATTTTCAAAATGCCCTTAAGGAATCGCAAATTACCACCAACTTCTGGTAAGTTGCGATTTCCTTGAAAAATGCACATTTCAGCATTTTTCAAAGTGCCATGTGATGCACATACATGCCCTTAGGGCATGTATGTGCACCACATGTGCACCCATGCTTATTACAGGGGTGCAACAGGGTGTCCTTTGGACACCCCTGCACCCTTAAAATTATTCTCAATTTGCGATTAGCAAATTGTGAATCGCAAATTGAGAATAAATTCACATTAATTCCTATGGGCCTCCTGGCCCATAGGAATGAATGGGAAATTATTCCTTAATTGCGATTAGCAATTTGCTAATCGCAATTAAGGAATTTTTTTAGAAATCGCTAAAAAATTGCGATTTTCTACATACATACCATTTTGCGATTTCTAAATAGCGATTCCTTAAAAATCGCTATTAAGAAATCACTAAAGGGTATGTTTCTAATCTCTGCGGTAATTCACAGGATTTTCATTAGGGCATAAGGGCACGGTGTAACCTAAAATTAAATGAGAGTGATTATCTAAAAGGTAGGGTGTCTACTTATGTGGCCATTGGTGCTGTCAGGATAGAAGCGGTTTATCCTTATTTAAATGAAGAATACTACACACATGCGGAAGCACGGAGAGCCCTAACCCAGTATCAAGGTCACTCAAGAAACAGATTTCTAACCTTTTCAGAGACTTCGTCCTCCGACTCATCAGGCAAGTCAGACCCACATAAGGGGACTTCCAAAAGACAGCAACCATGGGAAATGCGAACCCAGAAGATTTTTTACAAAACATAAATAATACAACTACTGTCAACTTGTCGTCGAGACAATTGACCAAGCATGAGCAATCTGTCCTTGAGTTTGAAGTTAAATTTGTGCCAACTGTTACAACGGATTTTGTTAATTTAAAGATCGAAGCCCTTGAATTCTGCCGAAAAATCAGACTCAAGGCGTTCTTTCATGATAAAGATGATTATATGAATCCTGAACCATCTGGATTAAGGACCAATTCTAGCTTCATTCCTCCTACACAGAGTGTACACAAAGAAATAGTGGCATTCGAATAGGCAGTTTTGTCATCTATCACACAACTGGCCAAAGAGAATACCTTCTTTAAAAGGAATATCACTAGGCACCAACAATTGATGGTGAAGGATATACAGAATGATGATTCACTAGTGGTAAAACCCGCTGAGAAAGGGGGAGCCCTTGTCTTATGGTCCAAAGACAAATATCAAGATGAAGCCAACAGCCAAATATTCAATCAAACATGGTACATACAACTTCCAGGAGACCCCACCAAAGAAATACAGAACAAAATAAACATCAAAATTAAATGGCCCATTTCTCTGTTGCCAGGTCTCAGCAAAATTGCTGAGAAACTTGCTAGCCATCGACTGTCCAACTTTCTTGAGTCGAATGGTCTGCTCCGAGACTCGCAGACCGGCTTCCGTCCCGGCCAGGGCACCGACACGGCCCTCCTGGCGGTCGTTGAGGAATCGAGGCGCATCTTAGATTCAGGAGGATCAGTGGCAGTGATCCTCCTGGATCTGAGTGCGGCATTCGACACCGTTGACCATCAGGTGCTGACCCAACGGCTATCAAAGGTGGGTGTGGCAGGTGTCGCCCTGAAATGGCTTAGTTCATTTCTGGAAGACCGCTCCTATCAGGTCTGGGAAGGAAGCAACAAGTCTCCATCTATCTCTCTCCAGTGGGGGGTGCCGCAGGGCTCGTCCCTGAGCCCGACATTATTTAATGTCTATATGGCCCCCCTGGAGGATGTGGTGACCCCTTATAACATCAAAATCATCAGCTATGCTGATGATACTCAGCTGGTGGTCGCCCTTCCTCAACTGGTGGAGAACCCTGACTTGTTGTCCTCATGTCTGGCGGACGTCCACACCTGGATGAGCAGTTCAGCCTTGAAGCTGAACGGCTCTAAAACAGAGATTATGTTGCTTGGAAACAAAGCGCCGCTACTGTCACCGTCATGTTGGCCAAGCTGTATGGGTGACTTTCCAACCATGAAAGAGGAGATTAAGAGCCTGGGAGTCTGGCTGGAGCAAGATCTTTCCCTTAGAACTCACGCCAAAAGAACTGCGGGAGTTTGTTTTGCCCTGCTGCGGGCTGCGCGGAAAATTTTTCCGCTTCTTCCTTTTCCATCAAGGAAGTTGTTGATTCAGGGTTTGATAACATCTCGCCTTGATTACAGCAACAGTCTGTTTCTGGGCGCCCCTGAATCGACTTTTAATAAGCTTCAGCAGGTGCAAAACGCGGCAGCTAGACTCCTTATGGGTATCCCCCGAACAGAATCCGCCAGACCCGCTCTCAAGGCACTGCACTGGTTACCAGTGCGGGAGAGAGTACAGTTCAAGGCACTGTCCATCGCCCATAAAACACTCCAGGGCGGCGGGCCTCCTCTTTTGAGGAGCTTGGTAGTGCCTTATAAAGCGAACAGGGCACTGAGGTCTGACCAGAGATGTCTGCTCCAGGTCCCGAGAGTAAAAAGATCACGCACGGGCGGGAGACGATTCTCTGTGCAGACAGCAATGCTCTGGAACTCCCTCCCCCTAAAACTCCGTGCTGAGACCTGTACCCTGCGTTTTCGCAGAGGCGTGAAAACACATCTGTTTCCCTTGTGAGTCGTTATCATTATTCCATGATCCCACGGTTGATGTACTGTTCATAGCGCCGGGATGCCTCAGGGTAGCTGTGCGCTATATAAGTTTTAATAATAATAATAATAATAATAATGGGGGTCCGAACAAGGGATATTGGCCCCAAAGAACTTGAGTATCTCATCAAAAAACAACTGAGAATTCCGGTTATGTATTTTCTACCAAAAATCCACAAAGACCTACAACAACCACCAGGGAGACCGATTGTATAGGGCTGCGATTCGGTACTTGAACCGATAGCAAAAAAAGTAGATGATTTTTCTCAAGCAATTTGTAGAACACGTTCCATCTTATCTCAGAGACACCACTGATTTTATCAGCAAGATAGAAGGCCACCCATTCAATCTCCATCAACAGTGGATGGTTTCTTTTGACGTTAATTCCCTATATACACAGATTCCTTAAGACGAAGGCCTTGAATCTATGGAGTACTTTTTAGAAACAAGACCAAAACCCCAAAGGGTCCCCACCAACTTTATTTTGGATCTAGCTAAAATAGCCTTAAAATTGAACTATTTCAGGTTTGAAGATACACTCTTCATGCAGGTCAAGGGCACTGCCATGGGGTGTCCTTACATCCCAGAAATGGCAGTACTCTATATGGCCCTGTTTGAGGAACGGTTTATCTACAAAAACTACCTATATAGCGGTAATCTTCAATCATGGTGCCGCTATACTGATGATGTCTGGTGCCAGTGGGAAGGCACAGAAGACCAACTACAATCCTTTTATGAATGGCTAAATAGCAGACACGCGGATATAAAATTCAGCATGACTAAAAATCAGACTTGATTAACTTTCCTGGATGTGGAGGTATTTGAACAAGATGACAAGTTAATCACCAGTTTACATCGCAAATCTACAGACAGAAGTTCAATTTTACATTATTCTAGCATTCCATCTCGAAATCTGAAGGACAATTTACCTTACTTCCAACTATTAAGAATCCAGCGGAACTGTTCTTGCAAAGAAGATTTTATTGTCCAAGCAGAAATCCTCAAAAAGCAACTCAAAGAGAGAGGATACCCGAAAAAAATGTTTAAACATTCAACAAAGCGGGTCTGGTATACTCCCAGAGAAGAATTATTGAGCAAAAAGACCAAGAAGCAATTGGACCAACATGTATGTGTATTGATATTTGGCCCACATACAAATACATTAAAGATAATTCTAAATAATTGGCATTTGTTAACCAGCCTTGCATGTCAGATGGAAAACCCACTTTTTCCTATGAAAAGAAATAAAAGCATCGGACAACAAACCTTTCGTGCTGATCTCAGAAAGAACAAAGCTCAGCCCGATTTAAGAGCACTATGGAACCTAACTCCAATTGTGGGACACCACAAATGCGGCACATGTTCCACATGTAACAACACCGTAGAGGGATCCAATTTCGTGTTCAATTTCATCAAGTGGAGACATAAGGAATTTACAAACTGTAAAACTAAGAACGCTGTATATGCCATCAAACATCTGTGTTCAAAGCTGTACATTGGTAAAACCACACAACAAATCAATCAGAAGATGGTTCAACACAGATCTAGAATCAAACAAAGAGTACTGACAGCACCAATGGTCACACATTTCATTGAGAAACAACATTCTGAAAAAGAACTCGTCTGGACGGTTTTATTCGCAATTAAACCACCACCAAGAGGTGGAGATGTCGAAACACTTCTATGACAAAAAGAGGCATATCTCATCATGAAATATAATTGTGTTGAAGATGCTTTAAATTAGATGACATAACTTAATTTACCTCTGTGCTGGGTCCTCTGTTATGAACTATATTGTTAAAAACAAAGTGGTCGCTGAAACATACTTGACCACAATTAAACTGATGTCATAATGGCGGTTTAAGTATAAAAATTACAATTCCCATAATTCACCTGTATGGAGGTTACACTTAAACGGACGCCATATTGTCAGTTTCAGTACAAAAACTACAATTCCCATAATTCACCTGTAATGAGGGTTAACATATTTTCTGCTTTGACAGGATATAGATTAATTAAACAACGGTAACTACTTTCATGCAATCTTACTGCGGGACGATTCCTTGTCGGAATACAAGAAACAACTTTCAGTAAGTAAACTGCTCGCTTTATATTGAACTGTCCCGTAACAGACCGTGAGAAAGTAGGAAATAAACAAGCGCAATAATCGCTTTCTGTTTCTCTTCCAGAAACATGGCGCGTGCAGTTCAACAATAAGGCTGTTTAACCAAAATGGCTTTAAATCAATCGGCCCCTAAGTAAGTGTCGCTATCATTTTAAGGTTCATTAAAAGTACTGTTTACCAAGGTGCGGCTATATTAAGCGTTTATTTACTCCTCTTTTCCTCTTGGTTAGCGCTGCAAATGATCCGCGCTAGAAGCATAAATCAAACTTTAATGAACACTTTGCCGATCGGCGAATATAAACTGAAAACAACCTTCCGGTGCCATCCGCTGACTTTAATCGTAAATCTTATGATATATGTACCAACAGTCATGAGATATATTGTAACATAAACAATAAAAGTGACAGTTATTCGCCTGGTTATTTCAGGTCCTGTCATGCGAGACTAAAAAAACGTAATCTCCATTGAAGTGATATCTTCAACCTCAGGTACAATACTCTGAATTAAAATGGTAAATCCCAAAAATAGAGATAAGTAGACGCCCTACCTTTTAGATAATCACTCATTTAATTTCACTTTTAGGTTACATCGTGCCCCTATTCCCTGATAGTGTGGAATTGTCAATAGTCGTGTATTTCTGGTGTAATTTCATGAATTTTGACAATTAATCACCATTTATGTAAAAACAATGGCAGTTTTATGTTTGTTTACTCACATTGATGTATGCCAATCATGTGTTATGTATTTGAAATGTATCGTATCTCAGGCATGAATCAAATGTCTATACCAAATGTGTTTGAATTTATTACGGAAGAAATGTAATTTCTACAGTGAAAACACATGAACCAATCGACCTTTGTTTTTCTCTGCCTGAATAAATAGCGGTGTAAAATTGACAACCAGGTACTTTGTTTTTGTACTACTGATTTATACGTCCTAACCTGGTGTGTTCAGGACGAGAAGCCCCCCCCATGGGCATTTACCGTATACATGGCGCATCTGTGTCGCAAATCAATGTTGTAGCATTTTGTAACTAATTTTGATGCAACGCAGCGATGCATCATTTCTTGTAAATAAGGCCCTAAGCTAATTTTCAAGCGTATGCCTTCTTCTGCAGTCCATCCAATCTAAGTTCACCAAGAATTAGGTAGACCAAGTGACTCACTGCACCTGAGTCTTACTGGTGAATCATGCAAAACAACCTCTTACCATAGCTATTAACAGATTAATTGCCTAGCTCATTATTACACCAAGATAATTCCCAGAAACGAACTACCCTATATTGTTTGTAGGTACTTTCAAACTACTATGATACCCTATCTTAGCACATCAGTTATAAAAAGCATTGACTGTGTATGCTGCTACACTATCAATTATTCACGAGAACACATTCTTAAGTTAGAGACACACCCTAACCCAAAAGTTCTGGCAACTTCCTCTCCATCATTAGTAGAGCAAAACCATTAGAAAAACATCTGCTCGAATTTTATAACAAATCTTCTTGTTAGACTGCTGCATAGACACATACAGCATCAAGTGTCATGCGATGCTTTCTGTAAGCTGAACAAAGATTGCTCATGTCTACGTGTCATTTTTGCTGTCTTTTACTTTCATTACAGTTGGCTATAGGGCACTAACTGAAATACTGAAAACCTCTATTGAATTTAGAGACAATGATTTTAACTAATGTGTTTGCTTTCTGAGCAAATAATCCCATGATTAGAGCATCCTGGTGTCTTTCCTGATTTCTTATTAGTTCCCTCATACTTCAATTTGTCTATGGAACCATTAGGACTCAATAGAGAAATCCAGCATTATCATTAATCAATATGCCAATCAATCATGTCTGGAGGACAATGTCCAATCAGTTATTTAGTTTCCTTAACCCCTTGGGCGCGGCCGCGATTCTGCGCCTCTGCGGCGTTTTTCGAAGTGGGCGGGATCATGACGGCCCCCAGCCGTCATCAGCACACGAGCCTGACGGCTGGGGGCCGTCATCAGCATCGAAGTAGTTAAACTGTGGCTAGAGAAGATATAGTCAGGACTGAACAAACAACATCTTCTGAATTACACACAAAACCAAAGCACACAGCAGCAGACTAAGGTTTAGCACATCAACTTCCTCTGTTTCATGAGTTATTGTGGTGCAACCACTCTCCACATCCGCTGCCAAGGACGTCTGTTATGCAAAGAGTTTACAAAGAGTTTGAGAGGTGCACTCAATGGTGTAGTTAGTAAAAAAAGTTCATTAAGTTTATAAGTCTTCTGTTCTTTCTTTATTGATTTCTTTTTTTCTTTCTTTTAAGAATACAGAGGCACAGCCAACGCGTTTCATTCCCTTTCGTGCCTTGGGAATTTCGTCAGGGCTAAAATAACATCATCTCAATCCAATAATTCGAAGGAAAAAATGCACGTTCACCAGTTCTCTGGAAGGAAGTCCAAGTGCATTCCTCCGTATATGAAGAGTAGTAGTGTTTCCAGCACACAGACGGAGGAGCAGACGGTGCCGTAGACCATATCAGAGGTCCCACAACAGACGACTTACACTGCTTTGGTGACTTGAATAAACGCCATCCGTTATTGAGTTCACCCATATTCCTAGGAACTGTTGGCGCCACGGACAGGCCCCCCGCCCCCCTGGGGGCAAGGACAATCTTTCGCTTTTCCTGTAAACACTACTACTCTTCATATACGGAGGAACGCACTTGGACTTACTTCCAGAGAACTGCTCAGAACAAAGGTATCAGAAACTTGGATCCTTGGCAATATATTTATCTTGCGCCCATGGTGAACGTGCATTTTTTCCTTCGAATTATTGGAATGAGATGATGTTATTTTAGCCCTGACGAGATTCTGAAGGCACGAAAGGGAATGAAACGCGTTGGCTGTGCCTCTGTATTCTTAAAAGAAAGAAAAAAGAAATCAATAAAGAAAGAACAGAAGACTTATAAACTTTATGAACTTTTTTTACTAACTACACCATTGAGTGCACCTCTCAAACTCTTTGTAAACAACATCTTCTGCTTAACCCTCAGAAAACAAAACCACCTAGTGATTAACAGGGACAACAAAAACAAATTCACACCCCATCTATGCTTGCATTATTCTCACAGTCCAATGTGTTGGTGTTCCTTCTGGATTCTTACATCATGGTTTTAAATTGTCCTCATCCCGTCATCTCTTTCTTGCTGGTAAAGTTCTCATCTCCACGATGGGAGAGGATGAACCTGTCCACACAAAGATATTGCTGTTCCACAGTAGTATCCTCTTGTGGGGTTTCAGGTGGGTTGTCGAACAAATCCACTGACAACGGGGTTTTGGGTAACGCAGGTTATATTATTTTGTAAAGCCGCCTCTTCTGGACAGGCACTCGGTAGTACGGGAGGGGGGTTTTCAGCGTCCTCCGTTGCTTCTTTTATGGCTCCCCGCCGTCTATACTCCCACTGTCGCCTGGGAGGTGTAGTCCGAGCTTCCGCCGTTGTCAAGCGAGGGCCGGCATACCGTAACAGAAAAGAAAGAGAAACCAGTGTTAGTCTGGAGACCGGTGTTCTCTTGATTAGGGAAGGGAGTGAGGAGTCACACGTGCCTGCTAACTACCCCGATACTTGTGAGGTGTAATGGGGGGGTTTCGTGCACAGGATGTCAAGAGGCTAGTCAGGGGGGTTTGACCCGCTTACGTCCCGCCCAACCCGCGAAGCGTGCCCGTACCTGTTCTAGCCACACTTCCCGGGAAGCGTGGCTGGGCGATGCGCCTTCACGTTGGCCTCCTGGCTTGTCGCTGCAGTCTCGCTCTTCTCTCGGTCCTCCTCCGGTGTTCTCGACTCCTCGGTCCTCGCCTTCTGTCTCCTTCGTCCTCCGCTCGTCCTTGCTCTCCTCGTCCTTCCTCCGCTCCTCCTCGCTCTCCTCGTCCTTCCTCGCTCTCCTCGTCCTTCCTCCGCTCGTCCGCTCTCGCTCCACGTTCCGCTCTCCACTCCGCTCCGTCCTCTTGTCGCCACTCTTCTCCTCCGCCGCCTCCGGGTGTAACACACACCTGTGTGAATTCAGGGCAGGGTTTTACCGGTGATAGGAGGGAGGGTCCCAGGTCCGGCTCCGCCCAATTAGAGAAACAGTGGTCCTCCGTGTACTGCAAGGGGTTGTAGACGTCGACGTCCGTGGTTTTCCAGGTGTCGATATGCTGTTCAAAAAGAGGGCACATATGAACAGGTAAGCCTGGAGGACCCGAGTCCGGGTCCCCCTCATCACACCTCTGTATACAAAGAAAGGAGAAGGAGAAAGAAGGGACCTCCAGCAGATATGGCTTAATCATTGGACCCACTTGTTTGTTTCCAATCTACATATTATGCCCAGACCCTCTCCAAGCTTTTAGGGTCACTAGCAATATCAATCTGGCTTGTATGCTTGAAGTTTTTAAGACAGTCAGCTATAAGTGGGGCATTTATGGATTTCCAGAGCCCAATCATCTCCCGTCTTACCAGCAAAACCACATAAAAACACATTTCATTATGGGAGAGCTTGCCCACAAATCTGCATCCAGATAAAGCCCAAAAAATATAAGTTGAGGACTTACCTCTATCTGATATCCTGTCACCTCGCTGATAAAGTTGCATAATAATATCAAAAAGGGGGCAATCATCGGACAATGCATAAACATAAGTATCGAAACAAAAATCAAGTAATTAGAAGAAAACCTGCCCTTGGGAAGTTGATAGGATACAGCAAGAACCCACTGTAAAAACTTTTTTTCTCAAGACTCCTCACCTACCAGGGTTGCCCCTAGGTGGTATGCTTCATCATTGGGGTTCCTCTCAATCCTCTATGGACTGAGGCATGCTGTGACTTGCGAAATAAGTAGGAGCACTTTCTGTTTCAGACTATGTGTAGTGCAGTGAAGTGGAGTGGGAAAGGGAAAGGAAACGTACAAATACCTAACTAGTTGGCCACTCTTTTATTCCCGCCATTAGTTGGTATGGTTAAAAATCAGGGGTTGTTACTGAGGAGGAACAGGACTTCAATGAGTCTGGTTGTCTCAGTAATGTATCAGTAATGTATAGTCGTCAACATGTTTCAAGCTGTTCCTCTAATGGCTCTTCATCAGGACTCCACGGGGTGCAGCCCCGTATGTGCCACTCCTAGTCAATCCTATAATGACGCAAAACGTGCACAGTTAATGCGCATGCACTGTATATACATACATTTTTTTAAAACCTAATCTGTATCTGTAATTTGAAAAGGAAAATGCATTAAAACAACAAATTGTCAGCCAGGCTGGCGGGCCACAATAGCTCAGTTATTCATGCAGATATGAATATATAACACCTGTAAATGGTGGGTGCTCTTAAGGTCTATCCAGTGTATCCTTATTGTGTATCACATGTATGCCACACAATGTAGATGAGTGAAAACAACAGTTCAAAAAACACTTGTGAGACAAGACACCACCTGACAGTATAACACAACATAAAACATACAATAAGTAATCTCAGTAACGAACTTCTATTAACGCTATATTCATGCGGGTAAATGGTCTAAATATTGATTCCAAAATATCGAGTAAACTAAATATAGAGTCCAAAATATAGAATGGACAAAATATCGACTGCACAGAATATAGACATCCAAAATATCGTTTTGAAGGTAAGTACTGTAATATCGAATTTAAAAATAAAGACAGTCAAAATATCGAAGTACATAATATAGGTGATTAAAAATATCGACTTTTTAATAATATCGATTTTTTTAAAGTGTTTTATATGTTAGTTTATGTGTGAAAAGTGTATATTTATTTGTCATTTATTGTAAGTAATTAATTTGATGGTATGTAGCGGGTTGTGGGTTTATAGGGGAATAGGGTGGGAAGTAATTTAATTATAATTTATTAAATATGTTAATTAATTAATTGGTATTTATTTTGAATAAATTGTTAATTAATTTTTAATTGATAATTAATTGGTAATTGATAATTAATTTGTATTAATTGATTAATTGATAACTATGTGAATAATATTATTTTATTTTCTGTAGCGGGTTGTGGGTTTATAGGGGAATAGGGTGGGAAGTATTTTAATTATAATTAAACATGTTAATTAGTATTTATTTTGAATAAATTGTCAATTAATTTTTAATTGGTAATTAATTAGTTGTTAATTGATAATTAATTTTTATTAATTGATTGATAATTATGTGAATAATATTTTATTTTTAGTAGCGGGTTGTGGGTTTATAGGGGAATAGGGTGGGAAGTAATTTAATATAATTAAATAAACATGTTAATTAATTGGTATTTATTTAGAATAAATTGTTAATTAATGTTTAATTGGTAATTAATTAATTCTTAATTGGTAATTTAAATTTATTAATTGATTAATTTATAATGTATAATAATGTGATTTATATTAATTTATTTTCACTAGAGTGGGGATATTAAAATTTACCCCTATGCTATCCAACGCTTTCCCTATTGTTGCACTCTCTGGAGTGGGAATAGTAATTTTTACCCCTACGCTATCCAACGCTTTCCCTACTGTTGCACTCACTGGAGTTGGAATAGTAATTTTTACCCCTACGCTATCCAACGCTTTCCCTACTGTTGCACTCTCTGGAGTGGGAATAGTAATTTTTACCCCTACGCTATCCAACGCTTTCCCTACTGTTGCACTCACTGGAGTGGGAATAGTAATTTTTACCCCTATGCTATCCAACGCTTTCTCTACTGTTGCACTCACTGGAGTGGTTATAGTAATTTTTACCCCTACGCTATCCAACGCCTTCCTTACTGTTGCACTCTCTGGAGTTGGAATAGTAATTTTTTACCCCTATGCTATCCAACGCTTTCCCTACTGTTGTACTCTATGGAGTGGGAATAGTAATTTTGAACCCTACGCTATCCAACGCTTTCCGTACTGTTGCACTCTCTGGAGTGGGAATAGTAATTTTTACCCCTACGCTATCCAACGCTTTCCCTACTGTTGCACTCGCTGGAGAGTGAATAGTAATTTTTACCCCTATGCTATCCAACGCTTTCCCTACTGTTGCACTCTCTGAAGTGGGAATAGTAATTTTTACCCCTACGCCCCTACGGTATTAATATTGTGTATTGTTTATTAATATTATGTTTATATATATATGTATATATATATATATATATATATATATGTGTTTTAACAGATATGATTGTATTTTTTTTATAAGTTAAATTAATTATTTAATAATTTTAAGGTAATTTAAGTATTTTAAGTATATTTTAGCTACTTATTTTTTATAATTATTTAATTTTACGTTATTTTTAACAAATTCGATATTTTTACAATGTATGTATATATATATATAAACGATATTTTGGACTCGATATTTTGGTACTTACCTGTTTGTAGATAGGAATTCGATATTTTGGGTAGTCTATATTGTGTCTGTCGATATTTAGTCAGTGATCCCCAATGCTAATGATACCGTTTCTTAGGTGTCGATTGTCACCTGTAGATGAGCGTCCTCAAAATTGAGAGCCCGGTTGTGTGTGAAACCCTGCTCCTTGCTTTTGAAAAAACTAAATTTTTACTCGCTGGTTGTATGTGCGAAACTCTGTTCATTGCCTTTAAAAAACGAATTTTTCTTTTTTACTTACTGATCTTATTTTGCTATTTGCACTACCTAGGGCGGACTGTTGCTGGGAATCGTTTTTTATGCTGCTTTTAAAATTAACCTGCCATTGTCTTGAGTGTGCTCGATCTCTGTAAACGCTCTAGCCAGTGTGTCTTCTTTCCCTTACTTCCTGTTGAGACACCAGGTGAACGCCATTTTGGTTGGCGCTCTAGCATTCTAGCGCAATAACGATCCTTCCCTCTTTAAAAGGGAGACCCATTCAAGCATGCAGCCCGCGCGTGCAGTGGGCGCACCGATGGCGCACCGGAGGTGCGCCAGAGGCAAGCCTTTCCGCGCCCATCTGCGCACCGACCGTGCACAGTGCCAGTCATGCTGCCGGACCGCTCTCCCATCCCCCACGCCCAGCTAGTGTTTGTTACTCCAAGGACCAACTTATGAGGCTTGGTGGGCAGAAGTCCGAGGTAGGTGTTAAGGCTGGGAGGGAGGGGGACCAGGCCTTGCGTACTGATGGTTAGCTGATTAAGGTAATGTGCAGTCTTGTGAATGCCAGGTCTCTAGTTCAACATTTTCAGGAAATTCGCATCCTACTGGAATGTCACGACCTGGATGTACTTTTTACCTCAGAAACCTGGACCCGCACTGATTCTATAGTTGAACTAGGACTTGCTTGCCCTCCAGGTTATAATGTTTTTCACAAACTCTGTATATCAGGGAGAGGAGCAGGGTTGTGAGTAATCTTCAAAGATAAATGGAACTTCACCCCTCTTGAAGTAGATGAGGCCGAAGGGTTTGAACTCCTGGGGTTTCCCTTAAGGGAAGCTCACGGTTATCTATTAACCGGTATGCTCTGCTACAGACCCCTAGGAGGACCTAACTCCAAGTGCTTTGCCCTGATTGATGTGGTGTGTAACCTGGCCTTGACAGACTCTAAACTGATCATCCTGGGGGATTTCAACTTGTATGCTGATGGCCCGCTGGACACGGCGTTTAAGGAATTGTCGGGAGCTTGCGCAAGCTTCGATATGCCCCAGCTGGTGTTGCAACCTACGCCCCAGGGTGGACATATATTAGATCTACTGTTTGCTAATTCCAACATGACTACAATCACAGATGTTCTACCGCTGTGCTGGACTGATCATAGTCTGGTAAATTTTAGGCTTACTCTGCCTAATGTGTGTTGTAAAATTTATCATCAGAGGCAATATCGCCTGGGCAGAGAATGGGCCACATTGAGTAAGCTGAAAAATCCCTTACATTGGAATGACTTAGACAGCCTGGACCCCAGTAGGTCGGTGGACTGGAATTACCAAGTCCACTGTGTGGAGATCCGAAACAGGCTTGATAAGCACATTTCTGCAAAGAAGCTAAAAAAGAGAGAGAAACCCTCAGCCCCCTGATTTAACGAGGAATTGTGAGCACTCAGGATGGGTTATAAAGTGGCCGAAAAAGCCTGGAGAAAATGATATAGTGATTCAGATAAAAATGCTTTTAAGAATCAACTTAATCTGTACAAAAACACTATAGCGAAAACTAAAGCCGGATATTTTGCTAATACCATTCTTCTAGCAGCTAATTGCACCAAAGCTATATTCAGCTTAGTAAAGAGTCTGTCTAAACCTGACTGTGCTAATAACAAAATTCCAGTTACTCAGGCTTTATGCGATGAGTTAGCTTCCTAGCTGGAGGATAAAATCGACAAAATAGTTAAGGATTTTGATCCATCAACAGTGGTTGAAAAACCTGATTCTCAGCTGTTCATTGCTGAGCAGTGTTTTCTGCCATCACCAGACTCTAAGCCCAGCAACCCTACCATTTTAAAACACGTCCAGCATACTCTGTATTGCTTTCACATTCTGGACGAGGAAACATTTGATACCTTAGCCAGGGGTATCACCTCTGGGTCCCCGCTGGACCCCCTTCCCCCCTTTAAAACACGGCCAGCATACTCTGGATTGCTTTCACATTCTGGACGAGGAAACATTTGATACCTTAGCCAGGGGTATCACCTCTGGGTCCCCGCTGGACCCCCTTCCGCACAGAATCTGGAAGGAATACGGGTCGAGCGCTTTCCCTATTTACGACAAATCTGTGGTCTATCTTTCAGTACGAGGGAGGTCCTTAAAAACTGGAAGGAAGCATTTGCGACCCCTCTTCTAAAAAAAAAACACGCTTGACCTCGGGTGTGTGGCCAACTATCGGCCAATTTCTTTATTGCCATATCCTGTTAAAATTCTGGCACGCATTGTCAGTAAGTCTCTATCCCAGTATCTTGAGGAGTATTCGCTCCTTGACGAGATGCAATTTGGCTTTCGGCCCAAGAACGGTACTGAAACAGCACTTGTTACCATGCTTGTTGATATGAGGATGTGGGCGGACAGTCAGTGATCTTGGTGCTGTTGGACATGTCAGCGGCTTTTGACACTGTAAACCACGGTATACTGTTGGAGAGACTTAAAGACCAGGGTGTGACTGGTCCCTTGACTGGCTTTGCTCTTATCTAACAGGACACAGTGTGCCTTCAGCTGTTCTCCGCTAACAAGTCTTCCTTACGACAGGGGGTCCCGCAGGGCTCAGGGATTATTCCGTGCTCTTTAACATCTATTTGCAGCCTCTCATTCAACTTATCAGATCTTTTGGAGTGGAGGTGGCGAACTATGCAGATGACACCCAGCTCGTGTTTTCCTTGGAAGGGAATGATTCCATTTCCCTGGAAAAATTTCACAAGTGTATGACTAGCACCACGAAGTGGCTTAAGATGAACTGGTTACAATTTAACAGCTCTAAAACGGAAGTGGTCCTGTGTTCTTCCAGAAGTTCTGTTCAACCTGTTTTACCCATCTTTCAGTTGTCCCCTACTGGCGCACCTTTTACCCCTTCTAGCAAAGTGCGCAATCTGGGGGTGATGGTGGATCAGGACCTCTAACTGAATTCTCAGTTTAACAAAACGGTTGGCACTTGCTTCTCGCTAATCCGTGTGCTCAGAAAGATCCTCCCTTTTTTGCCTAACTCTGCTAGAACGCAGGTTGTGAGATGGGTAATTCTCAGCAGACTTGATTACTGCAACTCTCTATATCTGGGTGCGCCTAACACCCTTATCGAGAAGCTGTACAGAATACAAGCCATTTGCAGGGAAACTCACTTTAAATAGGCAGCGAGGGACCTCAACCACATTAGCCTTGCGAGATCGGCATTGGCTGCCAAGCCACGGGCGAATTCAATTCAAAGCTCTGTGCACTGTCTTTACGGCAGCTCATGGAATGGGCCCTAAGAACCTGCAAAGAAAATTCAGCTGGTATTCTCCAACTAGAAACCTTCATTCTGCTTCCTCAATTTGGATGAATGTAGTCAGGTTCAGGCGGTCTAGAACAGGGGGCATATCCTTCTCTGACGTTGCTTCTCGGCTATGGAACACTCTCCCTTTGGATCTACGTCCGGTCCAAAGTCTTATGGATTTCAGGAAAAAGTTGAATACGTTTTTATTCCCTAGGCTGGAGTAATTTTTCCTTCTGATATTCTCTTTTTCTCCCTTTCAATATCACACCTCGGCTGCCCCTATTAACTTCGGGTGGGGACACTCTCTTTTTGTTAAGCGCCAGGATACCCGTCGGGTGATAGAGCGCTATATAAGCACCTCATTACATTACATTACATTGCAATCCTAAACCGAAGAATCCCCCCGCCACTTACTTCATCAAAGCCGCCTCTGGTTTAATAACCTACTTCTCTCCCTAGAGACCGCATACTGTTGAGTGCATTGCTCGGCTCTGTATTTAAAGCCCACGGACATCCATGCGGCAGAAGGAAACAGCAGAGTCATGCAGCTTTGAGACACTGCACCATGCAGTGTGCTAAAAATGGCTGCAGGAGAGGGCGTACCACCCAAGCCAGGTTGGGAGAATTCCTACTGTGAGATCTCATACATTTGTGGTACAGTGAAGTCAGTTGTTACTAAAACAAGGCATATTATTCAAAATGTATGAAAATGTGCTAAATAAACTACTTATAATATTATGAAAAGAGAGAAGGGTTTTAAAAAAAGTTTTTCATTTCACTTATATTACGATTTACTCTCACCCCGTCTTATCGCTCATGTGCTAGCCAGGGGGAGAGCTCACACATTTGTGGGACAGTGAAGTGGTTGTTATTAAAACATGGAATATTATTCAAACGCCATGAAAATGTGCTAAACGGATAACTCATAAATATATAAAAAGAGATTAGAGTTTTAAAAATATTTAATTTAATTTATATTGTGGTTTTCTCCGACCCCGTTTTATCACTGATGTACTAGCGGGGGGAGAAAAGGGAGAGAGGAGATCATGGTTTAGGGCTGCCTATTTTTCAACACTGCACTTTTGATGTAGGAGTCGTAACTCCGATACAAAAAGCCTATGTCCACGTGCAAGTGGTGATGGATGTTTCAACATACTAATGTAGATCGTGCTCATTGTTACTTATGAAACCACTTATCATAGGCATGTTCTGGCTATATCAAGTGATTCTTGAGGACTATCTCAGACAAGAGAGAGGTCCGGACCTATCGTGTCCATGGGTGGTCATGAAACGGGTATTTTCCATCAATATCTCTGGCCACACCATATACACCAATTAAGGTACCAGTTTTCATAGGGCATGTAGTGCACACATGATCTGATCTGGGGTAGTGACCAGAAGTGCTACCTTGAGACGAGTTATTATCCTGCATTATAAAACCTCATAAAATATTATAGGTTCCAAAGAAGTAAAATAAATGGTAGTGCTGGTTTGTTTTAAAGTAAGAGGCCCCACAGGATATTGTCATTAAGTCCCATGGTGTCCCATGGTGTCTGTATGGAGCTTGAACACCCACCTCTGCTCTTTCTCCAGAAGTCTATGTTCCAAATTATCACCATTACATAGGTGTTCAAGGACTACCCACTTCAAGTCATTGGGTGTGTGTTTCATTTTAGTGGTAATACCTTGACAGTGGACATTGCTGCGGTGTTCGCACATTCTGGTGCTTACTTTCCTCATTATCATTCCACGTAGTGTAGGTTGCAGGGGCAAGTAATTAAATATACTACTCCTGTTGTATTGCAGTTTATTAATTTTCGCAAATCCCAACTCATTCCAATGTTGAAGGACATGTTTTTGGTAGTGGTAGTAAGGTGGTAGACGCTGTGATTTCCACAGGGGTAGTGGCCCCTATGGTGGTGTATCTAACATTGTCTGGTTCCTTTCTCTGTTGATTTCTGGTTTTGGGTGGGTATGGGCCAAGATGTCCCACAAACTCCTCCCCCTCTTGTGAGAGAACATCGGTTTCGGGATGTTGAGTTGCCCACTGTTCAAAATTCGCCAGTATTTTCCAATGATTTTGGTGACTCAATCCGAGGCTATGTTAAAGGGGGTGATGCAGATTAGTCTCTTGTCTTTTTCGATGTTCTGCTTTTGGCTTGTCTCCAACAGAGAATCTCTGTGGTAGTTACTTGCTGATTTCCTTGCTTTTGACACCAAACTTCTGGGATCATTCCTTGCCAGTAGTTTGTCCGACAATTTTTCTGCATGTGTCCTAAAGTCATTAACTTCTGAGCAATTACTCCGTAACCTAAGGAACTGGCCAAAAGGGAGATTCTCTTTTAAATGCCTTTGGTGAAAGCTATCATACAATAATAAGCAATTTTTGGCAGTGGCTTTTTCATGTGTTGTTGTTTTCAGGGTACCTTCAGCTGTGATAATGTTGAGGTCAAGGAATACCAGTTTGGATCTGCTCACAGACCTACTGAGACACTCATTCGCCTAATCACAGCCCCACTCAGAGACTCTTGCACCCACTCACAGATCCACTTAGAGACTCACTCACAGACCCACCCAAATGCTCATGCACCCATTCACAGACCCACTTAGAGACTCACACAACCCCCTCACAGACCCACCTATACACTCATGCACCCAGTTACAGACCCACTCATGCACACAGTCACAGACCCACTCATGCACACAGTCACAGACCCAATCAGGTACAGGTGCACACAGTCACAGACCCACTCAGAGACACATGCCTGACTCACAAACCAACTCAGAGACACAGACACCCACTAACAGATGCACTCAGAGACTCATGCATCCACTCACAGACCCACAGATGCAGAGTAATGTGGTTCACCTGCCATTTAGTAAACGGGGACATGCCCTAGGGAACAAAAATATAGAGTGAAATGTATAGAAGCGGTCACGGTACGGGCCCCTCATATGAGGTCGCAGCTGAGTCGCAAACCTTGCCAAAAGAAATAAAAAGAATATATACACACTCTGCTATACACTAATATCCACACTCATAGACCCACTCAGGCACTCACACACCTACTCACAAACCCACTCAGTCATGTGCCCACTCACAGACCTACTTATACACTCACAAACCCACTCACAGACTCATTTCCCCACTCACAGTTCCTCTCAGACATTTACATAGCCACTCGCAAACTTACTCAGAGACTCACTCCGACACTTATGTACTCAATCACGCACATATCCACTCAGAGACTCAAGCACCCACTCACAGACGCACACAGTCATGTACCAACTCACAGACCTAGTCAGAGACTCATACACCCACTAACCAACCCATTCAGACACTTACGCATTAACTCACAGGCCCACTAAGACACTCATGCACTCACTCACAGACCGACTCAGACGTTCACGCACCCACTCGCAGACCCACTCAGAGACTAAAAGCAAAATCAAAATGTAGATATTGAGTGGTATAGTAATGTATGAACGTAGAGACATATGCCCTGATCCTTTCTATACATTTTAATCCTAACTTTAATCAAAATACCTTTACTTAATACTACCAGCTAAACAGTGCCTTTTCAACGATTGATTAAAACAGCAAACCAAAATATGACATACCCAAATTGTAAATCAGAGGTTATGTCTACGTTACAAATACAAAGAAGTGGAAAATACATTTCAAAGACATAATTCGGCATATTGGGGGTGATGTCCTTAAAAAGTAGTCTACAATGCAACAGTCCTATTATCTTGTGCAGAGGAGTTCATATAACATGTATATTTAATCCTGTCTAATTAAACTATAAAACTGAAAAAACAGAAGGGAATCATATCAACCTCCATTTTAAACCTAAAATGCTTTTGGAAATGCAAAATTGTTATGTTTTCTTCCTTCAACCAAACTTCAATGTACTATTTCAAAAAGAAGGGGCAAGGGGGCGTGGTTTGCAGCCGAGGGGAATGGCCGCGTTCTTAAGCGGCTCCTCGGCCCTCGCAGAAATGTCCGACACTGATCCACTGCCTGTGCATCCAATTCCCCCTGCATCTGGGGGAAATGCCCTGTTGACCACCTGGACGTGAGCGGTTTACACCTCGGCCACCCCGATATCTTGTAGCTGCGGTTGATCCCCGAGGCTCCGCTGACCCTGAGCCTAAAAAATGGCGACCGTGGCCGTTGACCGCTGTGGCGCCTGACTCCGGGACTGCTGCTGGAGCCCGGGCGCCGCCTTGGGAGTGATCTGGCTCCGGCGGAGCTGCGGGAGACGGATGCCTACAGTTTCGAGTGGGTCCCATCATGCTGGCTCCAAGTGAGTGACGGCTCCGGCCGACAGAAGCGCCCCCCTCCCCCCCCCGGTGGTCGGGGTGATAGTCACGCGAGTCCCCGGCTTTGGACCTGCTGCCGGGGGCCGCCTATCGTTGCCCGAGACCTCCCTGAATGCCCACATTGGCCGCCACTTGCTGCACCGCCTGACTGGCCTACCTCTCAACCCCCCACAGTACACGGTGAGAGCCGTACACCGGGACCTGATGCTCTGGGACGCCCTCTAGGCCACGCATGATCGGCGCAAGCTGGGGCTGAGCTCCGTAATTTTAGGGGTGGCTTGCGAGGCCTGGAGCTGTGCTCCTACATAGACTGCTGTGTTCATCCCGTTTTTTTGGAGACCGCTTGAGCTAGGACGGCCCAGCCCTGGATGCAAACTTGCCTGTCCTGCCACGGAGGTGACGACCGGACCCTGTGGCTGGGTGGTTGCGGGGTGCTGCCTCTTTCATAGCCCCTAGGAGCACTGGATGGCCATCCCGGCATTTCGCCACAAGGTGCTTTGACCACACGAGCTCTACCCCGGACTGGTGGTTCTTATAACATGGCCTGGTCCTGAAGCATTTCCTCCCCCCCCCCCTCCTGGGCTGGCTTGCCTGACTTCTTTCGGCGCGAGGCGCTCGTGGACACAACCTGTGAACTGCATCACAGTAAGTGGCAGGCTCTCACTCCCCCAGCTACCACTGTTTGTTTTGCTCTCTTCGCTCCTGGTCACGCCTGGGCTCTGGACACTTTAGTGGCGGTGATCTGGTGGGAGTGGTGACTAACGGCCCGGACCGGTGTGGTGGTGTCTTTCTCCTGTCTGTTCGCGCTTTGACCCATGCCGCTGGACTGCAGCGTGCGTGTTAGCTCTCAAGATGGCTTCAAATAAAGGGCGGCAGGCCGTCCACTCAGAGGCAGATCAATAAACTTTCATGGGGATCCAGAGGGGAAAGCAAGGAGGAGAACCCCGAGGCGACACCTAAAAACACAACCCCCCCACCTGCAGTGCGACCACCTACACTGGAAGACATGATGGAGGTGATAGCTGGGGTCCGCGCCTGTCTGGAGACCCGCATCGACTCTGTGAACATAGAGGTTACCTTGTTGCGGGCAGATCTTCGCAAAATGGACTCCAAAGTTAAAGACATAGAGATCAAAACCACAGCGCTTATAGATGACACCTCCACCCTCCAACAACAGGTGACCCAACTCCAAAAACAACAGCAGCAAATGGGAGAGTTCCTCGATGATTACGAAGGACGCGCTAGGCGCAACAATCTCCGCATCCTGGGGGTTCCGGAACGAATGGAGGGGCCAGCTACTGATCTCTTTGTCGAGAATCTGATCCTAAAACACTACCAGCCCAAGCAACTATCTAACTATTTATCCATTGAGCGGGCACACAGGGTCCCAGGTAGCGGGCTGAAGCCGGGCGCTCTCTCCCGACCCATAATTGCTCGAGTGTTTAACTTCCGGGACAGGATGTCATCTTTCAAACGGCACGAGCGGGGCCACCCTTACACCTGGAGAATGCCCACATCACGATCTTCCCTGACTTCACGGTAAAAGTACAAGCTCGAAGGCGCTGTTTTCTAGAAGTCAAAAGGGCCCTACGTGCTAAGAATATAAAGTACGCTATGCTGTTCCCCGCTAAATTGCGTGTGGAGTCGGAGGGTAAGACTTGGTTCTTTATGTTCCCTGAAGAGACCTGGGAATGGCTCGAGGATTGGCGTCAATCAGGTACCACTCCGAATAAAAAGAAACGCTCCCCGAAAGCCAGGATTTGTTCATCGATGGAACTCAAGATGACCAGTGACATTTTTAGTTGCCTGGGACTTCTTCACTAGACGGTCAGGATGCCGTTCCTTGATCCGCCTCATACTGTGGAACCTTTTTTCCTTGGCTGGCCCCATTCCGACTGGTTTGTACTCATACGTGGTCTCCATATACTCCTTCTCCGGTCCAGACATTATGGACCGTCCAGTTTTTCTCACTGTTTATTGTAATATGTAAATGATAACACCGATACAACTTAACCTAAAATGCACAAGGCACCACCATCTTGTAGAATTTGGGCGAGGGCTCACATGGCTCTCCAGACACCCCGTCAATGTTTGGGAGGGTGACAGGCACTCTGCCTAGTTGGGGAGTGGATAGTTTAAAGTCTGCAGGCAGGGGGGCAGGGTGGGGGGTTGGCCAGGGAGGGTTGGGGGTTTTGGGTATTTTGTTTGCAATTTGGGACGATGTGAGCCACGAGATTTGAATCTTTGCAATGTATTGTTTCGATCCTTCATGGGGGGTTACCCTACTGTGTCTTGGTTAGCCGAAGTGCCCCATGAGCTAGGGCACTCAACAGATCCTTTCCCCCATTCCGGTCTTATTATACCCGCCATGACGACAAACCTCCTTGATAGAAAACTCACTCTTATGACGTGGAATGTCAATGGGTTGGGCAATAAAATTAAAAGAGGGATTGTGCTACAGTTCATTAAACGCCATGCCCCCGATCTTGTCCTCCTATAGGAGACACACCTAGTAGGTAACTGCTGCAGAGCACTTCAACGTTGGGGTTATAAATTGCTGATACATGCCGGGTTTACGTCAGGGTCCCGGGGCACCGGTATTCTTATAAAAAACACTCTTGCACTTACACCTACACGTTCATGGGAAGACCCGCAAGGAAGGTTTGCAGTCTTAGAGGCCACTTGGGAAGGTAGACCACTAAATGTAATCTCAGCCTATATTCCACTAGCACTAGGGGGGAGGCGTTACGAGCTCTTGGCAAGATAATGTTGGATATCCCCCGGGGCACTCTGATCATTGGGGGTGACTTTAATATGACGATGGACAACGCAGACGACAGACACCCCCAGAGACGCTCACATAGGTCAGGATCTCATCTCACAGACTTCACACATGCTATGGGTTTAGAGGACCTTTGGCGTACACATCACACATCACCCCAACACTTCCTATTTCACCCACTATTCTAATGCCCATAACAGCATGTCTCGCATTGACTATATCTTTTGTCCCCTGGCCGACGTTGGTCATCTCCGCAACATGCGGGGTCTTCCCCGAGGCATCTCCGATCACTCCCCGCTCAGTGTCAAGCTCACCTATAATCAGCAGTTCACCCGAGGGCCGATCATCATTACCCCCTGGATTTTAAAGATCCCTGATATTAGTGAGGACTTGATTGACCATACTGACTATTATTTTGCCGAAAATGTCGGATCCGTGACTTCGGCAATAACATTGTGGGAAGCCTATAAAGCTGTTCTCAAAGGCAGGGCACTGGCTCTCAAGGTAGGATATGTCCGCAAACATAATGAGCAAATGATCCAAACCGAAACTGATCTGCTTAGCCTTGAGTCCGCCCACAATGCTAATCCATCCGAAGATACGGCCCATCGGCTCCAGTCGAAACAACTGAAGTATAGGGCTTTGGCTTCGGAACTGACGCAGGCTAGGCTTCTCCAGACCCGCCATAGAATCTACGAATTAGGAGACCGGGCCGGTAAAATGCTGGCGTGGCTAGAACGTCGTGTCCAGGGGTTGAGATGGGTTCCATTGCTTGTCCATTCTGATGGGACGCGAATAACAGCCTCCCAGGGAGTGGCGGCGGCCTTTGCTGATCACTTCGAACACGTCTATACGGCTAGGGCGCATTATAATGCCGAAGAATCACAGTCCCTTCTAGATGGAATGCACTTACCCTCCATATCGGATGAGGTGAGGGAGGCGCTGGAGGCGGACCTTACCTCCGAGGAGGTCAGTAATGCCATCTTTGCTATTAAATCTGGCAAAGCCATGTGTCCGGATGGGGTCCCGATTGAATTCTTGAAATCTGTAGCTTTAGGGATCACTCCACATCTGAAACACATATTTGAGGAAAGCAAAGAAAAAGGCATTCTACCGCCTGATCTGAGGTTGGCATTGATCGTAGTCATTCCTAAACCGAATAAACCCCCTACAGATGTTGGTTCTTATAGACTGATATCCTTAATCAGTTCTGAGGCCAAGGTATTGGCTAAGCTCCTAGCTACCAGACTCCTCATGGTCCTCCCATCCCTAGTCCACGCTGATTCCTCCCTCATCGCAATACAGCATTGAACCTCCGCCGAATCCATAATGTACTTGGTAGAAAGCAATATTTGCAGGAGGACACCGCCATCCTCTCTCTCGACGCCATGATGGCGTTTGACTCGATCGAGTGGACATACCTCTTTGCCGTCTTGACAAAATCCGGGTTTGGGCACAATTTCATACAGTGGGTCAGGCTCCTCTACACCGACCTTCAAGGTCAGGTTAGAGTCAACAATCACACTTCCCGACAATTCCGACTGCACCGAGGGACCCGGCAAGGTTGCCCCCTGTCACCGTTGCTGTTCGCCCTAACTTTAGAACCAACTGGCGTACTGGGTCCGCGCGGACCATTCAATCCGACGCCTTAGGTGGGCCGAAGGTGTTGTCGACAAAATCTCACTGTACACAGACGACATATTGGTGTATATGTCCAACCCCGCCGCCTCTGTTTATAATCTTTTTCACGTCCTGGCCAACTTTGGAGAATACTCTGGATACTCCATAAATTGGTCCAAATCGGTCCTATTTATGCTTCATGGCCCACCGCCTACATTACCCAGATGTTACTCCGTTCCTCTGGCTGTTGAAGGTTTTAAATATCTCTGCATTTTTGTCACCCCAGATCCCCAACTTTTTTACGGCCAGAATCTTAAGGGCCCCCTGCAGAGACTACATGACGATATCTCCCACTGGAGATCCTTGCCTCTCTCCCTCCCTGGCCGAGCCGCCCTATTTAAAATGTTGGAGCTTCCCCGCTTCTTGTATGTCCTCCAGAACTGCCCATTTCCGATTGCAGATTCCTTCTTCACCACTCTGGAGGGAGAAATTCGTTTATTGCTATGGGACGGCAAGGCACCTCGCATCGCTCTCCGTAAACTCACGAAGGGCTGGTACGATGGCGGTATTGCTCTACCGGACATGCGCCTATATTACTGGGCGTCCCAACTGGTGGCCACTAATCAATGAATCCACGGTATACCCACAGACCCTGCATTCCACCTCGAAGGCTATCAGACGGGGCGTGAGGGCTACCTGGGGGCTTTATATAGCAGACCACAGTGTAATCGCTATGTAGGTCCCATGCAACAGACGGTGGCCATCTGGCATCGCACCACTAAAAGCCTTGGTTGGTCCTACAAGTTCACTAAGGCAACGCCCCTTTGGTCCTCGCAAAGCCTGGGCCTCCTCTGTTTCCAACCGGGATTTGACAAGTGGGATACTATTTGCATATCCACCGTCGGGGACCTGACACACAAGGGGAAACTTCTCTCCTTCCCGGAATTGCAACAGAAACGCGCATTCTCACACAGGGAGGTCTTTCGATACCTCTAGGTAAAACACGCTATTCAGACGAATATACCTGACCTCTCCTCCCTCCCAGAAGCCTCACCCTTAGAGGACAGACTGCTCTCTGAACCCCTGTTGACTAGACGATCTCCTGTACTTATCGCAAGCTCTGTCACAACCTGCCTGACTCCTTTCCAGCTCTGCGCCACAAATGGGAAGAGGACGTGGGCGAACTAGAAGATACTGACTGGTTAGCGGCACTGATGTCCCCACGAGAATCTGCAATCTGCCACCGGTTCCACTTGATACGGCAAAAAATATTCCACCGAGCTTACATGTCTGGCCCGCTACTCGCCAAACTGGGAAGACGCCCAGATGCCCATTGTCTGCTTGGCTGCGGCATGATAGGTACTTTTTATCACACCTTATGGGAATGCCCAGTGATTCAACGACTATGGAAAGGGGCTGTTAAGAAAATGACAGAGGCACTAAAGAAACCGATTCCACTCATTCCCCGGGGAGGGATCCTCAATGTTTGGGAGGCGACTGACTTGACGGACATAGAACACCAGTGGTTGGCCTTGGGGTGCCTCCTTATCAAACGTTCCATAGCAATGCAATGGGGCTCCCCTGACCGCCCGTTGTGATACGATGGGTGGCAGAAATGGCCAGGGCTATGTTGGCAGAGAAAACTGTGTATAAACTCAGAGGTTGCCCTAAAAAGTGGGACAAGAAGTGGGGGCCGTGGAATACATACAGAGGCGAGATCTGCAGTTCTCCTACTGCGGACATGGAGATGGATAGGGTAAGATCTGCCCCCTAGAGTTCTTTGCATTAGGCATACGTGTGGCTGAATTGCAATCCCTTTGAGTCCCTGTGTATCCATTTGTTGTTTGATGTCTTTTGTGACCATGATGTTAGTTGGGGCGCAGGTTGCTCTCTAAGATCCTCCAATTTCGACAAATATGTGGCTCTACTGTATCTTATATCGTTTGTATCCTCTTGTCCATTTATTGCCTGATATGCTCTGGTTTTTTTCTTAATAAAAAACTTTTATTTAAAAAAAAAAAGAAAGTGATGCATCTGTTTAGATGCGTCACTTTCCCTGCACCACCATTTATAACTCAGAGGCACATTACGATCGCGGTTTTCCCGCATCCTCCGCCGGCCCAGAGGATGCGGGAAAACCGCCGCGGAGCCTCCAAAGACCCACCGCCAAATTAGGATGGCTGGTGGGTCTTGGTGTATGTCCGCCGCTTTTACGCCGCGGTCGGCTTACAACCGCGGCGGAAAAGCTCTTATATGGTGGCGGTGTCTCTCCGACACCGCCAGCCTTATTAGGATTGCGTATCAGATATGCTTTTCTGCGGCGGGTTCTCCGCCGTGGAAAAGCATACGGATGTGCACTTCGGGGGCCCGTTGCGGGCCCCCAGGGTGAAGGGGGGTGGGGGGTGCACATGGGGGGTACCTATGGTACACCCCTGCATTTACATGCAGACGCCTGCCGCTGTCTGCATGTAAATGCAATGCGTGCTTTTTTACCATGGCGGCGGGTGCAGCTTGAAGCTGCACCCGCCGCAATGTTAAAAATAGAGGATGTGACCGCCAGGGTGGCGGTCACATCCTAATTGCACAGGAGGGAACGCCGCAGCCCATGCGGACGTTCCCTTCTCAGAGGTCACGGACGGACTCAAGTCCGTCTGCGATCCTAATGGGCTCCTAAGTGTGGGTGAAATTTGCGAATTCGCTGTCCGCGAATTTGCGCAAAATCTAATTTGCTATCCGCATAATCCGCAAATTTGTGCGACATTGCGGCTTTTTTTTAGCGTGTTCGCTGTTTTTTTTGCGTATTTGCGGCCCGCTTGCAGCGCACTGACTGCGAACCGACTGCGAAGTTACCCATGCGGTCGTATCTTGTGCACGTTGCGTATTTCCGTTTCCGGTCGCTATTGGCCATCTCGCGTTGTGTGCGGCGCGCTATTACGAGTTCGCGTGTGTTTTTGCGGGCTCGCTGGGGAAATATCGCGCAAACTTACCCACGCGGTCCTCAATGGGCACGTCCATCTTGTTTTTCATTCATTGCTATGGTTCTGGGCCTGGCTTTTCTATCCTCTTTTAATCTTTGCAATCCTTTGTTTCTTTGAACTTTTTTTTGCTCTTTTTTGCTCATTATCTATCTCTCTATTTGTCTAGATCTATATTTTGTGTTTTTTTCAACTTTTTGTTACTTTAATAACTACTTTTTTTGTTTAGCTCTCTCTTTTATTTTATTTATTTTTCCCCCTATTCTTTTCTTCTTTCGCCCAGGACCATGGCAAAGGGAGCTGGCAAGTCAAAGGGGAAGGGTCCCGCACCCCGTAGCCAGCTCCCTTGCGGGCGATTGAGGGGAGTGGATGTAGTGGCCAGGGAGGTTTTTACCGCGGTGGAGGCGTCCGCCCTTATATTTTTTATTCAGCGCCACCTCCCTAAGACCGTGGCAGCAGGGGGCAGGCCCGGTCAAGGGTATGGCCTCCGGGAGCGTCAGCAGCGGTGGGATAAAGTGTGCCGGGCCATGCGGAGGGAGTCGGGGGTCCGGCGCACCTATGACCAAGCGACGCACCGGTGGGCCGACGTCCTCGACCGGGAGCAGGACCTGCTCCACCTGCTCAGTGTGGAGATCCCTGGCCTTGGTGAGTAGCTATTTAATAACTACTTTGTATTATTCTGCTCTGTGTTATATTGCTAATATATGTTTTTCCCGAAGAGCAAGAATGCTGCCTATTCGATTAGATTGCAGGTAAAATAGAGTTTAAATAGCTTCCATGATTGCAGGTGCTCACCTCCTCAGTGGCGTTGCTACTATGCTTACTTGTTTGCAACTTTGTGCTCATTTGGCCTGAGAATATGTAATAGTGTAGTACTTTACAGAACTGCGTAATGCTAGAGAGACTAGAGACTCAAGTCTAGTCCTTCCTTTGTACTCCTGCTGCCACTAAGAAGAAGAGATAGTGATGGATTGATAGGTTGAGTATATTATGCCTGGTTATTAGTAGTAGAACATTTTTTAGTGGTCTGCAATCATGATGACGGACTGTGTCTGTCACGTCGCGTGCTGCTGAGTGCTGGCAGTCGCAGTAGAACCTTTTTGTTGTTGGTTTAGTTAGTGATTTACATAACTTTCCAAGTAGACGGTCTGCAAATCCAGCAATACTGTACTAGTATCCTCCTAGTTGACCAGATCAGATAGGTCAATACATGTAGTGCAATTGTTGCTAATTTGTTTCTCCGAAATAATTTTAGATTGTGGTGAAAGAAATCAAATATTTCCCAAAAACAATCATTCATGTTTGTGTTTATTTCATGATCATCAGCAGCAAGGCAGCAGGGGCAAGGCAGCAACATCCCAGACTCCGGAGGAACAGAGTGGGCAGATTTAGATTGTGGTCAAAGAAATCAAATATTTCCCAAAAACAATCATCCATGTTTGTGTTTATTTCATGATCATCAGCAGCAAGGCAGCAGGGGCAAGGCAGCAACATCCCAGACTCCGGGGGAACAGAGTGGGCAGGAACGGTCCTCTACAGGCTCTTCTGCTGGCCCCAGTAAGTTGTTCTGTTGTTAATATAATTATACTTCCCTAACTTTTACAGCTCCTATTCATTCCAAACTGTTTCCTAATTCTATTTTTTACAAAATAGTCTTAGATCTTCTTGTAGACTGTTTCTACTTTCTTATCCTGCCTATCTACCATCACTCTCTGTGTTACTACTATTTACTATTATTTCTGAGTCGGTCTGTGTAGGTAGCTAAGCATGCCCAGTCGGCAAACGGTGTTAAACAAAACTCTGATCCAGCAATAGTTCTAGAGGCACTCAGTGCAGTCCTCTGGGTTGCCCTTGCTGTCTATTCCAGTCTTCTTAATGCTAGTGTTTTGACAATTTCCAACAGCAAAATGTCAATGTCCACCAAGAATAAGCTTGTAGTTAGCTTTTTGATTTGATAGTAGCACATACCATACCGCTAGTGTTTCAGGGACTACTCTGCACATACAGAAGTATAGACAAGAGAAATAGGACATTGTTGATGATAGGTGCAGTTCGACTTTCCACATACCTCAGTCAGAACTAACTGTGCGGGACTCGGGAGCCCTCACCTTGTTGGAACTTCAAGTCCTCCTGGTGGTGATGAGGAGTAGTTGGTTCTGTCTGTAATTATAAAAATGTTGCATGTTAAAGAGCAAGCATTCATCAGTTGTGCCAAAAAGAGTTGCATGTTATGGCTAAGCATATAAGTTAACACCCTCCCCAAAACCGTGACTTCTTTTCAGTCCCAATAATTAAAACTTGTTTAACATTTTCTCTTCCATTACGAGATGAAGTAGGGGGTGGTGTATGGCATCTAAAAATATGACATGTTTTTTCTAGGCGTCACAACATCAGATGTAGCACTTGCCACCACCAGTGTCGGGGCCAGCAGCGCGGAGGGGTCCACTCAAGCGGCGGATGCGGCGGCGCCACCAGGAGGAGCTGAGGGGGATGGCTCAGCAGCGGCGGACGGTGGTAAGTTATTATTATACTCCTTACTTATTGACATTTTAGAGTAGGCTCGCAAAGGAATGTATGATGTACTGTACAGTAGACAGTACACTACTACAAGTACACTGTACTGTTAAGAACAGTTACTGATTTAGAACTACATTTGTTTAGCCAATCACGGAGAAGACAGTCACCCTTGACTTAGCAATAGCATTAGCGGCGGTAGTTCTCGAGTAAGCAATGGCCCCCTCTATTTGACTTCAAATCAGCTGGGAAACTTTCATCGTGAAGCCAAGTCATATCAGATGAACTTGAGGGATGTGCTGAACGAAAAAGGAAAGAACTTAGGATCAATGGAAGGACGAGCGAGTCGTAACATTTATGACTAAAGAATGATACATGTTTCTGAATGCAGGCAGAGGTGGCTGATAGGAAGGAATCAGATGCATGGCTGCTTGAAGCAAGGATGGTTGGAGGAGAAAGAAAAAATGACTGCCTGTGTGGGTCAATCAGAAAATTCATGTGTGGTGTGCATTGCAATATATCATTTTGGTGAAACTCAAATGCAAGTCAAGACGGTGGTTTACCAAATAAAATGAAAAGGGTGTTATTTGGTTGTTGAGAAAACGTAAAGTTGTTACAGTTGAGACATTAAGAAGAATGATAGACGTTTACTTTGGAATCCTGGATGGTATCTTCTTCCTCATACATAGCAGAGGAGTATGTGTAGAGCAGACGCTCAATGCATTAAGAGTGTTACTTTTGTTTGAACAGCATGTCAGTGCCAGAGTAGCAAAGCAGAGGAAATCCAAATAATACAAGTTGTGATTGTTCAGAAACTCTCCCTTGCCTAAAGTAACAGTACAGTAGTTTAATTTGCAAGCACAGCATATATTGTGTATGTATTGTATTGTTGACAATTATATCAAGTCAAGTCCCTTCCTCCGGCAATTATGGTTACCACACTCACTCCCTATGTTCATAATTTTCTTTCTGCTGTGTTAATCATGGGTGGACTATCGCTGTTGTTCACTCAATCTATCACAACAAAGCACCTAAAGTCATCCATCATATAAGCAAAGAGACCATGTGATCGGCTGGATACATGATCAGAAATGAATAATCTTCATTTTCCTTTTGTAGTACTGAAGGCCCAGGGGGGGCAGTGCGAAATATAAATTACATTGAGCAGTAGCCCTTGATGTAACCGAGTATGGCCAGTGCCACCCCTATACAAAAGTAAGAGCTTCCCTATCCCCACCTGCATGTACTGCTTAAAGTAATGCATGCAAGTCTGCGTCATCATGGCTTGTGTCTCTTTTTCTTGGGTGCATGCTGACTGAGCTGGCATTATGCCGGATACCACAAGTTCACGTACAAGTAATTTCTTTCGCAAAACTAGAGAAAAAAAGAAGAATACTGGTGTACTCTCTGACTCTCTGACTATGTATTGAGTCCATAGTGCTGCCTGGTAGTTGAATTCCTGGAACTCCCACTGTTACAGGCCTACAAAGACGGCGGAAAGATACATGCCAAAATGTTATACTGTGCTTGCAAATTGCTACTGTTACTATGAGACAACTTTCTGTTGAATTATTTTGTGTTATTGTTAAAGAGTATTGGTTACATTATTTTTCTTTCTTTCTTCATATAGATGCTCCCAAAAAGCTCACCAGAAGGGAGATGGCTGTCCGGGCCAGGGCCCGGAAGTTGGAGGCCATTCGGGTGGAATATTGCCGGCTGTGGGCTCGGGAACAGGAGGAGGGGGCATCAACAACCTCCTCCAGCACTGCCCCCGTGTCCACCAGCCAGCAGCCTCCAGCACGGCACTGTGCTCGGACAGCCCCCGCCGCCGCTCAGCTGCAAGAACATCAGCAGCTGGCCCCCCCAGAGCCTGGAAGACACGCATACGCCGCCTAAGCCTAAGAGTGGGGTACCTGGAGCGCAAGGTGGACGGCCTTAAAAAACAGCTCCGGGAACCTCCGCAAGGAGCGGTAGGACCGCCTGTCCAAACACTGCCGGAAGTCAGTGTGTCTTTGCCCCTTTTTTAAAGACTGTTGGGGGGGGAGGGAATCGGGAGTTGGGGATTATTTGGGACTAGTGGACTATTTTAAATGGACAATTGTTTGAGTTAGGGAGGGGTGGGACTAGTTTATTTTTGTTAGGGGAAATATATCATTATTCTTTTAACATACTTCAACATAGTGTATGCGTCGATCTTATTTTGTGGGGTGGTGGGCAGTTGTTACGGCTCGTTTGGTTTCATCAAACTTACCAGCATGAATTATCTAAAACGTCCAAAAATGTTCAAAAGTGCCACTAACAGAGTTAGTGAATTCAATTGGCCTACTAGTACTTTACTAGTACTACTGTCAGTCTCTCCTCCGAGTCCTAGCCCATTATTCTACCTCCTTAAAATGCTTATCTTACCTTTGATTCGTGTTTGAGAATAGAGCTAGGCACAGGGCTGGCTGCATGGCAAATGGCGATTACGCCATCCCGGACCGAAATTCCGTTGTTGTGCTGTTAGTAGGAGTAGTACCACACTAGCAGTAGCAGCATATGAAAAACAAAGTAGAAAAATGAGACATTGAGTGGCATGAGAGGAGTATTAGAAGGAACAGTAGCCTAAGCAATACTGAAGATAAGTATGGGGAAAAAAGAATTGCATGGATGATTATGGCTACAACAAGAACAGTGACACAGCAGCGTAACAACAAGTCTTCTTGACATGAAGGAGGATGATGTTGACGATCGATCCAATCGATGGTGGGCATGAAATTCAGAATTTATTTTAAAATACTCGTTGTTTTTTTTACCAGAATTACAATATCCTAGAATTCATCTAGCCGCCTTAAAATTGATTTGAGGAGGTTGCTTGCACCTTATCCTCCCCAGCAAGTGTGTGGAATTATTGTTGTAATTTACTCACACCTCAATGAAAACCACACAGCCCGGGGGAAGAGGGTTAGGGTTTGAAACTTGGATGGGAATGGGGTTTGTGGGGAAAGTTTTGTGGAGAGAGGAAAAAAAAAACACAGCATGGACAAACAACAAATGAAGATAAAAAAATCTTTGGATACGAAGCTATCCATAAATCTTTTAAGGGGCATAAAGGAAGCGCATGCACTACTGCATGCATGAAGTTGTTTGCTAAATGGATAGGTTACTGAAAAGTAAGTAGTCCTTTTTACAATGTACTAACTATGAAGAAACAATGTGACAGTACAGGGCTGCAGTAATTACGCAATTTCACTTGCCTATCTGCCCTCAGAGAGAAGAACCAATTAGTACATTAAATTAGTTTAAAAAATAGCAAAGAAAAAAGTATACGATGGCTGGAGGGATGAATTGAAGCAGAGAGCAAACAAATGCACAGAGTCACACTCATAGAAGTTCACAGCAATAACATTACTTAAAAGATAAGTAGAAATGAAGATGGATACAGTAACTGTATGTTGTTGTAGTTGTCCTGTTGAATTTGGGAAGTTGCATGCATCCAGCCATTCCTCTTTTTCGCGTTACTCCTCCATTCCATCTGACGCTCCATCGATCAATGTTGGGGACCAGAAGACACCTTGTCCACTGCCTGCCTGGCGGATGCTGAATTGCGGGTCGCTAATTGTAAGCCTGAGTTCATCCTTTTTGCCATTGCACAGGGTAAAAGCCGGCCTGTAATTGTTGATGGAAAAACAGGAAGTGATATTAACATCACGGAGAAAAAAATATAAGGTACACTGTGTAGTGCAAAAATAACACTTTCAGTTTCAAAGTGCGTACTCTGAGTCTCCTTTTCAAGGATAAATAACTTGTGTGGGTGAAATTTGCGGATCTTTCCCCTCAAGCTAGGTGTAAAGTGTAAACTGCGATTTTAGAACAAAAGTAGACCTTCCCTGCAGTGGTCCCAGACCCCTCAACCCACCCCCAAACATCTAGAACCCCAAGCAGCCCCCCAAAAACATGCGATACTACAAGGCCTAACTTTCAACTGTGCCAAAACGCTCTCTGCAACTAGGGCTAGGCCCAAACCCCCCTTTTCCAGCATGGATTTTCTCCAGACCACTTTCATCCGATATTAGACCTTCCCAGAATTGCCCCCAGACCCTTCAACCCACCCGCAAAAAAGTAGAACACCCCAAACAGGCCAAAAGCAAAAATTGAAAATCCCACACTTAGAAAACTTGCAGCCTACCAGTCGAAATCACTCCAAACGCGCCGTGCAGCTAGGCCCTAACTCCCCTTTTCCACCATGGATTTTCTTCAAACCACTTGCAATCAAAATTAGACCTTCCCAGCAGTGCTCCCAGACCCCCTAAGCCACCCCCAAAAACCTAGAACCCCTCCAAACAGCCCCCCCAAAAACACGCAATACTGCTAGGCCTCAGTTTAAATTGTGCCAAAACGCTGTCTGCAACTAGGCCCAAACCCCCCTTTTCCACCATGGATTTTCTTCAAACCACTTGCAATCAAAATTAGACCTTCCCAGCAGTGCTCCAAGACCCCCAAACCACCCCACAAATCTAGAACACCCCCAAACAGCCCCCCAAAAACATGCAATACTGGTATATCCAAAACATGGCAAAATGCGCTGTTCACAAAAAATTGCTGTTTTCAGCACTGCCACTACTTTGATCCTCTTGAAACTTACCAGGACACTTGTTCCAGCGATTCCCAAGAATCTCAGCAAGGCAGGACAAAATCGAACCACTACGTCCTTTGAAGAATAAGAAGAAAAAGGTGTACGACTAGTTTTCACTTTTCACCCAAACACGAAATTACCGAAAATTCGCAAATTCTTGAGCGGAACGGATTTTTGGCCCATGCTTGCGGCAGGGCCATGCAGACAGTGAAGGCAGGCACCGCTGAGTGAAGCATCCTGATGTAGCCTGACACAGCCCGCAAAACACCAAAAGAGGCCAAAATTCTGCCAATTCTGGACCAAAGAACGCCAAACCCCCCTACAACCTTGCCAACATCATTAGGAACGAGCCTGCATCGGGCCCTGAGCGCTAGACTCGGCGGGAACCCTACCAACTTAAACCCAAAACCCTAGTAAATCGCACTGAACCCTAAACCCTAGATATGCTTTGTCTGTCTGTGTCAGGCTACATCAGGATGCTTCACTCAGCGGTGCCTGCCTTCACTGTCTGCATGGCCCTGCCGCAAGCATGGGCCAAAAATCCGTTCCGCTCAAGAATTTGCGAATTTTCAGTAATTTCGCGAGATTCGCGAAAAACCGAAAACCAGCAAATTTCGCAAACACAACGGATGTTTGGCCCAAGCTTGAGGCAGGGCCATGCAGACGGTCAAGGCAGGCACCACTGAGTGAAGAAACCTGATTTAGCATACCTAGGCTCTTTGTCAGACAGACAAAGCATATCTAATTGTATGCAGCAAGCCACATAGCCCCAATTTTACATGAACTGCTGTCTGGAGTGGACTCTGCCTGGCATAACAACAACAGTACACTGCCTCGCCCTCGACCACTACATACCTTGAATAGACAGACATGTAGTTCTGCTGTAGTAGTTGTTGTAGACTGGTTTACCTGTTTGCCTCTCACGAATTGGCCATAGTTCTTCTGTAAACCAATGCTGATGATCCATCCATCCCAGTGAGTGACTGTAAAGAAAAAAGATATATTATTTAATCAATCATCATGGTATATTGGCAAGTGAGTCCACTCCCAGGACATTTTGCATATTGGAAAATGCAACATAGTGGCCCCTGAAGTTGAAGTACAATTTGAATTAAACAAGGTAAAAAAAACAGAGTAGTAGACATGAGTTACAATTACTGATTTAAAAGATTAAATAATAACTAAGACAAGACATATGATTCATTTAATGCACAAACAAAAACAGCAATTGGTTTCATCAGAGACAGACAGCCATTGCTGTCCACAGCATGCCATCTTCTCATTATTCATTACCTGTTCTACTTTTTGTCCGCATCTTCTTCGGAAAGTGAGGGCCCACAGGGCAGCCTCTCCTGTCAATTTCAGAAGTAACTCTGTCAGCAATCAGCAAGCATGTAGTCAGTCAGTAATTTCAGTCCCACTTGAGGGGACTCGTCTACGAAGACAAAGTTTCTTTATTCTTCATAATCCATCCATCTGCCTTGAGGGAAATGGATAGGGGGACTCTGGAGGAGGAGGATAGAGGAGCATGATTGAGTTGTGAACTTGTAAACCTCAGGAATGCAGACTGCGGCACCTTCAAATCAATAAGGAAAATAAGATGAAGACAGTGCTGCTGATGGACTTGTTGGGATTAGTTGATTAGAGTTTTGTTGTGGTAAAAGTTGCAAAACAAAGAAAGACACACAGGAATAAAAGTGAATAAGGACTAAAAAAAGGAAGTCATTTTCAGGCCTCTGTGTCAGGGAAGTAGAGCTCGTCCTCAAACTCTATGAATTGAGACGGGAATAGGTCAGCTAACAGAGAAGAACTTCCGTCACCTAAGTCGGTATCCTCTTCCTGCGTGCATTCACATATTTTGTAATCTGGTGGTATGAAGTGCTGATTCATCTTGATCAGTGTTAACCTCTCCACATTTTTGGCCGTGAGGCAGGTCCTTTTTGAAGTTACAATGGCACCAGCAGCACTGAAAACACGTTCAGAAGACACACTTGCGAGTGGTAAAGACAAATAATTTAGAGCCAGGTTGGTGATCAGTGGCCATAGAGGCCTTTTCCTATACCAATACAGCACTGGGTTCTGATTAACAAAGACCTCTGTTGGGTCATCCAGATAGGCCTGCACCATCGACTCAAGGTTCTCCAGGGTTGCTCCACTTTGCGTAGCATCTGTGGCCTTTGCATCACTGGAACGAGCAAACCCTTGATGAGTTAGCCAATCCGCTTCCGTCAATATTATGGCTGGGCCTGGTGCAGGTGAGGATGATGATACGGTTGCTGGTGTCGTTAACGGCTGTGAGGGTAAGTGACTCCCTTCGGCCACAGATTCAGAAGTGGAACTTGACGCCGGATGGCCTGCTGATTCAGTTGTATTTCTGCCGTCTCCTTGAATTTTCTGCCGCTCTTTTTCGAACCGAGTGGCTGACACAGCTAGCTAATGTCTGTACTTTGAAACATCTGCTTCATCAAAAGGAATGAATGCTTTGCTGGACACTGCCTTTTTGTACCGTGGATCCAGAATAGTGGCACAAATGTAATGTTGTTCTGTATGTATGTTTTTAAGCCTTTCATTGTCAACTAGGCGGCTTAATAACCTCTCCGCCAACTGATATGCGTCTTGCTTTTCAGCATCATCTCGGAACGTTGAAGACACCGCCTTCAGTTGGTGCTCTAGCATGACCAACAATGGGATAGCTTTGCCCAAAGAACAGTCCTCCCTGCTGACTTCACACGTGAAGACCTCAAAAGGACGAAGCATGTCTGTCAGGCTTGCAACTAGCTTCCATTTCTCCAACTCTAGCCTCATTTCTTTCATAGTAGAAACCAGTTTATAGACATAATCATTTATCACCCCCCACTGCTCAGACAGACGCTCAAGCATGTAATAGGTTGAGTTCCAACGTGTTGCCACCTCCTGGATGAGTCCTTTGACTGGCAGTCTACGTTCATGTTGTTGCTCCTCAGCTGCTTCCGGGCCTTAAAAGAATGGCTGAAATGTGTGCAGATTCTTCGGCAGGTGGTCAGTAACTTGCTGACTGTGTTTTCTTTTTTCAAGAAATCTTGCACCACAATGTTAATACTGTGCGCCAAACACGGCACTCTGAAATAGCCACCTTGATGCATGGCCTTAACTATATTACTGCCATTATCCGTGGAAACATAACCAACTATGCGATTTCTTGGATGCAGCCATTCATAGACCTTCCTATCAAACTCCTCCAAAAGGTTAGGTGCAGTATGAGTTTTCTCCATGGCAAACATGGCTACTATTGCATGTTTCCGAGTAGCTTGAAAAACTGTGTCCGTGTCAACACCTGGATTTGTCTTGTCTCTAACCCCTGCAAAAGAGTCCCAGTGTGCAGTGATGCGCATGTAATCAAAGGCTTGGCAACTGGTCCACATGCCAGTTGTCAAGTGGATAGTGTGAACAGCACTCTTCTGCAAAGCTGCCCCAATCATCTCCAGCACATTTTGATGTAGTGCTGGAACCGCAACTCTGGAAAAATAGGACCGGCTAGGAACCTTCCATTTAGGGCAGACTGTTGCCACAAATTCTAGAAAACTCACGCCTTCCACGAAAGAAAAAGGGAGAAGGTCCAGCGCTAGCATTTTAGCCAGCTTTGCGTTATTCAGACGTGCCGTTGGGTGGTTGCGTTCAAATGGCGCCTCCGACCAAAACATGCTTCTAATGGTGAGCTGGACCGTTTTACGTGATGATGATGATGCAGACTTCTTCAAACCAGTTAGGCTCATTGATGCACTTTTTCGCATTGGTGTCTCTCCCAGACTCTTAATGTGCCTCATACATGTTGCAGGGGTAGAGGGTGTGGGCGCTACCACTGCAGTGCTGCTGCCAGGGGTACTGGGTGTACCAGAAAAAATGTTGGTTGATTCTTGACTTTCCCCCCTGCACGATCAGCCCCTCGTCATCATCAGATGCAATATCAATGGATACATTTGGATTTGTTTTTCTTTTGGCTTCCTGGATCTTCTTAAGGTGCGCCTGTCACTCGATAGTGTGGTGTTTTTTGAGATGACCTCTCTGGCCTCCGGTGCCATAGTTGGTACCAAGCTTACCCCGACTAACTGCTTGTCTACAAATCGAACAAATGACCATGTTTTCTGCCTTTTGGCTAACAGTAAAGAAGTCCCAAACTGGGGACTGGAGAAGTCTGCTGGTGGTAGAGGTGCTACTTTGAGTTTCAATGCCAGATGAAGTGGAGGATGGGTGCGGCTGTATTCGTTTCTGTTGTTCACTTACAGCACCACTACTTGAGGTAATGGAGGTCGAGCTGGATGGAGGTCCCTGCTGGCCCTTCTGACTAAAAAATATGGAAGTTGTAGGTCGTGTTGGTGTTGTAGTTAACTGCGTTGGTGGTGGTACCAGTGCCACGCCGCCCACATCCCGCTCAGCAGCAATTCGGGATAGGGTGAAAATGTCTGTCTGGTGCATGCCCGCTGGGGCTGGAGTGACGTCTGTGATGACTGGGTTGTCGTCAGACTGTTCATCAGCAGCAGAAGACACCACTTGTTGTTCGTCGTCATCACCCATAAGTCGAAGCCTTGCGGGAACCTTCCTTTTAGGCTTAGCTACCTTTGTCGGCTCATGGCGTGCCTCACTCTCAGACTGCATTGCTGGGTTCCAATCAACATCAAAGTCATCAGAATGAAGTGGGCTTGAAGAAGAACTTGTAGTAGTAGTAGCCCTCCTTGACCTTTTTCTTGCTGGGGATCTGGAAGACAATGGATCATCATCAGGAGGAGTAGCTTCCTCGGATGATACCTCCGCTTGAATCTCAATTTCCTGATGTGCCCCTACTTCTGGAGGGACAAGCGTTGTAGGCAGTTGTGCCGCTCCATGAACCTCTAGATGCACCTCTCCATGCACCTCTCCATGCGCCTCTACTTGCGCCGCTACTTGCGCCTCTCCTAGCACATGTACTTGCGCCTCTCCTAGCGCATGTACTTGCGCCTCTCCTTGCCCATGTACTTGCGCTTGTACTAGTTGCACCTGAGGTTGTCGTTGCGGCTGTGGTTGTTGAACACTCGTCAGCTGAGATACACCTGGTGTTGATTGGATGGTACTTTCTTGTGATGAGCCAACATCACTGGTCGATGGTGATTGAGAAATTAAAGTAGCCTCCTCAGCAGCACTCATGGTCTTGGACCTAACTTGGCGTGGTGGCACTGAGCCCAATGAAGCCGAGGTGCTGCTTCCAGCTTGGTCACCGGCGGACACCGCTGCTGCTGCAGGCGTAGTTTTTTTTCCCAAAAAAGGTGTAGGTGGGCCTACCAGTCTCCTTGGTAGGTGGTGCTACTTGCTTCTTCTGCTCCTTCTTACTGGCAGTGGCAACTTTTTTCGCTGAGGCGCTACGGCCACCTTTCTTTGGGCCCATCTTCTTCAGATGTCGGAACAGCAGGCTGCAGTTGCACGAGTTGCAGAGTTGTCTTGTCTGTGGCCACACGTGACGTCACGTGACGTTGTGCTGCACACACCGCTGCAGGACTTCTTCCTGGCACTGGTGGTTCTCTTGTGCACCTAAAAGCAAAGGAAGCCAGAGGAACATCAGTTAAACACCCCAAAAAGTCGAAAAACACAGAAAAATCACCACAATCCAATGCCATCCATGCCCTCGATGATGTTTAAATTCAAGAGGCCCCACACAAAGCCTTGGTACTTGCACCACTCACTACACCTGGGCATAATGGGTGAAAGCAGGGCAGGCTGGGTGCAGGTCTATGGCTCAGAGCACACTGCCTGGCTTCAAAATGGCCTCTTGTCCCCCAGCCACATGGCCAGGTCCTGCCTGGACCAGGGCTCAAAATGCCCCCCACCCACATGGCCAGGCCCCAACAACACCCCACAAAGTCAAAAAACACATATAAATCAACACAATCCAATTCCATCGATGCCCTCAATGATGTTTAAATTCAAGAGGCCCCACACAAAGCCTTGGTCCATGCACCACTCACTACCCCTGGGCATAATGGGTGAAAGCAGGGCAGGCTGGGTGCAGGCCTATGGCTCAGAGCACACTGCCTGGCTTCAAAATGGCCCCTTTTTCCCCAGCCACATGGCCAGGCCCTGCCTGGACCAGGCCTCAAAATGGCCCCCACCCACATGGCCAGCCCCCAACAACACCCCAAAAAGTCGTAAAACACACAAAAATCAACACAAGCCAATGCCATCCATGCCCTCAATGATGTTTACGTTCAAGAGGCCCTACAAAAAGCCTTGGTCCATGCACCACTCACTACCCCTGGGCATAATGGGTGAAAGCAGGGCAGGCTGGGTGCAGGTCTATGGCTCAGAGCACACTGCCTGGCTTCAAAATGGCCCCTTGTCCCCCAGCTAAATGGCCAGGCCCTGCCTGGACCAGGGCTCAAAATGGCCCCCACCCACGTGGCCAGGCCCCAACAACACCCCACAAAGTAAAGAAACACAGATAAATCAACACAATCCAATGCCATCCATGCCCTCAATGATGTTTAAATTCAAGAGGCCCCACACAAAGCCTTGGTCCATGCACCACTCACTACCCCTGGGCATAATGGGTGAAAGCAGGGCAGGCTGGGTGCAGGCCTATGGCTCAGAGCTCACTGCCTGACTTCAAAATGGCCCCTTGTCCCCCAGCCACATGGCCAGGCCCTGCCTGGACCAGGGCTCAAAATGGCCCCCACCCACATGCCCAGGCCCCAACAACACCCCACAAAGTCAAAAACACAGATAAATCAACACAATCCAATGCCATCCATGCTCTCAGTGATGTTTAAATTCAACACACCCCACAGAAAGAATTGGTCCATGCAACACTGAGTACCCCTGGGCCTAATGGATGAAAGCAAGGCAAACTGGGTGCAGGCCTGAGCACACTGCCTGGCTTCAAAATGGCCCCTTGATCCCCAGCCACATGGCCAGGCCCTGCCTGGACCAGGCCTCAAAATGGCCCCCACCCACATGTCCAGGCCCCAACACCAACCCAAAAAGTCGTAAAACACACAAAAATCACCACAATCCAATGCCCTCCATGCCCTCAATGATGTTTAAATTCAAGACACCCCACAGAAAGACTTGGTCAATACACCACTGAGTACCCCTGGGCCTAATGGATAAAAGCAAGGCAAACTGGGTGCAGGCCTGAGCACACTGCCTAGCTTCAAAATGGCCCCTTGATCCCCAGCCACATGGCCAGGCCCTGCCTGGACCAGGCCTCAAAATGGCCCCCACCCACATGGCCAGGCCCCAACACCACCCCAAAAAGTCGAAAAACACACAAAAATCACCACAATCCAATGCCCTCCATGCCCTCAATGATGTTTAAATTCAAGACACCCCACAGAAAGACTTGGTCCATACACCACTGAGTACCCCTGGGCCTAATGGATGAAAGCAAGGCAAACTGGGTGCAGGCCTGAGCACACTGCCTGGCTTCAAAATGGCCCCTTGATCACCAGCCAAATGGCCAGGCCCTGCCTGGACCAGGCCTCAAAATGGCCCCCATCCACATGGCCAGGCCCCAAGACCACCCCAAAAAGTAAAAAAAAACACAAAAATCACCACAATCCAATGCCATCCATGCCCTCAAAGATGTTTAAATTGAAGACACCCCACAGAAAGACGTGGTCCATGCACCACTCACTACCCCTGGGCCTACTGGCTAGTGTGGATTTACAGGCACCCCAAAATAAAAAATAAAATTCCACATATAGTGAGCTAAAATTCACTGACATAAATGAGATTTAAGTTCAACAAAACTCACAGAAACAGTTGTATCATGCACCCATGACTAACCCTGGGCCTACTGGATACTGTGCCCACCCACAATATATATTTTTTAAAGTTGTGAAAAAGTTTTCAAAGTGTAGTCGCAGCAACTGCAATGCCCCAAACAAACAACACCAACTTACTTGTAAAATCTCAAATCAAAAAGTAATCCAAAAACTCTAAAGTCCAAAAAGTCCTCAAATACAAATATCCAGCAGCAGCCACAAAAAGTAATCCTTCCAGCTCCAGATCCAAATGAAAAGTGACCAGGAGATGGACAAAGCACTGGGAGGAGCCTGCTGGACAGGAACAGGAATTTGGAGACTCTGGGGCACTTCCTTCCTCCCAACCCCCACCCCCAAAAATGGACTCCTTGCACAAAAAAAGTGCAGCCAAATCTCAATCTGAGGAGTTATTCTGATCAAAATCATGATTTCAGAAGGTTTATGCTGCCTGCGGTGGATTTCTTGTGCAGAATTGCAAATTTTGCAATTTTGGGAAAGAGAGCTGTACAAATCTCCCACCGCATCTACGTGTTCGGCATTGTTTACTCCCGCGATGCGTGATCGCGGGCCCTTATGACATACTCGCGTTGTCAAACTCTCGCTGTGCAAGATGGCGGACCGCAATGACGTAATTGCGATTGAAAAAAACTAGTGCGATCAGGCAGCAAGATCCAAAATGGCGCAGCACGCGCAAACCGGGAGAAAAACATCTCGGCGGACTCAGAATCACAGTAAGTCAAAGCCGCGCGCGCGATATTGTATTTTTCAAGCGTGACCAAGCAAAAAAACTCCACAAGCTTGCGAATTTATGGATTTTTGGGCAAATTCGCGGGATTTGCGGACCGCGAAATTGCCAAAAATCCGCTAATTCCGCGAACAAAACGGATTTTACGCCCACGCTTATTAATAATCCTTGCGCCACTATGGATGCGCTATATTTACAATACGGTGCACCATGGTGCAAGGATTCACCGATGTGTCAGAAATACTGACGCATCTGTTGACACAAAAGTCACGCATTGCTGGAGACGCAACTCCAGCAATGCAGTGGCAGGCCTATCCTCATTGTACTGTGTCAATCCTTATGCCTGCTTCAAGCAAGCGTAAGAATTTGACGCAGCGGCGTCCTAGAAGTGGTACAGTGAAATCTTGTAGATTTCACTGCGTCACTACTACGACGCTGGAATGCCCTCCCTGCATACATTATACCTGACGCAGGTATAATGTGATGCAGGGCTTTACAATGTGAGGCATCTCCATGAATGCAACACTTTGTAAATGGGCCGCATTTTTACGCTGCTGCTGCGTCACAAAAAGTGACGCAATAGCAGCGCAAAAATGACGCAATTACAATGATGTACTAAGCAGTTCTGAGTTTTTTTGTACAATCTACACAATTGTTTTTCCCCACTGCTCAAAGATGATGCTACATACAGAACAGAGTGTATGGTAATGTAGCATGAAAGTTAAGAACAGTAAAAAAGGGATAGTGATATTTTTTTCAGATTGTAATACAGTGTTATAATATAAGAAACACATATTGTTATAATGCTGCAATGTTCAAGATCACATAATATATTTTTCTGTTCTTTTCTTTTTAATGGTGGCTACAGTTCAGCATTCTAAGATGTGCCAACATATGTTTTCTACCAAATATTTTGATTGCAGATATCCAGGAAGAGTGTTTTTATACATAAAGTTGTCTTGTGATAGCTTCTTAAAACTTTCTTTCACCTATTTTGTAAGTAAACACTTTCGTGTGAAATTACACAATGACAGTCACTCACACAACATCTCATTCAATTAGTTATTCTTAAAAACACTAACATACCCACTACTTCACTCATACAGTATATCATACCATTAATTCTTTATAGAATTAGTAACGAATACACCCATTTACTCACTCATACTGTACTCAGACACAATCAGTTACTGATTCGGTATTCAGAAATCGACATACCATATGTATGTAGCCCTACAGAGTCACTCATACACTAACTCAGTTACATTAGCATCCACTCAGACATACTAATACATCATATGTATCTAGCCGTACTGGGAGCAACCATATAGACCACTCCTGATTCAAACATCTTTCATAACCTGGGTGTGCAGTTTCAATAATAGACCAAATTGACTATAAAGAGTGGTTGACAAGCATTAAGCTATCTACTACAAAAAACTGACCCCTAAGGTACACAGTAGGAAGACTACAGACAGTCAGCTATATATTCATATCCTAACACATATACTTTCAAATTTGAGTCACTGACAGCTGCACTTCCACAGTCCTATGCCCAGTTATACATTCAGTCTGACAGTCACATTGCAACTGACATACCAATCTGCAAAATGACACAACAAATATTATACCCAGTCACTCACTCACAATAGCAGCAAAGCATTCTCTCAGATATACGCATACATCATATGTATCTAGTCCTACTGGGGAAGTTCTGCACCCACAATTGCGTACCCCAATACCCACTAACACAGCCAGTAAGCAAGCTATGCTGCTCCTTAGATACCCATTCAGAAAGCCATACAGACACTAAGGGGCATATTTACAAGAAGTTAATGCCACTCGAACGCCACTTTTTTGTGACGTTCTGGTGGCGTAAAGTCCTTTGTCTTACTTACAAGCCGGTATTAATCCACTTAACCTGGCTTAACTCCACCTTGTAAATAATGTCCCTATTTATGCAGCACTTAGCATTCAAGGGGTAGGAAATAGGTGTTGCAGTGGGTGTTCCACAGCAACACCAGTTGCTTTTTGATGCTGCCCCATATTTACAAGCTATGGGTAAGTGCCATAAACAAAGGTCAGGAAATACCTGGTCTTAAACTGATGAGACGAGGAGAAATGCTTTATTTCTCCTCATGTTTTGCTCTTTCCGCGTGTGCTCCATACTGCAGCACACATGGACACAGCAAATCGCCTCTTAAGATTATTTATGTGCAGGAAGGTATCCCTTCCTACACTTCATCCCACTTGCAGCACAGGCACCCTAGCAAAATGGCATCAAGGTGCCTACGCCGGTGCTAGACAGTTTCTTTGGCCCCAGCGCTAGGGGAAAAGCAAGGGTGCACCATATTTTTGTACATATGGCGCATCCCTGCTTTTTTAAACTAACAGAGCGCAGAGTTACCAATTTTGGTGTAACACCATGCTCTGCCAGTTTCCTGTACACATGCTCCTAAGAGTGGTAGTCATATAGCAATATACTTTCCTAAATAGCCGAAGACACACTCATACAGGAACAGAGACACTCATTTAGATATCTAATGAGTCACTAACAAGACATGCTTCAAGCATGTCTCAGGCCTGCTACTGCAGAACCTGTGTGCAGCTTCAGCAGTAGACCAAACTGACTTTAAAAAGTGCTTGCCAATCCTTAAACTCCTCTTCCATTACATATAACTCACCCCTAAGGTAGGCAGTAGGACGGCCATCTGCAGGGACCTATCTACTCAAAACCTGACACTTACAGTTTAAAGTTTGAGTCACTGAGAACTGCTCTTACATACTACTATGCCCAGTCATACATAGAGTCTGACAGTCATATTGCAACTCACATACCTATCTGAAAAAGGATAGAATCAGTAATACACCCAGCCACTCACTTACAATATCTCCTAACCACTCACTTAGATATACAGATACAACACATGGATCTAGGCCTACTGGGGGCACTTCTGCAGGCACAGTCGCGTACTTCAATACTCACTAACGCAGCTTGAAAGTAGTCCATACTAACGCTTACATGCACGTTTAGAGAGTCAAAGACACACTAAGAATGATAGTCATATAGCCACATACATCCTTAAATATTCAAAGACACACTAAAAGAAGAACTGAGACACTCATTCAGATCACTACTGAACCATTAACACCGGCAGCTGAATCATATAGATAACTGCCACTTAAAACATGTCTCAGGCCTCCTTCTGCAGAACCTGTGTAGTAGGACAAATTCACTTTCAAGAGTGCTTGGCTCTAAGGTACGTAATAGTTATGTCATTGGCAGTCTGCCCAAAATCTAACACATATACTCTCAAATTTGAAAAACTGACAACTGCACTTTCAGGCCTATATACCTAGGTATAGATTCAGTTACACACTCACATTGGAACTCACGCAACTCCACAAAAGGATACAGCCACACATACACCCAGCCACTCACTCACAATAGCTCCTAACCATTCATTCAGATATACAGATACATCATATGTATTGAGGTTTACTGTGGGCAGTTCTGAACACACTCATGCACACCCATATACTCACTAACACCACCAGTCCATGCACCTCTGTAGGTACAGATTTAGAGTTCCATTGTCACTAAGAGTAATCGTCGTATAGTAACCTACTTTCATAAATATGCAAACAAACACCCAAATAGAAACTTAGAAACTCATTTAGATATGTACTGAGGCACTAACACTGACAAATCACCCATATAGACAATTCTTGCTATAAGCATGTCTCACGCCAGTTTCTGCAGAACCTGTGTGTGCCGGTTCAGCAGTTGGCCAAATTGTCCTTAACCTCATGCGCGCTGCGGGGTTTCCCGCTGTGCGCTGACTTTTTTAAAAAGCCGCGGTTCATGACGAGCTCAGCTCGTCATGAGCGTACGACAGGCGTAACTCATGACGAGCTGAGCTCGTCATGAGCGTGGAAGGGGTTAAAGAGTGAGTGCCAAGCCTCACTCTCCTCTACTACCACAGATATAACTGACCCCTAAGGTAAGCAGCAGCTAGGGAATAGGTAGTGAGCTGTATGCTCAAAATCAAAGCCACTTACTTTCAAATCAGAGTCACCGACGACTAATATGTCTCTGGTTTGCTTCTGCAGGATCAGTGTCTACAAGTTTACCAATAGACCGAATTAAGTTTTAAGAGTGCTTTGCAAGCCTTAAATTATTCGTCTATTACACATATTTGAGTGATAAAGTAGGCAGTAGGTAGGCCATAGGTAGAAAGCTATGTGCTTAAATCTATGACATACTTCAAAGTTTTCATGAATGACATTTGTACACAGGGCCCTATGATCAGTTATACATCCAGCCTGATAGTCATATTCCAACACACATACCTGTCATAAAAAGGATAGGGGCACTTATATACACAGTCACACACTCTGAATAGCTCATAAGCTTTCATTCAAATATACAGTTGTATCATATATTGGAATTCCTACTGCACACAATTCTACAGAAACAATTCCATACCCCATAACTCACAAACACAGGCTCACTCAGAGTTACAGTAACTTGTATATCTGCTCACTCATCTATACTTCAACATTAACTCCCATAGAGACACAACTCATGTAACTATACATAATGCAGGTAATTGCACACACACTTGCATACCGCCATGATGTAACGCAATTAGCAACCTATCTCTGCAACTCCTTCCATATACATTTACAAACCCTTAGAGTAACTAACAGAGACAATTTATAACAGTGTTTAAAAACACAATCACACCCAAACAGGTACTGAGACATTCATTCAATTATGTGCTGAGAAGCTGACACTAACAAGTGAGTGATGCAGATTATTTGGCATTTTATCATGAGTCAGGCCTGCTACTGGAGACCGTGTAAGTGCAGTGTAACTGCTACACAGTACTACAACCACACGTGGGACCGAAGGGAGAATGACCTAGATCATATCCCTCATCATTGGGCTCCCCCCGCACATTGGGGCCAGCCGGTCTCCAATTTGGGCTACACCTCCCCACCTAGTATCAGGGTGTGGGGAGGAGCTGAGGTGTTTTTGAGGCAAAGGGATGTCAAGAAATTATGATGGTGAATAAGGTACAGAGTGCTGTGAAAAGTGAAAGGAATATAAAACTTCCTCGAGGGCTCAAAAAACTTTTTTCGGTAGAGTCAACGGAAAGAGAAAAGCAGTGGAACTGAGTTTTTTTTTTTTAAATCCCTCTTCGAGGGTCAACATGTTTCTGCCTCTCTTCTGGCTCTTTGAAGAGTCCTTAGGCATTCATCAGGATCAATATCCCAGTATGTTAATAAAAAATGCTATACTGGCCATTTCCAAAGGTGTGATTCCTTTATTCTTCACCTCCATCTGTGGGAGGGAACTATCATGGACTCTCTAAAACCAATAGGTATCCATTCACTTCTTCTGGCACACTGAGCAAATCCTTGCCTACAATCTCTGTACTGGAGGGGTCCTGGCAACCTTTGGAAACGGCCAGTATAGCCAATTTTTATTAACATACTGTGATATGCACATTGACACATGACAGTGACATAAATGAGTTGGTCCTGATGAATGCCTAAGGACTCTGCAGAGAGCGGAAGAGAGGCAGAAACGCATTAACCCTAGAAGAGGGATATTTAGAGAAAAAAAAAACTCCTGCCATTTAAAGCATGTTTTCAAGTCTATAACATCCTCTCTTACTACATATAAGTGACCTCTAAGGTAGTGTGTAATTAGGCCATAGGTAGTGCGGTATGTGTTTAAAATATGTCATTTGCTATGAAGTTTCAGTGTCATACATCTGCTCTTAAACAACTATATGTCTAGTTATATCTCCAGTCTCATACCTGTAGAGCAACTGACATAACTATCTAGAGAATAATTCAGCCTCTGCAACACCCAATTACAAATGGTCCTAGGCATTTCAGCATTCACTGCCAGGCAAATACTTGTCTTATGTAGCTCGGTCTTCTGGAGACAGTTGCCTACAGAGGTACATGCCCAAGTACTCTCTAACATACCCAATAACTAATCCATATAGTTCATTTCATACACATTTACATAGGCATACAATCACTAAAAGAAGCACTGTCATACCAATATACTTTTTTAAATATACAATCAGACCGAAATGTAGACTAACATATTCATTCACATATGTGGTAAGTAACTGACCCTAGGAAGTCAGTCAGTCATGCAGAATATTTGCCCTTTCAACATGTGCAACGCCTTCGACTGGATAGCACGTGTGTGTGTAGTGTAACTGCTAAATAGATTTGACTGTAACATTGGCACTGATCATTCTCTCCCTGACAGATACACCTCTTATGTAACTAGCCACGATGAAGGCAGTTGCACATAGATTTACATACCTGAATACTCTGAAACATAGCCTGTAACTAATCCATGCAGCTGTTTCCATACACATTTACAGATCCATAGAGTCGCTAATAAAGGTACTGTGACACCAATACACTTCTTTAAATATACAATTGCACACAATAGTGACCTAGACATTCATTCAGATATGTGCAGAAAAAGTGACACTCACAACTCAACCATGCAAACTATCATGTCTCAGGCTTACCAATGGACAGCGTATCTGACCAATGTAACTGCTACACAGAGGTGACATTTAAAATATTTTCAATGTGTATAAAGTCCTCTCCTACTACATATAAGCCACCTCTGAGGTATACTGTAAGTAGAGCCTAGGCAGGGAGATATGTTCTTAAAACATAAGACAAATAGCATCAACTTTCAGACTTTCCCATCAACCGTTATAGACCTATATGTCAAGTTAAAGAACTAGTCTTACACTTCTTGTCCAAAATGCACCCCCATTCCTACATTCAAATAGCCAGTCACACCAAACCATTCACTCATTCATAGTGTACTCAGACACAGTCTGAGTTACTGATACAATGCATTATGTACACACTCATTCACATATACACTCACACACATAGTCACTCACCCATGCGCCATTTATACGTGAATTCGTTCACTCATCCATACACCTACTAACACAAGCATTTACTCACCCATACTCTACTCACGCATACTTTCAGTCACTCATAGAGCCACTCATGCACATGCTCACTCACCCATAGAAACCCTCACACCTCTACCTATAGAGCAATTGACACATTCACTCACTGTCCCATATACTTCCTTTTATACCCACTCACTCACCTATACTCTTGCTGACTATAATTCACTCACACATACAGTTGCTCATACATGCAGTCACTCACGAATACTCCACTCAGGCACCCTGTCAGTGACTCAAATTCCTATTCACAAACCTATTTACCTGCTTACACAGCCACTCAGACACTAGCTCACACACACATGCAGCCACTCATGCATGCAGTTGCTCATAAAAGTACTCACACACAATTACTTACTCAAATATCTGGTTATACACACACTTATCCATCCAAGGTCTACTCACTCACTGTCAGATACGGTGTATGACACACCCACTCACTCATATATATGATCATTGTCACACCCACTCACTGATCCATTAAGCCAGTAGCACTTCTGCAAATTTGCTCATACACCATATCTATACTCACTAACCCATGCAGGCACTGACAAACCCATTAACTCACTCATACTCCAATCATCTACCGTGTTACTCACTTATACCCCTATTTACACACCCACTCACTTATTCATATAGCACGTGACAGACCCCCTCAAACATACGTAAACCAGCCAGACAACCAGGCACTCACCAATACAAGCACTGCCATACCAACTCACTCACCCACACAGCTACTTACATAGCAACACACTCACTTATAGTTTTTCAAACACCTATTCACTCACTGATAGAACTGCTCAAAACCCAAACTCTCAGGTATACAGCCACCCATGCACACTTTCACTTACACATATAGCCAGTCATACAAAAAATTATAAACCTACATATAACACTTAATTTGTCTTTATTTAACCAGAACAGACGGTTCTGAGAAGAACCATTTTTTTGTTTTTATGTTTGACTTTTTTTTGTATTTTTTAACTATTTTAAATATTTTGCTGTGTTTTTTTAACGTTTATTCTCAAAAATGTTCAAACATGGTGTATTATCACAGGAAACTGTTGTACAGTGCTTGGCTTCTTTCCCTGGCCAGCACTCTAGAACCCTTCATAAGTTCTGTGTTCTGGAGCGCTCCTTCGCCCTGTTGGCAGTTGGAGCTCGGGTTGGACTGGGGACTGACCTACCTACATCTGTGCTGCAATAAAGCTCAAGCTTTACTTACCTCATTGTGGAGCCTTCCTCATTTACAACACTTGGCGACTTGGACTTGTGGAGTGTCCAACCCCTTCTTCTCCACGTATTGCTGCAGCTGCAAGAAACTCCTACAGAGCGGTAGACTCAGAATCCCCTCAAGAACCCCGTGTGCACAGCGAGGAACGAGGACGCAGACGACTGCTTGGAAAGAAAAAACTTGATTTATTCAGGAATCTTGCCTTCGGAGGACTTCTGGTTCACTAAGCCACGTCACCGCAACTGACTATTATCACGGTGAGTCGCTTAGCAACACGCGTCAGCAACACTACACCATACAAGCGTCACCAGAAGACTAACGCTTAGCAACGAGCGTTAGCAACGCAACACGCGCCAGCAGCGGCAGCGTCATTGAAGCGCAAATCCTGACAGTGTCTGCGCAGGCTCTAACGACATAACGCAGACAACGGAAGTTACTGCTTGACAACCGGAAGCTGCGTCATTGAAACGCAAGCTAAAGCATCACTGGAACGCATCGCTACAGCGAACCTGCGTCTTTGAAGATAAATCTCGTTCAGAAGCGGAAAATTTTAGCGCATATACCCTCGCTATAGTAACCATTGCAAACGTCTTACACACGACGTTTTCGGACATTTTGCCTTGATTTAGATATTTTGGTTCTCCACAGATACGCTCCTGTTTGAGCGCTAAGCATCTACTTGTTGCTGATATTGGCTCTTCACCCCAGTTCTCCTTCATCATAAACGTAAGCCTATACTATAAAAAAAAAAAAAAAAAAAAAAAAAAAAAAAAAATTTTTCTGGTTAAATTTGGAGTGTTTACGAGTTTACTATTTGTGTAGTCAGTGAACATGGCCCAAGCTATCAATGTCGCCCTACCTCCTCAATTCTTATCAGAGCCTGGCATACCTCAGATAGCTTGGGAAGACTGGATAGTAATGTTTTATAATTACATTGAAGCTCTAGACGGCGAAGATTATTCACCCAAACGGAAAAAAGCATTACTCATGACCACATTGGGTAAAGAAGGGCAACGTTTATTTAGGTATTTGCCTCAAGTACTACCTGTAGGGTCACAAGCTGACTTTGACGAATTTAAGGAAGCAATAGCAAGATTGGAGACCCGTTTTGGCAAGGAGGAAAACCTTATTCTCCAAAGATTTAAATTTTATAAAAATAAACAATTGCCTGAGGAGAGCATTGATGAATTCGTAGCGAGATTGCGAGAGTTATCTATCAAATGTAACTTTGGCCAGATGGCTGACGAACTAATCAGAGACCAGCTAGTCGTTCAAGCCAATAATAGAAAAGTACAAGAACGTTTATGGGCGGCAAAGAATCCAAGTTTAAAAGATGCCATAGAGCTTGCTAAGATTGTAGAAGAAAGCGAAAAGTGTATGAAGGAACTGCAGAAAGGTAGTTTGGAGACCAAAGTAGCAGAAATTTCTCATAAGAGTATACATAGCGAAAATAGTGACGACGAAGCTACTGCCATCGCAATTGTTAGAAAGAAGGGTTATGTCCTTCAGAAAAAGAACACACAACAATCTTACTTTACCAAGAATAATCAAAAGATTTGTTCTAGGTGTGGTAGTTTTTCCCATCCCTCTGATGGTAAATTTTGCTTTGCAAATAACAAGGAATGTCTAAAGTGTGGTAAGACTGGACATTTCGCAAAAATGTGTAGGAACAAGAACAATTCAAGAGTTACAGTTGTGAACGAAAGTGATGAATTGAGACGTGATGTCAACAAAACCCTAGTCCTGACTGACACAGTGTGTGCGTGTGATAACCAGAGAAGTAATCCATATAAAGATGAATTTGGTATTGATGGAAAAGTGATTACACTCATGGTAGATACAGGTTCAAAATGGACTATAATTCCCAATTCCCTGATGAAAAGTGTGTGGGGCGAAAGAGTGTTGAAAAAGTGTGACATTTTCCCATCTGGATACCAGGGGGAGAAAATCGATATACTGGGTTTTTTCGAAGCTGAAATTAGTTTCAAAGGAAGATTGGCATGTGGTAAGATTTACATATCTGCTGATGGTCCGGCAATCTTAGGCCGTCACCAACAATATGATCTGCACATAGTGGTTGATCCTAGATCCGATAATCCCATCGCTATTGTTGAAACCCCATCCATAGAGGTCATTTTAACTAAATATAAAAATGTTTTTAGAGATGAGTTGGGTGAACTCATTGGGTATTCGCATCGTATAGTCCTCAAGGACGGCAGCTCACCCGTACAGCACAAAGTAAGGAGAGTGCCCTTTGCCCTACGAGATGAGGTCAAAGCTACTATTGAAGAGATGCTCCAAGGGGGAATCATCGAACCCGTCGAGGCGTCTCCTTGGGTTTCGCCCGTTGTGATCTCGCAGAAACCGGACAACAAGATCAGGTTCTGTGTGGATCTTCGTTCCCTTAACAAGTGTGTAGTAGCAGATGTATTCCCTCTACCCAACATAGGAGAATTGGTATCAACTCTCAAAGGGGCAAAGTTCTTCAGTAAGTTAGACCTCAAACATGCCTATCATCAAATTTGTTTGGACGAAAGCTCCAAACATTTAACTGCGTTCATCACCAGTGAGGGCACATTTCAATTCACCAGGCTACCCTTTGGGCTAGTTTCAGCTGCTAGTGTGTTCCAGAGACTCGTTTCTGAAGTCTTCAAAGGTCTTGATAAGGTACTATATTTTCAAGACGATATCTTGATTTATGGTAATTCCCTACAAGAGCACAACAAAATTTTACAGGATGTGTTAATCAGAGTGGATGAGGCTGGTTTGACTCTAAGAAAGGAAAAATGTGCTTTTCTCTTAAGAGAAATTGAGTACCTAGGATTTTGCTTATCTGAAGAAGGTATTAAACCTAAGAAAAATTTACTAGAAGCCATTGAGTTGGCACCCTCCCCAGTTGACAAGGATCAGCTTCGCTCTTTTATGGGTTTGATCGAGTTTTACTCGAAATTCGTAAGAGACTTCTCATCCAAGACTGCTTCCCTGAGATCCTTACTCAAAAAAGGTGTAAAATTTAATTGGACCTCTGAACATGAGTCCTGTTTTAGATTCATCAAAGGAGAACTCAAATCGGCCAATGTGCTCACTCCTTTTGACACTGCTCGACCCTCCATTCTCATGGTTGATGCCAGTGCCATTGGTCTTGGTGCAGTCCTCTTACAAAGGCATGGTAGTGCTGAAAAAACCATTGCTTTCGCGTCTAGACCCCTATCCTCCTCTGAGTCTAACTACTCGGTAATTGAGCGTGAAGCTCTTGCCGCGGTCTGGGGAACAAGCTACTTTCGAACATATCTATGGGGTTACAAGTTTGTTCTACGTACAGACCATAAGCCCTTGCTAAATGTGTTAGCTCCTGGTGGGGCTGGCAAGGGTTCCCCGAGATTGGCGAGACTGGCTTCCCGTTTGCAGGATTATCAGTGTGAGATCGAATTTGTTCATGGGTGGAGGAATGTCCAAGCAGATTGTTTGTCCAGACTTCCCATTCCTTCCACTGATTCTGACTCGGTACTCCCGTCAGATGATCTTGCGGTTGCAGTGATGGAGGATGTTTTGTCAGTGAGCGGTGGTTCATTTTCTCGTGATGAATGGTCCAAAGGCATGACTGAGGATTTAACCTTGAAGGCTGTCATCAGGCTTGTGTCCAATGGTACTAGGAGGGAAAGTACTGTTAGTCCTTCAATCAGACCCTTCCTAAAAATCTTGGATGAATTCTCTTTGGAGGGTAAAGATGTTTTGATGCGAGGTGACCGTTTTGTCCCTCCCTTTTCACTAAGGAAAAGGATCTTAGACTTGGCTCATGAAGGGCACTTGGGTCAAAGTTTGACCCAACGCCGCGTCAAACTGAACTTTTGGTGGCCCTCTATCGACAACGATGCAGTGGATTGTGTTACAAAGTGTAGTTTCTGCAAGGAGGGGGAGAAACGCCTCAAGGTATTGGGCTCTCAGTCCTCGCAAAAAATTGCTTTTGAAAATACTCCCTGGCATAGTGTTTGCATTGATTTCATAGGACCTATGAATGAACTACCTATTGATTATCGTTTTGCAATTGTTTTAATTGATTGCTTCTCCAAGTGGCTGTGTGTTCAGTTCGTAAAGGAAATCACCACTGATGTCACCATTAAGTTTTTGAAAAGCACTTTTATCAATGAGGGGTACCCTTCTGTTCTCATTTCAGATAATGGGACTCAACTCACGTCTTTGAAGATGACTAACTTTGTGAATGAGTGTGGTATCAGACATCAGAAGACCAGTCTTTACAATCCACAGGGCAATGGCATATGCGAAAGGGTGAATCGCCTTGTCAAGGGTATAATTCAGATGTTTGTTGAATCTGGCTGTTTCTCTACAGAGCGTGTCCAGGAATTAGTCTGGGCTTACCGCTCCACACCCCATAAGAGTGGTGAAAAGTCTCCCTTTGAACTTATGCGTGGTCGCGCGCCCGTAGGCAAATTGACCCCTGCATGGCTAAAAAGTTCTAATGGCAATGTCCCTTTAATTCATGACAACATTCCCTTGCCCATTTCCGTTGGTGACCTGGTTAAGGTTAAGCCAGGCAGATTTGCCAAAGGTCTCAGTAAATTTAGGGGGCCCTACAAAGTCAAGAGGGTTTTCCCTCACTTTATTGTTCTGACTAATGGTGAAAGTTGGAATTACCGGAGGGTGGCCCTCTACCAGAAACGCCAAGACTGTTCTTCTGATGGCCTACTCCCGGCTCATAATGATGGTTGTAATGGATACTTACTGTCGTCTGGTAACTCTACCCTGCCCATGCCGTTGCCGACTGAACGGGGGGAGGTGGGTGGTGGTGATGCTTCTACCTCTTTGTGTACTTCTGCTTCACTTGTTTCTGCTTCCGTTCCTGCTCCTTTCTCCTCTCCCTTGGCTGACGTTGGTTTAAGGAGCTCCCGCTCTCGTCGCCCTCCCACATACTTGAATGACTATGTACATTAGGATGTTTTCTTTTATGTGTTTGCTTTCCTTGCAACGAGGGGAGATATGTTGTACAGTGCTTGGCTTCTTTCCCTGGCCAGCACTCTAGAACCCTTCATAAGTTCTGTGTTCTGGAGCGCTCCTTCGCCCTGTTGGCAGTTGGAGCTCGGGTTGGACTGGGGACTGACCTACCTACATCTGTGCTGCAATAAAGCTCAAGCTTTACTTACCTCATTGTGGAGCCTTCCTCATTTACAACAGAAACCTAACTTGCAGTAGCAACTGAACCCCCTCAAAGAAACGTAACCTTTGTGATTCGTTGCACATTCAAAAATCGCCGTGATTGACTGCTCCCCTTCACATAACACACTTTTGCATTTGTAACAGTGTTGTCCAAGTACAGCAAACTCTGGTATAGTCAGAGGTAATTCTGATGTTATTTCTGGATCCAATGAAGTGGTTGGTTCCGCCCTTTCGGCACGCTCTCTCCTTTCCCGATCACTCTGCTCTCTGATACACAGCACTGCCGACACAAATGTCTGTTGCTCCTCCGGGGGCACTTCTATAATATGGCCCCGGGGGCTGTATTACACAAAAGGTGCATTTTCATTGCTTGCACCTGGAGCACCTTTAAAAGGGTGCACCCAGCGCAAACAATGCACATGCGCTGTATTATGATGAATGCGCTGCCCACAGGGCAGCTGCAAATGCAACGCATTCAGGTGAAAATGGAAAAAAAGTTGCTCCATGTTTTCACAGTGCAGGCGGCAAGCCGCCGGCACTATGAAGGGTGATTAGAGATCTCCTGGCAGGCGGGTGCAGTGAGTGGCTGCACCCACCTGCAAAGGGTTGTCTGGGGGTGCAAATGCTGGCGTTTGGCTTACTAAAACAATCTCTGTCTAGGAATGGCGCTTATATCAGGCACACTATCAGATCCTCCCTTCCAAATAACTTAAACCAACTTTTATGGTCAGAACTCTCACAGAGGGATACCTCCCTGCAAGTAGCTACCTGCAGGAATCTCTGGAAAGCACTGGGCTCTCCGACCTTTGGAATACACAGCTTCCTGACTCAATTTTCAAGAAACTGATTTGTAAGTCTGTAAAATGACTCTCACGGATAGAGGACAAGGCTTCTTTCTCAGCAAGATCTCGTGCCCGGATGACCCTTAACACTTAGAAATATTTTTGAGGTTCAAGCTTTTTTTATCAGGGTTACCCCAACACTAAAAATGAAATTCCTTAGGCATCACTGGGCTTACTCCCTTGTACCCAGAACCTCCCACCATGGCAGAGGGCGCCGACCCAAAATGCTTGCAGCTTGTGTGGCACGGGAACAGATGACATTTTGCACTTAATCTGTTCCTGCAAGGAGCTACTGCAAGAAAGGACACAGCTGTTAAGGCGCCCTTCAAACAGAGAGGAATTTGCTTCAGGAGGCAAGCTGTGCTGGCATGCTTTGATCCGGGGGACACACAATTGAACTGCCGAGTGGTAAAATATCTCATGCTGGCTGAACAAAAAATGCCACAAGCTCCCGACTACAGAGATCGTTGGGCTATCAGTTGAAGGTGCACCTGGAAGCACACCACGTAGTGTGCATAGGCAAATAACTCAGTACTAGGCCCTCTTGCCAAGACCGTTACTTTTAAACGAAAACATCATGACTGCAACTGCAAAAGCAAGAACTGGATTCTAGTAAATTTACAAAGGAAAATAGCCATGCATATAACATCACTAAAATAACATCTGAAACTGCTCCAAAACCCACACGAGGCGTTTTGCTGATTAATCTAAACAACAGCGGAAGCCTGATTGACTCTACAATACATTGTGTCAGGGATGCAAACCTGTGAGGTGTTCTATCTTTCTGTTTCCCCCTTGCTCTTCTTTTTCTGCTTCCATTCTCTACTTGAACTATGAGCATCTGTCAAATGACCTGGCATCAGGCTGAATGGATTGATCCCAGTTTTCAGATGAAAATGTTGCTCCTTTTAAAACCATTTCGCTGCAACAACAAAATGTGTCACAATGAGCTATATCCTGACTGCCCCATGCCTGCCAGCTTTTATTTCCAAATATGAATTTGTTGCACTGCACTTTATTGTAGGAATGAAGCTGAGCGCGAAGAAACTGTCTCATAATCTGATAACGCTGCTTCTTCCTCTTTTACACCGCAACGATAACAAAAGAACGTTTTAGGATGCAGCAATTTTTAGTCACCTGACACCTGTCAGATGCTTTTACCAGACATGTATGTGCGGCACTGCTGTATAGGAGCTGGTGTTTCGATGGTTTACGGCTGTAACACAAGCTCCCATAGAGGAATGGGAGTATGCGACCGAACAATGGGGGCGATTACGATTGCGGTGAATCCGCATCCTCCGGGCCGGCGGAAGCCACCGCCGGCCCAGAGGATGCGGATTCACCGCTGCGGTGACTGAAAAGACCCCCCGCCACATTAGGATGGCTGAGGGTCCGCGGCGGACGGCAAGACCGCCCGCCGCTTTTCCGCCGGTTGGCTTCGGCGCTGGCGGAAATAGTGCATACATATGGTGGCGGTGTCTGCGAGACACCGCCAGCCATATTATGATGCCAGCGGTCCCATGCCTTTCCACGGCGGCATTGCCGCCGTGGAAAGGCATACGGTCTTTCCTTTGGGGGCCCGTTGCGGGCCCCCAGGGTGAAGGGGGTAGGGGGTGCACATAGGGGGTACCTATGGTACCCCCCCTGCATGTGCATGCACAAAGCGCGGTGCTTGCCGCTTTGTGCATGCACATGCAAAGCATGCATTTTTAACCTGGCGGACGTATGCAGGTCTGTCCGCCATCATATTAGGCCCCCAAGTTCGGTCGCATTATGATGAGGCATTGGGATCGCCGACCAGAGGTCGGTCAGTCCAGTTTCAGTGTCAGGCAGACGTAAGTCCACCCAAAATCGTAATAGGCCCCTTCTTTGCCAAAACTCGCAATTCAGCTAAAAAATTGTCAATGGATCTTATAATTGATGCAGTGTGAAAAATCTGTGCCTTTCAGTAATTATACTTGTGTCCTCTTTAAAATGATTTTGTAGTCTTTTGACAGATTTCAAAATGAATATCCCATCCCTATTCGGATGATTGAATTGCAGGTGGAAAATTATCAAACATGCATTGTCCTTTTGAATCCAACTGTTAAAAAAAAGAGCCGGCGTGGCTAAGATGGCGGCTCGGTAAGACGTGTCTCGCAGAGGCTCCCCAGGCCTGATCCCCCGCCAGGGTACCCTGCGGACCTTCGCCCTCACCGAGCCGGGCAGCAGCAGCGGGCCAGAACCGGGAAGCAGTGCGGCATTGGAGGAGCCGGCGGCGAGGCTCGAAGCTGCCGCAGACCGCAGATGCACGGAGCTACCTGACGGCGAGGGGCTAGTGCGGGCGGCAGCGACCCGAGCGCAGGGGCCGAGCGGCCCGGAGAGACCCCAAGCGACACCTGGGGCCGGCGTGTGGGAGAGTCGGGGATCCCGACAGCGATTCCAGAGCCCCGGAGGTACCACCCGGCATCACCAAGCGGCGACTGGCGCAGGCAGGGGAGAGGGATCGAGGCGCCGGGTCCGTCGGCCCCAGAATCTACGCGAGGCCCCGGCGTGGGCCTAGTGGAGGTGAGCGCCGAGGGCCGGAGACGCCTGACTGCGGCTGGAAGGCGCGACTGAGGGACAGCGGCGCTGCTGCCGAGAGGTGGGTCGGTCCTAGCACGGCGCTTCAGGCGCGGGCCGTGCACCGGTGAGGACCCCCGCGGTGTCTGCGGGGGCCGAGGGGAGCAGGCCGGCAGCAGCCGTCCACGGCCCAGCGGCCTGAGTGGAGCCAGGTCCGTCGGCCTACGGGACAACGCGGGGCCCCGGCGTGGGCCCAGTCGAGGAAGCACGGCCCGGCTGTGCAGCGGGCCGGTGGGGCATATCGACCCCGGGCAGCAGAGGGGCTCGGCGCCCATACAGAGAAGGTGAGCGGCGCCCAGGAGGCGGCCGGGACGCAATTGCGGTCACAGCGGGGGGTCCCCCCCCCCCCACCCGGAGGCACGCCTGGCTGAAACGCGACTAGGATCTGGGAAAGCCTGAGGTTGCGGAAGGCCCTGGGAAGGGGAGTACAGAGCGGGTGGCCTGCAGCCCAGGGATACCTGGCGAGAGCCAGCCCTATACCTCGAGCGAGGGAAAGCAGTGGGGTCGAGGCCTGTGGCCTAGGGAAGAGGCCCCTGGGACACGATACCGGCCTTTTCAGACGACGGCCAGAGCGCATCGGAGCACCCTGCCGAATCACACGGAGCCCTGACCAGGCTGAGGCCCACGGCTGGGATAGCCATGTCGAACCGGAAAGGGAACCGCAACATCTCGGAGATGCTGGTCAAGGGACCCCCCAAGCCCGATAAAAGCCCAGACAAACCGGCGCCGAGGCCCACCCCCGGGGGGAAAGATCTACCAGAGGGTGAGGCGCCAGCGACCAAGGCGTTCATGGAATCCCTCTTCGCCTCCCTAAAAGACGATATTCAAACTTTCCGGCAGGAAATGACCGGGGAGCACAAGGAACTCCGGCGGGACGTCGACGAACTGGGGGAGAGAGTGGCGGCCAATGAGCTCTCGGGCCAGGCCCGTAGTGAGGAAATAGAACTCCTTCGGCAGGAGATCGTCCGTCTTCATGATCAGCAGATGGATCTCCAGACCCACGCGGAGGATCTGGAGAATCGCTCCAGACGCAATAACATTCGAGTCCGGAATGTGCCGCACAAGGCGGAACTTTTTCAGGACTTGGCTGCGACCACCCTACAAAAGCGGAGGGCGTTTAGGGTTGCCACTACTTTCCTGCGTAAAGAGGGGGTCCCGTATTCCTGGGGACACCCGTTTCGCCTGGTCTTTAAGTGGAAGGGCGCCCTCCACCAGCTGCGTTCCCTACGAGACACGTGTGAGGTGCTAGGCATCCCCTATGAGGACCCACAACAGGACGACATGGCGGACCGGCAGTCCTCTGGGGCCGGGACGGGCTCCCCCGGGAGGTCGAGGGACGGATGGCAGACAGTGCGGCGGGACAGGCAGCGGAAGAAGCCTCTCAAGCCCGATCCGGACACGGTGGCCTTGGAACAGGCTGCAGCAATCCAGGAAGTATCCAAAGACACAGGCGCAGCCCCCTAAATGGATTTTGGTGAAGGTCGACATCAGATAAGTTTTGGCTCCTGGGTGGGGGGGTCGGGGGGCCATGAGCCGCCACTGCCACACACCCACTCATTGACTCATTTACCGCAGGCCTAGACTGTCTCATGATTGGCCTGGGACAATGTTCACCAGTTGGGGGGGGAGGGGTGCAGGGGACTGTTGGGGGGGGAGTTGGGGCTTGGGAGGAGGGGAGGGGGGGAGCTCGGTGTGCTCACTATCGAGTGGTGTTTGGTACCAGGGGTTGGGCTGGTTGGAGGTCTAGGGCAAGGCAGAAGGGACGCATGCGTACGCATGGCTGCTGACAGCATACGTATCCTCTCACTTAATGTCAAGGGACTCAATAACCCCATCAAAAGAAGGGCAGTCATCTCCTTCCTTGAGCGCTCGGAGGCTGAACTATGTCTGTTACAGGAAACGCACCTGTTGGCGAAAGATTGGCACCGCATGAAAGCTAGGGCCTTCCCCCACCAATTCTACTCCGCGACTGGTGAAAAGAAAGCGGGTGTCGCTATACTTGTGGCCAGACACTTCAAAGGGCGGGTTGGGGATAAGGTGGCCGAAATCAGGGGCAGGCTCCTAGCACACACGATACATGTGGGTACCTCCTCCTTCACGCTGGGCTCCATTTATGCACCCAACACCACACAAGAGGTTTTCTTGAAAGGTGCGCTGTCTGAAGCGCTCTCGGGAGATCTGCGACTGGTACTAGTGGGAGGGGACTTGAACCTGGTCATGGACAATGAGAAGGATAGGTCTGGGAAGAGGTTTGGGGACTCCGGAGCGCTGTCAGTGACAGGGAAGCAGTGGTTAAGGGACAGGGGGCTCACTGACATCTGGCGGGACATACATCATACTGCCCCGGGATACACCTTCTACTCTCATGTGCACCACACGTATGCCAGACTAGACCATTTCCTGGGCTCGGATGACATACTTCCCATGGTTCGGGACATTGACATTACGCCGGCGGCACTTTCAGATCACGATGCGGTGACCCTCCAACTGGCCGTCCCACGTGCCCCTCCACATAGGGGCAAGTGGCGACTCAGGGAAAATATACTGGCACGCAAGGGAGTTGTGCAGCAACTGTCCCAAAGCATCACCACTTATCTAGATCAGAACGACACGGGAGAAGTAACCCAGGCGACACTGTGGGGGGCGCTGAAGGCGGTCATTAGGGGCGAAATCATGGCGATCGCCGCGGCGGAAAATAGGGAGCGAAAGGATCGGAGACGGGACCTGGAGACGCAGGTGCTAGATCTGGAGCGGGTCCACAGCCGGACGGGAGCCCCCCGGATTTGGCGCAAGCTGAAAGCGGTCAGGGCGCAACTGGCGAGTCTGGACCTGGACAGGGCGGAATATGCGGCACTCCGCCTCCGCCACACGTATTATGTGGGGGGAGACAAGACGGGCCGCCTGCTGGCCAGCAAACTCAAGGCCAAAACCGTCCGCTCGCAGATCCCTGTGATTCGCGGGGACGATGGTGGCGAGGTCCGAGAGGATGACCACATAGCGGAGGCATTCCGGACTTTCTATGAGCGGCTGTATGCCGCCGATCACACCGTGGGAGAGGAGGAGGGGAAGACCTACCTGGAGTCTATGGAGGTCACTGCCCTTAACGATGTGAACTCCGCAGCGCTAGATGCTCCCTTCCGCCTGGAGGAGGTCATAGCGGCCATTGCCCGTCTTAAACCCTTGAAGGCTCCGGGCCCAGACGGCTTCTCCGCGGGCTTTTATAAAACCTTCTGCCCCCTCCTGGCGCCTGTCCTTACAAAGCTATTCAACTCATTCGAGGGCCAGGGCTCCATCCCGAGGGAGATGTTGGAGGCAGAAGTCGTGGTCCTTCCAAAACCGGGCAAAGACCCCTCACGCTGCGCGGCGTATAGGCCGATCTCGCTCCTCAACGTGGACCTTAAGCTCTTCACAGGCATCCTGGCCTCCCGGCTGGGCCCGTGCCTGCCGGGCGTTATCGACCCTGACCAAGCGGGCTTCGTCCCCTCCAGGCAATGCGCGGATAACACAAAGCGCATTATGCATGTCATAGACAAAGCATACGCCAACGCCTCGGACGCAGCACTGCTCTCGGTGGACGCCGAGAAGGCGTTCGACAGGGTGGACTGGAGGTTCCTGGAACAGACGCTGGTCAAATTCGGAGTGGGTCCGCGATTCCGCTCCTGGGTGGCGGGATGCTACGCGTCCCCGAAGGCGACCATCAAAGTCAACGGGGTCAGCTCTAAGCCGTTCGACATCCGGAGAGGCACGCGGCAGGGCTGCCCACTCTCGCCGCTCCTGTTCGCCCTTTATATCGAGCCATTTGCCCAGCGGGTTCGGGACAACCGAGCCATAGCCGGGATCAAGTTTGGAGGAGTGGAGCAAACCATCAGCCTCTACGCGGACGACATTCTGGTGGCGGTGGATAACCCCCGGGTCTCTCTGCCGGCCTTCCTATCGGAAATGACCGCGTTTGGGGCAGTGTCGGGCTTCAAAATGAATGTCCAGAAGTCCGTCGTCCTGCCGCTAGGTAGCAACACCCGACCAGCTAACAGGGCTTCGTTGCACATAGGGGGGCTTGAGGTCAGCACCACCGTGCAGTACCTGGGGATAGACCTGACGCCGTCAACCGTTCAAACGGTCGACCTTAACTATACCAAGCTGCTGTCGCGAGTCCAGGGGGACATTGCGAGGTGGAAGCAACAGCCGCTTTCGTGGCTGGGCCGGGTGGCGGCCATAAAAATGTCCCTGTTGCCCAAGATCCTTTATGTATTCCAGACCATCCCGGTCACTCCCCCATTGGGGATGCTGAAGAAACTACAGGATGCCCTACATCACTATGTGTGGGCGAATAAAAGGTCCAGACTGCGACGCGACCTGGCCACAAGGACGACAGCGGAGGGGGGTCTGGGGGTTCCGGACCTCAAGCGCTACTTCCAAGCGGCTCAGCTCAGATTCCTACTGGAGTGGTCCCGACCGACTTCGGAGAAGCACTGGTTGTTCCAGGACAGGGCCATGGCGGGCATGCCCCTCTGGAAGGTTCCCTACCTGGCGCGCCCAGACAGACCACCGTACCTCAAAAGATCCCCTATCACCAGGACCCTTTTGCAAGTGTGGGATGCTACCGCGGTCCCAAGGGGCCTGACGACCTTTCCCTCCCCCATGACGCCTCTGCTGGACAATCCGGCGTTCCCCCCTGGCAGCCCCACGAGCTCATTCCCACAGTGGCGACAATCCGAGTGTCGCTCAGCGGGCCACCTCTTCGATACGGAGGGCTTCATGACATGGGACGCCGTGACAGCACACTATTCACTGGATAAGCCACTCCGCTACCAGTACTTCCAGCTTAGGCACTGGCTGACGCACGCCGATGTGGCGCCTTTGGTTGGACGCCCCCTCACCCCCTATGAGCGTTGGATAGTGACCAAGATATCGGACACAAGGTCCATCACGGAATTATATCAGATGCTGTCCCCTCCCCCCCCTTCGGAGAAATCTGCTGGGCAGAGGCGCTGGGAGAGGGAACTGGGGCGCGCTCTTTCAGCTAAAGAATGGCGAGACGTATACCACCGGGCTCATCATACGGCCAGGAATACCGCTAGCAGGGAGGCGGCGGTCAAGATCGCCTACTACTGGCACTTGACCCCTGAGCGTCTACACCAGGGGAATCCGAGCAAAGACCCTAAATGTTGGAGAGGGTGCGGGCACACGGGGACCATGCTACACATCCTGTGGGACTGCACCGAGGTACAGGAATATTGGACAGCGGTACTCAAGGACATAGACACTCACTTTGACACCGACATTCCACGATTCCCAGCTTATGCTGTTCTCGGACTGCCGAACGACCTGACGTTCCCCCTCAAATCTATGAGGGGAAAACAGATGGGACTGGCAATGGGGGCAGCGACGCAGCACATCTTGTCACTCTGGGGGTCCACTAGGCAGCCCACACACACGGGGTGGTTACATCGGTTATGGTACATCATGGGGATGGAAAGGATACAAGCCTCGCTTACTCAGTCCTCCGAAACCTTCAGGGCAACCTGGCGTCCACTCATCTCTCTACTTTCCCAGGAATTTACGGAGCTCACATGCCCGAGGTATCTCCGGGTCCTGAAATTGGCGGAGGGGTTTAGAGATGAAAAGACCAGAGCGGAACACAAAGTCTAGCCTCTACACAGTACAACCAACATAGGCGCTACAAGGAACACACCGGGCGGGAGGGGGGAGGGTGGGGGGGCTTGGGGATAGTTGAAGGGGTGGGATACAGTTGGGGTGGGGTGGGAGGGAGGGCCTGTTTGGGAGTTGGGTGAAAAGAGTTCGGATGGCCGCAGGGGGGCGTGCCCCTCCGCCAAGCTAGCATACTCGGGCGCCCGGACTTGCCTCACCTCATGGACACTCAGAGGGGTGCGCTGCTGGGTCGGGGACGGGCGCCATGACATCGCTTTTTGTTTCTTCCTATATTGTATGTATCACATTGCTTTGTGGAACTCAATAAAAATATATTTGATAAAAAAAAAAAAAAAAAAAAGAGCCAACAGGTTCAAACTTTACCACATGAATTGCAATTAAATAGCTATCAAAAGATTCAAAACATTATTTACATTTAAAGTTTTGAATGCCCAGTTCAGCAAGAAAAACTGTAGGAAAATTGATATTTTGAATATTACAAACCAAGGAAGAGCAGTGGTGAACAATGTTTTCAAAGAGGCACATGTGCGAACAAATCAATCGGTGTTGTATCTAGTGGTTGTCACTTTTGAAATGAACAGTCACCAATTCTATGTAAAGGAGTCAATCAAAACTGGCTGGTATACTAGTAGCCAATAGCTTAACTCGTAGAAGGACCAATCAGAAGTCCAGTTGCTGCCTCCTGAATGCTAATCTTGAGGCAGAATGCTGCTGAAAAAAGATCTGTGAAGCCACAAGACCATTTTTAAATCCGCAAATGGGCCGTACGTGCTTAACTGGGACCAACAGTACTGTTGGCAATATCTGAGAAATTATCTCTATCAATTCCATGGTGTGCGGCTAGCTCTAGACTGACCAGTGAGCCATGTGGGTATATGGTGTGAGCTGCAGCTCCTCTGAAGATTCAAAGTCACATGACCAACCCACATAAAAGCACAAGCCAGCAATGTTGTAAGGTGAGAGTGAGTAACAGCGAAGGGCACTAATTCATGATAATTAAGCTTGATTAGATCCAGCGGATGACAGAAGCGCACACAACAACAGCCTCAAACAGGGTACAACTCATAGAGTCAATAAAGCAGTGGCGGCTAGCAGTGGGAGTGCTGCGGGCGGTGAGGCAGGGCATGGGAGGGGCACGGTGGGGGTGTAGTGGAGTCGGACATAGGGCGTCCACGAGTAAAGTAAGTAAATAAATAAATAAAACTATGTTGTATGTCCGACTCCACTACCCCACCAGGCGGCTCCTCCCCTGCCCTCCCCCGCCCCACAGCACTCCCACTGCGAGCCGCCACTGCCATAAAGTGACTCACCAGCAATGTTACTTTCGAGGAAATGTAGAACTTCCACACCTAGAAAGGTCCTGTCTTGAGGTTCACCCGTTTATCACCAAAATATGTATTGTTCAGGCATGCACAAAGACGAAGTAAATTCAAAAGTTGTTTAATTCACAGACAGAACACTGCATCCTCCCGTGACACCTCCAGCCACTAGCCAACTGCCAAAGTCTGGAACCCTCACCAAGAACCGCCACTGCTGAAAGTTTTACCAGAACACTTCAAATGGCAGCAAACATAACACTTGTGAATTCTCTGACGATACAATAGGAAGGGAATTTACATTGTGAACACTGAATAATACAATATCAAATGGTTTCACATTGTAAATCCAATGACAAACACCAAAGGTAGGGCTCTGCAATTTTAATAAAGAAAGTCATTTTGCACACATACCGGAATGGCTAAAGATGCCTGGCATACATTGTATACATGCTCATTTTATATTTAGTATTTTGTTGCCTGCACTTAAAGTACTTTCTAATGTATCATATTTATAACCATGCTCTGGTTTACTCAGAAACCGGAAGAAGGTTGGTGATTCTTTTTCCCTATAACCAAGTAATGTACAAAGTTCCCCAAATGTTAGTGTAGCGGAGTAGTCTCTCTCTCTCTAAATAAATGTGTGATCAACCGGCTGTTCTGCGTGCTTTACTACGCCGAAGTGTGGGGGTAGGTGCCTAGATGCAAGGGCCTCGCGCTTACTGGGTACTCACCTAGAAGCACAGGTCCCACAATAACAGTCTGTGGGGACTTTTCCCAGGGTTTGAGGGGCTGATTTCCACGCAGGACCCCCTGCCTGTCTTGGTTACTGACCCTTCAGGTGGTATATTGCATACATTGTAGCCCACTTCGGGCATTCTATAAGTTTATGAGCACAATTAGGTCCTGAAGAATTGCCTACAGGGCATGAAACATGTTGACCGCAGGTGAGGGTTGAACGAGGCCAAACTACATTGACTTTGAGTCCCGGTACCCCTCCCTTCACTATTTTAACAAGGCAGTTAGCCACATGAATAAAGTTGTCTTAGTGGACTAAACTAACCTTTTTTAACACACTTGTTCACGCTCACTACTTCACCTCCTTAGGCCCCTCATACGCACTCATCAAACGGCAAGGAACAAAAGAACTCCACAAAAGTGTAGCACCTAGTGCTACCCGTCAGGCATTGCAGCGCCGGCTTGACGTTGGAGCAGGAAGCCGATGATGAGGCAAGACAACCATCTTGCGGGATGGAAATAACCATCCAGCTAATTAGTTGTGTGAGGCATCCTAAGTTCCGACAAGGGATCCCTTTGGTTCCCTGATTTTTGATCACACATTTATTTAGAGAGAGAGAGACTACTCCGCTACACTAACATTTGGGGAACTTTGTACATTACTTGGTTATAGGTTCTTAGGACAGATACACTGGACCCCTATAAATATTGTCCTTTTTAGGTCCCTCTTTGTTGTTCACTTGATTCTTTTTCCCTCTAAGGAAATTAAAACGGCTGAAATATTTAATATAGAAACCCACTTATAGAGCACTTGTCAAACAGCGAGCAATAAAAGTTGTATTGACATAAATTACAGGAAGTTTTCAGACAAAAAAATTGCACACCCCTACTCTGCATCTACTTCTGGCAGAAAAAGACAAAAGAGAATTCCTGGTGTGCCTGGGCTTCTTATAGAATTGAAAAGTTGAAAAGGATGTATTAGAAAAAGATACAAAAGGTAAAATGCAGGGTTTAGAGGATACATTTAAAATTCTTGAGTGGCAAATAGTTTGATTTCGCAGAGGTGAGAATCCAATACAATAAGTTAGAACCCTGAAGCTGAAGATGGACGAGGTGGTAATATTCTCTCGGGCATTTGCTAATCAATTAATGGGTATTTGGACAAAATATTGATATAGGAATAGCGAGCTACAGCAATACAGAGTTTCTAATACCATGACACATGAATATACTAATGTTGAAATATCGTTGACAAGAATTTCTTTATGTAAGTAAAATCGTTTTCAAGAATATATCTGTTGTTAATATCTATCTTTAATTATCTATGCATTTTAGTTTATATATTACATTTATATGTTAAATATTGTTTGTATAATTGTTGACAATATTTTTAAATATAGTTTGTAATTTGGAGTTAGTGATCATGTGTAATGTAATTGTAAATAGTAATTTATAGTGTTGTAGCGGGTTGTGAGGTTTGTAGGGGTACAGGGTGGGTCGTTAATTAAGTATAATTAATAATTAATGTTTTATTATATATTTATTTGATCAATTACTATGACGTGTTTTATAATTGTATTATTTATTTCATATACTAGGTGTGGGCTGTTGTGTTTTAGAGTAATTGGGTGTGAAGTTATTTAAGTAACAATTAATTAACAATTATTCATGTATTAATAATTAATTGATTATTAAATATGTTCATTGCTGTATACTTCTTTATTTTAGTTATATTCTAAGTGTGGACTGCTAGGTTTGTGGGAGTATAGGGTGGGGAACTGTATTAAATAATATATATATTTTTTTAATTCATAATAAATTATTAAAATGTTTAATAATCTTGTATTTGGTGTCATTTTTTTTATTCCTTATGTATAATTTTATAATAAGAGATTTGTATTTCTGCTCAATGAACAGTGTGATTAAAATATGTTGTTTGAAGTGAAGTACTTTCCCTACTGCTGCACAGACTGGGGTGGGGATAGTAAATATTCCTCCTCTCAAGTTCTTTTTTTTCATTTCTAAAGCGCACAGCTACTCCATGGAGTTTCCCGGTGCTAGTTTAGAAATTCAGAAGGACACATTAAAGAGTGAAAAGCCAAGTTTTAAGTTGCTTTCTGAAAGACTGTTCATTGTCCATTTGACGTAGCTCAGCAGGCACACTTTTCCAAGCTTGCGGGCCCAAGAGGAAGAAGAATCTGCCTCCAGTTTTTGCTTGTTTTACACTTGGAACTTTGGCAGAATGACAGAGGGATGAACGCAGAGTTTTTAGGAGAGAGTAGAATTGAATCCTGGAGGACAGATATGCAGGTCCAAACTTGTGCAAAGCCCTGTGCATAAAAGATAAAATCCTAAATGTGTTTATTTTTTTAACAGGAAGTCTGTGTAGGTTCTTCAGATGAGACGAGATTGAGGCTTGTCTGGGTAATCGAATAGCTGAATTGGCGGCTGCGTTCTGAACCGTTTGTAATTTCTGCACCAGATAATGTGGAAGTCTTGTGTAAAGGACATTGGCATAGTCCTATCTGGACAGGGCCAGAAGATCAGTAATCCTTACAATGTAGGGAGAGTATTTGCAGGAGCATGTGCCAACCACTGAGTCCAACTCTTTCCCTACTAATGCACAGATTGAAGTGGGAATAGTATATTTTACCCCTCCGACATCGAATGCTTTCCCTACTGTTGCACAGGCTGCAGTTGGAATAGGAAATTTACCTCTCCAAAGTCCAATGCTTTGCCTACTGTTGCACCCACTGGAGTCTGAATAGTCAATTTAACCCCTCAGAAACCCAACGCTATCCCTACTGTTACACAGACTGGAGTTAGAATAGTACATTTTACCTCTCCGACGTCCATCACTGTCCCTCCTGCTACACAGATTGAAGTGGGATTAGTAACTTTAAGCCCTTTGAAGTTCAACACTTTCCCTACTGTTGCACAGACTGGAGTGGGAATAGTAAATGTAACCCCTCCAAGTCCAATGCTTTCATTACTGTTGCACAGACTGGATTTGGAATAATAAATGTTACCTCTCCGAAGTCCAAGGCTTTCCCTACAGTTGCACAGACTGGGAGGGGAACAGTACATTTTACCCACTTGTATTCCAACGCTTTCTCTACTTTTGCATGGGAATAGGAAATTGACCTAGTCTGATGTCCAAAGCTTTTCCTAATGTTGCACAGACTGATGGCAGGGTGTATAGTACATTTTACTCATTTGAATTCCAACGCTTTCCCTATTGTTGCACAAACTGGAGTGAGAATAATAAATGTAACCCCTACAAAGAGCAACGTTTTCTCTACTATTGCACAGATTGGAGTGGGAATAGTAAATTATGCTCTGCCGATGTCCAGTGCTTTCATTACAGTTCTGCAGACTGGAGTGGAAATAGTGTATGTTTTATTTGCTGATTTAAATACTTTTTTTTTAAATTGTTGAATTATATATTACTATTATTTGTTTGTTTAATTTATATTATTTTTTATCTATAGATTTTATTTGAATGTTTGTAATATTTGTTTTAATTTCTTGTTTTTTTTACATTTGACTAATTTGGTGATTTAGTTTAATGTTTTATACTTGTTTTTCCATATTTTGTCTGTTTATTAAGATATATAAATATATATATTTACATAGTTGTGCTTTTTATATTAGTAAATAAAAAAATGTAATATAAATTAAAATATATAATCTTATAATTATTGCCACATGATATATGTATATATAAACATATATTTATATTTAAATGTGTGTGTTTATATGGGAATATATTGTTATATATTTTTGAATATTTAAAAATATTCGTTTAACAACGCCGTTTAATTGTTATATGTAAAAATATGATATTTTGGATTATTTTTGACAATATTAATGTCAACAATATTTTTGTCATTGATATTTTTGACTTGATATTTGTGTAGCACGATATTTGTTCTGCCAATATTCTATCAGAGATCCCAATTAATTAGTTTATCTTTGCTTTAATGTTGGACATTTACATTTCTCCTTTTTTGTTAATCTAGTATTGTAAAACAAACATATTTATTATAAAATTACATTTTCAGGGAAGTACTGTGGAGATGTTCGTCCATTGCCCATTTTGGTTTCATCTAGCAAAGTGCAACTGAAATTTGTCTCTGATTTTAGAGAACGTAGAAGTGGATTTACGCTGCATTTCAAAGAAGTCCCGCACAACACAGTTCCAGGTAATAGCAACTTAAAAACTGCGATCTTCTTAATTTCTAAAATATTTAATGGGTGTTCTCCATATTGTGTTAATTAATGTGTTTATAGTAAAAAATGAGATCTGCCTACCCGTCAAGTGCAATGCAAAAATATTATCATGATGGTTCATGTTGTAATCAAGGAGAAGTTACAGAGAGACCCCAATAGCATTACCTAATTTTAACCATTCTGAACGATGACTGAAATCATGCATTTCATATCACAATTAGTAGTTCATTCCATATCTTATTGAACAGCTCTCAAAGGGGCTGATTACACTGGCGGGCGGACATTGTAGCGGTGTTTGGGACCACCCACCAGACATGCAGCGGTCCCACCACTGCAATTAGGATATGCCCGCCATACTGGAGGGCGCATCCTGGGCTTTTCACATTGGGTTGTGCTGCTGGCTGCACGCATGTGAAAAGTGCATGCGCAGCATTTCCCTACACAACGTGGCAGGCACCATGGGTAACCCCCAGTGCAGCGACAACCCCCCCACACAAGGGAGGCCCGCAACGGGCCCCCAAACCCAATCCCTGCCAGCAATGTTGCCATGGAAAGTCCTTCCTAAACCCACATCCTGATCTGGTGGACGGTGCCTGCTAGGCACTGCTACTATTTCAGGGGCCCTGCACCGTCTGCCAGGCAATCAGTGCGATTGCCTTTGGTGGAGAATCGGCGGACGGACTTTGCGTCCGCTGCGATACCCACCGCCATCCCAATTTGGCGGGTAATGAGCTTGGTGATGGCGGTAGGACCGCCACCGCTGGTGGCGGTCCTTCCGTCATCATAATGACCCCAAGATTCCCAGATCCATGATCTAGGTAAGTATCCCTGGCCTTTCTTTGCCTCCAGACTTCTGTCTAGTCTTCTAACAACCTTTCTTCTTTAAAGTCCAAGAATGGATCATGTTTAACAGAGTCACACTATAACTTTGGTCTGTCGAAATTAACAGTCTGGCATTTATGTCCTTTTCATTCTGTTGAGACTGCTCTAATGTCTCCCATTACATTACCTTGGTGCACTATGTCCATGCTCATACTTCTTCACTTTTTAGCTGCCTTCATTACAGCTAATCTGTCTCCTTTTTCTGGCATTTCCACCTGCCTCAGTGATGCTGTTAATGATCTTGGGAGGTCCTGTTCTTATGCTTACATTAACTCATCTCTTCCTCCAATGGGTAACTGTCAGGGGCTGCTCCTGGGCCCTCTAGCCTTCCCACTGTACACATATTGATTCTCTTTCACCTCTGTGGTAATGACATATTATTCATCATCTGACCTGCCTTTGGTCAGGAGCTCGCTCCCCCACGACCGCAGCACCCCCTAGCTGTGCCAGTGTCCCTGACCCCCGCCCACGCTGCTGTTCGCATGTTCGAGGCCCTCCTCCACCCGCAGGCTTCCGCCTGCGCCTCATCCCTGGTGTCTAGTGGGTTTCTGGTAAGCATCGCTAGACTTGTGCATTGTGCCTTATTGTAACTGTTTTACTGTGCCCTTTTTTATTGTGCCTTGATTTATTGTGCCGTTCTTCATTCGTTTCCTTTGTGCCTGTTCTGGTTTTCTGCCTGTTCTTGCCCCTTGTGCGCTCCCCTTTGCCAGCTCTCTCTGAGCCGCTTCCCTGCCGCTGCCTCCCTGCGGCCCCGCCCCCCTCGCGTCCCCATTCGCCGCTCCCTCCCGCCTCCCAGCTGCTCCTCCCTTCTTAATGGCGGTCGCTGCGCGACCACACCGCGCCTGAGGCACGCCAGCGGCAAGCCTGTCTGTGCCCGTCCGCGCCTGGACCGCGCCCTGCGCCAGAATCCCTGGACCCCGCGCCTACCGTAACGACAGACTGCACTACAACTTGCACTCAACACCGGACGAGACCACCCCTGCTACCAGGCCATCCCGAAGCATGCACTTCACCTGCCGGAACTGCAGCTTCACCAGCATCCAGCCCGCCAAACCACCATCCAGAGAACCCAACCACCTCAGATGCATCCTCCTCAACACCCGCTCCGCTCGCAAGCACGCCATCGAACTTTGGGACCTCCTAGATTCTACCCCCCCGACATTGCCTTCCTGACGGATACCTGGCTGAACGCCACCTCAGCGCCAGACATCGCCATGGCCATCCCACAAGGCTACAAGATCTCCCGCAGAGACCGTGTCAACAGAGTCTATCTTCAGGGCCAAGCTGAAAACATTTCTCTTTGCCAGATAGCGGGCCTTCCCCTCAGAACTTCCTCTGAACACGCTCGCATCTCAGCGCGGGGACACGCCGTTGTGTGTCACCATTGCGCTCTACAAGACTGCCTATTATTATTATTATTATTATTAATATTAATCACCATCGTCCACAAAGACACCCTCAGAGTCTCGACCAACACCGACGACACCCTCACCACTGCCGAACACATGCACTTCCAGATCCACACCGACCCCAACACGACCCTCAGAGGAACATTCGTCTACAGACCACCCGGACCACGACCACAGTTCAACGACACCATCGCCGACCTCAAGACCTCGAGAACAACAACGACGCCAACTCCACCACCCTGATCGACAATCTCCCCAACCTTGGACTCAAACAGCTCGTGACGACCCCCACCCACGCCGCTGGACACACGCTAGACCCCATCTTCTCCGCAAGCCCCCACGTCTCCTTCAACCACACCATCGAACCCCACTGGACCGACCACAGATGCGTCCAACTCACCTTCAAGAAACCCACCACACACCACCGTGCCCAACATTTGCCACGCCGCTGCTGGGGCAAGGTCACCGAGAACCATCTGACAACCACCCTCGCCCTGAGACCACCCACTGACCCCATCGACCCCGACACCGCTGCGACCAACCTCAAACAGTGGATCACCGACTGCGCCAACACCCTCGCACCTCTCAGGATCTCCACAACTAACCACACCAACAAGAAAGCCGCCTGGTTCACCGAAGACCTCCGGACATCCAAGTGCACCTGCCAGAAGCTGGAGAAAAAATGGCTCCATGACCGAACACCAGACAGCCACACAGCCCACAAGAACACCACCCGCAGACACCACCAATTCATCAGGACCACCAAGAGGACCACCTTCAAGGACTGCCTAGACAACAACGCACACAACACCAAAGAGCTCTTCAGCATCGTGAAGGAACTCTCCAACCCCAATGACATTCCACAATCACAGGACCTGTGCGACTCCCTGGCCACCTTCTTTCACCACAAGATCACCGACATCCACGACAGCTTCAACTCCGACACCCCCGCACCCACCACCGAGACCTCCACCCCCGACCTCCACCCGCACCAGCCGCTTGACAGCCTGGCCCACCGTCAGCGACGAAGACACCATCAAAACCATGAAATTCATCAACTCTGGATCCCCCTCCGACCCCTGCCCTCACCACGTTTTCAACAAAGCCAGCACAACCATTGCACCCCACCTCTGGCAAGCAATCAACATCTCCTTCGAGACAGCAACCTTTCCGGAAAGCTGGAAGCACGCCGAGATCAACGCCCTACTGAAGAAACCTAAGGCGGACCCCAAGGACGTCAAGAACTTCCGGCCCATCTCTCTGCTCCCATTCCCGGCAAAAGTGACAGAGAAGATTGTCAACAAACAGCTAACCCGCTACCTCGAAGACGACAACATCCTGGACCCTTCTCAATACGGTTTTCGCAGCAACCACAGCACCGAGACCACCCTCATCGCCGCCACCGACGACATCAAGATCCTGATGGACAAGGGAGAAACAGCCGCCCTCATCCTCATCCTCATCAGCAGCCTTCGACACGGTCTGCCACCGCACCTTAGCAGCACGCCTCCATGACGCCGGAATCCAAGAGAAGGCCCTGGCCTGGACCACATCCTTCCTCTCCGGCTGAACCCAGAGCGTCCACCTCCCACCCTTCCGCTCAAAAACCACCGCGATCATCTGCGGCGTCCCTCAGGGATCTTCCCTCACCCCGACGCTGTTCAATATCTACATGGCACCGCTCGCCCACGTCGCACGACAACATAACCTCAACATCATCTCCTACGCCGACGACACCCAGCTGATCATCTTCCTCACCGAAGACCCCCACACCTCCCAAGCCAATCTCCACAAAGGAATGAAGGCCGTCGCCGACTGGATGAAGGGCAGCAGACTGAAGCTGAACTCAGACAAGACGGAGGTCCTCATCCTCGGACCCACCCCATCAGCCTGGGACGACTCCTGGTGACCCACATCGCTAGACACTGCCCCGGAACCCACCGACCACGCACGCAACCTGGGGTCATCCTCGACTCCGCCCTCTCCAGGACCAAGCAAGTCAACGCAGTCTCCGCGTCATGCTTCAACACCCTCCGAATGCTCCGCAGGATCTTCAAATGGATCCCCCCCGGCACGAGAAAAAGCGTCATCCAGGCCCTCGTCACCAGCAGACTCGACTACGGGAATGCCCTCTACTCAGGAGCAACAACCAAGCTCCTGAGGCGACTACAATGAATTCAGAACGCCTCGGCACGAATGATCCTCGACATCCCCTGATGCAGCCACATCACACCCCATCTGAGAGGCCTACACTTGCTCCCCGTCAACAAGAGGATCACCTTCAAACTCCTCATCCACGCACACAAATCGATACACAACACGGGACCTACATACCTCAACGACCGGCTCAGCCTCCACACCCCCACCCGCAGCCTCCGCTCTGCCAGCCTCGCCCTCGCCTCAGTTCCTCGTATCCGGAAAACCACGACCGGCGGCAGATCCTTCTCCTACCTCGCCGTCAAGACCTGGAACCCTCTCCCTACCAGCCTACGACAGACCCAGGACCTGCTGGCCTTCAGAAGACTCCTCAAGAACTCCCCACAGCACCTTGAGACACTCACGGGTATGTAGCGTGCTTTAGAAATGCTGTGATTGATTGATTGATCATCCCTGTGCCCTCTTTTTGACCTCTTTACTCAAATACCAAACTGTATCACCACTATCAACTACTGGTTGGTTCTAAAATCCTTCAAGCTTAAATATTCAATAATGGAAATCCTCTGTCTTCCAGCCTCCTCAAACCCTTTAATTTGTGTCCACCAATCTCTTTTCTGTTTGTGATCTTCCTCCCTCCTTACTATAACGTACACATGCTTCTTCAACACCACCACAAGTGCTGTATGTTGATACCTGCTCCGTAGCAAAGGAATCTGCCCATAAGACTACTATACACTTAAGTCCTTCAGAAATACAACGGTTGATCCCTGAGTATTTCCTCTTATAACTAAAAATTGTATCAGGGAATTGCTGTGTCAGACATAGCTACAAATTCTTCATAATCACACAAAAAAGTGAAGAGCAATTGGAGTAAACATGGCAGATGTTGCTGATTACATTATATAGAGAAGTGCATGCAAATCAAGGGAGTGGTTAGTCCCAAAATACAAAATGTTCTACTAACAGAGTCATCACTAAATTAATACAAATAATTCACTTTGAACTTAGTGCTTCTTACCCCCATTTCCACTATCTCTACTTACTGCCAATACCCTTTTTCAATTGTGTTCAGTATGTTAACCTCAAAAGAATAAGAGGCTAACTGGGCAATTTTAGGATTTGACCCCCTCTGCCCCCCGACAAGAATGATGCAAAATGATGACAGCATAGAGCGCTTAACTCCATGAAACTATTAGCATTATTTTTGAAAATAGTTAATATTCATTATATCGGAATGTCCTGCTAATTTGACAGTGTATCTGTCACATTAATCTTTTTCTGGTACAACTAGTACATATATTACATGATTTGCATTAGGACAACAGGCACAGGAAGGCACAATTGAGTTATGACTCTCAGAGCTGGCTGATCACTTCCGCAGGAATTGAGTTTGTAGAGAGTAAAGGTCTGTGATTGAGCAGCTCGGTATTCTACTGTAGTGGGACAAAGAAATTGAATGAACAATAGTGGGATTGTACATAATTGGGTTTAAAAACAGGAAGGACTTGAAGGTTAGTTGAGAGGTTGAGAAGGTGAGTGTTAGGAAACGAGGTTAGCCAATGTGGGATAGCCCATTAATGATTTTTAAAGATCAAGATGCAGAGATTTTACTGCGCTCAGCTGCTGTTCATAAGCGAGAAAGCCGGTCATCTGTGGATGGGTTGTCTGTTGTTAAGGGATAGCTATAAACAAGGGAGACGAAGGTAAACTTAATGAAACCCATAAGTTGACCAATAGAGTAGCCTACTATGTTCAAGATAATGGTATTTAAGAAGGGCCTCGTTGTATAGTAGGCAGATCCCTTTGCTACTGTGCAGGTATCTACATGCATAATTTGTGGTAGAGATGAAGAAGCATGGGTGTTTGATAGTGGTAAGACAGGGATTTGATTACAGAAGTGCAAAAGAGGGTAAAGGGATAATGATTTATGTGCCATTGACATGGAGGTTAGAGATAATCCAAATGTGTACAGTGGGGAGACTAGAGAACCCTGGAGACAGTTACCCATTGGAGGAGGAGAGGAGTGAATGTAGGCATAGGAACAGGACCACCCAAGGGTGGTACCAGCAGTACCGAGGTAGGTGGCAATGACAGGAAAAGGAGACAGATTATCTGTAATGAAGGCAGCTAAAAAGTGAAGAAGTATGAGCATGGATGTAGTACACCAAGTTAATGTAAAGGGAGACACTAGTGGAGTCTCAACAGAATAAAGCATATATAAATGCCATACTGGTAATTATCAAGTTGTTTGTCAGACCAACATTATAGTGTGACTCTGTTAAACATCAGGCACTCCAGGACTTTAAAGAAGTAAGGTTGTTAGAAGACTAAATAGAAGTCTGGAGGAAAAGAGTGGCCAGTTCTTGTGTTTTTTTTCTGGAGTAAGACAACCAGTGCAGGAGAGAGGCAAGGATCTGAAATTTATGATGTAAGGGCAGAAGGGGCTACAGGGAGATGTGAATAAAAAGTTAACAAATGCGAGGACATGGTTGAGGAGATAAATTTGGCATGTACATTTGTATGGGGTATCATGAAAGACAGAAGAGCATGAGCTATGAACAAGGTAGAGATTTAGAATTCTGTACATACTGGAAGTCAATGGGAAATATGTAGATGTGAGTGTTAACTTTGCTGTGAGCTTAAATTGAAGCATGGTTAGTTTGCCATCAGTGTTTAGGATGACAGCGAAGAATGGTGATAAAGTCTGGAAATAGTTTCTTTTGGCAACATGGATAGTGCTGATTTTCTCAGGAGTCTTATGATTGTACAAGGCTACACAGGTTACATTTGGAAAACAGGTAGCATAATATATTTTTTAATTAAAGTATAGACATGTGAACATACCCACCCAGTGTTTTCCAACACATTTTTTATGAGACTTTAATGGGGGAGGATAAAAGGCAACCTATTGTCAAATCCAAAATTGGTCTATTTTTCAGGCTGCAACATAGTTAAATAATGCATATTACCTTACTGGTAGCATGAAGTTGAGCAAATCTAGTCTCAGGTTACAATACTGTAGGTTTATATTTACTAACACTACTCTGTCAAGGCATCTCTTAGTTACATGTCATCAAGACAAAGGTCAAAAAAGAATTAATAGTAAGAGTCATAATGAAGGATGACTTAGCAAACATCAAACATTGCTGGAGAGCAAATGGAAATCCTGCTCAATGAAGTTCACATTTTTACAGTGATTTTACGTGGTTTGTTACTTTTGGTAAAGAGATGATGTTAGGTTTGTATTCACTTTATCAGACACTGTTATGATGGTGATTCCACTCTTAGATTACCTGTAAACTTAGAGGTTTGAATGACCTTAAATTTGCTATGATCTTTTTAACAAATGCTGGACCTCATGGATGGATGCATTAATTGCCAATGTCTGATAAGTAGCTTTGTGTTAACATTGGAATTTCTTTAGCTTGTATCGTGATATTAAAGAAAAAGTGTAGTCTGATTTTCTTTTTAAATATTTAACAGTTTTATTTATGTGCAAGTAATAACTGTTTTTTTCCCAGATTCGGGGTGTGGGTCAACATCTGTACTTTTTGAAGAAGGGGAGATCCAAAGTATGAACTATCCAGGATCATACAGCAACTTGGCAAGTTGTCACTGGGTTATTCATGCTCCAAAACATTGCATTGTGAAGGTACTGTTCAATATAGTAGTTTCGGGTCTTTTCACATTGGTCTACTATATTTATTGCCAATTATTTTGTTTCAAGCCTCCCTGAGACTTGAATAAAAATGACAGAGACAATATGCACTGCACAACTTACTGTATAAAAAAATATTGAAAGGAGTATTTAAGCAATTCAGAGTTCTAAGGAGCAGCCCAAAATATTTAAGCATGAGTTTAGCCAGAGAAAATACGCCCCGTGCATTATGATCTCAGAATAGTTTAATTATTGCAGACTTTGATTTTACCAGTACTGATATTAGCTGACTTCAATGATGTTGTCAAAAACAAGATATTCATTGTCATAGTCAATTTCACCATTGATGTCATCAAACGAAAGATATGTAATTCATTAAAAACCCATGTACTCCATTAAAACAATATACATTTTCAAGTCCATATTAGTATTTGACTGATTTAGATTTTAGCGGATGGGTTATCCTGCCACAACGGTGACGGATATCCCGCCTGCCCAAATATAAATCCCATAGGCTATTATGGGATTTATATTTCGGCGAGCAGGATATCCATCACCGTTGTGATAGAGTAACTTGAATACCAAAATCTAAATCATGCCCTTAATATTTCAGCATTTCTGCAGGTGTACTTTCAATAATGTATACTTATGTACTTTTACAAAGTAATATTATTAATATTGATTTTATATAGCTAGGGAAGCAAGGGGTCTCACTTAAGTGAAGTGTGGGATTGTTCAGCATCAACTTCCTCTTTATAAACAATCTAGGAGGCAAATTTATTTTAATTGATCTTCAATACAATCGGTCTATAAAATTCAAAGTGAAATAGGAACGATTGATGTTATGATTCTTTCTGGGGATACCATCTGACACCAATGCAAGTACACTGTTTTGTCACAATTTAATTAGTCACTGGACTGTAAACGGCAAAGGGTAATCACAAATGACAACAGTAAATCAGTACTTCAAAACTACTCGGGACACAAGCAGGAACAATAATATTGCATGGTGAAGCAAACAACAGCACAAATGTTTTACAAGGATGAGTACATGGAATTACATTTTCTGTGAAAAATGGCCCTTCAATGGCCAGGACCACATGGATTTCAAAATCAACCCCAGCCTTGCTAAAGAGAATGGATTCTTTAAAGAATTTACCTGGCCTTGTCAATCGGCAGTGAAGAGTTGTTTCCCCCACACATTCCTACTCACTGCCCTTGCATGCCAAACTTGCCGTAGGGTGATTTGCTTATAAAGCCAAAAAATATTGAGCTACAGTTGCCTCAACTTCATGATACTTGGACATCCCTAAACGTTAATTAACATTTATTTTGCTTGATGAAGAATCCTCAGCATGCTGATGATCTTAGAAAATTATGTCCTGCCTCAGTTCTTCCCTTCTAGGGAAAGACTATTGAAAGTTGTGTATCTTCTCAATAGTTTAACATATACCTGACAATTAATTGACATTTTAAAATGAAGCTTTAGATGGGAGTTTAACACTGAGGTCTTGTTCTAGATTGTCTTGATGTGCCGTGCATACTAATGGATTGCCATGATTTATTTTCTGTCTAACACACTGTCAATCATCAAATATTGTATAGGTATTAATGGTCTAGTCCTAAACGGGTCCATATCATATCATATTTGACAAATCGATCTCAGCTGTTCCTCAATGGTAAATCCTCTTCCACTCCTGTTAATCGAAATCAACGAGTAGGGCAAGATTCCATTTTGACTCCAAATGCTTTTAATCCTTTCCTAAACCTTTTTTGTGTTGTCCTTAAGAAATCAGTACCCTTGCAATCTTGCTATCAGTCGCAGTTCAAAATCATTGAACTAGTTTCTGGACAAATGACTAAACCTGCTGTCTCAAATTAATGCTACACCTTAAAGCACACAGCCCTTAATCAGACCACTGTATGAGATCAGACAGTTGAAATCTGAAAAAGATCTCAACACATAGTAGTATCTTGCACTGGCACGACATGATAATGACAAAGGTGCACCTCACGCCTCTCATGCCAGGTTTTTGTGAAGCATTTCAGATTGTTACCAGAAACAAAACATTTGACCGTGTCACACATGTTACAATTACACCAATGACTGCCTATATAACTGTACAAAACTCCTTTTTCCAAAGGTATTTTGCATTTGTCTCAAGCTAATATGTTTTTCTAATCACCACCTTAATCTCCTGGCTCTTTTAAGGGTTCTCTTCTGGTTCTTCTATTCTCTCCTGTCTTTGCCATTGTTGCCTTTCCCTTTTCCATTCTTACATTGTCAATGGCAGCTTGTGAACTTTGAAAGTGGTAGAGCTCAGTTAGTCACATCATCTCTACAATATCATAATGCACAAGTACACACGAGGACACACTCATTCACATAGGCTCTCTCTCAAACAGACACACATCTTCACTCATATATACATTCATGCACGCTCAGTCAAAGACCCCCTTCTTCCCTCCTTATCTATGTCATCCTCTAGTGCAGGCAACTATAGAATGCGGTGTAAGGAGGGAGACCCTGGCCGCAGAGAGAGCAGCAATGTGGTTCAAGGCTGATCGCTTATCAGGAGCCAGGGAATAATTGCATGCCCTTGCTGCTGCCTCACAGACACACACACAGTGCATTCACTGAGTGATATTGAAGTTGGCCATCTATAATGCTTCTAGTGTATCTCTACCCTACTCTGCTGCTCTTCCCGGCTAAACTAGGCAGTTGAAGGCTTTCTGACCATGCTATCAATCTCCCCTTCTCCCTTCTTTAAGTGTTGAGAGGCTTCACCCCTCATGCCCATATGGACAGGCTCCCCCTGTACATCACCCTTGAGTGTTATTTTTCCTACTCTTTCTGGTCCTTATATTGCTTGAACATGGCATCATATGCCCTCCTCTCCTCCAGCCTTTTATTTCCAACTTAATCAGGTTGTACATATCTCTTTCATTATTTGTAAGTGTCCCCTCCACTCACCTGTTTAATTCACTGATTGTAGTTTGTAAATTAGCATATTTCATTTTTCTTCGACTATATGTGTGGATGTATATTATGTTAACACTAGTATTGTTGTGCCTCAGTTCCATAGTGCTGTTGATTGTACTTTATTAAACAGCAAAAAGTAATCAATAAATCTGTAGTTCACCTCATTACTTTGTGAAGAAAAATATATCAAACGTAAATTAGGCATGGAGTTCACCCCTAATCACGCCTTCTACTTTGTGGAGTTATAATTCAAACAAAAAAGTACTTCTTGAAACACAAATAATGAAGTTAATCAGTATTTCCTTTAGCTCACATTCCAGGACTTCGATCTCGAAGAGTGTAAAAGCTGTGGATGTGATGCAATGCAAGTTTTCAATGGTCTTGTAGAGGAAGAAGAGGAACTCCTAGGTGAGTCTTCACCTCAATCAGTAATATATTGATAAACTTATTATTGACAAAATATTATTCAATATCAGTTTGACTATAGAGCTTTCAAGAAAAAGCAGTTGCTAATTATTCCAATGAAACTGGAAGTTTTAAATTCTTCATCTGATTTGATTGCAATTTTCGCTTTATATAACTTATTTGATATAGCGTTGTACTAGGTCATTGGAGCAGTGCAATGCTTCAGCGAGAACATTTTTATTGTAGCAGTAGCAACTCGAACAAGGGGTACTGTACCTGGGACAAGAAGGTGTGTGGGGTGTCTTTGAAATGAAATTACAGAAAACAGGGGGTGGTGGGGGATGAGACATTAATTAGAACAGTATTAGACAACAAAATGTACTGTTGTATTTTTGCATGTTTGCGTTACAAATGTTTACAATTTGATAATCGGAGAAATAGCATGATTTGCATACCTAGAGTTACATAAAGACAGAATTTTCTAACTCACACATGAGAAGGTTTTATCGATGTGATCTAAATTTACAAAAAGTATGCATAATTTATGCTTTAAAAAATGTCACTTTTGGATGGAGCAGCAGAGTTTCTCATTGCAGTATAAGTGCAGTATTTATGGGAATGCAATGTGAATGTTATCACACGCTAGTTCATTGGTGTTGTCAAACATTTGCAGATGCATTACCACCACCTCCATATTACTCACCAAAGTCCATGCTCTCTAAGGTACAGCTTATACTTGAAAATCGCATTTTTGTTACTAGAATAGAAACATTAAAACTATGGGCCAGATATATTATTCTCAAAAACCAGTTGCAAATTGTGCACCAATTTTTTGCAAAGAAGTCACATTTTGCAAACTGACCCATGTACGAATAGGTCGGTTCGGAAAAGAAGGATTCAGACTGGGTTGCAATTTGGCTTACCTCATTGATATGTATGATTGAAGATCATCAAAAGGATGGTGGCCAGCAGACCATCATGTCTGTGATTACCTGTCAATAACGTAAACCTCTGCTTAAAGCAAAGTGGCTGTGTTTATAAGTTGGTGGTCGTTCTCTGAATCTTGGCCCACTCCCCCGAAATATTTTTTTATTATCTCCTTTGAGTGAGTCGGTACCTTTTCAAGGGTTTGTGACTGGAACAGCAGTAGCAAACCATCAGTGCATTACATAACAAATGGCAATTTGGGAGTGGCTTTCTAAACATGACGATTTTAAACTGCAACTCAGTATCCATTTCTAAACCCATTTAACGAATTGGTGACCCTTCACCGAATCGGGAAATGGTGCTAGTGCATACTTAAGTCCTTTTGGTGGTTGCCAGCCCTATGATTTGGGGAATCACAAGATTGGCGACCACCACATTTCTCCTGTCTGTATCATCATATCTTTATAATATATTATGCCTAATCTTTAATCATTGAACCTCAGAAAGAGGGACAGTTCTCCCAAAGAAATCTTAGCCTCAGGATAATGCAGATTACTGGGAAGTAATCAGGCCACCACCACCTCTCTAGTCCCAGAAGAATACAGCAAGGCTGAGAGTAGTACCATAGAGAAGAACACTAGTAGAAACACATGACTTACCTTGCAGAAATCCAGCTTCCACCAGCAGAGTGGGTTGCTCAAATAAGGGCTTTGAGGAGACTTCATATATCCAAGCAGGGTAATAACAAAGAAATCTAAGAATGCTTAAAATGTTATTTTGATAATCGTCAGAGATGGAAGTTGTCAAAGTAACAATTCCCCTAAAGAAATTAAGGAATGCAAAGACCACAATTTGATGGTTACAATGTTTTAGAAATTGTACCAAAACAATGCTACAGAACACAAGAAGAATGAACACACAACCCTATAGTAAAGCAACAGCATTCAGGCAACTAACCAGTGTAAGATCTAAGACAAAAACATGCAAGTCACGTCCAAGAATTGCATTTCCTGCTGGTGGAAGGTTAGAACACCAGAGATCAAGAAGAATATTTTGAACTGAGAAAATGTGCCATCATGCAGCCCTAAGTTGAAGCGCTAAAAACTAGTATAAACAACTTACATTGCAAGATTATTTAACAAGCGTGTCGAAGAGATAAATGATTAGTTTTGCCCACATTAGTGACTGTTGTATTTTCTCCAGTGGTTGTTGGATATATGTTCATTGTGCATTGTTTTGATAATAAGTATAAAATGAGTAATCAATCAATGAAAGCATTCACATATGGGGAACATTTCTTGTCTCGAAGATAAAAGTAATTCAACACTACATGCCTGATAGCAAGTTACACAGTACTACCTTAATCGTGTAGTAAATATGAAACCAGTATATTACCAGTAAAGCCTCATGAAATTGGAACTTACCATGTGGGACTACTTTTTCGGTCACAAAACTTAACAGAATACTCAATTCCATGAGACATTAACACATATGTTTACCACCTGATTCAAGGCAGGTGGTAAATGTAATCCAGGACAAATGGGTGGGATGGGAAGAGGGAGATAAAAGTGGTGGGAGTAGGAGAGAAGGGAAAATTTCCTTTATGGGGAGCATTGTATGTTCCACCTGTCAAAATAAATAGGTAATAAGGCTTGTCTACTGCTGCAGCCAAAACCCCATACAATTTGTCCAGCCAGAATTACCAGCTGGATATTTCAGATAGGGTTCTGCCAAAACATGTGTGGAAAACCTGGCACTCAGACTAAGGCAAAGTGAAATTCCAGCAAACGCAACAAGATGATGGACGGAGTGCTGAAACCTTTCAACCACTCACCCCAGTCAAGAGATCTGGGTTTCATCCATCATTCTTTTCTCACTATGCCACCCCAGTTTGGACCCAGCCATACACAAATCATTCTTGACCCTGCTCCTCATAGGAACAGTCCAGCCCAAACTGCCAGGCCAGATCCTCCTCGAACTGTAAACTAGCATCCAGGGACCGTTTTCGGTGTCTCACCCCTCAGCAGCCAGACTAGCTTGAATCCAGGGGCATACCCTTAGCCACCTAGGGTGAACATAGCAAACACATGAAGATGATGGACGGAGTCAAGAGACCTTGGTTTAATCCATTGTTCTTTTGCTCACCATGCCACCCCAGTTTGGACCCAGCCATGTGCAAATCAGTCCTGACCCTACTCTTCATGGGAACAGTGCAGCCTAAATGAAGAATCCATTCAGTTGTGTTGCTCAGTTAACTCAAACAAAATCAGGGTCTATGTTGTAAGCTGGTGTTCGTATGTTCCTAATCACCCGATTACTAGATATTTTTAGACTTGGAGTTTGAAAACAAGAGAAAGAACTAAGGGCCAGATGTAGGTAGGCTATTACCGGTCGGTAACGACGGGTAATAGACTTTTCCTATGTAGGAGGCTTTTTTACCGATTCGGTAAATAACAAATCGGTATTTACCGATTCGGTATTTACCGAATCGGTAAATGAGATGTAGGAAGCACTGTAGACAGTGCTTCTGGGCTTTAAGCATTCGGTATTTACCACCAACTATTAGTTGGTGGTAAATAACGAATACCTATGTAAATGCAAATATGTGCATTTACACCTGTGCCATGTGACAGACATACATGCCCTTAGGGCATGTATGTGTGCCACATGTGCACACAAGCATTAATCAGGGGTGCAGCAGGGTGTCAAAGTGACTCCCTGCCACCCTTGACTTTTTCGCAATTTTACCGAATCGGTATTTACTGATTCTGTAATTGACATTCATTCCTATGGGCCTCCAGGCCCATAGGAATGAATGGCAGATACCGAATCGGTAATTACCGATTCGGAAAACACTGAATCTTAACGATTCTGTATTTTTTACAGATTGATTACCTACATTGCATTTACCAATTCGAAAATACCGAATCGGTAAAATTCGGTATTTTCGGATCGGTAAATTAAAATTACCTACATCTAGCCCTAAGCTATTGGGTGTTTCAGGTGCACTACCGGAAGATGGATGTATGACATTACAATGCATGCTTTTACCACGCATGCCGTTACAACGCAGTTTTTACAACGCATACCATTACAACGCATAGCGCTTTGGGGTGCTGGATAGTGAATAGTTTAATTTACTATTCCAACTCCAGTCCCCGTGGACACTAGGGAAGTTGTTGGATAGTAAATTAAACTTATTCCCTATCCTAGAGCGCCCCCCAGTGCAATGCGTTGTAATGGTTTTCGTTGTAAAACCTGCGTTGTAATTGCACTGTGTGGTAAAAGTTGCGTTGTAAAGGATGTTTCCCCCGGAAGATACATTCTTTCATGAATCCTTCTATTTCACTGAGACTGATAACTTGCTGTCATTGAATGAAAATCATATGATCTTACATTGCACGTGCCAGGTGCATTTATCATAAGTAAGAAATTACATCATCACGTTCTAATGGCACAAAAGATGAATAATTGCATCATGCAAAGTCTGTGGAGAATAATATACCATCTGACCAGAGCCAGTATTTTTCTCCAAAAATGTTTCTTGTCCTAGCTTCTTTACTTGACTTTCTTTCATTAACGCTGTGAGGATCTGGATTATTGATTACGAGTAAAGCAATGGCTGTGCTCCATCCAATTAGGAATTATGTGGCTAAAGCAGGTTTCACATGTTTGTGGATATGTCGAGTTTAGATGCCAGCTGAAGTCTTCAATTTTCGTACCAAAAGCTCAGACTGGGACAAAATGAAAACTGTAGGAGATTAAATCCTGTTGCCGCTGGGATCAATCAATCACTCAATCAAAGAGCTTTAATTGATTATTTAAAAACAATAATAAAAGCTTCACAAATTTAAATATACCATCATTCAAAGAAAAGAAAATAGGATGAATAAATATTGTTAAAAGCCTACATGACTTTAGAAAGGGCTGTCTTTAGAAAACTTCCAACATTAAAACAGACTTGGATGTTTGGTATAATGCACAAAAAGTGCAAAGCAGGCTTCCTGAAATCCATATAGTTTGAGAATAGGTTTTAAAAACATTTTAGTAAATGGTTCATAGTATTTACAACAACAAAAATACAACATGTTCAAGAGATTGCACAGAGGACTCATCCCATGGACAAACTAAGACAGAACCATTTTCATATTGGTTTCTAGGGGAAAGCAAAGTAAGGTTCTTATGGTCCTTGTCAGAATGTGCCTAAGAGTGACCATTCGCAGGGGTTCAAGACCCAGATCAAGTACTGCTCAAGATTAGTTGTTTTGGATATTGACAAAATCCCATAGAAGGGGTTTCTTCAACTGCTGTAGTTCCCTGGTTAGCTGGCAATATTTCATAAAGAGTTGTTTGTCCCAGGAGATATCAGCTTTAGTGAGGGAATGTGGAGCAGAAAACCTTCTTACAATTCAAGCAGTCACCAATGATCTCTCTGTTGAGGGAGGTATTTGCCCATGCGGAGACCCAGAGAACTAAGGAAGCCACCTTGATCTGATCAGGCACATAGGAAAGGCCCAATGCCTCATGGAGAAAAAAGTGCGGGTCGAGGGTAGCAGGCCGATGTGACACAGACAAAAACCGTTCTCCTCAGCCTGAATTATTTCAACATCCTGGTAGCCCTAGATACCTGCACAGTACATTATGACTGGCAAACATTTGTGCTGAAAAACCTCTAATAGAGGCAAGACTGGTTTGCTGCCTTCTCTCTTACAGATGTCAAACAGTGCCCCATAGAATGGTTAAAGCTTAGGCACTGGTTGGCTATGCAGATCGGCTATGCAGATTTCTGATCAAACACATCCTCCAAATATGGAAAGTCAATGACCCGTTCAACATGCCTGCTTTTGATCCAAAATGAACCTTCATTACCAGTCCTGGGGCAGAAACCATATATTTTTTGGGATAAAATAGTATCCAAATCGAAATCCTCCATAAATGTTACAAAACTACTTATTAGGGACCTCAGGTCATTCGGGGTGTGGGACAGTAGCCCAGCCTCATCTGTGTAGAGCAGAGCCAGGACAATGTTTATCCTAATCATTTCTGTGTTCTTCCCTGAAACTTGTAGGTGTTCATTTAAACCATTTTTGTAGGGTAGAAATAAAATGGGTGGTCTGGAAGCAGCCCATGAGGACATGGCTCAAGAACGTCAGTACATCGCCCCTGGTCCATATGTAACAGCTGCACATACCCCGCAATGTAAGGCCTGGAGAAAAACAACAAGGTTCTCGTCAAGCCCTAAATCGGAAAGGATTTTCCAGAGCTTACTATGGGTAACTCGTTGAACGCACTGCTTAGGTCCATAAAGGAGATGAATAGCAAGCACCCTTTAGCCAGCATATACTTGCTGTTGACTAAGTGGAGGATACAACAATGCTCTATGGTGCCACGCCCTTCCCTAAGCCCATATTGTATAGGGGAAATTGCATGATTGGTATTCGCCCACTCCTCAATCCTGCTATGGGTGATGCGCCCAAAAACTTTGACCATCAAATCCAGAAGCAAAACTGACCTATAGCAGCGTGGGTCATTTCTGCAACCCTATTCATTCCTGTAAACAAGGACGACCACAGCTGTGTCCCATGGCTTAGGTAAGCCACTAAGAGCAGCATTGCTAACAACATTTGTGATAACAAGAGCCCAAAAGTCCACATTTTCCTTGAATAGGCCTATTGGGACCCTGTTAGGCCCAGGTGCCTTCCTCTAGAGCCTGTCATTAATCGCCGCCCATACCTCAGTTATTTCAAATTTAATTGACATTGGGAAAATAGATCTTCAGAATGACAATCCCTAAGGCCCGTGTTAGAGTAAATGGCTTTAAAGTGAATAACACAGTGAACATCACTAAAATTGGACCCCAAGCCTTCAGCCAGACCTTCAGAGATCTTGTCCGCATCCGGAGAACCTGACTGGATCAGTGTCTCCTCCCAGGTCATCAGACAGCATTGAGATACTTCGTTAAATGGTGCACCCGCCTTCTTTAGCATCCCAGAGACACAGGACTGACCTGAACATATTACCCATGGTGTAATATTTTCGAGAGCTTGTCCAACGCGTCCACAAGTTGCAGCAGGCCTTTCTCACACCCCCACTTAAGACCACATGTAATCAGTGGACACACCACCCTTTGTGGTTATAAACCCGGAGTTGCCTGCCATACTGGGGTTCCTCCCTCGCCCACCGGGAACCAAGAAGTCGACCGGATTTGGTCTTCCCTGATACCCCGCAGCTGGGTTGGAATTATCACTGGCCTTGCTACATCGCATTAGTTCCCTGCATCACCACACAGCCCTAAAGAAGTCATGTGATGAAAAACGTGTTGGCTGATTGTTTTCTTTTCTCTTATTAAAGACATTTGAATCACATACTGGTGTTGACCACAGGTATTTCAAGTGAAGCAAGACATTTCCACTATAGTGATAACCCTATTACGTGTGCCCAGAACTGTATTCTCAGAGGTCTTAGGGTGATTTATGATTTTCCAGAACCCTCCAGTATCCTTATGTGAGGTGGCTGCAACCTGGGCCGGACTGGGACCCACAACCGGCCCCGGCAAAGTGCTCGGCCAGCCCCCCCCCTCCCCACTGCTGGAGGTGCCGCCGAGCTCAAAAGCAGCCCAGTAACAAAAACGGACCCCAGGGGCCCAAAACCGGCACCCAACCATGCGGTGCACCAGGGGATTGCCCGGTGGCCGCTATGGCCAGTCCGGGCCTGGTTGCAACTAAACTATCCCATATCTCCTGCTTAGCCGCCTGCTTTCTGCCTTTAATAGCTATTTTATAACAGCACGATAGGCTCCTACTCTGGCAGTGTCTCTAGGAGCAGACATTCAAACTTCTCGCAACTGCTTATTTGCAAGCCTACACTTCTTGGCAAACCAACCCGGTTCAGGGTGTTTCCAGGGTGTTTTCCTTATGGGTAGGTTGGATGAAACATTTAGCAAAATCAACTCCCCGCTACCTGACCATGACCATGTGGAAAGATGGCGGTGGGGCCAATCACAGCTAGAGATTTAGCTATCCCTGAAAAACTCAAGAAACCCCAGAGGGATTGTAGTCTCTCAAGTCGAGATAACTGTAGAAAGAGTTAGTTTACCAATGAGGAGGGAAACCAAAACATAATGAATAACAGAACCTTCTCCCTACCCAGTAAAAATAGGAATATCAAAATCAGAATCACCTCTTAATTCCATTCCATTATACAGGCCAAGATCGAGTAAAAATGTATACAGATTTGCACCCCTATGATCCGGATTTCCCAAAGTGCAAACCTCCTGGAGCACCTGGAAGGGCTGAAGTACAGTGGGATTAGAGCCCAGCTTGGTTTTAAACCCCACCCTGTTGGAATATTAAAAAACCTTCTTCGAAGACAATGTACAGTTAAGAACAAATCCTCCGAGTTACATGAGGAATTATTTGGCCCCACTGCATTATAAAAATTATTAAGACAAGCAGTAAATTGACTGGGAAGTACCACCCACAGGATCTATATCCCTGCATGTTTTATGGGGACTGAATATATCTTGAAACTACATGTTGTGCGAGCTAAGACCATAATACCCTCACTGCCCCTGACTCTCAGAGATCTATGGGCTGGCACACAGCAGCTCTGGTATCCTTTCCACTTAGGGTGGTCCGAACAGCAGGTTTTGTTTAACAGGATAAGGTCAAAAACAGCAATGTAGGTAAGCCATCTGAATCAGCCAATTTAGATGTTAGACCAGTCATGTTTCAACAGATCAGTTTCACCCTAAGATCTAAACAACCATCTGGGCAAAATTACGCAAGGTGTAACGTTGTCTCCCTCTACAGCTCCCTTAAGCTCACTGTTTGGAAGGGATGAAGCAACAGTCCCATTTCAGCCCGAATAACTGATCAGATTCCATAAGGCTACATGCCCCTATGTGGAGGGTTCAGTTCATCAATATACTGGTATCAATCCATGTCATTTAGATCTGCCAGGGGTGTAAATTGGTTGTTGCATGGTAAAGTGGAATCTACCCCCTGAGGCGGGACTTGCAAAATCATGCCATGTGTCAGAACAATACCAGCTTGTGAATGCATGTAAACAAAACTTAAAAGTTACAAATTTATGTTTTCTTCTACAGGAAAAGGTTGTCGTTGTTCCTCAAAAAGGACACATCTAGCAAGTGACGGGTATCTAAAGTTTATAACACAATCTCCACAGACAGCCTTAACAGAAGGCCCAAACCAGTCCACCCGATGAATCATCAAAATATTATGATAGTCCAGCAAAGAGAAACTTGAATGTATTGCTAACCAGTGGCACACCTCATTCTTAAGTTGGTCATGAGACTCTGTTTGAGGTTTTTCTAGTTTTGGGACATTCTTCAAAATGGCGAGAAAGGGTTAGCTTTCAGGGGGTAAATGAATGCGCGAAGGAGAGTTACTATGACAGGGATTGGAATCAGAGTAGATACAAAGAAGATTGCAGTCCGGTCTATTAAAGGTACGGCCCATGAGGCTGGTGGTAAGGTGCCTCTCAGGAGCCCCACTTGCTATTTGGGTGACATTCTTGACTGAAGCAGAAATGTCCCTGGAAAAAGAGGCATCTTGCTAATGGGTGGCTGCCAGATAGATGGCAGAAGGATTCACAAAACCTGAGGGCCTAGGACAAGAATTGCAAAAACTGGAGAAAAATGCAACTTTGGCTTCAATCTTACTAAGCCTATCAACCAATGGTACCAAACAAATGTTAAGGGTATCTGCAGGTTGCACATAAATAGGGGCCCAAGCTGAAAAATACAGGGAACCCGGAGGTATATCAACCAAAACAATGGGAGAACCAGGATTGATGCGTTTGTAGGCACCCTTCCTGCCAGGTGTAACACGTTTTAACTTTCTCCACGACCTGGGCCCCAAGTACCTCAACGACCGCCTGACCTTCTACACACCCACCCGCCAGCTACGGTCCACCAGCCTCGCCCTCGCAGCCGTACCACGCATCCGAAGAGCCACCGCCAGAGGAAGATCCTTCTCTTACCTGGCTGCCAAGACATGGAACTCCCTCCCCATCCACCTTCGGCTGACCCAGGACCATCTCGCCTTCAGGAAACAACTCAAGACCTGGCTGTTCGAGCAGTAGCATACCCCTTCCCCCAAGCACCTTGAGACCCTCCCGGGTGAGTAGTGCGCTATACAAATGGTATGATTGATTGATTGATTGATTTAGCTGCAGGATGTTAAGCACAAGTTTGTTTTTAGTGACCTTTGTGGATCACCCTGAAAAGGATTGTGATTATTATTTGAGGTTGACTCTCACCCCTAAACTAGTACTCCAGTTTCTTACACTGCCCATCCTAATATGCTATTAGACAGCCGGTTTGTCTGATTTGGAGTTTGTGATCCCGAAAACATTTTTGACTGTGCACAAATCCCATTTTAGGAATCAATAAACGTTTTCTGACTCCTACAATGGTAGTGCAAGTGGATACCAATTATGTATTTGGAAAGTGTGTGTTTTGGGATTTCCTTTCAAATATCAAATCAGTATTATATGTGTCAATGGCATGTGACTGAAATTACAGTTGCAAATGATGGAGCGAGATAGAAAACAAAATTTTGTTTAAACTCGTGAAGTCACATTTCCATAACATGAATAATAATATTAATGATTTGTGATTTGTCGTGCTAATACAACTTAGATTAAACTTTACACATGGGGGGGACTAACATGTGTGCTCATAAACGTGCATAATTGTTGCATCTTTTTGTTCGTGCAAAATAATAAAATAATTTATTGTTTTCGTTTTTGTCATTACTAACTGCTGCAAACTTAAAAGAAGCATGTGCTTGTTTTGCTTTTCCTTGTCTGTGTGATGTCATTTCTACTATTCTAGGTGCATATAAGTCTCATGGAGTAACGGAGACTGGTAGATATAAACGCTGCTTTATTTGTTTGCATTGGCTAGGTAACATTTTGATTAATCGGGTGGGTTAATTAATTAGTAAATCTTGGGGTGGATACAGAATCTACATTATTTCTTACATTAATACTTTTCTTGTGTTTGTTTTATACTAGAAAACATAAGTTGTCTACTTTTGGGCCTAGTCTGCCCGAGCTACAAAATACTAAATTTTACTTCTGCAAAAGTGCTGAGACGCCCATTCTGAAATAAATTGTTCGTCAAAAAGCTGCGTTCACAAAGCAAAAACTGACGTGCTATCATCATTCTGTCGGACATGGCCAAGGTCGAAAAAGAACATTTTGTCAGTCCTTAACTTGGCATCCGCGGAAGTCAATTGGAAGTCAATGGACGCTGCGAGAATGACTTTATACAAATGTTGCAATCCTAGGAAGCTCCTGGTTGCACTCGGAAGGGACAATGGTCTCTAAGAAAAGTGACTTAATGGAAGTTTTTGAAAAGTGGGTGACATGTCACTTGTCACTCTCAGCCAATGGGACGTCGAAGATTTCTGAAAACTTTCCTTTGAGTAGTTTAGTTAGCGTAGAAAGGTATAAAAAGTCATGCCCCTAGGGATGGGCTGGCTGCTGCTTTCTGACTTTCCGATGAGGGTGAAGTGCTGTCGGACTTTGCGTGGAGCACGTAAGAATCCTCAAAGAACTTTACTTTAATTTCTATCTATTTAGCTCAGTTAGGGAATTAGGTTTTAGAAATGCTAAACTTTATATATTTACTTTAATTTTGATTCACTTGCTTAAATTGTATTTTACTTACGTTTCTTTACAATCATGCTTGCTTTATTGCAAATAAAATTCATTTATAAAACTATCAACTTATATACCATAATTTAGTAAATAAAATCTTACTTTTGACAAACAAGCTGGTCTTGATTATTCAGGAGTGTAGGTTACTATTAGCTAGATCACGTCGCCAATGGTGGTCGTTTAAATGGTTACGTTTTATTCTAACGACAATATTCTTTCCACAGATGTATAAAAATGTATATAGTTTGTAGATAATGTGTATATAGATTTAATCTGACCACCTGATTCAGTAGGCCCAAAATATATCAGGTTTATAAATGGGTCCAAATTTTAGTATAGAATTTTGTTTATAGGTTATGAAGTTGGGTAGCGTTGTTTATGATATATTTTCTATAGGCCGCTGGATCAATTCTCTGGTAGCAGAAATTGATGGTTGCTAAGGGTAACCAAGGTAATATGTTGGTTGCTAAGGGTTACTAAAACGTTATGGTATGGAAATAGGATCGATGTTTTAACACATGTTAAGTTAGTTTTTCGTGCTATCTGTAAGCTATACCGGTATAGATTGTGTGGCGAGAAATTAGTCACGCAAGCCATCTGTTCTGTTTGTAGTGATATCGCCGAGTATCACAAGAGGTATCGCCGTGTACCATAGTGTTGTCGCCGAGCAGCACAGTTTTAGGGCTAGGTGTGAATCTTGTATAGTGAGGGTTTTCTAAGAAATTAGAACAGCATGAGAATAGGGACAAAGCGCCTTTCATAAAACTCACTGTGATAAGAGTATTAGTTATATCCGAGCTTGAGAGAAGGGTAAATTAGCGTCGGTGCATGATTATCTATAAACAGGTTAGAGTCCTGTACGGGTACATGTTTCATATCTATAAACAGGTGAGAGCCCTGTACGGATAACGTCGTTATTTTACTAACGGTGCATGATTTCTATAAACAGGTGAAAGTCCTGTACGGATTTCATGTGTGTTTGAAATTAGGGAATTTTCAGTGTGAAAGTGCGAGTTTGAATTGTATTTTATGTTCAAGTGGAACTCTTAGAACTTTCACTTCGCGGTGGGTTCAGAGCAAAGCGAGTTCATAATTATACGTGTTAGAAGGGTGGGGTAAAGGTTACTCTACTGACAATTGAATATTATCCTTAGTGTGAATAGCGCCGTCTATTCCGAAGTGTGGATACTTGAATGTATGTAAACTATTCTAAATAGTGAAACGAACAGATGTTGTCCTTATAGTCATTGTTAAGAATTAATTTACACTGAAAAGTGTTCTTAAAATGGCGCTGTGAAAAGATTTTGTGAAGGAGGGGTAAGCGCCAGGAGTGAGAAACGAGAAACCGCAGCTGCTGTGTACGTCACAGAGCCGCGCTGGGATTGGGTGACCTACGTCACAAGCTATATTCTGATTGGCTCTTGAGTCTCTGACGACCTGTGAGTTGATTGGTCCTTCAGAAAAACTCCAATCTTATTGGTTGAGCAGAAAAGTGACGTAGCTCAAATGTCATTGGCTTGTTGGTGTGTTTCGCGCACGGATTGGTTGTTTTGCGGAACATCCCGGAAATATTTTACGAACGATTTTGTGAATTAGATTTAACTCTTAAAAATGAGTTATCATTTTAAACATGTTGAGAAAAAGCCAACATTATTTCAGAAGTTTAAGAATTTATTTTCACCTGACAAGAAAATCGAAACGCGAGGTGGTAAACTACTTCATAAGTATAAAACACCTGCAGCGTATATGGAAGGTGAATATGGATATCATACTGTCTTATGGTTCGATAGTTGGAAACGCTATACTAAGAACGACGGTGTTTTAACTTGGCCTGATGATGGTTCATTTAATGTAAAAGTCTTGAGAAATTTACGAGAGAAAATGAATGCTCTTGTTCCGAAACCGAGACCAACTCAATTTGAAGCTTTAGTTGAGTGGGAAGACGAGATGTATCAGTTACAAAGAGAAGCTAGTGGAATTAAAAGACCTTCTAAAAATCCACCTTGGAGAAGAGAAACTCATGAAGATAGATTACGAATGTGGAGACAGGGAAACATGAGTGAAGGATTGTATTTAATTCATGAAATGGTAATGGGTACTCCTACAGGGAAATCTATGGAAAGTGAATCTGAGGATGCAGTTATGGAAGAAATATATACAACTGCTAGAAAGAATCAGCCTTTGAGACCTCCTAGATCATGGTCTACTCCGGTGGTTTCTACTGAAACTTCACCGAGTGCACCTCCAATTAATGAAGCTCCTAAACTTTATCCAAATAATTGTGAAATCATTGAAACTCCTAGAAGACCAGAATTCGAGAATGCTCGAAATGAAGGTAGACATTTTACAATGGCTCCAAGAGCAAGAGAACCTCCAAAAGATTATACAAGAGAGGCAAGAAATGTTGAAGATGTTGATTATAATGAATATTTAAGATCTAAAGAAGAATTAATAAAAAGAATGACAAAAGGCATGGAAGCTGTGACAGTTCCAGTAACAATTGGCCCTGTTCAGCCCGTATTTGACCAAAAGGAAACAAACAAAACTGGATTAACTATTCCTTTAAATACAGAAATTCAAAAGGCTGCTGAAAAATTTTATTCAGACTTATCTGAAATAAACTCATCTAAATCGAGAATGCCTGATTTAACCTTTAATGAGGATTTATCTCCAAAAACACCAATGGGTGCTATATCAGATATAGGGAGTCCTGAAGTCAGGGTAACCACACCAAAACTTGATGTGGCCAAATTAAAAGCGAATATCGAAGAATTAATAATTGGAACAATTGGTCCAGATAGTTTAAATTACTATCGAGATGATGAACTACTGTTCATTTGCAAAACCATACAATGGAAAACAAAAAATAAATATGATCAACTAGAGGATCTAGCAGCTGAACTTGAAATTGATGTGAGCAAACAAAAGAATTTTGCAAAGCATTACAGATTAGACTTTTCAGAAAGTGACATTGAGAGTTTGAACTCAATGGGAAGAATAGTTCATATAAAAGATTTGATTGTCTATATCAAAAAGCTAGGAGAACTGAATAAATGGAGAGTAAAATGGACGAAAAAGAAGGAAGATGAAAGATTGGAAAAATTGTCAAAACAATTTCCAATGAGAGAAATTGCAGGTGGAGGATATGTTCATGTCCCTTGGTCGAGACAGGACATTCTGTTATTTACAAATGACTTTCCAAAATTGAGGGAGAAACCAGTTGAGTGGTACAGGCAAGTCGATAGATTTATCAAAGTGTCAAAAGTTCTGTGGATTGATTTAGATGGATTTTTTGATATTGTCGTTCCATCTGATCTTTGGACAGAATGTAAAATATCGATTAGTTGGCCAAAAACAGAACCTGAGCGAATTAAAGAAACAGGTGCTCCAAATCCACTTGTAATGGATTTTTATGAAAAAGTGATAGTTTGGATGAAAAACAAAATTCCACCCAAAGAAGTCGATTGGGTTAAAATAGAAAGGACAGAACAGGAAACAAAAGAATCAGTTCATTCTTTTTATGAAAGACTACTGTTAATCTTTAAACAATACAGTGGTTATGAAAAACTAGATGAAAAAGACATGAGCCATTTTGTCTATAGATTTGTTTATGGATTAAAACCTGAAATTGGAGAAATGATCAGAAATAGTATTGTCGGATGGCAATCACTATCTGTAGATGATATTCTAAGAAAAGCTAAGTATTGCAGTGATGAAATAGAAGTAAAACAGAAGAAGCTCAAGGAGAAAGCCATGTGGGCTCAGGTAAAGGTGGCTGAGCAACAGATTGCCAGCATGGGTAATAAGAACACTAATTTTGTTCAAACTGGAAATACAAACCAGATACAAGGAAAGTTTAAAAATAATAATTTCCCAAAGAAATTTAGCCCAAAGATTGAGGAGTTGAAACAAAGATTACCTTGTTTTAATTGTGGCGAAATTGGACATTGGAGAGACGAGTGTCCTCATCCTCCTAAAAACTTAAAGAATCCCTTATTGAATCCACAGATGCAGAATGGTGTTGACCTGCAGCGACAGCTACAGATACAACAGGGGTTAAACGAATTAAATATTCAACGACAGTTACAGCAACAACAACAACAACAGGTGAATAATCGTCAAGACCAATTGCCACAACCACCTTTTCCGAATTGTGGGGGAGTTCAAAAATATAATCCAAACGTGGGATTTCAGGGAAGTGAACAGGTAATAAAACCACAAAAACAGCAAAAGCAACAAAGAGTTCAAATGCAAAATGCTTCACCACAATTTTTATTAGCAGAAAGTCAAGACAGCGATTCTGATGATTATTACTGACGGTGCCCGAGAGAGGAGGAAGAGTGTGTTGTTGGAGCCACTCTTGAGGTTGACCAGTCAGGTCCTTTTGTAAACGGGAAAGTTAATGATGTAGACATCACTTTTCTAGTGGACACTGGTGCTACCCGTTCTACTGTTAGATCAGTGGAAATTGAAAACCTACCTCTCTCTGGGGATACCATCCAAGTTGTCGGAGTAAGTAATCAACAAATTAAAACTGACTTAACTGATCCAGTACCAGTTGAAATTGGAAATTATAGAGACAAACACAGATTTGTGGTTTGTAATAGTAGTCCAGTGAATCTATTGGGCAGAGATATCCTATGTAAAATGAATTGTAGAATATATTGTTCTCCTGATGGAGTTGAGTTACAAACAATGGAGGAAGATGGTTTATACAGAATGACAATGATGATGATGGAAGCAGAAGAAACAAAATTGTTTCCTGCATTTGAAGAAAAGGATTTACCTGAAGAACAGTGAAATCTGAAATATGGGATTTTACTGGAAATGAAATGGGTCTGATGAAAAACGTAGATCCAGTAAAAATTACATTGAAACAGGGAATAGAATTTCCAAACACTCCACCATATAAAATGAAAACAGAAACAATTGAAGGTATTACACCTATAATTGAAAAATTAATCAAGCAAGGTGTATTAAAAGAAATGGAGAGTAGTTCTTGTAATTCACCAGTTATGGGAGTTAAAAAGTCTAACGGAACATTTAGAATAGTACAAGATTTGAGAAAGATTAATCAAATTGTCGTTCCATGTTGCCCTGTGGTTCCAAATCCAGCAGTAATTCTATTCCAGATTCCACATGATGCTGAATGGTATACAGTTATTGACCTTTGTAATGCATTCTTTACTGTTCCATTACATCCAGACAGTTATGAAATCTTTGCTTTCAGATTCCAAGGTAAGACCCTCGGATGGTCAAGAATCCCTCAGGGCTATACAGAAAGTCCTTCAATCTTTAATGAATTATTAAAAAGATCATTAGAAGATCTAGACTTACCTGGTAGGTCTACGCTAGTGCAGTATATTGATGATTTGTTAATAGCTGCAAAGACAAGAGAAAATTGTGTGACAGACACAATAATTCTGTTAAATCGCCTTGCAGAAGAAGGACATAAAGTGTCCCCAGCAAAACTACAGTTTTGCAAACAAGAAGTAAAATATCTTGGTCACAGAATTGCAAAGGGAAAAAGACAAGTAACAATAGAGAGAATAAAAATGATTCAAGCAATGTTACCACCAAGAACACAAAGACAGGTCAGAATGTTCTTGGGAATGGTTGGTTACTGTCGACAATGGATAAGTGGATTTTCAGTAATTGCAAAACCACTACAAAGACTGACAAAGTCAGACGTAAAAGATCCAATTATTCTCAATGATGTTGAGATGGATTCTTTTGAGAAACTGAAAAAGAGCTTATGCCAAGCTCCTGCTTTCGGTATGCCAAATTATGAGAAAGATTTCGAACTGTATTGCAGTGAGAGAGAAGGATGTGCATTATCTGTGTTAATTCAGAGACATGGAAATTTAAAGAAACCTATTGCATACTTCTCTGCAGTTCTTGATCCAATTGCAAAGGCATTACCAGGTTGTTTGAAAGCAGTTGCAGCTACAAGTATCAGCCTCGAACAAAGTGAGGGGATCATTATGGGATTTCCTGTGAAAGTTTTTGTGCCTCATTCAGTTGAAATATTGCTGACAAGAGGTAAGACTCAACATTTAACAAGTAGCAGATTGACAAAGTATGAGAAAATCATACTAGGAGCAGATAATGTTTCGATTTCAAGATGTTTAAATCTGAATCCTTCTACATTACTGCCTGATTCTGAAATTGTTGATGACATTGAAACAGAACATGAATGCTTAGATGTCATGGAATTCTGCACTAAACCAAGAAAAGACATCAAAGACAGACCTTTGTCTGAATCGGATTTTGTCTACTTTGTAGATGGCTCATGCTTAAGATCCGAAGGAGGTGTCTTAAAAGCTTCATATTCAGTTTGTACAGTCGTAGATGTTGAAGAAGCATCATGTCTTGAAGGAGTTCGTTCAGCACAAGTGGCTGAATTAATTGCTTTAATTCGTGCATGTGAAATATCAAAGGATATAAGAGTTACCATCATTACTGATAGTCAGTATGGGTACGGAGTTGTGCATGATTATGGACAACTCTGGTCACAGAGAGGATACATGACATCAGCAGGATCACCAATTAAAAATGCAGTTTTCATTAGGAGATTAATTGAAGCAATACAATTGCCAAAAGAAATCGCCATTGTTAAGTGTGCAGCACACACTAGAGGAATTGATTATATTTCCAAGGGAAATGCCTTCGCAGATGAAACAGCTAAATACTGCGCAAGGAAAAATTATTCATACAATCGGGAGAGGAGTAAAGAAACTGATTCAAATTCATTAATGCTAACAACTGTTGTAGAAACATGGCATGAGATAAGAGATTTACAAAATGAAGCAGAAGATGAAGAAAAAGACTTGTGGTTAAGATCAGATTGTAGACCACGTGAAGAAGATGGAGTGTGGGTTTACAAAGATGGCAGAGTAGTCTTACCAAATTGCTTGATTGCTGACATGGCCAGATTATATCATGGTCCAGCACATCTGGGAAGAGATTCTATGGTTAGACTTTTCAGAGAAACATGGTTCAATACCAAGTTTAGAACTATTGCAGAATCTTTTTGTCAAAGGTGTTTGTCATGCCAACAAATGAATCCAAACAGAAAATCAGTGGTGGGGACAGGAATAATTGGTCGAGAGGGTGGTCCCTTTACCAGGTTACAAATGGATTTCATTGAAATGCCCTTACACAATTGTTTGAAATACGTGCTTGTAATTGTATGCTTATTTTCAAGATGGGTAGAGGCTTTCCCTACACGACATTGTGATTCAATTACAGTGGCAAAACTAATGCTCAGAGAAATCATCCCAAGGTACGGTTTTCCAGTCACTATAGAGAGTGATGGAGGAAGCCATTTTGATAACAAACTGATGAAGTTAATTTGCGAAGCTTTGAGCATTGAGCAGAAAATACACTGTGCATACAGACCAGAGGCATCAGGAGTGGTTGAACAAATAAATGGAACAATTAAAAACAGAATTGGAAAAATGTGCCTTGAAACAGGTGTAAAGTGGACTGATGCTCTTCCACTTGTTTTGATGTCATTAAGAAGTACACCAGATAAAAAGACAGGTTTGAGTCCTCATGAAATTTTAATGGGAAGAGTTATGAGACAAGCTTTTGTACCTGTAGGTAAACTGTTGAGCATAAATGACAGTGCTATTTTGGATTACTGTAAAAGGTTATCTGATATGGTAACTTCTGTGTCTAATCAGGTGGGAACTGAAGCTCAATCAGATGAAAAGGTTTTGACACATGATCTGAGACCTGGCGATTGGGTCAGAACGAAAGTACATCGGAGAAGGAATTGTCTAGCTCCTAGATGGCAGAAACCTAGGCAGATAATTTTGATTACTACTAATGCTGTAAAGTGCAGAGGATTGAAACGTTGGATTCATCCTAGTCATACTATTCCAGTACCAACTCCTGAGAGTTCTGATGTTGAAAGTGATACGACAGATGATTCTGATTCAGAAGCAGAAGGCGAAACAGAAGGTGAAATAATTCCAGATTCTGAAGATCGACAAGAAAGTCGACATCTGGAAACTGTGCCAGTGAATGGAAATTTGACAAGAAAAGACTTGGAAATAATTGAAATAGATTCTGAAGGTGAAGAGAATCTGTTAAAAGGAAAGATAACTGAGGATTCGGTTGTCTCCATTGAAGACAAAGAAGCAGAACAAAAAGAAGTTTCAGACCAGGAGAGTATCGAAAGGCAGAGAACAAACTCTGAAGTAAGGAACAGAAATCCGAAATCTGGGAAGTTGGGGGTAATTGAGGAAGAGGAGGAAAACGAATTACCGAGTACCAGTGATGGAAGACAAAGTGAAGTTCCTGAAGGAGTGAAATTGCCAAATAGAGAAGTTCCTGAGTCAATTGAAATTTCAGACTACGAAACTGAAGAAAGTGAAGTGGAAGGTGAAAGTGAAAACAGAAAGAAAAGGACTTGGAAGTCAGAATCAAATAATTCTGAACCAAAGAAGAAGTACGTGAGAAAAGCAGACTACTGGCCTGGTGGAAGATTGAGAGTCAGATTGATCAAGAAGCCAAAAGAACAAGTTGAAGAAATCAGTAGTCAAAAGAGTCCTGGAAAAGAAGTTGGAGTTGGAAGAAAAATTGAAGTGATATCAAGAAAAGGGAAGAGAATAATAAGACCAAACCAAAAATACAAGTCTCCTGAGTGGACTTACTTAGTAATTCCACCTGTTATTGACATATATGATAGTAGTGAAGAAGAAAACGAAATACAAGAAATTAGTGACAATGATTGAAGTACAGAAATATTAAATTGGCAAAAGGCTGAAGAAAATTTGTTAGTTGACACAAGGTCGAAGAAAAACTGTTTAGTCGAAGAAAACTTATGTACGACATAAGGTCGAAGAAATCTTGTCTAGGGTTTTAAAAAAATATATATATTTTAAAAGGGGGGTGTAAATTATAAATTTAGAATTTTAAAATTTATTTTTATTTTTTGAGGCTAAAATTAACCAAAAATGCCTTATGTTAAGGAGAGCACTTCAAAGTGTTCTGTTTTTAAAAGATGCTGTAAGATGACTCTGGTGTGTCTGCTCATTTTAATTCTGCTCTGGTTGGTTCTAGCTGTGATTATCCCTTTGGAGATGAATAGAGAATTACACAAAGTTAACATAACAAGCAAAGCTCTGGTTAGCCAAACTAAACATAGTGCGTCTGCAAAAGTTATTGATCATCAGCCTAACATTCATCAAGATAAATCAATTAGTGATTTCTCAAGTAATACATTCACAAAGCTATTGAGTGAATATGTTAAGGTAATGGATGCAAAAGACTGCTACGTCTGCGTTAAGTTACCTGCTTCTGTTTCTGAGGGAGTAACATATAATATGCTTCCTCTCACTTATGCTGTAACATGTAGTGTATTAACTAGTTTATTTTATCAAACTGGACGTTTAGAATATTACTATTCAAATTATGATGAAATTTTTGCAAATATTAAGATTGATAATGCTTTAAATAAGCATAAGAAAGCAAAACAAATGAGAGAATTTTTCCTTGTTACTAACGAACTTACTTATGAGTATGCTTATAAAAATAATTTAACTTGCAAATTAAGTGCTGAAGGAAAGAAATTTTTGAACATGGTTGAAGAGAGAAGAGCAATTTATAAGAGGAATGAATTAGTCAAGCAGACTAAGTCAAGTTTCTGGCAGAAAGAGGATGAGAAGTTAAATGGCAAAATGCTTGAAAATATTGCAATTCACATAGACAAACCAGTTAGTGGAAAACTTTGCATTAGAAGAGATAATACACTTTTTGATAATTATTTTGTAGGTGCAAGTAACTGTGAAGATACTTATCAGATTTTGGGAGGTTGGGGATTTAAAGGTGGAAAAGATCCTATCTTTCCTGGGATTTATTTTGTTTGTGGTGACAAAGCCTACTACAACCTTCCAGACCACTGGTATGGAACTTGTTATGTGGGAATTGTTTTTCCTAAAGTGTTTCATGTTGACAGAGATTCAGAAGGATTGTTTAAAATTCATAATTATGTAAATAGAGTGAAAAGAGAAACTTTTACTGAAGTTCTGGGAGATATTTTTCAAGCAGTAATACCTTTCGTTGGTATAACCCTAAATGCAGGGAGAATCAGAAAATTGTCCACTATAGTTGATAGATTATCAACTGACACAGCTGATGGGTTTCAATTAGTAAATGTTGAAGTTATTGCAATTAGATCCATGGTAATTCAAGACCGCCTTGCTTTAGACATACTCCTAGCAAAAGAGGGAGGAGTTTGTGGCATTTTACATGTACAACATTGTTGTACATATGTACCTGACGAAAGTAAGAATATTGAAATGTATATTAAGAATATTACACAAATGCATTCAGAGATAATTCCTTTAGAAGAAGATGATTTTACAGGGAAACTTTCAAAAAGGTTTCAAGCAATTAAAAACTGGTTTCATGATATCGGAAGTTCAATTCTTGGCAAGATTCTGGCACCTTTGATTATAATAGTATTCATTTTTATTTTGACCAAAATAGGTTGTTTGTTACATAAAAGAAAGAAACAGTTGAAAGAAAAGAAAAGAATCTATAAACTCAGAAAAGAAGAAGAAAGAGAGATCGAATTACAGGAGTTACATAGAGAGCGTTATGCTAATTCCAAAGATTATGCAGAAACAGACTTTTAGGTTTACTGATACAAATGAATTTGAATCGATTTCTTAAAAATTTAAATTATCAAAATTTTGAGTGCTGGTGTGGTGATTTGTTAATCACCAGATGAGGGAGTTGATGGAGCGAGATAGAAAACAAAATTTTGTTTAAACTCGTGAAGTCACATTTCCATAACATGAATAATAATATTAATGATTTGTGATTTGTCGTGCTAATACAACTTAGATTAAACTTTACACATGGGGGGGACTAACATGTGTGCTCATAAACGTGCATAATTGTTGCATCTTTTTGTTCGTGCAAAATAATAAAATAATTTATTGTTTTCGTTTTTGTCATTACTAACTGCTGCAAACTTAAAAGAAGCATGTGCTTGTTTTGCTTTTCCTTGTCTGTGTGATGTCATTTCTACTATTCTAGGTGCATATAAGTCTCATGGAGTAACGGAGACTGGTAGATATAAACGCTGCTTTATTTGTTTGCATTGGCTAGGTAACATTTTGATTAATCGGGTGGGTTAATTAATTAGTAAATCTTGGGGTGGATACAGAATCTACATTATTTCTTACATTAATACTTTTCTTGTGTTTGTTTTATACTAGAAAACATAAGTTGTCTACTTTTGGGCCTAGTCTGCCCGAGCTACAAAATACTAAATTTTACTTCTGCAAAAGTGCTGAGACGCCCATTCTGAAATAAATTGTTCGTCAAAAAGCTGCGTTCACAAAGCAAAAACTGACGTGCTATCATCATTCTGTCGGACATGGCCAAGGTCGAAAAAGAACATTTTGTCAGTCCTTAACTTGGCATCCGCGGAAGTCAATTGGAAGTCAATGGACGCTGCGAGAATGACTTTATACAAATGTTGCAATCCTAGGAAGCTCCTGGTTGCACTCGGAAGGGACAATGGTCTCTAAGAAAAGTGACTTAATGGAAGTTTTTGAAAAGTGGGTGACATGTCACTTGTCACTCTCAGCCAATGGGACGTCGAAGATTTCTGAAAACTTTCCTTTGAGTAGTTTAGTTAGCGTAGAAAGGTATATAAAGTCATGCCCCTAGGGATGGGCTGGCTGCTGCTTTCTGACTTTCCGATGAGGGTGAAGTGCTGTCGGACTTTGCGTGGAGCACGTAAGAATCCTCAAAGAACTTTACTTTAATTTCTATCTATTTAGCTCAGTTAGGGAATTAGGTTTTAGAAATGCTAAACTTTATATATTTACTTTAATTTTGATTCACTTGCTTAAATTGTATTTTACTTACGTTTCTTTACAATCATGCTTGCTTTATTGCAAATAAAATTCATTTATAAAACTATCAACTTATATACCATAATTTAGTAAATAAAATCTTACTTTTGACAAACAAGCTGGTCTTGATTATTCAGGAGTGTAGGTTACTATTAGCTAGATCACGTCGCCAATGGTGGTCGTTTAAATGGTTAAGTTTTATTCTAACGACAATATTCTTTCCACAGATGTATAAAAATGTATATAGTTTGTAGATAATGTGTATATAGATTTAATCTGACCACCTGATTCAGTAGGCCCAAAATATATCAGGTTTATAAATGGGTCCAAATTTTAGTATAGAATTTTGTTTATAGGTTATGAAGTTGGGTAGCGTTGTTTATGATATATTTTCTATAGGCCGCTGGATCACAAACAATTGAAAAGTTACAGACTCCCAAGTTGAGTTGGTAACCTATTTGCAAAAGAAAGGGGATAAAAGTTTCAGGGGGAGTAGGTAATGGGCAGAGGACCACTATCAACTCGCACAGAAACTTCCACCCACATTCTACACTGGCTTAACAACAACAGTGGAGGGTTGAAATACACGCTCTCCATGAGTAAAGACTCAATACCATTCCTTGATCTGGAAATTAAGCACACAGATGGCCATCTGACCACTAGTCTCCATCGTAAACCCACTGAGCGTAATACTCTGTTAACTTACAACAGCCATCATCCCTGTGCCCTGAGAGACTCCCTCCCTTACTCCCCGTTCCTACGTATCTGAAGGAATTGTTACTTTAAGGAAGATTATTTCAAGGAGGCAAAAATTCTCAGTGATACACTCAGAAACAGAGGGTACGCTGCTCTCTTAAAAGAGCTTGGTACGGCCCCTGTGAGGTCTTGCTAGAACCCAAGCCTAAAAAGAACCAAGACAGACTCATATGTGTGACTACCTTCTCTCCCAGCTTCAAATTCTATAAGGAAAAGCATACTGAAACACTGGCCAGTACTGAATGCAGGGGAACTACAATTAGAACGCCCAATGTTTGCTTTCAAACTGGCCACAAATATCAAAGATCATCTGGTACGAGCATCCCTCCCACAACCTAGATCCAAAGTTACGCTAAATGATGTATGGGGACTACCCGCACTTACTGGCCACATGAAATGTGGAAACTGTGTAGCCTGTGATTCAACTATCGAAGGTAAAACCTTCTCATTTGGCTCAATCAAGTTTGAAAGAAAACATTTTACCAATTGTAATTTCTCAAATGTGGTGTATGCAATCTTTTGCCCATGCATGAAAATATATATAGGTAAAACCACTCAGAAAATAAATCTTCGCATTGGGCAACACCAGAGCAGAATAAAATGCAACACAGAAAACGCCCCATTGGTGGAACATTTTGTGCAAAAGGCACACAATGAAAGAGACTTGACTTGGACAATTATTACACAGATCAAACCACCACCACGTGGTGCGGATGTGTCACAACTACTTAACAAGGAGGAGCTCCATTGGATACTAAGGACCAACAGTATCCGTATGGGCCTCAACCGCCTTGAGGATTGGACAACCCTCCTCTAACTGAAGGTGCAAACATCCCCACGATATGCCTGGTTAAAAATCCTACTGTGTCAAAGAAAAATTACTGTGCAAAAGAAATGTTCTGTCTCTGTCCTTGGATAGAAAATATTTTCTCAAATGTGATCATCTGTTTCACCTCTTGATATTTTGAATGTACATTGTTTTTAAGTCTTGATTTTCACTTATATCACCACCATTACCCCTTCACCACCTTTCATTCTCCACTCCAAGATGGCCACCACGTCCTAGTTAACCTTTGAACCGCTTAGCTAAGTGTTAGTCCCTCCTCTAATCACATGCCCATGCTATCTCATTCTCCACTCCAAGATGGCCACCACGTACTAATTGCATGACTGCCATTCCAACATGGCCACCACACAGTCAGCGCTAGTCCCTTCTCTATTTTTCCAGACCACATGTCTTTTTAGCCGGCTCCGATAGAACAGCCTAACAGCGATCCCCGCCAGAGATGCCGCGTCCTGCGATTCTGCAACCGGCACAACTGTAAGTACACCCACCCCAACCCGCTTAACCTTACCCCAGCCCCCCTGTCACACATTTTTTACTGAGCCCATGATCCCTTTCCCCAGCGAGCCGTGATCTGGATAGGCTAATTGACTCAAAAGCGGGATAATCTGAAATACACGCTATCATTGGTAAGTATTCTCTGCTCATTTTTCTAACGCTCAATTTACCATGACTGCACAATACTTATCCAGGCCACCTTCTCCATAGGTCCAAATCGATCCACCTCTCTCAACATGTACTAGTCTTGGTAATACCCTTCTCCACTTTTATCACTGCGCCTTTTACACAAACTTGCTCACTGTAGAGATAATTGTCCACGCCTTAAGGACTAGCCTTGATATTAACTTTCTCCCCGAATGCTACCGCGCCATTCACATAATACTGGTCACTGTATAGACAATTGTATACCTGATTAGGATCTGCTGTGATAATACCTTCATATGTCACCATGCAGGTTACATAAAACTGCTCCATGTATAGACAACCCTGTATCCAACACTGTTTAGTTATCGTTAATGCACCAGTCACTCTGGACCCTCTCACTTCTATTCTGGATACAGTCTCGCACTGCGCCATATGCAACGTTTTGCTTTTTTAATCGCCCCTTCTCTGAACTGGTTCCCATTAGGAACTCGGGCTTTTTAATTCCAACACCATGTCGCACTGCGCCATCACTTCTCCTTCCTTTTTCGCCATCTGTGCCGAACTCACTGCACCGATGTTTAAGTGCACAGGTTGACATCATTGCTCCAGCACTAAGCATGCCAGCAAAGAACGGTCCTTGATGTGCGAATAGTAAAATGCACCACCGTGTCGTTTTTGTTTTAAACATGCCTGGCCACGTAATTACATTGTGTTTTTTTCCCTTCTATCCCTCATTTTTTCCCACTAATGTCATTTGTATGTAGCATGAAAGGCAATTGTTTATAATTCCAAGACAAACATGATTCATATATTTGTCCTGAAGCTGATGCCATTTATCTTGTTTTTCGGCATGGAAACGTCGTCGACACAATAGGATCATATGTACTGAATTTGCTTGTGAATACTATGTACAATGGTCACTCAAACTACAATCAAGTCTGTTCACTGATTGTAAGTATACAGACCGATTTGCTCGCTCTTGCCTATACTTGTTGTTTTGTCTTGTTCACTGTGGGTCACGGGCTGTGCCAACTTGACATTACTTTCTGATTGTGTGCATCGCCAAATAAATTCCTGTCCGGCTGGACAAAGGACATAAATACTATTCCAGTTTGTGTCTATCCTTACCTTGATCACCCAAACTACTAGGGTCCACTGTTTTTTGTAATAAGCAAATTTGTTTGTGACATGAAGAAGGAGGGATAAAGAAGCCTGTATCCCCCATGGCTTAGATCTGTAGAAGAGGCCCTAAAAGTTTGAGAGCAATGTCAGTACCTTTGAATACGTTAGGGTTCTCCTACAAATTTGCATATTTGGTGGGCAAAACGTCTTGGAACATCAAGCTCCGACCTTTTTGCAGTGAAGTATAATGTGTCTGCTCAGGCTGCAGATCCGATCCCTGATCCACTGGAAGAACTGGAGGATTTTGAGCTCCAAAAACATGATTAAGTCCAAACATACATCGAAAAAATGGGAGAAGGGAGCAAATTGAACAGGAGCCACACCGACTGAGGCAACTTGCCTCCCGGGGTGCAGCTCGTCCTGCAGCTGCCTCCTCCTGAGGTTCCTTTGAGGAACGGTGCGTCGATGCGCCACTTATCTAGCTCACCACGTTTGGGAGGACCCATGCCTGTCTTGTCAACAGCAGCCTCTACACGGGCTGAGATGCCTGCCTAGCACGATTGTGTGCCATCTTCCCTTGGCGTAGTAGAGAGTGGAGGGAAGAATAGGGGTGCGTGGCTCCAGGAGAACATGATCACCTGCCCCTGCCAAGGCTTCTTGGACTACAGCCTGCTTCTCGCGGGTACCTACTGAGGCCCCCATCTCGAGAGGAAAGCATATCGGTGGCCACAGAGTATTGGGATATTGGGGGGCTATAGTAGCTGCGTGGGAGTGGAGCAGGACTACATTGATTAAAATCTCTGTGAGTGGAGGAGGGGCTGTGTGAAATCTGATTCTTATCATTCCACCCACAAGCTTTGGCAGCGGTAGGAATGTGTTTTACATTAATAAAATCATTTCAGCACGAAAAAGAGTGGCTTTTGCATTGATTATGTCCAAATGGTACTATTGCAATAGTCCATACGTAGGTACCACCAAACTAATTCAGCACAAGCTACAGGTAGTACAAATCACAGCTGCTAGGCTGGTGCTGAAACTGCTACGTTGTTCATCATCAGCAGCAGCTCTTAAAACACTCCATTGGCTGCCAATACACAAGAGGGTTCTGTTTTAAATTTTCCGCTCAACTTTAGAGCCTACAGACCAAAGTACCTAATCACCGGATTTACTCATTTCACTACCACTCGGATTCTGAGATCGTCGTCTGCTAACCTTCTTAAGCCTCCACATTTTAGGCTCAAGACTAAAGCGGGCAGATCCTTCATTTTCTTTGGGACTAAGGCTTGGACCCATCTTGCCATTCAGTTCGGACACACTGATTCTGAATCCCTTTTTCAGTAAACTACAGAAGACCTGGCTCTAAACAGCCTCTGACTCTTTGGGTCATTCACCAAGTCATGACTCCTCTTGAGGCGCTGCCCTACTATGATTCCGTTTTTTCTCTATTCTGGCTGCCGTAGGTAGAAAACTGGCAAGTTTGATGCCTAAAATAATCATATAAAATCTGATTTGACCATTAAGTTGGTTTATAAGTTACTATTAAAATGAGTCCTCAAACCAGTTTTCCAGCTGCTCCCACACTAAAGTAAATAATTATAAGTTGTTATAATGTAGCCCAGTGTTTTCATATGGGAGAGCCAGCCTTGCCACAGTAAAAAACTACTTTGGGGGGTTTTCACACCCAGACATTGTAAAACATTAAATATACTGAAAAGAAGACGTTTTTTCATTAGGAATTAGAGCTTGTCAAGGTTGGTTTCAACGACGTTTCTAAAGGAATTAGGGCACAGATGACGAAGTCAGCAGAAGCTCGAGCCCACTTCTATACATCACTGGGAGGTTGTGGATTGAGTCAAAACGACGCCTCTCTTCTTGAAATTGCCACTCACATATGCCGACAGCTCGCAAACTTGACCTCCAGGACAGCAGAATTTAAAAGCAGCATAGATGCGACACTGGAGTCGAACCTGGGCAGCACTCACACGATGGAGGGAAGAAGTCTAGCACGAAACAACACGGGAACAGGAGAGCAGGACTGGCCAAATCGTCGCCAATGAAAAGAAGAGGCAGACTCCGGGTAAGTTAGAGCCTCTTTATTATTGACCAGTCCCGTCAACTCCCAGGCAGCAACTGCCTGAGCCCCCACATTCCATGTTTCACGCAGGGAACATGGATGTAGGAAGATTCCATGAAGACACAAAGAAAGGACCCAACATATACCTGTCCTATTTTTTTTTAAAACGAAGCAACCTGCCCCATGGACATTTAGGGCCTGCCTTAGAGGTGACTTATAAGTATGACGAAGGAGAGGTTTAGGCTTGGTAAAAGGTCTGTTGTGCCTGGTATACATGCCAGTTTGAAACTGCTCATCCGGGTTGCAATTAAAGGCCTGGAGACATGCTTTACAGTGCTACTTTTTGGGTGGCATAATGATAGCTGCAGCCCACTGGTAACATTTAATCTACAGGCTGTGGGTACATGTTGTGCCATATACTAAGAACTTAAAAGTAAATTCAATGTGCTGAATAGGAGAGTGCTTATTGTAATGTATTTAGAAAGGAGAGCACAAACACTTTACCATTGGTTGGTAGGAATAAAGTGTGCAGAGTCCGATAGCCAGAAAAAATGGTTTCAGTAAAAAAGAGATCAGTATAAAGTTTGGTGGGTGGTCATGTAGGACTCTTGAATGCTGGCAGAGGCATAGGTTGATTTGGCATCACGATTACCTGGAAGGGCTGAGACACAGAGGCAAGATATGTGTTAAAGGAGAGGTATCTAGTGCTTTTGGCTCAATTAAAAGAGAATTTAAGGATGCCAGCAGCACAAGTTAATTTCTTAGAGTTAGAGTTAGGTGTGTGTTTGACCTGGCCCTTTCTGCAGGGTCACTTGGATTTTTGTCTTCCTTGAAAAGAGATTTTGTGAAATTTTAGGACTCTGAGCACTTTCCTCTGCTCATTATTGGTAAATTGCTTGTGCACTCCCCTTAAAACCTGGTAAAATTGTCCTACACCTGATTGGTACATTTAATTTACCTACAAGTCCCTAGTAAAGGGTGCTAAATGTACACAGGACATGTCAAGTATATGGTACAGGTGGACAGTAGGACTCATTGCGAGGAAGCTTTGTGATGGCCAACCAAAAGGATCACTTAGTAAAATCACCTGGGAAGGAACCAAGCACCCAAAGGAGGGACAAAGCACCAATAAAAGGCAGCATTTCCGACTGCCAAAACAAAGAACCAATGGCAATCAGTGGACTTGGTCAAAACCCAGATTGTACCTACATCATTACTTGCAGACAACGCATGTGCGCTGCCTAGACTCGACCTAAAAATGGCTTCCAGTACGTTACAGGTGAGGCCAATCTAGAATGGCCGACACACAAAGAGTCTCCAATATAGATGGCCGACGTGCTGGACTTCTGCACGTGGCCAAGGCCTGTGTTGAAGTAGATGCTCCATGCTGATCCAAAATGGCCAATGCGACACACTCCTGGATGCGCTAGTACGCAACATCTGGACTCTGCCTAGAAATGGAGGGTGCTGATCGGGTGCAGGTCACTAATTGGGTTTTCCACCCCCACCGCAGACATGCTGGAAGCATGGTATAGGAAATCGAAGCAAGCTTCACAGCTTCAAACGGAGGCCTAGCATACATGGAAAACTGGTGATGAGAGACTAATCCGGCACCCGTACGTCACATATAAAACGATTAAGCTAACGATCTGGGTCGCAGGCTTGTAAGTACTTATTAACTAGTACTGTACAGGATAAACACCACCAGCACATCGCATAGTCTTCCACCCCGTTTCCAAATATAACCATGCAATTGAAGGGAAGCTGGAGGAGGCTTGAGTAAATCTGGGTGGTTGGAAGCCACTCTCAATCTCCTCACCGACGAATGGGCAAGTACTAGACTAGAAGGAGTAAATGATGTGATCAGGTCTGAATAGCTTAAGGTAGTCTAAAGAGGTACTTTTTAAGGCTTTTCCTAAACCCTAGAAATCCTCTTTGAGTTTCAAGAAGAGCAGTGCAGAGTTCCGTGACATTGAAGCGTGTGCATAAAATAGTATTTCACCAAATTTGACAAACAGCAAGCTGGTTCAAGGAGGCAAATCTCAGGAGGGTAGGAGAAGCGGAAAGAACTTGGATTAGTTCATGTGAGCATATGGGGGATATACAGACTATACAAAGTGTCTTACATTGTGAACCCCTCCTTGAGGGCCAGCAATTGTAGAACCTTTAGGATATGTTTGATGAGTTAATAACACCTTCATCCAATTAAGAGTAGTGCTGCAGGGTTTTAGAGCCCTTTTACTTTGCCTAAGTTATTCTGATGGGGGCCAGTGTGCAGGTTATTGCGATATCCCAGGAACGATTTCACTGGTGTAAAGAGTAGTAATGCATTTTTTTAGTAGAGGAGTCGAAGGGGATTATGCTTTTAAGCATAAGTAGATGGTGGAAAGCTTGCTTCGTGTAAGAATGCATTTTTGGGGTAAAAAACCGATCACTGTTGAACAAGACTTTCAAATCACATAGGTTTCTTTAAATCGGACAAAAAAAACTGTCACCTGCATACAACTTGTATCGAACATTTAGCTGCCAAGGATGAAGGAATGTGGACTCCTAAATAAACTGAATAAGTTTAGTGAGAGGGCAGGGTTGTGTCCTGATTATGCAATACCTACTTTTGCTTTGATGTATCGGTATCAGGTCACCTTTGGGGAATTGCTTAACATACTCTCTATTTTAATAGAACACTATTGATGGCATTACATCGCTCAAACTCCTCATTGTTGGCCCGTGAGCTGCTACCCTTTCTACATTAAAACATTCCAATTATTTTCACTCACAACTGCTTTTACGTATAAAATAACCGAATTTAAAGGTGACTGTCCCGTTCATAGGGGAATTGGTGCACTGGCTTCTTTATTTCTATCATGTTTTTTTTTAAACCTATAATGAGTAGTAGTATACTATTCACTACAGGTATAATAAAAGAAAGGCAACACTTGCTGCAAACAGATAGTAAATCTGTGTGTTAACTGGTTCAAACGCACCTTCGATCAGCCCTATTGTCTAGGGCTCGTAAAGTTCCCAGCCCTGGCCTTAGGGGCTGCCGCATCTCAGAGTCTCTTTATTAGAGGGGCACAGCAGTATCACTGGTACAGGGAGCAATGTGGGCGTTAGGCTTCAGTCTTGCAGTGCCCAGTGCTAGCCATCAATCAGGCTGCCTCCTCGGGAGCCTTACTGACCCACACTACCCAGATTGAGGTGAAAAGGCAAAAACTGAAAGCTGCAGCCTACACATCACTGTGGACACTCCAGCTTTCCGCTTCCGGCTTCAGTGCTGGAGGAAGGCATGGTCCTGCCAGAGGATCTACCCTGCACTAGCAGCTGAAGCAAGTGGACAAGAAAGACTGCTGAGTTAAGTAAAATGAAAACAAACTCTGAAATGTTGTGTGCGTGACTACGACTGTGTGTAAGAGAGAGAGAGAGAGAGCAAGTAATGGGAAGTAAGTGAGATAGGTGTCAGTGAGTGACAGCGAAAATGCGAGTGCAAATGACTAACCAAAGTGAATGGGAATAACTGAAACCAAATTATAACAAGATAGTGACTTGGCACACCATGAAAGTACTTCAATATTTAGTGAGTGCCTTTTTGGTTTTTGAGCAGATTATGAAAATTGGTATTCAAAATACAATATTTTCGCCTATTGTTTCAAAATGTTCTTGTGGGAAGATCCCTTACGAACCTTCCTATTAGAAGTGGAGTTTGCTCGCTTCCTGGAAGAGAGGGCCGGGATTACACCCACCACAGGGGGATTGGTGCGCCAAACACATCGATATAACATTTAACATAACACTTTTTAAAGATCACAGCCGTCAGTGGAATGTGGGACTAGGCAAGTGGAGTACACATGAGTGGTGGCAGAAGTGAAAATTAGAGAGGTTTGCTCTGGTATTTGTATGAGCTACTCATTAATAAACAGCTATCACATCGTCTTTAAAAAAAAGAAATCATATTACATTTAGTATAAGATTTAAATATCCAACAAATACTCTTGAAACCTTGGAATTTTTATGCAATACTATTTTTGTAATATAACATCTCAATTCTCAAAACGATTTGGTTTATATTCCTTAGACTTCATTGTTAATGCTTATTTTGGGGTATTTTCATTTTTAGTTACCTTGTGCGGGTCGGAGGTTCCGCCAGCGGTGATAAGTACGAGCAACTTGATGCGCATTACTTTTACAACAGATAAGAGTGAAGTGTACAAAGGTTTTCGAGCCACTTACGTTTTCATCAACACAACAGGTACGACGCAGATAGCAACACTGACATGAAAGGCAAGATTGTTTTTTTAATACTGTGATCTTATATTCTGCTTTTAGGATATGACAAGAAGTTATCCTATCACGTGATTAACAAATGGCAAAATTGGTAACAAATGTATGCCTCTTTATTCAGATGCAGATCAAATCAATGCTGAATCAAACCTGATAGCATCACATTACTCAATTTCTAATGTATTATATTCCTTTATAAAATTATTTATTTTGGGGAATCACTGAACGTGTGTAAGGTTGATAAGCAGAAACCCTCACAATTATTTTCCTTTCTTTTCCAGTTACTAAAAAGTAATTTCTTTGAGGATCTGTTTTCACAAAAATACAGACCCAATCAATAAGCAGTTAATCAGGAGCACATTTAGGGCTTGGTTTGGATTCTAGCAAATGGGATACTTCATCACAAACATAACGTGTATCCTGGCTGCCATAATACAAGTGTCATAGGAAATAATGCACTTCTAAAACAGCCTATGGGATATCCCATACGTTTGTGATAGGAATCCCACTCAAAATCAGGGGGGGTATTTATCAAGGTTTTGGGTCGACCTTGCGCCCCGCACGAGGACACACGGGCGGCACAAAATCTAAGTGAGATTTATCAAGCCAACCAAGGTCACCTTGCATGGCCCTGCGTAGCTCGATAAAACTAGAGTGGTGCAAGGCAGCCTAAACCGCTGCCTTGCATTACTCTGCAGCAGGGCAGCGTTCCATGGGTGGAGCACTGGTGCTCCCACGCATCTACCCATGGATTTCGGCACATTCCCCAATCCAACATTACTGTTTTACCTGGAAATGCGTCAAAATGGTACATCTTGTCTCAAGTGAGGGATAAAGAGGAAATATGTCTTTATTTCTCCTCGTTTTTCATCTTTACAAACGTGCTGCATTCTGCAGCACACATAGAAAGAGGGAAATGCCTCTCAGGATCGTTTTTATGCAGGAAGCAAAGTTTCTATGGAAATTAATTCTGGTCCAACTACAGTGCATCATTTTCTGTTTGTTCCCCTGCAGTTGTGCCACCATAACATCCTCTAGATTTGACGTCAGATCGCCTCATTTGTTTCTCAACTACTTACTAATCTACTCAATTTACATTTGCCAATCTTTATATCTGAAGGTTTCTAACTGAAGACAAGTTGGGCAATGGCCCACGCTGTAGACTTAAACAGGCCGGGGCCCAACGCCATTGCCTATGACTAGCTGCTTCAAATTAACTGCAGTTTCACGTGGTAGAAGTTATCTCAAGTGTGGCTCCTGCCCACAACTGAATCTTTCCAGCCAGGATTCAGAACTTGAAGGGATATCCGCTGCTCTGGAGCTTCCTCCCAGCAGATACACTTCTAATTCTATGCTTGCACTAGCTGACCTCTGGAAGCAGGGCAGCGCAATACCTGAGTACTTGGATTGGCTCCTGCAGGCCCGTATGCTGTAAAACACGGGAAACATCCTTTACAACGAAACTTTTACAACGCACTACCATTACGACGCAACTTTTACAACGCAAACAATTACAACGCATATCGCTTGGGGGCACTCTAGGATAGGGAATAGGTTAATTTACTATCCAATAACCTTCCCTAGTGTCCACGGGGACTGGAGTTGGAATAGTAAATTAAACTATTCACTATCCAGCGCCCAAAAGCATTATGCGTTGTAATGGTATGCGTTGTAAAACTTGCGATGTAAAGGTAGGCGTTGTAAAAATATGCGTTGTAACGTCATACATCCGTAAAATACGCATTGCTCTGTGCTCCTGCAACTGCCAGGGACCTGCGGGTCACTTCAACAGTCTTCCTCAGCTAGACGAAGAAGCTGTGTTACACACTATGACCACTTCTGCCAGGACTGCTTCCAATCATTCTTGTACATTGTATGCACGTCCTGCTCAATCACTCCTCTATGGCCCTAACTACAGGTGGCCTGAACATTTCTATGAGGTCAGTAACACGAAATGCCATAGGGCAACAGTAACGTGAATTACCTGCATCATCTAGTCTGGGGTACTTCATCAGGAGACTCCCCCTGTTTAAAGGGGGGAGATCTGGCCGATGTATAGGGGAGAAATTGCGCGGGAACAACCACATAAAACCCCATAAAAATGAAATTCTTGGTAATCCTGCCACTCGAAGAGAGTGGGACCTCTGGAATCAGTAATTCTGGAGATTGAGAGGGACACAGGTTAAATACTGAGCCGCTCGTCTTGACAACATAAAAGGCGCCCCAATTTCACTAAAGGTGTTCCAAAACAGTGGAAAAGATGTGACGATCAAAAAACCCTAAGCAGAAATATGCATTTAACAGCGAAAACACACAAGCTGTTAAACAATGAATATTTATTGTAGTCTTTGTTTTTCTATAGATTTTAAGTTGGCTACACCTTTAAATATCCTAGAGCCTATGCAAGAGAACCCACAGGAAAGAATGAATTTTGGTAAGTGTGTTGAATATCTATCTTTTTGGAAATAGTGAATAAAATGACACCACTGAAATATGTGTTCTTAGCAAATATTAGTTGGTGCGTTAAGTGCGTGTCAATAAACTCTGCCTTTGCTTTCTTAAAAGACAGGCTTGAAATTTGGAGCTGGCCAAGAAATATTAAGCTTTGGTGGGTTGTTTGGTCAACGTAAATGAATCCTTGGGGTGTTTTTGGTAATAATTTGAATCATAGATATCATTTTTCAAGATAACATGCAGAATTACATCTAATGCTTACCTAGGTTGTCTTGTTACAAATGTATAGACGGCGATGTACTGGCATTATTCGATCCTCGCAGCACTGGTACTGGTTCTAGTTCTAGAAATGCAATGTGACTTGAAGTTGTACATTTCACCTCAACCAATAAAGGTAAAAGTATGCCAAATATGATTACTACTTTAAGATCTGTGTTTAAGTGTACACAATTAACTAGGGTCTAATTGAATACATCTATTGAAGGGTCCGGCAATAAATGCTTATAGTGTGATCTTCCAATAACATACGAAGTCCACCGATAATTAAAAGGGTTTATTCCATGTAATAACCCAAACAGGAAGCAGGTGTGTCCGGTTCCGCAGCAGTAAGGGAAATCAGGTGGACCACGAACACAGAGTCAATACATATCATGCTCTAGAGCATGCAATGACATAATACATTCTAAGAATATGCAAACCACAACAATGCTGTAAGAAAATAAAAGTGCATTAAGCAGGTTACACGCTCACTCAGTGTTTCGTCAGAATTGATACTACTGACCTTTGAAGCTCGTCTCAGAAGCAGAATCCTTAACTAAGTAGGGTATCCTGGTGTCGCAGCGCTCTTGGAAATGACACACCGACACAGGAGTATGCTTTCTGCTTCCTTCTTTATTCCCTGCCAGCCTCACACTGACTTACAAACTAGTAACTTCCTGTGACGTCACTTCCTCTTCCTGCTTGCCTGTCCTGTCCCAAGCAAGGGTCAGGCGGGACGATGCTACATCTCCCCTGTTTTGCAAAGTCTCACTTCCTCTATATCTCTTCGACCAGACGTCGAGGTTTTCTTATCAGACGTTGCGGCCGTTCTCTGTGTCTTGGTGCTGGACTGTGGTGAGTTGTGATTTCCACCATTCGCATGGGACTGTGGTGGCTTTGGTCACTGTTGTCACTCTGATTGGAGGAGTCACTTGAGGGTAGATTTGACATGGTCTCATGGCGGCTGCGCCGGTTGCATTTTCTAAAGTGTGAGATGTTTCTCGTTATTTGCTTGTGGTCAGCTTTGGCTGTGACCATGGTTCCTTTCCTCTTGGTGACTTGCATGGGAGTGTCGAGATATCGACTGTCTGCTTTGGCTCGCCGATCACTTCGCACTATCACCCAGTCTCCTTCTTGTATGTTAGAGTCTTTGGCGTGTCTGCGTTGATCAGCATATGTCTTCATTCTGTGCTTCTTGGTGTGATCGATTTCCACGAGGGTGTTGTGATCAACCGTGACATTTCGTTGTTGAGGAGTTTCATTCAGCATGGGCAGTCTTGTTCGAGGTGTTCTTCCTAGCATTACAGTGGCTGGGCACTGATCAGTAGTGTTGTGCGGCGTGTTTCGATACGCTCTTAGTACTTCATTTAATGTCTGTTGGATATCTCGGTGAGTCAGTTCTGCTTGCTGGATTGCCCTCTTTAGTGTCCCCATAAATCGCTCCACCATGCCATTTGCCTGTGGCCACAGCGGAGTGATTTTCTGGTGTTTGAAGTTGAGATGGGTTGCAAAGTTTGTGAACTCATGGCCGTTGAAGGGAGGTCCATTGTCTGTTTTTACTCGCAGTGGGATGCCCCAGGCTGCAAATATCTCATCAAGCACTGGGATCACTGTCGTTGCTCGAGTAGATGATATCAGTTGTGCGAATGGGAAACGGGAGTATTCATCCATGGCAACAATGATGTACTGTCCTGATTGTAGTGGGCCAAAGAAGTCGACCGCAATTTGTTGCCATACTCCGTCCGGCAGCTCTGACATTTGTAACGGTGCTGGCGGTTCTTCCCGGCTGACTACTTGGCATGTGATACAGTCTTTCAGGGTTGTCTCTACAATGTAATCAAGGGTGGGGAACCAGACTCGTTCTCTCAGAGCTTTCTTAGTTGCATTGATGCCTCTGTGTCCTTCATGTGCCAGGTTGATGACCCCTTGGCGCAGTTTAAGTGGAATTACGATTCTCCCCCCTCTTAAAAGGAGACCATTGTCACTGATGGAGAGTTCCTCGCGTACCCGTTGGAATGCGGCCAGGTCTTGTCGAAGCTGAGCTGAGTCAGAGGAGGACTGTTTCATGTCCCTCCATGAGTTTGTGCGAATGCGGGTCATCACAGCTTGGACGAGGGGGTCAAGTGCGGATGCCTCCTGGATGGCCTCAACAGGAACAGTGGGAGGACATGCTGCGTCGACAACAAAGTGGAGATATTCGTCAGCCACAGAAACTGCAGAACGGGCACTTGCCAGCGGATGCCTTGACATGAAATCAGCTGGGTTCTCAGCTTTCCCAGGTTTGTGGATGATGGAGAAGACGTAGTCTTGGAGGCGCAGGCCCCACCGCTCAATGCGTGGTGGCATTTTTGCATTGGGGTTACCAAAAATTGTAATGAGTGCCTGATGATCCGTGATGATCGTAAAATGCTTTCCGTAGACAAAGAGGTGGAAGTGTTCGCACGCCCACACCACAGCTAGGCTTTCTTTCTCCGGCTGGGAGTACGCTTTTTCGGTATCCGTGAGACTGCGGCTTGCGTAGGCGATGATGTGTCGCTGGTCTGAGTCTTCGCGGTATTGGGCTAGAATGGCACCCAGGCCCACTGGACTGGCGTCTACCGTGATTTCAGTCTTCTTTTTCGTGTCGAAGTACGCCAAGTTGATGGCTGACCCCACAGCTTGTTTGATCACAGAGAATGCGTGCTGGCACGCGTCCGTCCATTCGAATGGCTGACCTTGACGAGTAAGTTCCCGCAGCGGGTAGCTGATCGTGGCGTAGTCGCGGATGTAACGCGCGCAATAGCTTGCCATGCCAAGGAAAGAGCATAGGTCTGTGACATCTCGGGGCTTCTGAGTATCAGCCAGGGCTGCTACCTTCTCGGGGTCTGGTCTCATGCCCTCCTTCGAGAAGATGCGTCCATAACATTTTAAGGTGTCTTTGTGGAATTCACACTTGCTGGCATTAAGTGTTAGGTTTGCAGTCATCAGTGCATGACAGACTCTGTCCAGGGCCGTGTCATGTTCTGTTTGGTCCTTCCCAAAGACCAGCAGATCGTCACTGTAGTTGAAGGCATTTGGGATGCCTTGGATGACTCGCCTGATGGCCTCCTGGAAGATCTCGGCGGCCGAGGAAATGCCAAAGTTCAGGCGTTTGTAGCGGAATAGGCCTTGATGCGTGGTAAAAGTCGTGATATATCTCGACTTGTCGTGGAGCTCCAGCTGGTGGTAACCTTTATTAAGGTCGAGCTTGGAGAATACCGTGGCGCCATTGAGTTTGGTAATCATGTCACTGATATGCGGCCCAGGATGGCGTTCTCGCTCAATGGCGGTGTTGGGTGCACGCATGTCGACACATAGCCTGACTTTGTTGTCCTGCCCTTTTTTAGGGACTACCACGACTGGCGATACCCAAGGGGTGGGTCCCGTCGTGCGTTCTATGATGTCTGTTCGAAGTAGATCTTGGAGTTCGTCATCGACGGCTTTTTGTAGATGAAATGGCACCTTCCTATGATGTTGAGCAATGGGTGTCACATGTTCATTGATGTGGAGTTTTACTTTGAAGTGGTTAAGCTTCCCGAGCCCTTTGAATAAGTTGGGGAATTTCGCAACGATGTCAGGAGTGTCCTCCGTCATGTAGAGGAGTTCTACGAGTTTGAGTCTTTCCGCCGTGGGTAGACTGAGCAGACAGTCTGCCAGATCAGGTCCTTCCACTACATGGATGTAGGCGTCAATTGTCCGGTCCTTGAACGTGAGAGTGGTGCGGAAGCGGCCTAGACAAGGCAGTGGCTTGCGTGACATCCACGTAAATATGCGGACAGCTGCCGGTCCTAATTTGGGCTTGTGTTTCATGTTTTGATGTTCTACAGCACAGATATAGTTCAAAGAGGCTCCAGAGTCCAGAACAAATTTTGCTGGATAGTCTCCTATCAGGATGTCGAGTTTTGGATATCGCTTCAGTCGGTCCGGGTCTGCAACCATACATATGTACTCATCACGATCTGGGGCTGTTACCATACATATGTATTCATCACTGTCTTGCGATGTGGGGGTGCGCGATGGCGATTCACTGGAGGTGTCTCTGCGTGACCGATAGGATTCTGTCACTTGACGCCTGGTGCGGTGACCACTTCCGGAGCGACCTCTTGATTGGTGCGAGTAAGCTGACTGAGTGCTGGAGTTGGATGAGCTAGAGGACCTTCTTCCCCTTTCTTTGATGGCTCGGGCGTGATGACGTGGCTCATGTCCTTTGGTCGATGATCTGTGACTTGGTTGTTTGGCTTGACATGCAATCTCAAAATGATTGTCTCTTCCACAACGGTGGCATCGTTGCCCGATTGCTGGGCATTGTCCTGAGTGCGGGTAGTCCTGTCCGCATCTATAGCAGGTGGGTGTGGCTTTTGCGGATCTCGTGTGTCGCGAGCTTCGACGTGAGGGTTGAGACCTGTGAGATTTTGATGTGGACTTGGTACTCTTGGAGGACCTATGTGCCTGAATACGCAGAGCGTGGTCTTTGTGATCCGATGATTTCTGTGTCCCCATCCGCTTCGCGTAGTCCTCTGCTTGATCATTAATTCTTGTCAGTTCTTCAATTTCTTCTAGTGTATACGTTTTTTTAGGAGTCTCCGGCGCAAGGTTTCAGATGAGCAGCCGTCAATGATGCTGAGTCTCAAGGCATCCTCCGTTTTGAAGTTGTCGAAGTCGCAGTATCGTGCAAATCTTCTTATGCGCATGATGAAGTCGCTCATGCATTCATCTTTCTCCTGCGTGGCAAGGTTGAACGTGTGGCGCTCATAGTCTACGTTGCGTTTGTGGAGAAAGCGTCTGTCAAGGGCAGCTTTGGTTTCATCATAGGTAGCTGTTGCAGCGTTGGGTAGTTCTTTGATGATTTGTGCAATGTCCGGACCAATCAGGTTTCTCAGAGCTACAAGTTTTTGCTTATTGTCTTGCACTAGGGAGCCAACCATATAATCTTCAAAATCTTCACTCCAGGTTTTCCACGATGGGCCCATACTGTTGCCCGGGGTCAGTGGTAGTGGCTGAGGTTGGTGCATGAATGAGGCTCCGATGGGGTTATTCGCCATTGTGGGCACGTTGGTTGGAGAAGCTGGGCCTCCTGTACTGGGAGCTGGGCTTCCTGACCTTGCCGCGCCTGATGTATTAGGAGCTGTGCTAGCAGTGTCTGAGGAGCTATCAGGGCCCTGGTTGGACATCTGCGAATGATTTGCTCTGAGTGGCTCTGACTGGCTTTGTGAGGCTTTATCCCGGCTGTATTTACGTATTTCTGGCCTCACGCTGTATTTTATATATTATTTGTAGCTCCTTGAGCTGCTCTCTATCTTGGCTGCTGCTTATTCTTGATGTTGCCCCCAGAGCCGAGTGGCGCCTGACTTTAAGATGGCCGCCATGGAGGGTGCGTGGTTCTGCCTGTAGGCGGGCGCCTGACTTCAAAATGGCCGCCGCGCGGGACAGTATGCCTCGTGTCTCGGTCTTGGGCTGTGCAGGCGGTGCGCGTGAGGGAAGCGGCGGGGTTTGAACTCACCCTCGCTCCACGCGCTGCATCTGGCTCTGGCTCCTCACTTCTCGGTCGCGCTTGGGATCGGGCACTGCTCTCCGGTGCCGCGCGAGCCCGACTGCACACTTCTGGGAGCACGCGGTGAGCGCGCTCTAACACACGCGTCTCTCTCTCCTCGGGCAGCGGTCAGGTTGCTTGGGGCGCTGTTCCGGCACACGCGCTCTTGCTTCTTCGCGCTCTTCTCTCCTGGGCAGCGGCGGTGAGCGCTTCACTCGGGCAGCAGTTTGGTGCCTCGTGGCTTTGGCGGAGTTTTGGTTTCTGCTGCAGGGTTCGGTGGTCGGCCACGTTGGGTGGCTGAGCGATGAGCTGCTTGTGGGTTTTTTATAGACATCCCATCCTCGTCGCCATTGTCGCAGCGCTCTTGGAAATGCCACACCGACACAGGAGTATGCTTTCTGCTTCCTTCTTTATTCCCTGCCAGCCTCACACTGACTTACAAACTAGTAACTTCCTGTGACGTCACTTCCTCTTCCTGCTTGCCTGTCCTGTCCCAAGCAAGGGTCAGGCGGGACGATGCTACATCTGGGTGCACCTATTAATTGTGTAGAATCTATGTCAGTGGCACGCTTCAAGGCCTTGGATCAATTCACTTGCCTCCATTTAAAAATCGTAATGGTATTCGACATTTCATCGATTGCAAGGGGATACCCAGAAATAAACAAGCATTAACAAAGTTCATAGTATCCCTACTTTACAATCTAAAAAAAAAAGAATCACTATTACTTACTAACATTGCACACACTCTCCATGTCTCATGGACACGCTGCTGCCAGAAAACTAGTCAGCTGTCTGCTGCACTGGAAGCAAAATAAAGATTAATATATATGAAGCAACATGCTCATATTATAACAATACAAGCAGGGTGGGGCTTTGAGATCGTGTCCTCGAGCACAAATAACATCAGTTTTATTTTATCATGAGAAGCTATTAAAAAAAGAGTAGATGAAGCATTTCAAGAGTGAAAAGGAATCCATACAGTATGTCAGAATCTGCTCTGGCGAAATTGTATTTTACTACTGGTGTCTGTAAAATTGTACTGGAAAAAAAGACAGTGGTTGAGATGTACTGAAAACGTCTTTGTTAGCAATTCCCGATGCTAACAGCTCATGCCACAGAATATAATGAGCAAACTGCTTTGTTAGTATTTTGTTGGGTAAAAGTAATTTCATTATTTTCCGTGTATAACTTCAGTGGCAGCGGCATACAGATTCACCACTAGTGCCTTGTTTGTTTCATTGAGGCACACATCGTAGCCTTTCATACCTGCAAATGCAAGAATCCCTAATTTTAAGGATTCTTGGCCAGATGTACAAAGCCTTTTTGCAGTCGCAAACATCAGGCATATTGCGTCCCTAAAAAACATGCCACAATGTACAAAAGGCAAACCGAGTGAAATGGGGCACATTACAGACCACTGACTATTGTATGTGTGGAAAAGGCCACTTTATTGAAACAGGCGTGTATCACCTAACAATACTCGGCCTAAGGCCTTCCAGAACTAAAACCTCACTATACATTCAAGCTCCTAATTTCCCTACCCTCCTCCCTTAATCCATCCCCCATATACATACCCCTTCAAACTTTAGCTTCATGACTTATTGTACTTCTCTGCTCATTCCCTTTAAACTCCCCAGCCTAAGTGCACTTAGTAACCTGTGCTCAATTTGATATTCCCATGACGTAACAGTTTAACTCCATGACTTTCAGTGTGGGTTTGTTGAGACCCTCCCTTTCTGCCTGCTTAGCTTATATTAACAAAAAAACTTAAGTAAAGGCCTGAATCCCTGTGGGCGTACCGCCACCAGAAAAAGGCATTCACTGACTTTACCTGTCCCCCCAGAACCATTCACACCTGTCTCCTCAAAGTCCTAACCAAGAACTCCCTTAACGCCAACAAGCATAGCTGCATACCGTACTCAGAAAGAAGCACTCCGTCAGCCCTAAAACACTCAACCTCCTCGTAACGCAGGTCCACATGCTGCAATCTCCCTAAATTATCTATGGCTGATGGCTTGTCTGTGCCTCTCTAACACCTCCTGGGAATATACTCAGTGCATGCCATGAAACACCCTGACCATTGCAATTTTACCTCTCTCAAATCCTGCTTCATGCACCATACCAGCGCCAGGCCCTTTTCCAGTATTGTGTCATTCTCCCCTAAATAGATAATCAAAATGTCAGGGAAAATGTTCCTCACCATATCCCGGTTGAGCCTGGGCAGGAACTCCTTCCTCCTCAAGCCCCCTTTCCCACACCATTCTATTGAAACTGAGCTTTTCTGAAAACCCATATTCCTAGCCCATGCATTCTTCCCTCTGTCTGCTATGCCCATGATTACGTTACGAAGGAATGTCCACACCGAAAAGCCAGCAGCCAAAGGACCAGGGACTGAACCTAAAAGAGAAAAAGCACAGTGTTTTCATAAAGCTTCACACCCATCTCCTCCATTGTTCCTAATGTACCGCTGATAACAATCTGACAACCACCTGCCTAACCACATTATTTACTCCCTAGACCACTCTGCCTCCGTAGCTGCCCCGATCCTAAAGTGAGTGCCAAAGTATGCAGCCACCAGACCTATGCTCGCCACAGCTTTCCTCAGAACTGCCAATAGCTGGAAGGAAGTCACATGACCCCCCCTAGGTGATAAGTGAAAACTATCCCCTCGGGACTCCTGGCCTGTCATTCTGTGCTTTGAGTTTTGTGCCTCAAGGTACTGGGCATACCTGACCCTCCTCGGACTGTAGCTGAACTGTAGACCTCCTCGACCGTTGATCTATCTTGAACTTAAGCAAACGGATTTCTAGCCCATCCTTTCTAAAACAAACATCCTCCCATTTCAAACCTTTATCCACCTACCCCTCAAGAGCTCCGATACCCAAAATGCCCGAAAACCACCCACAATGTTAATGTGGAAAATTAAACAGTTTCTGCCTGCAAATATAAATGTCCAGTATTTGTAAAGCGCGAACAATTACCCGAAGGTGTCAAGGCGCTCGGGGCCGTCGGGAAGATTAAGTGAGCTATTGCCCAGAGTCACATGGTGCTGGGCAGACCCCTGCCGCCGGAGCCGGGGATCGAACCGTGATCCCCAGCGTCCAGCATTAGTCGCCCTGGCCGCTACGCCACACCTATCAATATCAAATCTTTGGCAGACTACGGATGACTATACAAAACAATACCAATTCCTCTTTTGTCTCGCTCTACCCTGCTCTCTGGCCCAAATCTCTAAGATCCTCTTACCTAACTCCTCTGCTGATGGAGCATAACCCCACAATAGTTTCCACATGAAGGCTATGCCTGCCAACTTCCCTGAGATCGTGACTCTAGATAAACCTTTCTCCGTCAGTTGTAATATGAATTGCACTACGTCCTCTACTATCTACCATTCGCTCAGGCGCCAATGACCTGAGGTCACAAATTTACCCCAGGCCTGGTAATATGCCTTACACGTATTCGCCGCCAGGTACCCCACTACAAGTTGACACATCCTCTGTCTACCCCGATCCAAAACAGTGTTGGCATTTGAGTCCTGTCCCTGTCCGCTACCATGGTCAGTCCATGGACCTCTCCCACTGTGAATGAGACAAAGTTCTACACCCAGTATGCCCTTGGCTCTAAACAGAACATCCAAAGCAAACATTCCAGCAGGAACACACTCAGCAACTTACGGACCTATGTGTCTCTCTCTGACTGCCTGTTAAAAACCTGAGCTACAGCCACATTGGCTACGCTGAAGAGTGCCCTCTTGTGCTGAAACCAAACACCCCACAGTGTGACAGCTACCACTAATGGAAAAAAATCAAGAAATGCATTGTTTCTTCCTCCATATTTCCACCCTTCGGGCCACTCAGCTGCACACCAGAGTCCTTGCCAATACAAGCAGAAGCTAATGCTACATGATGCGTAAGAACAAAAATCTGCACATCCCAGTAAAGTTCCTGCAGTTTCTAAATTGGAACACCAATGAATGAATCCAGAAAGCTTCTCCACACACACATATCAGCTTTAACCCCAGCCGACAACCTGACATGATAGTGAGAAGGGACAGCCCCGAGAACACTAAGCCTAGTCTCCTGCAAAATTTCCTACACGTCCGCACCACCTGGCATGCAAAATGTAGGTGTCCCAAAAGTACTTGGACCTCTCTGACCGTGACCTTTTCTTTCACCAATAGCGTGTCCGATAGCACTGTTTTCTCTGGGGCCCCCAGGTCCTCCATGAACTCCTGAAAACTTACCAGCAAACGCTGGCAGACCTTGGAACCGTAGTCCGTGACCATGAAAAAGTCAAATCAAATCAAATATTGCTTTATACGGTTTCCATAGCAAAAAAACATAAAAGTTCATAGTTAAAAAGGCACGTACATCAAAAAATAATTATACAAATTTAAAAGACAAGCATGCCTACATAAAATATCTCAAAGTACAGAAATAGTGTTAAAACCATTAATATGTTCATATAGATACAAATCAGTAGCAAAAAATGGGTTGGAGAAATATGGACAACATTATTTCTGTTATAAATTGGACCTATGGCTGCTACAAAACTTCAGAAATGTAACAATATTTGTCACCAGGCAATCTGTCTCCATGAGTTGCAGCACTATTAGGGCAGGACGACATTGGCGTAAGCCTACAATTTTTAAAGTTGGGATTATCCAGTGCTTTCTCGGTTCTTCATAGAATTTGCAAAAAAGAACGACATGGATTAGCGATTGGGTAGACACTTCATCACAGGGGCAAGGTGTTAGCTGCTTAGACCAATCGTTGATTCTGGGGAATGTTACCAGGTGATGAAAAATGTTCAGCCTGAAACGGGTCAACAGGAACCTTACATAGCCATTCTGATTACAAGTTAAATAAGGCTGCATGGCCATGGTGGATTGAATCAACAATGGATGTTGAAACAAACTTTTTTTTACCTCAATAACCAGTCTCAGATCTTCCAGGTGAGTCAAGCAGAACTTTTTCAGCCCTTTCTTTGATAGCAATAAGCAATAAGTGAGGAGTGATGATAATATCTTTCCAATCCCAAATCATGCAGAAACCTTTTGACAAATGAAAGCCAACCGATCCTTTGTGAATTTTCGAGTGCTAGACAGTCATTTAATATTCGTTGGTTAAAAACTGTCTTTAGAGAGGACCAGAGGCAGTGCCACAAAAGAATTGGCTGCATTTTCACAATGTCAGTAATGTATGTCAAACCTTGTTCTAGGTGGCACCTAAAAGTCGAGGTACCTCGCGGGACAGCTAAGAGACACCTCAAAAAGCTGTTTTCCACTTTTTGAAGGGCTTCCACATGCCCGTAACCCCACACCCCTGCTCCTTAAATGGCTGTACTAATGCATTTTGCCTGGTAAATCTGGATCATCTCTACTGGGGTCTTTTACCTAGCCTCTGCGCAAAACTTACTAAAGCAGAGGTAGACCTAATGAATAACAGCTTTCTGGCCTCAATAGCTTTTCTCCTTGTGCACTTGATCATCATCAATTAAGATTCCTAGATAGGGATATGTATTCGTAGTCTCCACCTTGGTGTTATTGATGAAAATATTTTTTCAATATTAATTTTTAAATCTAAATGAGACATATAGGTGTTATACCTATTGAGTGAGCGTTGGAGTTCCAGGGGGGAACGAGCAATAATTACCGCGTCGTCCGCATAGAGTAGCGCGGGTATCAGGAGTTTGTGAACTAGAGGAAGGTCCTGCACCCCTCCAGCATGGCTTGTTCAAGGCCATTTGTATAAAGAGTAAAAAGGAAGGGCGCCAGGACACAACCCTGCCTGACACCCCGCTCAACCCTAAACGGCACCGTCAGTTCCCCCCCCCCCGCTCCGAACCTCACCCTGGCCGTAGCATTTAAATACAATTTGCGGAGAAAGTTGACCAGGGAGAGCTCGACTCCCATCTCTATTAAAATGCCCCACAATTTCGAATGGCTAACGCAGTCGAAGGCTGCAGTTAAGTCTACGTAAGCCATATGCAGACTCCCACCCTTTGCGTTCACATATTTTCCCATTAACAAAGTCAAATTTAGAACTTGCTCGGTGGTGCCCATACCCTCCCTGAACCCATATTGAAGGTCTGACAATACATGGTTATCGTCTGCTCATTGTTGTTGGCGCTCAAGGATAATGAGCCCCTCAACTTTGCCCAATGAATCTAATAGTGAAATGGGGCGATAACAGAGTGGACTTTGGCGGTCCCCTTTTTTGAATACCGGGACCAGGATAGAATCGGACCACGATTCCACCAGCCCCACTGTACAAGTGGCTTCCAGACCCTGACCAATATAGGCGACCAGAGATCCATATTGTATTTAAAAAGGCCTACCGGGACCCCATCAGGGCCTGGCGCCTTCCCCCCTTTGCTTGCCATTAAGGCAAGTTCGATTTCTAACCGAGTGAAATCAAGTGCGAGAGGAAACATTGTTTGGCAGGGGCTCGTCATCTCCGTATCTATTTGATCCGTCAGTTCTCTGGCAGTTGATCCGAATATCTGAGAAAAGTGTTCCACCCAAGATAACTCGTCAATAGCTACTTCAATTTTATCATTCACCCTGGGTTCAGACAAGAATGGAGATTTAATTATCTTCCAAAAGGAAGTGCCATCTTTCATCAGGCAGCTCTTATGAAGTCCTGCCCATAGTTCCTGCTTCAATTCTGTTTTCCTTGCTTTAACTGCATGGTTATGTCTTTCGAAGTTGTATGATTTCTCGTTTATCCCTTTCTTTTTTGTGGAGGGCAGATTTTAGGTTGGAGTATGCTTTGGTGCAGGCGTTATTAAACCAACCCTTCATTTTCCTCTTGTTCCCTTTAGGATAAATACATAAAGCTGCCTTTACTGCGTTAGGTATAACCAAAAAGTTGTCTAATATCTCTTGATGGGTAGAGGATGGGTCCAAACATTTTTCTATGGCCTTGGTGGAATTCTTTACTACTTCCGAAGTGATCTTAAGTGGATCTGCTTGATACCACTTCAGCGATTATCTGTTTATTCTATTCAATACCAGGTGTTCCTGACCAAATATACTCACTCGGTTAGTGCTTTATCGACATGTAGGAAGAGAAAGGGTAACGCTATTGGGAAAATGGTCACTGGTAGCGTTATCCTGGGTTTTAAAATACAATATACGGGACGCTGCAGTACTTGACACAAATATAAAATCTATGGAAGTAGATGCACCTCTGCTGTTAAAGGTCAGCATAAGGGGAACTGAGAGGACCACTAATTTGTTTGCCAGACCAAGATCTAAAATGAATAGGGTCTCATTTAGGCAATCCCCACTCGATGTATGTGGAAAATGGGTCAGGTTGTTGGTGTTCTCAGCTTGCAAACCACAGGTTAAATTATCATTTAGCCCACATGGTGGTAAATTAAAATCACCCCGCCCCCCCAGATAACGGAAGCTCTTTTCTTTTTATTCTTGTTATTAAGTTCCCTAAGGATGTACCAGATCTCTTTTAGAGTAGCTATGAACTGAAGCTTTTGCAAGTTGTTATAAAAATTAACTAAAACAAAAATATCGGATTTATTCAAGTCAAGAGTAATTATTTGGAAGTCCGATTCCAATTTTAAGGGAGTGATTTCCCAGATTGCTAAAAGATTAGAGATGAACACAGTCAGGCCTCCTTTTGCGCGCCCTGATGGAGAGGGAATCGCGGGTGAAAAATAAGTTTTAAATCCGTTAATATGGGTAGCTGTTACGGCCCATGTCTCTTGGAGGCAAAGGATATTAAAGTTCAGCGTAAAACTAAGCCACTCATCATTAATAACTTTGGAGCGCAGGCCTGCAAAGTTCCAGAAAACAATACTAAGTCCTGATGCAGTTGACAAACTTGCCTGGGCGGGAGTTGATGCTACTGGTCCTCCTGAATCAACTAGAGTTACATTGCTATCAGTACTGCCCTGGTTCGGTAAAATTATGTAATCGGAGACCAATCTCTCTGTAACAGTACTGTTTAATAACGTGGCTGGTGAGGATTTTTGCTCTTCCTCCCTAGTTGCTGTATTCGATTTAGATGTGTTATGTTCTAATGGGTCCCTCTGTCCCACCGATTGAGAAGGACTAGAGGAGTCCCCTGAGTAAATATTGGTTATACCTTTCACCAACCTGGGCGCCGCTCTAGCTATACAGGTTGGTTGTCATTCCACAGCGTCTAGGGAGGATAGGGCCTCGAACATGTTTACCATTAAAATTGGACCATTCAAATTACCTCTCGGCTTGTGGATCGGTTTGTAGAAAAACCGCAGTGGGAGAGCGCTTATACACGTGCTTTGAGGAGAGAATTCTTCCCTAATGTTTAATAGAGATCAAACCAAATGCGGGTGGCGGAAGTTTATAACTATGCAATCGCCGTCAATGGTCTTTAGAGAATCGCCAACCCACCCTACTCTTCGGACCATCAGAATTTTGTTAATACTCTGGAGTCTAAATTTTTAACGTTTAATCAGCTAGTCAGCAGTTTTGTTTCGGAGCGCCGTCCAGGATTCGCTCTGTCCGTTTTTAGGTTTCGCATAGCGTTGCAGTGCAACGCACTGTTCGCTTTGCGAAACATGCAGTATACAGTATAGTGGGGGGAAGCTCCCCCTACTTTCCGTCCATGTTTTTCATTGGCTTTAATCGGAAATGCTACATTCTGATTTGATTTTGGCTTTTTTGTCCCTCCTCCTCATGGCCATGTCGTCATTTTAATCCTTCCATGGCTATCGGCCCTTTTACTTTACAAACTCTTTTGTTCCTCTGCCCCCCCCACCCCCTTCCCTCCCGCAGTCTGTAACTTCTGGCCCACCCCAATCCCCCCACTCCCGATCATGCCGTCTAGGAGTCACGCACTTTTGTTTATAATGCAATAGGGCTCGAGTAATACGAGTCCTAATGCAGTTAGAAATGCTTGTTTTTTCATAGGATTGGCTGGCTGGGTCGCGCACTATTTTTGCCTGACCTGTCCAGCCGGCTATGGTGCACATGCGTCGTCCAGCAATCGCTAAACAGACGCTCCTGCGCATGAAGCAATATTTTTTCCTGCTCTCCGCCCGGTGACAACCACTTAAAACATAGTGCCAATATCGGCCCAACCCCAGACCTTTCTTCATACAACACACCACTCCACCAATAACGGACACAACACAAGTTTGATGGAGAAAGTTGTTGCAGTTTTATTAGCATATACATTATGCCACCATTTTGGGTTATCTTACGGGTCGATCCAGAGCAGGCCGCCTCTCGCGACCCGCCCACCTGATGAGCCATAACCCCCCGGGGTGTTAACCGCGGGGGCGTTGTCAGTTTCGGGGGAAGGTCTAACCCCTCCCCTCGGCGGACCTCTATTCCGCCCCTTGCTCAAGCCCCTCCCCTTCGGGGGGCAGAGCGTTGTGGCAACCCCCTGTTGCTCAGGTCTACAACCGCCCGAAGGACTAACGGGGCGCCGTCGGTCCTCCAGGATCCATCACAGCGTGGATCTCCCTGGGGGATAATTCTGCTCTCGCACCCACCGGTGCTCCTGTAGAGGATACCCCTCTGTACCTTTCTGCATTGGATCGCCCTGTAACTCCGCAATGGCTCTGGGTGTGTCCGCCGCCGCCCCAGAGTCCCCCCACCTACTAGCTTCCTATTAGTACTACCTGCTGCTCCTAGTGCTTTCTGCTATATCAACCAAAGATCGTCATATCAACTTAGGGTAAAAGAACCCCGTCTACATCAAAGCACACAGTGCATATGGCAAGTAGGAAACAGCAACGGGCAGCACCCACTCAGGGTCCGGGCAGGGGAGGGCGAGGGTCAGCGTGATCAGCGGCCGACAAACAAAGAGGGCGCTTGACCCTCGCCCCCTGGACTATATAGTTACTCCCCCCTCACCCAGACACAGGAAGTGACATCACGGGGGTACCTCCAATCCCCCCAACCACTAGACCGCTCAGGGTCTGTGCCATCCTATGGCACTAAGGGTGGCCGCCCTTGTGGGTGGCCACCTTTGGTGTCCCGGGGCAGCCAATCAAACTGCTAAGAGAAAGAACTGATCTAGGAGTACACAAGAACTCTTGCATGGGTACATGCCCATACGTCAGATAATGACACAGCCCGAAACATCGGGAGGGCAGCAGAAGCAGCCAGGATGGTCTGCACGGTAAGCCCAGGTAGCCATGCATGGAAGAGAGAGACTGTGTCCAAGCACATTCATCACGTTTAAAGAGCACGACGCAGGTCTCTCTCGGTTTGAAGTGGTTGTGACTGCTCAGGTAGTGCTCCGAGTACTTGTGTCACTTCTGGCTCTTAATGAGCTGACCAAACGACACCAGAGCTCCCGAGAATGTGAACACGGGACTCGGAAACCGCTGAGCTGCTCATAAATGCCATGCCAATCTCCACATTTCGCGTTCAAAATGTGATTTTGTTTCTCTTGGAGATTGCTTCATCCCAATTGCTGTCCGTCTAAAATCCCATTGTAGAAAGGTTTTTTGTAAGTGGTGACTGTATTGGTGAACAGTGTTCACTATTTAAGACAGTGATTGGTGTAGGAGGCCTGTATCAAAAAGAGAGCGATGTAGAGAGTTGGCGACTGCTGCACGAAGCGGGGGCCTATCTCTCATAATCTTTCAATTGATTATTTTCCTTCAGCTATATGCCGTTCGATTGGTTTATTTTCTGGTCACAGTCCGTAAACAAGCATCAAAAATAGTTTTTATAGAATAAGTTAGTTGAAAGGAGGGTGGATCCTCTGGCTGAAAGTCAGCTGTAATACCTTTTCGTGGGCTAGCGGTAATAGACAGCACCCAGGGGGGCTTTAAGTGGGATAAAAAGACTGGGGGCTCGCAAAGGGGTGTGACCGATGTAAATATTGGTGTGGCTAAAAACACAAACTGAAAATCTATGCTTAACAAAGTGTGCCACCTGACTGGTATTTTGCTGCTTCTGTCACTACATTCGGATATATAATACAACTAGTAATATTACACCTACAACACGCCAGGGCTATTGGCTTTGTCAATTGCATAAGATAAGTAACAACTATGGCTTCGTAGCATAGCATATTGGGGAGAGGATGTGGTCTGACGGTTTCAATTATATTGAATTAATTACCCCCCCCCCCCCCCCTTCGAGCCTTTAAACCCAATTGCACTTTTTGAAGCAAGTGACCTCTGTGTTCTGCTACGATTGATGTTTATTTCTGTTTACTGCTTTCGATGTTTGTTTTCTGTTATTGATTTTTAATAAAGTAATTAAATAATCTTTCCTGATTCCTGCATCATTTTACTGTCACCTTACATTCTTGGAAGCACTACTTCAGGTGTCACTGCTTACAAGGCATAATAAGTTCGAAAGACAGATGAATTGCCTGCAACTTAGGCATCTGACTGCCATTCATCTTTCTAAATCTTTCACTGCTAATTGAGCAGACTGGTTTTAGAACCAGTGCCAGTACATACCTTAGGCGCATCACATGCATTTCAACCAGCCTAATACAGGCAGCCTTATGCATACTTCCACTTCCAGCCCTGCATACAGATAGTAGAGAGTCTGGCTGGTACACCTGCAGCACCATCGTAATGGAGACAGACATATTTCACAGGGTCAGATGGGTAAAGAGACTTTCGAAAAAGCATTAAGGTGGCCTTCCTCTCTCCACTGCACACCAATGGCAAATTCCACTCCGGGCACTATTTTCTCAAATACCTTTCTCCTGCCTGCTGTTGCAGGCAGGGCATGCTCTCTTCTAATGCTTTTTTTAAACATCTTTATACCACGGGTGCTAAATGCATTTGCAATGGAATAGGTCTTGCATTTACGAGAGTTTAACTTATTGGTATTGTAAATAACAATGCCTTTTATTTATCTTTTCTCTAAAATACTCATAAATAAAAGGCATTTTCATTTACAATGCCAATAGCTCAAATGCTTGTAAATGCGAAACCGATAGCATTGCAAATGCTTGTTTAATACTGGCACCCCATTTAAAATTATTAGATATGGACAGGAAGCTGGGGGTAATCCTAGGGTATCAGAGCTAGGATTCAAAGGCCTATTATGAGAATAATTCAGACTGGCTGGCCCTGATTCACTCATTTCGCCCCCCCTAGTGGGTTCCATTTCTTTTTTGCCCTCGGCTACCCAGGTTGTTAGAGTGGGCGCGTGAGCTTCCCTTGACCTTCCGCTTGCTCCTGCAGACCCAAGGACCGGTTCTCTTCCATTTGAATCGTGCTTTTTCCCCTTACTTCAGTGCCGGGTTGGATTTTATCTATTTTCTCTCTTAAAGTACCTACTGCCTCGTTCAACAACTCAATCTTCTGTTCCATATGGCCAAATCTATCATCAATAAGGCTAGTTATCTGGTTCATCATTAAACCTAAAGTTGATTCTAGAATCCCTTTAAGGGTGTTTTCAAAAACGGCATGCTTTTTGGGATCATTGTCATCGGTGGAGGGGATATCTACTTCTGTCTGCATACTACAAGTTTTTTGAATTACCACTAGGTGCTCTTCTATTTGCTGAATTGCTTGCGCATTTGATCTTAGAGCTCCTGTGTTCCTACGATCAGTACCCCCCTTAACACACTTCTGCCTTGATCGCTGTGCTTTCCCTTTGGCCTCTTCTATTTGTTTCCTAGTTCATGGTCTAGTCCCTAAATTAGGGCTATGGTCTTCGGCCCGTTCTTGACTTAGGGGGACCGAGATTGGATTAACCGAAGGAGAGTGATCATTACTACATTGAACAGTAATTCTAGGTGACAGGGGAATATTGGACTCTCTAGACAGTGGGAACAAAGTGGGGTCTAGAGATAAATGTCTTTCTGTTAGCTGGATCTCGTGGGTGAGAAGCGATTCAGCTCTAACTAAAAAAACATCTGAAGTGCCTGCCGCACTCTTGCGTTTCTCCATGTTCCTGAGCTATTCGCTTCTATTCTTTACAAAAACTTACAATAGCAGCCTAAGTTTCACCGTTATTTAAAGGGAAGCTAGTGAGCAAGAAATCTAGTAGAATGGTGTAAAACTTAAGAGTGAAAGCTGACACGCTAACTTGTTGCTTTTCTCCTATAGCCCCTGCAATTAGGATGGACCTTATTTCATTATGACGTAGTTACCATTCGCCCCCAATTGGTTTGCACATTACAGGTCCTTTGATGCTCCCCCAAGTACTATTACAAATTATGTCAGCGTAAGTCGTCAGGCCCCGGGACCCCTAGAATCTGGTGGCTTACAAAATAGTAGCACAGTCTCACAGGCTTAGAGTCTCAGTCTTATTGCGGGTAAGTCTATCGTTAGTAGCACGTCGGACTGATAGGTAAGAATTAGACGATGAAAGTCTTACCTGCTCCTCGACGGCACCTGGAAAGCAGCAGCCAAGGGGAGTGGCCCTGCCCTGCTTCTTCCTGGCCCTGACGGGCCCCGACAAGCCCACCCGCGGCCCGCGCCGCGGGGACTCCCAGCTGATTTTAAGTGCTCGCGCTGGTCCTCTCGCGGCTCTTCTCGCAAGACCGCACTGCCTTCTGGGGGATATAGTTACCCGGCAGTCCGCGGTCCGCGAGGGTGGCGATGGATTTGCTGAGGGGCAAGGTTCACCCCTGGGATCTCCGGGCAACACAGCAGCAAGGCGACAAAAGGCACAACAGGGAAAAGCAGGAGTCTGTGAAACAGTGAGCGCGTTCCGCGCCGCGGGGGATCCCAGCTGATTTTAAGTGCTGGTGCTGGTCCTCTTGCGGCTCTTCTCGCGAGACCGCACTGCCTTCTGGGGGATGTAGTGCACCGGCAGTCCGCGGTCCGCGAGGGTGGCGATCGATTAGCTGAGGGGCAAGGTTCACCCCTGCGATCTCCGGCCAACACAATAGCAAGGCGACAAAAGGCACAACAGGGAAAAGCAGGAGTCCGTGAAACAGTAAGCTCGTCCCAATCAGAAGTCAACAAGATAGTGTGTCACCTTCTTGTGACCCATCCCTTGTACAAAGAGTCATTGCAGGAAAGTGCTGAAGTGCGCAAATAATATTTAAAGACAACAAAGGTCCTAAGGAAAACAGAAATAAACAAGAATAATGAATTTACAGACCACAATCGGTACTGTAATCAAGCTTCCAGACCCAGCCAGGTAAGGAATTGTTTAATTTAGAGATAAAAGAATTTGGTTGACCTAGAGGTGGTCAGTTATACACATTTTAGATAGGGCACAGTCCTGTACCTATCCTTTAGGGAAGAAAGTGTAATAGAAGCAAAACAAGAGTAAGAGAAGTATTTCAGGCAAGAAGTTTGGAGCCAAATGTCGCTTGTAGATTAGTGATCAATACACACAAGTTTCGACATACAGTATTTACAGAATGGCATACAATTGAATTTTCCGCAATACTGTTCAACCGTCAACGTTTCGATCCCCTGGCTCCTAATGAACCGGGATCATCATCAGGACTATTTGAATCATTTGCCTGTGTTCTAAGAATGCCTGTGAAAATAATGAAGACAAAGGAGAAAAGAATAGAAAGCATAAGGCATCCGCATATAAGGTAAGAGATTGTACACACATATATATACAGTTTGCGTGGCGAGGATTACTTAAACTATGCATGCTTGTGTTGTTGGTCTACGGAGTGGTACTCATAATCAAGGAGCAGTCCCGTGATTTGGGAACAGCGAATAGAGTGGTTATTATATGAACGTCGGGAGGTGTGAGCTAGTGAATAGAACAGGTGTTTGACAGGTGATGATATTTAACCGGAGTTTCGTGTCGGTGGACGCATAGCATGCACGTGGCAAGCAATGTCTATTATTAATTCCGCTATATCGCGACCGCGCAGTGAGCGTGGTGGTCCGTGAGCTAGGTGGTACTTGGTATAGGCAAAACGGTGGTCCCGCGAGTGGATAAGTCGCATGCACGGCGGGGTGTCTGGTCTAGATCAGAAGAATAGACCTCCGTGTTCATGCATTTCTTGTGATCTATGTATACATAGCACTGACCTGCCGGGCTATTTTTAATTATTTATTCTTTATTCTGGTCAGGCACTAGATCGGAGTGGTCAGGATACCGAGAGAGGCCGGTACCTAGAGTGGGAGAAGGTGTATCATTATCTTTCCGGACCGTGACCATCGTGAGCCTGTGCCTCGTAGGTGCTTAGCGTGGCGATTACCTGGTGTCGGGGTGAGGTTAATAAACCTCAACCTGGAGCGAGCCTGGTGGTTTCACTCGTCGGAGTAAAATATGTCCTTAGGTAAGGGCCGAATAGTGATCCAACACCCGTTGGGCTGAAAAGAAAAGAAATCGGGGGATGGAGGTTTTGAAAGCGGGCCGAGGGAAAAGGGGAAACTTCCATCCGGGCGTGCCTGCGTAGCCAATGGGTCTGTGCTTACCTATTAAAGGCGTGAGAAATGAGGCGGGATACCGGCGAGACTCGGTGGTCTCTCTCCGTGTCCTATGCAGCATAGATACGCTGTCCGGGTGTTGTGGGTCCACCGGGACTTAAGCCATACAGTGGAGTTGAGAAACAAACAAGGGACTCTTCTTGCGCGTTCCCTTTGGTCGCCATTTTGGAGTGGGCAAGGACCAAGAAATAGTGAAAGGACTCGAGTGCACGCTAGACTCAGGGGTGGTGGAGGTGTTGTGGCGTCCCTTAAAACCAATACCTCAATTGTAATTAAAAGTGCTGACAAGGGTGGTGGTATTGTTATACAAGACCAAGACACCTATAGAGCAGAGATTCAGAGACAGCTGGACAATATAGATCATTACCTCAGGCTAGCATCTAACCCCACAAAAGAAATTCAGGAACTAATACGGAAGGTCACACTGGATGCAGTGGAAGAGGGCTTTTTGACCAAAAAGGAATTTAATTACTTAAATGTAAAAAGCCCCAGGACCCCCGTGATATACACGCTGCCCAAAGTCCATAAGAATATCACGACACAAAATGGCGACCAAAGGGAACGCGCAAGAAGAGTCCCTTTTTTGTTTCTCAACTCCACTGTATGGCTTAAGTCCCGGTGGACCCACAACACCCGGACAGCGTATCTATGCTGCATAGGACACGGAGAGAGACCACCGAGTCTCGCCGGTATCCCGCGTCATTTCTCACGCCTTTAATAGGTAAGCACAGACCCATTGGCTACGCAGGCACGCCCGGATGGAAGTTTCCCCTTTTCCCTCGGCCCGCTTTCAAAACCTCCATCCCCCGATTTCTTTTCTTTTCAGCCCAACGGGTGTTGGATCAATATTCGGCCCTTACCTAAGGACATATTTTACTCCGACGAGTGAAACCACCAGGCTCGCTCCAGGTTGAGGTTTATTAACCTCGCCCCGACACCAGGTAATCGCCACGCTAAGCACCTACGAGGCACAGGCTCACGATGGTCACGGTCCGGAAAGATAATGATACACCTTCTCCCACTCTAGGTACCGGCCTCTCTCGGTATCCTGACCACTCCGATCTAGTGCCTGACTAGAATAAAGAATAAATAATTAAAAATAGCCTGGCAGGTCAGTGCTATGTATACATAGATCACAAGAAATGCATGAACACGGAGGTCTATTCTTCTGATCTAGACCAGACACCCCGCCGTGCATGCGACTTATCCACTCGCGGGACCACCGTTTTGCCTATACCAAGTACCACCTAGCTCACGGACCACCACGCTCACTGCGCGGTCGCGATATAGCGGAATTAATAATAGACATTGCTTGCCACGTGCATGCTATGCGTCCACCGACACGAAACTCCGGTTAAATATCATCACCTGTCAAACACCTGTTCTATTCACTAGCTCACACCTCCCGACGTTCATATAATAACCACTCTATTCGCTGTTCCCAAATCACGGGACTGCTCCTTGATTATGAGTACCACTCCGTAGACCAACAACACAAGCATGCATAGTTTAAGTAATCCTCGCCACGCAAACTGTATATATATGTGTGTACAATCTCTTACCTTATATGCGGATGCCTTATGCTTTCTATTCTTTTCTCCTTTGTCTTCATTATTTTCACAGGCATTCTTAGAACACAGGCAAATGATTCAAATAGTCCTGATGATGATCCCGGTTCATTAGGAGCCAGGGGATCGAAACGTTGACGGTTGAACAGTTTTGCGGAAAATTCAATTGTATGCCATTCTGTAAATACTGTATGTCGAAACTTGTGTGTATTGATCACTAATCTACAAGCGACATTTGGCTCCAAACTTCTTGCCTGAAATACTTCTCTTACTCTTGTTTTGCTTCTATTACACTTTCTTCCCTAAAGGATAGGTACAGGACTGTGCCCTATCTAAAATGTGTATAACTGACCACCTCTAGGTCAACCAAATTCTTTTATCTCTAAATTAAACAATTCCTTACCCGGCTGGGTCTGGAAGCTTGATTACAGTACCGATTGTGGTCTGTAAATTCATTATTCTTGTTTATTTCTGTTTTCCTTAGGACCTTTGTTGTCTTTAAATATTAATTACCCATCGTCCAAAGGTACTTATTGGGTTCCCTTGTTAAAATAAAAATGAAGTGCGCAAATAAGGCACACAAAATCGAGCATCCCATTGGAAGAACCTTATCCATAACCAAGGCCCTTCAAACTGAATGGCAAGTAATGGGAAATCATCCGGCTGTACCAGTAGTCAACAAAATGCTGATGTCACATTTTGCCATAATGGCTTCTAGGCCCGCTTGCTCAACCATGGCCTTGGCCATTGCCACCTCCACTGATGAGTAGGACACGGACAGCAAGTCTTCCCAAATAAAGTCATTAACTGAGTGGCACTCTGGCCATGACAAATGTTCTATAAGCCGAAACTGCCCATCTCTTTCTTAGGCACTACCCCTATAGGGAAACCATCAATTTCTCCAGGGGCTATGTGTCAAAGGGGCTGGCCATCCACCCTTCATTATCAGCTTGTCATGCACTACTTGTGGATGAGGCTTAACTGATTTCATGTTCTCTGTCCAACGCTGTATTCACATTGCTGTGTACCCTAACCTAAAACCTGAAGCCTACCTTCACGGCACGGGCATCCTCCCTGCTTGGGTAAGATCCCAACCAAAAATTGAGCCTTTCTTACTTAACTGGGGTAGAGCTTTTTCCTCGAGGTGCCTGTGCCCCTCTCCCTCCACTGTAGCTCCCTGGGCTTGAGTTGCCCCCTCCCCCTGAAATATGTTGCCACTTTGAACTATGACATTGCTGAGGTCCAGTATCACCTCCCGTGTTCCCTAACAAGTGACGAGGGGATGCCTCCTTGGAAACCTGGAGCATTAATGCTTAAATCTACATTATTCCTGTGTGCACAGACCCTTGTTAAAGTCCCAGCATGCCCCCTGCGTTCCTCCTTGGCTCTTGCTGGAATTACTCCTTCCTGGGTTGGATGGCCTGAAAGGGGGTTTAACAATAGGCAAACCACTGGCTCTATATATTGTCTTCCCAAATTTGGTCAGGCCCATGGTCTGCTGCAAAAAAAATCTGTATCCAACTCTCCTCATCTTGCCTCAGGGTCCCATGCCATGTGGACCCTAAACTCCTCATCATACTGAGCCGAGGTGTTACACCCAAAAATGATTTGCACTTGCGTATAACATCCTTATATTTGAATAGCGCTACACTACTCTTATGATATTTCTCACAATCAATGCTGGTACTTTTCTTCTTTTGAGCCTTCCTTTGCCCTAAGCTCCCTATATAGGAGTTCAAACATCTCCACTTACTCACCTTTCCAAGTCTGTTTTTTAGTGGACAACATCAAATGTGACCCCAGTGGCTTGGTGACCCACTTGTATGGGAGCTGCATATTTTAAGTTCTTTTGCCTTCCTTTTGTCCCCTTGCTTATCTTCATCTCCTACGCATGTAGCCACATCCTTACCTATTGCTGAACCTGGCATACTCTCCTTATCTGCATGGCCTCTTTTACTTTCATTCCCTGCTTTTGTGTCCTCTGTTTCAACCCCAGTATCTCTCACATAATTACCTTTACTCAGCCGTGCCGCCCTCTCGTACTCGCACTCCACATCCATCTCTTTAGACACCATTACCGGGCGTACCATTACTCTTACCTGGCCGTAAGGTCGCGCCCGCTCTGAAGCCAGTACCTTGCCAGTGTACTTGTCTTCTTCGTCATTTGCATGTCTGTAGGCCTCCCTTGGAACCAGATTGACACCTAAAAAACAGCACTATATGTGGGAATAGAGAAATCTCCCTCACACGTGGCTCTCTCCTTTTGTGGCACCTCCTTGCTGTGATCTTCAGTATCCATACTTTCTCCCTCTTCAAGACTATCGTTTCCATAGTCCAATACCTCCTCTTGCCATGTGAACACTTCAGGGCCCTTTGTTGTGGCAGACACACCTTTGCACTCCCACTGCCACACCCTAGGGGCGTCCTCTGCTCGTCCCTGAGTGGCTGCACCTAACCCACTCAGGCATTCACCGACTGCAGACCATAGGGCCCCATGTTGATCTCACATCAACAAGGTTCCCAGCTGCTCCGGCGGCTGCCTTGGCAAAGCCTTCCTTGAGCTTCTTATGCCATGTGTTGCTGGGTCCCACGATGCAGACCGTTCTGGGCCACACCTTCTCTTTCCCTGGGTGTATGAGAGCCACACCATGCTCTCCAGGGTCCGCAACCTGCTGCGTGTCATGTCCCTGAAAGTAAGAAAGTAGGCCCGGTTTACAGCACCCTGAAAGAACTGTCAACTCATCCTGGTCCTCTCCCTACTAAAGAAACTGACCTGCCATTCTGCCCACCCTTCTAACTTACCCCTCTAACTAACCCATCTTGCCTGGAGTAAACTTTGTTGGGTTAGCGTTAAGAAGACATCCCACTCAAATTCTGTCTCCTCACCATCACTCCACTCGGGTATGGCAGCCACTATCGCGGAAGCTCCTCTGTGTTGTGCCACTTGTGTGGTGTCCGCTTCCGTCGGGGAGCTACGCCCACCTTCCCACAAGTCCCTTGGGGAGTCCTCGGATTGATTCTGTTGCCCACCAACCCGACTCTGCACCCTGGTCCCCTGCAACATGTCATCCCCACTCTCCCAGCCCCCAAACAAATCTGCACTTGTCCACCCCACCCCCCAGCTACCTCTCCTGTGGCAGATCCCAGCCCAAACTTCTGATCCACCAATTGATGTTCCTCCATGTGCAACACTAGGTCTATTACCCTCTGAGGTCTCTCTCAGCACCAGATCAATGCTTCACAGTTGTACAGACAGCTCCCTGGGGCTCTCCCTCCCCCATCCATGCTCTCTGACCTTGCAACTTGAATAGAATGACCCCTGCCATGGGGCGTCCCACGAGCACCCGTACAGCTGGCTTTGGGAGGCTTCCCCTCACCCCCGCTTTTCATGTGTCATGATGCTTATCACCCATGAGCCCTCCCTCATGCCACCCCTCCCCCCTTGAGGCAGCACCCCGAGCCTGCATACAGGCTCTCACACTCACCTGTGATGCTGGCATGCTATGAGGCGGCAGGTATGCCATAACAGCACCAGCCACCCCGCTGGAAGTGGGACACGTTGGGAGCGCCAATTGTGTGACCGTGCCCCCATTCACTAACAAATCCAAATGCCTGGCCTCCGAAAGGAGGTGCAGAGCTTCACAAACTCTGTTGTCCTTAATGATTCAATGACAACCTTGGAACCACATGCTGTATCTAACTAGCGCACTAAACCTACAAAGGCAAAATATGACTAAACACCAACCGATCACTAATAAAGGTCCAAAAACTTCGAAGTATGCGAACCAAAGTACTGATAAACTTCAAAATAGGCCACCCAGGAAGAAAAATTACTGAAACACTAAGGGGCTGTCCCAACAAAATGGTGGGTGGCAGACCAAAATGGCAACATATATAAACCTTGGGCTACATCCTTTACCAGATGTAGCCCAATAAGCCCAGTAGACTAGACTGAGCCTGCTTTCCCTGAATGACCCCAGGGGACAGACCTCCCTCCCGTCTGTTGTACCCGAAAACCCTATTGTGATTCGATTACCGAATCGCAATTTGCATTTACTACCAAATACCGATTCAGTATTTGGTAGTAGCGTCCCTTCCAAATACCAAATCAAAATGGTATGTATTAATGTTTTGCGATCAATTTCTCGTCGCAAAATAATACTTTACCACCGGTTTAAAACCTGTGATAACCATTCACAGGGACCCTTCCCCTTTTAGAATTTTAACAAAATATTTTTGAAAAGCAGGCAGTGGTTAAACAGACCACTGCCTACTCTTACAAATGAAACTGCAAAGTGATTTTTTTTTCTTTTTAAATGCATCCTGTTTTCCTTTAATGAAAACGGGCTGCATAAAAAAAAAAAGATTGCTTTATTAAAATGCAATCACAGACATGGTGGTCTGCTGAACTCAGCTGGCCTCCATTCTTGTGATGGCGGCAATTCCAAGTGGGTCAAAAATTGTGACCTACCTCATTAATGTGTGTGTGAGGTAGGTGTAAACTATGAATCGCTAAAGAAATTCAAAAGACTTTCATACATTAGGAACACTGATTTCCTAATTTCGATTCATATAAATGTTTGTACATCTGGCCCTCTGTCATTTAAAATGTTACCTTGAAATAAATATTTTAAGCAAAGAAATATCAGTGGCACCAAAAAGACAGCAATGAAAAAAATTATACAGATTGCAGTATCAGTGCTTGCACTAAAGGAGACCAGGTTTATTGTGGATGTGCAGAATAAAAATGCTGTCACCTACAGTGAGGAGAGCAAGTAACGGAAGTGGGCTTACCCACTCTCCCATCCTGAATATTGAGGTAGGAGGAAACAAAATGTGAATGGCAATTGAACAGACCAATAGGTGAAGACCAAAGGCCCAAAGCCCTTTATGTATATCTATATGTATGTATTTGTTAACATTTCTTTTTAAACAAGGGTTTTGGCCAACCCCCGACCAAAAAAAAGGGATACCAAGAAGGCACTGGGCATGACAAAGCAAATAATAAAGAACACAACTATGCCTATGACTATCTACTATCAAGGATAAAAGCGAAAGAATGAAACTGACAAATAATGAATAAACATCACATGAATAATACCAATAAATAACATTAGTAAAATTCAAAACATGTTAATTGAAGGGAATAAAAGAAATAGGCATATTTAATGTCAGCACGTATCATTCAAACTGAGTGTCAAATCATGCTCAATGTGTCTTGTTCAAGGCCGCTTATCATGAGTTACCTGACACATAGGTTCTTAACTTGTGGTCAACTAGAACGCCCACTTTGGGGGTCACAATTGCTTAGAAAATTAAATAATAATAACAGATCAATTAGATGAATACAAACAAAGAAGCAAAATTGAAAATTTTAAATTGTAAAACATTTGTAAATGTGAAAGAATTTGATATTGGAGCTTTCAAATTAACTTGTTTAGGGTTTTGAATGAACACTCCTTGAGGTGCAACTGTTCCAAAAGCTTACTTTCTTAATCAAATCTGACCTTCCAATATTTCTCATCCACATTTTTATCTCCAACATTTCACCAATATATTTTAAAAAGGGGTTAACCTCATCTGGCAGATAATCAATGCTTTCTGAAACCCAGGCCTTATCTCCTGTGTCTTATGCAAAGATGTCTTTCTCCAATGAAAGTGTACAATCAAAAGGATGCCATGGGGTCAATGTCGCTATGATCATCATTGAACAGATATCCAGTTAAAGAGGTAGAAGCTATAGGTGAAAGTAATGTAAGAATTTACACTTAGTTGATAAATGCTTGAGTGATATTTCATATGGTTTCTTCACTTTTCTCTGCAAGTCTCACTATCAATGGGGAAGAGATGGATTAGCTGGGGGACACTGCTCTTAATGTGAAAGCCGAAGAAGCATTGAGGACAGTATGTTAATAGGACTTGTACATTTGAACTCTTTCTGCTTTTCTCTTATCAGACAACATTTGTGGAGTTTCTTCATTCCCTCCCAGGTTTTATTCGCATCAGTTAGTAGGAGGAGAGGAAGCAGAACCCTACTCTTGGCCTTGGCAAGTCAGTCTACAGATAGCAGACTGTCACTTCTGCGGAGGAACCATTATAAAGAAAGACTGGATTGTCACAGCTGCCCACTGTTTTAACGACAGGTAGGATTCGATTGTAAGCATCAAGATGGACATGTGCTCTCCTAAATAATTTCATTTTTAGAGATGCACAACTGGGACTCTGGTTACCTGTCAGGTACCTAGGGGATCTTTTCACTTGTCACTTTTCCCTTGGTTACAAATGGCTTATGCTTTTTCTTACACCACACAGTGCACTGCACAGCATGACAGAACTGCAGACTCATTAACTACTACTTCATCATGTGCTTGGGGCTCCCCAATGTTTGAAGGGCGAGGGCACCCATTGGATGGGCTCAAAAATGTGGCACAAGGTTTCTGGGCTCCCTGCTTGGCTCTAGAACACATGTGCAGTTTTGAGAGCGAAGCTTCCCATTCCACGCCAGAGCTCTTGCTCCTTACCCACAAAGAGCAGATACTCAAGATCAGGGAGGGGAGGCTGAAAAATGTAGACCACCTTCTGATTGGGCCACTATTTCTATCTCCTCACAGGAGGGCGTAGTCTTCAATAGGGGAACATGAGCCCAGTTGAGTGATACTTATCTGTTTGTCTAGAGGCATACAAGTGAGTTAAATACCAATTTTCAATTTCTGTGTGCTGGAACACTTTTAACCCATTTAAACACCAGGGTCTACTTATGTATTTCCAAAAAGGATTCACCCCCCCCCCTTTTTCCTTCTTCTCTTTTTCATCTTAGTTTCCTACTAATAGTGATACTGGAGCCTATAATACTGGCTCGTTCGCCATTAGAGGACTCTTTGGCGAACATGAGATGGTGATGATGAAGCCTGACACCTGGGAAGTGTGTGAGGCCATGTATCAGTGCTACGGTCTTTTTTGCGCAGGGAATTCTCTTAAGGTGTTTTGTCTATGTACGAAACAGTCTAATGTTTATTTTTTTATTTTTAAATCTAACCTTTACTTACAGTATTTTTTATATTGTCATTAATTATGGGGACATGTAGGAAATTGGGTTATTTGTTGAGGAGGATAAAACCCTACTCAAGCAGCAACCACAACTTCTGCTAGGTTGAAATCACAAACAAACTCCAAATTAGCCTTTGTTTAACTCTCCAGTAGCTTGGCACAAGCAGTCAGGCTTAACTCAGTGGCACTTTGTAAAGTATTTATGCAGCACACCAAACAGTGATAAACTGAAAACTGAAGAAAAATCTCTCACTAATTTAGAAAAAATGGAGTAAACTTTTATGAAATATTTCAGGCCAAAACAATAAAAAAACAATCGGTAGAACCAGAGAAAATGAATTTTAAAGATTTAAGTGAAAATAGTGATTAGAAGCACAATGCGCCAACCGTGGTTATCTGATCACACCGAACCAGGACAAAGTCACAGGTTCAGACTGACCATGATGGAGCATGGACCGGATACAGGGACCAAGTTTACTCCGCTGAACAAAATATCTTAAATGTGAGATCCCGGTATGAGCATTTGTCATGCAGCATTAGTTATGAGAAAGCTGAGGGGCTACGATGCTGAGTCCTGTGTCATCATCAAGGATTCTGTTGATGAGGGGATTGCAGTACAGAGACCTGCATCGAAGATGTGCCATACACTAGCGGTTCCCAACAAGCTGCGGGGCTGCAATGCGAAGGCCTCCGTGGTCGCCAAGGATGTTGTTGGCGAGAGGCTTGTGATGCACGACCTGCGTTGAGGAATGCATCACGTAGCAGCGGTTTAAGGAGGCTGCACAATGCAATGCAATGCTTTGCACTGCATCTGTTCTGCCCACAGGACCACCGCAGAGCTGACAGAGCACTTTCAGGCCCACTTCCAAGAGTCCAGGACTAGGGTGGCACCCCTGGGGGTGTTGCGCCAAATACTCACAGCAGACTGAGTCCAGGTGCCTGATTAAAGCTGGTTGGAGCGTTTTTTTTCCTGAGGCTCTGGTCAGGAGGCCAGCCTGCTAGCCCTTGGAGTCACTTTGGTGGTCCTGGATTCAAGATGCAGGTCCAGTGCTTCTCATTCAGGCAGAAGGGCAACAGCGCAACAGATTACCAGTCCTACTTGCCGAGCAATCCAGCAGTCTTTCAGAGTCTTCCACAGGTCCAAAGTTGTGCTGAAGAGTTGGGTCTGATGGTTAATTATTTATACATGGTGCCCATGTTGAAGGGGGAGAAGGTTCTGGGGGCTTCCACCCTCAGCGGTGCTTGGAATAACTGCCTCCCTGCCTTCGCCCCCAGATTGTTTGAGGTCACAAAAGACTAAGGGCATATTTACAAGGGCTTTATCTCCGCTTTTTTGGCTTAAAAAGCCAAAAAAAGCGGAGATAAAATTATCGCCCTATTTACAAGAGGGTGCTAACATGCATAATCGCATGTTGGCACCCTTTTTCCCAATGCCTCTCTTTGCATCTCTAATGAGATGCAAAGTGGGCATCACTGGGCGTCCCCCGGATGGACTACCTTGCAAATATCGCTGATGTTCACATCGCAATATTTACAAAGCTGCCCTAGCATTTTAGCACACGTTAGTTTTTTCTGCATAAATGCAGGCTTACCTATCCCTAACATTGGGGTGGATTATGCTAACATGACCCTGTGGGTCTTATCAGCAAGGTTATCGCCGTTTTTCAGGGAACATCACTGGAAAAAGGCGTTGTTAATAACGCTCTACCAGGGCGAATAATTCCAGAGATAGCCTGCGATAACAAAATTATCGCTAAGCACGGTCAGAGATAATTATCGCTGTCCGCTGATAATATGCCCCTAAATGTTAAACCCTTTGTGAGTGTGCTCAGCCAGAGCCTTTGTGATGTACCAGTGTGGTATGTGACCGCTCTTCCTAATCATCCATCAAGTCACAGACAGCCCATCCTGCCACCACCTATTCCCATTTTCTTTCACCTTCTGGAAGCAATACACAAAGGCCAGCTGCCAGCTATACCTAGTTGTGTGACCCAGGATGATTAGGACAAGAAACTTTCATATAATACGGTAACCCAGTGTTATCCTTTGTGAGAGGTAGGCCTTGCAATAGTGAAAATCAAACGTAAGTGTTTTTCACTACCAGGACATGCAAAATTTAAAAGTACATTTCCAACTTTTTAAAAACATTGCATACTCCCTGATTCATATGCCTTAAAAGGAAGGTTTAGGCCTGACAAATGGCTTAGTTTGCCAGGTCAAATTGGCAGTTTAAAACTGTACACACAGTCTGCATGGCAGGCTTGAGGCATGTTTAAAAATGCTAATTAAGTGGGTGGCTCAATTAGCGGTGCAGGCCTAGTGGTAGCATTTAACTTACATGCCAAAGCTACATGTGGTGCCTCTGTAATGGGGACTTTCAAGTTCATTAAATGTGCCAATTGGGTGTAACCATGTTTACGGGAGAGAGCACAGTCACTTTCGCACGGGTTAGCAGTGGTAAGGTGTGCAGAGTCCTAAAGCCAGAAAATCGAAGTTAGCAAAAACAAGAGGATGGAATGCAAAAAGTTGGGGGGGAACTAACACAAAATTAGGTCCAGGAAGATAGCAATCACATAATTATTTAATTCTTAAAAGAAGCAACAACATTGTTGCAAAATAACACGCAAGGTAGGACCCAGCTGACCATATGCTCCAAGATTACCATTCTGCTCAGATTATTCATTCCAATTTCAGTTGATATTATAGGTTAGCAGGCTTTGAAAATCTTTCCAAAATAACAGTTATGAAATTGTTTCAATATTACTTTAACAATCTCCCTCTATCTTGTGTTGTTTATAAAAGATTGCGCTCAAATAAACTGAGTGGCATAAAAGTGGGGACATGGTTTGTGCATTCATTTACCTTGCATCAAAGGGATGGTCAACATTCAGTTCATTCATCTGACTCCATATGCCACCTCAAACATTTCAATTACATTTTATTTTAGCCTGTGAAACCAAGAAAACTTAGTGACAGAAATCCTGCATTTCTTTGTATTATGTTCTCACCGAATATGCTGAAAAATCTCATATATCAGTAAAAAGGGACCTCCCAAAGTGTCATGTAGCGGACTAGAGCAGAAGTTCTTAACCTGTGGTCCGGGCACCACCTGGAGATACGCAATCTCTAATCAGGAGCAGGCCTGGGTGGAGTTTGTGGAGTTCTGCTACACGGAACTCTGTGAAGTGACAAAAAAATGTTGCCAATCAACATAGAATTCCGCGAGCGGCGGAGTGCCTTACCTTGCGCCGTGAGTGCTGATTTTTAGTGTTGAGTGATTGTCCCGCACTGTAAAATCATTGCAAACGGCATCAAACGCAGAGCAAGAGGACACAGCTTCTTTCTGCTGCTCGAGTAGGATTTCTACTCGAGTGACAGCTGCCTCAAAGCGAACAAAAGGTTTTTCAACGCAAGCGGTAGCGACCATCTCCGTTGAGAAATCTCGCTGGGAAGTAGTCTAGTGTTGGATTTTCCTTGATCGCCAACTTACCACTTGCAAGCACAAGCGGGGAAAAGACTCCACTCTGCGAGTGGAGTTTTTCAGAACTCTGCAAGCTCTGTGTCGAAACACACCTGTGATGCACTCGCCACCCAGGTGGGAACCCAAAGATGAAGCATGCTGCCAACTAGTTTGGTGGGTGAGGGTGCTTTTTAAAACCCAATGGGTTTCCCCCATTCCCTGGTCTTTTGATGCAGTGAATTTGGATTCCCCCTCAGGGTCCGTCCCTATTGTTGTTTTGTGTAAATTTCTAAAAGTGCCATTTTCCGAAAACAGAATTGTTATAAGAAAACTCAGCGACAGTAAAAAAGAAAAACTGTTTCTCTGTGTAGAATTGCAAAAACCGTGAAGAAAGTGTTCTAGGCTCTGGTTATGCCATTCAGTCTGATCATTTTTCTGAGGAGGAACCCTGAGGACAGGGCAACCTCAATTTTACCCACAGAGGGCGGTAATGCTACAATAAAGTCGGTAGAGATGGTTTGCCAGGGTTGGGGTGGTACTGGAAGGGGATGAAGGAGGCCAGAGGGTCATGTGTGAGAAGCCTTATTTTGAGCAAAAGTAGGGCAGGAAGTGACACCGAGTTAAGTGTCCGCTCGAATGGAAGGCCAAGAAAAGGAGCGGAGTAAGAGTTCTAATGTTCCCTTGTCTCCTCTGTGGCGTGCAACTGGAGAATCGTGGCACATCTTAAAGACTTCCTCACTTAATGCTTTGGAAGGGATAAATAAAGACTTCTCTTTGTACACCAGATTTCTGTGTTTATGTATTTGTCCTTGAAGTGTCTTCTACTCCTCTTTAGTAACGTTGGTATAATCAGCTTGCACCTTTTTGAGAAATGATTGGGAACTCCAATTATTTGTGAGGAGGGAATATGTTCTGTCCAAACTGTGCAACAGGTTATGGAGTAGACATCAGCAAGGGTGTTTCTCGTTCCCGGGATATGTGTAATAAAAATCTGTACTAATTAAAAAAGTAAGCCCAATGAGCCGGTCAGCTATTTCTGCATTGTAGATTTCTAAAACATTGAAGATTACGATGGTCGGTTCAAATTTTCGAAGGTTAGAATATGAGACAGATGAAATATTGGCTAATCCAGTCCCGACAGGCCCATCAGAAACATTCATCTCCACAATTCATCTTTTTGTTTGACCTGGATATCGAAGGGTTGGCACTTGCATGAAGGCCTGTTTTAGTTTGATGAAGGCTTCCTCGGCTCGAAGGTCCCAATGAAAACTGTGACATAGCATAACCTTCTTTAGGATTCAGGTGATATCGCTAGAAAGTTGAGTGCAGTCTCTGATATACTGCCGATAAAAACTGGAGAACCAATGGAAGCATTGACTCTCCTTTACATTAGAAGGGGAAGGCCAGTTTAGTATGGCTGAAAGTTTGTTATGATTGATGGAAACCCTCGCTGTTAAAACAAAAGCCTATGTATTCCACTTTAGGTTGATCAAATTTGCAGTTTTGCAGCTTACAGTTCAACTGATTTTTACGTAGTCTGTGTAATACTTGACTGACATGTTTGTGATGTACAAGGGGATCTTTGGAATACACCAAGGGGTCATGAAGATGGACCATAACAAATTGATTTAGCATGTCAAAGAAGACGTGATCCCGGGACGGTCTGTTCGGTGGCTGCGGGGGTGGGGGGCAATGGCGGTGGGGGTACCGGGGAGCGCTTCCTGCTGATCAGTGGCGGCCCCGCCTTAGACCCACAAGGGAGACCCTTGTTTCCCCCCAACCTTCCGCATTGGGCTCCTGGCGAGGGGCGCTCCCCCATACTACTGCCAAAGCGAGGGACACTCATACTTCGGACACTGCCCCTCAACAACGCCATGGTGCGCCCGTCGGATGTGGCTTGCTGACCAGGCGGCTGCTACCCTTCATGTCCAGGCCCTGGCCGGGAAAACTGCCTGACGCTATCGCCGCTTGGACGCGTGACTAGGGCGCAGCTTACTCCACATTGGCGTTGCATGGCCCGGATGTACGCCATACACTGAGACCAGTCTGTGCATACCTCTGCCTGGCACCTAGCATTGCTCTGCCTCGGCTATATCCTCCCTCGCTGTCTGAAGCCACACATTATTTCTCCGGGGCAGTGCACTTTCCACAGCTTTGGCCATGGGGAAGAGAGATCCGAACCAGAGGAAACTGAGCTTCGACAAAACTTTCCTCCTCACGACAGACCCTCCGCCTGGTTCATCTACAGGAGCTGCCAGTTCCGCGGACATGGGGTACGCCACTGCCATGGTCGCCGCCATAATGGGCGAAATGCGTGCTGGATTTAAGGCGCTTGATACCCGCTTCGACAGCCTTGAGCACAAAATTGCTGAAATGGGTACCAAAGTACAGGCCCATGACCGACGCCTGGACGTGCCGGAATCCAGAATATCGGATGTGGAGGATGGTGCCGCCAAGGCGCTAAAAAGGCTGGAACGCGTCAAAAAAATTCTCAAGGACGTGGCCATTAAAAATTAGGACTTGGAAGCGCGTAGTCGGTGCAACAGTATTCGTATACTTGGTGTGGCGGAGACGACAGCGACGGGACATTTTGACACTTTTGTTGAACATCTCCTCATTGAACTGTTCGGCAAGGACACCTTCACTAATGGCTTTGTGGTCGAACAAGCCCACAGAATGCTGGGTCCTAGCCCTCGCCCTGGGCAGCCCCCACGTCCCATATATCGCCAGAATCATGAACTTCCGCGACCGGGATGCCGCGCTTCTCGCTGCGCCCGAGGCGGGAGAAGTGCGGTGGCAGGGAAGCATTCTGTCCTTCTTCCCAGACTTCACACTGATGGTTCAGGAGGCGCGCCGCAAATACACTGGCGTTAAAGCAACTCTACGCAATCTGGGTTTAAAATACGGCATGCTGTATCCGGCCAGGTTAAAAGTTGATGTGGGTGGCAGATACCGCATCTTTGACTCCCCCATGAAGGCACAAGACTTTTGTCAGGGCTATAAACGACAGGGTTCACCATCGGCTTTCCAATCCGCGCCAAGATCTCCACCCCGTGAAGACACGCTGTCCAGTGTTGACCTTTTTGCTGAAACCGGCCAGGGCTGACCGCTTTTTATTGTTTAGTCCCTGGGCCCTGCTCATAGTATTGCTTAATAGATGTGGATTCTCCAGCGTTTTGTTAACTTGACATCGCTTCCGTGGCCGCTTTAGTTGGGATGCCCGCATGGCGTGGCGTTGCTACCCCCTATGGCGAATGCCTTCTTGTCTTCCTTCCTTGGGGTTTTATTTTTTTGGAAGCGCCATTGTTTCATTGTATGGTTATTGTCTTTGGTATTTTGCACTTTCAGTCCGCGAATGTACAGGGATTGCCTCTCTGGGGATGCGGGGAGGCTGGGTGGTGGGTGGGGGGTGGGGTGTGTTTGGTTTTTACGGTCATTTATTTTTGTGAGTAATTGCGATGCAAGTGAGAGTGGAGTGACGGAGACACACCTGTTTGTATTTTTTTTTAGTTTTGTGATATAGCCATGGTAGGTCTGCAGTCTGGCCCGTCCAGACTTACGTTGATGTCTTGGAATGTTCGTGGTTTGAACACTACACGAAAGCGTAAACAGGTATTAAATTATGCAGCACGGCACAAGGTAGATGTTCTTTTTCTTCAAGAAACACACTTGGCACCGGCGGATGCAGCCCCCATTGCTAGGGGCTGGGGTGCGCACAGATTTTTTTCAAATTTTAGCAGATATGCCAGAGGCGTTGCAATTTTTGAACACAGGCGTGTTCCCTTTGTATTAACTAGTAGTACCACGGATGAAGAGGGTAGATATGTGCTGATTATCGGAGTGTTGATGGGGTACAAGATCGCCATGGTGGGAGTCTACGGTCCCAACATAGACTCCTCCATTTTTTTCCAAGACCTTCAACTGACGCTGCTTCACTCCGACATAGATTTGTTAGTGATGGGCGGCGAATTTAATTTGCTAATGAATCCTGACAGAGACAGTACTTCTCCTTCTCCGGACTGCAAGGCCCGGTCCCGTTCAGTGCTCGCAGATATTTGTTCTCATTTCTCCCTAATAGACATAGAAGCTCGGCTGCACCCAAACGCAGCTGATTATACACATCATTCCGGGTTCCACAACACTAGCACTAGGATAGACTATTGGCTCCTCTCCCCAGGTGTCGCCGGCTGGGTGGATAGCCTCTCCACCCTTCCGCGCACGTTATCGGACCATTCCCCCATTGTGTTAACTTTATTAGTTCCCAGACAGGGTGGTTACGAAAGGCAGTGGCGGTTTCCTGGTAGGGCCCTGTTGGACCCGGTCTTTAAAGAAGAGATCCGCAGCGCTATTGACGACTATTTTGACATTAATACCGGCTCTGTGGACTCCTGGGCTGCGTTATGGGAGGGATTCAAAGCCACCATTCGCGGGGTTTGTATTGCTAAACATGTCGGAACTCTACGGGAGATTTGTTCCACCTTAACCCGTATTGAAACTGACATCCCTAGTATAGAGAAGGAAATACTTACAACCCCATCTGAGGCTAGGGAAGCCAAATGCCTGGAATTGCTATTGGAATTTCGAGACACTGCAGACAGGGAGCTATGGTTTATGGGCAAACATTATACGGCACGTCAGTATGGAGAAGGTGACAGGCCGGGCAAATTGCTTGCGCAACTGCTCCGTCCTCCTCACCAGACGGCCTACATCACTGACATTGTAGACACACAGGGCACACAACACCACTCCACTCCCGATATATGCAGCACTTTCTTGTCATACTACAAAACTCTCTACACATCCACGCTTTCAGAGGGACAGCGCGACCCCGGCCCTTATTTGAATGAGATCGCCATGGTATACCTCGAGAAACACATGCAGGAATTCCTTGCCACGCCCATCACTCCAGATTTCATAGTTGAAGCCATTGATTCATTGAAGGGCTCCTCGGCACCGGGCCTTGACGGTTTCTCTGCTGATTTCTATAAAGAATATAAAGAGAAACTTGTACCACGGCTAGTCGAGGTCTACGCAGAAGCTCTAGTGTCCGGTGTTCTGCTACCCACGCTCCGGGAAACGGTAATTGTTCTTCTTCCCAAACCAGACCGGGACTCCTCCTTATGTGGCTCTTATAGGCCCCTGTCCCTATTAAATTTGGACTACAAGATTTTGGCTAAAGTTATCGCGATCCGCCTATCACTATTAATGGAATCCATCATTTCACCGGCTCAGTCCGGATTCGTTCCGCGCAGGTCCACCTCCTTCAATCTGAGGACGTTGTTCTCTGTGTTGCATAGGTTGGACCCCTCTACCCCAGCTGCAGCAGTGTTTTTGGACGCGGAGAAAGCGTTCGACACGCTGGAGTGGCCCTTTTTTTTATCGGTCATGAGGCGAATGGGCATGCCGGAGATGTTTGTGGCTACAGTTGAGTTACTATATACGGCGCCTACTGCCCGGCTGCGTTTAAATGGCACCATCTCTGAAAGCTTTACACTTTCGCGTGGCACCCGACAAGGATGCCCCTTATCCCCCCTGCTGTTCATCCTCGCGATGGACCCTCTGGTTCGCCATTTTCAAGAGAAGCACCTCCACAGAGGACTTCAGTTTCGCACTGGACCTCTCCTCGTCTCTCTATAGGCAGACGACCTCTGTTATTGGAAATAGCCCGTTTTGGAGAATATTCAGGCCTTCGAATAAATTGGCACAAATCTGTTATTCTTCCGCTTACCCCCTCCACCTCACAATTGCCGTGTGCTTTTCCACTAGAGTGGAACACGGATTCCGTGAAATATCTGGGAATTCATGTCCACCTTGACACGGTGTCCATTATTCGCTTAAATTACGGGCATGCCTTGGATTTCTTGGAGGACCATATGGAGCGCTGGCTTCGCCTACCCTTGTCCATGGCTGGCCGGATTGCCATAATTAAAATGATCGTGCTTCCTCGGTTTTTGTATTTATTTAACAATATCCCGATTCCTCTCACCAAGATTTTTTCTTCGCAACTCCGTTCCTTGTTGTTGCGTTTAGTATGGGGCGGTAGAATTCCGTGAGTGTCCTGGCATACCTTAACGCTTCCTTATGAGCGAGGTGGCTTCGGCGTGCCTGACTTTTTTCTTTATTATTTGGTCGCACAATGCACGTATGGATATTTCTGGTTTCACCCGGACGCCAGAATTCTATACTTGAAACCTGAGGCTTACCTAGTGCTACCTGTGCCCCTTAAGTCCATCCTTCCCAGAGGGCTTCCCTGGGACCCATGAGATATACAAACAGTCTCCACCACGTGCTGGGCTTGGGACAAACTACGCAGACTACTTCAAATTGAGACATTATACTCTCCCGCCCTTCCGTTGCCTATTTCCCATTGGCTCCCTATCACCGGCGAGTCGGTGGTACAGCGCACGTTATCCAAATACCAGCTAGACACGGTCGGGGACCCCTCCCCGAAGGCCATGTTTTCTCCATGACAGAGGATCAGCGTTTTCCTGACCGAACGTTTATGGACTCTTTCAGACTGACTAGACTCAGATCCATGCTCCGTGCTGAGTTTCGCACGTTTCCACTTCCCCCTGAGGACGCTACCATACTCACATTCATAATACAGAGTAAGACGGGATCGCATGCAGTCTCTAAACTATACAAACTATGTCTAGCCTCGCTTCCTTCCTCGGACACTGCGGTGCGCGCGCCGCATGGGAGGGTGATCTGGGTAACCAGATAACTGACGACCAATGAGTGGCGTGCTGTGCGGCCACTAGGGACGTGTCCATTAATAGCAGACATAAGCTTATACACTTTAAGTTTTTTAGATGGATGTATCATACTCCTGCTCTTGCTCATAAGATCGACGTTAGCAGGCCACATTGTTGCCCTAAATGTCGAGCCCCACAGGCTGATTTCGCCCATCTTTCCTGGACGTGCCCGTTTTTGCATGACTACTGGCTTCAGGTACACCGTATTTTGGGTGACATATTGGACTTGGAGTTGCTACCCACTCCTGAAATAGCGCTACTTGGCTATGTCATCAATTTCCCACGTTCTTCCCGCAAATTGGCGGCCATTGGCTTTCTATTAGCAAAAAGAGAGATAGCACTGCTCTGGTGCGCTAGACACGCTCCCAGCGCTCAAGCCTGGCTTCGCAGCATGGCCTACTGCAATGTTAACAGTGTGGAATACTCCGATCAGATTCCGTCTGCTTCCCGACCAGTGGACATATGGGGGCCTTATCGCACGTATATTGCGAAACTCACTCAGGAAAAACAGTCTCAATCGATTAACTCCATTGTACCGGAGGGGGTGGGCTAGATTGGCTTGCATAGCTGCACTGTGGCCGAGTACACCACTATTATTGTGACAGATACGTTAGCACTTCACTTCAGGCCAAGTTGTTTGGTGTACTCACGGATTGCATGGGAGTTTCATAAGATGACCAGTACTGTGACTGTATTCCTGTAGAAAGATGTTTCTTTTCACTTAGTGCTCACTGCGACCTGGCCTGATACACAAATATAATGGTGTTTGCCCTTGTCAAATGACCGTCCTATTCTTGAGACATTTGATGTACTTATTGCTCTGCTCTCCCGATCTTGCAAACTTGCACATATGATTGTTTTTTTTTTATTATTGTATATTTTGTATTTATTTTTGTTTGCATTACATTATTATATTTATGGTTTGTTACGAGCAAAATTACAAAATTGCAATGTAGCATATATAGCGTCCGAAATCCCTCTGCACGACTGTTTGTTTTCCAGATGGTGCTCCAACTGTTGCTTATCATATATCTGCATGACTCTTGTACACAAAAGAGCGGATTGCTTATTTGTTCAATAAAGAGATTTAAAAAAAAAAAAGAAGACGTGATCCATAAAATGCTGGAATACAGCAGGAGCATTACTTAACCCAAAGGGCCTTACTCGATATTCAAAGTGGACTACGAGAGTCCTAAACACTGTCTTCCATTCATCTCACTCCTTGTTGTGCAACAGATGGCTTGCCCCATAAAGATCTAATTTAGTAGTGGTTTTAGAGCCCTCGACAGTCATTGAAGGGTCTGAGTTCGTTCAATTTCCCAGGGACGAATAACATAGAGGCCCCTGCAGGAGTAAAAGAACGGGTGATTAGTCCATTCAGTGAGTTCTCATCCAAAGATAGCTTGAGAGCTTCTTTCTCAGACTCCGAGAGAGAATATATTCTGCCAAAAATAACCACTGATCCAGCTTCTAAAGGAATGGCACAATCAAACTCTCGATGTGGACGTAAGGAGAACTTTTTAGGTTTCCCAAAAATATCAGAAAAATCTTGATATTGCTCTGGTGTGGCCTGTAGTACATTGATTGAAACAGGTTCTTCGTTGGAGCCATAAACATATCTTTGGGGGTCCAATTTTCCTCTGAAAAATAAAATAATTTGCGGCAAAGCTGGGTGCACAGGGATATCTTTCTTGTTTCCCAGTTGATGTGAAGATAATGGCGGGACAGCCATGGTACCCTCAACATGATTACATGGTTTGGGGATGCAATGAGATCAAAAGAAGCAATTTCATGGTGTTTTCCGAAAGTTAGCTTTAACCCCTTCCATGCTTATGACAGAACGGTTCCGTCATGAGCGACGGTTGAGCTGTGCTCATAACAGAACCGTTCCGTCATCGTTCCATTGGCTCAATGGAACGTTCAGCACAGCGCAGGAATCTGCGCCGCGCTGAAGCGGTTAATAGAATTGTCATTCCTGCAAATGGTCTGGATATCAGAAGTGTACTGATGGCAGTCTGTACCTGCTCAAGCATCTCCTTGGTAATTCAGGGAACACCCTTTTCATTATCCCAGTTCTCATCCAAATAGAGACTACTTGCCCCACTGTCTAAACGTGCTAGTATTTGCTCCTTTCTACCATTTGGGGTTTCTAATAGGAATGGTAAGAGTAAAAAAAAAGAGGCTCATGACTCTTGAAGTTTCAAAGAAAGGGATGTGAGACACTCCTGTCCTTTCCCCTTTTACAAGGGACAGGGTCTGATGTATCCCAAAGGCCATGGTGGGAAAACACAGCAGACTAGAACCAGATGTGCTACAGATCCACAATACATGCGAAGTCCACATTTACGGCAATGTTCACTCTCTGTCTCAGATAGTGCCCCACGTGCAACACCAATCTGTATTGGCTCTTTTCAACAGTCCTTCAGGAAAGGATTCTACTTCACAAACTGATAACCGAGTGATTTCAAACAAGGACGAGGGCCAGCCCCTTCTTTTTGATCTCTGATCCCAACCCGATGTTTGATTGTTAGGGCCTGATCCATTAAAGAGAAAGTTGTCTCTGTGCAGGTGAATGAGCTTGTTATTTATTTCTTCTTTGAGACCTCTGCAAAAGGGTGTGACAAGAGTTCATTTAATCCATGCGGTCTCTGCTTTCAACTGACAAAAACAAGTAATATCAGCACATACAGGTTGATTTTTTTTTTTTAATGAAAATCGCAGAGGGCCTCCTCGGCTGAAAACTCCAAATCAGGTCTTTCAAACAGCCGAATGTGTACTGTCAAGAAGGTTAAATAGTTGGAAAGATATGATATTCTGAAGCTAGCCAGAGCACTAATAAGGTATCCGTCCTTGGCTCTATCCTGACTAAATTATGCTAGACAGAAGGCAAAGAAAATTGTCAGGGAGCCAATGAATTCCTTCAGCTTGTTTGGATCTCCGTAAAAGAGTGGAGTTGCTGATGACACTATTGGAACATCTGAAGCCCTATCGAGTAGAGATTGTTGCAGAGTGAGATTTTATGCACATAACTGTTGCAATTCTTGTGTCTGTTGTTGGACAGTCTAAAGCTTGAGCTTGATCTGCTTGATCTATAGGTGCCATGACCTGGGCATGATCTGTCTCCCCAGGTCCAAGACCGAATTCTGGGCACCGAAAATTGTCGTCCTCCGAAGATTGGTACCTAGCTGATGTTCTTCAGTGGCAGTTGGATCTGGAGGTCCACGGCTTGGCGGGCCTGGCCTGCCAGATATAAGGGGGACCCCTTCTAGTAGCTACAATGAAACCAGTACAAGACAGGGCAAAAGCAGATAGGGAGTGCCCAAAAAAGCCCCTGTCGAAGGAAAGAAACCAGTGGGAGAAAAATCTCAATGGATGGCGCAACAGAGCAGGAGTGGACCATAGGTTCCAGGAGCAGGCAAGGAATCCAGGGAACAGAACAGCAACAATGAGCAGGCAGGAATATCAGGGTGAAGAATACGAAACAGAAATCAGGACTAAGTGGAAACAAGTTGGAAGTGAAGAGGCTATGACAAGACTACTGGAGCATTGCAACGCAAGGACAAATAATTCGTAGTTCCTTTAGGTTAGACCTGACAGCCTTAGGGTAGTTTTCCCCAAAATCTTTGACTGTTTTGCCTTACCTTTTTGCAGATTTCTTTTTGTTGGCCTTAGGAATCTGAGCATTTGACCACGGCCAACCAGTGCTATAATGCATGTGCTTCTCCCCTAAAACATAGTTTGATTGACTTATCCATAATTGGCATATTTAATGCATCTATAAGGCCATAGTATAGTGCACTACGTGCTCCCATGGCCTCTAAATTAAATGTTACTAGTGGGCCTGCAGCACTGACAGTGCCACCCAATCAAGTAGCAAGTTAAACATATCTCAGGTGTGACACTGCAGAACCTGCATGTGCAGTTTTACTGCAACATCGACTTGGCATTTAAAACCCCTTGCGAAACTGTGAATTCCCTTTTATTACACGTCACCCATAAGCTCGGCCCTAGGTAGCCCAAATGGCAGGGTGCCATGTAAATAAAAGGTAGGGCATGTACATTCACGTTTTACATGTCCTGATAGTAAAAGAACTCCTAAATTAGTTTTTCACTGCTGTGAGGCCTACACCTCCCTCTCATAGGTTAACATTGGGAATTCCTTATTACACTCAAAAGCTGTGATTCTTGATTGGGATGGAGTAACTGTTATGTATCATTGGAATGGTAACAATAAATACTCTTTACAGGTAAAAATGAATTTATCACTCCTCTTTTAAAATTGCCACTTTTAGAAAGATTAAAAAATATATACACAGATGATGGACGGAATGCAGAGCAAATCAAACATTCACCCCCAGTCAATACATCTGGGTTAAATCTATTGTTCTATTACTCACCATACCAACCCGTTTAGACCCAGCCATATGCAAATCAGTCTTGGCTCTGTGCCTCATAAGAACAGTCCAGCCCGAACTGCCAAGCCATGTCCTCCCTGGTCCGGAAAACAAGAATCCTGGGACCGGTTTTGGGGCATCAACTCTCATCAGCCAGGCTAGCTTGAATCCAGTGGCACAGTGAACCCGGAACCCACGTCTGGGCATACCCTGCGCACTTAGTGCAAGAAGGCAAAAGACACACAGACGATGGACGGAATGCAGAGCAAATCAAACATTCAATCCCAGTCAAGAGATCTGGGTTAAATCCATGAGTTCTTTTGCTTACCATGCCACCCCAGTTTAGACCTAGCCATATGTAAATCAGTCTTGGCCCTGTGCCTCGTGCGAACAGTGCAGTCCGGACTGCCAAGCCCGGTCCTCCTAGGACCAAAAAGAACTTTGGTATTACAATTTGAGATAGTGAATCCTGGTTGGGTTTGAATATAGGTCTGATTGTTATGTTCTAAAAAGATTTAATAAATGTGTTCCATCTCCATGCAACAAATCCCTGTCGGAGGACATCATGAGGTGTGAATAATGCTTTTTGATATATTCTCCTGTGCCTGCCAGGCCATGAATCTTTCTACATAGTTACTTTCCTAATATACCTTCTGCATATATGTAGAATTAAATACATACCCCTTAGCATAGTAATACTCAAGGCAGATTTAGCTCTTGCACTCCAAACCTCCATTTTTATTTACTCTCCAACCTTCACTTTCCCCCCCCTGCACCCTAAATACTCTGACAGGAGTACCACAGCACCTCCCAGTTCATGCAACCCCAGTGCCAGTGGCTTCTTAGCACCATGACTGGGTGCCTATCCTTCTGTTTTCCCTGCTACTCATGCCTCTTTCTACCCTCTACTCTCTTTATTAGTTTGATTGAACTATGTGTCTTTCAGTTTATAGTTTTCAAGAACGTGGCAGCGTCCTTGACAGAATTAAATGCTTGGCACTTTCCTATATAACTCCTTTAATCTAGAGAGTTGAGCCATCAAAACCTGTGCTCCTGCTGCTTGAAATTGTGAAATTATGTTCTTGTACTCCTTTCTCCTTGGAGCAGTTTCTGCAGTCATATCTGAGTAAATATGACAGGAGTAAATATGTTGTAAATAGTTCTGGCAAGTCCTTTCTTTCACTCCATAGCCTAAAAGATTCACCAACATAGTTCTGGAATACTTAGTGTGAAGAGAAATGTGTGCAGGGACCATGTAGGCTCACATAAAGGTTAACCTGTATATATTCGTACAATACATGCCATTAATAATGCCTCAACCAAAGAAATAGAGCCAGCGCTGTCCTCCTTATGCTCTAAGATCCCTGGGATGCATACATTTGAACATCTCGCATGATTCCCCAACTGCTCCTATTTATTTTCAAGTCATAATATTTCCTTTGCTAGTTTGTCTTTTGATTCAGCAGTAGAATACAGCTTATCTTTACGGGAAAATGATGGCTCCACCCTTAAACTTTCTGCTGACTCCTCCTCTTCTCTCCCTGTGTGGCATTGCTATGACATCAACGGTGACGGCTGCACTGGTCCCGCACTATGCTGATCTTGCTTGCTTCTCCTGGTAGTCTCTGAGTAATACATTCAGGGTTGTATACTTGGTGAAGATTTTGAAGGCTGAGAACCTAAGGCTGATTAAGTAGCTGCAATGCCACTAAAAGTAGAGGTTTCCAAAGTTATTACAGGCTATTTGTGAAGCTGAGAAGCAGTGAATCCATGTCCATGGCGCCCAGGTATTGGCGCTTTCCCAGTGTTCTTTACTTTTAGTGCAGCCAATCCTGTTGCAGCAGGGTAGTAAGAGCTCCCTCCTATAAGCAATGTGTTAACTGACTGGGTTGGCATCTGCGGTGCCTCTGTGGCTGTAGCCGTTCACTGTGCTAGCTGCCTGAGGTACATACCTGGGAGGCTTCAATTATTTGATAAAGGCCTGCCTGATTATCAATTGATGGGTTAGGTTAACTTGAATATTATCAATAACATCAGTAGAATAGTTTATCTTCCTTGTTCTGGTTAAGATTTGAGCTGCACCATGTGAAAAGCTTGGACATTGAGAGGAGAACATGTGAAAGCATTGTCTTTGTGAGCTCCGTGATGAGGGAATATTTTACAGGCTATACCTGCTAAATTAACTAAGCCTTTAAAATCCTCAAGGCACTCTATGCCTATGAAGAAGGGGAAGCTTTTACTAATGGACCTAGTCAGTACTCACGAGATCATTCTAGAAAATATGGGCAAGTCCACATTTTGGCTCTCGATCAAGCCATCAGATGGTAATATAACAGCTGCGCTAACACCGCCTTCAAGTGACACCTTTGGGGGCACTGCCCCTAGAAGATTCTAATAAGCGCAGAGACAAACACACCAGCAGCAGACGGCAGTATTAGCACACAACAACAGAAGCAGTTTGTGGTGGCTGGTGCTGTTTCAACTGGTAGAACCAAAGCAGCTCAATTAGAAGTGCTTCTTTTGAGAAGGCAGACTGATGAGTGATGTGTTTCCACGATTCCAGTCTAATAAAACTGCAACAAAAAGTAGGGAATAGTAGCAGCAAAGACCTGCCAATAGACGAGCAAGCTTGTATCTAAATCTAAAGGCTCAGAACCTTTACCTCAAGAAACCAAGGTCATAGTGAATGGGTGGTAAATTCTAATCAGCCACCAAGATGCTTGGGAAAAAACGTAAGAACTCGGTTACAGACTCTCAATTTCTGAATCAGGTGTTTGCCATGTTACAGAAAGTTTAGAGAGAGGCGAAAAGTATAAAAGCAACACAGAGGGCAATGTCATGGGAGATGAAAAAGAGCTTGGATAATGTGAGTGGACAGTTGACTCACCTGTTCCCTGGTTGGGACAATGGAACTGATGTTGGGTCGTCAGAGTGCAAAGTTTTTCTGTATATTTATCTAATTTTCTCTATGGAAATTGCATTGGGAAAAAAAGCTTTTGGAAACCCCCACCCCCTTTTTATCAGCTCCCCTTGACAGATCACTCTGAAGGAGCAGAGGTGGATAAAGGTTTTTTTTGTAGAGAGTTTTGTGAAGATTCAAAAACGGGTTCAAAATTATTAGAAAAACAATAAACCCGCTTCCTATGAAAACTATAACTTATAAATACTATATAACTACTATATATTGCCTAGTAATGGTCACCACAGGGTACATATAGTAAGGATCCTGTATCCATAGAAAAAGTCTTTTTGTGTTCTTAATAACTTTGCAGCTGTTTGACTAATCTACAAGAGATCTTCTAAAACTGAGCTCTTTTTTGGCTAGTTTGTCCATGGAAAGTTTCAGGGTGAGTCATCAAACAGGGGTTGAGAAAAAGGCGGGTCCCTACTTATGATTCCCCTTTCTTTTTGTAATAGGAATTTGGCAGAAATCTAGATCTTGGTCCACTAAGAATGCTTTTTTAATTTGGTGCAAATCCGTTTAGCATTTTTTTAGAAATTAAGGCTCAATGACATTTATATTTCACACTGCAGAGGATCTACAGGGCTGACAGATCACAACCTGAGATCTGATTGGCTGTCACCAAATCAAAAATAATTTGCAGCAGCCAATCTAGAGGACTTGGTCCTGAGTCATAGGAAACATATAAAAAAAATTACTAAAGGGGGTAGGGTAGGGATACCAAGACCCTCTTGGCTTGGTGGTGGGGTCACAGAGGCCTAGGGCTCAAACCTTTTTTTTTTCTTACATTTTGGCCACAAATTTCCGGATGATCAATGAATCTGCAGTAACATTTTATGTGTGGGTAAGCACACACTCTTTTTAGTACTGTAGCCATTATCAATGCTGTCTGGTTTTAACAGTGAATGTAAAGACATTTTATTGCATGTTTTGGGATATTTGTAACGATTTTAATTAATCATCCAATACATTTTTTTTTTTATTTTGAATCTGCAGTAAAACATTTTTAATCTGAGGGCTCCAATGCTATAAAAAAGAACATGTGGTGGGCTGGATTCCCATGTGAGTTGATTTTTTCATTTTAGTAGGAGGGGGCGCTTAGCCACACATTTAATAGCCTCTGAGAGGCCTTGGTGGACACCATCCACGGACCGCCATTTTAATAAAAGTGGAGGCGGGCCAATGCCCCCCTCCCTGACTCTAAAAAGGCCCAAGAGCCCCATCCCCCAGGACCACATAAATAATAAAGGGGAGGGACACGTTGCCCCTCTCACTGAGCCTCTAACAGTCCGTGGGGAGCCCATCCCCAGGGACAGGCATTAAATAATAAAGTGGGGGTGGCTGCGTTGCCCACCTCGCCAAGCCTGAAAAGGTCCCAGGGACCCCACCCATGGGGCTGCAACTTAGAAAATAGGGATGGGGCGTGCAACCCCTTGGCACTGGCACAAGAATGGTGTCCCGGGGTCTCCAATCTCCAGGACTCTGAAAGGTGTGAGGCAAGATTTCAAAAAAAGGGTGCGGAGGAGGCTCACCCAGGCATCACGCCTTTCTCCCACCCCAGAATAGGTGCATCTTTCTACAAGTGGAGTTACGCTGGATGGCATGAATGTTGATTCTTTAAGTTTACATTACAGAAATGCAAGAACAGTTATAATTTTATGCCGATTTTGAGGTTTGCTGGGCATTGTGGGAAAAAAAAACCTTGTGCGATATGAGAGGCACACCACCCTTGACTGCCCTGGGTGTTTAATTTTCAGAAATGTTTGGGATTGGTATGTTTTCCTGGGTGGCTGTCAATCCTTGGCCAAAGCAACGCTGCTACCCCCGCACCCACCATTGCCAAATCAGATCAATGTTAGGACAGGAAATCTTGTCTCCCCATTATATTTTGGAGCCTTTCCTGTCACAGTCACTTGACCTACTCACACAAATAAGGTACAATTTTTAATGGGACACTTGAGGGTGTAGTAGATGGTAGGAAATGTGTTGCTCGCTGCAGATTCCAGATTTTTCCATCAAAGAAATGTGGTGAAAAGGTTTTTATTTAGTCAAAGTTTGACGTTTGCAAGGCCCTCGTGGGTAAGAAAACCTCCTGAGAGCCACACGGGTCACCCAGTCCTGGATTCCCCTGGCTGTCTAGTTTGAAAAACAATTTGCAAGTTTCCCTAGGTGCTGGTTGAGCTAGGGCCCAAAATCCACAGCTAGCCACATTGCAAAAAAAGGTCGGTTTTCTGTGGACAAATATAATGTGTCAAAATTGTGTTAACAGCCTTTCCTGTTGCTGGCACTAGTCCTACCCACACAAGTGAGGTACCATTTTTATCAAGAGACTTGGCAAAATGATAGGTGGCAAGAAATGTGTGACTCCCTGCATGTTCCAGGAGTTTTTCTCACAGAAATGTTAGGAAAATGTGTGTTTTTACTGTTGGGAGCCTCACAAGTCACCCCAGTATGGATTTCTCTAGGTGTATATTTTTCGAAAATATACAGGTTTGCTAGAGTTTCTTAGATGCCAGCTGAGAGGGGGCCCGAAATCCACAGCTACCCACATTGAAAAAAGGGCAGTTTTCAGTGATAAAAATGTGATTTGTCCATGTTACGTTTCCGGTCACAGGCACTAGAACTACCCACACAAGTGAGGTACCATTTTTATCAGGAGGCATGTGGGAATACAGAATAGCAGAACATATTATCAATTATATTTCTCTGCTTTTGAGCCTTCCAAATGTAAGCCATTGTGTCAGGAATAAGACATTTTGAAAAATGCCATCTGAACCACATGCTAGTATAGGTGCCCACAAATTCAGTGATGTACAACTAACCACTGCTCCTAAACTCCATATCTGATTTTCTTGATTCCCATATTTCACTCTCCATATTTTACCATACGAATTGCTCTAAACCCGGTGCATAATGAAAAACTTTGTAAAGTGCAGCTCAATTGTTGGCTCTGGGTAGCTCGGTTTCTTAGAAAACCTACAAACCCTATATATCCCTGCAACCAGAAGAGTCTAGCAAACATAATGGTATATTGCTTTAATGACAATAAGTTACAAATGAAATTGTTGTAACAAATGGCTGCTTTTTCCTACTTATTTACAATATCTTTTTAGTTCAACAGTTAGTTTCTTTGAGAATGACCTCTTGCTGAATTCAGACATTTGATTATTTTTCAGAAATCTATAGCTGTTGGGGATCACCCATGTGTTTCACCGTAGTTATCACCACAAAGTGGAAGTAGGGTCAAAGCACACAAATGAGGTAAATGGGCTACTTTGGAAAATGCCAAAACTGTAGTAAAAAATAGTTTTTTTTTATTCAGCTCTGTATGTACTTGAAAGCCAGGAAGACGATGACTTTAGCACAGCAAACCTTTTATTAATACCATTTTTAGGGGAAAAAACATACACTATTTTGAGAAGCATTTTTTACCTATTTCCCCTCCCCAAAAACCCCAAAATGTAGCTTTTTCTTGCTTATTTTCAGTCCACTGTAGGGGACTCCAAAAACCATGGTACCTTTAGAATCTCGAGGATGTTGGGGAAAAGGATGCAAAGTTGGCATGGATATTTTTGTGGAAAAAAACGTTATGGAGGCCTAAGCGCGAACTAACCCAAATGCCAAAAAAAGGCCTTTGCGTTCTATGTGGAAAGGCCTAGCAAAGAAAGTGTTACAAAAAAATAACTCTGTCTAACTAAAAAGGCAATAAATACAAAATGTGAAAGTAAGTTTGACTGTAAACAGGTTGCATTTTTAAAATGTAATTTGGGGTTAAAGCACCTGCTGACGAGATCTTTGTGCAACCAGCAATTTAAAGTAATACCAGTCAGATAACTCTGGTGGTTACCACACTTAATGGAAAGATGTGTGTGCAGTCTAATCACTAGTTTGACTCATAATAAAACAGCATAGAGGGTTAATGTGCCTTTTGCAAAGCACAATGAGTAACATGTAGGTCACGGATAGACATTTTATGAAGACAGCTCATTGGGTTACCGTTTATGTGGCAGAGGGCCTCGTATTACCTGTAGGTCATATGTTACAATCCTCCTATAGCACAATGAGTTATCAAGGGGCTGCACGTAAACTGGAAAACCCTTATTTCTTTTCTCTATCCTCTGTTATCTTAAAGTTGCTAAAACAGGTTCCTAGACAAGCTCAACCACTGTGTTTTGTAGATCCCACAAGGTTTAAATCCTAGCACTCTGTTTACCAGAACATATTCATACCATTTAATGCCAACCTGTGTGGATAAAAAAAAGTTTAAGTTTAAGTTTAGCATTTGTATAGCGCACTACTCACCCAGAGGGTCTCAAGGCGCTTGAGGGAGGGGGGAACTTTAATTCTCGAATATCCAAGTTTGTAGTTGTTTTCTGAAGGATAGGTGGTTCTGTGTAAGGCGGAGGTGGGTGGGGAGGGAATTCCAGGTTTTGGCCGCTAAGTAGGAGAAGGATCTTCCCCCCATGGTGGATCTATGGATGCGTGAAACAGCGGCGAGGGCTTGATTGGACGATCGTAGTTGTCGGGTGGGGGTGTAAAAGGAAAGGCGCGTGTTGAGGCATTCGGGTCCTAAGTCGTAGAGGGCTTTGTGTGCGTGGGTGAGGAGACGGAATGTTATTCTCTTGTTGACGGGGAGCCAGTGTAGGTCTTTCAGGTGACCGGAAATGTGAGCTTAGCGGGGGATGTCTAGTATGAGTCTGGCTGAGGCGTTTTGGATGCGTTGGAGTTTTTTCTGTAGTTTGGCTGTGGTTCCAGCGTAAAGGGTGTTTCCGTAGTCCAGTCGGCTCGTGACCAGTGCGTGGGTGACCGTCTTTCTTGTTTCGGTGGGGATCCAACGGAAGGTTTTTTTGAGCATACGTAGGGTGTTAAAGCATGATGATGAGACGGCGCTGACTTGTCTGGTCATCGAGAGGGAGGAGTCCAGGATGAAGCCTAGGTTACGTGCGTGGTCCGTGGGTATGGGTGCGTTTCCCAAGGCCGGTGGCCACCATGAGTCGTCCCAGGTGGAGGGGGATGATCCTAAGATGAGGACTTCCGTTTTGTCCGAGTTTAGTTTTAAACGGCTGTTCTTCATCCACTCGGCTACTTCTTTCATCCCTTCGTGTAGGTTGGTTTTGGCGGTGTTTGGTTCTTTGGTGAGGGAGAGGATCAGCTGGGTGTCGTCTGCGTAAGAGATGATGTTGAGGTTGTGTTGGCGCGCGATGGATGCGAGGGGACTCATGTATACGTTGAAGAGGGTGGGACTGAGAGATGATCCTTGTGGTACGCCGCAGATGACTTCGGTGGCTTCTGATCTAAAAGGGGGGAGGCGGACTCTCTGGGTTCTTCCGGCGAGGAACGAGATGATCAGGTCCAACGCTTTTCCTTGTATTCCGACGTTTCTGAGGCGTTGAATAAGGGTGCTATGGCAGACTGTGTCGAAGGCTGCGGAGAGGTCAAGTAGGATGAGGGCAGCTGTTTCTCCGTTGTCCAGTAGTGTTCGAATGTCGTCTGTTGCTGCGATGAGTGCGGTTTCGGTGCTGTGTTTGGCTTGGAAGCCGGACTGTGAAGGGAATGAATTCAGGCAATGCAAGCTCAGCTAGTAATTAGCACCAAGCGCTACGATACCAGGCTGCAGGGAGGAGTGTAGCGCTGTAAATTCTGGAGGTCAGGGAGCGTGGGGAACGACCGTTTCAGAGCGAGCTAAGACGGTCACAGCTCTGGTCGAGGTGGGGTCAGCCTTCTGTATCAGTGGGAGGGAGGGTCAGCTGGGAGGCGGGAGCGGGGAGGAGAGACTGGCCAGGAATCACAACAACAAAATGGCAGCACAAATAGAAAGCGAAACAGGGGCACAGCCGGGATAGCGCTATGATCTGGGCAGTGGAAGCGGCACAATCAGGCACAAATGCAGGCGATGCGAGCAGTCAAGCAATGAATATTACAAGCTATTGAGCAAAGTACAATAAGCAATAACCAACAATTAACAGTAAGCAGCAAGCGCTACGATGCCAGGCGCTACGAGAATGAATTCAGGCAATGCAAGCTCAGCTAGTAATTAGCACCAAGCGCTACGATACCAGGCTGCAGGGAGGAGTGTAGCGCTGTAAATTCTGGAGGTCAGGGAGCGTGGGGAGCGACCGCTTCAGAGCGAGCTAAGACGGTCACAGCTCTGGTCGAGGTGGGGTCAGCCTTCATTATCAGTGGGAGGGAGGGTCAGCTGGGAGGCGGGAGCGGGGAGGAGAGACTGGCCAGGAATCACAACAACAAAATGGCAGCACAAATAGAAAGCGAAACAGGGGCACAGCCGGGATAGCGCTATGCTCTGGGCAGTGGAAGCGGCACAATCAGGCACAAATGCAGGCGATGCGAGCAGTCAAGCAATGAATATTACAAGCTATTGAGCAAAGTACAATAAGCAATAACCAACAATTAACAGTAAGCAGCAAGCGCTACGATGCCAGGCGCTACGAGAATGAATTCAGGCAATGCAAGCTCAGCTAGTAATTAGCACCAAGCGCTACGATACCAGGCTGCAGGGAGGAGTGTAGCGCTGTAAATTCTGGAGGTCAGGGAGCGTGGGGAGCGACCGCTTCAGAGCGAGCTAAGACGGTCACAGCTCTGGTCGAGGTGGGGTCAGCCTTCTGTATCAGTGGGAGGGAGGGTCAGCTGGGAGGCGGGAGCGGGGAGGAGAGAATGGCCAGGAATCACAACAACAAAATGGCAGCACAAATAGAAAGCGAAACAGGGGCACAGCCAGGATAGCGCTATGATCTGGGCAGTGGAAGCGGCACAATCAGGCACAAATGCAGGCGATGCGAGCAGTCAAGCAATGAATATTACAAGCTATTGAGCAAAGTACAATAAGCAATAACCAACAATTAACAGTAAGCAGCAAGCGCTACGATGCCAGGCGCTACGAGAATGAATTCAGGCAATGCAAGCTCAGCTAGTAATTAGCACCAAGCGCTACGATACCAGGCTGCAGGGAGGAGTGTAGCGCTGTAAATTCTGGAGGTCAGGGAGCGTCGGGAGCGACCGCTTCAGAGCGAGCTAAGACGGTCATGGATATGATGTGAATGATAAACTTTGTCACGCTCATTGCCATATGTAACATTTCCATTGTATTGACTTACTTATGTGGATGATTCATTGCATTGGTATAATATCTGTGATGTAACATGCTGTGACATCCTACATTGGTATGAGTAGTGCTTCAAAATAACTTAAATAAAAAATATATTAGTAAGTGTTATGTAAGTGGTTTTTTGCCCTGGCATTTTTGGCGTGTTTCACCCCTGTCTTTTTTTGCTTCTGAATTCCTGTTTTTCACTGTGTGCCACATTTAGTTTTTGCTGATTTAAAGCTCTGGACACTTTACCACTGCTTATCAGCGCTAAGGTTCAAGTGCTCCCTGTGTAAATTGTGATAGTGATTGGTTTTCCAATATTGGCATATTTGATTTACTGGTAAGACCCTCGTAAAGTGTGCTGTGTGTGTCCAGGGCGCGTCATTCAAATTCTACTAGAGGGCCTGCAGCACTGATTGTGCCACCCACATGAGTAGCCATGTCTAAGGCTTGCCACAGGAGTGTATGTGAGTGCAGTTGTAAACTGCCATGTCGACCTGGCACGTGCACCCACTTGTCATGCCCAAACCTTCCCTTTTATTACATGCAAGGCACTCTTAAGGTAGGCTCAAGGTAGCCCCAATGGCAGGTTGCAGTGTATTTAAAAGGTAGGACATCCACCGGTGTGTTTTACATGTCCTGATAGTGAAATACTGCTAATTTCTTGTTTCATTATTGCAAGAACTATCTCTCCCATAGGTTATCATTGGAGCTGCCTTGTAACCTCTTACAAGTGTAACCTCCAATTGGGAAGAGATAGAGACGTGAAGTTTGGAGTCCCTGAACTCACAATTTAAAAAATACATCTTTTAGTGTATTGCATGTTTAAAAATGCCACTTTTAGATAGTGGGCACTTCTTGTGTTTCCACTCTGTGACTCTGCCTGCCTGTGAAATGTACGTCTTAGGGAGGGTGACAGTTGGGCTGTTTGTGCATTCACCCTAGACAATCACACAAAGGGAGCAGAGGTGTGCCCTGAATATTCTGATGGCCTATCACTATGCTGATGGGTCTTCCTGAGCTAGACTGGTGGGAGGTGTTGTCACTGACACCTGAATAGGGGTGTGCCTGTCCGCACACAGAGCTGCCTCCACCTCCGAGCCTGGTCAAGGAAAGGCAGGGTCTTGTGAACTACAAATACTTTCCTTTGACGTTTGCAAATTTCAAAGGCAGAAATTGGTATAAATAATGGAGCTGTGACTTCATGACTTCAGAACACTTCTGGACAAAGAGGACATTTTGGCAAGAAGAGCTGTAGAAGCTGTCAGGAGGGACTACTACTTTGCTGTATGTTTTGCTCTGTTGGCCTGCTCTTTCTGTCTTGAACAGTGAAACGACTCAACTTTGCTTTCTACATCATGCTAGCAAAGGTTTTCCAAGGGCTTGTGTGTGCTTGTCTCCTGTTCAGAAGTATCAGGGCCATCAAAGACTTCATCTGCAGCCCCTGAACTTCTCTGCTGGGAGTACTGTCCGGCCAAGTGGTACCAGTTGCAGTTCTGAACCCTTGGAGGTGGCTTTGTGCTAAAGAACAAAGATAATCCACGCATCAACTCTCAGAGCCTGTTTTTTCTAATGCAGCATTGCTGTGCGGTTGAAAAACCAATGCATTGACGTGGTGCGGCCGAAGAATCGCTGCAGCACCTGCCGTGCGGCAAAAAGAATGCTGCAGGGGGCGTGTCCAAGATGGCGGCGTGATCGGACGCAGGTCTCCGAGGCTCCCTGCCCGATCCCGCCTAAACGCACCTATATGCACAGCCTGATCTCCCTGCGACACGGGAAATTACTGAGGAGGATAGCGGAACGCGGCTGTGACCCCGAAGCCCTGACCACCCGGTCCGTGGGCTGTTTGGGAGGCTCTGGAAGCTGAGGACGCCTGATCACGGCCGAGTGTTGGCGGCCGCCGCCACGAAGCTGAAGTCGGCCGAGCACTTGCTCGCTGCCCCTGCCTCCCCCGGCGGTGAGACGAACTGAGCACCTGGGAGCCTGCCGAGAGGAGCCCCCGCCGATATTGCCGGACCTGTGGCCCAGACCGGCGCACATCCCAGTTGCCGGGACCCGGCCGGTGCTGAGGTGCGGACCGGCCGGGAGTCTCGAAAATCGAGGCCCCGGCTTTGGGCCTTCTGCACTAACGATCGCGGCCTTTGGCGCTGCCCTGCTGACGCACCCCCACAGCGCTGGAACGAAGCCCGCCCTTCCGGTGCTACAGTGTTCCTGTGACCCCCGCGGGTTCAGGGGGACCTTGAGGGGGAGCTGAAGGGAGCTGAGGGGCCGAAGCCTGCTACGGAGAGCTGCCCCACACCAGACACACGAGGAAGGTGAGAAGAGCGGGAGAGTGCGTCGCAGCGAGGGCTCGGGGGGCACGATCGAGCTCCCGGTGAGAGGGCTGACCGGGGGCCTGAGGGTCAGACCGCACTAACGCCTGGGGAGGAGGGACGGCGTGCACTCCTGCGAGGCCTACTGAAGCCTGACCTCGCTTACCGTCACCGACCAGTGCGGACTGGGGGATCCGCGGGGGAGGCCCGCGGCTACTTAGAATAGAGAGCTGCTCTCGCTACACACCTACCTGGCTGCAGCAGCTGCCTCTTTGGGTGCCCGGCCGTTGTCTGACCATCCCCGGTGTGGCTGACCCTGCTGCTTCGCTGTTGACCAAGCTGCGTTACCCGCCCTGTGGCCATTAATCACCGTGGTGTACTTTGGCGGTTGCGCAGCGCAGGGGGGCCCCTGTCTGCCGCCTCGACCCCGGGCGCGGTGGATGGTGTGCTGCTGACGCAGAGACCCATTGCCCATCGGGGAGCTGACCACAAAACCAAGACCGGCGCACATCGCTGTCTCCGCGACCCGGCCGGTGATGAGGCCCCGGCTTTGTGCCTTCTACTCCACCATTAGCGGCCTTCGGCGTGACCCCGCCGGCGCACCCCTGCAGCACAAAAGTGGACCCCGCCAGCTGTAGACCACACGGCATCAACCACCTGAGGGGTGCCCTGGATCGGACCAGCTCGACCCTGGGGTCGATGGAGGGGTCGGCCCTGCGGTCGATGGAGGGGTCGGCCCTGCGGATATCCTGTGAATCCCCCAGGAACCGGAGAGCAATCTGCGAGGGCGCTGAGCGAGGCCGGAGGGCCAAAACCACTGCGGAGAGCCGCCCTCGAGGTGACAGACTTAGAAGGTGAGGAGAGTGGAGGTGGGCATCGCCGAAAGTACTCGGGGGGCACAATCGAGCTCCCGGTGTGGGGGCTGACCGGAGAGGCCTGCGGGCCGAGCCACACTTACGCCTGGGAAGCGGGACTGCACACACGCCTGTGGGAACATTGGGTGTCCGATCTCACCTGCCCCTGCCGATTAGTGCTGACCACTGAGCTGGACCCGCCCTGCAGACGCTGGCCTCGGTAACACTAAAGGACTCAAAGGGGAGCTGGCCCGGGGATAGCACGATTCCTTTTAACCCTAACACACCGGACACCTGCACTCACCTCCGGTCCCTGACGATCATTGCTCATCAGTTTTAGGAGCTAATCACGATATGGCGGGACTGAGAGGAAAGAGAGGGCCCCAGACACTCCCCGAACTGTTGGCCAAGACCCTGCCCAAGCCCAGCAAAGACCCACCCTCCCCGGAGGCCACGAAAACCTCACCAGCGCCAGTAGATGACCAGATACCCATCACTAGATCCTTCCTTGAAACACTGTTTAACTCCCTCAGGGAAGACTTCAAGTCCTTAAAGCAGGAAGTGGCGGGTGAGGTCCGAGAGCTTCGGCGAGACGTGGAGGACCTTGGGGAGCGGGTGGTTGCCTTGAGGAAGCGGACCAAACCAGAAGCAGCGAAATCGAACAACTCCAACAAGAGGTCCTGCAACTCACTGACCAGCAGCTGGACCTTCAGGCCCATGCAGAAGACCTTGAAAACCGTTCCCGTCGTAACAACATACGGGTCCGGGGGGTCCCTCAGAAAGCAGAGGGGACTGACGTCACGGGTTACCTGCAAGACCTATTCAGAAACATTCTGGGGGAGCCAGCGGACTTTGCCATCCGTATTGACAGAGCACATAGAGTTGGGCTGCCTCGGCGCGCTACTGCCCCGCCGCCGGACATCTTGGCCTTCCTCCCTGATTTCCCGCTAAAAGAGCGGATTCTCCGAGAAGCCCGGCGAGCACAGCCCCTTCAATTTTGGGGTAACTCCATAGCCCTATATCAGGACCTGTCAACCATTACTCTGCAAAAACAAAAGGAATTTAAGAGAGCGACGGACTTCCTGCGACAACAAGAAATCCCCTAATCCTGGGGGCACCCGTTCAGACTAATATTCAAATGGAACGGAAAGCTACACCAACTGCGATCGCTTAAAGACACTTGCACCCTCTTGGGACTTGACCAGGAAGATGATGAACCCATAATGAGAGCATCGCAGGGGCCATCCGGAGGGGGCTGGCAGTTGGTGGGCCGCAAGCGGTCCCCCCCGCACCGCTTGAAACCGGACGCCTCTGTCATCACACAGGAACAAGCAACAGTGGTAGCGGAGGTGGCTAAAGAAACTTCTCCCTCTGAGTGATCTGTCCTTTCGTTAAGGAGATTACCTATAGCACATACTTGGCCCGTGCGGCAGGGGGGAATCGGGTGGGGGGCCGAAATGGCCGCCATCGGATATGAGCCGTGTACGAAACTTTACCACAGTCCTGAGTGGACCAACAGAACTGGGACTATACCTTCTCTTGAAGGGAATGGGTGAGGGGGGGGGAACGGATCCGGGTGGGGGACCGCAGTTGGGGTGAGGGGTTGGTCCTTTGGGGGAGGGGGGAGAGTTGGGGGGCATGGGGAGGTTCACAGGGGGACTGTTGGGGCGAGGGAAGGGGGGTGGGACAGAGGGAGGGACTCAGTGTGCCAGGGGGTTCTGTGGGACTGCATCGCTTCTTGACTCAGTGTCAGACACACCAAGGATATGTGCTTTTGTCGCTGGTGACAGGTTTACCTTGCTATGCCTCTCTATGGCTTGTGGTGCGATTGACCTCTTGGGATGGAGTCTAGTTTAAAGGTACTAACCCTCAATGTGAAGGGCCTGAACAATCTGATTAAGCGCAGGGCCGTGCTTTCATACTTGGAAAACTCTGAGGCAGACATCTGCCTCTTACAAGAGACCCACCTCCTACCCAAAGACTGGCACAGAATGCGCTCCCGCGCCTTTCCCCAGCAGTTTTTCTCCTCACTCCCCACAAAGAAAGCAGGGGTGGCTATTCTAGTTTCCAAGCGCTTCTGCGGCAGCATAGGCGACAAGACGGAGGAGATCAAGGGGAGGTTACTAGCACACACCTTCCATTTGGGGACCCAGCACTTCACGATTGTCTCCCTCTATGCCCCGAACTCTGGGCAAGAAACTTTTCTGAAAAAAGCCATCTCTGAATCACTTCAATCTCCTGCCTCTCTCTTACTCATTGGGGGGGATCTTAACCTAGTAATGGATACGAACGCAGACAGGTCGGGTCACGTTACGGGGACACTGGCGCCATCACAGCTGCTGGTAGAGACTGGTTGCAAGAGAGGGGGCTGGTAGATCTGTGGAGAGCCACCCATCACAACACATCACACTTCACATTCTACTCACACGTTCATCACACATACGCCAGACTGGATCACTACCTAGGCTCCACTGAGCTACTAGCCATTCTTAAAGACGTAAGCATTGTCCCAGCGGTGTTGTCTGATCACGATGCAGTGGAACTAACACTACAGATCCCTGTGTCCGCCCGGACCCCGGGGACGTGGCGGCTGAGGGAGACCCTCCTGCAGCGCCCGGAGGTCACCGAACAAATCCGCTCTTGCCTCACCGATTACCTAACCATTAATGACGTCCCTGGAACCTCGCTGTCCGCCCTATGGGGGCTTTGAAAGCCGTGGTTCGCGGCGAGCTTATCGCCATCGCATCAGCGGAAGCCAAGGACTGCAAGGCAAAAAGGGATGACCTCACTGCCCAGGTCTCTGAACTGGAAAGGGTCCATAGCCCACAGGTGCCCCACGAATTTGGAGACAACTTAAAGCTGCCAGGGCCCAGTTAGCCAGCTTAGATACGGATCGTGCCGAATTCGCCGCACTACGTCTGCGTAACTCATACTACACGGGCGGCAACAAAACGAGCCGCCTACTGGCTAGCGCCCTGAAGGCAAAGATTCAGCGCTCCAAAATCACTAGCCTCACCGACGACAGCGGCTTGGCCGTCACAGGTGACTCCCAGGTCGCGGACGCTTTTAGAACATTTTATGCCACCCTATACAAAGCTGACTCGGTCTCACCGGAGGAGGCTCGCGCCTACCTAGACTCAGCAAACATCACAGAGCTGTCGCAGGACAACACAGACACTCTTGATGCCCCTATCTGCGTGGACGAGGTACTCGCCGCTATTTCTCGCCTTCGCCCTCTTAAATCCCCGGGACCGGATGGCTTTTCAGCCGGATTCTATAAGATCTTCGGTCGTATGCTTGCCCCAGTCCTCACTCGGCTTTTCAACTCCTTCGAAGGCCCGAGCTCTATCCCCTCGGATATGCTGGCGGCCGAGATAGTCGTGCTGCCCAAACCGGGTGAAAAACCCATGTGCTGTTCGGAATTTCGGCCTATATCCCTACTTAACCTGGATTTGAAGATCTTCACAGGGGTCCTGGCGGCGCGTCTGGGCCCTTGCCTGCCCGGGATTCTGGAACCTGACCAATCAGGCTTCGTTCCAAACCACCAATGCAGCGACAATACTAAGCGGATACTTCATCTGATAGACAAAGCCCACTTCCAGGGCTCGGACTCTGCATTACTGGCGATCGACGCGGAGAAAGCGTTCGATCGGGTGGACTGGACCTACCTCCAACAAGTCCTGCGGCGCTTTCGGGTCGGAGATCGATTTGAGGCTTGGATCGCGAGCTGCTATCACCATCCTCAAGCTCGTCTCCACATTGGCGGTCTACGCTCGAACCCTTTTGAGATTCAACGGGGCACAAGGCAAGGGTGCCCTTTATCGCCCCTCCTATTTGCCCTGTATGTAGAACCTCTAGCACAAAAAATCTGCGATAATCCTGCCATTCATGGCATGTCCTTTGGCCGGGAACCTCATGTGATAGGCTTATATGCTGATGATATCCTAGCCGCTCTGGACCGTCCGGAGTGCTCAATTCCTGCCTTTTTGGAGGAGCTGGAATCATTTGGGGTTGTCTCCGGGTTTAAGATTAATAAAGGGAAATCCCTCATCCTGCCTCTGGGCAGCAATGCCCAACGACAACCACCTATACCCGCTTACGGGGGGGACTGTCATCGACCACGCGCCACCCATACCTGGGCGCTACTCTCACCGCGTCCACAGAATCTACGCTGACTCTCAACTATGCAGCCCTTTCCTCCCAGATCCAGTCAGACCTCACGCGTTGGTCCAGGCAGCCTCTCTCTCTGCTAGGACGCATCGCGGCAGTGAAGATGTCAGCCCTGCCGAAAATACTGTACATTTTTCAGACTCTCCCAGTGCTCCCGCCGGTTGGTACCATCGCGACTCTACAGGAGGCCTTCTACCATTTCATATGGGGGGGCAAGCGAGCGCGCTTACAAAAACAATTGTCCTATAGAAGCGCAGACGAGGAGGGCCTCGGGATCCCCAACCTTTTCCAATACTTTCAGGCTGCACAGCTTCGATACCTATTGGAATGGTTCAGACCAGAGTCCGAGAAACGCTGGCTTTTTCAAGATAGGGCAATGGCCCGCACATCCCTTTGAAAAATTCCATTCATGCCCCGGCGGCATAGACCACGCTATCTCTTGCGATCCCCCATCACTCGCACTGTCATGCGGATCTGGGATACAGTGGCGATCAAAAGAGAGCTTACCACTTTTCCTTCTCCGCTCACCCCCGTTCTGGACAATCCTGACTTCCCGCCTGGTAACGACCCTCGGGGGTTCCTGCAATGGCGCGGCGTCAACCACCTCTCTGCCGGCCATTTTTTTGACTTGCACTGATTCCTTACCCTATCAGATATAATTCAAGGTTACGATGTTGCCTCCCCACACTTATTTCAATATTTCCAAATTAGACACTGGCTCACACACCCGGATGTAGCCCCCCTTGTCGGCAGACCCATGACGGTCTTTGAAAAGTGGCTCGTGACGAAGGACTCAGACAAACATCTTATCACAGAACTTTACAAGATGCTCACACCTCCCGCCCCTTCAGGCAAGACGGCAGGTCAAAAACGATGGGAGGCGGAACTGGGGCGAACCCTATCACCCAAGGAATGGAGTGCTGTGTACTACAGAGCATCTCACACCACTCGAAACACTGCAGGTAGGGAAGCGGCGATGAAGTTAGCTATATACTGGCACCTTACCCCAGCCCGGCTCCATAAAAGTAACCCCACACGTAGTGCGCTCTGCTGGAGAGGATGCGGGGAAAATGGCACCTTAACTCACCTCCTCTGGGAATGCAGGGAAGTCCAGGAATACTGGAAGACTGTCCTGGACGACATAGATTCAACATTTGACACTGAAGTCCCTAGATTCCCGGCTTACACCATCCTGGGTTTGCCCAACGCACTCACTTTCCCCCTAAAATCCCCCAGAGGCCGCCAGATGGGGATTGCCATGCAGGCTGCTACACAACACATTCTGTCCCTTTGGGGCTCTAACACCAAGCCCACTCACACGGGGTGGTTGCATAAAATATGGTTTACTTTGGGCATGGAACGCATCCAGGCAACGCTCACACATTCCACAGCTGCTTATCGGAAGATATGGCTTCCACTGCTGTCTCTACTATCCAGGGAATTCAACGAGGTCACATGTCCCAGATACCTCCGCATATTGCGACTCACAGAGCATGCACATGACCCCCCAAGCTCATCTGGGTGACTGCGCCCTCTGCTATACGATCATAGCTATGTTAGTTTCATGGATCTGGCACACTGGGTGGGGTGGGGGTGGGGTGGGAGAGGGGGGGGAGTTGGGGGTTAGGGTGGGAATTTTGGTTGGGGTTTTTACTTCTGCAACTTCAATACCTCATCACGAGTGACATTTACAAGCCTGGCATTACATCATGGTCAGATCGAGCATCACCTGAAATCTGTTTGATTTGCAGAACCCATGTACCTATCTGCCTCGATGACTTCTCTTGTCTGCTTTGCCTCTTATGCGCTGTAATGTCTATTGTTACCTTTGAAATCAATAAAACAAATGTAAAACTAAAAGAATGCTGCAGTCTGAGTCTTGAACACCACATCGCTGACATCCGTGGCGCACGCTCTGGCTTCAATGCAGGCCCTGCTGTGCGGCTGAAGAAATCTACGCAACGCCTTCTTCGTAGCTAGGAAATTGACGTGGCACCTATTCTGCCACATTGACCGGGTGCGTCTGGATTTTTGATGAATCGTCCCTGTGCGCCAAGTTATTCATCGACGTGCCCCAGCAGTAAGGAACCTAGGCTGTGCATCCAGAGATCGACGCATCACCTCCCCTCACAGTATGGAATCAATGCATCACCTCCCCTGACAGTAAGGAACTAACGCATCACCTCCCCTGCAGTAAGGAATTAACGCACCACCTCCCCTAGCAGTAAGGAATCGCTGTATCACCACCCCAGGGAGTAAGGAATTGGGGAGGGGAGGTGCTTTTCCAGCACCTCATCTTCCCAGTGCCTGTTTTCGTCTTTGATTTTGACACATCCCAGGTACTTTGTGATAAAAGTGGCACATCCATAGTATCCTATAGACTGAACTTTTTTGAACCTTCTAAAAGTGGTATCTTTATTTGTTTATGTTAGATTTATTTTGTTTTGTTGGATGATTTTTTTGTTTTCATCTTGTTTTATTCCGATACATATTGGTTATTTTTCTAAACTGGTGTGGTGTCCTTTTGTTGTGTTTTCACTGTTACTGTGTGTGTATGTACAAATGCTGTACACATTACCTTTGTGCTCGTTCCAAGTTACCAAGGGGGTCAGCAGAATGTATCTTAGCTCTTAGCAGTGCCATCCCCTTACCCTGGCTAGAATAAGGGTCCCTACTTGGGCAGAGTGTAAAGCACTGCCAGCTAGAGACCCCCATTTCTAACAGAGGTTATTAGTGTCATTACTCATACAGACCGGTACATTTGACATTCTTATAGTGCATGTATATCTGGCTATTTGAGCATCTTTGTTTCCTCAATGGCATTGACATCAAGGTAATAAGCTTCAGCAATCCACAGCCAAGACAGGACTCAAATTATGTGACTGTTGTTGGCCTTTTAAGTGAGGCATTTGAGTTGGATACAGATGGAACTGAAAACAAAAGGCCTTCATCGCCCCATGTAGGTTGCTGCTCTGAACGTATAGCTGCACATAAAGCAGACAAAAGGAGCCATAATAGACTATGCCCTGGTGTTGGCAAGTTATACTGGGACAAATTCAGCATATTTAACTGGGAGCAGCCCAGATAAGGTTCAATAATAGCTGTCCAAACGAATCCCTCTCCTTTTCTGCACTGCATACATGTATATGCTAGAAAAGTTCAAATTAGTTCCATTTCGCTCTTCCTCATTGCTTTTGGCCCACGTTCCTAGGTTCTGCCTGAAACGGGTGGGTGGCAGCTCCCTTTCCTGTAGATTGGCTGTGGCCTGGAACCAACTTCTATTGGAATTACGCAATATTTAGGACCTCAACCTCTTTAGGAAGCGACTTAAGACATACCTTTTTATTTAATCTGATTACTCATCTGCTTCTCCTGTGTTCCGCTCTTCACTGGCTTGTGCCGGGACACTGAGTTGAGTAACTGTGAGCGCTACAAATCCCATAAACATAAAGGTACTCACTTTCTTGCCTTTCTCATGATCACCTTCTGTGCATGCACTCACTCTTACTTGCTCTTTAGACTACTTCACCAACTTCTCCTTTCATTATTAACACCTAACCTATCTGTTGACAGAATTTAACTCTCTTTTCTAGCGCCAACATATTTTTCATTTTTCAGCACTTACCCTGCTCCCTCCGTGCTGAAACAAAGTTTCTCCTCCTGCATTCACACTTTCTCTTCCTCTGTCTGGGCTCACACTTCTGTTCCCAGCCACGCACTCCCACCCTTCTTACACCCACTTTCTTTCTTCTGCGCTGATACTTTTTCTTCCTTAATTTACCCTCCTACCCTTCCTTTACTCGTAAGTCTCCACTAAGACTTTCAGACTCACTCCCTTCTTTTTCCCCTTCACTTATTTTGACCATCTACCATCACAATCTTGGTTACAATTTCAAGTGACCCTTCCTCCTTCCCCACGCTTCTCTGTTTCTACATTCACATTCAATCAATCCTTCTGCACCCACTATAACAAAACCCTAACTTCTCCCTTTTCTCTCAGGCCTACTCTCTTCTTGCGGCACTGGAAGCTTTTTCCTCTCATTATGCGAACAGTTATTGTCATCCCTCAATCATCATCTCTTTCCTGGTACATCCTGTAGTGACAGTGATAGAAGTGGGCAGTGCCAGTCGTGGAATTGAATGGCACTGGCACTTATATTTTGTACCTCAAATTAAGCACCGTGTCAAACTTCTTGATCAAACTGACCTGATTGACTAAACTGCCTGCTGCTGAGAGTGCCAATATATCAGATGCTGGTTTCTATTTATGATTTTCTACCCATAGGGACTAGTTTTTTTTTGTGGGGGGGGGGGAATGTCTGTATTCTGAGCTTCAATGGTGCCCTGATTTTTTACTTTGGATATTAGATATTTATTTTGGGTGTTTGGTGTTCTGTTATTGTCACATAGTCCTTTTCCTCATCTTGCAGTGCCAAAAAATGACTGTGCTAATGAATGCATAACACGGTTGGGAATCTTAAGGATTCTGGGCGCCCAGGTAGAAACTTATATTAAGGGCCACTTTTCAGAACAGCTTTGAATTTATGATCCAGTGTCAGCTATTTTATGTCCTATTTGGCCATGTCACTGACAGAGTACAGGCACACTAGTCTAAATTCTCTCGCACAGGGCAAGAATCTGCAGAACAGAGCTGGCTTTGTAATGGGCCCCCTGAAAGGCTGAGGCACTCGACCAGAGCCCACCTTGCCCGTGCTTCAAAACGTCTCTGAATACAGTCAGATCTGGGTCTATGCTTGCTCAGCCTGGGTCATGGATGGGTGAGAAACCTGCAAAGGAATTCCTATGACTTCTGTAAGCAACATGGCCTTTGTTAACTACAAACAGTGTTGCTGCATACAAAAGAAGATGTGGAAGTAAAGAAACTTCATGATGGTGCACAAGTGCAGAAGGGGCCCATGCATCTGTTTTGTCTTAATTTGCACTGCCTGTAGCACATACTAGGAAACAGAGAGCAGCAGTTGCCTCTTCGTGTTCGTGAGCAAGACCGTCTACAACTCATACACTAACTTGTGGTTTTTCAGAGGTGTATGCACTGTAGGCTGCACAGTTTCAGCCAAACAGGCCTACAGCCCCCTCAGGGAATGCACATGGATGCTGAAGATGTTCATGATATGACGCCTGATCCATCAGGGATGTGGATCTTGTCAGCATGCTTTTCAGACCAGCACAATATAACGTAAATGCAATATTGTTGAGTGCAGTATTTTATGTGAGGACATTGATTTTGGTGGCATCAGTATAAAAAGTGATCTAAATTGCCACAGTCCTGATAGCTGAGTGTAAAAGTCAGGAATTCAGGATTTCTGATGCAGAAGAGTTGAAAATAAAGTACGTTTATTGTAGAGGTAAAAGATCCCAGCCATCAAGTTTAATCAGTCAGGTGCAACTGACCATTCTCCACACAACAGTATTCCATCACCATGGAGCTACTTCAAGAAACAACAAGCTCTCCAGTAACTAATCCTTGAAGGAGAACTACTACTATGTACAAGATAAATATATAAATAATAAGCACATTACTACACATCTTCCTCCCACAAATTAAGGAACAAGGAAGGAACAAGGATATGGAAGGAAGACAAAACATCCAAAAGATTATTCTCTAGCATAGTCGTTGAATTTTGCTGGAAGTTTTATATTCCTTTTAAAAAATGTTCTCTCAAAGACACTTGTCACCAGACTTGACAGTGGTCTCGTCCAATTAACTGTTTACCATTGATTTATTTACAATAACAACCCTATTAAGATTCCAAATTCTAGAATATTCAGTTTTGATTGCATTTGTAAAAACCTTTTTAACTTTATGAATCTTTTTGAATAATTCAGAAGACTTTCGTCCAGGTGGTGCCCTAATCATTACTAAATCTCCTACATTAACTAGTGTTTTCTTTACAGATTTCCATTTGTCAAACCTTAACTTGTGATCAATAACTTTGTCAGCCTCTCTTTTCCTCCATAACCCAAGGAAAGACTTATCTTTATTTCTCTTGACCAACTTTTCATTCACCCTGAAAGGCGTAATAAAAGTATTGGGATGTCTGTTTTTAATAAGAAGAAATGGTGTACAACCAGTGGTGGCATGAGACATGGCCCTATACATTTCTACAATTTTATTAACACCCTCCTTCCAATCCACATTATTTTGTTTGGATAGTGAAATGGATTCTGTAAGAACTCTGACTAACCTTTCCACCATTCTATTACTTTCCGGATGGTACAAAGAACAAAGCTTATGCTTAATAGGACATTTTTGTAAAAACTCCCCCATTTCTTTAGAAACAAATCGCACTCCATTATCTGTAAGGAGATAACCAGGGAGACTTTCTCTAGTGAAAACATCTGGAAGGAATGAGATGACATGTTTCGTGTCAATACATTTTGTGATCTTAATTTCAGGCCACCTTGAATACAAATCAATAAGAACAAACAAATAAACATCACCATATTTACATTTCAAAGGGCCCAATATGTCAAGAGCTAATTCCTCCCAAGGTGCATTCGGTCTATCCCTTATGACCATAGGTTGGACTCTTGGTTTAAAACATTTTTCACTTAACGTGCAAGGAATACACTCTCGCACTAGTCTTTCAATGTCTAAATCCATCCCAGCCCACCAATAGTTAAGCCTAACGTTTTCTTTGGTTTTAGAAGTTCCTTGATGACCTTGATGGGCTAGCGTAATCAACTCTTTGTCAAAACACCTAGGGGGAATTAATCTGGTACCACGAAACATCAATCCATCAGACATGGATAACTCACCCCTCACATTCCAATACTTCTCTGAAACACCTTGACCTTTCTTAACCCTTCCATTTTTGAGAGGAGAATATAACTCCAACAGTTCCTCATCAGTTCTACACTCTTCTCTCCATTTATCTTCTTTGATGCCACCACACTCACTCAATGGCACACACCCATTCAAAGTCCTCTTCTTCTTCTTGGTCAATGCAACCATCATCTTGCGTGACCAATCTGGACAAAGCATCAGCTGTATAATGACATACTCCAGGTAAATATTCCACATTGAAATCGTACCCTTGCAGATCTACTGGCCATCTTGAAATCCTGCTTTAATGAAATCCGTTCCTTTCCTATTAAAAACCTCAACTAAGGGTTTGTGATCAGTTCGAACCACAAATTTGATACCCCATAAAAGATTCTTTAACTTCTTCATGGCACAATGCACGGCTAACGCCTCCTTTTCTATCACTGAGTAACGAGATTCAGCTCCCCTAAGACTCCTTGACAGGAAAAGAATGACATCAGTTTTACCCTCACTCTCTTGTTGTAGTACAGCACCCAAACCTTTTATACTTGTGTCAGTAACTAAAACTGATTTGGCTGCAGGGTCAAAACTCCTTAACCTAGGTGTCTCTTTCAGATACTCTTTAATCTTGACAAATTCTGCCTCACATTCCTTGCTCCATATAAACTCCACACCTTGGCAAATAAGAGTACGCACGTGAACACACTTTTCAGCAAAGCCTTTAACAAACTTGCTGTAATATTCAGCCATCCTAAAAAATTTCACGAGGTCCTCTTTATTCTTAGGGGATGCCAAATTCTCTATAGATTTAACCAAATCACTCTTAGGTTCAATTCCCTTACCAGATATTGTGTGTCCCAAGTAAACAATAGAAGATTCCCTAAACTTGCATTTATCAATCCTCACAGTGAGGTTGTGTACACTAAACCTCTCCAAAACCTCCTTGAGTCTTAAATCATGCTCAACCTCCTCTTTACCATAAATCAAGACATCATCCTGATAAATTTTGACTCCTTTCTGACCTTTAAAACCCTCTCAAGTGCCCTCTGAAAAACCAAAGCTGCAGAAACTATCCCAAATGGTAAACGTTTAAATCGAAACGTACCAAAAGGAGTAATGAAAGAAGTGTAATCCTTAGATCCCTTTTCTAACTTGATCTGGTGGTAAGCCGATTTGAGGTCGACCATGGAAAACACTTCTGCTCCTTTAAGTAGCATAAGCATGTCTGAAAGTTTTGGGAGGGAATATTTGTCGACTACAACTTGTTTATTAAGTTCTCTGAGGTCAATGCATAGACGGAGACTTCTGTCCGATTTGCGGGCGGCTACAACCAGAGCCAACCATTATGTTCCTTCTACCTCCTCTATTATTCCTTCTAATTTGAGTTTCTCCAATTGATGTTTCATCTCTTCCCTTATTGACAAAGGGACCACACAATCTTTGCTGGCAAAAGGAACAGCTCCAGATTTTAATTTGATCTTATGAATGTAATCAATCAGGCAGCCTAATTCATCTCTAAAAACCTTTGGAAAATAATTCTTCAACTTCAAGGTGTAGTCATCACCACAGGATTGTAAATCAACTTTATTTATGTTGAAATTCTCTTTCAATAAAATAGGTGGGTCACTATTGTGATCCAAAATCACCACTAAATCTTGTTTGATGTAACCAGCTCAATAAGCTATCTCTTTTATAGGAAACATAAACCTTACCGGAGATGTATCTACCTTTACACTCAATTAGACCATTAAAATAACCCATTAGTTTTATTGGCTCCCCACCATAAGAATAGGGGTTTAAGTCTGCCTTCAACAATTTAATCTTGTCCATTAAATGCTGTTCATAGAATTATTTTGATACAATAGTAATCTTTGCACTGGAATAAAAAAGAACCCCAGTTCCACAATGTTTAACCATCACCTCATCTATAGGACCTTTCTTTTTATCATTAGACACCTGAGAGACAATCTGTCCACAGTCTATATCAGAGTTATACGCACTATCACTTTCATCATTCTTGCATACCATGTTGACTTTGGAATTAACTTTTTTAAATCTACAAGAGGAAGAATAGTGCCGGATTTATTCGCACTTATTACATTTTGCTTGAAGTGCAGGACATTTCCTGTCATTGGCTAGATGACTGGAGCTCCCACACCTATAGCATTTAAAATGGAAATCTTGACCTTTAGATGCAAAATAATACTTTTTCTCAGGACTGAAACTTTTAGACTTCTTTTCATTCTTATCTTTGATACCCACATTTTCTTTTCCGTGCACCTTTACCACATGAACATTTTCACTCTTACTCTCATTTTTAGTTATCACTTCCACACATTTAAGTGAATGTTCAATTTGCTTTGCAATAACTAAGACCTCTTCAAGAGTAGGATCATCCTTTGCCATATGTCATCTCTAACCTTTTGCACGTTGCACCCTAGCATAAATTGGTCTCTTATTCTTTCTTCTAATAGAGCTCCAAATTTGCAAGACAAACATAATTTTCTGAGGGCAGTGACATAATTCTCCACTGATTCTCCTTCGTTTTGAGTACGTCTAACAAAATGGTAGTGCTCAAGAATAGTGCTAACCTTTGGTAAATAATGACGATCTAATTTAAGTATACTCATTTCATATTCATTAAAGGTGGAATCATCTATATTAGGTAAGTGGTCGAAGACCTCTTGACCCTCTGAGCCTAAACAGTGGAGAAGTAAAGCAGTTGTTCTTTCCACACTTAAATTAATTCCGCAAACTTTGGCATACCTCTCAAATACCTTTTTCCATTTTTGCAACCTAATAGGTGGATCTCCAGGGTTTGATATAAAGAATGGAGGGGTAGCAATGTTCTGCATAATGAATTCTCTAAAATGTTAGGTCTAGAACAGGTTAGGTTTGAGAGAACTAAGCTAACCTAAAATGAGACTACAATGCAAAACAACACAATAATTGTTAGAGTTATAGAGATATTCTCACTTTTGTTCCTTGAAATGAAAAGAGAAATCATTAAGAATCACAGTTTGAAGGAAACCTGCAAGCAAAGCAAAATCAGAATATTGAACACATTTTCCATAAAACTGCACCTTAAAAAACCAAAGTAAAGTTCTAAATAATCCTCCTCTTAAAACATGTTAAGATCAAAGTGAGAACAGCATAAACATTTCAAATTAAAAGAAAATCCACTGTGTGGCGCTGCTGTATTACTTATTCAAGTACAGTAAAAGTACGTTCCGTTTTCGAGCAGGTGGAAGAACTGTCATGTCGTTATGTCGTTATTGATTCATGATTGATTTATCTTTGCATTGTCTTCTCCTTCTTTATTGTGATGTTTAATGCAATTTCATACTATGCATTAATTTATTTCTTAATGTTACATGCTCTTTGCTGTCCTGTTTAGGATTTTGTGGGCAGCTTGCTTTTCCTTGTTTTTTATTGGCAAAAAGGGAAGATGTGTGGTATCTTGTATTTAGTGCCATGCATCTTTCCTACTTCCCTGCCTTGCTGCTCAGCCCATAATCCCAACTGACACTCATCCACCAGGCATTCCCAACATTCCATTACATCACATGCACCAGCATTCCATAACACATGCACTCTGGCTGAGCAGCAAGGCAGGGAAGTAGGAAAGATGCATGGCACTAAATACAAGATACCACAAGAACACAGTTTAAAGTTTATAAAACTCCTTATTTTTACAAGTCTTACTTGAGAAAATCTTCTTATTCAGGAAAAATACTCTTAGAAATATTTGTAGAATTGAAATGTCTTGCAGCTCCGATATCCTCAGGTCCGATTAAGCTCTCAAAACAAAAGTAAATAAAATGGTCATCACGTATGCATGTGACATCAGAATGCTGAGACATCACTCCAGAAACGGAAGCTTTTACTACACGGAGAACAAAGCTCTGTTAGGGATCACGGAATAACAAAGATTCTCAGCGTCATGGAGATGCTCGTGTTTTTTTTTTTTATGGAAAACAGTGACGCCAGATAAAAGTAAGAATTCACTTACAGAGAAGTCCAGTTGGTTCATTTCCCATCCTGAAGTAGATATCTTAGATATTGAGATCTTCTAAAATGTAATACCTCAAAACAAAAAACAAAGAAATATATATCAATCCAGCTTCTCTACTCTTCACAGTTGTATCCCATCCTCGACACCAGTGTAAAAGTCAGGAAATAAGGATTTCTGATGCAGAAGTGTTGAAAATAAAGCAAGCTTATTGTAGAGGTAAAAGATCCCATCCATCAAGTTCAATCAGTCAGGTTCAACTGACCATTCTCCACACAACAATATTTCATCACCATGGAGCTACTTCAAGAAACAACAAGCTCTTCAGTAACTAATCCTTAAAGGAGAACTACAACTATGTACAAGATAAATATATAAATAATAAGCACATTACTACACTGAGCTTTTAGAACGAAATGCTCTCCTGACCCCCCACCCTCCCCACTTGTCAAAGGAGCATGAAATCATAGTGGCACTCCTTGACTTGGATTGAGAACCCGCTGATAGTTCAGCAGTGAGTCTGCTGTCTACTTTACAGAAACGTGCACTAAAGAGCTCAAACCATATGAGGTGTGCAATGTTCTCAAGCTGTAAGAGGAAGTAGGTCATAGGGATCCAGATATCTTGCAGATGGTCAGAAGGGCATATTAACTGACTTACTGTGGCCCAAGTAGGTCACTGTAGTAGCATCCATCAAGGGAAAATGCTTGCTTAGGGACTGCACTTACGCTGTTTTGAAACCAGATGGTGTGAAAGCATTAATAGTACAGGGAAATTCAGTGTTTTCCAGTTGCTATTGAAAAACAAAAAAACATTTTGTAGTTTTTTTAATAAGTTATAACAGGTCTCACCTGAAAACTACAAACCCTATATAAAACTTAATAATAGGTCTTACCTGAAACTACTAATTTAGTTTCTCTGTATTCAATTGCATACCTACCATTGGCTACATTTGAAATAGTGTTAATATTTTCTAGGACAGTAAGAGCAGTATAATTTAAGAGACATAGTACGGTAAAGGTTTAATATATAATACTCGGTACATGTTAACTAAAATATAGGATAGAAGACTCTAGCTATTAACTCTACCAGTTTACAAATGTGCAACAGTTCAGTTTTTCATTTACATGCATTTGACTTGCTCAGTTTCTGCCAATTTAGCTCTAGTTCTTCTGATGAATTAACATCCTTCCACTTGTAAGAAAAACCTACAGACCTACAGAAAAGAATAACAACACTCATTATTGGCTTAACATAATTTTAATTTATTCACAGTACTTAACCACATGGCACATATCTCATTGCCTAGCAACGATTTGTTGTTGTATTATCTCTCTGCTTTTACTCAGTTCTTACACCCAATAGTAGTTCCTATCACTTTTGGTGTTTTCCCTCTTCATGAATCCTACTTGAGTTAATTGTCACTCCTTTCCCTCAGAGCATGTTACCTTTCATTGTTTATTATGTTGCTTGTCCTTCAAACCACCTGTTGCTGTTCTGGAGTCTTCTGCTCCTTGAGATCATCAATGGTATCCTTGTCAACATTTGGTCTCATTATTGCCAGTGAATATCTCTTCTCTTGTTCACTGACATTTTGAGTCTTCGCCTTTGACCTTTACCTGCATTCACTACCTGAAATCCAGTCTTCACACTATCCTATTTACAATGACTGTCCATATCGGGTAGTCTTCACAATGCAAAAACCCCAGTAAGCGCTGTGTCTTTTCTTTTTCTTCCCATTTAACCTTCTTTCTTTGGTTAGATATTTGAGTTTTTGATACCTTTAGAGTGACTCAAGAAGGGCAGGGATTCTCAGAAAATTTTGTCAAATCTTGATGGTTTGCCAGGCAATAATATCCAACATGGATCCCGCTGAGAACCCACTTCAAGAAGTGGTCCAGATCAACCTCATGACTGCTAGCAAGCAGAGTGTGGTTTTGTTAAATCCCATTAATCAGATGACACCTCCTCTTCAAATGTCTGCAAGGCAAACCCAGTAATGGACTATCCTTGTAGTTATTTTTTTAGAAATTCAGGGGGACGTTATACCATGGTAGCATTTTCAAAAGCTGCAGGAATTGGGAATCTCTCCTTCCCGTTAGCCGCATGTAAAACGTATTGGGGAATCCATTATATTCATGTGAGTGAAAAAATGATGAAGTTGGGAGATGTTAGGAAGACCCTTACTTCGGAGGAAAATAGAACATTTCAGACTTTGTACTTATTCACATTCACATTTACAAATTCTCACTACCAGTCTATGAGGTCCTATTTTTCTCTACACTGTTTTTTTTCACGGGCCGTGTCTTTCAGCTGCAACATACCATTCCTACTAAGACTACAGAGGAACCAGAAGCTATTCAAGTAATTGGTCTATGCCAGGGACAGCAGGGCATTAAGAAATACAGTCTCTTTTAAAGAGCATTCTTAGCAGATATGTGGAAACTATTCACTTTGATGCCACTATCTCTCCTGCTTCCCCCGGTGTCTTAGGAACTACTTGGTTGAAGCTGCATAATCCAGAGCTCAACAGGAAGATTCCCACCATTCCACTTTCTACTCCTTACTGTTTAGAATGGTGTTCTTCTCCATCTTCACCAACAAAAAATCAAGAGTTCAAATGTTTTACACTCTAAAAATCTGTTTCACCGAAGTCAGAAGGAAACAATGGCAAGGGCGATCCTGTTCCTGCAGCATATGCTACCTCCATTGATGTCTTCAATAAAAGGGAGCTTTTAGTCACCCTCCCCAACAGGCTATGACTGTAAAAGAGGAGGAAGTTTTAAAGCAATAATAAAGCAAAAATCTGTATAAGCTGTTGTTAGAAATTGGATTTCTGGTTGGCCAAGGCTTGTGCTAAAGCCAGGCAGAAACTACCACTCTAGTCAGGGCAAGGGAGTTTGCACGCCCAAGATAACCCCTGCTCACCCCCTTGGTAGCTTGGCATGAGCAGTCAGGCTTATACAGGAGGCCATGTGGAGAAGTGTGGCTCACCGGTTAGAGGAGGCAGACCCTGATGCAGAGGTCAGACCCGGGACCAGGGTTCAATTCCCGACGCGGCAGGGTCTTGAGCTCATAATGTCCACGGACTCGATAATTCTCGCCTCGGTGCCTACTCGAATCGTGGGTTCACACTCTGCAACTCTGGGCAATAGCTTGCTTAAGCTCCACTACGGCCCCACCGCGATGGGATGCCTGGTCTTCACCTTGGGGATGCCCAGTAGGGGTAATCTCTTGGGAAAGACCAGGACGGGTTCCCAAAGCAAGCGCCTTGAGACCTTACGGTGATAAGGCGCTATATAAGAGCGTATGATTTACGATTTATTTATTTATGTGTAAAGCATTTGCGCACGCACACAGCAACAGCATCCCAGGCACACAACAAAAGGAACTTCACACAAGGTTATATAAAAAAATAGCCTTTGTATTCTCATAACACATTAGAATAGTAAACACATAACATACATTGTGCCAACTGGCATGGGCAATATTCACAAGGGATTATATACACATGACAGGGCCACAGTCAGAACAAAGCGAACTTGGTAATAGTAAAACAGATCATAAACATACAACCAGTAACCACTGGTAATCACTGTACTTAACATCAGCCTGTGACATAAACTACATTATGCTCAGTATCACATCAGGCGCAAATTACATTCTGCGCCAAACTCACCAGCAAAAACACATTATGCAATTCTCTCACAAGTCTAAACGCATTAGACCTTAACCTCCTAAGCATAACTCACATTAGCGACGTAAATCACACAGTGAAACAATTTCACTAGCATAAACCATGATATGCAAAACAACCTCATAATCATAAACCTACATTTAGAGGTATAACACAGGGTGCGTGATCATACTACATACATTACATTTCCTAGCACCACATAACTTGAGGGCCTGGCGCCCTATAAATCTAATTGTCCCCCTGGCCAACTGGCCATCTCGAAAGGGGCTCAAATGCTCTATGTCCAAAGAGACAGGTCTGCTGCCTAGGCAGCGAAGGTCAAGTGTGCGCCACTGAGCAAACCTAAACGTTGCAGCTGCCCACTACTTGTATGGGGCAAAGGAGTGCATCTCACTCTTGACTTCACAAGACCCCAAAAGAACTGTGCGCCTAAACGGTGCAGCTGGCACTAATTGCTGCACAGCTGTAAATAGTGAAATGAAGCATGGGCTCTCAATGGCCTTTTAAACAAATATGTCCACGTGGGAGCCAACCGGATCTGGAAGTAATGGCGCAAACGGTGGAGCCACACGGGGTTCTGTAGACAAATGATGCCCCCATGGAGCGCACTGGCTTCTGAAAATAATGATGTGAGCGTTGGAGCCGCTTGGGCTCTAAAACAAATACTGTAAAGCGCTGGAGCCATCTGGCTCTGAAAATAAACATGTTTCCTGTCGTTGGGGCGGCCCTCTCGCAAGAGGGGCCACCCAGGCGCTGACAAGGTGCCTGGATATGGCCCCAGACACGGGGACCAGCATGGGCCCCTCTGGGGCTCTTCAAATAAACATGTCACCTGTTGGAGCCACACTGGGCTCTTAAAATAAACATGGCCCCACTGTTGGACTCCTGCTCGGGGAACTCGAAATTTGAAACATGGGCCCATCGCTAGAGCCACACGGGTTCTGAAACACAGTGGCCCCCGTTGGAGCAGCCATGCCCCCTGCCCAGCCCTTACTCACCGGGCTCCTGCGCAGGGGACTCCTCTCTCTGGATGCGGCAGGGGCAGGTACTGGCAATGTGCCTCATGCACCCCCGCGGGAACAGGCTGCGGCTCTTGCGGGGCTCTCTCTCCTTATGGGAGCCCTGCCTTCCTCAGGCGCCATGCTCACCCGGTCCTGCGCCTCGGGACCGGGACTTCTAGTGTGGAGCCAGCAAGGCTCCAGGCTGCCGCCTCCTTCTTCTGGCTGGATTTCAGGCCCCACCCTCGTCCCGGGCAAGGGGCGCCTGACTTCGGGTTAGGCCCCACAGGCCGCGGCGGTGATTTCCTATCTCGGCGGAAAACTAGGGTTAGGCTGCCTCGAGATTAAAAATATGCAGCGGGGTGGGCACCAGCTTTAATTACCGTCAAAGTCACGTGGTGGGTACTCACGCATACAAATAAAAGCAAAGTCACTGGGTGGGCACCCGCGCATAAAAATAATTAAATCGGTGGGTGGGCACCCTCATTAGAAACTAAGGCAATAAGCGGGGTAGGCTCCCGCCAAAAATACCTAGTAAGTAGCCAGGCGGGGGGGCACCAGCAAAGCTCAGAAGGAGGGGGGAATCCATACGAGGGGGATTCCCTCAGCCAGGGCTGCAGCGCAGTGCTGCTCAGCCCCCGGGCATCCCTCTCCTAGGCAAAAGCTCCGGATAAAACGCTCCCAGGGCGCTGGAAGGCTGTAGCAAGCCTTGGCAAAGTCAAAGGGAAGAAAAAGGTCCAAGAAGTCTTGGCGGCATCAGGGAACAAACTGTGGTCTGGCCCAGGGACCAGAACACAGGGACCTCCAGCAAGGAGGCAGCCCCCACGGCGGTCGCTCCTGGGCCCCACCAGGAGCAAGCCCCCCTCGTTCCGGATCCAAAAGAGAACCATTTTCATGGGGTCACAGCCCCTTCTTTTATACACACTTTTCCTTTGTTCACCGAGAACTGGGCTGGGGGAAACCCCGATGCAACTGGTTTAGGGGAGTTTTGGAGCACTTTGTTGTGCTCAGCTCCTCTCCCCTTTGTCAGGTGGGGGACAGGTGTTCAGACGCACAACAGGGGGTGGAGCCAGCATTGTGGAGGGAAGGCACAGCCCTATTCAGGTCCCAGGTGCAACATCTCCAGCCTTTCTACATGCAGATCTCCCTATTTACCACCGGGCAGACCCATCCTGGCTCCTGGAGCCAAGCACACAGCCCACCCCTGTCAATCACAAGCCAGACATGCACTCCACATCAGGCAGGCAGACACACAACACACAGAAATGCCAACATCTAAAAGTGGCACTTCTCCACCAGACACAATAAATGTGTGCACACCATTGCGCAGCATTTATTCTCACGAGTTTGCACATACCAAACTCGCCCCTGCACTCCTCTCACACCAGGAATTACCATGGACACACATATCCCCAATGCATTCCTATGGGAGGGCAGGCCAGTCTCACCACACACACTGAGAGTATGTATGCACTTTACACTGCGACACAGGGCTAAAGTGCGCAGAAGCCAGAAAATACTAGTATCAGCTCCCATTAAAAGGTAAAAAGTTTAGGGGTGAACCTGCCAAAAGGGCCAAGTGCAACAGCTGTTCATTAAATATTCTGTTTCCCCAGCAGGGACCTCCAACTTTTTCATACCCAAGATGAAATTGGAGTATTCGCAGTGTATTGATTACCCCGAATGTAATACTGTGGGGAAGTCATCCTTTTTGCCCTGATCACCTTCATGTTTTTGGTAACTGACTCTGGCAATGCCATAGGCCCTGCTAACCAGGGCCAGTGCTCTGATTAAAAGGTATCTGTTAATTAGGTGCAATAACAATTAGTACTGACAAACAACCTGTAAGTCTCTAGTATATGGTAGGGCATTTAGATGTATTGGCCCAGCAGATTTAATGCACTTGAGTATGCACTGATGTGTTGCCTGCTGTCATTTTAAAAGTCAGTCTGTTTTGCAAGCTGCTTTTAAACTTACCTTATTTGCAAATTCAATGTTATATTTAAAGGTGTTTACAAATTAGGAAACAACCTTATTTTTACATATAAGTGACTTCTAAGGTCTATACTAAGTGTCCTCGGGATAGAGTGCCATGTAAAAATAAGCAGGGACATTTTAAAAGATGTTTTATATGCCCTTGTGAGGAAACAACCAACAATTTTGTTTTCCCCATTGTAGCATTTTAGCTCAGCTCCATGCGCTAACACAGGAATACTTTAATACAAATTGACTGGAGTGAGCTAAAATAATATTTCAAGGACTTAAAAGATTGGTAATGATAAATCAAACAACTTACAGGTGTTGAATTTATCATAACTAGTTCAGAAAAGTTAGAGAACTCTAGCCGCCTCTCCTGTTTGGCCAGTCTTGCCTGTCTGAGCCAAACTGCTTTGATGAGGTGATAAGTGATCTGCAAAGAGACAGAGGTTATATGGTAGTGGAGATCTACAGCTGCAGAGAACAGACAGGGAAGGGGGCTGGGTAAACAAATGGATCCTCAAAGAGAGCAGAACAGTAAGGCTGCAAGCCATGCCCATCCCCTCTTCCTGTACCCCCCAGCTAGATGGGAGCCCCAGGAATGGAATTTGCAGGATGTCTGGAAGGTGAGTGTTAAGGGAAATGAACTACACCAATAGGCTGGCTTAGCCAGATCTTAATGTCAAGGCGAAATACTCCCCATCTTGAATTTTAAAGTACTGTGCTTTGGGGGACAATAATGTGTCATACTTTGGAGGAAGCTGTCATACTTTTGGGAGGCACCTTGTACCCAATTAGTTGTGGGTGACCCCCCCTCTGGTCGTCCCATAACACTGGATAAATATGGGAGAGCTGTAGAGCAACTCAGATCTGACACCTGAAACTACAAGAAAGACTAAAGACTGCCCTGCCAGAACCCTAGCCTGCACCAGGAGGATCGCAGTCTGAATGACTGCACCTGCTGCACATTTATGAATTACAGCCCTAAGGACTTTGCCTTGCTTGAAACAGAGAAGGAGTGGACTCCCTGAAGGCAGCAGGTTAAAAGAGCTCCACCTGCAACATCTCCAGCAAGAAGAACCCAGCTGATCGCCTTCAGCTGGACTTTAAACGATTTGGCCAGGTGCATTAGGAAAACTGTAGTCCCAACTTCTGAGGAGCAACTCAGTGATTCTGGAACCTTGGATATGTATTGTGGACACGTTGAACCCTCAAGAGGAATTTCAGGAAGAAGTTCCAGAAGTTTGGAGCAAGTTTTGGAAAAAGCTCCATATGGTGACTGACCCGACATCAAGAGTCAAGCCGACTATTTCACACTGCAACCCGGCCTGGATTTCAGATTCATCCCGCTGAAGCTCCGGAGCTCAAGATTTCCAGGAGATGACTGGGGGCTCCAGCTAAACCTAGCCAACAAAGCCACTGCGAATCCAGACTGCTGGAGTGGCTGCTCAGCGTCAAATTTTCCAAATCAGAAGGTAACATTTTGACTGAGGCCTTCTGCTTAGTGTATCCGACCAGGGCTCCATAGCTGTCGGCCTCAAACTTTGACTTAGTCCCGGTCGAGCATGACTAGATGTTCCAATTTGGCGCTATTGTTTTTTAAGCAGTAGAAATTGTTCATTCTTTAAAAATTGATATCTCCGGTTCCCTGCATTAGATTTTGTTGTTTTGGTATTATTTTAAAAATAAAGATACTTTCTTTTTTTATAAATTGGTTTTAGATTTTTATTGTTTTCTCTATGTCTTACTTATTTACTGTATGGGTGTTTTTAAATGCTTTACAAACCTCTCTCCTAAGTTAAGCCTGTCTGCTTGTTGCCAGCTACTAAGGGCTGAGCAAGGGAATGGTTTATTGAAACCTTGCCTGGACCTTATATTGTGTTGGTGGCCTTATTGCTTTTGGTAGGTACTTCAATTAAAATAGTGGACCGATCGAACCTCGCTGCAACTACTATAGAGGAAATGCAAAAACCAGTAATGGTCATAACTAACCATAGTACCAAGAAAGATAAGCCTACTATAATGACCAAAATAGCAGGAAACGGCACACTGCAGTTTGTGGGTACACTGCAATCAAACTTTTCCCTTACTGAAGCAGACATTTTACAAATCATGAGAAAATGTTGGCTTCATAGCACACCAGGTCCGAATGGAGTACCTCAGGCTATTTATAAACAAGACCCCAACTATTGGGCAAGCAAGATGCACAGTTCCAGCTAATTGTCACATCCAGTTGCATCCCAGAGAGCTGTAGAGGTGCAATAATCAGTCCAATATATATAAGGGAGGGAGTGCTCAGACCCCGCAAATTATCGACTGATTGCATTAATAGACGCAGAGGCCAAATATTATGCATCATTGATCCTAACAGATCTGATTAATTGGTCTGACTAGGCACTGGCACAATTACAAATGCATTAGCAATAGGGCTACTGGCCGACAAAAGTCTACGACAATGACAAGCATTATATCTATGCTTTGTGAATTTTAAGGCGGCATTTGACCGGGTCAGCCGAAGCACACTATGGGCTAAATTGAAGCAGTATGGTCTACCGGACACAATTCTGAATCCAATGATGGATCTTTACACCAACACCTGGATGTGGGTCAAAATCGCGGACAGACAGAGGTTAACAAGGAAAATCTAAACAAATGAGGGGAAAAAGCAAGGATGTGTCTTGGCCCTGCACCTGTTTAATCTATTTATGGCCGATTTAACACCAAGGCTTGACGGGGTCAATTCACATCCGCCACGTCTGGGCACATTGCCATTAACACACCTGTCCTACGCAGACAACGTCGTCTTCCTTAGCCAGACGAGAATCGGTCTGCAACGATCAATAAATGAATTAGCCGAGTAAACCAAAGCAAACCTGTTGGAAATTAATACAAAAAAACCAAAGGTCATGATCATTACTCATACACTACCCAAGCAGATAACATTTGCAATTAACAACGCAAAATCAGAGGTGGATACCAGCTATAAATATCTTGGAATTTATTCGGATCGAAGGTTTTCATTCTCCATGCATTTTGAGGCTATACAAAAAAAGAGTACCGCTTTACTTTTTGCGTTTTGCAGCATATCCAAATTGTTAAAAGGTCCACTGTTAACTCCAGTACTCGCAGTCATGAAAGCAAAACTACTCCCAACCATCGCCTATGGAAGCAATTGTTCATCGCGGAAACAGCGTAGCAATTCTAAACAACATCCAAACTCGAGTGTACAAAAGAGAATTCCGTTTACCATGCAACGCTTCACCTGCTCAGGTACGTCTAGAGTTTGCACTACAGCAACATGCACTGTACAGAAGGTATGAGTCAATCAAAACCTAGTACAAAATTTAAATTAATTGTGATCAAGAAATCAATTCAGCACTCTGGGAAGCTTTGCAAAACGATTCAAAATCAAAGTATTTAAACGCCTCATTGCGAATAACAAGGATGGCAGATCTCTGGGATCAGAAACTACCTTTACCTTCTTTCCAGTCAATTATGAAAAAGGAGGCAAAAACACACTCACTAATGGAACACAAAGCTATGTTGAGTGGACATGCCTACGCATGGATGGTATTACACTCCTACAATAGGCTCAAGCCAGCGACATACCTGGGCCTCGCTTTTTCCCCTTACCTGAAAACCAAATTCTTACAACTATGCATGGGGAAACTGCCTTCCAATGCTGATCTTCCGAACTGGAAGTTCCAGTGCTCAAAAGCATGCAGCCTATGTAGGTCACCAGCATAGAACTCCATACATCTAATCTGTATTTGCCCAGTGTTAGAGTCCCACCTGCGTTATTTGCTGAGGAGAGAGTTTAATGGAAGAGGAAGCCGCACCTGCAGATCAGCAATACTAAAAAGTCTGGACTCAAAGGATCTGCAATTAATCTGCAAACTGATAAAAATTGTAACCTGTTTTGAGAACTTAACAAAACAATGTTATAGGCCACAAGGATTGCTTAGCTGCTCCTCACAGCCTCTTTAGAGTTATATAGCTGAAAAAAGAGACAATGAAGTACATGATAATGTTTTGCACAAAACAATCTTACTTTTTAACATTGGGGTATATTTTAACATACAGAAAAATATGATATTTTGTATTGAAATATTGTGATGGTCTTAACATGCAGAGAAATTGGATTTTATGTATTGGAACATTGTGATGGTTTTAATTAACTATACAATAAAGAATTTGTCCTTAGTGATAGGTACATACTTAACCCTACAAATAATCCACCTTGCAATGAATGCCATCACAATTACAAATCACTATCTCCCCCTTATATAGTTTTTGGTGAAACAGATGAAGTCAGCCATGGTTTTCTCCAATATAGGGCTCAGAACAGCATACAATCTTGTTTGGATCTAGTGAGAAATGAGTGGAAGACAGTGTTCAATACACAATATAGACACTATAAATTTGTGGTCATGCTATTCAGCCAGAACAGTGCCCCCTCCATCTTCCACCACTTTGTGATCAACATTTTCAGAGATTTTTGCTGGAGACTGTTATGGCAGTATATTTTGATGACATCTTACACATTTTCTAGATTAAATATTAACATTGGGAACATGTCAGGGAACCGCTCACGTGATTGGGAAGTCATCTCCTTTACTCAGAGAAATGTCAGTTTGAAGGGTCAGAGATCTTCTTTTTAGGATTTCAAAGTTCAGAGAAAGGTGTTGTAATTGATACCACCAAATTGCAAGGTGTGCTAGAGTGACCTTGCCCTAGTAATTTCAAGGCAATCCAGTTGTTTGTAGGTTTCAACAACTTTTACTAACATTTTTTGAACATCTTTGTTTGTAGAAATGTTCACTAACATTTTACCAAGGATTTTCCCATTATTATTTGATCTATTATCAACCTAGCTGTGAAAAGAATCTTATGTCCGTCGTAGAGGAAACACAAATTTGCCTTCTTTAGTTTACTTAAAATCTTTATGATGTTCTGATCCTTCATTAGGCAAACATCAATCCTTCCTTTAAAACATTGGCAGTATTATCCCAATGACACCCAAAGAAGAAGCATTTTGTCCAGTAGTATATTCCTCCGGTACTCTGACCAGTAGATAATGCAAATGTACCATCTATGACAGGGAATTCTAGGCAATCAAGGAAATCTTCACCCATTGTGGTCTTATTTTAGACAGGGCACATAACAAAATCAAAGTACAGACAGACCCTTAAAACCTGTTACATTTAACATCTATGTAACGTACTTATGTTCATCATGCTTGATGGTCACGCTTCTTTTCTCGATTCCATTATTACATCAAATATCAGTCATAGTCAAAAAACGTTATTCGATCAAAAGCAAAATGATCATAAAAGTAAAGATAAAATTACGAGATAAAATAAAGCCTATTTACAATATTCATTTTTCCTTTTAGGCAATATTATAATTCAATTCATCTATAGTTAAAAAATTCAAAACAATCAAGGCTTTTCATAATATAAAATCTGTTATTGCACTGTCAGACCCCAAAAAGTTTCAAACAATTTTCAAGCTGCAAACCCATTTATTGTTACCATCTCCCTCTTTTTTCTTTTTTTTATGCAGGCCCACAGAAACGAAGCTTATGAAAAACATGTCAAGGGATCAAATAGGCCTTTTAAGAAAAATAATGCCACCCGGCATTGATTGAAATTCATTTTCTTTAAGGCGGCTTTAAGTAGTCATTCCTTTCCTTCTTTTAAAGACTGCAGAATAAAACTAAGTGCAAATCAGTTTGTCTAGACAATTTGTCACATAGCCACAAAATTAAATATGCTTGATTATAAGTTTTATCAGGGTAACCTAACATGAGCGGAATCATATTCAGCCGGAATCTCAACAATATTAATCTATGTTGTGGGTTTGTGACGTCTACAGTACAAAAAATGAGACCCTGTGGTTTGTATTTGCAAGATAGGTCAGAGATATTGACTTTACACAGGAGTGTGGGGAGATTATGGTCTGAGCGGAGTCCCTAATTTCAATTGGAATAGAGTTGCAAAGGCATATTGAGCACTCATCATACTGTATACCAAGACATTAATCAATAAACAAATCCACCAGAAATATAAAAACAATTAGCACAAGTTATTATAGTACCTCCCTATTAGGGTTACAATCTAATAAATTAAAAAGACATTATTCAAGTGATTATCATCATAAAAAATATTTTGTTAAAAAACAGTCAAAGGAAAGAGTCGACGCGGCGTTTCGGTGTCTGTTTACAATAGTCACACCTTCATCAGGACATTTGACAATTGACTTGTTATCTAAAAATTAAAAAACAATATTTTAGATGTCTTGTTTTATAAAGAATATATATATACAGTAGTACATACATAGCATTTGGACTCTTATTTTCTTAATGCCCAGTATCCTCATTAATCTCTCATTGTATAGGGGGAACCTTTTGATCCCTCCCATGCACACTCTTGGTTTAAATAAAAGAAGGGGGGGTCAACTAAATAATTAACAGTGTCTTCCACGTTGCCCAGATTTTATAAACAAATACCTTTCATAGACATTTTTATCAATAAAACGACTTCTAGATCGACCGGAGATTAGTATCAATCTGTTTCTTCTAGTTGTGTGAGACCTTTTATATAAGGAGAAGAACAGAATATTCACAGTTACCTATATTTCTATGCAAGAAAAATCCTAGGCTTGTGTTGTAAACTTTCTATTATTGTTACCTGCCTTAAAACATCTGTGCTTATGATTCAGCACGGAGGAGCCACCGTAATTTGCTATGTTAAAGATTTCCAATAAAAGTCTCGGATCCTTTCTTGGAAATCTTTAACATAGCAAATTACGGTGGCTCCTCCGTGCTAGCCCCTAGTTTTTTGGCAAATGATTTTACAGCAGAAAGGATTCTTTCCATTACCCCCTTTCTTCCTCCCACTAACCTTGAACACGATAATTCCTTATCAAAGAATACCCCCAAATAGCGGAAGGAGTCAACCACCTCTATTCTCTCCTTCTCCACATGTAAATAGGGAGTTCTATCTCTTTTTCTTGCTCCCACTATTACTGCAAAGGACTTAGTGTGGTTTACTCTTAGGTCTATTGAATCCATAAAGGATACATATGAAGATATCAGGTGTTATAGACTGTGGCCTGTCCTAGCGATCAACACAGCATCATCTGCATATGCCAGGATTGATAGGAGTTTTGAATTAAACATGGGAAATTCTCTTGTAGCCTTGATGAGAGCGTTTTGTACTCCGTTTGTGTAAATGGAGAAGAGGAATGGAGCAAGGACGCATCCCTGCCTTACTCCTCTGGCGATTTCAAATGAGCGTGTGCAGCCCCCATTTTTAGTATATCGGACCAAGGCCATCGGGTTGGAGAACAGTTGTCTGATAAAATATAATATGGCTGGGTCAACCCCCATTTCCCCCATTATAGCTCATAGCTTTTCATGGACCACGCAGTCGAGCGCTGCTGACAGGTCCATGAAAGCCATATATATTTTCCCCTCCTTCATCCTGGTATATTTTTCTGTTATAAGCGCCAGGTTTAAGCACTGGTCTATGGTGCCCCTTCCCTGCTGGAATCCCTATTGGGCCTGGATTAAGATGTTATTTTCCTTGGCCCAGCCCTTTAGCTTAGAAAGGAGGAGCCGGCCCATAAGTTTTGCTGTCGTGTCCAGCAGGGAGATTGGCCTATAGTTTTTGGATCAGCCCTGTCTCTTTTTTTATATATTGGAACAATGACACCTGCTGACCAGGACTGTGGGGGACCTACTCGGGCTATATAACATTAATTAATAGGGGTGCGCATAGCTCTGGTACTCCTTGAAAGAAATCATTTGGGACACCATTCGGTCCTGGGGCCTTACCTGCACTGCATGACATTAATCTTTCTTTTACTTCTAAGAGTGAGAATGAAAGGGGAGCTTGATTGCTTGTTTCCGTGTTGACCAATGGTATTTGGGGATCTATAGTTACAGCAAAAATGTTCTCAAAATGGACAACCCATGCCTCCTCATCTACATTGTTATCTAATGTAGGATCTACGGGAATTTAAAAATGCGGTGCATTTACAATCTTCCAGAAGTCACGGCTATTATGCATTTTTGCTGCTTTAGTAAGATCCTCCCACATTTCTTCTTTTATAGCCTTTTCTCTATTTTCCCTACTAGGTTTGTATGTGATCCGCAGTTCCCTGATTTTGTCTGGATTCTGGGTGTTCTTTTCAGGGCATTCAGCAAAGCTCTCCTTGCTTTTGTACAGGGGGAGTCAAACCATCCCCTATCAGGTCTCTTGTAAAAAATGTTTGTACATGTAAGAGCCCTTTTTACTTCCTCTAGGAGATCACTAAAGGCCTTCACAGTTTCTCCTGCTTCCGCCTATGAGTCTAGGCGAATTGCTGTCTTGCTCAGTGTAGTTGATATAATTTCTGCAGTTAATTTCGGTTGGTCAACACAAGCCCATTTTAATTGTATGCTATTCCTCCTTTGCACTACTGGGGTATCAACATTTAGAATATGTGCAGACTGCCCTATGGGTAATTTTATCCGTAGTGATAAAATAGCATGATCGCCAAAAGTTGTAAATTTATTTGGCACTCTACTGGCTCTAGAGCAAATAGGGGTAGTAACGAGCATATAATCAATGATTGACTCTAGGCCATTTCTGTAGAAGGTTCCTGCCTTATTACCTGATGCTAGCTCTAAATCGCCCGACATTACTATGTTTCGCGGTGTTAGCATCTTATTTAAACAGTTACCATATTCATTGTGTTCAAAGTGGTTTATGTTGTTGCCCCCCCAAATCCTTTAAGCCACATAAAGGGGCTGCATTGTATCTACACAGATGTATATTAAAGTCTCCCAACCAAATGACATTAAAATCATAGTTCCTCTTATTATCTACAGAGTGGTCTAAAGCCTTGTCAACTTTACCAACAATAGCAAGTCTATTTGGACCAAACTCATTGTTATAGGTATTAATTAGAAGCCATCTGCCTTCTTTGTGTATTTCCAGTGTAAGAATGTGAAAGTTTGCTTTTGGGGATTCCAATTGTATTACCTTCCCTGGGAAGTTATTCGAAATCAGAGTCAAAATGTGCAATCTCCATTTACAACAATTGGGTCAATATACCATGTCTCCTGAAAGCATGCAATGTCATTGCCTTGCCATGTTTTCAACCAATTTTCATCACTTAATTTTTGGGAAATACCAGCCACATTCCATGAGGCTATCGTTCGGACCGTTTTGGTGGCCCCCCTTTGTGGATCAAGTGAGTAAGAAGTCACTTCAGTTCGGCAACCCAAATTAATCTGATTTTCACAGTTACCTTCAGACTTTTGGGGGGGATGGGTGCCGTCAGTCAATGGGGCAAAATGATTCTCAAGAGTTAAGCTTTGCATCCTGGAGTGACCCACTGGGGTCTTCCAAACCTGATTCCCCTTCTGAGGGAAATAATTATTTTGGGGTAAGAAGGAATTTGGTTTATAAAAATAACCTAACGGTAATACCACAATTTCAGAATTGTTAAAAAAAATATTACCTAAATTATCCAAAATATATCTGACTCTAAATTCATTATTAAAATGTAATACCACACAGGCTCCCACCATTCCTTTCCTCTCTGCGCCCACCCATGCTGCCCTTCTAGCCATAATCAACTGGTTTGAGAGATTTTTGGTTCTTCACCCCCCTTTCACTCAGTTTTTCTATCAAACAGTGTAATGCTTTAAACATCAATTGCCTTGTAGATTCTGATTGGCCCTCCGACATCAGAGGTGTATTCCCTAATACCAGTACCAATAGTGCGGCTGCCGGGGGGAGATGTAATGTCCGTGTTCCATTCTATAATGGACGGAGATTCGCCTTTTCCTCCATTGAAAGATTTAATTGATTATCAGGGATCATTCCTCCTCGAGCGTTTGTAACTATGTTCAAGGGTGGGGTTGGGTGGTTTGTTGCAGCGTCCATGCCATTTAACTGATGCCAATGAGATTGGGTATTGCTAGGTTTGCTCAGGTCAGCTCTCCCATACCGCTTAGGAATCCCTGATGGGCAGTTTCTGGGGTTATTAACTGGGGGCTCGGTGTTTTGAAGAGCCCCCCTCTCCTCTGTGCTATTAAAAGAGCTTTGGTGTTGGGTCTCTTGTTCTGACCTTTCCCTTCTACTTAATCCAGTCCCCAGTGGCCGCAGATTTGGTGCGAGGACTAATGTCCCTAGTGTCTGTTTGTTTCATTCCATCTCTGACTCCAGGGACCCTAGCTTGCCTTACAGCTGGGTCAATGTAGCAATAATGGGGTTCAGCATTGTGGCTACTAAGGTCTCCAGTCTCTGCCGCATATCCTCAATGGTCAGGGGGATGGCAGTTACTTTAGGGGTTGCCGAAATACTCTCTTCTTCTTGTATTTCTTGTGCAGGCTCCGCCGCCTCACAATTCCCACTTACTTTGGATTGTCTAGTTTGTCTGGGTGCCTTTGACTGTTGTTGGTTATGTGGGCCATTTCCTTTTTTTCTTTTCCCTACTTTTTCCAAGTTTGTTCGAGTGGCCCTTTTAGTCCCTACACCTCGGGTAGATGTTCCAGGCTTTATTGTTAATGCAGGTTGATTAGGTGATGCACCCCTTTTTATCCCCTCCAAGTTTGGAATGAGGGTTGATTTATCGTAGGAAGAAGTGTCTCAGCCATCAAAGCGGAAGTAGTTTGAAGGACCGGTTCCAGGGATAGTCGGTGTTCTGTAATTTCAATTTCGTGGGCTAAAACCGATGTTGCTCTGATTAGGAACAAATCGAGTGTTCCCATTATCCCCTCCCCCATATGGTCATTGCGGCCTCTGCGCTTATTCATCACAACACTAACAATTGTTATCTGGTTATAAGCTTTAGTCTTTTACACACCAATGTTATGGCAATAGCATTGATACTAAAGAAAAATTATGGATATCGCCGGTACCTTATTTGTATTTGCCGCTTCTCAGATGGTGGGCCCAGCCCAGCCTCCGATGGGCGTGGATGGGCCCGCCCTTGGACCGTGCCCGTCCCACGCCGCTGGACTGCGTCGGCGCTTTATGCCCGATGAAAGACCCAGGGGCGGCTGGGAGTCGGAGTCCTCTCTCCTGCCGTGTCGGTCCCTGTTTGCTGCTGCTCCTCCGAGGGGGATCGTGTGCAGTCAGGTCATCATCTTGGAAAGGTGGTTGCATTATCATGGCAGATGTGGGAAGAAGAGTGTGCTCCACATATTGGCTATCTCCACAGTGGCCAAGGATAACTAGGACACCTTTTTGAAACAGGCCACAACAGTTCAGGGATCCATCAATTGGGCGCAATAGTTACCACAGGAAACTCGGAGGCAGCAAAGATAAGCTTTGTTACACCATGGTGACACCTTGTACCTCATGTGTAATGAATTACAGGAGCAGGTTCTAAGCTGGTGTTATGACTCTCCCACAGCTGCCCATGAAGGTCAGCAAACATCACAAGATTTAGGTGTTTTCCTGGTGTCTTGAATCTTTTACTTTGACTCAGTCTAGCACAACAAGATAGCAGTGGCAGGTGCGTTCTTTTCTTGGCACTATTTCCCAGTTTATTCTTTAAAAATTCATAACTCCTGCTCTACTGATTGAATATTGTCATTTTGGTGTTGTTTTATTTATTAAATGAAGTTCTTTTATTAACCTGAGGTGGGATCTTTTTGTGTGGTGTTGGACAAATACTTTACACATTACCTCTTTAAGACTGACTGTTCTTTGTCAAGCTACCAGGCGGTTGAACACAAGTTAATGGCTTGTGGTTGCTGCTTAACCAGGGCTTAAACCCCAGTCCACCAATTTCAAACAGTTAGAAAATCCACCATAAATGCCAACATATTGAACATTAAAGATAATGGGGTAACCTAGTAACCCTCAGAATCTGGGTAGTCTAACTAAACAAAAAACAATGGTTCTGTTGGGAATCATATTTACATTGCAGATATATTGAATATACAAATGAGCAGATATACCCAATGAGTGATATATCAAGGAACACGACTTGTGTTGAAAACAAAGGAAAAAATACAACAAACAACTGACCACAGTGGAAGGTAAAGGTAAATCTTTTGTATTCAGCCTTTTGGTCGGTTTGATTCTCAATCTATTTGGGAAGCTGTCCAAAACACACAATACATCAAACTGAAAGTACATGGGGTGAGTAAGTCGTAATTTAGTGACTGGGTGCTCAACAGATATTAAACAACAAACATAATCCTACATCTAGATATCATATTTAAACCATACGTGTCCACTCTAAGTTACAGTAGTTTCAAACCGATATATTATTTCTTTAGTTCATTGGAACTCTGTGTGGACGGATACATAGACAGAACGTCGACGTTTCGACCCTAAAACAGGATGCGGTGATTTATGAGCATCTAAGGCGGGTCTTCCTCAGGACTGCAAGAAGGTTGGACAGCTGGCCATGAAGGTCAGCAAACATTACAAGATTTAGGTGTTTTCCTGGTGTCTTGAATCTTTTACTTTGACTCAGTCTACCGCAACCAGATAGCAGTGGCTGGTGCATTCTTTTCTTGGCACTAGTTTCCAGTTTATTCTTTAAAAATTCATAACTCCTGTTCTACTGATTGAATATTTGTCATTTTGGTGTTGTTTTATTTATTAAATGAAGTTCTTTTTTAACCTGAGGTGGGATCTTTTTGGGTGGTGTTTTCACTGTTTTACTGTTTGGAGTGTTGGACAAATACTTTACACATTACCTCTTTAAGACTGACTGTTCTTTGTCAAGCTACCAGGCGGTTGAACACAAGTTAATGGCTTGTGGTTGCTGCTTAACCAGGGCTTTGCATCAGTCCTCGAATTGCATTTGAGACAGGGAATAAACTGTGGAACACAGGGCAGTTGCACCTAAGAAAGACTTAACCACTAACCACCACAGAGTGGAAACTTCCTGTGGCAGGTGTTCACACCTGGGTCATGAGTAATAGAATCAGTGCTTAACCATAAGTCACACATTCATCTTTGCATGGCAACATTCAGTGGTTTTATTGGCTATCCACTTTTGCTTAATTCGGACATCCAACCTTGCGCCCTACCATATTTTTTACTTCTTTCCTAGTTCTATCTAGGATTTGCTGTCACCCCTTAACTTTAGAGCTTGTTACATTTTCTTGTTTATATGTAATTTGTCCTACCACTCGTCTTTTCCTGAATTCTTCTGCTGCTAGTTGCCCTGGGGATCAGCACTTGGTCAGTATCGGCCTAATTACCAAGTGAATGGATCCTGTGCATACTGTGTCACTGGAAACAAGCTATACCAGGCTGATGAGCCATAACACGGACATGACCAGTCCTCAGTTGCTTGTGTTCTGGTAAATGAAGGGCCTAGCTTGGCAGTTCGAGCTGAACTGTTCCCATTAAAGCAGGGTCAAGAATGATTTGCATTTATCTGGTTCCAATCTGAGGTGGCATGGTGTGCAAAATAACGATGAAATGGGATACGGCCCTGAGTAATTACCAGTGGCAGAGATTATTTCAAGCATCCCATCTGTTACTTTTTTTTATACTTTAGTGTCACCCTAAGTGAAATGGGTATGCCCAGACGTGGGTCCTGTGCACACTGTGTCACTGGAACCAAGCTGTGCCTGGCTGAAGATCCCATAACTAGGGCAAAACTGGTCCTGGGTTTCTTTTGTTTGCTGTGGGAGGTCCTGGCCTCAGGGCCGGACCTAGGCATGTGCAAAGTGTGCACCTGCACAGGGCCGCCAAACCCCAGGGGCCGCCACGACAAGGATCGGAAGGATCTGATAATCGTGGCAGTGGCGGCCCCCTGGCAGGATTTGGCGGCCTCCGGCTCCGACCCCGGCTAGCAATGGCACAGCGTTGTTTTCAATCTTGTTATTAGTTTCACTTTGATTTGGGTCCCAGGGCCGTCAATCTTAGCCCACTACCAATGACCGTATGACGTGACGGCCCTGGGACAGCCCCCGCGCGCTGTGAGCAGTGCGGAACTGCACACCTCTGCTGCCGCTCTGACGCGTCACGGTGGGTCACGCTCCCGCGCCAGGGAGAGTGCGATCAGTCACTATCCAGCAATTCGCCCAGTTATGGCGAGCATGTGCCTTCTATTCACGTCAGGAGACAGTCCACAACTCGAATGCATGCTTCGAGGTCATAAGAGACTGCCGGCGCGCATCTCTTCTAGGTCTCACACAAAGTCTACGTCATCGTCTATATTCGGGATGAAGTTAAAGATAGCTCCTTCTCCATCCTAATCAAGTGACACAGTCTTCGGGTGACGAGCCATCTGAAACCTTTTTCTTGTCTGCTTGCGAGGTAAGAGAGTGTCGAGTTGGGGCTGGCAGAGGAGAGCGAGGGAGGATACGTGAGGTAGAAGATATCCGTTTCAAGCTAGGGGATTAGCACACGGGTGCCACTCAACAGCTATACATTTCTAGCTCTGCCACAGAGCCCAGATGGCGCGCGTAAACACAATTACATCACTGCTGAAAATGGAGTCTACCTCAGACTTGTTTTCACGGGGAGAGACAAGCCTATATATAATTTCTAGCCAGCACGAAGGTCGTCACCGCTTGACACGAAGACCACTGTAGATAGATTCCAGCGGCGTAGACATTGAGATGCGCAGCAAAAAAAAGATACGTCGTTTGGAGCTGGTGAGGACAGGGTGTTGAAAATGTGCTGGTGATTTATATCCCTTGCGGCAGATATGGTAGCATTGGGAGTATCATTACAAGTGGAGAATTGCAATCTGTTTTCGTAAGAAAAACTAATTGAATAATTAATGCACTTTCCAATAGTTACGAGTGGGTTAAACAAATAAAAGTCTAGAGGTTTGGAGGGATTCCAAAGAGTCTTCAGAGCTTTAACGAATCTTTTAGTCTGTACCAGACTTCCAATAGTCAATAGCTATCAAAAGCCCACTGCTTCCTTAAACAATGTTTCTTTCGCACGGTCTTCCTGACACATAAATATGACGTAATGCCCTCAATATTCACTGAAAGAAATTAAGTTACCCCTATAATATTTCACATTTTAAAATGTATTTTTTTTCAAAATTCCGTAGGCTTGAGGCTTCTATTCAATATTTGGAAATAAGCAGCAAACAGAATGAGCGACAATAATTTTATACTATGCGAAAGGGGATTAGTTGAAGCGAAACTGCCCCCCCCTACACCCACACCCTTTCTTACCCCTTACCCTAAGCACAGGTCCCCCTACAACCTACTTACAGCAGGTGGTAAATGTATGTGGCAAATCCACATGGAATATGGGGTTCCTTGTGATTTAATGGCTGGAAAAAACGACCTCACGCACTGAGGGGCATATCATCTAGAAACTGAGTTAAAATTATCGCCGCTTTAGCGGCAGAAAACTGTCCCTAAATCGGCAATGATGGGCTTGATAATACGCCCTTGAGAATTCCAATAGAAGCCCATGTTCACAGCAGAACATGGGCTTCTATTGGAATTCTCAAGGGCGTATTATCAAGCCTCTTATCTCCACTTTAGTTTTCTGAATTTGGAATGGCCTAATTGCGGGCCCTTTTGTTTAGATTTCTTTTTTGGGTGGACAGTGGTGCAACCTGGGGTTGGTGCATTAATCTGAGCAGGGGCAGAGACATGCTGTGGAAGCTGTACTGACCTTGAGTCAGTAAAACCCAGGGGATACTCCTGTTAAGCCACAGGTACTACTGCTAGTGTCACTAGGTAGTGGTAACTCAGTTTCATTGTTGAACATTAAAAGAAGGCGACTTCAGGCAGGATAGAATTGGTGCTCACTAGGCAGGTCTTACTTTTGTTCTTGGATCTGACTATGTTGGCATCACAAACTTCATATCTACAGATGTTGGATTTGTCTTTGTGGATCCTGGCTTGTTTGGCTCATTTATTGTTAAAATTACTTTCACCTCATGAATTGTCCCTCTTGGACATAAAAGATTAACCATTGGTGTTGGCAGCAAGGTAAGCAGAGCCGGCCCTAGGCTGGGGACTGCGTGGTAATGGCATTTTGTTTGCTTTGATACTTGCACAAGTGCCACCATTGCCTTTGCCTACGAACGTAACGTTTGTTCTTGTGCTCAAGTGTCTACCATATATTGCTGTATTATACCTCCTCTAATTATACTTTGTTTTCTCTCGAGCAGGCTTCACTTTAAAATAGTTTATTGCAGGGGATTAGACTGTAGACACCTAGATCTTTGTTTACCCAACAAATTCCAAAGCATTGTAGCTGTAAGATAACTTTGGTGGTGAATACACTTGCTGGCGACTGGCGAGATCTGTGTGCAGTCTAGTTACAGGCCGGCCTCAGTCACTCATACAAAGTATAAAGAGACAGAGTTAAATGTGATGTCCCAGCTGCAAAGTGAAGCATGCACCATGCAGGTCACAGATTTGTATTTTACGTAGGAAGCTCAGCGAGTTACTGCTTTCATCATTGCAGACATTCTTTAGTGAGATAGGTCTCAGGTTACCACCTTGTAATATACCTGCTTAATGAATTATGAACCATCTTTAAGGAATTGCATGGATGGTAACTGCAAGGTATAAGTTTAGAAACAGTGCTTTTTGCTCAGTATTTCATTATTCTGGGGCCCCCACCTACGCTCCCTGCACATCGCCACCATGAGCCTAGAGCCGGCCCTGCTGGCCTGGCAGTTTGGGCTTGACTGTTCCCATGAGGAACAGGATCAAGACTTATTTGTATATGGCTGGATCCAAGCTGAGGTGGCATGATGAACAAAATAACAATGTGTTGGGATTCTACCCCTAGCAAGTGCCAGTGGTTAGACACATTGCAAACATTCCTCTCATCTCCTTTGGTGTGGTTCACTTCTAATTACCAACAGCACCATTGTGGATCAGAGTAAGCTACTTACTTTGACAGCAGGTAACTCATCCCTGCTCCAGCTCTTACTTTGAAAGTATTGTGAACTGATATTTTGTATTATGCCTTACTTATTTGGAACTTCATCCATCTACTCTCTGACACCTCACTATCTAACATAGCAATTCATGGTTAGGCTCTTTACTTCAGGGAATGCCATTCGTTACATTCCTTGTATCGGATATTCTTATTTAGATCTGAAATAACTCCACCATCTACGATCTTGCTCTGGCCCTGAGGGAAAAAACATCTGATGCATGGTCTGGTGAATCATATGTTCCCTGCTGATGTTAAGACTACTAAAATCATGTTTGTTTCTGAGGACTGTGTGGGACACTTTTCTAATTTTCCTCATTTGTCTTTTGTTTGGTCCACACTCTTTCTTTATGTGCATTGATATTTAGCAGTTTTCTGTGTCTTTAGTTCATCTTTGTGTATATCACATGTATTTATTGGTTTGTGTGTCATGTACTGGAAAGTATAGAAATGTAAAATACAATGATTCCTGTATGATGTTCATGATTAAACTACCTTTTAAACGTTATCACAAAACAAGTTTGCAAACTAACCATGTGCTTTCATAAATACAGAGCTGTCAGTCGGTCCCATGTCAGGAAGGCACTCTTCTTACACTTTTCAGCCAAGACCTCTAATCATGCTGGGACTTGTAGTTTTACCGTTACCATTATAGATATGGACTTATAAGTGTCACCATTCTTAATGTTGTTGGCTGAAAAAAAGAGGAAAAACTTGTGGAAAGTCATCCTTATGACTTGGGGCCAGTTTACACCTATGTAAATAACAAAATGTGTCTATTTAGTGGGGAACCTAAAGCTAAAGTCACTGTGTTGTGAAAGGGCCGCAGAACATAGCAAAAATCCTTTACACACTGGATATCAGTCTAGCGGCATCCTTACCTCTGGGTAAAGGATGATGAATTATGTTTTTGACAAATGCCGTGTATCATTTGACCATCGTCATGACTTGCATGATGAGCATTTTTGATAAATATTATTAAATATTTGGGCTTGGATTTTTTTAACACGTCAATTGAGTGAATATATAACAAAAGATATATCAATATATTTTTCCTTACAGGGAACAATTCGATTCATTGGTTGTAGTTGCTGGAGCTCATGATATAAGTGAAAGCACCGAAGAGGAGCATCACCAGGTAAGCAGAACAGTTTTGCGTGCTTTTGGAAGGGAAACCAGACTCTTGCAACTAAAGGTCCTCTAGGTCACAGTGACTGACATCCCACCCTATTTAGTGCAGGGTAAACGCCATTGGCTTCCCTTCCCAGGCAATGCCATGCAAAGCCGAAGTAGCCCCATCAATAGCCCCCATATGTGGGAAAGAAAACTTCTTGTGTTATTGCCAATGTTTTTTTGCTTTTCCGACTTTCTGTCTGAAGGTGGGATCACAATACCTTGGTAAATGCTTATGTTAATTCTTGTTTTTGCACTTTAAAATTATAGGGGCTTATTTATTAGCCCTTGTGTCACTTTTGCTTTGCCGGTGCGTCACTTTTTGTGACACACAGCAGGCTAAACAATGTGCCATGTTGCGTCATATTTAAAAAGTGACGGATCTAGATAGATGTGTCACTTTGTAAACCCCGCACCACATTATACCTGCGCCAGGTATAACGGGGCAGATTTACAAGCCCCTTGCGCCATTTTTGTGTCACTTTTAACATGGTAACAGTGATGCAAAAGTGGCGCAAGGGGCTTGTAAATCTGCCCAATGTATGCAGGGTCAGCATTCTGACGCAAGTAAGCCTCGTAGAAGTGGCGCAGTGAAATCTATGAGATTGTACTGCATCACTTCAAGGACGTAAATGCGTCAATATCTTACGCTTGCCTCATGGCAGGCGTAAGACTGATGCAAGCACATTTAACATGGGACTTGCCCATGTTTAATGACCCATTGCTGGAGTTGCGTCACTTTTGTGACACACTCCAGCAATGCGTCATTTTTGTGCCTACAAATACATCAGAAATGCTGACGTATCTGTAACTTCTTGTGACATGATGTGTCATACTGTAAATATGACGCATCATTGGTGTCGCAAGGAGGGCGCAATGAAAAGTGACGCATCGCTGTTTTCTCGCAGCGATGCATCACTTTTCAGAAATGAGGCCCATAGTATTTAGTTTTAAGCATGTGCATTTCGGCAATACATACTATATTAGCAAAGATGTGCTTGTCATACTTTCTTACTACATCAGTAGTAGTGAAGTGATCCCAGATGGCATGGGGTATAGAAGCCCGGGTGTGTTGGCATGGTGTAGGTTTCTACCATCTCATGTACTACACCAAGTCTTGTAAAGGTGAGACATCACTCAATATTCGCATTGCTAATTTTTTAATTAGCGCTAGTGCTGATATCTCTGAAATTTATTGTATTAACACTATCACTGGGGTACATTATGTAGGGATATTGTCAGATCGCATTGAAAAAAGACCTTGTCACAGTATAGATGCACTGTTGGGCGCTTTCATGGGAGGATAATAAAGTCTGAACGTTCTGCCAGATAGATTACGCAAATATCATGTATAATTCCTCTGAACATAGCCAGGTATTTATGGGTAAGATAGAGGAGATGTAGGAAATTTAAATGTATTAGTTTGTATCTAGGATTGAATGGAGTTTTCTATACCTGTGCACAACAGTACTCCCAGCTATGTTTTAGTTAGTTTCACTTCCAGGTCCACCTACCACCGTCTTCCAGCCAGATGGTTAACTAGTGGCTTCAGCATAGATATAGGATAATGCATTTCTAGCATATTCTCTTTAATTATCTTGGTGAGGACTTAGTTTTCCTTTGGGGATTGCCTTAATGACTGTCATTGAAATCTGGTTGTGTGCTTCAGACTGTTTCATAATAGCTATTTCTACCTGCAGGAAAGTAGCTTTCCATTGCAGTACCCCCCTCCCCAACACACACACGTTTTGCCAGATTTCTAATGCACTTTGACTGAGTGTGCACTGGGTCCCTGTCAACCGGGTTCTCAGTGCCTGTGTTCTTTCCCTAAATGGTACCCACAATTGGCACACACTTGCCCACATATTAGTCCCTTGTAGAAGGTACAAGTGGTATCAAGGGCTGCAGCATGTATTGTACCACCCTAAAGGACCCCACACCTAACACATACTCACTGCCATTGCAGGCTATGTGTTGTGTTGTGGCTAAACTAAAAGAGTTGGCAAGGCACCCCTTCCTGGGTGTCATGCCTACACACCAATGCATGTGGCAAAGGTAAGTCACCTCTCTGGAAGACCTTATAACCCTAAGGCAGGGTGCACTATACCACAGGTGAGGGGATCACTGAAACAATATCGATGGCAAAAATATAGACCTACAAAAATATCGAGTAAAAAATATAGAATGCCAAAATATCGACTTCCTATCTTCAAACAGGTAAGTTCAAAAATATCGAATCAAAAATATAGACCTACAAAAATATAGATAGTCAAAATATCCAAATTTTTTAAATATTTAAAAGTAATTTTAAATTAATGAAATAATAAATATAACTAACTTAAACAGACTTAAAATACTTAAATAACATTAAAATTAATAAATAATTAATATAAATAAAAAATAATTTATATATATATATATATATATATATATATATATATATAAACATAGTATTCATAAATAATATACAATATATTTACCATAGGATAGCGAGAGGGTTAAATTTACTATTACCACTCCAGTGAGTGCAACAGTAGAAAAAACATTGGATAGCATAGCAGTAAAAATTACTATTCCCACTCCAGTGAGTGCAACAGTAGGGAAAGCGTTGGATAGTGGGAGGGTAAAAATTACTATTCCCACTCCAGAGAGTGCAACAGTAGGGAAAGCGTTGGATAGCGTAGGGGTAAAAATTACTATTCCCACTCCAGTGAGTGCAACAGTAAGGAAAGCGTTGGATAGCGTAGGGGTAAAAATTACTATTCCCACTCTAGTGAGTGCAACAGTAAGGAAAGCGTTGGATAGCGTAGGGGTAAAAATTACTATTCCCACTCCAGAGAATGCAACAGTAGGGAAAGCGTTTGATAGCGTTGGGGTAAAAATGACTATTCCCACTCCAGTGAGTACAACAGTAGGGAAAGCGTTGGATAACGGGAGTGTTAAAATTACTATTCCCACTCCAGAAAGTGCAACAATAGGGAAAGCTTTGGATAGCGGGAGGGTAAAAATTACTATTCCCACTCCAGAGAGTGCTACAGTAGGGAAAGCGTTGGATAGCGTAGAGGTAAAAATTACTATTCCCACTCCAGTGAGTGCAACAGTAGGGAATGCGTTGGATAGAGTAGGGGTAAAAATGACTATTCCCACTCCAGTGAGTGCAACAGTAGGGAAAGCGTTGGATAATGGGAGTGTAAAAATTACTATTCCCACTCCAGTGAGTGCAACAGTAGGGAAAGCTTTGGATAGCGGGAGGGTAAAAATTACTATTCCCACTCCAGAGAGTGCTACAGTAGGGAAAGCATTGGATAGCGTAGAGGTAAAAATTACTATTCCCACTCCAGAGAGTGCAACAGTAGGGAAAGCATAGGCTAGCGTAGGAGTAATAATTACTATTCCCACTCCAGTAAGTGCAACAGTAGGGAAAGCGTTGGATAGAGTAAAGGTAAAAATTACTATTCCCACTCCAAAGAGTGCAACAGTAGGGAAAGGGTTGCATAGCGTAGGGGTAAAAATTACTATTCCCACTCCAGTGAGTGCAACAGTAGGGAAAGCGTTGGATAGCAGGAGGGTAAAAATTACTCTTGCCACTCCAGTGAGTGCAACAGTAGGGAAAGTAAATACTTCATATATAAATAAAAATACATATTAATATCAATTACAAATCAAATAAAATAATTAACACTTTTATATAATAAATTAATTAATCAATTAAAAATAAAAATAAAAATTAATTAATAAAAATATTTACCTACTAATACAAATTATTTACCAATTAACAATAAATTAATGAACAATTAAAAAATAATTAAAAATTAGATAAAAAAAGAATTAAAAAAATTGAATTACTTACAATCAAATTACTCCCCACCCTATTCCCCTATAAACCCACAACCCACAACAGAAAATAAATTAATAAAATTAACATAATTATCAATTAATAAATTAATTAAATTGAATTACCCATTATATTTTAATTAATTACCAATTAATAATTAATTAACAATTCATTCAAAATAAATACATTAACATATTTAATTATTTATAATTAAATAACTTCCCACCCTATTCCCCTATAAACCCACAACCCGCTATAGTAAATAAATTACTAAAATTAACATAGTTATCAATTAATCAATTCATTAAAATTAATTACCAATTATATTTTAATTAATTACCAATTAATAATTAATTAACAATTAATTTAAAATAAATACCAATACATAAATTAACATACTTAATTAATAATAATGAAATTACTTCCCACCCTATTCCCCTATAAACCCACAACCCGCTACAGAAAATAAATTACTAAAAGTAACATATTTATCAATTAATCAATTAATTAAAATTAATTACCAATTATATTTTAATTAATTACCAATTAATAATTAATTAACTAATATTTCAAAATAAATACCAATAAATAAATTAACGTATTTAATTAATTATAATTAAATTACTTCCCACCCTATTCGCCTATAAACCCACAACCCGCTACAGAAAACAAATTACTAAAATAACATAATTATCAATTAATCAATTAATTAAAATTAATTACCAATTATTTTTTAATTAGCAATTAATAATTAACAATAAATTCAAAATAAATACCAATAAATTAATTAACATATTTAATTAATTATAATTAAATTACTTCCCACCCTATTCCCCTATAAACCCACAAACTTCTACAGAATTATATTACGCAAAAATTAAATACCATAAAAATAATGAATTAATTATAAATAATAAAATAAATATACACTTTTCAAACATATACTAACATAAAAAACACTTTAAAAATTGATATTAACTTATCTCAAATTCGATATTTTTGTAGTCTATATTCTGTCCATTCTATATTGTTGTGGTCTATATTCTGTCCATTCGATATTTTTGTTGTCTATATTCTGTCCATTCGATATTATGTCCATTCTATATTTTTGATTCGATATTAATGCTATCCTATTCGATATTTTTGTAGTCTATATTCTGTCCAGTCGATATTGTTTCCATTCTATATTTTTTAATCGATATTAATGCAATTCGATATTAAAAACTCGATATTTTGAGTGTCTACCCAGGTGAGGGTATAACTGCATGAGCAATATGCCCCTAAAGTGTCTTAGTCTAGGACATTCTGGGACACTGTAAGTGCAGTGAAGCCATTTTGAGTACATGGGCTGGAAGTTTGTCAAAACGAACTCCACAGCTTCATGATGGCTTAACTGAAGACTGAGAAGTTTAGTATCAAACCTTTCAGTATAATAAACCCATACTGATACCAGTTATTGATTTGTGATAAAATGCACTCAGGGGGTATCTTAGAGATGCCCCCTGAAAAATGACCAACCTCTAGTGTATTGGCTGACCGGTCCTTGCCAGCTAGCCACCACCAGACAGGCTTTTGACCTCATTGGGTGAGAGCCTTTGTGCTCTAGGAGGTCAGGAACAAAGCTTGGTCTGAGTAGAGGTGCTTCTCACCTCCCCCTTTAAGAACAGAAACACTTTGATGTGTGCCCCAAAGGCTCTCGCCATGAGTTATGATGATTTGGGCCACTCCAACTAGTGGAAGTGCCCACCCCCTGTCTCCGCCCCACTTTTTGGCAGAAGGACTGGTGGGAAAATTAGAAAGCAGAGTCGGAATTTCAACCTTGAACTGGCACACCCCTTGGGTGGCTGGGAGCTGAGATGACCCTTCTCTTGGGAATTCTCCATCTTGAATTGGAGAATTAGGCCCAATAGGAACAGGGATGTGCCCCTTTCCCCAAAGGGAGGAGGCACCCAAAGGGTGTAGTCACCCTAGGTGACAGAGGCCATTGGCTACTGTCCACGACCTCAGTAACACCCTTAAATTCAGTATTTAAGGGCTCCCCTTAAACTTATTCCTCAGATTCGTCAACCTACGAAGAAGAAGGACCGAAGAGCCATGCAGCAGTGGAGAAGAATACAACAGCTGACTTGACCCCAGCCCTACTGGCCTGTCCCCTCCTCCAGCAACCCTGCTTCAAGAAACCAGTGTGGCTCACAGTCAGCAACCTCCAAGAACCTCGGGAACCTGTGCTGACTTCAACAAAGACTCTTTTCTCCCTTGGACACCGGATTTGTCCAGCAAAGAAACCAACACAAGGACTCCGGATCCAGGTGCGACTTTCAACACTCTGCACCCGACGCCCACATAGTACAGGTGGCACACGAACCCAGTGAAGTCACCCCGGCGACTCTGACCTGAGATCTAGTGTTGGACAACCTCTTCTGCCCAACCGATGGTGTTTTGGCTTACCCCACTATTCAACTTACCTCTCCAGTCAGACTGCAGTTGTTTTCTCCAACCGAGGATCTCCTTTAGTTTCAACGCTGCCCCGACACCTCCTTTGCACTCTGCACCCGGTTGCCCCTGTGCCACTGGTGGTGAAGTCTCAGTGCTATTTGGTGCCCCCTCCAGTGCTGGTCTTAACCCTCAGGGCCAGTGTCCCTGAACCGCAGATACTTACCTGTAATCAGTGCCTCTTTGAGGTGCCCCCAGCCTCCATTGGATAACATTGGGCCAGTGACGTCTGCACCCCGGCCGACCCAGTGCCGCTAGTGGTGTAGAACCTTCTTTGGTCTGATCATTGCCCACTGTTGACCAAAATCCCTGGAGACTGAATCTCAAAAACGTTTACTTACTTGTAAGTTGTTCACCTGTTTTTTTCCCATGGGATTTTGTGTGATCTTGAATACAAAGTATATTTTTCTGTACTGAAAAACATTTCGTGCACATCTAAAGTATTGTTTGATGCTATACAAACCTATTGCCAGTAATCTGAAAGTATTGTATAAAAGTCTACTTACCTGTAACTGAATTAAACTTCCTAGAAATAAAAGTAACTAAAGTAATATTTCTCTACACACATTGGCCTGGAGTCAGTCATTGAGTGTGCGTTCTTGCCTTGTATGAGTAGGTACGCCAAATGCATTCACATTACCCTCTGATAAGCATAACTGCTCAGCTCAGCTACCGCTAAATTGAGAGTAAGGTATTATCTACTTTAAAGTCTGTCATACCTTTGGGGGCTCACTGGACCTCTATTTGGTATAGTAGATACAGAGCCAGCTTCCTACACTACCCCCATCAATAAATATCAGTAAAGTCATTAATTGTTTATCTGGGACCAGGTTATCAAATGTGACCTATAGGATTTGTTTAGGGCTTTTCTAAACATGGGCGGAAATCTTGGGTTGTCAGTTAATAGAAGGAGAGGGAAGTATAGATGATGACATCATACTGGCGATGTCAGACTCCACCACGAGTTTGACATGTGGAGTTTCCTGTGTCTATCTCCGCTCTGGTACTTTTTGAACTAGTACTCAACACTGTCTGTAAGAGTCCCCGTTCAGACAGCCTATGCTCTTTTACCAAGTGTTTACAGTATGATGGTGGTGAAAATAGAATGATCCAAACGGAGCTTGCACTGCTAGGTAACAGGTTTGGAATTCCAGTACAGAAAAACCTCCACTCTTTATACATGATTACCAGATAATTGAGCCTGCCTCCAATCCCACCCAAGCATAATAAGTGTCCCTCTCAACTTATGAAAAAATATTCTGGGGCACTGATTTAGAGTTTGGCAAGTTGGGTACTCCTTCACAAACATGATAAAGTACCCTGAATATCAAATCCTTGGTCCACCCACTCAGGTGTGAGTTGGGGCTGTCACTTTTCTGACTTTGTCAATAGAAAACAAATTCCAAAAGCCTGATGTAGTAAGGGCATCAGACCGCCTGCCCTACTTAAGCAGAGGGTCTTTTTTTCTGTCCGACACCACCAGATAAATCCTAGTGGTAAAAAACTGGAATCAAATAATGAATCGCCCATCCCACACTGGGAGAAAGCTCCTTAGGTGTGGGGGCATTCTTTTTTTTTCTCAGAAACAAACTCCCTCTTTCTGAAAAACAAAATGGTGTGGTGTGCAGCCATCAGAAACGTGGCGAATGTGCACCAAACCGTTTGTGCCTTATTAGGAGCCGCCATGATGGCAGCTCTTGTGAAGGCACAGAGATCAACACAGGGCTGGCAGTGATCTCTAAGTACAGCAGTCAGAATTCCAACCAATGTGCTGGACCTCCACCACCATTTTGAAAAGTGGCCCTTCCACCTTCCATATCTTAAATTTAGCACTTAATCAAGAACACTACTTTAATTCAGGTAATATATTCCATCATGGAGATGGGTAGGGTGATCTCTCTAGTAACTTGCTTTGTTAGCTCATCAAGGGGTCAGACAGATAATTTTGGTCATGTCTTCTGACATGTTCGAACAACAGAACCCTACATAGGTTAAAATACCATATACCTTTGGTTCAAAATTCATAACAAGGGGCCCAATTCACAAAAGAAATCTGAGACAAAATCCTAACTTTACGACTTTCAGTATTCACAAAGGGTATTTAGGAGTAGGAATGTTAGGATTCCTAACTATACTACTCATAAATGCCCATTGTGAATACCGAAAGTCATAAAGTTAGGATTGTGTCTCCGATAACTTTTGTGAATCGTGCCCTCCTATCTTTCTTTGAGAGCAAAGTTGTATTCAGCTGAAATGAGAGGTCCAGGAGCTCCAGTAAAATTTCTGGCAAAAAACTCTAAGCACAGGTAGTTACACCCTTTTCCAGGAACTTTTACTCAACGGTTCCATTCGTAGGCATGGCAAACATATGTGTATTCATTATACGTGTAACAACTTTTTCCTGGTACATTGAAAACATTTTCATAAACAGTGCGCTCTTCCCACTGGATCAGGAACCTTTTATTTACAAATGCCAGATTAAGAACATCATATCTCATCCCCAGTCTTTCCATGCCATCCGGAGATGACCTCTGCAAAATACCCTTCACTGTTAGTCGCTGAAGCTCATGTATGTATTAGCGCAATAGCAGTGTGTTCACGTGACATAATCAAGATGGAGTCAGTTTTGTTTTTGCGTTCGCAGCCTCGGTGCCCACGCATGAATCCAAAGTATTAGACTGAGTCTGGTTTCTATTGTAGTGGAAATTTGCTGTTCATTTCTATGATCACCAGAGTCAGTTATTTCGGACTTATCACAGTTGATTCGTCATCCAGAGTATACACCTAACCTAACGACTCCTGTGATTAGGGGATCAATATTATTTCGGTGACTTTGCACATTTAGCACTAAATCATCTGAAAAAACAATGAGCGCCATCTTATGTATATGAACTGGTGTGAGTGGAATTTTTATAACATGCAAGCTATAGGTTCTCTAACTATGGCCAGCAAAAGGGGTGATCGAGGGCAGCCCTGTTTTGTGTCAAAGGTTTGATACACCAATCTATTAATTCTGATTCCTGCAGTAGGGACAGTATTTTGTAGCTCAGTCAATTGAAGTAAGGTATCTCTCAGTCTGTAGCGCCACAGCAGTGCTATCGTAAAAGTACAACACAGAGATTCAAACACCCTTTCAGCATCCAACAGGAATGCAGCTGCAACTGGGATGCGTTGGTGAATTGGAGGGCTGCTGTGAGCTTTAGGAAGTTATGCTTATTAGATCTCTGTGGGATAAAACTTGGCTGATCTCATAGCAAAATATAAGACATTTGTGGCAGCAGCCTCTCAGCGTAGCTAGTTTTTAATTATCAATATTTAATAGAAAGAGTAGTTTTTGGGAGGAGCACTGAGCAGGTTCTTTCAGCATAACATTTATAAAAGCTTCCCAAACTGCTGGTGAGAGCTTCCACCCACCCTGTGCCTGATTGCACATATTCAGGATTGTGGCATCAGTAGATCCAGGTGTTCTTTATAAAATTCTACTCTGAGGACATACCTCCCTGGAGCACTGCCACTAGTTAGTACCCTCATTGCACATTAGATAGACCTGGAGAGTGCCGTAGTACTAGCCATCATAAGATGTAAGTAACTCTGCAGAATGGGACGCAACTTTCTTTTCAGAGTTAGTTCTGTATGCAATATTGTCTTGCCCCCCTAGTACCATCGATAATTCAAGACTGGGTTTTACCTGTTCTTTCTCCCTCTACAAATTGAATGACCTAGGGATGTTTCCAGAGTGTCATACTTCCTTCTCTGCCATCCCTTATGTCATTGATCTCTCCAGTAATGTGCCATGGTCAGACTTCCCATCATATTTGTGATTCTAGTCCAATATAGTGGTTTGAGGAGCATCTAGACATTGGGGATTGCTTGTATGGCCATTTCTCTTTAGATATATACATCCCCTGGATATATACTTTGAGGGTTTCCATTATGCCTCTTAGTAATCAGGCATTCATTGATTTCAAAGTATTCAATGATGAGTTGTCAATAAAGTGCATAGTAGGGACTGATGAACTGGGCCCAAGTTGCTGGGTCACCCCAGATTTTTGCCTTCTCTTGCCAAACCCATTTCGGTTGACTTTTTTGACTCAGTGCCCTTTATTCCTGCTAACTAATGGTAAAGAGCTTGTGCTCCACTTTATAAACACCTTTAAAATTATTCTACACCTGATTTGTACAGTTAACTTACTTATAAGTTCTTAGTAAATGGTACTGCGTGTACCCAGGGCCTGTAAACAAATCCTTCTAGTGAGTTTCAGCACTCATTGTGCCACCTACTACACTACCTCTGCAAAACACGCCTCTGGCCTGCCACTGCTGCATGTAGTGAAGTTTAAACCTGCCATTTCAACCTGGCAAAATAAACCTTTTGCCAGGCTTAAACTTTCCTTTTTAATACTTATAACTCACCCTTCAGGTAGGTCCTCACCCTCCCAGGGCAGGGTGCATGGTGTTTGAAAAGTAGGATATGTGTTGTTTCGGTCTTACATGTGCTGACAGTGAAAAAACTCCTAAAATCGTTTTTCACTGTTGTAAAGCTATCTCTCCTATAGACTAATGCTGGGTTCCTGATTTCACTTAGTAAGTGATACATTCAAGTTTGGGAACATGTTGAGAAATGCTATTTCCACCCATTTGAATTGTAATTTTAAATCCTCGTTATTTGTAAAGTTGGATTTGAAGTTACTAATCTGAAAATGCCACTTTTAGAAAGTTGCCATTTCTCTGTTAAATTTTGCCAGCGTCCAGGGTCACATGACTGAGAATGGTTCTCCTGAGGTGTGTTGTGTATTGCTTCCAGACATAGGGACTAAAGGGGTCTGGAAGTAGAGGCAATAGGTCAACCTGATAGAGTCACTGGGGAGGAGTGGTGCCCTGCCTTGATTACACTTCAAAGGACACTGCCTGTGAAACACACAAAGGAACCTGACACCAGGCCTTCCCTTGCTTTTTTTCCCTAGATAGTTTGGAGCCAAACCTAGGGGAAGGGGACAAAAAGACCAGAACTAGTTTGGGCATAAGCCAGGGATTGACCTCTACACAAAGGCTGGCACTAGGTATAAATGTGCCATCTTCAGAACTTCTCATCATATCGCTTCTGGACCTTTGGAAGAATCAGAAGAAAGGCTGCCCTACTGTCTGAAGAAGGGCGATTGGACCTGCTTGCCTTGAATCCAGGACTCCCATAAGTGACTCCAAGTGTTGGTGGGCTGACCTGTTTGAGCTACAGGAACACAAGCTTCACGAGGCTTCCCTGAAACAGTCCACCTGACCAGCATCAACTCGACCTGCCTGAGCCCTGTTGCTGGCCTCTGTGGAATGAGTCCTGATCCCCAAAGGATTTCCCCTGCTCCAGGACTCTTGTTCTGTCATCAGAGTGTACTCCTCTTGTCTGAGATCTACAGACATCTTCACTCCATGTGAAAATCCATAGGTTTGGGGCTCTTTGTGACTGGGCTGCTTGTGACAGCAATAGTCACTGATTCTCCCACCACGTGAAGTTTTAACAGTGACCTGCTCTTAGCGTCAAACAGTGACTGTCTACTTCAACTGCTAATGAGAATCTCCAGCGACAACTCCTCCTCGAGCAGACAACAGGCTCCTCATGTTGACCGTCAACACTAAGCTCCGCTGCAGCTCTCTGTGTGTGTAAGTGTAAAAGGGGTAGGCCCTTAAAACTCAGGACCTGGGTCCGTGGGTCAGTACATAAGAGGTTGGTCTGAGTTTGCAAATTTAATAAACATATACAATTCAAAATAGAACCACGGTCACCATTAGATTTGAAACCAGTTCAAAGAATATCAAAATTATTCATTTCATTCATTATGGCATTTTATTCATTTATAGCCAAGATTGTAAATAGCGATTTAAGGTAGGTACATGTAATTGTAACATCATTACATTCAATATTCAAAATAGGTGCTCTCTGTGAAAGGGAAGGGTAAGTGAATGAGTGAAAGGGACAGGGTAAAGGTGTTGTGACATAATATTTACATCCAGATTAAAATGAAAAACCTCTACAGTCAAATCAATGGGCAAAGGTTCCCAATTTCACATCACACATAGATAATGAGAATACATCTCTTATTTGGCTCCTATGGTGTGTCAAGAAAAGAGGCGTATTTCTACGTTTCGACCCCTGATACGCTAGAAGGGCAATTCACAGCCTCATGTTGGGGTCTTCATCAGGAAGAGAATGGAGAGCCTATAAGGTAATATGAATAAAGAATTCAGAATTTTTTGGAGGGTGAGCAGACGTGGTAACGTTATTCATGGTAATGATGTGGAAGGTTACCTACATCAGCAAACGGTCATCATATGTACCGTCCGTAGGGGGGCTTCCAAAAGCTCCGAAGGATACTGAAATACAATAAAATAGGTGCCATCAGGGCCCTGAACTATGCTAGGTCAAAGAATAATTGGGGGTGGCGGGTAAAAGGACTTACTTTGCGTGCTGGTAGTCACACAGCCAATGGGCACAGGTAGGTCTGTCCTCGAAGGATATATTTATCTGTGGAGAGAGGGGAGGCTGCATTTAGTATACTGTGCCGTCTAGGTGGATAGGGGTTTAAAAATGTGGCAGATTACAATTACGGAGCAATTTTACAGTTTTTACCTTACAGGGGTGAGCGCAACGTCACCCTGTTGCTCCATCGGCGTACTGTATCAAATGCGATCGCGGTGCCGGTTTTATTTTACTGTAAAGAAAGGGGGACTGTATTTAGTTTCTTAGGTCAGCTCAGTAAAATACACTTTGGTAAGTGTGGCCGATTTTAATTGCGGGGCGCCCGGAAGGCGGATTGAACTTGGAAATTACCTTTTGAATTGGAACGCGCATTGGCGCTGTCACTTCGTCGGCGTCCTGCATGCGAGTGAGCTCGCGGTGCAGGCGCTCAATGCCAGTAACTTCTCGCAGAAAGGGGCTCGGCCCGCTGGTCCAATCGGATCAGGGCCTGACTCCCGCGCTCCAGGGAGCATCCTTAAAGAGATAGTCTCACAACATGGGAAACATTACTGGCTAGAGAAGCCAGAACTGAATTAATGCATGCTGAAACTAGATCTATATTTTTTTAACATGTAGAAAGTAAAAGACCATGGGTTAGAGTGCATTGATAATACATTGTCTATGCTTTAGCAAAGTCAAGGAGATCAAAGGGAAACTGAGCTGGGTTATAGTTTGTTACACCTCAATGTATATTTAGCCACAATATTAACATGTAAAAGACCAGACAGATTCCACATGGGTGAGGATACTTGGAAATACATTACATATTTTTCAGCGAGTTCGAAAAACCAAATGATACAAAGTCCTTATAAATGTCCAGAGGGTGTAAGGAGTTGCATTATTCTTACTAGTAGGAGCAGTTACTTTGCACAAGTGTGAATACATGGGGAAGTAACGGGAGGGAAGGTACATTAACCCAGGGTCTATTCAGGATTAAGTCCCGCCATCTGCGAGAAACTAGCTTCCAGTTCATTCAACCCCTTACTTATTGTTTGGAACTTCTGCATCCATTTGCATTCCCTTGTGTCAAGAGCTGCAGTTAGATTACCCCCCCCGTGGGCCGAGGGAGATTTTTTCAATTATCAACCAGCGGATGGATTCTGGTGAATGGTTTTTTTCGGTGAAATGCTCTACCAAAGGGGCCCCTGGGGTAGTGCAGCGAATCCGGCTACAGTGCTGGAAAATGCGATTCTTGGCTTTTTGCTGTGTCTGTCCAATGTACATGAGATCGCATGGGCACAGAATTGCATAAATCACTCCGCTTGAATTACAATTGGTCAGAGATTTGAGGTCTACTGTTTGGTCGTTGTAGCGTATTTGCTTGGTCTCCAAACACATCGGGCAGGCTTTACACTTTGTGCATTTGAAATGGCCCACCAGTTCAGGTAGATTCCATAGGTTCCGAATTGTCGGTGTCGGTGGCGTTTCTAGGAGAGACCTCACCACTGAATCCCTTACGTTCCTTGATCTTTTAAAGGCGTGCATAGGAGGGTCAGGAACCTGCAAAATTTCTCCTACCAGACCCCAGTGTTGATTCACAATTTTGCGAATAGCATTGCTTTCGGTGCAGAAGGTGGTCACACATATCATTCGGTCTTGTGCTGTGGTTCTGGTCCTTGGTTCGAGTAAGGTTGCTCTGTCCTGAAACCAAGCCCTCTTTCTTGATCTTTTCACTAGGCGTTTGGGATAGCCTCTGTCAATAAGACGGGTAATCAGGTCATCAGATTCCCTGAAAAAATCTTCTTTGAGGGAACAGTTTCTCCGGAGACGGAGGAACTGGCCAAACGGCAAATTGTCCCTTAAACCTCTGGTATGGTGACTGGTGTATCGTAACAAGGAATTCCTTTCAGATGGCTTGCGGTAGAGGGTGGTATAAAGGTTGCCTTCCTTCTCCTTGATACTAATATCCAGGAAATCGATCGATTCTCTATTGGATTGCATGGTGAATTTTATATCAGGCGATTGATTGTTCAGCCAGGCCAGGAATGCATGGAGAGGTTCTTCTTGACCAGTCCATATCATGAGGACATCATCGATGTATCGATGCCATGATGTTATCATCTCTCTATATGGGTTATTGTGTGAGAGGATGGTATCCTTTTCCAATTCGGACATAAAAAGAATGGCCAAGTCTGGAGCAAAGGCAGCACCCATCGCCACTCCTTTGCTCTGCTCCAAAAAGTTATTTTGGAAAGTAAAGAAATTTCTGGTCATTGCAATTTCCAGTAGTGCCACTATGAATTCTGTTGGCACTGGGGTAGGCTGTACACGCCCGTCCAGTATTCTCCTCATACTGTCCAGTGCTGGTCTCTGGGGAATGCTGGTATATAAGGAGACAATGTCCATTGTTACCAAGATCTGTTCCTCTTTGTTAAATGGCCTACGATCGATGTGGTTGATGACTTGCGTGGTATCTCTAAGATAAGTAGGGGTGGCCTCTGCTAGTGGTTTCAGGAAGACATCGATATATTTACATAAAGGCTCCAGCAGAGAACCACAACCGGAGATGATGGGTCTTCCCGGTGGTTTGGCGGGATCCTTATGGACTTTAGGTAAAACGTATATGGTGGGTGTTCTGGGTTGGTCTACATTAAGATATTCGAACTCTTTCTTGGAGAGAAAGCCCATCTCTAACGCCTTAGTTGTTATGGCTGTGATGTCCATGCGTATTTCTTTAGTTGGGTCTCGCCTTAAGGGTCTGTAGCTGATAACATCTGATAGTTGGGATAGAATCTCCGCCTTGTAGTCATCCACATCTAGTACCACTATGGACCCGCCTTTGTCTGCTGGCTTAATCACTATCGCCCTCTGTGTGGGCTTGGACTCAGACATGGGAAAATCTTCAGCGGAATAAAGCTGGTCCCTGTGTTCAACACATTGCAGTAGGCCTGAACTTGTGACTTTGACATGGTCCAGTGCAACCCAATAGCCACAATTGGCACTTTGCATCTAAAACTTTAACAATTGATAACTTTAGTTCCAATGATTGGATTAGTGTGGTTTTGGTGTCATTGAATATATTAGAATTTGCCCTAGTTTGCTAAATTTGTTTGACATTTTAATGTTTTTTTGTTTTTGCTTTATTATTAATTGAGTGCTACATAAATACTATACCGATTGCCTCTAAGTGAAGCCTGACTGCTATTTTGCCAAGTTACCAGTTGGTTAAGCACAGGTTTATTTAGTGACTTTCGTGATATCTGTTTATTACTTGAGTGTGGCTCTCACTCCTCTCAACTAATACCCCAGTTTTATACAGCGAGATGTTCTGAAACCTACATGGCTTGATCCTCCAAAGGGTCGAATGGTAGTCCGGTATTAGGAGAATCAGGAAATGGTCAGACAGTGTTCTCGAAAACATCATAATGTCTGGGAGCCATTCTGTCCCACTGCATGAAAGCAGCCAGAAGTTTATCCTTGAAGCTTAGTCATCGACCGAGGTATGACACATGAATTGTTTTGTTCTAAACATACGTCAATCAAACTGCACATCAGTGTTACCTCAAGTATCGCTGTGGTGGACTATGATGGGCAAGGAGCACTCACTAGACCTGTAAATCTGTAAATCCAGAGCACAGTACTAAAGTCACCCGAGACTATATGAAAAAAGGTGACAATGAAACCTATTTTAAGATGTTATTGTAGGGATCTGAGAGCCCTTTTTGGGAACATATATGTTAATAAATGTATCAGCGTTTAGTTGCCCCGTTATGATTACAAACCTACCTTTTGTATCAGCTGTACAGCTATGCATAATACAGTTTACAGACACACATATCAACATCACAATTCCTCCACAATATATGAAAAGAAGTATCTTTTGGAGCCCCAATTGTCTGTGCATGGATATTGAATTTTAGGTTGGATGTGAGCATCCTGAAACATGGCTATATCTATATTATGTCTTTCAAAGTATGATATTACTTTCCTTAGTTTTTGAGGTTATTAAGGCATCTAATATTGCTGCTAAGTAGATTAATCAGCCATAGCTGTTAGCCATGGTCAGAGGATTCTACTCTTTCAGCGGTGATTAGGATGCATTTTGCAAGGGTGTTGAGTATTATTTGGGCGGTGTACCTGATGCTTGTCCAATGTTAGTGTCAGCAAATTATAGAAGTCCTCAAACACCCACCCCCACTCATACCAACTCAAAATATCTCTACAGAAACCTCTCCAACAAATCTTGGGACCTTCTTAGCCCCAAGAAATCAACAGAATTGGTATGCAATGCACTCCATGCTAATGAGGGCAGAGTCACTCACAAAGCCTGGAGAACCAGCATGATACTGCATTAGGGGAGATTATGATAGTGATCCACCTAGCCTGGGCAGTATGTGTTATGTTCATTATTAAGCAACGCAATAATTGGTCTATAGAAAAAGTACTCTTTTTGGCATGGTTAAGCCCAAATTTTTGACTGACTATAAATACAACTATGACTGAATGTGCACTGGGTTTCTGTTACTCAGGCTCCCAGTGCCTGTGTCCTTTCCCAAAACGGTTTGGGACACCTCTGGCCCACATATAAGTTCTTAGCAAAAGGTACTAGTGGTACCAGTGGCATTATGACCAGAGAGGGTCTCTAAGGGCTCTTAGCATGTTTAATGCCACCCTCACCAAACACATGCACGCTGCCACTACAGCCTGTGTGTGTTGGTGCAGCTAAAAGTGAAGAATCGACCTGGTACATATCCCTGTGTGCCAGGCCTGCCAGTACTGCAGGAGACAAAGGTAAGCCACCCATACAGCAGGCCTTACAGCCCTAAGGCAGTGTGCACTATACATCTTGTGAGGACATTACTGCATGATCAGATATGCCTCTATAATTTCTAAGCCCATTGTAGGAACACCATTGAAGAGCAGTGAGCCTCAAATGCTTCCTGCCCTTTGAAAAGCTAGCTTGGGCCTCTCTAGCTAGTGGAGATATGCACCCTCCTCACCTAGCCCCACTTTTGGCGGCAAAGTAGACGGGAAAATAAGTAAGCAGGAGAGGTGTGTCCCCTCCCAGCCAGGACCCCCCATAAGGTGTCCTGACTCTGAGCTGAAGTGGCCCCCTCCTTTGAAAATCCTTCACATTGCTTTGGAGTATTTTAGCCAATAGGGATAGGAGTATTCTCCCTCCCCAGATGGAGTGGACCTGCAAAGGGTGTAGTCACCCTAAAGGTAAGTAGCACATTGGCTACTACCTTCCAGCCCCTGTAATGCCCCTAAATTCAGTATTTGGTGGCACCCTTGAACCTTAATACTCAGATGCCTGGTGGCCTTAAGAAGAAGAAGGAGGGAAGAGCCGTACCAGCAGTGAAGGCTCCAGACAACAACTGACTTAGCCCCAGCCCTACAGGCCTGTCTGCAGCCTTTGAAGAAACCTGCTCCAAAAAGCGACTCATCCTGCGGAACCAGCGACCTCCAAAACGTTGATAGAACTGCCTGCCTTTCCCAAAGACTAAGAACTCCAGAGGCCAGCAGCCCTATCCACAAAGAACCCAACACAAAAAACTCCAGTGCCCAGCTGAACCGCACATCCAGGCATCCGGACCCACTCCTACAGAAGACGCCTCCAGCCCGAGTTGAAGTGGCCGATCTGTCCCAAAAAGGTTCCTCAGTGGTCCTAAGCTCAAGTCTACTCTAGAGCGACCTTTCCAAGGACTCCGCGATAACACCTGCAGCCTCAACACAAAAGGTCACCCCACCATGATCAGCTCCTGGAACACTGCAGTGATATCCAAAGATACACCTGCACCCGCAGCCCCCAGGCCTTGGGGAGCTCAGTTGATGGTGGCTTCATCATCCCAGCTTACCTCCAGAGCAACAGGTTCTCATCGTCCAGTTTCCTTGCAGCCTGCAGCATTAGTTTAAAATCGTTGCTCTCCATTGATTTGTATTGGGCACCGAAGCTGTGTTGGCACTCTGTACCTGGTCACCTCCGTGCCTTTGTGGGTGTGTGTTTGGTGCTGCCTTTCGTCCCCCCAGTGCTGATTTAAACCCCCGGAGATTGACCTCCAACTCTGATTTTACGAATACCGGGGCATTGACCTGTCCATCCTTCCAACGTCGGCGAATCCAGACCCTATCGAAAGACTAATCATTATTGACTCTCCAATTTAATTTGCGAGTTGGCCAGAGTGGAGACATGTCTATAAGTTTGTGTGTGTATTTATTGCTTCATGTGGGAAGTGCAGTGCAAGGGTGAAGGGAGGCGAGAGGGGTGAGATGTTGGTTCGATTGTTTTACTGATCCTCAGGTGCTGTCCTCTCCAGCAGCTTGTGTACTTACAATCCGTCATCTGTCTGTTTACTGTTTGTGGGGGGGATCGCCCTCTGGGTGCAAAAATCTCAATAACATTTGTTGTAAAAAAAAGAAATGGGCCCCAGTCTCCAAATTTGACCTCTGCCCCCAGCCGCCTCAGTGCCACTGGTGGTGCCGTCCCTATATGTACCTGACCCTTGCCCAGTTTTGATCCTAAAAGCCAAAGACTGAGATTTTAAGTTGTGCGCCTACCTGTGAAATTGCATTATTGTTTTCCTTCCATAGCTCAACAGTCTCTTGAGAAGGCGCATTGTTCTGAAACAGGTGCCAAGTGTGACACCTGTTTCAAAACAATGCGCCTTCTCAAGAGAATTTTTCAGTGGCTTCGTTTGAGTTCAAGAAAGACTCTTACTCAAGAATTAATAATCATCTTCCTTGATTATGGAAATGCTCTAATATTAGCGAACAACGATTCTCTTCTCTCCAAAAGGCAAGTTGTCCAAAACACTGCAGCCCACCTGGTTAGCAAACTGCCCCAGGTGTGCCATTGCCCCCCTCACTCAGAGCCCTCCGCTGGCTCCCAATCAGAAAAAGAGCATTGTTTAAACTGCTCTGTCTGACTCAAAAATCCCTGATCAGTAAAGGCCCTAAATAAAGATTAAAAAATAGATTTCATTTATGTCCTTGCTGCATCCGTACGTTAAAATACAGCTGCCGGGCCTTTTTTTATCTTGCCCCCTATGACTGAAAAGGCTCTCCCTGTATATTTGTGCATGCACTGACATTTAAATAACATCCTAAATCTTGGTTATTCTGATCTGCTGCTACTTCATTTGACTGTCTCTACAGCATCAAGATGCCCCTCCCATAACAAAGGGTTGTAGTGAAGACCAGGTCCTGCTTGCACACATTGCTATGTTAGCATAAGCGTATTAGAAGTTTAAACAACCTTTTACCACTTTGCCACTTTTGTACACAACACTATTCGCAATCCGGATTTAGATCCGGCTACAGTACGGAGACCACGCTGCTGGTGGTAACTGAGACCACCGGCGAGTGCGTGGACAGAGGCGAGGTGGCCATGTTGGTGCTCCTTGACATGTCCGCGGCATTCGATACCGACTTTCTAATCATATGCCTGCTTATGTTAGCCAAAATATTGCATCCTAGAGCACGTAGTTAAAATAAACATTTTAAACTTTACAGTGTCTCTGATTATTCACGTTGTGGACTTGTATGAGAATAAAAACGAAAGAGTGTTCTTGATTCCCACTATTGCTGAGAGTATCCTAAGTTGCTTGTTCTGGGTTGTCTAATCATTGGTAGCTTCGCTTTAGTACAGAGAATGAATGAGATACTGATGATAGTCGGATAGGGGTTCTGGGTACTGAGTGTTTTTGGTACACCACTATTCACTGAGGTCCTGGTTTCCTGCGTATAGTTCTGTGCATGAGCAAAATCCCCGACACATGGTGCATCTAAAGTTTGGTCTTATATTCGAGACACTTTAGTAGTAGGTGCTTATATTTGTCCACAACACTCTCACTCCTGTTTCCGGTTGACAGAAGTGACAGATTAACCTACCTATATGGATAGATTATAGGTTCATTCAACATTTTGAATTACTACCCTTTTTGTGCTACAATTTATATAAATAGTATTTTCTTCTCTGTGTCCTTATGGTGATATTGACATAGCACTGCATAGTCGCGCAGTGCTCTGGCGTAATGGTATGGCAGTAATCTTTGTGGTGAGTGCCGACGCAGCGTTCCCCTTTGAGCTTTTCTACTCTTGGGTTACGTTTCCTGCAAATGATGCGGATGATGATACATTCCCTTCTTACACTCCCACTGTGATACCTGCGAAGTATACTCTGTATAGGATACAAGAGATTCTAATTTCAGCATGGCAGCACCGAATTTGGTTTATTGGTGCCCTCCCCACACCGTGACTCTGGCTCGTTTAGGTCCCTTGTCTATCCCTGGTAAGCATGGGCGGATTTTGCGGATTGGCAATCCGCGAACTTGCGTATTTACGGATTCGCAATCCGCGAAGATCCGCGAACTCTAGCGGACTTGCGGATTTTTCCGTTTTTTGTGTTGGCGCGTGTTCGCGCCGATTTTGGGACAAGTTCGCAATTGCGAACTTACTTTTCGGCTTGCAACGGCCGCGACTATGTTGTTTCTACGTCTGGTTTATCATCACAGGTTCACAGCACCCTCTGTTTCACCACTGCCACCCTCTGGGACACCCATGCCACCCTCTAGTACATCCTCACAGGCACCTATTAGGTTTATTTATTACTGTAGATTATGGTGGTTGAAAAAAGCTAGCACACCTGCCCTTCTTCAACTGCCATCAATTAATTTGTGTTTCATTAATGTGTCAGTAATTTTGAAAGTTCCAGTCTGGCTGGCACCTGCTTCCTTCCTTATCTGTAATTTGCTTTTTGTTGCAGTGAAATTTTTTTTTTACAGGACCTTTATGGTGCTATTCTATGAGCCTGCTGTTTGGGTCATAGCAGGGTCATAGAATTGTTGCAAACTCTGGAGGGGCCCATCAGGAAGCACTACCTTGAATGTTACTAATGTTAAGTTTGAACTTTTGCACCTGCTCATTGCTTTCATTTTAGCTAAAATCGTTTTTTTTGCAATTTCGCGCGTTATTTGGGGCGCGAATCCGTGCGAGATCGATTTCGGAAGCCGCGAATACGTGCGAATACAAAATTGTTTTTGTTGCGACGTGTATGTTCGCGTGATCTTGCGCGTGTTCGCGAGGCGCTTCTAGCTATTCGTTTGCCAAGTTACCCTATCGGTCGTACACGGGCGCGGCCATCTTGTTGGCGTGACGTAATTCCGTTTCCGCCCGCTATGTGTAATCTCGCAAAGTGTGCTGCTCGCGAGTACAAGTTCGCGCGTACTCGCAAGGAAAATCTCGCGCGAACTTACCCACGCGGTCGTGAACGGGCGCGGCCATCTTGTTTCTCATTCATTGCTATGGTTCTGGGCATGCTTTCTCTATCCTCTCTCAATCTCTGCCATCCTTTGCTTGTTTGAAGTTTTTTTGATCTAATTTTACTTATTATCTAACCCTCTATTTTTCTAGCTCTATATTTTTGTGTTTTCTGCAGCTTTTAGTTACTTTTAAACTACTTTTTTAAACTCTTTTATTTTCTTCTTCACTATTCTATTTCTTCTTTATCATTTAAGTTTATTTCTGCCCAGACCATGGTAAAGGGAGCCGGGAAGCACCCTGAGAAGGGGAAGGGTCCCGCACCCCGTGCCCGGCTCCCGTGCGGGCGTTTAAGGGGGGAGCAAGTGGTCCCGAGGGAGATCTTTAGCGCGGAGGAAGTGGCGGCACTGATCTTCCATGTCCAGCGCCGCCTCCCCAAGACGATCCTGGGAGGCGGCAAGATCGCGACCGGCTATGGCATCCGGGAGCGCCGCCAGCGGTGGGAGAAGGTGTGCCGGGCCATGTACAAGATCTCTGGGGTCCGGCGCACATATAACCAGGCCACCCACCGCTGGACCGATGTCATGGACCGGGAGCGGGACTTGCTGGACGCGCTCGGCGTAGAGGTCCCCGGGCTTGGTGAGTAGTAGTAGTAGTACATTTACTACTCTGTTTTATCCTGCTCTGTTATTTGCAAATCTTTGTTCTTTACCAAGAGCAATAATGCTGCCGATTACATTGAGGTAAATTATATTTCAAAATCTTCTATGCATTTCATTTTCAGGTGCACTGCTCTCCTTCTCAGTAGCCTTGCTTGCTACTATGCTTCTTTGTTTTGTATGTTGTGTTCAGAAGCATTTCATTGGCCTGAGAAATTATGTATCAGTGTACTGTAAAGAAAAGAACTGCGTAATGCTAGACAGTAAGGGTCATATTTTCAATTACCGGCGCATCCCTGCAAAGTAGCAGGGATGCGGCAGTAATTGTGTGCCATGCCACCACCACCCATTGGCCCAAAACGTCACAGAAGCCTTACGCATCTGTGCCGTAAAGGCAGCGCATTGCTGGAGTTGCGTGCCAACGATGGCGCAGCTCCAGCAATGCTCTGGGGTACCCTATCTCCCCAATGCTGCATCAAGCCGTACGTCGGCTTCAAGCGCGCAGGGTTTGAGTCATGCATCATTGTCATAAAAATGACTGATTGACATCTTGTAGATTTCCCTCAGCCACTTTTAGGATTCGTTCCTGCGCAGGTACGCCCTCCCTTGCGCCGGAACGCCCCCTGATGGCGCAGGGCTTTACAACGTGATGCATCGCCCATATGCCCATATGTGTTTTTTTTTTTAATATATACGCCGCACCAACACCATGGCGAGTCTTTTGTTCTGCCGCTGCGTCAGAAAAGGCACGCAACAATGGAGGAAAATCAGCCGCAACTTCCGCAAGGGACTTATAAATCAGCCCCAACAGACTGAAGTCCAGTGTCCTTCCTTTAGACAGTCACATGGCTATCAGAAGAAATAGTGGCGGTGGTGGCGGGTGGATTGATAGTTTGAGTATTCACTGATCTGCAAGCAGGATGGACTTTGTCTGTCACGTGTTGTGCACTACTGCCTGCAGTGCCAGGCCTAGGCAAACCTCTTTAGTAGTCTGTTTATTGAGTTACATAGGAACTTTCTAAGTCAACGTTCCGCAAATCAGGCAATACGAATAACGTAGTATACCACATGAGATAGATCCCGTGGAATAGTTGTCTATCTATTTGCTATTTTTCCAAAATATGTTGTTATTGTTCTTTTGAAATGTTTGATTTGGTTGAAAAATCTCATCCATGTTTTATGGTTTTTCTTTCTTTCATGTTGTACATCAGCTCCCCCCAAGGGCAAGAGGACACAGGAGGAGGGTGCTGAGGATGCAGGCCAGGATCGGGCAGGCGAGGGCTCCTTTGCTGGCCCCAGTAAGTTTACATTTTACTAAACAGTACCTATTTTTTCCTAGCGTTCCTCATTCGATTTTTTCTAAATCGTCTTTGATCTTCTTGTAGACTGGATATAAATTCTTATCCTGCCTCGAATATGATGACTCCCTGTGGTATTACTAGACTATTCTTATTAGTCTGTCTGTGTAGCTAACTAAGATTGGACATTTGGCAATTCCATTGGACTCCCATTATATTCAGCAATACCTCTATGCACTGTCTCCTTACTGACTAGATAGTGTGGCAGAGTCATTCAGCTCCCGAAGTCACCGATTATAGATCCCCAATGATCTCTAGATTATCGTACGCAGGACAAGAGAGTAGTACGGAGTCACAGCACAGTCAAGAAGTGTCAGAGGCACTCATGCTTGCAAAAATTCCAAAACCTTTAGCTCATCCACTCTAGTCTAGAGGAACAAAAACCACAGAGTCTATTTAAGTGTAAAAGCTTTATTAAAAGTAAACACATTTATTGAAATCTACTTTGTCATAAAACTATTTAACTGTAAACGGAAAAGTGGTTAGTGCTGACGATTAATTGGACACATTTCTTGTGGTCGAGCCGAACTCTCACCTACTTTGAACTTGATCCTGGTCGTGTTCTTAGGACTCAGGAGTCAAGCTTCTGTCTGTTAGGAGAAAAAGTGGTGCGTGTTAAAAATCAAAAGCAAGCATTCATCAGTTGTGCATAAAAGTGCAGCAAGACAACAGCCTTCCCTGGAAAATGGGACATTTTTACTATGGAGTAGACAGTCACAAATTATTACATTGTATTCTGTTTTTTTAACATTTCTCCTAGACCAAATATTATATAGTAGTGAGTGGTGTATTCTAACTTTCTTAAATGTACTTTGTAGGTGTAACATCTGGTGACGGGGCCAGCGCGGAGGTGGCTGATGTGTTGGACTTGGACTCGGAGGCCTCTGGGGAGGATGCGGCGGTAGAAGAGCTGGTGGCCGTTCCTGTGGGGGATCAAACGGTGGTGGCGGAAACAGGTAAGCTATATATTCCTTACTTATTGAGATTGAAGACTGCATAGTGTGCTTTCTGCACGGGTGTATTACAATTACAAATCAACCAGGTAGTAGCCTCCTCGAAATGTACTTCGACTTAGCTGTGAAGTTTTTGGTGAGAAGAATCCCAATAAGTTCTTAGACGAACGTGATGGATGGGATGAACGAAAAGCGAAAGAAGGGTGTAAGTAAGTGGGACGCGAACTTGTATGATGGCTGGCAAAGAAGAACGATATGTGTTTGCTTGGACCCAGAGGTGGCTGGGAAGGAAAGAATATGGTATGGTGCATGGCTGGGTCAATGATGAAGCAAGGATGGGTGGAAGGACAGCAGCCTGGGTGGGTGAAACAGAAACTGTATGTGTGCGTATACTTTGAATGAATGGATGCCTGGAGCATGGTATTCTCTGACTCTTACATAGCAAATGTGTATCTAGAGAGAGTAGATGGTCGCCAGGTGAAGTAAGTGTTACCTTGAAGAGCATGTACCACCGCACCCGCACGTCCGTCCCAGTGCAGGGAAGGCAAGGAAAAGAAATTGTAAATGTGTCCAATACTTCCATGAATAGTAGCAGTACTTTGTATTGCGTTTGCATTCACAGCATATATCTGGTTATTACGGTGGACACTCCGTACCTCTCTTAATAACTTTAGTTTACTTGTAGTACGTCATTCATGTGTGGGTGTATCACTGTGTTCACTCAATATTAAGCAAAGCACCTAAAGTCATCTCATCTGTCATTAAATACGTCCCATGTGAAGTGATAGATAATCAAATTAGTTAGCTTCTTCAGTTTCCTTTTCTAGTACTCATTTGCACTGTAGGGTGAAAGGTAAATTAATTAAGCAGTAGCCCTTGTAACAGAGTATTCTCAGTGCCACCCGTAATAGAAAAGTAATAGCTTCACCACCTGCATGTACTGGACCGGTACAGTAACGCAAGTCTGTCTCCATCATCATGGTGTGCAACTTTTTTTCTCGGGTGCAACTTCACTGTGCTGTGTCCATGTCATTCTGCCGGCTTGCATAAGATAACGTACCCATTTCCCTAAACAAGAGAGAAGAAGAAGAATAAGACTGGTGTACTGTCATAGTCGACTGTAATGGAAGTCCATAGTGGTCGTAGAATTAGTTCATTAAACTACCACTACTGTTAGAGCAAGGATGCAGAAGTGGGAGGGTTACATAGATACTGTCCTCAATAGTTATGTACTGTGCTTTCAATTTGCTACTTGTACTCTGTGACCCAACTTTCGGCTCAATCACTTTGTGTTATTAATAAGGAGCATTGGTTACAGACTATGTCTTTCTTTCTTCATATAGTTGCTCCTTCTTCCAAATCAACAACAAGGAGGGAGCAGGCTAGATTGGCCCGGCAACGGAGGCTGGAGGCCACAGTCGCCGAGTATCGGCGGCTGGTGGCCCTGGAGGAGGAGGAGGACACGCAGTCGAGCGGGGCAACATCTTCGACTGCATCCTCCTCCGTGACTAAACCAGCGGGACCGAGCCGGGCTAAGAAAGCCGACCGCCACCGCCAAGCACCGGAAACACCAGCTGCCCCCCACAGGAGCTGCAAGGAACGCCAACACCGCCTACGAGTCCGCATGTCCAACCTGGAGCAGGAGGTCCTGAGGTATAAGACCTTGGTTAAGGGCCTCCGCTCCGAGCTTGCCACCCTCCGCAAGGAGTATGATGCCCATGCCGCATCATGCACCAGCACCAGCACCCTCCAGTAGTGGAGTGTCCCTTGCCCTTTTTTTATAGACTTTTGGGGGGTGGGATTTGGGAGTTGGGATCGTTTTGGGACGTTTCAGAGACAATCGTTGGGGTTAGGGTGGGTGAGGGAGATTATTTTGTTAGGGATAAATAAATATATTTTTCAACTACTTTATCTGACCATACCTGTTTTTTACTGCTTTTCAGTCTGGTGGGTGGGGGGCGGGGGTGTAACAGTAACTTTGTTTTCCTGAACAGTCGTAGGACTTTAGTAGTACAACCGTCAAACTCTTGTCTACTCCGAAATAATACTCCATTATACTACCTCCCACCAAACGCTTATCTTACCTGTAATTTGTGTTAGAAATTAGGGCTAGGCCCAGGGCTGGCTCCAGGTGAAATGGGGATTAACGTTGTCATTCCTGGGCGGGTGACATTTCCTCATTGCGGTGTTACTAGTGGTGTGACACAGTGGCAGTTGCATGCCTATGGAAAAAAAGAAAACGAAACCTTGTTTGTACTCCTTACTGTAGCATTACAACGGTTACGGTACGATCGAGAAAATAGCAGGTGACAGTACACTAGAACAGTGCCATAATGTAGCCTAACAAATGGTAAAGTATTGCAAGTATAACTAGTACTTGCGTTGAATTTATTTGACATTGGCTACTACTACTAGAAGATATAGTACTGAAGCTGAGTAAGTCTAGAAGATATCCTCGTATTCCTTCACCAGCCTGTTGCTGCTATCACCTTATCCTCCCCAGCAAGTGTGTGGAATTATTGATGTCATTTTAGTCAGACATCAAGCAAAACAACACAGCCCGGGGGAAGAGGGTTAGGGTTTGTAAAATGGATGGGAATGGGGGTTTCTTTTTGGGTAGGTTTTGTTGAGAGAAGAAAAAAAAAGCAGAGCATGGACAAACAATAATTGAAGATACAGAGTTTACAGACAATCTTTGGTTACAAAGTAAAGGTAAGCACATGCAGTCACACTCATAGAATAAAAGACAACAATGGATACTGTATCTGTATTGCGTATGTTGTTGGAGTTGTCCTGTTGAAATTGGTAAGTAAGTTGCATGCAGCAAACAATTCCTCTTATTGGCGGCACTCCTCCATTCCAGCTGACGCTTCGTCCATCAATGTGGTGGTGACCACTGACAGAAGAGACACCCTGTCCACTGCCTGCCTGGCGGATGTTGACTGAAACCCGGCCTGTAATTATTGAACGGAAAACAGGAAGTGCTATTACAATACCACTGATAAATAAATAAAAGGTATGTACGCTGTGTGGTTCAAAAAGTCACACTTTGATGATGCCTAGCAGAAAAATGGTTACAAAACGTACTTTGAAAGTAACAGTAGACCCAAATACAGACCGTGGATTGTATTCAAACCACTTGCCTGCAAGCAAGACCCGCCAACCCACCCGCAAAAAAACACCCGACACAACACCACCAAACAGCGAAATAGCTAAATCTCATACTTACAATGTCTCTCGGCCTTCGGTCCAAACGCGGCGCTGTGCAGCTAGGTCGTCATCATCATCATCAATCATCATAACTCCTGTTTTCCACCACGGATTTCCTGAAAAGCAAATGCAATCAAGATTAGACTGTCGCAGCAGTGCTTCGACAGAGACCCCGGCCGCAACCCACCCACGAACAGCAGGAAGCCCCCCAAAACGCTACATTGAGCAAGATGTCTGAAGAAATGGCAAAAAAAAGGCTGTTCCTTATGGATTTTGTCCAAAACACTTGTATCCGGTATTAGACCTTCCCAGGAAAGCCCCAGGCAAGACCCGCCGGCGCCAACCCACCCGCAAAAAAACACGCGACACAACACCACCAAACAGCGAAAAAGCTAAATCTCATATTTACAATGTCTCTCGGCCTTCGGTCCAAACGCGGCGCTGTGCAGCTAGGTCGTCATCATCATCATCAATCATCATAACTCCTGTTTTCCACCACGGATTTCCTGAAAAGCAAATGCAATCAAGATTAGACTGTCGCAGCAGTGCTTCGACAGAGACCCCGGCCGCAACCCACCCACGAACAGCAGGAAGCCCCCCAAAACGCTACATTGAGCAAGATGTCTGAAGAAATGGCAAAAAAAAGGCTGTTCCTTATGGATTTTGTCCAAAACACTTGTATCCGGTATTAGACCTTCCCAGGAAAGCCCCAGGCAAGACCCGCCGGCGCCAACCCACCCGCAAAAAAACACGCGACACAACACCACCAAACAGCGAAAAAGCTAAATCTCATACTTACAATGTCTCTCGGCCTTCGGTCCAAACGCGGCGCTGTGCAGCTAGGTCGTCATCATCATCATCAATCATCATAACTCCTGTTTTCCACCACGGATTTCCTGAAAAGCAAATGCAATCAAGATTAGACTGTCGCAGCAGTGCTTCGACAGAGACCCCGGCCGCAACCCACCCACGAACAGCAGGAAGCCCCCCAAAACGCTACATTGAGCAAGATGTCTGAAGAAATGGCAAAAAAAAGGCTGTTCCTTATGGATTTTGTCCAAAACACTTGTATCCGGTATTAGACCTTCCCAGGAAAGCCCCAGGCAAGACCCGCCGGCGCCAACCCACCCGCAAAAAAACACGCGACACAACACCACCAAACAGCGAAAAAGCTAAATCTCATACTTACAATGTCTCTCGGCCTTCGGTCCAAACGCGGCGCTGTGCAGCTAGGTCGTCATCATCATCAATCATCATAACTCCTGTTTTCCACCACGGATTTCCTGAAAAGCAAATGCAATCAAGATTAGACTGTCGCAGCAGTGCTTCGACAGAGACCCCGGCCGCAACCCACCCACGAACAGCAGGAAGCCCCCCAAAAGCTACATTGAGCAAGATGTCTGAAGAAATGGCAAAAAAAAGGCTGTTCCTTATGGATTTTGTCCAAAATACTTGTATCCGGTATTAGACCTTCCCAGGAATGCCCCAGGCAAGACCCGCCGGCGCCAACCCACCCGCAAAAAAACACCCGACAACACCCCCAAACAGCGAAAAAGCTAAATCTCATACTTACAATATCTCTCGGCCTTCGGTCCAAAGTAACGCGCTGTGCAGCTAGGTCATCATCAATCATCATAACTCCTGTTTTCCACCACGGATTTCCTGAAAAGCAAATGCAATCAAGATTAGACTGTCGCAGCAGTGCTTCGACAGACACCAAAAATTACACACAAACCCCCGGAACCCCGCCAAAGAGCACCTCAAAGGCAAGCAAGTCAGCAAAAACGGCAAGAAATTTTCACCTCATATTTGGTCCAAAACACTTTTGTCCATTATTAGAGCTTCACAGCAATGGGCCCAAAACCGTCAACTCACCCGCAAAGAAGTACAACACCCCCACAAGTGCTGAGTCTTTCTTCATTGTGCGTAATCCAGCACTCTGCTTGGAGGGAAATCGCAGTCTGGAGGAGGAGGATAGAGGAGCATGTTCTTCAGAACTTGTGAACCTGAGGAATGTAGACTGCGGCACCTTCAAATCAATAAGCAAACAAGTGAAGACAGTTCTGATGATGGTCTTCTTTTTGGGATTAGGTGATTAAAGTTTGAATTAAATTAACTGTGCAAAACAAAGAAAGAGAGACACAAAGCACACAGGAATAAAAGTGAATAAGGACGAAAAAGAAAGTTCTTGATTGATTGTCTCATTTTCAGGGCTCGGTGTCAGGGAATAAGAACAAGATTTCGTCATCATACTCTGCGAATTCAGGCTGGATGAGGTCAGTGGCACCGAACAGAGAAAAAATCCCCTCATCTACGTTGCTGTCCTCATCGTCTTCATGTGGCGTGCTTTCTCGCACTTTGTAATCTGGTGGTATGAGGTGCTGATTCATCTTGATCATTGTCAGCCGCTCCACATTTTTGGGCGATAGGCGGCTCCGTTTGGCAGTTACAATGCCACCAGCAGCACTGAAAACACGTTCAGAAGACACACTTGCGAGTGGGCAAGACAAATAGTTTATAGCCAGGTTGTAGAGCTGTGGCCACAATTGTTTTTTGCCATGCCAATACTGCAATGGCTCCTCATTAAGAAAGACCACTGTTGAGTCATTCAGATAGTCCTGCACCATCGACTCAAGGTCATCAACTGTTCCTCCACTTTGCTTACTTTTTGCTGTGCCTGTGACATTTTTTAGAGAACCATACCCCATCAAACTTAGCCAATCCTCCTCCCCAGCCACTGTTAGTGTTGTCATTGTGTGTGGTGCAGATGATCCAGTTGCCGGTGTCTTTAACGGCTGAGAGGTCACTTGTGCCCCAGCCACAGGTGCAGAAGTGGATTCTTGTGACTGCGGATGGCCTGCTGATGCTGATGCTGATGTACTGGCTTCTCCTTCAATAACCTGCCGTTCTTTTTCAAACCTCTTGGCTGACCAGGCTAACCAATGTTTGTACTTTTGAACATCTGCATCAGCGAAAGGAAAGAATGCGTTGTCTGCCAGCGCCTTTTTGTAGCGTGGATCCAGAATAGTAGCACAAATGTAATGCTGATCTGAGTTGATGTTTATAAGACGTTCATCACCACGTAGGCGATGTAATAATTTCTCAGACAAAATGAAATGGTTTTTTTTTTTTTCATCTTTTTCAAACTCAGAAGAAACCGCCATCAGTTGGTGCTCCAGTATGCACAACAATGGGATAGCTTTTCCCAAATTACAGTCCTCCTGGCTGACTGCACGCGTGAAGAACTCAAAAGGACGAAGCATGTCTGTCAGGCTTTTAACTATGGCCCATTGCGCCTTACTCATCCGCAGGTCCTCCTTCTGAGATGTAGCCTCTGTCAAGAAATAGTGATCGAGTACCGTATACTGCTCATGCAGACGCTCAAGCATGTAGAAGGTTGAGTTCCAACGTGTTGCCACCTCCTGGATGAGTGCTTTCACTGGCATTCCACGTTGAAGTAGCAGTCTCCGCAGATGCTTCCGGGCCTTAAAAGAATGGCTGAAATGGTTGCACATTTTGCGGCAGGTGGCCATTACCTCGAACGCTGGACTCTCTTTATCACTCAAGAATTTTTGAACTACCAGGTTGATACAGTGCGCCAAACACGGCACTCTAACATGGTGACCCTGTGACATGGCCTTAACTACATTGGCGCCATTATCCGTGGAAACATAACCAATCTTGCGTTTTAGGGGGGATAGCATTGACAACACCTTTTTGTCAAACTCTTCCAAAAGGTTTTCTGCTGTGTGACTTTTCTCCAAGGCAAACATGGCTAGTGTTGCATGTTTCCGAGCAGCTTTGAAAACTTGGTCCGGGTCAACACCTGCGTTTAGCTTTGCTATAACACCTGAAAAAGAGACCCAGTGTGCAGTGATGCACATGTAATCATCGCCTGGGCCACTGGTCCACATGTCTGTTGTCAGATGTATTGTGTGAACAGCACTCTTCTGCAAAGCTGCCCCAATCGCCTGCAGCACATCTTCATGTAGTGCTGGAACCGCAACTCTGGCAAAATAGAACCGGCTCGGAACCTTCCATTTAGGGCAGAGCGTTGCAACTAATTCAAGAAAACCTACCGCTTCTACAAAAGAAAAAGGTAGAAGGTCCACAGCTAGCATTTTAGCCAGCTTAGTGTTATACAGACGCGTCAGTGGGTGGTTGCGTTCATATGGCACGTCTGAAGTAAGCATTGTTCTAATGTTGGCCTGGACCAAGCATTTACGGGCTGATAATGACTTCGTTGACCCAATTTTGCTCGCTGGTGAACTTTTGTGCGTTGGTGTCTCACTCGCTCCAAAACTCTTAGTGTGCCTCACATTGGGTGTGCTGCTGAGAGGGGTACTGGGTGTAAGGGAAGTGTTTGACACGTCTTCTTCCTGCTCGTCAACATCAGATGAAACATCAACGTTTCCTTGATTTTGGCCTTTCTTGATCGCAGCTAGGTGCGCAAACCATTGGACACCATGCTTTCTGTCAAGATGACCACTCTGGCCGCCGGTACCATAGTTGCTACCTGGCTTACCACGACTAACTGCAAGCTTACAAAGGGTACAAATGGCAAACCTTGGATTTTTGGGACAAACAGTAAAGAAGTCCCAAACTGGGGACTTGAAGTGTCTGTGGGACCTGGAGGAGGCGGCGATACTGGTGGTGGTGGTGGTCATGAAGCTAATGCCAGATGAAGTGGAGGATCTGGATTGGCCAACTTTTGTACGTTTTCCACTTTCACCGCCACTAATTAAGGTCGAGGTTGACGCAGGTCTCTTCTTGCCAGAAAGAAATATGGAAGCGGGACGAGTTGGTGTACTACTTAACTCCAATGATTGTGGTGTTTCCACTGCCTCCTCATCGACAACATCATCATCATCATCATCACGCGCAGCAGCTCTTCGGGCTAGGGTCAAAATGTCTGTTTGCTGCATGCCCGCTGGGGCTGCAGTGACCTTTATGATGACTGGGTCGTCGTTGGCAGAGTCTTCATCAGCAGCAGTATCCGCCACTTCTTGTTGAGCCTCATCACACTCCATAAGTCTGAGACTTTGGACGAGCTTCCTTTTACGCTTAAGTACCTTTGTTGGATCATGGTGTGCCTCACTCTCAGACGGCTGTGGTGCTGGTTCCCAAGTTTGATCCGTATCATCAGAAGGAGGTGTGCTTGAAGAGGATGTAGACACCACCCTTGATCTCTTCCTTGCTAGGGTTGTGGAAGACAATGAAGGATCATCAGGAGGAGTGGCTTCCTCAAATGATACCTCGCCTTGATTGTCGATTTCCTGATGTGCCCCTACTTCGGGAGGAACAACTATTGTGGGCACTTGTTGTGACCCTCCATGCACCTCTGCATGCGCATCTCCTTGCGCTGCCTCTCCTTCCACATGTACTTGGGCTTGTACTTGCACATGTGATTGTTGTTGCCGCTGTGGTTGTTCAACACTCGTCAGATGAGCTACAACAACCTGTGTTGATTGAGGGACATTGCTGCTGCTTTCTTGCGATGAGCCAACATCACTGGTCGATGGTGATTGAAGAAGTATACTGGCTGCCTCTGCAGCACTCAAGGGCTTGGACTTAAGTTGGCGTGGTGGTGGTGGTGGCACTGAGCCCAATGGAGCGGGGGTGCTGCTGCCAGCTTGGTCCCCAGCAGATCCCGCTGCAGCTGCTGCAGGCATACTTTTTTTTTTACTCACAAAAAAAGGGGCGGGCGGCACACCAGTGTCCTTGGTAACTTGCTTCTTCTGCTCCTTACTGGCACCTTTCTTGCTAGAGGAGCTACGGGTTACTTTTTTTGGGGCCATCTTCTTCAGAGCAGGTCAGCAGGCAGCAGTTGCACGAGTTGCAGAGGGTTCTGTGTCCAGACGTGACGTCGCGTGACGTTATGCTGCACACACCGCTGCAGGACTTCTTCCTGGCACTGGTGGTTCTATTGAGTCTTCTTGTGCACCTAAAAGCAATGGAAGACAGAGGAACATCAGTTCAGTTATACACCCCAAAAAATCGACAAAACACAGAAAAATGAGCACAATCCCATGCCATCCATGATGTTTACATTGAAGACACCCCACAGAAAGACTAGGGACATGCAAGTATGCAACACTCACTACCCCTGGGCATAAGGGATGAAAAGTAGGCAAAATAAGTGCAGGCCTCAGACACTGCCTCTCCTCAAAATGGCCCCCTTACACCCCAAGCACATGTTGCTGCCTGTACCAGCCAGCACTCAAGATGGCCACCACCACCACCCACATGGCCAGTCCACATCAACAGTACACCCCCAAAAAACAGAAAAACAGCCAGAAATCACCACAATCCAATGCCATCCATGATGTTTACATCAAAGAGAGTGAGACAACACCACAGGCACACTCAGTCCATGCACCACCACCACCCCTGGGCAAGCAAAAGGCCACACCAGCAGCCCCCCAAAAACGACAAAAAAAAAATAAAATAAGCACAATCCCAGCCCATCCATGGCCTCAATTATGTTTAAATTCAAGAAGACACCCCACAGAAAGACTAGGCCCATGCAACACTCACCACCCCTGGGCAAAGGGCCACACCAGCAGGCCCAAAAAAACGACAAAAAACAATAAAATCTGCACAATCCCAGCCCATCCATGGCCTCAATGGTGTTTAAATTCAAGAAGACACCCCACAGAAAGACTAGGCCCATGCAACACTCACCACCCCTGGGCAAAGGGCCACACCAGCAGGCCCAAAAAAACGACAAAAACCAATAAAATCTGCACATTCCCAGTCCATCCATGACCTCAATGGTGTTTAAATTCAAGAAGACACCCCTCAGAAACACTAGGCCCATGCAACACTCACTACCCCTGGGCATAAGGGATGAAAAGTAGGCAAAATAAGTGCAGGCCTCAGACACTGCCTCTCCTCAAAATGGCCCCCTTACACCCCAAGCACATGTTGCTGCCTGTACCAGCCAGCACTCAAGATGGCCACCACCACCACCCACATGGCCCGTCCACATCAACAGTACACCCCCAAAAAACAGAAAAACAGCCAGAAATCACCACAATCCAATGCCATCCATGATGTTTACATCAAAGAGAGTGAGACAACACCACAGGCACACTCAGTCCATGCACCACCACCACCCCTGGGCAAGCAAAAGGCCACACCAGCAGCCCCCCAAAAACGACAAAAAACAATAAAATAAGCACAATCCCAGCCCATCCATGGCCTCAATTATGTTTAAATTCAAGAAGACACCCCACAGAAAGACTAGGCCCATGCAACACTCACCACCCCTGGGCAAAGGGCCACACCAGCAGGCCCAAAAAAACGACAAAAAACAATAAAATCTGCACAATCCCAGCCCATCCATGGCCTCAATGGTGTTTAAATTCAAGAAGACACCCCACAGAAAGACTAGGCCCATGCAACACTCACCACCCCTGGGCAAAGGGCCACACCAGCAGGCCCAAAAAAACGACAAAAACCAATAAAATCTGCACATTCCCAGTCCATCCATGACCTCAATGGTGTTTAAATTCAAGAAGACACCCCTCAGAAACACTAGGCCCATGCAACACTCACTACCCCTGGGCATAAGGGATGAAAAGTAGGCAAAATAAGTGCAGGCCTCAGACACTGCCTCTCCTCAAAATGGCCCCCTTACACCCCAAGCACATGTTGCCTGTACCAGCCAGCACTCAAGATGGCCACCACCACCACCCACATGGCCAGTCCACATCAACAGTACACCCCCAAAAAACAGAAAAACAGCCAGAAATCACCACAATCCAATGCCATCCATGATGTTTACATCAAAAAGAGTGAGACAACACCACAGGCACACTCAGTCCATGCAACACTCACCACCCCTGGGCAAAGGGCCACACCAGCAGGCCCAAAAAAACGACAAAAAACAATAAAATCTGCACAATCCCAGCCCATCCATGGCCTCAATGGTGTTTAAATTCAAGAAGACACCCCACAGAAAGACTAGGCCCATGCAACACTCACCACCCCTGGGCAAAGGGCCACACCAGCAGGCCCAAAAAAACGACAAAAAACAATAAAATCTGCACAATCCCAGCCCATCCATGGCCTCAATGGTGTTTAAATTCAAGAAGACACCCCACAGAAAGACTAGGCCCATGCAACACTCACCACCCCTGGGCAAAGGGCCACACCAGCAGGCCCAAAAAAACGACAAAAAACAATAAAATCTGCACAATCCCAGCCCATCCATGGCCTCAATGGTGTTTAAATTCAAGAAGACACCCCTCAGAAACACTAGGCCCATGCAACACTCACTACCCCTGGGCATAAGGGATGAAAAGTAGGCAAAATAAGTGCAGGCCTCAGACACTGCCTCTCCTCAAAATGGCCCCCTTACACCCCAAGCACATGTTGCCTGTACCAGCCAGCACTCAAGATGGCCACCACCACCACCCACATGGCCAGACCACATCAACAGTACACCCCCAAAAAACAGAAAAACAGCCAGAAATCACCACAATCCAATGCCATCCATGATGTTTACATCAAAGAGAGTGAGACAACACCACAGGCACACTCAGTCCATGCACCACCACCACCCCTGGGCAAGCAAAAGGCCACACCAGCAGCCCCCCAAAAACGACAAAAAACAATAAAATAAGCACAATCCCAGCCCATCCATGGCCTCAATTATGTTTAAATTCAAGAAGACACCCCACAGAAACACTAGGCCCATGCAACACTCACTACCCCTGGGCATAAGGGATGAAAAGTAGGCAAAATAAGTGCAGGCCTCAGACACTGCCTCTCCTCAAAATGGCCCCCTTACACCCCAAGCACATGTTGCCTGTACCAGCCAGCACTCAAGATGGCCACCACCACCACCCACATGGCCAGACCACATCAACAGTACACCCCCAAAAAACAGAAAAACAGCCAGAAATCACCACAATCCAATGCCATCCATGATGTTTACATCAAAGAGAGTGAGACAACACCACAGGCACACTCAGTCCATGCACCACCACCACCCCTGGGCAAGCAAAAGGCCACACCAGCAGCCCCCCAAAAACGACAAAAAACAATAAAATAAGCACAATCCCAGCCCATCCATGGCCTCAATTATGTTTAAATTCAAGAAGACACCCCACAGAAAGACTAGGCCCATGCAACACTCACCACCCCTGGGCAAAGGGCCACACCAGCAGGCCCAAAAAAACGACAAAAAACAATAAAATCTGCACAATCCCAGCCCATCCATGGCCTCAATGGTGTTTAAATTCAACAAAACAGTTGTATCATGCACCCATAACCAACCCTGGTCCTACTGGATACTGTGGCTACCCACAATATAATTTATTTAATTTTCTGAAAAAGTTCCAAAATTGTACTTGCAGCAACTGTAATGCCCCAAACAAACTTACTTGTGAAAGTTGATTTCTAATCCAAAAGTGATCCAAAGACAGTCAAAAAGGCCTCAAATCCAAATATCCAGCAGCACCCACAAAAAGTAATCCTTCCAGCTCCAGATCCAAATGAAAGTGACCAGGAGATGGACAAAGCACTGGGAGGAGCCTGCTGGACAGGAACAGGAAGTTGGAGACTGTGGGGCACTTCCTTCCTCCCCCCCCCCCCCAAAATGGACTCCTTGCAAAAAAAAAGGCCATGCAAATGTCAACCTGAGGAGTGATTCTGATAAAAATCATAATTTTCTGAAGGTTTATCCTGTTTGCTGGTGATTTTCTTGTGCGAAATTGCAAAATCTCTATTTCGCAAGTGCGAGATTGTTCCTTTCCGCCGCAACTACATGTTCGCAATTGCGAACTCTCGCGAGGTGTGCTGTGCAAGGTGGCAAGCCGCGAGTACGTATTCGCGGGCGACAAACTCCCGCGGGAACACGCAGCAAGATCTAAAATGGCGCGTCACTCGCAAAGAAAAACAACTCGGCAAACGCTAAAATGACGGAAAGTGAACGCCGTGCACCACGCCGCGCGCCGCAACCAAGCAAAAAATCCGCCGCGAGCGGATTCACGGATTTTCGACAAATTCGCGAGCGTTCGCGGATTGCGGATTTGCCGAAAATCCGAAAAATCCGCGAGCGGAGCGGATTTTACGCCCATGTTTAATCCCTGGGACCACTTGGCCTGTCTTGGACGGGTTCACACTCATCGACCTTATCTAAATGTCCTGGTTGGGGGCACCTGGGGTTGCGGCTCAACCAGTTGGACCAGCCGGGATGTCTATTAGTCCCGTCATGGTTAATTTGGTTATGGGCAAGCGCCCCGAAGATAATGACGATATGCCTTATTGGTTTGCTGAGAAATTTGACCAACTGGAGGCAGTATTCCCTAATACGACACCTGTGGAAAAACACAGGATCCTCACAATTAGTTTGCAGAAAGACTTAGTGCCAGAGGTAACCGATTGTGATATTTGGGGTAAAGTATTTGCAGCAGTATATGCGAAGTGCTTCTGCACACCGTCTATGACTGAACTGCCCTCCGTGATAAAGCGTGTTCAGGATCAACACGGTCCAGAGGCGGCTGTCGAGTTAGGAATGTCAGAGTGTTTGACGTAGTTTCTGATCTCATACTTGCAAATGTCAAGGGAGATGCAGTTAACTTTCATGTGTCCAATGCTTTGCGCCTTGTCCCAGACGCTGAGAAATCCCGAGTGATACCAAAAATCATTGCGGAGGCTTATAAGACCATTGGCTGCAATAGTTTTGGTGTTAAGCCTTTTGCTAAAACACCAGCTCAACCGCAAACTCAGACGGCTAAGTCTACTAAAGACGACCATTCAAATTTTCCAAAACTGAATTGGAAAAATAAAAAACAGGGGAAGCAGCAACAGAAATAAGGGTCGCATCCTGCGTCACCAATACCAGTGACTACTTAGCGCACATATGATTTGCACGACCGCACGACAATTAGGTCTCCTGATAGATTTCAGGTTCCTGATCAACATTACCCTCGTTCTTCACAGGAAACATAGGGCTCGCAAGCCGGTGGAGGAGAACGCAGCAGAGGTCGGGGTGCCCCACAAGGATGTGAGCAGCCCCGCCCGGCTGACGGTAAAGGCAAGCAGGATGACTTTCCACGTCAATGCCCTCCGTTTCAGAAAAAGAAGGTTGCTGCGTTAACCGCAAGCTATGCCACAGATAGTGAGAACACAGCTTCGGAACCTGACATGGTCACTAACGCTGCTCAACAGCACAGCAGAAGTTACAATAGTGCGGCAAGCACTTAGTCCATATCTGAAGGTGACAGCAACTCACACATTTATTACAGTGGAAACTGCTGACACTAGAGTGGCTCCCCCTGACAGACTATATGATATAGTTCTTTTAATTGAAGGTGACATACTACGTGTAATAAAAAGAATTTATGGGGAAAATCTGACCTCTAATATGAAATTTTGTTAGCTGAGGCAGACTGGCCCCTGCCTTTCATTTTGGCCACTCCGAGAGGGGAGGAATTAATCCTCCCTTTTTTGCACAGACTGTGCCCAAAGAGCAGGCACAGAGCTTTGCAGAAGAGTGGGCTCTGATGCTTGTACCGGCATTGTACTGTACTCGGGTGGGATGGGATAAACGTTCGCCCATCCATGAGATTCCATTGTGGTCTATGCCACAGCCACAACCCTAATATCCCATGCAGCGGGAAGCGAAGGCTCCCGTGGCGGAAATCCTTGAACAATTGGAATATCAAGGTGTAATTGAAACGTGTGTCACCAATGAATTATCCTCTTTTCACTGTAACCAAACCTGATGGGTCGTACCGCCTGGTTTTGGGTTATCGCATTTGAACTCTCAATGTCATACATGTGTGGTACAGAACACCTACAGTTCTGCACTCGTGGATAGTCTTGTGAGAAAAAGGTTTAAAACCACACTTGACATTTCCAATGGCTTTTTTAGTCATAACCTGTCCTCTCTTAGTAGTCAATTTACTTTACCTGCCTTTACTTATGGCAGCAAACAAAAACAGTTCAAAAGATTAGCCCTGGTGTCTTTGCCACACGTATCTTGGCTCTTTGCTAGACGACATTGACCCTGATGCGTACTCGTATGTTGATGATATTTATCTCAAAGACGAAGTATGGCTGCATCTGTGTCGCGTTGACCTCATCATTGTCATGTTTGCGGACTTCGGTTCCAAATTTTCAAAATCACACATTGCAGAGTATACAGTGTTGTTTCTGGGCTATGAGCTCAATAACGAAGGTCAAGCTTTAGCACCTCACTTCCTGAAGAAATGAACACGTTTGCTCGCTCCGACAACTCTGAAGAAATTACAATCTTTGTTGGGTTTTTTGAATTTTGGGCGCACTTACAGTCCCGATTATGCTCAGCGTATCAAGCCGCTACATGCCTTGATACAACCAAACTTTTCAAAAGCCTGCTGGCTTCCAGAACATTCAGCTATACTGCAATGTTTGCAGTCTGATATTCTTAAATCGAAATACTTTCTGACACGTGACAATCACACAAACCTGGTAATAAGAATTGTGCCAGGCGCAGTGGGTTTCACATACTTGGCGTTTAATGAAGGAGACACAATCCCTATTGCTTACAAGTCACACTTGTACACTTCGGCTGAAATGCGTTTTTCTACTGTTGAAAAAGTTTTGACAGCAGTGCAGATGGCGATTCTAAAGGAAAGAGCGCTGTCACGGGGAAAACTCATGTTGGTTGTCACACCGTATCCTGCCCTTGAGGCAGTGACGAAAGCCAGTGTACCAAATTCAAAAGCTTTACATCCGCATTGGATACAATGGGCCACTTTGTTGACATCTCCGGATGTGACTTTTATCTTTGATCCCTCATTGCAAACTTAAGAGTTCTTATGGTATGAATTTGTTCATCCTGCTCCTTTGTCCATGCGCCCGCTTGAGGATTACCATTGTATCATTTACACAGATCGATCAGCGCAACCAGCATTCTTATTCAGCGATCTGCGCAATAGTGGTTGGTACCATAGTGAATGGTGAATTCAAGTCCAATGTCATGCACACGCAGACATTAGGGGACTGTACCACCCAGTTGGCAGAGCTACGTTCTCTAGTACTTGCACAGGAGTTTGCTGACCCTTGTGTGACTACTTTCATTGTAAGTGACTCTTACTACTGTGTTCAGTGTTTCAATGACAATTTATTCTTTTGGACTCAGAATGACTATATTGATTCCAAAGGTACCACAATCAAGCATAAAATGCTATGGGTTGGAGTCGCAAGAAATTAAAGTACGTTTGCCTCTCGTAAATGTAATTCATACTCTAGGTCACCAGCGCGTAGGAATAAATGCTGTTGGCAACAGTCTAGCTGACGAAGCAGTGAAGACAGCAGTGGTGACATACTTGGTTGCAGCAGTTACAAGATCCAAAAGTAAGATTGATGATGACATCTTGGAGGCTATCGCTGCTACAGAGAAGGGTGATAATTACCCTAGAGGTTTCCCTTCAAAATATTCTTATAATTTAAGTCTTGATAAAGTTCCCTATGTGAGAATTAATGACGTTGGTGACAGATTCCCAACGCGGACCGCAGGCTCTTCTTGATAACAGCCGCTCACAAAGGCATGGTGACCAGCAGAGCCAAGCGGTGGCCAGTGGGACACTAGGAGATCCCTGCGAGCCAGCTGCTCCCCTACAGGATGTACTTCGGGAAGTCCGCCAGGGATTTGCCACGATTGCAGACAAAGTCGACAGGATGTCCTCACGTATGGATGCCATGGTCCATAAACTAGATGTCCACCACGAAGAACGATTAAAGGAAGCGGGGCAGCGCATATCGGACTCAGACAACAACACGGCTAGACATACCTCGCAGGTCCCCAGGATGGACAATCTGTTGCGAATAATTGCGGCCAAGAATGAGGACTTAGAAGCGAGGAGCAGACGCAATAACATTCGTATCTTAGGCATTCCAGAAACAACCAACGCAGAAAGAATGGAGGAGTATGTTGAGAAACTACTGCTGGTGGCGATCGGATCAGAGGCCTTCTCTCCACAATTCATAGTCGAAAGGGTGCATCGCTCGCTGTGACCTCGTCCCGAGCCAGGCACTGCCCCAAGACCCATTATTGCTAGACTCCTAAATTACAGGGACAGGGATATGGCCTTGCGAGCAGCACGGAGCAAGAAATCGCTTTCATTTGATGCCAACTCCTTTACCATTTACCCGGATTTCACACCTATGGTTCAGGACGAGCGGCGAAAGTTTCTGGATGTCAAGGCGAAACTGTGCAAACTGCAAATTGACTACGCTCTTCTATATCCGGCATGATTGAGTGTTACACACCAAGGCCGACAGAAATTCTTCACGAAGCCACAACAATTGGAAGACTTCCTAAAACAGCTTAAACAATCAAACAGACCTGGTAATGAGATGGAGGAGCATCCGGAATCCCCTCTAGCGGCAGCAGACTAGGAAGAAGAATGAACTTTCCTGCAATGTCGACATCACCGATCTTGTGGCTTCCCTTTTGAGTATTATTGTATACAATTGGGGGACAATGATTTTCCCTGGACAATGGATAGCGGTTGTAATCCCCGAAGGTGCCTAATACTAGACCGCTGGGCACCCTTCTTTCGCACTCGCAGAGACTACTGCCTCGGCTGCGGTTTTTCTGGGTGTGGGGGGATGTTGTGTTGCCACCTAGATATGGCCCCCAGCGGGAATTACCCTACGGCTTTTTGCCATTTACTCAGGAGTGGGATGATCTTGAGTCCCTGGTTGGGGAACAGTTCGGGGAGAGCGGGGTGGGAGCACAATACTGGCAGGTTGGGGCTGCTTCAGTGGGAGGGGGAGAGAGGCGCGGGGATGTTTGGGGTTTGTATGTTTTGACCTTGGTAGAAACACGCAGTCTTATCTTGGGAACATGTATATTGCTAATGAAAGATGTAGAAACAAGGGCTACACAGCGACTTCTGGTGAATACTGACTGCAATGTGGTACCATGGCCAAAAGAGCCGCGTTTGGTATTTCTGCACTTGCGACTGAATGGCTCAGGATAATAGAACTCAGCTAAACATTATCACTTGGAATGTCAGGGGGCTAGGGGATCCTCGACAGAAGCGCCAGGTCCTTGCATATTTAGACAGACACAACACGCATATAGCTATGCTGCAGGAAACCCATTTCCCACCCCAGCAGTCTAATGTCTTTGCCTCGCGATGGGCTGTGCACAGAGTCTTCTCCTCTTATTCTAGCTATGCTAGGGGCACTGCTATATTGCTTAAGAAGCAAGTACCTTTCTCCCTAGTGGGCTCGCTGACCGACGATAAAGGCAGATATAGCATAGTGGGGGGACGCTTAGGCATGGAGTCGGTTTCACTTGTGTGGTGTTCTGGACCCAATGTGGATGACCCGGACTTCTACTTCGCCTTGTGGGAGGCGGTGAGAACTATTGGGGCGAATCATATTATCTGGGACGGAGATTTCAACGTTACCTATGCTCCATCTATGGACAGATCGCACCCCCCTCCGCATCATCACACCAAGGCGGGCGCACTACTCAGAGATATCATCACAGAACATCAACTTCTAGACGCATGGAGACACATACACCCAGCGAAGCGAGAGGGCACACATTTTACAGCACACGCAGCTTCTTGGGCGAGGCTAGACTATTGGTTAGTTTCTAGGAGGCTAGGGACTGCCATCTGCACAGCACAGCACTTAGCCCGAACATACTCTGATCATGCACCGGTCAGACTAGCACTCTCATCGGCGGATCTTAGCCCGCCGCGCAGTGCGTGGCGACTGAACCCCAAAATGTTATTGGACGCAGCCTTCCAGGAGGAACTGCGCGGCGAGATATTGGATTTCTTTGAGGGCAACCGAGGTACGGTGCAGGTCGTAGAGACCATTTGGGAGGCCTTCAAAGTCACACTGAGGGGATATTGCTTTTCCAAAGGGGCGGGGGTGCATCAGGATATTACTAATACGCTTCGCAAGATAGAGCAAGAACTGAAAACTTTAGAAGACATGCTGCAACAAGCTCCAGAAAGGGACACGCAGGAGAAGTTCAGGGCCAAACTCACAGATTACACGGAAGAGGCGCAGAGGGAGGTACACTTCAGGGGCAAACATTGGCAGGCTCATAGATATGGTGAGGGTGAACGTCCGGGCAAGACATTGGCTGATATTGTCCCTACGCCGAGATACACCAACTATGTGGTAGAATTGGAAAAAGCCGATGGGACACGCTGTAGTGATACGGCCAGTATATTAACAGAGTTTACCAATCACTACGAAGGATTATATACCACCTCAGGGACCCCGAGTGTAAAGTTAGATAAATACTTGTGAGATGTAGCTCTTGGATGGCTGAGTGATGTGCATCGCAGGTTTCTGTGCGCACCGTTTGAATTGGACGAGGTACGCGAGGCAATCATGGACTTACAATCCGGCAGGGCCACGGAGATGGATGGTATCCCTGTCGAATTTTATAAAACTTACATTGATATAATGGCCCCCATCCTTCGAGAAGTTTACAAAGAGTCCTTGGAGGTGGGTTCTCCCCCCCCGTCAATGAGGGAAGCCCTCATCATATCCATGCTAAAACCAGATAAACCAGCTCATCTATGCGGTTCTTATCGACCGCTTTCTTTGCTCAACTGTGATGCAAAATACTGGCGAAACTTGTTGCTAAACGATTGACTCTGCTGTTGGAAAACCTTATCCTCCTGGATCACTTCCCATAACTTGAGAACTCTTTTCACGATTATGAATAATGTTGCCCCTGAATTGCCCCTAGCAGCAATTTTCTTGGACGCAACAAAAGCCTTTGACTCCGTCGAATGGCATTATATATTTGCAATTATGAGTCGTATGGGATTCCCTCCACTCTTTCTGTCCTGGATCCGCCTTTTGTATAATCAACCGGGGGCCAAAGTGCTAATCAATGGTCGGATGTCACCAAGATTCTCAATTACTAGAGGGACGCGCCAGGGATGCCTTCTGTCCCCACTCTTGTTTGCCTTAGCCACGGAACCCTTAGCGGCACGGATGCGTCAGCATCACATCGCCATGGCCTTGCAATGCAACATGCGGCAAATTCTTATCTCCATGTATGCGGATGACATCACCCTATATGTGAGAGACCCGCAGAACAATTTGATTACACTCTTGCAAGAGTTTATTGTTTTTTGACACCTATCTGGAGTTCAGATTAATTGGGGGAAATCCTGCATCTTCCCCCTGACTGATTCGGTAATGCGATTTCCGCTGGACTTCCCGCTAGAATGGTGTACAGACGAACTCCGATACTTGGGGATTGGCCTTACCAGAAATAAGGAGGAGGAGTTAATGAGGCTCAACTACGGGGTGGTACTCACCCAAATAACAGACAAAGTATCTAGGTGGATTAGGCTCCCACTATCTATGGCAGGCAGGGCATCACTGATTAAGATGGTGATTTTACCCCAGCTATTATATTTATTCCTGAATATCCCCTTTTCTCCAGGGCGGCATTTTTTCAAGGCCCTTAGGACTCAGATGATTCGGTTAGTGTGGGGGGGCAAGCAAGCTAGACTGCAGTGGGCTGTGCTGATTAGACCTTACTCTGCAGGTGGGTTCGACATACCTGATTCTGAACAATATTATAACTGTGCTCAGGCACACTATTTGTGTTTTTGGATACACCAGCCCAAATACATGATGCAGCTGGCAGCGGAGCATTGGCTAGCACATCCCATACCAATAGAGGGCGCTATATATATGACGTTAAATGCCCGAGAACGCACTCAGACGACTGTGAACGCCACGATCACGGCGTGGCAGCGCATTGCGTGCCAATTTGAAACTCCTGTACCATATTCGCCGTTGCTGCCTCTGGTGTATCACCCAGACATGCCTCTCTTGCAGGAAGCCCTTTTTCACAAACTGCAGGGCCGCACGTCCGTTAAACATTGGGGGGAACTGTATGAAAATGGAACATTCCGTACTTCTGACAGTATGTTTCAAGGTGCAGACTTCACACCGCTTGATCTCTTCTTATACATCCGCCTTAAACTGGGGGTTCGCTCCCTGCATGCAGACTGATGAACCTCCGCTACTTGCACCTCTGCAGACACTCTTACAGCAGCCTTCGCCGAGGCGGCTGGTATCTCTGCTATATCGCACCATACGCACTCAGCAACAGACAGAGGCTACACCATCCAGCTCCAAATGGGAGGCAGAGCTAGGCACCCCCATAACGGAAGAACAATGGGAATACTGCGCATGCAAACTGAAAGGATTTCGGCCAGAAGCAGGTTGAGGATCATACACTATAAATACCTCCACAGACTGTACCACACCCCGGTCAGTATGCACAAGTACCATCTCTGTGACAATGATAGGTGCGATAGATGTCATGCCCCACAGGCCGATTTTTTACATGTGTCCTGGAATTGCCCGGCAATACACGATTTCTGGGACCAGGTTTTTACAGCATTGCAGCACATGACCGATTTACACATAGAAGCCACGCCGCTGGTTGCCTTGTTGAGCCATGTCAAACATATTCCACTAGCATACCGCCGATACACGGCACTGGCGTTGTTAATGGCTAAAAGACGAGTGGCTTGCAGGTGGAGTAGGGGGAGGGCGCCTGAATTTAAAGATTGGCTCAGTGATTTGATACACTGCCAGGAACAATCTGCCCTGTATGCTGAACTATTACCTATCACATCAAGACCTATGGTCGCCACTAGTCACTTACTTTCAGTTGCGGACCCAGGGCGGGGACGACTAGCACTTCAGTGGGTACACTATTGAACTTATTCCATTAAATGTCAACGCCTGAGAGATTGAAATGCCGTATACGTGAGGTGCACGACGGAACCCCCCCCCAGTCGTAGAGTAACTAATAGTGAAACTAGGGGACACGGTAGGAGAGCCTGCCTACCAACATAAGCTCAGACCGGCCTCGAGAGCGCTTCATAGAGTAACTCCCGACTTGCTCGAGCAGGCGCTGCTGGAGCACCCTTGTCTTCTCTCGGGTGACCTGGATAGCGACACGGAGACTCTGCAGCGTTGGCTTACCGATCGGCTGGATGATCTTGCCCCCAAGGTTGTCCCCCGGTCCACGGTGGTTCGGCACTCTGCCCCGTGGTTTACGGAGGCGCTCCGTGTGGCTCGTAGGCAGTGCAAGGTAGCCGAGAGGGCCTGGCGCCTTGTGTACGATGGGGAGGCTAAACTTGCCTACAAGGCGGTGTTGAAGGCTTACCATCGGGACATTCTCGGTGCCAAGAGGGTTTATCTGGCTAGGAGGATAGAGGCATCTGCGAACTCCTGTAAGGAGATCTTTAATATTGTGAAGGAGTTTACGATCCCCAGCTCCCATCCGCCCCCACCAGCTTCGGCGGATGCTTGGGCATGCGATCTCGCTGGTTTCTTCACAAATAAGATCAAGGCCATTCAGGCCACCTTCGTGGAGGAACCGGATGGAGGCAGCGGCGCGAGGGTGGACTGTAGACTGCCGCAGATTTCTGCGGCAATGCTGTCCGACTTCCCTACTGTTTCCAGCGAGGCCTCTCATACGTTGTTGGCCAACCTTAAATCTGGCTCGCCACTTGACCCCTGCCCTGCCAAATTTTTGGCCGGGATGGCGGCAGTGGTGAACCCTTTGGTCAACTCCATCCTTAATGCCTCCCTGAGGGAGGGACGGGTCCCCAGCTCTTGGAAAAGAGCGATGGTGATCCCCCTCCTAAAAAAACCGGGCCTTGACACCGAAGTCTTGGCGAACTACAGGCCAATCTCGCTGTTACCAGCACTAGCGAAGCTGACGGAAAAACATGCCCACGGTGTTCTGTCTAGTTTTTTGGAAGCCAATAATCTGCTCCATCCATCTCAATCGGGCTTCCGTCCTAATTTTAGTACGGAAACAGCTTTGATAGAGGTGACTGGGATCATCAGGGAGACTCTGGATGCCGGCGGCAGGGCCATGCTGGTCATGTTAGATCTTTCGGCGGCTTTCGACACCGTCCCCCATAAGGCGCTTCTAACTAGGCTTTATGACATCGGCCTGAGGGGGACGGTGCTCAGGTGGTTTACTTCTTTCCTGGAAGGCCGCCGCCAGACGGTCTGGGTTTCCCAGAGCTCCGCCGAGATGCCGCCTTTGGGAGTTGGGGTTCCACAGGGTTCTGTGTTGAGCCCCACATTATTTAACATCTTTATGTCCCCTCTGGCGGCCTTGGTGGAGGCGTATGGGGCCCAGATCGTCTCTTATGCCGACGACACGCAACTCCTCTTCACATGCGGGAAAGATCAAGAGTTTGTGGGAGAGAGAATCCGGGACTGCCTTGCGCTGGTCTTCGACTGGTTCCAGCGGAACGGTCTGAGGGCCAACTCGGGCAAGTCCGAGATTTTATTTTTTGGTTGCGTTGCCGATCCGGAGTGGCAGCATTGGTGGCCGTCCGACATGAGTCCTCCCGCACAGTCCTCCGTGGTGGCCAAAAATTTGGGCGTCAAGCTAGACAATCAGCTGTCGCTCCGAATTCACATTCTTGGCCTGGCCGGCACCTGCTACGGATTACTGAAAATGCTCCGCAAATTTTTGCCTTTGTTATCTGAGGAGCACAGGAGGATTACTGTGCAGGCTCTGGTCGGTTCGAGGCTAGATTACGCCAATGCTCTTTTTCTTGGCCTTCCCGATTATCTGGTCCAGCGCCTTCAGGTGGTGCAGAACTCTGCTGCCCGGGCGATCTTTGGCTTAGGGAGACGAGCTCGAGCTTCCGGGCTGCTCCAGACGCTTCACTGGCTCCCCATTAGGAAGCGGATCCAGTTTAAATCCTTGACCCTGATGCATAAAGCTCTGCATGGATCAGGAGCGGGATATCTGCAGCGGAGACTGACTTTTTATCGTCCAGCTCGTTCCCTCCGCTCGGAAGCTCTTTGTAAAGCGGTGGTTCCACGGGTGAGGAAGGCCCGTGCGGGAGGGCGGTCTTTTGGCTGCAGAGCCCCCCAGCTTTGGAATCTGCTTCCATTTTCTCTTCGGAGTACTGCCAACCTGCTCCAGTTTAGGAGGGGCCTGAAGACCTGGCTTTTTAACTCCTAGTCTGTTTTAACTGCCTACTGTTTTTGCTTTGTTCTGTTGTCTGTTTTTAGCTGTGTTGTGTTATTTCATTATGAGTTGATGGTGGAAAGCGTCGGGACACTCCTTGTGAGTAGCTGTACGCTATACAAAAGCTTAATAACATAACATAACATAACATAAGCACCAGCAACACAGGATTAGAGGTCGAGGAGTGATGCTGTTGGAGTGGGGAGTGCAGCTATGTGACGAGCAGGGATGGATGGAAATGTGTCTATGTCCCCCCCAGGGAGTCTGTTAATATCCCTTATTTTCTTCATGAATATTGTGCTCTGATTCTCCTCATGGGCGATAGCCATGAAACTAAGTAGTGCAACGCGGCCGGCCCGAAGAGGTTGTAGGCGACTTGCTGTGTTAACATGTCTTTTGCTATTTACTGTTGCCTAATATACTTGATGGAAACACTATGAAGCTGCCGGCCACGGATTGGTTGTAGGCGCACAGCTGTGTATTCTTGTAACCTACCAATAAAGGTCTTGAAATTAAAAAGAAAAAAAAAACAGAGGCATGGCCTCAGCTCATGCAGGCGTTTCAGTGACTGTCACTATCTTGCAGCAAAGATACTGGTGGCGCGGGTTGTACAAACAGACTCTTGATTATGTCCTCTCTTGTGACATATGCCAGCAGATTAAACCTTCAACTGCTTCGCGTCCACCACAAACACAGTTGTACATATCTCATAACACACTTGGGTGTGTTTATTTAGATCACTGCGGTCCTTTCTCCTCTGATACTGCGTATAAGTTCATCTTAGTTGCAGTGGATTCGTGCACATGCTTTCTATGGGTTTGGCCACAACGCAGCGCTGATGCTTGAACTGTAATCAGGGATTTGCGTGTCTTTGTGTGAATTTTTGCATGTGGTACCTTCCATTCTGACCAAGGTCCAGTGTTCGCCTCTAAGGCGTATAAGGAAGCCTTGAGGTCTTTGGGGGTTCACGTCAAATTTTCGTCTTCATACCGGCCTGAGGACAATTCTGTTGTGGAGGGAATGAATCATGACTTAAAGCAATCCTTGCAAAATGTGTTAGTGGATCTGCACACCCTCCTGTATTTGAAATAGAAACCTTTATAGAAAGGTGAGTCTTAAATCGTACATTTTTGCGTGCTAACACATGTATGGGGGAGAGTGCCTACCTCCCTCCAGGGTACTAGTAAACTAAAGAAAGAGTCCTTGGAAAAAAGGACTGTGTGTTTGCACAGCTGTGAGGTTGAAAAACAACCTAATTCAATAAACCAATTCTGCTAAATGTTTTAAAGAGAATCTATAACAAATTGTACAAAAAACTTAGATGTTCATGATCATTTATCTGCATAAACACGATGAATCAGAAAACCTTAAAATATAATTCAATTCATTATACCTTGTATTCTGAACAACCTTATTGGCTCATTCCAATTGTTTAGATGAATGTTTTTTATGAAATAGGGATAACACGTTATGAATTCATCAATAAAATCAAAACCCAATGCATTTCGGGTCCAATACAGAACCCTTCATCAGGGGATATATACAACAATTCAGATGCTTAATGAGAAGTTCATTCCATTTCTTCTTGTGACGTTGCGTCCTGAATCTACAACAAAAGTGTAGTATCATAAAAAAAATCAAGTAATTGCATGTTGTTTACACAATCGAAAACTTAGGACTTGCAGGATTATGAAAGAAAAAGAAAGAAAGAAAAGTGTGTAAAACAAACACCACCTCCGTTTAATTAGTGTCTCTGGATCTCATGCTCAAGAGTGTGAAACAAAATCACCAATTCAATTCCAATTACCCGACCCGCGTTCTCAAGGGGCAACAGTATGATCAAGCAGTGTCCTGTGACCAAACATTAAAAAACATTTTTTTTAAATTAAAAAACAAAAAAACGGTGATTCCAATCCATGCGAAACTCTAGGCTAGTGCAATCTCCTAATTCATACCTGATGTCTTCTCATGAAATTTCCAAAAATTATTCTTACACAGGGCAGTTGTCAATGCTGTAAAACAATCAGACGAACATGTTCCATATCAAGTCACCCCCACGTTCATAGATCATGCGAAAATAACTATATGGAAAAGGTCTTACCTCGCGGTAAACCCCAGCGTCATACTGCGCCAGCCAATTCAAAATAGCTAAGGCTTCCCGTTCGAATGTAGAATCAAAGTAACTTGAGCTCCCCTTTCGAGTGTGGAACTGAGTAACAAAATGTGAACTACTGTCAGTGAAATACGCCATCTGTATATTCAAAAATACTAGACTAATTCTTTCAACCCTCCCTCCTATCGTCCTGAAACTCACCCATCGAACAAGCCTGAAGAGTTCCACCTTCACAGCCTGCGGTCACGTGTGTTCATTCTAACAAATCCCCGCTAAAAATACAGTCCATCTCATAAACAAAGACAGAGGATTGTCTACCTATCCGGCGGTCATTGAAAACGTAAAAGTACCGCTGTTAGGTCTACAAAAACTTTATAGATGTGATGACAGACACAATTTTCCAAGCTGTGGTTTCCACTCCAAATAACTAGAGTACTCTAAAAAGGCAACAGACACGGGAATAAGCATACTAACCTCTTCCTCTCCATTAAATATAATGATAAATGGGTATTTCAATACCAGTTCAGGAGCAACCAAACGATCAGTTGTCCATTACTAGAGGTTCACCGGCGTGCCAGAAATGTAAACATAAGTGAATGGGAATAGCGATGAAACATATAAGTTTTTAAGAATGAAAACAAGACATGATATAAATAGATGGTAAAAATGAAAATAAAAATGCGTATTAAAAAGTGTTTGAATATTGTGATAAAAATGCAAGTCCCTTACAATCTAGACATACTATTGATACATATGCTGTTTATAAAAAGCAAAGAAGCTCATAGTGATCATTGAGACCCCCAGGTATTAAATCCCTAAAAACTTGATCCAGTGTGTTTCTCTACGTGCAAGTGCTGTGTTTAAATCAATGCTTGTATGAGTGTCAATGTGTTCTAGAATAGTAAACCGTAGTTGAGGAATAGTGTGGGAGGTTGTTACCCAATGTGCTGCCAGACAGGAATTCATGTTTTTGTTGCGGATGCGGCTCTTGTGCTCTACAATTCTGTTTTTTTTCCTGCTGGTTCTGCCAACATATATAAGCCCACAAGGGCACTTTATAGCATAAACAACCCTTTCCGTGGTGCAATCTGATGTATGTAAAAGGGTAATGGCTTTTCCTGTATGTGGATGTCTAAATTCTTTGCCTTCCATGACGTTACCACATTGACCGCAGTTATGACATTTTCTCATTCCCTTGTATGCCATCTTTTGAACGGTTGCTGGAGGTTTGAGTATTTCTCTCACGTTATGAGACCGTGTATGCACAAACAATGGAGAACCATGGAAGATGTTCTTAAAGTCTGGTTCATTTTCAATCAATTCCCACCTATGTCGTATAATTGCTTTGATGTGTGGAGCTTGTGCAGAATGTTTCAACACAAACACTTCCCTCTTTAAGGGAATCTTAACTTTTTGTTGCAGCAAATCCTCCCTCTTTTTCTTTGAGACCACTTCTTCTGCTTCTTTCAATACATTATCAGGATAACCCCTGTGTTTGTATTTGGTGATTTGTTCCTGAATCAAATGTTTACATGTAGCTTTATCTGATGTGATCCTCTTTATCCTCATAATTTGCTAAATCAGTAAATTCTTCTTCAGTGATAGTGGATGCGCGCTGGTATAATGCAATGCATTATTCACATCAGTGGGTTTTTGGTAAACCCTAGTGAGTAAACCCTGATCTGTTCTTTGAATTTCAATGTCTAAAAAGTGAATGACTTCAGTACCAATCTCATGAGTAAATTGAATCCTCGGGTTGCATTGATTTAGATCCTGTATGCATGTCTCAAGTGACTCTCTCGACCCTCTCCAAATAACTAAAATGTCATCAATGTATCGTAAAAAAAAAACTGTATTTTTTTGCCAGTCTGGATGGTTCACGATATGGTGGTGTTCAAAGTATGCCATGAATGTATTGGCATATGCCGGTGCCCCCGGGAATCCCATGGATGTCCAAGTCCTTTGCACATAAAAACCTCCTTGCCACCTGAAGTAACTGTGATATAGCGCAAAGTGCAATAATTCCAGAAGGAATACACTTTTGTCTTCTGCTATGTCTGAATTCAAAAGTCTCCACTCGACTGCCTCCAGCCCTTCATCATGGGCTATAGACGTGTATAAGGCCACCACGTCAATGGTGCATAGTAAAATGTTGTCCAAGAAAAAATCCTTGATGGTATCTAGTTTCAGTAAGCAGTCAGTGGTGTCTTTTACATACGTAACCCATGTCTGAACAAGCGGTTGAAGATGATAGTCTATGAAATGACCCAGTCCTTCGTGAATCGATCCACATCCTGCCACGATGGGACGAAATGGTGGTTGTAATCTGTTTTTATGTACTTTGGGTAACATATCAATTGTTGGAATTTTTGGGTTAAGATTCATCAGAAATTTCCGTGTATTTTCATAAATGACCGACATTTCGACTCCTTTTTCTAGAATGTTTTTCAAAGTGATTAAGAAGGCTCCCGTTGGATCTTGTTCCATGCGAATGTATGTATTGTCATCGTTCACATGTGCGTTGACACTATCAGTGTAAAATTCAGTATCCATAATCACTAGAGCACCCCCCCTTATCTGCCGGTTCAAAGGTAACGGAAGTGTCTTGAATGAGTTTGTTAAGTATGCGACGTTCATGTTTCGTTAAATTACATTTGGTGGGTGTCAAATACTTAATTTGTTTTTGTGCAAAGGTAACAACCCAGGCAGACAATTAAGGACAAGCGAAGGCTATTGAAAGAGACATATGATCATAAACAATTCATTAAAAACTCATAAAGAAGCAATAGACTGTAGTGATATCAAAAGGGAGTGATTTTTAATATAATTATAAAAAATATATATATAAAAGAGGATACATCCGGTACAATAAAGAAATTATTATTACATGATATAAATCGATATGGGTTGATTCAAATAATGCATATCAAACAAACATATCAGTGCATATAAAATTATTTCTTAAAACTAATATCTCCAATATGGAAAGTGTATAAGGCTGTAAGTCTACGCGTTTCGACAAACACAATTGTCTTCCTCAGGACAAGATGATAGCAGCCATTATTTCTAGAATAGAGATAGTATTGGTTAAAAGATACGTGGTAGTGAGGGCGGGTAAGGCACCTCTCCCTTTAATGCTGGAGACGGTATGTGATAGCTGTTTACACAGAGTTCACTGCTGACTTCCTACCGCTGCCCACAATAACGCTTCACGCTTTATTTCATTAAAATTATAAGAGACAGAATTCCATGTTGATTTCTTTAAAAGAGCGATGTTTTCATTTAGACTTTTGGCCGGTGATTTTAGCAGGGCACAGACTAAAGTCAAACAGAAAGGTGTGCTTCCTTTTTTGATTCTCTCGAATGGACAGCTCCGTTTCATGCACCAACTTTTGAATAATGCTAATAAGGGGGAGCTTTAAAAGCGGAGACTTCCTGCGATCTGTTTGTATCTTGAATGTTGAGAATGGGTCAGAGTAGTAGCGGTTTCCACATCAATACCTGTCTTGTACTAATTAACTGATAGCAAGAGAAGGCGGTGAGTATGGTGATTTCCAAAAAGCCACTATCTTTCCCACAGACGGCTTCGATCAGATGACGGGAGCCGACGATAGAGACGCAGGTCTCACGGAAGGTCTGTCCTCTTCGGTGGTGTGTGAAGGAAATAATGATCATTATTTCCTTCACACACCACCGAAGAGGACAGACCTTCCGTGAGACCTGCGTCTCTATCGTCGGCTCCCGTCATCTGATCGAAGCCGTCTGTGGGAAAGATAGTGGCTTTTTGGAAATCACCATACTCACCGCCTTCTCTTGCTATCAGTTAATTAGTACAAGATGACGGGAGCCGACGATAGAGACGCAGGTCTCACGGAAGGTCTGTCCTCTTCGGTGGTGTGTGAAGGAAATAATGATCATTATTTCCTTCACACACCACCGAAGAGGACAGACCTTCCGTGAGACCTGCGTCTCTATCGTCGGCTCCCGTCATCTGATCGAAGCCGTCTGTGGGAAAGATAGTGGCTTTTTGGAAATCACCATACTCACCGCCTTCTCTTGCTATCAGTTAATTAGTACAAGACAGGTATTGATGTGGAAACCGCTACTACTCTGACCCATTCTCAACATTCAAGATACAAACAGATCGCAGGAAGTCTCCGCTTTTAAAGCTCCCCCTTATTAGCATTATTCAAAAGTTGGTGCATGAAACGGAGCTGTCCATTCGAGAGAATCAAAAAAGGAAGCACACCTTTCTGTTTGACTTTAGTCTGTGCCCTGCTAAAATCACCGGCCAAAAGTCTAAATGAAAACATCGCTCTTTTAAAGAAATCAACATGGAATTCTGTCTCTTATAATTTTAATGAAATAAAGCGTGAAGCGTTATTGTGGGCAGCGGTAGGAAGTCAGCAGTGAACTCTGTGTAAACAGCTATCACATACCGTCTCCAGCATTAAAGGGAGAGGTGCCTTACCCGCCCTCACTACCACGTATCTTTTAACCAATACTATCTCTATTCTAGAAATAATGGCTGCTATCATCTTGTCCTGAGGAAGACAATTGTGTTTGTCGAAACGCGTAGACTTACAGCCTTATACACTTTCCATATTGGAGATATTAGTTTTAAGAAATAATTTTATATGCACTGATATGTTTGTTTGATATGCATTATTTGAATCAACCCATATCGATTTATATCATGTAATAATAATTTCTTTATTGTACCGGATGTATCCTCTTTTATATATATATTTTTTATAATTATATTAAAAATCACTCCCTTTTGATATCACTACAGTCTATTGCTTCTTTATGAGTTTTTAATGAATTGTTTATGATCATATGTCTCTTTCAATAGCCTTCGCTTGTCCTTAATTGTCTGCCTGGGTTGTTACCTTTGCACAAAAATTGTTTTCCCTGACCCAGGAGCACGATCCAAATCAGGGGGTCCTTGTTACCCACAAAAAAAATAAAAAAATAAAAAATACTTAATTTGTTCCAGATCTTTTATTACCAAAATCTCAAAAGTATCAAGAGTCTTATGTGACACGGGTGAGATAAATTTGCTTTTAGGTTTAAATCTTTGTGTGGTGTCCCTTGTTTGATCCGGTGCCATGTTTGTTGCAAAAAACCATCTCAGTTTTAGTTTACGCATGAATTTAAATAGAGATACTTCTGTTTCTAGGACATGCGAAGAGTGTGTGGGGACAAATGACAGTCCCTTGTTCAGAATCGACTGCTCCTCTTTGCTTAATTCCCTTCTGGAAATGTTGATGACTAATGATTTTATCTCCTCAAGTTCCTCTGAGGTCTGCCTGTTTCGGTTACGTTTTTTTTTGTTTTGTCCCCTGCGGGTCCTTCGTTTGTTGCTGCTGTTGTGTCTGGTGGTGTTTTTGTCCGTGGGGCCTGCCCCTAAAAAAGAAGGTTGAGCCCCTGATGTGTTAGGTATATCTCCTGTAGATCCAATCATACTTTGGGTTACCGATGTCGCACTTGGTCTCTGTAAGGTGAGGTCTTGATCCGTAGCCATACTCTCCTCTGATGAATTGACACCCGGTTTTCTAAACACCCTCCTCTGGGCATATGCTTCAGCCCATGTGTACATTTCTTCCAATTTATAGTCGATAGTGTCTCTTCTGAACTTGCGTGTCTTTCGCTCAGTACTTCCCGAGCGTGATTATCCAAATTTTTATTGATGTTTTCTAAAACTTTAGTCCAATCTTCTTGCTCCATTTGACTAGAGATTTTGTCTTTCATTTTGTTGATGTCGTACGTAAGTACACTCAGAACCGAAGAGATCTCCTCTATAATCAAAAGAATTAGATCTAGAGAGCATTTGTTTAGGATTGAATTCCAGCGGGCAATGAAAGATTTATCAAATTTAAATAACATAGGTTTTAGGGCTATCCTCAAGCCGCGGGGAATCCTCTTCACTTTATGGTACTCAATCAATGTAGTCGCATGTAAACGTTGATTGATTTCTTTGCGCATCATGTATTCAAGCTGACGTAGCTGTTGTGTTGTGGTTCAGGACGCAGAACTAAATTCTCTGATTTCTTTGATTAAGGCATAAATAGACGTAGCCTCCTCAGAGGAATATGCTTTAATGTCTGCTTGATTAGTGGTGATGTTAGAAATGTCTTGCCAAGACATTTTTTAAATGGGTGCTGAGCCACAAGAGGGCACTCTGGGTAATAATGCAAAATGTGTTAGTGGATCTGCACACCCTCCTGTATTTGAAATAGAAACCTTTATACAAAGGTGAGTCTTAAATCGTAAATTGTTGCGTGCTAACACATGTATGGGGGAGAGTGCCCACCTCCCCCCAGGGTACTAGTAAAATAAAGAAAGAGTCCTTGGGAACTAAGGACTGTGTGTTTGCACAGCTGAGAGGTTGATAAACAACCTAATTCAATAAACCAATTCTGCTAAATGTTTTAGAGAGAAGCTAAAACAAATTGTACAAAAAACTTTGATGAGCCTTCTTAATCACTTTGAACAACATTCTAGAAAAAGGAGTCGAAATGTCGGTCATTGATGAAAATACACGGAAATTTCTGATGAATCTTAACCCAAAAATTCCAACAATTTATATGTTACCCAAAGTACATAAAAACAGATTACAACCTCCATTTTGCCCCATCGTGGCAGGATGTGGATCGATTCACAAAGGGCTGGGTCCTTTCATAGACTATCATCTTCAACCGCTTGTTCAGACATGGGTTACGTATGTAAAAGACACCACTGACTGCTTACTGAAACTAGATACCATCAAGGATTTTTTCTTGGATAACATTTTACTATGCACCATTGACGTGGTGGCCTTATACACGTCTATAGCCCATGATGAAGGGCTGGAGGCAGTTGAGTGGAGACTTTTGAATTCAGACATAGCAGAAGACAAAAGTGTATTTCTTCTGGAATTATTGCACTTTGCGCTATATCACAGTTACTTCAGGTGGCAAGGAGGTTTCTATGTGCAAAGGACTGAGACATCCATGGGATTCCCGGGGGCACCGGCGTATGCCAATACATTTATGGCATACTTTGAACACCAACATATCTTGAACCATCCAGACTGGCAAAAAAATACAGTATTGTTTTTACGATACATTGATGACATTTTAGTTATTTGGAGAGGGTCGAGACAGTCACTTGAGACATGCATACAGGATCTAAATCAATGCAGCCCGCGGATTCAATTTACTCATGAGCTAGAAGACATTCACTTTTTAGACATTGAAATTCAAAGAACAGATCAGGGTTTACTCACTAGGGTTTACCAAAACCCCACTGATGTGAATAATGCATTGCATTATACCAGCGCGCATCCACTATCACTGAAGAAGCATTTACCAATTTCGCAAATTATGAGGATAAAGAGGATCACATCAGATGAAGCTACATGTAAACATTTGATTCAGGAACAAATCACCAAATACAAACAGAGGGGTTATCCTGATAATGTATTGAAAGAAGCAGAAGAAGTGGTTTCAAACAATAAGAGGGAGGATTTGCTGCAACAAAACGTTAAGATTCCCTTAAAGAGGGAAGTGTTTGTGTTGAAACATTCTGCACAAGCTCCGCAAATCAAAGCAATTATACGACATAGGTGGGAATTGATTGAAAATTACCCGGACTTTAAGAACATCTTCCATGGTTCTCCATTGTTTGCGCATTCCCCGTCTCATAACATGAGAGAAATACTCAAACCTCCAGCAACAGCTCAAAAGATGGCATACAAGGGAATGAGAAAATTTCATAACTGCGGTCAATGTGGTAACGTCATGGAAGGCAAAGAATTTAGACATCCACATACAGGAAAAGCCATTACCCTTTTACATACATCAGATTGCACCACAGAAAGGGTTGTTTATGCTATATAGTGCCCTTTTGGGCTTATATATGTTGGCAGAACCAGCAGAAAAATAAAAACCAGAATTGTAGAGCACAAGAGCCGCATCCGCAACAAAAACATGAATTCCTGTCTGGCAGCACATTGGGTAACAACCTCCCACACTATTCCTCAACTACAGTTTACTTTTCTAGAACACATTGACACTCATACAGGTATTGATTTAAACACAACACTTGCACGTAGAGAAACACACTGGAACAAGTTTTTAGGGACCTTAATCCCTGGGGGTCTCAATGATCACTATGAGCTTCTTTGCTTTTTATAAACCGCATATGTATCAATAGTATGTCTAGATTGTAAGGGACTTGCATTTTTATCACAATATTCAAACACTTTTCAATACGCATTTTTATTTTCATTTTTACCATCTATTTATATAATTTCTTGTTTTCATTCTTAACAACTTATACATTTCATCGCTATTCCCATTCACTTATGTTTACATTTCTGGCACGCCGGTGAACCTCTAGTAATGGACAGCTGATGGTTTGGTTGCTCCTGAACTGGTATTGAAATACCCATTTATCATTATATTTAATGGAGAGGAAGAGGTTAGTATGCTTATTCCCGTGTCTGTTGCCTTTTTAGAGTACTCTAGTTATTTGGAGTGGAAACCACAGCTTGGAAAATTGGGTCTTTCATCACATCTATAAAGTTTTTGTAGTCCTAACAGCGGTACTTTAAAATTTTCAATGACCGTCGGATAGGTAGACAGAACTCTGTCTTTGTTTATGAGATGGACGGTATTTTTAGCGGGGATTGGTTAGAATGAACACACGTGACCGCAGGCTGCGTAGGTGGAACGCTTCAGGCTTGTTCGACGGGTAAGTTTCAGGATGATAGGAGGGAGGGTTGAAAGAATTAGTCTCGTATTTTTGAATATACGGATAGCGTATTTCACTGACAGTAGTCTACATTTTGTTACTCAGTTCCACACTCGAACGGGGAGTTCAAGTTACTTTGATTCTACATTCGAGCGGGAAGCCTTAGCTATTTTTAATTGGCTGGCGGCGGTATGACGCTGGGGTTTACCGCGAGGTAATACATTTTCCATATAGTTATTTTCGCATGATCTATGAACGTGGGGGTGACTTGATATGGAACTTGTTCGTCTGGTTGTTTTACAGCATTGACCACTGCCCTGTATAAGAATAATTTTGGGAAATTTCATGAGAAGACATCAGGTACGAATTAGGAGATTGCACTAGCCTAGAGTTTCGCATGGATTGGAATCACGTTTTTTTTGTTTTTTAATGTTTTTTAATGTTTTTTAATGTTTTTTAATGTTTTTTAATGTTTGGTCACAGGACACTGCTTCATCATACTGTTGCCCCTTGAGTACGCGGGTCGGGGTTATTGGAATTGAATTGGTGATTTTGTTTCACACTCATGAGCATGAGATGCAGAGACACTAATTACACGGAGGTGGTGTTTGTTTTACACACTTTTTTTCTTTCGTTTTCTTTGATAATCTTGCAAATCCTAAGTTTTCTATTGTGTAAACAACATGCAATTACATGATTTTTTTATGATACTACACTTTGTGTTGTAGATTCAGGACTCAACGTCACAAGAAGAAATGGAATGAACTTCTCATTAAGCATCTGAATTGTTGTATATATCCCCTGATGAAGGGTTCTGTATTGGACCCGAAATGCATTAGGTTTTGATTTTATTGATGAATTCATATCGTGTTGTCCTTATTTCATAAAAAACATTCATCTAAACAATTGGAATGAGCCAATAAGGTTGTTCAGAAAACAAGGTATAATGAATTGAATTATATTTTAAGGTTTTCTGATTCATCGTGTTTATGCAGATAATTGATCATGAACATCAAAGTTTTTTGTACAATTTGTTTTATATTCTCCTTAAAACATTTAGCAGGATTGGCTTATTGAATTAGGTTGTTTATCAACCTCACAGCTGTGCAAACACACATGCCTTAGTTTCCAAGGACTCTTTCTTTAGTTTAAAGCAATCCTTGACAGCTAGGGTTTTAGGCACTGGCAGAAACTGGTTCTCCCATTTGTATAGCGTATAACTACAATTAATAATCGCCCTAGTATGTCTCTAGGTGGGCGGACCCTATACAAAATGCTCTTTGGCATAAAAATGTTTGTCCCAGACCTTGATGGTCCAGACATGGCGGCATCAACCGTACCCTTTGATGTAGGTAATCATTCTGCTGTGTTACAGAACCTACAATAGACTCAAGACAGTCTTGCAAAGGAAAATTTGCTCTCCACAATTGATGCTGTACTACAGATTCCGGTAGTTGGCTGGCTACCTCGATTCGGTGACCTGGTCCGTGAGAAGGTGGAGAACAAGAAGAAATTCGGCTCCTCTTATCGTGCTCCATTTCCAGTATCGAGTACACGAACAGTCATTTTACCTCCGCTTCCTGGTTGCAAGGATAACAGGTACATCTCCATTGACAATGTCAAACTACAACAAGTGGCCGATTCTCTTAGTATGACTCCAGCGGTCTCTTGTCCAGCAATGCTGAGAAATTCTGTTTTGGCCTCGGCAAATACGAACAGGCCTGACATTGCCATTGAGATGCCTACAGTTACTAATCCATTATTAAATCCACCAGCTGTTGATCCCAATGAAGATGCTGAGTATACCTATCCCATTGATGTGTCATTGCCTGGTGTGCAAACAAGTGCAGTCGACCAGTCACGTTTTTCATTTGACACTAGCTCTACAACATCGGGAGCCCCATCAAAAATGTCTATTTTTTCTGTTTGGTTCAGAAGACATTTTCTGATTCCCCCTTGGACTTACATCTGGTTGGTGCTCATCTCTATTTTTTTATTCATTGCGATTGGATTTGTGGTTGTCTTCTTTCGTTTAGTTAATGGACATTACCTTACCAAAAGATCTTCAATTCGGTTAATTGATGGATTTTTGGCACCCCACTTCTCATCTCACATCATAAAGTGGGGCCCGACTTTTGTTAATATCACTGCCTGACCTGTTTTAGATGGGATTGTATAGGATGCTGTAAAATTTCAAATTCATGGCCCGACAGAGCTGATAAATGTCCCCAATGTATTTTGTGTTTCTATGAGGGATGTTGTGAAACAAAACATACGCTCTGACGATTGGGATGTCCAGGCCGTTGAGGCTCTTTTTTCTGATTTGAAATATTATGCTGCATTTGATGCTGAAGATTTGTACTTGGACTCCGCAAATTATGCAGAGTTATTTTGTTATCAGCACTATGGCAATCATTTCTTGCATAAAGCAAATACATTTAGAAATATGGTTAATTATACGCAATGGGAACATTGTCCAGCTCCCGTTGAAAGCAGTTCAAAAACTCTTTTGAAAAAATGTACATATTTTACTGATTTTAGTCAATCCAATCCTGAAGCCTTTTGTTTTAAAATGACTACTAAGTCCACTTCAAATGTTAGACTCACTCACACAAAAGTATTGTACTCAAAGTCCTTTATGGATCAAAAAGCTATAGGTGGCTATGAGCTGTGGAAGGGTTCTAAAACCTGGCTGGTACAAGGCACAGAGCTTTACATCGTGCGTGCCTCATTCCGAACCACATGTTGTTTTTTAATTCTACTAATTTTCAAACCACTTGCTTTGGATTTGGCTACTTCTAAAAAAAATTATTTGCCCTTATCATTCCTGATCTGGGTGCTTATCCTACATGGGACAATCACACATATATGTCAATTGATGATTTGCAGTCCTTAATTACCTCCTTTAATATTTCCAGCTTGGATCCCCAAGGTTTGTTGTTATGGCAAAAAAGTTCAGATTCATGCCAACATCGTTTTCTGGGTCTGGCCCCGGGCTACACGCAGGTTAGGGTAGACCCCTGTTTTGAAAACTCTCGTTCTGTTACTACCTATTCAGTAGGCAAATGATGTAATAATTGGCTTAAACATTCCACCTTAGCGTCAGTTAAGCAACACTTATCTTATCACAATTGACTGACCAACCCCAGCGCCAACGCCAAAGACATACCGCCCTCACAAGAACTGTGCAACTCACTAGACATCTTCTTCCACCGCAAGATCGCTGACATCCATGACCGCTTCAACACCAAGACCGCCCCGACTACGCCGGACCCCACCTCCCCTGTGAACACCACCAGCGCCAACCGCCTGGTCTCCTGGTCCAACGTCAACGATGAAGACGAGACACGCAAGGTCATGAACTCCATCTACTCAGGATCTCTGTCAGACCCGTGCCCACACCATGTATTCAACAAAGCAGACGCTGCCATCGCACCCCGACTACGGAAGGTCATCATCTCCTTCAAAACAGCGACAAATCCCGAAAAGCTGGAAACACGCCGAAATCAACGCCCTCCTCAAGAAGCCCAAGGCGGACCCCAAGGACCTCAAAAACTTCCGGTCCATCTCCCTGCTCCCGTTCACGGCAAAGGTCATCGAAAAGATCGTCAACATGCAACTGGCCCGCCACCTGGAAGACAACAGCATCTGGGACCCGTCCCAGTCTAGGTTCAGACGAAACCACATCACCGAGACAGCCCTCAATGCCACCACAGACGACATCAGGCGCCAACTAGACAACGGCGAAACATCAACCCTTATCCTCCTGGACCAGTCAGCCGCTTTCGACACGGTCTGCCATCGCACTATAAAGACACGCCTCCTAGAGGCCGGAATCCAAGAGAAGGCCCTCGACTGGACCGCGTCCTTCCTCTCCGGCAGAACCCAGAGCGTCCGCCTCCTGCCCTTCCGATCCGAGGCCACCGACATCATCTGCGAAGTCCCCCAGGGCTCATCCCTCACCCCGACGCTGTTCAAGGTCTACATGGCCCCCCTTGCATGAGTGGCCCGCCAACACGACCTCAACATCATCTCCTATGCCGACGACACCCAGCTCATCCTCTCCCTCACCAAGGACCCGCACACCGCCAAAACCAACCTCCACGAGGGAATGAAGGCCGTCACCGACTGGATAAAGAACAGCTGTCTGAAGCTGAACTCGGACAAGACAGAGGTACTAATCCTCGGACCCACCCCCTCAGACTGGGACGACTTCTGGTGGCTGACCACACTGGGAACAGCACTGACACCCATCGACCATGCACGCAACCTAGGATTCATCCTCGACTCATCCCTCTCCATGTCTAAACAGGTCAACGCCATCTCCTGCTCCTGCTACAATACCCTCCTCATGCTCCGCAGGATCTACAAGTGGATCCCGACCGAAACAAGAAAAACGGTGACACAGGCCCTCGTCAGCAGCCGACTGGACTACGGAAACGCACTCTACGCAGGAATCCCAGCCAAACACCTACGACGACTACAACGCAACCAAAACGCCTCTGCCTGACTGATCGTCAACGTCCCCTGCCGCAGCCACATCACCCCCCACCTGAGAGAACTACACTGGCTCCCCGTCGACAAGAGGATCACCTTCAAGCGCCTCAGCCATGCTCACAAACCACTCCACACCACCGGACCGCCTACCTGAACAGCAGACTCAGCTTCTACACCCCCACCCGATAGTGCCGCTCTGCCAGCCTCGCCCGCGCCGCTGTCCCCCTCATCCAACGAATAACCTCCAGTGGCAGATTCCTCTCCTACCTCACCGCCAAGGCCTGGAACACACTTCCTACCCACCTACGGCAGACCCAAGACCTACTCGCCTTCAGATGACTCCTCAAGACCTGGCTCTTCGAGCAGTAGTGGCACACCCTCCCCTCAGCGCCTTGAGACCCTCACGGGTAAGTAGCGCGCTTTACAAGTACTCTGATTGATTGATTGATTGATTTGAATGACTTTGTTAAAGGTCCTGTAGGAGGAAGGTCCAAAAGATAGGTGAATGCTATTTACTACGAAGTTTGGAAATTGTCGCAAATTGAGGCTGCTTCTACATTAGGGGCTATTGATCAAGCTAATTTAGAAAAAGTGCTTGCAGTCATTGATAATTTGTATTAATTCTCTTTCTTCTAGAATTTACACTTTAGATAATATTGTTTCATCTGTTGTGGATATTGTGAAAGATGAAGTATCTGTTTTGTTCCTTGGTCAAAATCAATTGCGTTCAATAATGCAGTTTGCTTGGACTTTGCAAACCTTGAAATCTGGTAAAGTTCCTGGGGACTACATGAATACGTCATTTTTGTTTTTACCATTTAATTTAACTGAAAAACAACAATTCATGTCCATTAAGGATGCAACATACTCACTTTTGCATATAGAAAAATTGGAACCCATACCATTTTCTGTCGTTGAATCTAATTCTGCTGTATGGCTTATTCATGAGTTAATAACACTGCCTTTTGTTTGTTTAAATTCAGTTCATGTATCAAACATTATGCCCTAGGCAGATATGTACCACTGGGTAGCGCTTTTTTCTCCATGAAGTTTGGTCTCTGCCATTCACATACAGGTGCATGAGAGATGGTAAAGAAGTTTATTTAAAAGGCGAGGAGTGCACTTCTACACCATTCACTCACTGGTGTGCAAAAATATACAATTACACGGAGCATGTAACACTCAAGCTCTGAATTTTGCTCGCATTTTACAATTACACCAACTTTCAAATTACTAGCTAACGGCAGTTATTTGCTTTTAAATAATGAAGCTTGCTGCGGTATGCTGGTAGGGGTTCCGTACATTGTAACTGTCTCCCAACTTGTAGTCTGCTGCAAACATTTACTTATCTCTCCCCCGCAGGGGAGACTCAATATTTCCATCTGGTCTTCCATCCCGACTTTGAAAGCAGAGTTCAACAAGATGACCAGAATAAAGGCTCTATTGTCCCAAAATGAAGTCGCCCTTACTTCTTCACGTGAAATATTTGTCCTTCACATAGCTAACACCGGAACAGAGGTGCATGCACTTTTAAATACTGATCTCCCACTTCATTTCGGCGCCTTGTGCCACACTATATTCAATGCCTCTACAAAAACAGGCTTAGTGCATTTTTTCAAAGTTGTGGGCTCTGGCCTTGTGACCTTGTTCCAAACAATATTTGGTGTGATACCAGCATTTTTTCATTCTATTTTTTCCAGCGTCTTCGGCAGGTTACCATTAATTCTCTCCTTGGCTGCCGGTGTACTGCTGTTGATTTGCTTGCTCCGACAAAGCTGCATTATCTGTGTCATGAGACATCCTACACTGGCTGTTCAAGCTTCGCAACCTGATGCTTGAATTCTATAGCACTCTATTCTTCCGGTTCTCATACTTTACTTGCGTGCAACCTGTGTTCCATTGCCTGGATTGTTCTTTTGAATGGTCTTTGGATTTGTGTCTCTCCAAAACGGCGTCTCCTGCCCCAGATTATGATCGACTAATGAGTCCCTTAGTAGCTCATGAGTTGTACTGTTCTGGTATCGGGATTATGTCCTGCGCGGTTGGCACATGACTTCCTGACACGAAGTTACCCCGAAGAACACGCAAGTTGTCCTGTGATGGTGCTAGAGGCTTCAGTTATCGAAGAACATGCTCTTGGATTGAATTGGCAGTTATCCAGCTTAGAGCACATGCTGAACTCAGATTTTTTTTAAATTTTATAATTAGTTTTCTCTCTGTGATGGGCAGTATATCGCCCCTTCTTGTTTAAAAAAAAAAAAAAACTCACAACTTCGAACTTATCCCTTCCAATTATCAGGCATTACTGTCTCACTCGAACTTGAACTCTGCGTTCATGAATTGCTTCCTTTTTGTTCGTGGTCCGATCAGGGGAGGGTGTAGTGAAGACCTGGTTCTGCTTGCACACATTGCTATGTTAGCATAAGTGTATCAGAAATTTAAATGCCATTTTGCTTACATCTGTTGTTGTAAGTTAAACTGCTTGCTTTTCTTCACATGAGAACGGTCTGCTTTCCACATCCCTAGACTTACACCTCAACGTCAGTCTGTACGCTTTGTGCAGAAGTCTTTAAGGTCAAATAACAATGTATGCTGTAGATTCAGGTTGATCGGCCAGGCTCTAGACACAACACGCACATGCATGAATGTTTTCAGGCACTTGGAGAAAACCTTTCCAACTACAGAGAGCGTTGCTGATCCTGTGATGTGATTCACCTCAGCTGATCTTGGAGGTATGGGGTTCCCCATTTAAAACTAGAGACCTTCTATTATTATAAAACCTAGCTCCTAGACAGGGGACAGTGGTACACACGGCGCTATAAGACCTGTTTCCATTATCATTATAACATGATTTCTCCCTTTGTGTTTTATGGAATTGTAACAATGCTGATTGTTTTATTTCTAATCATAAGCCTGCTTATGTTAGCCAAAATACTGCATCTTAGAGCACGCAGTTAAAATAAACATTTTAAACTTTACAGTGTCTCTGATTACTCACGTTGTGGACTTGTAAAAGAATAAAAACGGAAGAGTGTTCTTGATTCTCTCTATTCCTGAGAGTATCTTAAGTCACTTGTTCTGGGATGTCTAATCATTGGTAGCTGTGCTTTAGTACGGAGAGCGAATGAGACACTTATGCTAGTTGGATAGGGTTTCTGGGTACTGAGGTGGGTTTTTTGGTACACCACAAATCACTGACGTCCTTCCAGCGCATAGTTCTGTGCATGTGTAGAATCCCCTCAACAGGGTAACCCGTCCAGCACACCGTGTTCAGTTTGTTTGCAACTGCTCAGTTAAAACCAAGTTCCTCCAGATACTCAAGCCCTGTTACATAACTAATGCACTACTACGGACACTCTTTACCTGTATCAAACCTGAATAGTCACTGAACCTGCACTGAAAAATTAAGTGGATATATGTAGAACAGTGGGTACTGTTAAAACTGTTTACTCTATGTGGAGCATTATCTCTATACCATACAGTTTACAGACAGTGAAACTCTCATGAGAATTTCACCACAGAGTATTAAAAAGTATCTTTTAAGCACAGTGTACACTCTGTGCTGAGCTTGTCCAAAGAGAGATGATTCCAAGGTCTGAAGGTGCAAAAGATCATACAACCTACAGCATTCATACTTATGTGAAAACTTTACAAATACCCATTTCCTGAAGCAAAACAAGCACATGTGCATAGCTTAATACTTGGTGCACACAGTCTTCGATGTTACGTAGAGATTGTCATGCGACACAATTCTGTCTAATAACTAGAGGGTGCTTACAAAACTTAGTGTATTGTATGTAGAATCGTAGCCCTGTTGCAAACTTTTTCTACAGAGCCTAAAATTTGAGTGAAATATAACAGACGCAAGTTGCCATCTGGCACCTGCACACAGGGTAACTCTTCAATGCAAACATTTATAATGTCTTCAATGTCTCAGCACACCTATAATGCATTAGTAGCACATGCGTTTTGTAACATATACACCCATTAGCCATACCCTGGCTTTACAAAAGTAGGTAGAAAAGTTATATGGTTGTTGCTCAAAACCATGTAAACTATAAGGGGGTGCAAGTTATAGTTAGTGCTGCTAACTATAATCGGAGAAATTCTGTATTTTTTTGTTCAAAATGTTAATGTTGTCACTGACAACTTCACCTAACTATAACGTCAGTTCATCCTTTGTTTTTTTCTGTCAATTTCTAAGTTAAGATAAACAGATTTTTAGCAAACCTAACTATAACGGGAGGGGGACTGCGTGGCCCACTTCTTGAGCCTTAATAGTACCTGGGATCACATTCCAAAGGTCCATTTTTTTTAAATTAAGTGTAGGGGGCAATGTTGCCCCCTTTATAAGCATTGTTTATCCATGGACCATCTCCGAGGGCCATCACTTAAATAAAAAAACATGTGGGCTACACAGCCCCCTTCCCTATCCTTGTGTGGCACGGGGGACCCAATTTTATTTATTTTATTTATTTATTTCATTTCTAAAGCGCTACAGCTACCCAACAAAGGGTTTCCCGGCGCTGATGATTCCGTGCATTGAGAAAATCAGGATTTTAGATGTTAAACAGCCAGGTTTTTAGGGCTTTCCTGAATTTCAGGTGATTCATTTCCTGCCTAAGAATCAATGGAAGAGTATTCCAAAGGGAAGGTCCCAGATATGAAAAAGATTTGCCGCCCATTCTCGCCAGCCTGATTTTAGGGATCACAAATTGGTTGGCTGTAGCTGAGCGAAGGGTGCGGGATGGACGGTAGGGCTGAATAAGATTTTGAAGATATTTGGGTGCCTTGTTGGTTGAGATCTTATGCATAAGACATAAGGATTTAAATTTTACCCGATTCTCGATTTTCAGCCAGTGCAATTCGCGAATATACTTGGTGGTAGGTGTGGAGATGGGAATTTTCCACAGCAGTCTTGCGGCGGCATTTTGCACTGTCTGTAGTCGTCGGGTTATGGCCTTGTTGGCCCCTAGATAAAGCACGTTGGCGTAATCAAGCCTGGAGGTTATCAAAGCATTGATGACCGATTTTTGGGTGTTATTGGGCAACATCCAACAGATTTTCTTCAGCCACTTTAGAATCGCAAAGCAAGTGGATGATGTCTTAGTAGCTTGCTGATTAAGACTTAATGATTCATCAATGATGACTCCGAGATTGCGTGCTGATTTGACTGGGGCCAGTGCTGGGGGCCCCAGAGTTCTTTGTTTTTGCCCAAAACAAGTAACTCTGTTTTCTCGCCATTAAGTTTGAGAACATTTTTTCTCATCCAGTCTGCGATGTTAGTGAGGCCGATTTTCAATGACGAGATGTTATTTGGGTCCGAAGATGATAAAGAGAAAATAAGCTGGGAATCATCAGCATACGAGAACATGAGTAGGCCAGACTCTTCTATCATTTTGGCCAATGGACTCATGTAAACATTGAAAAGCAGTGGGCTCAATATAGAGCCCTGCGGCACTCCATGTTTAAGGGTCATAGTGTCAGAGCATGCTGATTGGGAAAAAACTTGGAAGGTGCGTTGTTCTAGCAGAGATTTAATCCAGTTGCAGGCGGCGCCCCTGATACCGGTGGCGTGGAGGGTTTGCTCAAGTACAGCATGTGACACAGTATCGAATGCTGCACTGAGATCCAGTAACAGCAAGGCAACCGTTTCTCCGCGGTCCAACAGTAGGCGGATATTCTCAGTTACGCCCAACAGAGTCGTTTCGGTAGAGAAACCTGTGCGGAATCCTGACTGATGGAGAGGTAGTACATCATGGGTGGTAATAAAATCAGTGAGGACTCTGTGAACATGTTTTTCCAATATCTTTGCAAAGGTGGGTAGCAAAGAGATAGGCCTAAAGTTGGATGGCAAATTGGGGTCAGTTCCAGCTTTTTTCAGTAAAGGGTGGATCATTGCATGTTTCCATTCCTTTGGTACGATTTCTTCCTGTAGCGATTTATTAAGAAGATTGGTAATTGTCCCTAGGGTTTTGTCATTTAATTTTTTCAGGATAGAACACGGTAATGGATCGTTTGGTGAGCCAGATTTGATGGAATTCAAAAGTTTTCGAACCAAGTCTAAGTCAAGCAACGGCCATTTATCTAAAATGGCTGGAGGTGTTACATCAAGTGGGGATATATAGGAGGACATCTCTGTTTTCATGTGAGTGATGGGGACTGAAGTGTTGATTTCAGGTATAGGAAAAAGGGGTCCCAGACAAAACACAACAAATTCCACAATTCAAGGTATAATACGTGGGATTATTTCACAAAAGGTCGAGTCAAGGTGCAAAGTGTTTTAATTTTCACAGCACCTGTGCTAAACATTCATTAGCTCATTACTCATAACATGAATAAACACATATTAAACACAATTTCAATAAGCCCAAAGAAGGGGAGAGGGAGAGGGAAGTGCAAGGGGGAAGAAAATTAACATTTCTTGCTAGTTAGACATCACTGTTTCAAAAAACATATTTACAATTGCGTGTGACCATTTTTGAAAATCACAAGAAAGAATACACAGATCCCCAAGCGTGGGGTCTACACCAGTGTGTAAGAAAACAACATCATGTTTTGTTTTGTTTTTGTGTCTTTTTGATACAGAATCTCCTATTTGGCTGTATACATTAAACCATTCCGTGGGAGTTCAAAACAGTAGAGAAGTCTACGTTTCGACCCTAGATTGTAGGACACTGTATCCTTACTAGGCGGGTCTTCGTCAGGACGTGAGGGAAGGGAAGGAGTGTAGGGCTGTTCCTAAAGGTGAAAATAGAAAAGACTTTAAAAAAGGTCTCCGAAGGGAGTCCCTATTTGATACATCAAAAGCGACAAAATTAAAGACAAAATAATTCCTCAGAGAGTTCGTGGTTGACAAGGAGGTATGAAAAACGTGTTACCTGCTCAGGAGTCATATAAATTCCTGTTAACACATAGTTCTGGCCAAAGCCGGGCGGAGTGGTGGATCGTTAAAAAATCAGCGGTATCTGGGGGCCAAATAATAAAGAAAGGGGACCATCATTGAAAGTGCTAATCACCCACGGTTGTCTGAAAACATTACCAATATTAGAAGAAACACTAGGCCGTTAGTCCTACCTCTAAAGCGTTGCTGTGTAGGATCAAGGTACGTGTATCAATACAATGAAGTTAGGTCCATACAAATCATGGTTCAGCAGTGGATCTGTGAGGTATGGAGGAGCCAAATTAGTATACACGTCTTAGGAAAAATTTATATCCATTGCTCAGTTGCCTGTCCCACAGGCGTCTAAGCACAAAAGGCAATTAGGACACTTAATTAGCAACTCACCCGCGATAACATGGTAACGCTGAAATGCGAGTCAGCGTCTATTCTGTTCAGGGTCCAATTTTAAGTCTAAGGGCCAAACAAAAATGGGAGTGGCATTCAGTAAATATGCGCCAGAATATGGACGTTTGTACATCAGAATATATATTAGCCTGAAATCGTACCTCTGAATTAGAGGGAACCTTGCAGCAAATAGTCAATTGCGGTCGGAGGATAATTCTTAAAAGGGCGGCAGTGTGCTCGAGTCAAAGGTCCACCATTAAATCTGTGGAATTAAAATGAGCGGACTTAGTAAAAGCGTTTCATTAACACGTGGGTTTAAAGGCGCTGCAAAGATCGGGACAGACAGATAGCGCAACCCGACTCACCCGAAGTGTTTGTCTCCATGCGCGCGTGTATGCAGCAGCGTCTCATCTCAGGCAAGGAGAATCAGGAAGTGCTGCCTAGGATACGGAGGCCAATGTGATTTCTCTATCGACTAGTGTGTCAATAATATTTTGTGCCCTGTTGACCCTATCATTTTATGGAGTACCTGTGCTTTGACCACCTTGTTAGGTAGGTCCGCACAGCACTATGTCCAGAATGAAACATGCTTGTAAATATCTGGTTTGTTAACGGTTTCTGCGAGATGAGTTCTTTAATGGCCATGATTGTGTGAATATTGTGGTATTTACCGCAAATAATTGTAATTGTTTTCATTTTCTTTATTTTACTTAACTTCCTTTTCAATGTTAAGTTTATCATCATCTCCTATGAAATACAGCCCTGGGGCGTTATAATTTATAACCCATGAAAGGTTGCCAACGTTATTTTAATTACATCCACCACGAAAGTCTCCGTTAAGCCCTTAGTTCCCCTCTAACTTCATGGACGCTCGCCGTTTCGGTGACCGGCGTCCTGGGTTACCCCGGTAACACCAGTCTCGCCGCATGCGAGGTTACAAATTGGCCTCCGTATCCTAGGCAGCACTTCCTGATTCTCCTTGCCTGAGATGAGACGCTGCTGCATACACGCGCGCATGGAGACAAACACTTCGGGTGAGTCGAGTTGCGCTATCTGTCTGTCCCGATCTTTGCAGCGCCTTTAAACCCACGTGTTAATGAAACGCTTTTACTAAGTCCGCTCATTTTAATTCCACAGATTTAATGGTGGACCTTTGACTCGAGCACACTGCCGCCCTTTTAAGAATTATCCTCCGACCGCAATTGACTATTTGCTGCAAGGTTCCCTCTAATTCAGAGGTACGATTTCAGGCTAATATATATTCTGATGTACAAACGTCCATATTCTGGCGCATATTTACTGAATGCCACTCCCATTTTTGTTTGGCCCTTAGACTTAAAATTGGACCCTGAACAGAATAGACGCTGACTCGCATTTCAGCGTTACCATGTTATCGCGGGTGAGTTGCTAATTAAGTGTCCTAATTGCCTTTTGTGCTTAGACGCCTGTGGGACAGGCAACTGAGCAATGGATATAAATTTTTCCTAAGACGTGTATACTAATTTGGCTCCTCCATACCTCACAGATCCACTGCTGAACCATGATTTGTATGGACCTAACTTCATTGTATTGATACACGTACCTTGATCCTACACAGCAACGCTTTAGAGGTAGGACTAACGGCCTAGTGTTTCTTCTAATATTGGTAATGTTTTCAGACAACCGTGGGTGATTAGCACTTTCAATGATGGTCCCCTTTCTTCATTATTTGGCCCCCAGATACCGCTGATTTTTTAACGATCCACCACTCCGCCCGGCTTTGGCCAGAACTATGTGTTAACAGGAATTTATATGACTCCTGAGCAGGTAACACGTTTTTCATACCTCCTTGTCAACCACGAACTCTCTGAGGAATTATTTTGTCTTTAATTTTGTCGCTTTTGATGTATCAAATAGGGACTCCCTTCGGAGACCTTTTTTAAAGTCTTTTCTATTTTCACCTTTAGGAACAGCCCTACACTCCTTCCCTTCCCTCACGTCCTGACGAAGACCCGCCTAGTAAGGATACAGTGTCCTACAATCTAGGGTCGAAACGTAGACTTCTCTACTGTTTTGAACTCCCACGGAATGGTTTAATGTATACAGCCAAATAGGAGATTCTGTATCAAAAAGACACAAAAACAAAACAAAACATGATGTTGTTTTCTTACACACTGGTGTAGACCCCACGCTTGGGGATCTGTGTATTCTTTCTTGTGATTTTCAAAAATGGTCACACGCAATTGTAAATATGTTTTTTGAAACAGTGATGTCTAACTAGCAAGAAATGTTAATTTTCTTCCCCCTTGCACTTCCCTCTCCCTCTCCCCTTCTTTGGGCTTATTGAAATTGTGTTTAATATGTGTTTATTCATGTTATGAGTAATGAGCTAATGAATGTTTAGCACAGGTGCTGTGAAAATTAAAACACTTTGCACCTTGACTCGACCTTTTGTGAAATAATCCCACGTATTATACCTTGAATTGTGGAATTTGTTGTGTTTTGTCTGGGACCCCTTTTTCCTATACCGAATAAATACCCAGGTCCCACTGACTATATGGGTTCAACCCCAATACTTACTAAATAAGTGTTGATTTCAGGGCCACTATTAATAGAAGGTAGGATTGCTCTGGACTCGGCAATTTCCTTTGTGGTTTGTTCTATACCCTGATAGATTTTGTCGACTTTTTCTACAAAAAAAAGTTGCAAGGGCATCACATTGTAATTTATTTAAATCAGGGGGAGATTGTAATGTAAGGGAACCAGCTAGTTCTCTTACAGTTTTGAAAAGTGTTTTGGACTGACATAGGGCTTCCGTGATTTTCGTACAGGCATGTTCAGCTTTGGTTTTGGCACAGAGCCTCTGATAATTTGAGAGTTTATGTTTATAGGTCAATTTGGACTCAGGGCAATAGGATTTCCTCCAATGACGTTCTGCAGTTTTGCATATACTTTTTTCTTGTTTCAAGGTCTCAGTGAACCATGGAGCAGGGGGGCGGTGGGAATTTTGTTTTAATATAGTTTTAGGCAAAGTGGAGTCGATGGCTTCTAGGAGCCAAGTTTGGACTGATATAGAGAACTCTTGTACTGTTGATTTTGTACAAGGGAGATGGCCCTCGAGAAAGGAGTTAAGTTTTTCTAGATCGAGTTTTTTCCATTTCCTGATTAATTGTATAGGAGTTGGTGTTCTCATCCCATTAGAATTTTTTACAAGAAGGGAAAATTTAATCAGGAAGTGGTCAGACCAAGGCACAGGAATGGCCGTGGGTTTCAATAAGTCGTTTAGGTTGGAGAGGATAGGATATAACAAATGACCGGCTCTATGTGTAGGGCCAGAGTTCTTTAAGGTCAGGTTGAGGGATGCAAGATCCGTTTTGAAATCATTCACTATTGGGCAATCATCTTTCTCCAAGTGTAGATTCATGTCTCCTAGAATAGTGAAGTTAGCCATTTTCATAATTAGGGGTCCTAGAAGTTCTACAAGATGAGATATCCATTTCCAGGCAGATCCCGGTGGCCTATAAATGAGTGCTCCCGAGAAAGTAAAGTTCGGTGTGAGTGAAAGTTTATAAATTGCGCCTTCACAGCCCTCACATGGGAGTTTATTAAATTCGCAGTTATAGCGTTTTTTTAAAATAATTGCTATTCCTCCTCCTGGTGGTTTTTCTCGGTCAAGTCTAACAATTGCATAAGTTTCAGGGAGTGCCATAGCTAAGTCAGGTCCAGAGCTGTCTTGAAGCCATGTTTCAGTTAGAAAGACAGCATCTGGAACCTCGTCCAAGAGTAAATTGAAGACTTCAGTTCTATGCTTAGGTAGTGAGCGACAGTTAATGCTAAGAAATCGAAACTGTTCTGAAGGCATCTTGTTATTGTTTATAGAGTTTCTAACCTGTAAGGCTTTAATTTGTACATGGTTGGTGGATAAATGACAGCATTGGCATGTAGTTTTCTGTAAATAAGGATCTATTGTCTTGCAAGCAGGATGTCGAGAGGGTCGAAGGGCTAATAAACATTCCGAAGAATAATTTAGACGTAAGTGGCTGGTTGTGTCACTTTGTGCCTCAGTTATAGGGGGGCATGTAACTAAATCCTTGATACCTGAAGGGAGAGGTGCCATGGTGCGTGGCGCGTCCGAGGCGCGGACGGGTGCAGACGGGCTGACTCTGGCGCGACTCCGGCGCTGGCGAGGCGCGTCCACTGCACGCGTCCGCTAACGCGGAGGATATCCGTATCCTTTTGTAGTAAAGGCTAGAGCGCTCAACCAGCTCCGCCTCCCACTAAGATGTCTGCCGTGAGGGAGCGCTACTGCCCTTCTGCTCGGTAAAACAGCCCTAAAATCGGCTATTACTGGCGGCAAGTGCGCGGGGAGTAATAAGCAGGGGTGGGGTAAGTGCTAGAGTAAATCCAAAGTGATTGACGCAATTTGTGATTATTTAAAAATATCGGCGTCTAAAAAATGCAGCTCGTGTTGTAATACACAGCGAAAGTTATACAATGGGCACAGCAGTAAAATTCTACCTCCCGGCTCAAGCCTCAGGAGGGGTCCAAGATTATAGCAGGTAGCACCAGTGTCAGCGCATAGAATCTCGCGACTGAAGTCCCTGACCTCCTTTTGTAGTAAAGGCTAGAGCGCTCAACCAGCTCCGCCTCCCACTAAGATGTCTGCCGTGAGGGAGCGCTACTGCCCTTCTGCTCGGTAAAACAGCCCTAAAATCGGCTATTACTGGCGGCAAGTGCGCGGGGAGTAATTAGCAGGGGTGGGGTAAGTGCTAGAGTAAATCCAAAGTGATTGACGCAATTTGTGATTTTTTAAAAATATCGGCGTCTAAAAAATGCAGCTCGTGTTGTAATACACAGCGAAAGTTATACAATGGGCACAGCAGTAAAATTCTACCTCCCGGCTCAAGCCTCAGGAGGGGTCCAAGATTATAGCAGGTAGCACCAGTGTCAGCGCATAGAATCTCGCGACTGAAGTCCCTGACCTCCTTTTGTAGTAAAGGCTAGAGCGCTCAACCAGCTCCGCCTCCCACTAAGATGTCTGCCGTGAGGGAGCGCTACTGCCCTTCTGCTCGGTAAAACAGCCCTAAAATCGGCTATTACTGGCGGCAAGTGCGCGGGGAGTAATTAGCAGGGGTGGGGTAAGTGCTAGAGTAAATCCAAAGTGATTGACGCAATTTGTGATTTTTTAAAAATATCGGCGTCTAAAAAATGCAGCTCGTGTTGTAATACACAGCGAAAGTTATACAATGGGCACAGCAGTAAAATTCTACCTCCCGGCTCAAGCCTCAGGAGGGGTCCAAGATTATAGCAGGTAGCACCAGTGTCAGCGCATAGAATCTCGCGACTGAAGTCCCTGACCTCCTTTTGTAGTAAAGGCTAGAGCGCTCAACCAGCTCCGCCTCCCAATGCACCAGGGCCACTGCTAAAATTAAAGGCAAGTGGGACTATGCTGTTCCCTCCCCAAGCCTTGTTATGTCCTTGGGACCCCATACCCCCAGGACAGGTTTTTTTTATTAAACGGGAGTGGGGTCGCTTGGCTACCATTCCAGGGCCTTGTCAGGCCCTAGGGACCCCAATTCTCCAGGGCAATTACTGAAAATGAAGGAAAGGGGAGTCACACTGCCCCAAACCCAAGCCTTATTTGGCCCTGGGGACCCCAACCCCAGGGCCATTTCTATAAATTAAGGAGAGCAGTGCTGCTCGCTGCCTCTCCCTCAATTGCTATCACCTGGGGACCCCATCCCCCGGGGCCTGCATTTTTTAAAGATTGGTGCCCACCCTGGGCACGCATTATATACCTGGGGTAGGTGGAAGAGCACCAAAGCCCCGTTTGCCCCTACTGACTCCCAGCATGCAATGGAAACCAGCATTGCTCCTGCCCAAAGGGAACAGCTACTATGCTGCTCCTTCCGGACAGGGGCAATGTTTTGATCTGTTTCTTGCCCACCACAGTGTGGGCAGGGAAACAGATCAAAAGTTTGCTCCCAGCAGGCAGAAGCATTATCAAAGCTGGGAGCAGACTTTGTGTTTGCTTCCGCTTGCTGGGAGTTTTGAAAATGCTCCCACCAAGCGATAGTAAACAAAGGTTCCCCTGCCCATGCCGAGGGAAACCACAGGCTTGGCTTCTTGGGACATGTGAGCCAGCCCAGGAGGATGGAGTCCCCTCCCTATTTTGTAAACTTTCTGCCTTGGTGGGGGGCTTCCCAGTCCATTTAGAATCTCAGGAGAGGGCCACGTGCCACCCCTCCCTATATAAATCTAATGTATGCCCTGATGTGGGCTCCCAGGGCCTCTGGAGGCTCAGGGAGGGGGTACTGCATGGCCTCCTACCAACATAAACCAATTTTGGCCCTTAAGGTTTGCTCTACAAAGCCTCTGAAGGCTAGGGTAAGGTCCACATGGCAACCCCTCCACTTACATGCAAATATCTGCCTTATGGGTGGGCTCTCCAGGTCCTATTAGGCCTTGGGAGGGCTTCCCTAGGCATAAACGTCGTAAATGCGGCCCAACCACCAATTATTTTTTTACAATCATGTGAGAGTCCCGCAAGATTGCAGAATTTTGTGCCAATTTTGTTTTGTTTCTAACCTGGGGAGGTCCTTCTGGGTCCCACCATGGGGCTTACGGGGATCAGGGTATCCCTACCCTGCCCCTTATACTATTTTTTCCTACTTCAGGACAATGGACTGAGTTCATCTATCCTGTAATAGCTGGCAGCAGCATTTTTCTCATGTCTGACTCCAACGGGTGCAAGATGGGCCAAGGGAAATGAAGCTCCCTTGGCCAAAAAGAATGCTCCATTTTTAAATTTGCGTTCCCAGGAGAGTCTCTCAAGTCTCACGTGCACTCAGCCATCCAGATATACAAATACTTTTAAACCGTATTTCTCAATAACTTCTGAATGGATTTACACTAACTCACAAAAAGCACACTCACAATGTATGCCATAGCCCTGCCTAACGAAGTCTATAGAAAATACATGGGGCTTTTGTATTTTTAAACATCCCTTTTTTCTGGACCCTCACTTGATGGATCACTGTGAAGCCTTCCATGCACAAACAAGTCACAAAATAGAGCCCCCCCTTTTTTTTTAAAGCTTTGTGGAGATTCATCAAACGGTGCTAAAGTTATTAGAAACACAAAAAACACTTTTATAGAAAAGAAATCCTAATTATAACTATCTAGCAGTAGCCAGTAGGTGATTATCATTACAACCTAGTTTCCTTAGAAGAGCGTTTTTTGTTTTGCCAATAACTTTGCTGCAGTTTGAAGAATCCCCGTGAAATTTTCACTTCAGCTGCTGTCTTGAAAATTTGGGATGATCCATCATGTGTGGGCCGAGAAAAAGGGGGTGTCCTAAAAAGTGTTCTCCCAATGTTAATTCTCATTGGAACTTAAGACACGGCTGCAGCTCAAACTGCTGACCGGAAATACACCAAAGTTAGCAGAAAGGTAGCTGTTGGTCCAGAGAAGATCTGTTCTCTAATTGTATGTAAATCCGTTTAGTTGTTGAGGAGTTATTAATAGAAATTCAAAATCATACATATAAGGACGCAAAGGCTCCTTGACTCCTCCTGATCTAGTGCTGAGATCTGGTTGGTTGCCAACACTTCAAACCAGGAAGTGTTGGCAGTCATCTTGGGACTCGGCTTGAGCATGTCCTACAAAAAACATTTTTTAAAAAGGAATAAGGAAGGGTAGGCAATAAAGTGCTCTCGCGCTTCCCTGGCTTCCCCCATTTCTTTCTATTTAGTCGCAGGGAGGTGGTGGTCCCTGACCATGTCATGAGTGATGTAATATTTGACGACATACACAGTGCATTGCTGGGGCATAAGTTATAGTTAGCTCAGGTAACTTAACTGCTAAATTTCCATGGTTTTGTACAAGTGAAATGTCAGCCTAACTATAACGTCCCTGTAACCTTTGGTTGGTGTGCATATATTTATGTATATATATATTCACTGAAAAAACCATAGGTTATAGACCATATATAGTTAGGAATTAGCATTTAGAAAACCTTATTTTACTCACACAAAACCATTGAAATTCCATATATAGTTAGTTGCACTAACTATATATCGCGCACCCGCAATCCACTGCTGATGATGTCACATATTACATCATTCATGACATGGTCAGTGACATCACTGATGACATCACTGATGACATCACTGATGACATCTCAAATGACATCACTGATGACAACATCCAGTGTTTATGTGTTTCTGTAAAGTTTAAATATGTTTTACATATTGAAGAATGAGTGGATGTATAAGTGTCTGAATGAAGGTTTTAGTAGGTGCGTGATTGACTGTATGAGTGAGTGATTAAATGCGTCTTACTAAATGCACGGGTTAGTGACTAAACTGTCTGAAAGTGTGCATCAGTATGTCTGTTGTTGTGCAAGCTGCTGCATGTGTTGATCAGTAGCTATATAAGTAGCTATATGGGTTATTGATTGGTTGCACAAGTATTTGTATGGGAGACTGAGTGTGTGTATGGCTGGCTGGGAGGTGTGTGACTCTGTGCAGATCAATGTGTACTTGTATCAGTGATTCTATAAGAGAGTAAGTATGTGTTAGTATATGTTTGAAAATGTAAGGTACTCTATGTTTAACTGTGTAGATTAGAAAATGGAAGTGTGATTGATTCTTTACAGGACTGACTAGTTGTGTGAGTAACTCCATGGATGAGTGGCAGAGTGTGAGTGTCTGTATAGGTGTATGAGTGCATATGATAGTGTTGTAAAGATGAGTGATTGTATGTATGAATGATTGTATGGGTGAATGAGTGAATGTGTGTGTAGACGTAGGAATCAGTGAGTGCGTATGTAGTAACTAGTATTGGTGTGTCAATGGTTTCAAAAATTATACTCTGTATTTAACACTGGGTGTAACAGAGGTTATATTAAAGTGTGAGGAGATGCATTGTATTGTCACATTAATGATATCATCATTGATGTGACCATTGATGTCAAATGAGATATCATCAGTGATGTCATTTGAGATGTCATCAGTGATGTCATCAGTGATGTCACTGACCATGTCATGAATGATGTAATATGTGACATCATCAGCAGTGGATTGCGGGTGCGCGATATATAGTTAGTGCAACTAACTATATATGGAATTTCAATGGTTTTGTGTGAGTAAAATAAGGTTTTCTAAATGCTAATTCCTAACTATATATGGTCTATAACCTATGGTTTTTTCAGTGAATTTCATTGGTTTTTTAACAGCTAATATCTGTAGCTGTAAAATGTATTCTTCTTTAAATCCAAAAATATATTTTATATGTTTATTAATAATTTTTTTTTTAATATTTTTTTTTTCTTCGTTCCCGCTTCGCGAATCGGGAAACTTCCCGTTAGCTGACCTTGATGCCGCGAAATAGACCGCGAGCCGGTAAACGTTTCTTTACCGCAACTGCCGCGTTAGAAAACAACATCGTGACGCCTCCCGTCCACATGACGTTTCGCGTTGTCGCGTGATACGTCATATGACGTGCTACGTTAGCGAACTGGTACGCGAAGCGAGGCGCAAAGCGCAGGTTTCTGGAAGCAAACCGGGAGGCCATACAAAGCTCGTAACGTAAACACAGCAGGTCATGTGACTTGGTAATAACACTTTTCATTGGTTCATTTCACTTTTGGTTTCCTAATGATGTAAGACTAGGTCATATAATCTAAAATGAACACTTTTCATTGGTTGAGAACTATTGTTTTTCCCAAATGATGAAAATCCCTCCTTCTTTCCTCACTCTGACTTTCATCATTGTGAGAGAAAGACCCTTTGTTACCAGTGAGCAATGGCTTCTTTAGTAGCTTCAGCTGGTGCTTCCCCACCACCTCCACCACATCCAAGGAAGAGTGGACCACCTGCTGAAGTTATAATTCAGCAAGAAGAGGAAGAAGAGGAACAGGAGGAAGAGCAGGAAGAGAGGCACTTTTTGCCTGAGGAGCCCAGGACGTCTCACCGGAAAGAAAACTTCATTTGGCAATTTTTTTTAATTCCCAAAGGTCAGAAAAAAGTAAATGCAAGATACGTAACTTGCCTTATATGTCAAGATAGACTGTCCAGAGGGACCGACAAAAAATACAGTTTCGGAAACTACACAATGCATCGCCATATGACTAGGTGGCATCCTAACAACTACAGTGCTGCACAGTTTCGTAACGACCTAGATAATCTCCCTATTATGGCCAGAAGATCTGTTGTACCGGAAGTAACGGGACCAGAGGGCAGGGAGATGGTGCCAAATATACAAACGAGATTTCGTGAAGTAAAACAAGTCTGCGTACATTGCAGTGGATTCATTTGCTACGGAGAAAGTAGCATCACTCTGATCAACAGAGCTATTGACAATCATGCTCATGTTTGTCCGAAACGCCCCAAACAATAAATTCTTTTTTTTTTTTGTTGCTCCTGTTGAGCCCTTTACAATGAATCGTTTTCGTTGCCCCCTCCAAAAAAAAACCAAAAAATATATAAAACTGTTCAGAAAAATTCAAAAAAAGTAAAAAAATGTTCAGAAAAATAATAAAAAAAATATAAAACAACAAAAACAATAAAAAAAAAGTTCTTTTCAGAACTACCTCCCCGGTATTAAAAAATTGGTACAATATTTGGAACTGTGCCAACCTCTATTTCTCTTAGTTCGCTTCCCAGTTCGCTCGCCGGTACGCGAACCGGAAGCGAACCAAAAAAACAGTAAGTATAAGGGAAGGAAACAGACAGTTATGTTAAAAGAAAGACAGCTATAGGGGAGTAAACTAGAGATACTATTACCCGTAATCCACTGCTGATGATGTCACATATTACATCATTCATGACATGCTCAGTATGTATGGAAAGGGGCAGATTTATATTAACTAGCACATCCCCAGAGATGCACCAGTTAACGTGCACCGCTGCTCTACCACCCACAGTCTGCCGCATTTACAATCAGATAGAACAAAGCTGCATCAAAACCCTGCGCCTGCTTGAAGCAGGCATAGATCTTGACGCAGGTAGGCTGAAAGCTAAAGCAACAACTAAGTGTCGTGTGCAGAAGTTGCAAAAAAGGAAAAATGGCGTTTAAACCAATAATGAGCCCATGCTAACTTAACACAGTGTAAAGATATCCAGGATCAGTTTGGGGCTCACGAACCTGGCAGGTAAAAGGCACTGAGGCTTTGCACCGTGCATATCTCATCCCAAATCATATGTTGTTTGTGAATGAAACAATTTCCCAGACCAAATGCTTTGGATTGGCTACTTCTAAAAAATTAAACACCCCTACTATCCCGGAGTTAGAGGAATATGATGGTTGGAGTAATTTTACTCGGTTGTCCATTAAAGATTTACAGGCCCTACTCCATAATTCTTCCTTTAACATTTCCAGTATAAATCCAAAAGGTTGGCTGCTTTGGCAACGTGCCTTATCCACGGTTTAATAACGCTGCCTTTTGCTTTATATAAGTTTTCAAATTGTATGAAATATATACCAATAGGTCGTTATGCACCTTTAGGTAGTGGTTTTCTTCATGAGGTCTGGTCGCTTCCATACACATACAGATGTTTCAAAGATGATCAAGAAGTTTATCTGAATGGAGAGGAATGCACTGAGACGCCAGATCATTCACTAATGTGTAGGCACATACAGTTACACGGTTCATGCAACAAACACCGACCAAATATGGCTTGCGTGTTGCAAGGCACGCCAGTTCCTGCTATCATCCCCACGTTCAAGTTGTTGGAAAATGGTAGTTATTTGATGCTCAATAATGAAGATTGTTCTGGGTTAATTAAAAGTATTCCTTTTATCGTAACAGTAAGTGAACGGGTTATTTGCTGCAGAAATGTTCTATTTCCTCCCACACATGAACATAGGGAGTTTTCAATCTGGCCACAAATACCAACCTTGGGAGCAGATTTCAACGGCATGGCAAGAATAAGAGCTCTTTTGTCTCAGAGAGAGGTGGCCTTGAGTTCGGCCCGTGAAACTTTCGTGCTTCACATAGCGAACACCCGTACAGAGGTGCAGATCCTTTTAAATACAGATTTGCCTTTCCATTTCAGCAAGATGGTTCGGACTATCTTTAACGCGTCCTCCACAAAGGGCCTGGCGCACTTTTTTAAAGTTGTTACCAGTGGTCTCGTGACTTCATTTGAGAAAATCTTTGGAGTCATCCCTGCTTTCTTTCATTCTATTTTTTCCACTGTGCTTGGTGGATTCCCATTTTTACTTGCATTACCAGCGGACGCTCTTGTGCTTTTTTACATTTTTAAATATGGATGTCCCTCCTGTGCAAGCTCCCGCCCTGCAGCTGCTGACGCTGTTCCGCAATCGCATGCTTGAATATTATGGCACAATGCCGTTGGCGATATTAAGCACGGCATATGGATTATCTTTTCGATTCTCCTACTTCACCTGTGTCCAGCCTGTATTTCACTGCCTGACCTGTGATTTCGATTGGGCCATTGATTTGTGTCTCTGCGGACCGGTTTCTCCTGACGTCGACTTTAATCAGCTGATGACTCCTATCATTACTCACGAGTTGGTTTGTCCTGGCGAAAGGATTATGGCTGTGGCATTGATGCATGGACTAATTGGTCCCTGGAATTTACTGGCGGCAACACAGTCTTTCTTGGAACAGAGCTTTCTTGAAAACCCACCGAGCTGTCCTCTGATGGTGATAGAGGATCCGGTGCTGGGAGAGCACGTATGTTCTTTTCCGCTTTTAAATTGGATGGCTGAACTCTTTTCGGATGAAGACGGTGACTTCCTATTGGAGGCTGTTGCAGCTTATTTTGCATACACAGTTATGTCATAGACCTTTTTCATGTTTGATATGCTGAGTACTAGCATTTCATTGACAATTCATTGACTTATTTGTCAAGTTTTTATTATTTAGCTTACCTATTGGCTTAAGCCTCGATAAAGTAGTTGGCTGTTTTATTTTTCTTTAGCATTAAATTTTCCTAGTTTTTAATGTTTTACCTTGCGGACCGTCCACATATAAAGTTGCAATCTGCTCTCATGAGATGCCACTTCTATTATCTTATTCAGTTCGTTTCCGGATCATGGGGAGGTGTCATCTAGATCCTGGATATCTTTACACCGTGTTAAGTTAGCATGGGCTCATTACCGGTTTAAACGCCATTTTTCCTTTTTTGCAACTTCTGCACACGACACTTAGTTGTTGCTTTAGCTTTCAACCTAGTAGTTCCTCGTGGTTTACATGAGAATAATATGTTATTGCTCTACTATCTGCTTTGCTTGTTAAACTATATCTGTACAGCGACTGCTGAAGTTTCAAGAACAACACGATACAGAATTGTTATGAGGTCTGATCTCCACGACTTCATACTCATAACATAAGTGCAGCTTCTGCCAATTCTGGGCATGATGCGGGTTTTATATTGCTTTGCCGAACACACATACACAACACTTGATGCGGTTCACATGAAGAGAGAGCTGGTGTATGCTGATGTGATTCCTTCAAATCTAAGACACTAAAGTATGGGCACGCCCTAAACCAACACAAAGAGACCTTCTTAGCAAATAATATAATATGTGTATTAGGGAGGGTCAGATATAAGCAGCCGCGGGCCGTGGAGGGAGTTACGGTGAGGCGGGGAGGGGGAGGGGCAGGGTGGAGCCCTCTCCACCCTGCCCCTCCCCCTCCCCGCCTCCCTGCCCCACCGTAACTCCCTCCACGGCCCGCGGCTGCTTATAAGTGTTGCTAACTCTTATTCATTTACAGCATGTTAACATACTGTCACCATTCGCTTTTTATGTACTAGTAACTATGCTGGTAATTTTGCTACTGATAATATGTGTACTTCTATTATCTAAGATACTACGCCTGAGAAGACGGCATTAGTAAATAAACATTTCAAATACACATGTGTTCTTCTTAACTCCATGTTCTGGTTTCTAAGAAATATATAACGACCGACTGTTCATGAGTTCCACGTATCCTGAGGTACTATAAGTTCATATTCTGGATTGTCTAAACATTGAGAGTTTGTTATATCCAATGTGACACTGTACCTAGCTTGCTAAGGGGTTTTTGATTACTAAGGTGAGTTTTGGGGCACCCTAATTCGCCGAGGTTCCAATCCTCTGTCCACAGTTCTGTGTGAGAACAGAAACCCTGCGACAGGGGCACCCCTGAGCCTTGCTGGAGCTTCATCACACTTGCGATACAACTCCAGCAATGCGCCACCTTTACGGCACAGATACGTCACGCATCTGTGCTGTTTTTGCCCCATGATGCGCCGCATTGTAAATGCAGCACACCATAGGTGACGGAACAGCGGCACAGAATGACTAACACATCCCTGGTGATGCGCCAGTCATCATAAATCTATCCCTATGCTTCTTATCTTGTTAGAGATGAACCGCCATATGTATCATCAAAGTTTTTTGCATTTCCTAAATAGCGAACTTTAAGGAATAAATAGCGATTCTTTACCATTCCTAGTTTGCGATAAGCTATTTGCTAATTACAAATTACCCATTCATTTCCATGCAGCAGGAGGCCCATAGGAATGAAGGTGCAATTTGCGATTAGCAATTACCTCATCGCAAATTACGAATTTTTCCGAGGGTGCAGGGGTGTCTCAAGAACACCCTGCTGCACCCCTGAAAAAGAAATTTGGGGGCATATGGCACACATACATTTTGAAAACATTCCTTTACCTCAAAAACGATTTTCAACTCATAATTTAAAAACTCTGCACATGGGGAAATGACTTAAAATGTCCTTAAGACACATAAAAGCGTTTTTTGATTGCCTTTGCAGCATGTTTCAGTCACCTTTAACATGCCTATGTAACGCAAACATTCAAAATCTAAATTTGCCATGCACAGGTGGGAGCATATTTACAAGCAATTTGCTCCACAGACAAACTTCTTACATTGAAATGGGAAAAATAACATCAGAGACTCTCAATTACCTTATAAAGAAGCAGACACCATTATGTCCTTGTCATCAATATTAAAACCATTGCTTTTTCTCAAAAACGATTTACAAGTCATAATTTGAAAACACTCCACAGCTCCTATGCACATAAAAACCCTGTCAGTACTAATACTTCACATTTTCTCCAATTACAATTTCTCAAAGAAACAAAATCTATTTGTAAAACACTTGAGACAAAGCAACATTTGAAAAACACAACTTTCTTCATAATTTTCTCCTTAAAGCACTCTATTTTCTATCTAAATTAAAGAAATCTTTTCTCACCTTAGCAAATACTTTGAGTTTCAAAACAGTCTCAGAAACACACCAATTTGTCTTCAGCAGAGCAAAAGGTATGCACTCCAGAGTCTGCAGCTATCAAAAGCACAGAAATGCTGTAATTCTTCACACATATCTCTCATATCACCCAATCAAAACTCTTCCCTCACTTTTTTTCAAATCAAAACCCTTCCCCCCTCTGCCCCCTCTCTGCTTTTTCTGCATAGCAACCACCTCTTGCAAGACCTCTGGTGTTTCCAAGTTCACATAACAATGTTGCAATTGAACTCTGAACTCTCAGTGCACCTGCATATCCAGTGCAATCTTTCATTTAATGATTTTTTCTTCGCCACTCAAAATACATCTTTCAACTAACTCATCCATGCACCCTAACTTTCTGTTTTCAGCAATCAAAATCCACCAATCACTCTTACTGCTTCATTAACACAGAAACTCCTCAGTTTTTTTCATTTTACACTCTCATTTTTTCAACTGCCATTTCATTGCCACACTTCATCTGACTGCAGGAGAACCTTCTCTAGCCATGTTTTCTGTCTGGATTGTTGGACATAGTTACATCTATTGGGCTCAGAGGTACGCTGAAAACAGGAATTTACCTAACCTCAATTTACAAGATGTGGAAATTAAGTGGTTTGGCCACAGAGGATTAAAATGTCACCAATTGATACCATTGGTGAAAACCTTTATGCATTTGCCAAAACCTGACCTGTTAATTGTGCACTGTGGAGGTAATGATTTGGGCACTTTGACTGGGGTAGGTCTGGAAATGCTTTTAAAGGACACCTTTAAGCAATTGATGGCACTTTTTCCTCAGACTGCCTTGGTATATTCAAATATATGCCAAAGACAAAAATGGAGGTGGTCGAACCAATTTTGTCCACAAATTGAGAAATCGAGGAAGCATGTAAACAAATCTGTTTCAGCTTACATGAGAGACCATGGAATGGGCTCCCTGTACAACAATAACTTGCGTTACTACATGCAAGATATCTACAGAGGAGATGGAGTTCACTTCTCAGATGAGGGCAACAGAATTTTCACTCTGAATTTAAGACTGTGCATTGGTACCTACTTATAAGTACCTAAATGTACCATAAACCCAAAAGCTCTTCTCAGAGCTACCCTACATCTGATCACTCACAATTATTATTTTACTCTAACTTTTTTCACTAATTTTCAAGAAAGTACGCTCCCCAGAACGCTTCCCGGTTCGCGAACCGGGCGCACTCCACGCAAAAAAACTAAAAAAACGATATATTTTTTTTTTGCCCTGCGAGACCCTTTTAAAGCCTCCACATCAAACCTAGGGGGTCAGGGACGATCTACTATGCCCCCTTATGGTCATTTGCCCCTTCGCTTTGGCCTCCTCTTCTCTCTCGATCCTACCGAGAGACAAGATGGCGGCCGCTACGGACTGTTTGGAATGTTTACAGACGCCGAAGAACCAATCAGCTTCGCAAAGCTCCGAAGCGGAGCGCTGTTACAGATATATATCTTTTTTTGAACGTTAATTTCTCAAAATCCACTGGAGCACATATATTGAGACCTAGCAAAGGCACATCGGGCTACCAGTCCCTACAATTTTGCCAAGTTTCGTGCAAATCCATTCAGCCGTTCGATTATTATTAATATTTTTTTTTTTTGCCCCACGGGGCCCTTTTAAAACCTCCACATCAAACCTAGGGGGTCAGCGAGAATCTACTATGCCCCCTTATGGTCATTTGCCCCTTCGCTTTGGCCTCCTCTTGTCTCTCGATCCTACCGAGAGACAAGATGGCGGCCGCTACGGACTGTTTGGAATGTTTACAGACGCCGGAGAACCAATCAGCTTCGCTTCACAAAGCTCCGTTGCGCGAAAAGTACGCGAACTGGAGCGCTGCCCGGTCCGCTGTTACAGATATATATCTTTTTTTGAACGTTAATTTCTCAAAATCCACTGAAGCACATATATTGAGACCTACAAAAGGCACATCGGGCTACCAGTCCCTACAATTTTGCCAAGTTTCGTGCAAATCCATTCAGCCCTTCGGGCTAAAAGTGAGGCCAACCGCCCTATGGAAAACTCAATGTTAAAAACACGTTTTGGGACCCCCCTTTTTTCTCGGCCCCCCCTTGACGAACCCCCCCCCAAATTTTAAAGGGCTGCTCAGAAACAAAATGTGCCATTTTCCTGAAACTTTCAGCCAACTCTGCCCATAGACCGGTGGCGCGAGAATCGCCGGCGGTACACGAACCAGCATATAATCCAAAACAACAAGTCCAGTGACACGCGCTCTCAGTACTTTTGCCAAAAAGAAGATTTATTCCAGGTTACGCGTTTCGGAAGCGAACTTCATTGTTCACACGAGGAACCAAAACATATTTCCTGTTTACATAGCATTATTACTGGCAATAGAAAGCAGAATACCAGGTCTGTAGTCGGTGGCCATCTTAGACTGTGTTTTAGTATAATGTACAAAATAAAATACATTACAATTAGACTGTGTTTTAGTATAATGTACAAAATAAATTACATTTCAACAGTGCGAATGCATATACATATAAGCAAAACTATGCACATTTATATACTGGTCGCCTGTTATTCTATATTCAACCAGGTAAAAGAGTCAAAATAAACGGGTTGCTAGAATATGGTAAACACTGTAATATGCATGGCTGATGATCTCGGATGGGTCCGCTGCATGTAATGAAAATGCAAGTCATAGTTACATGATAATACTATCTGCAAAAAGTGTAAATAGAGCAGATGGTGACCCCTACATGGCAGCCTCAGTCTGAGATGCTGTCAGTACACAAAAACCTCAATAAAGTATACATGCGCTCTAGTGGCAAAAAGGCAAACACCAAGTAAGGTGTATAGGACTGAGCTTATTTATAGATGTGTATACATGTATAAATATATTGGGGCATATTTACAATAACTGGCGCATCTCTGCAAATCAGCAGGGATGCGCCAGTTATTGTGCGCCACAGCTCCGCCATCATGGATGCGCCGCATATACAATGCGGCGCACCATGGTGCAAAAAAGGCACAGATGCGTGACGCATCTGTGCCGTAAAAGTGACGCATTGCTGGAGTTGCGTCACAAGCGCGACGCAGCTCCAGCAATGCTCTGGGGGCCCTATCTAGTTAATGCTGCGTCAATCCTTACGCCTGCTTCAGGCAGGCGCAGGGTTTTGACGCAGCATGGGTCTAAAAGTGACTGAGTGAAATCTTGTAGATTGCGCCGGAACGCCCCCCCCCTGCACAGGAACGCCTACATTTGGCACAGGGCATTACAACGTGATGCATCTCCCAGATGCATCACATTGTAAGTACCCCCGCACCATTGAGCAGGATATGCGATGCCGCTGCGTCACAAAAGTGACTCAACGGCAGCGTAAATGAGGCCCCTTAATGCTTAGAAAGCCAATACTCGCGCCAAGTGGCTGATGTTGCAAATTATACAATATTCGGAAATAACGCTGTGAACAGAAAACAATATATAAAGTGAAGGATTTATAAAATAATTAATGATAAAATAATTAGAAGTCTTATCTATGCTTCTGGTCGTGCAATCTAGAGGGTGGTGGAGAAGTGGAAGACCCAGAATCAATTACCGCAAAAGCCGGAGTCTTAGAGACATGCTTATGCGAAGTGACATCACCACCACCCTCAATACCAACACTCATGACCTCAAAGGATTCTTCCCTTGCGGACATTGCAAGGCGTGTAGGTATAGTCAGATGGTTAAAGAATTTAGCATGCCTCACACAGAAAAGAAGCAAACAATCTCTCAATTTCTTACATGTACGACTAAATATGTCATTTACATACTGACATGTCCATGCAAAAAACGCTATGTGGGAAGTACTACTCACATGGCCAAAAAAAGAGTACTTGAACCCCTCAGGGCCATCAACAACAAGAACCCTCAGTAAGTGGCAAGACACTTTGCTGAATACCATCTAGCCAACAGCTCGCTCCTTAGCTTTTTCGTTATCGAACAAGTATTAGGGAGTCCCAGAGGGGGTAACCGCGAGCTGGAATTATGTAAGAAGGAATCCAAGTGGACCCTTGAGCTTGAGATTAAACATCCGTTGGGCCATGATGCAGATGAGGAATTAGCCATACATCTGATTGAGGAGTAAACGATGTGATTCCATCACTACTATAGTAGCTGTTTCCAATATATTCCATGCTATTTTGGTTTACATGTATAACTTTCCTAACTCATGTTAATGCAGTGGTATAGGTTCTAAGTTATATTTTAATGTTTTAAATTATAATTTTTCTCTTTATAGGAGGAAAGGAAGGGGCCCATTGAACACTGTTGGGCACTGCACGGGCCACCTACCCTTTTCTTCATCACCTTCTCCACCACCTTCTAGAATGCACCACCAGAAGCATAGATAACACTTCTAATTATTTTTTCATTAATTATTTTATCAAAACTTCACTTTATATATTGTTTTCTGTTCACAGCCTTATTTCCGAATATTGTATAATTTGCAACATCAGCCACTTGGCGCGAGTATTGGCTTTCTAAGCATAATATATTGATACATGTATACACATCTATAAATAAGCTCAGTCCTATACACCTTACTTGGTGTTTGCCTTTTTGCCACTAGAGCGCATGTATACTTTATTGAAGTACATGAGTACATGAGTATCTGAGTGCGTCAGTGAGTGGGTGCACATATCTGAGTGGGTCTGTGAGTCGATGTATGAGTGTCTGAGTGGGTCTATGAGTATGTGCGAGAGTGTCTGAGTAGGTCTGTGGCTGGGAGTGTGAGTGCCTGAGTGGAACTGTGATTGAGTGTGTGAGTCTCTGAGTGGGCCTGTAAGTATGTTTGAGTCTCTGAAGGGTCTGTGAGTGGGTGCATTAGTGCCTGAGCAAACAAACTATGTTGACTGTTTTATACCGTGGGGAACAGCCAAGTTTTTAACAGTTGCCTGAACATTACCTTTTTGGTTGAAGTCTCACAGCGGTGGGCAGTTGGTTCCATAGCCTAACTGCACAGTGTGATAAACTCCTACCTCCCCATCTGGCTCTACAAACTTTAGTGGTACAGATGCGACCCGTGTTTGAGGATCTGAGGCTTCTCGTAGGAGTATACCAATAGAAGAATTTACGGAAGTCAGCAGCCCCTCCACCGTAAAGTGTCTTGTGAACCAAGCACAAGGCTTTAAATTCCATTCGCTGCTGTATAGGGAGCCAATGCAACGACCTGATGGTAGCAGAGGTAGAGTGGCCTTTTGGGATAGTTAATAATAGCCGTGCAGCTGCATTTTGTATAGATTTCAATTTAGCCTTCTGCGCCTTGTCAATGCCTATAAATAGTGCATTGCAATAATCTGGGAGTGATAGGACAAGGGCCACTACCACTGTTTTTCTTAGCTCCTGGGGAATAAAGCAGAACACCTTACAAAGAAGCTTCAATACCAAGAAACAGGAGGAGGTTATACAGTTTATCTGGCCCGAAAAACTAAGTTGGTCATCAAAAATGACCCCCCAGATTCTTGACGTTGGCTGATGGAACGGGACATTCACCAGCCTCTTTCGTCCACCAAGTGTGGTTCCACAGGGATGGACCGTTGCCAAACTCCATCACCTCAGTCTTATCCGTGTTGATTTTAAGATAATTACAACTCATCCAGCTCATGATGTGAGTCAGACAAGCATGGAAACTAGCGCCCACGGACTTAGACTGTTTAGATACAGAGAGGACAATCTGTGAGTCATCCGCATATGACACAAACAAGAAATCATGCTGTCTGATGAGACTGGCGAGTGGGGTGACAGAGATATTAAACAGAGTCGGCAACAGTGCCGATCCCTGTGGCAATCGACACGGGTGAAGGAAGGATTCAGATTGTAGATTTTCCCAATGTATGGTCTGTTCCCTAGCCTCTAAAAATGAAGAAAGGATGGACAGAGCTGAATCCCTCATTCCCACTGCCTTCAGCCGCTGTACTAACACTGTGTGATTCACGGTGTCGAATGCTGCTGATAGGTCTAGGAGGATGAGGATGGCTCTTCCCCCATCTACCTGTCTCCAAATCTCCTCTGTTGCCATGACAAGTGTGGTCTCTGTCGAATTATATGACCAGAAACCATGCTGATTTGAGTCTAGTAGATTGTTCACATCTAGATATGCAGTCAGCTCCTGGTTTATCGACCTTTCAAGAATTTTGGCTGCAATCGGTAGGCATGAGATAGGTCGATAGTTCTTGACCTCCAAGGGATCAAGGGCCGGCTTTTTCAAAATTGGTCTAATGCAGGTTTTTTCCAGGCCGACAGATAAATCCCCAACTCAGTTACTTGGTTTAGGATGGGAGTTAAGTGTCTACTCATAGACCCAGAATCCAGATGCATAACGGCCAGTAGCAGGATATTGTTGACTTCATTAGGCATAAGTGTGCTGAATCTATTAAAATAGCAGTGCAACGTTCTATACGCCATTATTATAGTTAGGCCATTTTCATTTACGTGCATATTCTTCCGAAGGTCGTCGTAGATCAATTGTACCTTCGTTTGAAAAAAGTTTGCAATTTTGTTGCAGAATGCGTGCTCTGGACTGAATACAGTGCTCTTTTGTGGTTTAGATAGCGATTGAATGGATTTAAACAGCTCCTTAGAGGAGTTTTTGGCCGCCTCTATTTTTGCAGTATAGTAGGTAGTTTTTGCTTGTATAATAGCTTCTTTATATTGTTGCAGTGCTATATTATAAGCTGCCTTATGCTCTCTGCTATACTCAGCTTTCCATACGTGTTCATCCTACAGATGGCTTAAAGTCTTTTCAGCTCACAGATCCACTCAGGCACTCATGCATCCACTCACCAATCACTGAGAGACTCGCCCACCCACTCACAAATCCACTCAGGCACTAATGCACCCACTCACAGACCCTTCAGAGACTCAAACATACTCACAGGCCCACTCAGGGACTCACACACCCACTCACAGACCCACTCAGTGACTCATGCACTCAATCACAGTTCCACTCAGGCACTCTTGCACATACTCATAGACCCACTCAGACACTCATACATCGACTCACAGGCCCACTCAGATATGTGCACCCACTCACTGACACACTCAGATACTCATGTACCTACTTACAGAACAACTCATACTCTCTCACCCCCACTCACAGATCTACTCAGAGACTCACACCCACTCACAGACCTATTAAAAGACTCACACATCCACTCACAGACCCACTCAGGCACCCACTCACAGACCCACTCAGGCACTCTCACAGCCTCTCAGAGACCCATTCAGATACTCATGTACCCACTCACAGACCCACTCAGACACATGCACGCACTCACTGGCCCACTCAGACACTCATGTACCCACTTACAGAATAACTCATACTCCCTCACCCCCCTCATAGATCTACTCAGTGACTCACACCCACTCACAGACCTACTAAGAGACTCACACACCCACTCACAGACCCACTCAGGCACTCATGCACCCGCTCATAGACCCACTCACAGACTCATGTACCTACTCACACACCCACTTAGAAACTCATGCACCCACTCACTCCCCCACTCAGAGAATCATGCACCCACTCACACATCCACACAGTTGCTCACACACATGCTTTGAAATGTTACAGGTTACAGTAATAATTTTTTTTTAATAAAAACCTTAGAAATCCATTGAAAAAACAATGGTTACAGGGTCGCTATAGTTGGGAAATAGAATTTAAAAACCTTTGAAAGTCACTAAAAAAACAAAGGTTACAACAACATTATAGTTAGGAAACAGAATAAAAAACTCATGCACCCACTAACAAATGCACACAGATACTCATGCACCCACTCGGAGGATCATGCACCAATTCACAAACCCACTTAGGCACTTAAGTACCCACTCACAGTTCCACTCAGGCACTCATGCACCCACTCACAGATCCACTGAGAGACTCACCCACCCACTCTCAAATCCACTCAGGCACTCATGCACCCACTCACGTACCCATTCAAGACTCACACACACTCACAGGCCCACTCAGACATCACACACTAAGTCACAGACCTACTCACACACTCATAGACTTACTCGGAGACTCATGCACCCACTTGCACTTCCACACAGGTGCTGACACATCCACTTTGAAACTTTACAGGTCACAGTTATTAATTTTTTTTATAAAAACCTTAGGAAACCACTGAAACAACAATGGTTACAGGGACATAGTTACAAAATAGAATTTAAAAAACCTTACAAATTCACTGAAAAACACCAAAGGTTACAGGGACGTTATAGTTATGAAATAAAATGGTAGAAACCATAGAAATTCACTGAAAAAACAAAGGCTATAGGGACATTATAGTTAGGAAACAGAATTTAAAAAAACTTAGAAATTCATTGAAAAATGCAAAGGTTACAGTTACCAGAGCAAACTATAACTTACACCTGCAATGCACTACTTGTAACTTTACATATTACATCACTCATGACACAGTCAGTGGCATCACTAATGGTATCACTGATGACATCTCGAATGACATTACTGATGACATCATCCAGTGAATGTTAGTGTTTTGTGAAAGTTTCTGAGACTTAAAGATATATACAGAGATACTATAAAGTAACATGACTATACTTTGTGTACTACTAATGAATGATACTACTTCTAACATATGTTATGTGAGTGGAAGTACGGCTGTGTGTATCCATGTGTGACTGGGTACTTTTGTGGGTTCATGAGTAGATGTGTGAGTGGGTGTATGAGTGATTGTGGTAGGGGTGCATGTGGTTCAATGGGTTTGTAACTGGGTATGTAAGTGGTTCTAACTATAATGTCCCTGTAACATTACGTTTTTTCAGTGAAATATACATATATATATATATATATGCATTTCAGTTGCCAGTAACTTTAATTTCGTTTGACGAATCTTTGCAAAATTGTTAAACCTAATTTGCCATTCACTTAAGCTGCTGTGTTAAAATTTTTGGGGTGATCTGTCCAGCGGGAGCATAAGAAAGGCGGTGTCCCAAAATGGATTTTCTCCATGTTAATTTCCATGGGAAACTTTAGACACAGCTACAGCCCGGACTGCTGAACGGAATTACACAAAATTTGGTAGAAATATAGCTGTTGGCCTAGAAAGTGCCTTTTTTGTTAAATGGTACAAATCTGCTCAGTAGTTTCGGAGTTATTGACAGAAATTTCCAGTTGTATATATAGGGTATGCAGTGGATCCGCAACTCTTCCCTACCTCTTGCTGGGATCTGATTAGCTGTCAACACTTCAAACCAGGAAGTATTGGCAGCCATCTTGTGACTTTGTTGATTCAATCCACAGAAAAAAAATTACAAAAAAAGAAAACAGAGGAGGGTAGAAACACCCTGACCCCCTGGACCTCTTGAGGGGCTCACACAGGTACCTCACAGGGTCAAAAAAGCATTGTATAAAAAAATGAAAAAATTGGTGGGAGTCGCGCTGGGTCCAAGCATCCCTCAATAAAAAAATTACAAAACGTTTACTCCCATGCTTTGTTTTGAATCTGCACCGGGTGGGCCTGGTCCCCGGAGCATATCTACATTATGTAAGAGGGGGCACACGAGGGCCCCCTCTTAGAAGTCTTAAAGCACCAGGGACTGCCACCTCCCTGGGGGATATTAACTAAAGTATGCAGGTGTTGCCTTGGGCAACCCCTATGTCCTGGGGACCGCCACTTCCCCAGGACAAATCTTATATGGATACAGGAGGTGCCCTGGGGACCGCCACCTCCACGGGGCCAAGTGAAATTTTAATTCAGTGGTGTATGGCCCTTTGCAGCCCCCGAGGACCGTCACCTCCCCAGGACAAATGGTTAAAATTACAGTGGGAGGCAGTGGGGCCCCCTGTAGCCCTAGGGACCACCACCCCCCGGAGCTGTATGCTGTAATGAAGGGGGGTCACACGGCTCCCCTCATGGAGTTGTAGATGGCTCTGGGGATTGCCACCCCACAGGGCCGGCTCCAGCAATGTCCCAGGGTGCCCACCTCTGGGACACTGCAGTTTGCTCTGGCTTGGAAGAAGCACCATTCCCACCAAGTCATAGCAAACTCTGTTCTGCTTCTAGTAAGTGAGAGCAGAACATTTAAAAAGAAAATGAGATAAAGTGCAGGCCCCAAGGATGGGGTCCCCAGGGCCTAAATTGGCCTAGGGACGGTTGGCACACGGCATCCTTCCTTTATTTAAAGAAAATAGAAGAGAGAAAAAAGAAAGGCCGGGCCCCGGGGGGATACAGGGTTCCCGGGGCCAAAATCAGCCCCTTCCTCATTCCTAAAATGCCTGGTCCCGGGGATGGGGTCCCCAGGGCCAAAATCCGCTCAGGGAAGGGGGGCTATGCAGCCTCACTTTCCTTAGAAAAGAAAACATTTTTTTTTTAAATCCGGCAACTTGCTGGAGGCCCTGCCCCTTGCCCCAGCACTCTGCAAACATGCCTCCTGGGGCGCTGCTGGTTGGGGGATGAAGTTCCCTTGGCTGCGGAGGGAACCTAGGGGCCAACAAGACCTCCTGTCACCTCCAGTAAGCCCCACACGGCCGGATTGCTGAGAGTTGATCAGAGGCCAGGCCCCCTTTCTTAATCACTCTGCAAACGCACCTCTCGGTGCACTGCTGGTGAGGGGATGATGTTCACTTGCCTTCTGAGGGCGTCAAGACTAAAGTGAACTTCTTCCCCCAAGCAGTAGTCCGCCAGGAGGTGCATTTGCAGAGTGGTGGAGAAAGGGGGCTGTGGCCTCCCTCTGATGATCTCTCTGCAAAACCTCTCAGCAAACCCAATGTGTGGGACTTACTGGAGGTAACAGGGTTTAGTTGGCCCCCAAGGACTCTCAATAGCCAACTAGTAGTGTGCAAGGAGGCACGCTTGCTGAGTGGAGGAGAAAGGGGGTGTGGCCTCCAACAATCTCTCAGCAATCCTGCTGTGTGGGACTTACTGGAGGATTTCCTTGGGGGCCAACTACCCCTCCTCTTACCTCTAGTAAGTCCCACACAGCAGGATTGCTAAGCGAACTTCGGAGGCCACACTCCCTTTCTCCACCTCTCTGCAAACATGCTCCCTGGTGCACTACTGGTTGGGGGGTGAGGTTTATTACTCCTACGGCATCTCTGATGCATTTCAGATTACAGCAGCCTTGATCACAAGACAGGCATGATTATACCTCACCCATAAATATACCAGTCAATTAGAAATAGAAAGCAGACAGCGTGCTTACATCGGTTGCTATGTTGAAATGGTGTAGCATATCTCACATATACAAAATATACTCAAAAGTCATCAAATTAAAATAAATCAAAAATAAGCAATTGTGTATATTCTAAAACACAGTAACACCTAAATATCATTGACTGTAGATTGTCTTGAGAGTAAATAAATCCACAGTTGCACAGTAGCTTCTCATACAATATCACAGGCCAGCTCATTATTGAAAGCACTGAGGCAGCAGAAACACATTCTATTACATAAAATCATCCAACCCATGGAACACAGTATAATTTTTTGAGTATCTCCCCCCTAGCTAGTATTAAAATTACAATATCCGTGTGAAATTGACCAAAATACAATATCTAATCTCTAATTATATACATGAGTCAGTCACAAGATACGTGAAGTCACTAAACCCAGCAAAAGTCAAAACCTGAATATGCAATGCAAGAGGAACACATGCATAAAGACCAAGTGGGCATCTTATACACAATCAAGCCAAACATCAAAGGTAGGATATCCAGGTTGAAACATGTAATAACATTATAGTACATAAATGGATTGCCCTAAGGTGTCCAAGGTAAAAGCATTGTAAAACAGAAAATATAAAAAAAAGAGTTCTCTTATCTGTGACTGTAACATCAGCACCCGTATGCAAAATGGAAGAAAATGGTAGGAGGCTCCCGCTACAAAGGCATCATCACATCTCAAATAAAATCCTCTTCCTTTCCTCCTTTAACAAAAATCAAAGATAGACACAAGTTAAAACATATATTGGGAAACCTATGAATGAAAGTTCAGATTTGAATTAGCACAGGCATGGAAATAATACATAATGAATAAAAATAAGTCTTTACCTAGGTGTAGTCTCAATTCCTCCTCAGTGTTTTACCCCAGTGAGCCCTTTGTTTCAAGCTCTACAAAATATCCTGACTCTCTCCACATGAGCTGCAGCATTCTGTTACCCCCCCCTCCATCTCCAGAACACTTAGCACTATATATGCTGTCAAGAATAGAACTCTAGAGCATATAAGACCTATTGACAATAGTGATCCTAATTATTCAAAGGCCAGACATCTTAGTGAAGTTCACTGCAGAGATAGATCTAGATTCTTATATTTTGTAATCTAATAAATACCCCATACTATGAGGGACCAGCAACAGACGATGCAGCTCAGAAGGATAGAGTCAAGATATACTATATATCTTCAAACTGCGAGTCTACTGGGGTGGAACTGTGAAGAGGACTTGGGAGAACATCTGAGTGAAGAGTAATTTGTGTTCAGTCCTGCCCTGTCAGCACCCCGGTTCATGGTGCCGGCTATCTTTATTTCAGTCACTCAGAATGTTTTATGTTGCCATTGTCACTGTCAAAAGACACACAATTGATGGACGGAATGCAGAACAAATCAAAACATTCACCCCCAGTCAAGAGATCTGGGTCAAATCCATCATTCTTTTGGTCACCATCCCACCCCAGTTTAGACCTGGCCAAATGCAAATCAGTCTTGACCCTGTGCCTCATGGGAACTGTCCAGCCCGAGCTGCAAAGCCAGGTCCTCCCTGGACCGGAAACAAGCATCCTAGGACCGGTTCCATTGTCACTGTCCGCTCAATTTCCTTATCTCCAATTTGCACAAATGGTAATCATTATTCTCTGGCTTCTCCTAGTGGGTGGAGCTTGTTGGGTATATTGGGTCCCTGTGGCTGCAACATTGTGTCTCCACAGGACACCCTACAATTCATGATGTTCTGTAGATATTTTAGCTTACCTAGGAGAATGTACATCATGCCTCTACTGAAATCTTTGAATTTCAAGCAAGTTCGACCTGTCCTTATGTTTCTCCAGCTTCTATCAGTGAACACATTATATTCACTGAGTCCTGTTTTTTAAGAGCCGCTATTTGATCGAGGCATTCTGGCCTGATTACATCTGTTGCTGCCAACAGTAGATTTTTATACCTGAGATACTGGAGTTGTTATTTGTTTGGGGGGAAATATTTTTATTTGCATTTTCAAAACAGGGCGATACATTGTTCAGCAAAGGTATAGAGTAAGTTAAGCACAGTAGTCCTTCAGCAGAAACCATTTGGATTATGTCACAAGTATAATTACATCTCAATCCATCAATCGCAACATCGGCTGTTAGCAAGTGCATTATGTCCAACGCATCAATCGGAATCAGAGCTGGAACCATCATCATCTGAGGGTGGCTCACAAATGTCCCCTCTATATTTATTCCATGCTCCCCAAATCCTACTCCACTTTTTGGGACAACCTCTATTGCAAAACACCGCCCGTTCTGAAATCATCGCTGCATCCATATCATGCTTCCAAGCCGCTAGCTTAGGTGACTCCACCCCACCCCACCCCGTTTCTGCACTATATTCCTCTTTGCCATCAGCACACCCAATGTCATCCAACCCTGTCCCGAACGTGTGAGGTCATTAGGTTCCCATATATTCAAAAGGCAATGTCTAGGGTCTGGCAGTATGGAAACTTCTTCCAATTGAGACATGGTTCGCATCACTTGAACCCAGTAGTTTTCAATTCTCGGGCAGTCCCATATTGTGTGATAGAAGGTCCCCACTTCACCACATCCCCGCAGGCAGTATGGGTGTGCTATTCGTTTCATCTTATGCAGTGTGTCTCTAGTGTAATATGATCTATGTAAAATGCATAGTTGCACCAAGCGGAGACACGAGGAGATGCCCACTTCCTTCGGAGATGCAATCGCCTCTTGCCACTCCGAATCATCAATGTCCCCACGGTCTTGCGACCATTTCTCCCGTAAGGACACTATCGGGTCAGGTAAATTATTTATTAGCTTACGGTACGTCAGTGATGTCGCCTTTGATGGCATATATTCTGTGAGTAGTCTGTCCTTGAGAGGGGACGCCTCTGGGATGTCCGTTTCGGGTGTCAGTGTCGCTGTCAATGCGTGGCGTATCTGCATATACCGGAAATGTTCTGATGGTGCCAGATCATATTGTTGTCTCAGTGTCTCAAAGGGTATTACGTGTCCCTTCTGCCATAAATCCCCAATAGTTGAAATGCCTATAGCATCCCAGCGGTCAAAGCCCTTGGGTTGCCTGAGTTTCCCCAGCTTCTTTGTGTCCCATAACGGAGTCAACTGTGTCAATACTCCCCGCCATCTCAACCTGGCCAGTGCCGCGTGCCATATGGTAAGTGTGTGTTTCAGTGGGCCAAACTTTGTGACGGTTAAGGATTTATCATAGAGGGGAGCCAGCATACCAGACAATCCCAACTGTGCCCTGTCTGCCTTCAGAGCTGGTTCAGACTGTGGGAGATGTAGCCACTGGTTAATAACCTTCAACTGTGACGCCCAGTAGTAAAGGCAGATGTCCGGGAGCGCTATGCCTCCATCATACCAGCTTTGTGTTCGCTTGGCCTGCGCTATACGTGCGGGTTTAAGACCCCACAATAGCACCGAGACTTGTGCTGCAATTGTTTTAAAATAAGTAGCATGCACGGAGTATGGCGTATTTTCTAAAATATAGAGAAAGCGGGGTAGAGCCATCATTTTGAAAAGTGCTGCCTTGCCCAGCAGAGTCAGCGGTAGCGATTCCCAGTGACGTATGTCACGTTTAAGACGATCATGGGGGGGTTGCAAGTTACGTGCATGGAAGTCAGCCGGGTTAGCTGTGATGTATATCCCTAGATATTTAAATGCCCTGTCTGCAGTCCGCAATAGACAGCCATCCGGTAAGCGTGGCGGGGGCCCGCGCAGTATGTACATGGTGAATTTAGACCAGTTAATCGAATAGCCAGACGCTCGGCCATAGGCTGTGCAGACATCCAGAAGAGTGTTAATAGAGTGCTTGGGAGAGGTGAAATATAATAGGATATCGTCTGCGTACAGAGATATTCTATCTTCCCAATCATCGGTCCAACGGAAACCTCTGATAGTAGGTTCCCATCTTATCCATTCCGCCAAAGGTTCTAAAACCATGGCAAACAGTAACGGGGACAGTGGGCAACCTTGACGCGTGCCTCTGGCCAAGGGGAAATCCGATAAGATATGGCCGTTAGCAATGACACGTGCCATGGGCTTTTCATACAGCAAGCGGATCCAGGCACAGAACTTTGGGCCAAACCCAAAATGGCATAGCACGGCAAATAAAAAGGGCCAGTGGACCGTGTCAAACGCCATATGTGCGTCCAGGGAGAGTATTACGGCTAGTTCCTGGAGATATTCCGCTCGTGCCAATACACCATGTACTCTCCGTAAATTGAGCGCCGTATTCCTGCCGGGCATAAAGCTAGACTGATCTTTATGTATGAGTTTGGGCAGATGGGACGAAAGACGAAGCGCCAATAATTTAGCAAGCATTTTAGTTTCGGCGTTTATGAGGGAGATCGGGCGATAGGATGTACATTGGTCAGCTGGCTTCCCCGGTTTTAATATAGCAACAATAGTAGCCGTGCGTTGATCCAGTGGAAGTTCCCGAGCTTCTAGGCTTTCTTTAAACATATTCAGCAGATGTGGCGCAATCGTGTCTGTCAGCTGTTTATATAATTCAACTGGTATACCATTAGGCCCCGATGCCTTACCCACCTGTAGCGCTTTAATAGCTAATTGTACCTCATCGGTCGTGAGGTCTTCGTCTAAGGCTTGTGATTCGTCCATGGATAATGTGGGCCTTCTAAGGTCTTTGATGTAGGTGTATGCCTCTTCCTCCGAGATAGTGGATGTAGAGGAATATACTGTCTTGTAATGCTGTGCTAGCATGTGGACTATTGTATGTGGATCCGTAGTAGGGCGCCCTCCCCCCACCGCAAGCTGTTCTATCCACCTGTCCCGCCTGTCCCGGTTGTCCAGCCACGCGAGCAATTTGCCCACCTTGTCGCCTACCTCATACATTTTGTGCCGTGTATGGGCCATTTGTTGCTTGACCCCCTCAGTCAGGTGTGCTCTGTAGGTCACCTTCCGGGAGCCCCAGTAGGAATGCGCTAAAGTCCGCTAGGGCTGTCGCCTGTAGGGCTGGCGGTATATAGACCGAAACAATATTAATAGGCTTCCCTTCCCACTGTGCGTGTATAGCAGCAAATCTACCTGCGTTGTCAGATTTAGCGGACTGTATGAGTAAAGGGAACTGCTGTTTTACCAAGATACCAACTCCTCTAGACCCGGAGGTTAATTCAGAGTGTGCCATCATCTTAAAACCCCACCTGTCCATTGCCTTCGTAGCCGTCCAGTGAGGTGTGTTTCCTGTAAGAGCACCACTGCCGCACCTTCTCTCTTAATGCATTTCAGAACCAGGCCTCGTTTAATTTTGTCACCCAGGCCACGAACATTCCAAGTGAGTATAGATAGGGACGGGGTTACCACATCAGAGCCTCCCCTTAAAACAGCGTGTGAGTCATCCCCCATCATCAGACTGAAAACTTTCAGAGCCCTTGTGGACCTGCGTGGGAACAAGGTGACAATCAGTTTCTGCGAACCATGACACTGTGCAGTCCATTTCACATCTAAGCATCGCATGAACATGTACCATAAAAAACCAAAGAACTTACCCCCCCTCCAACTCCCCTCCCTGCCTCCCTGCCTTGCGGACTTCAAACTGCCCGCCACCCCAACTTAGCAGAGTGCTCATTATCCCTATCAAAAAACATTGTTTCTTATGAGAGCATGGGGGTGAAAGTCCAGGGTGGTCCAGATAAAACCCCAACAGTTCCAGAGTCCCGTCTCATCACTAATAATCTTGTCAATAAGTAGGGGAGGTGAATCCCAACCAGCAATGATCAGCATTATGAGACACATTATACAGAGGAAAGAGGTAGGTACTTCCCTTGTGCCTGAAGGAGTCAATCCCCAGAGTCTTTGGTCACATTGTCCTCATCTCTCTCCTCCTGCTCAGGGCCCTCGGCCTCATCGGTCTTTCCTTGTCGTCTACGTCGCCTGTTCTGCCTGCCGGACCCCTCCGCCGGACGCCACCCCTCGAGTCAGTTATGCGCCTCCTCCGGTGTATCAAAGAACCAGGTTTTTTTATCGCCCACCACTCTGAGGCTTGCCGGGAAGAGCATGGAGTAGGGCAGTTCGCGAGATCTCAGCGTCTTTTTTACCTCAAGGAAACTCCTACGTCGTGCTGCCACCGCCATCGTGTAGTCAGGGAAAATGAGATTTTGGAGTTTTGGATCCGTATGGGTGGCGCCACCCTTGCCGTTTGCAGAATGGCGTCTCGGTCCCTGAAATTAAATATACGTGCCAGGACAGGTCTTGGTCGGGCCCCCGGGCGCGGGCGTCTGCCCGGCACCCTGTGTGCCTGCTCCACAGAGAAGAAATTTGAGAGGCCTTTAGGTTGCAGTGTGTTTTTCACGAGATCCTCCACGTAAAGGTCCATGGCAGGTCCTCCTTCCGATTCTGGAAGGCCAATTATGCAGATATTGTTGCGTCTAGAGCGCCCTTCTTGTTCGTCCATCTTGTCCGCCATTCGCCTATTGTCTTCCTCCAATTGAGTTACGCGTTTAAGTAGTAGTGCAGTGTCCGAGGTGAGTGACGTCGTGACCTGTTCCACCACGGCGACCCTGGATGACATTTTTTGCAGGTCCTCCCGCAGGAGCGTCACGTCCGTCGAAATCGTACCCACCGTGGTTTGTACCTGACGTAGGGCCGCCATAACGTCCTCTAGCGTTATTGCGGGATTACTACCCCCCTCCGCACCTTTTGTACTAGTCCTCTTTTGATCTGAGAGTGGGGAAAAGTCCTTAGCGTAGGCAAATTTATCAAACTTGCTTTGCTGGGACCAACGATTGCCTCTGCCGCTCATCGTAAGGGGAGCGACGACCACCACTCCAGGCCACACCAGGGAATTTGACGGGCGCGCCGTTGGCGTTTCAGTAATCCCGCCCGAGTGGAGGGCAAAAAGGTTCTGGCACACTAGCCAACGCAGGTTCAGTCGCCACCCAGCTTAGGTTCCAAGAGACGGGCAGCCCCCGCTTCGCCCTGTCCCCCGCACGCGCCACCAATGCGCCACGGAGGCGCTCCAAACAGGCCCTGCGGTACAAGCAGCATGTGTCCAGCCACCTCACCTGCAGTTCAATACCTACAGGGCCCAAAGTCTAGTGCTGTGCCACTTCCAGCACAGGTCTGTCCAGTGTTATTGTTCGTGGGGGGGGCGCCGCTCCAGGCGATAATCGTGCCTGGCCCAGGGGGCCCGCGCCACAAAAGTCAGCAGGGTAGCATGCAAGAGCCCGAACCAGTATGGGGCCAACTCCGAGGCCGATGGCCCACACGGAAGGGCGAATCCGGGCGATGTCGAGCCCTAGTGCCAGTGGGGGATCCCTGGGCTACGCGCCTCTGCAGGTCGTAATTGCGGAGTGCATGGAGTACTATTTCGCCCTGGCGGCGTGATGGGAGCAAGGCCGGGCGGGGGAGGGCGCTCGGAGGGGTAGCTGCACCACTCACCAACCGCAGGCCGCCTCAGCTGCACCCCGTCTCCCGGTGTGTCGCCTGTCGACGGCGCCTCGCGTCGCGTCTCTCCGGTGGGAAATTTAGGCTGGTGCTAACAGCGCGGCTGCAGGCCGCAAACTCCCCTTCGATGCTGCTTCCAGTTCCGAGGTCGCAGAAGCTCCGGAGTTGGATCGCTGTGCGCTGGTTCACCTCCGCCACAGATATTTGGAGCGCAGGGCAATGCTGGAGCCGGATAACTGGCCGGATGTGTGAGGGGAATCTGTCTCACCCTCAGAGCCTCACTAGGTCGCGGCCATCTTGGTTAGCCGCAGGCCACGCCCCTGGAGTTGTTATTTTTATGAGGTTTTTATATCTGTGTATTTTATTATTGTATATTTATCTTATATCTATATTGTACGTATGTTGTTTTTATGCTTGATTTATATGTATTGTGATATCATGTTCTTTTAAAGTTATGACAATAACCAATTAAAGATGTACTACTATTAGTCACCTGTAATAGGCCAACATCCCTCATTCAGTGGAGGAATGTAGATACTGTTTATGATGTAAATTATGCTATCTAGTTATTGAATAGTAATGAAGTGCAATTACATTAATGCAGGTGTGTTTTCTTTTTTCTCACCAGAAACGTTTAGTTAAGGAAATTTTTATTTTTCCCAAAAGGAACTCAAAAGCCTATGATATTGCACTGCTGCTACTAGCTGAACCCTTACAACTGGATCATTACGTTCTGCCAATATGTTTGCCTAGTTCAGGCAATGTTGTGCCTCCTTCTACAGTCTGTGTGCACACTGGATGGAATGTTGAAGGTAGAGTATCTAAAATGTATGACACGATGTTGTAATGGGATATGATGAGTTCACTCTTAGGCTAATTCCATGCAGGTGTGGAATGCCAAAAGTTCTCTGTTCCAGAGCACCCCTGGGACGATCAAGCTTCGGATCTACAACTGCAATTGTTTCACATCAAATTTCAGAAACTATTCCAAAATGTTCTTCAAATTGTTTTCTTCTGTAGTACAGATAGGCATAGGTGGTCCCTTTCTTCATGAAACACTTCTTCTGCCCTCACCCTCAATCTTCTTACACTTTACCTTCAGTATCAGGATGTTGGCAGCCCGAAGAATACTTAAGGTATTGTTAGCACTGCTTTAATCTTGGTTAAAACATTTTTTATCAGAGAGTCACAGTCAAAGGGCCTAAAATACTGTTCCCAGCCCATTTAAAGATAAACTCTTGTGCACTGTTAGTTTAGTTCTTCAGGAGGTTCTGTAAATTTTTCATGCAGCAACATGCACTAGACTCAGATGATTTACGAAAAAGCAATAATTAATTTTCCAAAAGTATCAGGTCTATTGCCTACTTTCAAAGAAAAATAGCCTACTGATTGTCAGTGAGCTTGTAACTTAGAGCAATGATAAGGTGACAGCCAACCTAAGACATATGCTTACCTTAGGTCACAAAGTCAGTTGGGATGATAACAGAAACCTTCTTAGGGATGCCACTCTGCCCACTTATCATAAAAGGTAAAGTCAGAAATGTGAGACTAGAAAGAAGGTTCCAAAAATAGGAATTCCTAGGTCATCAGTAGATGATAGAAGAAAACCAAATAGAGCAACTGAAGAGGGTAAACAAAAGCAGAGCTGAAAACAACCTCTAGGACCGAAAAGGACCCAACAGGAAACAAGTGACTGGAATACACGGAGGCGTTGAGTGCAATGAAGATGAAGTGTTGTAACGCACCCAACACACATCTTGCTCACCTTTTATAGGCTACTACATCTCAGCTTTCCGTGTGATCCCGTAGATGCTTGCAGCTTCCATGTTACTTTGGAAAAATATGCAGAATTGATTCCCTACAATAGGAAAAAAGATGCAAGCCTAAATTTCGACCACTACAGGCTTGTGTGCAGTTAGAAGTAAGTCAGCCTATAGCTCCTGAACAAATGCACATGTTTCTTGTGGGAAAATCTTGGTCGCATATGTCACCTGCCCAGCCCTCTGGTGTGTAAAACACCTCCAGGATTGCCAACCCACCAGTGAGGATGCCATGGAAGCAGGCACAGGACAGGCAAACCATGCAGCAGATGAAACACTGCTGGAGCCCCAGACGATGCAGAGAAAAAGAGGTGAGACAGAAGAGAAATAAAATGAGGCAAGGACACACAGTTACAGCAAACATCTCACACTGTTCCTTGACCGGCAAACTGGACCAGCCACAATTCTATTTCTAATTCACCAAGAGTCATTGTCTTTGAACATATCAAACATCAAGGGGTCCAGCTGGGAGTTCAGATTATTTCACTTCCTGGCATCGATGTTGATGTCCAACTACAAAAATGACAACCAACTTTCTTGAAGAAGATGAGAACCATCTTTCCTGGGTCTTTCTAGAAACAGTGCAAAATAACCCAAACATCAATAATATACTTGTCGAAAAAAACTGATAGATATTAAAGTAAAAGACACACAAACCTGGCCTGATTGATAGCATACCGTGGTCACTACTGCTTAGGAAATTATTTCTAGCACAGAACATAAATTAGGGATATAACTGATGACAAATCTGCATTCATCTAGCAACACCAATTACTGTCCGCCTAAGAAATACTTGGATCAGAGTTTTCTTTACATAATGCCTTGGCATTACATTGGGTAAAAAAATCCCTTTCTTGTTGCCAATATATAAAAGGCTACGTATACACATACAAAATCTCTTCTAAGACATATAGTTTTTGTTTGATCTATTGTATGAAAGTATCAAAAATGAGCCTTCTACCAATGTATGCAGGTTTTTCAAAATATTCCCGAATAAGTATTGAAGAAGAAGGCCTCTTATGCTGTGGCGCCTGTGGTTGAGCCCTGCATGTAGCATTCGGTCCTTACACTGCTCGCACCAACCTCTGAAATGGAAACGTCATTGGATGCATGAGCGTCACATAATCGGATGCATGTACATGATGCCATGGCACTAAACACCTCTATTAGGGAAGGGTTGTAGCTGACCTACACCTACCCAGTCACCTTTTAAGGAAAGCATTGCATTTACTCAGACAAATCAGGCACAGGAGCCAAAGTAGTAGGTGAATTGCCAATGCTTCCTCCTGATGCAGTTACAGGTGTATTGGTAAGTTGTTTCTGTCAAAGGGCCTTTTGAATGCATGGGCTAAACTTTTAAGTGTAATGACAGGACTTTGGACATTGATTGTTCTTTTTACAGAGTAAGACCCATGAGGTCTTGAAATCTCCAGGGTTAGGGTAAACCGACCCTTCATGCTCACACACTTGCTTCCCTATCAATACGCAATAAGTTTGCTTATATATATTTAATACATTACAAGTGTGATGATGCATGTGTTTGCTGAGCTCACATGTGGTGATATGTATGTGGTATTACAATGCAAGGGAAAAGAACACCCCTTTCTACACTTTTATAAAGGAAATCTAAAAAGGATTAAATGTTCGAATATTTTTATATAGGCCCAAAAGACTCTAGGGTACCCGGTTCAGTTTGACCGTACATATAGTTGTCGTTTGTGTCTTTGTATGCATGTGTATATTTGATTTACGCTACCTTCAACAATTTCTGTATCATTCAAGAGAGTCAGATATAGATTAGGGCATAACTTGGAAAAGGTCCTGATTAAGGCCTATGGTAGAAACATGGACCACTGAAGGAATGTATAGATTATTGTTTGCCACAAGTTCCCCGCCTAGTTGGGTGAGGGTCTGTGTATCCTGAAAAGGAGATCTTCTGGATCTGTTATTAAGTCATGTAAGGAATAGATACCTTTAAGTAGATTCTACAGAATGTCACATGTGCTGGTCTGTTTTACATATCTGTCATTTCTCTGCATGTGCCCCTCATGCGTGAGAATCACCTCTGTGGAATGGAATTTAATCCAAAATATTGGAAGAGTGGGATATATCTTTCTCAGTTTCAGAAGGTTGTTAAAAAGTCTCATGTTTCAACACAACGTTGCTGGGTAGACACCTAAAGCCAGTGGTGTAATTGTAGTGAACATAGAAGGCTGCCTATGCAATAGAATTGCAATGATTACATGGGTCGGAATGTTGACTAGGTAATGCGCAGCACAGAGGGAGGAATAAGAGATCGGGATGAGAGACGGATAAGGGTGGAAGTATCTGTGTTGTGTTGTACCAGGATTACGGCAATAAAGCTTTATCAAGAAGTACAAATTAGCTTCTTCATTACAGATTTGGCGACAGATACCAGCATAGTCCCGGTATGAAGAATCTACATATGACTGGTGTAGCTTGGCCGGTCCTCATTAGAACTGTTGTGAGGACCGTTAATTTTAACACCGCAGATGCCATACTAAGGATTTGCTTTAGTCCTAATTTGTCACCAGCTCATTTGAAATACGGCGAGGTAAATCTTTAATTTGCCTACTTACTTTTGGTTAAACCATTATTGAATGGCTGCGACCAGCGTGAGGGGAACCTTAAGGCTCGTGCAGTTATAGCTAATGATGAGCAGTACACATGTGCATGTGCTAAAGCAAGCTCTATTGGATATCGAAAAAAAGTGTTTACAGGTACGTGTACACAGGGCCAACTAGCTGTAGAGAATTACATCCAACGAAGCACGGCAGCCATCTTTTGGGAAGACCGATAGTGTATTTACCAGCAGATGGAAACATTTACCTACACCAAATGTGTTGCAAGACAATTTAATTCTGAAGTGATTGTTAGCACAACGCACACCGTGGGATGTTCGTGCTGGCATCTTTGTGTGTTTCCTTCAGTGACAGGCATGCTTGTGGCATGACGGAAACCTGTTGTTATCTACAACAGGCACAGAATCTAATGACAAAGGCCTGTTTGGGAATTTTCATTGATAGCACCGTTTGATTAGAGTTACAGAAGCATTTTGTGTTTGTATATACACAGGTACTGTAGAAAAAAAAACACTATGTGTAAATTCACCAGTAATTGGGCTTGGGAACCTTTCTATTAATTATGGCTTCAAGGAACGTGTGGAATTTATCCCCTCCACAACAGTTTTTAGCAGCTAAAGGGGAGCCAGTTTTAAAATGGAATGAATGGAAGGAGTATTTTAAAAACTATATATCACCCTTCCAGAATGATGAGGAGTTCACATCTGAAAAAAAGAAGATTTTATTATTGCATTGTTTAGGGGCTGGTGGGTTAAAGATTTATAATCATATACAGAAGCAGGTCACAGGGAGAGGGTGATGTTTACAAAGATGCATTAGAGGATTTAGACTTGTACTTTAATCCTACAATTTGTGAATCAGTAGACTGGGACAAGTGTTTCCATAGGAAGCAAGAAAGTGATAAACCCTGGAGGACTATGTAGCAGCATTAAAGAATTTAGCGTTAACCTGCAGATTTGCAAATTTACATGAGTTCATACGTGACTAGATAGTCATGCATGATGCGAATGCGAACATCCAAGACAATTTATGGACAATTGGGAAGTTGACACTTCAAGAAGTTGTTGGTGGAGTGAAAAAAGGAGAAGTGGCAGGCTGGTGTGCCAAAGCAGTTATTCAAGAGGAGGAGAAGACTGGTGAGAATAAAAAAAAGTGTAGGAGATAAAATACATGCTAAAAACAAGTCACAATTTTTCATAAATTTGGTTCTAAGAAAGAAATAAAGGGAGGAAAAGTTACATACCAGGCTGAACAATCTGCATTTAAGGGTAGATGTTCTAGGTGCTGAAGCAAATGGCCCCTGGTAAAGTACAAGAGATATCCTGAAAGGAACCTAAGGTGTTAAGGTTGAAAAGTGGTTAGGCACTTTGTAAAGGGGTGCGGGAAACATAAAGACAAAGGTGTGAATCCTCTTATGCAGAATTCCTCTACAGGGTTGGAGGAGTCAGACAACGTAGATGTGGACATCTGCGTATTGAGGGTTGGTGAGGTAGTGTCTGTGGGTGCCATAAAACATAGGAAAAAAGCTGATTGTGACATCACTATAGGGGGTATGACTATAACAGTCACAGCAGATTCAGGCTCACCCTATACTATAGTAAATGGGAAGGTGTGGCAGGCGAAATTTGTTCCAACTTTGGGGGACGTGTTCGAAACTACATATCCCTGTCCTAAAACATTCCTGGGGAGGACATTAAAATGGCAGGAGTGAGAGTGTTGCCATTCAAATTTAAAAATATAGAGGTGATATGTAGACTGTATGTTGCTGCTGCAGGTCCCTCGGTTTTGGGCTGGTGGAATCAAGGAGAGTTGGGAATTGCACCTGTGCCTGCATTGGTGCACTTCTCTCGCAGGTGAATGAGAGGGGTGAAGAGTTGTTGGTAGCCTTTGGATTGCATATGTTAACATCCACTGAAGAAAAATATTCAGTGATCGAACTGGAGGCTATAGCATGTGTGTGAGAGTTGGAGCACTAAAGGCTATTTATCTGTGGTTTTGAGGAGTGACCATAAGCTGCTTACTTAGGTCCTGAATACGAAAGGGTTGTGTGCCGCATCTCCCCGTTTGGCAAGATTGCCTGTGAAGCTACTTTATTTTAAGTATAGTGTACAGTATATGCCTGGTGTGAGGAATGGGGTAGCAGATTTCTTAAGCAGATTACCACTTCCTGTAATAGATACACCAGGAGAAGACATGAGGAATATAGTGTAGCCAAGTTTGGGAAAGGGGTGGAAGTGCAATGACCTGTTAGGAATCATTTTCCCAGTGATTTAAAGACGTACTGGGAAGTAATGGAAGAGTTCTCTATGGAAGATAACAAAATACTAAGGAACGGAAGAGTCATACCACCAGAGTCTGCAACCCAGGATAATGGATTTGTGCCATGAAGGGCACCTGGGAATAGCCAAGATGAAAAACCATATAAAGTAATGGTACTGGTTGCCAGGAAGGAGCTTGGCTACTGAAAGGAAGCACAGGTTTTGCATATCATGTGAGAATGCGGATAAAAGTTTTTTGATATTGTTTTTAAAATGTTTAATCTGAGTATTTCTATTAACTGCATGTTGTATAAATAGTATTAATCAATCACTTTTAATTAGACATTCAATAGTTTTATTCAAGCCCCAAGAATAATAATGTTTTAATATCTGTATGTGTTGATCTCTTGTGAGGTATGAATCAAATAAAAACAAAAATCTTTTGTGTTGTTTTGTGTCATAAACTATGAGGATGAATACCAAGTGGTTTGTAAATGTCAGCAAAACCCTGACTTGGCAATATAGGACCATATTACACATTATCAGTTATGTACTTTTTAGTTTACATATTTATTTTGGGGTTGTTATTTTGAAAAGGATGTTTTCTGCAAATTGAAGTTCACAGTGACCTCTGGTTGGAATATTAACATTTACATTTAACTTTCATTAATAAATTCTTGGTAAAAAAATGCACAGTCGGAGGATTTATGTGATTCTGTCACTGCAACATTTACCAGATAACATAGATTTACTACATAAAATGCTGCAAAAATGAGCAGGTTTCACCAAAACGTTTGTTTCTAGCAAAATGGATGAAAATATTATTGATATTGAATGTGTTGCATAGTTTACATTTTTGTTGCATAACTAAGTAAATCTTGCCACATAATTTGATTGCTCATGCTGCTTAATCATTGTAGACCAGCCAATGGTAAGTTTCCGTGAAGAGGTTTGGTGGCTGCCATGGTGATGATGAAATCCATAATTCACAGGGATCTGTAGTAAATGTCCCAACATTGTTCTAACATTTATATATGCCCCATCACACATATTATATTAGTTTACATAATTAAATCAGATATCGTTAAATACCCACTGGTATCATTTTATAATGCAAAATGTCCTGATTTAAATAAAAGGTCTACTGCAGGTTGTAAAGAGAGGCCCCTTTTGAATGGTTACACACATTTTGTGTTTGATTTTATTGCTGGCTTTTATAATCTGTACATAGCGGCACTGCTGTCCCACGCCCACTGTGTGTGCTCTGACTGCTAAAAACTGTAAATATTTGCCAGCACCTTATTTTCACAATCAACTCTCCTGGAAGCCCATAATATATGTTGTAGAAACTTCACCCATGGCATGGAAAGCTAACTGTCACCTGTAGACTGCAGCACTTATTGTGCCATCCATTGGTGTGAAAAGGAAAACATAACTTCATAACTTCATGCTACCGATGTAACCTGCATGCTGCAGATTAAATCTGCCCTGTCACAAGAACTCCTTTGACAGAGAAAATACTTCCCTTTAAATATTAATAAGGCCCCCCTGAGTAGGCCTTGTAATCCACAAGTAGGGTGCTCAGCATTTAAAAGCGGGACGCGTGGACATTTTATGTTGGTGTGCCACAGAACCAGTTTGGAGTAGCTGAGGAAGAGGGACTTCTCATTTCCCTAAACACACCCTTGTCTGACCTACAGGCTCCCTTCAGAGGCAGAAGGCCTGTGCCTTCTTGGATTTCCCTTTAAATGGTGCAATGTGGGATAGTTTGCAGTAAAGCAAACAATATATTCTGTTAAAGTGGTTAGGGTTGCCACTGGGAACTCTTCCTCATTATTTAGGGAGTGTCCAAGAGTCACCCCTGACCCATTGGCTAGTAAATCCTACTAGAGTGGCCTCTCACCCACAACTCAGCAGAACGCTCTCTGAACCGGAAGGAAGAACAGAAGAGGACTGCTTGAGACTTATCTGGAGAGCTGAATGGCTGGACCTGCTCCCAGTTGTACCCTAAGAAGTGGACCCCAAGGGTCAGTTGGTTGCCCTGCTGTGTTGATACAGGGACACATCAAAATGCAAGAGTCCTTTTTCTTGAAGTACCCTTCTGACCAGTAGCAACTGGAACTGGACTGTGGTGGCCTCTGCTGGAGTGAATCCTGGCCCCTATGTGCAGTCCTGAGGTCCTAGGAGCTTTAGATGTGACCAAGAAGAGCTGCTACAAAAACTCTGAAAATTTGAGGCTTTGAAAAATGTTAGAACTTCTGAAGGACAGGAACCAACCTTCCAAATCAATGTGCATATGGTGCATCCTCACTGGGCAAGAAAATCAGGTTGGTCGACCTCAGTGCTTTTTGCTGTTTGCAGTTTAACAGACCATTGTGGCAAGCTTGTCTGTTTTCAGGGCAATCTTACTTGATACAGCTTTCCTCTCTTACCCAACTGGAGTAATATGAATTCCAAAAAGGAAACTAAGGGGCAACGTTTATAGCCCCTTATGCTGCTGTTGCATCACTTTTTGTGACCCAACAGTGGCATGAAACACCAAACCATATTTATAAGTCCATGCAAAGCCACTTTGCACTGCTTTGAAGGGCCTGATAGATATGGAGTAAGGCAAGGAAGCACAAATCACTGTGTTGTCTTACTCTGCACTAGGGAGGCATTCCATTGGAATTGTGGTAGGTGTTCCCACGCAACACCCATGGATTTTGATGCATCATCAAAGTTACAAGAACATTTAAACCTGGGGATGCACCAAAACAGTACGCCTCCCCATGGGAGGTGCAATGAGGAGATATATGTTTATTTCTCCTTGTTGTTTCCTCTCTCTATGTGTGCTGTGTTCTGCGGTACACATAGAAAGAGGAAAATGCCTTCCAGGATTGTTTTTAGCATAAATATGCCCCTTCCTGCAAAAAAACAAATCCTGCTTGCAACACAGGCAACCTTGCACCTTGCCGAAATGGCACCACTGCAGGGGGAAGGGACAGCAATGCGCTGTATACCATAGATCCAGAATATTCTTACCCTTTCACTTTGATCCAGGGCCGTGCAGCAGGGTGACTTAGTGCACTGCCCTGCACCAAATTCCATAAGTCTGAAGGTAGAAATGAGTCCAAAATGTGACGTTTCCCACTTGGAGCTTGCCTGCCAAAACCAGCTGCTTCAGAGGACACCTATCTCAATGCTTACCTGATTTCAAGGGGACATTACCAGATAGAGTTTGTAGCCATGCTTGGCTGGAGGATTTTGATTTCCATTTCAGAGATTAAGGGCCTGATTTAGATCTTGGCGGATGGGTTACTTCGTCACAACAGAGACGGATATCCCGTCCGCCGAAATATAAATCCCATTAACAATCCTGGAAGCCATTTTCCTCTTTCCTATGGGATTTATATTTCAGCAGACAGGATATCCGTCATAGTTGTGACGGAGTAACCTTTCCACCAAGATCTAAATCAGTCCCTAATTCAGAAGTTAAAAACTTTGAGTGAGACAAAGCTGCTTTGCATAACTGACTAGCGTTCCATTGCAGTTGTCCTGAATTCACGAAAAGGTTCCAGTCACACACAAACAGTACTTTCTATGGGTGATTTACCTTTTTATGCTTTTACTCTTAAATCTTCAAAAAAGAAAAAAAAGAAAAAATTATAAATGGGAGTGGGCTTATTAATGTATTTTATTTTGTTTTAAAAGCTTTTTTACTGCTAAATACTTCACACATTTTCTCTAACTTTAGCCTGTGTGCTCTGTGCCATAGATAACAGGGGTTGAACTCAGGTTTAAATTACTGAATCTTTTATTGAATTTAACAAATTGAGGACTTTATTACCATCCAGCTCAATTAATAATTCACTTTCGTTTACAGGTCTTTTAAAATATACACATTTATGAATGTGTCTAGCAATGTGCAAAATAATGAATGTTGAGTTATATTTACAAAGGAAAAAAGGGATCTTAAATGAATTGTAACATAAAAAAAATGACACCTCTTGCACTTAACAAAAATATGTATTCACTGGACTATATGTCAGTGATTCATTTGAGCCGGTGGGTTCTGGTTCTCGGCACTCGCACTTAATTGTAAACACCAGCACTTATGACAATCTGACGCATGGTGACGCTCTCTGTCTAATGTAGAGAACAGTTGTTTATTAGTTAAATATGTATTAGAAATGTCTAATACCTGCTTCCTAAGCCATTCTTATAGGTTCAGGTGCACTGGAATAGTCTGCATTGTCACACTTGTTGGAGATTAATGGTGAGTACTTATGTTTGTATTTTCATTGGCAGCGGTGGTAAGTGCTATGGTGCAAGCTGCAGAGGAATCCTGATGAGCGCCCTGGGCACTTACGTTTTTTTTGCAAATTAAGCACTGCTATATGTGGTTTCCTACTCATACTCGAGGCCTAGACTAAAGTATCATATAGTAAAGTGTGTTCATATGTCAACACAGAATCTACTATAACCTTGATTTTCAATGATTTCTTTTGAAGAACCGGTAATATCAGCAAAGCTTCACCAGTCTGCAATTCCTATAATGGATCAAGAAGCTTGCCTTGCCATCTGCAAAGATCCTGGGAGTATCAATGACAGAACTATTTGTGGTGGATTTGCAGAGGACGAAGGAAGAGACGCACACACTGTAAGTGAAAAAACTGAACCTATGTCATTTTACCGTTAAAATTCATTTGCAAACGTAAATGGACACCTGCTTATTAACTGTGATATAGCTATGGACACCACCAAAAGAGAGAATGTATTGTTGTCTACAATAATGTACGGCAGAAGTAAGTGCTGAAGGGTTCTGTGACAAGTAAGACGTTTTAGCGACCGCATAAAAATAAATCTCATGCATGAATAGGAATGGAAAGGGGGTGCACTAAAACTGTACTAAGGTTAATCTTTTGACGCAGCAAATCAAGTAAAGATTGGCATATGAATTTGAGATCTTAAATCAGAGAAAAATGAGATCATGGGTGGAGCATTTATAGGGAAAGGTTTTTGGAGCGGCTGCTGACGGATCTATGACAAAATATAGAAAGACAAAATATCGACCTACAAAAATATCGGAGCACTAATATCGATGTCAACAATATCGACATCCTATCTACAAAAAGGTAAGTACAAAAATTTTGGGGGAAAAATCGATCGATGTCAAAAATATCGTTTTTTTAAAAATATGTAAAATTAATTTAAAAATAGTTAAAAATATAATAAACATAGTACAAAATATATTATATTATTTAAAATTAATAAGCAATATACATGATGTAATAAAAAAATTAAACATACATTGATATATACTTAATAATCAGTTGTAATATTTATTGTAATAACTTATAAATAATAAAAAATATTATATATTACAAATGTATCTATACACATAAAATAATAACATAAATACAAATTTAATAATTATGCAAAACAAATTAAAAAAAAATACATTTAGTCTTAATATTTTTTAAATTGATTATATACTACATTAACTAAAACAATACAAAAAATATTAAGTAACAGAGGGAATAAAATACTATTCCAACTCCCAAAAAAACAACAGTAAGGAAAATGTTGGAAAGTGGAGGGGTAAAAATTACTATTCTTACTCCAGAGAGTGCAGCAGTAGGGAAAGTGTTGGATAGAGTAGGGGTAAAAATTACTATTCCAACTCCAGAGAGTGAAACAGTAGGGAGAGTGTTGGATAGCATAGGGGTAAAAATTACTATTCCAACTCCAGTTAGTGCAACAGTAGGGATAGTGTTGGATAGCGTAGGGGTAAAAATTACTATTCCGACTCCAGTTAGTTCAACAGTAGGGAAAGTGTTGAATAGCGTAGGGGTAAAAATCACTATTCCAACTCCAGAGAGTGCAACAGTAGGGAAAGTGCTGGATAACGCAGTGGTAAAAATTACTATTCCAACTCCAGAAAGTGCAACAGTAGGGAAAGTGTTGGATAGCATAGGAGTAAAAATTACTATTCCAACTCCAGAGAGTGCAACAGTAGGGAAAGTGTTGGATAGCGTAGGGGTAAAAATTACTATTCCCACTCCAGAGAGTGCTACAGTAGGGAAAGTGTTGGATAGCGTAGGGGTAAAAATTACTATGCCAACTCCAGAGAGTGCAACAGTAGGGAAAGTGTTGGCGAGCGTAGGGGTAAAAATTACTATTCCCACTCCAGAGAGTGCAACAGTAGGGAAAGTGTTGGATAGCGTAGGGGTAAAAATTACTATTCCAACTCCAGAGAGTGCAACTGTAGGGAAAGTATTGGATAGCGTAGAAGGTAAAAATAACATACTTATAAATAAATTAATAATTTAAAATAATACAAAAATTAATTATTAAATAAATATAAACTATTTACAAATACCAATACATAATTATTAAAAACATGATTAGCAATAAATAATTAAGTAAAAATGAATTAATAATAAATACCAATTAAGGTCAGGAACTTGGGAGTCATTTTTGACGAAAAGCTCAATTTTGTCACCCATGCAAATCAAACTGTATCCTCTGCATTCCAGAAACTTAGGCTTATAAGGAAAATAGTCCAGTTTCTCCCAGAGAGTGCAAAAAAATCTGTGGTGAGCTCATTGGTGCTCTCCTCATTGGACTATTGTAACGGCCTTTTCGCCAATGCTCAAGCCCGGGTGGTTGCCAAACTACAAACAATTCAGAACCCGGCGGCAAGACTGCTTTCTGGCACCTCCAAATTTAACCCGGTCAGCCAAACAATCAGGAATTACCATTGGTTGACAATCAGAAATCGGATTACATTTAAAACTCTTTGTCTAACTTTTAAAGCATTTCATAAACAAGGGCCAGAATTTCTCAGAGAGCAGCTCATTGCCTACCATCCAACTAGATAGCTAAGATCATTGACACGGCTTCAACTCATGGTACCGCGTACTAGGACTGTCACGTGGGGAGACAGACGTTTCACAGTTACTGCAGCTAGACTTTGGAACTCGCTTACGTTACTGATTAGATCAAGTCAATCTTTGTTCCCATTCAGGAAATTTCTGAAGACATGGTTGTTTGACCAGTAACCTGTTAACGCTGTTACTCCCGACAGTTGTTCCATCTTCCCCTGCTGAGACTTAAACTGAAATCACAGCGCCAAGACGCCCACGGGCATTCGTTGCGCTCTATAAATTGTGAAAATAAATAAATAAATAATAATAAATTACAAATTAATAATTAATTAACAATAATATAATTTACAAAACAATGAATTAAAATAAATTATTACCTAATTACATTTAAATTACTTCCCACACTGTTCCCCTATAAACCCATAACCCGCTACAGAACATAATTATCAATTAATCAATTAATAAAAATGTATTACCAATTAATAAAAATTAATTACCAATTAATTAAAATTAATTTATAATTCCTAATAATTAATAATTAATTTACTATAATTAAATTACATCCCACCCTATTCCCCTATAAACCCATAACCCGCTACAGAACATAATTATCAAATAATCAATTAATTAAAATTAATTACCAAATAATAAAAATTAATTACCAATAATTAAAATGAGTTCATAATTCCTAATAATTAATTTCATATAATTAAATTACTTCCCACCCTATTCCCCTATAAACCCAGAACCCGCTACAGTACTAAAATGCAAAATTTAGTTAAATTACATAAATAAAAATTAAATACATAATTAATACATAATATTAGGGCTCCTGGTTTTATGGTATTTATTTTTTGAATATTTCCGTCTGTATTTATCCATATTTATTTTTTGTTCATTTTATGTGTATTTATCCACATTTATTTTTATAGCAAGCAAAAGAAGAGGCTGCAGCTAGTATTTTTTCACATATATTTAAATAGCCAATACACGCTTGCACTCGGTTGTTATAGATTTGTAAATGTATATATATATATATATATATATATATATATATATATATATATATATATATATATATATATATATATATATGCCAAATTAAGTTTACTTGTTACATTATCTGGAAACTTTGCCATTGTAGTACAAGCACATGTTCAAGCTCCTAGAGTCAGTGTGCTTGTGGGGACCATATCAGCTGTTTCCCTTTGCAACCCGCTACCAGTCGTGTAGCACTTTTCATGACGTGTGTAATTATTGGTATACAAAGCAGGATCAATGACATAGGACAAGTTGTGATCCACTGTTATGTGTGCTTCCTAGGAGCTCCTATACTTCAGCTTTAAAACAATCTTCAGTACAACACTGAGAATGATGTCATGTAATAGCTACAGCGTGCAATGTACCAAAACAACAAAGACAAAGTAGACCACCGGTGTCTGTAAAAAGGTATCCGTTCCCCATCCCGGTCAGAGAAAAGCAACCAGCAGTAATTATTTGCCACCAACTGCACACCAGGAGTACATGCCGATCTCCCACCCCATTCTGTCCCGCTATTATTTTGTGGACTTCCCTTTACACACTCTGATTCGCCTCCCACTCCCTGCAGCTAAAAATCTCAATGTTGAAATAGTGCACTCTGATACCCTGGTCATTCAGAATGAAGGCGCGCTTATGCATCTGAAAAGTCAGAAGTTAAAACATCATATAAACAGAGGAACATAGCATTTAGTACATAGAGGGGATCTGCACTAGCCCCATCCTGCTGTAATTCCTCCCTTAACACCAGTCAGGAACTAAACCAGGATCCTGCACCAGATATAGAACCCAAAACCTGAGTTTCACGGTGGCACAGAGAAGTGTGATTCATTCAGGCGTGAAGGATCGTTCACCTCTGCACTTAAAGGAAGGTTTACATTACAAAAGGCCATTCCTCCTCCTTTGCTCTGCGCTTTTCAAATAATAAAACATAGATGTGCACCCTCCCTTTCACTTACATTGGCTTTGAAGTGGTTGAGGGGGGCTGTTATGCCCACATTGTGACACACAAATCCGACCACGATTAGGTGAAAGAAACTAATTAGGAAATGTCAGCAGGGGGTTGGCAGCAGGCAGAGTGCATCCACAGATCTACATCACCAGACAGGGGAGTGGCAACCCTGGGCTGGAGCAGGGCTGCACCGTGCAAGTTTCTGAATCAGTTTCAGCAGTATTTTACAGTTTCTATTTATAAATACAGGCAAAGGAAAAATAGTTTCCGTCTGTATTTATATGCAAAAATCTGTTTAAACGGAAAACCGGGAGCCTTAATAATAATATACATAATAATCATACAAAAATCGATATTAGTAACATCGATATTAGTAACATAGATATTACTCGATATTAGTAACATAGATATTACTAACATCGATATTAAACATATCGATATAACTTACCTTCTATATTATGTCCCTTCGATATTTAAACATCGACATTATTGTATGTCGATATTTAAAGCTCGATATTTTGTCTGCCTACCGCTGCTGACATTGAAGAAACAGGGAGAGAGCTGAACATTTTCAAGACATTATAAAGTGTCTTGAGACAGCAGATGCTGTGGTCACAGTCCTCTGACGTCAATGCGGAAGGGGTTTGGCGTATGTTTTGTCCTTGTAAGATTTCTGCTCCTTTCCACTCTGCACTAGACTATGTGGTAACTGAATTGAGAAGGATGAGGCAGTGGTTTGCCAAATAACCCCAAATGCGATGCAGTGCCCGCAATGATATTAATTTTATTTATTTATATGTTTACTTACCTGTAAAGCTCAGTAATCCATAGATTACTACCCCCACCCTGCCCCTCCCACGTCACCGCCCTTCAGGTACTCGCACCACCAACCGCGGCTGCACTACATAAATCACTCTACAATATTTCGGAGGATATAAGTCACAAAAGTAACTTGAACAAGTCACACTGAATGGTGTACAATTAGTTATATCTGTCAATAGTGTCGGGGAATGAAATTCCAAAGTCCACCTTATTTTCCACCCATTCAATCCGCGGCACAATCCTGGTTCCCGCGAAAAACACGTCCCAAACGTTTTTCGCGGGAACCAGGATTGTGCCGCGGATTGAATGGGCGGAAAATAACGTGGACTTTGGAATTTCATTCCCCAACATTATGGACAGATATAACTAATTGTCCACCATATTTTGTGAATTATATCCTCCGAATACTTATGGACGACCGTCAATGATAGACTGGTCTGATTGTGTTTATACAGATTTGTAACGCTCAAGTGAAATGTGAGTCCTGATGATGACTGTGTAGTGATACAGCGGTCGAAACGCCGTCGACGCCTATGTGGCCAAAATTACATAAGGACACATTATTTCTGTTTATGTTGTACCTTTATTGTAACATGTATTTTTCTGCCTACCACTTGTCTGGTTTGTGATATGTTTTTTGTACACCAGCACTTTGCCTTGAGCGTAATTGTTCTAGATGCTTTTACTATATTTAATAAATAATTATTTTTGATACTGAAAATAGTGAATTTTTGAATGAAGGGCTTCTCTAACTCTTTTTCTCTTTTTCTTTTTCTCTTTTTTATTTATTAGTGTTTGCAATTTTAAGTCTGTTGTGCTGAATTGCACATTTTAAGTGTTCTTTCTCTTCAACCAAATGTTAGGTGTATAGACTGATTGTCCCTGGTTCAGGTTTGCTGGACAGCCCTTGTGGTTTGTAAAGACTGTGGAAGATCCATCCTCCAAACCAGATTTTGAGTACGTTTAGAGGAGTAAAGGACCGGAGACCCTATTACAGTCTCATCCACCGGCTTGGAATCTTCCAAAATAGCCAAGTCTAAATAGATAAGTCTACCTCAGCGGTGTGAAGTCCAAAGTAACATTTGCTGTTAGGCCAACTGGATGGCCTGAATGTATTTGGCAGAAATGTATCTACGTTTTTGCATTTACAAATTCAACATGAGTTGCATGCTTTTTAAATCGCTTTTTTAAAATGTTTTGTGTTTCTTAGAAATATGGCTCTGATGGTGACTAAACTTGAAAAGGAAAGCATGTAAAATATTATTCCTGCCATGTATTTCCTCACACAAAACAATTTGACAGATGATGGCTCCTTCTCAAGCAAGAAATCTACCTTGTTAGTTTGAGTTATGCAGAATGAGCAATTCACATTATAATATGATTGTTATAGATAAAATGCAGTCAAAAGAATTTCACAAATCAGATCCCATCGTGTCTAATTCATGTGAGCAGCACATATAATGTATGCTCAAATAAACCAGGGAACACATCACCTCCTTATCAATCTCGACTACCCTACTGACGTGTATAAAGGTCACAAACATGTCATTAGTATACTTCTTTGAGGTTTGTGTGTTAATTACTTGTTTGGGTGACGCACTGGACTTGAATAGGGTCTACAAGCCCCAGAATCCCAAGCAGGAGGAGGAAGGGTCGGCGTAGGCAGGCCTCTCCCTTGTCAATAACTTTTAAAGGACCTAAATCAATTCCACTGTGCGGCCATCACAGACTGAAATAGGGTTCAAGCCTCAGAATTCTGAGCAAGGGGGACGTTGTGTTCCTCTGCACTACCCCTGGACCCTAAGAACTGCACATTGATGCCAGTAGGTGGGTGTGTTTTTTATTTGTATTTGCTCCGTCCTAGTGCATGCTGGCACCTCTGCTCCTCTCCCGACTCCTATCATGCTGCCCTCCTCCCACTTCCCTTACCGGAAGTGGTGTCTAGCTGTTACTCCTCCATTTGTCCTGTGCAGGGTCCTAGTACCCCTCTGCAATACACTCCGACATCTCCCCCTTTTGTGGAAAAGAAAAGAAAATGACAGATGATAGAGAAGACAATAACAGAATTACAATAAAACGAAGGGAAAATAAACAATCATGGGACCAGGAACTGACAACTAGAAAAAACGCTGTCACTACTGACACACACTGATCATCCTGACAACACCTGTTGTCATTGTCTTTTTGTCTCCGATGATGGCAGCTTGCTGCCCCATCGCTGTAGTTCCTCAATGAGCCATTTTGGCTTTCTGCTGACTCTCTTAGGGCACGATGTTTCTGTTCCTTCTTTTGGTATCTCTCTTGTAGCTCCAGCTCCGTCCAGTCCCTCGCTGTGTGGTATCCTTTCAATGCCGTCCTCGTCTTCCTCCTTTACTGATGTTCCGTTGTTCCTTGGTGCTGCCTCTCCTTCTGCATCGTCTGATGTCCTGAATCCCTTGAAGTGTGAGCTGTTTCTGGTGATAAAGTAGGGACCTGCAGCTGCTGTTATCATGGACCTTTTCACATTTGTTATTGTTAGCGGTTTACTCGAGAAAGGGCTGTCCGACTTCCTTGACTGCCATTGACACACCAGCACTAAATCCCCTTGCTTCACCTCAGACCCTATGGCATGAAGTCATGCATCTGCGTACTGCTTCGTTTTCCTCTTTGCCTCTTGATCTCTTGCAGCAATGCTGCTGTGTTCGGGGGTGCTTTTGCCTCTAGCTGGGGAAATCTCGTTCTCCTTGTTCTCACCAGCACCAGTTTTTCTGGGCATCTCCCCATGGAACTGTGTGGCGTGTTTCAGTAGTCCAGCAGTACTTGGCACAGTCCTTGACCTACTGAAATCTGCACCAGTTTGGCATGTCGGATGGCCTTCTTGATGTTTCCCATGAATCATTCCACTATGCCTATTGCCTGTGGCCACAGAGGTGTTATTTTCCTGTGATGTATTCCCAGGTATGCCATTAATTTGCAAAACTCTTCTCCTGAGAATGGTAGCCCATTGTCTGTCTTCATAGTTTGTGGGGCACCCCATGCTGCTAATATGTCATTCAATATTGGCAAGGTGGCTGTTGCTGATGTTGATAACACTTGTCGTGCTATGGGGAACTGTGAGTATTCGTCAATGACTACTAGCAGATAGCCTCCAGTTTCCAGCGGCCCATAGAAGTCTGATGCCAGTGTCGTCCACACCACCCCGGAGAGGTTGGACATCTGCAGTTGTTCTGGCTTTGCTAGCCTTCCCGTTATCTGGCATAGGTTACAGCTCATTATTGCATCTTCCACTAGGTGATGAAGATCCGGGAACAATACTTTTTCCCTTTGCAACTTTTTGGTTGCCACTATGCCCCAGTAGGACTCATGGGACAGACTCATGGTATGTTGCCGTGGTGTTCTTGGTATTACTATCCTTGTTACTCAATGTAGAACTCCTCTTTCTGGTTTCGACAACTCCTATTTGCTTGAATACTAGCATTTCCTCCCTTCTTACTCCTTCGCTCATTGGACTGCTGATATTTACATGGCTCCACCTCTGTTGCTGTGTTGTTGTTTTGACTGCTTGAAGCGTAGCATTACCCATTGTCTCTTGCTCCAGTTCTTAAATTGTTATTGGAGCTGGGGTGGTTTGTCGCACAACAAAGTTGAGGTACCCCACCACCAGGACAGGATTTCTTGTACCCGTGGTATGGGATGTTTAGACATGTAATCAGCAGGGTCGTGTTCCTTTCCTAATTTGTGCACTATGTGGAAATCATAGTCCATGAGGTGTTTCCTACACCTTTCTATGCAGGGTGGAATTTTTGTGTTGGGCTTTCCATATATTGTCACCAGTGCCTGGTGGTCGGTCACAATAGTAAATGGCTACCCATATATGAACATGTGGTAGTGCTCGCAAGCCCACACCACAGCTACACTTTCCTTCTCTGGTTGCAAGTATACCCTTTCTTTGTTTGATAAGCTCTTGCTTGCATATGTGACAATCTGTCTGGACAAGTCTCTTCCTGGAAGTTGTTGTGCTTCAATAGCTCCTATCCCCACCGGGCTCACGTCAACAGTGAGTTCGGGGCATAGCAAAGAGTTGAAGTAAGTGAGGTGGTCCACTGCTGTGACTGCATTGCGGATGGCTTCAAATGCCTGTCACATTCTGTGGTCCAGAGAAACGTCTGGCCCTGTCTTGTTAGTTCATGAAGTGCAATGTTCACCGTTGCAAAATCCTTGATGTAGCGAGCACAGTAGCTGGTCAGCCCAAGGAATGATCTCACATCTGCTACGTCTGCTGGAAGCCTTGCTTTCTGCAGTGTATCTACTTTGCTGGGATCAGGTCTCATTCCTTTCTTTGAGAAGATGTGCCCAAAGAACACCAGTTCTCCCTTCCCCCAGCTCACTCTTGTCCTCGTTCAGGGTCAGGCCGGCGAGTTCCAACTGGTTGCAGACTTCTTGTAGGGCTTTGTCGTGCTCTTCATCTGAGCAGTCAAATACCAAAATATCATTGACTTAGTTTAAGCTATTCTTTACGGGGCTTATCACCTGGCTCACGGTCTCTTGGAAGATTTCTGCTGCAGATGATATTCTGAAGCGGAGTCTCTTGTAGCGAAAGAGACCCATATGAGTGGAGAATGTTGTGATGTAGCGTGATTGCGGCTCAAGCTCCAATTGATGGTACCTTTTGCATAGATCTTGCTTTAAAAATATGCATGCTCCAGTAAGACAGCTGATCATATGAGGGCCTGAATGTCTTTCTCTTCCAATTGCTGTGTTTGGGATGTACATGTCGACGCAGATACGAATTTTCAAGGTGTTTTTCTTGGGCACCGCCACTATCGGAGATACCCATGGAGTTGGTCCATCTGCCGGCTTTATGATGTCGTGCTCAAGTAGGCTCTTTAATTCTTCTTTCACTTCTGGTTATAGGTTTCCGGGCCCTCTCCTGTGGTGCTGAACTACTTGCTTGACTGCTTTATTGATGTGCAGTGTTATTTGCTTGTCGTTCAGCTTCCCTAGTCCTTGCAGCATTGCAGGGCGTTCTCTTAGAATTTTGTGGCATGGATAATGTTCTGACAGACCAGCCTTCCTAGCCTGCAACCACGATGGCCGCCTGATCCCTCGGCTCCGCCGACCCTCTCGCTTCCCTCCCGCCCCGCGTCCTGTCGAGGCATTGATCCTGGTTTTAAGTGCTGTTTTCGGGTGCGGGAGGGGGCCCCGACTCCGATGGTGTGTCTCTTTCGCTGCTCCACGTGGTGACAGCGTTGGGACGCCCTCGCCTCCTCCTGGCGCTGCCCGGCGTGGACGGGTCTTTGTTCTCCGGGTGCGGCCGCCATTACACACACCACAGCGGCCGCTGTGGTCGGCACTGGACCGGCCGGCGGAATGCCGCGGCTGCATCCCGTGTGTCTCCTTTCACCGCTTGGCTTCTCTATCCGAAAGGGATACACTGACGGCGAATGCTACACTGTTTCACCGCCCGTCCTCCTGTATGCCTTTGAGTGCCTTTGATCTCGCTCCGTGATGCAGAGGGTCCCATCTTGAAGACGGAATCACCGGAGCTCGTTTTTCCTGATCCTTGGCTACAATTGCTGCCATGGCTGCACCGACTGCAGCACTTACGCCTGTCTGGTACCACTTGGGCGGTGTTCCCTTTGTGCCCCTGGTCCGAAGGTGTTCTACGGTGTGCGGGCGTGCTATACAGCTTGGTGATGGTAAAATGGATGGCAGACCTTGTGGGCTGCCTCAAGCTTCTGAGCCCCGCGTGCGAAGCTCCGTTGCATCTCTCCCTCCTGTGGCGCCAGTGCGACTTCTGGATATTCTGATAGCCCTGGAGGATTTTCATACTGCCATGTGTACAACTGCCTGTGACCTGGAGCGCAGTTTGGACTCGACTCTCACTGTTATGTCCTTGCCTGCCCACGCACATTTGCGACTGTGTGGCGCTGAGTCTCATCCTGTGCCCGACTATGATGGGCTGCCTGCCCAGGTGTGCCCGGAGAGACTAGTGATCGGCGCTCTCGATGCCCCCCCAATGCTGTCCGCGACGGGGATGCATCGGTCGGATGTCTGGGTGCTTGCTCAGTGTGTGGGGTCTCGTCCACGGACGCCATCTTTGGATGCTCCAGTTTTGATGACTACAGGCGCTTTCTACGCTCTTCTGTGGCTGCAGCTGCCGTCCGGGCCGGGAAGGTTGTTCCTGGGTGATGTCTACCTTTCTATCGCTGCTGCACGCCTGACAGTGGATTGGACAGACTTTCTGAGACGGTGTCCTGATTTCCTGGAGTTACACGGTTTGTTTGTTCCATTCAAGATGGCTGCGGTGCTACTGGACCACGTCGACATTCTCGATCGCCGGGGACAAGGCTGATCTTTCCCTCACAATCACCGTGATACCGTATACTGTTGGGACTGGAGATGAAGGACGGTACTATGAAGCGGGACTTTGTTATTGCGCCGGGCGGGGGGGTGGGGTGGGGGTGTCTCCTCCTATGTTCTGACTGTTGTTACTCGTGCCGCTGGGTTGCTGATGGTTAGTCGGGGATGTTCGAAGTTTATCCTGTATTGATGATGGGGTCTGGGGTTGGGCGGCCTGAGTAGTGACCTTCGAGAGCGGGTCTGTTTCTCTCCTCCTCCACTCTTTCTTTCTTTTATACACTTTCTTCTTCTGTATTTCGGGTGATTCTGGGCGACAGGCACGCTGTTTAGTGGGGTAGGCCATAGCCATTACAGTGATGTAGGGTGGGGGGGATATTTGTTATTTTAGTTTGTTTTATTCTATGGTCCCTTTTTGCTTTCTTTCCAGGGGGTGGGCTATATCCCTTTGTTTCTGTCTCCTTCATTTCGTAAGAGTCTGCACTTTCTCCTGTTTCGGGCGGGAGGGCTGTCTATTTGGCGTCCCATTCAATTGTTTGCTATGATTTGTCTTTTATATTTGAACCCTTTTGGGGGCATAGGATGTGTTTGGGTCTCGCACTACTGTGGTTATCTGACTGCGTGGGGGGCTGTATCCCTCCCGTCCCCCCCCTCTTTTTCTGTATATGTTGCATGACGCCCTGGTAGATATGGCCGCTGCCTCCTCTATAAATCATAAAATGAAACCTTTTTTATCCTGGCGCTTACTATGTAGCGATGTTATTCCACGTTAATCCTGTATTCATTTTACCGTGCACATTGATGTTGCTCCTCTTTGACTCTCCTGATTTTGCGGCCGGCCCGTGTGGTTGTAGGCCTGCGCTTGTACTGATACGTGTTTCTCAATAAAGGTTTTAAAAAAAAAAAAAAGATAATGTTCTGACATGTGATATGTCATTGCTAGGAGGCCCATCACCTGAGAAATGACATTGCTTAGTCAACACAGTGCTGGGATGTCTCCGCCGAGGACATGTATTTCTTCTTTTAGTGGCCTTTCTTTGAATGTAGGTGTCCCTACAAACTTCCCTATGTTTACCACTGGTTTCCTTGAGCCGCATGTGAACACGATGATTGCGCACAGCGACAGAGGAGACTTTTGTCTCATCTTCTCATATTCTGACATGCACAATATGTTGCTTGTGGCACCACTGTCGAGCATGAAGCTTGTGATGTTGTTTCCTACTCCAATGTCGACCGTTGCTGTTTCCTTTATCTGCTGCTGGTGGATGTGTTTGGGCATACGACCCTGTGTTGGGACGTCTGACATGATGTATAGCTGCTCTGTGAACTCGTCTGCATTCTCTCCCTCTAAGTTAGCTGATGGTCTGCTGTTTTGAGTGTCCATGTGCCGTGCATATGTGCATCTTGTTGTTTGTTGTCTTGCCGGTTGCCCTCGCTCTGTTTTGAATTGTCCGCTCATGCAGACACTAGCAAAGTGATTTTTCCGGTTGCATTTCTGGCACTTGTAACCCATGGCAGGGCAGGCACCAGCATGTGGGAATTCAAGTCCACAGTGATAGCTGTTTCTTTCTTGTTACTATTTCCATGGAGGTAGTGTTTTGTCATGTCTTCTGCCATTCCCAGCCATGCGATTAGCTTGCCCCATCGTCCGCGCTCTCCCGTTTTCCATTTGTCTGGCATGTGCTGTTGCCCATGCTTCTGAATTAGCCATTGTTAGTATCTTCTCCAATGTATATGGTTCTTTGAGAATTCTGGTGCGAAACTCAACTGACTGTCATCCCTCGATAATGTGCAGACTTATCGCTGCTTCGTTATCGAATTTAACAAATTCACAGTATGTGACTAGATTGAGCAACCTGGTCGTTAAGTTGGCATGTTGGGTTGAATAGGTATCTTTTGAGGTCCACGTTCATCTGGGAGTCAAATGTATCAGTGAGACACTTAGGGCCCTATTATGATGGCGGATGGACGCCCCTGCATAAGAGGGACCGTCCGCATGGGCAGCGGCGGTTCCTCCGCGGCAATTAGGATGTGACCGCCACCCTGGCGGTCACATCCTTTATTTTTTACGTCGCGGCGGGTGCTGCTTGAAGCAGCACCCGCCGCAATGTACAAAATGAAAGCAGTGCAAAAGCGGCAGGCACCGCGCGGTGCCTGCCGCTTCGTGCACGCAAAGGCAGGGGTGTACCATAGGTACCCCCCATGTGCACCCCCCACACCCCCTTCACCCAGGGGGCCCACTACGGGCCCCCGAGGTGAAGATCCACATGCTTTTCCTCGGCGGAGAATCCGCCGCAGAAGAGCATGTTTGCACAGCCATCCTAATATGTCTGACGGTGTCTGAGAGACACCGCCACCATATTAGGCCTTTTCCGCCGCGGTTGTAAGCCAACCGCGCCGGAAAAGCGACGGACAGAAACCTGGACCCACCAGCCATCCTAATGTGGCGGTGGGTCTTTGGTGGGTCCGCAGAGGATTTTCCGCATCCTCCGGGCCGGCGGTGGCTTCCGCCGGCCCGGAGGATGCGGAAAATCCTCCATCGTAATGTGCCCCTTAATTAGGCCTTTACATGTTGTTGTCTTGAGTCAGGAAAAGAATGAGATGAGCCCCAAAACATTTGATTAGGACCCCAAATTGTACAAGAGAAACGGCAGAGTAAAATCTAAGGATATATTCGTGCCCTAGAAGAACCACCACCGTCCAGTTCAAGTGACAAGCACACTGTCAGTGATATGGACTCCCATTTCCCATTCACCCCTGATATTCATCTGGAACCCAACATTGTTTGACATAATAGATTCCTGCCACTTGTGAGTAAAGCTAATAATTCTCCAAAAGCAATGGCAGCCCAGCCAATGCAACATAGTAAGAAAACAGAAACTGATTGTTTGAGTACTGAGAAAGAAAAGAGCATCACTGGGATTATAGGACGGGAAACAACCGTTACATCGCAACTTTTACAACGCACTTCTATTACAACGCAACTTTTACAACGCTGGATCCATTACATCGCATGCCTTTACAACGCATGACATTACATAGCAGATGCTATTACAACGCATGCCATTACAACGTAAGTATAGGTAAGTATATAATTTTATTTTATATTTTATTTAACATTATTTAATTAATTTAATTAATATTAAAAATAAATAAATATATTAATTTATGTTTTTTTATATTGGGTTTGGGGTACAGGGATATTTTTAGGTTTCAGGGTTGGGTTTGGGTTTTGGGGTACAGGGGTATTTTTAGGTTTCAGGGTTGGGTTTGGGTTTTGGAGTACAGGGGTATTTTTAGGTTTCAGGGTTGGGTTTGGGTTTTGGGGTACAGGGGTATTTTTAGGTTTCAGGGTTGGGTTTGGGTTTTGGGGTACAGGGGTATTTTTTGGTTTCAGGGCTGGGTTTGGGTTTTGGGGAACAGGGGTATTTTTAGTTTTCAGGGTTGGGTTTGGGTTTTGGGGTACAGGGGTATTTTTAGGTTTCAGAGTTGGGTTTGGGTTTTGGGGTACAGGGGTATTTTTAGGTTTCAGGGTTGGGTTTGGGTTTTGGGGTACAGGGGTATTTTTAGGTTTCAGTGTTGGGTTTGGGTTTTGGGGTACAGGGCTATTTTTAGGGTTCAGGGCTGGGCTTGGGTTTTGGGGTACAGGAGTATTTTTAGGGTTCAGGGCTGGGTTTGGGTTTTGGGGTACAGGAGTATTTTTAGGTTTCAGGGTTGGGTTTGGGTTTTGGGGTACAGGGGTATTTTTTGGTTTCAGGGCTGGGTTTGGGTTTTGGGGAACAGGGGTATTTTTAGTTTTCAGGGTTGGGTTTGGGTTTTGGGGTACAGGGGTATTTTTAGGTTTCAGGGTTGGGTTTGGGTTTTGGGGTACAGAGGTATTTTTAGAGTTCAGGGCTGGGTTTGGGTTTTGGGGTACAGGGGTATTTTTAGGGTTCAGGGCTGGGTTTGGGTTTTGGGGTACATGTTTTTTTTTAGGGTTTAGTTTTAAAATACAATCTTTTATTTTAATTAAAAATAATAATTTTAATAATTTTATTATTTATTAAAAATAGTTCTTTATTATTAAAAGTTCTTTTAAAAATAAACTTAAAGTAATATATGTACTAAATAATTATTTAAAAATAATTTAATTTATTTAATTAATTAAATTTAAATTACTTACATTTAAAAAATATATATATATACTTACCTATACTTACATTGTAATGGCATGCGTTGTAATAGCATCTGCTATGTAATGTCATGCGTTGTAAAGGCATGCGATGTAATGGATCCTGCGTTGTAAGAAATGCGTTGTAACGGAGTGCGTTGTAATATTTCGCGTTGTAACGTCATACATCCTTATAGGACTACTAAAAGCAGAATTTAGCATGATGAAATCAATGGTGTTGACACTAACTTTAAAACTTCATGAGTTCCTATAAATGGGTACTTGCATTACTAATACAGGGGAGTTTGGCGAAGTATATCACAAGCCACTGACTGTAAAAGCCTATTGTTATCTTACCAAGTCACTCATTGTTCGGATAAGTGCCAGCAGCCTTGGGAGGATGCGAGAAGGGGAGTTTATTATACCAAGGGAAGGAAAGCCATGATTAACCATTCAATTCTCTTATGTCTACACAGGGCAATCCAGCTGAGTTATCCCAGTGACAGTAAGATCAGAGCTGCTGAAGTACTGAAGTAGCTAACATAAATGAATAGTTGTAAAACTAAAACTGATAGTATTGCAGGGTATCCACTTGAACACAGGAGATCGCACAGGAGAGTAGGCCTGTATTACCACCTAAGTAGTTTCCTTATTGGAGAAAGGGAGGCTGGTTTACATTATTAAGCTGCCATAGTTGAAACCTAATATGAGAGAAGATCAAGAGTTGCTCAAGAAAAGGTGACCCACAGGATTAGACACACACAAAACTGCTGCTCTGGATACACATTGATATTATCAATGTGCAGCATTTCACTTCCCCGTTTGAATTTCATGATTTTATTAAACTGTATGTAGTAGATAAGACCATTATGGAAGACCTTGTAGCCTTGGATTTGTGTACCTTCCCTAATAATAACTCTAAAATACAGTTCAAGCTTAATCCACTATTCCAATTGCATAAATTAGCACGAAATGCTGGCCATCAATCTCTAAACTAAACACTGAACCTTCCACTCATATCCATATCCCAGGTATGTATTTAGCAGCGATCTATTGACTGCCCACTATATACATCAGGGATTCTGTCCCATCGTGCACTCTGCGTTAAATTAAATTAAAACCAATTTAGTAAACGTAATACAGGCATATGAGACAGGTTAATTTCTCCTGCCATTAATAAAGTTGAGAGTGCTTCCAGTAATTCACCTGATACAAATTTGCTTCCTCTGGGCAATGTCTCTTGAACGGGTGGAAACCCAAGGTCCTTAATCAGCTTATTTTCTTGGGACGTAGTAGACTTTATTGCCAAGTTGTTTGATTCAGTTTGGAGGGCAATTTATTGATATATTTGATATATACAGCTCTTCCAAGAAACATGGGCAACAGTGCCTGTTTTTAGATACTAAAATGTTAGTATAGAAGCAACGCCATCGAGTGCAGATTGCCCACCTGGACAACTTTTGATTTGGGTTCAAACCTCCATAGGCTGTAAAAGTATGGATACAGCTAAATATAGATTCATGCTGGATATAGATTCATCTGATATTGTAGGATTGGAAACATATTTCTCAATGGGATTCTCCGTAAAGATACATAAGGTTTACAACCTCTCCTCTCCTAGAAACAAAGAAACATTTAGTTTACAAATCATAGCATATAGATTCTAACCTTAAGAATTTTCCTCTCTTCATTGCCAGTGATGTATGAACTGTAGGAATGCATAAGTACATTTACTGAAGCGTAAGATGAGGTCTGGGAAATTCCAGCAATAGAGGCAAAAACAACAATGAGCGGCTTAGTCCCGGCTCTGCAGGTAACATCCTTGATCCTCAACTATGTCCTTTACTCCTGCAATGGTCAAACGCATTCAGATAGAAGGGAGAAATGTAAATTTAAAAAGGGAAGATAAAAATCTATTTATTATTTTGCACAAAAATAATGGCCATAATTTCGATGATATGGGGATTGTTCCCTGTCATAGTAGAAATCATGATGCCATAGTTGTAACTCTGATGGGCATTCTTACACACAATCTGGGCTTGTTGAATTACACACACATTCCTTTGCTGCTGAGAACAAATAATTACCAGTCTGGTAAATGGCCAACTCTAAAAGCTAACCCTAAATCCATAGCCAGATTTTATAGTGTCTTTGTTTCTGCATTCAGTTCATATACGCATACAACAGCTGTTTAGATACCAATTCATAAAGTTCATAATATCTTGTTTAAAAAGTTTAGGAATTTCTTCTACAAATAATTTTGTCTCAGTAGCCCAAAAACTAAAAACTCTACATGATATACCAAAGAATGGAGGCTGGCCAAAATGTATCTTTTGTCTGAGAATAATACACACATCCATGTAGCTATCTCAGAGGCCCAGAAACCAAGTGGGAGGATTTTTACAAGCAGCAACGTCAATTGAGAATACAATTTTGCCAAATTATAGCACGTAGGAGCCTACACACAAACACCAGTGGGTTGCATGTCATCATCATCATCAATTTTCTGCTCTTTACTCCCTTCCTTACCAAGCGGGAGCCTGTAAGTTGGCTCCAGACCTAATGGAATGTACAGGTAACCCAAACACAAGCAACTATGATCTGGTTATGTTCTCTTTATCTTACACCTTTAAAACAATTGACATTTTGAAAGGGGGAAAATCCCAGAGGCCTCATAAGATTCCTGGTGATCTTTTTGCAACTAACCTGCCTTTTATACAGTGTACGTTAATCTATTATCAAATGTAATCTTGTCTGGCGCTAATATCCCTGACACCTGGAGGGGGACCAAAATCATTCCTATTTACAAAAAGGCCAATAGGGACAAACTGGCTAAATATCGACCAATATAGCAAACAGATAATCTGCAAAAACAATTCTGCAGAAAGGTCTTAGACAAACTACAAGATTGGATATAGGAGAAGCAGATTTTGTCTTCCATTCAAGAAGGTTTTTTCTCAAGATCAGCACGATAGACCAATTCTTCAATGTTGCTCTTATCCACTGGAAGTTTGTGCCCCTTCTTAAGGAAAATCTAAAGATGGAATTGTTTAATCTAGGGCCAGTTTTGGTCTGGCCCCCATAAATTACTTGAGATAGATTGTAATAATCCTTGGTGTTTCAGATAATGTTGTGTCAATTTTGCTAAGGCTACATACAGATGCCAAGTACGATGAGAAGCTAAAGGGTAGATAAATAATCATATACATATTCCAAGAGGAGTACCCTAAGGGTGGGTATCAGCTTCACAGTTCCCACATTGTTTTCTTTATATATTAATGATGTAATTGACTACTTGTTGGACTGTGATAACAAATACTCTAAATTCAATGATAGGAAGATTCCGACAATGTTGTTTGCAGAATATACCTTACTACTATCAAAACAGCAATGGGTCAATGCAGCAGGCAATTGCTGGAATTTGTTCTATACTAAATACACACATGCAATGAGGCGAGGCACGACCCCAGTCAGCACGCAAATTGGTTTAAATTGGATCACCATGAAGAAAGCAAATGGGTACCCCTCGCTCAATAACCTGGCAAGTTCTACGCTCTTCGTCTCCAGCACACATTTGATGTGCTGAAGAGTATCAGGATTTTGAGAAATTTTTGTCCATTTTAGGCGCCTATTGCAGTTTGCAAGGCTAACTTCTTTAGATGTTAACACAAGGGTGGGTTGCTCCAGCCGCTCTACCGGAGACCAATCATTGTTAATCATCAGGCAGAGCGGATTGTGGTCACTGTCTATCGAAGGTTTAACCTCCATGTCCTGGAGATCCCCCCATAAGCTGAGATCCAGGAGAATATAGTCAATTCTCGAGGGCGAGCTAATCATATTAAAGGTATTTGCTCCGATTAGGTCCGATCTTGTCCTACAGTTAGCTGCACTTAGATTAAATTCCTGAGTGAGGGCATTAATCTGAATTGCCCTCTGCGACCACTTTTTGATCGGTGGAAGACTCAGGGATGGAACTGCCCATTAAATGTATTCATCGGAGGTACTCAGCAAGTCCTCTGTGCTCAGAGGTTCATATGTACAGTTCAGGTCCCCTGCTACTATGATGTTAGACTTTGGCGAAATACCGCGAAGCATAGATTCCAGAACTGTTATGGTCGGTGATATTTGGGCGCTGGAGGAACCTCTGGCATAAACATTGAATAATTCTAGTGGGACGCTCTGTGGGGTGCCTTTAATTGACAGGTGTAGAATATCAAGTGATGCATTCTCGCGGACCGTTACTAACCAGTCCAGTAATATGCTAATCCAAATTACTAGCCCCCCTGAGGGACGACCCTTACCTGAAATGGATGCCGGGATGAAATATGAAGAGAAACCCGATTGATGGAGAGGTACTAAACTCCAAGTCTCAAGAGGTGTGGAATGATCGTATTTGTATCACAAGGCCATCTGGTGTTTTGTTGAAATGTATATACTGGTAAAATATCATGAAAGGATGGAAAGTAGGTCCCAAAAGTGGTGGATTGGTAAATAAATCCCTTAGATTGGGGACACTATCTGTTCACATATTTTCCTACAAATTAACTCAGGACAAAGAGGAAGTCGATCTATGCCCAGCTTGTGATGCTGCACAGAGATGTTTTAAGGCATGGGCAAAGTGGGCTCTGGCCCAGGGCCCCACCTTTCAGTCGGGCCCCTGACAGAGCCAGCTCTGTCCTGCAGAGTCTAGCACTGATGAATTTGAATAATTCTTAAACAGTTTATTTAAAAAAACCTTTTTCCTTTAATTTATTTCTATCAGAGTCTTATAGAGACAATTTTCTGAGAAATATTGTGTTTCTGTTTCATGCAAGATCCATAAAAAAGTTTATTGTAGAACAAAACAAGACCTCACATATGAGAAATGGGAGGGTGTCACAGAGATTATTTTCAGTTATATTACTGAGAGCTGCTATATTACTATATAGAAAACACAGGTTACATCCCTGAATATTAGAAGGGAACAGATTTAGAATTTGGATGAGAGTGTATGTAAACTGTCAGTGACCTGGCAAAAGAGGGTACGAAAGCACTGAAATTGGATCATAAATTCAAAGCTGTTCTGAATAGTGGATCCCAAAATACATTTGGTCCCGGGCCCCCAAAATCCTTAACCACATCGATGCTCGATGAGTTCCAGCCCTGTGCTGGAATATGCAAAAACCCATTATTCATGACGAGCTGGGCTCGTCATGAGCGTGCTGGGAGGCTACTGCATGACGAGCCCAGCTCGTCATGAGTGTGGAAGGGGTTAAGAGGTCCGTGATGCTGCAGTCAAATCCAATAATTTTTTTTCTTTATTTGCCCTGCTTACCGCCACCCTCAAGTCAACTGGATATACCAGCTATGTACAAGCTTAGGCATAAGACATTATCAAATAGCTCTAAGGATTTTTTAAACTGTTAGAACGGCCTGTATTGTTTTTGTTGTGAGCAAATATATGTAAAATGTATGGCATCAAAGAAATACTAAAATGGACTCGTGCAGGGGACTGTGCTGCCATAATTCATTTATGCAAGTTTCTGATGTATACTTAGTTACTTTTGTACTTGTGTTGGTAGTATTGTTCAGTGGTTTTATTTCTTTTTAACTTGTATATTTTTATGGTGTTTATCCCCAAAATAAACATTGAACTACATGTTTGGGTGCTCTCATTGCACGAAAAGAAATGGTTTAAAACAGGGATGCATGAAATATGGAAAATGTGGCATGGCTACCTGTTAAATATAGATTCCATTATCATAATGACATGCCCCAAACCCTCAGAACATTACCATTGCCAGTCCTACTAGGATTATACGGTATGGATGATCAAATATTTTAATACATGTAATAAATGTATCTGAATTTTGAGGCAAAATGTTCTGGCATTTAACATAATTAACAGCAAATATGCATACAGATTTCTAGATTGGGTGACATGGACAAGATAATACGTATTCAGCTACTCCAATGCATCACTCAAATTTCATATAGGAAGAAGCTATCAAGGAATTTAGGATAATCTCTAATCTTTCCAACACTGCTGTCCGTGAGGTGTAGCACTAAGTTTAGAAATGGTCTCTGAGACTTCCATGAGAGCTCAACAGCTGACACAATCACAAACGGAATTCTATCTACAGGTTTTGCATGAGTATGTGAAACATAGCAGTGATACCACATATCATCTCTGTTTTATAATCTTCCATTAGAAACCCAGGGATAGAGATATGTCTGTTTATTTTTGGAATTTATATAGGGTAAACCTATCAACTCAGTCACAACACTTTGTACTGAAAAGGAGAGGAGGATTGTTGGCCATAACAACAGAAGGGGGACAGATGGGATAAGGAAATTCTTGAGGGGTGGGGAGTGGAGAGATTCTAGAAACCAAGGTGTAAAAGAGGTTACCTCAAAGCATGTCTCCTATGTGCGTTGATAACAAAACCCAAGGAATCTTTTAATGATAGTCGGCTGTGCACCATTCGTGAGCATAGAGTGTCCGTGTAGAATCATGGCATTGACCAAGACCTTTTTCAACATCATTACAGGTACTGGTGGTCCTAAACTCAATCAGATTGGTTGCTGAGAGATGGATGAAACTTTGCTTTGCACGTTGGGTAAATCAGATTTGATCAAAATGAACATCTTCTCAAAGCTTCTTTATACTTTAGTAACATCATTATTCATATCGAAATAACAACCAACGTAAATATAGATATGCTAATGGATAATGTAGTTATTCATGAAAAGAAACAAATTCTGTCTTCTGAAAGGATTGAAATCTCTAATTTCTAAAGGTTGTGTTTTGGTTTTCTAACGTATAAAACAATTCTTCATGTAAGCAAAGGCCGCTCCCATTTAGAAAGGAAACTCCAAGTTGGATATATATTGAGAAAGTACATAAATCTGAATATCATCTGAAAATTAAACTTAAAACAGCAAAGTTTTGTGGCATGCCCTTACTGAGTATTAGGAGGAACTAAACAACTAGGGCCCGTTTCAAAAAGGTAAACTTACACTTCAGTGTAAATTTACTACTTTTAGGTATGCACAAATTATATGCAGTTTTATGACTTTGCACTCCCTATTGCTTATGTGTGTGGAATTCTCTGCACATGGAGACTCCCTAATCGGGGCAGAGAACTCCGCATACATAAGTATAGAGAATATGGGTCATAAAATGTATATTTAGTTTGTGAATACCTAAAAGTAGTAATCCTACACAAAAGTGTTAATTTACCTTTGTGAATCAGGTGCTTACTGTACAATTCGAGAACCACAGCAATTAAGAACCACATTATCCTAAACAATGGAATATACAAAACAAAAAACTCTAACATCTACAATCAAGATGCAGGCATTCTAGGGATTCATTTATTCGGTTATATGCACTTTTGAAAGCACATGTAGAGGTTCATCAATATGTTGGAAGAAAAGCCAGGGTATCACAAATACTGTACAGACAATTTGCTCATGTGAAACTTGGAGAGATGGATATTATTCAACCCTCTTTACAGGGAAACGCATCGGACATGAAGAAAATTTAGAATTTCAGACAAGATTAGATGTAATAAACTAGAGACTAAAATTAGAGTGGAACATTCGTAGAAGCTTGTGTCTAAAAACCCTGAAATAAACATGAGCTTGTCTGGTACATGGGTACAACAAAATTCAAAATTGAATCAATTGGATCACTACACAGAATTAGAAGAAAAATAACTATTTGGTGTTGTTCATTAAACTGCCAAAGTAACAGTGGAAAGTTTTGCTGATTTAAGAAATACTTTTGAGGCTAACAAGAGAAATATTTTAAGACAATGTGAGAAGGTAAGGAAATTACAGCCTGAGGAATGGCTTGTAGAAATGACTAGATTGGCATGTGTGAAGATGCTGGCACCACAGATTTTCGTGCGGATTTACAAGCCCCTTGCGCGTCTTTTATGCCGCCGTTGCGTCACTTTTATGACGCAGCGGCGGTGCAAAACATGCGCCACGGTGCGGGGTATTTTCAACGTGACGCATCTGGGAGATGTATCCCGTTGTAAAGCCCTGCACCAGAAATAGGCGTCCCTGCGCAGGGCGGGCGTTCCGGCGCAGGAACGCCTCCCAAAAGTTGCTGAGTGAAATCTACAAGAGTCACTTTTGAGCCCATGCTGCATCAAAGCCCTGCGCCTGCTTGAAGCAGGCGTAAGGATTGGCGCAGCTTTGTACAGATAGGGCCCCCCAGAATATTTCAAGTCAATAATCTTTATTCGGATATTTCATTATCCATAAAAGTACAATTATACACACATAATCACATACATGGTCCATCATTATTAGTAGTAAAAATCAGCATTGAAATTTTAAGATAAAACATTGTTAGGTTTTCCATTTCATTAACGACAGCAGCAATACTAGAGTGGCAATGTGCAAGATGCATTATTTCCCAAGAAGTCACTGAATCTCAAATAAATTACTATATAGCAGCATCAAGTAAAGTGCAAAGGTGCAAAGTTCCCATTTGAGGTAACAACAAAAGGTACACAATGCAAAGTTTCCCATAGCAGCAGCTAAAGGGGCAGGTTACTAGAGCTCATATAGATTACAATTAACAGCATCAAGTAAAGTGCAAGAAGTGCAAAAGTGCCAAGTTCCCATTTGAGGTAACATCAAATAAGGTGCAAAGTGCAAAGTTTCCCATAACAACAGCTAAAAGAGCAGATTACTGAAGCTCATATAAGTTACAATTAGCAACATTAAATAAGGTGCAGCTGTGCAATGGTACAAAATACAAAAAATGCAAAGACCTCTAAATGCATATAATACAACCTAGTCTGGCAAACATCAATTCATAGAGGAACGAGAGCGGATAGCCGTTTTCAAAAAGGTGCACACACGATATATAACGTCATCGTCTTTAAGCTGGAGAATAGTTTTATAAGCTACTTTAAAATCCTTTATGCCCTTAGCTCTAAAAAACGGTATCAACAGCTGCATACCATATTTTTGATAAAAAGAGCAAAAGAACAGAAAATGTAGTATGGATTGTTTCCCTGAGTTCCCTCATGGATGGGCCAAGTTCTCAATATTGGGTTGGTAGCCTATAGGGAAACTCAGCAGATATTGTATAGATCCTGATCCTAATCGGAAAAGAAGACTGCACTCCCAGCGTGTAATATCTTTTAGGAGATAACTAACAGGTAAACACGAAGTGGGTTCACCATCACCTTTCATTGAGATATACTGTTTCACAGAGACTTTGGCTGATTCCTGGGCAAATCTAGCGTCCCCATAATATTTATATAAAGTTTTACGGATGATCTTCCCATCAATCCCATCTAATTCGTTGGGGTTGTCAAAGATATGCTTGAGGTAACAGCAGTCAAACTCGCTCGTACTTGGGCCAGCAAGGGCATTCTAATGTCCTGGTCGCATTTTAAGCAGTCGGCCAAAATTTCCCTGGTCAGAGAGGCTTCAGGATTTTTCCAAACCTTTAACCAAAACAGGACGGGGCGGGACCTGATATAGTCCTCCAAATAGGGCAGTTTTAGCTCATTATGGCTTACAAAAGTGGACAATGAAATTGGTATACCCAAGAGCCTTCTGCAAAATCTGTTTTCCTCAACCTGTACATTTTTCAAATTTGTGTATCCCCAGATTTCAGCCCCATAGGTCATAATTGGTACACATTGTGTCCTGTAGATTTTAAGTAATGACAGTACCACCTCTATTCTTTTTGGTTTAGGGAGGTTCAGTACTGAGTGTATAGCTCTTAGGAACTTAGACTGTCCATAGGCCAAATGTGGGGTCCAAGAGCCACTATCCGTGAATTGTATGCCCAGATAAGGAAAAGTGCGAGTGCATAACAGGGAGTCTTGATCCAAAGTAATCCTGTTAATAGGACGTTTCTTAGGGCCACAGCACATTAAAAAGGATTTTTTTTAAATTAGTACAGAGATTCAAACTATACATAAAATCGGCAAATCCTGTGACTAAAATTCTCAAAGCATTTGGTGTACGACCCATTAAAACAGCATCATCTACATATAGTAAGGCGGGCAATTTAGTGCCGTTAATTATGGGGACGTCGGGGGTTTGGTTAGACAAGAGATTATGGAGTTCATTAATATATAAAATAAATAAAAGTGGGGCGAGAACGCATCCTTGTCTAACACCTCTGCCGACCACTATGTCTCCTGACACTGCTCCGTCCATGCTTATCCTTACTCGGGCATTTGAATCTCTATGCAGGTAAGCTAAAAAGTGCACCAAATCTTTATCTAAACCATAATCCAGGAGGCATTGCCAAAGCCTTGATTTATTGACAAAATCAAAGGCGGACGAGAGGTCCATAAATGCCAGGTAAAGTGGACTGTGTCGAGCAATGGTATACTTCCCTATTATTAGATTAAGGTTCAGACACTGTTCCACTGTGCCTAAATGGCTTCAAAACCCCAACTGGCATTTATTCAGTATGTTTCCATCCTCTGCCCATGCCCTGATCTTGTTAAATAAAACTCTCCCCAATATTTTAAGGGTGTTATCAATTAATTAAATGGGCCTGTAACAACTGGGGTCGGATCTAGATCTTTTTTTAAAAATAGGGATGATTACAGAAGTTGACCACGTACTAGGGATTTTTGTTGTAGTTAAATTATTAAAAATATTTAATAACAGGGGGGCCCAGAACTCTGGCTTTGATTTTATGAGATCAATAGGCAGCCCGTCCAGGCCTGGGGCTTTATTTCCCGCACTCTGAGATATTGCCTCCTCAACCGCACTTAATGACATTTTATTTGAGTAAGCGGTAGGTTTTCCAGAGTTTCATCACAATATGGCGGGGAAACATATATTTTTGAGAAATGGGCAACCCACGCTTCACTAGTGATATTACAATCTAGGGGGGTGGATGGATTCCCAAAAGCTCTCAAGGACTTGGTGGCAGACCAAAAGTTATTTGTATTATTGATTTTAGCAGCGCAGGCCAGATTGTTCCAGTATTCCTTTAAGACCGTGTCACGCCTAAGTTTTATTTCCCTTTTATAATGAGACCTTAATGTACAAATAAGGGTGGGATCTCTGGGATGGGCTGATAAAGCTGCTCTCAAGTCCCTATTTGCTCTGGAGCAGGTGTTATCAGACCATCTAGGGTCGGATTTATGTGCGGCTACTGGTCTTGAAATCAGGTTTTTAATGCCTTCGCATAATTCAGTGAAAGCAGAAACTGCCTCTGGGTTAGGGTCTGCCAGGGTAAGACAGGCCTCACAGAGAGAAGGATACGTTTTTACCATCTTCATAAAGATCTCCCTATAGTCCATACCCCTCCATTTAACTCTTAAGCTATCAGTTAAAAAAAGTAAGTTGCCCGCTCCCAGTTCTCTTCTGAAATTAGGACGCCGTGCCACCTTTAATAGTACCATAATAGGATTATGGTCTCCAAAGGTGGACTGCCTTACCTCCGCCCCAAGTAAGTAGTCTTGTAGTGAGGGGGATATGAAGACATAATCTATAGTTGAGGCTCGTCCTAGACCTCTATAAATGGGGAGTGGATTGTCAATGATATTTGTAGGGGCAATGTCCATCACATTTATAAGGCTGGAACTTGATAAGTGATCTAATAACTCATATCCTCTCTTACATGGGTTGTATGGAGTTAACTGGGGGGAACTCCCATTGAATCCCTTTCCTATCTTTGAGTTGAAGTCACCCCCAGACATATCCCCGCCAATGTATACGTTCCCAGTAAATTGTCCCGGTCCTGGATAAAATTAAAAAGTTGTACGAAATCGAAATTAGGTGTGGTTAGAAAATCATTATTATAAAAATTAATAAAACAAATAGAGGCACCCCGTGTGTAGATTAAGACTTGAAAATTAATATACCCAGTGGGAATTAATTTGGCTCTGCCACCTGAGGCGATACTGACCCGCCCCCGATGGTCTGCCGTGTTTAGAATTAGGGGGAATAATGGTAAAACATTCATACCCTTCGAGATATAATTCTTTGGTGGCCCAGGTTTCTTGAAACAAGAGGATGTAAAATTTATTTATCATGTTTACCCAATCCTTTGAGTTTAATTTTGAGGCTAAGTCTGCCACGTTCCAGCTCAAGACCTTCAATGTAGAATCGGAACAATCAATTGGGTGGGACTGTGACACCCCGGGGCTATTGTAAACAATCTCATCAGTTTCCATGCGCACCAATCTATTAGAGTGGGTTTTGGGTGAGGGTCAATCGGAGATAACCGAAAAACGATTTACCCACTGATGAGAAGGGCTAAAAAATGGACGCTGTGTGGGTGGCGGTTTATAAAAGAACCCAAGGGGTAAGGCACAAATATTTGTTGAAAAAAGACTGTTAGTTTCCTTGACTGCCAGTATGGATCCAACGGTCCTTGGCCGCGAAAAGTTGATAACAATACAATCCCCCTAATAGTTTTCGTTGCGGGACCCACCCTACCCACCCAAAATTTCATGCATGTCCAGCCTCCTGTACCCTTTATGTTTGGCCATCCAGTCCACACATTTGTTTCTCAATTGTTCCCATGACTCTGGTTTATTTTTCTCTAGTGGGGGTACCGCTGCGAGAATTAGCACGTATGGGCAGGAAGCAGGTGGTAAATTCAAGGTATCCTTATTTGGTTCGGCTTGCCCCTTGGGGCCGACCTCAGCGGTACTTATGCTAACTAACTAGTTTACTTGTACAACAGTTGGGTTGGCATTTTGGGTGGTACCAGGGCATGTTAGTTTGTTGGAATTGGTGATGGTTGACACCGATTTTTCAATTTGGGAGGCTAAAGGTACATAGTGGGACAGTTGCGCACTAAGAGGGGAGTTTCCCTGGGTATTTACCTGTCCGATTGTATCATGACGTTCCCTACAGGGTGGTGTGACCTTGGAAGTTAAAGTTTCCAGGCGATCTAAACGCTTCCACAACTTATCGAAGCTTCTATCCACAAGCCCTTTAACACAGTTATACAATGTGTCAACAATAATGTCTATAGCAGTATCCACAAGTGTAAAATCTGAGAAGGCAGTCTGTGTAGACTTCATCTGGGTGGAGTTACATTGTATGTCCACATTGACTACATCAACTGAGTCAATGGGATTACAACATGAATCGCTGCTTATAATTGGGTCAGCGGTGTTTGTATTGCCCCATATACGCTTGTTTAGTGATGAACTTTGAGAGTTCAAACGTGGGGGCTGTCTTTGTTTGGGTTTGGGGTAAGCTGGTTTCAACGCCTTCCTCTTCTTTTTTGTCCCGCATACTTCTGGGTTGGGCGATGGGAGCGAATTTACTGTGGTCAGAGATTCGGTCGGGCTTTGACCAACTTCAGCATTATCAACTGTTCCTATCAGGTCGGGCCCTTCCATGTCCAGCATATTATCTCCAGTTACAGTTAATGGCGAGTGTACAATCGCTCTGTGCCTCGATATCTGTGCCACACTTAAGTCTATGATATCAGAGTGACCTGTGCGTGGCAGTTTTAAGGGGCCCAGAGACAATCTTCTCTCAGTGAGCTTGATTTCACTGCCAACCAAGTTCATTGCATGTTCTAGCATAGTGTCTATAGAGGTTATTTTACGCACTGGGGTAATAGCGTGTTTGCCCATTGTGGCGTAACCCAGTCTCCCACAAGTATTCTATCAAGAGTAACGCTCCACTCACCGCTCATAAGCCGATTACGAAAATGTTAGGGAATTGGCCCGGCCCCAGACGGCCGCCCTATGCCCGGGCTTAGCCCGGCGCCCGCCCGAGCGCGCGTCCCGTGGGGGCGGGAGGCCTTCCGCGTTCAAGCGCCTCCAGGCACAGCGGGAGCATCACGAGTGCGCCGGGGCAGATGGGAAATGTGGTTTTCGCTGGCCATTACCCTCACGGCGGGAGAGGTGCGCTGATAGCGCGGCCGTTGCCCTCACGGCCCTCTGGACACTGCTCTGGTCGCAACACTCTGACGGTTTCTGCCCCCAATGCGCGCTTGGCGCTCCGTGTTCTTCAAGCACCTCCAGGCGCGGCGGGAGCATCATGAGTGCGCCGGGGCAGCTGGGAAATGTGGTTTTTGCTGGTCGTTACCCTCACGGCGGGAGAGGTGCTCTGATAGTGCGGCCGTTGCCCTCATGGCCCTCTGGACAGGAACACTCTGCCGGTTTCTGCCCCCCAGAATATTGCTGGAGCTGAGTCGCGCTTGCAACGCAACTCCAGCAATGCGCAGCCTTTATGACACATCTGTGGCGTTTTTGCCCCATGGCGCATCCCTGCTGATATGCAGGGATGCGCCACTTATTGTAAATTTGTCACTTACATTTTATGTTAAAGAAAACCTTGGAAGCATACAGTTAAATCATTAGTTGTACTCCATGACCATAAATGGGATACTTTTTGTGCACTTTACATAGGTCTTAATGATTGATGAGTAATTGATTTATGAAAAGATGCATTGTTTATGTGAATTTAATTGGTAGGTAGATGAGAGACTGTAAACAATAAAATGTAAATATTAGAAAAGTCAATTCTACATGCTGGACCATCCTGATGTAATGTTTATTCTGTGACGCGGAGAATAGGCAAACTTTTAAAATGAAAAAGAAATATGTAACTTCAAAATAGCATAAAGGATATCTATGAAATACCTTAGTAGACAAACATAACGCTTCATTTAACCTAGGAGGTTAAAAATGTATATTAAACCCGTGGAACAACTATCACAAAGTAACTCATTGCTTTAGCATAGCTTCTATTGCAGCAAAATGACTGTTTAAATATTTTGCTGAACAGAAATAACCAGTATGGTCAATTGATGGGTGTATCTATCCATGAAATTAATTTTTGCAGTTTTTTAATGAAATTCCATCAACTCCACTTGCGACTCATTAATCAATCTTCACTACTGCCTGTTCCGAACCAAGATCCCCTTGATTGTATTTTTTTTGTGGGGGGAGGGTTATGAGGTGCTACTCACCACGATGATAAGTGGAGAGCTTTGCTTTTTTTTCAGTCATGTGATGCATTTCGGATTCCACAGCAGAGGTGTTTTGCCAGGTATTGAGGGCTTCATGAAGTGTGCAGAAACGAATGCCCGAGTCCACATCCAGAAATCATTTGCTCTGAAAGTAAGGGGCGCATAACAGGGTGACTACACGAGTTCTGAGTACAGATCCACAAGCCAGTCCTTTGATATTTTGCTGTGTGAATGTTATTTTTTCTTGTTTTGTTGAAAACCACATTGTGATGAGTAAATCTTGAAACTCAATTAATTTCACGCACCTTTATTTGATTCCTCTTTTTTTCAGGTTGATTTAGGGGGTCCGTTGGTATGTCTTCAAGAAGATTCCTCCGAATATATTCTTCATGGAATCGCTAGCAGGGATATTTGTGGAAATGAATATCCAGGAGTTTATACCAATGTTGCCAGTTTCGTTGACTGGATCAACTACTATATCAACACCATCAGTATGTATACAACAATAATTTTAATTATTTTAATTTTAATTTAATTTTAATTATTGGCCGGGCGATCCCAGAGAAGACTCGTCTTCTAAGGACTTTTCTGCTACCCTTCAGTCCCTTAATTTTTCATCCACTCCCCCACTCATATTCACGGTCATGTTCTGGACCAAATTTGGTCAGCTAACTGTCCCATTCCTCCCCCCATCGTTCTTCCCTGCACCTGGTCTGATCATTCACTAATCTCTTTTTCCATTGAGCTCGGAACCCAAGAGAGGCCCCCCTTACCTAAAAACATCTTGGCCCGAAATTGGAACCGGGTGGACCTTGACTCTTTGTGTGCCTCCCTTGCTTCCTCTGGCCCTGTCCTATGCAACCTCCCTATTGACCATCAAATAGATGCTGTAAATCACTGGCTGTCCTCTTCCTGTGACTCAGTCGCCCCCCTCAGGAAAGTCAAGACCTGTCGCCCCCATGACGCTCAAAAATGGTTTTCAGACGAGCTAAAAATCCTCAAATTGGACCTTAAACGCTCTGAACGTCATTGGAGGCGTAAATACTGCCCTGTTCTGCGAGCTAAATATAAAACGCTCTTGGCAAGCAACAAAAAAGCCATATTACGAGCCAAAACCATCTATTTCTCGGAAAGAGTATCCCTTTCAGCCAATAAGCCCAAGGAGATTTTCTCTATAGTCCCCAATCTTGTTGCATCCGACAGAGCCAATTTGAACATTATCCCTTCCCAAGACCTCTGCCTTTCTCTTAATGACTTCTTCCTGGAGAAGATTGCCAAGATCAAATCTAATATTCCCTCTGTTTCTCCGTCCCCTCCTTTTTCTGTCCCCCCCTTGTCCTCCACTCCTCTTAATCAGTTTCCCCCTATCTCCTTGGAAGTGTTCTTGGCTCTACTCCAGAAAGTGAAGTCCGGTTCCCCAGCCGACTGTGCGCCAGCCCGCTTTCTGAAAGTATTCTTCACCCATTGCCCCGACCCTCCTCTCTCTCTTCTTAATTCTTCCATTTCCTCCGGTTCTGTCCCTAAGTATTTCAAATCCGCTATAGTTTGTCCTATTTTTAAAAAACCTGGCCTAGACCCTTCCCTCCCTTCTAACTTTAGGCCTATCTCCCTTCTCCCCTACCTCGGAAAGATCTTGGAGAGCTACATCACTTCTTGCCTCTCTTCCCACATCGAGGACAACCACCTCTTGGCCTCCCACCAAGCAGGCTTCCGACCGGCTCACTCCACCGAGTCTGTTGTCCTGTCCGTCTTGGACGAGCTAAAGAGTAAGGCAGATTCGAACTTGCCCCAAGCCTTGGTGCTTCTCGATCTGTCCGCTGCATTTGACACGGTTGACCATGCCATCCTTCTCGACCGTGTCAGCGCAGCGGGCGTCCGGGGTACTGCCCTCTCTTGGCTCGCCTCTTTTCTTAAAGATCGAACTCAGGCGGTTCATATTTCCTGTTACTCCGCCCCTTCCTGCTTGGTCCCCTGTGGAGTTCCCCAAGGCTCATCTCTGTCCCCTCTTCTTTTTAACCTTTATATCCGTCCTCTTATTCTTTCCCTTCTTGATATGGGGGTCTCCGTGTATAACTACGCGGATGACCTCCAGCTCGTTTTTGATCTTTCTTCTCCCTTGCACTCCCCACCCAAATTTCACTCTACCCTGGTCTTCATTTCAGATTGGATGAATCGGAATCAACTGAAGCTTAATCTGGGCAAGACGGAGTTGGTCCTGACTGGCTCTTCCTCCTTCCCTTGGTCGACTGCCTTTTGGCCCTCCATCTCTGGCCCTCCACCTCTACCAGCAGCCTCGGCAAAGACCTTGGGCATCAGAGTCAGTCGGGACCTCTCTATGCAAGCCCAAATCAGCTCGGTTGTCTCCTCCTGTTTCCTTTCCCTCCGAATCATCCGAAAGGTGTCCCGTTTCTTTTCTTCTGACGCCCTTAAGCTTATCATTTTGGCCATGATTCTTTCCCGTGTCGATTACGGGAACAGCCTGTACGTGGGCATTCCAGCGTACGAACTTCGCCACCTACAGGCTGTCCAGAATCAGGCCGCCCGCCTTATTTTCCACCTCCCAAAGTCTTCCCACATCACCCCTGTCCTGAAAACACTTCATTGGCTCCCCATCTCCCAGAGATTCCTCTTTAAGATGGGCTGTCTGGTTTTCATGGCTCGAGCCCGCATCGGCCCAGTTTTTATCAACTCTCTCATCACTCCCTATGTCCCCAACCGTTCCCTCCGCTCCTCTAATCAATTCCTCTCCAATGTACCTCGGTTCCGTAGATCCAAAACCGGTGGCACCAGATTCTCTGTTTTTGGGTCCCTCCTTTTGGAATAGTCTCCCTCTACCAATCAGATCCATTACCATTTATTCCCAATTCCGTATGGCCCTAAAAACCCACTTGTTTTCCACTGCTTATTCCTGCTAAACAGTTCTGGCTTCTCCTGTCTCCCTCAGCTCCTTACCTCTAGCGCCAGGAAGCCGCTTGGTCACAGTGCGCTTTATTAAGAACCTTTTTCATTTCATTTCATTTCATTTCAATAATAAATGTATTATTAAGGTTGACTTTGATTGAGATAGTGTGCACAGCTTTGTATAGAATGCTTCACAAGCACCAAAGTCGAAGTTCATTGAAAGGATGCTTTGCTTTTATTTATAACACTTTTCAGCAACTTGTCGGACTTGCAGAAATGAAGAGGACACATATAGGACTCGTGTGTCATATATAAAAACTTGATATGCAGCGTTTTGTACAAATAATGTGTATTTAACATCACAATAATTTTTTCTCAGAGGGATAAAATCAAAGGTCACAACAGGCAACAAAAAGAACAAACATTGGCAAATCCAATAGGTTTCGCTCATGTGAAATCTATTGTCTTTGTAAATTTTTTTTTACATGTTACAGATGAAAATAATAAAGCTGTGAAGTAATGGAAAGAGCTGCTGACTTGGGGGAATTGGGTTTGAGTCTCCACTTCAGCTCAGCATCATGTTTAAATCATGTAATCTCGCCAGTGCCATAAAAAAGGGTCTTTTTTCAATATGTGGTGCTCCTATAAAGTGCTGAAATACTTCAAAGAACTTTTAATTGCTTTTCATAAAAGCTGCCCGCACTGTGAAATAAGGTGATCCATGCTCATTTAAGATGTGCCAGCGTCCTATGCTCAACTCAATCTCCCACCAAAGGGTTACTGCCTCAAGGCAGGCGCAGACCAAAAGCAAAGGTGAGCCACTGATAATTACACTCATTCAAAGGCAATTATTTTTCAGCTGTTCTGCTCTTTTAGAAACAGAGACCTGCAAATTGGTCTTTGTCCTGCCCTAATTCCAAGTCTACAAGACCTTTAATGAGGATCACAATTTGTATCACTGACAATGTCCAAGAACAGTCAAATATGTCCAGGGTTGCATGTGCTTCCAATAAAAGGAGACACTTATTATGGAGCTCGTTCAAACTGTTAATTTGAAGGAAGTACCATGATTTACTTTCTTGTGGATGGTCCTTTCGGTATTGAGAAGCTAATAAAGAAAGATATGCACCTAAAGTAATTACAATTAGCCAACACTAATATAAACATGCTCACCTCTTATTTAGTTTTTTTGTTTTTTAATTATTCCTATAGTCAGGTTTCTCTGACTTCTTGTACAACTGGTCTACACTTTGCCACACAGAGAGAGAGAAGTTGATAAAGTTTTTTTTTAAAGTGTAGACTATCCTGGTTGTGTGCGTGATACTAGCAAGAACAATGACTAACTTAAGTAGTATGAAGACGTTTGATGCAATGGTAATTTGCTGCTAACCATAGCTGCACGGTGCAAGGGCGTTGCAGCTGATTATAATGCTATTTGAGGTGCATGCAGTGAAAACTAAACATCGTCCTGAACGTTTAAAACAAGAAAACATTAAATGCAGATAAAGATATGCAAAAGAAGTCTTACAATCTACATTGTGTGTGGGTTCCTATGCAGTGGCAGTCTTCTACTGCTTTTGGTAGTGCACCGTGTGGATTGGGAAATACGCATGCGTATTCCACAGCTATAGCAAAAGATTGTTACATTCTGCTGGGATGTAGGAACATCAACGCTATGTTGTGAGCATTTTTGACAGCAGGTGAACGTGATCACCATCTTCTATTTATTCATAATGAAACCAGCCTGGCTAATGGCGGCCGCTCCAACCTGCTTTAAACTTAGTTTAGTATTTAAATTCAAATTAAATTAAATAAAAAAAATTTAACCTGCAGATGCTTTCCTGGTGTACCATCTTCTACACAATCATTCAAAGTATTGCGTACAAATTTTCGAGAGCAAAAACCGGAATTCGCCTAGAGATAAATGAGAGATTACAATTTAGAAGAACCTATGAACATTTCAGAAGGTTCAGTCTATTTAGGCTCATTTTCAAACAAAGAACTAGAACGCTAACTTTACTTATGGAAAATTGAACAAAAGAAATACGAGGGAAGCAGATAGTTAGGCCAGCACATAAATGATATTGGGCTGCAGCCGCGGCCCGTGGAGGGAGTTCCGTTGGGCAGAAAGGCGGTGCGGGGGAGGGACAGGGTGGGGGGTACTAAACACCGGAATATGGATAATTGGAGGTAAGTAAACAATTTAATAAATAAAACGAATTTCGCAGCGTTCCCTGGTCGCATTTTGAGATGCAGGGCACGCTACGAAATTCGGTTTATTTATTAAATTGTTTACAACCGTTTCAGTTTGTTTGTCTACAGCATATAGTGTAGGAGATGAAGTCATTTGTTTCAAAGTGTGCATGTAAATAAGGTTTTAGGGCAATATCACAAGGCAACACGTTTGTTCTCCTCATTGTGAACCTTAATCTCTTCTGTTTTGTCCTCTGACACATGCTTACAAGCTTACTGATTACATGGAGGCAGTGGGAGGTACCCCCTGCAGCACTATTAGTCAAGCCTGGTAGGGCACGTACTATGTAACAGGTGCACTGTCCCTGTTTGTGTTATAAAGAGGTGCCCTCTATTCGGGAGAGTATGTTCTATTAGTGATCACGCACTGCTGCCCAGGGTAGTCGCAAACTCAGTGCTGCCCTGGGACAACACATTAGTGAAAGATGGAGCAGCACCCACCTGCACTTCAAATAGGGGCCAGAGATACCCCTGCAGGTGTGTGCAGTGTGTGACTGCACACTACTACAGATGGATTTCTGGGGGTTCATGGGACCTCCATTCACCTTCTGGATGGCTGCTCTCAGTCAGCACGCTGACTGTGCGCCACTTCTTTGCATTTCCTGAAGGCCTCTTAGTCTCTTTTCCCGTGTTCACAATATTGCACGAACACAGAGGGAAAGCGTATCCCTCTTTTACATTGGGCAATGCCCCATGCAAATGAGGGAATTCTCTCTGAAGATAGTGCTGGCACTATCAGTATTACAGAGAAGGCACACAAACAACTGTGGCCCCTTTTGTAAAACAACAGTGTTCTAGGGGTGCAGAAAACAGGTGCACATGCTGGTTGTGACACCGGGGCACTGTATGTGATGCGGCCTCAGGTTGCAGAATCCCTTTCAGCTTTCAGTGGAACAATGTTAGGACACTGATCTGCATTCTACCACTGAAGTCATGCATAAAGACAGATAGTTGTATGAACAATTCTGCTTTTGTTGCCTTTGTACTTGAGACTAATAAAGTGTCTCCAAAATGCATACAGCTCAGAAAATAGAAAAAAAAACTGCTATAAACATGTGTACTAATGTTTAAAACTATTTCATAACTCTTACACTTACAAATTTGCTCACTCAGCTGGCCTAGACAAAAACAGTGCATCCCCACCAAAGGATTTAAAATGCACTTGGGATTTTGATGTTTTCTATGCATACATCTAATTCAGGGTTAACACTGTCCCTCTATTGAGGTTCATTTTTAGATCTGGGTTGACAGTGCAGCGGTCAGACATTTTGCTTACTAAGACCCTCAGTATGAGTGGGATTTAATTCACCAAAACGTATAATCTTAGAGCAGCCTTTGGGTCTGTCCCCTTCAACCACTGGCTTTTTTGACTATCTACTTTCAACCAAAGGCGAGATACTTCGCCTATCACATCTTGGCTTAGTCCAGAGCAGTATGTCTGTTGTTAGGGTGCATATTTCCACCTCCAATGCAGTGCTTGCATTGAACTGCATAAGATACTGCTTATGAGTAAAGCCTGCTCTGTCTGCTTCTGCCGGCTCCCTCACTCCCCTCACTCCCCTCATTCTTTTCGTGTGTACCTTGTCCTCATTCTGTCCCTCTTTCCCCCTGTATGCTCATCATTTCCCACCCACCCTCTCTCATTCCTGCTGGCCTCCCATTACTCTTTTACTTTTGTACTCTTTTTTCCCCCCACTTATGTTTTGCCTTCTCCTCATCAGTGGTCATGGGCTGGGTATTATTTGTGTTTCCTAGTAAGGAAAAGCCATCTTCCCATTCAATACTGAAGTCTCCCTTGACATTAGACCTTTATTTGTGATAGAAACAAAATACAACTGCATCGCCGGTAGGGGGGAAAGGCAGGGGGCTTCAAATTAGACACTCATTTCTTAGGGTTCATTCATTTCTTCATCTAACACAAATTCGCTTATGCTGCAAGCAGTAGACCATTAATGCCAGACCTACTGGTTTTGCCAATACTTGCTTGTTTGGCTGCTGCTGCTGCTGCCTTTGACGTCTACCTGAAGCCAATTCCTACAGAAGGTTGGAACAAAGAGTTCCGTCCCGATGATGTCTGAGGTAGCAACCAGTCCCTCAATTATATGTTTAGTCATCCTCTTTCTCCTGCACCACCACACTACCCAGTGAAAGATGCTGGTACCTCTTTACAAAGTATTAAATCAGTGCTTAATTTGAGCTGGTGGCTGACAGTGGGGCCTGCCGGTGGTTGCCGGTGGAGTAAATGGTCACTCATGTTTGAGGAGTGGCACTTATTTCCTCTCATCAGACATTCACTGAGAGCAAGTTAAGGACAAACACACAAAGGGGTAAGAAGGAGGAAGAGAAAGATTGAGAAAAAGTCACAAAGGAAGAAAGAAGGAACTTACAAGAGTAAGATAAAGGGGCAGAACGTTTCTGGTAGTGGATGATTAAAGGTGCCTGGTTGATTCAAGACTATCCAGCCTTGTTATTTGGCACCCCAACATTTAATAGCAGTGGCCAAAGGCTTCTGAGCAGGGTTTTGGGCACCAGCAATTGTTCATTTACAAATTAGGCACTGTACTTCAGAACCATATACTGCTTCACTTGCATGCGCTTCTGCTTGCCATTACCATTATCTGATCCGTGCCATATTACAAGAGGATTTCCATTGCTAATGACCCACTTTATAAATGGCAGTTCCTCACAATGAGTTGCTACATAGTGAATAAAGTATATTTAAATCTATTTAATTGTGGTCAGTAAAATAACTGTTTTGTGTGTGAAACAGTTTATCCAGCAAGATGAAACCCATCGTACACAACCATTTAGACTGATTGTTTTTATAACGAGATTTAAAATAGTAAACCTAAAGATATATTCATAACTTCACATCTTTGAATGCATTTTGTATCCACATTATCAAAGCTCAGGTCTTATAAATGACGTGATATTTTATTTTATATAGACTATGGTTTACCCTTTGGTCGGTGCACCTACGATCCCCATTTCTGCCTGCTTCTTCTCAAATTGTGCCCAGACTCAATTCTAACTATTTTTCCACCTTGGCTATAATGTATTGGTCGCTCCATGTTGGCATTTTAATCAGTGGGTCCCAAAACTAGTGCAAGAAAAAAGCATTTTCTTTCTTACATTTTATTTTTTTAAAGCATGAAGCATCTCCTCTCGGTTGTAAGGCGTTCCATTAAAAGTAAAGTCTAAAAAGTTCAATCTTCAGAAATTTGCTACAACAGATAGTTGGATATACTGCTCTCAGCGGGAGGTTGAGGGCATTCCAGATCTTTGAACCCCCTATTTCCAAAGGCTGCCTGCATGTTTTGACATCCTCGGAATCCACTGACAGATCAAGTGAGTAGGCTCTGACTTCACGTTCCTGACATGAGCAGCCAGGGGTCAGTTGTTGCAGAGATCATGGGGCCTTGCTACATGAAGCCTTATGAACGGTGCAGACAACCTTGTACTGTCAGCCAGTGGAAGGTTGGCTTTTTCATTGGTGAACGTGTAGGCACAGTCTGGCTGCTTGGTTCAGAACGCTTTGCAGACTGGCAATTAAGTTCTTTGATAGACCTCTACAGAGTCAAGATTGCTGTATTTCACAGCTCAAGCAGTGGCCAAGGGGTCCATTTCCTTTCTTGCACTCTGGCCCATGACACCCTGGTACGCTGCTTGATTCTCAACATGTTGTAGAAATAAAGGAATTACGTTCATTTTTCCTAAGAGTCTATGATAGTATTACCCATGACAACTTGGGTAGGTATTGGTATGAGTGTTAGTCAACCCGCATATGCCACAGACAACTAATACGATTCCTACAGCATATACTGTTGGACTAAACAAAAATGATGATGCTCATTAAATAAATGACAGTTTTTTGGCAACAAGTTGATCTACCTGCTCCTTCAGTGACCAAAAAATGCTCCAGTATCAGAACGTTACGGTTTCTAACAGTACAAACTCCACAAAAATAAAAGCATCACAACTATAATATGGGCTCCTTCTCCTCCTCCGAGGGTCGATGTGAAAACTGATCTGTTAAGTTCCTAAAGGCCTCGAGCAGATGAAGAATTCCGAACCTCAGGGCAATTAAACAAAAAAAAAAAAAAAAAAAACGTAACTTGTGCTATGTAAAGCGCTCTGATACCTGATTCGGTTCGGGTCTAGTTCGCGCTATATAAAACTCTACAAAAAAAAAAAAAATCATCCTGGGATAGGGAATTCAGTTAGCAGACAGAAATTCTGCAGCTTCTATGGTTATTGCCCCCTTGATAAATGGTTAGAAATAACAGTATCTCAATCCAAACAGAGTGTGTCTTTACAAGGCAGGGATATTCCATGTTTTCTGTCGAAACGTTACAGAATTGTTTTCTTCTTACCCTGCACAGGTGGTAAATGTGAACTTTTTGCGAGTTAATCATCTCAGAACTAAGGGGCTCTTTTAGACCCTGGGGAATGGAGCACTGGTCTGCCAGATCAGTCGAGGCAGTGGCTTGTCCGAGCTGGACACTCGCCCCTCCACACCATTCAGAGTCCCACTTGCTGGGGGCAACCCCCGTGCTGTGAAGGAGGGCTGTCGATCTCTTGCTGTTGACCAATCTTCAAGAGAACACCGGATCCTATACTACAAGCGGACATGCGTTCTAAAGTTTATAAACTCATGCAGTGAACCCGGGCAACCAGACTGAGGACCATGTTTTGTAAGGATTGCCCACTATGAGTCAATGCGGTGTTCAGGGCAATCTAGGCATGTAAAGAGTACATCTGGGCATAAGGTACAGCAATGCATAGGCCTGTTAGTTGGATATAAATATAAATAACTGAAGGTGGTCATTTAATCATCGGTGCTACCGCTGTGCCAATCCTGAAATTCCCCTTTTTATTCGGGGTAAGGGGAAGCACTGGAGGCGAAACCTCAGCTGTTATAAACCTTTGATCAGACAATCCATCCACCTTAGGGCCGTCAGGTCCCAGTGATGGTAGCCCCACACTACCTGCTGCACGGCGGAGGTCACTCTTTTTTCCTACTCGGGATCTTCATGCAAGGCCTGGCTGTTCTCGTTATCTAGCTTCAATCTTATTTCTTAGAACTTACTTGTCCAGTCGATCCTATGAAATTTTAAATTGGCTATAGTTTCTTGAGATGAAGTGTGGATAGCTAAGTCAATGGAATGTGGTAACAGGGTTCTGGACCTTTTTGTGAGTGTTCCACAATACCAGTTGCTGCATGAAAAGAAATGCTAATGGTGGTGTTACTGTGAATAAATACAAATACCTTCCCCTGCATTTGCTCACGCCTTCTTTACTAAAAAGGTTGTATGATTAAACAACTACTGCCTAATCCACGAATTCCTTAACCACGAAGCGGACATGCGTTCTAAAGTTTATAAACTCATGCAGTGAACCCCGGCAACGAGACTGAGGACCATGTTTTGTAAGGATTGCCCACTATGAGTCAATGCGGTGTTCAGGGCCATCTATGCATGCATAGAGTACAGCTGGGCATAAGTTACAGCAATGCATAGGCCTGGTAGTTGGATATACATATAAATTAACGAGCAATGCGAATCAACTACATTGTTAACGAGTTCCTAAACCACGAAATATATTAGTTTATACAAACTAGATTCAAGTGACATATAGTTCTATGTGGTTTAGTTCTGTGCACTTTTTAGGAACCCAGTTGTAGATATCTGTTGTCATGCATGCTTGAATATTGTCCTGCATTTTAATACTCCAACATCAATGTTGTGAAAACGGTTATATTCCACGCTATGAGAATTAATTATTGAAGTTTGGAATTGTAAGTCACATGCACCATCTAGTGCCATGTTGACTGTTCTTGACCTACATTGTACCTAACAGAAAAAAAATATTTATCAACATTTTACTGAAATATCAGCAATGCTATATTTTTTATTATCTTATTTCTTTTCTTATTTAGCAAATGGAGCAATTTCTTTGTCAGCGGACAGCATTTCAGATGGAACAAACACAGTTCGTTTTCATTCGGACTGTGAGGATGTCGTGACAGTAGAAGCAGGAGAAATTAAGTTTGTCACCAATCCCAGTATTTCACCCAATGGCTTAAGGTAATGAGCAGTACAATTACTTGGTGTCCATTATTGGTCCTCAAGACGTTAAAGAGGAGGAATGGAATAGAGTTGTGAAAAAACTAGCCTATGAGCAGCAAATGGTTGATGTGGACCATGTAGTGTGCAGCCTGCGTGAGTCTATAGCAGAGCTGTAGAGTCTGAAGCCGGCCCTGAATCAGGTGATTGTTGTGACTTCAGGGATCTTCTGTATGTATTTTGGTTATAAGGTTTCTTGCTATGAAGAATAGCTCTTCTACAGTGTGTATTAATTATTCAGCAATCTAGTTACATTTTGTGATAGTTATTCATAACTGCATTAGAAATCCATACTTTATGTAATTCAGTATATCCTTTTACAATGTTTGACAAGACATAACCGTGAAATATTCGAAAACCACCTCTGCTTAACTTGTGACTTTCTCCCGGTCTACCACCACCAGATAGCCATGAGTCGTGCTTTGGGCTTTTTGGCAGTGTTTTCACAGACAACCTTAAAATTGCATACCTACGGTCCGACTCATTGGATTTTTGTCACTTTAGTCTTGATTTATTTATCAGTAAGTCAGAATAACTTTCTTTCGCCGACATGATGAAGGCATAAAAGTATACTACATGTATAAAAGGATAAAAGATAAAAACGTTCCACATCCTTACAGTACGATAATTGTTAAGATACAATAGCTATACAATTTCAAAACATATGATAAAAATTCATACTTGATAAAGTTCATATTACAATTAATTGGATAAACAGATTGAACATCTCTTTTTTAGAGCAGTTAAAAGAAAGGATGCCACAGAGGAACAGATAAAGGGGTCAGACAATAGCTGTAAATATTAAAAGGCCACACAACATTGTCTAAAATTCATTTTTCGCAAAATGGGGATGAAAAACCTTTTCCTCTCATTATGGTAATGTTTACAAAAAAGCAAAAAATGCATATCATTCTGTATTGACTGATTATCACAAGTACAGTAGAGTGGGAGATCGGCAGCAACATAAACATTACCAGGGATACCCAAAATTAGAGGAATATAGTTGAGACAGAATCTCACCAGGAAGTACCTATGCTGTAGATTAGTTACAAAAGTTAGGTATGTTGATTTTTTTTCCATTTGTGAGATACTCGGTACAGTTAGATATATTTTAACTGTTGACAACTTGGCGTTTAAGATCTCCCTTCCAATATGCATATTAGATAATAGCTGGGCTTTCTGATTGTTCTTAGAAATAGAACAGCAGCTTATAGGATCTAAAAAAAGGTGATGTAACCCGTTAGCTTTTAGAGTAGGTTCAACATATCGTAACCAGGTTATGTTACTCACCCCATCAAGTTTCAGGACATCATTTATAATATCTCTTGTCAGTGTGAAGGTCTCCTTTCACCATATTGAGTGCCACAGTAATATTGGCGCCAAAGAGATTTATCAGAAATGTAGGGGGCTGTCATTTCCATATGGCATTTAAAATTGGCGCAAGACTTCGGTAATGAGAGTAACTTAAAAAAAAATGATCTTCAATTGATTGGAGTTTTGTACATTCTCTGACTCCCCAGATGGCCGCTCCATAAGTGGCAGCAGACACTGTCTTTGCTTCATACACTGTTTTTAGAACATCCAGAGGTTTTAGACTGTTTTTCTTTTATAAACTTAATTAAAGCCCCAATATTCTTTTCCATCTGGGTCGCTCTATTTACAATCATGTTTTGCCAATTAATTTGCCTATCAAACATGATCCCTAAATAATTAAAAGCGTCAACGACTCCCATTTTCCCCTGTTCAGTGACAATTTGGGGTTGTTTCCGTAATTGCGGACCGGCCACAAGGATAAAGGACTTGGAATAATTTACTTTCATATCCAGGGAGTTCATATATTGCGTGTAATCCAGCACTAAGTGACGCAGTGCATTACTAGTACGTCCTATGAGCACTGCGTCATCCGCATAAAGTAGTATAGGTATCGGTTTGGAGTTTATATAAGGGACATCTGGGGTAGACTCTCTCAGAGCAGCTTCTACATTATTAGTGTAAAGTGCGAATAGGAAAGAGGCTACAACGCACCCCTACCTAACACCTCTCATGATATTAAAATGTCTGGTGCATTCACCATTCCTCCCATATCGGACACAGGCAGAAGCACCTATATATAGGTCACGAATGATGTTAATAATATTCTCGTCAATCCCCATTGCCCCCATGATCTGCCACAGCCTAGACTGTGCCACGCAGTCAAAAGCTGCGGACAGATCCATGAAGGCAAGATAGAGGTGGCCTTTTTTAGCTACAGTAGATTTCGCTATAATTAGGCTCAAATTCAGGCACTGATCGATAGTGCCTTTCCCTTTTCTAAAAACCAAACTGACAGGGGATTATAATATTCTTATCCAAGGCCCATTCCTCCAACCTATTTAAAAGAAGGCGACCCATTAACTAAGCAGTCGAATCTATCAGTGAGATAGGTCTATAGTTCTTCGGAGTTGACCTATCTCCCTTCTTATAAATGGGGACCGTTAGAAACGGGATCCCTGGCTGGCCAAGGCTTGCGCCAAAGTCAGTCAGAGATCACCATTCCCAAGTCAGGGCAAGGGAGTTACACACCAAGATAACCCCAGCTCACCCTCTAGGTAACGTGACGCGAGCAGCAAGGCTAATCTCGGAGGCGATGTGTAAAGCGTTTGTGCGCGCACCGAGCAACAACACCCAAGGCCCACTACAAAGGAAACTCTACACAAGGTTATATAAAACAATAGCCTTTGTATTATAGTAAAACACATTAGATAAAACACACACTTTACAATGTGCCAACAGGCACGGGCAGAATTTACAGGGGATTATGTACAGGACAGGGCCATATGGACCACTGTCAGGGGTATGCACTTTTAGAACTAGCACTTGTTGTAATTAGCACTTTGTAGGAATAATAATTCTCGTAGGTATAACACTTAGCACATAGCACCTGTAATGACTGTAGCACCAAAATAGTACATGTAGCACACAACCAGTAATTACTGGTAAAGGGTAAATACCTCCTACGCAACCCTAACCACCTTTAGGAAAATCACGCCGGGAACTAGGACCTTATTAGCAGGACCTGTAGAAGGAAAAACAATCATCTAAGCATCAAACACATAGCAAAGGGAAAGAAGCAAAACACATGATGCATAAAACATTCAGAGTTGCAGGTAAATAATAATTGCGCAGAAATCACATTAGCAAGTAAATCACAAATTGCGCAAGGTGCACATAGGCACAACACTAGAACTGTCCCTCAGGCCAACTGGCCTCGCAAGGGCTGAAATGCCCTTAGTCCCAAAATGTCAGGGCAGGTTGAGCAGGCAGCCAAGAACAAACCTAAACGTGGCAGCTGCCCACTAAGTGCTGGGCAGCTGAAAACACTGATGGGGCCAACGTTAGAGCCTTGTGGGCTCAAGAACAACAATGGGGCCAAACACACCGTGGGAGCCTCGCAGGCTCTAACCAACTGACTCGTGTCCCCCAAGAGCCTTGTGGCTCTAAATAAACAGAATGGCCCCCTGAGCCTCTCTGGGCTCGAGCAAGGTACGCCTAGGGTCCTTGTGGGCTCTACGCAACAACTGGGGCATCTGGAGCCTCTCTGGGCTCCTCAACAATGATGCCGGGTCTGAGCCTCGCAGGCTCTGAAGAACTGTGTGCCCAGGATCCTCTAGTGGGCTCGAAATCGACTGTGCCCCCGGAGCCCCTTAGGCTTGTCAACAACTGGACCGCTTGGAGCCTCTCCGGGCTTGGAGAACAAATGGCCCCTTCTACGTGGGAGTCCCTCTCGGGGGACTCGAAACAAATGTGGCCTTCAAGAGCCACGGGGGCCCTAGAACAAATTATGCCCCCAACGAGCCTCTCGGGGCTCTTCAACAATTAGGCCTGGTCGGTGGAGTCCCTCACGGGGGACTCGGCAAGAAATGAGGCCCCACGGGCCTCTCAGCCCGATGGCACTCACACTGGAGGGGAGGGGCGGGCACCGGCAATGTGCCCCGATGCCCCCCTCTCCTTCTTGTCACTCACCGACTGTCTGCGGCGCTCCGGTCACTGCGGGGGGAAGGCACCAGCCGGGTCCAGCAGCATGCAGGGCTCTCCTTCCGTACTGGAGCCCCGCCTGCCTCTATGCCGGTTCTCCTCTCCTCTGCTGTCGGCCAATAGCAGCACGGGTCACCCGGCGAGCCTCCCGCGACCTTAACCAATGGCAGTGTGGCTCCCCGGGTGACGTCAGCGGCTGCACTCTCTCGGCCTCGGTGCTGCGGCGGTGATTTCACGGTCAGATGCGGGGTGAAAAATGCCGGGTGGGCACCGGCCAAAGCAAATAAGTAAAATAAAGTGCTCCCAAGCGCTAAAGGCAATCAAAAGCGCTCCCAGGCGCTTAGAGGAAAATAAAGAGCTCCCAGGCGCTACAAGCAAAATAGAGCTCCAGCAAAGTTCTGGAGGCAGGCAGGGGGGCAAGGCTGGGCCAGCTCACTGGGCCTCCAGGCAAGGAGGCAGTCCAAGTGGCGGTCCTCCTGGCGCGCAGAAGCAGCCCCCCTCAGATAGGATCCTGGAAGAGAACAACATTCATGGGGACATAGCCCCTTTTTATACAGGTAAATCCTTTGTTTGTAGGTGCAGGGTGGGGGAGAAACCAGTCGCAGCTGGTTTTTGGAGCACTTTGTTTTCCCCAACCACCCTTTCCATTCACCAGGCAGGCTAGGGTCATTAGACGCACCACAGGGGGTGGAGCCAGCATTGTGTGGGGAAAGCCCAGCCCTATTCAGGACCCAGGTGCACCCCTCCCTCACATCACTCATGCTAATCTCTCCACTCACCACTGGGCAGACCCATCATGACTCATGGAGCCTGGCACCCCAGCCAGCTCTAGCCAATCACACGCCAGCACATTCACTGCACACACATACCAATGTCTAGAAGTGGCACTTCCCCACTAAACACATACACGCCGCATACATCACTGCGCAGAATTCAATCTCACGAGTTCGCACTCCCCACACATCAGGATTTAACATAGACACACACATTTCCCATGCATTCCTATGGAAGGGCAGGCCAGCCTCAACACACGCAAGCACTTTACTCTGGGACACAGGGAAAAAAAAGTGCACAGAGACCAAAAATCACTAACACAGATCACATACTAAAAGCAAAAAGATTAGGGGTGAACCTGCCAGAAGGGCCAAGTCCAACAGGGACGATTACTGTTGTTTTCCATGATGGAGGGGCACATGTTTGGGCATTTTGTTAAAAACATTTGTTAAGAGCAGGGCCCATGAATCTTGGTTCTCTAGAAAGAGATCAATGGGCACTCCGTCCGGTCCTGGTGCCTTTGCCCGTTTACACTGACTTAGAGCATACTTCACTTCCTCTAGTCTAAAACTAAGAACGCCCCCTACTGCTCCTAAGATGTTGGGACAGGACTGGGTGGGTAAAGTCTCACCAGCTCCAAATAAGCCTTCAAAGTGGGTCACCCATTCCGCCTGATCATCGTGAGTGTCTGTACTCAAAGCGTGTTGGTCTTTCAGAAATGGTGCATTAATCAGTGACCAAAACATCTGTGGGCTTTTTAATATAGCGGCCTTCTGCAGATTTTCCCACCATTCTTCCTTTAGTGTTTTCAGTCTAATAGTCCTAGCTGTTTTATAAGCTTGGCGCAAGGACTTAATTAAAGGTGGATTACGGGGCTTACACTTCAAGGCTATGTGAAGATTTTTTAAAGATTTTTCGAATTCATCGTCAAACCAGCTACTTTTTTTTTGTTGGTCATTACGTATAATACGGGTTAAAATTGTTTTAGCATCAGATAGTATGAGCTCAAAGGCCGAAAGGCCGAAACCTTGCAATCAGGTAAGGCTGGGTCTAAACAGTGCATTATCTCCCCAGAGCATTTAGCAAGTAAATTGGCCAAGAATCTTTTAGGGTCCACTCTTTCCCACTTCAGGGCGATACCATTCTTTCTTGCAACCACAGGATCTACCGGGAGTTTGAAAACAGACTCATTTTTCTTTGATGTGGGAACAAGAAAAGTTAATGCAGCAAGGTCACTATAAGGGTAGACATCAGTCTTAAAACTATTAAAGAGCCCTCTTATCGAATCTGAGACCAAAACATAATCAAGGGTAGAAGAAATAGAATGATTTAAAAAGGTATCTCCGGAGGAGGAGCTACGCTAGCAACCAAGATGGCCGCCAGCAGCTCGAATATCCTGCCTTTAATCCTGGACTCACACCGGATTTCCGTGTTCATGAAGCTTTTCTGCTTCTAAAGGTGCAATCCCGAGTTTTCTACCTCAACCGCAGACGAAGATACGCTGTGTTTATATTCTCGGCCTAACAACGTGTGGAAGCCGGGGCCTCGATTTCTAACCTATCCGGATCGGAATTGATCAACATCGGTCGTGAGACCTGGACTGAGCCCGGTCTCCCGAAGTGTGCCGTGAATTGTTGATTTTTGGTGACGATCCTGTGAACAGTCTACACCGAGGACACACCAGCGTGCCACACCGGCTGCCGTGGTGGGGGTCTGGTGCCCGGAGACCTTGCTACCCTCTCTGGGTCGAAGGGCTGGGGCCCTCGCTAGCGGCGACGGTGTGTTCTGCCAGATGAGGAGCGCCCACTGTTTTACATCGGATTTGCGTGGCCTGTTACCCCGGAGTAGCCGGCCTCCGGGGTTCAAGTCCTGCTCTATCGCCTATTGAGAGGGGATGGAGTGGACGGAAGGCACGCTATCACTGCAGGCCGTCATGGCCGCCATTGGGGCGCTCCATTCGCACACCATCGTTGTGTTCCGGACACTGACTGTAAAAGTGGACGGTATCCTGGGACCGGAGGACGATTCTCCGTTAACTTTCCAGCTAGCCGTGGTACCAGCGTTGCACTGCACATCTGAGATCGAGGTCCCCGTGCAGATCCCGGATTTAATGAGCCCTGGCGATCCCCAATTAACAACAAGCCAGCCCGTGCTTATCGCCAGCGTCTCCTGCGCGAATCTGCTGCCGCCTAATACGTCTATAGACGGTTTTCTGTGTGGTAACAAGTTCCTCAGTGACTATTGGAGATATTCGTTGTTCCTGGACACCTTTCCTCGTTTGATTGGTGGACTTTGTGAACTTGTATCCTGTTTTCGATCCTTCTGCACTGACATGAACTTTTATGGACGCTCTGCCTTTTCCATCAAGATGGCGGCTCGAGTGAAAAAGACTCTTATGAAAGACCATACTGGCAAGGGCTGAGCTTGATCGCTTGGATCTGATACGATGACTTTATACAATGCCGGGGTTGTACCTATAATGTTACGGGAGTCGGGTGGTTATTGACTATACTCCCCCGACTGGTTTGTATATTTTGCTGGATATTGATTTTACTACGTCTCGGGGTGGTCGCTACTGGCGGGGGGTGTGGGAGACCGGTAGTGTGTTTGCTTTTTCCTCCTCCATTTTCTTTCTCTCTTTTCCCTTCTTTTGGGGTAGTTCTTGGGCGACAGGCACGCTGTTAGTGGGGTTAGACCGTAGCCATTGCAGGGGTGCAGGGTGGGGGGTTCGGGGAGGTTTTTTTTATTTTGCCTTTGTTTTGTTCTATGGCCCCTTTTGTCTTTCCTTTTTCCTTTCACGAGAGGTGGGCTGTTTCTTTTCCACGGATCCTTTATTGTCCGGGTGTCTACATTGGCTCTAATTATCCTGTATCATTGAGGACGGGGTCGCGCAGGTGGGATTGTTTTTGATCGCCTAATAGACTGTTTATTTCTCTTTCTCTTATATGCGTAATCGCGATTTGCCATGTGTTTCTTACAATGGTTATTTGTATGTATAGTTCCCCCGCCTGTCCCTGTTCTGCATCTTACTGTTTGACACCTGATATTTGTAATGCCTACTCTTGTCTTACTGTTAAAATAAAAAATATATAATAAAAAAATAAAAAGGTATCTCCTAACTGACCAGTTAAGGGTTCATAGGCGTTTAAAAATACAAGATCATTAATAGACAACAATCTGTTTAGAGCATTACCATACTCTGTATGGTTAAAGTGAAGGACACTCTCCCCCTCATCATCATGGACTCCACACACCAAGGCATTACTCTTGTCGCAGGGATGGGCATTAAAGTCCCAAAGCCAAATTATGTTACATGGTTTATGGCATTTTGCTTACAGAGCTTTAACACATTTTACTCTGTTTTTCTAAATTGGTGTGGTGTTTTTCTTGTGTTGTGTTTCCACTTTATTACTGTTTGAAGTGCTGCACAAATACATTACACATTATCTCTAAGTTAAGCCTGACTGATCTGTTCCAAGCTACCAGATGGTTAGGCACAGGTTAATTTGGGGTTTGCTTGTGCCTCACTCTGACAAGGATCGTGGTTTCCTCTTGAGTCGGGCTCCCGCCTCAACCATTAACCAACGTTTCTCACAGTGACTTTGCTACTTCTTTCGTGTGTTGGCTTACATCGTTTCACTCTTGTTTGATTACAAACACATGAAAAATATTTTTGGGAATGTAGGGAGATTTCTTTTTTATACATGATCTTGCTTTATATATTTTACTTAACCGTGTTTCTCTTTCACACTTGTGATGTTTAGCTGGTTTGTTCTTTCAGCTACTTTTGGACTGATGTTATGGCCATGTGTTTGTTGCTGCTTACTTTTCTCTACGCTTTTGGACATTGAAAGTCATGGTTTCCTAAATACCTTTGGCCACTGTCCATTTTTTGCCAATGTTCATATTTTTTTTGTGCTTTCTTGTTGCTTCTTGACATTGCCCCTTAGATAATTCTAACTTTGCTATTTGTAATACGATCCATTATGTTTCTATGCCACTTGCTTGCTTTTTATTGGTCAAATGCTTACACTTTGAACACACCATTGGAGTCTGATAAGTAAATGGGCTGCTTGTGCATGTCATTCTCCAAAGATAGCTGTAAATGTACACAGTCCACTTTCACACTCATTATTTTAATGATTACTAGGAATTATCTAACGTATGCCTAGGACATTCTATCCATGTCTAATTGTCAGTATATTCATGTAAGACAAATTTACATGCAAGTAATCTACATGTATCGCATTATTTAAGCCTGTAGTTATTCTGAAATTCTGGAACAGAGTAGGACATTCTCAATCACCTTTGCACATTCTATCACAGACTCAGCAGATACTCTTTCTTTGTTTGATCTACACCGTAAAACAAGCATTGGCATAGCAATAGAGCTGGCCTCACCTATGTCTTTTATATAGCAATTTTGGATGCCTTATATATTTAATAAATGAATGAGAATGTAGCTATGTTTTAAGGTTTCATGTGTAATGGTGCTCGCACCAGTGCTATTATGTTTGGCATATAATGGTGCCTGTACCATTTTGGCAAACATATTGTATTCAATACATACTTCATGCATATATAACAAAGCTTCTGGTCAACCTTCTTCCAGTGTTGGCTTAAGACATTGTTAAACATATATTGGATCATCCCACAGTAATATTTTATTCTTACGCCTTTCGATTGGCTTAGATGTGTCCTTTTGCTTTTTGTAGAGCTACATGAGGAACTATGTTATATCTTAAAAAGCAGACTCTGTCATCACACATTTAATTCTTTATCTCATTCATGGATTGTAAATGCAAATATTTTTCTTTGTATTGAACTGCAGAAGGATTTTTTAAAAATTTTTTGTCATCGTTAGACAAGGAGAAATAAGTCTTCGCACAACCCAAAGTTGTGAAAGGATGGTCCTCTTTTTGCCAAGCTAGGACGAGGAGAGATGCAATTTTATTATACATCTGTCAGATGTACAGTTACCGGAAATCTGCACTTGCACTATAAGATGTCCACACCTAAGAATAGAGTGAAGATGGAAACAGTTACGATATACTGGAAAAAGAGCTCCACACAGAATAGGGTTATGTTGATAGAGATTGAAAGATGGGGTTGTGCTATACTACCAGTAGAGGTCCTCAGAGAACAGTTCAATGGCATGATAGCCCTTCCTTGGTGACTTACACTTTGGAAGAGCAAGTTATGTGAAAGTCACACAACATTGACGTCTAGCAGAAATACATACTGCACTGCTTCATGCCTAGGTCGAAGTTTTAACTTCTACAAGATCACCTTTGCTGTGAGCTGACTTCCACCATTAAATTTGTACTTTCTTTTAAGGAATTGGGATGTGCACCTTAATGGGGAATATCAACTGCACAACTATTCCAGGATTATTCTAACATCTTGGAGTATTGTCACAAAATGAATAAATGTAACTGCAACACCAGTGTATTAGAGAGAATTGCAAGGGTTGCAAAGCTGCTGTGTTTCCTCAAGTCATTACTTAGAGCCCTCTCAGGTCACATACAATTGTTTGAAATGCCATTCTCAAAGCTGAGGGGGTGTGGGTTCAACCTATTAATTTGCATATAAACTCTTGCTACTCTAATGCCATGTGGTGTTATTGTTTCTAAAGGCTAGATCAGTATACCAACGCTGGCAAATAGTGGTGAATTGACACTGCAACCTTCAATAAATGTCTTGAGTGTAATAGAAATAGCTGATGACCCTCTACTCTATATAGGGACTAGCAGTCACTCGGCAGTACAAGTATCTAAAAAGTCATAAACCCGGGTAAGTATTTTTTAGGTGTATGTATACATGTTGCACCATACTACCGACAGAAGACTAGTACAATGTAGATGGATGTATGACATTACAACGCATACTTTTACAACGCATGCCTTTACAACGCATATTTTACAACATAACATTCTTTACAACGCTTTCTATTACAACGAATTGTCTTAAAACTACCTTTACAACGCATTCCATTACAACGCATACTACCTTTACAACGCATACCATCACAATGCATACCATTACATTGCATGTATGGTAAGTATTGGATAGTATAGGGGTAAAAATTACTATTCTAACTCCAGGGGGTGCAACATTAGGGTAAGTGTTGGATAGTGTACGGGTAAAAATGACTATTCTAACTCCAGGGGGTGCAACAGTAGGGTAAGTGTTGGATAGTGTAGGGGTAAAAATTACTATTCTAACTCCAGGGCGTGCAACAGTAGGGTAGGTTTTGGATAGTGTAAGGGTACTAGGCATTGTGATGGTATGCGTTGTAATGACATGCGTTGTAATGACATGCGTTGTAATGGTATGCGTTGTAGTGTCATGCGATGTAATGGTTGCGTTGTAATGGGATGCGATGTAATGGATCTTGCGTTGTAAAAGTTTCGTTGTAACGGTAGTGTGTGGTAAAAGTTGCATTGTAAAGGTTGTTTCCCATGTAGATGAACCACTTGTTGCATTCTGCTACCAACACAAGTTCTAACAGAGGAGTAAATGGAAAAGGAAAGCGGCAGTAGTGCTACACTACCAATATAAAAAGACATTCACTCAAAGTGAAAGTATCCAATGGCAGGAGTGTGCTGCTCTATTGATCTATAATTTGTGCTGCAGTGGGAGAGAGCATTATTTGAATGACATTTTAACAGACCAATGATGAAAGAAATTTGACTAAAAGCTTCTTTATGTTTGTATTTTTGTATTCATTTTTGGGGAAATATGCTGTTTTTTAAGTCAAACCTAAAAAAAAGGAATGTGATACAGGCATGTGAATTACATTTCAGTTGCTGATATAAAATGTTGCTTTACAGATGTCAATTGAATATTATTGCTCCAGATGACACATTTATTAATCTGAAAGTGATACGATGCCTCACACCCTCCACTTCAGACCCATGTTGTGTGTTTACGAGTGTCAATCAGGGACTCCCCAGCGAAATACAAAATAAAGGTAAGTCAACGGAGATAATTGCATCAACTGCTCATAATTAAACCTCTCAATAATTTCTTCCCCTGGGAATATCCCATCTTCACTGTTGACAATACATCCTTGCAACACTTTATCAATGCCAATACATTAATATTTAAACTGTAGAGATCGCCACTAGAGACATTGCTGCAGCATTGTTTACTGTAAGAAATATTAGAGGTTAATGTCCTTGGTAGGCAGCATCATGTCCAGAAAGTGAGAAGAGCTCAAGGCCCAAGTGGAGGCCGTCTGCACAGCAGCAAGTGCATTATTCACCCTGCCTCTCCTTCTGTGCTCGTCAGTCTGTCCCAGTCACTCATTGTCCATTTCTAGCCAACTGCTGATAGCCTTACCCTCATTCTTCTGGCCTCTCAGCCACAGCCTCAACCCACTAGTTTCCACCGAACTGTACTTACTCATCAAGAGCCAAAAACTGGTGGGAGCCTATAGCCCTCAACCTACTCTGCACCGTAAACACAGCAGAGAGGTAAGTAGATTTTACGGAGAGAAGTGCGAGAGCTGCCCACTGAAGCCTGGTGGAGTGCAGCAGTGCCTCCGCCCCTTTGCAGCACGGGTGGAGTTGACCTTGGAGTCTTTCAGTCCATTCAGGTCGCACCTGCTAAAAAGGGGCTGGGGAAGTAGCGTTTGTGGAGGGAGAAACAAACATAGTGTCTCATGCACAGTGACAACGTTGCCTACTGGACCAGTTTGCTCATTTCTGTTTGTTTATTGTTCCTGTGTACCATGCCGTAACATGGCGTTAATCTAATGTAATGCTTCTGCAGTCCTCCAGTATTACTCCTGCTCTGATTTAAACTTCCCTATAGGTCTGCATTTTTTCAGGCAACAGCTAATTGTTAAGGCATTATGGTTCACAAAGCTGTAGGAGAGTATGGGAAGCATAAATTGCCAGGAGATCCTGGAGGAACAGTTTTGTCTCAGATGGTGCTGGTCCAAGGACCAGTTACACAAGGTCAAAAACAGATACTATGACAGATCTCTGAATGTATCTTTAGAGGGACACAAAGTATGCCTGCTGCATCGGCTTATCCCCCAACAGGGCATTTTGGTCAAAGGTGAGTGAAGGAGGAGGCTGGAACTTGACAAACGAGAGGAATCTGTTAGGCCTGTCACTATACTAAAAATAGCCCCCAAGCCTTGATGAACACACCCAGAGAGACTGAAACATAACTGTAGAACAGTGGCCAGCAGTGGCATAGCCAAGAAGCCCCCCCCTCCTCCCCTTCTTTACCTGTGGCTGTGCTGGCCGGCAAAAACAGGAATTGTTCACAGGCACACCCGACACCTCTCTTAAGGCTGGGGCCGCCACGGGTGGCAAAAGGCCTAGCTACGCCACTGATGGCAAATCCTGCCCTCAAGGAGCCCCCAAAGGAGGTAATGGGTCATGGAGGAGAATAATTCTCACCAGTGGCAATGAAGTTGAGTGTCTCACCTGAGCAGCACATAATTCTTTGCCCCAAATACCAGATGCAACACTGACAGCCATGGGCAGGTCCTTGAGTTCACACAGACATTCGGAGATGGCAGTACTGAAAATACATTAGTATATATTATTTCAAATGTTTAGGGAGATCCTTACCCTGCTGAATCATCTCTATTGTCCTCGAAGATGCTCAGATCAGAAACGCCAACCAGCAAGTCCCTGCTCAGAATGTCCATGTTACATGGAACAACCCCATCTACCTCCTGTTGAAAATCACAATGAGGCGGTGAGTGGCACCACTGATGCACTTATCAGCTTACTGAGAAGTCAAACAAGAGTCGCTGAACTGATAGAAATCACGAAGGCACAGAGCCAAATGATCTGGAGTCTTCAACAAGAGATATCGGTCAAGAGGTTTAGACAAAGCAAGTGAAAAGGTCCATACATCGTTAACCAGTTCAATGTTTATCCAGTAAATTTCTGAAAATAAATTCAAATTATTAGAGCTTGTCAGCACTGCAACTAACCTGGAACTCCTCGTGTTCCCTCGCAGACATTTATCTTGGACACTCACATGTGAACATGTTACCCAGACAGAGCCAGAAACAAAAGAGCCAGTCCATATACAAACAACAGAGTCAGCGCAGATGGTGATACACAGCTCTCCAGAAAATGGGGCACCCAGTTTCAACCCTGCGGCACACGGTACTGAGAAGCAAGCAGCACTCAGACCAGAAGATTACACCATGAAGCTAAAGACTGCCATACCCCAGATCAGTTACAAGATGTGAGATGCCTGTTGATATTAACTGTACAAAAAGTCACAAAAAGATAGTTAAGGAACAACCAGGATATAAGAGCCTGTTGTGGCTCAGCAACAAAGTGGGACACAGCTGCATGTAAGTTCACAACCTGAAATTAGCAGGGAGGTTGAGTATCCTCATTGGGGCCAAGATAATGATTGTATTATCTTAGGCTGAGGCCAGAGCAACCTGTTTGCATTTGTAAAGAAGAACTGAAGATGGCACAATACTGTGTCAACCCTTAAGGACCCCCTCTGACGTGCTTATAGCAGGCCAGAATTGACCAAGAATTGCATGATAAACAACTATATTTTTATGAATCATTTTAGGACCTAGATTTTGTTTTATCTTTGCCTTCTCCTTTCCTCCATACTTTGTATGGTAAATAAATGGATGGCCTGTTTTCATAGTTTTCAACCAATTTGTTCTTCTGATCCACTGAGGGTTGTTCTCGTGCCATGACCCTTAACCAGTTCTGTTTACTCCCCATTTACAAACCTGACCTTGGTGTCTGGTGCATTTGTGGGCCATGAATAGTTCTGTCAAGGCAGAAGTGGGCCTGGTGGGCACTAAGAAGGCGAATTTACTATTCTAATTCTAACTCCAGTCCAAGAATATTTGAAATAAATGCAGATTTCACCAAAACAGTACAGGAGCCTTATTTACTATTTTATCTCTAGTCCTAGAATATTTTGAGGAATAAATAAATATTATCCAATTATTTTAAGAAAGGGGTTAAAAAGTGGCAAAATGTGGGACTTCTGAATTGACTAAAGTGTTACCTCGGGGTCACAGTTCAAGGCAAAAACTAGGAGCACCCTCCCAAGCTGGCCTTTAAAATTCCATTCTCAGTCTTCGCCTCAGATCTACCCTTGATGTTTTCAATGTGGAGCTACCCCTTCCCAACATCCCTACAAGTTTGGTTGAGTTGAGTTCCCCATCCCATCATAAAAGTCAGTTTATTCAGGCCCACTGTAGAATCAAATATCTGACCATTTCCAGGGTGGGAAATGCCCTTATAGGTTTTTGGTGTCCATTAACTCCCAAGGCAGAATTGACCAAGAATTGCATGATAAACAACTATATTTTTATGAATCATTTTAGGAACTAGATTTTGTTTTATCTTTGCCTTCTCCTTTCCTCCATACTTTGTATGGTAAATAAATGGATGGCCTGTTTTCATATTTTTCAACCAATTTGTTCTTCTGATCCACTGAGGGTTGTTCTCGTGCCATGCCCCCTAACCAGTTCTGTTTACTCCCCATTTACAAACCTGACCTTGGTGTCTGGTGCATTTGTGCGCCATGAATAGTTCTGTCAAGGCAGAAGTGGGCCTGGTGGGCACTAAGAAGGCGAATTTACTATTCTAATTCTAACTCCAGTCCAAGAATATTTGAAATAAATGCAGATTTCACCAAAACAGTACAGGAGCCTTATTTACTATTTTATCTCTAGTCCTAGAATATTTTGAGGAATAAATAAATATTATCCAATTATTTTAAGAAAGGGTTAAAAAGTGGCAAAATGTGGGACTTCTGAATTGACTAAAGTGTTACCTTGGGGTCACAGTTCAAGGCAAAAACTAGGAGTACCCTCCCAAGCTGGCCTTTAAAATTCCATTCTCAGTCTTCGCCTCAGATCTACCCTTGATGTTTTCTATGTGGAGCTACCCCTTCCCAACATCCCTACAGGTTTGGTTGAGTTGAGTTCCCCATCCCATCATAAAAGTCAGTTTATTCAGGCCCACTGTAGAATCAAATATCTGACCATTTCCAGGGTGGGAAATGCTCTTATAGGTTTTTGGTGTCCATTAACTCCCAAGGCAAACCACTTGTTGATTATTCCACTTCCGCCCTCCCCTTGCAAAGGGTTTACTTATGCCTAATTATAAATAGTTGTGGTATACAATTACAGGGGACTAAATGGGTTTAAGACTACCAAATGGCATTTTGGGAATGTTCATGCATTGCCATTATCCGCAATCAGCAATTGAATCATCCCTGGCACAGTGCTCGGTCCGCCAAATCAAAACTGAAAAAAGTCTAGGCCAGAGTATAGTGTATGTGGTCCTGGCTGCAGCATTATGCCCTCCCCTCCCCCCACCGCCCCAGGTCCACATGCTGGAACTCATTTTTCGCCTTGTTCCCTGAAGGATAAAAAACCTGGTTTTTTTAACAGTGAAATGACTATGTAATGACTTTGTTGTTTGTTCTTACTTTGAGGACTTCCTTCCCATTCAGATAAGTGCTAGGGAACCCTATTCCAGTGTAGCAACTCCACTACTGTAATCATCACTATGTACCTGTTTTCAGAGATAAGTGCTGTTGACTCCAACTGCCTATGCAGATTTGGTCTTGCCAGCCCCTGTTTTAGAATGTAGTTAAAACATGTCCTAAGGGCCTAGTGACAGCTGCAAGTTACCAGCCTTCAGGGTCATTTGGTTCAAAGTGTTAACTGTGCGAGGTATGGAATAAATTGTATCAAGGAAAATGGGGGGAATATCAAGCTCCATACCCTCCAACACTGATCACCTCAACACTTTCTTCAGTGCACTTCTGCACAACCCTTTGGTTCTACTACCAGGTAGATCTCAGCATAAACACCTCCCTCCAAATCTGCCAAAGCAGAACATGATTCTGCTACCTGCCTCTCCTTCTTCCTACAGCCATAGCTGGTGCACGTCTGTCCTCCCAGCTACTACAGTATACCATTTGATTCCTGTAGCATACATCATTCCAAATCTAAAATAAGTGACTCCAAGATCCCAATGTCCCCACTCACATCACAAATAAGACTACAGATCACCTTCATCAGCTGTCCTCCAATAACCAAGACATGATGTCCTCATATGCTTAGCATGCTTATCCTCATATGTTTAGCATGATAAACAACATTACACATTTCTTGGACTCGTACTTCAACTTAGCCTGGTCACTAGTCAATTACGACACACAGAGCAAAGTAACACATCATATCTGCCCACACCCTATTACTCTGAAATGTGCTTCATCAACATCCACCCAACATCTTTTGAAAAACGTCTTCACTGAAAGCACTTAGAACTAGTTGCCCTAAGTTGACCGAAAACCCATGTTGTTATGCTGCCTGGGAGCAGCCAAAAAAATTGGAAGGCTAAAAGACAGCACCAGAAATCCTTGCTGAGACCTTCCTCCCTGTAACTTATGAGCAGTGCAAACAGCTGGGGCAATTTAGTTTGTATTTTCTGCTACATAAATCAGAAAAAAAGAATTGAGGTAAACCTTGATTTTTACTTTGTAGACCACTGGTGGTTCCCAAATACTGTTTTCGTTCTGATCTAGACATATATAGTGGCAAAGCAAAAACACTCAAAAGTGAGGGATTAAGAATGATGACTATCAGAGATGATTTGGGCGAGCTCGAAAAATGAAATGAAAATGTAAGCAATGTCCCACTGGATAGATACATTGTTCATCTTTTCATACAAATATACTAAATATATTAAATGTATCAGAATGTATCATTCAATATAGATGGTCTGAGAAATGTTAGTTGGGATTTATGTTCATGGCTAAACACTCCAATTGTGTTATTTTTTTCTCACAGATAATCCCAATGAAAGTACATTGCCTTGCACCATTTGGTCCAGCGGTTCAACAGCTGCAGTGAACATTTATCAAGTCTCCAGCAACCCAATATTTGAGCTTTGGATAGTGTTCAGTGTCCATACATCAGATTGAAATATTGAATTAGCAGTGTATTCTGTGTTGAATACATAATCAGAAGCTACTAAATGGACAATATGAAATATAGCAATTACGATAGTATATATTACTGTGCACTCTTTTACATACTATGGTACCCATCTACACTTCCTGGAGGTGCATGCCCTCTTGTATACTGCTTGGAATGATAGATTCATTGTTTTCACAACGCATTCTATGGACCTGTGAAGATCACAGCGTATAGCATGATTGCAATGTGTTAGGAACTTCCATTAAATTATAATAATTTTTCTTAATATGGGTAATTGCAAACACCATATATCAACGTTTTAAAGTTGAAATTGGCTGTAGATGCCTATCTTACCAAGCTCAAATCTTTGGAATTTGATGAGTGCCTTCGAACAACTTCTAGCAAAGACCCAAATAAATTTAACAGAAGATAAACATTTTTATTTTGGGAAATATGTACATTTTTTAAAGAAAAAGTTTTCTCTTTTACCAAAGTAAGTCATTTGTGATGTCTTCCTGCAATTATTCAGGTTGTGTACCCTGTTATTACCATATGCAGCACTGTAGCCCTTTCAGAGGCAAGAGTTTGCATTGCGATCATAACAGATTCTCCTTTGCACAACAAATATAAAGCATTTTAAGAAAAATATGTTAGTTTCTTTATAATAACTGAAATTCATTTTAATTTGTAAAGCAAAGAATGGAAGTACTGGATTCAAAACGTAAATCAAATTCAATACAGTATTTAATTTAACATATATTACACATACTGTTGTCGCAATTTTTAATAAATGAGCTCAATCTCATAAATGCACTTGCTCCTGGCTAAAAATGAATGTATCTCACCAAGCAATAAATAATATTTGAAATCATGTATTGAAACAATCTTATTTTGCTTTCTTTCACTTTATTTGTGTTGGTTTTCTCTGTTGGTTGCCTTTTAATTTTTAGATTAATTATAATAGTGGTCAAATTCTTGCATCCTAAACAATTGTGCGGATACAAAATGAATCAGTAGTTGGCACTGGCATGAATACATTTAGGGAAAGAACCACAACTGGGTGTATTGTATCCTAAAGTAACAATTCCTTGGACCTCCCTAACTCTCTCCGCCCACCCCAAATAACAAACATTCATTCAAAGAGCTTGTGAAATAGAAATCCCAATGTGGAACAAACCTCATACACAGAAATTAGTAATTCTTGCACGTTAAGTACTTTTGATTAATCCACTATTTAATCCTTCATTGTAGCCTGTAATTAAGATGTCAGTCTCCTGCATGTAACCCTGACCCCCAATGAAAGATGCCCAAAGCCCAGGGCCAACTGCTGGTTTAACAGTCATTGTAAAATCTACAATATGAAATAGAGGAATTTTGCTGTTGTCCTCTAACATCAACTGTAACTCATAATCCATAATATAAAATGCAATAAACCCGAGAAAAACAGATTCATTGGAAGAATAGACTCACATCCCAGGTGGGGTATACATCAGGTGCAGCATTTCCCTTGCGTAATAAAAACAAGAACAAATCTACGTACTGGAAGTCTCAAATATTCCCTTTCATTTAAGCATCCTTCATGATGTAAAAGTCACTGAATGTAATCTTTCTATAGCATGCCCTGGGTGTTTTTTTTAGAAGTGCTCCAGGGTACTCCTGAGCCATGTGGATCCTATATAAATACCCCGACTGATATGCCCTATTACTGAAGAAAGTGGACTTAGGTTTGGAAAGTAGCTCCTCACTCTCCTTCTCTGTCCTGATATGCTGGATAAGATAGACATTACAGGGCCTCAAAAGCCTTTCAGTATTATTGTTAACAGAACAGGCATACAGACTCACCCCTTCTGAGTTGTTGAAATCGTAGGACTTTTTGGTAAAATCTATCTAGTGAGGATGCAACCAAATTTCCTATAATCGGTACCTGATGCCCAGGTCATCTTTTTTCAGTGTCCTCCGCATTCTTCATCATGTCTTCATTCATGTCTACCCTGCTGTCTCCATAATTCCATTTGTTGCATAGAAGCTATGAAAGCAGCGTAGAATAGTAGACTTCAGTTGTTTCTTCTGTATGCCTATTTCCATAAACCCAAAATGATTGCAGTGAGAATTACTTCAACTCTTCTTGTCAAATTCAGACTCAAACTCACTGTGTTCCACCGAAAGTCCTTCACATCACCAGCATGTGAGTCAAAGGCAATTTTCCAAACATGGCTTGAACCCACACACTTCTGTGGATCCGTCAGGATTCTGGACATCTTATGAAATGTAAATGACAAAACACAAAAGGTGTTTTTATTGTAATATGCAGCTGTAAAGAATTGTAGAAGATAAATTGGAAATCTTTGAACCAACCATCATCATGCACAGTAAAGCACATCATCACTCACTTCCAGGAATACAGAACAGATTTATATACCAAATTTTCTTTATCAGCAAACTAATTCAACCACTGTATCTCGATTCATACAGTCTAGCTCCATAAATCTTTTTTTCTGGGTAATTGAAATCTGTGCTGGTGTTGGGATAGAAATGTCCTGTGCTTGGTAAGAGACGTGCAGCTGTCAATCAATCAATCAATCAATGCATTTGTAGAGCGCGCTACTCACCCAGTTGAGGGCATTCCAAGACTTGGCGGCGAGGTAGGAGAATGATCTGCCGCCGGTGGTCGTTCTTTGGATGCGGGGTACGGTGGCGAGGGCGCGGTCGGCAGAGCGGAGCAGGCGGTTCGGGGTGTAGAAGGTGAGTCTGTTGAGGTATGTTGGTCCGGTGTTGTGAAGTACCTTGTGTGCATGGGTGAGGAGCTTAAAGGTGAAACTCTTGTTGACGGGAAGCCAGTGCAGGTCTTTCAGGTGGGGTGTGATGTGGCTATGTCGAGGGATATCGAGAATCAGGCGTGCCGAAGCGTTCTGTATGCGTTGCAGTTGTTTCAGTAGTTTGGCCGGGGCTCCCACTTAGAGGGGGTTTCTGTAGTCCAACCTGCTGCTGACGAGGGCCTGAGTGACCGTTTTTCTTGTGTCTGTGGGGATCCCCCTGTAGTTCCTTCGGAGCATGCGGAGGATGTTGAAGCAGGAGGATGATATGGTGTTGACTTGCTTGGTTATGGAGAGAGTTGAGGCAAGGATGAATCCCAGGTTGCGTGTGTGGTCGGTGGGTGTGGGGGCTGCCCCCAGGGCAGTGGGCCACCAGGAGTCATCCCAGGCTGAGGGTGAGGCCGAGGATGAGGACCTCCGTCTTGTCCGAGTTCAGTTTCAGACGGCTGTCCTTCATCCAATCTGCGACGGCTGTCATTCCTTCGTGTAGGTTGGCTTTGGCGGTGTCAGGGTCTTTGGTGAGGGAGAGGATCAGCTGTGTGTCGTCAGCGTAGAAGATGATGTTGAGGTTATGCAGTCTGGCGACACGGGCGAGCGGGGCCATGTAGATGTTGTACACCTGTACCTTGAGTGCCTATCCATACTTTTGGCTGGATTTTTAATAAAGATGTTTTTCTCATTGACAAAGACAGATCATGTATGTGCGCCATGACAAAGGCCTGCCTCATGAATTGAAGCCTTGTTGGACCAGGTGCGGCACCCAAAGCACTACCCTCAAAGTGGTGGAAAGCTACCACATTCAGCAGAAGTTAAGCCGCACAAGCGCAGTGGTGGAAACATACCATATAGTGATCAGTGGGAGTGAACAGGTCCTTTTTACCCTGTATCACTGGAGTGAGGCCTAAGGGCTCACTCACCTTTCTAATGTTCTGCTGCTCTGTGCTTAACTCACCCTTGCCTAAATCAGGTAGATGTAGAGTGCTGCGTAGTGCAGTAGTAGTGACCCTGTGCTTCATGTATGTGTGCCTGGGAAGGGTGGAGTACAGGGATAGAGCAGTGCTGTACAACACGTGTAGAAAGATGTGTGTGTTTTGCATTCCTGTGAGCTGGGTGGGACATACATTGGAGGAAGGGAGAAGGAGATTCACTCTTTACATTTCAAAAGGATGCTCTTTGATTCAGTGATAGATCACAACGAAAGGGCCTACAGACATCTCATGGAGGAGACGGGCCTGTGAAGGGAATCATAAAGAGAAGGGCTGGGAGGCCGGAATTAACCTTTTGATCAGTTGCGGTCCACGCACGTAAGAGCGGTGGGGCCGGGGGGGGAGGATTTCGACAGACGACAGCGAGGGAAAATTAAATAAATAATTAATTTTCCCTCCACATCGTCAGTCGAAATCCCCCCATTCCGGCCCAACCGTCCCACCGCTCTTACCTGCACGGGCTGTGGCTGCTTTTGAGGCACATATTACTGTGGCTGATATCCAGGTGTGAATCGGTCACTTCTTTGGCCTGTATTGTAGGACAATAAGCTTTTGGGTCTTTCCTGCTTTGACAGACAGCCTTTCAAGAGCAAAGAGGAATTTGAAAAGTGTATATTTCAAAAGAAGAAGAACTTAAACATAACATTTCAAAGAATCAGACCCAACATCACATTTGGTGTCTGGAAAAGGGGGCACGGGGGCTGCCATGGTGTGGGTGATTGCACCGGAGGAGATCGCGCCTTGGCCGGAAAGTACTATAGCAACACTGTATGCCCAAAGGGGCTGCTATACCAACATTGCCAGAGGTTTGAGTCCTTTGCCTGGAAAGAAGGCTGCAGCTGTGACAGGCGGGTTGAGCCTGTACACCAAGCTCTGCATGATGAGACGTTGCACTCTTGCTGGCTCTGCTCAAGAGCTGGAGAATCAAACACCTCCTTGTGGAGAAGAGTTTTACCTCGTCTTCACAGATTTAGAGCAGCTCCTATCGCTGGGAAAAGCTGACAGCACCGCTCAAGCGAGAGAGGCTGCACCTGGCAGGTGATGCTTGCTCACAGCAAGCAGCCCAAATTCTCCAAATCCGTGGAGAGGGCACTCACTGCACCACTGAACACTTCCATACTGCAGGAGCAGGTAAGACTTGAACTGGGCCTGTGGACCACCAGAGATTTGCTGATGACAGTGCTTCAACACCATATACAATTTTGACTAATTTCTAAAGAGTCAAGGGGGTCTTTAGTACGGCTTACATTTGAGCATTCCCTGGATCCAGCCACTGGTGAATGGGGAATAACCACGACCGCATTACCAGGAAAAATGTGGGCCAAATGCTAAAGTCGTGAACTCAAGGGATTGTGTTATTGCTTATGAATGTGTAGAGTTAGAAATAAAAGAATAATTTTTCATATAAAAGTCAGCATTTGACTGGACATTGATTTATTGATAGTACTGTGTTCACTCACCTGTATCTACACTTTTTATTCCCCGCGGGAGCCTTTGACTGCTCGTCCACAGCTACCCCTGAGAGTCAGGTGCAGAAGGGGTACTTGGTGGATTCGCTCATGATCCATAGATCGGGCCCGGGGACATCAGGAGTAAAAGGCCTCAACCACCATATTGGGCCCAATAGCCACTGCGTGCCGCATGGCCTTCTAAAAGAAGATTTGACAGCCATAAAATAAAACATAACCTTGATCCAAAAGTGTCCCTAATCCTTATGTCTGGTAGATTCACATTACCGGTAAACATTTAACTGTGTAGAATATTTGAAAAATATACACACAATGCTGAACACTCACAATAATTTTCATGTTTTTAAAGCAATATAACCGCTTTTAGATTTTAAAAGGCCAGTGTTGGAAAAGTGTAGTAAGACACAGAAGACAAAAAGATGAAGGTTTATAGTGAGGTTAATCTTCAGATGGCGTGAATGACTATGAGCATAGAATTACTTGTCATTTTGAGTGCCTCTTTAGTGCAATAATGCTAATGAAAGTATATTTTGGTTTTACCATTTTTTTACCTTCAACTCTATAAGATATACTGCTGAGACTTATGAGAGTTAAATATCCTTTAAAAACGTGTCTTTTAGTCTGTCTGTTCCACTATCAGATAACAAAAAGGCGTAATAATTCAATGAGCCTGGAGTAGTATGGCATACATTATTTAAGAAGTGATAATCACTCTCAACTTTTCAAACTGTTTTGGTCTTATGAAATATCATTCAGTATTCAAGCTATTAAATTCTTATTTAACCAATCAATCAATCTTCAGTATGTCAGCTTGATAACAAATTGTATATTGCAATCATTAAACAGATTTGACTCGAATGACTCCAGTTAATCCAATTCTAAAAAAAAAAACAACAGCGAACCCCTCTGACCCTAACAATTTCAGACCAGTAACAAACATTCCCATGCTAGCCAAAGTCCTGGAAAATGTGTACAACAACAATTGAGGCATCGTATCTCTGAATTCAATCTGTTAAATGACTTCCAATCAGGATTTAGACCAAACCATAGTACGGAAACAGCAATTCTGCACATCGTAGATGACGCTCTACTTGCCCTCGACCACAACAAAACATGTCTCATAATCCTGTTTGACCTATTGTCGGCTTTCAACACGGTTAACCATGTTAAAATATGAGATTGCATGAAAAATAGAGGGTACAGTCCTAAAATGCGTTAACTCTTTCCTAGAGAACAGATAGCAAAAATTAATAGTCAACCAAACATTATCAGCTTCATCCAGAAATACAATCGGAGTTTCTCAGGGCTCAACACTATCCCCGGCGTTATTCAATCTGTACGTAGAACATTACAACGAGTAAATATTTCTTTCCACATGTAAGCAGATGCACACAGCTGTACATCAAAGTCACATTGACAGAAGAGATAGGTATTATGAACAAGGCACTAAAGAGAACCATTCATTAGCTAACCAGCACCTACCGGAAGCTTAACCCACATAAAACCATATTCCTGCTGATCTCCCCCCAGAAAAGCACTGCGAACATCCTAGAGTGGACCAATATGATCACGGCATTAAACTGTACTCCGAAGATTGTTGATTCCACCAAATCCTTGGGGAATTATTTTTGACAAAAACTTGAACATGCTATCACATAATAACACAATGGCAAAAAACGCCTGGTTCCATTTAAGCTACCTCAGAAAACTGAAACCATGCTTAACTAAGTCAGACCTCAAAACAGCAGTCCTGGCACTTGTCATATAAAGGATCGAGTGTGGTTGCACAACTCTGGCCGGTCTTCCCAAGATCTCAACAGCCCCACTGAAATCTTTTCTTCATGCGGCCACAAGACTTATAACTGGATCCTAAAAATTTAACCACATCACCCCTCATTTGAAAGCACTCAACTGGTTTCCTTATGAAGCAAGAGTACAATGTATCACTCACAAAGCGATACATTACAAAATACCAGTGTACCTAGCCCAGAAAATCACACTATCAGAAGGATGCCGTGTTTCCAGGAGCCATGCAAATCTACTACTGAAACTGGCCGGTTTTCGTAAGAAAAGAACTTATGACCGAGCGTTCTCTAGTGCAGCTCCTAGAATTTGGAACGCTCTCCCTCCTATTAGAAGGATCCTGTCTATCTCTGCATTAAAAAATGAAGCAAAATCTTATTATAGGAGTAAACGCCTCCCATAATCTCAACAGACTCGCCATAAGCTTAATGTTTTGCTCTAAATCATTGTACAACAACTGATGACTTGGTAAATAACTGTTTTTGGAAATGCAAATGTAAAGTGCTCTGATACCCTACTCAGGGTCATGTTCGCGCTATGTAAAACACCAAATAAAATAAAATAAAATTTGACACTGAACATAAACGTTTAAACTTTAGACATATTCATGTCTGACAGCTACAACGAAACATATCTCTTTTAAGTTTGGCCTTGAGCCAACCATGTTATCAGGATGATGGGTTCTAATATGATTTGTTGGCAAGGTATGGATCCCTAGAGATGGAAAATACGTGATAGCAAGTCATAACTCTTTGCCTTTTGTGTGTTACCACTCCACTCCCAAGATACCTTGATATAAATGGAAAGTGCTTCATGATTTATATTATTGTGAATTCTATTATTAAAAAGTACAATTACTGTAAATGTGATTATAATAATTGATAATAATTATAATAGTCATAATGATTATATTAAGTACACCAGGTCAAATGTATAAGTGTTTTAATTTATTTATTTTTCCAGAGCTGGTGATGAATGACCATGCAACATCATAAAGAAGACTAAAACAAGCACATCCTCTCCCTCTGAGCCCCAGTGTATATTTCATTTATGGCCAAATGTCCAACATGGAGTTACGTTGACAAACCCGCAGGCCTACTTATCATGGAAAACTTTGTTAGAGGCAGCTCAAGTAAGGAATCACATTCCACTGTTAGACATTGCGAGAAATGTGGAATGCAACATGGTTCCCCAAGTATTTCACCACAGGATGTACAGGAGCCTCTTTACTATGAAGAGAGATTTACAGACGAATAAGCAAAGAGCTGAAGCAAGTGTCAGTGATGATGCTGGAATGTGTGAGTGAATGCTTAAACAGAAAAACATCATTTAAGTCAAATGTGTATGCTGGAGAATGTATATTTTGTGGAAAGATAAAATGCTACAGGGGGACATCAATGCATTAGAAATTAATCAACGCCACAGAGTTTAGAGTTGATAACCGGCTTTGAGAGTGTGTCACCATTCATTGTCATTCAAAGATCTTAGCAGTTTGTAGTAGGGACATGATGACTGTAGAAGCCCATCATAACGCATCCTGTTATAGGAACTATACAAGGGTTAAAGAAAAGGATGAATATTATACGTCTAGCATTCAAACCAATGATCACTACAAAAATATGGGAGATGAAGCATAAGATGAACTACTTCAATACATTAGAACTGTGATAATTCCTAACAAAGAGGTAATACATGTGATGACTCTTACTGAAAGGCTGAAACCCACATGACATGCAGAGGAATACAGGGAATAGACAAATCAACCAATAAGCATATTAGAAGAAAATTGGACTGCGAGTTCGGTGACAACCTCCATATATTCCCAGACAACCAGGGAAAAGTATTGGCTCAACCTAGTAGGATCAGGCTATGGGACGTTGTAGGAGAAAACCAGAGTTTGAAAAAAGACTTATCAGTTTTAAAGGTTAAGGCAACAGACATGAACAAGATCATTGATCAAACGCGTCGCACAAAAGAACAATGATTAAAATAAACTTGGCATCAACACCATGGCCTATCATCCATCAGACATTGATAAAGATTAATTTACAGTGCCTGATTACCTTAAACAGTTCCTATTCGGACTTTTGACTGGAGAGCCAGAAAACAAAAAACCCTCCAAAAGGGTTGGCTTACTTATGCAATCATTCAGTCAGGACATTACATATGCAGTGGCAAATGGGCAGCAGACATACAATGGAAATGTTTTCGCAGCTCGGAGACTAAGGTGACCTCTCTAAAGAAATAATGGACACATTAGAGCAATTATTGCGCTTGCTGTATGCACGAAAATCTTCAGTTCATCACGTGAATGCCTTGAGATATCACTTATTGTCCGCACAGAAAGGTGAGATAGACAGTCATCAACTTCCACCGTGCAGGGACTGTCTGAAGGGGCATGCCAAACGTAAGAATTATCAAGCTTTATAAGCAAGAATTGTCTTCTGAATGATACACGGAATCCTAGGAGCTTATTTACAAACCCCTTGCGCCGTTGTTGCGTTGCTTTTAATATGGGAGAAAGTGAGGAATTGCAGTTCAAAGGGCTTGTACATAAACGCTCTAGTCCAACTGGGAGACGGTGGAAGTTTGAAAAACATGAGGGAGCATATCAACTGGCAGTGGACTGGATGGAGGGTGTGGAAAAGTAAATTTTGCCATGTTCTGTGTCACCACGTGTCATCCATCATATGTTATGTGTGCATGACCAATATGCATATGTTATTCCCCATGTCTGTTTAATGACGCAATTACAGTTGTGTCCACCTCTAGTATGTCAGTTTCCAGTCCTCGTGAATAATACGATTATCAGGCCTATGTAAAGCTACGGTGCCACGTTTCCCAGTGTGCACGTTATTTCATTATAAAGTCCCCGTTTCTAGGCCTCAAAAGGGCCCGGACCCTAGATTCAGCTCCTGTCTCCTGAAGCCTCGCTAAGGAGCGATACAGCCCCCACCTGTATCCTCGACCCTTCACTTACTTCCTGCCTCGCAGTGCCCGGTGCAGCTCGGCTCTGCCTCTGAGTCTGCCAAAAGTATGTTATGATTCCAGCTATCAGTTCAGTCCTCCTTCTCTGCATTCCTAAGCTACTGAACTGCATCAATAGTTTCCGTCATTGTCTAGCCTATGCGGCTCCATGTTAAGAGAAATACTGTATTTAATGGTCATTTAATACTTCATCACGCACTACATGTAGAATAATGCATGGTCCAGTCTTAGAATCAAGTTAGCTTTTCCCCTCATGACTTCTAGTTTATATCAACATGTTCCCTAAACATCAGATACCAGATAGGGTTTAGGTACATGTCGCTCCAACCCTCCAGACTTTAGTCTCTGCTCCTAGCACAGAGTTCATAGCCCCCAGCTTCTCCTAGTAACACGTCATTGTCAGTTTACGCGCACCACCAGGTCAGAGGTCCCGGCTCCTTAGGTAGCCCCCTCCTATGTTTCCGCCCATTCATGACATATTCTGTTACGTTTGCATCACATGTCTATGTATACTCCCAGTTACACCTATTTTTATTGTTATCTTTCGCGACTGCTACGCGTCACGCCTTCTGCTCCACCCACTGTTACGCCTACTGCAATGTAATGCTATGTGTTTGCGCTATGTATATAAGTTCATGTATTGTTATTAAAAGCCAGCGCGCTCATCCCAGATCCAGCCCCAGCAGCTGCTGGGCCCCTGTCCCTATGCAGGTTGTCCTGATCTTGTCCTTATGCTGTAATAAACCTGCAGAAACTCCTACTACCTCGAATCTTGACTCTTATTTTATTGAGCTATCTGTTATTCATTCATTCATTCAAAAATAGATCCGGTATTATTTATTTATATACCACATAATGGCGCCCGAACAGGGACTTGCCCTTTCCCCACGCGTCGGTGAAGCCACGCCGACCCCCTGACCCTCTGCAGTCGTGACGGAACCATACCGTGCACTGGCAGATATTTCTGCTCCAAGTATCCCTCAGGCCCACGGAGGAGACGGAGGAGGCGGTCCAGCATCCAAACGAGACGGTGGAGGAACGCGGCGAGTCCCGACCAGAGCCCAAGCCGAGAGTCCAAGGTCCGAGGTATCCGGAGGCCCACCCGTAACTGAAGTCCGAAGTTCGTCGTCGTAGCAGTCCAGTCCAGTCCGAGGCCTTCCGTTCCGTGTTGCCCGGTGAGTACCATTACTGGGGTAGTATCTAGACAGGACCAATCTAAATTGACTCCTGGTCCGTGGGTTGGTGGTGCCCAGACTCACAAACAAAGTGTTCACCTAGGTGGATACGGGTCTTGATGCGTCCCTTTTATGGGACCGGTATGTTCCGTACTGTTACAGCAGTGCATCCAGTAACTCTAGTCTGTTCCGTTCTCGAGAAATTCTTGTATTTCTGTTCTCAGTATTCCAGGTAATATTCTGTTCGAACTGTTATTTATAATGTTCTTCATGTGTTTTAATGTTGTGGTATGAGTGGGATGTGATTTCGTGTTTTTATTGTGTATTGTATTATGTCCAGATTATAGTCCAGTCATGCCGCTCTTTTCCAAGTTACGTCAGTTAAAAACTAGAAAGGGTTTATTAGAAGAAGCAGTTCCTGTCCCACCTAGGGACAGTCCAGGTCATTTTATGTATCAGAAACATGGCATAAGCGCCATATTGTATCTAGATTTATGGGTAGAGTATACCAAACAGTTAGAAGAAAAGTATAGATGGCCCGTATCGGGTACATGGGATGCCGAATGTATCATGCGAGTAGAAGAAGCATTATGGAAAAAGAAAGCCAGACAGTCACAGAAAGATGCCATCGAGTTATGGCGTAAAGAAGCGCATAGAAGAACCGAAAAGGAAGTCAGAAAGTCAGAGTTAAGTAGAGAATCCCAGGAACGAGCCCAAGAAAGAGAATTAATCGAGATAGGTGAACAAGTCAAAGCCGAACAGTCAGACAGACAGAGGCATGCCCTTATTAAGGGTATGTATCCTCTTCTTGCCGAGGGCTTGCCAAAAGCGACCCCAGAGGCATCCAGTAATTTCCCACCACCATTAGTTCCGACCAAGCTACGTCACAAACAGACCGCAGCTGATATTTTTATTTCGTCCTATTTGGACGACACAGTCCCGGAATACGCAAATCCTGTTCGCGCTCCGCCAGTCCCTGTAAATCAGGCACTTCCCGCTCTTCCAGACACCGGAGTACCTGCTACGGTACCCCCGGTCCAGCCAGCATTTCAACTTCCCGCTCCGCCACGAAGAATGTCCGTCGATGATTCTAGTTTAGGGGCCGCAGGAGGAGGTCCTCCTCAAACCCCGCCGCCACACAAGCGTTTAACGTTAGCCGAATTACATGCACAAGCATCACAGCGTACGCCTAGATACCAGACTGTTGCAGAAATAAGAAAGTCCCTTGCCGAATGTTGCTATGATCCAGTCCCAGGCGAGGATAATATGGTTTTATATTCATTCCGCGTAAGAAAGGTGGCCGAGTATCTAGTCACCTTACCGAATATGAAAGAAGATCTAGACAGAATATATCGTTTCATCCGTACAGGGGATGATCCAGAAAGTATTAGCGAGACTATGTCTCAAAGGAAAGCCGAGATCCAGCTCATGATATTAAAGTTCCTGATTAATTGTCTAATAAGAGAACAAGATTACCCGTCTAAAGATTCCGCCGAAATGAGAATCCTGACAAGGTGGAGTGATAATATAGCCGAGGGTAAGCACAAGACCGTCGGTGCCATGGAGAGTATGTACAAGAAGATCCGTAAAGAAATAATAAAGATACACGAACAGCGTAAAGCAGCACAAGTAAGCGAGAAAGAAAGTATCTCTGATCCTGAAGAGGAAGACGACGAGAATCCCGCCAGAATAGCGTATGTAGGAAAATCTAGATTTCCAGATCGCCATTTACGCCTAGAACCCAAGTCTATTTTCCGTCATTCAGCACCAGAACAAGGTTCCCTAGAACAAGTATTTCAAGCTACCGATCACATTCTGAAATCACGAATCGGTTACAGTGAATTAAGTACTATGCACGAACAAGGACTAGCCCGATCAGCAGTCCGATGGATTACTGATTCTACCACTTTTCCAGACGAAATAGTGGCACAAATGTTTCTGAAACTGCCCCCAGCCGAGCAACGACTGGTGGGTATGTATATGATCCAGTACCTCATTACTCTGTATGAGGGTCAACACTCTGATCCAGGTCCGTTGCACGATATCCTGAACGAGTTACTCCAGTATAAATGGAGAGGTCTAGGTACCGATTTAATTAGTGTAATCCTAGAACAGCGTCACAAATATAGAACGTTCTTGAACCCGCATTTTGTTCATGTCTCACCCCCAGAAAGTAAATCATTCTACATAGACAGACAGAATCCGTTACGAGAAGTCCACCCAGTCCAAGGGGCGGGTGGCATAATGCAACGAGTGTTTGTATACACTCCGATTTCAAAGATGGAACTTCTTGAAATGAAGAAATTAATTCCCTGTCATGACAAAGATCCAGCGGGGTTCCATAGAGAATTAAAAGACATGCTCCGTATGGGAGAATACACCTACCCAGATATCATTAAAATGTTAAAGGTCCTGTTACCCGCAGGGGTATATGAAAAGCTAAAGGAAAAAGAATGGGAGGTGGGAGAGAAAAAGATAGATTGGGCAGCTCTAGAAGCTGAAGACAAGGCACGAGTACCAGGTACCGGTCTTGGAGATAAATGTAAAGAACTACCAGAGTTATTGATTCAAGTTTTACCCAGATTATTGACAACTAGAAAAGAAGACTGGGATGCAATCTCAGCCTGTAAACAGAAACAAGACGAAGATATTAGTGATTTTTATTCTAGATTTGAAAAATGTTTCAGTATTAACAGTGGTCTCAAGACAAGTAGTGAGTCATACCCTCACCTTTTCGTTACTAAATTAGTCGAGAATTCAAGTCCACAAATTAAAAATCGAGTTTTGAAAGTTGAAAGCACCTGGCAAGCAAACACTCCGTCCCAGATGCTCCAGATGCTCCAGTATCACCAGAATAGAATCAGGGAAGAGCAAGAACACGAAAGAAAACGTATGAAAGACACGAAAATGAAAGTGCTAGTTGCACAATCTGTTCCTCAAGACAGTCAGAAGAGGGGTCCAAATCAAGCCAGTCATCCTGCAGCTCCCGTTAAAGGGAACTGCAATTATTGTAAACAGCCAGGTCATTTTATAAACGAGTGTGCAGTTCTGAAACATAACATAGCTACTGGCAAGACTAAAGAAAGACCACGTCCGCCTAGACAAGAACAAGTTTCACAGATTCCTCAGCCACAGAATGCACAACAGACAGCTCCAGCACCGCAGCCTATCGCTGCAACACAGCACGTTACATCGCAGATGTACCAGTATGCACAGTCTGAGTATCCAGAGTATCAGCCATATTCATGAAACAGCCTAGAGAGGGAGGTAGGCTTGCCTCTCATCGAGATACCTGTAGATCAAGAGGGTCCCTATGTTCATAGTCAAGTACTAGGGAAAGACAGAAAGTTTTTGATTGATACAGGGGCAAGTAGGACCACAATTAGTCATGCCGAAGTTCCAGGGGCTCCGCTCTCAGGCTCAAGAAATGTTTCCCTTGGATTTTCAGGAAAGCCAATAGTTAATGAGATATCTAAGCCAGTTACTCTAGAAGTAGGTCCATTGTCCCGCACTACTGATCTGTTACTTACTAAGTCCTGTCCAGAAAATCTATTAGGCATTAAGACACTGAAAGAATTGGGTGCAGTTATTTGCTGTTCCCCAGAGGGAATAAGTCTGTTCCTACGTGACTTCAAGGGTCACTATGTATTACGAGATTTTGATTCAAGATTGTCTAAAGTTCCGCAGCATTTATGGGCGCAAGGTCCAACTGATGTAGGTTATATGCAAATCACACCCCATCGTGTGACTCTCAAACCAGGTGTAGTGTTACCCCGAATCAGACAGTACAGACTGCCACCTGAGGCTGTAGCAGCCTTTTCCAAAATTATTGACGAGCTCATGGCTCAAGGAGTAGTTGTAGAAACTGACTCCAATGTATGTAATTCTCCGATCATTCCAGTCATGAAACGTACTGATCCAAATGCACCCCCAGTATATCGATTAGTGATTGATTTACGAGAACTTAATAAATGTATTATTCCTCAGTACCCAGTTGTCCCAGATATTTCTTCCCTGTTAATTGCCATTGATTCCGAAGCCATGTTCTTCACTGTCATAGACCTCAAGAATGCATTTTTTAGTGTTCCAATTCATCCAGACAGCCAGTTTCTTTTCGGATTTTGTTTAAATGGAAGGAGCTATATGTTTACACGCGCTCCTCAAGGTTTCACAGAAAGCCCTAGTATTTACAGTCAAGCACTCAAGAGACAACTAGACAACATTCACATGCCAACTGACACTGCCCTGCTCCAGTATGTCGATGATCTACTGATCACAGCCCGTTCTGAACGCGACTGCGAGCGAGCATCACTTACAGTTTTGTATTTCCTAGCTGAGATGGGGCACAAGGTGTCCCCTTCGAAGCTTCAATTCTGTGTCCAGCAAGTGGTCTACTTAGGACACTTACTGTCCAAGAGGGGTAGGCAGTTGACACCCGACCGTATCCAGTTAATAGCGAGTCTTCCCCAGCCCAGAACCCAGAAGGAGGTACGTGCCTTTATCGGCCTTACTTCTTATTGTAGACAATGGATTCCTCAGTATGCATTTCTAGCCAAGCCACTGATACAGTTAACGACACAGGAGGCAGCCGTATCGACTGTCCTCCCTTGGACATCTGAACATACACTTAGTTTCAACGAGTTAAAGAAAGCTTTATGTCAAGCTCCAGTTCTAGCTACACCGAACTACAGTAAGCCTTTTACACTTTTCGTTACTGAACGTGAAGGTACAGCATTATCTGTTCTCACACAAGATCAAGCAGGACAATCCAAGCCCTGTGCTTATTTTTCGAGCACATTAGATCCAGTCGCCCAGGCTTTGCCTGCGTGCCTCAAGTCAGTTGCAGCCACAGCACTAGCTATCAGACAAAGTGATTCCATAGTTTTAGGACATTCCCTGACAGTACAAGTTCCACATTCCGTGGAAGTTCTTTTAAACCGAACACAAACTCAGCACTTAACAATTGCACGTTTAACAGGTTATGAATTGACACTGTTCCAGCCACACATAGAAATTAGACGCTGCAACGTTCTGAATCCTGCTACACTGTTACCATCAGTTAGTTCAAATTCTGACACACACGATTGTGTGGAAGTAGTTAACGTTACGACAAAACCAAGACAAGACCTGACAGACATTCCATTACCAGATCCTGACTTGACATTTTATGTGGATGGTTCATGTATGAGAACTAGTACAGGAGAATTAGTCGCCGCGTATGCAGTGACTACTGACACTGAAGTTATTGAGACACACCGTATTGATACCCTGTCCGCTCAAGCAGCAGAGCTAGTTGCTCTAACACAAGCCTGTATACACGCCAAGAACCTGAAAGTTAATGTTTACACAGATTCACGTTACGCATTCGGAGTTGTACACGACTTCGGAGTGCTCTGGCAAGAGAGAGGTTTCATGACTTCTCATGGAACCAAGATTCAGCATGGTCTCCTTATTCAAGCCCTGTTAGATGCCATACATTTACCGACATCTATTGCTATCATGAAGTGCAAAGCACATACGAAAGTTACTGACATTATTTCCCAAGGTAATGATCTAGCAGACCGCACAGCCAAGCTTACAGCACAGACTCTAGACAGTTCAGTTAACATGACACATACTCCAGATCTGACTACATGTATGACAGTTAAGGACCCTACACAAGATGTCATAGATATCCAGTTACATGCTACTCCCGATGAAATCAAGAAATGGTCTGAACAAGGAGGGGTCCAGACAGATCAAGGATGGTTAACGAAGGGTAGAGCCACATGGTTTCTCCCCGACTCTATGGTTCAAGTCATTATTAATACCGCACATAGTCCAGCACATTTAGGAGAAAAAGCTATGTTAGACAGTATCCAGAACATTTGGTTCAATAAGCATTTACGAGCTGCAGCCAAACAGAAAGTCCGTACCTGTATGATATGTTGTCAGTTTAATCCAGGTAAAAGTGTCCCGGTGGAACAAGGTGGTTTCCAGCCCCCTGACCACCCTTTTGAGGTCCTCCAGATGGATTATATTCAGATGGAGCGATGTCGAGGTTTCAAGTATGTCCTTGTAGTTGTATGCGCTTTGTCCAGATGGACAGAAGCATATCCAGTTCCAGATTACACAGCCGCGACCACTGCCAAGCAGTTGGTTCGTGAATTCTTCCCTCGATATGGACTCCCTAGAGTCGTATATTCTGATAACGGTCAGCCATTCTCATCTGAACTCATGAAGCACGTTTCCCTGTTGTTAGGGTACCAGTGGAAGTTCCATTGTGTACGCCATCCTGAAGCAGCCGGTCTAGTCGAGAGACATAATCAGACTCTGAAAATCCGTATTGCCAAAGTTTGTAAAGACAAGGGTGTGGACTGGCTAGTAGCTCTGCCAGTCGCTTTATTTTATATGCGCATGGTCGCACATTCCAGATCAGGTCTGTCCCCGTATGAGGTCGTATTCGGCCGCCCCCCTAACATGTGGGGTACTCCTAGACCCCGAAGTATTACCGATGTTTCATGTAATATGCTGACAGATTACCTAGCTTCCTTGATGTCTGCCCTCAACTCATGTCGTTCACAGGTTGTTGCCGCATTTCCAGACAATACCGAGGTGGCACCGCATGAAATCGTTCCAGGTTCCCTGGTGATGATCCGGAATTTTGACAGATCAAGTCCGCTGGAACCACGTTGGAAGGAGCCACGTCAGGTCCTCTTGACCACCCGTACTGCCCTCAAGCTGGAAGGCAGGAAGGGGTGGGTCCACCTTTCTCATGTAAAACTTTTCAATGGACTGAAACCCGTCTCTAAGAACATTTCCAAGGATTCCCAAGATTTTAAAGACTGCCAAGACATTGTTTTAAAGGACTGTCCCGCAAAAGACATTGACACAACCCCTTCCTTGTTAGAGAAAACTCCGCAACAGGAGTATAAGTTAAAGCTCAGGTCTAGTAAAATAAGTCAGTCAGTTTGATTGTATAAGTCCTCCCCTAGGTGAAACGGTTAGACTGTTTCTGACATGTATAAAATAGACCCCCATAGTGAGAGAGTCAGTAATAACTCAATTCCATGTATCGTTTTTCTGAGTTTTATATTATTCATCAGTATTTTGATCTCCTGCACCAGCTATGCGTTCTATCTGTATTTTCCAGTTCCTCATGTAAATATGTCTGCTAATGCTACAGTAGAGCACACGTTTAGTGATCTGCCTCCTCACGAATATTCATACCGCCTCGCTATGCGCAACAACACATTTATCCGTATGTTACATTACTCACACCAGACCAGCAATGCCACTAATTGTTGGGTGTGTGGTCGACTTCCCCCTTTCCAGACACTGAAGGGAGTTCTGCCACTCTTTCCTTATCCATTCTCACATAATGGTTCGTGTGGAGCATGGTCCACGTTAACGTCATCCTCAACAGATATGTCTTTTCTTAACAGTACATGTTTCCCAGACAAACAAGGTCTCCCCCACAGAACAGGTTTAGATCTAGAAAATGAAGTGTATAATTTAGGTAATTATTCGTCGAATTTCATGGTCCTGAATGTTCAGTCTGATACTACTCCAGACTTACCTGCTATTTCAGTACTACCTGTCAAAGGCGAATTATGTGTCCGTAGTTATGGTTCCATACATGTAGGTCATAGTGAATGTACTACTGTTATCCAGTATAGTGACAGTGGGAAATCTGTTTTCAAAGCTTCACGTCACTCTTATTTTATTTGTGGTCAAACTGCATATGTCCGTCTGCCCCTCGATTGGGAGGGAACCTGTTACATTGCTTTCCTACTGCCACCTGTTTTCCTAGCCCCATCTGATTATCACAGAAACACACATCTAGTACACATTAGACATAGAAGGGAGTCCCCAATTGTCGATTATACTGAAACTACTCTAGAACAATATACAGATTTCAATAAAGGTTTCTTCTTCTTTGTAGGACCTGTCCAGAATAGTAAACTGATCCGTAGGTTAACAAGAACCCTTGAAGCTGTAGTAAATGAGACTGCCTCTGCTCTAGGTAACTTAACCGAAGAACAATCTGCTATGAGATTTGTCGTTTTGCAAAATCGTCTCGTCCTTGACGTCATACTGGCCGATAGGGGCGGGGCCTGTAGAGTCATCGGATCTAGTTGCTGTATTTTCATTCCAAATAACGCGCCGTCTGTTTATTCAGCTATAACCAGACTCCATAAAATTGCCCATCTGTTACACCAAGATCCAGGTACCTGGACATGGTCCGGTTGGTTCTGGAATATAATTTCCGCATGGGGATGGAAAGTCCTGTCCTTTCTAGGTATTGCAGTAGCGATCATATTTAGCTGCTGCCTCTGTATACAATGTGGCCCTGCGATTTGCAGCATGTGTGCTACCTCTTGTATTCCTAGTCCCAAGCCCCGTTCTAAATCCCGTTCCAAGACAATTCGAGACGAGCAAATGGTACTGTATGAAATGATAGATGGTATCATGAATATTGATGTTTCCTGATGGAAACGTAGTGACAAGGAGGGAATGTGGAAAAGTAAATTTTGCCATGTTCTGTGTCACCACGTGTCATCCATCATATGTTATGTGTGCATGACCAATATGCATATGTTATTCCCCATGTCTGTTTAATGACGCAATTACAGTTGTGTCCACCTCTAGTATGTCAGTTTCCAGTCCTCGTGAATAATACGATTATCAGGCCTATGTAAAGCTACGTTGCCACGTTTCCCAGTGTGCACGTTATTTCATTATAAAGTCCCCGTTTCTAGGCCTCAAAAGGGCCCGGACCCTAGATTCAGCTCCTGTCTCCTGAAGCCTCGCTAAGGAGCGATACAGCCCCCACCTGTATCCTCGACCCTTCACTTACTTCCTGCCTCGCAGTGCCCGGTGCAGCTCGGCTCTGCCTCTGAGTCTGCCAAAAGTATGTTATGATTCCAGCTATCAGTTCAGTCCTCCTTCTCTGCATTCCTAAGCTACTGAACTGCATCAATAGTTTCCGTCATTGTCTAGCCTATGCGGCTCCATGTTAAGAGAAATACTGTATTTAATGGTCATTTAATACTTCATCACGCACTACATGTAGAATAATGCATGGTCCAGTCTTAGAATCAAGTTAGCTTTTCCCCTCATGACTTCTAGTTTATATCAACATGTTCCCTAAACATCAGATACCAGATAGGGTTTAGGTACATGTCGCTCCAACCCTCCAGACTTTAGTCTCTGCTCCTAGCACAGAGTTCATAGCCCCCAGCTTCTCCTAGTAACACGTCATTGTCAGTTTACGCGCACCACCAGGTCAGAGGTCCCGGCTCCTTAGGTAGCCCCCTCCTATGTTTCCGCCCATTCATGACATATTCTGTTACGTTTGCATCACATGTCTATGTATACTCCCAGTTACACCTATTTTTATTGTTATCTTTCGCGACTGCTACGCGTCACGCCTTCTGCTCCACCCACTGTTACGCCTACTGCAATGTAATGCTATGTGTTTGCGCTATGTATATAAGTTCATGTATTGTTATTAAAAGCCAGCGCGCTCATCCCAGATCCAGCCCCAGCAGCTGCTGGGCCCCTGTCCCTATGCAGGTTGTCCTGATCTTGTCCTTATGCTGTAATAAACCTGCAGAAACTCCTACTACCTCGAATCTTGACTCTTATTTTATTGAGCTATCTGTTATTCATTCATTCATTCAAAAATAGATCCGGTATTATTTATTTATATACCACAAGGGGCAGCCAGCACCACAGAATGTGTTAAATCTACTAGCTTGCAACTGCATTGGGAACTGAAAACTGACAACATGTGTCTGATGTCTAAATGACCTCAAGTGCAATAACATGTGCAGACTTCCCATCTGTGAAAATCAAACAGACGCAGAGAATAATGACACCTATTCAGAAGAAGAAGATGATGGCGACAAATGTGAATGATAAAATTGTGTTTATGTTCACTCCTGACATACATTACATATGTAAGATGTAAAAACTAATATTATTTGAAATTGTCAGTGGAAATTATGGCTATAATCTATATCATTATATGAGGAATACAATAGAGTTTTATTGCTGTTATTTTAACGACTATATTGTTATTATTATAATTAATAATCATTATTAAATAATATTGAATTTACCCAATCTGGTGGAATTCGATTTATTTTTCCACATATGATAAATGTATATGATATTTATCAAAATTATGAAAACCATTATTTTTTTCCGGCTATCTTTGCTCGTCCAATTTTATCAGACAAAAGACAAAGAGTGATGGCTTGCTACCACGTGACTTGCTATCACGTGTTTACCATCTCTAGGCATCAATACCTTGCAAAACATTCATGTTAGAACCCATCACCCCGAGTGGTACCAATGGCCTAAATTTAGGGGGCTGGCTCATGGCCTAAGTGCAATTTGTGCCCAATGTCAACAGTTTATGGGGTAGCATTAATGGTATTTTTTACCTAGTGCAGGCCATCATTGCTCGTCACCTTCCACGTTGCATGTATGCATGATGCTACAGTCGGAAAAAAATTCCCTTAATAGTAGTGAGTCCCTCCAACATCTGATATTATGACTCGAGAGCAGTGACCACAGGAAAGTTCTCCAAACGTGTAGCGACATTCTGCATAAAATACATAATTGTGTTGGTTCCTCTGAAACAAAATTGACACTAATCAGAACAACTTGGGGATCAGTACAAAGCCTTGGGATAGGAGAGGACGTCATAAGTTCCTGTTCTGAATTTCATATACAGTAAATCTGGTCTAGGTATGGCTCATAGAAGGTTCCAGGGCTTAGTGTCAAACATTGTGACAGAAGGGTGCTTCTAGTAGATCGGTCCCTCCTCCAAACAAACGCCCAGACTTTTTTCTTTATTGTCTGACTGTTTGCCATAAACTCCAGATTAAGCAATGGGGGCATATTTACTAGACAATTACACAGCACAGCGCTCAAAACAATTTTACTGCGCTGACCTGCATTATTCGGAAAGGGATGCGTCATATTTACAGCAATATGATGCATCTCTGTGCTTTCCCCTGCACTGGCACACAATTGCCTACCTAGCACCAACGCAGGCACTCTGGCACCATGGTGCAAGATGCAAAGGTGCCTATGTTACGGGATGATTTTTTATTTGAAGGAAGGGACACCTCTTTTTATGGGTGCTGCAGAATGCAGTATACATAGAAAGAGAAATACATTTGCAGAAATAAAGGTATTTCTCCTCATTGTGCCACTTTATTGCCTCCTCTGAGGAGGCGTTAGAATCAGATGCATATCCAGGTTTACGAAACCTTGTAAATCTGGGAATGCATCAGAATCCATGGGTGTTACATGGGAACACCCACAGCAACAACCGTGAAGGCATTGCTCTGCGTGAAGGGGGGCCATATTTACAAGGCCATGAAAAGCCACACAGGGTGGCTTTGCGTGGCCTTGTAAAAATGGTTCAACATTGTGCGCCGCTGGAGCATCAGAAAAAAGTAACGCAGGGGCCATGTAAATATGCCCCATATTCCCTAACACTCTATTTCTGAAAGCATTTTGGTGAAGTGCCTAAGCCAAGGAAACAATATATAGGTTTTATTTCCACAGAGATCCTGGATTACTTCCAAATGGATTGAAAGCGCGTGATGTGACCAAAGTCGAGCCCAGTTCAGAGGTGGTTGGAGTCCTCCATTTTTTGCATCCCTATTTCTGCTCTCATTACCATCACTGGAGTTCCAAGGATGAGGTGTAGAATGGTGCTCTCTGCTATTTGCAGCTTGGGGATCATTTATGGCTCCATTCCTTTGCCCAAGATACAAGCACGGGTCCATATTTATGATCTGTTTTGCGTCACTCTGGCACCACGAGCGATGCAAACCTCAAGTCAGATTATTGAAGTCTCATAAAGCCACTTTGTTTGGCTTTCAGTGGATCCAAAAATCTGGAGTAATGCAACGCAGCACAAATCACTGCTTTGTGTTACTCTGCCCTGGGTAGGCATTCCATGGGCATTGCACGACTGTTTCCGTGCAATTCCCATTATTTTTGACGCATTCGTCTTTGTGGCTATATTTTACCCTTGATATATTCTTGATGTGTAGATTGAAGAAGATTTCGAAGAGTTAAATGTGTAGGCCATTTTCCTTAAGCATATTCCACAGAAATGATCTTTTGGTGTGGTCTTCCCCAAACCTTTTTGCCTTTTCCCCTCCTGTTTGCTGAAGTTTGTTTTTGTTGGCCTTAGGACTCTGTGCACTTTACCACTGCTAATGTGCTTGGCTTACTCCTTAAAACATGGTTAGACTGGCTTACACCTATATGGCACATTTAAAGTCCCTAGTAAGGTGGTTGTACTTGCAGCCAGGGCCTGTAAATTAAATGCTACTAGTGGGTCTGGAGTGCATATTTTGCCACCCACTTAAGTAGCCTTTTAGAACATGTCTCAGGTTTTCCATTGCATCCTGTGTGCTGTTGTAAACTGCCAATTTGACCTGGCAAAAAACCCGTTTGCCAGGCCTAAACCTCCATTTGTAATACATATGTCACCCTATGACAAGCCCTAAACAGCACATAGGGCAGGATGCATTATATTTAAGAAGTTGAACATGTACATTTAAGTGTTATATGTCCTGGTAGTGAAAAACTCCTACATTAATTTTTCACTACTATGCAGCCTATCTCCCCCATAGGATACCATTGGGTTACCTTATTAGATTAAATAAGTAGTAACTTTTGATTTGGAATGTATAGGATTGTCATGTTTGGCATCAAAATAATTATAATTTAATACCTTCTTTAATGGTAAAGTCTTATTTTACGTCACAATTATGGAAACACCACTTTTTGAAAGTTGTCATTTTGGTGTCCTAACCATTTGGTGCCTGTAGCCTGTGTCCTGGGTCACAGGACTATGATTAGCATGGCAATTGGCCTTTGTGTATTCCTCCCAGACAGTGTGGCATAGAGGACTGGATATTTGTAGGATGGGTCATCCTGCTAGGATCTGTGGGGTAGAGCTGTTCCCTGCTCCAATTACATTTCAAAGGAGCTTCCTCCAGCACACTCACAAAGAACTTCACACCCATCTTTTATTACCCTAGACACTCTTGGAGCCTGGAAAGGGGAAGGGGGAAGTTTCTAGAAACCAGATATAGAAAGGCCTATAAATTTCAAAGGCTGGTGCTGGGTATAAATAATAGTAAATAATACTGCTGGTCCTGCGGCCAACCCCCAGAAGGACTGTTTTGTACTTCAGAGGACTGTCCTGCTTTGTACCTCAGAGGATTTCCCTGTTGCTACCAGAGGACTTCCCTGCTGCTTGAAGTCTGCCTTGTACCCTCAAAGGGCTGCACTGCTGCTTGGGGCCTGCCTTGCTGCTTGATCCCAGAACTGCCAAAGAAACTCCAATGGCTAAATGGCTCGCCTCCTTCTCTGAGCTACAGGGACACAAAAAGCTCCAAAAACCTTGAACCTGCACTTGGACCCTGCCTGTAGTGAGCCCTGCCTCCAAGAGGTTCCCCATCTGTCCCACACCCTTAGAAGTGGTGCTAAGTGTGCCCAAACAGCCAAAAAACAGAAACTTGGGACTTGGAAAATCTTGCAACAAAAAATGGCCTGAGAACCAACCAGAGACCGGGATTCTACCCAAGGTACATCACTGCTCGACCTGACTTTATGGTAGCTCCCGATACTTTGTTTTCTGCAGCAACGGATCCTGTTCACTGGCTTCTCTTTGAAAGGGTATCCAGCCTCTTAGAACCCTCAATGGCTACAGACTGCAGCTTTGTACCATTGGAAATGTTCGACTTCCAAAAAACGGACTAAGTCCAAATTTAGACATCTTCACTGCGACTTCGTCCAGCAGCTTCTCAAAGAAGACACCTCCTCCTCTGACACCACTGGCTGCCTTGCCCCATGGAACTTTACCTTCTCAGCCATTTTTTCTAAAAAATTCTTCTAAATCCAAAGATAAGCCGAAATCAGGCCCAATCTACCTTGTTTATCCAAACTGCGCTCCATCATGGCCATAACTTTTGACTTTGCCCAGGTCTTGCCCGACTAGATATTCATGTTTCTGCTTCAATAGTTTAGACACTATTTTTCATTTTAACATTTTTTTTAATTCATAACGCCGATTCTACTGATTGGATTTAATTTGTTTTGGTGTCAAAATATTTATTAAATTCTTCTCAATTGTTCTAAATTGGTGCAGAATATTATTTTTGTGTTGTATTTTCACTTTATTACTGTTTTGTTCTGCTTAAATACTTAACACATTGCATATAAATTAAGCCTGACTGCTTTTATGCCGAGCTACCTAGGGATTTAGCACAGGTTAGTTTGGTGACTTTTTGTGGTTCACCCTGAAAGGGATTGTGATTGTTCTTGAGAAGGGCTCCCACCCCTTCAATCAAAAACCCAATTTCCTATACATACAATACACAGGGACAGCAGTGAATTTGCATTGGGAGGCTCTTCCTTTCATGTGCAGCTGGGATTGACAGTAAGGAGACCCCGTAGTGTGATGCAGGTGAGACGCAAATAAAAGCCCGAGGTGGGTGCCTTTGTGCCAAGAGGCAAAGGCTGGCTGTGTCTGGCAGACAGAAAACAGCCAAGTGGCAGACAGCGGTGTTGGACTTGGCCCTTTTTGCAGGGTCATCCCTGAACTTTTTGCCTTCCTCCTGTATTTTTTCTGACATGTTGTTGGCTATTTTATGACTCTGGGCACTTTACCACTGCTGATCAGTGCTAAAGTGCATATGCTCTCCCCATTGTAAATTGATGTATGGATTAGTGACTCCATGATTGGCTTATTTGATTTACTGTCAGGCCCTAGTACAGTGCACTGCGTGTGCCCAGGGCTTGTAAACCAAATGCTGCTGGTGGGCTTGCAGCACTGGTTGTGCCATCCACAGAAGCAGCCTGTAAAAGTGTGTCTCAGGTCTGCCATTGCAGAGCCTGTGTGCAGTCTGGTACTGCCATGTTGACTGGGCACGTGCACCCACGTGCCAGTCCCTAAACCTTCCCTTTACTTCATAGCTCCCCACAGCGCTGGCTCCACCCCCTGTGGTGCATCTGATGTCTCTGCCCTGCACTGGGAAAGAACAGACGGAATCATGTCAACAAAGTGCTCCAGGGCTGTGCTTTCCCTCCACAATGCTGGCTCCACCTCCTGTGGGACGTCTGATGTTTCTGCCCTGCACTATGAAAGGAAAGAAGGAGTCATGTCAACAGAGTGCTCCAGAACTGGTTTGGACTAGGCAAAGGCCCCTCTGCCTTTAGAGGACTAAGGATTTGGGGGTATAAATATTGGGACACTGATCCCAAGAAATTAGATCACTTTTGGACAAACAAGAAGAAACCTTTACTGAGGAGAGAAACCTGAATAAACTGAGGAAAGACTATCCCTAAGCTGAAGTGCTGCTTCGTGGATTGGCCTGCAGTGGTTTGCAAAGGAAGGAGAAAGGAACTTTGTGTATTTTATTTTCAACTTGTGAGGATCTCCAAGGGCTTGGAACAGAGCTTGCCTCCTGCTGAAGTTTCAGGGACAACAGACTTCAACCCCCAGCTCCCCATGTGATGTATTCCTATAGGTTCTGTATCGATCCCCCTATTCCTGACCCTGTTCTGGTTAACAAGTTAACTAGCAGCCATCCCATGATGCAGAAACCGTTATCTGATGAAGCCACACCACGGCACAGGAACGTGTTATCTGATTAGGTCATAACGCTTGCCATCTAATTAGACAAGCGATATTCCTCCAGCCCCTGATAAGGCATACGGAGTTCTCAAAACAAATCAAACCTATGACAACCTGGGAAAAACCCTGCGGCCATTGTTTTGATTTCACCGAGAACTTCAGCAAAAGAATGTGCTAACGACCAAGTCGTATGACATCCTTATTGACGTATCTAAGTCCATCCTTACGTCAATCTCGGCACCTTACAGGTATAAATATTACCGGTATTGCCTTAAGCAAACACACGCGGTGGTGACGAGATCGGAGCAGCCAGACTTGCCGAAGCCCAGAGCAGAGCAGACCCCGCTGGCGCAGCCCCGCCTTCCTGACGCGCTGAGAACGAGACGCTGCTTTCTCCTGCCGAGAAATCCAGCTCCGGCGCTTCCGAGCAGCCCTCGCAGGCAGCTTGGAATATCGAGACCAGAGACGAGAGATACCATCCCTCATTCATCCTAGATTCCAGGTACAGAACTGAATAACCCCTTGCAGAGAATTCTTGAGTCAGTCACTTGGCAAAACAAACTTAACTTAAACTGCTACTTTCTATTCCCGCCCACGTATTAGGCTTAGGTCAGGTACACTGGGGTAGGCGTAGTTAGAAACACCAGTTGAGTACGATTAGTCAAATGTATATGTGTATGTATCTATTTTATCCATTTTAAACCACCTTATGGCTTAGAAACCATATAAATGTTTTTACAGTATTATTTTATACTTCTGCTTTTATTGTATGCACTTTACTTAACCATAAGTATTGCGATAATATCGATCCATTTCTCTTGTATGAGAAAAGAGACTGATCAATAAATACCATCTTTTATTGAACACGCCCGTCTCTTCCTTTTCTCTACAATCTGGTGAGACTAAGAATGCACGTACTGACTGAGTAAAATAAGTTGTCTTTTGTTTTCACACGACTCTAGAGATACACTCTTGATTAGGGGAGAGCAAAGTTGTCATGTTCTATGGTTGTCAGAAACTAAATCCCTTCTTGTCTATCCAGGGAGGTTCAACTCCTCCTTGCCTATTCGAGAAAGTTTCTAGTGAACTCTGAGCTAGCTGGCAAACCCAAAACTTTAAGTCTAATATCGACAATAGAAGACCTAGTTAACGTCTGGTCTAGGCCTATACTATTGAAGGTATTATTCCAATGCGCAGAGCCTATTGGGATAATAGGAACTACACTACATGGCGCCCAAACGTTTGGAAAGGCGATAAAACTAACGCAAGACATTAGAGTAACTCAGTCGTGCTTTTTCACTCAGACCCCTTTTTTCCCATAATACTGCAAAGACGTCTGGAGTGGGTGAAAGGTCATATCCGCCAAACCTCGCAGGAGGAAACTCCTATGTATGGTTCTTGGTTTAGTCAACGTTGAAGGATACACTGTTCCAAAATATTGTGCATCTAATCTTTGTTTCCATAAGAAACCTGATCTGCAAACAAACGGAATAACCTTCCTGTCGGTAAAATGGTAGACAGTGATGAAGAAAGAGAGACAGCTAGATTAGCAGCTGAACTAGTAGCAGCTGATAATGCTATGCAAGAAACAGACCCGAATATAATACTCATCGCGGTCAACATAAGAAAATCTATAACTTTAAAACTTATAGAAAATGGACTGACACCTAGAGGTGGCACAGTCATATTCGTAATAGAGGCACACGAATATCGGCAGACAGAGGTGTTCTATTCATGGATACACTTTCCAGCAGTAAACGCTGTAACAAAGGTCTTCCACTATTACAAAACAGAGGAACCTCCTAATGAGTACACTCCTTTCGAGGAGGTGGAAGTACCACTTAAATTTCAAGAGCACCTGCTCTTGTTTAATGGCGCCCTAAAACATAATAATCACATCACCAGGCTCGGTCCATTAGGTAGACCAGGAGCAACGTGGCCGGTCCTAGCCGGATACACACCACATCCAGACATCTATGGGATGTCTGCAGCAAACCTTTTAATACAACTAAAACAATTAATAAAAGTACATAGACAATTAGTCCAATATGTAATGCGGACTTCAATAATCCAACCAGCAATTAAAATTCCACAGCTGACCCCTCATCAGGGGAACACAAATAAAATTACACCACAGAACATACAATCCTGCCTGGGTAAAGTACCAGCTAAACGGGAACAAATACCATTCTGGTTAGCACAAAAAATCACCCAAATAGAGGCGGTGTTTCCAGACACCACCCCGTTAGAAAAACACAGGATTCTGACTATCTGTCTTCCAATGGGAATCGCACCACACGTGGAGGACTGTGACACTTGGGGTACAGTCTTTGCTTCCATTTACACAAAAACGCATGGTGTTCCATCCATCTCGGTAATACCAGATGTGCTAAAACAAATTCAAGATGAATACGGTCCAGAACCCGCTTTAACTCTTGGTATGAAATTACTAAAAGACTTCAAGCAGGTCTCGGCAATACTATTAGCCAACATAAAGGGAGAAGCAGCAAACGTGGCGATCCGCCAGAGGTTAAAAGAAACAGATATAGCAGACCAACCAGCTGAAATTGCCAGAATCATAGAAAAATCCTATGAGGAACTAGGTAGAGATAGTTTAGGTGGAATACCAGTAAAACCCCGACTGATTGAAAGTCCTGAAAAAGTATTTTTTAATAATAATTTAACATCACAAAAAAAGAGCTGGGATGGAAACAAACAATCCAATCCTAAAGAAAAGAAATTCCAGTCCAGAGGAAGGTCTCCTCGGTGGAGAGAAAAATCTCCGAACCAAGGACACAGGTCTCCCCAAAGTGAGCCCTCTGGGAAAAGATACAACCTTAGAAATAGGGATAATATTAAGAAGCCTGATAGATATCAAGAAATTGATACACGCCCCTCTCAATCTTTTCAGACTTCCTCGCAGAAATCGGAAAGAAGAGGACGATCAGAACAAAGAGAAGAGCACGTCAAGTCCAAAGACAAGGAACCTGCTCATCTAAAAAAGAAATTACAATTTCCAAAAAAGAAGGTAGCCAGTATTAAAGTAGTTAACAATGCCGAGAATACTGAGGACACAACTGAAAAACGGAGAATGGGCTCAGACAATGCTAGACAGCGCAGCAGAAGTGAGCATAGCTCGCAAAGTCCTTATGAATCATCTGGAGACAGTGGACACGAATGAATACCTTCAAGTGGAAACTGCAGACACCACAGTTAGCAAACCTCACAAAATATATGAAATAACTTTACGTATAGAAGGGGATAAGACTAGAAAAATAAGGGGACTATTTTGGGATAATCTCTCCAAGGGCTATGACATCCTTCTAGCTGAAAAAGACTGGCCACCAGAGTTTGTCAGGGACTGCCCTCATGGCGAAGAAATAATTATGCCTGCCTTCTCAAATCATATCCCAATTCATAAAAAATACACACTTGCCAGAAAGTGGGCAGTAGCTCGAGCTCCTGCTTTATATAAAAATCACGTAGGATGGGATGAGGACTCTCCTCCTCACAAAATCCAGTTAAAAACGCAACCTACTGCACAAAGACAGTACCCAATTAAGGAAGAAGCTAAAAAACAGGTAAAAGAAATCCTAGATCAACTAGAATACCAGGGGGTGATTGAAACTTGCACCTCACAAATGAACAACCCTTTGTTTCCTGTCTCCAAACCAGACAATTCATATCGTCTAGTTTTGGATTACAGACACCTTAACTCATGTTGCAAAACTTTTGCAGTGCAAAACTCGCATAGTGCTGCACTAATGAATAACATAGTACGCAAAAAATACAAAACAACATTAGACATCTCTAATGGATTCTTTTGTCAAAATATAGCACCAGAGAGCAGATACTTGTCCGCGTTCTCAATAAATGGCGCTCAAAAACAATTCTGTCGGTTACCCCAGGGGTTCAAGAACAGCCCAGGATTATTCTCAGCGAGAGTAACAGAGTTACTACAAACATATGATGACGAAGCATTATCTTATGTCGACGACATATACCTAACAGATGATGACTTGGATACTCACTTGAAGAGAGTGAACACCATAATACTTGGGTTCGCAGCAGAGGGTTACAAATTCAACTTTAAAAAATCCAGAATTGCCCATCTAACAGTCCTGTTCTTAGGATATGAATTATCAAGTGAAGGCAAAAGCCTGGCTGACAATTTCCTAGAGAAATGTGCCGTACTCCAAGCACCTAGAACACTAAAAAACCTACAGTCAATTCTAGGCTTCCTAAATTTCGGAAGAGCATACATTGCAAATTACGCAGAAAGGGTCAAACCACTTTATGATCTAATAAAACCAGATTTTAAAAGAACCAATTGGACTCAAATACACACAGAAATTTTGAGATCCTTACAAACAGACACGTTAATTAAAACAAAATTAGAAACACGTGATAACACACGCAATCTTGTGATTCGAGTCATCCCAGGAAGATGCGGATTCACATACCTGACCTCTAATGAGGGAGAAAAGGTACCAATTGCATTCAAATCACACTTGTACACAGAAGCTGAAAAGAAGCTCAGCATTAAAGAAAACATTGTTCATGCAGTTCAAACCGCAATAGCTAGAGAAAAAGATAAAGCTGACGGTAGACGTATCACAGTCAGAACAGCAGAATCAGCCTTTGAGGCATTAACAACACCGTGTAATTTACCAACAACAGCATTGAATCCGGAATGGATACAATGGGTGAATTCCATTACAATGGACAAAGTAAACTACTACTTTGATCCAGAACTAGAGGAACTAAAAAATCTAGAATATGAAAGAACATTTCCTCTGCCAATCGACATTCTGCCCTTACGACAATACGCCTGTGTAATCTATACAGACGGACATGCTCAACCCTCCGTTTGGGGAGAACAAGCATACAACCCCACATGTGAGATTACAAAAGAAGTGTGGCGCGGAGGTAAACTAAGACCTCTATTAACAAAAACACACTCAGTAGAAACTAATTCAGAACAACAGACTGAAATAATAGCATTGAAAATGGCGCTAGATAATGCGGATCGCGAATTCCCGACACTTATAGTGTCCGATTCATATTACTGCGTCAAATCATATAACAACGATTTGCAGACATGGATTCAAAACGGTTACAAAGATGACACAGGTGCAAAAATAAAGCAAAAACTGCTTTGGGAACGAATAGTTCTGTTACAAAAAGAACTACCAAAGACTCACGTGACACACTCACTGAGTCATCAGCGTGATGGCGTTCACGTTGCAGGGAATTCATTGGCTGAGACAGCCACAGCGGTAGCAACTAAATCGGCTTCCGTAGCTCGAAAAAAGCGTACAGTGAAATACATTGACGGTGAAACAGTGCTGGCGGTGAAAACGTCATCAAAAGGCGACTGCTCAGCGCTACCGATCAACTATCCACTCAATTATACATACATAATCGATGCAAACTCCGTCCCTTTTGCTCGAATCCCTGGAGTGGGGGATAGAGTAATTCCAAACATGGACAGGAGAACCTTGTTAATTGCAGACGCACATATGGGTGAGGGTCTCGGACACCTCAAACTAAAAGATTCTCTGGAAGAATTACAATCAAGGTACTGGTGGCCAGGCATGAGCCTGCAGCATCACATTTTTGTAAAAAAATGCCCGAACTGCAACAGAGATCGCAGTGGCGAGAGAAACGGTATACTACCGTGGCGTTTCACTCCAGAAAAGATCAACAGTAAAAAGCAAAGCGTCTGATTAACATATACAGGCTAGTTTCCACTTATAATGTAGATCCCCAGCACTCGGCTGACGTCTGGACTGTTATACAAAGATTTGCGAGTCTAAATGGCATATACGCTAGGAGCATGCTACGTTTGACCAATGTTTTCACTTTAGCCCTCAAGCTTGTGGGGAAGCACGGCCAAATGAGCATAGCGATGCGGGATTCTTCTCACTTCCTTCCTGAGGGATACGGGATGGTGTAAAGAAAAAACCAAGGCATAAAGCTATCTATAACAGAAAGGATATTAGGTTCGGGAGCTGGGTGGGTCAAACATCTAATAAGTGTCCAACGTAGTCTAAATAACCTGCCAAGAAATTCTCTGAAGGGATTCAGTCCGTACGAATTATTGTTTGGAACTAGGATGTTAGTCTTAGATCTTGACAGTCAGACTTCAGTGGTAAAGGAAAAAAGCTTTGATATCAAAGATCGTTTGGCTATTTTGCAGGACTTAAACAAAACAAGAAAAGACCTGAGCAACATAAAGTTGAAACAGCAGCCAACAACCACTGAAGAACCACCACCTGTCCCAGCAAGACCTGTCTGGATTCCAAAAGTCGGGGATCTAGTCAGAGAAAAGATCGCGGTAAAGAAGGAATTTGGGCCTTCTTACAGAAAAGCAGTTCCTGTCTTGTCTATCAACGGGACAAGATCAGTTGTACTACCGCCGCTTGCTGGTAAAAAGGAGAACCGAGTTGTATCAATCGACCTGGTAAAACCACAATCATGTGGCCGATAACAAACAGTAGGCCAAGTGGACTCCCGATAAGTAGTAGAACACCAAGATTTGCTACCAATACAGAGGTCCTAACTAAGAGGCTAATCACATTCGAAACGCCTACAGAAGAACAACAAGGACTGTGCAACAATGCAATGGAACTTAAACCTCTGAAAACCCAAATAAAAACATTTAGTAGAGACACACCAACCTACAATGAAGTAACAAACGAATATGCAAGAAACAGTAATCCTGAAGCAATTGGAACAATTGACAGAACTGCATCCGGCTACTTCATAAACTTCAATGATTCCTCTGAAGACCTAAGTGAATCAAAAACACAGCCATCAACAAAAACCTTTAAAGATAAAGCTAAAGAACTTTTGAAACAACTGAAAGAAACATATCTGATTTCTCCATGGATTGAATTTTGGGTGGGTTTTGGTGCATTTATCCTCATACTTTGGCTCATCATGGTACTAACTTTGGGACGCTTCATTGAGGGAAAATATGCTAAAATGGACACAGCAAGTCAGAAAATCAACTTGATCCTCAAACCACACACATCTTCACACGTCGAGAAAAGAGAACTTTCTTCAGTCAACTTCACAGCCAATCCTATACCGGGTGGGGTAGCATGGGACAATACTGACTACGAAATTTATGGTCCGGTCGAAATCCTGAAATATCCACACCAAATCAAGATCTCATTGAGTGACTTTGTAAAACCAAGCTCATTTGCTGATGATTGGGACTTTGAAAGTATAAATAATATGATGTGTGACTTAGTGCTGTCTGCTAAATTTACCAAACATGATTATTTGCAGGGTTCGACTAATTATGATAGTATGTACTGTTACAACCACTATGGTAACCATTTTTTACATAAATCGGCACAACCTAGAAATGTTTTAAATTACAATCAATGGGAACATTGTGCAACCCCTCCAAAAGGAAGCTCAAGCACCTTTTACGACAAATATTCATACTTTTCAGGATTCAACCACAAGTAATGCTGAAACATTTTATTTCAAATTGTCAAATAAGACAGGGACAAAGACCATGCTAACAAACACGAAATTGATATATTCAGACTCATTTTTTGAACAAATGAATACTTTTGGTTTTGATTATTGGGACAAAAATGTTGAAGTTAAAAGTGTTTGGGGTACAAAAGAATGGCAAGTACAAGGTATAGAATCATTGTTTAGAGCCTGCATGATCACAGAACAAATTATATTTTTTAATGATACTGTTCAACAAACTACCTGTCTTGGCCTAGCCAAAATCAAAGACTTAAATAAACCGTCTATTCCAAAGCCAACAATGAACAGCAATAGCTCTACAGATGAAGAGATAGACGTAAACTATGTATTAAACCAAAACAGAACACATCCTGATTGGAAACAGTGGTTGATCTGGCCCACAGATACTAATAACTGTCAAGATAGATTCCTGAAAAAAACACAGGGGTTCACATTGACCAGGCCAGACCCTAGATATTCCCAAAGACAACACCCAGGGATAATAACCACCTACAGTGTGGGCAAATTATGCCTTCAATGGCTACAAACTTCCACACTGACAGAAATTAAGCAACACCTAACTTTACTTACTGATGGTGCTGACTTGCGTGATTGCATTATGGGACCGCGCAACAGCGTCAAAAACGCTTCATAGCAGCCTCTGTATATGCAGCTTACAACGAGGCCTGGAAGGTTACTCAAATTGAGACAGCAGAAAGTATACGGGAAATTGACCGTATTAATTTGGAAAAATCACTTTCTGTAGTGGACAATGGGTTAATGACTCTGTCCTCCAGAATTATTTCTTTGGACAGCATTGTGTCTTCAGCAATCGACATAATATCGCAAGACTTACTGTTGTTACAACACGGTCAGTCTCAATTGCGTTCTATTGTACAGCTTGGCTGGACGTTACAAAATCTGCGTTCAGGCTATGTGCCTTGGCGTTTAATCAACACAACGTCACTATTCAATATCTTTAACCTTACTGATAAACAAATCAGTATGGCACAAAAGGGTGCTGATTATACAATCCTGAGCATTGAGAAACTCGAGAGATTACCAGTGACAATGTCAGAACGACCTGTCAGTGAATGGATAATACATGGGATAATTAATATTCCAATATCAACCTTCAGGTTTCAATACTGCCAAAAATATATACAGGCTGGCATGTACGAAAAATTGGGAAAAGGGTACATTAAGACAACATGGAACTTGTCCTATTCACATGCATGTGTCAGTAATAAAGGACAGAAAGTGTTTCTTAGTGGCAATAATTGTGCGATGTCACTAAGCGGTACACTTCTGTGTAACAGAATTAGTTTGCATGGAGCCTGTGAAGGGAACTCAAATAACCTTTCATGTCACCAGCTAGGCGCACCTGCAACAGAGATAGAACCATTCTTTAAAAGACTCTATAATGGGAGTTACATTCTAATTGTGGATCGCAGATGTTGTAGTCTTATGCCCGGGATTCCTTATCTCGTAACTACGACTGCGAAGGTCATGTGCTGTGGACACTCATTGTTCCCCAGCTCCTTTCCAGACAGGGAGGCAAGGGCATGGCCTAACTTGAAAATTACTTCTATACGAATAGATACTTTAAGCAGAATGAAAACAGTGCTTCTTCAGACGCCGACCAGGCTCACGTCATCAAAAGAAACGTATGATCTCCTAGTCGCAAGGACGACTGCAGAGATTCACTCATTGTTATCAACTAATTCCCCCATACATTTCGCAGAAATCCTGAATGAAATCTTAAATATTTCTGATACCAGTGGAGTCTCAAAAGTATTTAAGACAGCATTTTCAATGGCATTAACACCATTCAAAGCCATACTGGGTATTTTTCCAGATTTCGTCCATTCGATTTTTGGCGGACTTCCCCTCATTTTGGGACTAATTGCAGGAATCCTATTCTTAGTCCTTATATTTCGTTATGGCAAACCATGTCACAGACAAAACACCTGCGACAAGGGAAGAAACAATCCGAGCCATTGGATACCGGGACCGGATATCAAAAATCCTGGGACTTTCCCGGCTTAGAGACCTGAACATGACTTGGTTTCTTTCATTTCGACCAATGTGGCATCGATGTGTTTTACCTGTATTAAGGTGCTTGCTGTGCGGAGAAGAATGCGTGTTGGACACCTGTCTGACGCTACAATCGGATGCGCCAATGGATGCAGAAACATTGTTGAGTCCGATAAAGGCTCATGCTTTGTGCTGCCCTCAACGGCTACCAATCCTGATGACGGCATTCGTGGAAACTTCACCACTACGATTAAGGGGTAGTGAAGTTCAAGATGAAAGCAGCATCGATCAGGTACGACCTTCTGTCAGCAATACTAATCAAAACGTCAATGGAGACAATCATGCACACGAATGCATGGTTACACCTTTTTCCGAGTTAGTGGAACTCTCCCAGGAAGCTGTTGACAGCTTTTTCGACAGTCTAAATGATATGATGTTCTCACCAGAGCAGAAATAGAGACTTTTGAGCAAGCTAGCACACGGCGTTCCCAACACCCTGAATTTGGCCTTCAACTTTAATAATAAAGTAACATGAACAATTTCCCCTCCAGTTCACGGACAGCAATTTTTTTAGCAGCCCCAAAATATTTTTACGATTTTTCGGGACACTTATCTTCTGCTTAAAGTAAGAACTATTCTTAGAGAACTAAAATTTCTATTTTTAGATACTTTAGAGACATTAGCTGCCCGCTGGTATGTTCATAATTATTTTATTCTGTGATGGAATGGTCTCGAACCTTTTCTTCTGTATTAAGAGCCATTTCATGTGTAATTCTCATATTCGATTAGTAATAATGTATACATATGCTTGATTACTTTGGTATTATTCTACAGCTTGAGTGCATATAGTACATGTGACTATTTTTTCGTATATTAGATAAATTCGAAATGCATTATATGTATTTTGGGGTGGTACGGTATACACAATACTCTACAGTATGTTTTACTATGCCTAGATTCGTAAACATGGCCATAGTTAGCGTGGAGTGGGTGTGATGTATTCCTATAGGTTCTGTATCGATCCCCCTATTCCTGACCCTGTTCTGGTTAACAAGTTAACTAGCAGCCATCCCATGATGCAGAAACCGTTATCTGATGTAGCCACACCACGGCACAGGAACGTGTTATCTGATTAGGTCATAACGCTTGCCATCTAATTAGACAAGCGATATTCCTCCAGCCCCTGATAAGGCATACGGAGTTCTCAAAACAAATCAAACCTATGACAACCTGGGAAAAACCCTGCGGCCATTGTTTTGATTTCATCGAGAACTTCAGCAAAAGAATGTGCTAACGACCAAGTCGTATGACATTCTTATTGACGTATCTATGTCCATCCTTACGTCAATCTCGGCACCTTATAGGTATAAATATTACCGGTATTGCCTTAAGCAAACACACGCGGTGGTGACGAGATCGGAGCAGCCAGACTTGCCGAAGCCCAGAGCAGAGCAGACCCCGCTGGCGCAGCCCCGCCTTCCTGACGCACTGAGAACGAGACGCTGCTTTCTCCTGCCGAGAAATCCAGCTCCGGCGCTTCCGAGCAGCCCTCGCAGGCAGCTTGGAATATCGAGACCAGAGACGAGAGATACCATCCCTCATTCATCCTAGATTCCAGGTACAGAACTGAATAACCCCTTGCAGAGAATTCTTGAGTCAGTCACTTGGCAAAACAAACTTAACTTAAACTGCTACTTTCTATTCCCGCCCACGTATTAGGCTTAGGTCAGGTACACTGGGGTAGGCGTAGTTAGAAACACCAGTTGAGTACGATTAGTCAAATGTATATGTGTATGTATCTATTTTATCCATTTTAAACAACCTTATGGCTTAGAAACCATATAAATGTTTTTACAGTATTATTTTATACTTCTGCTTTTATTGTATGCACTTTACTTTACCATAAGTATTGCGATAATATCGATCCATTTCTCTTGTATGAGAAAAGAGACTGATCAATAAATACCATCTTTTATTGAACACGCCCGTCTCTTCCTTTTCTCTACAATCTGGTGAGACTAAGAATGCACGTACTGACTGAGTAAAATAAGTTGTCTTTTGTTTTCACACGACTCTAGAGATACACTCTTGATTAGGGGAGAGCAAAGTTGTCATGTTCTATGGTTGTCAGAAACGAAATCCCTTCTTGTCTATCCAGGGAGGTTCAACTCCTCCTTGCCTATTCGAGAAAGTTTCTAGTGAACTCTGAGCTAGCTGGCAAACCCAAAACTTTAAGTCTAATATCGACAATAGAAGACCTAGTTAACGTCTGGTCTAGGCCTATACTATTGAAGGTATTATTCCAATGCGCAGAGCCTATTGGGATAATAGGAACTACACTACACCCAGGGTTCCTTGGGAAGTGCCTGCTGTTGTTTTGGGCATTCTGAGGGACTGCATGTCGCAAGGAGCTGGAAGCACGACTCAAGAGGAAGAACGGTTGCTGTCGCAGCCGCTGCAGTCGCAACTCCGAAGGAGGGTGTCGCCGCTGTAGCTGACGCATTGCAGCACATCGAGAGAAGCGTCTCGCAACGAAGAGGAAACGTGTCGCCATCGCTGCTGCTGCTGCTGTTGTATCTTGGATGTCGTCGCTGTAGCTGTCGCATTGCATTACATCAAGAGAAGTGTCTCGCAACGATGAAGAAGCGTGTCGCCGTCGCTGCTGCTGCCGTCACATCGTGGATGTCGCTGCTGTAGCTGTCGCACTGCACCGTATCGAGAAAAGCGTTTCCCATCCACGGAGAAGCGTGCCGCCATTGGAGTTGCTGCCGTCGCATCTTGGATGTTGCCTCTGTAGTTGTCGCATTGTGCGGAAGCCTCTTGCAACGTCGGAGAAGAGTGCCACAGCCGAGGCTGATGCTGTCGCATCGCTGAACAAGGGTGTCGCCGCTGCAGTTGACACATCAAACGGAGACTTCTTGCATCATCGGAGAAGCATGCCGCATCTGGAAGATCTTCACGTCTTTATTTCTTTGCACCGGAACTTTGCCGCATTTCCATCGCTGCAACACTTTTGTTGTGGAAGCGCAAAGCATCGCTAGGTACATTGACTTAAAGTGTTGCATCTTAAGAACTGAACAGAACTAAGCTAAAACTACCATTTTTTTAGTATAGTATTGTGGATTTTTGTCACTTGTGGTCTTGTGTTAAGTCTATATAAAGAATACTTATTTTTAATGTACAACTGTGTGGTGTCCGTCTGTAGTGTTATCACTGGGTTACTATATGTGGTCACAAATGCTTCACAAACAGCCTCTGAGATAAGCCTGTCTGCTCGTGCCAAGCTACCAAGGGGGTGAGCAGGGGTTATTTTAGGAGTGTAGCCCCTTACCCTGACTAGAGGCAAGGGTCCCTATTTATCACAAGTACCTACCTGTGCCAACTAGAGACCCCCAAATCTAACAAGCGGGGAACCAGGGCAACTGAAGGAAGGTAAGGCAGGACTCGATGCAGCACAGAAGAGTCCGGCTGATAGGGCTGTTAGGCCTACATACATGGGACTAGATTTAAAAGTGTGGTGGGTGACTGTGGCTCCTAGTTGCAATAGTGCGGTTTCAGCACTTGAACTTCATGTTGTGTGATTGTACCAAAATACTATCAGGAGGAACGTGTGTGGGAAGGGATTGTTATGTGGGTGGGTTGTAGCGTCTTTGGCTTCAACTGGCCACGGTGCTGAGGCATCTGTAAGTTGATGAGACTTCCCAAATGACTGTGGCTACAGGGCTGTGTACCACCTAATGCCCCCCTCAAGTACCTTGCAGGAGTTTTGCGCCATACAGGAGAAGCATGGTATGCATGGGATGAACCATCCCACCACCTCCCCTGGTCCTGGGGCTGTGTACCACCTAATGCCCCCCTCAAGTACCTTGCAGGAGTTTTGCACCATACATTAGAGGTATGCTATGCATGGGATGAACCATCCCGCCACCTCCCCTGGTCCTGGATAATTGTTAGCTGGCCTTCTTGACAAATGCCACTACTTCAGGCAACTACTGGCCCCTCTTAGGGCATGCAATCAATATAGAAGAGGTATTGGAAAGTATGCACAACCTTCTAGATGGACACCAAAAGGTAGTTATGCTTACTATACCTACAACTGTATGACATGCTTTGAACATGGTAAAAGACAAGATGCATGAAGAATTGTTTCGCAATTCCCTAATTGCGAATCCTTAATGAGGTAGGTCACAATTTGAGAGCCCCTATGAATTGCAAAAAACACAGGGATGGTGGCCTGCTGGGGTCAGCAGACCACCATGTTTGTGATTGCTGTTAAATAAAGCATTTTTTTAATGCAGCCTGTTTTCCTTAGAGGAAAACGGGATGAGTTTCAAAAACAAAAATGAAATGTTTTCTTTGTCCATTGGGACCACTGCCTGCTCTTAAAAAATGCTGTAGCAAACATTCACAAAGGGGAAGGGGTCCCTTTGAGACCCCTTTCCATTGCAAATGGGCTACCACCTACTTAAAGAAGGTGTTAAAATGCAAATGTTATGCAATCATTTCAGTCACAAAACATTCCTACATACCAATGCAATTCAGTATTAGGAAGGGACGCCCTAAACACGCCCCTTCCTCATAGCGAATCGGAAACCAATTTTGCGATTCGGTAACAGGATAACAAATCGCAAAATAGGGTTTGCTGCATCTGAAAAGCATGTATTTGCATTCACAAACAGGCCAAATCGGACCGTTTGCGTAGGCAAAAAGGCTTGATGCATATGTCCCAAGGTCTCTAAGGCTCCCACCACACAAACTAACAACGATAAGTACACAATGCCTGTGTTGGGTAGGGACAGCGGTCAAACAACAACAGCCAGGGAAGAGCCAGAGCTGACACTAGCAGATGTCCTCAATGCACTCTTTCAGAGAGAGTATTGCACAGTGAGCAACAAGTGGAAAGCACAGAAAATACATTGGCTACATTAGCTATGACACAGAAAGTGTTGGGCAGTCTGCTGCCTGGAACTAAAATATGGGAATCCTGGGTAAAGGATGTAGAAGCGAGGTCGCACCAGAAGGATATCAGTTTGGTAAGCCTCCTGGAGAAAATGGAAAGAGAATGCCTAGAGCTCTATCTGGACGACTGTATTACAGTAACATAGAAGTCTAAAGGACAGTCACTTCTTTTCAATTGAAAAGGCACAAAGGATGCTGGCGTTTCCCACCCCCTTGAACTACCATTTTCTGTTTACTTAGCTCTAGGCAACTGCTGCAGGTGGGTAGAAGAAAAGGAGATCTATAAATTGAGGTCTCACACATAATGTTGTTCCCAGATTATACGACAAACAACTGAAAATGAGCACGCTACCATCCCAGTCTTCAGTCATGAATGTCGTTCACTCATGTTTCAGACAAGCCATTAGGGGACATATGTACAGGGGTATTGAGCCACTGGAATTTCACTTTTACCAATGTTCCGGTGGTGCAGTGCCCTGCTACATATTTACAAATTGGCCTTAAGCCACTTTTTGTAGTTTACTGCTGCTTTGTAAATATGGTACCCTTTCGTGCAGGTAGATATATATGTCAAGTAATAATGGGCTGGTTTAGAGCTCGATTTGGCTCTTTGTGCATCTTTGAGGGAAAGGGAGATACCAGCAACACTAGAGTTTGGCGGTATAGTGGTGCAGGTGGAGTTTTAAATTCTTCTGTAGTTGGATTTCTGGATTCATAGACGTCAGGGTACAGGTTTAAAATTATGGGGCTTATTAGTAGACTGTCTGAATTAACAAGGATTGGCGAAATCTCACTTGTTTTTTGCCTCGTGTCCATACCCCTTATATCATCTTCACCCAGGGGAAAAAGTCTGACCGGTTTCTTAGCATTGTTTTATTCCGCTCAGAGTTGTTTAGCAATATTTTGTGGAATCTTTTGTGGAAAAGGATTGAGGAAGCTACGATTATATGATTTCTCTGAGCTACTTGCTAGGACATGTGGCTGGTGTGTTGCTGCATTGATATCATCAGGTTCCTCCTGAATCTCCAATATTTTGACATTGTTCATCTTGCTTAATTTTGATGTTGTGCTTCCTGAGGTAAGGTGTTCTGGTGAGCCTGTTGGTTTAAAGGTGGCAACTGAGCTTTAGTTTACATTGATCATGCTTTTGTTTAGTGGCTTGGACAAAGATGGGCCCTGGACATTTTTTGTGGTCAATTTGGTTGTTGGATTCAATGCATAGTAGTTTTTTAATTTTGTTAGGCTGGGTGTAAGTACAGTCACTGCCTGTGAAAGTGGTTTAATCAGTTTTGGGGAGAGCACTTACTGTATTTTGTGTGTAACTCCTGCACTTGGGCCTAGGGAGTTTTCAAGAATGATCACTGGGCTCCCAATACTAGTAATGTCCTTGAACCCTCATGATCCTGGGGTCCCTTTGGTCATTCATTTGCTCTCCATCAATGAATGTGGAGCATGGGTTTGATTTGCCAGTTGCTCTATTGGGAGGTTGCAATAATTACATTTATTTCCACAGCAGGATTTATTCAGGAACAGGTTTATGCTCATGCTACCTGCATATTGGTTCAGGAATAATGGATTAAGAACCATCTGCTTTCTTCTTCTCAATGGTCGCTGTGAGCCAGCAAGTTGGGTAGCTGATGTTAGGGATTCATGAGTGTCGACTGTAGGTGCCAATCTTAGAGTTACAAAGCCACAGGATACTCAAAGTTGGAACTAGGCCCCTTAAGATGTTGTGCAATGCTTTGAATGCCTTGAGTCGCAGGCGTTCTTTATTATGAGCTCCAAGCCTAATATTCGGGCTAACTACGAGTGGCTTTCTGATTTAAAGTCTGGGGCTCGGAGACATCATTGGTACAGCAGTAGTGGTGCTTCAGGACTTTAGGATGACTGTGACACAGCTAGATCATCCCAAACCAACCATTGCAAGTCACACTGGTACTGCCTACTTTACTGCCATACATGGCATGACACTCACACACAGCTTGGCGCCCCCACCCTGCTTACTTCCAGAGACTAATCCTCTTCCTACTGCTGGCTTCCATGCTGAATGAAGAACAGTAGCTCCCACAATGGCAGGTGGAGCAGAGGAGGACCAGGCTCTATGACGCGGGCGGCAGAGGTGGCCAGGGCATCAGCAGTGCCTTCCTATATAAATATGTTTTGTGGGTAAACCCTTCTTCCAAATATTTGCATTCTATGAAGTGAGTCTAGCACCCAAAATACGTCCTTGGCTGCTTACAGGTCTCATCCCTCCAACTAGCGCTCTATTGTCATAATACATTACTATTTTTGTTTGTCTTTTTTAGACACTACACATCAACTCAATTGTGTTTGATCATATTTGCATTTTGCTTCATGTAGTTCTTTGCTTATTTCTCCCCCATGCCAAGGATAGATCCTGGGGCTATGGCAAGTTAGGCTCTTGAGCCTCATGCTGAGATCTGGACTGCATTTAGGCACACAGAATCGTCAGTTTCCTTAAATATAGTGGCTTGGAAATTAAAAGTCTGTCTTAAATATTCTAATAGGTTAGTTTAGTTTTGGTAGAGGTAATGCAGGTTCACCTCATGTCTCTATGCACTTGGGCCCTCATTAACAGGATTTTGGCATAGGGCAGTGCAGCAGGCCACCAGATCACCTTGCTGCACTACTCTACGCCAAAGTGAAAGGGCAGGAATGCACTGCATTTATGCAATACAGTGCATTACTGTCCTTTCTCCCTATGCTGGTGCCGTTTCAGCAGCCTAGAGCCAACGTAGGAACCCTCACACAATGGTGCAAGGGCACCTCCGTTGCATGCACAATTGTTTTTGTGGTAAAAGGGGCATCTTCCAGTAGAGAGTAAAAAACTAGGAGAAATACATGTATTTCTCCTCGTTATGCCTCACCTCTGGAGGCATAAGGAGTTGGCGCTTCCCGAGGTTTACATGATTTTGTAAATCTGGGAGCTTCAAATCCATGTTGCGTGGAAGCACCCCACTTAATGCCCATAGTCCCTCTCCCGAGCACAGAGTAAGGCAAGGCAGCTATTTGCGCTGTGTTGCCTTACTCAAGATGGATGAGCCCACTTAGTGCCACACAGGGTGGCTTTGTGTGGCTTCATAAATCCGATTCAGAGCCCTGCGTCACTCCTGTACCACTCTACATGTTGCAAAATTGACGCATAAATAAGCCCCTTCTGGGTGTATGCCAGAAGAGATAGGTAGAAAACATCTGTTTGCTGCAACCTACTGTCACTCAAATGTTTACTATTTAAAAAGTCAGAGGATTGGAAAGGCCAAGAGTGATAGTATTCCTGATTCTACTGTCCTCCCTTCATCATGTTAGTCTCAACAGAAAACTTCAATGAAGGCCCATTTTGTTGGGGTACCAAAAAGCATACAGGAGAGCTTTGGATGTACATCCATGGAAGAGGGTGTGAAATTGATGCTCGTCCCAGAGTGACATATATCAACAAGATGGTTATATCACCTCTTTGGAACTATCTCAAATATACTTAACTTTAACTAACTACAATGTGTGGTCTATTTCCCCAATGCAGACTTCCTTCCTCTCACAAGTGCCTTATGCATATTTTAATTAAGACTTCAGTCTGCTTGACTAGCAATGTTATGTACCCTAATATACCCCAATCTAGGCCTAGGTAGCTACAAGACCTTTTAACTACATTTGTCCTACCTTGCTCTGCATAACGGTTCTAGCACTGACCTTTTACCCAGTTATGTGCTTAATAAATGTCGATTTACTTGAAACTAACCTCATTTGTTATGCATGAGGATTCTTAGAAAAGTTCCTGCACATGACGTACATAACAGGATTAAGAAACTCTGTATAAAAGTCATGGTCATCTTCCTTGTAGGGCGAAAGAACTACTTGGCATAATTGGAGGTATTAATTTAGGCTTATTTACATAATTATACTCTCAACATATCTATTGTGTAAGGAACCCCAAGGCTATCTTTATGGTATAAAAGAACCATACAGAACTAGACAGGCAGATGATAAGCTTCCCATGCTTACAAAAGATGCTGAGGTCCCTGCAAACAGAAGCTCCAGCACGCAGAAATTTTACATCCCTTGCGGGATGTCCAATTCGAGACCAAGACGGGGTTCCTCCATTCTCTCCTATCAGGTAATGGGGTTCACTCTTTCCTAGAGGATTCTTGGCTTTACAACCCCATGCATTCTAGGTACACTTAGGTACAAATTAGGTAGGGTTGCATCGTAGAAGTGCGCTTGATTACCGTCATGTATCTATATGCCTACTTTTATTCACTTTTTTAGCGCCATGGTAGAATTCTACCTTTTATTTACTCTGTTGGTGCTTGTAATCGTATACATCTGTTTCTGTCTAAGGATTGTTGCAGCAAACCTGTTTTATACTAGGATGACGTCCGTTCAATAACTGCTTATTGAAAACGTTCCCATCATTTATTCTGTGTATCTCTCTGAGACTAAGTGAACACGAGTGACTGAGCGGAAAGTACTTTACTGCTTCCACGGTCCCTGAAGGATCAGGGGTTGTCATGTTCGATAGTTGCCAGAAACTATTTGCTCCTTGGTAATGCTAGAGGGCTTATGATGGCACTGTGAGCTAGCTGGTCTTAAGGCTAACATATCCTTTGGGGGTGTCTGAAATCAGTGTGGACACCAATCCCTTAGTTTATGTTGTCTAAACGCGCAGATCTTATGTACTTTTAGGAACTAAATGACAGCAAGACATGGAGAAAGTTTCTGAATCTAGCTCTAATGTCTAAATATATCATTTGCGGGGGGTTGATGGTTATTTCTCACATTGACCATGCAGTTTCTCAAGACAGACAGGCTTACATAATCTAGCAGGAGCGATCCATCTCTGGATACTTCTTCCCACACGCCAGCGAACTAAAAAGTAGACTTTACACTTCATGTTCGTTACACTGGCTTGGTTTTAGGAGCTGTCAATTACCCTGCTCTACAGTCCAGGCTTTAGGGATGTTCTAACTCTGTCTGTGAATATAGAGTTCGAGGGGTTGTTATGATATTTTGGACAAAATAGTACTGTAGTTTCAGTTACTCACTCATGCCTCATTTTAAACGTCTAAGACAATATCTCAGGTGAAAGCTACTTTAATAGCAGCTACTCATCTGGGTGATGGACTTGCAAGTGACCATGGCCAAGTGCTTTGGCCAAGAGGAACGTATAAGCAACTATTAAAGGGTCAGAAAGAGATCTGCATCTGAGTCATGAGTATCAGATATCATGTAGAACGACAATGTAATGGTATTTATCTATTCCTCTTTTGATTCAGGTACAGTTGTTACACCCCAGCAGGTTCTACCTGCGCATCATGGAGCACATTTGTGAAAGAGTTGCGTCGCCCTTGCGCCATGCAATGGGGATAAAGAGCAACCCAACTCATAAGTTTGATTAATCAAGCCATCAAGGCCACTTTGCGTGGCTCGGTAAATTTAAAGTAATACAACTCAGCGTAAATTGCTGTGTTGTGTTACTATGCCCATGAAGGTGTTCTATGGGCGATATGTGGGAGGTCCCACAAATTGACCCACAGATTTTGGCAGTTAAAGAAAAGGGGTAAACCTGGGTCAGTCAGAACCTGGGTAATTAATGGTTAAACAAAAAAGCCTTGGGCCTTGAAATTGAACTGTCTCGCCATCTAATCAGCCCACCCACACTCCTGTCTTGAGACAGACCCGCCGTGACCACCCATTGGTGCACCGCAGGGTCGAAACGTCAACCCTTGTCATAGGTCCAGTACCACCAGGATTCCAATAGGAAGAATAGGAATCTTTGGCTACAAATCAGTATCTGGCCACTGAAACACCTGTATATACCTGTATATATGAAATTGTTTTCACTGTATATATTTTTCACCTTTTGAGCATTATACACAAATGTCACTCAATTGCACTTCAACACTGATTCCGACAGTCTACCCATGTATTGTATGTTATCATTGAAGGAAGTAATTCTGATATAAATACACAGTACAACGATTTGATCTCATGACTTATTTGTTAAGTACTAACTTCAAAAGCTGTTGGAGAGCGTTCATCTCGGATTGCATTAATAGCATTTTCAAAGCAAATTTGTCTTACCCAACAGAACCACTTCTTTGTTTAACCATGGATTTTGGCGACATCCCAGATTTACCATTAGTGGTACACCTGGGAATGCGTCAAAATGCTGCACCTCCCCAGGTTAGGCGTGACAAGGAGAAATATCTTTATTTCTCCTCATTACTTCCTCTTTCTATGTGTGTTGCATTCTGCAGCACACATGGAAATGCCTTAGGGGGATTGTTTTTGTGCCGGAAGGAGTCCCTTCCTACACAGAAGCAACGCTGCTTACAACACAGGACCCTTGCACCATGGGGCAAGGTTGCCTGTTTTAGAACTAGACAGCACATTGTGCACCAGCGCTGGGAAATGACAGGAATGCGCTGTATATTGTTAAGTACGGTGCACTCCTGCTCTTTCCCTACCACACAGTGCAGCAAGGTGATTTTCTGCGCTTGCGTGATTTCTTATTAAATATGCTCCCATGCCTCTTAATTAGAATTTTTTTCTGTTTCAGTTTTTTTAGTAGTTGCAATATTTTAGGAGAGTTAGTCCTATGCTGCTGAACATTTGATATTCATGGGCCTAAGGAATACAGAATCTGCATTACCACCGAGTTAAACTAATTAACCAATACCTGCCTAGGAGTTTCCAAAAGTAGCTGGGCAAGCAAAAATGAAATTCAGATTTTCAGAGATATTGATCTCCAAGGACAAGACCAATCCGCTATTTACTTAATACCGAATTATAAGATGGTGGATGGTGAAGGCTAGGTTGTAGGGACAACCAATAAGGAACATTGAGTGACCTCAAGCACTTGAGTCACATGGCCCATGAGAAATGTCAGCAAACAGAAATCCAGGATAGCTTGCATCTACTTTAGTGAACATGGTGGCTGGCCAACATGCCAGATGGGAGCTCTGCTCCCTACACCCCAAAGCACTGATGTAGGCAATACTAAACAATGAGCTCCTGACCTCCCAATCTAATTGCATCTTGGTATGGTTTTGCAATGATAGATAGTTCCAGCTGAGGGTAGATGATGCCACCAGGTAAAGTAGAGGTGAGCCCCCCATACTGCTGGGCACTGCGGTTCATCAGCTCGGTGAAGATCAGGAAACAAACCATTGGATTCAAGAGGTGGCATCAAGTGTGCTCTTAATAGTGTGAACACTGGTTGCCTGGTGGAATTCAGAAAATCCTTGACAAATGACAAAAGCGCAGTACTGCATCTAAAATGGCAACTTAGGGCCTGACTTAGAATTTGGCAGATTCAGCATATATCATCTCCATGGTGAAGTATTTTACTTGCACCATGGCAAGGGTACTCCACCCACCAAATATAGAGTCGTCTGCCAGCCGAGCGGACACCTCTTGCATTTCCAGGAACTGCCATCACAGCGGTTCCTGTATATGCACTGAAAGTTTGACGAATGGCTCAGTTAACATGTTGAAGCATATGTCAAACTTTAAACACTTTTTTATTTTTAAAAACAAAATCACACTTTTCGGGAAAAAAAAGAATGAGTACCTCCCTGTGGCAGTTTTCTCCCATTGCGTGGGGCTCGTTTTGGAATTTTCACTGCCTCTTACCCCTAAAAGCCCTGATGTAGGCGATACTAACCAATAATGGCCTAATCTCCCAATCTTATTGCACCTTAATATTGTTCTGCTGTGATAGGTAGCTCCAGGTAAGGGTGGATGATGGCACCAGTCGAAGAAGTGGCAAGTCCCCTGTACTGCTGGGTTGGTGTTGTTCATGAGCTCCGTCAAGACCAGGAAGCAAGCCAATGGATTCAAGAGGTGTCATCAAGGGTACACAGTTGTTAGAACTGGCTATTTCTGGTAGGCTAAGGCTGACGCCAAAGCCAGGCAGAAACCACCATTCTAGTCAGGGCAAGGGAGTCACACGCCAAGATAACCCCTGCTCACCCCCTTGGTAGCTTGGCACGAGCAGTAAGGCTAAACTCGGAGGCAATGTGTAAAGCATTTGCGCCAGCACACAACAGCAACAACATCCAAGGCACACCACAAAAGGAACTCCACACAAGGTTATATAAAAATAACTTCTGTATTGTAAAAATCACATCAGAGAGAGATCACACATGTACATTGTGCCAACTGGCACGGGCAATATTCATAAGGGATTATGTACAGGACAGGGCCACATGGGCCACTGTCAGGATCAATACTTTTAGAAATATAAATACTGTCAGAAATTAGAATAAAAGGATATAAAATCACTGTAGCACAAAATAACAGTTATAAATCACAACCAGTAATTACTGGGAACAGGTAAGTACCACCTACGCAACCCTAAACACCTTAGGAGAATGTCACGCAGGGGACCAGGACCTCCCTAGGACCACCTGTACTGGAAGGAACAACCACCTAAGAATAAAATACATTTAGGGGTATCAGCAAGAACACATTACACATGATGCATCAAACATTCAGAGGTGTAGGGAAGAAAGGTAAACACATGATGTATAAAAACACATTCAGCGGTGTAATAATAAGGCACATGATGCATCATAACCACATTCAGAGGTGCAGGGAAAGAAAAACACATGATGCATCAACCAACACATTCAGAGGTGTAAAATCAAGGAGGACACATGATGGATTAAAAACATTCAGAGGTGCCAGGAAAGAAAACACAACTCAATAGCGCAAAAACACATGATGCCTAAACATTCAGAGGTGCAAGGAAAAACCACACAATTGCGCAAAACCTTACATAAGCCACCACCTGTGGCAGTCCCTAGGCCAACTGGCCTTGTTGGGGCTAGGACGCCCTGTAGTCCAAAAGTCAGGGGCCTAAACGTGTCAGCTGCCCACAAATTGCTGGGCAGCTGAGGACAATCCCAAGCGCCTAAACGGTGCAGCTGCCCACTAATTGCTGGGCAGCTGGGAATCATCAAAACTGTGACAGGCCCTCACTGGCCCTTAGGAAGACATCCGCGCCAAAAGGTTGGAGCCCACACAGGCTCTGAAACAGCTGCGCATGTTGGAGCCACACAGGATCTGAACAAAACACTTGTGACCCCCAAGGGCCTCACTGGGCCCTAAACATCATGCGGACGGCGAGCCCCTCTGGACTCTAAAGCCACCATGTGGGCAGGGAGCCTCTCAGGGCTCAACAAATATGCCCCCACGAGCCTCTCTGGGCTCGCAACCAAATTGCCCCCACGAACCTCTCTGGACTCGCAAAACTCTCGTGTGGGTAGGGAGCCTCTCAACACAAAGGGCGCCTTGAGCCTTCTGTGGCTCGGGAAACAGATGCGGCGCTGTAACCTGGAGTCCCCCTCCCGGGGACTCCCAAAGACAAAGGTGCTCTTCGAGCCTCTCGGGGCTCTCAGCAATAATGCGGCCACCGTCGGAGTCCCTCACGGGGGACTCGATCACAAGCAATGCCCCTGAGCCAAGACGCTCGCACTTACCAGCTTCCCTGTGTGGCGGCGGCTCCTGGGGCGGCTCTCCTCCGTGTGGGGGCGGTACTCGAGCGGGGCTCCCTCCAGGACGCGGGAGCCCCGCTACACCTCGGCTCCTCTCTGCTGTGCTAGCGGCCCCAATCCCGGGCCCTTTAGGTTATCTCCGGTCTCTCTCGGCATTCGGGAGCCCGGAAAGGCGGAAAATGGCTTCTCTCCACGAGGAACACGGGCGATCCACCAATCGATGCGCAGCTCCGCAGGCTAGCCCCCAGTGACACCGGAACTGCAGCCACTCACAGCGCGGCTTTCCCGATGACGCGGCGGCCCGGGAACCAATCCCAGCGCGGCGTTGCTGAGGGGGCTCGTCGCTCTGACCAATCAGGGCTCTGCTCCTTTGGTTTCTCGGCGATTACAAGCCCCGGGCAGCGGCGGTGAATTGGAAGCAAATGCCGGGTGGGCACCGGCTTCTTAAACAAAATAAACAATAAATCGAGGTGGGCACTCGATAGGCTCCGCAATCCTGGGGATAAGTCAATTAAAGCGCTCCCCAGCGCTAAAAGCAATTCCCAGCGCTCCCCAGCGCTGAAGGTCTAGAAAAAGCGCCCTCAAGCGCTTGAAGTCAAACAAAGCGCTCCCAAGCGCTAGAAGGGGAAAATAAAGCGCTCCCAGCGCTATAGGCAACAAAAGGTCGCCAGTCCAGCAAAGTCCTTCAGGGGTCCAGGACAAGTCCATCAGGTTTCCAGGGGCTGGGCAGGGCCCAGGGATTCCCCTGGGCCCAAGCAGCAGCACGCCCCTGGCAGATTTAAGTCCAAAAACAAGAACCTTTTGGAAGGGGACACAGCCCCTTTTTATCCAGAGAAATCCTTTGTCTAAAGGGTGCAGGCAGTGTGAGAACCAGCTAGAACTGGTTATAGGGAAGTCCTTTCAGTATCAGGGACAGAGGTGACAGTCGCCCAGCGGGGAGGTGGAGCCAGCATTGTGGCAGGCAGGCACAGCCTCATTCACTCCCAGGTGCTATCTCCTCCCACTTCCCTGGCAGCAGATGCAGCCTTTCATCCACGGGCTGACTCAGACAACCTCCTGGGGGCTCCCCAGCCCCTGTCATCCTCAAACCAGACAGTCAATCCACAAGCAGGCCCAGGCACTCCTGGGTCAGGCTCACCAGCCAATCACACGCCAGGCACAAATTACACAAATATGCCAACTTCTAAAAGTGGCACTTCTAGACTAGACACAATCATGGCGCATACACCATTACGCAGCATTCAATCTCACGAGTTCGCACATATCAAACTCGACCCTGCACTCCCCACACATCAGGAACTACCAGGGGCATACATATTCCCCATTCATTCCTATGGGAGGACAGGTCACTCATCACACATACACAGAGAGCTCACGCACTTTACACTGTACCACAGTGAAAAAGTGCGCAGAGGCCTAAAATCACCAACACTAGGTTCCAGAAACAGGCTAGGAAAAAGCAAAAAGTCTCGGGGTGAACCTGCCAAAAGGGCCAGGTCCAGCACAACCCCCTTCCAGCCAAAATGCAGGGTAGACCAATCACTCCACTGATGGGCTTCCTTGCTTTGGGCGACAAAACACGGACACGGGCCCGCACGGCAGGGACACCTTCCGGTTCTACGCCACTCTGAACCCACCAGGTTACCTCCAAACCAGAACTCTCCGACCCAACTAGGGTACCCCACTGGTACACACTAGTCATCCACAGCCAGGACCAGGCCCTAGGCCATCCAAATATCACAGGTCCTGTCCAAACCACAGAGTGGGGGGCAGTAACCCCTGGCACACAATAGCCACTCTCCACTCTCCCTCTCAGGGTAGCTACAACTACCACTGATCCAACAACCTAGGGTCCACACCCCCAGGCTGACCAGAGGTCGCGGGCAGCATGCCGCACCCTACCTCTACTTCTGGGGTTCCGCACCCTCACAGGGAAGCACCCACCAGAACACAATTCTCCTACCAGATCAGGACCTCACTCCATCACTGGTCTACCACCTGGAAACTATTCCACTTCTGAGGTACAAAGCACACAGCACAGTCCCTCTTCAAGCAGGTGGGGGGACACAGCACACAGCAAAGCCCCCTTTCCTCTACCTTAGTGGAAACAACAAACTGCAGGTGGGCCCCAGAACACACAGCAAGGGCAGCTTCCTCAGTCTCTTCAGCTGATCTACTTTGGCAGAGATTCCTTCTTGACCTGGAAGTTTCCTAATCTCCCAACCTAGGATCTAAACCCTCAGGTTGCACCGGGGTCAGAAGTAAGGACACCGTCCCTCTGCACCCCCTTCCAGAGTTCTGCACCCTCCCACCTTGGAGCGGTACCTCTGGAAGCCAAACAGCAGGACCGCCGGAGTTCTGGTTACAGACACTCCCCGTCCTCTAGACACAGGAAGATCCTCCTCAAATGACCTGTAAGTACAGCCTAGGCCCCTGACCTGGCGCTCCCTTAGGGAACCCTCCAGGCCCTGAGACAGGGTTTCGGGCCAACGTGGGACACACCGTCCCACACTCACTCCGCCCCCACTGAGACAGGACGTGAGCCCCTACACCCCTACCATCCTAATGGGACCTAGCTGGGCTACACATGAACCTCTTCACCTACACAGGATCATTAGATACACAAGCCACTACTTTTAGAATCACTCCCTAATGCCTCTGCAAGACATCTAGCACACCGCCAAACATCCACCTTCTTGTCCAGTGCCTCTGCAGGACCTCCTGCACCCCACCAGAGGTATACCTCTTGTGCAAGCTCCTTTAAAAAAAACTCACACCAACTCCTCCAGTTCAACACACCACTCATCCACACACTCCCCCTCCAGGCTGGTGAGACAGTTCCTCACTGCCCCTGACTCTCAACCTGTCACCCTCTTACTGAGCACCAGGCACCATACTCTGGGAACTGGGAATGGGACTTCACACACTGGACACATTTAAACTGCCACCACTGGATCCTACCATACTGGGGAATCCAGACACACACACTACACTCAGGGGATAACCACCCTCCCGAGCAAGCCATTCCTCCTCCACACTCCCTCTCTTCCATCTACCCACACAGGGACAGGGATTGGGATTGGCCACTGGACCCAGCAAGGGATTCCTATTCTATGGAAATCTTCCCCTTTACTGGCGTCCCGCCCTGTCATTTTCTCTCATCTGCCACTAAGCATAAAGCGCAGGAACACCATCTGAAAATGACACTCTTGAGGAAAAACAAAATCAAAAACAATAATCCCAAACATGTGACTATCTAAAAAAAATGCAGAGTTTTGTAATGTAGCCAGTTGTCGCTATGGTACTGCGCAAACACAAGTCCTAATCCGCACCGCTGACCAACAATGTTAGAACTGGCTATTTCTGGTAGGCTAAGGCTGACGCCAAAGCCAGGCAAAAACCACCATTCTAGTCAGGGCAAGGGAGTCACACGCCAAGATAACCCCTGCTCACCCCCTTGGTAGCTTGGCACGAGCAGTAAGGCTAAACTCGGAGGCAATGTGTAAAGCATTTGCGCCAGCACACAACAGCAAGAACATCCAAGGCACACCACAAAAGGAACTCCACACAAGGTTATATAAAAATAACTTCTGTATTGTAAAAATCACATCAGATAGAGATCACACATGTACATTGTGCCAACTGGCACGGGCAATATTCATAAGGGATTATGTACAGGACAGGGCCACATGGGCCACTGTCAGGATCAATACTTTTAGAAATAGAAATACTGTCAGAAATTAGAATAAAAGGATATAAAATCACTGTAGCACAAAATAACAGTTATAAATCACAACCAGTAACTACTGGGAACAGGTAAGTACCACCTACGCAACCCTAAACACCTTAGGAGAATGTCACGCAGGGGACCAGGACCTCCCTAGGATCACCTGTACTGGAAGGAACAACCACCTAAGAATAAAATACATTTAGGGGTATCAGCAAGAACACATTACACATGATGCATCAAACATTCAGAGGTGTAGGGAAGAAAGGTAAACACATGATGTATAAAAACACATTCAGCGGTGTAATAATAAGGCACATGATGCATCATAACTACATTCAGAGGTGCAGGGAAAGAAAAACACATGATGCATCAACCAATACATTCAGGGGTGTAAAATCAAGGAGGACACATGATGCATTAAAAACATTCAGAGGTGCCAGGAAAGAAAACACAACTCAATAGCGCAAAAACACATGATGCTTAAACATTCAGAGGTGCAAGTAAAAACCACACAATTGCGCAAAACCTTACATAAGCCACCACCTGTGGCAGTCCATAGGCCAACTGGCCTTGTTGGGGCTAGGACGCCCTGTAGTCCAAAAGTCAGGGGCCTAAACGTGGCAGCTGCCCACAAATTGCTGGGCAGCTGAGGACAATCCCAAGCGCCTAAACGGTGCAGCTGCCCACTAATTGCTAGGCAGCTGGGAAACATCAAAACTGCAACAGGCCCTCACTGGCCCTTAGGAAGACATCCGCGCCAAAAGGTTGGAGCCCACACAGGCTCTGACACAGCTGCGCACGTTGGAGCCACACAGGCTCTGAACAAAACACTTGTGACCCCAAGGGCCTCACTGGGCCCTAAACATCATGCGGACGGCGAGCCCCTCTGGACTCTAAAGCCACCATGTGGGCAGGGAGCCTCTCAGGGCTCAACAAATATGACCCCACGAGCCTCTCTGGGCTCGCAACCTAATTGCCCCCACGAGCCTCTCTGGACTCGCAAAACTCTCATGTGGGCAGGGAGCCTCTCAACACAAAGGGCGCCTTGAGCCTTCTGTGGCTCGGGAAACAGATGCGGCGCTGTAAGCTGGAGTCCCCCTCCCGGGGACTCCCAAAGACAAAGGTGCTCTTCGAGCCTCTCGGGGCTCTCAGCAATAATGCAGCCACCGTCGGAGTCCCTCACGGGGGACTCGATCACAAGCAATGCCCCTGAGCCAATACGCCCGCACTTACCAGCTTCCCTGTGCGGCGCCGGCTCCTGGGGCGGCTCTCCTCCGTGCGGGGGTGGTACTCGAGCGGGGCTCCCTGCAGGACACGGGAGCCCCGCTACACCTCGGCTCCTCTCTGCTGCGCGAGCGGCCCCAATCACGGGCCCTTTAGGTTATCTCCGGTCTCCCTCGGCATTCGGGAGCCCGGAAAGGCGGAAAATGGCTTCTCTCCACGAGGAACACGGGCGATCCACCAATCGATGCGCAGCTCCGCAGGCGATCCCCCAGTGACACCGGAACTGCAGCCACTCACAGCGCGGCTTTCCCGATGACGCGGCGGCCCGGGAACCAAGCCCAGCGCGGCGTTGCTGAGGGGGCTCGTCGCTCTGACCAATCAGGGCTCTGCTCCTTCGGTTTCTCTGTGATTTCAAGCCCCGGGCAGCGGCGGTGAATTGGAAGCAAATGCCAGGTGGGCACCGGCTTCTTAAACAAAATAAACAATAAATCGAGGTGGGCACTCGATAGGCTCCGCAATCTTGGGGATAAGTCAATTAAAGCGCTCCCCAGCGCTAAAAGCAATTCCCAGCGCTCCCCAGCGCTGAAGGTCCAGAAAAAGCGCCCTCAAGCGCTAGAAGTCAAACAAAGCGCTCCCAAGCGCTAGAAGGGGAAAATAGAGCGCTCCCAGCGCTATAGGCAACAAAAGGTCACCAGTCCAGCAAAGTCCTTCAGGGGTCCAGGACAAGTCCATCAGGGGTCCAGGGCAAGTCCATCAGGTTTCCAGGGGCTGGGCAGGGCCCAGGGATTCCCCTGGGCCCAAGCAGCAGCACGCCCCTGGCAGATTCAAGTCCAAAAACAAGAACCTTTTGGAAGGGGACACAGCCCCTTTTTATCCAGAGAAATCCTTTGTCTAAAGGGTGCAGGCAGTGTGAGAACCAGCTAGAACTGGTTATAGGGAAGTCCTTTCAGTATCAGGGACAGAGGTGACAGTCGCCCAGCGGGGAGGTGGAGCCAGCATTGTGGCAGGCAGGCACAGCCTCATTCACTCCCAGGTTCTATCTCCTCCCACTTCCCTGGCAGCAGATGCAGCCTTTCATCCACGGGCTGACTCAGACAACCTCCTGGGGGCTCCTCAGCCCCTGTCATCCTCAAACCAGACAGTCAATCCACAAGCAGGCCCAGGCACTCCTGGGCCAGGCTCACCAGCCAATCACACGCCAGGCACAAATTACACAAATATGCCAACTTCTAAAAGTGGCACTTCTAGACTAGACACAATCATGCCGCATACACCATTACGCAGCATTCAATCTCACGAGTTCGCACATATCAAACTCGACCCTGCACTCCCCACACATCAGGAACTACCAGGGGCATACATATTCCCTATTCATTCCTTTGGGAGGGCAGGTCACTCATCACACATACACAGAGAGCTCACGCACTTTACACTGTACCACAGTGAAAAAGTGCGCAGAGGCCTAAAATCACCAACACTAGGTTCCAGAAACAGGCTAGGAAAAAGCAAAAAGTCTCGGGGTGAACCTGCCAAAGGGGCCAGGTCCAACAACAGTTTACAAAATCAGTTACCTAAAACACAAGCCACACTATTTGCTGCATTCTTCGAGGGTTGTGTTACCATTCCCCTGATGTTAACTTACCTGGGGGCCACAGAGAAGTGAAATATTGGAGGAAAAGATAAAAGCCCTCCCAGGACCGAAATAAAGTGGAGCGTTAAATATGGTGGCCGGTGTGGCTATACAGGGGTGGGGGATGTAGGGGGGCGCAACACCATCGCAAAGGGGGCGCACAAACTGCTCTAATCTTACCTTTGTTCCCTGCATCCCAAGACTTGTTAGAGAACTCCGGTCTGGTTGTCTTGCTAACTCTCCCAGGAGGAGGTTAATTCATAGACCTGAAATGGTTCAGCTGCAGTGGGAGGCAGGACGTCTCCTCTGCAAAAACCGAAATCAAACCAAGAGACAATCCTGTTCCTTCGCATTTCGATATCATAGCATAATTGCCTCCCACTGCAGCTGAAGCATTTCAGCTCCATGAATTAACCTGCGAGAGTTAGCTCCTCCCAGAAAAGAGACAAAGTTTCCAGGGACGTTTTAAGGCATGGGGAAGGGGGGCTCTGGACCAGGGTCCCAGCCTTTTTCTTTGAAATCATTTTTTTATTTCATCCCCAAAACAGGGGGCAGGCGACAAACTGACTGTTACACAGCGTTAAGCCTACAACCCACTTGGGGCCGGCCGCGGCAGGATAGAATGCAATAAATAACATTCATGGGTCTTTCTCCCAATATCATTATACACAGCGTTTCGCCTACAACCCAACAGGGCCAGCCGCGTCATATAGCACTCGATGCATGCAAGGCAGTCATTGCCCGAGATAGCCCAGCCTCTAGAGCCGATTGTAACCAATTAACTAATAAGGGTAGAACCATTAGACCACTGGGGCCCGAACTTCTAATAGAGTATAGAAGGAGAGGACAGTAGGAGAGAATAGACAGTAGGAATGACTAAGCCAGTGAAAGAAGAGAGCGCAGAGCAGAGCAAAGAGGACGGGGGGGAAGAGGAGTTCAACGTGCGGGGCAGCAGACTGTTTTGCAGCACCTACAGGGTTTTAGGCTGTATGTGCTAGGGCTTCTATGTTAGCAGCCTGCCCGGGTGTGGGGGGGCTATAGCGTCCTCTACAAGCCGTAGCGCCCGGAGCTTGGTAGGCATGTATCGCACGTGTTCTACTGCACATAAATATTTCACTAAGGGTTGCCATATCGCCTTGAAGCGTGTCGCGCGCCTGCAATCTAGCTGTGAAAAGCTCCATTGTTATGACATGCCAGAGTCGCACAAACCAATCAGCAATGGGTGGCGCTTACGTCTTTTTCCAATATAAAGCAATGAGCTGCTTAGCTGCTCCTAGCATTTGGAGCGCCAATGTCCAGTCGCTCCGGGTAAGTGCCTTAAGGCCAGCAGGTTTGACACCCAACAACAGTGTGCTAACGGCTTCAGGCAGAGAGAACCCCAGCAGCCCCCTGATGTGGCTTAAGACCTCCTTCCAAAAGAGGGTCAGTGAAGAACAGGTCCACCATATGTGAAGAAAGTCTCCAGTCGCTGACCGGCACCTCCAGCACTCAGGGGAAGAGGCAGGGAACATTTTGTGCAGACGCTGAGGCGTATAGTACCACTGGGTCATTATTTTATACACATTTTCCTGCTGTGGAAGGTTATGATATATTTTGGGAATGTCTCGCCACAGGCGGCACCACTGTGCCGAGGTGTTGTCTGTTCCCGAGATGGCGTGCCATCTTTGCTGATACGGATGGGCAGGCGGCATATGAGGGTGTTGGAGGATCTGATAGATTTTGGAGATCAAGCCCTTCGAGTCAGTAAAGGAGCGAGCCAGCCACTCGAACGGGGTGAAGGCACGTGTAGCCGCCTGATATGTGTCATCCTCCGACACCCAATGCCTCAGCTGAGCATATTGTAACCCAGCCTCAAGCGGTATCTTGAATTCCTCTCTGTATTGGGCGAAGGTCTTGAAGGAGCCTCCATCAAACAAGTCTGTGAGCACTCTACAGTTGCCCTGTGGCCACTTGTCAAAGGCCCTAGTGGGATGGGCCGGCGGGTAGCACGGATTTCCCACAATTGGGGTATGGGGTGAGGGGAAGGTCGTAAGGCCCCTACGTACTGCTATCTTGTCCCATATCTCTAGCACCGTTTTCTTGGGCACGGCCGGATATGCACTCCTAGAGCGCCCCGTCTTAGCTTTCCATGCCCGATCCCAGATGGTGCGCCCGGTCACTGCCCTGTCCATGTGTAACCAGCCCTCTCGCTCTCAGTTACGCCCCATTCTACGATAAAGCGAAGATGCGCCACCCAGTAATACTCCACAAGGTTAGGGCAGGCCAGTCCTCCCCTGTCCCTCGGTGCCAACAGAGGAGTTTGGGAGAAGCGAGGTCTCCTTCCCCCCGTATGAATTTAGTAAGGTCACGCCGCAGACTTCTTATGTTGTGTAGCGGTATAGGAGTGGGGAGACATTGGAATAAATACAAGATTTTGGGAAGGATAGACATCTTAAGGGCATTAATTCTGCCCAGCCATGAGGGCACAAGAGGCTTCCACCTCCTCGGGTCGTCAAGGACCGTTTGCCGGCATTCCCTCCAGTTAACCTGCGTCCAGTCTTCCAGCGAGGGGGTCAGCTGGAGGCCAAGATATCAGATATGCCGGTCCGTCCACCGGTATGGAGCTAACTGCTCCAGATGGGGTATTTGGGCCTTTGGGATGGTGAGGTTGAGGGCCCAAGACTTGCTATGATTGATCTTTAGGCCAGAGACGCGCTCAAAGAGGCATAGCACCGAGTGAAGCACCGGCAGGGACTCCCGAGGCTTCGTGAGCGTAAGGATGAGGTCATCCGCAAATAGCGCTACTTTGTTGTCTTGACCGCCCAGGGGGATACCATGGATGTCAGGGGTCCGGCGAATCATATTTGTTAGAGGCTCTATTGCCAGAGCGAATAATAGGGGCGAGAGCGGGCAGCCCTGCCTGGTTCCCCTACCGATGTCAAACGGCGCCGTGAGTAGCCCATTGACTCGGATCCTGGCAAGTGGCGCAAGGTATCATCTTCTGGCCTAGACCTATCCTGTGTAGTACCGCTCTGAGGAAGGACCAGTATACCCGGTCGAACGCCTTTTCCGCGTCTAACGAGAGGAGACAGGCTGGGATCTTCCAGTGGTGTGCCTTTCCCACAAGGTGTGCAACCTGCCGGTTGCGGATGAAGCCTACCTGATCTGGGTCAACCAAGCCCGGCATTTGCGGATCCAGTCGCTTCGCCAGAAACTTGGTGTATATTTTGAAGTCGGAGTTTGGTAAGGCGATCGGGCGATACGACGCGCACATTGTAGGGTCTTTCCCCGGCTTCAGGATTAAAGAGGTTTCCGCCTTGTCCGTAAATGAGTTATAGAACCGGAGAAGGTAGGGCCCGAGCTGCACCTGGAACATGCGGTAGAAGGAGAGAGGGAGCCCATCCGGCCCGGGGTTTTCCCCAAAGGGAGCTCGCGCATGGCTGTTGCTATCTCTACCTGAGTTATCGGTCCCTCCATCAGTCTCGCCTAGTGGGGATGTAGGGATGTCCCCTCGTACCGCCCTAGAACTTCCTCCACCAGCTCCGGGGGTGGTGTCTCCTCCTTGTATAGTGCCGCGTAGTAATCCCTAAAAGCCGCAGATTTGTCCTTCTCCGTCGTGGCGCTTTTCCCATCCGGCAGTCGGATATTGGCTATGTGTGCTTTAGCGGCACGGATTCTCAGCCTCCTCGCCAGTAGCCGTCCCACCTTGTCTCCCCCCTCGAAGTATCAATGCTTTAGTGTCAAGAGGGATTTCTCCACTCTGTTTGTGCGCAACATCCAAAGCTGTCCCCTAAGGTTGGCCAGCTGCGGCCTTGACCGCAGTGTGGAACAACCCTGGTCCTGCAACTCCGCCTTCTTTATGTCTCCCGCAGTTTATCCTCTAGTGCCTCGCGTGTCCGCCTCGATCGATAGGGAAGTGATGTGCCCCCATATCGTAGCCTTGAAGGCATCCCAGACCACTGGGAATGGCGTCTCAGGCACATCGTTGCACTCAAAGTAGGAGGCAATGGCCCCCCTGATGTCTTCCACGGCAGCCGCATCCCGGAGGATACTCGGTGGCATACGCCACCTTAATTCCCGAGCCGGGCAAGCGGCCGGGTCCTTCAGGAGCAGCTCAACATGGGCATGGTCGGAGAGCGAGATATCCGACATGGTGACCCCGAGTACATCACGGGAGAGATCATGGGAGATAAATAAATAGTCGATGCGAGAATAGGAACGGTGCGCATGTGAGTAGAACGAGTGTGCCATGCGTTTGGTGTCAGCTTGCAAGAGATGCATCTCCTGAAGGAATATAATGTCTGGGATCTGTCGTAGGAGATAGTGCCACGCCTGCTTACGCTTATTGGGTGAGTTAAGGCCCTTCATGTTGAACGTTAAGACCTTCAGGGGGCTAGGTGTGTTTGTTGTCATGATGGGGTCGTGTCATGTAACATCTGCGCTCCCTTAGCAGTCATCCCGCACACTCCACACTCACAGCAGACATAAACCCAAATCGTCCCATGCTAATCCACTGCCCGGGACCCCCACCACGCATTCCCGCAGGAAGAAAAGAGAGGAGGAAAGTAGATTAGAAGGGAACAAGAAAAGGAGGAAAAGAGCAAAAAGAGCAAAAAGAGAAAGGGTGACCAGAAAGGCCACCCGTCATTGTACAACAAAAGTGGCCAACAGGGCCATAGTACACTGTCCCCTGTACAGGGCATCCTACACCCGCAGGTTTGGATGCTCTCTGGGATGTCACTCCCTTAGGGGCAGCCTCAGGAGGGTTAGTGGCGGTCTCAAGGATCTGATCAGTGGAAGCTCCCGCTATCCCCCCAACCCACATCTCTGGAGCCAGGGTATTGAGCAAGGAACCGCAGTGGAACACCTCCCCTGGGGTCAAGTGTACATTGATGTGAGTTCTCCCTCCCAGGAGGCGATGAGCAGACACCCCGCCGTTCATGGTGTCGGGGAACGCCCGCCAGACTCCTCTATGTCCCCTTCGAGGGATCGGATATGAGCTATAATGTCCTGCTTAGCCTGAGATGGCGAGCATTCATGCTTGGGGGACACTCGATGCTGTCGCTACACTGTGGTTCAAGATGGGCCAGCTGGTTTCCGTTCCTGCCTACGGGGCCGAGATGGACTCGCCGGCGGTGTTGTTGGGAGGCGGATAAGTTACGCCGCTTCCGTGTAGGACCGTATGATCCTGCGCTTGGATTCCCACTGGAAGATGAGTGCAAACGGATGCCCCCACTGGTAGGCGATGCCCATACTGTGCAACTTCTCCGTCACTGGCCTGAACGCTCGCCTCCTCTTCAGTGTGTTGGGCGCTAGGTCCTGAAATATCTGAATCTTGTGCCCCTTGTAGCGCAGGTCAGGTTTGTCCCTCGCTATCTTCCAGATTGCCTCCTTTTCCGTGAAGAAGTGAACCCTGGTCAGGATGTCCGGTAGAAGCCCCGGCCTCCCCGCAGGACCAGACACACGATGGGCTCGATCCAAAGCGGCGGGGAGGCGTTCTCGTCGCCCCAGACCTCGTGAAGGAGCTGCGCCACATATCCCATAATGTCCTCCCCTTCTTCTCAGAGAGGAATCCCCCGGATGCGAAGGTTGTTGCGGCGGCTTCTGTTCTCTAAGTCCTCCTGCTTTACTTGAAGCTCGATATTCTGCTCTTCCAGGGCCGCCAGATGCTGCCAGAGCAGTTCCTGATCCTCCGTGCGCGTGTCCATCGTCCTCTCCAGCCCGTCCACTCAGTCCCCAAGATCCGTGACCTCCTTCCGCAATTCCTTCACACATGTGTGCACTTCAATCCGCAGCGATCCTATTTCCATTTTCAGTCCTGACATAAATGTGGACATAAAGGCCTGGGTGACCGGCGGGGAATCTCCGGGGACCTGAGACGAGCCCTCTCCGGCAGCAGGCACGCCTGCCTTTTTCCACATCGCCACAACAGTATTGTCCCTGGGGGTAGCTGTTGGGTCGGCTTTGTTCCCTTTATTGGAGCGCGTCATCGCCAGCTTCACGTTATCCCAACCGGGAGTCTCGGGTGTGTTTCGCTGCGCCCCAGGCACTCACCAACTCCTCCACTTTATAGCGCCCAGATAGACCCACTTAGCCACCCGCAGGGCGGTGTAGGCCCTGATCACAACAGGTCCGCAGGTGCTCCCCCTCTCCAGGTCCCCGAGAGCAAATGCCCGCCCCCACGTACCAGATCACTCCCCTCTTCTGCCGTGGTGTAGCCCAGAGGCACTCAATAGGTGAGGGCGATCTGTGACCAGCCACTAAACAACCCCAGGAAGCCTTGGTGACCTCGCCGACAACTCCCTCACCAGAGCCACCCAGTCAACTGTCAAACTGCTTGGCCAGCCGCTGCACCTCCACAGAACCTCCACGGATGGCGCACAAGTTCCAAGTGGCAGAGCAGGCAGGCCCCCCCAGCCAGACACTCAGGGCCCCTATATCAATTCCCCATGTCATGCCCACCAGCCAACTAACCACCAAAAGCTCAGGGGGACCGCTCAGGGGCTGACAGGCTGTCCCCACCCCCCCATCGCCGAAGGTCCGCTGCTCACAGTGCTGGGCCTCGCTATGATATCCCCGCCTCCACAAACGGCGGGCCGTCTACTGCCGCCCTGCTCCCCGGACCAGCACCTCTCATCTTAATATCCCGCTCAGCCCCCAGTCCGCACTCCTCTAGTGGGGCCTCTCTCGCAGCCGACGTCTGCCGCCTTCCGACACAGGCTCAGTCCTGCCGGTGGCCGCTTCGTCTTTGCTCCACAATGTCCCAGGGACAGACCAACGCCTATCAAAGGCTCCGTCACCCCAGCTAAGGCCCGCCGCACTCCAGGCCTCAAAGTGTCCCAGGGGGGGGGGCGACCGCCCAGCCTCCATACGCTGTCAGGATCACTGCCCAGGGTCCCCGGCAGCCCACCGCTTTCAGGCCTGGGGAGCGTCTATAGAAGGGCAGGCCAGCAATCCCGGAGCTCCTATGGAAGGCACGAGCACCCAGCGGGCCGCACCTGCTTCTCGCTTCCAGTCCCCCAGGTATGGCGCAGTCAACCCCAGAGCTCCAAGCCGCTCCCCTGGTGCAGGTCATGTCCCTCTCTCACCGTATCGCCTTAGCGGGAAGGATCCCATAGCTGCCACAGTCCCGACTGCCCGAGCACCACTCACTCCTCCTCAGGGTGTGGGTCCAGCTCTCCGCCTCATTCCTCGCAAGATGGCGGGTCTCCTCAGCAAGCTCTCCGCTGGGCCCTCCGCGGGCGGCCTGCCGCCGCAGAGCACGGAGCAGCAGCCTCCACTCGTTCTTAGTTGCACACCTCCCTGCGTGTCACCGGGGGTCACCGCACTTGCTATGCGGCCGTCCTGTCGCCCAGCCTCCGGCCGCAGGTCTCTCCTCAGCAAGGCTCATAAAATGGCGGGTCGCCACCTCAGGTCCGCAGCCAGGATCTAGCGGCCCCGCACACCGGCTGCACACAGGGGGTCCCGGGTCTCCTCACAGCCGCCCAGTACGCTGGTCCCCACAGTGCATCACGGGGGTAGCTCTCGCGTCCTCTACTCCTGCACCCGCTCCATCAGGCCGTGGTCAGGGCCCGCTCTGGCCAAAGTTGCCCAAGATGGCGGGTCGCCGCTCCGAGCCCGATTCCCGACTCCTGCGGGCCTCGCTCACCGGCCGTCTCCCGGGGGTTCCAAGCTCACCCGGAGGCTCCTGGCACCCAGATCTCCTCAATGTAGTCCGGGGGTCGCTGTAAAGACACCCCGACTCCGCTTTAATTGCTGCTGATGGCGGGTGACAGCGGGAGCCCTCCAAGAGCACGTCTGCTCACATCGCTCGCCAAGCCACGCCCCCGGTCCCAGCCTTTTAGAGGGCGGGGGGGCTGAAAGACCTAGCTCTGTTCTACAGAGTCCTGCCCTCATGAAGTTGAACATTTTTTAAACACAATGTTGTAAATTGTGTTTTTCTATCATTAATTTTTAATGTACAAGAGTCTATGCGGGCAGTTGTTAAATTGTATGTTTGCTAGTGAGAGTCTCTTCTCTCTCCTTTTCCATAAATGCTAATTGTTCCCTACGACTAGCAAACCTAATATTTGTAGGGGTCCCCTGCTTTCCAAGAATTACAAGAGTCTATTACAGACATTTTGCAGACAAAATGTGTTTATGCATAATGCAACAACCATATAAAAAGTTTATTTTAGATCAATACAGGACCTCACACATGAGCAATGGGAGGGTGTGACAGAGATTATTTGCAGTAACATTAGTGAACTGCTGTTGTGTTACATTCTGAAAACACACATCACTATCCCTGAATATCAGATGTACACACATGTAATATTTGACTAAAGAAGGCATGAAAGAGCTGAGACTGGATCATAAAATCAAAGCTGGTCCGAACAGGGACCCCAAAATACATTTGACCCATGGCCCCCAAAATCATTAAAACGTCCTTGAAAATGTCTTTTAAAATTACAGTGGCAGGCGTGCAAAATGCCAGCCAGCCCTTAAACAGCCTGCAAATTGCTTGTCTTGACACTAAATATGGTTATAAAATAAAGAAGTATGTATTCATTTGTAATGTGACTTTTCTGTCTTTGTTCCCTTTTATAATCAGTCATGGATCATTCAGGCAGCTCTAGAAAACAATTAAAAGTATTTCTATTTATATTTGCTGTTCAAAGTATGGACAGACAAGTGCTGAAAATACAGCTTTAGGGTTGCCAGCTCAAAATAATGAGCTGGCAACCCTAATCATAAGACTGGAAGTTTGTTGAGGGATCAGCACATTATTTCTTTCCTCCTCCCTGGTTACTGCCATAATAGCAATAGCTTAACACATTTGAAACCCTACACTGCCTTCAATAACATGCTGAGTTATTTCAAGTGTCTGGGATTGCACCTTGCATTCAGACAACTCGCTCATCATTCTCGCCCTTCACTTTCACCCTCACCCTGCACTCACACTGATCCTAATACACTCATACCATTCACCCACTTACCCTACACTCACAGTGATCACTCTGCACTCACAGTGATCACAATGCTCTCACACTGATCACCATGCACTCACACCATTCACCCGTTCACCCTGCACTCACACTGATCACCATGCACTCTCACCATTCACCCACTTACCCTTCACTCACAGTGATTACTCTGCACTCACAATGCACTAGCGCTGTTCACCCTGTACCTCACCCTGCAGTCACACGAGCACACTACTCAACCTGCACTTGTGACACTCCACTCACCTGCCGCCCTCACTGCTCAATCTGCAATCTCACTCGAATAAGCCCACCACTAACCATACATTCATTTGTCTCACTCTGCACTAACATGCGCACCCAAATTCATATGGTCACCTCACTCACCCCTGTACACAAGTATGCGCATGTCGTGCCCCATCATGGTTTTTGTCCTAAATTACAAAAGGAGACATCTAAATGCACTGCAATCCAGCCTTCCAGGGGCCCCTTGATAGAGACAGTTCTGTTTTTGCCCTGATGGCCTGGAATGATTCCTAAACAGATTCTTGCAAATACAATTTTGTTTAATTTCTTTTTAATGTGATTGATGTGAGGGAGTCTATTACTATTTGCAGAGAAATGTGTTTGTTTCATGCAACAACCATACAAAAGTTGCACATAAAAAAGTTAGATCCAAACGGTCCTCACATATGAGAAATTGGTGGATTCACAGATATTATTCACTGTAAAATTAGTGGGCTGCTGCTTTGTTACAATAGTGAAAACACATCACTATCTCTGAATATTAGATGTAAACGCTTTTAGAATTTCGACTACAGTGCATGTGCACCATTAGTAGCCTGGCTAAATAGGGTGTAGCAGAGTAGAAAGTGAATCATTTAAACTCATTTAAACTCAAAGCTGTACTGAACAGGGGCCCCAAAATAGTTTTGGCCTAGGGCGCCCAAAATCCCTACATGTTCATGCCATCACAAATTTTGTCAGAAAACATTACTCTGAAGGAAAATAGACAACATCATTAATTTATTATTACTGCTACTTTTTTTAAACATAAGCCCGACGTGTCCTAAACTCCCACTGCTTCAGGCAAGCAACTTATTGTACCACTAAGGAATTCTCAATTAGGTGTTCGTTCAGCGCCCTCTCTGTGGACTTTCAACTGTTTTCGGATCCATAACTGGTTGGTGGGCAATTATCCCATTATAATGCTGCCTAAAATGTTTGTTAATGATTTCAAGAGAAGATTTGTTTCTCATGTACCAGCTCTGAGCTAGGGAGTGCTCGAAAAATCTGACAACACTGTCTCCCTTACAGTCCCTGTCTTGGCTGAAAATGTCTGCAGAATATTCAGCTTTGGGAGAAACTGCTATCAAAACTCTCTTGCCTTTCAGCCTGTCCTATTTATGTGAGATTGGGTTCTCAGCACTTGCAGTATTAGAGACTAAGTACCGTGCAAGACTGGATGTGGTGCACAACCGGATGATGGCAGTTGCAAAAATCCATCCACATATTGACCCTCTCTGAAAAACAGGCACACCTGTCACATTTATGTTTGTGGTGTTATTATTAATCTATGTCATATGTAAAACAAAGCATCCTAGTAAAAACTATTTGTGCACATTTTATCTTGGAAAGTGGTGTTCTGAGCGGTGTAATAAGCCTCTGTCATTTCACGACACCCACTCACAAACCTGCAGTAACTAAATACTCTTATTGTATTGAACATCATTTGCTGGATATGCCTGGAATATGCATGTGGCGGTTGATTCCAGACATTTCTGTCAGGTGGTTGGGGGGGCCAACATCTAAAAAAAAATTAGCTGGGGGGCTAAACCTACAACAGTTTGAAGACCTCTGCTTTACGGTAAGCTAGTTCTAGCTGAAGGTGGATGATGGCGCCAGTCGAAAAAGTAGTGAATCCCCCGTATTGATGGGAATATGCAAACAGTGAAAACTTGCAATTTATTCACCCATTCTAAATAGAGGGGGTAGATAAATGGCAAAAGCTCCAATGACCCTTATTCTGTCGGGCTGTCAGAGGTGTATGACGGAAGCAGAGACAGACTTTATGATGAGCAACCTCTCTGCCAAACTCTAAATCAGGCCATAATTAGTTACAATGATCTAATAAAAGAAGAGAGGGACAGGAGGACAAAGTGAAGTGTACATAATACCAAGTGCAAACACCCAAGATAAGCCAAATCTGAGCAAAACAAAATCCTCTTCGGTAATCAAACCCAGGCCTGGAAACCACCTGCAGAACCCAGTATACGAGGGTGGACAAAACAGAAGTTTACTAAGACCCCAGTAAACTCCATGTTTGCAAAAAAACCTAGAAAAATAGAATACAGGCCCACAAAAAATCACCTGTTCCTTTGTTCTTTCATGAAGTAAAAAGAGAAGTGATGAATAGTCTCACTGAAGGAGAAGACGAATGGAGATCAAGGGGTAATAGCACACACTTCAAGGAATGAAAGAAGCGAAAGAGAGAGTGTGCAGGCCAGCCACCCCATATAACACCAGAGAGAGGAGGCCCAATAATATCCCAAAGTGGTAAAATATGGGTGCAGGTGACTAGCACCTTGTGTATCCAGAAGCTTTTGCAGAGGATAAATATGAGATTCTGTCCCAAATGGATGGAAGCAAAAACACTGTGATGAGCACCCTGTGCTAAAGCAAACAAATACCAAGATATTAGATGAGTATAGATTAGTAGTAGAAGAGGCCTCATCTGCAAACAATACACCGGGAACCATGTGACTTAAACTAACAGCAGAGCTTAAAATAGTCAGGAGCTCAGAAGGAAATCAAAGGGAGATACAAGAAGCCTTCACCATATTGGAGAAGAGATAAGTGATTAGGCAAATAGAACTAGTCTGCTAGAAACTGCTTTGTTGGAAGTGGAATTAAACATACAGGAGACTGCTCAATTCAAACAAGACAGAGAATAAATATAGAACGAAGCAAGATGGCGGCTGCGTAGTTGTGGCCGATTGCAGCAAGCAGTGAGGTTATGAGTATGGAGGAAGCTGAGGCCCATTGTAATAATCTGGCGAATTTCTTTGCTGAAAAAATTCAAAAGATCCTCCTTTCCCTTCCGCTTCTTCCTCTGGAAGAACCAATCCCTCCCTTGGCAGACGGTACTGATAGTATCTTGCCCTGCCTCCCCTTCTTTTCTCCCCTCAGTAAGGAGCTCCTACCCCCGCTTTTCAACTCCATAAAAAGTGGCTCCCCGCTAGATCCCGCCCCTATGAACATCTTAAATCGAGCCCTGCCCAATATTAGTACACATATTATTCATTTAGTTAACACCTCACTCGAATCTGGGAAGGTACCTCAAGACTGGAAACTGGCCATGGTTAGGGCCTTGTTAAAAAAGCCACATCTCGATCCCCATGATTTCTCCAACTACCGTCCCATCTCCCTGCTCCCTGGCATTAGTAAACTTGCAGAGAAATGGGTAAACAAACAACTTGCATCCTTTTTAGAGACCCATAACTTGCTTCACCCAACTCAAACTGGGTTTCGAAGAGGACAGGGAACGGAGACGGCACTGTTGAGGGTGGTAGAGGATTCCAGGAGGATTCTTGACGCAGGTGGCAGCGCGGCTATTATCCTCCTGGACCTCAGCGCCGCCTTCGATACGGTGAATCACCGTGTCCTCCTGTCTCGTCTCAGGGGGATCGGTGTTAAAGGCAGGGCACTTATGTGGCTGGAGTCCTTTCTTGGCAACAGATTTTTCAAGGTCTTCTTAGGAGACAGCTGCTCCTCACCAATACCATTACAGTGTGGGGTGCCACAGGGCTCCTCCCTTAGCCCCACACTGTTTAATGTGTATATGGCGCCTTTGGCAGAAGTGGTAGCTCCCTTTGGAGTCCATCTAGTAAGCTACGCTGACGACACCCAGCTAGTTGTTTCTCTCAATCAGGTGGAGTCCCTCCATTCCAATCTCTGTTGTTGCCTGGAGGCGGTAGCAAATTGGATGGACTTGTCCCACCTTAAATTGAATGGAGGAAAAACGGAGATGATGCTCCTAGGGAAAAAGGCCACCTTTAACAACTCGATACATTGGCCCTCCTGTATGGGTCTTGGACCCACCCCAAAGACCGAGATAAAGAGTCTCGGATTTTGGTTGGATGCAGAGCTGTCATTTAAGACCCAGGCAAGGAAGATAGTAGCCACCTGCTTCGGACTGCTGAAAACAATTCGAAAAATTCTTCCTCAGCTACCCGAAACAGCTAAGAAAATCATAGTCCAATCCCTTGTTTTATCCAGGTTGGACTATGGAAACGCGCTCTACCTTGGAGCTCCTGTTTCGGTTATCCGGCAACTTCAGGTTGCCCAGAACTCCGCAGCACGACTACTCACGAGCACCAGCCATCGCTCTTCAGCCAGACCTGCGCTCTGTACCTTGCATTGGCTCCCCATAAAGGAGCGAATCCACTTTAAGACACTCTGCACGGTCCATAAAACACTCTACGGAAGAGGCCCCCCCATTCTAGATGACATGATTAAGCCATACAAACCCACCAGGAACCTTCGATCAAACCAACAAAACCTTCTGACAACTCCTAGGATTAGCAGGGCCCGCACAGGGGGCCGCTTGTTTTCGTACAACGCGGCTGGGTTGTGGAATGCTCTTCCTCCACCTCTTCGTCAAGAGCCCAACCTACTTGTCTTTCGAAAAAAGTTAAAGACGTTACTGTTCCCAAAAGCTAGATAAAATAGACCCTCATCTTTTAATTCATCTTTTTCTGGTTAGTCCTAAGCGCTGGGATGCTCCCGAGTGGCCATGCGCTATAGAAGAGCCTTTTAATAATAATAATAATAATAATGAGTTAGATAAACCCCGACGGAAAAAGGATTAAAAAGCAGCCGTAAGGGTATTCGATGCGCTAAGGAGTAGATGTATGCAGCCTTTACCTGTTGGGTGATCTTGCGGGGTCCGGCGGATCAGCTCAGGCAGGCAGCAGCCTTGATTCAGACTTTCCTCTCTCCCCTCTGCTGGGTCTCTGGGAGTACAGGTGGGTGGAGTGGCCGGAGAGGGCTGGAAGCCGAGCTCAGAGCGGAGCTCAGAGGGAGCCTCGCAAAGCGGAGTGAGGAGGGGAGTGTGCGGAGCTCGCGGAGCCTGCGGAGCCAGAAGAGCGGGAGACAGCGAGTACGAAGACAGCAAGTAGGGGCTATGGCACCAAAAGTTATTGCGGGCGCAAAAATATTTTCGAAGAAGAAGGCTGGGAACGATTCGATAGCTGCATTGGAAGCAGAGGGCGAAGTACCGCTGAAAGTGCAGACGCCCCCACAGGAGGTGGGGAAAAAGGGTAAACAGACAACGGTCAGGACCCGCCAGACCACGGCATCTATTGCGGAGATGTTTACCAGAAGCGGTAAGGAGAAGTGGGTTAAAACTACCGAGACTATGACTAAGGGGGACGTAGTGGACATCCAGGAAGCTGAGGGGTCTGGTGAAGGAGTTCCAGCTGCCACTGGTGAGGTTAATGGTGCTGGTATGGGAAACCGAGACCCCCCACATGTCGAAGACTCCATAGGCATTGCCCCGCTTGTTGAAGTTGCCCCCACAGCCCTCGAAGCGATGGGAAACCCCCTGGGGGACACACATGGCTCGGGTAGCGGGCAGCCGAATGTCAGAGTCTCTACTCTAGCGCAGGGGGCCCGGCCCGGACATCAACTACGAACTATGCGGTCCAGCACCCCCCGGACCTTCCACACGCCCTTGAAGCTCTCAGAGGACACAAAGGTCCCCAGTCCCTCGAAGTCATCGGAGAAAGCACAGGTCCTCCGGGCGTAGAAAGTACGAAAGGCACTCTGGTCCCGGAGCTGGATAGGGAAAAGGTCCCCAGCGAGTGTTTCTTCTCAGTATCGGCGGAAGCTGACTGGTCAGAGGAGGAAGAGGAATGCAGCTCCTATATGGGTGATAGCAACGCTGAATCCGAGAGCGATCCGGAGCAGGTACTCCCGGTAACGGCAGTCTAATCTTTTACCCTATTAAATACGCAGGAGCAACCTCAAAGGGGTTTAAGCTGGGACCATTCATCTACAATGCCACTACAAGGTAGCCCTAGCCTGGAAACAACTCAACTCTCGCTGCTTGAAGTAATCCACCAGGAAATTATAGCGCATAGAGAGGAAACGCCGCAGGACAGTCACAAGTCTCAAGCAGCGATGAGGAAAATGCAGGGCATGGTGAGGAAACTGTCCAAGGCATGTGCCAATGTTGGGGACAGAGTATCGAATCTGGAAGAGAGGGTGGTCCGTGGGGGAAGCGGGAGTGTCTCAGGCTCTATGGGTTTGAGATTTTAGTCTGTTCTAAACAGACCTCTATGATTAGAGGGGTAGCAATATTTATAAGGTGTGGTGTAGGTATATGTAAAAGGACATTGGGGGATAGCATGGGTAGGTGGGCCATAGCTGAACTGTGTATAGGTGGTAAACCTTTAACGATTTGCAATGTACATGGATCGAACTTAGATTATCCTGATGTGTTCAAATATTTGGATGTAGAATTGGCAGCATGGCCTAGCCCACTTTTCTTCTGTGAAGACAAGCGATTTTGATTTAGCCAGAGGTTCTAACTATGTCGGGAGAAAGCCAAAAGTATTTAAAGTTCTTCAGGCTTTTCTTCAGGAACATGGCCTTGAGGATCTATGGGTTTTACATAATAAAACGAAAGATGGATTCACGTTTTATTCTATACCTCATAAGAAAAATGTTAGACTAGATTTTGTTTTTCTTTCAAAACTGTTGGCAGCTGCCTCCGGTATTTCTAGCCCACCACGGCTTCTTTCGGATCACAATCCTTTGATTGCTGAATGCCCTTGGCCTCGAATCAGGAAACCTCCCAGGGAATGGACGTTCGAAAGGAAGCTTTTATTTGAGGAGGAATATTGTTTACATATCAAAAAATGTATAGTCCAATTTTTGAATATTAATAGGGGGACGGCTACAGACCAAGTAGTTTGGGATACCTTGAAAGCCGGATTACGGGGTAAGACTAAAAGTTTCTCCTCTTATAGGTGGAAGTTAGAACAAGAACGCATGCGCATTAGCATGAAAGAGCTTAGGGAGGTAGAAATTGAACTTACTCTAAATATCAAGAATGGATGTGGCATAGAGCACAGTCAACAAAAAGTAGCAATTCTGAAAGCCTGGTTGTTGGAGTCTTTTGGTCAGGACCTAGCATTAAAGTATCTTCAGTACCGTACAGCGCTATATGAGTTCGGGGAGAACTCTGGCAGGGTCCTTGCTAAGTGACTTCGTCAGCGAAGTATACAGAGCCAGGTCGTAAAAATACAAGATGAACATGGAATAATATATGATACCCAGGAAAAGGTCAACGAAGTGTTTTTGGATTTTTATTCTTCTCTTTATAGGGAAGATATTTCTAGGTTAAATATAGATAGGGCCGTGGAAGACTTTTTAGCAGGTATTAAGACTGCTACTATCTCTCATGAACAGGCTGAGCTATTGGCCGCGCCCATTCAATGGGAGGAGGTCGAGCTCGCTGTAAAATCCTTGGCTAATGGTAAGGCTTGTGGCCCAGACGCAGACCCATTAGAATTTTATAAGGTATTTTTAGCTGAAATTGTACAGTTTTTCCTCACTGTATTAAGAGCCGGTCAGCAGGGTATAGTACCTGAGTCATGGCAAAATGCAACTATAGTTTTCTTTAAAAAAAAAAGGTAAACCTGAGTTACTACCATCGTCATTTAGGCCGATTTCTCTAATCAATAGTGATTCGAAAATATTTTCAAAAATAATGGCAAACCGACTCGCGCAAGTGATCACCCCATTGGTTTCTATATACCAGCATGGTTTTATTCCGGGACGGGATACAGTGGATTGCATTGATAGATTGGGCTCATGCTACGAATTCTCCCCTCGGGTTGATCCTGTTGGACGCCGAGAAGGCGTTCGACAGGGTCTCCTGGGGGTTCTTGTGGGCTATACTTAAATGGAAGGGATTTCCTGCTGAATTCGTACAGGCAATTTGTGCAATGTATATATCTCCAAGAGCACAACTACGTATTTCTGGACAGCAGACTGACTTTTTTGCTATTTCTAGGGGCACGCGGCAGGGGTGTCCTTGCTCACCCCTGCTGTTTGCCCTGTATATTGACCCCTTTCTTTCTAAAATTGAGGCTAATCAGAATATAGTACCGGTAAGAGCTGGTAATACTTCATATAATCTGCTAGCCTATGCAGATGATATAGTCGTTATAACATCTGACGTCTCATCTGCATTTAGGGAACTCAAGGAGCTTGCTGGGCATTTTGGGGCAGTATCGGGCTACAAGCTCAATGTTTCAAAGACTCAGGTGGTTCAGACGCCTGGTATGTTAATTTCTGATGCCCCAGTTGTTTCTGAAGCCACGTATCTAGGAGTGCGTATAAGCCCCGTAGTGGATACTATTCCGGATCTAAACATCCTATCTGTGATAGATGCAGTGAACACTAAATTAGAGCAACTTGATAGTCTACATTTATCGTTATATGGATGCTGCAATGTTATTAAAATGTTAATTCTTCCTAAGTTTTTATATTTATTTAGGACTATTCCTCTGTTATTTTCCCAAAGGAGCTTGACTAAGGCAGACAGGGTGTTTTATAGGTTTTTGTGGGGATATAGGCGCTCACGTCGCTCAGTTAAATGGATGTGCCTTCCTCGAGATCGGGGGGGCTGGTCGGTTCCCAGTCTCGTCATGTATTATTGGGCAGCAATGCTACAAATAATGGGAGTGCTGATTTGTGGTGATAAAGCGAATGTACCATTATGTAATCGCCCTACCATTTTTGAGAGAGGTCTGGGATCTGCTGCAAAGGGCATTTTACTTGAGGTCCTGGAGCCCAGCTATTATAAGCGAACTCGCTTCAAAGTTATGATTGCTGCGTGTACTATCTGGCGGATAATTAAGAGGAAAATGACTATCCCAAATTTAAATTTGTATACGTCTTTTAAAGCTACCTGAGTGGTTCCTAGTATCTTTCAAGATCATATAATGTTTAGTTGGCAAAGGCTGGCTGATATAGTGGAGGATGGACAAGTCCTACCTTATAGTAAAATTAGGAACAAATTTAAGCTATCTCCACGCGATTTCTTTAAAATATTTACAGATCCAAAGCTTCATTTATAAATATCAGAAGAAAACACCAGGTATTCTGGATAAAGTACCAATCATTGAATTGATTATGAAAAGAAGTAAAATAGGAACGCTATATCAATATATATTATCTACCCTGCCGGATGATCTGACCGCCCAAAGTGTTAAGTGGGAATTGAAACTTGGAAGGACAGGTATTGATTTAACCCCGGTGCTAGAACTTGCCAGTCAGGTTATGATATCAGGCTCACTTAAGACTCAAAGCTATATGGCAATGTTAGATTTTTATTACACGCCCGCTAAGATTGCAAAGTGGGGGCCATGAAGGGTAATGCTTGTGCTCGCTGCGGGTTGCTGGCTGCTGATATAATACACATGTTTCATGCCTGCCCATCCCTTGCCGGGTTTTTAGAAGACATTGAGCGCTTTATTAACTCTATTCTTAAGATCAGTGTTGTATTGACTCCGGCATTAGTGATATTTGGGGTTGACGTTGGTAATACTTTAACAGGCAGGAATCCTTTATTTCAATTAGCCCTTATATTCATAGCTATGTCGCAGGTTCGCCTTTGCATAACATCTCAGTGGCTTTCCTCGGAAGCTCCAACCTTTATGCAATGGCGAGCAAGATTGTTAGCTATCCATAGGCTAGAATTTTCTGCTTTCTCGTGTAAAGGGGGGAGGAGGCGACAACTGGCAACCAGGTTTTGGGCGCCGGTGATGGAATGGGTCGGCTAATGGAATTCAGCTACGGTCTTACGTATTACTTTTTTCTTTGTAATCTCTTATTTTCTTGCTTATTTTTTCATGTGTTGCTTTCCATATTCTTAATTTCTAGGAATGTTCTGTAGTACCGAAGGACTATGTACCGAAATAATTTTGTTTATTAATTTTTATTAATAACCAATTCTGCTGTGTAAAAATGAATTTGTATTGTCAATGCTTGGTCTCAAAACTAAAATAAAATAAAAAATAAAAATAAAAAAAAGGAAGAGAGGGTGGTCTCAACAGAAGCTGAGGTCGCCGCGGCCACCAATAAGGTCGAGTCCCATTGTGCCCAAGTAACAGATATACAATGGAAGCTCGAGGATATGGAGAACTGGCTCAGGAGGAACAACCTAAGGGTCCTCGGCATACCCGAGGGATCAGAAGGGTCGGATGTAAGAGCATATGTGATCAAGCTCTTCGAGCAAGCATTCCCAGAACTATCCAGCTGAAGCTGGTCTGGAGAAATCCAGAGGGCGCACCGTACTCCCTTCAAAATACGCCGCAATGCGAGGGAAGGGGCTAAACCCAGTGCGATTTTAATCTTCCTGGGTAACTTTGTTCTCAGATGGTCCATCGCCGAAAAAGCTAGACCCGATGCTAAGAGAACCAGTGAAGGAGTATCGTTTTTTGTCCGTCCGGACTACTGTCATACCACTGTTGAGAGGCGCTAGAGACTGCGACAATTGATCAAGCCATTCCAAGAGAAAAAATTGCAGGCATATCTGATAAACCCAGCCCAGCTAAAAATTATCAATAATGGGCGGACACTATTTTTCGCTTCAGAAATTAAGGCGCAGGAATTTCTGGACTCTCTGGGCAATTAATCTATGAGTTGTTTTACTGTCTTCCTTTTCTTTTTGCCTGTTTACTGGGGTGCTCGTAGGACTCTTTAGTATAACTGGCATGTAGAAAGTATGGCTGATTGCTTTCAATAGAATGAAATAAGGGGTAATGAGGTCTTATTGAAGTATTTGTTAAAGTAATCCTCACTGCTTTACTGCAAATCCATCACATGAACAGACCTAGTCTGAGCGCTTCACGAGGAGGGTGCCGGGTGCAGGGGGATTAAGGGGGTTGAGGGGGGAGCTGGGAGGGGAGAAGGAGGGAGGGGTAGGGGAGGTCAGGTAGGTGGGTGGTGCGGCAGGGAAAATGCAATAAAGAGAATTTTTGACACAAATGCAAATGTAAATACAATTCGACAGATGGAATGTGACCTATCTATTAAATATTTTTCCAGCATGTTAATTAGTTTGGCTGAACAGGAGCTAGAATGCAGGCAGAAGTATGTCCAAACTTAAGATCTGCTCTCTGAACGTGGGGGGGCCTTAACGATTGGAAAAAAAGAGGAAAATCTGTACAGACAGACATCGTGTGTTTGCAAGAAACTCACCTGCCATGGGGGAAAAAACATTGGTTAAATCTAAAGGGTTATGAGATTTTTTCTTGTTCCTCTCAGACGTCAACTATCAGAGGGGTGGCCATCATAGGAAGGGTAGGTCTGGGGGGGGGCGGGGGGTGGGGCGGGAGGGGGGGCAAACGATTTAGGGCTGACACGATGGGCAGATGGGCAATATGTGATCTGAATGTAGGGGTCACCATTTGCGGGATATATGGGTCAAACCATGATGACCCCGAGGTCTTCGACTGTATAGAAAAGGAGTTGACGGGGTGGCCTGCCCCATTGTGGTCTGCGGGGATCTGAATATCGCAGCAGATTTTGTGGGTGGAGCTACATATGTCGGTCGTAAACCCAGGGTTTTCCGGGCAATCTGTTCAATGGTGAAATAACATGGATTAAGCGATGTTTGGGGGAACAAGGAACCGTGGAACCCCGGGTTTACATATTTCTCACACCCATTCCAGAAGTATTCTAAATTAGATTACTTCATGATCTCTGCTACAGAGCTTAGTAGGGTTAAAATTCGTAAATTACCAATGATAATATCGGATCATAATCCTCTGACTCTAACGTTGGATACTAATAGGCCGGTTAAAAAACACAGGCCCTGGACTTTTGACAGAAACTTATTAACAGACAATACCTACGTGGAGTATATTAAGAACTGGTCGCAGGCGTTTTTTGACGCAAATAAATACAGCGCACCACGGAATATCGTTTGGGATAGCCATAAAGCAGCATTAAGGGGGGAAACTATCAGCTACACTGCCCGAATTTGGAAAAAGACTAGTAAAGAAAGGGAACAACTAATGAATAAATTGATGGAAGTGGAGAAACAGCATGGGGAAGCCATCATGCAGGGTAAGGGAGGAACAGAGAGCCAAGAAAGAGTGAGTTCTATCAAAGCAGAGATTCAGAACCAGTTGGCTAAGAAAGCAGCCTCCGAGTACCAGTCGTAGAGAGGTAGACTCTATGAAACAGGAGAGCAAACAGGTAGGGCATGGGCACTTCGCATTAGACAGGTTGCCTCTAAAAACGTTGTAACCCGCATTGAAGAGCAAGACCGCAGCTATGAGGAACCATTGGAAATCGTTAATGTTTTTAAAAGATACTATCAAACATTATATCAGGAGGAACTAACTGCAGAGATTCCAAAGGGAACGTGAGGGGAAACAGGAATCAAATTGGTCGAGGGAGAAAGAGAAACCCTAGAAAAGGACATCACTATAGATGAGATAGCGGGGGCTCTACAAGATCTAGCAGCAGGGAAGGCTGCGGGCCCCGACGGCATACCCTTGGAGGTATACAAAAAAGTATCCAAGGAAATAACTCCACTGCTCCTTGATTTATATAATGGGATCATAAATATGGGTAAAATCCCGGAATCATGGAGGAGCTCCAATATAGTGGTGTTTCATTAAAAGGGGAAGCCTAAAGAAAATCCGGGCTCTTACAGACCTATATCCCTCATAAACACGGATAACAAAATATATGCAAAAATACTGGCGACCCGGTTGGGGAGGATCATTGAGAGTCTGGTTTCTCCCTGGCAGCATGGCTTCATCCCAGGCCGGATCACATACGTCGCGCGATCACGTTGTTTGATATCCTTGCTGTTTGGGAGGGGGGGATAGCAATGATCCTCCTCGACGCGGAGAAAGCATTCGACCGTGTGAGGTGGGAGTTTCTGTGGGGAGTGCTAGAGGAAAGTGGCTTTGGACCAAAATTCCGGATGGCTATCCGGGCAATGTATTCGGGGCTGGTTGCCAAGATCTAAATGATGGGTGAAAGCTCTGAGAAGATCTATATAACACGAGGGACAAGACAGGGGTGTCCATGTTCACCCATCTTGTTCGGGCTGTATATAGACCTCTTAATACAGCAGATAATGGATAACCCCGTTATTAAACCAGTAGTTATTACGGGCTTTGAAACTAAATTGTTGGCATATGCCGATGACCAGGCGGTCATCTCTGTAGAATCTGATGTAGCTCTGCGGGAATTGGTTAACATTACCAAGTCTTTCGGGAGACATTCAGGATATCGTTTAAATGAGGGGAAGACCCGAGTGCTGTGCTCCAAGAATATAGGCAAATTAGATTATAGATTTGTGGACTCAGTGGTATATTTAGGGGTAACGATTAACGCTCTGCCAGACTACATCATTAGAGATAACTTTGTCCCCTTAATGAAATCAATGGAGGCAGATCTAGTAGGGCGCGCTAACGTCATCAAAATGACTATGTTCCCAAAGATTCTATACAAATTTTGGGCTATTCCTAATGGCCAGTGTGATCTACCTTCGATTTTTGAATTGATGTTAGGCAGGGAGGCAACTGGTGTATTATTAAGGAGGACGGAGAGACAGTACTATAAAAAAACAAGATACAAGACAATGGAAAGTACATGGGGGGTCTGGGTGGCAGTGCAGAAATACCTGGGAATCCCCAAATTTAATCCCCATACTCCCCTCTGGAACTCGGGGTTATTCCCTAATCTGTGTGACGATGGCAGGTGGAGACACTGGGAGCAACAGGGTATTTTGACACTGGGGGATATCATGGTCAGGGAAGAGATTAGACCCCTAGAAGATCTCAAACAGAGGCACTCCCTCCATGGCAACCAGGATTTTAAGTATGCCCAAGTTGTGCATACAATTAAATCAAAAAGGCCCCGTGTTACTCCAGGCAAAAGGTGCAGTATATTGGATTACTTGAGGGGAGGTGGGCGCAGAATTAAAAGAATCTATAGAACATTTATAGAGGAAACTGAGGATGATATGGAAAAAACCGAAACCGCATGGGCCTCTAAACTGGAAGATCCTGATGCTGACCTAGATAGAGCATTATCGATGGATAAAAGATTCTTGCGCTCCTCTAATTTGAAAGCGCAACATTTTAAAACGCTTTTTAATCTATATTTTACCCCCTCAAAGCTATTCGATTGGGGCAAAAGGGAGGATTTCTGATGCCCCAGATGCTTAAAGGGCCCTGCCGATCTTATACACATGTTTTTTCAGTGTGAGAAACTTAAAAGGATTCAAAAAGAGATCGAGGCATTCTGGGAGGGGCTGCTAGATGTCAAAATTAATCTATCCCCTGCACTGATGATCTTAGGATGCGATAGTAAACTCGCTCTCAATGTTGAAATGGAAGCTCCGGTATTTATCTCAGTTGCAGTGCTCCGTATTCTTATTTCAGCTGCCTGGAAAGACACGGGTGCTCCTACATTCCAAATGTGGTTGACATTTGGGAATGCACAATGTAGAGGCAGCCCTGTATGAGCTCAAGGGCATAAGAACACGAACCTTGGGGTTAAAGGTTTGGGCCCCAGTGGCTGCCTGGAGGGCTACTAGGATGTAGGTGGTAGTAAGGGGAGGCCTAAGGGGTTTTAGATTGTATTATAATTTATTTAGTGGCTGTTTTAGACCCACTCCTTAAATAATAACTTCAAGATCTCTTATGAAAGCTCTTCTGTTTTAAGATCGGCCTTTAACTTAGTGGTTTTTAATGCTTTTCTATTTTTGTATACTGCTGGATAAATGTATTTATTATTCTCTGTATAATAAAGTTAATGTCTTTTGCACTGTGTCTCAAATTTTCAATTAAAAAAGTTTTTTTTTAAAAAGAGAGAATAAATATAGAACACAATTGACCCTATATTACCCAGCCGGTTAGACAATTTAATCTAAGTGATTACGTTTTCTGTCAAAAGACAGTTACAATATCCAGTTGGATACAGTCCTCTATCCAAAGTAATACATAGAAGGTGTAACAAGGTGAAAAGGGTGACAATTTAAACACATTGATTTATTTTCTATTTTATTTCCTCTCTAACAAGGACCACTGTCCAATATAGCATTATTGTCACCCTAGGTCCTTGGTTACTTTTAGGGTTCCCTTGTCTTTAAACAAACACAATTCAAACAAGAGACATCCATTCTAGAAAGCCTAGAGAGGATAGAAACTCACTCTAGGGAAGCCGTTATAAACCTGTGGGAGCAGTGCAGGTGCAACAAACAGAATATAGCATGGAAGATGGATGCCCTCCGTTGAATTTAGAAAAGACTCCAATAAAATGAAAATGTTTTTTTATATATTTATTTGGGAATTAAATGTAATATTTTATCATTTGTGTATTTGTTTGTTAAATCGTATCTGTATTTTTGTGCATTGGTTCGAATTTCAAATCAGAAAAATTGGTTAAGCTGGGGTCCCCGTGTCCGCTGATCAGTTTTAGACAAAGAGCCAGGTCTTGAGGGTCTTTCTGAAGGTGTTCAGGGAGGCTTCACGTCTGATGTCTGCCGGTAGCTCGTTCCATGTCTTGGCTGCAACGTGACAGAAGGATATTCCGCCTGCTCTGGCTCTGTGGATGCGCGGGGTTTCGGACGGTGCGAGGTTGGAGGATCGAAGGTTTCTTTTGGGTACGTGGAAGTTAATTCTGTCATTGAGGTATTCAGGTCCATTGTTGTGTAGGCATTTGTAGGCGTGGGTGTGGATTTTAAAGGTGATTCTTTTCTTTAAGGGGGCCAGTAGAGTCTTTGTAGGTGTTGGCTGATGTGTTCTTGTCAGGAGATGCCGAGGATGAGTCTGGCTGCGGTGTTCTGTATGGTCTGTAGTTTGCGGATTGGGGACTTGTTGATGCCGGCGTAGAGTGCGTTTCCATAATCCAGTCTGCTGATGATGAGTGCGTGGGTCACCGTCTTCCTTGACTCAGGGGGTATCCATTTGAAGGTCTTACGGAGTATGCGGAGGGTGTTGAAGCAGCTGGATGCGACGGCGTTGACTTGTCGGTTCATGGTAAGTGAGGAGTTGAGGATGATCCCCAGGTTCATGGCGTGGACTGCGGGTGTAGGTGGGCGCCCGAGGGCGGTCGGCCACCAGGTGTTGTTTCACATTTTGAAGGGGTAGTTCCAAGGACGAGGACTTAAGTCTTCTTGGTGTTGAGTTTCAGGCAGCTGTTGGTCATGCAGTCTGCAACATCTTGCATTCCTTTTGGAAGTTGAGTTTAGCAGTGGAGGGGTCTCGGGTGAGGGAGAGGATGTGCTGGGTGTCGTCGGCATAGGATACGATGCTGAGGCCATGGTTTCGTACGATGGCTGCGAGGGGGGCCATGTAGATATTGAAGAGGATCAGGCTCAGTGATGATCCCTGTGGGACTCTGCAGGTGATTTTTGTTGAATCGGAAAGAAAGGGTGGTAGTTTGATTCTCTGGCTTCTTCCGGTGAGGAACGATCGGATCCAGTCCAGGGCTGTTCCTTGTACGCCGGAGTCGTGTAGTCTGGTGACTTGTGTGCGGTGAGAGACGGTGTCAAAAGCCGCTGATAGGTCGAGTAGGATGAGGGCTGCTGAGTGTCCTTGATCCAAGAGGGTGAGGATGTTGCCTGTGCTGGCGTGTGGGGTGGTCTCCATGCTGTGGTTGTTTCGGAATCCAGATTGGGAAGGGTCGAGGACGGAGTTCTCTTCGATGAACCGTGTCAGTTTTCTGTTAACCATTTTCTCGGCGACTTTGGCTGCGAAGGGGAGGAGTGAGATGGGCCAGTAGTTTTTGAGGTGATGGGGTCAGCTGCTGGCTTCTTGAGTAGGGATCTGACTCCTGCACATTTCCAGACATCTGGAAAGCTGCCTGGTTTGAAGGTGGTGTTGATGGTGTGTTACATATATGGCTGGGTCCAAACTGGGATAGTGTGGGGAGCAAAAGAACAATGGATTAATGGATTAAACCCTGAACTTTGTGACTGGAGGTGAATCTTTGCATTGTTCATCATTCCGTCCATCAATTGTTCCTTTTGCATTTGTCACCTTAAGTTGGAAGAGTATGCCTAGACGTGGGTCCATGCTAACTGCGCCACTGAATTCAAGCTAGCTTGGCTGAGAGGGCATGTTGTCTCAAAACCGGTACCAGGATGAGTGTTTCTGGTCCAGAGAGGACCTTGCTTGGCAATTCGGGCTGGACTGTTCCCATGAGGAACGGGGTAAAGACTGGCTTGCATAAGGTGAGTCCAAATTGCGATGGGGTGGTGAGCAAAAGAATAATGGATTAAACCCAGATCTTTGTGACTGGGGGTGAATGTTTCCATTGTTCAGCATTCCATCCATCAAGTGTTCCTTTTGTTCATGCTATACCAAGCATGAGAGCAGTGTGTGGATTGGCCTGAGCGGGGTGTGCTTAGAACAGTTCTATCTTTTTTGTGCAGGACAATGAAGTTGTAAAGATACTACCATGTAAAATACCTTTGTGAATAGCAAACAATCGTAAACTTACACAAAGTGTAAGTTTACCTTTGTGAATCAGGCCCCTAGTTGCAGTAATTATCCATGACCTGAGTCTTGCTGGCATCACACTCTTTCTGTTTCTTGTGTTCAAGGCTGAGAACACTTGTTTTCCTGTTCTTCGACAGCAGATGTCCTCAACCCCAATCTTTTTTTTCTTATCTTGCTTTCAACAAATTGGTGAGAAAGTATGAAAGTATGATTCCTTGTACCCTGAAAGCTCCTATTCCACACCTACTCAACTGAAATTTGGCAGCAGAGTAGAAAAGGGAGGAGGATGCGCAAATATTGCAGACCAGCTGTGCAAGTGCATAATTTTAGATAAATAAACTATGACTTGGGTTACAGAGAATGTGATGCATAATGCACATAGTTTTGAAAATAGCTTTCTTCTTCGCTTGAATCCACTGCATCTGTCAAATGTGTTTGAAGACAAAGTCTATTTACCTTAGGCAAAACCAAACTCTGGCAGCAGCATTCTAAACATGCTTTTATCTGTCCAGAGACTTTATCAGTAATACCACATTTATGGAACAGCAGAAATCTCTAAAGAAATTGATGAAGGCCTTCAGCATCAATATTTTCTGTGAGAACTATGAAAATGGAAAAATAAATATATAGAAAACTCGACGACTAGAGTCTTTCATTGACCAAAGACAGATTGGAATCAATCAATGATGACTTCCCAGTTAGTCGCCCCATTGAGGGAATGGGTACTATGACCAAACAGCAGATTCACAGAGTTACAACCCAACTGTTCAGAGAGTAACCAGTGTTGCATCATAGGGCAGTTAATATTCTTACATCATTGTACAGAGTACTCGGACAAATGGTATGCTGCTGAGTCCACCCCATCACTCTCCATCACAGCCTGTGTGTTTTCTACATACATTGGAAAGGGCAATCCGATGCCATGTAGTAGACAAACCAGCAATGGCATACAGATGCTAAACAAGATGGGGGGGAGTAAAGTACAACGCCCAAGGAACTGTGTTGGGGTTTTGAGCGAAGGACTCCATCTCATAAACCCAGTCCCTAGGCAATGGTACACATTAACAAGCTCCAAGACCAACCAGGATACAGGCATGGAACCCAGAAACCACAGAGACTGCAGTACCCATAATGTGGAAAACAAGTGGAGGAGAGCACAAACCAAGGTAAAACAGCACAGGTACAGGGACTAACTGGGAAATAAGAAAGCAGAACCAGTCTGGCAGCAGTATTTTGTATTACTTGAAGATTATCCAAGACTTCTTCATTTGCAATGCCAGCAGTCCATTGCAGTAGTCAAGCCGACTAAGCACTAAAGCCTGCACCAGAGTTTTTCGTGTGGAATCTGGAAGTAGCGGAAATTCTTTGCGCAGGAGTCCTATTACATGGGAACAGGATCCCACTATGGTATTCCCGTGTTGTTTCCAACATGTTTTGTCTACTAATTATTGCGCTATACAGCATTTCTAGTATCTAGCGGAAGCTTGCCTATGTGCTTTTACTAACCGTAACTCAAATGCATTAAAATGGACGCTGAAACGCGGGAAACCTTCTGCGCATGCGCCTGTCACATCTACGTGGCATGACGTACCTCTGCTTTGGTGGGAAATCTTTGCTTCTGCGCACTAGTGCCAGAAATGGCTGCTTTAAATTTCACATGCTAACGCTTATGCTGCAGCTTGTACTAAGTTTGTTCATTCTGCTTAACTATTAATGCACAAGTTAACATAAAATAATGGGGTTAGAGTAGAGATAAGTGGTGTAAAGTGCATTCATTTATTTTTGTATTCTAATATGTTTCTTTTTGACTTTGCTACTAGCTCGTACTTTGGGCCTGAATACTGTCACATTCCTCCATCTTGGACGATGCCACGCTTGCACACTCTGACTCTGAAATTGCTGAAGCAATGGCATTGAATCTCGGTCAATAAGCATCTTACCCACGATGTCTATGAAAAAAATGCCCTCCTGACCTCATGAGGAACTGAAGCTATATAAATTGTATCATACTTGTTGAACTGTATTGTTGGCCGGAATAAAGTCATGGGAAAGTATATTGTGGGTGGGGATTCCATCAATATGAATCAAATTGAAATTACATCATCTTAGTATGGTGTGATGACCTCTCCTCGTCTTTCCAACCAATCACTGAAGGGGAACACATAGATTTGCAACATTTAGGGGTGGTACATTGCCCTCGAAATGGTATAACTAAGGTAGGTTTAGATAGAGAAATTGTCCGACTTGTCTGAATAGCTGACCTGTCACTGACCCAACGCACTTAATAGGCGATCGAGAGCAGAGGTGCTGGCGGAGCACTCTGTCAGAAGAATCGATTACCCAATCGGGGTACTAATTGGCTTTCCTAGAAGAGAGAGGGGTGTGATGCTGGCGTTGCACTTAGCTGAGGTTACCTGTCCTGATCTGCACCTGTCTTGTACCCTGGGCACCTGATTATTCAGGAGCCTGGTCCTGGTCCATATTTTTGCCCCAGCCCGTGGCCAGGATTGGTCATTGCACCATTCTAGGTAAATACAATCCATGTGGTATGTCCTTGTACTATTTCCCTTTCTCACCCTTCCCAGGTACCAATGTCTAAAGGGGTTACTGTGATTTCTTACAAACTTTATATCCTACTGGTTATATTCTTGCTTGTAAAATTTATGGTCACGGGATTGTGGCCCTTTTCATTTTGACTCCGAACATCTCTCATAGATAAAGGTTTTAAAACTTTCCCCGAGTCTGTGGTTATTCTAAAAAAGTAAATGTGTTTAAATATTGGGGGTAATCTCCTTTGCCCAGCTGCGGGAAGAATACAAGCTTGCTGAGTCAAAACAATTCAGATATCTCCAGGTTAGGCATGTGCTGCAAGCAGCAATACCTAGGGGAAAGACTCCACCAGAGTCCTCCCCATTAGAGGACAGGATAGACACCTTCAAGAAAAGGCGATCTCTTTGAATCATAAAAAGCTCATCAACAATACACTGGCCCCCCACCGTCTCAGAACCATCTGGGACCATGATGTAGCTGGCCTGCATGACGGGGAATGGTTTGAAGCAGTACAAAAAGTGGTGGTGATGGACGGAGCATCCAAACTAATCAAACACTCACACCCAGTCAAAAGATCTGGGTTTAATCCATCACCGTTCTTAAGCCCACTCTGCCACCCCAGTTCAGACATGGCCATATGCAAATCAGTCTGACCATGTGCCTCATGGGAACAGTCCAGCACGAACTGCCAAGCCATGCCTTGCCTGGACCAGAAACGAGCTTCCTAGGACCGGTTTCTGGCATTTCAGCAGTCTTCAGCCAGGCTTGCTTGAATCCAATGGCAAAGTGAGCAAGGGACTCACATCTGAGCATACCCTGCCAACTTATGGCGAACAAAGTGGTACAAAAGGGGGTGGTGATGGATGGAGCATCCGAACCAATCAAACACTCACACCCATTCAAAAGATCTGGGTTTAATCCATCACAGTTCTTTAGCCCACTCTGCCTCCCCAGTTCAGACATGGCCATATGCAAATCAGTCTGACCCTGTGCCTCAGACAGTCAAGCACGAACTGCCAAGCCATGCCTTCCCTGGAAACAAGCTTCCTAGGACCGGCATCTGGCATTTCAGCCATCTTCATCCAGGCTTGCTTGAATCCAGTGGCAAAGTGAGCAAGGGACTCACGTCTGAGCATACCCTTCCAACTTATGGCGTAGAAAGCGGTACAAAAGGAGGTGGTGATGGACGGAGCATCCGAACCAATCAAACATTCACACCCAGTCAAAAGATCTGGGTCCAGCTTACTGAGTCAGAATAATTCAGATATCTCCAGGTTAGGCATGAGCTGCAGGCGGCAAAACCTAGGGGAAAGACTCCACCAGAGTCCTCCTCATTAGAGGACAGGATAGACACCTTCCAGAAAAGGCGATCTCTTTAATTTATAAAAAGCTCATCAACAATACACAGGACCCCCCTCCATCTCAGAACCAATGGGACCATGATGTAGCTGGTCTGGATGACGGGAAATGGTTTGATTAAACAACAAAATAAGGTACACCCGGTATACCTATGAACCTGGGCAATTAATCTATATTCAACAACAATTGGTTCATTGGGAAAATAATTTCTTCTACCGTCTCATAAATTATGTAGACACATGGTTACACCAAAACACAAAGACAGAATCCAAACACTGACTCAGTATTTATGTACTATTTTATAAATTTTAGTCATTCCTAAATACTGGTTTTATGAATAAATCACAATCAAGGCTGTACAAAATAGTGCGAGAGGTGCAAGGAGTGACTGAAAGTGCTCAGTGCTTACGGCGCAAAAGAAGTGAAAATTGAAAGGAGGATATACAATTATATACAATAGAAAACAACCTGTGGTCTTTACATGTTATACAATTATCAGAATGTACACAGTATTAATCACAATTGGTACATGATATCTATACACATAATCCACTTATTCGTCGACGTTTCGACCCTTAATTAGCAATTATGTAGAGTCAACAACGGGTCTTCATCAGGACTGAGGGGGACAGCAAACAGCCTGGGAAATTTAAAAGAGACAGATCGTTTGAGAATGGATTCTGCAAGGGACATTTTAAGGGTACCTTATTTCATGTCCGAGTAACCACTCACCTTCTTATAACCCGAATGGGTTGAGGTGCATAGGGAGCTGTGTTAATGAGCTCTGTCGGCGTGACATCGAGTTCCGCCCGACACCAATTCTATTTGATGTTCAATAAAATTAGATTGAACAATCTGGAAAACAGGGGGCAGCTAATTTATAATTTATCCACCAATGTTTCATTCAATAAGTGCGGCCAATAACAGTAAATGGAGGCTCACCTGGGTGTAGATATGGTTATTATACCCAATGGGATTCAAATTCCAAATTCGTATTAGGGTCAGGCTCAGTTGGTCCGTTCTAAAAATTGACAAGCCTTAATTCAGTAGTGGTTCACTAGGCAAAATAATTATCTTATGTAGCAAGGCATGTATACTTATATTCATACCTGATACTGTAAATGGGAATGGTTGCCCGACTGATGTGGATATTCTCAACCAAAATTAGACCCCCAGGGGGCGTGGCTTGACGGGCGATGATGGCGGTCGCAGCTTGGTAGAGCTCCCGCCGGCCCGAACTTACTTTAGACATTTATCCTGGCCCCCGAGCCCGCAGAAGATCCCTGGCGAGTCTTGCTGACTTTGGAGAGTGTCCTGTTCTCTCCGGTGACGGGATCCCGCGTTTCTGTCTCCGCCGGGACCCTGAGGCGCCGACGGCGGAGTGTGGCCTGGTGGCTGGCCGCGAGCCGGGGACCTCGAGTTTGGTGACGCCGTGTGGCGACTGTCGGAGCACGGCTGAAGGTGCCATCTGTGGTGCGGATTCCGGACGTCCCTGCAGCGCTTGGCCCTGAGCCCGTGGTTGGTGCCGGGCGGGCGCCGTCGGTCCGTGAGTGGGCCCTGATTCCTCCAGTGCCGGGTTCTAGCGGCTCCGTTCCCTCTGGGACCCTGGGGCGCTGACGGCGGTCGGCGGCCTGGTGGCTGGCTGTGGGCCGAGGACCTCGATTTTTGGACAGCCGAGAGGTGGCAGTGGGCGCGCCGCTGCGAGTGGCGGCAACAACGCAGACTTTGGCCAAGTACTTCACCCGGTGGCCGCTGGTGAGTGGGGACACTGCTGCATTCCCGGGCCACCGTTGCGTGGGGACACTGCTGTATTCTTGGGCCGCTGTTGCATGAGGACACTGTTGCAGCCTGGGGGCACCACTACGTGAGGATACTGCTGAAGGTGCCCTGCCTCCTCTGGATCCTGGAGGTACCTGTGGGCATTGTAGGGACCTGCCTTGTGTGTTGTGCCACCGGAGTCGTATTGACCCGCTGCCCCTCCCGCGCGGGCACCGGTCCCCGACGTCTGAACGTGGCCCTGTGCTTATTGTTGTGGACTCACTGCCCCGGGCCTGCTGAACCTACCCGTCCAGTCCAGTGTGCTGATCCGCAGTGTTCGTGAGCGGCCATGACCAGGGGTGGCGGAGGGGGCCCGCCCAAGCAGGGCCCCATGGACAAGTTTGCCGGGCCCAATGGTGGCGCCGGGGCGTCTGGCGGAGGTGGCGGATCAGGGCCGGACAACGCTGCAATCCTGGCGGCCATTACCCAATCCCGGGACATGCTGGACGCCAAAATAGGGGCGGTGGGAGCGGACGTTACGCTGCTTCGCCAGGACCTCCGAAACGCAGTGGCGAGGATCACTGAGACTGAATCTCGAGTATCGGTGACCGAAACAGACATTGGCGCCCTAAAGAAACGAATGGCGGAGGTGGAGTGCGTCCAGAGGACGCTTGCGGCCCGCGTGGAGGATGCCGAAGGGCGCGCACGGAGAAATAACCTCCGCTTCCTTGGCTTTCCGGAGCGGTGCGAGAAAGATGGCATGGAGCGTTTCCTGACTCACTGGCTGGAGAGCTGGGTCCCCGAGGGGACCCTGTCGGCGTGTTTTGTGATTGAACGGGCGCACAGGGCCCTGACTCAGCGGCCGCCTGAGGGGGAACGTCCTCGGCCGGTCATCGCTCGGCTGCTGAACTATCATGACCGTGATGCCATACTGCGGGAGGCGAGGACCAAGGGCTCGCTTACATATGAGAATCATGCCATAATGATCTTCCCGGACTACACGAAAATGGTTCAGCAGCAGCGACAATCCTTTGTGGCCGCCAAGGCTAAGTTGCGGGGCCTGAAGCTTCAATACTCTCTCCTGTACCCGGCCCGCCTGCGGGTAGTGCACCAGTCCCGGACACACTTCTTCGATACACCCGAGGAGGTTTTTCGCTGGACCGATGAGACGGTGCGACTTCGGCCCCACGCCCAGCCGGGGCTGGATCCTGGCGGGTCCCAGAGATCATCGCCGGAGCGGACGGACTGCACCAACCGGAGTGGAAGGCATCGAAGGTCCAGATCTAAGAAACGGTCAGCTTCCGCCAGTGCGACGCAGACGACCGGCACAATTGACTCTGAACACTCTGATGCTGGCAGTTGAACCCTGGTGGTGCCTGGCCGTTGGTGTCGCCCGAAATGGATCGACTGGTGAGACTGTTCCATGAGACTTTGCCTGAGCTTCTCTGTATGCTTCTAAAACACTCTGGGGCTCTGGGTAGGGCCACTGCGGGGCTCGGGTGGCGGCTTCTATGGGCCTTAGACCCTCACGAGTAGTGGGTGTTGTTGGGGGGGTGGTGAGTGAGTGTTGATGGGGGTGTTGGGATCCATTGGTATGGTGGGCCTTGGGTTCTCTGTTCTGGACCCGGGTCTCTCCATGCCGCGACAGATACTTCACTGTTTTCTGAGGTATTGGGGTGGGGGGTGTGGGGTGCAGGGGGGGGGTTGTCTTATTGTTGGGGGTTGGAGGGGTCGGGCCGGAGGGGGCCGGGTGGGTTTTGGGGTACTGGGTGTTCGGGTTGGGAGGGTGGGACCACACGTGTCTTTGGCTTTTGATCTTGTTGCTTTGTGGGGTGCGCCAGGGTGGGGTGGGGGGCCGGATGCTGGACACTGTCTTGATCATGGCTGATACTACGACTGTACCTCCTCAAAAGACCCTGCGTGTTGTGACGTGGAATGTGAGGGGTATTCTGGACAAAATCAAGCGTGGGGCAGTGCTGCGTTGGGGGAAAAGAGAGATGGTAGATGTGCTGCTGCTTCAAGAGACTCATATGCTGGGCTCTAAGGCCCTTAGCCTCCAGAGGTTCGGGTTTCAGCAGGTGTACCATGCCGGTTTTACGAGGGGTTCGCGGGGGTGGCTATCTTAGTACACCGCAGGTTGGCTTATGTGCATGACAAGCAGTGGATTGATCCTCAGGGCCGATATATCTTCATCAAAGGCCGGTTGGGTACTGAACAGGTGGTTTTTGGTAGCGTATATGCCCCCCCCCTCTGCAGTGGGCTTTGTCTGAGCGGCTATTCGCGCTGTGGGATGAGATTCCGGAGGTCCTAACCATGGTGGGGGGCGACTGGAACGAGGTTATGGATGTAGGCCTGGATCGTCTGAGGCGGGTACCTGTGGTGTCGGATCCCCCCCCCACTATTGCTCCCACCAAATTGCATGCGACTGCGAGTGGTCTGGGCTGGGTTGATGTATGACGGCACTTTCATCCTGCTGTGCGTGAATTCACATATGTGTCGGCGGTGCATGGGTCCTTCTCGAGACTGGACTATCTGTTTGTGCCGGGTGCCTGTCTGAGTCGGGTCAAGGATGCTATGATACTTCCCAGGGGCCTGTCTGATCACTCCCCCGTCCTAGCTACCATGACCCTCCCCTCCACGAGACAGCCGTTTCGATGGCGGATCTCCTCTTGGCAGTTGCAGCGGCCTGAATATGTGCATCACCTGCGTGTGGCGATTGATCATTTCTGGCGCGAGAACTTGGTTGGAGATGTGAGTGCGGTGGTGGTGTGGGAGGCGCTGAAACCCACGCTTCGGGGCGTGGATATAGCTTGGTGCGTGGCTGCCCGACGAAAACATCGGGAGGCCATAGTGACCGCCGCGGCCCGCGTGGAGGAGCTGGAGCAGCGTGGTCAGCTTGGGAGCGACGAGGGCATTGTGAGGCAGCTCTTGCAGGCCCAGCAAGCATACGCCTCTGTTCTTTATGAGGAAGCCCGGCAGGCGTGGCTCGCCACGCGCAGCAGGGTGTATCAGTGGGGCGACAAGTCCTGTACTATGCTGCATAGATTGTGCCAGGCGACCTTCCAGCCCCTGGTGTTGCCGGGCCTTACTGCAGATGACGGTTCGGTCATGACCGACCCGGACTTGCTGGCGGCTAGCTTTGCCCGTTATTACGAGGCGCAATACGCTCCCCGGGATCATTTAGAGGCGAGTGAGATTTCCGCGTATCTTGACGACCTGCTACCGCAGGCCGTCCCCGATGAGACCAGAACCGCACTGGACGCCCCGCTTACGGCTGAGGAGCTCGGAGAGGCCCTTGGTCAACTGAATACGGGTAAGGCGCCCGGCCCGAGTGGCTACCCGAGTGAATTCTACAAAAAGTTTCACGTCCAACTGGGGCCCCACTATCGCTGTGCTCTAGAGGAGGCACGGGCTCGGGGAGAGCTGCCGCCGGATTGGCGTCATGCGGAAATCGTGGTATTTTTGAAGCCGAACAGGGCACCGGACCGACATGACTCGTACAGGCCGATTTCCCTTCTCAACATTGAGGCCAAGGTTCTAGCTAAGGCCTTGGCAAACCGCCTCCTGCCCCACGTTGCTGACCTAGTCCACCCTGATCAGGCTGGATTTATGCCTCGCAGGGCCACTCGCCATAATATTCGGCGGGCGCAGGCAGCGGTGGATGCTATGGGTGCTAGAGATGAACAGGCGGCACTCCTCCTAGCGGACATGGACCGGGCCTTTGATTCGGTGAGCTGGGCATATCTGTTCACACTGTTGGCCCGCCTCAACCTGGGGCCGGTCTTCCTGTCGTACATTCGTCTCCTCTACACCAACGTTACGGCCTCGGTCCGCGTGGCCGGTGCTACCTCTGGGCGCTTCCATGTGGGTCGTGGTACTCGGCAGGGTTGCCCGCTGTCCCCGTACCTGTTTGCCCTCGCCATGGAACCTCTGGCGTCGTGGATACGTGCGGATGACCGGTTGCGCGGTTTCGTTTGGAGTGAGGCTCTGGTGGATAGGATTGCACTGTATGCGGATGACGTCCTCCTCTTCCTTACGGATCTACGGCAATCAGGTCCCCGAGTTCTGGAAATCATGCGGGAGTTTGGCCGGGTCTCGGGCCTTCACCTCAACCTGAATAAATCGACCCTGTGGGTGCTGGGCGGTGGTGTGGTTGCTGACCCCTGGGCTGCTGAATTGCGAGTGGCTTCGGACGGCCTAAAGTATCTGGGAGTTTTTCTCTCGGAGTCGCGGGCCGTGGCCTGGGCGCGTGGAGTCTTGCCGGTGTGGGAACGGGTTCAGGCTGATGTCAAGACATGGGCTAGAATGCCGCTTACTATCTTTGGGAGATCGGCCATCTTCAAGATGGTGGCGCTTCCGCGGCTCCTGTACCAAATTCAGAACTTCCCATACCCCATTGGCCTGGAGTGGTTCCGTCAGGTTAACTCAGTGCTGGGCCGCTTCCTGTGGGGGGGTGGTGCGGCCAGAGTGGCGTTGAAGACGTGCTTTCTGTCCACATACAGTGGTGGCCTGGCCACCTCGGACCTCCTCTCTTACTACCAGGCTTCCCATCTGCTGGTCCTAAATGAATGGTGGTATGGTGATAGAGGAGATCCGGCTTATGCCCTGGAACGGTTGCTCATGGGTGACCGCACGCTCCACACGATTCTCTATTCCGCTCGCTTACGCCGTGCATTGCCATCGGTCACCGGAGTGGTCTTTGCGGTGTGGTGACAGTCATTGCGCCGCATGGGATGGTGGGGCAGGCTGACGGCTGAGACGCCGCTTTGGCACAATGGTTTGCTCCCGGAGCTGGCGGCCCTGACTGGGTTTGAGGGTTGGGAGGCCATTGGGATTACTCAGCTGGGCCAGGTTGTGTCGGGCACCACCCTCAGATCCTTTGAAGAGCTCCGTGCAGAGTTCCAAATGCCTCAGTCCCAGTTCTTCCGCTACCTCCAGCTGCGGCATGCCCTCGCCCCGAGCATTGCCGGTCTCGACTCCCTGCCGGAATTTAGTCCGGTAGAGGCCAAGGTATTTATGGGGGACTTGGGGGACAGGAAGGTCTCTAGGATCTACCAGACACTTGTAATTCATTGCTCCTCCACCCTACACTCCCTTCGGGAGGCGTGGGAAGTGGACGTGGGCCCCCTTGATGAAGACGACTGGAGGGAGGCACTGGAATCCCCACGTGGAACTGCCATTGCGATCCGGCTCCGGCTAATTCAATTCAAATATCTGCATCGTGCCTATTATACCCGTGAGCGGTTGTGGAAGGCTGGGTTGATTGCGTCCTCGGAATGCCTGCGTTGTGGAGTGGTGCCTGCCTCTCTGGTGCATACGGTGTGGTCGTGTGGCCGATTGACTGGGTTCTGGAGGGGCGTGTGGAGTTGTCTGGCTGAGGTCCTGGGCTGGGATCTTCCCCGTACCCACCGGCTGGGCCTCTTGCATATCATGGAAGGGATTGGTGGTAATGTATATAAGCGCCACTTGTTGCTATTGGGGCTGGTGGTGGCTAAGCGGGACCTGGCCCGAGCGTGGAAGTCAGTGAGGGCTCCCCCCTTGTCTGCGTGGAAGGCTGGGCTGGATTATTTCATGGGTCTGGAGAGGCCGATCTTTGAGGCGAGGGGGTGCCCGCGCAAACACTACAAAATTTGGAAGCGTTGGTCCGACTATCGTGGTCTGTCCTTGGACCCCCCGGCGGAGCAGGAGGAGGACATTTGATCGCAGTGACAATCTTGGCCCGCAGCGATAACGCCCTGGTGGAATTACGCCCACATATTTCTCTTCCCTGTTGCTATATATACACGTGTGGTGGGGGGGGTTGGGGGGGGGTTCTTAGAATGGGGGGGGGTGGCGTTGGGGGTTAGGGTAGGGGGTTGGGGAATTTCTATACTAAGCCTATTCTGAATCTGTTTTATTATTTGCTGCCTGTGTAATTGCTATATTGATTTTGTTGTGGTGTTCTTGATGTGTGGAGATGCCACATTTGTGATGATCATTTGCTTAATAAACTTGGTTGTGAAAAAAAAAAATTAGACCCCCAGCTGAAACGAGATGGGCATTTATTTAATTCCATGTATGGCCCAACGTGCATAAATTAAAATTGGATGTTACCAAAATTCAGCTCACCTGGGTGAGGAAAGGTATTCCTCCCAGTGGGGTGTCAGGTACGATTTGTCAACTCAGACAAAATGGTCTGCAGTACGGTGGCTAACTCCTCACTGAAAGAAATAAGTCAATAATTCCGTTAAATAACGGAATGGCCGATACCCCATTTCACGCTATCTCAAAACGGCGGCCAGATGAGGGGATCTTAGCTTACCCGCCATGCCGTTCCAACAAGTTGGATGATCAGCGCCGGGGAGAAACGTCTTCCTGGTGGACGCTGCTCCAAACGATTAGTGATTACGCGACTTGGGCTCCGGGCTCAGCTAAAGTACGTCATTCCAGTATTGGCTGATGCGCATGCGTCAAATAGCCGTCAGACGTATATAGTGACGTCATAGCGCTCGTTACCATGGAAAGGGAACGCTGTTTACGAACAGCAGATATTCCGCAGCTCATTGTGTATTAATCCTCAATTACGGATCAAAGATGTGCGAGCGACTATTTTAAGGATCGAGATATTTTTAAGGTGCAATTCAAACTGAACTTTATGGGTCGTTTTCAATATATTGGCTACCACTATAGTTTACAGTACTCCCTCAATCCGTAAACAATATTTGCAACAGCCACAACTGAACATGTTATATCATGAATTTAACAAAACTTTCTCGAATTTATAAAGTGGTATTCAAAACTCTAAGTATGCAACATGTTACCTGGCATAGCATTTTACATGGATAAAAAACTTTCAGTATGCAACATGACAGGGTGGCTGACAAGATGTTACCTGGCATATCATTTTACACGGAAGATCACCTATATATCACAATGTACCAAGTGGTCCTATAACGTCCCACATATCAGTGACAATGACAGGGTAGTCTTATCATGACCTATAGTTGGCCCATTTGTCTGTTGGTTTCCTCAATTTCATTCAGACCGTTTCTCACAGAATCAAGCATATGTATCCAATGGCATTCCTTGTATTTTAAAGAATGTGTGATGGACCCACCCCTTGGATTACTAGGTACTTTTTCTAATACCCACCATTTGATCTCCTGTGGTGTATGATTATGGTGGTTAAAGTGTTCAACAAGAGGTGCCCCCTGTATCTTACACTTTACTCTGCTCTTATGCTGTAGTATCCGGGTCTTTATTTTCTGTGTGGTCTGGCCTACATATATCTTTGCACATGGGCACATTATCGCATAAATAAGGTTTATGCTATTACAATTACTGAAGTCCTTTAACTTATATGTTTTGTTCAAGTGTGTAAAAGTATCACCTTCTCTACATTGATCACAGGCCTTACATGCATGGCATTTATAATGCCCAATGATTGGTGGCAGATTCAACATGGTTCGCAGATCTGGTTGTTTTTTTGGTTCCAGATACGCTTGTACCACTTCATCTCTCACATTTCTTCCTCTCTTGAATGCAAAGGTTGGCTTTTCTGTGGTCTTCAATTCCCCTGCTACCAAATTCCAATACTTGGATATGATCTTCTTCACCTCATTACTTTTGATGTTATAGGTGGTAACACACACGATCTTCTCGGAATTTTCTTTCTTCTCTTTCACTTCTAGTAAGTTGGACCTGTGACTGTACCATGCCCTTTTCTTTGCACGCTTCAGTAGGTTAGCCGGATATCCTCTTTCCTTCAAGCGTGTTGTTAGGTCGTCTGCTTCCCGGAAGAAATCCTTTCTCTGGCTGCAATTTCTACGTATCCGGAGATATTGTCCCAGGGGAAGGTTATCCCTTAGATTACGTGGATGGTGGGATTTGTACATTAACAAGGTGTTCCGTTCCGTTGGCTTGCGATATAAATCACAGTACAGCTTCCCTTCCTGTACTTTGAAGGTTATATCCAGGAAATTTAGTGAGACAGAACTGCTTGAGATTGTGAACTGTATATCCTCACTTCTGTGATTTAGCCATGTGAAGAAATTAGCTAGTGATTCTTGGTCCCCATTCCAGATCATAATGACATCATCAATATATCTTTTCCATACCTCAATGTTATTGAGATATGGATTCAACTCTGAGTAAAGATGTTCCTCCTCGTAATGGTCCATAAAGATGTTTGCCAGACTAGGGGCGTAGGTGGCCCCCATCACCACTCCCCTGCATTGGAAATAGAAATGATTATCGAAAATGAAGAAATTCTTTTTCATCGCTATTTCCAGTAAATCAACTAGAAAGGATGTGGGTATCCAATGTGGTCTTATTCTACGGTCCAGGACGTCCCTTATTATCTGGATTGCTCTGTCTTGAGGGATCGAGGTGTACAAAGAAGATACATCCAAGGTTACCAATATATTCCTCTCTTGATCAAATGGAAAATCTTCGAGCAATTCAATAATATGCATACTGTCCCGTACATATGATTTGGTTAGTATGACAAAAGGTTGTAAGAAATAATCAATAAACTGGTTGAGGGGTTCCAATATAGAACCACATCCAGAGACGATCGGTCGTCCTGGAGGGTTCTCCAACCGTTTATGAACTTTAGGCAAAGTGTAGATTGTTGGTGTTCTGGGTTCTTTTTGATGTAGAAAATCAGATTCTTTTTTACTTAAAAATCCTTCATTTATAGCATGTTCTGTGATGCTTTTTATTTGGATCCTTATTTCATTGGTTGGGTCATTAGGGATACGCCTATAGCTTGCTGTTACTCCTAATTGCTGTTTGATCTCATTGGCATAATCTTCCCTATTCTGCACAACTAGGGCTCCGCCCTTGTCGGCTGCTTTTATCACAATAGATTTATTGTCTTTCAGATCTCTCAGAGCAACACGTTCGTCTTTGCTGATGTTATAGGGGATGTATTTCTTCTCTTTCAACAACTTTAACACTTCCTCCATTACAATTTTTTCAAAAGCGAGAATCCTCTCACTCATCATAAAGGTAGCAGGTGTAAATTCAGATGGTGGCTTAAAAGGTGTAGCCGCACTACTCGGAGTATAAATGTTCGAAAGGACTCACGTTTGTACCAACAATGATACCTGACCCTTTCAAGCTACAATTGGAGCTGCAGAGGTTCTTTCGAAAAATCAGGTTAAAGTACTTTTTTACTAAGAACATTTATACTCCGAGTAGTGCGGCTACACCTTTTAAGCCACCATCTGAATTTACACCTGCTAGAAATACATCCCCTATAACATCAGCAAAGACGAACGTGTTGCTCTGAGAGATCTGAAAGACAATAAATCTATTGTGATAAAAGCAGCCGACAAGGGCGGAGCCCTAGTTGTGCAGAATAGGGAAGATTATGCCAATGAGATCAAACAGCAATTAGGAGTAACAGCAAGCTATAGGCGTATCCCTAATGACCCAACCAATGAAATAAGGATCCAAATAAAAAGCATCACAGAACATGCTATAAATGAAGGATTTTTAAGTAAAAAAGAATCTGATTTTCTACATCAAAAAGAACCCAGAACACCAACAATTTACACTTTGCCTAAAGTTCATAAACGTTTGGAGAACCCTCCAGGACGACCGATCGTCTCTGGATGTGGTTCTATATTGGAACCCCTCAACCAGTTTATTGATTATTTCTTACAACCTTTTGTCATACTAACCAAATCATATGTACGGGACAGTATGCATAATATTGAATTGCTCGAAGATTTTCATTTGATCAAGAGAGGAATATATTGGTAACCTTGGATGTATCTTCTTTGTATACCTCGATCCCTCAAGACAGAGCAATCCAGATAATAAGGGACGTCCTGGACCGTAGAATAAGACCACATTGGATACCCACATCCTTTCTAGTTGATTTACTGGAAATAGCGATGAAAAAGAATTTCTTCATTTTCGATAATCATTTCTATTTCCAATGCAGGGGAGTGGCGATGGGGGCCACCTACGCCCCTAGTCTGGCAAACATCTTTATGGACCATTACGAGGAGGAACATCTTTACTCAGAGTTGAATCCATATCTCAATAACATTGAGGTATGGAAAAGATATATTGATGATGTCATTATGATCTGGAATGGGGACCAAGAATCACTAGCTAATTTCTTCACATGGCTAAATCACAGAAGTGAGGATATACAGTTCACAATCTCAAGCAGTTCTGTCTCACTAAATTTCCTGGATATAACCTTCAAAGTACAGGAAGGGAAGCTGTACTGTGATTTATATCGCAAGCCAACGGAACGGAACACCTTGTTAATGTACAAATCCCACCATCCACGTAATCTAAGGGATAACCTTCCCCTGGGACAATATCTCCGGATACGTAGAAATTGCAGCCAGAGAAAGGATTTCTTCCGGGAAGCAGACGACCTAACAACACGCTTGAAGGAAAGAGGATATCCGGCTAACCTACTGAAGCGTGCAAAGAAAAGGGCATGGTACAGTCACAGGTCCAACTTACTAGAAGTGAAAGAGAAGAAAGAAAATTCCGAGAAGATCGTGTGTGTTACCACCTATAACATCAAAAGTAATGAGGTGAAAAAGATCATATCCAAGTATTGGAATTTGGTAGCAGGGGAATTGAAGACCACAGAAAAGCCAACCTTTGCATTCAAGAGAGGAAGAAATGTGAGAGATGAAGTGGTACAAGCGTATCTGGAACCAAAAAAACAACCAGATCTGCGAACCATGTTGAATCTGCCACCAATCATTGGGCATTATAAATGCCATGCATGTAAGGCCTGTGATCAATGTAGAGAAGGTGATACTTTTACACACTTGAACAAAACATATAAGTTAAAGGACTTCAGTAATTGTAATAGCATAAACCTTATTTATGCGATAATGTGCCCATGTGCAAAGATATATGTAGGCCAGACCACACAGAAAATAAAGACCCGGATACTACAGCATAAGAGCAGAGTAAAGTGTAAGATACAGGGGGCACCTCTTGTTGAACACTTTAACCACCATAATCATACACCACAGGAGATCAAATGGTGGGTATTAGAAAAAGTACCTAGTAATCCAAGGGGTGGGTCCATCACACATTCTTTAAAATACAAGGAATGCCATTGGATACATATGCTTGATTCTGTGAGAAACGGTCTGAATGAAATTGAGGAAACCAACAGACAAATGGGCCAACTATAGGTCATGATAAGACTACCCTGTCATTGTCACTGATATGTGGGACGTTATAGGACCACTTGGTACATTGTGATATATAGGTGATCTTCCGTGTAAAATGATATGCCAGGTAACCTCTTGTCAGCCACCCTGTCATGTTGCATACTGAAAGTTTTTTATCCATGTAAAATGCTATGCCAGGTAACATGTTGCATACTTAGAGTTTTGAATACCACTTTATAAATTCGAGAAAGTTTTGTTAAATTCATGATATAACATGTTCAGTTGTGGCTGTTGCAAATATTGTTTACGGATTGAGGGAGTACTGTAAACTATAGTGGTAGCCAATATATTGAAAACGACCCATAAAGTTCAGTTTGAATTGCACCTTAAAAATATCTCGATCCTTAAAATAGTCGCTCGCACATCTTTGATCCGTAATTGAGGATTAATACACAATGAGCTGCGGAATATCTGCTGTTCGTAAACAGCGTTCCCTTTCCATGGTAACGAGCGCTATGACGTCACTATATACGTCTGACGGCTATTTGACGCATGCGCATCAGCCAATACTGGAATGACGTACTTTAGCTGAGCCCGGAGCCCAAGTCGCGTAATCACTAATCGTTTGGAGCAGCGTCCACCAGGAAGACGTTTCTCCTCGGCGCTGATCATCCAACTTGTTGGAACGGCATGGCGGGTAAGCTAAGATCCCCTCATCTGGCCGCCGTTTTGAGATAGCGTGAAATGGGGTATCGGCCATTCCGTTATTTAACGGAATTATTGACTTATTTCTTTCAGTGAGGAGTTAGCCACCGTACTGCAGACCATTTCGTCTGAGTTGACAAATCGTACCTGACACCTCACTGGGAGGAATACCTTTCCTCACCCAGGTGAGCTGAATTTTGGTAACATCCAATTTTAATTTATGCACGTTGGGCCATACATGGAATTAAATAAATGCCCATCTCATTTCAGCTGGGGGTCTAATTTTGGTTGAGAATATCCACATCAGTCGGGCAACCATTCCCATTTACAGTATCAGGTATGAATATAAGTATACATGCCTTGCTACATAAGATAATTATTTTGCCTAGTGAACCACTACTGAATTAAGGCTTGTCAATTTTTAGAACGGACCAACTGAGCCTGACCCTAATACGAATTTGGAATTTGAATCCCATTGGGTATAATAACCATATCTACACCCAGGTGAGCCTCCATTTACTGTTATTGGCCGCACTTATTGAATGAAACATTGGTGGATAAATTATAAATTAGCTGCCCCCTGTTTTCCAGATTGTTCAATCTAATTTTATTGAACATCAAATAGAATTGGTGTTGGGCGGAACTCGATGTCACGCCGACAGAGCTCATTAACACAGCTCCCTATGCACCTCAACCCATTCGGGTTATAAGAAGGTGAGTGGTTACTCGGACATGAAATAAGGTACCCTTAAAATGTCCCTTGCAGAATCCATTCTCAAACGATCTGTCTCTTTTAAATTTCCCAGGCTGTTTGCTGTCCCCCTCAGTCCTGATGAAGACCCGTTGTTGACTCTACATAATTGCTAATTAAGGGTCGAAACGTCGACGAATAAGTGGATTATGTGTATAGATATCATGTACCAATTGTGATTAATACTGTGTACATTCTGATAATTGTATAACATGTAAAGACCACAGGTTGTTTTCTATTGTATATAATTGTATATCCTCCTTTCAATTTTCACTTCTTTTGCGCCGTAAGCACTGAGCACTTTCAGTCACTCCTTGCACCTCTCGCACTATTTTGTACAGCCTTGATTGTGATTTATTCATAAAACCAGTATTTAGGAATGACTAAAATTTATAAAATAGTACATAAATACTGAGTCAGTGTTTGGATTCTGTCTTTGTGTTTTGGTGTAACCATGTGTCTACATAATTTATGAGACGGTAGAAGAAATTATTTTCCCAATGAACCAATTGTTGTTGAATATAGGGAAATGGTTTGAGGCGCTCGCCTCCCCTAGAGAAACAGCTATTTGGTCGAGGCTCCGACTCGTCTAGTTGAAGATCTTACACAGAATATATCTTTCAGGGCCTAAGATGGTAAAGATGGACTTTAGGACTGACGCAGACTGTACCAAGCAATGTGGGCAGGAAGGCACATTCATTCATACATTCTGGTAGTGTCCTGTAATCCAGAACTACTGGGCGAGGGTGACATGGTGCATGACGGAAGTGATGAGGGTTACGACTGACTGCAATATAAAGCTGTGTCTTTTAAATATTTGCTGCCTCATTGACTTAAACACCAAAGAGAATCTGACATTGGGGATGATCATTGCAAAGCGGAATGTTGCAAGATTGTGGGGGGGAGGGTACGGGAGAGGCCGTCCCTGATGCTCTGGGACAACGATATGGAACATTGTATGTTTACCCAAAAAATATTATATATATCAAGAGGCTGCCCCAACAAGTGGTCACAGGTTTGGCAAAAATGAAACACATATAGGGGAGAGATCTGTGAGCCACCGGCAGACAGGCAATGGCAGGACACTGAGCCCTAGAATCCAAGGTTGAAATATCATACAATGCTCTACTCTTGCTGATGTAATCCTTATATTGTGAAACCGCTGTTGACTGCTACATTGTGAATAACACTGCTAGTGCATTGTTTTTCTATTTGACACCTTGTATTAAATAAAAAGAACCATTAAAAAAAAAGAGTTTGATCCAATTAAGGTCTGAAAAGAACGCTTTTTGAATGGTGGTTTAGTTTAAAATGTCATTAAAGTATATGAAGGCATTATGTTTGCCATATGAATGCCGAGAAGTAAAAACAGTCTGGCCCTTAGAAGATCAATGTAAGCAATTGGGTTCCTGTTTTTTTTGTTTGGTTTATATAGTGAGAACTAGACCCGAAGGTATCATAGCGCTTTACATGCGCACCAGTTATGTTACAGACAGACACATTCACTTTTTGATAGACACGGGAGATTAAGTGATTTGCCCAGAATCACAAGATGTTGAGCGTCCCTGCCGAGACTTGAACCCAGTTTCCCAGCTTTGTGGTCGAATCCCTACTCAAGCAGCAACCACAGTCCTTGTCAGGGTGAAGTCACAAGCGACCCCCAAATTAACCTGTGCTTAACCCTCTGGAAATTTGGTACAAACGCAGTCAGGCTTAACTTAGAGGCAATGTGTTTATGCAGCACTTCAAACAGTAATAAAGTGAAACATAACATAAGAAGGATCCTACACCAATTTGGAAAAACAGAGTAAAGTGTAATACATAATTTAAGACCAAAACAACAAAAATCCAATCAGTAGAACTGAAGTAGTTTTAAGCAAAGATAGCGACAAAAAGCACAAAGGGCCAACAGCGGCCTTCTGGTCTCGCTGGACCAGGACAAAGTCACAAGTTCAGGTTGACTGTGATAGAGCACGGGCCAGCTACAGGGGCCCAGTTAGGCCCACTGAACAGAGTGCCATAAATCCTGGTTGCAAAGTGTTGCATGGATCCGCATCAAAGATTCGCTGGGCAGCTGAAGCGATGCACCAGTTCCAAGATGCGGTAATGTGATATGCTTGATGGTCGTGTCGATGGAGCTTGCAATGTAAACCCAGTGTTGGAGATGTGATGTGCAGATGTTGATACTTCAGATCTGAGGAGCTGTGAGGCTGCGATGTGGAGTCCGGCATAACCGCAGAAGCTGCCATAGATGAGAGATGTGAGAACCTGGGCTGTGGATGCTCCGTTCCGTCAGGGTGATAAGTCGTTTCCATGGACTGCGGTGTGCGACGCAGGTCTTGGCGACTGGTCCCATCCATGCAGCAGTGATGATGAGTTGCTTCGGCTTGGGGATGTGCCTTCACCCAAGGAGATGCCTCGGTTCCACTGCCAAGCACCTTGGATCCACTTCCTAGGGTCCAGAACTGGGATGGGACCGCTTGTCAGGTAGGCTATAAGATGGCAGAGTCCAGGTGCTGGTGCAAGGTGGTTAAATCCCGGTTGTGGAGCATTGCGAGATCCCGCATTGAGGATGCGTCATGCAGCGGTGAAACAAAGAGCCGCGAAGCTGCAGTACGAGGATGCCGCCAATAAGGGGCTTGCTATGGGAAGTCCTGTGTCGAGATGCATTGCGCAGCAGCGGTGATGCAAAGCCCTGCACCAAAGACAAACCACTCAACAGTCACGATGCAGACTTCATGAGGCGATGCGTCATGCAGCTGCTCCGACGCAAAGTTTCTGGTCAGGAATGCAGTGTGCTGTGGCTCCGATGCATCAGCTCTGCTGGGACGATAGCTGGGATGGCAGAGCGCCTTTCCGGCTCAATTATTAGGGCCTAAGACTTGGCTGACACCACTTGGAAAGGCAAGACTCACAGCTGGCATAATCTGGATGGTGGATTCAAGGAGTTTGTAGTCTTCTGTCCCTGAAGTTCTGGTTAGGAGGTCAGCTAACTAGCCCTTGGAGTCACTCTGGTGGTCCTGGGTCCAAGAAGCATGTCCAGTCCTTTTCTCAAGCAGCAAAACAGGACATCAGCAGAATGGCAGTCCTTCTTGCAGAGCAGCAGAGCAGTCCTTCTACTGAGCTTCTCCATAGGTCCAGATATGTACTGAAGAGCTGGGTCCAGGTGTCCAATAATTGTACCTGGTGCCCACTTTGAAGTAGGAGAAGGAAGTACCATCCCCCTGAGATGTCAGGCATCCACTTCCACCCTGCACTGACCCCAGATTGTCTGGGATCAGTGTCAAACCCTTTGTGAGAGTGCTCAGCAGAGCCTTTTTGATATGCAAGTGTGGTAAGTGACAGCTCCTCTCTCTCATCAACTCAGAGTGGCCCATCCTGCCAGCCCCTATCTCACTTTGGTCTCACTTTCTGGGGGAAATACACAAATACCAAATGCCAGCTGCACCTAGTTATGGGATCCAGGGCACAGTCTGCTGGCACCAAATAGTTAGAATAAGAAAATGTCAACTTTCTAAAAATGCCAAACCCAACTTTGCCATCAGAGACGGCTTTTAATTACAATTTGTTAGACACCAAACTCGATCCATATACCTGCTCTCAATTGAAAGCTACCATTTATTAAATGTAATAAGGAAACCCAATATTATCTTATGGAATATGTAGGCCTTGCAGTAGTGAAAAACAAATTTGAGAGTTTTTCACTACTAGGACTTGTAAAGCTTAAAGGTTTTTAAATGCACTGCACCTTCCCCTATGGGCCTAGGTGTGACTTATATATGTTTAAAATAGGAAGGTTTAGGCTTGGCAAAAGGTTTATTTTTACAGGACAAAATGTTTAAAAGGGCTACATACTTGGGTGGCACAATAAGTACCACAGTCAGAGCATTTATCTAAGCACATGTAGTACCACTTTACTAGGGACTTACAAGTAAATTAAACAGGCCAATGGTGTGCAAGCCAATTTTACCATGTTTAAAGGAGATAGCACAAGCACTTTACACTGGCTAGCAGTGATACAGTGCACAGAGTCCTCCAGCCAACAAAACCAAAGTCAGCAAAATCAGGAGGCTGGAAGGCAAAAAGCTGAGGGAAAACCATGCCAAGGATGTCAGGTCCAACAATCAATATCAGCTTGAGATATAAAGAATGATCTAGCGACCAAGACATGACATCTTGAAACAAAATAGTAGAATTGTTATAAACCGGTTGTGTCCATATTTTAACCAAAAAACGTATAGTATCCAAAGACTAATGTCTGAAAAAAAGCATAACTTCTTGGCCATTTCCTATGCCCTCGTGTGCAAACATTTTAATAAAAGCCCAGCCAATAAAGCGCGAGAAGGTCCACACCAGGAACACCACTAGATACCCTTTTAATAACAAAGCAACTATTAGGTTTGAAAATTAAACAGTAGGGCTGTATTTCAGCCACTTAAATTAACAAATTAATCAATTAACCAAATATAAAAAAATCCACAATAAAGTCATTAAAATGTAATCCTTAGAAGGCAAAAATAGTTCTGTCCATAGCAAACTATAGATGCAACACTTTCAACACAAAGTACCTTGGAAGTGTCACAATCATAAACAAAAACAGCCGCAGGGAAGGTGATGCGTTGATTCCTTATGCCCAGGGAAGGTGATGCAACGGTTCCTTACTCCAGGGGAAGTGATGGGTTGGTTCCTTACTGCCACGCAGGGGAAGTGATGCATCGGTTCCTTATTGAAGGAAAGGTTTGTTTCTTACTGTGCGGGGAGGTTATGTGTCTGTTTTCATACTGCGGCCCAGGGGTTCTTGTAGACTTGGCGCCCAGTGCAATGCATGGGGATAGGGGATGCATAGGCTCTCAATGCGGCGGCAACAGGGCTGCATTGGTCTCTCCAGCCGCGGTCCCATGATGCGTTGGTTCCTGCATCCTCACAGCATGGCCTGCATAGAATCAGTACGGTGATCTCAGACTTCAGAGATCGGTGCACGGCATTCGATGTGTGCCGATTTCGCCAGCCGCGGATAGGCGCTGCATTTATTTCTTCAGTGGCACAGCGGCGTTGCGTCGGGAATGGGTGTGGATGCGTCAAGCTTCTCTTTGTTTCATCTCTTTTCCAGCTCTCAACAGCAAGAACAACATCTAGTGGCGCAATCCAGCAACAGGCACCTTTTGGCAAGTCAGAACTCCCAGCAAGGAAGTTCAGGGGAGCTCGTGGTGAAGTCTTTGTGTCCCTGAGTCTTCAGAACAGGAGGCAAGCTCTACTTCAAGGCCTTGAAGGTCTTCTTCAAGCAGGATACACAGCACACAGCAAAGTCTTTATCCTCTCCTTGGCAGAAACACTGCAGGCATCCCCAGACAGCATACAGCAAAGAGTACAGAAGTAAGCTAAAGTTCTGGGCTCCAATGTTTATATCCCATTTTTCTTTGATGTCTTGTGACAGAGAGGCTCTGTGCTCAGTCACAATCAGTTCTGTCCTCTCTGGTCCAGCTTCCCAGTAGGAGGTGGAGACAACATTGTATAAGGCAGACCAGGCCCATGCAGGTGAAAAGAAATGTCCACCCCCTAATCTAAAAGCAGCCTAGGTCTATTCAGCCTAGACTGACTCATCCAGGAGAGGCAGGACACTCCTCAACCACTCCAGTGGCTGTCTACAGTCAATGCACATCCCCAGCCCCTGTCACTTCAAAGCCAGACATTCAATCCACAAACCAGCAGAGGCACACAAATAACCTTTACTAAAAGATGTACTTTTATATTCTGAGTTCAGGCATACTAAACTCCAACTTTCAATCTTGTCCCAATGGAAAGTTATACTTATAAAAAGTTATAAATAAACTCACATTCTATCCTACGGGACAGATAATCTTTCAATAGTGAAAAACAAAATTCAGTGTACTTCACTATTAGGACATTTTACACACATCAGGACATGTCCTACCTTTCACATATACTGCACTCTGCCCACAGGGGTTCCTTGGGCCTACCTTAGGGGTGACTCACATGTAAGAAAAGGGAAGGCCTGTAAGCCGTGACGTGTCACGACAGGGCTAGCCCTCAGAACGATTGTGTTCTTGACGTGTCACGGCTTACAGGCAGACACGACAGGGCTAGCCCTCAGAACGATTGTGTTCTTGGGAGACCCTCCTGTCGAACACCATTTCGGGTTTATGAAATTCATAAACTCGTGAATGTTTTCCCGCACTATTGGGATCAGCCTCCACATATGACTTAGAAGAGTACGGATCGAGAAGACCTGCTCTTTTCTGGGGGTCCATCGACCGAATTACGGGAGGGCCAACAGTGGCGCTGATCGCGACAGTCCTGACGAAGACCGGGGTGACCTTTTTAGGCACAAACTTAGCGGTCGAAACATGTTGACTTCAGCAGTGGTAGGAGGGAAGTCTTGAGGAACCTCACTTTCTCAAGAAGACATTTCCCATACTTTTCTTACTTTTAATCCTGATAGGGGTACCAAGCAATGTTTAATAAAGCAATTCTCTCAGTTGGCACGCTAAATCAGTTTTAATCACTTCCTTGTACTGCACTTTTTGTCGCACTATCAGTTTCAGCCACAGGGTGTTTTGCACTGCTTTTTACCACATTCTGTGTTAAGTGTTGTATGCGTTGAAATTATTTGGTTGTACGTCTTATAGTGTGGAATTTATTATTTATCCCCCTCCCTTATGCTCTGCCCTGGATGTGGCTACACCAGGGCGTTCTGTAGCAGGCCCGATGATGAAGCATGTCACATACTTCGGTATGTGAGTGAGGGCAGTTTTTCCAAACAGAGAAATTTGTCTGATTGGTGTTTGTTGTGTACTCTACACACCCCTCTTGTGTGCACATTTGAATCTGTTTGGGGGCCTGGGGTGGTAGAGTCTAAACATTAACGGCCCTCTCCCCTTTTTCGTGTTGAGTACCAAACTGGGCACAGACACTGCAGCGACTTATCAAAGTTGGTATTCTTGTTTCTTCTCCTGCTCGCCACTAAATGTACAATAGTAGATTCCCTTTTATAGGGCAGACGTTCTTCATTGTTCTGTCTTTCCTAGCTTGTGGCTAACGGCTTCTTCCAGATTTTTTTTATTTTGCCACTTGTGGACTTCCTGTTTGAGAGATTCCCAGTTTGGCATCAGGCCTATATTATTGTACAAAAAGTAAGGTCAGGACGGAACCCTAATACAATTGAGACCTATGAAAGCTAGGCTCCATTCCGCTGTAAATGAAGTCCTTTTCATGCTTATAATTTTTTATTTTATTAGGTACCTCTGGCAGCATATCTTGTATTAAAAACTGATTGCAATACACATAAAACTATTATTTTTACTTAGCCGTTTCTGTGGATTTGGGTTCAAACAGGAGGAAGCCCTGACTCTGTCTTGTCTCTGATACTAACCTTCTACTGTTTCACTATCATTATTTAAAACTGCATACCCCCAGAGATATATTGGGACCTCACCATACTTAGCTGGCAGGTCTCGACAAGACACCCTGCTAATCTAGTGTTCCCTACACTTATGTAAGGGTCAGATACATTGTAATATTTGTTGCAAGGCAGAAGCTTACCTGGGGAATTGTTTATGCAAGTTGCCGCCTGAATTTATGTGAATGCCATTTGAAGGCACAACCTCTTTTTTGGGTGGTTGGTGTTAATATATTTGATATAACTTGTTGTTGTTGTGAGGGTTCACTTTTCTGGCTATTGTTTGCTGATTAAAATGGTTTACTACAGTGTTAGTAATGAGAAAGGAGAGTTTTTAAAGAAAAACCTTAGTGAATTTTTGAACACTTCTGTTTTAATTCTCTTCATAAAGCAGTCACTTCATCATTAGAAGGGATGTCTCTGATAGAGGAAATTATGTGCAGCATGCTATTACAAGCACTTCAGTTCCGGCGGATGGCAGGTTAAATTCCCAGCAAAATGGAATTATGTTGCCATGGTGGCAAAAGAATGACAAAAAATCATGTTTATACTTATGGGTATAACAGAGATGTATTTGATGGCGGTTCAATTCCGAAAGGAGACAATGACTTGCTGTCAATATAGCAAAAACCTATTGCGAGTAATATGGGAGGCCCAAGTAAAAGGCCTTGAGGTGTTTTTGATGAATATTATGACAATGAAAATCATTACAATGATGTTGATGATGGCAAAGATGTGCTGAAACGATGAAAACTGAGGGCAAGCCTCATATTTTGGAAGAGGGAATACTCCTGTGTTTGAGCCTAGGCTAGTTTAGCATCCCGATTCAGAAGATTGGGCTCTACTGATGTTTAGTGATGAATACATTAGGTCCAAGAAAAAAAGCTCAGTGGACTGGAGTGTTAGATCTAAAATGAGGCAGCATGCCCAAGCACAAAATTATCTGGGAAAGAGCCCATAATTCAGGGATTGGATGATACAATTGTAACATTTTTAGGCAAAGGTGAGAAGGACCCTCACAAAGATGTGGATCGGCCATGGTCTTTGTGCCAAGATGAATTACTGGATACCATGTGTCATGTTTTCAATATTTTCTATGCTGTTGAAGAGGCAACGATGTCAGGGAATCAATTAGACCCCAAAACTATTTCTGGTTTGGGCCAAAGAGCTATCTGCTTTCTTGGAAATACAAATGCAGGGTTTTCGCTTAAGAGACACAAGGAACTGTTGTTGTATATTCATATCAAACATGGTGAGCAACCAGGCTGAGATATAGGTGTCAATTTTCAAGGGTCTCTGTTTGAGAATTACTGTATTTAAAAAATTGAGCAGTATGTTCAGACCTGTGCCTCTCTGGACAAGACTTTCCTGGTGTTATTGTATGGGTCTCTTCTAAGGCTGATCGGTATGGGGGTCATTTCACCAGCTGGAGGACCTTTAGCAGAACTTTCCACTGCCTGCAAGAAGAAGGGGGGAACAATCTGTCGTGAGCAGAGGCCAAGAAAGGGGAGAGTGAAATCAAGCTAAGTGTAGTGTCCCCTTGTGACAGTGGGAAGCATGTTGGCCCTTTTTGTTCAACAGTGGGGTTTAATACTAAAAGGGCCATTGGTATTAAACACGATGACAGGGTTTCAAATAGAATTATATGCAACCCCCATATAGAGCAGGTGACCTTTGCCAATATATTTATCTCAAGAAGGTTGGGATCCGGTCACCATGGAGGTACAGGAGATGCTGCATAAGGAGTTATAGAACCATATAGAACCATATCGCTTACACCCCAAGAGTTGCGTGAGCAACATCTTTGTAGTGCAGAACATGAACAAAAAATATCTTACAGTAATACATTTGAAGGAGCTAAACCAATTTGTTCTGTACAACAATTTCAAAATGGAGACTAACAGATGCCTGAGGGACATCTTTCTTCTAGGGTACTGGATGGTGTGTCTACATGTATAAGATATTAGCTGACAGTGCCAATATGTCAAGAGCATAGGAAGTATTTGCAGTGTATGTGGCAAGACAGGTGTTCAGATATAAGCCCCTTCCACTAGGGCTATCCTCTGCTCCTTGGTACTGCACCAAGTTGATGAGTCCTCTGGTGAAGGCCCTTAGAGCGCAGGTACTGAGGATGGTGGTGTACCAGGAAGATTTCAATCATACAGTTGATTCAGTCATTGAATTTTACAATCAATGTGGAAAAATTAGAGTTGGTGCCCTCAAGAAGGATGGAATTCTTGGGCTTTCTGGTGGATTGTGAAAAGAAGATTCTTCTGTTGCCAGAAGCAAAGTAAAGGGTGATAAAGAAGGAGTTGAGGTTGATGTTGTCAGAAAATCAAATGTAACTATGTCAGTAGGTGGCCCTGCTCTCATCATCAATTCAGGTAATTCAGGACTCCTTTATTACATGGCTCTTCACCGCCTCAATATAAGACAATTTTAAAGCGGTCTAGAATACTCACAAGCTGTATCTTTAGATCAGGAGTCAAGAGAGGAGATACATTAGTGGCTAAGCCAATTAGATGCATGGAATGGACAAGCTATTTTGTCTATGTCCCCATATCTTGTCTTATAATCAGATTCAAGTCTGGGGAGCTGGGGTGCACGAAGTGACACTTAGTCGACCGGAGGAGGATGGTCCAGGAAGAAATCCTCACTGCACATAAACTGTTTGGTGCCTCTTGCATGGAGGTGACTGAGCCAACAGATTAACAGTGAGAGCCGAGCCACATTTTTATTATGTGTAATATTTGACAACAATATATCACATTATAGCATTACACTGAGAGGTATTTTGTAAAAGTGATGGTTTTTACACATAAACTTAAAACCAGTCCTCCCTCCAGACCCAAATTGCCAAAAGCGCCATTAGTGAACCAAGAGGCAAGACAGTTTTCATGTGAACTCTGTATGTGGTCCAGATTATTATCAAGCAACATGGTGGTCTATTAAATCAAACACAATAGGTTTTGTACACCTGGTATTCTGAACTCACAAATTCGAAAGTGCTTTTATACACGATTATAAAGTAAAAGGAGTTTTAGTTAAATGAAATATTAGCCTAAGATCAAGCAAATTTAAGTTTGGAAGATCTGTTTTTATCAACATTTTCTGGGTTCACTTTGTACAAATCAGCCACTAAATGGGTATCTATTTGTCTCTCCTTTTTATGTTAATGATTTGTTTTTACCTCTTTCTGCATTGTTCTACAGATTTTATGCAGACCAAACTCGGCCAGAAGGTATTGGAGTGGTTTACATATGCAAGCACCAGTTACATTACACAAGGTCACATTAATTGTTTTAGGCACTGGGGAGCTTATGTGATTTTCCAGGATCACAGTATACTACGCAAACTCAGAGACTGGAACCTGGTTCCCCAGTTCAAAGGTGGCAGCTCTGGTTATAATGCCACACCATGGGTAATGCAAAGGGGGCTGGCTGGCTCATTATGGGTTTAAGTTTTCAAAAGGAACCAGGCTTCAGGCTTGAACCTGGTTCAAGCTTTCAGTGGATTGTCCAGCTCTATTCTTGAAGGCTTCTTTGCAATCCAAAGCTTTGAAAAATTCCACGTAGAAGGGCATTGTCATAGTTGAGGCTACTGGCGATTTGTGTTTGCGTCGCTGACCTGCGTGTGTCTAGTTGGAGCCATTTGAAGATTTTCCTGAGCAGTTTGATGGTGAGGAACCAGTTTGATAGAATCACATTGACTGCGTTCATAGATAATTGGTAGTCAATCACAATGCCCAAGTCCCTGGCAGCATTGAAGGAGAAGTAGGGTCCAGTCCTAATTTGCTGGGCCATAAGGCTGGGGACCAGCATGAGGTGTCTATGCTGAAAAGAAATGCTTTGGTTTTGTTGCTGTTGAGATTGAGGCAGTTCCTGCTTATCCAGTCTGCTGCTGAGGACATGCATCTAATGAAGGTGGCTTGGCCGATGAATGTGTCTTTTCAGAGGGAGAGGGTCAGCGGGGTGTTGTCTATGTTGGAGATGATGCTAAAGCTGCGGGAGTAGATGATGCTGGAGAGGGAGGCATGTAGATGCTGAACAGGAGGACACCGGCGGTTTTCAGCAGATGAGCTTGATGGTGTTGGTCAGGTATGGGGATAAGCTGACTGACTGGGTGTCTCTGAAGAGCAATGAGCATGACCATCATAGAGTCAGGCCACAGATTCCGGCCTCATGGAGGCAGTGGATGAGGATAGGGTGGAAAACTGTGTCAAAAGCTGCTGAGGGATCTCAAAGAATGAGAACTGCTGTGTTTCATTTGTGCGTGGTGAGGCGATCATCATCGGGGGCTGCAATGAGGCTGTCTGGTTGCTGTAGTTAGGTCTGAAGCCTGATTATTAAGGGTTCAGGAGGTACTTTGTGATGTGGTGGTTGGCCATGTGAGTATTGATGAGTTTCTACAGGACTTTGGCTATATAGGGAAGGAGGAAGATGGGCACATAGTTGGCCATAGTGTATGGATCAGATGATATTGATTTGAGGAGAGGTAGGATGGTAATTTTTTGTGTTTTTAGGAATCCGGGTAGATGGCGGTATATGGATTGCTGAGAGGAGGTGATGGTTGTGGTGCTGACGGGGATGTGAATTCTTGAACAAAGGCAAAAACTAAGAACTGGCTGCAGCAGTTGGATGGTTCTCTACTCTGATACAATTAGTCTGCACTGTTAATGTTTCATGCACTTCTTTTGGATTTTAACTTTTCCACGCTTCTTCTCCTTGAGTCATTAGGTAAGCTTTGGTTTCTCTTCCACAGACACTGAACCACATGTCACTGATGCCCTGTTCTCCTAACCTCCTTCCGAGGTCTCCAAACTAGAGCCAACTTTTCGATGACCAACAACAGGAATGGTCTCTGACTTTTGGCTTTCAGGCAACATCCTGATTGTCCAGGGGCTAGCTACAGTCCATTCACTCCTCTAAATTTGTAAGCCATCAATTGTGGTATTCTATAACCTTGCCTTAATGTCCTCATTTACATGCTTGATCTGACTATGCCTTACCTTATACGTCTCAGGTGTTTATCAACCAAACTGCTAATACCAGGGGTTCACTGAAGCATCCATTCCACCATAGCCTCCTGAAGATGTAACATCTTCTAAACATTGGCAGTGTGATGTGTCTTTCTCTCATGTAAATGTAAATGTAAATGTAAATGTACCAGTATTTATAGAGCACACAGCTACTTCCCTGAGGTAGTGTCCCGGCGCTGTCCGTATACCGCTTAGGAACCCTTCCTGGTTTTCCCTGTGAGTGTCCACTCCTGGGCACCCCCAGGGTGAAACCAGGCATCCCAGCGCTTTTGGGGCCGTTGTGGAGATTAAACAAGCTATTGCCCAGAGTCGCAGAGTGGGACCCATGATTAGAATAGGCACCGAGGCGAGAATTATCAGGTCCGAGGAAATTGAACCCAAGATCCGCCGAGGCGGGTATTGAACCCTGGTCCCGGGCCAGACCTCTGCATCAGGGTCTGCCGCTCTAACCATTGAGCCACACTTCTCCACCATTGAGCCACACTTCTCTCTCATCCCTTCCCTCAGTTCCCCAATGCAGTCTATCAGAATCAGGGGTTTGGTGTGGCTTGCAGTTGACTTAGAGGAGAAAGAGCAGGGTTAACATCAGACTCCAGTGATCCTCTACCATGGATTCTGATGTTAACTCATTAACAGCCGTATCCCAGGCCAGAAATAACATATAACATGATGATGCTGAAACAGACTGAGAAGAGAGGGTCTTTCTCCTGGGTAGGATCAATCAGACACAGGTGCTTTATGCCACATCTCCGGCCCCCCACAGCTGGGCGTTCTGGAAGTGTGAATCCTGGTACCCCCTCTCCTTCTCTGAGATTACAATTTTGGGGGAAGTTCCCAAGCTATTGTGTTACCTCCTATTGCTCCAATATGAGAATGGCACCCACTAAAAGATTTATATGTGACCCCCCCTGATTATTTCAAGCATATTCGTGCCCAACCCCAGTTATCTCAGACAGATCAATTCAAAGTTACTATATTCTATCTTAACTAGGTCAGAATGGGCTTGAGCAACCCCATTAATCAATAACAATAGCCCACAACTAAATAATGTTCCCCTCTTCATGGAACACTTTAGGGGGGCATTAGGAAAATTATAATCAAGACAAGATGCACATGTGAAATTCCTCACTCTGAGTCAAAGGTCTAGAAATCTGGTTACCTATAACAGCCATTTTTTTTAAATTGTCTCAGAAGCAAAATGACCACTCGATGAAGCAGTTGCTGCCTTCTATCAACGGTTAAGGTGTGATCTCATTAGCAGTAAATCGCACCATTACTCCCTCTGATCAACTCTCACTTCTGGTTCTTATTGATTTAGAAGCTTCTGGGTATCTATTCTACCTATTAATACAAATGTTCACTCTGTGATGTCACAATGGGCCTTGCTCTACTAATCCATCGATCTGAGCACATCACACTAACCTCAACACTATCTACTTGTCCCTGCACAGTAGGGGAATAACCATGGTCGTAATCTGATGGCACTGCCTCAGCAGGGGAGGACAGCTGAACCTCCACCCCCTTTCTGGTGGCTTTGATTCACCCGGCTGGTCACTCTAATTTTTCTTTTCACACCAGCCCAAATATATTCAAGTGTCATGCCTTTCCAACTGTCATCTAGTGTTGTCGAGCCGGTACAGATTGAAAATTAGCAGAACTACTACTGTAAGGTAAAGTCTAAAGAATGTCTCCATTGACAAAAAATGCCTTTAACTTGAGAGGTATAGTCAATGGGCCAGACTGACTGGCAAATAAGGGCAAGTGTGCGAGAGTTGGACAGAAATCTTAACATTGAATGTAACTGAAGTCTGTAAAGTCAAGAATGGGTGTACAATGGAAAATGTTCCTCTCCAGGCCACTTCTGAAGCCGTCATCCATATTGTAGTGGATTAAATACATTTTTTATAGTATTTTCTGATGGCTTTTGTGTTACGGAGACCGAGTACTAGTTATTCTGTAAATTGTTTAGCAATGGAACAAAGTCCTTCTAATAAAAATATGTTTCACCTTTCGTGATTTACTTTACACAAATGCTTTTAGCATATTGCCACAGAGAGAAGACAAAAGTTACAGATAGTGACAAAGCACACTTTACTAGATTCTACCCAGTAAATCAAATATGCCAATCAAGAATAACCCAATCACCAATACAATTTACACAGAGAGCATATGCACTTTAGCACTGATTAGCTGTGGCAAATTGCCCAGAGTACTAGAGCCAACAAAAACAGGTTAGACAAATAGGAGGAAGAAGGCAAAATATTTGGGGATAGCCTTGCAAAAAGGGCCCAGTCCAACACAACCTCCTTCAAGCCTAAAGCAATTGTAGACTAATCAATACCTTGTTGAACTTCCCTGCTGAGGGCTAGGGAACATGGACCCTGGCCCACAACAGCGGGGCACGTTCCAGTTCTCGCCTCTTTGAACCCAGTTGGATACCTCTGTCCATACGCTCTGGGCCAACTAACCTAACCCCTGGCAAATCCTTCTCCTCACCTGTGGACCCCATCTGTGCAGCACCTAACCTTACTCTGCTTACAGATGTATCCTAGTAGGCAGACAGTACACCATGGCCAACGCAGTGATGTGGTCCATTCCACTCCTGAGGTGTGATTCCTGTCCTCAGAACTAAGGGAAATTATGTCCACCAGTACAGCAAACCACAGTGGCCACTGACAAGAGGCAGGCCTAAGGCAGTCCAGGGATTTCGAACCTCTGTGGTTTCTCAGAGTGGAGGGCGTAGCCCCATGTGACTGCCATCCTTTGCCCACACTCCCTCCCACCAGTTCAGGGGTGGTATCCTGAGACTGGCCCTCCAGCCCAGGATCTGTACCTCGAGGCTGACCTGGAGACTGGGATGGGCTGTCCCACACCCTGTCCTCCCTTTGGGGTCCTCCTGTACCTTCTACTGTGGAGAAGGCACCTCCAGACTCCAGAATTTTCAGGGTGCTGGTATCAGCCATCCTGCGCAATTCTCTCACCAGTTCAGGGTTGCTATCCTGCAACTTGTCCCCCAACCCAGGGTCTGTATCCTTAGGCTGGGCAGGTGCCTAGCAAACTAGGACTTCCGGGGAGTACAACCATCCAGCCCAAGGGAAACACTATTGTAAGTGTTGTGCAGACATCTGCTTGACACAAGGGCAATCTCGGGACACGCCGGACTTACTTGTTGGGTCCCATACTTCTTGCCAGCACCTGCCCAGCCTGCAGCTGCTCTCCCTCCCGCCGCCGCATCTCCAGCTACAGCGGCCGCCGAGCGGAGGGGAGCCAGGTAAACTACAACACCCAGCCTGCACAGCGGCAGGAACCAGGAAGCGGTCACCGCCCGCAACCACAGCGCCAGGAGGCACTTAAACTCCACACAGTTTCGGTGGAGCGGGGGCAATCTCAGAACACGCCGGACTTACTTGTTGGGCCCCATACTTCTTGCCAGCACCTGCCCAGCCTGCAGCTGCTCTCCCTCCCGCCGCGGCATCTCCAGCTACAGCGGCCGCCGAGCGGAGGGGAGCCAGGTAAACTACAACACCCAGCCTGCACAGCGGCAGGAACCAGGAAGCGGTCACCGCCCGCAACCACAGCGCCAGGAGGCACTTAAACTCCACACAGTTTCGGTGGAGCGGGGGCAATCTCAGAACACGCCGGACTTACTTGTTGGGTCCCATACTTCTTGCCAGCACCTGCCCAGCCTGCAGCTGCTCTCCCTCCCGCCGCCGCATCTCCAGCTAGAGCGGCCGCCGAGCGGAGGGGAGCCAGGTAAACTACACCACCCAGCCTGCACAGCGGCAGGAACCAGGAAGCGGTCACCGCCCGCAACCACAGCGCCAGGAGGCACTTAAACTCCACACAGTTTCGGTGGAGCGGGGGCAATCTCAGAAAACGCCGGACTTATTTGTTGGGTCCCATACTTCTTGCCAGCACCTGCCCAGCCTGCAGCTGCTCTCCCTCCCGCCGCCGCATCTCCAGCTACAGCGGCCGCCGAGCGGAGGGGAGCCAGGTAAACTACAACACCCAGCCTGCACAGCGGCAGGAACCAGGAAGCGGTCACCGCCCGCAACCACAGCGCCAGGAGGCACTTAAACTCCACACAGTTCCCGCGTCGCGAGACCGCGCGCAGACCAGCGCTGGGCTAAGCCCGGGACAAGGGCGGGCCCTCTGTGGCCCTCAGAGGCCCTAGGAGGCTGGGCTGGGCCACCCCCTTAAGTTGTCTATATCAGGTGAGCCAGACCATTTATTATAAACTATGGGGAAGCGCAATGTCAACAATGTGCCACAAGTACCTGAGTCACCCTTACCTCTTCAACCATCTTTGGAAAGCATGTTACAAAACGCTTTTAATATGGTATCTAACGAAATAGCGGACACTGAGAGAAGAATGTCAATGGGTTTCGTCAGCACGCAAACTGAGCCAGCATTTGCTAATTCTAGTCCTGCCCAGCCGCTTTCACCTACGGTCGTAGTAACAAAAACACCTTTACCCACCAATTCTTCTTCTTCTTCGGACCCCTTGCCAGGGGGCAGTAGCCCTACCATTATAATAGATTCTCCATCAGACATAGTTGCGCATACTGTTATCGTTTCACCGACCCAAAAAATTAAACCCGGTGGCGAGAAAAGGAAAAGAGGTGCATCCAAATTAACAGTTAATAAGAGGAAGCAACCTCCACGTCAGAAGAGTCAACCAACACCACAAAGTATGTGGAATAAAGGAAATAAAGAACCAACAGGGGGTGGGGCCGCTTTAAATGATTCCACACTTCAAGACAAAGTGGCTCTTGTTGCTCCCCCAGAAAGTCCCGCAATGGATGGCTATACTTCTGCTTACACACAGACTGATTTAGCATTTGACAGCACCAGTCAACTAAAGACTAATGGGAATCTTATTGAGACTATTGTAGATACCATTTTTAAACAGCTAGAAAGTCAAATGATCAAGCAATTTAATTCTATTTCTAAACGGTTGGACAGACTAGAAAATCTTGTAAAAAAGGATGACACAAAAAGGAAGGGGTTGATCAGTTTAGACCTGATGAGGGGAGATCGCCTACTTAAGGAAATAGAGTCTGCTCGCAAGACCAATATGGGTGAGGGGCCTAATACCCCCGGCGGCAGTAAACCCGCACCTGCCACTGTAACTGGGAGTGCTGCTGTTGGCAAAACCCTAACCGCCACGAAACCACGGCACACCTCGGTCGTGGCGGCTGGGTCAACCGGCACCCCCAGCACAGTTGGCAGCAAGCAAAAGGGCGTTTCTGGACCAGCCGTCCCCAAATCGGGTGCATCGACCACTACGGCTACCGCCCCTGATGGGGGACCCGCTGTGACAGCAAGGGCCCCAAGATCCTCGGGTCCCGCCCTGCATTTACCACCGGGTGCTTGCCCATATGTCTTGGTCTTAGCAGGCGTCCCAGCACTCAAAGAAGGCCAGGGCGAGTCATGGGTCCAGTTAAATAATAAATGTATAGATTGGCTATGCAAACACAAAGGGGTAGGCCATGATATTTCAAACAAAATTCTGTCAGTACGCCGAGTAAGTTGGGTTGGTCCCCTATTTAAAAATATCAACGGCGACTGTATTGTAATTAATTTTTGGCACCCTGGCACAGCCAAATACATTCTTAACACCAATAACCACCCCGGGCCATCAACTGTTATAGCTTCACTCCCTCTGGCCTACTTTTATAGGCCCCCTCAGAGATCATTTAATCAAGCTTCCCCACTTTTTCCCCTATTTAATAGGTTCAGTGCCTTATCTGAATCGAACAGCTTTGAGTGACTATTACCATCTACCACTCCGCATATAACATCCAATGACCAGCCACTTATAGCAGATCTTATAGTTGAACCACCTGGGGGCCGCAATGCTGCTAGGGAATCTAATGTTTTAGATGTATTTCCACCTCTTATCATAAGTTCAACAGCTCCCAAGGTCACCACCCCTTTTTCACCTTCAAATGATCTGACTATTTTGAGCTGGAACATCGCTGGCCTCAAAGCCAAAACACAAATCAAGGAATGGACAGAGTGGGTCATTAACTATGATGTTCTGATGTTCCAGGAGACTTGGTGCACAAGTTCACTACTCCTGGAAGGATATAGCTGTTTCAATCAGATTGTACCCACTCCGTCTATGGGACGTCCAAGTGGAGGATTATCTATTTGGACTAAGATTACGGCAGGAGTTAGAATTGAAACTTTACCTGTTAATGACACTAACTTTCAGGCACTGACTTATATTTGCAAGATAAAGTTATGTTTAATCAACTTTTATAATAATGATTTTATAACTCATCCCAACACTAATTTTATAAAACTGTTTAACTTTATTGATGAAATTATTGACGGTCACAAATATGGTGTTTTTGATGGTATTTGCATAGAGGGGGACTTTAATGCCCATATTCATTTACGAAACCCCAGCTGCAAAAGAGGAGCTGAATTGCTTGATCACATAGCCACGCGAGACTTAGTAATGCCATGGAGTTGGCTAATACTACCAGGACTGAAGAACCAGTGGCAACCTATGTAGGACGAGGATGTTCAACAACAATTGATTATGTATTCATATCCTCCCCTCTAGAAACACTTCTTTTTAAGGCAGAGGTTTTGAATGTCCCCTATAGTGATCATTATCCAATTTCAATTAGTTTTAAATCCATCAAGAGACAGAGGAATAAGAGGGAAATAGGAGCCCAAAATTTAGGGGTATCCACAGACAAACTTAGGGTGGTTTGGCGGGGGGTGGATAACAAGGGTGTTTTAATCCGTACCATCCAAAAATACCCCCAATTAGTGTCAGCTTGTCTATCTACTGACAGCCCTGAACATGTGATTATCGAGGCCTTTACGGGTCTCTGTAAGGCCATAAAAGAAGAGATCTCCAAACCAGCCCGGACAACTAACCACACAGTACCAAGATGGTTTGACTCTTCATGCTCTAAAGCCAATCAGGAACTAAGGGCTGCCCTCACAGCGGTTCCACGAGATCAGTTAGCTGTGAGGAGACTGAGAGCCAGTTATAAACACACTCTTAAAATAAGATCTGAGGAGTTAGTAAAAGATCATTGGGACTCCCTCGTGCGTTGTGCTACTCTGAGGGATGTCTCTGGGTTCTGGTCCGAAGTCAAGAGTTTAAGATCACTTGGAACAGATATTACCCCCATAAATTGTAATATCACAGGAGATGTGTGGGTTGATCACTTCTCGAAAATCTATGAGGCCCCCGCTGACTCTATGCTTACCACCCCCCGTCAATTACAATAAAAATTTCCTTAACAGAGTTAGAAGATGCCATTTTAGAAAGTGCTGGGAACAAGGCTCCTGGCCCCGATGGTCTGTCTATTGACCAAATTAAATCGGAACCTGATTTTTGGGCGCCTTTACTGTGTAATGTTTTTAACAACCTATCACACATCACCCTTCCGGAAACTTGGTCTAACAGCACCATTGTGCCTATTTTAAAAAAAGGAAATAGATCTGACCCTGCCTGTTATCGTCCAATATCTTTAATAGATAACACGTTGAAGATTTTAGGCAGGGTCCTTTTTAACAGGATTAGAGTTTGGGCAGAAGATAATTCAATTTTACACCCATGCCAGCTTGGCTTTAGAAGCCACTTTGGCACTTTGGAGCAATGCCTAAACCTAAATCTATTAATGGCAAAATATACCATCGCAAAAAAATCCCCCCTTTATTTAGGCTTTATGGATTTAAGTTCTGCATTTGATTTTGTTAACCGCTCCAGTTTATGGTCAGTTTTGTTAAATTATGGGCTAGATGATTCCCTAGTTTATTTTTTGGCCCATTTGCACAGCGATTTGAGAGCTCGAGTCCGTCTGAATACCTCTGGCGAAGTTTCTAATGATACTTTTATTGGCAGGGGGGTCAGACAGGGATGCGTTCTGGCTCCCTTGCTTTTTATTTTGTATATAAATGAATTAAGCAGCTCTGTGTGTAAATTAACAACTGATGTTCCGCAAATCAATGGCAAATCATTTCCCACCCATCTTTACGCAGACGATGCGGTCCTTATGGCCCGCACACCGAATGCCCTGCGTATTTTAATTTCTGGGTGTGTTTCATACATGGCAGATCTTGGCCTCTGCACGAATTTTAACAAATCATTTATAATGTGCTGTGGCCCAAAAAAACATAAGATCAAACACATTTCGATAGGGAATAATGTTTTAAAATGCACTAGCACTTTTCCATACCTAGGCCTGCTGTTCGCTGACTCCGGCTCATGGCAACCTCATGTTGCCCAGGGGAGAAATAAACTGGGCAAGGCCATTAACTCTGTAATTTCACTTCGACAACCCCCACACGCTGAGGCTATTACATCCCTGTTGCAAATTTATAAGACTCAATGCTTACCTACAGGAACCTATGGTGCCGAGGTATGGGGCTACTCGAATTGTAATAACATACAAACTATGGAGAATAGGTTCTGTAGAAAGATCTTGGGGGGGGGGGTTATTTCTGCATCAACCTTTGTGTGTCACCGAGAACTTAGCCTCAAGTATACGGAGGATTTCATAAAATCTAGACCCGCCCTGTTCTGGCTGAAAATATGGACGAATCCATCTGCGTCATTGACACGAGACATCATCAAGGATTGTCTGAAAAGTGAACGGGCCAGTTACATACCATGGCTGGGGGCGGTGGAAAAAAGCCTAGTGAGTGTGGAGCAGGGCCACCTATTTACATCTCCCCACATGATAGACCACTCACACAAGAATTTGGTAAAAAACGCACTTTATAACCTCTTTAAGACCGAAAGAGAGAAGAAAGAATTTGAAAGACCCGCAAGCTTAAGGTACATAGCCATCGTGGTACCTAGTGACAGGCCCTATGATTTACCGCAGAGCTACCTGTGTAGGAAGATGTGCAAACGGAACAGGAGCCTGTTGTTCCGGTTTCGGGACGGGAGCATTAAAAATGTATTATGTTTCCCACGGGGTTTTAATAAAAACTTAGAAAACTTAAACTGTCCATGTAATCGTGATGGCAAGCAAGGCCTTTTACATTTTCTGTTCTTCTGTGGCTTTTATGAAAAATATACCTAACACCTCTTAATGCCATACCTCCGCAAAACAGCCCAGTTGGATTTTAACCTAGCCTTTGAAGATTTATTGAAGCTAGGCACAGATGAGGTGATTTTCAGAGTCAGCTGTTTCCTTAGAAATGCGGTTCGCTCTAGAGTATCCTTGAATATGATATGAAAAGTTTTTGTTTCATTGTTGCCCAGTTTGCACATTGCTTATTTGCACAGACCACTGACAGTACTGCTCCTGTAGAAATGTTGTCGCACCGGAGTATTATTGATATGACACAAATAAATTATGTTTTATTATTGTCTAGCTGGCACTTTGCCTATTTGCACAAATAGCTGTTTTGCCTTTTTGCACATATTACTGACATTCTTGCAGTTCTTTTCAATTCCTGTATACCATTGTGTGCCCTAAAATTACAGTTGGATTTTCATGTAAATTATTTTATTTTTTATATTTATTATAATGAAGTATGTGATTTTATTATGTGTCTTTTTGATTGTGATATTGTGTTGTGGATGATGATGTGATTTTATGCACTTTTATGGATGTATCTACATCCGAATAAAGATCCTTGACTTGACTTGACTTGACAAGTCTCCTGCCCCCTGTCCATCAGACAGAGAATGGAGCACTCACAAGCCAGACGTGGTGCCACCAGGGTCAGTCCTGGTGTGCTCTGACCTCAATGCTGGCAACCCCTGACACACTGGTTCTCTCACTGGGGACTGGCTCACTCTCTCACCCCTCCATCTGGACGTATGCACCCTCCTCTCTGGAATGGGGATGTCAGACAGCAGAACTGGTGGGACACTTGTGAGAGCTGCACCCCAAGTTCTCCTGACACTAGGGGTTGCCTCTCAGTGGATGGCCTCCCTGTACAGGCTAGGCCTTCCTCCTGGTACCCTGAGAAGGGGCATGAGACCCTCTACCTATCCCACTACACTGGGACCTATCTCAGCTACTGTGAACTTCCCCCACCTCCCTTGGTTGGGGAAAACCTGAGCCACTAACTCCAAGAACACTCCCAAAAGCCTCTTCAGAGCCTCTGGCATACACCAAAAGGTCTGCCTCCAGTGCAAGCACCCTGGGGTCAGAGAACTCACACTATACCCGGTGTTTGCATAACTATGGAAAACTGTGAGTGAGCATATTCTCTCTAGCACTCAAATTGTACAGCACAACATATGTGTTAACCAAACTACCCTTCACACAACCATCCAGTGACTTGAGAAAGTACCCCACATCACCCCCACAAGGCTGGTATCTGACCGTGCCTGTAACTGAACCCACACTCTTCTGGGGTGTCTCCATATGTCCTCACCAGGGTTTCTATCAGTGGGGTACCCCTCTCCCTGTCACTCTCTTCTAGAGTCAGTCGAGTGTCCCTCCCATCACTAGGAATATGAATCCCTGTGCTAGTTCCCAAATCCAACTCAGGGACCTGCACACCTCTGGAGCTACTTCATAAACGTAAACTCCCTGATGAATGTCACCCCCCTCCTTGAAGTCAGGCGCCAGGTCTCTGGGTATGTGAACCTTCTCTGCAGTACTGAACAGTACATTTTCGCTGCCACCATCTGAACTGATCTCAGCTCTCTTGGCTTTCAGCTTTGGTTATCCAAAGCTCAGTTCAGGAGCAAAAAACGTTACTTCTCTGTCTCCAATTTCTTTCTTTCCATCTCGAAAATTATCTGTATTTTCTGCTTCAATCTGTGTTTTTCAAGCTTCAACTCGAGCTTCCTGGCTCTCCGCTTAAGCTCCAGCTCCTCTGGAGACAGGCCTGGAGAAGACAAACTGCTGCCGGATGTATGACATTACAACGCATGCTTTTACCACGCATGCCTTTACAACGCATAGTGCTTAGGGGTGCTGGATAGTGAATAGTTTAATTTACTATTCCAACTCCAGTCCCCGTGGATAGTAGGGAAGGTGTTGGATAGTAAATTAAATCTATTCCCTATCCTAGAGCGCCCCCCAGAGCTATGCGTTGTAATGACATGCATTGTAATAGTTGAGTCGTAAAGGCACTGCATGGTAAAAGTTGCGTTGTAAAGGATGTTTCCCACTGCTGCCACCTCTGAAGGGAGCTATACCACCATTCTGGTTGGCCCCGTGCCACAGAGGCTATGCTGGCTCCTCCAACTAAATGAGAATCAGATTTTGCTCCTCCTCATCCACAAAATCACTCCCATCTTCAGTGTGCCCACAAGCTTCACTGGATCCCACTCAAACACTGACTCTATCAGAACTGCTGATGGCTCACCAGACTGAGACATGATTGTGGATGAAACTCAAGAGTTGCAAAAACATAAAGAGAAAAACAGTATGTGGTTGCGTAGTGGTCTGCGGTCTGGTAGTAGTGTACACCAATCACTGTATGTAAAGTAAAAACACAAGTCCTATCCTCACCGCTGACCACCAATGAAAAAAAAAAAGAAAAGAAAAGAAATGGGGGGTCTCTAGTTGTAATTATAATTGTAATTGCATTGATATAGCTCTTACTACCCCTGATGAGGTGTTGAAGCTCTTTTTTGCAAAGTAGCACCGTAGTCTGGAACCCAAAGAGGATTAGAGGTGAATAAGTATAGGGAGATATGAATTTAATTTGACTGGTGGACATGTGAGTTTGTTATTTGGATTGAAAAGCATAGTGGAGTGATGGAAGAAGCAAGGATTTGCATTTATATAGCGCTTGCTACCCCTGGTGAGGTGTTGCAGCAATTTTTGGTGGGTAGCATGCTATTCTGGAACTTAAACAGGATTATTGGGAAATTAGTATAGGGAAACATTAAATTAATTTGAGCGATGATCATGTTAATCTGTTAGTTGGATTGAAAAGGATAGTGGAAGGATAGAAGAGGGAAGGGGAAGGGTCTAGAAAGTGTTTTTTGTTAGTATCACAGCAGTAGGAGAAGTTTTGGGATGAGTAAAGAGGGGGCGGGGAGCAAAGAGATAGAGGGAAGGGTTTAGAAAGGCTTGTTTGGTACATCTGCATAGTAAAAGAGGTATGAGATGATGCAAGAAGGTTTACAGGAAGGTGAGTCTAGAAAGGGTTATTTTGTGGATCATCGTAGTAGAATGGGGTTTGGGATGAGTCAGAGAGTGGAGGTAGAGGATATATTGAGAGAGGTATAGGATGAGAAATGTGGTAATGCATTGGAGAGAGTAGTGAGTATGTCAATTTTGGAAGCATCCAATTTGAGATGGCTCCATGTCATCCACTGATCTATGGCTCTGAGGCAGCTGACAATTTGTGTTTCCAATGTCTTTTGTGGCTTTCCAGTTTAAGGAGTACTTATTTGTCATCTGCAAAGTTATAACATGTGAGATGAAATTGATTGATCAGTGCCGGTAATGACTTCATGGAGATGTTGAAAAGCATGTGTGAGATGATAGAGCCTTGAGTGATCCCTGCTTTTGTGAAATATGGTTTGGATGAGAAAGGGGGTATGGTTGACATTAGCTCTGTTTTGAAGGTAGAATGTGATGCAGTCGAGAGCAGTCTCATCTATGCCGGCTTCGTAGAGTCTTTGTATTAGAGTGTCATGGTCAACCATGTCAAAGGCAGCTGGAAGGTCAAAGAGAAGTAGTGCAGCAACTCCTTTCCAGTCAACTGTGTTTTTAATGTCAACTGTGTTCTTAATGTCGTCCCAGATGGCAATGAGTGCAGATTCCGTGCCTCTTCCTGGCCGGAAGTCTGAAAGTATGGAATTATCTTCAATGAATTGTGACATCTGGGTGAATGCTGCTCTTTCTATCAGTTTGCCCAGGAAAGATCCATTCGTAATTGGTCTGAAGTTGTCAGGGTTAAGCGGGTCCAGGCTTGTTTTCCTTAGTAATGGGAGTATGTATGACTTTTTTTTATATCTTCTGGAAATATTCCTGTAGTTAGGACATTGTTGATGATTCTTCTTACTAGTGTGGCAGCAGGTGCAGTTAGAAGATTTTTCTTGAAGGTTTGTGGTGTAACAACCTTCTAACACACGCAGCTTAAACTAGTTATGCCTGCCGATCTGAGTGCCCACATACAAAAAAATAGTGCCACTGTCTGCAGTGGGGTGGAGGGGAGACGGGGAAGTCTCATGTTATTTGTTTTGTTTTAATTGTTTAATATTAAAAACTTAAACGACATTGCAAATGCATTGTGTTATGTTATGTTATGTTATGTTATGTTAAATCTGCTTCTATAGCGCATGGCTACCCCAGCAACGAGGCGTCCCAGCGCTTGTGAACATACCAGAGGGCAGGACAGCACAGCAGCGGAGGGGAGTTAAATAGAGGAAAACAGCCAGGTTTTAATCTGTTTACGAAATAGCATATGGTCAGAAGTGGACCGTGCTCCTAGGGGGATAGAATTCCAAAGCTTCGGGGCCAGATACCTGGAGGAGCGGCCACCAGCTCTTCTCCTCCGGATCTTAATTGTACGGGCAAGGAATAGATCCGCCAAACAGAGGGCACGTGTGGGGGCGTAGAGGGAGCAGAATTCCTGCAAAATCTTGGGGCCAACATCATACAGAATTTTGTGGGTTAAACATAGAGTTTTAAACTGGATGCGTTGTTTGATCGGCAACCAGTGCAAGTGGCGAAGAATAGGTGAGGTATGGCAGGTCTTAGGTAATGCACACAGGATACGGGCGGCAGCATTCTGGGCTCTTTGTAACCTATTTATCACTGTCAGATTAGACCCAAGCTTAAGGGCATTGCAATAGTCTAGATGGGATAAGACTAGAGCCTGGACTATAATCTGACGAGTGTGCGGCTCAAAGAAACCGAGAATATGCTTAAGAGAGCGTAGGCGGCCATAATAGGTACCAGCCACTCTTTTGGCATGGATTTCCAGCGAGAGTGAATTGTCCAGCATCACGCCCAAATTTTTAACAGTCTCCTTAGGGGTGGGGGGAAGTCCTAGTGTGGAGGGCCACCAGTGTTTGTCCCAATTCTGTGTTTCCTTGCCTATGAGAAGTATCTCAGTTTTAGATGAATTTAACTGTAGATAGTTCTGTGACAGCCAGTTTGAGATAGCCAGAATATCTTCCTGGAATTTAGTTTGGTCAGCCTCGGTGTTTTTGGAGAAGGTGAAAATAAGTTGTGTATCGTCCGCATATGATATTAATTGAATTTAAGGTTCCCGAGCCAAAATGGCCAGAGGGGCGGACATATACATTAAACAATGTGGGGCTAAGCGCAGAGCCCTGCGGGACCCCACATTCCAGGGTGTGCCTGCTGGATGAGTACGGCGGGGCGTGCACCTGGAAGGAACGGTCGGATAGAAATGACGCGAACCAGTCCAGGGCACTCTCCCTGACTCCGATCTCCCACAGTCTCTCAAGCAAGATCCTGTGGGAGACCGTGTCAAAGGCCGCGCTGAAATCCAGCAGAACCAGGGCAGATGTTTCACCCTGGTCCTGCACCTCCCTCAGATGTTCCGTGACAGCCAATAGAGCAGACTCCGTGCTATATTTAGCAGGGAATCCGTTTTGAGACTCATCTAAAATTCCATTGGAATCCAAGTAGGTGGTCAAGATAGAATTCACATGGGCCTCCATCACCTTAGTGAGGTAAGGGAGTAGGGATATGGGTCTGAAGCTATCTGATCTGGCGGGGTCCAGAGAGGGTTTTTTAGGAGGGGAACAACTTTAGCATGTTTCCAGGATGTGGGGATGACGGCTGACTGGAGCGAGTTGTTAATTAACACCTGCCCCTCCCGCAAGATGGTATCCTGGAGTGCTCTAAATAGTTCAGGTTTAACGGGATCCTCCGGTGAGCCGGACTTCACTTTTTTAGTCTGGAATTCCATCTCTATCTCCTCAATAGGTGGAAGTGATCGCAGTGAGTAAGTAAGATCATTTGGGCTTGTGATAAGACTGGTATTCATAGTAAGGCCATCCGAATTCAGGGAGTTGTAGATCCCTTTGACTTTGTCAATGAAGAAACAGGCTAGCTCTTCACATTGTGGGTCAGACACTATCAGGTTGCTTGTACCTTCCCGGGCCTTGGTCAGGTCTTTCACTACAGAGAAAATGGTTTTGGGGCGATTGGTACTGGAATTGATAAGGTCAGTATAATACTTGGCTTCAGAGGTTTTTATAAGTTTATGATATGCTTTTGTGGCTCTTCTAAAATTGATTTTAGCCAGGTGATCGTATCATCGCCTCCAGAGGCGCTCCAGTAACTTACATTGCTTTTTCTTTATTGCTAGTGCCTCGGAGTACCACGGATGGGACTGCACACGCTTAGGTCTTGACCGGTTCATCGGAATTAAGTGATCGAGTGAGTTTTTTATCCACTCCCTATAGGCTGTGTCGTCCTCCTCCATGTTGCTAGGCCAAATTGGAAGAGAGGTTTTAAGTCTGTCTTCAAACATGACATTGTCCAATTTATTCCAAGGGCGCTTCCACAGCAGGGGGGAGGGCTTTACCCTACAGCTAGCTGGAATCGTGATAGAAATATGGACCGGGACATGATCGGTCCAACTGAGGGGGCTAGGAGTGGCAATAGTGACTACCTGGATATTTGAGAACACCGGATCTAATAAGTGGCCTGCCTGGTGCGATGGCCCATTGACTAGCTGGTTAAGCTGCCAGGCCTCCAAGTCTCCCAGAAACTTCAGTATAGTGGAAGAATCGCGACACTCAAGATGGAGATTGAGGTCACCCAATACACTGAAGTTACCTTATTGTAGGGCCAGCACAGAGATAGTCGAGATCAGTGACTCCTGGAAGGCGCCAGCTGACCCAGGGGGGCGATATATCAAAAGCCCCATGAAGGTAAAAGTATCAGAGACCCGTATCCTAAATACCGCACTTTTGCAGCTGATTATGCTTATTGAACTGAGGGTACAGGAGTAATCACTTTTAAAAATCACTGCTATGCCATCGCCTCTTCCCTTGGGTCTGTTCTGAGAACGTATGAGATAGCCTGGAGGGAGAGCCAGGGCAGAGATGGCCGAGGTGTCATCAGTTAACCATGTTTCTGTCAAAAATAGGAGGTCGGGGAGTGATCTATAAGGAACTCGTGAATGTCTTCATGGTGCTTTACTGATGACCTGCAGTTTAGACTCACTATGCTTAATTTTGTAGAGGTCTTAGCCCCTGAGGCTGCTGATACTGGCAGCTGACTGAACTCTGTGGTCTTAAAGCCACAATGGTCGCATGGAGCACAATGGGAGCCGGGGTGCCACAGATGAGCCGTGCAGACAGCCTGTTTCCCAATAGTAGTCAGCTCCTCACGAGCATAGGGGGCCATTCGATTACCTAACGGCCAGGCCAAGGGTCTAGGCGACTAGCGACGGACTAGCGCAGACGTGCGGAAACGGGCTCGCCTTTGGCGACCCGCCGGCGGCCCGCTCGCGCGTCCGCTGCGCAGGGGATTATGGGTCTGCCTAAAAAGGCACCGGTCCCGCCTCTGGCGGAAGTGTTACGCCCTCGGGGGCCGGGCCAAAGGTCAGGGACGCCCTCCACGCAAGCGGCACAAGCCGTGGTGGAACGGGGCGGCGACCTGATAGAAAGCGGGGACGGTTGCACAAAGGTAGGCTTTTACACAGATTCAATAACGTAGTTTTAAAAGCAGAAAACACAATTCCAAAATGTGAATTTAAAACAAACAACACAGCGCTGCTGCGGCGTCTAGCAACTCAGGCGCGTCCGCTGCACGGGGGATTATGGGTCTGCCTAAAAAGGCACCGGTCCTGCCTCTGGCGGAAGTGTTACGCCCTCGGGGACCAGGCCAAAGGTCAGGGACGCCCTCACGCAAGCAGCACAAGCCGTGGTGGAACGGGGCGGCGACCTGATAGAAAGCGAGGAAGGTTGCACAAAGGTAGGCTTTTACACAGATTCAATAACGTAGTTTTAAAAGCAGAAAACACAATTCCAAAATGTGAATTTAAAACAAACAACACAGCGCTGCTGCGGCGTCTAGCAACTCAGGCGCGTCCGCTGCGCGGGGGATTATGGGTCATGGGATTATGGGATATTTTGCCCCACATATGTGGAGGATATAGCAGTACACGGTCATGCAGATGCCGCAGTTTAAATGTGTATGGTAATGGTTCATGATGTAATGTGAAGCAATGTGGTCAATAAAAATAATTCCACAAAAAAAGGTTTGTGGTGAACATGGGCCAGAAGGCCTGCCAGCAGGACTGCTTGCTTTGACCAAGTCCATAAATTCATTGTGTGATTTGTTTGGGAAGGAATGCAGTGGTAGGCCGGGTTAGCCTCCTTAGGGGCTTTTTTTGTGAGAGGGGGTGTTGCTGGTGTTTTTTTTCTTTGTTTTGCACAGGACTCAAATGTGTCTGCTTTGCTTGTTTAATGATTAGCTAGTTTATCTGTGAAATCTTGCGTAATGGGATGATCTACTGTTAGGCAATTTGGTTCAGGAGCTTCTGTGAGAATTTTATAGAATTCTTTATTTGCACATTTAGCATTTTGAATTCTGTGTGAATAGTACCTTTTCTTGGCTTTATTGATTGATGACTTGTAAAATCTATTAACTTTCTGTAGGTTAAGTTTTTCTTGATTGCTGTTTGTTTTGAGCCAGGTACAATGAAGCTTTCTAATTTTCTGTTTTATCTCTTTTAGCTCTGTATTTCTCCAGGGTGCCTGCTTTCTTTTGTTCTGTTGCTTTGTTCTGAGTGGTATTGGTTTGAATATATTTTATTCTTTTCACAAAAACATGAACCGTGCATCATTCATTGACTTATGCCATAACAGTGTGTGGTATCTCCACGAGCCTATTCATAAAATACATTGTTACATCATATTTAGGACATCATCAGAGTCATACCTCATGTAGGCTGGGTGTAATGGCACATGGGTGGTCACAATATTCTTGCAGTGTGTGAAGTACTGTGGTCCCTGCTCCCAATGACTGCCGCCAGGTAGCATCCACTGGGGGGACCCATCCTGTGACGTGTGACTCAACCCTGGTGTTGCGGCTTTGTGTGTCAGCGCAGCGGTAGCTCCGGGGCTAGGTGGCGGGACTGATGTACCGTCCTCACGCCTCGGGGTGGGTAGGGAGGCCCGTCGCCGCCGTATCCCGGCACTAAACCCGGTTGCCCAGTGTGTCCAATGTCATGCCAGATGCGTTAGTGTGCATCTCCCCCACTCAGGTAATCCAATGTATATACATCACTGTGTGGTCGCGGTCGAGTGAGACGGTCGCGTCGTAGACACGTGTACTGAAGCCTGATTATCAGACCAGCGTGCCTGTTGGCATGTTAGCGGATCCGCCTCAGCTCTCAGGACCTAAAGCAAGCTATTTAGTCAAGAAGTCAACGGGGAAATAAGAGGGAAATACGTGACCTTAGTAGGAGAAAAGGAGGAGGTGGGAGAATCGAAAAAGAAAAATTAAGGATAAAATTGAAGAAAAGAAAAATGAGAGGGGGAGGGAGAAAGAGGGGGGATAGTCAACTTGGAGGTGTGTAGCGTGTGATATGGCGAGAACGCATCAGTGTAATGGGAGCTAAGAGTGGCCGCCACATGCTGTTCATGTCAGCGTGTCCGTCCACGGGTAGTCAGTGCAGCGGCCGGCGGACGGGTCGTGGTGTGGGCGGGGGGCGCTGTCGTGCAGGTCAGACATGCGTGTTGCAATCAGGTCAAGGGTGCCTCAACCCGGTGGTTCATGCCTGCTTCCAATGGAGCCTTCGTGTCTATGGCTTGTGGCGTCTGTGTTGTAAGTTACGTCGTGGTCGTGTCAGGAGGGGTACTGTTTGGGGGAATTCCCTTGGCGCGCTGAGCCTCTCGGGGCTCCACCACTACTGGGCCCCTGCGAGCCTCTCGGGGCTCGAAGACACTCGTACTGGAGGGGAGGGGCGGGCACCGACAATGTGCCCCGACGCCCCCCTCTCCTTCTCTTCTCTCACCGGCTGTCTCGCTGGCTGGACGGTTCTCTTCTCCCGGGGCTCTCCCTTTGCTCGGGAGCCTCGGGACGGCAATGCAGGCTGCTTCCTGCTTCTTCCTCCTCGCCCGATGACGCGGCGGGAGGCTCGGCCGGCTGGGCCAATTTCAGCGCGGCTCTCCCGGCGAGCTTCTCTCGGCGGCTCTTTGTCCGGGGCTGCGGCGGTGGAAACACGGGGCAATGCCGGGTGGGCACCGGCTCTTCTTTATGCAACAATAAATCGAGGTGGGCACTCGTAAATAAATAACGAGCGCAGCAGAACTTAGCAAATGCCGGGTGGGCACCGGCTGGGCAACAAAAAGCGCTTTCAAGCGCAATCAGTAAAATAAAGCGCTCCCCAGCGCTGGCAGTGAAAGGGAAGTGCTCCCAGGCGCCAGGGGCAAGGAAAAGCGCTCCCAAGCGCTAGGGGCAAGGACAAAGCTCCAGCAAGGTCTGTAGGCAGGCAGGGGGGCAAGGCTGGGCCCAGAGCCAGCTCACTGGGTCTCCAGGCAGGGAGACAATTCAAGTGGCTGTCCTCCTGGCCCCAGCAACAGCAGCAGCCCCTCTGGCAGGATCCTGGAACAGAACAGAGAACCGTTTGTGTGGGGACACAGCCCCATTTTTATACTCATAAATCCTTTGTCTCAGGGTGCAGGGTGGGGGGAAACCAGTTGCAGCTGGGTCTGGAGCACCCTTGATGGCCCAACCACCCCTTTCATTCAGTGGGGAGGATAGGGTCGTTAGACGCATCACAGGGGCCGGAGCCAGCATTGTGTGGGGAAAGCCCAGCCCATCAGGAACCAGGTGCAGCCCTCCCTCACATCACTCATGCTGATCTCTCCACTCACTCCTGGGCAGACCCATCCAGACTTCCTGGAGCCAGGCTTGCCAGCCTGCTCCAGCCAATCACGCTCCAGCACCCTCACTGTACACACACATCAATGTCTAGAAGTGGCACTTCCCCACTAGACACATACAGGCCGCACATACCATCGCGCAGCATTCACTCTCTCGAGTTTGCACATACCAAACTCGGACCTGCACTCCCCAGACATCAGGAACTAACATGGACACACACATTCCCCATGCATGGAGGGCAGGCCAGCCACACTACACGCACGCACTTTACCCTGGGACACAGGGAAAAAGTGCGCAGACACCCAAAAATCACTAACACACATCACATACTAAAAGCAAAAAGATTAGGGGTGAACCTGCCAGAAGGGCCAAGTCCAACAGTAGACATTGTATATCATTAACATATCTCCCTCTCCAGTCCCTCCACCACCTCCCGGGTGACCGCAAAGCTCCCGACATGAAAACACTCCCATTAGTGCATCTCGAAGTTGTATCCATATCCACACACCACGTCATTGGAATAAAGGAGGGGAAAAAGAACATTTCAGGCAAAACGGTAAACCATGGAATGCTATAAACATGTAAAATACCAAAAGGTCGATTGCCAAACGTGCCCCCGTCCATACTCTCGAGAAGAGAAACAAAGTCTAAAGCTGAGGGGGTTGCTGTGCAATTAGCACTGTAACTGTGTTCGGTTAATGAAGGCTGTTGTATGAGGGCCCCCTCCCTCCCGAGATGCGCGTACCAGTCTAGACCATAATCCGAAAGGCAAGTAAATGGTTGCACATGCATTAAACATCGTACATTACGTGTCCCAATCAATTTTCAGCCAGGCGGGTCAGCGCAGGTCCCACGCGTCGGTCATACACGGTCTTCTGCTCCGTCCCCGTGTCATGACTCTCAGTGGTTAGGCATCCGGTGTGTTCATGCCTCTCTACTTACAGTTGGGCCCTGGGGTGTTCCCAGCCACGACAAGCATCCCAAGTGGCCGTGGCGCTACGAACTGGTCAGTCCCAGGTCCGGTCCCCCCAGTAGTGCTCCTCAGCAGATGTTCCAAGGGTGATGGGTCTCAATGTTCAGTCAGTGTATGAAATCCGCCATCTGAGGTGTGACGTCAGGCCGCTCCCCCGAGTTCTGGGAGTCCGATATGCCGTAGATGGCTTCGTCGTCACTAGGAAGATTCCGAGGGCTGCGTCCGCCACATCACTCAGCGCAGGGGATTGGCTGAGTTCCATCACCAGGCGAAGAGCGTCTTGTTTCTCCTGTTGCGTGGTTTCAGCGGCTTCTGTCTGGGTCTGCGTCTCTGTCGGGCTCCCCCAGCGCGTCGTTGGGTAGTGATGTCGGCGGTTCTTCTGGGGGCCGTGTCCGTGCCGCTGTCGAGCCACGCTTCCACCTCTTCCGGGCTGGTAAAGAAGTGCGTTTTCTCGTGAGCCACCACCCTCAGTTTCGCAGGAAACAGAAGAGAGTACTGTAGGCCGAGCTGTCTCAGGCGCCTCTTCACCGCCAGGAAGGAGTGTCTTTGTCTTTGTACCTGCACCGTGTAATCTGGAAAGAACATCACTGTCATGTTCTCAATCCGTACTTCTTGAAGCTTGCGCGTTTCACGCAGAATTGAGTCTCTGTCCCTATAGTTCAGTATGCGAAGCAGCATAGGTCTGGGGTTGGAGCCCGTTTGTATTGGCCTTGTCGGAACTCGGTGTGCACGCTCCACTACGAAGTGCGGAGAGAGTGACCCCTCTGGGAGGATGTCTCTTAACCACTTCTCCTCCCTTCCGCATCCTCAGCGCGTTCTTCTAGGAATTCCACCCTGTTCAGGAGGTCCTGTGTCTGTGTATTTGACTGGCTGACTTGTGGTCGGAGTTCTTTCATGTCGCCTTCCAGGGACGTGGTGCGGTCCACCAGTTTTTTATGGTCAGCTCTCAGGTGGGTGAGATCAATCACGACACTATCGATTTTGGTCGCCAGGGAGGTGCGAGTAAGCTGGATGGATTCCTTCAGTCTCTCCATGGCAGCCAGCATGGTGTCAACCTTGGCCGCTGTTTGATCCGGTTCACTGTTCTTCCCGGTCTTGTCCATTTTGCCCTTAGGGTGCGTGTTCCCGGTCCGAGTCCGAGCTCTGGTCCCACGAGACATCAGAGCCCCGGTGTGCACTTGGTTTCCTCAGCGGGGGCGGCAATAGTGCACCCACCGGTCGACGGGTTGGTGTGAGTATCTGCGGAGCTGTTGGTCCCAGGGTGGTGATGTCCTTGCGTCGCTTTGTTAGCTCTCAGATGCACCTCTGGCCCGCTCCCCGGCCATCGCGCTGCTCTCTGGTGTATCCCAGCGTCTGCGTCCGTCGGCCAGGTCCCGGTGTCGCGGGCAGCACACCACGCCACGTCCGGTGTCTCCTCTCCGGGGGGGCACGATCGTATCGCCGGGTCCGACAGCTCCTCGTGCGTCCCACGGGTGGTTCCCCGTTGTGTGTTCCAGCCGGCAATCGGGGCGCTACACGCCGCTCTCCTCTGCTCCTGTCTCGGCGTGTGCGGGCCTGCCAGTGGTCAAGTGTCCCTTCAGTTGTGAGTCCCCGCGTTTCCCACGTTAGCGGCGGTCGCTCACGTTCTGCTCTGCTGTCTCCACATGTGCCTGTGCACCTTGTTCCGTCGCGTCTCCAGCACCCCAGGCCACAGCCATTAGCGCCCCTGTATTCACGGCTTTCCGCCACCTCAACCGCGATGTATCCTGGCGAGGGCGTCGCTGTTCGGATTCCGGCTCGGGGCCTCGAGGGTTGCCGGCTCTGGGCCTCCGGCCCGGCTCTGTCACTTGGCCACTCTCCGCACCCGTCCTCTGTGCTCCGGTTGGTGCGCTGCGTCTCCTCGCGGCTGTCTCCCGCTTTCACTCACCCCTCGTGTGGGTGTCAAGGAAGGCAGTGTGTGGGAGCTGGTGCTCTCTATACCGCAGTGTCAGTCCCAGTGTATATCGCGGGTGTGCCCGGCCGGCCCCGCCAATTCCGCCGGGTCCGGTCGCAGGCCACACTTCTGGGCCTACCTTTCCCGCCGGAGCCGCGATCTTTCCTGCGGTCGCGCCGGGTTCGGCGCCGACCTGCCCGGCCTCCACTCCACGAAAACCTCGGTGTCCTTTGGCGTCTCCGATTTTCTCCAAAATCGGCTGGGCACACGTTCTCGATGTCCTGCAGTGGCGCCCGTTATTTTCGGCCAGCTGCGGATGATATTTCAGCGGATAATATCACCGGGAAGGGGAGCTCGGAGCGGAGCTCTACCCTAAGGCGTCCATTTCAGTTGCCTTGTTCTGAGTGGTATTAGGATATCAAAAGTTACCTGTGGCCACTCATATCGTTTTTTATCTGAATTTATTGTGTCTATATCTGTACTGGATATTAGTTGTGTTTCTAAGTGTTCAAATTGAGTTTGTTTCACGGTTGATAGGTGGATGCATGTAAGGCAGGTTTAGGTGTGTTGATTTGTGTTGTTTTATGTTGGAAAGCAAACAAATGGTGGTCTGACCACATACCTAGGGGCAGATCTACAAGGAAGTGCCACAGCATGGCACAGGAAGCACTTTGGCTGCGCCACGCTGCATCACTTCCGAAGCACAGGAATGCAACATGTTTACAATAATATATCGCATTACTGTGCTCTCCCCTGCGCTGGCACACAAACTGCAGCCATGCGCCGGCACTCTTACAGTATGGTGCAAGGATGCCTGCGTCATGGGGAGACTGTTTTTGTGCAGGAAGGGGTACCTTCCTGCACAAAAACAATAAGTACAGGCATTTTCTTTTTTCAATGCGTGCTGTAGAATGCAGCACGCATTGAAAGAGGAAACAACTAGGAGAACTCAAAACATTTCTCCTCGTTGTGCCTTGCTTCGCCTCCCCTGGGAAGGCGTAGCATTGACATGCATTTCCAGATTTACAATTCCTCGTAAATCTGGAAATGTGTCTCGTTCCATGGATGTTGCGTGGGAACACCCACAGCAACACTCATGGATAGCCCCTTCCGCGCAAAGTGCTGCGTGTGATGGGGCTATATTTACAAGGAGAGGAATAGTGACGCAGGGTGGCTTTTCCTCTCCTTGTAAATATTAAGAAGTGAAATGCGCCTCCAGCACATCACAAAAAGTGACATACTGGTGGTGAAGGGGGCTTGTAAATCTGCCCCCTAGTTCTGTATTTGCAAAAATGACATCTAGGATGTGTCCAGTGATGTGTGTGGGTTTGTGGATGATCTTATGTAGGGTCAGTGCATCTAGGCCAGTAATGATTGTTTTTGGATGGGGCATATTGGATTTGTCAAAACAAAATGTTTAGGTCACCAAGAATGCATAGGTTAGTGTGTAATGTTATAAGGTTTGAAACTGTGTCTAGAAGTGTGTCTGGGAATGTTGCATTGCTAGGTGGAGGTCTGTAAAGGAGCGGGAAGTTATATGAGGCACATGGTGTGGGTTTGCATCTGGTGAAGACGGCCTCACAACCTTGTATGGAGATATTGTCAGCTTTAGTGATATTTAATGTTTGTTTGAATACAACAGCTAGGCCATCTCCTCTTTTGCCAAGACGATTTTGTGTGATAGTTTGATACCCTATAGGAACGGCTTCATGGAACACTGGAGCCATGTGATATCTCAACCATGATTTAGTTATGAAGAGTAAGTCAGGTTTTGTGTCAGTGAGAAGGTCGTAGATGTGATTCTTGTTTTTTAAGAGTGATCGAGCATTTATTAGTAGGCAGTTTAGAAAATATTCTTTGTTGATGGTTTGGGTTTGTTTGTACGAGAGTGAACAGTGTTTAGTGGGCTTTTATCAGGTGTTTCTTTAGTGCTGGCATTAGCTGTATGAGGTAGCATTAGTGTAGTTCTGTCTCGTATTCCTCTGCCAGCAGGCTAAGAAGGCAGTTTGATGGATCTGCGTTTGTAGGTGGTAGAGATGGTGGTTGAGAGTGAGTTGGTGAGCTGTGTTGTTTTTGTAGAGTAGGCTTGTTGTGCAGTAGACATGGAGATGTAAAGTTGTGAATAGTGTCAAGTTGCGTATTTTGTTTGCATCTGTTTAGGTTCGAAGGTGTATGAGTTGGGGTGGTGGTGCAGCATGTGGGTCATATTGCAAGGTTCTAAATTGTCCAATGGATAAGAGGCAGTTAAAAGAGAGTTGTTGTGTTGTTGTATATGAGTTAGGTGTGGGGGAAGAGAAAAAGCTTGGCAGTGGAGTTGGTTTAGGGTGTGTATTATTTGCATAATCAGGAAGATGGTAGTTGGTGTATGTTTCTAGTTTGTGACAAAAAGTGCTATGAGGTATGGTGTGTGTGATTTTGTTGTGCTGGTGTGTGTGTTATGTTTTGTTTTATTTTTGAGGAGTAGTAAGAGGCAGTGATGATGTATTTGCTTTCTGAGAAGTATTTGTATGTAAAGTTTTGTTGGTGAGTAGAAGCTGCAAGGTAAAGTGGGTGGTGATGTGTTTTGGAAAAGAGTGTATGTGGTGTCTGAGAGGGTATGAACAAGAGTTAAGAGTGTTTATGTTATATTTGATTGCTAAACAAAGAAATATGTGTGGTGGAGTGGGCTGTAAGGGCTGTGTGATATAGCTTTATTCGATGTTGCTTCTTAAAAACCATAAAAGCACAATACAAAGAATAACATTTACCAAACATATTCACTTGAACAATGTTCTACAAAATCCTTCTTGAACCAAAATCATTGTTAAAATAAGAAGCTGGGTATGCTATTTACACAAGAATGTTGAACTCATTTAGTAATGACTAGAGAATTAGTGCATTGTATTCATATGTCTAATAACAACTTTTAAAAAGGAAAAAGATGATATAGCAAATGTGAGAAATTCATTCTCTGACATTTGAAGCCTCAAAAGTGCTGTTCTACATTGTCAAAGTTCCCACTTCTTTAAAATGGGTATTAAAAATCTTTTCCTAGGGAAATCATAAAATTTACAGAAGAATATGCAGTGTAACATAGATTGGGTGGAAACGTCATCACGCGGGCATGGTAACAGGTTTTTGGACCATGAGTTTGCCTCTGGGAACAGCATGCGTGGGTAGCATCCCCGAACCTGTAACAAGTAGGGCTGAATACCATTATACTGCGTCATCAAGTGATTCTCCATAACTGAAGACTTTTCTTTTTCAGAGAGCCAACGCTTGTTTTCTAAATAATTTAAACATATTAGTTTCAAGTTCTTCCTCGATATACTCTCTAAACAGTTTGGAGAATCATAGTATTCTGGGTGGCCGATGTCGTTTGATAGTTTTTTTTTACATATTTAAACCATAAAATCCTGGATGCCCCCTCCAATTTAGGACAGTCCTTAATCACATCTCTATTAAAATTGAGCTCAATGGAAGACCACACCTTATGCCACAAAAGAAGGGGATTAACTTTAATAATATCGGAAATATAAGACAGGTCCAATTCCTTAAGACATGCAAATGTAGCAGTGGAACCCGGGACAGCTAGTGGGTAACGCAAGAATTAGTTCTCACAACACTAGATTTTTTGATCATCAGCTATTCCCCAAAGCCCTGCCCCGTATGTCGCAGTAGATACACATTTGGACTTATAGATATCCACCAGCAGCGGGACTGGTCGGCCGCCCAGTTTATTTGAAAAGTTCCGTACTGCGCCTATCGCTCTAGAGAAACATAGTTTTCTTACATTTACAGCTGATGACCACAAGCCCGATTTATCAAAATTGATGCCTAAATAGGAGAATCTGTCTGTGGATTCTATTTTGGTGTTATCAATAAAGATTTTACATGTATTTCCTTTTCTTATCCCACAGCACATAGTAAAGGCTTTACTTTTGTTTATTTTCAAGCCTCTTTCCATCATATAAGTTGCGAATATAGTGACAGCTCTTTGCAGGCCTATCTGTGTCCGCATATAATAAAATGGAGACTGGGTCATTCTCAATCATAGTATAATCCTGCCTGTCCTGGGCCAAATATGAACCTACACTATTTATATAGGGGTTAAACAGAAACTGGGCGAGTATACAACCTTGTCTCACTCCCTTGTTAATACTAAATTTTGTTGTACACTCTTCCCGTTTCCCAGACCGGACCCTCGCCCCCGCTCCCCTATATAGCTCCTTGATGAATAGCAGCAGATTTTGGTCAACACCCATCTCTCTCAGGGTGCTCCAAAGTTTGTCATGACTTAAGCAGTCGAAAGCTGAACTTAAATCGACAAACATTAAAAATAGTTTTTCCCTTTTTGCTAATACATATTTGCCTATGATTAGAGCTAAATTTAATCCCTGTTCAATGGTTCCTAGACCTGACCTGAACCCGTATTGGAACTTTGAAAGTAGACCTGCCTCTTCCACCCAGGATTGCAATTTATTTAAAATACCCTCCCTGCCACTTTCATTAGCGGATCTAGTAAGGAAATAGGATGGTAACATTTGGGTTCGTTTCTGTCACCCTTTCTAAAGATGGGAATCATGATAGCATCTGACCAACTTGGAATAAACCTGTATCTATTGCAGGTATTCAAAACCTTAGTTAGGAGCGGGGCCCATAGCTCGGTGTTAGACCTGTAAACATCTACTGGCACGCCGTCAGGGCCTGGGGCTTTCCCTGGGGCACTCTCTTTAATCGCTGTTCAAACCTCTTCATAGGAGATTTCAATGTTCAAAGGGAATGGTGTAAAATGCGCATTTTCATCTCCCTCCATAGTGGTAGTTCCCTCACTCTGGGGTAAAACATCAGCCTTATAAAGATCTTTGAAGTAGTTGACCCATTTATCTTCCGTGATTGCCACGTCAATAATGTCAGTGTCCCTATCTACAAAAAAAGGCGCATTAATAGCCCTCCAAAAGCCTGTGTTATGCAGGCCTGGTGTAGCGCCTGCCATGCTTCAAGTTTTCACTGTGCCTTGCGCTTTTTGATTTTTTGTTGATAATCAATTCTGGCCAGCCTCAGTTCATACTTGCTTCTATTTTCTTGTTTTAAGACCTTCATTAGGTGAGCATGGGCATTGCTACAGTCCCTATTAAACCAGCCCTGTGCCTTATTCGTGGCCTGTTTCTGCCTTCTGGTGAGTACATTTTGTATTTCCACTGTAATTCTAAGGAAGGCCTCAAACACTAGTACATTGTCGTCCATCTGCGAGAGACAAATCTCAAAATCCCCAAATTTATTTTTTACTAAAGTTTCTAGAAAAACCATAGGTTCCACTCTATCCCAGTTTATAGCATAACCATTTGTCCTAGCAAGATTTATGTTGTGGTTATACATTGCTTGTATTTCCTTGGAGGTACATTTACCCCCTGCAAGGGAGAAGAATAGGCAGATAGGGTGGTGATCACTCATAGCTATTTCAGAAGTTTTACACGAGTGGATGTTACAAGAGTACCGTTTTGACATAAGGACAAAATCAATTACTGTGTTACAGCCCCTCCCTATAAAAGTTGGTTCAAATGATACAGACGCTATGCATAAATCATTAGCAAAACCCAGATCAAATTGGAAATGGTGTGGGAGAAATGTTTTAAAGGATCTTCTTTGTCTTTGCCCATACCACAAATGCCCAGATGGTTATGTGAGCATAGGGAGCAATTAAAATCACCAGCCCATATTAAGCACATATCACCCGTCAGATGATCTTCTATATTTTTCAGGGTTCGACATAATTTTACTAATTCTTTAATAATATCCGTTTTCAGAATATTGTTATAAAAATGTATTTAAAAAGTTCCCTTCTTGCCCCCCAGGACTTACTGACAATATCTGGTAGAATTCTGTTTCATTCTCAGGTTTCACTACCAGATCACCCGTGAGGTTAGACACATAGGTACAAAATCCCCCTTTATTACGTCCCATCAAGCTAGATCTAGCAGGGGTGTGGAATGTACTATAACCAGCTATGTGTCATGCCTCAATTGCCCATGATTCTTGTATGCAGATAATGGTGTAATCCTTGATGAACATTAACCAGGAAGGATCTCTCACCTTCGATGTAGGCCCTGCAACATTCCATGATAATAACATGAACATTTCTGATGTCTCAAGTGTGGGCCTTAAATTTACTGCGTTGTTGGTGTTTGTCCCTGATCTCCCCAGGTCATTCTTAGGTTCTCCTTTATTAATTCGGCATTTACCTGTAGGTTGTTTACTCTCTGAGGTCACCATCAGGTCCCATCTATCGATAGCTACAGGGGACACAAGGTTATTATCTCCAGTCCTAGGTATATCCGATTTAAGAATCCCCCGGCTAGATATAGAGCTAGTTGATTTTACAACCGCTGTCAAATGGCCTACCACCATCTGTGGACCCTGTCAAATCACTTCGAGCTGACTTTGATTTCATACTTTCAGCCCTCACATCCAGGGTAATATCACTATGCTGGTTGGTCCTATATGTAGTCAGTCAGTCCACCATTTCTAGCATGCTGAATCTATTGCTAAGGGGGATACTCGACACAAGTCCCAACTCATCGTGACCTATTCTATTACTGGCGTTGCCATGGCAAGATCCCCTATCACTTGTCTTTCTCTGAGAGCCAGAATTATCTTTATACAATGAAGGGGAATAGAAATAGTTAAGGTCAAAAATCCGGATACTGGTTCTCGTGATATGAGAAGGCCTTTCACAAAGGTAACGGATGACCCTGCTATCTCGAAAATTAATAATTATACAGTCACCCGCTATATCTTTCGTTCTTCTACCCACCCAACTCACTCTCCGTGCAAACAAAATTTGACTGTGGATGTAAGGGGGGAGGGGTCTATTCGTATTCAACCAGTGAATCGTTTTGTTCTTTAATTCCATATACGATTCAACCCGGCCCTTGTCTAACTCTGGAACCCCTGTGAGGACAGCAACATAGGGTACAGACTCTGGTGGCAGATCAATATTTGGCAACATATTCTTATAGCCATTGATGTTATGAGATACCTTTCTGCCTTCTTGGAGAATATTTTTCGCCGTCCCCCGCCCAATATATGACGTTCTTCTGCAAACCACTTACTGCTGAGAACGCCACCAGCCTGTTTCTGCTCAGCCTTGTGCTCCTGTCCTCGCTCTCCCTCCGCTGCCGCACTTCCAAGACCTCGAGTGCTGCCGCCGAGCAGGGGAGAGCGTGAGGGGACCAAAAGACTCCATTTCCCACCAGCTCCTGCGACCGGAAGTCGCATTACGCCACATCGCGCCAGGAGGCGTTTAAAACCTAGCCTCATTTGCGGCGGAGTGGGGACGTTCTTCTGCAAACCCCTTACTGCTGAGATCGCCACCAGCCTGTTTCTGCTCAGCCTTGTGCTCCTGTCCTCGCTCTCCCTCCTCTGCCACACTTCCAAGACCTCGAGTGCTGCCGCCGAGCGAGGGAGAGCGTGAGGGGACCAAAATACTCCATTTCCCACCAACCCCTGCGACCGGAAGTCGCATCATGCCACATCGCGCCAGGAGGCGTTTAAAACCTAGCCTCATTTGCGGCGGAGTGGGGACGTTCTTCTGCAAACCACTTACTGCTGAGACCGCCACCAGCCTGTTTCTGCTCAGCCTTGTGCTCCTGTCCTCGCTCTCCCTCCGCTGCCGCACTTCCAAGACCTCGAGTGCTGCCGCCGAGCGTGGGAGAGCGTGAGGGGACCAAAAGACTCCATTTCCCACCTGCCCCTGCAACCGGAAGTCGCATCACGCCACATCGCGCCAGGAGGCGTTTAAAACCTAGCCTCATTTCCCGCGTCGCGGGAGCGCGCGGGGCAGCGCCGGGCTAAGCCCAGGCCAAGGGCGGGCCCGTTGTTAGCCTGTTAGAGACCGTGTAAGGCCGGGCCGGGCATCCCCTCTAACTCCAGAGCCCAAGTTGGACCGAACGTATGTGCACGTATTATATACTATCAATTAATTGTCATTTGGGTTTTATAATTTATATTTTTGTTTGATATTGTTCATTATTTTTACACGTGGGAGCAGAAGTATAACGGCTGCGGGGGGAGGCACTACAAACAGGCACTCTGGATAACTTCATATTAAGGGCAAACACCTTTATAGATCAAGAAATTTCATCAATGGAGCGCAGAGTGTCCCAAGACCTTGCCCTGGCAAAAAGATCATCTATGGGCCACTTTGCAACAGCTAAAACCCCCGACCAACCAAAGGGCGTGGTCCCTTTAGAAACCCCCGTAGTAATCCACGCCGATATTCATGCTCATAGACAGAGTTTGCCTGGTACCGTAGATCTATCAGTATCTCATCTCTCACTTGAATCTCAACTAACCTTGGACTTAGAAATAACTCTGGACATAGCTGCTATCATTTTACCTGATGTTCTGAGTGCTAGCCAGCTGAGGGGTAAGAAGGAGGGAGATATCCCTAAAAAACTCAAGCCAAAAAAAGTAAGGGATAGGGATAAACAATTGAATAAGACTTGTGGGGATTCTGCTTTAACCCTGGATATAGATCACGATCCCTCTTGTAATGTCCCCACTAAAGAGGTCTTGAGTAGAGTGAATTTAGAGGCCCCGGTTAATCAGGACAGGATCAGTGTCAGGGATGACGAGATTAATATTTCACTCCTACCTAGGATAGCTGAACTTTTCAAACTATATCTTACCCCCATTGAGATAAGACTAGCCCACATTGAAAAACAGCTAGTCGACCTGTGCGCTGTGCCCAAAAAACAAAACCTTCAGGGGGCTCAAAAAATAGGGGGAAATAAATCAAACAGCAATAAACCTGCCGACCACGCTACTAAAAAACCACCAGCATCAGTGACTAATCCAACACCTAAGTTGGCCTTGGCCCCTGAGAAGAAAGTTGCAGCAATAACTAAAGTCTGTGCCACCCCCCCTCGAGAGGGGCAGACTCCACCCAGGGTACATACCACGCAATTAAATAAGAATAAGAACGACGGAGGTTCACTTAGGAGAAGAGTGGTGAATTTGCCCCCCGAGGCAAGTCCCTACGTGGTGGTCATGTTGGGGGTCCCTGAATTGGGGGAAGCCGACGAGGAAGACAACTGGTCATTAAAAAACAAGGTAAAACATTGGTTTAACTCAAATCGGCCCTTACCACCTAACCGGACAAGCAAGATCCTGACGGTGCGCAGGGTAACATGGGTGGGACATGAGAGGAAATCCGTGCAGGGTGATTGCATCCTGATTAATTTTGCGGATCCTCACACGGCTGACCATGTTTGTGCATGGAACACTCACGATAGATACGAGGGAATTGCAACTAGACGACTTTCCTTCTTTTATCCCCCCAGGAGTGGACCAACACGCGATTGGGACATTGATAGAAATTGGCATAGAGTAGAGTACCGTGATCGGGCGGAGATTGGGGGATGTGGGGGGCGCAGCCCACTAGGGAGCCAGCTTACAGGGATAACTGGGGTGGTTTCCCGACTGCAAATAGATTCAGTTGCCTGGAGATGGTCGACTGACGGCTAAATTCTACTAGTTCACCAGAGGGTGAGAGGATGGATTCTGTAGTTTTAAGGGGGGGTGTAAACGGGCCTGGCGGATCTATAAATGGTGGGTCTGTTGTATTGGATGCCCAGGGGGTTGGGGATGAAAGTGTGGTCCACACCACTCCTGGTCTGGCATCTATAGGAACAGACAGCACACCTGAATTAGGGTCAATTCCCACAAATGATAGTGAAGTAAATATCTTGACTATGACTTGTCACACTTTCCCAGTTGTAGTAAAGGAGGTTGTTGGAGAAGCTGTAGGGGGTGGTTTTGAAACGTCACCTCAGCTGGATGGTACCCGAGACGTAACTCGACCAGTATTAACAACTGTCGCCCCATCGATTGATCATGGGGACAGACTGGCCTTGTTTTCGTGGAACATAGCGGGTCTGGCTAGTAAAGTGAAGGATCCTGATTTCCTGGTATTCATAGACAATTTTGATGTAACTTGCCTACAGGAATGCTGGGAATTATCTGCGATACATCTAAATGGTTTTCGCACCTTTTTTACTCCAGCACAGCAAACTAGCAGGGGTAGGTCTTCAGGCGGATTATGTACTTTTATATCTAACACTGCCAACGTGTCAGTTAAATGCCCACCTGACAAGGGCAAAAGCCATTATTATCAGATATTAACACTTATGACGGGAGAAACCAGTATATTAATCTGATCAACCTTTATAATAACATTCCAGGGGAAGATCGGATTGGGATAATGGACGACTTAAATGCAGACCTGTGTAGGGGAACCGGCCCAGAACAAGAGGGTACGTGCACCTTAGTGACAGGAGATTTCAATTGTCACCTCTGTCCTCTTAGTAATCATGACATATGTGGCATGGGTAACCTGAAGGGAGATCCCTGTACTCTCTTTGAACACTCCTCGTTTGGGAATCTATTGAATAGCTTGCTATTTGATTACGATTTAGGTTTCGTAAATGAGCTCTGTAACCCTCAAGCTGATTTTTTACCTACTTTTATCGGGAGGGGCTCGAACCCGGTGATTGATTTCATGTTGATCACTACACGCCATCATTGTAATGTCCGATCATTTAATACAGAGGACATTGCTCTTAGTGATCACTTTCCAATCTCTGCAACTTTCAGCAGGGTAGCGGGACGAGCCAAAAGATCCAACGTTGTAGAAAATCTATATAGTCATGGGATACACCTAAGTAGAACAAATGGCTACGCAATAAAATGGAGCAAGGTTGACCCCATAGGTTTCCTGCAAAGTCTGGTAGCAGAGTATTTACCAGATTTTATGATCTGCCTTGCGGAAAACCCAAATCTTGAAGAGGTCGCGGCAGCTTCCAAAATATTAGCGCACAAACCCGTAGTAAATTAACAGGGATTTCTCGGGGGGGGATAGTCTTAAAGTGAAGGGTTGGTTTAACTCTGAGTGTAGTAAGGCGCACGCCCTTCTTAAAAGAACCTTAAAATCAGTGCCAAGAATCCCCCTAGAAATAAAGTCTGCTAGAGCAATCTATAAACTTGCCCTCCAAAAGCGCAAAAAAGAATTGAAAGAGGCGGCATGGGGAGATCTACTTAAGGCGTGTACATTAAGAGACAATACTGCATTTTGGAGAGCAGTGAATGCTCCTTTCTTTGTGGACAGAAGTTGCGATGTGATGGAGATCGCCATAGAGGAGACGATCTGGGTCAGGCATTTTACCGAGCTCTACCAAATAGATGACACTGTCAGAACAGGCAGGACAAATACAAAGGAGCATGTAACATTAGAGTCTACTCCTCATGAATTATTTCCCCTAGAAATAGTTTTCTCCCTAGAAGAGGTTAAATTGGCTATTGTAGAAAGTTCTAAGAGCAAGGCCCCAGGACCAGATGGGATTCCCATTGATATTTATAAGGAAAACATCTCTTTATGGGCACCGCTCCTGACAAATGTGCTAAATAGCTATAATAAAGTTGGATTTCCGTCCACTTGGCAGGATGCGATAGTAGTGCCAATATTCAAAAAGGGCGATCGCAATGATCCCAAATGCGACAGGCCCATTTCACTGCTTGACTCCCTTATGAAGGTAGCAGATCGAGTTATACTAAACAGACTACAGGGATGGGCTAAGGATAAAGGCATTTTATCTAAATTTCAATATGGGTTCAAGTCCGGTCTCGGCACTGTTGAGCAAGGACTTAACTTGGCATTGTTGATAGGGAAATATAAGACCGAATCCCCCTAGAAATAAAGTCTGCTAGAGCAATCTATAAACTTGCCCTCCAAAAGCGCAAAAAAGAATTGAAAGAGGCGGCATGGGGAGATCTACTTAAGGCGTGTACATTAAGAGACAATACTGCATTTTGGAGAGCAGTGAATGCTCCTTTCTTTGTGGACAGAAGTTGCGATGTGATGGAGATCGCCATAGAGGAGACGATCTGGGTCAGGCATTTTTACCGAGCTCTACCAAATAGATGACACTGTCAGAACAGGCAGGACAAATACAAAGGAGCATGTAACATTAGAGTCTACTCCTCATGAATTATTTCCCCTAGAAATAGTTTTCTCCCTAGAAGAGGTGGAATTGGCTATTGTAGAAAGTTCTAAGAGCAAGGCCCCAGGACCAGATGGGATTCCCATTGATATTTATAAGGAAAACATCTCTTTATGGGCACCGCTCCTGACAAATGTGCTAAATAGCTATAATAAAGTTGGATTTCCGTCCACTTGGCAGGATGCGATAGTAGTGCCAATATTCAAAAAGGGCGATCGCAGTGATCCCAAATGCTACAGGCCCATTTCACTGCTTGACTCCCTTATGAAGGTAGCAGGTCGAGTTATACTAAACAGACTACAGGGATGGGCTAAGGATAAAGGCATTTTATCTAAATTTCAATATGGGTTCAAGTCCGGTCTCGGCACTGTTGAGCAAGGACTTAACTTGGCATTGTTGATAGGGAAATATAAGACCGCTAAAAAGGGAAACTTATTCATGACATTTGTTGATCCTAGTTCAGCATTTGACTGTCTAAATCACGATGTCTTGTGGGATACCCTGTTGCGGCTTGGAGTGGATCCAAATATTCGAAATTTTATAATGGAACTATACAGAGGGGCCGGGGCAAAGGTGCGTTACGGTAAGAACGGCGAATGCTCAGAAAAGTTCCCAATAATGAAGGGTGTTCGCCAGGGATGTATCCTGGCGCCCTTTCTTTTTAACCTCTATATTAACAGTGTAGCAGATCACTTAACACATCTGGCCGTGGACTATCCTCAAATTGATGGCACGGCGGCGCCTATTTTACTTTACGCAGATGATGCGGTTATTATGTCAAGAACTCAAGTAGGTCTCCAGAAGGCGCTAACTGGATTCTCAGTATACATGGGTTCTAGAGGCCTAAAAATAAAAATATAGGGAAAACCTACACTATGTGCTGCTCATCAAAAAATAAGGTTTCTTGCTACACATTTTTAGAGCAGTCAAAGATAGAAACGACAAACACTTTTTCATATTTGGGAGTTGTTTTTAATAGTAAATGTTCATGGACTACAGCCATCACTACCAGGTGTCTAGCTTTTTCGCGAGCCATTGGTGCATTAATGCAGTTTGCAAACAAGCTGGGTGGCAGGCCTGTACGCATTTTGCTTGACATTTATAAAGCTAAGTGCGTATCGACCGCCATATACGGGGCTGGCATCTGGGGTATCTCAGATTGTCAGGAAATACAGCTGAAGGAAAATGGATTTCTTAAATATTTGTTAGCTGTTCCCAGGTCCACCCCAACCTATGCCTGCCATAAGGAACTTGATTTGATCTATATTACTGATTTAATTAGGATCAGTCCAGTGCTGCTCTGGTATAAAATCTGGACCTCCACCGAAACCGATCTTAACAGGGCAACCATCACAGATTGCATGAGGCTTGAGGGGTAAAAAAATATAAAGTGGCTTTCTTATGTGCAGGATTTTTTAACAAATATAGGGCACCCAGAATTTTATTACAAGCCCTTATTAATAACTTCCATTTCCAAAAAGACTCTTAAAGAAAAATGTACCACCTTCCTGGCCGATCAACGCTGGTATGTTGAGGGTAAGAAGGCTTCAGTGCTCCATCACCATTCACTATTGCAGGAACCTGGTCTACAGCTTTACTTGGGCCCCGAGTGGGGTAGCTATGATAGAATGCTATTGGCACGGCTGAGACTGGGCATCTTTTTTAGGATGGTTACCTTTCCTGACACAAATGATTGGTGTAAAAATCTAAGCAATTGCCCATGCAATGACCGTTCAGCACAATCCACTATTCATTGTATTCTTTTTTGTAAATTTTATGGGTGGGGAGGAGAAGTTACCTAACTCCATTATTAAAGCGCTGGGGCTTAAGGCAGTGTAGACCCGCTCTTTTTAAGATTCTTCTACTCCAGGATGAAAAAAACATCATTACTATATCAAAGTTCTTAAAATTCATCATTAGATGTAGAACTTCAATGAGCCAATGAATTTTGAACTGTACTATGCACTTTTTGTAAATAGTCTGAAAATGTATTGATGGAGTCGAATTGTAATTGTTTATCTTAAATCAAAATTTTAATTTTAAAAGTCCTAATGTTTTTATATGTGCTTTTATGGTTTTTATGGAATCGAATAAAGCTATCTTTGACCTTATATGATGTTCTATTGGCTTGTCCTTCGCGGAGTCTGAGTTACCATGTGTATCTACACCTCCCTTGGTGCTAGGACCAGATCCACAATTTTCCCGGGAAGTTCCTTCCAGTGGATCCGGAAACATCCCATGAGTGATCAGTTTGGAATCGATAGTGTTCCTAGGTCCATTTATCGGCAGTTCTTTTTCTTTACCACACTCAGATTGGTTTTTGTTGATACGCTCCAAGTTGGTTGAGGTCATACGTTCAAATTTCTCGATTCTGTCCTCAATTGACAGTAGCCTAGCAAGAATAGGCTGTATGGAGGAGGTAATAAGATCATGTATTTTTGGCCAGAAGTCCTCATTCATAATCGGCATGGAACCAACTGGGGTCATCATGGGTAAGGCGCTTGGTGCAGGTATAGTTACATATGGGGGCACCGGTGTAATAGATGCATCAGTAAATGCGACACACACCTTTTCACCCGGTTTATTTGGTTTAACCAGCTTAGGGTTTTTCACCCTCTGTATGCCTCCGCCTCGCTTCCTTTTGGAGGCTACTCCCATTTTATGCCTTGGTGAAATGGGCACAACCGCGGGCACAGACATCGGGGATGCACGAGTGCCGACCCCACCGGCTGGAGTTGATAATAGGTTATGATTGGTTTGAACCGGCAGGCTGGAGTCCCCGTCACTCCTAATAGTCACAGTTTCCTCTGTTGATTGTTTACTGGCCAGACTTATAAACTCTGGAATGATTACTTGTTGTAGATGCTGCTCAGGAGAGCGAGACAGCATTAAATTCCCCAGAGATGAACGTTTCGTAAATGCTAAGTTCAGTGAGAGGCGGCGTTCGGTAATATCAATCTCATGTGCCTGTACCGATGTGGCCCTTTTAATAAATTGATCAAATGTCCACGATACGTAGCCACCCGTTGCGGCCTTCCTCCCTTTTCCTTCGCGTCTGGCCATGTCAAAATTACTGGTGTAGTGAGGTTATGCAGATAATAATTAGGAGGTACATTGAAACAAACAAGAATAAATGCAATTAGCTGACCATGCGGACTTTCAATGTCGATGTTAGGGACGGGGGCCCCAGCCCAGCCTCCTCCGGGCTTCAACGGGCTCAAACGGGCCGGCCCTTGGCTCGGGCTTCGCCCAGTGCATCCCGTGCGCTTCCCGCGCTGCGGAGGGCGAGGTGGCGCTTTATAGCGTGGTGTTGACGCCTCCGCCCTCAGCAGCTGCGGCTGGTTTGGGGCTGGTGATGATGTGGTGTTGCACTCTGGCACTCCGAGTCCCACCAGAGTGTAGTGCCCACGAAAAAAACGTCTGCGGACGTCCGTGAAGGTGATGGCAGTAGTTCAAAGGGGGCAAGGTGCCTCCAGTCCCTCCGGGTGCGCAAACAAACAGCAGAACCGGCGTGGTGTGAATAAAGAAAAGTCCCCAGCACTGCGAGGCGCGAGGCGGCGCTTTATAGCGCAGTGTTGACGCCTCCGCCCTCTGCAGCTGGCGCTGGTTTGGGGCTGGTGATGATGTGGTGTTGCACTCTGGGACTCCGATTCCCAACAGAGTGTGGTGCCCAAGGAAAAAATGGCTGCGGAAGTCCGTGAAGGTGATGGCAGTAGTTTAAATGGGGCAAGATGCCTCCAGTCCCTCAGGGTGCGCAAACAAACAGCAGAACCGGCGTGGTGTGAATAAAGAAAAGTTCCCCCATCTGGATGGGATACAGTTACGTATGGTGTGGATGTGGGTTGTGTTAGTGATTAGTGAATTGGTAAGGGGTATAGGATAGAGTGGCGTTTTGCATGCGAGTAAAGGTGCAAATGTGTTATTGTTGTATTATGACGGTGTAAATGCGTGGGTTGTGTGGTTTTGAGTGGGGTGCTGAGACATTGCAGTGTGTTTAGTGTTCCTTTGTAGTGAATGAGTAGTATACATTTGCTGTGAGTTTGTTAATCTGGGTGTGGATGTGTATGAGGTAGGGTGGGTCCTGATGAAAGGGAAAATGGGCAGCATCTCTGGCCCTAGGGCGACCAGTCCAGAACAGGCCCTAACAGGTAGCTGCCCTTGTTCTCTAAGCCCTTAGCCTCGACGCACTGGCTGAGATATCCTGAACCCTGACCTTAAATGGCCCTAGTGGTCAGGTGACCCCTTCTGCCAATGGGAATCCTAGCCCTAACCCTATCCAATCACACCACTGGCCCTAAGACCAATAGGAGACCAGGCCCTTACAATCATTCACAACCCTAGGCCTAGCAGCCAGTCAGTAACAAATCCCTAAGCTCTATGTCCAATAGAAACCCTAGCCCCAGGAACCAATCAAAAACCCTACATGTATCAGCCAATCAAAATACTAACCCTAAGCCATACATCCAATATCACTAACCCAGGCCCCAATCAGAACCATAGACCTGTCAGCCAATTAGTACACTAACTGTAAGCCCAATATAAACACCAGATACAGCAGACAATCAGAGCTCATATGAAACGCCCAATAGCAGCTTATATAAGTGACGTGAGACCTCAAGGTCAGGCTGCTGGGCAGGGGGCGGGGAGCTGCTCCTCAATTCAGAATCTCTTTGGAGACAGACAGGCTCAATCCACACTCTGGAGTTCTGCAGGTAAGGGCCTAAACTAGGCTTCTAACAATACTGCTTTCCCCATACTCAAACAACTCACTCTCCTTGCCAAAAATGAGTGCTACATACACTTTTCAAATGCAGTTATAAACACTAAGAGCAGATTGCTGCAGTCTCAGAGCACACTCTGCTTAGCCTCTAAGGTGTAATATGTTGTTTTTCTTTTTTTTTATCTTGCTTTACTCACTTGCTAAGACAAAATGGAGCTGGGAGTGGATTGCTTACATACAGGTTTGAGCACAGATTAGGGGAGAAACTAGGAGGTACAATTGAGTGGTCATGGCAGGTGAAAACAGCAGATTTAGATCTACAAAGCCCACAAACAAACAAGTGAAATTGAGGCAGTCTCAGGCAGGTGAAAACAGCAGATTTTGAACTACAAAGCCAACACTGCAACAGGTAAATTGAGGCCGTCACAGGCAGGTAAAACAGCAGATTTTAAACTATAAAGCCCATAAACTAACAAGCGAAAATGAGCCAGTCACAGGTAGAGGAAAATCATTTTTAAAGTTTCAAAAAATAGCACTGGGTAAGTGAGTTATACACCCAAGAAAACCCCTTCTCACCTCCTTGGTAGCTTGGCATGACCAGTCTCTGAGGTGTTGTGTAAAGCATTTGTTCCAACAGACACAGTAACTACAAAAGAACACCACACCAGTTTCGGAAAATGACCAATATTTATCTGAATCTAACAAGACCAAAATGACAAAAATCCAAGATACACAAGTAAAGATATCACTTTTAAAAAGTTCAAATTAGTTCAGTCCAATGGAAACTACCGATGCATCACTTTTATCACAAAACACTTGGGATGCGTCAAAATCAAAGATGAAAACAGGCGCAGGTGAGATGAGGTGCCTGAAAAGCCAAGCAATGCAATGATTTCTTACTACCAGCGGAGATGATGCGTTGATTCCTCACTGCCAAGAGAGGTGATGCGTTGATTACATACTGCAGCACTGGGGAGGTGATGCGTCAGTTCCTTACTGCCAGAGGAGGTGATGCATTGATTCCTTACTGTGAGGGGTGGAGATGCATCGATCCCCGGACATGCAGCCTCGGTTCCTGACTGCTGGGCAACGTCGATGAAGAACTTGGCACACAGGAGCGATGCATTGAAAATCCGGACACGCTGTGTCTATGCGGTGGCAGTGAAGCACGTGATGAGTTGATTCTACAGCCACAAAGCAGGTGATGCATCGATTTCTTCAGCCGCACAGCAGGACCTCTGTCAGAGTCAGAGCGGGTGCCTCGGTCGTCAGAGACACGATGCTCAGGACTCGGCCTGCGATCTTTCAACCGCACGGCAGCCGCTGCGTAGAATCTTCGGGCGTACAATGGCTATCCAATGATTTTTCAACCACATGGCAGAGCTGCATCAGGAAAAAGAGGCGCTAGAGATCACTAGAAGGATTCTCTTAGTCCTTTTCAGCAAAAGCCACCTCCAAGGACCCAGAACTGGTATTGGCACTGCTTGGCAGGTCAGAACTCCCAGCAGAGGAGTACAGGGCCTGAAGATGAAGTCTTTGATGGCCCTGAGACTTATTAACAGGAAGCAAGCACACACAATCCCTTGGAGAATCTTGGCAAGCAGGATATAGAAAGCAAAGTCCTGTAATTTTACTCCCAAGACAGAAGCAGAAAACAGCAGTCCAACACAGCTAAGCACACAGGAAAGTGGTAGTCCCTCCTGATAGCTTCACCAAGTCTTCTTCCTGGCAGAATGTCCTCTTAGTCCTGAAGTGTTCTGATCTTATGGTGTCACAGCTCCAGTACCTAAACCAGTTTCTGCCTTTGAGGCAGGCAAACTTCAACAGAAAGTATTTGTATTGCTGCACAAGAACATGCCTTTCCCTTTACCTGGCTCCATACACATTTCAGGGGGTGGGGACAGCTTTGGGTGAGGACAGGCACAGCTCTATTCAGGTGTCAGTGACAACTCTTCCCATCACTCTTGCTCAGGAAGACCCATCAGCCTGGTGATGGGCCATCAGGATATGCAGGGCACACCTCAGCTCCCTTTATGTGGTTGTCTAGAGTGAATGCACAAACAGCCCAACTGTCAGTCTAAACCAGAGGCACAGAATGGTAAAACGAGAAAATCCCACTCTCTAAAGGTGGCATTTTCAAACATGCAATTTAAAAGCAACCTTTACTAAAACATGTATTTTTAAATTGTGAGTTTAGAGACCCAGACTCCAAATCTCCATCTCTTCCAAATTTGAAGTTACATCGTTAATAGGTTACAAGGCAGCTCCAGTGATAACCGATGGGGGAGATGGTCCTTGCAATAATGAAAAACGAAATTAGCAGTATTTCACTATCAGGCCATGTAAAACAAAACAATACATGCCCTATTTTTCACATACATTGCACCCTGCCCATGGGGCTACCTTGGGCCTACTTCAGGGGTTCCTTAAATGTAGCGAAAGGGAAGATTTGGGCATGGCAAGTGGGTGCCCTTGCCAGGTCGACATTGCAATTTAAAACTGCACTCACAGACACTGCAGTGGCAGGTCTGATACATGGTTGCAGGGGTAAACATCCATTAGTACCCGGGTGTTACACCGCGTACAGTACTTCACAAGCGTTACAACACATCCGACGTTACAACGCGTAGCCTTTACTACGCAAGTTGTTACATCACATGCGTTTTAACGCATGTGAAGTAAAGGCTATCCACATCGTTGTTTGTAAACGGATGTGCTTCCACTTCAACGCGCTTCCGTATCGTCGCAACGATGTAGAGGCATTGTCCCGCTCAAGGAACAGTGAATGCTGGGTTAAGATAACACCTACCAAACGGCCTACAAATCTTCGCAGTTTTAAAAAGAAAATGTCAGCTTCTGGCATCCCAATGGAAGTTAAACTGCTGCTGTTAGTAAAAAAGATGAAGCACACCCTCTGAAAAACAACCTCTAAAATGTCAGTCATGTCTCTGACAGACACCTAAACAAAACAATCACTTCCCTGCATAAAGAATTTGAAATGTGCCTCAAAAAACCAAACCACTTCTTCTAAAAGTGACAGCAGATTTCACAAAATGCCTTACAGAAGATAAGCTTTTCAAAAAAAGAGGGAGTGCAGGAGGCACATGCATCCATACCCACTATGCAGCGACATAATTTGTGATTATTCAACAGGTGACTGCGGACTTTAAGCCAGAGAAGACAGGAACCAAGGAGAGAGAGGTAAGAGGGGACATGCGTTATTTACGGGTTTAGGAAAGGCGGAGGATAGTACAGGGGGTAGTCTTTTTGGTTTAAGGGTAGTGTAGTTGTGTTTGTGTAGTGTAGAGTAGTGTATTTGGGTTTAGGGTAGTGTCTGGGGTCTTGAATGGTAGTGTTTGAGACACTCAAAAGCTGATTTAATAGCTTTTTAACATTTAATTTTCATTTTTGCGCCGTCTTGGTATTTTTAGGGCTCGGCCTACGTCATCACTTTGTCAGAAGTGGGGCGGAGCTCCGAGCCGTATTGTTAAGGGGCTCAGAATCGTGAAGTAAAAATTCCTCAGTGCGCGAGAATTTTTCGTGGTGTTGTGTGCCATCTGCATGGTCATTGGTCCTCTCACGGCTGTGTTTTTGTAAGTGTTCACGCAATAGGCCCTAGGAATTTTTCTCTATCCACTTCCTGCATATTCCGTGCTAACACGCGCCTGAGAATGCCATAAATTCCCAATTACCAGATGTCAGGGTCCGTTCGCGTATTCACGACTCTGTAGTTTTCTTGAGCTGTGTGTGCGCGCATGCTGTCTCCCCGTCCAGGAGAATGCCATAAATTCTCAATTACCAGCTGTCAGAGGTGCCGGTAATTGAAGGCAGATGCTTGTTTTTCAATGCTGCGTTATTGCCGTCGCACGTATGTATATATTTATTAACATGCCGATTCTTAGTAAAGTACATGTCAAAGGCTAAAAAAGTAGGTTATTGCAGTGAACTATATCAATAATGGCAAACCCTTGTTTTTCAATGCTGCTTTATTGCCGTCGCCCGTATTTATATATTTATTAGCATGCCGTTTCTTAGTGAAGTACATGTCAAAGGCTAAGAAAAGTAGGTTATTGCAGTGAACTATATCAATAATGGCAAACCCTTGTTTTTCAATGCTGCTTTATTGCCGTCGCCCGTATTTATATATTTATTAATTAATTTGTTTATTTATTTATTTATTTAAAACTTATAATGCGCGACAGCTACCCGCAATGGGTTTCCCGGCGCAAGGTATAGACTAAAGCAGAAAATTGGACAACACAACAGCATTATTGACAGCTAGGGTGGCAGGAAAACTATTGAAAAAGTAAAGTTTTCAATTTTTTGCGGAAGCAAAGCATGTTAGTCTCAGTTTTCAGAGCAACAGGTAGAGCATTCCAGGATTTGGGGCCTAGATGGGAGAAAGATCTTCCCCCCATCTTCGCAAGTTTGAATCTAGGAATGACAAAGTCACAGTTAGCCGAAGATCCTAATGTACGGCTGGGCCTGTACGATTGAACAAGACTCTGAAGATACAATGGGGCTGAGCCCTGCTTGATTTTAAAAAGGTAGCATAAGGCTTTAAATTTGATACGGCTCGAGACCTTGAGCCAATGTAGATCTCGAAGGGCCTGGGTGGCCGAAGATCTCCTCGGGATGTTACATAAAAGTCGGGCCGATGAGTTTTGTACTACCTATAGTTTATTTATGGTCGCAACATCGGCACCAAGGTAAAGGACGTTACCATAGTCCAGGCGAGATGTTACTAACGCCTGGACAACGGTTCTCCTGGTGGCATGAGGTAACATCCAGAGAATTTTCTGGAGCCATCTCAAGGTGGTAAAACAGATGGCAGCCACCTTGGTAGCCTGTTGCCTCATAGAGAGCTTGTCATCTTTGAGGAATCCAAGGTTGCGGACCACAGAGACCGGTTGAGGAAGGGGACCCATAGCACAAGGCCAGTGTTGCGGGCCCCAAAGATCTTTGTGTTTCCCCAGGATGACGATCTCGGTCTTGTCACCGTTTAGCTTGAGGAGATGCCTCTGCATCCACTCAGCCACACGTGACAATCCGATTTTCAGACTAGACACATTGTTGCCTTCAGTGCTGGAGAGGGAGAAGACAATTTGCGTGTCATCGGCGTATGAAAAAATAGTCAGCCCAGCGTCCTCCGTGATGGAAGCTAGGGGTTTGATGTAAATATTAAATAATAAAGGGCTGAGAATAGACCCCTGAGGGACGCCATACGCCGAGGGACAAATAGCAGATGCGGCTTTCGTAGAGAAGACCTGGAGAGTGCGATCACTTAAAAAGGAGGCAATCCAGGCCAGTGCAGGACCATCTACTCCCAGGGACCGGAGAGAGTTCAATAAGATGGAATGAGACACGGTATCGAACGCCGCGCTCAAATCCAAGAGGATGAGAGCAGAAGTTTCCCCGCGATCGATACCGTGCCGTAACCTCTCCGTTACCCCAAGAAGTGCAGTCTCGGTAGAATGATGAGCACGAAAGCCGGACTGGGAATGGTGTAGAAAGCCCTGATTTTCTACGAGATAGGTGAGCTGCATGTTCACATGCCTCTCCAACACTTTAGATAAAACAGGCAACAGGGATATGGGTCTGAAATTAGCAAGGTTGGACATGTCAGCACCAGCCTTTTTTAGGAGAGGGACAACCATTGCGTGCTTCCAGTCCTGTGGCACGTGAGACTCATTTAAGGAGGCATTCAAGAGTCTCATGAGAACCCGCCGGCATTCGAGATCCAGCAGCTTTAAGATCTTTGCCGGCACCGGATCACGTGGTGAGCCAGATCTAACACTATTCAGGCAGGAGAAAAACGAGGTGTCATCAAACAGTTGCCAGTTTGTTACCACTACCTTTGGAGACGGAGGTTCATCCACGGCAGTTGGTCCCGGTTGATGTTGATTTACTGTCATGGGGGTGCTCATAGAGTTATAAATGCGCTCAACCTTAGCGATAAAGAATTCCACAATGGAATTGCACTGAGCTTCCTCCAGAACCGGGGGAGTCGGGATGGTATCCGCTCCTGTCAGTTTTTTAACAACCGCAAAGAGAGTGCCGGGGTAGTTCTGAGCTTGTGTCACTGTGTTTACAGTGTACGCAGCTCTCATGGCTTTACATTGGGAATGATATCCCTTCAAGGCTTCTTTATAGGCGATCTTCCGGGAAGCCGAGTAGGTGCGCCTCCATTTCCTTTCCAGAGCCTTGCAATTAGTTCTCAAGGCCTTTAAGTCGGCCGAGAACCACGGTGCCGGGCAACAATGAGGTCTAGAAAGTATTGGGGTGGGGGGAAGGACGATAATTACAGCATTGGTAAGCCAAGATGATACAGCAATATTCAATTCCCTAAGTGGGACGTCGCCGTTCACAGGGCGGGTGTAGAAAAGGTGCTGATTAAACTTCATAACGTCGAGTTTACCCCACCGATGAATTCATTCGCCCTTGCCATGTCTGCTCTCAATAAGTTGCTTGGTGTCAGATAGAGCAAAATGGACTGCAAAGTGGTCTGACCACTCCAGAGGGCGGGCACTCTGAGAGCAATCAAAAGGAAGGTTGGAAAGAATAGGGGCCAGTTGATGCCCAGCAGAGTGAGTAGGACCCGAATTGCACAACGTAAGGTTAAGAACCTCTAAATCGGTTAGAAAACTCTTACTGATGGTACATGAGGGATCTTCAAGATGCTGATTTAGGTCTCCGAGAATGGTGAAATTTGCTGCCCTAAGAAGTAGAGGGGCTAAGGAATCGGCAAGCGAAGATGTCCAAGCATGAGCGTTGCCGGGGGGGGCGATATATCAGGAGGCCAGACAAGATGAATTGAGGATTGATTGCGAGTTTAAAAAGCGCCGCCTCGCAGCCAGACAAGGGAAAGGCCTCAAGTTTACAGAAATAACAAGACTTGAAGATTATGGCAATGCCCCCTCCCTTTCCGGAGTCTCTGTCCTGCCTCAATATAACATAGTTGTTGGGGACTGCGATGGCAATATCTGGACCAGAACTTTCGTGGAGAGCGTCTGGCTGCTCAGTAACCAGAAAGTCGAAGATATTTAATATATGTTTTGGGAGGGACCTACAATTAATACTCCAGAACTGGAGAATAGAATGTGTAGGGTTTTTTTTTTATCCTCCGTCTTCCTCGCGTTCGGACCTGGTTCATTGTCTTACAAGTAGACATTTTACCAGTGTGGAACTTACAGCCTTCACATTTGAATTTATGGGTAGGTAAGGAACATATAGTGCAGTCTAATGAAATCGGAGGACGTAGGGATTTCAGAGTCTCACCGGTGTATAATAAGGTTGTAGGGGGTGCCGCCCGAACTGCTGACAGAGGCGTAACAGGCATTTTAGTCCCTAGGCCCGGTCTGGCGCGGACGGGCGCAGACGGGCGCAGACGGCAGGACTCCGGCATGATTCAGGCGCAGCGAAGGCGCACCCGCTGCACTGTACCGCTGCGCTCTGAGAACTGGCTAAAATATGCCGGTTCTTAGTAAAGCACATGTGAAAGGCTAAGAAAAGTAGGTTATTGCAGTGAACTATATCAATAATGGCAAACCCTTGTTTTTCAATGCTGCTTTATTGCCGTCGCACGTATTTATATATTTATTAACATGCCGGTTCTTAGTAAAGTACATGTCAAAGGCTAAGAAAAGTAGGTTATTGCAGTGAACTATATCAATAATGGCAAACCCTTGTTTTTCAATGCTGCTTTATTGCCGTCGTACGTATTTATATATTTATTAACATGCCGATTCTTAGTAAAGTACATGTCAAAGGCTAAGAAAAGTAGGTTATTGCAGTGAACTATATCAATAATGGCAAACCCTTGTTTTTCAATGCTGCTTTATTGCCGTCGCACGTATTTATATATTTATTAACATGCCGGTTCTTAGTAAAGTACATGTCCAAGGCTAAGAAAAGTAGGTTATTGCAGTGAACTATATCAATAATGGAAAACCCTTGTTTTTCAATGCTGCTTTGTTGCCGTCGCACGTATTTATATATTTATTAACATGCCGGTTCTTAATAAAGTACATGTCAAAGGCTAAGCAAAGTAGGTTATTGCAGTGAACTATATCAATAATGGCAAACCCTTGGTTACAGGATATAAGGATTATTATAGTGTGAGTGCAGAGTGGTGAGTGAAGAGTGGTGAGTGCAGAGTGCAGAGTAGTGAGTGCAGAGTAGTGAGTGCAGAGTAGTGAGTAGTGAGTGCAGAGTGAGTGTGCAGAGTAGTGAGTAGTGAGTGCAGAGTGAGTGTGCAGAGTAGTGAGTGCAGAGTAGTGCGTGCAGAGTAGTGAGTGCAGAGTAGTGAGTAGTGAGTGCAGAGTAGTGAGTAGTGAGTGCAGAGTAGTCAGTAATGAGTGCAGAGTAGTGAGTGCAGAGTAGTGAGTGCAAAGTAGTGAGTGCAGAGTGTGAGTGCAGAGTAGTGAGTGCAGAGTGTAAGCGCAGAGTAGTGAGTAGTGAGTGCAGAGTAGTGAGTGCAGAGTAGTGAGTGCAGAGTAGTGATTAGTGAGTGCAGAGTAGTGAGTAGTGAGTGCAGAGTAGTGAGTAGTGAGTGCAGAGTAGTGAGTGCAGAGTGAGTGTGCAGAGTAGTGAGTGCAGAGTGAGTGTGCAGAGTAGTGAGTAGTGAGTGCAGAGTGTGAGTGCAGAGTAGTGAGTGCAGAGTAGTGAGTGCAGATTAGTGAGTAGTGAGTGCAGAGTGTGAGTGCAGAGCAGTGAGTGCAGAGTGTGAGCGTAGAGTAGTGAGTAGTGAGTGCAGAGTAGTGAGTAGTGAGTGCAGAGTAGTGAGTGCAGAGTAGTGAGTGCAGAGTAGAGAGTGCAGAGTGAGTGTGCAGAGTAGTGAGTGCAGAATGAGTGTGCAGAGTAGTGAGTGCACAGTAGTGAGTGCAGAGTGAGTGTTCAGAGTGCAGAGTAGTGAGTGCAGAGTAGTGAGCGTGCAGGGTGAGCAGTGTGTGAGCATGCAGGGTGAACAGTGTGTGAGCGTGCAGGGTGAACAGTGTGTGAGCGTGCAGGGTGAACAGTGTGCGAACGTGCAGGGTGAACAGTGTGCGAGTGTGCAGGGTGAACAATTCCAATCCAAACCACATAATTCTATTACACACCACATGCATACACTCCATAACACATCCCTAAAAGACATTGCCATTTACAATGCCATTAGCTCTAACTCAAATAAATCCGAGACCTATTGCATTTCCAATGCTTGTTAATCACTGTTGTTGCTGCTATTTGGTGCTATCTGCCAGCTGCACGCTGAGCCCCGCCCCGGCATTTCCCCGTTCCACCGCGGGTTAATTATCCCGATCGAGTGAAGGGAAAGTCTGTTTCCGGGTAGGCGGTGGTCTAGTGGGGCTGCTGGGACGGATATAAACCCACATTAAAGGCGGAGCGCGCAGCGGACGCGCGCAGCGACGCGCCTGAGTCGCGCCAGAGTCAGGCCCGTCTGCGCCCGTCCGCGCCAGACTGCCGCCAGATTGCCGCCAGTTCCCCCTTCATGTGGTAAAAACGTCCAATGGACATTATTAAATACTCTAGATCTGAGCTTCTTTCCCTTAACATTCCCCTTACTTACTTCCAGTAACAGAGACCCTCCGCAACAAGCACTGTTGCCCCCACCTAGTCACCTCATATGTTTGCACGGGAATGTGCGTTCCTTCCATAAGCATGCTCTTGAAATATGGGCTTTACTGGACCAGGAATCACCAGATCTCTTTTTCATCACAGAGACCTGGCTCCAAGAAACATCCTGCCCGGATTTAGCTATAGCTCTACCTACGGGTTACAGTATTCTAAGATTAGATAGGACGGCTAAGAGGGGAGGAGGTACAGCAATAGTTTATAAGTCATCCATAAAACTTTTGGCTATTGACACAATAATTACTGAATGGGGCGATTTTCTTATTTTTTCCCTAGACCTAAATAATAGAGAATCATGGAAGGGAGCGCTTGTCTATAGACCACCAGAAAATAAAACCCATTTTGCGACTCAGCTACTGGAAATGTTGGCCCCGCATGTTTTAGCATGGAAATTTTTTTTGTTAATAGGAGATTTTAATTATCATATTGAATTGCGGCAAGACACATATACCTCTGAATTAATGGACAACATTAAGGCAATGGACCTAATGTTATTAGAAACGGGCCCCACTCACAAGGCCGGACATACTTTAGATTTCCTATGTACCAACTCTCAGGAAGTTCAAATTGTTGAACTCTATCCAATCCTATGGTCTGACCATATGATAATAAAGTTTAATATCAGAATTAATGCAATTAAATCTGCCCACTCAAAGAAGGTAAAAATGAGCTTTTACGCCCCCCCCTGTGACCCACAATTGTGATCCAGATAAGGTGGTAAAGGACCTAGACAAAGCAATCAATATGGCGCTGGATCATATTGCCCCAAAACAGCAAACTAAATGCCCAAACACTAGGTCCCCTTGGTTTACACCAGATCTAAAACAAGCGAAACAGGCTATGAGGTGTACCGAGCGGAAATGGCGTAAAACAAAAAACCCTTTGGATAAACAGTTATACAAGTCGACACATAAAGAATATATGAGCCAGATAGCCGCAGCGAAGAAAGCTTATCTAGGAACCAGAATTGATGGTAATTCGCATAAAGAATTATACTCTATAGTAAAGGAATTCTCTAATCCTTCTTCCTGCCAGCCACCTACCATCGAGTCCCAAGAATGGGCTGATAGGCTCTCCATCTATTTTAAGGATAAAATAGATGTAATTCATAAAGCCTTTCCCAGAGAGACGGAACCTCCGAATGTTAAGGACAATGATACAGATCCATCTAATTCGCCCACCCCTGAATTAACATCCCTGTCTAAATCCCTCTTTGAATTCGACACTGTTACGGAGGAAGAAGTTATTGATAAACTAAAGAAAGTAAAATCCGGTTCCCCAAGTGATCCTGCATCTGCCCAGATTCTGACAAAAATAGCCCCAGCCATGATGACTGAAATAACGGCAATTTTTAACTTATCAATAGCCCAAGCCATTTTTCCTGTATCCTGGAAAGAAGCAACTGTTAGACCCATTTTAAAAAAGAATAATGCTGACCCAGAGCAACCAGTAAACTATCGTCCTATCTCCCTTTTGCCATTATTTGGCAAAATAATGGAGTCCCTAATTAATATCCAATTAACTAAACATCTAGAGGACAACATGCTACTGGATACCTCCCAGTCGGGCTTTAGAGCTCACCACAGTACCGAGACCACCCTCTTGGAGGTAGTGGATAACATCCGGCTAGCCCTGGATGCCAAGCAATCTGCCATCTTGATTCTATTAGACCTGTCGGCGGCCTTCGACACCATCTCTCATAGTGTCCTGCTAAAACGGCTGGCAGAGATTGGTGTCGGAGGCCAAGCACACAGATGGATACAGAGCTATCTGACAGGGAGGCGGTCAAAGGTTAAAATTGGTCCCTTCTCTTCGTCTTATGTGGAAAATGACAAAGGTGTTCCGCAGGGCTCAATCTTAAGCCCAACCTTATTTAATATATATTTATCACCTTTAGCCAAGGTAATCAAAGCCTATGGCTTTGATACGGTATCTTACGCCGACGATACCCAGATTCTGATAACCCTTGGCCCTAACTACTCAGATGCCAAAGTAAGATTCCAACAGTGTATGATTTCCATTCAAGATTGGATGACTAACAACTACTTAATGTTAAATGCTGGGAAAACAGAAATTTTGTTATTTGGTATGGCCAATAAAATCTGGACGGATGAATGGTGGCCACCGGCTTTAGGCCCTTGCCCAGCCCCGAAAAACTCTGTTAGGAATTTGGGAGTCATCATTGATGACAAACTGGCCTTATCCCAACATATAAATAAAGTGGTTCACACGAGCATTGTGCTAATGAGAAGCTTAAGAAAAATGTTCAAATGGATTCCACTTCCTTCTCGGAAACCCCTTATTCAGGGCCTCATAATCAGTCACCTTGATTATGGCAACACACTATTGGCTGAGGCGAACGAAGGTTCTTTAACTAAACTTCAGACCCTGCAAAACTCGCAGCGAGGCTGATTCTTGACCTTCCACCCCGCACCCCATCAGCCCCATGCCTTAGGACTCTCCACTGGCTCCCAATTAAAAAACGCATCAAATTTAAAATATGCTGCTTGGTGCATAAGTCTATAAATGGACAGGGTCCTAAGTACCTTCAGAGAAAGCTCCAGGGTTACTGTCCGGGAAGGACTCTACGTTCATCAAACAAACATCTTCTAAAAGTCCCAAAGGTTAGGACAGTCAGAAACGGGGACAGAAGCTTTTCTAAAATAGGTCCCACCACATGGAACACCTTACCACTATTTATTAGAACTGACTCTAACCACAAAACGTTTCGCAAAAATCTTAAAACTTGGCTTTTTTAAATCCGATAATTATCCCCCTGTCTCTCTATCCTCAGTCTAGCTCTCCGCAAGCGCTCTGAGACCGAACGTGACATATGCGCTATATAAAAATAAATACATAAACATAAACATTTGAGAGTAGGGACAGGAATTGGGGTCAGGGCAGTGTTGTGCTGGGGGTAGTGTTTAAGGGTTTAGGGTAATGTTGTGGTGTTAGTGTAAGATATTGTTTTATGGTTTAGGGTAGTGTTGGGGGGTCATGCAGGGTAGTGTTTCAGTGTATGGACCGTCTTGGGGGTAGGGGCAGGGTCGTGCTGGGGTAGTATTTTAGGGTTTAGGGTAGTGTTGTGGTGTTTGTGGATTTAGGGTAGTGTCGGGGGTGCATGCAGGGTAGTGTCTGGGAGTAGGAATAGGAATGGGGTGGGGCAGAGTCGTCCTGGGGGTAGTGATTTAGGGTTTAGGGTAGTGTTGTGGTGTTTGTGTAGTGTTGGGTAGTGTTTATGGGTTTAGGGTAGTGTTGGGGTGCGTGCAGGGTAGTGTTTGAGTGTAGGGAGTGGGCTCGGGGAAGGGGGAGGGTTGTCCAGGTGATAGTGATTTAGGGTTTAGGGTAGTGTAGTGGTGTTTTAGTAGTGTAGGGTAGTGTAGTGTTTGAAGGTTTGGGTTGTTTTAGTGTTAGTGATGTGTAGGGTAGTGTATTTGTATTTAGTATTTAGTGTAGTGTTGGGTTTTTGTTACTAGGCAAGTTTTTAGTTCGCAAACATTAACACTTGTAATGTAAAGGTATGCTAACTAAAAACTTGCGTACTAACGGTATTTGCTAAGTAAAAACATTGCAGTAAAAAGCTGTGAAGTAATGGTATGCGAAATAACGAGTCATATTCGGTTGTAGGGCTTCTCGTGTGGTGGCACAATCAGTGCTGCAAGCCCATGAGTAGCATTTGATTTACAGGCCCTGGGCACACACAGAGCACTTTACGAGGGTGTTACCAGTAAATCAAATATACCAATTATGGATAAACTAATAACCAATTGGGAGAAGGCAAAACGTTTGGGGATAACCCTGCAAAAAGGCCCAGGTCCAACACTGCTATAATAAAATAAATAGAATAAAGAGTGATTTGGAGTACCACTAATAATAAGCCACAGAGTCTGTGAGATTGCTGCCACCTTTGATATAAGTGCCTAACTACTTTCACTGAGTCGGGCCACCTCATAGGAATACAATGGACTTGCCATAAGGAGGCAGTGTAGCAAAATAATGCCATGTGCACTAGGACCCTGGTGGTTCTGGGCAGACTCTGAAGAGGAACAATGTGGGGGAGGTGTTAGGGTGTGGTTGGGAGGTATAACGTAATGGCTAGAGTATGAATGAATGTTGGAGAATAAAGACATGTTCACCCGCAGCTCCTGCGTGTGTCATAATCTTTTTACATTCTCCAGGGCTGGGGAAGACGCTACAGGGAGCACCTTGATTAGTGGAGTATTCCTTAACTGCAGGGGCCCATGCTGTATCCTTGGGTACACACAACGTTGGCAATGTGTGCAAGGAGCAGAAAGTTTGAATCAAGCACAAACATTTTTGGGGATTTATATTAGTTTACAATGTGTATGAAAAGACCATGATCCTGTAACGGGAAACATCCATGACAACGCGGGCATTGCATTGCAATGTCTTTACATTGCGGTCTTTACAACGCAAGTCGTTACGACTTGCGCTGGATGGCGCTCTAACCTAAGGAATAGTATGATTTACTATTCCGACAGCTTCCCTACTGTACGTAGACTGGAGTTGGAATAGTAAATCATACTATTCCTAAGTCCAGCGCTCTCCAGCGCAAGTCGTCGTAACGACTTGCATTATAATGAACGCGCTGTAAAATACTGCGTTGTAAATGTATGCGTAGTAACGTCATACATTCTCTTGTAACTGATGCGTTATAATCACACCATGATAAATAAAGTTTAAAACAGTTGTATTCAGTTTCTTAATGTGCACTTCACATTGCGTGCATTGGTGATTATATGTTTCTGACTTTTAAAGTCTATCGGTTTTTTTTGGTTCTCAGATTTTAACAAACCTTTAATTGTACCTATTTCTATGCATAATGGGCACTGTGGATAAACATTAACGTCACAATTTTCTTCCTATCTTCTTATTTCTGTTACAGTAAAGACTTCAGCTGTTTAACCTACCCACGTCATTTAGTAGGCTGGGTTTCTTTTGTATTTATTTTCACACTCGACTAAGCTCATTTTTCCATCAGGTCTAACGCTTGCTAAGTGCTGGCATCATTGCCATTTCCCCATTGTCTGAGTGAGAGAAGGAGATTACACTGAGGTCCTAGAGCGCTCGTCATGGAGCTTGAGCTTCCCTTTGTAAGTGCAGTTTTAATAATTAATGTTTCCTTCCACATTGCGCTATACCTGGGCTCAGTAACTGAAATTAATGCAGACTATATTCTTTCATAATTGTTTTACACTCTTAGCGAGCATTCGTCTTTCAGATGCTGTAATAATACTGTGCAATAATTCAAAGGTGCAAGTGAAATGCTTGAGGTGGCGTGCGGATAGATTTATCATAGGGGAAGCACTGCAGAATGCATACTTTTAATTATACGGGACTGCATAAACTGGGTCGGTGGCATGCCGATTGCTCCGTAGGGGTGTAAAGAAAGTACACTAGGGCATAGAGAGAATTTGTCTTAACTTTGTGGTTATAATTAATTAAAATAAACTGTGACACTTGTGGTTTTTTATTTTAAATAATCACAGATGCTGGGAAGGTTGGGGTCGGGACGTGCTCCTCTGCACGCACGCCTGATTCTTCTGAGAGGTTAACTGACAGGTTTTCAAGGCGCGAATTTACACCAAGGCAAGAAAAATAGTTGAAAGCCCGTATAACCATTTCACGCCGCCTCCACAGGTCACACAAAGAATTGTGTGACGCCCACAACGAAGATCATGTTCAAAACTCTGACTCACGAGTACCCAGATAAAGGATTCCTACTGCATCGACTTCAGTAGAATGAAAGGCTGAATTAGCACAGTGGATGTTCAAAAATTACTCGAGTAGGCTGCACGTGTGTTTTTTATCCACTGAACCTTCTTGCTTCCCAAAAAAATCATGAATTCATTGTAAAGTCCTATGCGTCGTCATATTTCTTGAGTTGAGTTTGTGCTCCTGCCAAGGACAATAAGACACAAGGACATGAGAGAGCAGCAGCACAGAAGAATGCACTGTATGTAGCAGTCACTGACAGCAGCGCCCAGGGTCATACATGCAGATACCTAGACGATTGAACTGGAAGCCACACATACTGACTGCAGCACAGAAGAATGTACTTAAACCAGGGCCACTGCAATAATGCGGCAGGGGAAGGCTAAATTATGGGGCAGGGTTGGTCAAAGTGGCAAGAAAAGGCAAATTGTGCGGCGTAATTTGTCCTATGTTGTGATAGTATTACTTAATTATTTTGTTATTTTTACACTTGTGAGCACTGCCTGGGCATTGGTTGCACCAGTTTAACACCCAGAGTAATAAGCTGCAAAAAGGCGATCACTCAATCTTTGCAAAGGGCCCTCCACCAGTCTTACTGCCTCGATTGGAGCCAGGCAGTTATTATACACGTGCTGCACGTATCAGCTGGACTACTATGGTATGCCAGCCGGCGCCTCAGTTGGGCTGCGTTTTTTGCATTGATAATAACTAACTTTACTGAGTCAGCAGATATGAATGTTATCAGGGCACAAGTCCTAAAAAAAGAAGTGGGGGGACTCTCCAAGTTAGGCGTGGTCACAGGAAGTGACATCACGACGGGAAGTGACATCACAACAGGAAGTGACATCACAACAGGAAGTGACATCACAACAGGAAGTGACATCATGACAGGTGTGAGCAGGACAAATGCAAGGCAGGGAGATCTGTTGAATAGGATGGCTCCCATCTCTCCCTCCGCCTGCACCATCTCTCCCTCCGCCTGCACCATCTCTCCCTCCGCCTGCACCATCTCTCCCTCTGCCTGCACCATCTCTCCCTCTGCCTGCACAATCTCTCCCTCTGCCTGCACCATCTCCCCCTCCCACTCCGCCTGCACCAGCTCTCCCTCTGCATGCACCAGCTCTCCCTCTGCCTGCACCAGCTCTCCCTCTGCCTGCACCAGCTCTCCCTCTGCCTGCACCATTTCCACTCTACCTGCACCATTTCCACTCTGCCTGCACCATCTCTCCCTCTGGCTGCACCATCTCTCCCTCTGTCTGCACCATCTCTCCCTCTGCCTGCACCATCTCCCCTCTGCCTGCAACATCTGCCCTCTGCCTGCTCCGTCTCCCCTCCGCCTGCACCATCTCATCCCCTGCCTGCACCATCTCTCCCTCTGTCTGCACCATCTCTCCCTCTGTCCACACCATCTCCCCTCTGCCTGCACCATCTCCCCTCTGCCTGCACCATCTCCCCTCTGCCTGTTCCGTCTCCCCTCTGCCTGTTCCGCCTCACCCCCTGCCTGCACCATCTCATCCCATGCCTGCACCATCTCTCCCTCTGCCTGCACCATCTCTCCCTCTGCCTGCACCATTTGCACTCTGCCTGCACCATTTCCACTCTGCCTGCACCATCTCTCCCTCTGCCTGCACCATCTCTCCCTCTGCCTGCACCATCTCCCCTCTGCCTGCACCATCTCCCCTCTGCCTGCAACATCTGCCCTCTGCCTACTCCGTCTCCCCTCTGCCTGCACCATCTCACCCCCTGCCTGCACCATCTCACCCCCTGCCTGCACCATCTCACCCCCTGCCTGCACCATCTCATCCCCTGCCTGCACCATCTCATCCCCTGCCTGCACCATCTCATCCCCTGCCTGCACCATCTCATCCCCTTGCACCATCTCTCCCTCTGGCTGCACCGTCTCCCTCTCAGCCTGCATCATCTCCTTCTCTGCTTGCACCATCCACCCCCTCCGCCTGCACCTCCCTCCCCTGCCTGCTCCTCCCTCCCCTGCCTGCTGCTCTTTTAACCCTTTCCTCGTCGCCTTCTCCCCCCCCCATGGTTTCTCCCACAGTTTTTGGCTCTTCTCAAAGTGACTGAAATAAACTCATGAAATGCGCTTTGAATTTGTGCACGCAAATTTGCGCCTACCCCGCTCCTACCCCGCTTCGATGTGCTGAGTATCGGAGCCTTTTTTTAATACTTTTGTATGATTCAACTGAACATCCATTGTCTAGGGCAGGCGTGGCAAACAGGGTGAGGCCTTTTTTCGTTCCTCCTGCCATCCTGCACACTCTGTGACCTACCTGCGTTTGGCCCATCATAGCGCTGTCCAAAGAAATCAAATGGTCTTTTCAGTGCTTCTCATATTAACATCTGCAGTAATGCAGGACAAGCCTCGCAACATATATACACGGATGATTCAAAAGGTTCCAAAAATTAACTGCAAATGTGACTTTTTACGAAACTCTGAAAGTTCTTACCATTAGAGATTGGGCCAATCTTGACTTTGTGTTCACTGAATGTGGTGTTCCCCAAACGCCCACATGCACTCGGAACATGAACACGACCAAGATCGCATCTCCGAGCAAAAAGAATAGCGAGCAGAAGGTCAAGGGCGGAGCTCATTTTATACTCAAGCCCCTCCTGACAAAGCCGCTGCGCTCGCAGAACTGGGAAAAGGAAGATTCTGGCATCCGTCCATTTCCCTGCACTATAAACAGCATGGGACAATACGGACGGTGTTACATGAACAGTAAATAAATAGCGAGGAGTTTATTTTGGTGTCAGCCCTCTGCTGGTGACACCCGGTGCGGCCCGCACCTGCCGCACCCCCCTTGTGACGCCACTTATCACAACCATCCCCAGAAGAGCTCTCTTGTCCAATGATCTAACCATTCATCCTTCCATCAAACCCCTGATATCCACCATTCCAAATGTACATTGTCATCTATTAATTCTTTTATCCATCATGCAGTCTTTCACCATTCATTCTGTCCTTCCAACTGTGTGCCCATCCATATCCATACCTTTTCAACTATTTGAAAACCTATCCATCGTCTATCTTTCCATCCATCCTTTCAGTCATCCATCCCTTCATCCATCCATTCACTCACTCATCCATCCGGCCGTGTACCATTTCACCCAAGCATCCTTTCACTCATCCATCCACTCTTCCACCCACCCATCCATTCACTCATCCATCCAACCATTTACCCTTTCACCCATCCAGCCTGTAAGACAATAAGAAATGTACATTTGTCAGGTGTCATACCTGATATGTATTGTTAGACAAATTAATTATCATAATGTTATCGATCTAGTGAAGATGGAAGGCTGATACAGCAGCATGAGATTAGGGTACCCAACACTTTTACACTTGTTCACTGAAAAATGATTGCATCATATTATGGTGAATTTGTGTTGAATATACCGAAGTGCACAAACATGTTTAAAAAAGCAGTCACAAAAGAAACATTTCCGGGGTGTCTGTGGATTCTTGTGCAAGGGCTATGAATCCCAAAAGTTACAGTGGAGTGGTGCATGCTTCCTCACCTTTCCAGTAATTAAGCGGGTGGTTCTTGCCTTTTATGCACAGCCAGTTGCGGGGTGTTCGCCTCTGATTTGAGCAAGCAGGCTGGAGAGAAGGGACTAACATACCTCTTGGGAACTCGACTCACCGATTAACAGCCCTGCAAGAGCCTTCACTGCTCAGATTTTTTTTTATTTTAGACAAAAATGTGTGAAAAAACAGTCTTAAAATAATCGAACTTTTATTTGAAACACATTACACCCTCCGTTCATTTTCAAATGTTGCACATCGTGTTAGCTTTCAACATATGCCAAAAGAAGAGAGAGAGAGACTCCTGACCCTGTGGCAAGCAGCATACTTCTGGTGAGATTTTTGGGAATGCCCTTGACCAGCTGTTAATGTTGCCGGCGGCGCTACCCGCAGGAAGCGGCTCACCACATGCTGTAACACCCCAAACTGGCCCATTGACATTCTGTATGTGGCAATCAGCCCCATACAAAGTGACAATGGGCGGGGTGGGGCTGCTCTTGCGCTTCTAGCAGCCTGTGATTGCAGGAATGGGGGCGGGCAGGTGGAGAGAGGGCGCTCTGTGCCAATGTTTTGAAGCATGTGCGATGCAACAGAAGGTGGCATTTCTTTCAAGCTCCCCCACATCCTGCTCGGCGCCGCGGCACCCCTGGCTTCTCATCACGGCGCACCGGGGTGCCGCGGCGCACACTTTGGGAACCACAGCATTAGGGGATGATGGGCTAATAAAGCTGGCAGTGAGGTGCAATATTGGGAGAGTCTGTTTTCGTACATATCCGGCTGAGGCGGGCAGGCAGCAGGCGAGGCCGGGGACGAAGGAAAGTCTGGATCGGGACGGCGTTTTGATTGAGCAGGGTGGACGGCGTCCACCCTGGAAAACCCTGGAAAATAAGTGGGGGGATGCCGTCCACCCGCGTGGTACCCCGACTCGTGCCCTGAATGTTATGCTCATTTAGACATTGTCCTCCGGTCTAACTTGGTCGGTTTCCCTCTGTGCGGCTGTTGGTGTGTGAGTGGCTACAGAGATGTGTGGTCGATCTCGATGGGCGGAGCTTCAGATGATTACTCAAGGCTGCAGGGTGCCTGAAACGCGAGCGTGGTGTTCAAGTTCAAGTACATGTGAGACGGGCACTCCAGAACAGCGATCAGACGTTTTATGCCTAACCCCCCTTTAATTAAATAATTGAGCCGGTGTCCTCCGAGTGGCGTAATATTTATACACGTTTTATTCATACATTTCATATATCACAGGCAAGCAGAGCACGAGTCGGGGTACCACGCGGGTGGACGGCATCCCCCCACTTATTTTCCAGGGTTTTCCAGGGTGGACGCCGTCCACCCTGCTCAATCAAAACGCCGTCCCGATCCAGACTTTCCTTCGTCCCCGGCCTCGCCTGCTGCCTGCCCGCCGCCGGATATGTACGAAAACAGACTCTCCCAATATTGCACCTCACTGCCAGCTTTATTAGCCCATCATCCCCTAATGCTGTGGTTCCCAAAGTGTGCGCCGCGGCACCCCGGTGCGCCGTGATGAGAAGCCAGGGGTGCCGCGGCGCCGAGCAGGATGTGGGGGAGCTTGAAAGAAATGCCACCTTCTGTTGCATCGCACATGCTTCAAAACATTGGCACAGAGCGCCCTCTCTCCACCTGCCCGCCCCCATTCCTGCAATCACAGGCTGCTAGAAGCGCAAGTGCAGCCCCACCCCGCCCATTGTCACTTTGTATGGGGCTGATTGCCACATACAGAATGTCAATGGGCCAGTTTGGGGTGTTACAGCATGTGGTGAGCCGCTTCCTGCGGGTAGCGCCGCCGGCAACATTAACAGCTGGTCAAGGGCATTCCCAAAAATCTCACCAGAAGTATGCTGCTTGCCACAGGGTCAGGAGTCTCTCTCTCTCTTCTTTTGGCATATGTTGAAAGCTAACACGATGTGCAACATTTGAAAATGAACGGAGGGTGTAATGTGTTTCAAATAAAAGTTCGATTATTTTAAGACTGTTTTTTCACACATTTTTGTCTAAAATAAAAAAAAATCTGAGCAGTGAAGGCTCTTGCAGGGCTGTTAATCGGTGAGTCGAGTTCCCAAGAGGTATGTTAGTCCCTTCTCTCCAGCCTGCTTGCTCAAATCAGAGGCGAACACCCCGCAACTGGCTGTGCATAAAAGGCAAGAACCACCTGCTTAATTACTGGAAAGGTGAGGAAGCATGCACCACTCCACTGTAACTTTTGGGATTCATAGCCCTTGCACAAGAATCCACAGACACCCCGGAAATGTTTCTTTTGTGACTGCTTTTTTAAACATGTTTGTGCACTTCGGTATATTCAACACAAATTCACCATAATATGATGCAATCGTTTTTCAGTGAACAAGTGTAAAAGTGTTGGGTACCCTAATCTCATGCTGCTGTATCAGCCTTCCATCTTCACTAGATCGATAACATTATGATAATTAATTTGTCTAACAATACATATCAGGTATGACACCTGACAAATGTACATTTCTTATTGTCTTACAGGCTGGATGGGTGAAAGGGTAAATGGTTGGATGGATGAGTGAATGGATGGGTGGGTGGAAGAGTGGATGGATGAGTGAAAGGATGCTTGGGTGAAATGGTACACGGTTGGATGGATGAGTGAGTGAATGGATGGATGAAGGGATGGATGACTGAAAGGATGGATGGAAAGATAGACGATGGATAGGTTTTCAAATAGTTGAAAAGGTTTGGATATGGATGGGCACACAGTTGGAAGGACAGAATGAATGGTGAAAGACTGCATGATGGATAAAAGAATTAATAGATGACAATGTACATTTGGAATGGTGGATATCAGGGGTTTGATGGAAGGATGAATGGTTAGATCATTGGACAAGAGAGCTCTTCTGGGGATGGTTGTGATCAGTGGCGTCACAAGGGGGGTGCGGCAGGTGCGGGCCGCACCGGGTGTCACCAGCAGAGGGCTGACACCAAAATAAACTCCTCGCTATTTATTTACTGTTCATGTAACACCGTCCGTATTGTCCCATGCTGTTTATAGTGCAGGGAAATGGACGGATGCCAGAATCTTCCTTTTCCCAGTTCTGCGAGCGCAGCGGCTTTGTCAGGAGGGGCTTGAGTATAAAATGAGCTCCGCCCTTGACCTTCTGCTCGCTATTCTTTTTGCTCGGAGATGCGATCTTGGTCGTGTTCATGTTCCGAGTGCATGTGGGCGTTTGGGGAACACCACATTCAGTGAACACAAAGTCAAGATTGGCCCAATCTCTAATGGTAAGAACTTTCAGAGTTTCGTAAAAAGTCACATTTGCAGTTAATTTTTGGAACCTTTTGAATCATCCGTGTATATATGTTGCGAGGCTTGTCCTGCATTACTGCAGATGTTAATATGAGAAGCACTGAAAAGACCATTTGATTTCTTTGGACAGCGCTATGATGGGCCAAACGCAGGTAGGTCACAGAGTGTGCAGGATGGCAGGAGGAACGAAAAAAGGCCTCACCCTGTTTGCCACGCCTGCCCTAGACAATGGATGTTCAGTTGAATCATACAAAAGTATTAAAAAAAGGCTCCGATACTCAGCACATCGAAGCGGGGTAGGAGCGGGGTAGGCGCAAATTTGCGTGCACAAATTCAAAGCGCATTTCATGAGTTTATTTCAGTCACTTTGAGAAGAGCCAAAAACTGTGGGAGAAACCATGGGGGGGGGAGAAGGCGACGAGGAAAGGGTTAAAAGAGCAGCAGGCAGGGGAGGGAGGAGCAGGCAGGGGAGGGAGGTGCAGGCGGAGGGGGTGGATGGTGCAAGCAGAGAAGGAGATGATGCAGGCTGAGAGGGAGACGGTGCAGCCAGAGGGAGAGATGGTGCAAGGGGATGAGATGGTGCAGGCAGGGGATGAGATGGTGCAGGCAGGGGATGAGATGGTGCAGGCAGGGGATGAGATGGTGCAGGCAGGGGGTGAGATGGTGCAGGCAGGGGGTGAGATGGTGCAGGCAGGGGGTGAGATGGTGCAGGCAGAGGGGAGACGGAGTAGGCAGAGGGCAGATGTTGCAGGCAGAGGGGGGATGGTGCAGGCAGAGGGGAGATGGTGCAGGCAGAGGGAGAGATGGTGCAGACAGAGGGAGAGATGGTGCAGGCAGAGTGGAAATGGTGCAGGCAGAGTGCAAATGGTGCAGGCAGAGGGAGAGATGGTGCAGGCAGAGGGAGAGATGGTGCAGGCATGGGATGAGATGGTGCAGGCAGGGGGTGAGACGGAACAAGCAGAGGGGAGACGGAACAGGCAGAGGGGAGATGGTGCAGGCAGAGGAGAGATGGTGCAGGCAGAGGGGAGATGGTGTGGACAGAGGGAGAGATGGTGCAGACAGAGGGAGAGATGGTGCAGGCAGGGGATGAGATGGTGCAGGCGGAGGGGAGACGGAGCAGGCAGAGGGCAGATGTTGCAGGCAGAGGGGAGATGGTGCAGGCAGAGGGAGAGATGGTGCAGACAGAGGGAGAGATGGTGCAGCCAGAGGGAGAGATGGTGCAGGCAGAGTGGAAATGGTGCAGGTAGAGTGGAAATGGTGCAGGCAGAGGGAGAGCTGGTGCAGGCAGAGGGAGAGCTGGTGCAGGCAGAGGGAGAGCTGGTGCATGCAGAGGGAGAGCTGGTGCAGGCGGAGTGGGAGGGGGAGATGGTGCAGGCAGAGGGAGAGATTGTGCAGGCAGAGGGAGAGATGGTGCAGGCAGAGGGAGAGATGGTGCAGGCGGAGGGAGAGATGGTGCAGGCGGAGGGAGAGATGGTGCAGGCGGAGGGAGAGATGGGAGCCATCCTATTCAACAGATCTCCCTGCCTTGCATTTGTCCTGCTCACACCTGTCATGATGTCACTTCCTGTTGTGATGTCACTTCCTGTTGTGATGTCACTTCCTGTTGTGATGTCACTTCCTGTCGTGATGTCACTTCCTGTGACCACGCCTAACTTGGAGAGTCCCCCCACTTCTTTTTTTAGGACTTGTGCCCTGCAGGCAAGCTGAAACATTGCCGTAGGGTTTTGGGCATTTCATTACTACAAATATTTCGGCATTTTGGTTCTTAACCAAGAAATACAAACAAATGTAATTTAAATTAAAGTGAGAGAATCGCACATTTCAAGGAGGTTTTTTTGAAGGTATCTTTACAATAAATTGCAAAGGTTTGTTCACATTTTCATAAGTATCCTAAACTGTATACAATTATAACCCAATAGAGCATCATCTCTTTGGGGTTTGGAGGGGAATTGTAGTGTTGTGAACGGAATAGCAAACAGGATATGTTGGTGTTGAATGCTCCCTTTTATTATCTTTCAACATTTTATCTTGGAGAATATGTGTTTTAAAGGGGAACACAGAACAACATCTCAATCATTAAACAAGCATTGAAAATGCAATAGGTCTTGCCTTTTATTAAGTTAAAGCCTTTGCTTTGCTATACAATACCATTAGCAAAGCAATGGCTTTAACTTATCATAGGCGAGACCTATTGCATTTTCAATGCTTTTTGTTACCGGGGCCGACAATACCGGACCCCTGTAGCAAAATCGTCAGGAACCAGCCTTAGCAAACCGCTCCGCTGCACACACCTCTCTCCCCCAGGGGGTGGCGGCCGAGCGGTTTGCCAGGGCTGGTTTCGGTTTCCAGTCCGGCCCTGTGAGGAACGCATATTAGTCACTACTGAGCGCCTCCTATGTCCTTTGTTTTTAACCTCGTATAAGCAGGCCACTGGAAATATGTAATTGTGCGGTGGGGGGATTATAGATATGCCGCAACTGCCACATAATCCATCAACTGCCTCATAATCAACAGATTTTATCAACAAAAAAAATCATTTCTAGCTCAAACGGATCAAAAGTTACTAAAATGTGTTTGTGCTGCTGTGGAATGGAAGGCCCTTTGCACATCTCGACTCCACACCTTTCCATGGCTTATTGCTAAGTTTGGAGGTTAAGCTGGTACAAACAATGTCCAGCCAGTCTAACCAAGTAAAAAAAAATGACGAAATAAAGAAATACTATCACAAAATGTGCTGCATTATGCTGCATAATTTGCCTTTTCTTGCCACATATACTCAACCCTGCAGCATAATTGTGGCCCTTTCCTATTACATAATTACAGTGGCCCTGCTTAAGTGACAGAATCCCAAATTGGATGTAAAAGGGCTTTTTATGTTACCTATCCTATTACAACTGCTCACTCAGTGACTCTTTCACCACTGTGCAAAGATAAATAGACTCTGTGAGCCCAGCACGAGCCCGCCAAGCACCAAGATGGCGCTGGCTAAGAAGCAGCCAGATTAATTATGCCACCCAGGGCGATCGGTGCAGCCACACCCGGTGCGAACCCGGTGAGAGGGGGTGCTGTGTTTAAAAATAACATGGTTTTAAAGCACCTTCTGCAGAGTTCCTTGTGTGTCCAGCAGTTTTCAGGCAGCAATAAAATTGTAAAGATAATTCTGGTGATTAATGTTCCTTCTGGAAAGAGATAAGAGTTTTTTCTAGTGGCCGTTTTGTCTCATCACAAAATAGCACAGAGGGTTATGTGCCTGCTGTAAAAAACGTGTTCCGTGCCGCCAACAGAAGTGTAATTGAACTATGAGTAGCGCTATAAAATATGAAATTTATGTCAGAGAAGGGCTTTGGAGAGATGAGGGGCACTGTTGGAGGGTGGTAGCGAGGGAATTCATGGAGACACAGGTCACAGGAACACACCAAACAAAAACACCCCGGAGCGGGCACACACACTCGCACCAGCCACAAGAAAACACCGTCAAAAACACAGCAGATCCGGCACACATACTTGCACCAGCCACGGAAACAGACGAGACAAAAGCACACAGGAGCCTGCACACACACTGGCAACACAACGTGAATGCACCAGCAGTTCTGGCAGCCCAGTGTGGCATTGTGCCAACAACAAGCCATAATAAACACACGTGCACTGCACAGACACAAATACCTAGATACAAAGAGCACAAAACATGTTCAAAACAGCTGAAACACGCCACACAGCCAGCAACACAGCCTCACACCACCTCTAACTGCGAAGGATGTTGCTGAGGTAAGGTGAAGGCCTGCGAGAAGTGGTAAACTCCCCAACCACCACCACCACCCAACCATCAACACCCCAACACCTGAAGCCATGTCCTCACCATCACCATCACCAAAACTACAGCAGGACGAGCACACAGACAAATCCAAAAACACATCACAGGACAGCCCAGATTCCTCAGATCTGTTTGGAAAGGCGCTCCGGGTAACCAGCGCTACGAAGCCCTTCAAATGGCAGTGTATGCGCTACACCCGCGCAGGTAAGGTGAAGTTGTTACTTACTAGACATGACTGGATTCAGGTAGCACAAGTCTAGGATACAGTCGCCGCCTCTATAAGCAATCACTGAAGGGCAGAGAGGTCAGAGGTCAGCTGCTGCCCGGGTCTAAGTGCGGCCACTCTTAGGGGGGGTGGGTGGTTCTGCCGTAATTTTACGGTGGGCATTTCAACATACAAAGTACTAAGAGGGGGTCCTTTACAAGCATGCAGCATTGTAATATTATATATATATATACATACACACACAGCACTTCTTAGCAGTGGTGCTATACTAGTGCCAGCATGTTGGTGTGTGGGGGGGGGGGGGGTGCATGCAGGGTGAACAGCAGCTGCTATATTTCAGTGGGACCTAACAAGTGACCCCTATGCTGTTTGTCACACCTTTACCTAATCTTGGTTTTTTCCTCAACAACACTTTGCAAAAATAGGCTCCAATAATATTCAATATTAAATGCCAACCTAACAAGTCCCAGAATGCAACAAGCTGTTGACCAAAGAGTCATGACTGGCTAAGGCATACCGTGGCAAGGGGCCCCTATGACTATGAAGGCCTCCCACACTACAACCCAGGCTTCTCCCGAGGCCTTCAATGCTTGGAGGGCTCTACTGTACTGGTACTGTTCAACAGGTGCAGATACCAGATGGGCCACTGTCCGTTAATATGTACGAGGGCGCATCCCAACCCCTCACATACGCTCTTCTAGGTCTTGAGTTGATCCCTTGTCAGGGAGGAGCACCCCACACTCTCCTGTTGCATTACTCAATTTTGTAACACTCAGTCATTGCTTTTCATCAATATAAACGCAGAGCACTACGAGTCCCAGAATGCAAAGGGAAACGAGCAAACCACCCTCAGGGACAAGCAACAACCCACAAGCGCTCCAGAACCTTTGGGAGATAGAAGCCCTGGCAGCACATCTTTCAGTGAAGCAATGAGCAATCAGTCAGGGCCGGAGGGGCCTTTAATCCACCGGGTACTTCCCCAGCGGGCCGGAGACCCTGGAAGCTCCAGTAAGCGGAGAGAGAACCCGACCACAGAGGGATGGAGAGATGGAGAGAAAAAGAATGGATGGAAAGAGATTGAGCGAGGAGAAGAAGTGAGCCGGGTTGGATTTAGCATTTTCCCCCAGGGCTGCTTCGGTGGCCCAGTCCGGCCCTGCAAGCTCCGGGTTGCAAAACTTCCCTTTGTAAAAATAAATACCTCCTACGATACACGAAGTTTGAGTCTGTTTCGTGGCAGGTGTGAGTTGCTTCTCTTGTTTTAACATTCTACGACTTGTAATCTTTTGTTTATAATTTGGAATAAAAGACGAAAATACCTCGAATCTACAGGCAAAACATTTAGTCCGAGTTAACCCATCACGGCTGAGGTGGGGCGACCCAATATGTCAGACAGAGGAAGAGAGAGAAATAAAAGGCATGTACAGACCTCAATGCCTCCCCTGTCAAGAGCAAGTAATTCATTAGAAGAATGTGTTCTCCTTTCCAAACTGAACTCTCTAATCCACCCCTCCCCCCTTCACTCCGTCCACCACAGCCCTCGTTATTTCGGTTGTCAAAAGTTCACAGAACACCATGTTTCCAGGCCCAGGCGTTCATTTAACAAATCCGTGCATTCTGGGAGTTTTGCTCAAGGTACATTTGAATTCCACCAACACATCTAATAGCCAAATAAACATGATTTATAAAAGAAAGCACCGATGGCATGATCAGACAGCCCTAGCCATTAAAAGTCTGCGATTGTAAGTAGTCGATAGTACAGGTGGAAAAAAATACAAGTTAGGAATAATTCCTACATACTGTGTGACAGCAGGATACCTCTGGGTGCAAGGGTGGTGTGTGAGCTGTATACAGCGGAACACCTCTTGGTGCAGGGTGGTGTGTGCTTGTCCCAGCGGGATACATCTGGGTGCAGGGTGGTGTGTGTACTGCATACAACGGGAGACCTCTGGGTGCAGGGTGGTGTGTGTTGCATACAGCGGAACACCTCTGGGTGGAGGGTGGTGTGTGCTTGCCACAACGGGATACCTCTGGCTGCAAGGGTGGTGTGTGTGCTTCATACAACGAGACACCTCTGGGTGCATGGTGGTGTGTGTACTACATACAACGGGACACCTCTGGGTGCAGGGTGGTGTGTGTGCATCATACAACGGGACACCTCTGGGTGCAGGGTGGTCTGTGGTTGCCACAGCGGGACACCTCAGGGTGCAGGGTGGGTGTACTTGCTACTCATGCTTAGGTTTATCTGTAACCAGGGTCACAGGACTATGCATTCCTGCAGTCGCAGTGTTTTCAGCATAATTACGGATTTAAGAAATAATCTGCTATTACGTCATTTGCAGATTTAATAAAACGTTTCTAGCTGAAACTGAATTAGAAACATAAAATTAAAAAAACACACACACGCACAAATGCCCTTTGCAAAAAAGCTAACTTGCGGCCTTTTTAGCAGCCTTTCCCTGTATATTAGGGTGTTAACTGCTGCTAACTAGGAGGACGTTTTTTGTCGGAAGGAAGAAGCCAAACGTGCTGGCGCGGATAGAAAGAAACAAATTAACCCCCTTTACAGATGCTGAATGCATCGGAAAAGCGTTGCCCCAGTTAGTAACCCTTTTCTTGTAGAAACGTTGATGAAGTGAAACCTTCGCTCCGACAGCTTTAACCTGTGTCAAAATGACAAAATAGTAAAATTATACTGTCACACAATAAGCTGCATCCCACCGCATAATTTACCTTTTATTTCTGCGTAGGTCAGTCGACCCCGCCACATCATTTGGGCCTCCATTGCCACATAATTCCAGTGGTCCAGCCATATAGTTCTAAGGCAGCTTGTCGGAGGGATGCCACCTTCCTCTCTGTTGTCAACACACGTTTCCGGTCGTGAACTTTACCCTTGCAAATCATAGGTAACAGTTGGGCTAGTTGAACTGATGTCAAACAAGACTACATTTCCCAGAATGCAGTGACCTCAAAATCCGAGTCCTGGAAACATGGTGCCCTGACACTGTGGATACAGGTGGCAACCTTTCGCGAATTCTAGGTTTATCCTTTCAGAACCCAATGTAATTTGTTTGAAGTGAAACTACAACTCCCAAAAAGCACCACACCTGGGCTACGGGCTTAATAAAAAGTGGCCCAAGAGGCCTCCCGCTTTTTACCCCCGAGCCAAGGCTGTGGCAGTACACGCTGCCTCATAAATCTGGGGGTGGAGTGTGTGCCGCACGTGGCCTTGAGTACATAAAACTTTGCTCTCGGCCCGGACAGTATCAAGAGGTTACAGAAGGAGAGAGTGAAAGCTGTGACTTACCTCCCACTCCTCTCGCCGCTCCACCTGCCTCTCTCTGGCTGTCAAGCGCCTTCTTCTATTTAACGCTCACAAAACCAACCCGGCACCTACCTCCCACATGCAAACAAGCTCTCAAAGTCAGCCGCATGTTTATAATTGCATCGTGCTTTCACTTTAAGTGAAAGCGCGATGCAATAATAAACACGCGGCTGCCTTTTGCGGCCCGTCATGGGACTTGAACGGCTGTTTACAGGGCGGACAGAAGATGTGTATGCGTGGACTAAAGGGGCAAATACCCACGTGCACATCTTTTGTCTTGTTTGTCTCCCCGCGTGCACGCTGGAATCAAATCGATTCCAAAAGGTCCTCTGCATGGCAGAGCAGCACATGGGCTGATTTTCGCCAGGCCGAGACCTTAACCCCTTCGCTGCTAGGCCTTTTCCCCTCCTGTGCTAAGGCTTTTTTTGGCGTTTTGGGGTAGTGCGCGCTTAGGCCCTTGTAACTTTTTGACCACATAAGGTATCCACGCCAAATTTGCGTCCTTTTCTTCCAACATCAAGTGGATTCTAAAGGCGCCCAGGGTTTGTGGATTCCCTTGGAGGGGTCCCAGAAATTAACCAAAATATAGTGATTTTTTTGTTTTTTTCAGAAAAATGGGAAAAACGGGCTGCAAATATAAGCCTCTGGGTTTTTCCCTGAAAATGTTATCAAAAAAGGGTTTGTGGGGCTGAAATCTCCATTTTGTCAGCTTTTAGGTAATGACAGTCTTTTGTCAGAGAACCGAAATTTTTCACACAGTTTTGGCATTTTTCTGGGACATAGCCTATTTTTGCTATTTTTAGAGCTTTCCACCTCCTTCCAGTTAATGGTAGAAATGAGTTTGAAAGCAATAATGGATCCTAGAAAGATGTACATTTTCGAAAAGTAGACAAAATTCTGAATTCAGAAAGGGGTCATTTGTCTAAATCCATGGAGGTTTCTTTATAGAAACTAACAGTTAAATATTGGAATAATTGAAAATTTGTTGAAAAAAACAGCCTTTTGTCTCAACGTTTTCACCTATAACTTTTTCTAATTTTGACAACTCTTGGAAAGCAATATACCGTTACATCCGTTAGACCTTCCTGGTTGTGGGGATATATAGGACTTGTAGTTTCACCAAGAACCCGACGAACCCAGATCCAAAAACTGAGCAGCAACTTGCAATGGTATTTTTTCATTTACTGGGTATAGAGCACTTTGTCCTGGAAAATGTATACATGGAAAAATCTGTATGAAAGACACCTATGTATTTCTGAATTGGGTACAAATTATAGAGTTCAGAAACAGTATATAATTGCACATTTTCAAAATTGGGAATACTCATACTAGCATGAGAATTATTGGTCATTTTTCAAAAAGATTATTTTTTACACAATGTCTTTCATTGAAAGGGAGAAATGCATGAAAGCTCAATTGGTAATAACAGTTGATTTACAAATCTGAATTACCCCAAGTCTCCCAATAAAAACGGTACCTCACTTGTGTGGGTCGGCCTTGTGCCTGCGACAGGAAACGGCGCAAAATGCAACGTGGTCACACCTAAATTTTGCAGTTACAAATTGACCCTTTTTTGGCAAAGTGCCTACCTGTAGTTTTTGCACCCTAGCTCTGCCGGCACCTAGGGAAACCTAGCAAACCTATACATTTTTGAAAAGTAGACACCCAGGGGAATTCAGGATGGGGTGACTCGACTGCCTACCACCAGGTTTTGTTACCCAGAATCCCTTGCAAAGCTAAGATTTTGTAAAAAAAACCACATTTTCATCACATTTCTGTGGTGGAAAGTTCTGGAATCTGCGTGGATCAACAAATTTCCACCCACCCAGCGTTCCCCCAGGTCTCCCGATAAAAACGGTACCTGACTCGTGTGGGTCGGCCTTGTGCCTGCGACAGGAAACGGCGCAAAATGCAACGTGGTCGCACCTCAATTTCCCAGTGAAATCTTGCGCTCTTTGGACAAAGAGACTACCTTTTGTTTTTGAGCCCTAGCTCTGCCAGCACCTAGGGAAACCTAGCAAACCTATATATTTTTGAAAAGTAGACACCCAGGGGAATTCAGGATGGGGTGACTCGACTGCCTACCACCAGGTTTTGTTACCCAGAATCCCTTGCAAAGCTAAGAATTTGACAAAAAAAACACATTTTCCTCACATTTCTGTGGTGGAAAGTTCTGGAATCTGCGTGGATCAACAAATTGCCACCCACCCATTGTTCCCCCAGGTATCCCGATAAAAACGGTACCTCACTTGCGTGGGTAGGGATAGTGGCTGCGACACGAAACAGCGCAAAACGCAACATGGTCGCACCTCAATTTCCCAGTGAAATCTAGCACTTTTTTGACAAAAAGACTACCTTTTGTTTTTGCGCCGTAGCTCTGCCAGCACCTAGGGAAACCTAGCAAACCTATACATTTTTGAAAATTAGACACCCAGGGGAATTTAGGATGGGGTGACTCGTCTGCCTACCCCCAGGTTTTGTTACCCAGAATCCCTTGCAAACCTAAACATTTGACCAAAAAAACACATTTTCCTCACATTTCTGTGGTGGAAAGTTCTGGAATCTGCGTGGATCAACAAATTTCCACCCACCCAGCGTGCCCCCAGGTCTCCCGAAAAAAATGGTACCTCACTTGCGTGGGTAGGCATAGTGGCTGCGACATGAAACAGCACAAAACGCAGCATGGTCGCACCTCAATTTCCCAGTGAAATCTAGCACGTTTTGTACAAAAAGACTACCTTTTGTTTTTGCGCCCTAGCTCTACCAGCACCTAGGGAAACCTAGCAAACCTATACATTTTTGAAAACTAGACACCCAGGGGAATTCAGGATGGGGTGACTCGTCTGCCTACCCCCAGGCTTTGTTACCCAGAATCCCTTGCAAACCTAAAAATTTGACAAAAAAAAACATTTTCCTCACATTTCTGTGGTGGAAAGTTCTGGAATCTGCGTGGATCAACAAATTTCCACCCACCCAGCGTGCCCCCAGGTCTCCTGAAAAAAATGGTACCTCACTTGCGTGGGTAGGCATAGTGGCTGCGACATGAAACAGAGCAAAATGCAACATGGTCGCACCTCAATTTCCCAGTGAAATCTAGCACTTTTTGGACAAAAAGACTACCTTTTGTTTTTGCGCCGTAGCTCTGCCAGCACCTAGGGTAACCTAGCAAACCTATACATTTTTTAAAACTAGACACCCAGGGGAATTCAGGATGCGGTGACTCGTCTGCCTACCCCCAGGTTTTGTTACCCAGAATCCCTTGCAAACCTAAAAATTTGACCAAAAAAAACACATTTTCCGCACATTTCTGTGGTGGAAAGTTCTGGAATCTGGGTGGATCAACAAATTTCCACCCACCCAGCGTGCCCCCAGGTCTCCTGAAAAAAATGGTACCTCGCTTGCGTGGGTAGGCATAGTGGCTGCGACATGAAACAGCGCAAAACACAACATGGTCGCACCTCAATTTCCCAGTGAAATTATGCACTTTTCGGACAAAAAGACTACCTTTTGTTTTTGCGCCCTAGCTCTGCCAGCACCTAGGGAAACCTAGCAAACCTATACATTTTTGAAAACTAGACACCCAGGGGAATTCAGGACGGGGTGACTCGTCTGCCTACCCCCAGGATTTGTTACCCAGAATCCCTTGCAAACCTAAAAAGTTGACAAAAAAAACACATTTTCCTCACATTTCTGTGGTGAAAAGTTCTGGAATCTGCGTGGATCAACATATTTCCACCCACCCAGCGTTCCCCCAGGTCTCCTGAAAAAAATGGTACCTCACTTGCGTGGGTAGGCATAGTGGCTGCGACTTGAAACAGCGCAAAACTCAACATGGTTGCACCTCAATTTCCCAGTGAAATCTAGCACGTTTTGGCCAAAAAGACTACCTTTTGTTTTTGCGCCGTAGCTCTGCCAGCACCTAGGGAAACCTAGCAAACCTATACATTTTTGAAAACTAGACACCCAGGGGAATTCAGGATGGGGTGACTCGTCTGCCTACCCCCAGGTTTTGTTACCCAGAATCCCTTGCAAACCTAAACATTTGACAAAAAAAACACATTTTCCTCACATTTCTGTGGTGGAAAGTTCTGGAATCTGCGTGGATCAACATATTTCCACCCACCCAGCGTTCCCCCAGGTCTCCCGAAAAAAATGGTACCTCACTTGCGTGGGTAGGCATAGTGGCTGCGACTTGAAACAGCGCAAAACGCAACATGGTCGCACCTCAATTTCCCAGTGAAATCAAGCACGTTTTGGCCAAAAAGACTACCTTTTGTTTTTGCGCCGTAGCTCTGCCAGCACCTAGGGAAACCTAGCAAACCTATACATTTTTGAAAACTAGACACCCAGGGGAATTCAGGATGGGGTGACTCGTCTGCCTACCCCCAGGTTTTGTTACCCAGAATCCCTTGCAAACCTAAACATTTGACAAAAAAAACACATTTTCCTCACATTTCTGTGGTGGAAAGTTCTGGAATCTGCGTGGATCAACATATTTCCACCCACCCAGCGTTCCCCCAGGTCTCCCGAAAAAAATGGTATCTCACTTGCGTGGGTAGGCATAGTGGCTGCGACTTGAAACAGCGCAAAACACAACATGGTCGCACCTCAATTTCCCAGTGAAATCTAGCACGTTTTGGCCAAAAAGACTACCTTTTGTTTTTGCGCCGTAGCTCTGCCAGCACCTAGGGAAACCTAGAAAACCTATACATTTTTTAAAACTAGACACCCAGGGGAATTCAGGATGGGGTGACTCGTCTGCCTACCCCCAGGTTTTGTTACCCAGAATCCTTTGCAAACCTAATAATTTGACAAAAAAAACACATTTTCCTCACATTTCTGTGGTGGAAAGTTCTGGAATCTGCGTGGATCAACAAATTTCCACCCACCCAGCGTTCCCCCAGGTCTCCCGAAAAAAATGGTACCTCACTTGCGTGGGTAGGCATAGTGGCTGCGACATGAAACAGCGCAAAACGCAACATAGTCGCACCTCAATTTCCCAGTGAAATCTAGCACGTTTTGGCCAAAAAGACTACCTTTTGTTTTTGCACCGTAGCTCTGCCAGCACCTAGGGAAACCTAGCAAACCTATACATTTCTGAAAACTAGACACCCAGGGGAATTCAGGATGGGGTGACTCATCTGCCTACCCCCAGGTTTTGTTACCCAGAATCCTTTGCAAACCTAAAAATGTGACAAAAAAAACACATTTTCCTCACATTTCTGTGGTGGAAAGTTCTGGAATCTGCGTGGATCACCAAATTTCCACCCACCCAGCGTTTCCCCAGGTCTCCCGAAAAAATTGGTACCTCACTTGCGTGGGTAGGCATAGTGGCTGCGACATGAAACAGCGCAAAACCCAACATGGTCGCACCTCAATTTCCCAGTGAAATCTAGCACGTTTTGGCCAAAAAAACTACATTTTGTTTTTGCGCCGTAGCTCTGCCAGCACCTAGGGAAACCTAGCAAACCTATACATTTATGAAAACTAGACACCCAGGGGAATTCAGGATGGGGTGACTCGTCTGCCTACCCCCAGGTTTTGTTATCCAGAATCGCTTGCAAACGTAAAAATGTGACAAAAAAAACACATTTTCCGCACATTTCTGTGTTGGAAAGTTCTGGAATCTGCGTGGATCAACAAATTTCCACCCACCCAGCGTTCCCCCAGGTCTCCCGTAAAATGGTACCTCACTTGCGTGGGTAGGCATAGTGGCTGCGACATGAAACAGCGCAAAACGCAACATGGTCGCACCTTATTTTCCCAGTGAAATCTAGCACTTTTTGGCCAAAAAGACTACCTTTTGTTTTTGCACCGTAGCTCTGCCAGCACCTAGGGAAACCTAGCAAACCTATACATTTCTGAAAACTAGACACCCAGGGGAATTCAGGATGGGGTGACTCGTCTGCCTACCCCCAGGTTTTGTTACCCAGAATCCTTTGCAAACCTAAAAATTTGACAAAAAAAACACATTTTCCTCACATTTCTGTGGTGGAAAGTTCTGGAATCTGCGTGGATCACCAAATTTCCACCCACCCAGCGTTTCCCCAGGTCTCCCGAAAAAATTGGTACCTCACTTGCGTGGGTAGGCATAGTGGCTGCGACATGAAACAGCGCAAAACCCAACATGGTCGCACCTCAATTTCCCAGTGAAATCTAGCACGTTTTGGCCAAAAAAACTACATTTTGTTTTTGCGCCGTAGCTCTGCCAGCACCTAGGGAAACCTAGCAAACCTATACATTTATGAAAACTAGACACCCAGGGGAATTCAGGATGGGGTGACTCGTCTGCCTACCCCCAGGTTTGGTTATCCAGAATCCCTTGCAAACCTAAAAATGTGACAAAAAAAACACATTTTCCGCACATTTCTGTGGTGGAAAGTTCTGGAATCTGCGTGGATCAACAAATTTCCACCCACCCAGCGTTCCCCTAGGTCTCCCGAAAAAAATGGTACCTCACTTGCGTGGATAGACATAGTGGCTGCAACAGGAAACGGTTCAAATCGTACGGTGGTGAATTTACAATACCCTATTGCAAAAGTACCTTGATTTGGGGGGGGCACCTGAGTTTTTGGCCCGGGGCTCGGTGGCCATCTTTGGAAACTACCAAACCCAAACAGTTCTGAAAACTAGACACCCGGGGGAGTCCAGGAAGGTATGGCATGCGTGGGTCCCCCAATGTTTTCCTACCCAGAACTCCTTGCAAACCTTAAAATTAGGTAAAAATAGCACTTTTCCAAACTTTTTTGCGTGGGATTGCCGTGCCGGCAAAAATGTCCTACCACCCAGCGTTCCCCTTGTTCTCCCGAGTAAAAGGATACCTCACTTGTGTGGGTGCCCCAAAGCAGAACAGGCCAAAAATGAATTTTGAAAAAAGTAGTATTTAAGGTTTACAAATTAAGCCCCCCTGCCTTTGTCACAGGCCTTTGGCCCACCCACACAAGTGAGGTATCATTTTACTCGGGAGTACAAGGGAAACGCTGGGTGGTAGGACATTTGTGCCGGCCGTGAGATCCCACCCAAAAAAGTACGGAAAAGTGGGTTTTTTGACCTAAATTTAAGGTTTGCAGGGGTTTCTGGGTAGGAAAACATTGGGGGACCCACGCATGCCATACCTCCCTGGACTCCCCGGGTGTCTAGTTCTCAGAACTGTTTGGGTTTGGTAGTTTCCAAAGATGCCCGCCAAGCCCCGGGCCAAAAACTCATGGGAACCCCCTTGCAAAACTAAATTGTTTTGAATGAATTAAGTTTTCAGATGGAGAACGTGCGATTCAGGGGACAATATCGCATGAAAATTGTGACAGACAATTTCAAGTTTGCAAGAGATTGTGCACAAAAAACAACAATAGAATTCACCAACAAGACATGACCATATACTGCCATGAATTGCCAATAATATCTAAATTTGGAAAGTTATTTATAGCTATAATATACACCATAACTGAGTTACTCAAAAGACAAAGAATCAAGCACGGCTATCTATTCCTCAAAGACACACACATACAGGTTGGATTTGGCACGAGGGCGAGTGATGGTTCAGTACATAACATTTTATTAACATGATATTTCAAAAAAATGAAATGCTCTGTTAATAAATAAATGCATAAAAACCGAACCAGTGACTTGCAACTCGTGAGCTGTAAAGCCACGACAAGGCACCAACCGTTTTACAGGCCATTCACGCACCTTTCATACCTGATACAAACAAGACCACTGACACCATCTGGAAGAAAAGCAACACATTACAACAATCACAATAAGGGACAAGGTACACCCTACTGCAGAAAGAGAAAAAAAAAATTACTGCACAGCCATCTAATCCGCAAGCACACACACATACTGGTTGGATTTGGCACGAGGGTGAGTGATAATTCAGTACATACAATTGTAATCGCAAGTAATTTCACAAAAAATGAAATACACTGCGTATAATTGAAAGTATGATTAACTGAACCACTGACTCACAGCTCGTGAGCTGTAAAGCCACGTCCAGGCACCAACCTCTTTACAGGCCATTCATACACCTTTCGTACGTGTGACACATTCAAAACATTCACACCGCCAGCCGCGGACCCATCACATTTCAACACTCACACCAGCAAACAGCGCCATTCAAGGGCCCACCACTTTCACACGCCCACATTTCTGACACTGCAACTACACAAATTGATGGACTGTGTGGAGTGTCACTCAACTAGCAGTGTGTGTAGTGACCAACAGAAAGTAACTACTCACACACCGCCAGCCGAGCGCCAGTCCACCCACACCACCATCCAAGCACCAGACCATGCACACCGCCAGCCAAACACCACTCAGCGCACACCGACAGCCAAGCACAACTCCGTGCACAGACAGCCAAGTACCACTCCACACACACCACCAGCCAAGCGCCACTCCACGCACACCGCCAGCCAAGCACCACTCCATGCACAGACAGCTAAGCACCGCTCCACGCACACCCTCCAGCCAAGTACCACTCCACACACACCGCCAGCCAAACACCACTCCACACACACCACCAGCCAAACACCACTCCATGCACAGACAGCCAAGTACCACTCCACAAACACCACCAGCCAAGCGCCACTCCACACACACCGCCAGCCAAGCACCACTCCGTGCACAGACAGCCAAGTAGTACTCCACAAACACCACCAGCCAAGCACCGCTCCACGCACACCATCCAGCCAAGTACCACTCCACACACACCGCCAGCCAAACACCACTCCACACACACCACCAGCCAAACACCACTCCGTGCACAGACAGCCAAGTACTACTCCACAAACACCACCAGCCAAGCGCCACTCCACACACACCGCCAGCCAAGCACCACTCCGTGCACAGACAGCCAAGTACTACTCCACAAACACCATCAGCCAAGCGCAACTCCACACACACCGCCAGCCAAGCACCACTCCACACACACCGCCAGCCAAGCACCACTCCACACACACCGCCAGCCAAGCACCACTCCACACACACCGCCAGCCAAGCACTACTCCGTGCACAGACAGCCAAGTACCACACTGTTGAGAAGTCCTGTGAGACTCTTCTGACGTTTCCTCTTCAAGCTGCAAACTCCCAGCTCCCTCAAGGATCAACCAACCCAATCAGGACTTAGACACTGACTGGATTGACTTCCCCTTCAGGGAAAGGGGAAGTGGACAGAGAGACTCACAACAAATAAACAAGATAAAATCTTCCGTTGTGTCTCTCTCAAGAAAGTGTTCCAGGCCGCAGACCTTTTCTCTTTGAGTATTCTGCGCTGACTTCACGCTACTCTGTAGTACAATATTAACAAGTAATTACCCAGCTGTTAACTTCTTGTATTTAGATTAATAACCAAACATAGTATTTACTGACCATAAGCTAGACTGGCCCTTGTTCACACCTTAACAGAAGTTTTTAGCACAGGCTCCGTGTCTTGACACCTTCAAATAAACATTACAGGTCATAATACGCTTATCATTAACTGAGTAAACTGATTAATTTGATTAATTGGGTTAATGAGAACTAAACTTAAAAACTTCATGCAAGAGCATACCTGAGATCTTTATAATTCTTCTGTACTGAAGATTCTGCAGTTGGAAGACAGAAGATAGCAGCCTACAACTAAATCACACTGCTACCTGTATATAATCATTCCAAACTGACCTTGTAAGAATTATACTTCTGTACATTACTCTATATGTGTACAATATTTATGCAAAATTATTCTAACTGTAAAGTTTTCACACCCAAGTCTTTTGCCTTTACCAAGGCTTATTTATCACTCTCAGCAAGGCTAGCGCTAGTCCATTTTCTAGAATGCTCCAATTGTTAAAAAGAAATCATTTGCCTCTTCCAAGGCTTGTTTTTACTCTCTCAGCAGGGCAAGTGCTAAACCATTTACTCATAGACTCCAAATGTTATGTTGTAATCAGTTGCCTCTTCCAAGGCTTGTTTTTACACTCTCAGCAGGGCAAGTGCTAAACCATTTACTCATAGACTCCAAATGTTATGTTGTAATCAGTTGCCTCTTCCAAGGCTTGTTTTTACACACTCAGCGTCAGCCTTGCGCTTATCCTAAAACTGGAACGCTTTAAATTCTATTCAAAAGTCACTTTCTTTCTATTAGCATAAATGTTTAAAGGTTCTTGCTGCTGAAATAATAAACGTCTTACTGCCCTTGTTCAAGACGCGCTGTGGCGAACAGGAGACTCGATCAGCCGGCAGAGAGGAGTTAAACAAACAACCTCCCGGCTGTCACGATGAGGAAAGGGAGATCAGATGCGTCGTCATCAACGAAGCTCGCAAATCAGCAGGCGCTGTCAGCTAGGGTTTCCGGGGTTTACTAAAACTCAGGAATTAATGGGTTTTTAAAGTTATAATATTTAGAGGAGGGAAACGGAGTCCAAGGTCCAGGGAACAACTGCCAACGCTGAAACAGAAGCTCTCGCCAGGCTCAGCGAGAGACGAAGCGTTTGACAGTTGGCTGAGGCTTGTATTTATAGCCTCAGCCACGAGACCAGCGCGAGGCTAACTTCTTCATCTCTCCAAGCGCGTGGGCAGGCACGAGCCTGTCTCACATGAGCGCACAATCTCAGAAGTGGCACAACACTGAATAAAACAACAAACAAGCATTGCTAAATGCAATTGCTACAGGTTTTGTTTCTAAAAGGATTTTTTAATTAAAACTGTACATTAAATATTACACAAAATGAAATCACTAAACTACATATACCCATTAGATTCACGATATTTACACTAAGTCAATACTGAGTCAGAACCTATTTAAGACGACCAGTAACACCCCCAACAGTTCCTCCCCCCAAAGGTCGTCTTACAGGTCTAGGTTTATCAGGATGCAGAGCATGAAAAGATCTAACAAGTCTAGGAGCATGCACATTTCTCTCAGGTTCCCAAGATCGCTCAGAAAGATCATAACCCTTCCAGTCAACCAAATAAAACAAAGCACCCCGAATCCTTTTGGAATCTATAATGGATTTAACCTCGTACTCAACATGGTCACCAACAATTACTGGCGGTGGTGGATTATCAGCACGAGTAGAAGGTTCAAAAGGTTTCAACAGAGAAACATGGAAAACAGGGTGAATAGCATATTCCTCAGGTAAAACTAATTTCACAGATACAGGGTTCAAAACTTTCTTAACTTCAAAAGGCCCAATATATCTAGGCTTCAACTTCCTGGGACCCTCCAACTGAATATTTCTAGTGGATAACCACACCAACTGACCTTCCTTATACAAAGGAGCAGCTTTACGATGAGAATCAGCAGTCTTTTTCATAGATAACTTACTTTTGACCCATTGTTTCCTAGCCTTATCTTGGATATCCAACAGATGAGTCAACCTATCAGTAACTGCTGGCATAGACAATTGTTCATCAGGCAAGAGTATAGGAATAGATCTTGGGTGTTGACCAGTGAGAAAATAAAAAGGAGAACAACCCAAAGCTGAATGAGTGGTGTTATTATAGGAAAATTCAGCCCACGGTAACACTTCATCCCAAGGGTGAGAGGAGGTGGTTAACAAACATCTTAAACCCTGTTCAACATGCTGATTCAATCTCTCCGTCTGACCATCCGTCTGTGGATGAAAAGAAGAAGACAGAGCCAACTCGATTCCCAAGAGTTTGCTGAGTTGTGACCAGAATTTAGAAATGAACTGAGGGCCCCTGTCCGAAATAATCTTTGAGGGCAGACCATGAAGTTTCACAATATTAGATAAAAATACAGCACTGAATTCAGTTGCCGAGGGAATCTTGTGTAACGGAATAAAATGTCCCATTTTGGATAACAGATCCACCACCACAAGAACTGTAGTAAAACCATTAGACTTAGGGAGATCAGTAATAAAATCTAAACTGATTGTATGCCAAGGGTGAGGAGGAATAGTCATAGGACGAAGCAAACCCATTGGAACCTCATGTAAAGCCTTTTGACGAGAACAAACTGGACAGGCTTTCACAAATTGTTGAATAATAGAAATCATTTTTTCCCACCAAAAATGACGTTGACACAAATCCAGGGTTTTGTTAATACCTGGATGTGCAGCAATCGCCAAATCATGATTCCATTGCATGACCTTATCCTGTAAATCTCTTGTGGGAATAAACAATTTATCATTGTGATAGAAAAACCCATCTCTAATGGAATTACCTTTTTTTTTTAACCATTCATGAACATCAACATTTTTTAATTCCATCTTAACAGAATCCAAAAAACTTTCTGAATGGATTTCAGCAGCAATTTTTTCTAAAGGCAAAATACTGGGGGGATCCTTAACAGAATTTAAATCTTTTTCACATACTAATCGTGAAAGTGTGTCAGATAACAGCTGCTTTTTTCCAGGTCGATACATAATTAAAAAGTCAAATTCGCTAAAGAACTGTAACCACCTCATCTGTCTAGGAGTAAAAGCCTTAACAGTGGAATAAAATTGTAAATTTTTATGGTCAGAATAAACAGTAATAGTGTGTTTAGCTCCCAAGAGGTGATGTCTCCATTCTTGAAACACATCTTTAATTGCTAACAATTCACGTTCCGCAATCGTATAATTTTGCTCAGCTAAAAGCAGTTTCCTAGAGAAAAAAGCGATAGGATGGAAGTGACCAGTGTTTGCATCCTTTTGAAGCAACACCCCACCAATAGCAGTCTGTGAAGCATCTGCTTCCACAAAGAAAGGCCTATCAGGATCAGGATGAACCAAAATGGGAGCAGAAGTAAAAGCCTTCTTCAACAATGAAAATGCTTGATCAGCTTCTTCGGTCCAAGAGAAGACCCTTCCTTTTTTCAATAACTGAGTAATGGGAGTAACAATATCTGAAAACTTAGAAATGAATCGCCTATAAAAATTAGCAAATCCAAGAATTCTCTGCGTGTCTTTAATTGAAGAAGGAATTGGCCAGGTTAGAATTGCTTCGACTTTCTTTGGATCCATTTGAATCCCCTCAGGTGATAAACAATAGCCGAGAAATTCCACTTGAGAAGCATTAAAAACACATTTTTCCAATTTAGCATATAGAGAATGATCTCTTAATTTCTGTAACACCAACTGAACATGTTGTACATGTTCTTCCATATTTTTAGAATAAATTAAAATGTCATCAATATAAACGATGCAACAGACATCCAACAGATCATGCAAGACCTCATTAATAAAATATTGAAAGGCCGCTGGAGCGTTGCAAAGACCAAATGGCATAACCGTATACTCAAAAAGACCAAATTTCGTACGAAAAGCGGTCTTCCACTCATCACCTTCCTTGACTCTAATCAAATGATATGCTCCTCTAAGATCCAGTTTGGTGTAAACACTAGAACCCTTAATTTGATTAAGAAGCACTGGAATCAAAGGCAATGGATACCTATTCTTAATGGTTGCTTTATTAACCTTTCTGTAATCAATACAAGCCCTCAGATCCCCAGACTTCTTCGAAACGAAGAAAAGAGGAGACGAAACAGGAGAAGTAGAATGTCGAATGAAACCTAACTCCAAAAGCTCATCCAAATAGTTCCTTAAATAAACATTTTCAGGTTCGGTTAAGGCATAAATTCTACTACATGGTAGAATAGCACCAGGAACTAAATCAATTCTGCAATCAAAAATTCTGTGCGGTGGTAATTTGGTTGCTTCAACAGGATCAAAAACCTTAGAAAAATTTCTATACTCAACTGGAAGCCTATTATCTTCCGTAGTTAGAGCAGCACAAAAAAGGGGCATCACCGGATCTTTGGTTTCTTGATAACAGTGTAACTTACAAAAAGAAGACTCTAAAGTAACAGTCCTTTTAATCCAATCAATACTGGGATTATGTAATTCCAACCAAGGAATGCCTAAAATGACACCAAAACTGGGTGCATCGATAAGATCAAAAACCACTTTCTCAGTATGACCATTATCTGCTACCAAAGTCAATGGTTCGGTGTTAAATTGAATCATACCAGAAGACAAAACCGAACCATCAACAGCTCTCACAGACTCAGGTTCCTCCTTAGTAACAAATTTCAGATTCAGTTTATGGGCAAACCCAATATCGAAAAAATTCCCAGTAGCCCCAGAATCCAAAAGTACAGGAATGCTATGTCTTTGAAGAGTAGTTAAGATAAAGACCATCCGAATAGTAAAATGTTTAGGAATATGTGTAGTTACATTAGTGACAAATTTGGAGATCTTAGAAGAAAATTTGCTCGAGGAAACGATCTCTGCTTTCCTCGAGAACTTCAGTTTTCCGACGGCTTAATGGGAAGAGTTTCAACAACTAGAACTTTCTTTTTTGCAGGTTTTACAGAACAATCCTTGGCAAAATGACCAGGTTTGCCACAGTATAAACATAAATTGCCCTTACGTCTCCGTTCTTTTTCTTCAGGAGTTAAAGGCCCTTTGAATCCACCCGGTAAAACAGGTTCAGCAAAAACATTTTTAACATCTGACTCCTTTTTCTCAACTTTAACTAAAGGACTTCTAAAATCACTCCTTGTTTTTTCATTTCTACGCTCACCTAATCTGTGATCAAGTCTAACCACTAGATCCTGAAATTCCTTAAATTCATCAGGCAAATTCACTATGTGTGCAAGAGAATCTTTTAAATCATCTTTTAGACCTCTATAAAACAAAGAAATTCTCTTTTCCTCAGGCCAATGAGTTTCGGACAGAAGTCTATTAAAGGTCGTGATATAAGAGATTAAATCCTTGGTCCCTTGACGAAGACTCAGTAACTCATTATCAGAAGACTGAATCAAAGTATGTTTGGCGAATAAACTGGACATGGCCAATTTAAAATTCTGCAAATTGTGAAGCAAAGGGTCATTATTATCTACTAAAGGCATGGCCCAATTCGCAGCCACCCCCCCCAGATAAGAAATTATAAATGCTACTTTAGCAGAGTCAGAAGAAAAAATTTGAGGTTTACACATGAAGTGCAACTGACACTGACTAAAAAATGTTGCAAATCTGCTATTATCTCCAGTGAACCTTTCAGGATTAGCCAAAGGAACAGGTGTTGGAGTAACCACAGTAACTTGAACTGGTTGTTTTTCTGACCGATCTTCTGAAGTATGAGGCTGAACAACATCAGCTCCAAACCTAGCTGGCGCTAAAACCGGTTTCCTCTCCTTAGCGGAATCCCTCCAGGTCGAGAATCCTGCCCTAGTCTCATCTAGCTCCTGACGAAGCGATTGATTCTCTAAACGTAAATTTTCCATCTCCACAGTCAGTTTCTGCACTAACTGTGTCAACTGTGAAGTATCCATGAGGGTGAGTTTGCAGACTCAAGAGGAAACGATTTTAAAATTTGGGAAGATTGGCTTCGTCTACTGTTGAGAAGTCCTGTGAGACTCTTCTGACGTTTCCTCTTCAAGCTGCAAACTCCCAGCTCCCTCAAGGATCAACCAACCCAATCAGGACTTAGACACTGACTGGATTGACTTCCCCTTCAGGGAAAGGGGAAGTGGACAGAGAGACTCACAACAAATAAACAAGATAAAATCTTCCGTTGTGTCTCTCTCAAGAAAGTGTTCCAGGCCGCAGACCTTTTCTCTTTGAGTATTCTGCGCTGACTTCACGCTACTCTGTAGTACAATATTAACAAGTAATTACCCAGCTGTTAACTTCTTGTATTTAGATTAATAACCAAACATAGTATTTACTGACCATAAGCTAGACTGGCCCTTGTTCACACCTTAACAGAAGTTTTTAGCACAGGCTCCGTGTCTTGACACCTTCAAATAAACATTACAGGTCATAATACGCTTATCATTAACTGAGTAAACTGATTAATTTGATTAATTGGGTTAATGAGAACTAAACTTAAAAACTTCATGCAAGAGCATACCTGAGATCTTTATAATTCTTCTGTACTGAAGATTCTGCAGTTGGAAGACAGAAGATAGCAGCCTACAACTAAATCACACTGCTACCTGTATATAATCATTCCAAACTGACCTTGTAAGAATTATACTTCTGTACATTACTCTATATGTGTACAATATTTATGCAAAATTATTCTAACTGTAAAGTTTTCACACCCAAGTCTTTTGCCTTTACCAAGGCTTATTTATCACTCTCAGCAAGGCTAGCGCTAGTCCATTTTCTAGAATGCTCCAATTGTTAAAAAGAAATCATTTGCCTCTTCCAAGGCTTGTTTTTACTCTCTCAGCAGGGCAAGTGCTAAACCATTTACTCATAGACTCCAAATGTTATGTTGTAATCAGTTGCCTCTTCCAAGGCTTGTTTTTACACTCTCAGCAGGGCAAGTGCTAAACCATTTACTCATAGACTCCAAATGTTATGTTGTAATCAGTTGCCTCTTCCAAGGCTTGTTTTTACACACTCAGCGTCAGCCTTGCGCTTATCCTAAAACTGGAACGCTTTAAATTCTATTCAAAAGTCACTTTCTTTCTATTAGCATAAATGTTTAAAGGTTCTTGCTGCTGAAATAATAAACGTCTTACTGCCCTTGTTCAAGACGCGCTGTGGCGAACAGGAGACTCGATCAGCCGGCAGAGAGGAGTTAAACAAACAACCTCCCGGCTGTCACGATGAGGAAAGGGAGATCAGATGCGTCGTCATCAACGAAGCTCGCAAATCAGCAGGCGCTGTCAGCTAGGGTTTCCGGGGTTTACTAAAACTCAGGAATTAATGGGTTTTTAAAGTTATAATATTTAGAGGAGGGAAACGGAGTCCAAGGTCCAGGGAACAACTGCCAACGCTGAAACAGAAGCTCTCGCCAGGCTCAGCGAGAGACGAAGCGTTTGACAGTTGGCTGAGGCTTGTATTTATAGCCTCAGCCACGAGACCAGCGCGAGGCTAACTTCTTCATCTCTCCAAGCGCGTGGGCAGGCACGAGCCTGTCTCACATGAGCGCACAATCTCAGAAGTGGCACAACACTGAATAAAACAACAAACAAGCATTGCTAAATGCAATTGCTACAGGTTTTGTTTCTAAAAGGATTTTTTAATTAAAACTGTACATTAAATATTACACAAAATGAAATCACTAAACTACATATACCCATTAGATTCACGATATTTACACTAAGTCAATACTGAGTCAGAACCTATTTAAGACGACCAGTAACACCCCCAACACACTCCACGCACACCACCAGCCAAGCGCAACTCCACACACACCGCCAGCCAAGCACCAGCCGGCACACACCACAAACACATTTAGAATTCTTTTTTTGAAAATAACACTAAACAAATGGAAATACCTACAAATCAGCTAACACAAATTCTTAAAATAAAAACTTTGCACTAATGCCAATCCTTGAAACAAACAAAACGTTTTTTACAGAATGCAGACCAGGCAATTCACTTTACAGCTCATTAAAACTCCCAAAACTTCTTTTGCGTGTGGTAAGATTTAAAACAAGCTGACAGACACAATGCAGGCTTAGAAGGACAGTCAGGACAGTATATACGAGACTCCTTCCGCACGCCTCTTCGCCAACAGACTCTGCATCTTCTAGTCGGAAAGTCTCTTGCAGTAGTGGAAGGAATAGATTCAGGAAAGTGGCGATCTTTCAATCTAGCCACTTCCTCCACCACTCCAAATCTAGGAACACTTGCCTGCTCCACAAGTACAAGGCTGCCTATTATAGACTCCTGAAACTTAACAAAAGGCATCTTCTTCTCAGGACAAGACTTCTGGAACACAACGAAAGCATTAAAGTGGAACAGATGGATAGCCAACTTCTTGTACCAAACGTAGGCCTTTCGAAGAGCAGCATAAGGTTCCAACCTCTGATCTACTCTGTCAACACCACCCATGAACTTATTGTAAGCTATAATGCACACAGGTTTGCGCACTTCAGCACCCTGACCCCAAACAGGCACAGGTTCTGTACTTTCATCGTGGATAGTAGTCAGCATGTACACATCTCTCTTGTCTGAATACTTCACAGCTAGAAGCTCCCCACATCGCAATGCCGTAGACTGTCCCCGCACAAGCCTTTTGCAAACAAGTTCCTTTGGGAAACCTTTACAGTTACTGCGCATTGTGCCACAAGCATCAGTGCCCACTTTGGCCAACTCCTGGAACAACCGCACACCAGTGTAGAAGTTATCTACATATAAATGATGGCCTTTGTTAAATAATCCTCTACCTAGTTCCCACACAATTTTCTCAGTCACTCCAAAAGTAGAAGGACAACCAGGAGGGTTAATGCTGGACTCCTTACCAGTGTACACCCTGAAATGTAGACATATCCAGTCTCACTGTCACACAGCATATACAGTTTGATTCCATAGCGTGCCCTCTTACTAGGAATGTATTGCCTAAAAACCAAGCGGCCCTTGAACAACAGCAAAGACTCATCCACTGCAATTTCTTTACCAGGGACAAAGATCTCAGAAAAACGATCAACAAAGTGATCAAGGACAGGCCGAATTTTAAACAAACGGTCACAATCAGGGTGATCGCGTGACAACGCTAAACTATTATCAACAAAATGCATCATCCGAAGAAGAAGCATATACCGATCACGACTTATGACTGCTGGAAATATAGCTGTTGCCATCAAGGGACTAGTGGACCAATATGAAGTCATTGATGGCTTCCTTAGCAAGCCCATCAAAAAAGTTAATCCCAGAAACTTCTTCATCTCTTCAACATTTGTGGGAGTCCACCGGATTGCTCTAGAATAGGGCTTAAGGCGGGCACTGTTGGCCCTCAAAAATTGTTCTGCATACAATCTGGTTTGCTCAACAATCTCTTGCAAAAACACATCGTCAAAAAACAACTGAAAAAAATGTATTGGCAGAAAATTCTCAGTATTCACTCTACACCCAGGAACACCAGTGAACTCTGGCAATGCCGGCTGCACCAAGCCAGGGGGAACCCAGAGGCCATCCCTATCAACGGGGGGAGCAGCCACCCCAGCCTGCAGCCCAGAAGCCTCTTGCTGCTGTTCACCAACGGGAAGCCTAACAGCCACAGATACTTCTGGCTGCACAACACCAACAGAAGACATAGCATCCCCAGAGGGCTCTTCCTGCACTACACCAACGGGAAGGCCAGCAGCCTGAGATGCTTCTTGCTGCACTACACCACCGGGAAACCAAGCAGACCCAGATGCCTCTTGCCGCTCTACACCAATGGGAAGCCTACTAGCCACAGATACTTCTGGCTGCACAACACCAACAGAAGACATAGCATCCCCAGAGGGCTCTTCCTGCACTACACCAACGGGAAGCCCAGCAGCCTGAGATGCTTCTTGCTGCACTACACCACCGGGAAACCAAGCAGGCCCAGATGCCTCTTGCCGCTCTACACCAATGGGAAGCCTAACAGCCCCAGATGCCTCTTGCTGCACTACACCAGCAGGAAGACGAAAAGCTCCAGATGCCTCTTTGCGCACCACAGCAATGTGAAGCCTTTTGGGTGCAGGCTCCAGCCCACATGCCTCTTGCCGACGTAAAAAGAAAGGAAACCTTGCGGCCCTAGGCAGCAGCACAGGTGCCTCTTGGCCCACTACCGGCACATCAATGTCCTCCTCTATCATAGGCCCTTCATCAGCACTAGAAGAAGATTCATCATCCGATGATGATGATTCCATGCGAAGAGAAAACTCACTGCCTGAATCTTCTGCCCCTACCTGGGAGTCCGAATCGGACTCAGACTCTGAACCATGGTCGGAGGAAGACTCAAAAAGCAAACCAAGAACCTGCTGAGCAGTAATCCTGCGACTAGCCATTATCCTTACAAAGCAAAAAGACTGCACACACAAGTGAACAACAACCTACACTGTGCAAAGTAAGAAGTAAACAAGGTAAGGCTTTCACAAAAAGATAAATACAATCCAAAACAATTTCACTCTTACCAAATATAGCTACACTCACCAGCACCTACTCTGTTGAGACACAGCAAAAAGAAATGATATCCCACTAGAAAGAAAAAAAAAATGACAGATTAGAAAACAAAGTGCACATCAAACACTAATGCCGGAAAAAAAAAAAAAACACAGAGCCACACAAACTGCTAGAAGTACAACCTTTTTCAATAAGACAAACATCAAGGGAAAGTAGTACAAAATACATTCACTTACCAAGCACAAGCAACTACACAAGCTGCAAACAGACACGCAACCTACATCAATCCAAACAGCAAAAGCCTGGAACAAGACAAAAATAGAGAAGAAAAAAAAATTACTACCACATTTCACAAGCAATATAACAATTAAAACAACAACACACAAATTTGCCCCCCAAATTTAAATTCGGCCAGATGGGCCATCAAATAGGGCTTAGACCAATTGGGATTAGATGAGGTTTAACATCAAGACACTGGTTAATTTTTAGATTTTTTTTTACTGCCACACCCCTTTGGTGCCAGTCAGTCTTTTGCTCCTACCAGTACCCCCATCACACAGGGACAGTAAGGACATTCATACACCTTTTGTACGTGTGACACATACAAAAGAATTAACACCGCCAGCGCCATTCAAGGGCCAATCACTTTCACACGCCCACATATCTGACACAGCAACTACAGAAAATGATGGACTGCGTAGAGTGTCACTCAACTAGCAGTGTGTGTAGTGACCAACAGAAAGTAACTACTCACACACCACCAGCCGAGTGCCAGTCCACCCACACCACCATCCAAGCGCCAGACCATGCACACCGCCAGCCAAACACCACTCAGCACACACCGACAGCCAAGTACCACTCCACGCACACCATCCAGCCAAGTGCCACTCCACACACACCGCCAGCCAAGCACCACTCCGTGCACAGACAGCCAAGTACCACTCCACGCACACCACCAGCCAAGCGCCACTCCACGCACACCGCCAGCCAAGCACCACTCCGTGCACAGACAGCAAAGTAGCACTCCACGCACACCACCAGCCAAGCGCCACTCCACACACACCGCCAGCCAAGCAGCACTCCGTGCACAGACAGCAAGGTACCACTCCACACACACCACCAGCCAAGCGCCACTCCACACACACCGACAGCCAAGTACCACTCCACACACACCGCCAGCCAAGCACCACTCCACGCACAGCGCAAGCCAAGCGCCACTCACCGCCAGCCAAGCACCGCTCCACGCACACCATCCAGCCAAGTACCACTCCCCACACACCGCCAGCCAAACACCACTCCACACACACCACCAGCCAAACACCACTCCGTGCACAGACAACCAAGTACCACTCCACGCACACCACCAGCCAAGCACCACTCCACACACACCGCCAGCCAAGCAGCACTTCGTGCACAGACAGCAAAGTAGCACTCCACGCACACCACCAGCCAAGCGCCACTCCACACACACCGCCAGCCAAGCACCACTCCGTGCACAGACAGCAAAGTAGCACTCCACGCACACCGCCAGCCAAACACCACTCAGCGCACACCGACAGCCAAGTACCACTCCACACACACCGCCAGCCAAGTACCACTCCACACACACCGCCAGCCAAGCACCACTCCACGCACACCGCAAGCCAAGCGCCACTCACCGCCAGCCAAGCACCGCTCCACGCACACCATCCAGTCAAGTACCACTCCCCACACACCGCCAGCCAAACACCACTCCACACACACCACCAGCCAAACACCACTCCGTGCACAGACAACCAAGTAGCACTCCACGCACACCACCAGCCAAGCGCCACTCCACACACACCGCCAGCCAAGCAGCACTCCGTGCACAGACAGCAAAGTAGCACTCCACGCACACCACCAGCCAAGCGCCACTCCACACACACCGCCAGCCAAGCACCACTCCGTGCACAGACAGCAAAGTAGCACTCCACGCACACCACCAGCCAAGCGCCACTCCACACACACCGCCAGCCAAGCAGCACTCCGTGCACAGACAGCAAAGTAGCACTCCACGCACACCACCAGCCAAGCGCCACTCCACACACACCGCCAGCCAAGCGCCACTCCGTGCACAGACAGCAAAGTAGCACTCCACGCACACCACCAGCCAAGGGCCACTCCACAAGCACCACCAGCCAAGCACCACTCCGTGCACAGACAGCCAAGTACCACTCCACACACACCACCAGCCAAGCGCCACTCCACGCACACCGCCAGCCAAACACCACTCAGCGCACACCGACAGCCAAGTACCACTCCACGCACACCGCCAGCCAAGCACCACTCCACGCACACCGCAAGCCAAGCGCCACTCACCGCCAGCCAAGCACCGCTCCACGCACACCATCCAGCCAAGTACCACTCCCCACACACACCACCAGCAAACACCACTCCGTGCACAGACAACCAAGTACCACTCCACGCACACCACCAGCCAAGCGCCACTCCACACATACTGCCAGCCAAGCAGCACTCCGTGCACAGACAGCAAAGTAGCACTCCACGCACACCACCAGCCAAGCGCCACTCCACACACACCGCCAGCCAAGCAGCACTCCGTGCACAGACAGCCAAGTACCACTCCACGCACACCACCAGCCAAGCGCAACTCCACACACACCGCCAGCCAAGCACCACTCCACACACACCGCCAGCCAAGCACCACTCCACACACACCGCCAGCCAAGCACCACTCCGTGCACAGACAGCCAAGTACCACTCCACGCACACCACCAGCCAAGCGCAACTCCACACACACCGCCAGCCAAGCACCAGCCGGCACACACCACAAACACATTTAGAATTCTTTTTTTGAAAATAACACTAAACAAATGGAAATACCTACAAATCAGCTAACACAAATTCTTAAAATAAAAACTTTGCACTAATGCCAATCCTTGAAACAAACAAAACGTTTTTTACAGAATGCAGACCAGGCAATTCACTTTACAGCTCATTAAAACTCCCAAAACTTCTTTTGCGTGTGGTAAGATTTAAAACAAGCTGACAGACACAATGCAGGCTTAGAAGGACAGTCAGGACAGTATATACGAGACTCCTTCCGCACGCCTCTTCGCCAACAGACTCTGCATCTTCTAGTCGGAAAGTCTCTTGCAGTAGTGGAAGGAATAGATTCAGGAAAGTGGCGATCTTTCAATCTAGCCACTTCCTCCACCACTCCAAATCTAGGAACACTTGCCTGCTCCACAAGTACAAGGCTGCCTATTATAGACTCCTGAAACTTAACAAAAGGCATCTTCTTCTCAGGACAAGACTTCTGGAACACAACGAAAGCATTAAAGTGGAACAGATGGATAGCCAACTTCTTGTACCAAACGTAGGCCTTTCGAAGAGCAGCATAAGGTTCCAACCTCTGATCTACTCTGTCAACACCACCCATGAACTTATTGTAAGCTATAATGCACACAGGTTTGCGCACTTCAGCACCCTGACCCCAAACAGGCAGAGGTTCTGTACTTTCATCGTGGATAGTAGTCAGCATGTACACATCTCTCTTGTCTGAATACTTCACAGCTAGAAGCTCCCCACATCGCAATGCCGTAGACTGTCCCCGCACAAGCCTTTTGCAAACAAGTTCCTTTGGGAAACCTTTACGGTTACTGCGCATTGTGCCACAAGCAACAGTGCCCACTTTGGCCAACTCCTGGAACAACCGCACACCAGTGTAGAAGTTATCTACATATAAATGATGGCCTTTGTTAAATAATCCTCTACCTAGTTCCCACACAATTTTCTCAGTCACTCCAAAAGTAGAAGGACAACCAGGAGGGTTAATGCTGGACTCCTTACCAGTGTACACCCTGAAATGTAGACATATCCAGTCTCACTGTCACACAGCATATACAGTTTGATTCCATAGCGTGCCCTCTTACTAGGAATGTATTGCCTAAAAACCAAGCGGCCCTTGAACAACAGCAAAGACTCATCCACTGCAATTTCTTTACCAGGGACAAAGATCTCAGAAAAACGATCAACAAAGTGATCAAGGACAGGCCGAATTTTAAACAAACGGTCACAATCAGGGTGATCGCGTGACAACGCTAAACTATTATCAACAAAATGCATCATCCGAAGAAGAAGCATATACCGATCACGACTTATGACTGCTGGAAATATAGCTGTTGCCATCAAGGGACTAGTGGACCAATATGAAGTCATTGATGGCTTCCTTAGCAAGCCCATCAAAAAAGTTAATCCCAGAAACTTCTTCATCTCTTCAACATTTGTGGGAGTCCACCGGATTGCTCTAGAATAGGGCTTAAGGCGGGCACTGTTGGCCCTCAAAAATTGTTCTGCATACAAATTGGTTTGCTCAACAATCTCTTGCAAAAACACATCGTCAAAAAACAACTGAAAAAAATGTATTGGCAGAAAATTCTCAGTATTCACTCTACACCCAGGAACACCAGTGAACTCTGGCAATGCCGGCTGCACCAAGCCAGGGGGAACCCAGAGGCCATCCCTATCAACGGGGGGAGCAGCCACCCCAGCCTGCAGCCCAGAAGCCTCTTGCTGCTGTTCACCAACGGGAAGCCTAACAGCCACAGATACTTCTGGCTGCACAACACCAACAGAAGACATAGCATCCCCAGAGGGCTCTTCCTGCACTACACCAACGGGAAGGCCAGCAGCCTGAGATGCTTCTTGCTGCACTACACCACCGGGAAACCAAGCAGACCCAGATGCCTCTTGCCGCTCTACACCAATGGGAAGCCTACTAGCCACAGATACTTCTGGCTGCACAACACCAACAGAAGACATAGCATCCCCAGAGGGCTCTTCCTGCACTACACCAACGGGAAGCCCAGCAGCCTGAGATGCTTCTTGCTGCACTACACCACCGGGAAACCAAGCAGGCCCAGATGCCTCTTGCCGCTCTACACCAATGGGAAGCCTAACAGCCCCAGATGCCTCTTGCTGCACTACACCAGCAGGAAGACGAAAAGCTCCAGATGCCTCTTTGCGCACCACAGCAATGTGAAGCTTTTTGGGTGCAGGCTCCAGCCCACATGCCTCTTGCCGACGTAAAAAGAAAGGAAACCTTGCGGCCCTAGGCAGCAGCACAGGTGCCTCTTGGCCCACTACCGGCACATCAATGTCCTCCTCTATCATAGGCCCTTCATCAGCACTAGAAGAAGATTCATCATCCGATGATGATGATTCCATGCGAAGAGAAAACTCACTGCCTGAATCTTCTGCCCCTACCTGGGAGTCAGAATCGGACTCAGACTCTGAACCATGGTCAGAGGAAGACTCAAAAAGCAAACCAAGAACCTGCTGAGCAGTAATCCTGCGACTAGCCATTATCCTTACAAAGCAAAAAGACTGCACACACAAGTGAACAACAACCTACACTGTGCAAAGTAAGAAGTAAACAAGGTAAGGCTTTCACAAAAAGATAAATACAATCCAAAACAATTTCACTCTTACCAAATATAGCTACACTCACCAGCACCTACTCTGTTGAGACACAGCAAAAAGAAATGATATCCCACTAGAAAGAAAAAAAAATGACAGATTAGAAAACAAAGTGCACATCAAACACTAATGCCGGAAAAAAAAAAAACACAGAGCCACACAAACTGCTAGAAGTACAACCTTTTTCAATAAGACAAACATCAAGGGAAAGTAGTACAAAATACATTCACTTACCAAGCACAAGCAACTACACAAGCTGCAAACAGACACGCAACCTACATCAATCCAAACAGCAAAAGCCTGGAACAAGACAAAAATAGAGAAGAAAAAAAAATTACTACCACATTTCACAAGCAATATAACAATTAAAACAACAACACACAAATTTGCCCCCCAAATTTAAATTCGGCCAGATGGGCCATCAAATAGGGCTTAGACCAATTGGGATTAGATGAGGTTTAACATCAAGACACTGGTTAATTTTTTTTTTTTTTTTTTTTTTTTTTTTTGGAGTTCAAATCTGCTTTATTGTATGAGATAGAGCACAGTACACAGCTTGCTTCGCCCACAACCCGGAGGCCGGCAGCAGAATGGAGAGGTCTGTACACAGCCATATAGCCGGCATCCCGGGGGCCCGGCGGCAATCATACACACATGGTAATCTTGTTCGGCAGCCGATGGCGTGGGGCTTGCAAGGATGAGCAGCAGTGGAACAGGGTTTTTTGCGAGAGAGGGTTCTCTCCCGTTTGTCGAAAGTCATAAACAGTAACACAAAAACACCCCAACTAGGTAACAACGAAAAGGCAATGCATGACTGTATAGCAGGATCAGTGTTAGAGTTCTGGCGTGGCGACCCAGGCAAGCAGAGGTGCGTGTGAGATCTCGTGTTCAGTATGCATGGTCCAATACAAGAGGAACCAACAAGGGTCGGTCGTGGAAAGGTGCGGGGAACCCTGGAGCATCATCCGCTGAAGGTGTAGGAGCGTGCAGAGAGTATAGTATAGAGCTTACACGTACAGAGAGGGAGGAGCGGTGGGCAGGCCAAGGCAGGATAGCCTACAATGTCAATGACTGCTCAGGGGTACAAGGGGGGGGCCCGGGCAATGAGAATCAAGATAGCCCAGACGGGACCTCAGGCTGGGTCTAGAGCACAATTCAGGTTCTTAATTGACGTCGGGCTGACCTTCCGAGCGAGCATTGTCATCCGGGCGTGCGAGCAGATAGTGCACAAGCGGCTCCCAGATGTCACTGGGACGACACGAGGGAGGCAGCAGTTCTGCAAAGGTAGCATGCTGGTCTTGGCAGTATATCAAGTCTGTGAGCCAGTCTTTGAATTTGGGCGCCCTTCCTCTGCCCCATCGGCATGCGACCCGCCGCTTGGCCAAGAGTAAGGCAGTGTCAATGAATTTCCTGCAGCCTCTAGGCATCTGCATCGTATACCCGAGGAGGGCCACCAGGGGGTCCGCAGGAACCACCTCCTCCGCCATTTCGGCAAGAGCTTCCAGCACCTGCCGCCAGTAGTGAGCCACCTGGGGACAATCCCATGCCAGATGAAGAAAATCAGCATGGTCAGCACGACAGCGCTCGCATCGGTCACTATCCGCCAGTCCAAACCTACGTTTCCGCACCGGCGTGTAGTACACTCGTTGAAGAAATTTATAGTGGATAATTTTCAACCTGCTACTGGCAGAGATACGGGAAGTGAGCGTACAGCAGTAGTGCCATTGGTCGTCCGACACCTCAGTCGCAAGCTCAGCAGACCAGCGCATCCGAGCAGCGGACTCCGGGTCAGGGGCAGCATTGCGGATCTGACGGTAGAGTCCAGAGACCAGATGTGCCCCGTCCCGTGACCCTAATAGGTAGTGCAGCGGAGGAAGGATCTCGGGCTCAATAGGATAATCAGGTAAGATATCTTTCATCCCCGCACGCAAACGAATGTAATAAAAGAGCTCGAGGGGAGTGCGCTCATGCGTACCGAAAAACAGTTCAGCTGACTTGAAACCACCCTCATGAAACAGATCGCCCCAGCAGGTGACACGCAGTGTATCACAAAGACGTCGGAAACCCGTTTCCGATAACAGTGTGAGCTCTGGGTGATAGGCAAGCGGTAACCTGGGCGAGTAGATCAATGGGCACGATAATCTCTTAGCCATGCGGCGCCACGCGTCCAGAGTGCAGGAAACCGAGGTATTCGGCGTGGTTATGGACGCCTCAGGACAGTGCAGCAGTCCATTGAGAGGGATCGGGTGCACGATCCAGTCTTCGACCGCTATGTGTGGCATAAAGGGGGTAGGAGCCATCCAGTGGTAGGCGAATTGCGCCTGTGCGCACTGGTAGTATGCCTCAAAATCAGGGACATCAAAACCTCCCTTGTCATAGGGAAGGATCAGCGTTGACCATTTTAACCGGGGGCTCTTGCCTCCCCAGAAAAGCCTGCGCAACTCCATCCGGAGCGTTTTGAAAAAGAAAGCGCCAGGGAAATAAGGGATATTGAGGAAAAGGTACAGAAAGCGGGGTAGGACCACCATTTTTATGAGCGAGGCCCTCCCGGCCATAGAGAGTGGCAACGTGATCCATCTGTCAACGGAGGCAGTTAATTTGGTCATGGCAACTCCGTAATTGGAACGCAGTGTCTCGTCCTTGTCACGAGAGATGCGGATTCCGAGATAACGGAGATCCGTACTACACCACTCCAACGGGTAATCAAGGGGGAAGTCGCGCACCGCATCCGTTAGTGGGAAAAATTGCGACTTGGTCCAGTTTATGTGGACTCCCGACACTCCGCCGAATAGAACAAATTCCCGAAGTAGGGGATTCAGATGCGTCTCAGGGTGCTTGACGTACAGCGTGATGTCATCCGCATAGAGCGATACGTCAATCTGCCGCTGAAGGCACTGCACAGCACCAGTTCGATGCAGTTGCCGTAGGCGACAGGCAAGAGGCTCAACCGCGATGGCGAATAACAGGGGAGAGAGCGGGCATCCTTGACGGGTGCCCCTCGTGAGCGTGATGGCCTGCGACAGTCGTCCATTAATCAGCACCTTGGCCGTGGGATCCGTGTACAGGAGGCGGACCCAAGACAGGAATAGTTGAGGGAACCCCATGCTGGCAAGCACCGAAAAAAGGTAAGGCCATTCAATAGAATCGAAAGCCTTGGTGGCATCAAGGAATACAGCTGCCACCGGGGTATCAGGGTGAACCGTGCGGAGCAAGGAGAAGAGGGTGCGAAGATTGTGGGATGTAGATCTGCCCGCCACAAAGCCAGACTGATCAGGCAATACAAGTCTGGTCATAAGGAGCGATAGCCGAGTGGCTAGCACCTTAGCAAGTATCTTGACGTCGCAGTTTAAAAGGGAGAGCGGGCGGTAAGAATCGCAGGATGTGGGGTCTTTATCTGGTTTTAAGAGGGAGGTGATCACCACCTCGCGCATAGAGCGGGGAAGAATACCATCAGCAAGGGATTCCGTAAACACCTCACGGAGCACTGGCGCCATAACATCGATGTAGGCTTTATAAAACTCGGCAGGAATGCCATCAAGGCCCGGGGCCTTGCCGTTCCTGAGGGACATGATGGCCTCACGCACCTCTTCGAGCTCGAAGGGCGCCGCCAGAAACTCCCTGTCCCCATCGCTGAGCCAGCATAACGCCACATCGCTGAGGTACGATGCATATGGCGCATCCGCCTCAGCCGTGGAAGTGTACAGTGAGGAGTAGTGTGTTACGAATGTGTGTAATATCGCATCCGAGTCGCTCACAGTGGTACCGGCGGCGTCAGTGACTTCTAATATGGTGTGGTGTATATGTGAGGGTTGCGTGAGTGTAGCCAGTACCTTCCCGGGCCTATCACCTTCACAGTATTTACGGGCTGCCCAGTGTTTGCCCCGGTATTTCGCTTCCCTGGCAGCCTCCTCCTCATACCTTGACAGTGTCTCCCTAAAGGTGGCATGCAGGCCGGGGTCAGTGTCCGATGTCATGCGGAGTTCCAGGGCCCGTAGCTCCTTCTCCAGTGTGGTAATGGAATGCAAAATATCACGTAATACCCCGTGGCTTTTAGATATGCAGTACCCCCTGACAGTGACCTTAAACGCCTCCCATATATTTTCAACCGATTCGACCGACCCCTTGTTCCTGGGAAAGAAGTCCGCTATCTCCTCCCCTAGTTCAGTGCGAAACAGGTTGTCAAGAAGTATGGCAGGGCGTAATCGCCACTGCGGTCGGGGAGCGTCCCACCCAGGGATACAGAACCGTAAAAGTACAGGGCCGTGATCAGAGTAGGTTCTAGGCAGGTGAGTAGCCCCCACTAATTCCGCAGCGACCATCCTAGTGACTAAGAAGTAATCCAGGCGTGCCCACGTCCCAGTGTGAGAAGTGAAATGTGTACCCTCCCTTCCATTAGGATGTAAGTGTCTCCAGACATCTAAAAGGCCACCCTCCTCGATAACTCCCTCCAGTGCCTCCCTGGCCCTCGGCTTATAAGAGCCAACCCCATCTGCTCTGTCTAATGTGGGTACCAACGCCAGGTTGAAATCACCACCCCATATTATGTGTCGCGCCCCAACAGCCACAATCTTGCCCCATAGAGTGGTGAAAAAGGCAGGTGAATCAATATTAGGTGCATATACGGACACAAACAGATACAGGTCACGGCCTATTCTGCCCCACAATAGAGCATAACGACCCTCTCTGTCCGATATGTCCCCACATGGTTGGAAAGGCACATTGCGGGCAACAAGAATTACCACACCTCTGGCATAAGTCGAATAAGAGGAAAAGATACGGTGTCCAGCCCATCTCCTCGCAAAAGTGGCGCCACCCTGTGCGGGCAGATGTGTCTCCTGTAACATGGCTAACTGCACATGATGTCTATCGAGGTAGGCAATAACATTTCGGCATTTCTTAGCATTGTTCAGTCCGCGGACATTCCAGGATAAACATGTCAATTGCGCATTCGCGTTTAAATCAGCCATGGACAAAACAACAATGAGTAAGGTAGAGCCCGAGAGGGCCGCAAAGTGCAACCTCCCCCATCCTGGCGGTGCCAGAGTGTAGCCCAGGTTATCATAAAGATACATAGTTCGTACAACCCCCAGGCATTAAGGGACAAACAGGCTAGCAGAATGCACTCAGACAGAGCCTCCATGGATAGAGCAGTAAGATAACATAGCGGTGCTAAGAAAGGCAGTGTGACATAGCCACCCCTGCCCAGCCAGCAACGGTGCGCACACCAGAACAATGTCCACGTGGAAAGTCCAGTCAATGGTTGCCTCTTGAAACATCCCCACCCCCCACCCACCCCAGCATCCCAATCATGCCAGAAGCCGATCTCTCCCACCCAACAGCCCGCCCCCCAACCCTCCCCACCCAATTCCCGCAACAGCAACAACTCAAACATTGGCAAGGTAAAGGGGATCACCCAATAGGGGTAACACATAGAGTACGCACAGTCACTCCCTGACCCTGAGCTCCATCACTGTACCGCCCTCGGGGGAGACTAGGGTCAGAAAAGTGGACCTTGGTTTTACGTTACCACAGGGGTGCAGGGTCAGCGCAGGTCCATCATCCGCAATTCCCCCAGTGTCTGTGCAGTAGTTTGTATGAAGAACACCATCCAGAGTAGACAAGGCTGAAGGAGCAGCACATGGCTTTAGTTAGCCGTTTCAGGGCGCTTGGGATTAGTCTGCCTCTTCTTGTCCTTCATCATCTGCTCGACCATCCCGCTGGGTCCTTCGAAGCGATTTCAGGAAGTCCTCAACTTTTTGCGGATTAGTGAAGAATCTTTGTGTGCCTTGGTGCGTGACTCGGAGCTTCGCAGGATACAAGAGCGCATAGTCTATCTGGGCCTCTCGCAACTTTTTCTTTACCGGAAGGAATTTGCGCCGCTCTTCCTGAACCATGGGCGTGAAGTCTGGATAAATGGAGAACGTCACGCCATTATAATGTAGCGACCCCTGAGTTCGGGCCGCCCGAAGCGCAGTATCCCGGTCACGGTAATTTAAGAGACGAGCTATTATGGGCCTCGGTGGGAGCCCAGGCTTGGGCACGGGTGCCAGGGAGCGGTGGGCCCTTTCCACGATGAATTGTGGCGAGAAGGCATCCTCGCCAATCGAGCCTCTGAGCAACTTCTCGATGTACAGCTCCATCCTGCCCGTGTCTGTGGATTCCGGCACGTTGGTGACCCGTATGTTATTCCGGCGGCTGCGAGCTTCCAAGTCCTCATTTTTAGCCGCAATGACCCTAAGCAGGTTGTCCATCCTACTCAATTGTGTCGTGTGGGTCGCGGTAACATCTGAAGTGTCGGATATACGTTGCTCTGTAGCTGTGATGCGCTCTTCGTGACGGTCAACTTTGTGTACCAGCGCGTCCAGTCGAGCAGTGACTCCATCTACCTTCTCAACCACCGTGGCAAACCCCTGCCGCATCTCCTGTATTAGGTTGGTCAGATCAATGTTTGTGGTAGCTGAGCCAGTAGCCTGTGGGGACGATGCACTAGGTGCAGGATCCGCTTGTACCGGTTTCGCGCCTTTTTTTGCGCCTCCAAAGCTAAGTTTCGCCTGCCGATGTTCAGGCCGCACCATGGTGGTAAGCTATCTCCGCACCTGTGCGCCGTGGAGCGTGGTAGCGCGTCAGGGTATCACAGAAGGAGGCGACTGTAGAAGAGCAGCGACGCCGCAAGCGCCACGGTAGGGCAGCAAGGGCCAATGCAAAGGCGGGCTCAGGGGTACAGGAGGCCTGCGTGGATCTCAGGTGCCGTGAGGTCGAGCAGGAGAAGGCACCGAGGCAGGGGAGGCTCCGGGACCTCCGTGCGCGTTTCAATGGAGGCGCCGATGGCACAGGTGAGTGGACTCCGGGAGTGGCGGGGCACCGATGAAGAGGGGTGGCATAGGAGGAGCCCCCTCGGGAAGGTGCAGCGTGAGTCTCCCGTGTATCGTGGTCCCCGGAGGAGGAGCCAGGCCGCAGCCGAGTCGGGAGAGGAGCAGGGCCCCGTCCGGAGGAGCAGCCGGCGGTGCAGCAGTCCCCGGGCCCACTCAGGGTCCAGAGGTGGGGCAGCAACGTAATAGACGCTCCGGGTAAAAGCGCGGTATGTTCAGGGACTCACCGCACCACCAAGAGCCCCGGGCAGTCGGGGGTCCCCACACGGATCCAGGACACAGGCCGCGCCGCGGCTCCCGCCAGCAACCAGCAGCGGGTCAGTCCAAAGCCCCAGGAGCGAGGGTAATAGCAGTAGATGGGAGGGGGTTCTACACGGGCGGGGTGACAGCCTCCTACCGCCCGGCCAGGTCCACACGCGAGGTCTCAGCAGCAGGCCGCCGTCAGCTCCGTCATGTGGCCCAGACCCTCGCGGTCATCCCCGGTGTATCGTGGAACGCTGCAGCCGGCCACAGCAATCCGTCAGTTCCAGTGCGATCTCCGCTGGAACTTCAGCCGCTCACATCCCGAGTTGCGAGCAACAGAGCGCCGCCAGACTTGGGACGATTGTGGAGTGGGACACCTGCAGCAGATGACGTGAAAATCAGGAGGTTTGGCACTCCGTGGCAGCAGATATATGCAGGATAATTTACCAAGGTGCGGGAGCTGCGTGTTCAAGCAGCCATTCCGCTTGCGCGCCCTCTAGCGCCCCATGACACTGGTTAATTTTTAGATTTTTTTTTACTGCCAGACCCCTTTGGTGCTAGTCAGTCTTTTGCTCCTACCAGTACCCCCATCACACAGGGACAGTAAGGACATTCATACACCTTTTGTACGTGTGACACATACAAAAGAATTAACACCGCCAGCGCCATTCAAGGGCCAATCACTTTCACACGCCCACATATCTGACACAGCAACTACAGAAAATGATGGACTGCGTAGAGTGTCACTCAACTAGCAGTGTGTGTAGTGACCAACAGAAAGTAACTACTCACACACCACCAGCCGAGTGCCAGTCCACCCACACCACCATCCAAGCGCCAGACCATGCACACCGCCAGCCAAACACCACTCAGCACACACCGACAGCCAAGTACCACTCCACGCACACCATCCAGCCAAGTGCCACTCCACACACACCGCCAGCCAAGCACCACTCCGTGCACAGACAGCCAAGTACCACTCCACGCACACCACCAGCCAAGCGCCACTCCACGCACACCGCCAGCCAAGCACCACTCCGTGCACAGACAGCAAAGTAGCACTCCACGCACACCACCAGCCAAGCGCCACTCCACACACACCGCCAGCCAAGCAGCACTCCGTGCACAGACAGCAAGGTACCACTCCACACACACCACCAGCCAAGCGCCACTCCACACACACCGACAGCCAAGTACCACTCCACACACACCGCCAGCCAAGCACCACTCCACGCACAGCGCAAGCCAAGCGCCACTCACCGCCAGCCAAGCACCGCTCCACGCACACCATCCAGCCAAGTACCACTCCCCACACACCGCCAGCCAAACACCACTCCACACACACCACCAGCCAAACACCACTCCGTGCACAGACAACCAAGTACCACTCCACGCACACCACCAGCCAAGCACCACTCCACACACACCGCCAGCCAAGCAGCACTTCGTGCACAGACAGCAAAGTAGCACTCCACGCACACCACCAGCCAAGCGCCACTCCACACACACCGCCAGCCAAGCACCACTCCGTGCACAGACAGCAAAGTAGCACTCCACGCACACCGCCAGCCAAACACCACTCAGCGCACACCGACAGCCAAGTACCACTCCACACACACCGCCAGCCAAGTACCACTCCACACACACCGCCAGCCAAGCACCACTCCACGCACACCGCAAGCCAAGCGCCACTCACCGCCAGCCAAGCACCGCTCCACGCACACCATCCAGTCAAGTACCACTCCCCACACACCGCCAGCCAAACACCACTCCACACACACCACCAGCCAAACACCACTCCGTGCACAGACAACCAAGTAGCACTCAACGCACACCACCAGCCAAGCGCCACTCCACACACACCGCCAGCCAAGCAGCACTCCGTGCACAGACAGCAAAGTAGCACTCCACGCACACCACCAGCCAAGCGCCACTCCACACACACCGCCAGCCAAGCACCACTCCGTGCACAGACAGCAAAGTAGCACTCCACGCACACCACCAGCCAAGCGCCACTCCACACACACCGCCAGCCAAGCAGCACTCCGTGCACAGACAGCAAAGTAGCACTCCACGCACACCACCAGCCAAGCGCCACTCCACACACACCGCCAGCCAAGCACCACTCCGTGCACAGACAGCAAAGTAGCACTCCACGCACACCACCAGCCAAGGGCCACTCCACAAGCACCACCAGCCAAGCACCACTCCGTGCACAGACAGCCAAGTACCACTCCACACACACCGCCAGCCAAGCACCACTCCGTGCACAGACAGCAAAGTAGCACTCCACGCACACCGCCAGCCAAACACCACTCAGCGCACACCGACAGCCAAGTACCACTCCACACACACCGCCAGCCAAGTACCACTCCACACACACCGCCAGCCAAGCACCACTCCACGCACACCGCAAGCCAAGCGCCACTCACCGCCAGCCAAGCACCGCTCCACGCACACCATCCAGTCAAGTACCACTCCCCACACACCGCCAGCCAAACACCACTCCACACACACCACCAGCCAAACACCACTCCGTGCACAGACAACCAAGTAGCACTCAACGCACACCACCAGCCAAGCGCCACTCCACACACACCGCCAGCCAAGCAGCACTCCGTGCACAGACAGCAAAGTAGCACTCCACGCACACCACCAGCCAAGCGCCACTCCACACACACCGCCAGCCAAGCACCACTCCGTGCACAGACAGCAAAGTAGCACTCCACGCACACCACCAGCCAAGCGCCACTCCACACACACCGCCAGCCAAGCAGCACTCCGTGCACAGACAGCAAAGTAGCACTCCACGCACACCACCAGCCAAGCGCCACTCCACACACACCGCCAGCCAAGCACCACTCCGTGCACAGACAGCAAAGTAGCACTCCACGCACACCACCAGCCAAGGGCCACTCCACAAGCACCACCAGCCAAGCACCACTCCGTGCACAGACAGCCAAGTACCACTCCACACACACCACCAGCCAAGCGCCACTCCACGCACACCGCCAGCCAAACACCACTCAGCGCACACCGACAGCCAAGTACCACTCCACGCACACCGCCAGCCAAGCACCACTCCATGCACACCGCAAGCCAAGCGCCACTCACCGCCAGCCAAGCACCGCTCCACGCACACCATCCAGCCAAGTACCACTCCCCACACACACCACCAGCAAACACCACTCCGTGCACAGACAACCAAGTACCACTCCACGCACACCACCAGCCAAGCGCCACTCCACACATACTGCCAGCCAAGCAGCACTCCGTGCACAGACAGCAAAGTAGCACTCCACGCACACCACCAGCCAAGCGCCACTCCACACACACCGCCAGCCAAGCAGCACTCCGTGCACAGACAGCCAAGTACCACTCCACGCACACCACCAGCCAAGCGCAACTCCACACACACCGCCAGCCAAGCACCACTCCACACACACCGCCAGCCAAGCACCACTCCACACACACCGCCAGCCAAGCACCACTCCGTGCACAGACAGCCAAGTACCACTCCACGCACACCACCAGCCAAGCGCAACTCCACACACACCGCCAGCCAAGCACCAGCCGGCACACACCACAAACACATTTAGAATTCTTTTTTTGAAAATAACACTAAACAAATGGAAATACCTACAAATCAGCTAACACAAATTCTTAAAATGAAAACTTTGCACTAATGCCAATCCTTGAAACAAACAAAACGTTTTTTACAGAATGCAGACCAGGCAATTCACTTTACAGCTCATTAAAACTCCCAAAACTTCTTTTGCGTGTGGTAAGATTTAAAACAAGCTGACAGACACAATGCAGGCTTAGAAGGACAGTCAGGACAGTATATACGAGACTCCTTCCGCACGCCTCTTCGCCAACAGACTCTGCATCTTCTAGTCGGAAAGTCTCTTGCAGTAGTGGAAGGAATAGATTCAGGAAAGTGGCGATCTTTCAATCTAGCCACTTCCTCCACCACTCCAAATCTAGGAACACTTGCCTGCTCCACAAGTACAAGGCTGCCTATTATAGACTCCTGAAACTTAACAAAAGGCATCTTCTTCTCAGGACAAGACTTCTGGAACACAACGAAAGCATTAAAGTGGAACAGATGGATAGCCAACTTCTTGTACCAAACGTAGGCCTTTCGAAGAGCAGCATAAGGTTCCAACCTCTGATCTACTCTGTCAACACCACCCATGAACTTATTGTAAGCTATAATGCACACAGGTTTGCGCACTTCAGCACCCTGACCCCAAACAGGCACAGGTTCTGTACTTTCATCGTGGATAGTAGTCAGCATGTACACATCTCTCTTGTCTGAATACTTCACAGCTAGAAGCTCCCCACATCGCAATGCCGTAGACTGTCCCCGCACAAGCCTTTTGCAAACAAGTTCCTTTGGGAAACCTTTACGGTTACTGCGCATTGTGCCACAAGCAACAGTGCCCACTTTGGCCAACTCCTGGAACAACCGCACACCAGTGTAGAAGTTATCTACATATAAATGATGGCCTTTGTTAAATAATCCTCTACCTAGTTCCCACACAATTTTCTCAGTCACTCCAAAAGTAGAAGGACAACCAGGAGGGTTAATGCTGGACTCCTTACCAGTGTACACCCTGAAATGTAGACATATCCAGTCTCACTGTCACACAGCATATACAGTTTGATTCCATAGCGTGCCCTCTTACTAGGAATGTATTGCCTAAAAACCAAGCGGCCCTTGAACAACAGCAAAGACTCATCCACTGCAATTTCTTTACCAGGGACAAAGATCTCAGAAAAACGATCAACAAAGTGATCAAGGACAGGCCGAATTTTAAACAAACGGTCACAATCAGGGTGATCGCGTGACAACGCTAAACTATTATCAACAAAATGCATCATCCGAAGAAGAAGCATATACTGATTACGACTTATGACTGCTGGAAATATAGCTGTTGCCATCAAGGGACTAGTGGACCAATATGAAGTCATTGATGGCTTCCTTAGCAAGCCCATCAAAAAAGTTAATCCCAGAAACTTCTTCATCTCTTCAACATTTGTGGGAGTCCACCGGATTGCTCTAGAATAGGGCTTAAGGCGGGCACTGTTGGCCCTCAAAAATTGTTCTGCATACAAATTGGTTTGCTCAACAATCTCTTGCAAAAACACATCGTCAAAAAACAACTGAAAAAAATGTATTGGCAGAAAATTCTCAGTATTCACTCTACACCCAGGAACACCAGTGAACTCTGGCAATGCCGGCTGCACCAAGCCAGGGGGAACCCAGAGGCCATCCCTATCAACGGGGGGAGCAGCCACCCCAGCCTGCAGCCCAGAAGCCTCTTGCTGCTGTTCACCAACGGGAAGCCTAACAGCCACAGATACTTCTGGCTGCACAACACCAACAGAAGACATAGCATCCCCAGAGGGCTCTTCCTGCACTACACCAACGGGAAGGCCAGCAGCCTGAGATGCTTCTTGCTGCACTACACCACCGGGAAACCAAGCAGACCCAGATGCCTCTTGCCGCTCTACACCAATGGGAAGCCTACTAGCCACAGATACTTCTGGCTGCACAACACCAACAGAAGACATAGCATCCCCAGAGGGCTCTTCCTGCACTACACCAACGGGAAGCCCAGCAGCCTGAGATGCTTCTTGCTGCACTACACCACCGGGAAACCAAGCAGGCCCAGATGCCTCTTGCCGCTCTACACCAATGGGAAGCCTAACAGCCCCAGATGCCTCTTGCTGCACTACACCAGCAGGAAGACGAAAAGCTCCAGATGCCTCTTTGCGCACCACAGCAATGTGAAGCCTTTTGGGTGCAGGCTCCAGCCCACATGCCTCTTGCCGACGTAAAAAGAAAGGAAACCTTGCGGCCCTAGGCAGCAGCACAGGTGCCTCTTGGCCCACTACCGGCACATCAATGTCCTCCTCTATCATAGGCCCTTCATCAGCACTAGAAGAAGATTCATCATCCGATGATGATGATTCCATGCGAAGAGAAAACTCACTGCCTGAATCTTCTGCCCCTACCTGGGAGTCCGAATCGGACTCAGACTCTGAACCATGGTCAGAGGAAGACTCAAAAAGCAAACCAAGAACCTGCTGAGCAGTAATCCTGCGACTAGCCATTATCCTTACAAAGCAAAAAGACTGCACACACAAGTGAACAACAACCTACACTGTGCAAAGTAAGAAGTAAACAAGGTAAGACTTTCACAAAAAGATAAATACAATCCAAAACAATTTCACTCTTACCAAATATAGCTACACTCACCAGCACCTACTCTGTTGAGACACAGCAAAAAGAAATGATATCCCACTAGAAAGAAAAAAAAATGACAGATTAGAAAACAAAGTGCACATCAAACACTAATGCCGGAAAAAAAAAAACACAGAGCCACACAAACTGCTAGAAGTACAACCTTTTTCAATAAGACAAACATCAAGGGAAAGTAGTACAAAATACATTCACTTACCAAGCACAAGCAACTACACAAGCTGCAAACAGACACGCAACCTACATCAATCCAAACAGCAAAAGCCTGGAACAAGACAAAAATAGAGAAGAAAAAAAAATTACTACCACATTTCACAAGCAATATAACAATTAAAACAACAACACACAAATTTGCCCCCAAATTTAAATTCGGCCAGATGGGCCATCAAATAGGGCTTAGACCAATTGGGATTAGATGAGGTTTAACATCAAGACACTGGTTAATTTTTAGATTTTTTTTTACTGCCACACCCCTTTGGTGCCAGTCAGTCTTTTGCTCCTACCAGTACCCCCATCACACAGGGACAGTAAGGACATTCATACACCTTTTGTACGTGTGACACATACAAAAGAATTAACACCGCCAGCGCCATTCAAGGGCCAATCACTTTCACACGCCCACATATCTGACACAGCAACTACAGAAAATGATGGACTGCGTAGAGTGTCACTCAACTAGCAGTGTGTGTAGTGACCAACAGAAAGTAACTACTCACACACCACCAGCCGAGTGCCAGTCCACCCACACCACCATCCAAGCGCCAGACCATGCACACCGCCAGCCAAACACCACTCAGCACACACCGACAGCCAAGTACCACTCCACGCACACCATCCAGCCAAGTGCCACTCCACACACACCGCCAGCCAAGCACCACTCCGTGCACAGACAGCCAAGTACCACTCCACGCACACCACCAGCCAAGCGCCACTCCACGCACACCGCCAGCCAAGCACCACTCCGTGCACAGACAGCAAAGTAGCACTCCACGCACACCACCAGCCAAGCGCCACTCCACACACACCGCCAGCCAAGCAGCACTCCGTGCACAGACAGCAAGGTACCACTCCACACACACCACCAGCCAAGCGCCACTCCACACACACCGACAGCCAAGTACCACTCCACACACACCGCCAGCCAAGCACCACTCCACGCACAGCGCAAGCCAAGCGCCACTCACCGCCAGCCAAGCACCGCTCCACGCACACCATCCAGCCAAGTACCACTCCCCACACACCGCCAGCCAAACACCACTCCACACACACCACCAGCCAAACACCACTCCGTGCACAGACAACCAAGTACCACTCCACGCACACCACCAGCCAAGCACCACTCCACACACACCGCCAGCCAAGCAGCACTTCGTGCACAGACAGCAAAGTAGCACTCCACGCACACCACCAGCCAAGTGCCACTCCACACACACCGCCAGCCAAGCACCACTCCGTGCACAGACAGCAAAGTAGCACTCCACGCACACCGCCAGCCAAACACCACTCAGCGCACACCGACAGCCAAGTACCACTCCACACACACCGCCAGCCAAGCACCACTCCACGCACACCGCAAGCCAAGCGCCACTCACCGCCAGCCAAGCACCGCTCCACGCACACCATCCAGTCAAGTACCACTCCCCACACACCGCCAGCCAAACACCACTCCACACACACCACCAGCCAAACACCACTCCGTGCACAGACAACCAAGTAGCACTCCACGCACACCACCAGCCAAGCGCCACTCCACACACACCGCCAGCCAAGCAGCACTCCGTGCACAGACAGCAAAGTAGCACTCCACGCACACCACCAGCCAAGCGCCACTCCACACACACCGCCAGCCAAGCACCACTCCGTGCACAGACAGCAAAGTAGCACTCCACGCACACCACCAGCCAAGCGCCACTCCACACACACCGCCAGCCAAGCAGCACTCCGTGCACAGACAGCAAAGTAGCACTCCACGCACACCACCAGCCAAGCGCCACTCCACACACACCGCCAGCCAAGCACCACTCCTTGCACAGACAGCAAAGTAGCACTCCACGCACACCACCAGCCAAGGGCCACTCCACAAGCACCACCAGCCAAGCACCACTCCGTGCACAGACAGCCAAGTACCACTCCACACACACCACCAGCCAAGCGCCACTCCACGCACACCGCCAGCCAAACACCACTCAGCGCACACCGACAGCCAAGTACCACTCCACGCACACCGCCAGCCAAGCACCACTCCACGCACACCGCAAGCCAAGCACCACTCACCGCCAGCCAAGCACCGCTCCACGCACACCATCCAGCCAAGTACCACTCCCCACACACACCACCAGCAAACACCACTCCGTGCACAGACAACCAAGTACCACTCCACGCACACCACCAGCCAAGCGCCACTCCACACATACTGCCAGCCAAGCAGCACTCCGTGCACAGACAGCAAAGTAGCACTCCACGCACACCACCAGCCAAGCGCCACTCCACACACACCGCCAGCCAAGCACTACTCCTTGCCCAAGGGGTCGCTTCCTAAAAACAAAACATTCCCTGGTGCTAGTGGGCATTTTCTGCCCCCCCCCCCCCTGGGGGCAAAACGGCAAAAAAAACGGGCCGATTTGCCCCCAGGGTGGACAGAAAAACAAAAACACAATCATGGCCACCTGGAGGCGACCCTTACCCAAGGGGTCGCTTCCCAAAACAAACACATCGCCCCAACAAAAATCCCTGGTGGCAAAACGGCAGAAAAACGGGCCGATTTGCCCCCAGGGGGGGCAGAAAAACGAAAAGTAAATGTGAGGCCACCTGGAAGCGACCCTTGCCCAAGGGGTCGCTTCCTAAAAACTAAAAACAAAATCCCTGGTGCTAGTGGGCAAAAAACAGGCCGATTTGCCCCCACGGGGGACAGAAAAACGTAAACATAAAAGATGGCCGCCATCTTGGCTCCAAAACACAACCCTGGTGCTAGTGGGGAATTTCTGCCCCCCCTGGAGGCAAAACTGCCGAAAAAACGGGCCGATTTCCCCCCAGGGGGGGCAAAAAAACGAAAACATATTTGCTGCCCGCCTGGAAGCGACCCTTGCCCAAGGGGTCGCTTCCTAAAAAACTAAAATGAAATCCCTGGTGTCTAGTGGGGGCATTTCCGCCGCACGATCGCGACGCTGTGCGCGATCGTGAGGCAGAAATGCCCTGCAAAGAGACATCAGGGGAGAGGAAAATCTCTTTCCTCTCCCCTGATGCCTCTTCGCTGCCCCAAACCCCCGCCAGCCACGAAAAACCTACCTGCTTCTCCGGCGCTCAGGAAGCAAATGGCTTCCCTAGCGCTGGGAATCCCTGATGATGCCAGCGCGCGCTGTGCGCGCTGACGTCATCAGGGATTCCCATGGGGGGGGGCGGGGGCGGCAGCGGAAGCTCTTCCGCTGCCGCCCCCAGCAAAAAACGAAGATCAGAGACCCTCGGGGGGAGCGCCAGCGCTTCCTCCGAGGGTGGGGCTGATGACGAGCTGGCCTTGTCATCAGCGCACGACAGGTAAGCGCGATGACGAGCCCAGCTCGTCATTAGCCCCGAAGGGGTTAAAATTATATTAATCCGATTCTTCCTAAACTACTCACTCCTTGACCAACTCTTCGTCCCCCCCTTTATCTCTGGCAGAAACTGCACCACAGTTTAGAACATGCTATTGTAGTTGGTGCCAGGCGCGCAACACCCATACGGCTAAAGGGCTTCAGCCCCCACCCACCCCTGTGTGTGTGTCAGCCCGGGCTGAGACAGCTTTCCATGAATAGGTAATAAAGGGGTAACCCTGTGTCCCTCAGAACCTGGGTATGTTTCAATTAGAAAAAATTGTTCTGTCTGGTAGAAAGTACGTAGGTTTACACAGCTCAAAATGCGGTTTGAGAGAGTAGGGGCAAACTCTGGAATACGCTAGCTGGGGTACAATCTCAATACTTAATAAATAAGGACAGATAAAGAGCTTTGGTATTATTATTTATATCTGATTTAAGTCATTCATTGTTATTCATCGAAAACAAATGTTCTGTCAAAACGAAATATTTACAAAGATGCAAAGTGAAAAGAGTGACAATAGTGCTCAGTGCTCAAATGGTGTACGAAATATACAGTGAGATCATGGTTATCTATATACAAGTTGGAGGTAGGCCAGACAATGCTTTAATTACAGAAGTTCCTATCTTGCGTTGTGCGGACTCCTGGTAGTGCTGAACCTAAAGTTGGCGTCGACGTTTCGACCCTAGTTGTGCCCCAGTTGGTGGTCACGACGGGTCTTCCTCAAGACGGGGGAGGGGAAGGACGTGTTGACACCCCTTTTGGAGGCTGGAATTGCTCAGCCGGAAGATCAGGGATACGAGGAGGATTCAGTTCGGATCCCAATGAAAAAGATTTCTGTGTAAAAGTCTTATCAACGGGAGCTGGGTAGACGGGCCGTGATACCGTCCATCCTCTGCAGTTAGTCAGAGTCCACCACTGGAGCACCACTAGGGTCGAAACGTCGACACCAACTTTAGGTCCAGCACTACCAGGAGTCCGCACAATGCAAGATAGGAACTTTTGTAATGAAAGTATTGTCTGGCCTACCTCCAACTTGTATATAGATAACCATGATCTCACTGTATATTTCGTACACCATTTGAGCACTGAGCACTATTGTCACTCTTTTCACTTTGCATCTTTTTAAATATTTCGTTTTGACAGACCATTTGTTTTCCATGAATAACATTGAATGGCTTAATTCAGATATAAATAATAATACCAAAGCTCTTTATCTCTGTCCTTATTTATTAAGTATTGAGATTGTACCCCAGCTGGCGTATTCCAGAGTTTGCCCCATCCCTCTCAAACCGCATTATGAGCTGTTTAAACTTACGTACTTTCTACCCTACAGAACAATTTTTTCTACTTGAGACAGCTTTCCAGGCACACACACAGCCGCACCAGAGTACTTCACAGGTCTTTAAAAGACCATTTACTTGTTAACAAGGCTTTGTTGTTTTTTTACCGCTTCTTAGAGCCCCTGCATCTCCTCTCTGACTATTGCTGCAAGAATTAGCCCCGTCCCCGAAATTTGTAGTAGCCCCCCCAAATTTGGCTCTAGTTGCGCCTCTGATTGGTGCCAACTGTACCTACAACTACCATGGAAAGTACAGTCTGTTTTTCATCTCCTGGTTGCAGTATGTCAGACTCAGGGCAGTTACTCTTCAACCACAGCGACAGTCAGTGGCATAACAAAACTTGAGGGCCCCCCTGCAAGATATGCTGATGGGGCCCCCACCACATGTCACCCCACTCCAATAAATCCTGTAAATACATATATTTGTGGGATGAATTATAGTCTAGATAAGGGATTGCCCCTAAAGAAACCAGCAGGGCTACCTTCTATTTATTATAGTTGTATTTTGTTTCAGGTGCACAAACCAAAAAAGTAAATATTTTGGTGAAAAATGATAAAAAAATAGTCCAGTTTAAAACACATCACATCTTTAACCACAACATACCACTTGAATATAAATTAATTCTTTACCTAATATAGGGCCAGATGTAGGTAATCACATATTATCGATTCCTAAATACCGAATTTTACCGATTTGGTATTTAGGAATCGGTAAATGTGATGTAGCTAATGATTCGGTAGCTAATGAATGGGAATTACCGATTCGGTAAACACCGAATCGGTAATTCCCATTCATTCTATGGGCCTGGAGGCCCATAGGAGTGAATATAAATTACAGATTCGGTAAATACCCAATCGGTAATAAGGGGAATACTTACAAGGGTGGCAGGGTGTCACATTGACACCCTGTTGCACCCCTGAATAGTGCATGGGTGCACATGTGGCACACATACGTATGTCTGCCACATGGCACTGTTAAAAAAGCCTAAAATTGCTTTTTTAACGTTTTTCGATATTTACCACCAACTTGTAGTTGGGGGTAAATAACGAATCCTTAAATGAGGAATGCACTCACATGAGTGCTCCCTACATTAGGGATTCAGTAAATTACCGAATCGGTATCTTAAGGATTCGGTAATTTACCGATTCCTTAAATTACCGAACCCTTCAATTTGGCCTCCTACATCTGAAAAGCCTAATACGGGTCGGTAACGGCCGAAATTCAGTAATTTCGGCCGTTACCGACTGGTATTAGGCTACCTACATCTTGCCCATAGAACCTAAAAAAAACAAAAAAACGTTAAATTCCTAGTTCCTGGGATTCACAAAATCAGGATTTGCAACCACAAAATGGCTTTTTAATATGCAAATACAAGGAGATGATGGACGGAGCACTGAAACTTTTCAGACACTCACCCCCAGTCACAGATCTTGGTTGAATCCATCATCGTTCTTTAGCTCACTTTGCCACCCCTGTTTAGACACAGCTATATTCAAATCAGTCTTGACCCTGTGCCTCATGAGAACAGTGCAGCTCGAACTGCCAAGGAATGTCTTCCCTGGACCGGAAACAATCATTCTGGGACCGGTTTCGGGGTAACACCCTTCATCAGCCAGGCTAGCTTGAATCCAGTGGTAAAGTGAGCAAGGGACCCACGTCAGGGCATACCCTGCCAACGTAGGGCGATCAAAGCAAACACAAGGAGATGATGGACAGAGCACTGAAACTTTTCAGACACACACCCCCAGTCACAGATCTGGGTTGAATCCATCATCATTCTTTAGCTCACTTCGCCACCTCAGTTCAGACGCAGCTATATGCAAATCAGTCTTGACCCTGTGCCTAATGGGAACAGTCCAGCCCGAACTGCCAAGCCAACTATTCCTTGAACCGGAAACAAGCATCCTGGGACCAGTTTCTGGGTCATACCCTTCATCAGCCAGGCTAGCAGGGACCAGCCAGACTAAAGTCGAAAAACAGTGAAACATCAGCAAAAAGTGGGGTTAACTATAAGATGCAGATCCTACTCTCCTACACCCCCCCCCAACGCAGGGATATTAAACCACACTTGACCAGTTGAGTTTTCATGTTCTAAGTGGAAATATCTGGAGAGTCCATCTGCATTGGCATGGTTCTCCCAGGTCTATGTTCCACTGTAGAGTCCATCCCCTGTAGGGAAATGGACCACCTCCAAACTTTGGGGTTTTCACCCTTCATCTGTTTTAGCCAGGGGCTTATGGTCTGTCTGAACAGTTAAGTGAGTGCCAAACAAGTATGGCCTCAGCTTCTTCAGAGCCCAAACCACAGCAAAGGCCTCCCTCTCAATAGCTGACCAACGTTTCTCTCTGGGGGTCAGCCATCTGCTAATAAAAGCAACTGGCTGGTCCTGACCTTCAACATTCAATTGTGATAACACAGACCCTACCCCCAACCCAGATGCATCTGTTTGGACAATGAATTATCTTGAGTAGTTAGGACTTTGCAGAATGGGAGCAGTACACATGGCCTCCTTCAGGTCATAAAATGCATTTTGACAGCTAACTGTCCACTGAACTCTCTTTGGCATTCTCTTGGAAGTTAAGTCATTCAGGGGGGGTCACTATGGATCCATACCCCTTGACAAATCTTTTGTAGTACCCAGTCAGGCCCAAGAAAGCTCTGACCTGAGTCTGGGTGGTTGGAGCAACCCAGTTAATGATGGTCTGGATTTTTCTAGGTAATGGTTGAACCTGGCCTCCACCCACAAGGTTACCCAGGTACACAACCTGACTCTGCCCTATCTGACACTTAGTAGCCTTGATAGTTAGGCCTGCTTTCTGCATGGCCTCCAAAACATTTCTCAGATGGACCAGGTGATTCTCCCAAGTGGAGCTAAAGACAGCAATATCATCTAGATATGCTGCACTAAAGTCTTCCAGGACTGTTAGGACTTTATTCACCAACCTTTGAACAGTGGCAGGTGCATTCTTCAAACCAAAGGGCATCACCACAAATTGGTAATGCCCACTAGGGGTAGAAAATGCTGTCTTGGGCTTTGCATCATCAGCTAGTCTGATCTGCCAGCAGCCAGCTGTCAGATCAAATGTGCTCAGAAACTTGGCTGAGGCCAAAGTGTCTATAAGCTCATCTGCTCTGGGTATTGAATGGACATCAGTCCTGGTGACTGCATTGAGACCCCAGTCGTCTACACAAAACCTCATCTCTTTCTTACCACCCTGGGTGTGAGGTTTGGGGACCAAGACTACTGGACTAGCCCAAGGGCTACCTGAGGGTTCAATAACTCCCAAATCCAACATGTTCTGGACTTCAGTCCTGATACAGTCCCTGACATGGTCAGGTTGACTGTACATTTTATTTTTAACAGGCAGACTGTCCCCAGTGTCCAGTACATGAGTGCACCAGGTAGTCTGACTTGGAGTCAGAGAGAACATTTGTCTGTACTGATTGAGCACCTGTCAGCAATCAACTTGCTGCTGGGCAGTGAGGCTGCCTGCCAAGGCTACACCATTCCCTGACCCATCATCAGAATTCTGTGAGAGCAGGTCAGGGAGTGGATCACTCTCTTCCTCCTGTCCCTCATCAGTAGCCATGAGCAAGCCCATGTCTGCCCTGTCGACATATGATTTCATTCTGTTGACATGGAGCACCCTGTGGGGGCTCCTGGGAGTTCAAAGGTCTACCAAGTATGTAACCTCTCCCTTCTGTTCAACAATTGTATGAGGGCCACTCCATCTGTCCTGGTGGGCTGCTGGGCCACAGGCTCCAACACCCACACCTTCTGCCCTGGCTGGTAAACAGTCAGCACAGCCTTTTGGTCATACCAAGCCTTTTGCAATTCCTGGCTAGCCTCAATGTTTTTGGAGGCCTTCTTCATATACTCTGCCATCCTGGAGCAGAGACCTGGTACATAGTCCACAATATCCTGTTTGGAAGGCTTGCGAGGTAACTCCCATCCCTCCTTCACTAGACATAATGGACCCCTAACAGGATGTCCAAACAGAAGTTCAAAAGGGATGTAACTAAGCCCCTTGTGAGGAACCTCCCTGTAGGCAAATAGAAGGCAGGGCAAAAGGATGTCCTATCTGCACCTAAGCTTTTCTGGGAGACCTTTGATCATGCCCTTTAAGGTTTTGTTGAATCTTTCAACTAAACCATTGCATTGTGGGTGATAGGGTGTGGTGAATTTGTAATTCACTCCACACTCCTCCCACATAGCAGTCCAGTAACTAGACATAACGTTTTTACCGCTGTCTGATACTACCTCCTTAGGGAAACCCACTCTGGAAAATACTCCCAGAAGGGCTCTTGCCACCACAGGAGCTGTGGTGGTCCTAAGTAGAATGGCTTCTGGGTACCTAGTGGCATGGTCCACCACCACCAGGATAAATCTGTGCCCAGAGACTGTCTGAGGATCCATGGGACCAACTATGTCGATCCCCACTCTTTCAAAGGGAACCCCCATGACAGGTAGTGGTATCACGGGGGCCTTTGTTGTACCACCTCTCTTACCACTGGCTTGACAGATGACACAGGAGCGACAAAACTCCTTGGTGTATTCAGACATATGGGGCCAATGAAAGTGAGGGACAATCCTGTCCCAAGTCTTGTTTTGGCCCAGGTGACTTGCTAAGGGAATATCATGGGCTAGTGTTAATAGGAAGGCCCTTAACTTCAGAGGTATAACCAATCTCCTGGCTGCACCAGGCTTGGGGTCTCTATTCTCTGAGTATAGGAGTCCATCATCCCAATAGATCCTATGGGTTCCACTAGCATTCCCAGCAGCCTCAGCAGCAGCCTGCTGTCTGAGGGGTTCAAGAGAGGGGCAGCTCAGCTGCTCCTGGCTCACATCTGCCCTGGAAGGGCTTCCTGTCCCCACGAACTCAACCTGATCAGGCTCAAGCTCATCTGGGACAGTTCCTTCTTCAGGACTAAGCTCATCTCCCTCAAGAGACTGATCTGTACTCTGAGTCAGGGGGGAAGGCACTGCCTTAACCCTACTGCTCCTCCTCTTGAAAGGCACCTGGCCCATTCTTCCAGAATCCAGTGCCTGTTCAGTTTTAGACATTTTGGCATGTGACCTGGTCACAGTAAACACATGTGCAGGGATTCCTAATATTTCTGCATGGGTCCTGAGCTCCACTTCAGCCCAAGATGAAGTCTCTAAATCATTGCCAAGCAAGCATTCAACAAGGAGGTCTGCACTTACAACAACCTCCTTAAGACCAGTTACCCCTCCCCAGGAGAAATTAACAACTGTCAAGGAATGGTCAGTCCTGACATTGCTAGCATTTGTCACTTGGTACATTTCACGAAGTATGATCTGCTCAGGAGTCACAAGGTCTTGTGTCACCATTGTGACACTTGCTCCTGTGTGTATTTGCCCAGGTTACTGGGACTGACAAAGGAGGACATATCCATGCCTCCATCACAGATCAGTACAGCCTAAGTTGGAAGTCTGACTAGGCCAGAGTTCATCTCAGAACCCAGGGTTAACCCTACTACACCCTTATTCTGAGTACCACCACTTGGAGCTGAACTAGGGGGAACAGTTGCCTTAGGGGCAATGGTGGCTGGAGTTGAGTCTTTGGACTTTGTACAATCACTAGTCCAATGGGGTTTCTGTTTAAATATTTTACACCATAGTTTCTTTTTGCCTTTTCCTTTGTTAGATTGGGACTCCCCACCAGATGCAGATTTTTGGGGACCTTGAGAAGACTTCTGGTCTTTACCCTTTTTCCCCACCCTTATCAGAGTTCTTAGAATCTTGCTTTTTGGTGTCACCTTGGTTCTGCACCTTCTGCCTCACCCTGGTTCTGAGCCATTTGTCTGCCTTCTTACCCAATTCTTGGGGGAGAGGTCACATCAGGGTCCACCAGGTACTGATGCAACAGCTGATTTTGACAATTATTAAGGATCTGCTCCCTCATAATTAAATTGTACAATCCTTTAAAATTACACACCTTACTGCCAAGTAACCAGCCCTCCAGAGCCTTAGTAGCACAATGTACAAAGTCAACCCAGTGTTGAGTCTGTGCCTTTTGGGTATCTCTGAACTTAATCCTGTATTGTTCAGTGGTTAAGCCAAACCCTTCAATCAGAGCACTCTTTAAGACTTTGTTATTATCAGCATCCTCTTCTCTTACAGTGAGGAGATTGTCTCTTCCTTTGTCTGCAAAGGAGAGCCACAAGATTGCTTCCCACTGCTCCTGAGGGACCTTCTGCACTTTACAGGCCCTCTCAAGTGCAGTTATCCATTTGTGGATGTCATCCCCACTCCGGTAGGAAGGGACCATCTTGTTCAGGTTCCTATTATCATGAGTATGTTCTCTAACTCTAGAAACACTGATGCTGCCACCATGGGACTCTAGTCCCAACGTTTTGGAAGCTCTCTGGAGCTCCAGGGCTTCCCTGTCTAAAGCCAACTGAGCTCTTCTGATTCTGAGTTTTCCTTTCTCAAAAGCAAGCCGTCTGCTATTTCTCTCAGTGGAGGACTCTCTCCTGTAGGAGGCTGAGGTCCTCTGAGAGACAGAGGTCCCTACAGATGTACCAGAGTGATCAGACTCCACTGAAGGAGTTCTAGAGCTCCTATGTACACTGTGAATTCCACCTGGAGGGGTGAAAAGGGGACCACTGGGGTTCCCTTCCTCGTCCTCAGGAAGAATTTGGTTATCCAGGTTAGAATCATCCTGATCCCCCTGGTCAGCTTCAGAGTCTAACTTCTGGAGGTTTTCACCTCCTTGCCTTTCTTCTTCTGCTGCCCCACCCAACCTGCCTGTCTCATCAGACCTTGGGGTCTTTCTGAGATCATCTAAAAGCAATACCGCTATGAGGCGTTGAGTATCTGGGTGTCTCCCAGTCTTCAATTTCCTAGATGTACACATGGTCCTCAATTCTGGAAATGGGACATGGCCATACCTACTTATATGGCAAACTTTGCAGCTGCCCTAGCAGCTTGCCAATTGTTGCAGCTAGTAGTGGGTCCTACCCATACTGCAGGGCATTTATTAGATCCAGTTTTTACTAACATATCCCACATTACAATGCACACACCGATTAGGTTAGGTTGGACAGACCATTTTTTGGTTTCTATGTCCCTGCATGATGTCACTCCTGCTCGGACTGAGAGTCAGGTCTCCACCTGGAAACGTCCGTGGCACAAACTAAATTGGAATCATGTGGATGCTTGCCTTTTGGCTTCTTGCCCGAATCTAGCTGAAGATTCTAACGAAGCCCATAGAGCATTCTCAGAGTGGATAGAGCACCCATTAGATAGCTTAATCCCTATGAAGCGCTCCACCAATCGCAAAACCAAATCACGCCCATGATTCAAGACTGAACTTGCTGATATGCGCAAGGGGTGCAAGAGATTAGAACGGATTTGGAGAAGAGACTTCTGCTCCAAGGCCAAAGTCATCTATCGGGCAGCAATCAAAAGCTACCATAAGGCCATATATCAGGCACAAGCAGCTTTTATCTCCAATCAAATACGTGAGAGCACTAATCCTTCTAAGAGTACATTTTCCATTCTTGCCAGTCTGCAATCTAAACAAACCGCAGCTGGGTCAACTATTAAGTCCAATAAACAGTGTGAGGACCTTGTCCTCTTTTTTGTGGAAAAAGTGGACACCATCTATCAGTCCTTCCCGACCACCTATAGCATCCTGCAGGAGTTAAGCGGTTGCCAACAGGTCAACACCCTACACTCCTTTCCGCGTATTACGGCTGATCAACTCTCTGCTCTTTGCTATAAGATTAAGTCAGGATCTCCTGCCGACCTACTTAAGCCCGTCCAATTTAAGAAAGTGCTGTTGAGAATTCTACCGCCCCTGAATCAGTTGATAAATGGTTCCCTCTGAACAGCTGCGGTGCCCAGGGCCTGGAAACAGGCTAAAGTGATTCCTCTACTTAAGAAACCGACTCTTGATCCAGCCACACCAGAGAATTACCGCCCTATTTCCTTGCTTCCATGGGCATCTAAGATCACTGAGGCCTATGTGAATTCCATTCTATCAGACCATCTGACTGCTAATAACCTTCTGGATCCCTCTCAGAATGGTTTTAGGCTGGGTCATAGCACGGAATCAGCACTCCTAGCGGTTACGGAACATCTCTGGTCAGCTGTTGATGAGGGTTGAACGTCGGCGCTGATTCTGTTAGATCTGAGAGCCGCGTTAGACACCGTGTCGCATGACATACTGCTGTGACGCCTTGTGGAGGTCGGAATTACGGGCTCAGCTTTGGAGTGGTTGAGCTCGTTTCTCCATGAGAGGTCATTCATGGTCATTGCCCCCCCGTTTGCCTCTGGCAATCATCCAGTTAAACAAGGGGTACCTCAGGGCTCTACCCTCAGCCCCCTATTGTTTAATATCTATGTTCAACCTTTAGCTGCAGTTGCCAGTAGTAGGGATCTGACCATGGTCTCCTACACTGACGATACTCAGTTGGTGGTGACACTCTCTAACAACACCAAGCGGGACGCCCTAAAGTTTTGGGGCGACCTTGCGGCAGTGGCCGAGTGGATGAACAGCAATTACCTCCAACTGAACTCTAAAAATCAGAGGTATTGTTAGTAGGAAGGGACCATGGTCGGTGGAGTGATCTCTGGTGGCCAACTAGTCTTGGTAAACCCCCTCCCCCAAACAGGCGGTAAAAAACCTTGGGGTATGGCTCGACTCTTCCTTAAATTATCGAGTCCAAACAAAAAAAACGTCCGGGACATGCTTTGGACTCCTCCGGGGGCTTAGACCCCTGTTGGGGTTTTTTGATGCCTCAACGCGTCAGGTCATCATTCAGCAACGTTTCTGTCAAGACTCGATTATGCCTGTTCCCTGTATTTAGGGTCCAACAAGGCTGAGGTCTTGAGGTTGCAAAGGGCACAGAACGCAGCTGCTAGAACTCTTCTAGGTCTGTGCAAATTCTGCTCTGTGACTAATGCTATCCGCCGTTTGCACCAGTTACCGGTGGTCAGACGCATTGAATTCAAGACCTTGTGCATTGCTTTGAAGGTTCTGAAGCTGGCCACCCCTCCCATTTTGGCTGATCTTGTGTTGCCCTATGCCCCCTCGCTATGTCTTCGGTCAGAGGGCCAGCATCTGGTGGTGGTTCCCCAGCCCCGCAGAGTCCGGGCTGGTGGCAGATCTTTTCGTTTTAGAGCCGCCACCCTCTGGAACTCGCTCCCTGCGCAGATTTGTGCCCTTGACAATTACTTTGCATTTAGAAAGACCATCTAGACCTATCTTTTCCCGGCTCCATAGTCTCTTGCATGCTCTCTGTTGTGTTGTCTTTCCTGCTCTAGCGCCGGGACGCCCCTTTGCTGGGGCAGCTGTCGCTCTCTATAAGTTAAGATAACATAACATAACATGGTCATACTTACTTAATCTGGAGCCACTGGCTTCAGCCTTTTAAGATATACTAGTGTGGTGTGGTGTCTGCATCTACCTACTCTAGTGGGACTACAGAACTCTCTCTTGAGTTGTAGAAAGGGTGTGCTAGACCCTTGACACACAACTTTAAGTTCAGTAGAACTTACATTATTCTAAACTTGATTTATATGTACCTACGTACATATAGTGGTTTTCAGTTAGTCACTCAAAGAGATTATCTGGTAAAGCAATAGCAAGCTTGAATCCCACCGCTGCCACCAATGTGAGAAGTTGGCTTGACATATGCTGTCCACTAGTTATAGTGGGTACCTTGCATCTGTCCAAACAACCCTTATTGATGATGGGTTTAAGACAACCTTTATTGAAAGCCATTCTAGTGGTAGCTATGGAGAGCAGCCTTCAGGCTAAGTCTTAAAGGAGTGTAAAGCAGCTTGGTTTACCAGATTATAACCTCTTGAATGTCTAAATGAAAGGAGAACCACACAAGGTATATATAGATATATCTATATATAGATATATATATGAATTCAACAATCCTGAAGTCGTGCTAGAAGCGCAAAAATCAGGTACGGACCACACGATGAAATAGGTGCAATAAAGTGCTTTATTCCTTCACAGACAGCAGCATGACGCATTTCGACTGGGAAACCCGGTCTTGATCACATGACATGTTAAAAAAAAACAAGTTTAAATACTGTTGCGTTCTCATACATTGCTCCACCCAGTTAGAATGGATATAGAAAACATCCTGCAGATACAATCGGCATAATAGTGCAATTATATGTATAGGGCATATACTTTATGTATACAGAGCAACTCAGACAAGAATATAAACAACCACCTAAATAATCTCATTTACAAATGGTAGTTTTAACAAGTGCAAAACAATATTATAACCATTTTGTTAATAATTGTAAAACGCATATAGCTGAAATACAAAATAAGGTAGTATATATATATATATATAAAAAATATGTATTTATTACGAAACAGTCTCTAGTAATCTCTTTATGAGATTAAAGAGCAAAGTACACACTTTAAGCAAAATTGAACTTCAATAAATAGCACAATATACACTGGGCCCTAGGGGGGGACCAAACCATATATTAAGAAATGGTATAAGAACCACGACTTGACTAGACACAACAAGACCTAGAGCCTGTAGAATCCCTGGGACCACAAGGAACCACCCAAGGTAGTGACACAGGGGACCCAAGGGGGACACTTGCAGTGTGTGAACACAGCCGCGAGACGCCGTTAGCTTCCATGGGGAAAGTCGCAGATGGAATTTTAAGGATTACGGACACTTAGGAGAGAACTTTGAGTAAACCCCTTTAGACTTAAGGGGTTCTAAGGCCAACACGGACGGGAGCACCGGAGTACTCGAGTTACCTCACCCAGGGAAGCCGGGTGCATAGGTGTCAAATGGTGTCGGGAATCGTCGTTGATTTCAATGGCGATCTGCTGCAAAGTGCTGCTGCCGTGGAGAAGAAAAGTGTCCGGTGTGACCCAAGCCTGGATCAAAGATGTGAGGAACCTGAAAGCAGAGGGGACAGAGTCTGGGTCACTTGCCAGTGAACTGGGGCACGATAGACAAATGCCCACCGATTTCAGGTGCGAAGAGGTGAAGCTTGACTCTGCAGCCACGAGGACAGGGAGGCTTCTATGACAACGAGGAGCTGGATTTGAGCTGTCCCACAAAGGATGTCGAGTGCTGCGGCATCGGTGCCGGGATTGGATCCCACAAGCCTTGGCAACAGCAACCCAAGCAGGAAGAGAAAAGATGCTACGGTGTGGACCAGAAAGGTCCAGGGGACTTATCAAGTGGTGGAGAGTCAGAGCACGTCTGGAGCAACCAGGGAAGCCCTAGGAAAGTCAAAGTTGCCTTCTCAGGGACCCATCAGCCGACGGACCAGGGATCGCGAAGGTACCTCGAGCGAAAACACAAATGGCCGGCTCAAGGAACTCTCGTTGAGTGTAGGCCAGCAATCCTAGGTGCAAATGCTGCTCGGGGGTCTGGGCTACAAGCAACCCAAATGCACAGCCTCAAGGATTGTCGAGAAGCGAATGCACTTGCAAATGTGCACGGTGTCCAGGGGTTCCAGTTCCTTGGTACCCACGAGGGCTGCAGGTCTCAGCTTTGCTGGGGACTCAGGTCGACCTCTGGGAATGAAATCCACCTCCTGTGTTGCAAATACTTCGCCGGAGTCCGGCGGGAGCTTCGGAGATGCAAACCGGTCAGATTAACTCCTTTACTCCAGAGAGATTCTTCAGTCATCCAGCGTCGTGCAAATCGTCGAAGTTCCAGGATTCAGTATCAGAGTTTCGTCCAGGTGTAATCTAAAGTCCTGTTGCCAGGGGTGCCTATCTTATACCCAAGGAAGGGGTGGGACAAACTCTGGGGACCTACCTATGGGAGGGTTTGGAAAGAGGGGTGGCTACACCCATTTCCTTTGTCCAGTGTTGTGCCAGAGCAGGGGCTGGTATCCCCTGCAACCGGTTTGAACTGGGCTATGCACAGGGGCACCAAATGTGCCCCCAATGTTGACTTCAAAGCACTCTTAGACAGCACCCACCCAGCCCCAATACACCAAAGCCTGTCTGGGAGGTGGTTACAACTCCCTGTGACAGGAAACCTATTGTCCAGGCCTCCCCTGCTGGAGTTTCGTGCAGCAGCAGGAGGCCAGCCTCGCGTCTGTGGCATCCATTTTGTGATGCCAGGTTTCAGTTAAGCAGGTACCTGGTGTACCGGTGTGGACATGTCTCTCCCTCTAGCAGGGTGGAATCATAGCCCCGCCGCCAGAACTGGCAGGGAGGGTATGGTTCCAAAGTGTATGACACCAAACACATGTTTCCTTGCAGCCATTCCAAAGTTAGCATTTACCGCCAGGTTATAATGCACTTAAGAGTATATGATCTGGCTGCATCACAGAACAACCCCGGAGAATAGATTCCGAAGGCTGCAGAGGGGCCCTGCTCATTCATGGGCACCCTCTCACACAAAAGCCAGCACCCTGCCTTCAGGATTGATAAGGCCTGCCATAGGGGTGACTGATAGGTTTATATGTGTAGTGATTTAAGTTAGATATAGGGAACCTATATCTAAGTAAGGGGTGCATACACCACCGCACACAGGCTGCAGTGGTGTCATTTTGGAAGGCTGCCCAGTTGAGGCATAATACATGCTTCAGCCTCTGGTATGCCTCTGGGATACCTATGCCCTTGGTACCTAGTGTACATATACTAGGGACTCAGAAGGGTACCCCAGTAACCAAACCGGAGTGTACCTGAAGTACATGGATTCATTTTAGAGAGGAAGCAGCTAGGCTGGGATCCTGGATAGCAGGGCCCCAGCCAGACTAAAGTCGAAAAACAGTGAAACATCAGCAAAAATTGGGGGTAACCATACGAAGCAGATCCTACTCTCCTACAGACATGAGAGAAGGGTCCAAGTTTGGGAATTGGAATTGCAATGCTGCTGAACATTCCTGTTTTTCCAGTATGAAAACACAAACATACTTTGTGGAAACATTGAAAGAAAAGGCTTTCATGCTGTATATGTGTACACAAAATCATCCATTAGACCCTACACAGTGACCTCGCATTTTTCCATTTAAGGTGTGAGTAGTTCATGCATTGCAATCTGGTACTTGTAGTCCTGTCTATAGTGGGGAAAGCAAAATAAGAACCAGTTTGCAAAAAAAGATACATCTGATGGGAGAGAGGTTGAGATCTCTGATTTACAATACCGCAGGTTAAATTGAATATTTACATATTGAATACACTGAATCTTTTTATGTAACACAAAGGCAATCTGCGATGTAATCTTCTCCAATAAAAAAAATACACAATGCACTTGGAAATATTTAAGTAAAGCCGGACACTTTCGTTTGTCAATGTTGTGCTTTTATTGGTATATATTTGTCAATTCTTTTGAAACTATATGCATTACATGCTGCTTTTAACTTTTGCCTGATGCCTTAACATCACAGAGAGAAACAGGAACTCTGGGGTTCTATCCATATCCTTTAACCCCTCCCCTGCTGGTGACGGAACCGCTCCGTCATCAGACACGGCCGCGCTGTGCTGATGACGGAGCGGTTCCGTCACGGTCCGCTCGGAGCGCCTGCGCGGCAGCGATTCCGCGCCTGCGCTGAACGTTCTTAAGAGCGGGCGGGGCCGTGACGGAACCGCTCCGTCATAAGCACAGCGCAACCGCGTCTCGTAACGGAGCGGTTCCGTCACGAGTACCCGAGCGCAGTGCAGCTGCCCCACCCCCTTAGCGCTGCGGCAGAATTGCCGCCGCAGCGAAGGAGTTAATATAAACATTGGGAAATCACTTGGAATTGCTAGTATTTAATGTCCTGGCTTGTATTTTGTTACCTAATCAATACATATATTTAGCAGGTAATGTAAGAAAACATACTTTAGAATGTGTTTTCAGTTGCTCTAATGGCCACTGACTGATAACATAAGTAAACAAAGACAGAAAGGCAATGTAAAAATTAATATAGATTATTTCATATAAAGTTTTACTTAAGAATCATGTGCAGACCTTTGCAGAATCTTATAACATGAAGAGAGAGCTAGCATTTTTATCTGGGAAAGGTGGTAACCCTACCTCTGCTCCAGTCAGTTCTGTGCTTCCTAGTCCCCTCTAAGAGGAGCAGTGCTCTGTCACGCTGTCTCTCAGAGGGCCCCACCCACCAACTCATGTAAGGTGCCTGGCATGCTCGGTCTAAAGAGAAACAAATACCTTATTTTGTTTCTTTTCAGCACTGGGTCAGCTCAGAGCAGGCTTCACACGGCAGCTGCTTTAGAGAGACACGCTGCATAGACATGCTGAGGGGGCCCGCTTCATTTGGAGAAGACTGGGGTACTCCCCGCACCACGGGGGCTGCCTGGGTGTCCGTTATGCCCCTAGTGACAGTCTTTGACTTTGCTTTGTGGCAATGTCTCAGTTACATCTCAAAGAGAAGGTGCTTATCACCTGTTTAAAACAGTTAATATGAGCAGACATTCAACATATTTCAGGAATTACATGTTTGAGGGATCTCGCATAACTGTGTTTGGATTGTACAGTGAAAGAGGACCGTGTTAATACAGCGCTAATTTAAGTAAAATAATTCTGAATTGGCCTATGCCACCGGTCATTGAGCAGTCAGGGCTCAAAACATCCACTTGCCGCCTAGCAATGGCAAGCCACATTTATTTGCTTTCCCCCAGACCTTTTTCCTGACATAGAGTTGCCAATTTAGATGCGTTGGGTACTTTGCCACTGCTGATCAGTGTCAAAGTACACGTGTTCCCTATGTAAAGTGTAATGGTACTTGGTTGGCCATGATTGGTATGTTTGCCTTACTAGTAAAGTCCCTAGTGATGTGCATTGTGTGTGCCAGGGCTAGTAATGCAAAGGCACGGACAGGGACTCCCGCCTCAAGCATTTGGTGGCAGCGGTGAGGGATAAGGACCTCCACTTCCAACAATGTGTGTCTCTGAAAGCGGAGCAAATGTGACAAGAGAACAAGATTGCCTTTAAATCTTGTTGTCTTGTCACATTTGCTCGCTTTTAGAGACAGAAGTCAAGTAACTTACAATTAGGCCGAGGAGTTTTTTCAAGTTACTAGACCTGCAAAACTGGTAACGTTTTTAGGATTTTTCAAGCCCTGCAAGTGACACTTTTAATAACTTTTTAAAGTAAAAACAAGTACTTGCCTGAAGCATTGCTAAAATAGAAGGAAACACATTTAAATCACCTACATTCAGATGGTATTCTCCAGTTTACAAGTCTTCAGCCTCCCAACTAGCAAATACAATAGAATAAAATATTGAGCAATCCCAGTAAACGCCATAACCCTACTAAAATTGCCAACTTCTTTTGACTTCATTGTGATTTTCCTTAGAAAACCTCAGACCTCACAATCTTTGAAGGATTAGCAAGGTCAGAGTTATACTTGCAGACCTGCATTAATTAGACCTGGTTTTGATTTAACCGGTTATTAAAATCTCAATTTTACTTTATTAGTAGTAGTTTATGAGATATTTATGTTGTGGGTTATTTATGCTTGCTCTTGTCTTGTTCGGTACTGGATTCTGGCATTTGTTTGTGTTTTATAAATAAACAAACTAAATAAACTGTATCAAAAATGATACCTCATTTTCATATGATAGTCTTGTTGCAGCATTACTCACAACTATACTGCTATAAGATAGTTATTGTACCATGTTAATTCTTGTGATGGTGTACGATACAAGAGAGCAAGGATTTAGCTCCCCGTTACCCAACATTAAAATTCAAAATAACTGGTTCTTAACATGTGGTCCAAGGACTCATGGAGGTATGCAAGGCTTATTCACGGGGCCCACTTGTTTTACAGAATTAAATAATAAAATTAAGCAAATTCATGAAGTATAAACCAATAAAGAAGCAAAAGGGAACATTTTAAAACTTTTTCTATTATTGAGTGTGAATTAAACAAAATATTTTAATATTTGAGCATCTGTGTGGTGTAAACTTTCTTTTTTAAATCGTGTGTATTGTTTTGTGGTTCTAATCATAGAAATTGCTTGGGCCAGCGGTCTCGGCGCCCAATAATGACTCAGTCGGGGTCCCTGTATTCCAGTAATGATTCAGTGGTTGTCAACAGAAGTAAAAAACTTAAGAACAGCTGTTGAAACAAAGTAAATGTCTAATACTGGTAAATGTATTTTCACAGTAGGATGCTACATTTATTGAACAGGTGCAAGCGTCCACATGCCTCATTTATAATTTCATGTGGTGGACGCTTCATCTACAAGCGTGCCAGACATACTGCTGCTCCCACATTGGCAAATGAAGGCCTGCTTTATTTTAGGATAGCTGTTATGGTGCAGGTGCTTTTCTCTTGAGATGGTTTCTTCCACTTTGGAGACAACCTCATGTGGTTGGGGAATAATTCCCTAGTGAAATTCCACAATCTCCGTGGATGGTGGAATTTTCACAAATATATGTGGTTTCTGGAAGTGTACCTCTACAGATTCCAGACCTGCTACCCTAAATTGGGCAGTTGGTATGCCACTATTTCCAACAGTGCCTGTATTGCCCAAATGGTATTTCACAATGGGAAAGACCTCTTTCTTTAACCCTCAAAACTGGGCGTTGGAATGCTGTTCGGAGCAGATGGGGCTCATGCTGACATTTGTCCTAATAAATCAGACCCTAAATATTAAAAAATGGAGCAGAATATAATAATAACATGTGTTAAAAAGAATTAATATAGATGTTACACTTTAATCTCATTACTGTGTTTGGGTGCATAGCTGTATGATGCACAATGTACCGTTAGTATGGAACGTTGTGGAGATGCATCCTATATATATCGAATGGATGTGTTTTCTTGTTATTAGTTGTATTACATCCAGTGTCATAGGTTCTTCTGTACAGACGTTACAGTGATGAATACACACAAATATTTTACTAGGGATGCAAGTCACTATAAGTGTGGCACCTAATGCAAGGCGATATTAGAACTAAGAAATCCATAATGTTCTCAATATTTCAGCCTTGAAAAAAAACCATTACTGCCAGACATGGGGGGACGAAACACGTTTCGGCTGGTTTGGTTCAATGTAAATAGTACCAAAAAAGACCTGCAGCAAGTCACATCCTTTGGATGCCTTAAGGAGTGGCAAACCATATATGAACTGATGAAGCCTACACCCCAGGAAACTGTTTAACCATTATCAAGGCACTCTACTGAGAATCATGGAAAATAAATGAGAATGATGGACACAATTTACAATCAATTACTTTTGTGATTAATACTTCTTTCACATTTTCAATTACTTATGAAATCACTACTGCTAGTTTAAACCACTGGGGTGCCATAAAGAAATGTGAACATATTTTGGGTAATAATCACGCTAAACAGTAACATTTAGCTCATCAGAAGGAGTAGTTGGCCCAACCCTTACATGGGGATAATTTCCCCCTATGCAACTCACAACATAAATATAGAAAGGATATTTGTGGGCGGAATGCCTACCAAAGAGAGAATAGGGTGTATAATGCCTACCAAAGTTTACTATACGCTTTTGCTGCTTTATTGTGAACCAGGCCTTAGGGCTGTATGGAGACTGGCACATGGATTTTGAGGCGTGGGGATTAATAATGTTTATTTGGGCCTTCTCCATTAATGATGAATTGTAAAATGTTACCCATGTCAAAACGACCTTTATAGTAGAACTGCCAATTTCTTAAGCTGGTTTGGGCTGGTGGGCAATATGTACCAGTGATGCACTCAAAATATAGTGAAGCTCATGAAAGTGAGTGCAATATTTTGGGGCATGTTCCTAGTGTACCTGTGTATCGCAATTCCAAAGGTTCAAGCTTAATAGATAGGTAGAAAGTAGCCATAGCTGAGTAGGAGAGTGTAGGTGGGGTTTTGTAAACTAAGTGGTTGTAGTGTGTCAGGATTTCTACAAGCGAGTAACCCTTTAATGTTCACCTTTTCCTTCCCCATCCCTACATTTGAACAGATTTCTAAGCAGTGAGCATTGAGGTGGTAGAGACTGTCTTTGCGGGTTTATGTTAATAAAAACACATTTACAGGACTGAACACCCAAAAGTGATTTTGCAGTTTGTGTTTAGGAGTGGAAATCGTGGATTCTATGGCAGAAATGTGTTAATCAGTATCATTTTAACTTCGTTCTTGAATGAAGCAGTTGAGGGGTTCAGCCTGATTTCAGGTGGTAAGGCATTCTAGATTCTTAGTGCAATGCCAGAGTATTCTCTTTTATATGTTTTCTTTTTATAGAATGTTGGGGGTTTCAGCAGTCGGGTGTTATTGCTTTTAGAAGCTCTGCATCCACCCGACTGCTCCAATTCGTGTGCTAGCCACTCAATTATGGTAACCTTTAATCATAAACAACCTACATGGTCTTTGGTAATGACAAATGGATAAACAATAACTACAAAAATGGAGAGTACAACAAGGATGAAACATGAGGAAAGAGAGAGTAGGAAAAGAGAGGAAGAACATTTTAACAAAAAGGAAAAGGGAAATAAGACATAGTCAAAAGAGACAGTAAATGTCAAACGAATGATGACTGGGAGAACATACTTGGTTGAGATGAAAAAGAAAGTAGGATTGATGACAACACATAATAAAGATAGCACAACTAGGGATAAAAACAAGTCAATGCTGAAGTGGATTGTTAGATGCAGGTAGGAAACAGAGATGTGACTTAATCTAAAAACATGTCACCAGATAAGAAGGGATTAAGACAAAAATGAATTTACCATGCTTGTAATAAAGATACTAAGGTGAAACAATAATATAACAAGAACATATAATCATATGTAACAAGAATTCAACTTTCAACGACAATATTGGCAATAATGGAAATAGCTGTTAGCTTTGAGAAGGACCAGATGTGTACCTCACCTCACTCCCATGATCTTTTACAAACTTTCTAAGATCTGCGGAATTATCATAAATTACAGTCTTCTCTTCATAGATAATCTTGAACACACAGGGGTGGAAGAGACCGTATCGAGCCTCATTTTTTTTTGTTTGAATATGTTTATTGCATTTTATCATCATACAGTATTACACAAATGCAGTCCTATCGGGCAAACGGCGCTATTACATATGACAGGTAGTCCCAGGAATCTCGGATAATCACCTCCCTGCGGAGGCATAGCAGCAAAGGGGGCAATTGATCAGATGTACAGGTAAACAGCATGACAGTTTCATATAGCCCCAGCATACGCATAATACATAAACGATCAGTGGTGACAGTGCCTAGCGTCGATGCTAAGGATCTCTGTATAGCGGCTGCATTGCCCAGTCTCATTCCATACAGCTCTCAATGTATACCATGACCAGAGAAACAGGTCAGTTGTTCGCACTGCTAAGATACTGTACATTCAAAATTGCATAAACCAATAAAAAACCATAAACCATAAAAAACAATTCTAGACATATAGAAAATCAGAAACCAGGCGGTACCTAACTGTGAACCTGTGTGTACGTGTGGAGCTTGTGATACCGAATGGAGCGCAACCAGTGGTGACATGTCAGCGGGAACTTGGTGATCTTGTTAGTCGTCTCATGTACACTGGGGCATGCGAGAAATGCCGAGATGAAAAATAAAGGGGGGGGGCGGTCAGGGAGGGAGGCAGCATAGGTGGGGGGGGGGCGGGAGAGTAATTCTGGCTGGGGTACCGAGGAGCATGAGGAATGAGCTCACGTAATCCCATCCTGCAAACACACCTCGTGATAGGACATCAGCATACCATCCCACTCCAGCGCAATAGGATACATCCGGAGCCCCGCTGTCTCCTCTCGGTGCAATGCCACACTCTCAGCCCTCGCCCAATTATCCAACGAGCGCCGCCACTGCACCGTTTGGGGGGGCACATGATGCTTCCAACGTCTAGTAATAAGGCGCTTTGCCGTAATCAGCCCCAGATCCCAGAATATCGCTTGCACCTTTGTTTGTTTCGTTCTTCTAAATAACCCCAACAGGCAAACCGTATCGAGCCTCATAATACCGAAGTAATGGGTGAAGATAGAGAAATTCTTTATTTCTGTTTACAATGATCTCTAGAAACATCTTGTGTGAGGAAAGTCTTCCTGCCTGACCAAGATGATTATTTCTTAGCCTTAGGCGCATTAAGCACTTTTACAAGTTCTGTGAATCCTAGAAATAGTTGATAGTGGCAAGACAACAAGTTCAAGTTAAAAGGAAGCAAACAATGAAACAGGATCATTGCCTTCAATTTCGCCTGGAAGGCCATACATATGTAAGTTATTACACCTATTCCTGTTCTCCAAATCCTCTGACTGCTTTTTTAAGTGCTCCTTGTTCCACACTGGAAACCTCTTTTCAGTGAGTGACCACTTCTCATCTGAACTCGGATTGATTTCCTTAACAAATGGGTGCAGAGATCTAATTTTTTAAGCAATATTTCCATGTAAATCATTGAAAATGACTTATCAGGTGGGGGTGTGTCCTGCTTCAGCCTCTTGGTAGCAGACAAGTAAGTTTAAGACTTTGAGAGGAAGAAGACGAGGCAACATGCTTATGAATGGCACAAGTCATCACTTCATTAGTCACAAAAGTAGCCTCCATTGGTTTCACACAAGACGTTGTATCATATTTAAGGGAACAGATGTGAGGAAAGAAGATTTATCCTTCAACTTAACTTCCTTATCCTACCCATGCAAGTTCTGTGAGAAGCAGTATAAATCATATAATATGTAGGCAATAACATCACTAACAAAATCATTGGTGGCCAGAAGATACAATGCAGAAAGAACAACCTCCAGAAAACAGCATGTCAATAACAAAATCAAAAAAAGGTTTCCTTAAGAATAAATTAGGTCAAAGTGTAAACAACCTGCTGTTAAATAGACCTCAATGTTAGAACATCATAGACGTGAGCTCGTAGAAATGTGTCAAAACATCTGTAAAGCATTTTTCCAAAATATGAAGCTCCATCACAGGAACTCTGACAAGAACGCTGATGCGTGTAAAATGAAGAGAAACATTGCATGACTCTAGTATGAGGTTGAACTCCTCACTTGATAATAAGTAACTTACTAAAGTTGTCTCCATCAGTGATCATAAGGGTACCAGGATGCTTTAGTTTTACACTGTCTTGGTCTTCCTATATGTGAAATGTAGTAGCCTGTCCAGGTCAGTAAATGTTTATGCATTTATACATTGATTAAAACTAGTACATTTCCAGCTCCCAAGATTTAGATTGTACGAGCCTGCCATCACATTATGAAGCATCATTGAAATATGAAGATTTAAAACAAGCAGGAATATATTGGGTTAAAGTATTGAAACCATGCTAACAAAACACAAATGCAGTATTTTAACAAAAAAGTAGCATTACTTTCATTACTCAATAGAATTCACAAATTTGGCCTCTCTAGACTGTGTTCAAAGGTGTTCCCATTCCTGATTCTTTCGTACCATGGAGATGTACCTTTTATACATTATTAGGTCCATTTAGAGTGATATTTAAGGATATGAGGACTATTTGGAATCATATGCGGGATGGTATCATCAGGAATTATTTCAAGCCCCACTTCATTAAAGGAATCTTTGGCATAAAAAACTGTGGGTGATGTTCGAACGAGTGATAAGTTCTGTAAAATGAGCTTAACACAACTCTTCATATCGCAGTCCTTTGCTGGAAAATTACGCTGTGTTAACTCAATATTCACAACACAGGTGCTATGCGATAGGCATACGACAACGCGTCAACTGCCCACGTTAAAGTCAATGTGACGTTGCAAAAATGCAGAAATAGTAGCGATGAGGCACACCGCGATACAAACATCAGTGATAACAAGCAACAGGCCTGCGTTTCCCATGCGTCATGCGTGAAAATGCCCCATAAAAGCAGAGTAAAAGACTTGGTGAGATTACAACGTACGAGCACAACATCACAGCCATGAGGTAGAACAAATTACTATTGTCCCGCATCATAGGCATCCCCTCACAAACAGTCACAATGTACATTGACATGCATTCTGTATGTAACCTGCGCCAATGCGGAAACTTACGAGGGACACACTGTGAAACCGCATCTCCTCTTCACATTGCAGAGGAACAAATAACACCCCCTGCACACAGACGTGCCATGTCCATGACCAAACAATAATGAAAGCATGGACTAATGAAGTAGCAGTGACTCCCCCTTACGTTGATGTTGCACATGTAGTGGGACTTGAGTCACAGGGTGCATCCCTGCATCATGGCGGCACATATCCAAGCCCAAAAGAAGCCCTGTTGTCACTTGCAGGCCACAAATAACAGCCAAAATGGAATGAATTGGGACACATGTGGAACGCCGAAGAGTGGGATACCGTTCCAACTGTGACACACAGAACTGGCAGTTCTAATACGTGACACCCCTAACAGCCTCACTGCATAGAGGTTACCCACCCACCATCCATTACCAATTTACAAAATTGCAAGCAGTACATGTCGCACCCACACTTGTCTGAGTGATGTGCCTGTACAGATGAGTGACATGCACGCCAGGAATGTTTTTGAAATGCATTTATTTGCACATGCTGTGCCTGTAGTCATTCATCGTACTGTCCCCTGATTGCCAAGGACCGTCACAATGTGACGTCAACATGAGAAGAAATTGTTAATGATGGTGTTCCTACGGGCAGTTGCTGCTGCGGCTGCAGTGGGGTGTGGTCCACCTGCCTCCTCTTCATCATCATTGTCCTGTGCACCTGGCACTCGAATCCATGGGGCATTGCTTGCTTACACATATGTTGTGCAATACACAACGTGCAATGATCAACTTGCACATGATGTCTGGGCTGTACAGGAGCCTTCCACCTGTGACGTCCAGGCACCTGAAACGTGACTTCAACACGCCAAATGCCCCTGGTGCGTTTGTGGGCCAAATTGTACAGCCTCTGGGCCTGTGTGTTTGGGGCTCGGAGGGGTGTCATCATCCAAGCGCAGAGTGCATATCCTTGGTCACCTGTGACAGTGCAGAGAGACACGAGTCCTGACTACGCACTGCATGATGTGTTGGCAAGCTCACTGGTTCATTGGTGTGTGATCTACTGATTCCTATATGACATGAACTGCCTGTTGAAAATGAGCGCCATCAATGTGTATTACATAGCCTCACTACTCTCTACCCCCGAGCATAGTCACTAGTGTGCGCAGCGCGGTTGCATCACTTGCACCCCTACGGCACACCATTGTCATGCCTGTCTGTGCATGTCCACAAGCCTGACTATGACACAGTGATGATGTCACAGTGATGATGTGTGCTGAAGGTGGCCAGCCACATGTGTGTAGGCCCATTGTAAGGACGGGACTGACACAGATGTAGAGCACCTGCCTGGCTGAACTCGCCATGCGGTTGTGGGTAGACATTTGGCGCATGCCGCGCTGATAGCCACACACACAACAGTTGGCATGTGTGATCCCTGAACCCGAGTGGTCATGTCCTCCCTCATGTACCCCTTCGGCCAAGCCCGAACTCCGGGGGCATGCCACATAGCAACATTGTCCATTGCATGACGGGTGGCGCAGACACTACAACAGGGACACATGCATCAGTCACTTCCTTGGCAAGGCCTAAACTTAGCTACACCCAGATACATGTGTGTAAGAGCTTCGCCCCTACGCTGTACTGCCGTACGCCTGTCTACTCCGCTCACAGGGAGGTTGGACACGGCTACATGTCCCATGTCTACCACACTGCCTGCGGTGACATGGTTGCGCCCGCTGTACCCAGCACAATGTAATGTGGAATGGCCCATGGCCCTAATTCATACATAATGACCACACAGAGACACTGAGTGAGTTTGTGGACCTGACTATGGGCACGTGCGCCTGGCCCCTTTTAGTGCCAGGGCCACCTGTCCAGTGATGCCTATGCTGGATGGGTGTTGAGTAGTGTAAGTCACCCCTCAGGGGTTGGTTGGTGCTGGCAACCACCACAACAGTGATCAGGCAATCAGCAGTACAAGCTTCAAACGGCAAGGGTCCATGACTTGAGCTGCACAGAGTTAGTGGCCCAAGATGCACTGCGGCCGCCACAGGCACACCGCTACAGGACGGTGACTTGTGCTGCACTGAGGTGGAGCCACGTGAGCTGTGCGGGTCTTTGTCGGTTTCCAAGGTGAATGTCGCAGAGGGTTGCGGGGGACAGTGGAAGGTGTACTCCTGGGCATGATGCAGAGGGCAGAAGCAAGCAGAAACAGGCAAATGGCGGAGTTGAATTCTACAGACTCCTCTTTACCACCATGTCAGTATCAGCTACATGTTGATGAAGGCAACCCCCAGCCCATGGACTCAGACGCCACCAAAGTTCAAACAGAGCGTGCCCATGAATTTTGGGGCACATACTTAGTAGCACCAGAGCTGGAAGTGTATGCAGTCTGCGATGAGGCCTGTACAATGACATGAACACTGCCATGAAGAGATCAAGACTCATTTCCAAATGTGTGACCTAGTTGACCGCAGTGTAGGCCAGAGGCAGCGGTCAGCACGGGTCAAATGCTGTCCAGCCATCTCCTCCTGGATCTCTAACACACAACGTTGGATTGGCATGTGGAGAAGATTTGTGCCTGACTTAGGTAGTGGCACCAGAGGTGAGTGGGTGTTTAGCCAGCGACGTTGTTGTGTCCTGCCTGATATGGACTGCTTTGGATTGGTGTGAAACCTGCAGGACCGCAGTGTAGCCTAAGACAGCGAGGGCCCACAGACATGTGTGGTTGAAATGCTATGCATGGCGTTGGTGGCACCACTTCGAAGGGAGTATAGTGATTTGAACATAGCCATACTAAAAATGTCCTCTGCCATAGTGTAATCAAGACTCAGTTCCAAATGTGTGACCTACATGTCCGCTGTGTCAGAGAGTACGTCAACGAGAAAGGAGTACTGCGGACCTGTGTCTCGGAGGCCGTGATGGTCTGAGGAGTCTGCCAAGGTCGCGGGCCTCTGACTTGGAGCTTGTACCGGCATGTGGTGGTCCCTCTTCGACACACGCCGGTATCGACAGGTGAGCAGTGGGGCCTGAGTTCGCAGGGCGGGCAAGACGGGTTCGGGGACCAGCGGCACGGTGTGTATCAGGCGCACAGGATCGCAGGCACCACCGCTCACGGCGTCGGCCTCATGGCTTGGTGAGAGGCCCTGCCCTGGCAGAGAAGTGCATTCCGGAAGAGAACCATGCCCAGAGTTATGTGCTTTTTATTCACACCCCTACGCCGGCCTGGCGTACACCGGGCCAGCCCACTCTGCACACGCTTACAGGAGGGACGTCACAAGCTACATTTCCTTGATCTCCCACACTGGCTGGGGTGAATGGTTGCGTCCACTGTCCACTACACTCCAAACAGCAGCAGTACATGTCGACATGGATATGTGTGTGGTCGACATACTGCAGTTGGTCCATCACATCCATGGCACACTTGGCATTGTGTACATTCTCATTCATGGGTCACTTGCCTCCTTCGCACATGCCTGGTTCCCAACTCTCCACACATGCTGCTAATGTGTGGCTGAGATGCCATGCCATTGATGGCGTATGTACATGGCTAGCCCAGGTTCCCACAGTAAGTTGTGCTGTCGTGTCTGGTGGGTGGGCATGTTGTTTGGCATGTTGTATGTGACTTTGTGACATGTGCATTCCCAGAGTTGTGAGTTGCATGATTGTGGATTGGAGGTGTGTGGTGTGTTCATTTGGAGTAGTGCATTGCATATCCGTAGGTGCCAGCCTGGCACCTACGAAACTGTTGACAGGTCGGAAGATGTAGGAATCATGCACACCACCTGGGCTATTGGCGACAACGTTGGTGAAGAGTCCCCAGTGGTCCACTATTGCCTGCATATTGATGAAATACGTGTGCTTTCTGTTGCGGTAATTGTGTGCAGTGTTGGAAGGGGGAACAAGTAGAACATGTGTGCAGTTGATTGCCCCCAACACGTGACAGAATCCAGCTATGGTGTAGAAGCCTTGCTTGGTCTCCAGCTGTTCCTGCACAGTGTGGGGGAAGTATAGGTACTGGGGTGCCAAGCTGATGATGGCATCCAGGACAGGTTTGAGGAACTTTGATAGGGCTGGCTGTGAGACACTTCCGACTGGTTGGAAGGTACCAGAGGCCAACAGGTGCAGGACGGCCAGCAGCTTTGTCTGAGGTGGGATGTTAGTTGTCCGCTGTGTTGGTACCATCAGTCTGTGGGCAATGATATTCAGGATGCGGAGGATGGTTGTACTTTTGAGCCTTTACGCCGATGTTAAGTCTGTGAGGCTGGTGCATTTTCTGAAGGTCCGCTGTCTGTGTCTGCGCTGCCTCTGTGGTGGTCCGGGGTGGGGGTAGCGTTCCGGGGAGGGTATTGGGCCTGCGGGTGGTGGGTGTTGTGGCCTGTAGGGGCTCCGAGCTGCATGATCAGTAGCTCCATGGCTTCTGTTTGTCTTCAGGTGTGGCTGTGGGCTGTGCTCCCTTTCCTGGTGCATGCTGTCGTCCGACTTTACACCAGGTCAGAGCAGGTGTTAATTTCCTGCTGCTAACACGCCTTATTGCGTGTTTTGTGATCTTATCATCGATCTGTCTGGTCGTTGAGAATGTTGCGGAGTGGTGTTGTAATTTTTTTCCCATTGAACGCCTACTCTGTATCTCATTAGCAATAGTTGCAGGGGTCCTCTGTGGCGATGTTTTTTGCAGCTGCTATCGCATGTAAACTGGTGATATGGGCTGTTATCACCAGCTTCTGAATGGGGCGATAGTTTTATCGCCACTTTGGCTGCAGTAAGGTGCCGTTAACTAGGCGATAGATCCTTGAGAATATGCCCCTGTATTGTTTGTGAATGGGGAAATAAATATTACGTGAGATACTTCTCTACCACTCACCTTGGTTTCAAACTCAACTGGTTAAAAATCATGGGAATAAATATCTGCTAATTGAGGGATTTGCTTGAAAATATCGAGAGTTTTTGACCTATTTAAACAGTGAAGTTTTTTTTCTTTCAGCAGGTGTTGAAGATATCGCCCCTCAATTGCTTGATATTTGCCCAATGCCTTCCGATTGGATGAAAGCCTCTTTTTCATTGGTATTTATGTAAACACTAGTGTGTGTACCTTCCTCGAGGAGCATTCCTTCAATCCTTTTTCTTTTGCAAAGTCATTTTCCTTGAACCTTCACCAGTATTCCGAGAGGTCTTATTAGATCAATTACATTTTGCAGCTTCAGATTCACACCTTACCCATTGTGTAAGGTTGATGTTTACCTGTGATTTTCCTTCAGTTTTGATGACTTTTTACTTAGAGCAAATGACTTAGGTTTGAAGGTCTTCAAGTAACGTACTTTCTTTGGAAGGATAGGTTTCTTTTTTACAGATGTTGTGCGTGTTCATCTTCCTGAATTCCTATGGAAGGAACCAAATAAATAGCCATAACAATGGTACCACATATGATTAACAGAGGCCAGTGCAAAATATAAACAGACGGTGCTGGAATATGGGCCTGAGCCTGTACTAGGTCTTGGATATAAAAAACATCTATTGGGGCTGTGCTGGACCTATCGCTCCCTTCCACATCCCGATTTCTAGCCCCAATCAATTGTAGGAGGGAGCAGGTCTAGTGTAGAAAGAAATACATTACTTTGTGTAACTAAGAGCAGATGTCTTTTAAGTAATCCTTTTGAGAGAACCGATTTTTATTCACTACTACCAATGCTTAAAGTATTCATGGTAGTATTCCTTGCATCAATAAAATCATTGAAGTTGCTTAACCGCATGCGTGCGGCATGATTTCCGCCCGTACGCTGGATTTTGCGGATTCGCATGTTACGTGACGAGCTGGGCTCGTCATGAGCGTGCCAGGAGGCTACCTCATGACGAGCCCAGCTCGTCATGAGCGTCGAAGGGGTTAAGAAGGACCACAATTCATATTAGCTGCTGTTCTTGGCAACGAGTCTTGTTTCTCATGCACCTCTATCTTATCCCCCTCCCCCGTAAAGGGATATCACGTAAATAGTTCACTCTGAAGATCGCTATATTGTAAGGTGGAGGTATAGTAGTCTTCAGAGAGAATGGCTAACAGCTGTATACTCAATAGATGTTGATAATCTGGGTCCACTGATATGAGGACCTTGTAGGTGCACACTTGAGCTGCTCAGATTATTACGACTATGGTCATCTCTATTGGAATAGGTATCATGTTTATTTTGATTCATCTCTTTGTGTAAACATCACAGTTTTTCCTACCACAAGTCCTTTTTGATGATGATTTTGGCTTTAAGTATTTCTCCACAAACGTTTTTATTGATTTTGCTTGTTGGGAGATCTCTATCTTGTCTGCAAGCAGATGTTGATGGTAATGACAGAAAGGTACTAGCTACTTGCTTAGATCCCTTTAGTTGAGTTTGCTTTTTCTTTTTTACTACACTCTGGTCACAAACCTTCCCTGATCTTGGAGGGTGAGTGGACGGAGACAGCACTATAGATGATTGCATTACGTCTCTCAGAAGATTCATCTACCTAATGGATTTTATCTCTGCGTGTGAGACTTCCCTATGCAGACTTGTTTTTGCCAGGTGAAAATGTCTACTGTTGTGACTTGAAGGTCTAGGCTACTAGTTTTTATATTGGATACAGTCAATTAGGGTATGGCAAGAAACAAAAAGACTTTTAATTACTGACTACTTAATATAAGTCACAAGCAACTCACCTCAACTTCCATCTTACTTCAATTGCATTTGACATGAATGGGTAGCTGTGCTGCCCCTTTCTCACCTATTATCCTCACCCCTTAATGGAAACATTGGGCTTGCTGCTGTAAAGTTTTCCAATGACGCAAATAGGTCAAATGTCTGGACCATCAAAAGATATCTCACTGTCCAAACTACCATCTGGGCCTTCACAATGCACCTTTGTACTGCTTCCTTGCCACTCCCCCCCCCCCCCACCTCCTCCACACAGCCCCCTTTCACCCCCCAGGGAGTGCAAGCACAGTGGCACAGAGTAGCTCTACAAAAAAAGCTGATCCAACAGTCCCCAAACGTGTAAAACATACAGAGGGTGCAGTAAATATGTGTAAGCTACTGCTGACCGTTCACCGATCATGTGCTCGGTGGACAGTAGCTCCCTACCTGCTATTGAATGTGTAGGCCCCTCCCCATGCAACCATAAAAACAATGGGAAGTAAGCAGTGGAATAGTGGGTCAAAGTGGTTGGAGGCTAGGCCGTAATGTTTCTGTTCAGTCTTATCCACTAATTCAGTCAATTGCCAATGTGAATACTGGAATTAGAGCTAATACTAACAGGGCTTTCACACACCAACCGAGAGCCAACAGGAAGCATACACTGAGGTACAAACTATGGTCTAACAAGCAACAGAGGTGAGAGGGCACAAGCACAGTGCAGTGGAGCTAGTGAGTGGAAGTTGTGTGTGTGTGTTTTTTTTTTTAGAGAGACTCAGACATGGGCTGCAGGAAGGGCCCTCTAGCCTGAACCTGTTATATGATATTCTGTACTTAGTTAGATGGATAGTTTAAAAATATGTTCCTTCATGCACTGCTTCATGATATATTACCAAATGGGTTTGACAGGAGTTCCACCCGTAGCATCAATGGTATTTTTAATATTGTGTGGGAATCTTTCTGCATGTCGGGTTTTGCCTGGGAGCAGATGAAGGGCTGATTAAGTTGCTTTATGATCATATCATTTAATATGAAGTCACTTGTTTTGATTGTCCTAGTCTAATTAGCCGCATGTCTCCCTATCGGAGTGAGCTGGGCTGTATAAGCATCACGGGTTACCTAAATATTTAAATCAACAAATTATGAATCACATCATACTAAAACTAAAGATATTTGACACCTAGTCATCTGACAATTGACCTTATGGTTTTTCACCATGTTATTAAATAATTGGGTTTCTGCTTGGTTGTAATACCTCTCAGAAAAGGGGGTGCCCCATCCCAGCTCAGAACCTGGCTATATGCAAATTAGTCTGTCCCTGGCCCAGTGCATCATGGGAACAGGGCAGACCAAACTACCAAGCCAATTCTTCACCAGAAAGGAGACAAGCTACCGGGGACCGGTTTCTGGCATTTCAGCCTCTTCGGCCCGGCTTGCTTGAATCCTGATGGAGCAGTGAGAAAGGGACTCATGTCTGAGTATACCCTGCCACACCTATAGTGGCCAAAAACGATTCAGAAAAGGGGGTGGTGATGAACAGAGTGTCTGAATTAAGCAGACCACTCTTACCCAGTCCAAAGATCAGGGCTTGATCCATCACCGTTATTTATCTCACTGCCCCATCCCAGCTCAGAACCTGGCTATATGCAAATTAGTCTGTCCCTGGCCCAGTGCATCATGGGAACAGGGCAGACCAAACTACCAAGCCAATTCTTCACCAGAAAGGAGACAAGCTACCGGGGACCGGTTTCTGGCATTTCAGCCTCTTCGGCCCGGCTTGCTTGAATCCTGATGGAGCAGTGAGAAAGGGACTCATGTCTGAGTATACCCTGCCACACCTATAGTGGCCAAAAACGATTCAGAAAAGGGGGTGGTGATGAACAGAGTGTCTGAATTAAGCAGACCACTCTTACCCAGTCCAAAGATCAGGGCTTGATCCATCACCGTTATTTATCTCACTGCCCCATCCCAGCTCAGAACCTGGCTATATGCAAATTAGTCTGTCCCTGGCCCAGTGCATCATGGGAACAGGGCAGACCAAACTACCAAGCCAATTCTTCACCAGAAAGGAGACAAGCTACCGGGGACCGGTTTCTGGCATTTCAGCCTCTTCGGCCCGGCTTGCTTGAATCCTGATGGAGCAGTGAGAAAGGGACTCATGTCTGAGTATACCCTGCCACACCTATAGTGGCCAAAAACGATTCAGAAAAGGGGGTGGTGATGAACAGAGTGTCTGAATTAAGCAGACCACTCTTACCCAGTCCAAAGATCAGGGCTTGATCCATCACCGTTATTTATCTCACTGCCCCATCCCAGCTCAGAACCTGGCTATATGCAGGAAGCTTGTTTCCTTCCCAGTGTAAGAATTGGCTTTTGTAATCTAGTCTGGTCTGCCCTGTTCCCATGATGCACTGGGCCAGGGACAGACTAATTTGCATACAGCCAGGTTCTGAAACTGGGATGGTGCAATGAGCTAAAAAACGGTGTTGGATCTAGCCCTGATCTCTTGACTGGGTGAGAGTACTCTGCTTAATTCAGAGACTCTGTCCATCACCACCCCTTGTTGTAAATTATTTTGTCCACCCTAAGCGTGGAAGGGTATACTCAGATGTGAGTCCCTTGCTCATTGCACCATCAGGATTCAAGCAAGCCGGGCCGAAGACGCCTGAAATGGCAGAAACCGGTCCCCGAAAGCTTGTTTCCTTCCCAGTGTAAGAATTGGCTTTTGTAGTCTGGTCTGCCCTGTTCCCATGATGCACTGGGCCAGGGACAGACTAATTTGCATACAGCCAGGTTCTGAAACTGGGATGGTGCAATGAGCTAAAAAACGGTGTTGGATCTAGCCCTGATCTCTTGACTGGGTGAGAGTACTCTGCTTAATTCAGAGACTCTGTCCATCACCACCCCTTGTTGTAAATTATTTTGTCCACCCTAAGCGTGGAAGGGTATACTCAGATGTGAGTCCCTTGCTCATTGCACCATCAGGATTCAAGCAAGCCGGGCCGAAGACGCCTGAAATGGCAGAAACCGGTCCCCGGAAGCTTGTTTCCTTCCCAGTGTAAGAATTGGCTTTTGTAGTCTGGTCTGCCCTGTTCCCATGATGCACTGGGCCAGGGACAGACTAATTTGCATACAGCCAGGTTCTGAAACTGGGATGGTGCAATGAGCTAAAAAACGGTGTTGGATCTAGCCCTGATCTCTTGACTGGGTGAGAGTACTCTGCTTAATTCAGAGACTCTGTCCATCACCACCCCTTGTTGTAAATTATGGTTGTAATACCTAGCACTATATGTCCTTTTCCCACCAGTGGTTGTTTCTGTAAAATAAACTACAAGGCCTTTCAGTCATTAATGTGTCTGGAGGTTATATGGGGCCCTCACAGAAACTATGAAGGTTCTTGTCAGAGGCTCGTTGATGCTAATGATCTGTGCTTTACTGGCATATTCTCATCTGGACACCCTGTAAACAGACTCCCGAAGAAGGGAAATACTTTGCATTTTTATTTATTTTATAAGAAATAATCCAGACAAAACAAATTCTCCATCAGAAAACATAAGCAGAGGATTTCAATAGCATCACTTTTCCGAAAATGAGACACAGAGCTTTACAAGTGTGACTCTCTAATTGAGAGGACTGGAGCTTTGTACCAAGGACAGACTGACACAGTTGTTTCTTCAGAAGGACACTCTTACCAGGGAATTGAAATAAATGAGCAAGTGATGGCCAAACAAGGATTCTCAGAAGCATCTCCCTGAAGTGCACACACTATTTGGTGAAAGGAGGTAGGATCACCCACAACTTGCGGTACCAGAGGCACAACCATAACATCAACAAGATGGTGGATAGGCCCCTTCTATGTCAGCTTGCTGAAGGGAATTCTGGGGAGAGTAAGCAGTCCTTTGATCTCTCATCAGGATCCAAGGTCTTCTGAGGCGTCCAAGAAAGGATTAAGGCTCGGAGTAAGGTACCTCATATGTGCTTTGTGAAGGATGAAGCTGGACAGGGGACTGTTGAAAACATTAGGTATTGGGAGACACTATAGAGTTATCTGTAAGTCATGGGCATTAAGGAAGAGTAACTTCAGGAGAAAACGCCTCTCATTCAGCATGGAAGGGATGTTCATCAGCTGGCCCTAGCAAAAATGCAGTCAAAACTCTTTGGACTAGGCCTTTGAGGACTCAAACCCCAGCCAACTTTGCAAAAAGTTGTGTAAATACAATACAACTGAAACCGATATTAACAGCATTTGACGCTTAGGATAAGATATTGTTTATTGAAGCCAAGTAATTTCTTAAATATGAGCTGAGCATGCCCGCCTGCCACTCTCTTGGACTGAGAAATACTACAGATCTTAATATGATCATGCCTCTGGACATTGTTTCTTACATAGGTTATCTGTGCATTGCCACATTACAATTAGGATGGCCTACTTCTCAACAAAATATCTATTTCTAAATCAATAAGTAATGTCTGACTTAATTTGTAAGAGCAATCGAACACTGTACATCTTCGTTGTCTCTCTCTCTCACAACAGGGTCACCATTTTACTTTTCCTTCGAATTCCTTGCCACTAGAGGTATGGGTAATTATTCAAATGTCTCAGCTGGAATGATCGGCACCTATAAGCACGTTGTTATGTGGGGCACATTGTAGGAGTGTTTTCACTCACTCACCATTATAGCTCCCCTAATAACAATGGCCCTCCAAAGAAATATTGGTGCCTTTAGTCCTGAATGACACTTTCGATAGTTGGAGGCTTAAACAGAGCGCCTAAAGTCTTACACGCTGTAGCTAATTCTGTTCCTTGGGTGGTATTTACTTTTCAGAAAACCTAATTGTTACACATAATTCTTGTCTGTGTTGCTTTCTTTGGGGACCTGGGCTTTGTTTTTGGAAGTGCCTGAGCTCTGGTAATGGCAGAGCTTCAACATATATATTATCACTTTGGAGCATATGACTCCCTCCTTTAGTGATTATAAGCACCATTTGAAATGAAGCACTATATCAAAATATGTTTTTATATTTATGATTATTATTAAAAGTAATAATATACCGCTAGGCTGTATAATGCATGGGTCCACGCTTAAGTCCTTCCAGCAGCTGCAAACAGAACATTACTTTCACCTTACACAATTCTATAAATACCTGCAGCTAAGACATGCCCTGAGGTCTCTAATCCACTCTCTGGAAGGATTGCCGGAATTCCACCCTCTTGAGGGATGCCAATTGATGAGTGTCCTTGGTGCCCACAAAATCCGGCAAATCTATCAAACATTGATCACTCACAACCAAATTACATTAAGCACAACACGAGCAGCCTTGGAGGCAGACGTCCCGGACCTCACAGAGGACGACTGGCTGAAGCCATAGCTAGTCACCGGGTGCTATCATTGCCACACGATACCGCCTAGTCCAATTCAATTATATATACGTAGGGCATATTCTACACGCTTCCACCTTTGGCACATTGGTGTCATTCCATCCTCCACCTGTCTTACATGTGGTGAAGCTGAGTGGTCCTTCCTACACACAGTTTGGAGTTGTGGGGCACTTCAGCCATTTTGGCATAAGATATCCTCCTGTCTGGAAAAGGTCCTGTCTTGGCAGTTAGCACTAGAACCTAAGTTATTCCTACTACACAGCACAGAAGGGTTTGGAGGAACCATTACCAGCAACACCTATTATTTCTAGGCCTCACACTTGCCAAGCAGGACATTGCCCAATGTTGGAAGGGCACTTCTCCGCTATCGATAGGTGGGTGGAAGAAGGCCATTTATAGATGCATGGGGGTAGAGATAGCCGTGTTTCAAGCACAAGGCTGTCTGCAGAAACACAGGAAAATTTGGTCTTATTGGGCAACTTACAGAGGTTTAGACTTGCCCCCCTTACCATCCCTAGACCCTCCATAATCAGGCAGCACTTTTATTGACGGATACATATTCATGGGACGAGACATCCTGGTCATACATGTACATTTTTAGGACACCTCTCACAATGGGGGAGCACTGTGTAGCCTGTGCCAAGTTTACTTGTTGTTCTGTTTGTTCACAGGCTTTATTGTTGTTCGGATATATTGGAACCATTAATGTATTCTATCCTGAATGTATGCAATCTGTGTTGGCTGTAATGTACCACAAAACTCAATATATATATATATTTTTAAAGTAATAATATACTATTATTATTTATACTTGCATTTTTCTAATTTAAATATATTTCTCCTCTACTTTTGATTTAGAACTACCAAGTTGCACTCCCTTGGGTATCATTGAGACAGAAGTTGTGTTATACAATCATTTGTTTGGATTTTTGCGGTGAACTCTTAATTTCAAATATTTTTCTGAAAGTGCTCACTAGCTCCATAATCCATGACGGTGCCAAAAAAAATGTTAAATTTGTTCAGTTGTTTCAAATGTTATTCTTTTCAAGCAGTGCAAATACTCCTAGGCGGTGGTTTGCCTTGGGACACGTCAGACCTTTCACATTTGATGACGTTCTGTATGTAATCCGATCAAGGTCCCTGCTGGAGCTTCAAGTCTGCAAGAATATCACTTCTGACCTGCGTACAGGGAATGCACTCGAGCCAGGCAAGTGATGCAAGCCTGCAGTGCAAATTATTAACTGACCCTCTAGTATATATCTACTTACCACGAACAGTGGCTTGTGCTGCTGAGTTTTGAGTAAGAGGTAAAATAAATTTCCTTCAGCTAGGCCCAGACCCTGGACGGTTGTGGTTACTGCTGCTACTGTTTTCCTTCTTTGCCTTACTATGCTATTTGACTTGACAGATTGCTACTACAACTGTATGCTGATCTAATTGGATTTACAGGGACTCAAGAGTGAACTACTCTTTATGGGGATTTCTGCTACATTAATGTGATGTTGAAGCTCCATGTTCCTTTGATTTCACTCTTTTCTTTCAATTAGAACTATTCTTGGGTTTTTGAAATATAGAAGCTCTGATCCTGACTTACAGAACGTATTCCTATATGGAACGCGCTTTATGCAAATGATATATTGATTCTTTATTCTAACCTCTTTTCTTTGAAATTCCTGTAAACTTGTTTGATTAATGGACTAACTGAAATACAGATAATGAAAAGAACCCTACTAATCTCTTAAAGATAAATAAAGCTTTAAAAATACAATAATACTCTCATCATTGACTAGACCTAAACTGTTACTGAGATAGATTTAGGTTTGAGATGTCTGTTTTGCTCCTTGACTCCTAAGACAGCGTTCCAAGGACTGTCACTGAGAAGGACAAGGATTTAGCACGGAAAAACAGGGCTTAACCTTACAAGATTGTAAATTGGTGTTATTACTACATTCAAATTCAAAATAAGCTTTATTCGATGTAAACAATTAAACCATAAAAGCACAATACATAAAAGTAATCATCATATCTTACACATCCATTATCACACTAAATCTGAAAATACGATCATGTTAAATAGTTAAAATGAAGAAATTACATTGTTTTCCTACTTCTGATCACTCCCTTCAAATATTTAGTCCGGTGACTGATAAGTACTTTATATTCTAAAAGTATGTAATTTAAAATAGGCAGGACGACATTGTCTTAGGCCTCCATTAAAATTGGCAAAATCCATCTTGTTCTTAATAAAGTATAAAATTTGCAAAAGAACAAAATATGTATAGTGGAGTGAAGGCATAAAAATCGGGACCAGTCATTCATGTTTGGAATGATATCAATCTGTTAAAGTTGCCTAGGTGAAAACGGGTCAACAACATCCTGTCATAGCCTCCCTTTACTGTTACTAGATAGGGTTGCACTCCTGGCTGTATTAGTAGCAATTGGTTCTCTCTAACAAATGGTTTAATTATACCATTAGAGAGTCTACTAGTCTCCGGGAGATCCACATAAGCAATCTTCGATATTGAAGTAACGCTGACCAGTTTGGAAAAGTATTCTGGGCGACTCAAGTCAGCCATGAAGTTTTTGACATATTTAAGTCATGGGATGTGAGACACCCGTTGCAGCTTGAGACAGTCATTTAACACGCCACAATAAAAGCCGATGGTGGTGCTAGACCATATCTTGTGCCATAGTAAGACCAGCTGTACTTTAATAAAGTCTAATATGTACGGCGATCAAAGCTCCGCATGGCAGATATATGTTCCTGTACTATTGGGGACCGCTATTAAATATCTCAGGAAAACATTTTTGACTAGCTGTAAGAGTTGTACATCAGCAAGGCTCCATTCATGGCGGTAGAGACACATTCAGCTTTGTAGATTTTTATCAGATCAGCAATAGGTCGTTTGCCCAGTTTTCATGAGAGGTTCACCAGTGCTGCCGTAGCTTTTGCAAATAACTGTTTTCGTGATGTTATGGTCTTTGCCCAGGAGCCCCTTTTTTCAAAGACAATTCCCAAGTATGAGAAGTAGTTGGCAAATTTGACCCTTTTTTTGTTGATAACAATGCCTCAGCATTTTACACACTTTATGACATATGTTTTAGTGATATTTACTATGGAGATCTAAATTCGAAATGAAGGTTACGAAGCTGAAACAACTCTCCAGTCCTATTTTTGTGCAAGATAGTAGAACAGCATTGTCCGCATATAGTAATGCTGGGATTGGTTGATTGCCAATGAGTGGGAAGTCCTGACATTCGCTTTACAATACTGTGCCTAGTCCGTTTATATACTGATTAAAAAGAAAGGGGGCTAGAACGCACCACTGCCTTACCCCCTTCCTGACATGGAATTTGTAACTGCACTCGCCTAGGCTTCCATATCGAACACTGGTCTGTGCGTCTTGGTATAAGTGCCCTGAGACGTTGAGAAGTTGGATTTCCATACCCAGGGCCTCTAAGATGATCCAACGTTTACGATGACTGACACAGTCAAATGCCGAACTCAAATTGACAAATGCCGGAAAAAGATTTCCACATTTAGCTTGCATGTATTTGCCCCAGATTAGATTTAAATTTAGGCCTTGTTCGATGGTACCTAATCCTTGACGGAATCCATATTACAGTTCTGTGATTACACCTGTATCCTCAGCCCACGACTGTAATCTATTTAGTATGATTCGCCAGGCCACTTTTACAAATGAGCCCAAAAGCGAGATTGGTCTGTAGCATACAGGATCATTACGATCTCCCTTTTTAAAAATAGGGACAAGAAGTGACTCTGACCATGAAGAAGCCCTACTTACAGCAGGCTTTTAAAACAGATGCTAGTAGTGGGCCCCAAAGTAAAGGATTAGATTTGTATAAATCCACAGGCACACCATCGGGGCCAGGAGCTTTGCCTCCCGCACTTGCTTTAATTGCAAGTAGGACGTCCTCCACTGTAAAATCGATGTCAATTGGGAGAAGATTCGCTGGCTGAATCCCCGGAACGCTATAGGCAATTGCCGGCAATGGCATACAAACAATATCATTCTATAATTTGGAAAAGTGGGTCATCCACTGATCCTCACCGATGCTTAACTCAATGGTGGGTTCGTTTTTGGGACCCAGAAAAGGGGCATTCACAGCTTTCCAGAGGCCTGTGTTGTCTTTAAGTTCCGAGGCTTCTTGAAGGGCCCGCCATCCTTCTGATCTAATGGCCTCCTTACGATCTTTAAGCGCAATTCTATATGGCTTTCTGGCCTTCTTGATTTCAGACTGATCTCTAGCTGGGTTATGTAATGCATTTTTCAAAGCCACATGGGCTTTGGAGCAGTTAGTATCAAACCAACTCATCTTGTTAGTATGAGGTTTTTTATGTTCTACTAATAGATTCCTCTTTATCTTTGATGATGTATACAAAAAGGAATTAAAGATGTCAATCTGCAGCAGTCTCATCGTGTTTGCAGTGAGTTAAAAGTGCCTTGGTGAATGCTAATGGATCCGTTCCTGACACTTTATTGTATATTCATTACTTTTATTTAGGGCGATGTCCTGTACTAAATGTTCAGACTGGCCTTTTATGTTTAACACATTAGATGGAACATCTATGGTGATACTAATAGGGAAGTGATCACTATAAGCAACGGTATGGGCTGTAAAGTTATGTATTCTACTTGAAAATCTATTTGGTACCAATACATAATCAATATTAGAACACATCCCTCGTCCATTGAAAGTGCAACTAAACGGTATTGTGGGCAAACATAGTTTGTTGGCAAAACCCATATCGGCGGAGAACTTGATGGTATTTAGTTGGTCCCCAAGAGGAGAATGCGAGAAGTGGGTAGCATCAATCCCATCATCAGGCATTAGGCTACATGTACCTCTAACAGCAGGAGGACACAATGCAGAATTAACCCCCCCTCTCCCTTCCCCAAATTACACATGTATCCTTAGTTGTCTCTATCTGCATAATATGCATTTCCTTCTGCAAGTACCTCACCACTGCCTGGTCTTTTGGGGTGCTGTAGTAAAAATTCAAAAGGACAGTACAGTGTACATTTTCCTTTTGAATTTACAAAATATACAATTTCAGTACCTGGTAATAAGTGTTTGAGACCGTAAATTATAATTTTTGGACATTCACCCTATGAGAAACATTAATACATAGTCTGGATGATACCACCATCATATGAAATGTTTTATATCCATTAATATGCAGCGTGCTGTCTACCCAGGTTTCCTGTAGGCATATAAAATTAAAAACTTCTACGAAGTCTAGCCATGCTGGGTTAGAAAGTTTTGCATGCAGGCCTGCCACATTCCAGAATAATACTTTGCTTGATGATGTCCTTCCCTGTCCGTGATTACTAGTCGCAGTACTAAAATTGTCAGTAATTGTAATAGTGTGGTGATCAGTGAGTAACCTTGGATTTTGTCAAGGAACAGAAATGTTTGTGTCATTGATTACATTTGTGTCAGCGAGAGGGAATTCCACAGGATCATGGAGAGTCAGTTTAGAAATAGTGTTGTGCAGGACCTCGACCTTGTTTAGATCTGCACGATTATCTGGGATATCAAGTCAACCAATGTCCTCTAGTGTGGGCAATATATCAAATCTATTCTGCGGGGTAATGCCATATGTATAGGGTGGGACACCACAAGGACCTCTCTGACGAGAGTTCATCAGTGTGCGACTCGGTGGAGGATAAAAATAACCAAGGGGCAATACATTAATGTCCGTGGTCATAATACAATCATTGCCGAGTCTAGTGAGGATCTCATGCATCAACTGCGGCGTTCTAAAAGTCAGGATTATACAATACCCTGGGAGTGTTTTATCCCTTCTCCCTACCCACCAAACCCTTCTTGCCATCTTCAAACAAGGACTCTGTTAGCCTGGTTTTAGTGCCGAGCCAAAAGAGGGCCTTGTTTCTCAGTGCCTGCTATGATAAACGAGGGACGTTGGCCAAGACTATGGTATAGAGGGTGGCTACTGGTGGCAGATCCAACCAGATACCTTCATTATCTGGGTTAATTAAGCGGGAAGAACCGATAGACGGATTAGTCCCAGTATCTGGACAGGCCTTTACCCCTGTAGAAGTATGCTTGTGGCCATTCTTATTACTTGCATGTATGTTCGAAGAATATCGACCATTGGCTATTTGGTTGTTATTATGAAACTTGGGACAGACCCCCTTTGACGGATGGTCAGCCTGGAAGAGGGGTACATCATTGCCTGGGCCTGCTGCCAGGTTCGGTGTATCAGTCATAGGGTTATTGGGATGTTTTCCTATGCATCTCCTCAAAATATCACCCTTGTCATTTAATTAGTTAGAGCATCAGTAAATGTTTTTTGCAGACCGTCTATTTGGAGGCAAATTCTATCATGGTCCTTGACATAGCTATTTTTGCGTGGAATGGAAGCTGATGGCTCTTTTCCCCCATTATCAGAGTTGGACTTATTTTTAGTTCTCTTTCCCCTTTTTAACTAGTGTGTTAGGCCTAGTTGTGGGTGTTTCTTTGACCAGAGTCTCTGGTGTTACCTCCAGGTTCCTAGGGCGCTTTGATGGTGGTTGTGTCTCTCATTCCTGGTCAAATACATAAATATGATCAGACACGTCCTGCACACACCTATTCATGTGAGTCGAGGTGTTTTGATTGATTATGGTATCTGGGTGTGAAGGACGTGAGGCTAAAGTGCTCTGAGTTTGAGGATCCAATGAGACCCTCTCCCGTCTTAATACCTTGATTAAGTATTTCCTCTACTGAGTGTATTTGTTTTTCTATGACTCCCATTGCACCCGATAAATACTTCATTAAAGAGTTCTGAGACCCCCCTGCCGCCTTTAACATGCTATCAGCTTTTCATTTACCCATTTCTCCCACTCGAGCAATTTAGACTTAACCTCCTGCAGATTGTAGGTTGTAGATGTAAACCCCACAGCTATTTCTGGCAATCAGATACTATAAAACTTCAGAATAACCATACAAATGATTAGCAGCCCAAAACAATACGTAACAATACGTGAATTATGATAGTCCCAAGGTCAAATAAAAATAAGGTTAACGAGGTGTCTACACAGTCCCCTTACTTGTAGCCACTACCAACTCTCTTTCTGAACTGCACGAATCCCGGTCTGGAGTTTGATTGGGTTCAGTTTAGGCTGCAGGCTGTGCAACGACTCGTGATATACTGCAAATAAGTATGGGGAACTCACCCTCAACAGCTGTGAGCCCTAGAGCATATATCAGAGATATGACCCAGCCCAGCCTCATCCGGACTATGACTGGCTAAGACAGGCCTGTCTTTGCCCGGTCTTCGCCCGGACCAAGCACAGGCATGCCCACCCGTGTCCTGCGCTGCTGAACTCCTCAGCGTCTTTTCTAGCGCTCCTGCTCTGGATTTCCAGTGCTGCTGCTCTTGGCCCCTCCCTCACAGGATCCAGGTAGCAGAAGTAAAGTGCTCTCTGCTCGGCACCAAGGGCAGGGACAAAGGAGAAAGTGTGGTGCACTGAAGAGCATGTTAATACTAAAAATATTAGGATCATCAAGCATTATTGACAATATTTGGCCAAGATGCCGCCTCATATTGATGGTTGGGTTAGAGATTAATGGAAAACAACAACATTATCGCTTGCCGTCCAGGGAAGGATCAAAACCCTGCTGATAATTTTTCAAGAGTGCCCATCTAAGTGAGCTGAAGCCTACATAAATTTCATTGTAAAATCGAACACACCAGCTGTCATGTCATTAGAACAAATTGTCACGGCCACAAGCCAAGATAGTGACATGCTGAAGTTGAAATACATTATTGTTCACCAATCCTTGAACCAGCACTCTCACCTGTGACAATGAGTACTTAAAATTCAGAAACGTCAGAGATGAACCGTCTCTAACTCAGGGAGGGCCCGATTTACAGAACCATTTACTACAAAATCTAAACTTACTACCATTTTGGTATTCACAGAAGGCACTTACTCATTGTGGTATTCACAGAAGTTACTTACTCATTTTGGTATTCACAGAATGCACTTACTCATACTAACTTTATGTCCGCACTAGGGCCGGAATCATTCCAGCCCGAGTGCGGACATAAAGTTAGTGGTGGAGATTCCGGCCCGGTGGTCTGGATTCTGGCCCGATGGTGGAGATTCCGGCCTGGAGGTGGAGATTTCGGCCGGTGGCGGAATCTCTGCCACCAGCCGGAATCTCCACCTCTGGGCCGGAATCTCCACTTCTGGGCCGGAATCTCCACCTCTGGGCCGGAATCTCAACCACGGGTCGGAATCTCCACCACCGGGCCGGAATCTCCGGCCCGAGTGCAGACATAAACTTAGTATGAGTAACTACATTCTGTGAATACCAAAATGAGTTGGTGCATTCTGTGAATACCAAAATAAGTAAGTTCCTTCTGTGAATACCAAAATGAGTAAGTGCCTTCTGTGAAAATCAAAATGGTAGTAAGTTTAGGATTTTGTAGTGAGTTAGTTCTGTGAATCGGGCCCCAAGACCTTATCTTGCGAGGGACACATATTGTCATTCCGGAGAACTACATTCTGTGAATACCAAAATGAGTAAATGCATTCTGTGAATACCAAAATGAGTAAGTGCCTTATGTGAATACCAAAATGGTAGTAAGTTTAGGATTTTGTAGTAAGTTAGTTCTGTGAATCGGGCCCGAAGACCTTATCTTGCGAGGGACACATATTGTCATTCTGGAGAGCCTACGACAGCAAATAATTGAAGTCTCCCGTGAGGGACATCGAGGAATAATGGACACAGAGAGAGCGCTTTGAGACAGATTCTGGTTTCCTCATCTCATTGAAAGGGTAGAGAGAGATACAACCTGTAATGTATGCAACTGTCTCTCATCCCACAGTATTCAGCACCATTTAAACATGTCAGAATTGCCTAACCATGCTTGGGAGAGAATTGCTGTTGATTTCTTTAGTCCTCTTGAGAATGGACATCATTTAATGGTCATTGTTGATGTAAGCTCCTATTTTCCATTGGTAGAAGATCTTTCATTCATCACTCATGAGAAAGTAATGGAAAGATTAGATGGCATCTTTGTGACGTGTGTCCCTGTGATCATGAAATCTGACAATGGCTCACTCTTCAATGGTCGATAGTTCAGAGACTTTCTCAGCCTCCTCAATGTAAAGCATCAGAAAAGTACTCCTCTTTGGCTCCAGGCCAACAGCCTGGTAGAACGATTCATGAGTACTCTAAAGAAAACTGTGCATTGTGCTGCATTAGAGAAGCTTGTTCCCAAGGTTGTTTTGAATACTACTTTTCCAGCTTACCGATCAACCCCTCACTCGACTACAGGGCAAAGCCCTACAACTTTAATGTTTAGGAGAGCCATGACAATCAAGTTATCCTGATGGACCGATCTCAGATTACAGACTGAGAAAGAAATTTTCACAGAGGATTATAGTTACAAACGAAAAATGAAAATCTAAGCGGAGAAGCGACATCATTTGGAAGATATAACTTTCAAGAGAGGAGATCGATTATTCGTTTGAAAATCCAGAAAGTGGAAATCTGATGCCCCTTTTGAAGCTGAGCCCTTTACTGTCACAACCAACAGAGGACACATGATGACTGCCCAATGTCCTTGGAAGTCCCTTACAAGAGATTATTTTCACTTCAGACTTATGGCTTATCACTTACTAAACATTGATGTCACTGTAGAGACTGGTTCTGGACAGACAGTTGATGATCCTGTGACCACTGATGTCTCCACCTCACCTCTGCAGATCACTGACACTTTGACTGCCAGCTCTCGGTTTCCGATGACCAGATCAGGCAATGTGATCCAAACGCCACAAAGGCTTATTGCACAGTTATAACTGTATATGTATTTGTAATTATGTATGTATTTATTCACTTATAAAAAAAAGGTAACTTTTTATTTAATAAAGGGGGAGATGTAGTGTTGTGTAAATAAAGAATGACGGAACTCTTCAGGTTCCTTATGGACTCCATAGACCTGTGACGTAGGCATAGGAGGGAATTAAGTGAATTCAGGTTTAGAACTTTAAGTTTTTGCTTACACGCTAAAGATTAAAGACGTGTATAACTACTCTCTGTGTGTGGTGTTGTCATTGGCGAGTGCCCGGGCTGGGTAGGTCACAGGGGCTAGTTAGTTGATAGGCTAGAATCTTGCCGTAAGCAGGTGGCACCAGAGTGCAGATGCTCAGTAAAAGCGGCGTATAACCATGCTGACAGTAGGTCTCGCTCACAAAGTGAAATTGCCTCTTCACAGCAGAAAAAACAGGAGGAGGTGCTCAGATGAAAATTGTCTCTGCTAATCCTATTGTACTGTCTGGAGATGACATGAATCAGAATGTTATTTTTATAAACATTAACTCGTATGCATTTTAGTGAGCCCATTAATATAGTTAATAAGTCAGCAGAGGGAGGTGGATGAGGGTTAGAGCCAGTTAAGGGTAATGTGTTGGGGTATGGATGGCCTTTATTTTGCCATGTCTCCACAACCTGTGGTTGTAGTTCAGGTGTTTCTGGAGCACCCACCACCTCCATTTTGTTCTGGTTGCATGGAGGGGAGTCAATTGGGTATGTTATATTGCAGCTGTGAGGTACTGTTTCAATAACGTTTTCATGGGACTGGGCTTCCGGGGTTTATCGTTAGTAATTGCATGTCACTGTAGGAAAGTCTGTAAGATGGAGGAGAGTAATCAATGGAGGATAGTCCTAGGCAGTATTTTATACAATACAGGCAAATCCAGTTGAGGGGGAGGGGTGGAGAACGTTTAGGGGCTGAGGCACAAAACTGTTAGGACCTCTGCTTTGAGGAAGAAGATGGTAAAGGGCAAGATGGATAGGGAGGAGTGGTCAGGAGGGAGCTGATAAAAGAGGATGGGTGGCTGGTTCAAAACTTGAGGTAATTGTTGCAGGTACCAAAGGTGAGAAAGGTTACTGCATTTTAACCTATTTATTTCTGTTGGTCTTATTGTTTGTACATTTTGAGAACTAATCACAGCTTTTGGGAAGACTGTGACTAGGGTCCCATTGGTTATTTGCCCGATTCCATTCAATTGTTTTGGAAGAAGACAAATACATAGTGGGTATCTGACTGATAGTTAAGCTATGGGTGCAGAGAACTCTGTGTAAACTACAAGTTACAGATCTGAATCCTAGTGATGCTTAGTCAGATTCTTGCTGTCTAGAAATGGAAGATGTCATGTAAAAACAAGTTAGTATTATCATTATCCTGCGGCCATTTAGTAGGCATTTTATAACATATGTAAACTATAGATTACATTGGGAGTAACAAATATCCCTGCCTGCAATCAGCTGCCCAGTCCTAGGTACTTACTGTTCAATCTTCCTATGACCGCAAGGGGCTATTAGAGCTGTTGAAAACAAGTCACATTTCAGGTAACTCCGCATAAGCACAGGCAACTTAACTTCGGTTTGATCTTTTTATGTAAAACAGGTGATCCTGCTGATGGTTGCTGTGTGTGTTTTTGGGCCCATAGCAATAAACCTTTGTCTGTTTTCTCTCTTTAGGATTCCACCATATTGTTTGCACTGGTTGTCATTGCAACAACAAGTGTATTGCTTCTGTATAAAGCTGTTGGTTCAAGGTCAAAGAAAGCCCCCACCACGTTGTTGGATACGAATGTCAAATATCCCCTACCTTTGATAGACAAAGAGGTACGTATGCAAAGATGATGTCCTTCATCATTAATCATGTCATAACTACTCCTGACTACTATTTCATAACACAAGAACATTTTTTGAAACTACAGCTGATCGGATAAGAAGCTCGTCATGTACTAATGAGTCGAGAGGAGTTGTCCTTCACAGATTGCTCAATCATGTTTATATTCCTTCGAGCAATGCTTTCACAATGCCATTGCTATCAGTTAAGCACAGAGTCACATCACATATACTAGAGGTCAAGGGAGATGTAGTTGGAAAGCAAATTGCACAACCACTGGCAAACTAAACACACGATACAAGGATGGCTATTACACTTGCCTCGTTTTAACATGAACTCAAGGGAGACGTTCTGTTAGGTAATGTAATGTATTTTAGTCATTGCATTGTTTTGAACTGCTGCTACCAAGTGTACTGTATTCACAAACTGCACCCACCGAACTAACGCTGCTTTGAGAAAACCTAATATAATTGTTAAGATTGGCTCACTGGTGCATAGTGTGTAGAGCACGATTGTCTTGTAGCATTTGTGTGTAAATCAATATCATCAGTTCTTTTTTCTGGAAACTCCAATCAGCATTCATTTATGGCACCCACCCTTTGTCGAACCACAGAAGCTAGAGAAAACCTTTGATACTGATCACTCACTTCATTGAGGAGCAACTAGGGGGTAGCATCGGCAACACTGTGATGCAGCTTGCAACACCTGAGGTCTTATTTACAACGTAACATAGCCAGTCTGACTACTGGTATTTTAGAAGTAGGTATGAGTTCAGATTTTAATGTATTTACCTTTTGTGCTTAGTATCGGATAATGCATTTTAAAGTTCAGAAGCCATATATTTCCTATAAAGATTGCTGAATGAAAATCTGAAATGACTCATCTTAACGGTCAAAGGTCATGTTATGTCATTGATGAAACTGAAGTCAGAGGTTCCTGTAGTGCTATATCTGCAAGCAGTATGATTGTGTTCAAATGATGCAGCTGCTCCTTGGTGAAAGACTCGAGTGCCTATAGGAGAGGAGATTACTCAGGGGCTGAGATATGTATAATTTTATATCTGCAGATTGTCTCCTTTGTTTTACACCAAGTGAAATGTTGTATTAATTTAAGATTTCTTTTCTGCGGTTTTATTTAGCTTCCAATAGATAGTGGACACTTGGACTTTCTATATTTGGAAACTCTATCATACTCATAGATTATGAGTATGATAAAGTTTCCAAATAGAGAAAGAATTATGAGTCATAATTCTTATTTTAAGGGCGCTAACCCTTTTTTATAACAACTTTTTGTTGATGCCTTCCTGCTGGCTGTTTTTTAATCCCAGATAACTCACTTTTAAAATCCGAAATCTGTTTCCGGACATTCTTATTGTTTGAGTAATTAAATAGATGGTAACCTTTGGGGGTTTAGCATCAGAACAAGAGAGAAGTTGAAACTCCCTTTTAGAGATCCAGTTTTCATAGATGCCGGATATGCATCCTGTATTTCCATTGCATTTGGAATGTAAACAGACCATGTTCTAAAAGCCTACCATCCTTTGCTATTCATTGATTTCTTAAAAGTAAGAAGTAATAGCCACATGCATCAGCGGTAGGTGGTTAACGATCAGACATACGGGCATACACTCTTGCCTCATATGACGCAGAATGAGCAAAACACAGATGTCTTTCCATCCTAGAGTGGTTTAGTTTGTGGAAGGGGTTCCTATCCTAGGACAGATTTAACAAATATGATTCTAAATGGTGCATTCTATAGCACCATTTCCAGAAGAATCTACCTTTTTCTGAAGTCTTGGTAAGAAATTTGGAGAATGTGAGAGCGCTCACTTTTTGAAGCTCCTGAGGAGTATTTTTCCTGGCAATTGTTTCAGTATTTTTGATAGGACAGGCGTTTGGTATTAGAAGTAGGGTTCAATGACACCACTGAAAATGCAATAATTTGCTGAGCATTGTATAGTAAGGTGCTAGAAATTTTGAGACTTGCAGATAGAAAATTGGGAGCTTTTTTGGTAGCTGCTGAATGCTAGCGCCGTTCATTCACCTATTTCGTGGTACAGTTATTGTATATGTTAGCAGCTGCACAACCAAACAAATCTTACCTTGCGGCCAGTAGTTTAAATCTTATTTCTGAAAGTAAATCGCTCATCGCTCATATTGCTAGCATGTGGTCTGTCAGGTGTGGCTTTTGTATTAGGCCTCAAGCAAGGTGTGAGCTGCAGCTGAAGGAGGTACCCATTGGCTACTGTATTTGTAAAACAGGGCCTAGTATGTCATGCTTGGTCCGCAGATCTATGTTATTTCACTCGATTGCCACAACAGTAGAATGTGGAAATTTGGGTTCCAGGAGGTCAAAAACATTTTCAGCAGAGTAGGCGATGCACTGCTTATAACATAATATTTTTTGAGAGCTGAATGGGTTCTTCGAAGCATCAGTGCCTGCCAGGTCCTACAGCCAGTGCTTTAAATGGAAATGTATAAGTGTTGGCCCTCACTCTTTAAAGTACCTGTCTGATCCTGGGAAGTGCTGGTACTCTCCCATTAAATATATTGAAGCAGTGCTAAAAATGTGCAGGCATTCTTGCTTTCAAATGAAAGAAGTACAGGTACTTAGTACCGGACAGAACCTGCCTACATAAAATACTGCCTACAACGCAGGTTTCACGAGCAGTATCGCGTGAAAACTGCAGAGGAAAAAGGGTTTTGCTTTGCAATTACTTGCACAGATATGTAGGCAGCAATGAATGATATCTTGTTGGTAATCAGTGTTTATCAATGCTTCAGAGCCTATACTGTCACATTTATAACTCCGCAACGCGTATTGAAGTGTGAGGACCTTCACATATGTCGCTAAAGTGTCCCAAACACTTTACACTTTAATGTGTAACGTTTTAGTGAGAAAAGGTGACCAACGATCAGTCGCAGCTACCAAAGTAGTTTTACACCTTTGATGCAACGGGTTCAGGACACTCCAACCTGGCAAACCAAATATGAGGTGCTTCTCGCCAGCTGGCCAAGGGGGATTTGGGGGGCAGCCGACCACATGGAGGTCTGCCCCTCCCCCCCCCGGGATTTGGGGGAAGTGGAGCAGTCGGACGACTGCTCGGGGTTTGGATATTGTTTAGGCTACTAACGTTGTCCAGGGGTATATATTGGCCCATATTACGGTACCAGCCGCCATTTTAATTTGCTGGCATGGTGGCTGGTACCTGGTAGGGAGCATTTTTTCCCACTCTCCCGTCACTATACTTCTGCTTTATGTGTGGGGGTTCCCCCCTTTTGCCATACAGCATCCTGTTTGGGCAAGTTTTTTTGTAACAGGTGTGCAAAAGGGGTTCTGTTGTAAAGGTTATTGCTTAAAGGAGATGCTTAGGCGGTTGGCAGAGAAGTTGCCATGGTTTACTGAAGTTTATTGTTGGTATCAGCAGCAATTCAGGCAGAAAGGGAACGGGTAGGCAAGTTCATGCCTGAACGAGCCAGGAAGTTTAAGGTCCTGTAGGAAGTTTCATTGGTTAAGAGGTTAATAGATATAATAAAGAGGGAAGGGAGTTTAAAGGTCTCAGTGCAGTTGACCAGCTGTAGCCTGTATGATTGTACTGAACTAAGTTGTGGGGGGGGGGACAGTTTAGGGGTGCTGGGTAGCCTACATAGGTGATTAATTTTGTATAGTGAGGTTTTAGTTTTGTAAGGCAAAGGCCACGGTTGTTTTGTGATGTTCATCTGTTTCAATAAAGCGGCCTATTTCACACAAAGCTGGTGTCAGTGGTCTGCGCTGCTCCCGTCTTCCCCAATGCAGGATTGTTCTGAAGCAGGAGAGACTTCAATAAACGAAGGGGACCAGATGGGGGCATTGACAGGACCATTCTGGAAAGCAGGACTCGAGCTGTTCAGAGAGGAGAGTGATGTGAGAGAAACTGAAAAGCGAGCAAGCAGAGGAAACTGACACAGCGAGAGCCAGACGGGGGATAAATCAATGAGTGAATGTGACAGAACCTGATGCAGAAAGTGTTGGCGAGCCCAGTGACCCATAAATGAGGGCCATAGAATAGATTTTGAAAAGGGGAGGAAGATTGAGAAACGTGATACTGGGAAAACAGAATCAGGGTGCAGGTTCCTAAGGCAATTATTATTTTAATCTAAATGAACTTGCTTGGAGCTTGAGAGCTGCAGTGTGGGAGATACAGGGCTAGGGATGTCTGTCTTGAAGACAGTATTGGAACCAAAGATGAACGGGTGTCCCTTCCCACTGCACACCTGTGTGGCAAGCTGGGATCGCAGATGTCTTCATATTAAAAGACAATGGTGGTCCAGCAGCGTGCACGTGGCAGAATGATGCATCCACTAATAAAAGAGCTGCATGGAAACAGATGACATTAGACAAGTTGTTTGGAAAAACTAGATTTTACCAACGTTAATATGAGCACGATATGAGGTGCTTCTACAAATAAAAGCGTTCCAGTTACAACATTTTGTCAAAGAACATTTACGATTTTGTCACAGGCATGTTCAGATTTCGGAGATGTATTTATGGCCTTTGACGGCAATCGCCTGGTGCTGCTCTCCCTCGTGTGTTCCTGGGATTTCTCCCAAATGGCGCCCCCTGTCTTAGTGGCCCTACAGGTGTTGCTTGCTTGTGCTGATGGTTACATAACACCAGAAAAATACAGGCAAAAGAGATTCCACTGGCTGCCCTCTCTGGGTTGCTAATAATTCGCAAGAGCCCTGTGCACTTTCACTCGTACGATGCATTCTGACATGTCTCTGTTTTCCTTCTTGAAAACGAGCTACAAGAACATTTAAAAGAGAATCGGGCAGGGGCGGTGGGTGACATTTGAAAGTGGTGGGGCGCAAAGTGATTAACATACTGCACCATAGCGAGCGCAGCGTGCGAGCCCGAACCCCAAAAGGGGGTTTTGGGGGGGTTACCCCCCCAAGAAAATTTTGAAAAAAAAGAAGAAAAATTGTGCATTTTCAAGCAAATGTGAGAAAGCAGGAAGGTTAATAAAGCAATTGTGAAAGTGCAGTTATTACATTAATAGATGGCATAACATAGGTAGCTGCTTATTCAGTATAACCACAGAGCTTCATACATTCCGTCCTATTACGCTCAGGTGCTGAATTCAGACTATAAGACTTTCATGAAAATCTCAGCTCTAAGAGTAGAAGAAGTTGCACAGCAGTTGGGAAACAGCCTTCACAAAGCATTGGGAACCACGCCTTACCTTTACCATGAGAACGCATGCGACTATCACGCATGTCTTTCCACACAGATGATAGTGTTAAGGTGAAACAAAATGTACTTGTGTGGCGTAGCCACTGTAACAATCGTACAAAGCAAGCTTTGCATTTCCAAAGGTTTCATCGCCGGAGTATTCCAATACAAGAGACTGATAACTCTTCTGCAAGCAGAGCAAATGGCTGCACAGCTCCTCGTACGTGAAATGGCGCAGCAATAGCCAGTATGCTTCCTGATGGTCTATTTGCCTCTGCCCGGTAGACCTGGAAAATACCCGCCCTTCACCTCACACTCCCACCCTCTTCCGTTTTCCTGATAAGTCATTGCCTGCCCCACATCAGAAACAAACCACGTCACATGGCCTCAACTTCAGACACAACCATCCCGTGGCTGCACCACCCTGGGGCCGCTAATACCCCTCCCCCCCAAGAGTCACCAATGCTACATGTCACCATTAGACCAAAAGCCTCCACGCAGAGTCGTGGCTTCCATTGGTGCAGCAAGTGCAGTGGCACCGGGGCACATGCCTGAGCAGCCCCCTGAACCGTGGTTATTGCTTTATTTTATCATTCAAGTCAGGAAAGCGAGTCGGTGCAAGCATAGGCAGGGTCCAAGCAGTCACCCATGCTCATTCAAGCTAGTCAGAGCAAATGTGTGGATTTTGTAACAGTATTTTTTAGCAATGTATTAAAATGTAATGGACCATTAAACTTGAATGTTTTTTTCACTGCATGGATAGAGCATGTTTCTGGTCTTCAGCCTCCCTCCATGCAGTGGATCTACTGTTGTTACTGTGCAAGCCCCAGAAATGTAGATCAATGGCTTATTATCCGTTCTCACTGTACACTTTCTTCCAAAACTGTGCAATTTCAAGGGCTCAATTGCTTATGTGCACACAGGGATATCTGATTCAATTACAGAGTAGTGTCTCTCTTGTGGTTTCAAACCATGTGACTTAAATCCACAGCTGCCTCATCCAGAAATTCCTTCTGAGACAGGACAACTTCCAACCCACACTCTCTCCCATCAGAGCAGAGATACACAGATATCCCCTGGACAAAAGTGTGTAACACGAGTATTTGCACAAGTGCACAACTACCCACGTGCACACAGGGATTTCTGATTCAATAGTGTCTCTCTTGTGGCCTCAAGTCATGTTACACAAATCCACAGCTGCCTCCTCAAGATCCCCCTTCTGAGACAGGACTAACTCAGACAGCGCAAAGAATCACACAAGTATCCCCTGAACAAAAGTGTGTAACACGAGTACTTGCAAATGCGCTTGTTTATTCTCACAAAATGCCTGTTCAAGAGTTCTGTGAGGCTGACAATACCTGAAAATAAGCATTTACAATGCAATGGTCTCGTCTTTGTTAGAGCTATTGGCATTGCTCATGACATTATTTTAGTTTTTAAAACATAGAAATAAATGGCATTGTCATTTCCAATCCCAATAATTTGTGACTATTATTTGAATGGATGGTACTGTGGAAATAAAATTGACAATTGTGCCCCATCATTTCCCTGTTTCTGCCTGACAGCCATTTTTCTCAGACAAACACCCATTTTGTGTGTGACATGCTCTCAGGAATTTGTCTGAAAACTGTCCTTCACATCCCCATTGAATCTTGCACAACCCCCTGCTCCTTGTGGTCGAGCCAATTCCAAGAAGCCTGTCTGTGTGCCCTCCCCCAGTTGTGCCAGAGACTCAGCCACATCCTGTCCATTGTTGGTAACTCAGCCTGTCACACCAACTGCCCTGTGACCACCCCCAACTGAAAGAGGAAGCACGAGGTTAGGCCCTGAAACCACACCAACTAATAGAGGAAGCACAAGGTTGTACACTGTGAACACACACATTTCTGTGGTTCTGCCAATTCTGGGAACCAGCAGCAGATAGTTCCTGTTCTTAACTGTAAGACACCCTGCACCTGGCATCTTAGTTCATTGACCACCCCTTCCTGTGTTTCAGCCAATTCCCAGAACCAGCAGATAGTTCCTGTTTTAAGAAATAGTTACTGCAAGCCAGAGAGCAGATGGTCTCTGTTTTACACAAGATAGTTCCTCTTTCTGACATGAAGAACAAGCACAAACCCCAAATGAGGAAGCCTCCCCCTTCCAACTGTCAGACTATTTCACATCGCAAGTCCCCTCACGAAGCCTAAGACACGCCCCCATTTTTTCACAATCTGCCCCTCTTGCTGATTTTTGTTCCTCTATCTGCCATGACCTGTTTGTTCCTCTATTTTGCCTCGTGACCAAGACTGTATAAATGTCCTGCTGTTGAAAATAAAACCCCCACTTCAAGAGAGGGAGATTGCTCCTGTGCCCGCTTGGCGCTGGCAGCGCTCCACTTAACTCGAGTTATTGGTCTCCTCCTCCTTCATTTGAGCACCACGGACTCCTCGCTTTGCATTGACAAGAAATTATGATTTATTAAGCATAGAAATTCAGAAATGAGGTAATAAGTAAATTTAACTTACCACATTAATTGGCGCCCGGAACAGGGACATTCCCTTTCCCCCACGCGCCGGCGATATTGGACCCGGTACTGTCCCCTCCTGACCGTTGACGGACTTCAAAAGTGCACAACGCGGGGAATTCCCGCTAACTCCCTCGAGGCGAAGAGGGGGACCGACTGCGGCCCAGCATCCACACGAGGCGGTGAGGAAATAGCGGAACGTCCTGAACCAAAGTCCAACCTGCGAAGCAGACGAGTCCGAGGTTCTACAAATCCCACCTTGAAACTGCGCGCCGCGTTTTTCCAAAATCTTCAAGAAGCCTTCCAGTTATTTTTCGGTGAGTACTGCTGAAAAGTATAAAAACGAACCCACACCTTTTGTGGGGGCGGTAAAGATACGCGTTTTGTTGGTTTCTCACCTATCTTTGGTGAGGACTACTAAAACTAGTATAAAAGACGGACTCACTACCTTGTGGGCACGGTAAAGATACATGTTTTTGTGTGTTTCTCACTTATTTTGTGAGGACTACTAAACTAGTATAAAAGACGGACTCACCTCTTTCGTGGGTACGGTAAAGATATTTGTTCTGTTTGTGTTTTTCTCACTTCTAAAATCTTTGAAAGTCTTGCCATCATGCCTATTTTCTCGAAAATACGTAAGATGGCAACCAAAAGGAGTATTCTTGAGAAGAAAATTCCCCTTCCTCCTCGGGATACTCCAGGACACTTCATGTATGCAAAACATGGTGTCGGTGCACTTATTTATTGTGATTTATGGGTGGATTATACTAAAGACCTAGAACACAGATATAGATGGCCTGAAAATGGTACTTTTGACATGGAATGTATTATAAAATTAGAGGAACAGTTATGGAAGAAAAAGAGAGTCCGCCAGTCACAGAGTGACTCAGTAGAGTTATGGAGAAAAGAAGCCCATAGGAGGCAACAGAAGGAATTGCATAAAGTTGAAAAGGGTAAGAAAATGTCAGAGCAGGCCAAGAAAGAACAGTTACAAGAAATAGGGAAAGAAGTAGTTAGTGAAAGGAATAAAAGGGAACAATCAGCCATTTCTACTGGTTTTTATCCTGTATTGCCATCTGCACCTGAAAACATTAACATTGCATCAGCACAGCCTACAGCCCCACTACCAGAGGATACTTTCACCAATTTCCTCTTAGATACTCCACCTCCATATGAGGTTCCAGTAATTCAACACCCTCTGCCTTCTCTCAATATAAGATATATGACAATGATCTCATAGCCCAGCTTTTTCTAGCATTACCACGCTCACATCAAAGATTAGCAAGTCTCTACATGGTACAACATCTCATCACACTCAATGACACTCATTTTAAACATGATCCAAGACTCGAAGATTTTCTGTCTGACTGCGCTGATAACATGTTCCTCCACAATAGTTCAGTTTTTCTCAACACATTTATAGATTTTAGACAGAAATACCAGAAAGTGACTGGATATAGATCTCCCCATAATACGTGTGGATCAACTAATAGACGTCCTCAAACACGCCAGTTCCCCATGAGAGAGGTCCACCCCAGAGCTGACACAAATGGAGCGCTACAACGCGTCTTCATTTATGTACCCTTGACAAAACTTGAGTTACTAAGGATGAAAGAGATGGTTCCCTCCCACTCAAAGGATCCTGCTGGATTCTTTAAGGAATTAGGAGATGTATTAATGATGGGAACATATACTCTTTCTGATATCACAGCAATTCTGAAATTATTGTTGCCATCAGGTATATATGACAAACTAAGAGAAAAAGATTGGGAAGTAGCAGGTGAACACATTAGATGGACTGAACTTCAGAATGACGAAAATACTAGAGTAGCAGGTCAAGGTATAGGAGACAGACTAAAAGCACTTCCTGGCACTATTTTAAAGGTGCTACCACAGTTACTAACAGTGAAAAAGGAGGACTGGGATGCCATTTCCTCCTGCAAACAGAAACATGGTGAAGACATTGGAGATTATTACACCAGACTTGAAAAGTGTTTTGCGGTAAATAGCGGCCTTACGCCGACAAGTGAAGCTTACCCGCATCTGTTTGTTTCCAAATGAGTAGATAACGCCTTGCCAGCCATTAAGGACAGAGTACTAAAAGTAGAAAGTACCTGGCAAGCACATACACCTCCACAGGTGTTACAAATGCTACAATATCACCAGAATCGCATTAGGGATGAAGAAGAAAATGATAAGAAACGCATGAAAGACACAAAGATGAAAGCATTAGTAGAACACACGCAAGCCTTTCAGTCTCTTAAAAAAGCTATGTGTCAAGCCCCAGTGCTGGCAACACCTAATTACACCAAAGATTTTACATTATTTGTAACAGAAAACTCTGGTACAGCACCATCAGTTCTGACCCAACTTCAAGCAGACAAACATAAACCATGTGGTTATTTTTCAAGCACATTAGATCCAGTAGCACAAGCATTGCCTGCATGTCTAAAATCAGTAGCAGCTACTGCACAAGCTATTAGACAAAGCGATTCTATTGTATTGGGACATCATCTGATAGTTCAGGTCCCACACGCTGTAGAACTTCTGTTAAACAGAACACAAACACAGCATCTGACAATAGCCAGACTCACCGGATATGAGATGACACTTTTTCAGCCACACATTGAGATTAGACGCTGCAACATTTTAAACCCAGCAACACTGTTGCCACTGACCTCTCCTACTGAAGAAATTCACGATTGTATTGACATAATTGATTTAGTGACCAAACCAAGACCAGATTTACAAGATACTCCCCTTGCTAAGGCAGAAATGACACTCTTTGTTGATGGTTCATGTATGAGACTCCCCACAGGAGAATTAGCAGCAGCCTATGCCGTCACAAATGGTACAGACACTTTAGAAGCACACAAGATAGAGATACTGTCGGCACAGGCAGCAGAACTCATAGCCCTAACACGAGCATGTCACTTAGCAAAAGGAAAGTCAGTTAACATCTACACAGATTCACAATGTGCCTTTGGAGTTGTACACAACTTCGGTACATTGTGGAGAGAGAGAGGATTTCTCACATCACATGGGTCCAGAATACAGCATGCTACACTCATCACTGCCCTCTTAGAGGCTAGTCAGTTACCAGAGAAAATCGCAGTGCTAAAATGTAAAGCGCACACAAAAGGAACAGATGAAATATCAAAAGGAAATGATTCTGCAGACAGTGCAGCCAAGTTAGCAGCAAACACAGAATTAAGTATACCACACCGCCAATATACAATACGAGACCCCTTTTCTGACATCCAGGATGTCCAAAGTCACGCCACACCACAGGAACTGCTAGAATGGAAGGAAAAAGGAGGGGTCCTTACAGATCAAGGCTGGATGACACCTGAAAGAGCAGTATGGTTATGGTAAACACCATACATGGACCAGCGCATCTGGGAGAAAAAGCAATGTTAGACAGCATACAGAATATATGGCACAACAAACATTTGAGAACTGCAGCCAAACAAAAAGTTAAAACGTGCATGATTTGTAATCAGTTCAACCCAGGAAAAGGCACAAAGGTGGAACAGGGAGGATTCCAACCCCCTGACCATCCATTTGAAGTTCTCCAGATGGACTATATCCAGATGGAGAGATGTAGAGGTCACAAGTATGTACTAGTTGTAGTGTGTGCTCTGACCAGATGGACAGAAGCCTATCCCGTCCCAGATTACACTGCAACGACAACTGCTAAACAATTAGTTAGAGAGTTTTTCCCAAGGTATGGGTTGCCCCGTGTCATCTACTCCGATAACGGCCAACCTTTTTCCTCTGAACTCATGAAGCAAGTGTCTCTTCTGTTAGGGTACACTTGGAAGTTTCACTGTGTAAGACCTCCTCAGGCAGCAGGTCTAGTAGAAAGACACAACCAAACTTTGAAGACAAAATTGGCCAAGATATGCACTGACAAAGGCGTGGACTGGATGGTAGCCTTACCGGTTGCCCTCTTTTACATGCGTATGGTAGCCCATTCCAGAACTGGCTTATCTCCATATGAAGTGGTCTTTGGCAGACCACCAAATATGTGGGGTACGCCAAGGCCTAAAAGAATAACTGATGTTGACAGTACTATGCTGACTGACTACCTGGCTTCCTTGATGTCTGCACTCCAATCTTGTCGTTCTCAGGTTGCTGCCACCTTCCCTGACAAAACCAACCCGGAACAACACGCCATCCGACCCGGGGACTGGGTCCTCGTGAGGAACTTCGACCGGACCAGCTCCCTCCAGCCCAGGTGGAAGAAGCCAAGACTCGTACTACTAACAACACGGACAGCAGTGAAGGTCGAGGGCAGGAAGGGCTGGCTCCACGCAAGCCACTGCCGGAAACATTTTGGACAAAAAGACACTGTTGCTGATGGCCCTGCCAATCCCACTGACATTGTGACTGAACAATCTTTATTGCCTTTGGAACTAACCCCACAACAGGATTACAAATCAAAGTTAAGGTCTGCCATTCGGACTCTGGCTAATTAAGTCCATTGGGCGTCGGTCCAGTGGTGAAGCGGTTGGAGCATGGGAATGGATTTTAACACCTTGACTATGTGGGAGAAAGAAAAAATGAACTCTAGAAAAAGACATAATGGTCCTACTATATGTTTGACAGTATTATTTTTCCTCATGGCAGTTATGACGTGTCTTGGTTGGATTCTCCACACTGTTTTTCCTCCAACACAACACACCTCTCATACACCCAACAGCACTCAGGAACACACCTATCACGACCTACCCCCTCATGAACAAGCCCATAGACTAGCCTTGCGAAACAATACCTTCATACAGATGCTACACCACACTCAGCAGGCCAGTAATAGCACCAATTGTTGGATATGTGGCCGCATCCCACCTCATCAGAAAAAGGGAGGGATGCCTCTTTTTCCTTTCCCATTCTCTTATAATAGAACTTGTGAAGCCTGGTTCGCCCTAATAACAGCTGACGATACTACCCCCACCTCCTGCCCTGACGGAAATAATTCATGCAAGAATGGGTGGCCTTGGGGGGATTTAAACAAGGTACTCAATACTGCCTCTTACCCTAATAAGGAGGGAGATCCTCAGGCGACAGGTACAGTCCTAGAAAGTGAAGAATACAAGCAAGGGAACATGACCATGTCCTACAAGATGTTAAATACCAAACCTAAAAAGAATGCTGGTCCCCCTTCCATCTCGGTCTCACCAGTAAAAGGACACCTGTGCATCCAGAAAAATGGCTCTGTTCCATTAGGACACAGTGACTGTCATACCACTATAAGTTTTGAAGACAATGGAAAGTCCTCATTTCTAGCATCTCGCCATACTTATTTCATCTGTGGCCAAACGGCCTATGTGCAGCTGCCCTTGAACTGGGGGGGAACTTGCTATATAGCATTCCTGTTACCCCCTGTCTTTGTGGCCCCATCCACTTACCACCGAGACCTCCTAGTGCCCCATGTCAGATCGTCCTGGGGATGGCAACTGCTGTCAGCAGCAGGTATAATATTCTTGATAATAACTGGATGCTGCCTTTGCATCCAATGTGGCCCTGCCCTGTGCGGTCTATGCGCTGCAAACTGCATTCCTAAACCTCTTGTCCAGCAGAGAGAAAGGGAAAGAATTATGCTACAAGAATGTATAGATGATCTCATGCAAATTGAGATATAATGTAGGCACACTCTGGGGCAAGGAGGGAATGTGGAAATAAAATTGACAATTGTGCCCCATCATTTCCCTGTTTCTGCCTGACAGCCATTTTTCTCAGACAAACACCCATTTTGTGTGTGACATGCTCTCAGCAATTTGTCTGAAAACTGTCCTTCACATCCCCATTGAATCTTGCACAACCCCCTGCTCCTTGTGGTCGAGCCAATTCCAAGAAGCCTGTCTGTGTGCCCTCCCCCAGTTGTGCCAGAGACTCAGCCACATCCTGTCCATTGTTGGTAACTCAGCCTGTCACACCAACTGCCCTGTGACCACCCCCAACTGAAAGAGGAAGCATGAGGTTAGGCCCTGAAACCACACCAACTAATAGAGGAAGCACAAGGTTGTACACTGTGAACACACACATTTCTGTGGTTCTGCCAATTCTGGGAACCAGCAGCAGATAGTTCCTGTTCTTAACTGTAAGACAACCTGCACCTGGCATCTTAGTTCATTGACCACCCCTTCCTGTGTTTCAGCCAATTCCCAGAACCAGCAGATAGTTCCTGTTTTAAGAAATAGTTACTGCAAGCCAGAGAGCAGATGGTCTCTGTTTTATACAAGATAGTTCCTCTTTCTGACATGAAGCACGAGCACAAACCCCAAATGAGGAAGCCTCCCCCTTCCAATTGTCAGACTATTTCACATCGCAAGTCCCCTCACGAAGCCTAAGACACGCCCCCATTTTTTCACAATCTGCCCCTCTTGCTGATTTTTGTTCCTCTATCTGCAATGACCTGTTTGTTCCTCTATTTTGCCTCGTGACCAAGACTGTATAAATGTCCTGCTGTTGAAAATAAAAACCCCTGTTCAAGAGAGGGACTTGAGAGATTGCTCCTGTGCCCGCTTGGCGCTGGAAGCGCTCCCCTTAACTCGAGTTATTGGTCTCCTCCTCCTTCATTTGAGCACCACGGACTCCTCGCTTTGCATTGACAAGAAATTATGATTTATTAAGCATAGAAATTCAGAAATGAGGTAATAAGTAAATTTAATTTACCACAATACCGGTTCACAGGCAGCGGCGGATGGCAGATACCTGCTTACAACCCTATAGATGCAATGCCGCCGCTCCAGTGTGGTTGAAGGGAATACACACGGCCGTTGAAGATGGCAATGTTAGTAGGACTGCTTGTGCCTCGTTTTATTGGTGGGAAACGTGGTATTAGGACAGCTGCTGCACGTGGTCATCCACTATTCAGGCCAGACAGTGTCCTGCAGGATTCTATGTTTACAGGCTACAAAGTACACCAGAAGGCCGATGTACTCTATCCTATTGCACTGGTAAGTACAACTAATTCGACGCTTTTAATCTATTGGGAAAATGATTTGACAGGTGATTTGTGATTGTGCTTTCCAAACAGAACAGCACATAATAAAATAGTTTGAGCGTTTTCCCTCAATACCGTTGTCAACTCAATAAAGCAAACATAACCCTAGTGCGGGAACATAATGATATTTGAACACTGCAATGTTTCTAATGGCGAGAGCCTGTGGCGGCATGCCCCTGCGTCAGTGGTGCATTGCAGGCCCAACTGTAAAGGAGCCTAATTTTCATGGGGTCACACTCTCACCCCCATGCAATAAGGAGACACGCAGGCACCAGCACAAAATGTATTCCATAAGGAGAGGAGAGATGTGCAAGAGTCTGCTCCCACCTGTGACGACGAGTCAACGGACGAGTTGGACGACGTGACTCTAGTCTCTCTAGAGTTGTCTTCTTGTTGTGTGTTGACCGGGGGGGGGTGTGGACCACTCCGCTGGTCAAAGGTGAGGTCAGGTGAATGACGGTGAACCAGAACCACGTCTGCTGCTGCGACGGCGCTTCGCCATCACAGAAACCCACAACTGACTAGAACAGCCAGGCTTTAGTTTCAGAAGTTTGTTTTAAATGTAGGAAAATCTGGTGAACTGCGAAGATCTATGGCGCGCAGCACGGTCTGTGGCGAGTCCAGGCGCTCCACAATGTGGAGTGCAAGGGGTGCACAATACTTAATGTTAGTCAACAGAGCCGACGCTCATTTACACTCCAGGAGACAGCTTCTCTGCTCCCCAGAGCAGCCCTGGGGTCTCCAGCCTTCTCTGCAATAGGGGCTATTTACGGTCCGAGGAAATGACCCCGAGCCACGAATGCTAGTGCAGTAATAGTGACCACAGACAAGATTCCATTGGTGGCCACTGTAGGCAGGGTCACCAGCAGGGACCACCTCCATGAATCAGACACGGTACCAGTGGCCATGTAACAACAGGCGTTCTCACTCTGGACTGCCTCTCCACGGGCACTACACCAGGGCCATGGCTGCAATGCCCCGACCCGATAATAATAAAGCCAGGATTAGGCCTCCCCAAATGCCAATACCAGCTTTAAATAGATTTTGGAATTTGAGCCACTTTTCTCCAAATAACTGCTTACGATTTCTGAAATTCACAAATTGTTGTCTTCAATACACACTCTTAGGAATGATATAAATATGTTAATTCAACCAGGCAAAAGCTTCTAATTGGTTAGTCCGCTCTGCACAGAGGAGAGATTGTTACAGAGAGCAAGATACACTGCCCCTCTTTATAGACAGGTATATTTAATGTAACGGAGATGAAAGTCACATTATACTAATAATTAAAATGTTTAAAAATTGTTTTAAAAAACGGAAGACTTTAAAACACACTCATTCAGACGGCGGGGCTAAAAGACAATTACAGGCCTCCTCTGCTGTAGTGAAAAACGCAGTCTGTAGTCCTTAGCACACGCACCTGCACACATCAATCACCCCTGTCTGTACATTACAGACTGTCCTTATCACACGCGCCCGCTCCACTTCAGATGTATATGGGACATCTCAGATGCCCCATAATCAGGGCCATTCGAATCATGTGATTGTGCGGTAATTTTCGCATAATTATAAAGCTGCCACATTTGTTCATCTGCTGCATAACCTGCAGTTTATGTTGCATAATGTGGCTTTTTATGCCGCATAACTTACTCACCCCTGCCGCAGAATTTTCTGCCCATAATCTGGCTGTACTGAATGCACTCATCAACCAAGGATATCACCACACACCACCGTAGAGACAAACACAGACACGTGCGGGTCCCGGGGATGCTGCACGAATCAGATCTGCTTGTGCACAGGGAGGCACCGAAGCCATACTGGGCAACATCAAGCACTGAAACACAGCACCAGGGGCAGCTGCTGGCTCAGTGGCTCGCTCTAGTCACACTCTGTCTGCAGTCTCGTGGCGGCGTCCATCGGCAACAGTAGTTTAGTTTCTGTTTAGTCACTCAGTCAGAAAGAATAGAAACCGAAACAGTCAAAGAACCTACACAACAACGTCACGACGGCGCAGAATGGCCAATCACTGCTGGCTTCATGCTGAAGTCACACAGTGATTGGCCACAGATCTCCACAGTGCTGAGCATCTGCCCCCACCCACGCGCGGCATCCAATAATGGATATTGCGCGGTGGACCAGCCAATCCTGGCACTGCATGCAGCACCAGGATTGGCTAGGGGGGCACACTGTTTACTCGCCCTGGCGGCCCTTGCAAAACCCGGGGCCTGGCTAAAACAGCATCCCCGGCCCCTCTAGTATGCCAGTAATGCCTCACACTTTTGTCACAACTACTGCGCATGCTCGGGCAAGTCAAAGCCCAATATTTCATATGCGCAAAGTACCTGCTGCAGTCAGAGACAGCAGAGACAGACTGTCACTCACTCACAGCAGCACACCCGCCCCCACCCCCAGCGCACTCCGAGTCCGGACCGGGCCGCCCGCACCATAATAAATGATCGCTGCCTCGGCCTCCGGCTATAATAAAATTGATTGTTTCAACTAGAAGACATTGAATTTGACAATGCCTCGGTGCGTCCAGGGCAGGCTTAGTGGGGCTATGCCCCTACGCCTCAATGGCCGCACCGCGGCATTTATTTTTGCACTCTACAACTGTTAAGGAACCACCTTATTTACATGCTGATGTCCACGATGGAATACATTCAGACATTGGACATGTTTACTTCGCTGTACAAGATCACAGTAAAGTTTAAAGTGGATCAGCATAGACAAAAAATTAGAACTCCACTAAGTGGTTGTTTTCCTATTTTTGAGAATATTTTACATGTATGTGAAGTTGACAGCTCATTGGGTGAAGTTACACCACTTCTGTTCATTCAGCCTTTGGCCTCCGGATTGTAGAGCTTCCTGTACACATACAGAAGTATGCAATGATTATATTGAAGGGTGTATTTGATGTCTGTCAGAATCTCACTTTTGATGAGTGTTAGACTGGGTGGCATTCTTGGTGTGGTTTCCCCTAACTTTTTGCCTCCATCTCCTGTATTTTTGATGCTATGGCTGAGAGGCTTTGGACACTTTGCCACTGCTGTTCAGTGTCAAAGTGCAAGTGCTCCCTGTGTAAATTATTGTATAATTGGTTCTCCATTATTGGCATATTTGATTTACTGGTAAGGCCCTAGTAAAGTGCACTGAAGAGTGCCAGGACCTGTAAATCAAATGCTGCTTGTGGCCCTGCAGCACTGATTGTGCCACCCACATAAGCAGCCTGTAAATGTAACTCAGATCTGCCATTGCAGTGCTTGTGTGCAGTCTAGTACTGCCATGTCGACCTGGCAAGCTCATCCACTTGCCAGACCCTAACCTTCCCTTTTCTTAAATGTTATCACCCCTAAACAAGACCCAAGGTACCCCTGTGGGCAGGGTGCAGTGTATGTGAAATGTAGGACACGCTCTGAAGTGTATGGCATGTCAAGATGGTGAAATATTGCCAAGGCTATTTGTCCCCATAGGATCAAACGGGGAGTTTGCTAATAACATCTTAGGAACACTGCTGCCTATGGGAACAAGATAGGAAAATAAAGTTTGAAATGCCTGATCTCAAATGTCAAGATGCATCTTTTAGTGAGAGCGATTTTTACATTCTTTATTTGAAAATACCACTTTTAGAAAGTAGGTATTTTCTTCCTAACTGTCCAGTGTGCCTCTGCTAGGATGTGGATTGCCTGGCTTTGGAGTGACAGGGGCTGGGGAGGTGCAGTGGCTCCAGAGAGTCTGGATGAGTCAGGGCTTGGGCTGAATAGACCTGGGCTAGGTTTAGAGTAGGGGGAGGATATTTTGTTTCACCTGAATGGGCCTGGTCTGCCTTCCACAATGCTGTCTCCACCTCCTGCCCGGAAGCTGCACCAGTGAGGACAGAACTGTTTTGGCTGGGCACAGACACTCTGTGCCTTCAGAGAACAGAGAGAGTTACTGTATAAAAAGAGGGGCCCAGACCCCCGAACTTTAAATCATCCCTGAAATTCAAGAGGACCCTTTGCCAAGGAGAAGAGCTGGAGAGACTGAGGAGAAGTACTGCCCTTTGCTGTGCGCTGTGTGGGGTTGGCCTGCAGTTGCTGTTACTGCTAAGGAAAGGAGAGGGACTTTGGTGTGTGCTGTATCCCCTGCTTGAAGGACATCTCCAAGGGCCTGTGTGTGTTGGCTTCCTGTTCTGAAGTCTCGGGGACACAAAGACTTCACCCCGAGCTACCCTAAACTCTGCTGCTGTTAGTTCTGACTTGCCAGAAGATGCATGTGTCAGTTTTGGGCATGTGGAGGTTGGTATTGCAGTTTGGGAGCTGGAAGAAAGAAGAAACTTGAACTGCAAAAATTGACGCATCAATCTTCTTGCGACTGTTTTTCGGACGCATCTCCACAGTGCGAGAAGAATTTCCACGCATCGCTGTGCCGCTGCGAAAACTGGTGCAGCGCCTGTTGCAGCTGCAAGAATCGACGAATAAAGTGATCGCTGTTGAAAAAAACTGATGCAGTGCCGCTCGATGCCGCCGCATCAATCACCAATGCATCCCAGATTTCCACACATCATCTCTGTGCAGCAGGTTTTCCCATCGCATCACCTGCGGACCGGAACCGTCACGAAGAATCGACGCATCACCCCACATACAGGCAAAAGCGAGACTGTCGCATCACCTCCTAAAGTTCTCAGGAGTGACGTATCTCTTTGCTTCCGACTCTGCGGCTGTTTGGCCTTGGGAATTCTGACACAACTACAGGTACTTTGTGAAAAGTCTCACATCCATAGTTTTCCATGGTACAAGTTCTTGAAACCTTTTGAAAGTCATATTTTTTAATAGTGTATGTTGGATTTTTGTCGTTTTGGTCTTGTTAAGTTTAGATTAAAATATTTTATTTTTCTAAACTGGTGTGGTCTTTTCATTGTGTTACTGTGAGTGTTGGTACAAATACTTTATACATTGCCTTTGGGATACGCCTGTTTGCTAGTGCCAAGCTACCAAGGGGGTGAGAAGGGGTTATCTAAAGTGTGTATCCCCCTTACCCTGATTAGAAGCAAGGGTCCGTTTTTGCACAAAGGTACCTACCGTTTCTAACAACGAGAAACTGTGTCTTTAAATAATCCTTTTCAGAAGAATGCATAAAGTGTTCCTTAAATAAAGTGCACTCCCAGTAAATATAGACCTCGAAAAATATTTGAATAGGAATGAAAACTCTGGAAAAAACCTGCCTGAAATGTTGTAATTTTGCCCTACACTGGAAGATTCTTAGGCGTAGTAATGAGCCCTTTGTTTTTGCTGTGAACATACAAGTACCCTTGCTTTATTAGTGGCAGGCGGGGCCCAACTTATGATCTTCCTTATCTCTGGGCTGCCTTTGGGAGTAGGAGAAAAGTGAAGAGAGGGAGAGCTCTGGCTAGGACCAAAGCCGTATCCAGGGCCACTAGAATTATGCGGCAGGGTTGAATAAAGAAAGAAAAGGGCAGTTAGCGGCATATTGCGACCCATTTTGCAATGGTATTTACTCATTATTTTGCCATTTGTATTCATAATAACACTGTCTGGGCAAATATCTAACTTCAGTAGTACTAGTTTAACCTACAAATACAGCAACACGCATCCATAGAGTACAATGCAGATTTCCCAAGTGTCCCAATATATGTGTTTCTACAACTAAGAATTTTGCCTGGCACTGAGGTCCTGATTACGATTTAGGCAGATTTAGGTGAGGAGCAACTGGGTTGCTTGAATGAACTATTCCAAATGTTTTTGCCGCACCTAAATTTGCCTATTAAGAGTTATTCCTCCCAGAAATAACCTCCCAGATCTCCTTTTTGTCAGCCCAATTACACACAGTATTCCCTTTTCTATACGGATTGATGATCCCATTTACCACTTGTCATAAGTAGGTAATGAATGGAAACTAGGATGTAGGTCTGGGGCAAAGTGGGGTGGGAAGCTTGTGGGCAGAGGAGGATGTTATGTGGCAGTGGGGTCAGGAAGCAGGGCCAGACTCACTTGCAGTCTAAGCCTAAAGTGATTATACCGGCTGGAATTTACAGTCAAATCAGTCCTTACCTGGGACTCTGAGGGGCAAATTTAGAAGCCCCCTGCACCTACAGTACATCACGTTTTGTGAGGTACTGGTGCGCATGTTACTGCTCCATATTTACAAGGACAGGAAAAGCCACCCTGAGTGGCTTTTTCTGTGCTTGTAAATATGGCCTCTTTACATGCAGCACTTGCGTGAAAGGGGCATTCCATGGGTGTTGCTGTGGGTGTTCCCAATCAACACTCATGGAACAAGACACATTTCCAGGTTTACGAGGAGTCGTAAATCTGGAAATGCGTCAGAATGCTACACCACCCTAGGGGTGGCGTAGCGAGGCGCAACGGGGAGAAAGGTTTTCATTTCTCCTTGTTCTTTCCTCTTTCAATGCGTGCTGCATTCTACAGCACGCATTGAAAGAGGAAAATGCCTGTTGTGGTTGTTTTTCCTGCACAAAAACAATCTCCCCATGACGCAGGCATCCTTGCACCATGGTGCAAGGGTGCCTGCGCTGGCACATGGCAGCAGTTTGTGCGCCAGTGCAGGGGAGAGCTCAGGAATGCAACATATTATTCTAAATATGTCGCATTCCTGTGCTTTGGAAGTGCTGCAGCGTGTCGCAGCCAAAGGGCTTGCGTTGTCGCGCTGCAGCACTTCTTTGTAAATCTGCCCCTCCTTGTGCTATTCCAGCATGGACCAGTGCACCTATGAATAAGAGCTAGGACTATTAGAGCTTTTTCCAAAATGCCACTTGTGGTGCTCTTGGAGGACGACACATTATAGCATGGGTTTGGGGGTAGTAGTAAATTGATTTGGGTAAGTCAGCAACTGTTTACAACATGTTTTACTTTACTTTTGTCCTGAATCCGATGGGTTCTTCACTTTAGTTGAGACGATTCCATTATTTCTTGGATGGAAGCTACACTATGTAGGTATTCTTAAGTTCATGTCTAGATACTCCTATGCAGGCAAAAGCTCTTCACCACTTACAAACTACTAAATTTGTGGTCACCTTGTGGTAGAAAGATACACAGAGGCACAAGCTAACAAGCTATGTGCTTTTCCCAAATAGGTAACAGTTCCCTGTGAGAAAATACCGTGGACACTGGACAGTACCCCAGAACTGTGATACACTTCCATACTTCCTTATTCAAACCCATCACGTTGGTGCCCACTACACTTATAACAATTTCACCATCCCACTGTTAACTTGCGTCTATGCACCTGACGGAAGGTTGGCTGTAGATCAGCAGTCCCACATTGTACGCCTTACATATGGAGAATGAATGTCTACAAGAAGTTATTGCAAAGGTTGCTTCCTGATGTTGAAAGCATTTCTTGATTAGTAAAATTCAAACTTAGTAAATACATATTAACCGTTGTTTCTGGTGTGGGTGCTTTGGCGAAATGTATAATCTGTACTGACATTCTGTTTTTCATTTTCTCAATTAGGAAATCAGCCATGACACCAAAAGATTCAGATTCGGACTTCCATCACCAGACCATATTTTGGGATTGCCTATAGGTAATTAGTGTATATATATATTTTTAACAACGTTACATAAGAAGAATACTAATATATTTTGTTTATTTTCTACTTGGTCTCATAAGTCAGTTTAAAATAAAATACATTTTACTTGTAAATTACTGCCCAGGTTCCCAAGATGATCTAATTCCTTGTCTAGCAAGTTAGGTGGCTGAGCTCACATATGACTGATTGGTCAAAAACTGTGACACACCCGGAATCCATACTGAAGACTCCCTGAGTAAATTTTCAAGAATGAATAGAAACAAAACTGCTTACGTCAGGCTGCTTTCTTACCTGTGCAAGACTGCTCTCACCTCATGATTGTCAGTCAGATTGTTTCTGTTTGAGAAAAGTCAAATCCAGCACTTGGGTAGCAGGATTGCAGTTGTAAAATGGTTTCATTTAGGTCAATATACTGTGAAAAAGCCTGTAAAATAAACGTGACAGAATGTAAAAGGTCCACCCAAAGCATTACAATGGTGGGTTACGATAAGGAGTGATTGGAGGGATATAGGATATTCCTAATATTGTTGTAGCACAGTCACAAGCAGTGCAAAGTAGCTCAATGTGTTCTGAATCACGCGCTTACGGAGTACGCCCCTAGCAGTTCTATTATTTTTTTAAAGAACACCATGAGATGCAGGTCACATCTAGTTGTAATTTATGTGACAGTGTTTCCACTTTAAGAGCATTGTAAGATGTAGTTTTCATTGCAGTGAGGACTGTTTTACCTGGTATACTTTTAAATGATGGTGAGAGAGCGCAAACTGATACAAATATATGAGTACATCACACTTACCTATAGAGAGCATAATTCATGAAGAGAAATGCCATGAGTGCTAATAGTATTTGAAATTATATTCTAAATGTATAGCTAATATAGAGATTTAAGTAGAAGTGGAATTAATACAGAAATGTGTGACATTATATGATTTTATTAGACGTGATTATTTTGAATCTATGTCGTGTAGCTGTTAACACATAAGATGGTCTGTGGTAAAACGCAGAACGTGGTAGGCCTCAGGGCCAGAGCTGGAGCTAAAAGGGAAGGTGTTTCTTTTCACGACACAGATTGTTTAACGTTTTTTGGTCATTGCATTAATGGGCCATGATTTAGAGTAATGTTTTCTAAATAATAGAATAAGAGTTTTAACATGCTTTAATTAAATGAAGAAATAGAATGCTATAATCATAATGTGAAATATTGTAGGCCTGAAATGTTTTAGCATTGATTTACACGTACATGTCTGGGCTGAGAAATGTTGCAAGCCTTTTTAGAAGTCTATGAGAGTTGGGTTCTTGGCGGCAGATATCTGTCTGCAACAGGAAAGGGGGGATCCAATTATAAGTGAATGAATAGAGGTCTGTTCAGAGGACGGCCCAGACATGGAGGAGGGTTCTGGAATGTTTAAGGGGTATCAGCGGGCCGGAGAAGAGACTGAGAAGCAAGGTCAACTCTAACGTCTGAGGCCCAATACAAAGCATCATGGAAAAAGCCTGAAGTTGCACCACGTGAGAGGCGTTTCGCAAGGGGCGTCTCAAATGTTGTTGACTATTTTGTATTAGGGACAGCACCCCTGGGTGGAGTTAGAGCAGAGACCTGAGGACCCTTTAGAGAGCGGATGGGTAGGCAGTGAGGGGTCATGACTGGAGAACTTTAGGTTTTCACCAAGAGACTTAGAGTGGGTGACTTCCCTTGGGGGTCATTCATTGCTGACACCTTTGTTAGGTTGGGATTTGGTTAAGTAGGGATACCATCTAGAACAGGGTAGGGACGCCTAACCTGTGTTTGTTTTCCTCCAACCTAAATGAAGGAGAGATATGCGTCTATGCTGATAGCTTTGCTATTTTTAGAACTTGTGTTAGTGATTTCTGTTGCTCGTCTGAGGGCTTTTCGAGAGCACATGTATGTAATTGGACCTGTGTACCTCGTGAATCTCATTCTGAGATGCTTGTATTTGCAGCTCATTATATCTTTACAATAAACTTTTGAAACCTAGAAGTTGTCCGTGATCTTTGAGAGTAGAGTCCTTTCTTGGGTGAACTAATTTGCAGATAGGTGTACTGTTTCCTTCCAAGACAGGCAATAAAGGTTCAGTCGACCAGATCGAGGTTTGGATCAATAGATATAAGGTATCGATCAAAATCTCGCCCCTTCAGTTGGTAGCTATAGAGGATGGTTGCCTTCTTGAGGACGGTGACCTAGGCCAGGTTAGCTTACCCCAAGGCCCATAGAAATCGATGATCGGAGGAACAGCCCGCAGATGAAGATCCGGATGACGTGAGACAGAAAAAGCAGCAGTATCGGTCGAGAGTGAGTATAAAGGGTTATGCGTGTTAGATTGCGGTGTTTTTGTATTGTATCTATGTTGTAATGTCTGGCGGAGTTGAATGTTTGTAGAGTGACTGTGGAACAGGTTGTGAGCGCGCGCAACCGGTGGAAATCTTAAGTTCAAGGAGAGCTTAAGTGGTTCGGGTGTATCGGACACCCAGAGTAATTGTCAACTAGTGTGAAGGGGGTCATGAGGTACCATTGATCACCCGAGAGACCGAGATAGGGGGAACGTAAGAGTGAGTGCGTGAGTAACGGACGCTGGTCGGAAGTTACTGTGTGTGTAAGTAACCTATCAGAGAGACGATAGACATCTCGTCAGTTGTGTTGACAATTACAGATAGACTGTGGACGTACAGTCGAGAGAAGTGACCGCTTGGTCGGAAGTAGTCATTTTTCAGTGTATGAATGGGACGCATGCATAACCGGGAGACGAGTTGAGAAAGGAGGGGTGCTGCTGCGAAGCGGAGAAAAGAGACGTCAGGTGGTGTCGCGCAGTGATTGGCTGACAGGAGAAAGACCGCGCTGTGATAGGCCAGCTAGCGAACACGTCATACAGGGTCGCGACGTGATTGGCCAACAGGAGAAAGACCGCGCTGTGATAGGCCAAGCTAGCAAAGCCGCGACAGGATTGGTGGATTGTCATCAGGAAGTAAACAGAGTAGCGAGGCTGAATTTTGTGCGCATAATTATGAAGTGTTTTAAATGGTTGAAAGCGCTGTTTAAGAAAGAGAGGCGAGGATCGTATGAAGGGGAAGAAGCCCCGCCGGAGGGTACGCCAGCTCGTTATATGGCAGTAAATGTTGGGTTGCATACGATCCTTTGGATATCAGAGTGGAGTAAGATTACTGAAGGAAACGAGGAACTGACGTTCCCGAAGTACGGGACGTTCAGATTAGAGGTGTTACATCGATTGAAATCAGTCATGACCTCAAAGAGACCCTTGCCTAGACCAACCCAGTTTGAAGCCCTTGAAGCATGGCTTAGGGCAGCGCATGAAAGGAATATGAACAGACGACAAGAAAGGGTGAAACGCTCGGTAAGGGCAGTACAGGATGCCAGGTGGGATGCGGATGCTAAAAGATGGAGAATGCATAATTTGGAAATAAATAAACTGTACCCAGTGTTAGAGGCGCCAGTAAATAAAAGCCCCCTAGAAGAAGATGATGAGAGCGAAACAGAGGACAGCCTGATAAACAGATTACTGACAGACAGGCCACCCCCGTATAATAGAGCAGGGGGAGAGGTCGAGAATACTGAAGGAGAAAAGGGGGGCAATGCAGGAGAGCATAGACCGCTTCCCAGTTCAGAGTGGGATCCTGAGCCAAAGAAAGAGTTGCTCCAGCCTAGTCAGGTGCAACAGGTAGTCGGTAGGTTTGTGGTACAAAGAGCGCCGGAAACGGAAAGCGCCACATCCTACCCATTACCAGATGCACTACAGGTACCTGTTACCATAGGTCCTATAATATCGATATATGACCAAGAGAGAGCAAAAGGGGAAGAACGGAAAAGGAAAGACAGAGAAAGAGCAGAGCAGGCAAGGAGGAACGATACCACTAATTCACCAAGTCAGATGCCGATACCCAGAGAGTGGAGCACCCCGATGCACACAGCAGGGGACCCAGGAGGGGATCCTGGGGGCCCTAAATGGCCAATGGATCTGAGGGGATCTGGACGAAAATCCTTTCAAGAGCTAAATGAGTACATGAAGCAGTGGGATGAGGCAGTGAAGGCTCAAAAGTGCATCAATGCTGCAGAAGCAGAAAGGGAAAGTCAGGACAGCAGAGCACGAACTCACTGCGGGGCTGGGGAGAGTAGCCCGGAGTGGGACTGTAGAGGGAGTAGGGGAGTCACCCATTGGGCCCGGAATGGAGGTAGAACAGACCTGGAAAACGGGGGCCCCGGGAGTGAAGGGGTGGCGTGCCCAATACTCAGTGAAGGGGAGAGGAGAGCGCAAGAGTACAGGAACAGCTTTAGGTGTCCACACTGTGTGCCTGCCACCAGAGAACAGAATGGGAGTTGTGAGAGGTCGCACCATAGTCCCTGTGATGACAGAAATGAGCGCAGCCCAGGGAATATGGGGAACCAGGAAGGATCGTATCGGATACTGAGCGATACGAGGCAAAGGGAGTGTAGCGACCAGAGGGAAAATAACAGAGAGATGTGCGGTGAGAGGAGAGAGGAAGACGAGAGTGGGCAGAGAGAGAGTAGGGATAAAAGGCCCGTGTTCCATCACCTTCCAAGATCGGATGGCCGAGCATGGGACCTGGAGAGATGGGAGCAAGGGAGGCCACCCATTAATTCTCCTGAGCCCAAACGCAGAGCTCGAAGTTGGGATGGTAGGGAGACCAGTGAGCCCCCTTCAAAAGACATATTGCGAGCTGAGATAAAAGCCAAGAGACTTGATGTCTCCAGCTTAAGGTCAGATCTGGATGACATGGTAGATGGTACCCTGCCTTTAGAAAGAATGGAAATGTATGAACAGGATGAAATACTGTATATGGCAAAGGACATCACACGAAAGGCGAGAGCAGTCCATGAGAAGTTAGTCGAACTAGCAGGCAAATATATGGTGGATCTGTCAAGAACCAAGGCATTACAGGGTAACCACAGGCTACATTACTCAGATCGAGATCTAGATGAGAGGAGAACGATTGGGCTGAAAACACACATAAGGGAACTGATTACTGGAATAAGGACATGGAGGGCACTAGATAAATGGGAAGAGAGGTGGTCCAAGAAAGGGACCGGCAGGAGAAGCATGATTGGTATAACACCAGGACAGCAGGGAATAGAAGCTTACCCTTTGCGTGAAGTTGCCAATGGGAGCTATGTACATGTCCCTTGGAGTAGGGGAGATTTAGCTGCTTTTACCACATCTTTCCCCAAGTTACGAGAGAGCCCCGTGGAGTGGTACAAGCAAGTCGAGAGGTTTGTAAAGATCTCAAAAGTCCTATGGATAGATCTGAACACGCTGTTTGACATTGTAGTACCAGGGGATCTGTGGACAGCATGCAAGGTTAGCGCTGAGTGGCCCACAACGGAGCCAGAGAGAGATGCTAGGACTAATGGGCCGTCCGAGATCGTGATGGCAAAATTCGAGAGAGTGATGACTTGGCTGAAAGAAAAAGTGCCAATGCAAGACATAGATTGGGTCAGAATAGACAGAACGAGACAGGAACCCAAAGAGACAGTCCATGAATATTACGAGAGATTGCTGAAGGCGTTTAAACAGTATAGCGGCTTGGATGTAATGGATCCAAAGGACATAGGGCAATTCGTGTCCAAGTTCGTCCTGGGACTGAGACCGGATATTAGTTTAATGATTCAGCAACACTCGATTTGTTGGCAAAGTAGACCCCTAGATGAAATACTGAGATATGCCAGGTACTGCTGTGATGAGGTAGACTCCAAGGCTAAGAAACTAAAAGAGAAGCTGATGGTGGTACAATTGCAGACAGCAGGAAAGGGGGGACCGCAACAACAGCAGCAAGGGACAGGTACAGGAGGTAAGAAGCAGTACAGTCAGAACAAGGGTAATGAGGAGAGTACTACCTTTAGACCCAGAGTAGACATAGCTACCTTGAAGAAAACGACTAGGTGCCACCAGTGCAACGAGTTGGGGCATTGGAAACGCGAGTGCCCTTACAATGTAGAGATCGGAGAGCAAGAGATAGAGGAGGAAGAGGTCCAGAGCGCACCTATGAGAGGGGCGACGCCATACCAAGGAAAGGTGCTCAAAGGGGGGGGGGCTCCTCCCCGAGCCCAGTTCCCGCAACCTCCTCGAGTAGGGAGTATGGGTAAGACCTATAGACAAATGCCCCTGTTTGTGGAAGGTGAAGAATGCTATTATGTGGACCCATTAACCGGACAGAGAGTGGAAAGAGAAGACTGCACCCTTGGGGCAGCCTTAGAGGTAGATCAGAGGGGACCCTATGTGGAAGCAGAAGTAGCAGGGTGCCCTACGACATTTCTGGTGGACACAGGAGCCACTAGATCCACGATCAGATCAGCTGCAGTTCCAGACCTGCCCATGTCTGGAGAGACCATACAGGTGGTAGGGGTCGCAAACAGGAGAATAACCAGCCAATTGACAGAACCGGTACAGGTGAAAATAGGGAAGTACAGCGATGAGCACCAATTTGTGGTTTGCGATTCAAGCCCTGTGTGTCTGCTAGGAAGAGACCTGTTGTGCAAATTGAATTGTACTATATATTGTACACCCCAGGGAGTGGAGGTATTGACTAATGATGATGATGCAGATTTCAAAGTTGCAAACTCAAGAATATGTGTGGAGCTGTACCCTACTTTGACAGTAGACGAGCTTCCCTGGGATTTGAGAGAGACAGTGGCATCAGAGGTATGGGATTTCACTGGGGAAGAGATTGGATTGGTCAAAGGGGTGGACCCAGTGAAAATTGTAGTGAAACCGCATGCTGAGTTCCCAAGAACACCCCAGTATAAATTGACTCCAGAAACGATTGCAGGCATAAAACCCGTGATCGAGTCCATGATTAAACAGGGAATACTGAAAGAAATCGTGGGTAGTCCATGTAACTCCCCGATTATGGGTCTGCAGAAACCAAATGGGAAATTCCGGATAGTGCAGGACCTTCGAAAGATTAATAACATAGTCGTTTCATGTTGTCCAGTGGTACCGAATCCATCAGTGATACTGTTTCAGATTCCATTCCAAGCTGAGTGGTTCACTGTGATAGATCTTTGTCAGGCTTTCTTTTCGATCCCTTTGGACGAAGATAGCCATTTTCTTTTCGCATTTAAGCTGGAAAATCGCGTCCTAACATGGTGTCGTATCCCTCAGGGGTATACAGAGAGTCCATCGATCTTTAACCAGCTTCTGAAGAAAAATCTTGAAAGTCTAGTGCTGCCCCAGAAGTCAGTTCTGGTCCAGTACATAGACGACCTCCTTGTGGCGTCAGAAACAGAAGAAGCTTGCAGGGAAGATTCCATTGCTTTGTTAAATCACCTAGCTGCCAATGGGCACAAGGTGTCCCCGGGAAAATTGCAGTACTGCCTGACAGAAGTACAGTACTTGGGACACAGAATTGAGAAAGGCAAACGAAAGGTGTCACCAGACAGGATAGAGGCGATCATGAAAATGAACGCGCCTCAGACACAGAGAGAGGTCAGGATGTTCCTAGGGATGGTGGGTTATTGCCGACAGTGGATCGTGAACTTTTCACTGAAAGCAAAACCTTTGCAAAAACTGACGCACAAGGAGGTGAGTGATCCGGTACCATGGGACAAAGACTGTTTGATGGCATTCTTACAGCTGAGAGAGGACCTGTGTCGTGCTCCGGCATTGGGAATGCCTGATTACAATAAACAATTCTTTCTTTACTGTTGTGAGAGAGAAGGTTGTGCGTTGTCTGTGTTGGTCCAAATCCATGGGAATGCCCGTAGACCAGTTGCTTATTTCTCAGCTACTTTAGACCCAGTAGCCGCAGCGTTGCCCGGATGTCTCAAATCCGTTGCTGCAACGGGTGTCAGCATTGAGAGATGTGAAAATATCGTCATGGGGCACCCGTTAGAGGTGTGCGTGCCACATTCTGTTGAACTGTTGATGACCAGGACCAAAACACAGCATCTGACCAACAGCAGGCTCACGCGCTATGAGCAAGTTATTCTTGCTGCAGAGAACGTGACCCTCAAGAGATGCTCTGTTTTGAACCCTGCTACCTTAATGCCACTTCCAAATGATATTGATGATGATGATGAATATACAGACCATGACTGTCTCGATGTGACTGAACTATGCACCAAACCCAGACCCGACATCGTAGATGAGCCACTGACGGACCCAGATGAAGTTTTCTTTGTCGATGGCTCATGTGTAAGAGACGAAGTTGGGCAGTTGAGAGCAGCTTATGCTGTTTGTACAATTGAAGGAGTTGTGGAAGCAGGGTGCCTGGAAGGAGTAAACTCCGCTCAGGTAGCCGAGATTATTGCCCTAACACGTGCTTGCTTAGCAGGCAATCAAATTCGAGTCACCATTTACACCGACAGCCAATACGGGTTTGGGGTAGTTCATGATTACGGGCAGTTATGGTCTCAAAGAGGGTTCATGACTTCTTCAGGCTCTCCCATTCGCAATGGAGAGTTTGTGCGCTTGTTGTTAGAAGCATTGCAATGTCCAGCAAGTATCGCAGTTGTAAAGTGCATCGCACATACCAAAAATGAGGACTTTGTTTCGAAAGGCAATAGATATGCTGATGAAGTTGCGCGGTATTGCGCAGAACAAGGTTACTCTTTCACAGAGGTGGATGTGGGTGGAATAAATGTAAGAACTGAATTAGCCATGATACTGGAAACTGTTGATACTTGGGATGAATTGTCAACCATGCAAGAAAATGCTCCTGATTCAGAAAAGGAAACATGGGTAAAGGCAGGATGTGTAATGGGTGAGACTCATTTTTGGGTCTCAGCAGACGGCAGAGCAGTGTTGCCCAATGAGATGGTGAGTCCAATGGCTAGACTCATACATGGTCCCGTACACTTAGGGAGAGATGCTATGCTGAGAGTGTTTAGACAGACTTGGTACAATCCTAAGTTTAGAATAGCAGCAGAAGCAGTGTGCCAGCGTTGTGTGACCTGCCAGCAGCTGAATGTAGGGAAAAGAACACCAGTTGCACTAAGTCACATAGGAAGGTCTGGAGGTCCATTCAACAGAATGCAGATAGATTTCATTGAAATGCCAAGATGCAACCGCCTCCGCTATGTCCTGGTGGTTGTTTGTGTGTTCTCCAGATGGGTTGAGGCATACCCTACACGTAGGTGCGACACCCTCACAGTGGCTAAGTTACTGCTTAGAGAACTTATCCCTCGTTTCGGGGTGCCGGCCTTTTTGGAATCAGATAGGGGAACACATTTTAACAGCGAACTTGTGAAGATGATTTGTGTTGCACTGAATATAGACCAAAAGCTCCATTGCAGTTACCGACCAGAAGCCTCAGGAATTGTGGAACAAATTAATGGCACGATCAAGTCCAGAATAGCGAAAGTTTGCTCCTCAACGACCCTGAATTGGCCTGATGCCCTGCCATTGGTACTCATGAGCCTTCGTAGTACCCCAGACAGAAGAACAGGGTTGTCACCACATGAGGTGTTAATGGGGAGAGCAATGAGACTGCCATCTATTCCAGCTACTGCACTGTTAAATATCACAGATGATATGATCCTGGACTATTGTAAGGGGCTGTCTGACGCCATGCGTTCTGTGTCCCTTCAGGTGCAGGCTGCAGAGGTTCCAGCGTGCCAGGGCCCTTGCCATGACCTGTATCCTGGGGACTGGGTCCTGGTGAAGAAACATGTGAGAAGAAGCTGCTTGGATATTCGTTGGCGTGGGCCCTACCAGGTCATCCTGATCACAAGTACAGCTGTAAAGGTGGGAGGCCTGCCCAACTGGATACACGCGTCGCATACGAAAAGGGTTCCAGCACCTCTGGAAACAGCTCCTCTCTCGGATGGACGTCCAGCTGAGGACCAGGAAGCCATAGAGGGGGCTAGCCAAGCTGTAGAGGTGCCAGTGGAAGCAGGGAACGAGTCTGACCAAGCTGAGGACGGTCAGTACAACAGCGAAACAGAAGACGCTACAGAAGGAGAAGACAGCTGGGAGTACGAGTCTGACCCTGACAGGTCTGAAAGAGAGCGAGAACAGACCAGAAGGAGAAGGAGTAGAAGGGCACGTGGAGAAGCAAATTGGCCGCAAAGAAGAAGTTCTAGCCTGAGGTCAACTCCAGAAGCAACCCTTCCTCCGATATCAGAAGACTCAGACCCAGAAGAAGGTGCTCAGGGCGCTGAAGCACCAGACCGAAGAAGGTCAAGAAGAGTGCGTGTGCCTAACAGAAGATACTCCACACCTGAGTGGACATATCTGGCGACAAATGTCTGTGAAACCGGAGACAGGGAGGATCCGAGCGGTGGTGGTGTCCAGTTCTGAGCCCATTATCACCGTGGAAATACAACTGTTGGTACCCGGTGTCGAACAAGAAGGGTCACTAACATTCGTGCTCCCCAGACCTCCCCGCCTCAGCAAGTTAAAACACATGTTTCTTACAGAATTGAAATTCCCCGACTTTGGTACCACGATAACAGCACATGAAGAGCATACTCTTCGCATGGAAATATTGAACTATGCTATTGAAGCTGCAACCACAAATCTAATAGTCGATTGTTAAAGGACTTTGTAAATAAAGCAAGCAGAAGAAAAGAAGATTACCTAGCGCCCAGGAAGCAGAGAATTTTAGGGAACCCCTTGAGTGGATGGAGAAGGGCTAGGGTTGTCTTTTTGAACTGTGAAAGGACTTTTTGCGAAAAAGGCTGTCAGCCTCCAGCTGTGTGGATTCTAAAGACAAAAAAAGGATTGAAAGAGACTGTAAAGGAACGAGAGGAAAAGAACTTTTTTTGCAAAGAGAAAGGGAAAAGCTAGATTGTCTGACGAAATGGAGGCCGGCACCCCGAACCGCAGAGCTAAATGTATAATAGGTACACTAATAGTAGGAGTGATAATATTAATAGCTTTAGTGGTAACAATTTCTTATGTAAAGGGACATGAGGAAGAGGTAAAGGTAACTGATGCGAATTCTGTAGTAACACTTACACCCACTGTTGCAGGTGAGAAAAGGGAAAACACTCAAGAGAAAGCGTTATTGGCTGCAGAAGCCCGCAGGTTACATGTAGACGAGTCCCAAGGAGACTTTAGGTCAAATGCTTATGCTAAACTTTTGTATGAATACGTGGATGCCATGGAGGTTAAGGATTGCTACGTCTGCATGCAGTTGCCTGCGTCTGTAGATGAAGGAATTCGATATCATCACCTCCCTCTGACATATGGCATTACATGTAGCTTATTGCTTAGTATATTTTATGAGAGAGATAGTTTTGAATACTATTTCTCCAATTATGATTCTGTGTTGCCAGAAGTCCCGAATTATAAGCAGATGAATAAATGGGATTACTGGAAGAGTGAAGACAGATTGGCCAAGTTCTTCATTCCTTGGATTACCTTAGATACTTCACATGCCCGTAGAAATAATCTGACATGCAAGGTGTCAGAAGTCGAGAAAAAGTTCATAGGGCAGGTGGATGATCGTTACAGGAGACAAAAGATTTTGAAAAAATCAGGACAAGGGAAATTAGATTGGACCGAGGAAGAGAAGTCACACAAGAGAAAGGGTAGTAGTGGTCCAATAGCTTTAGATAAAGCGCAGAAAGGAAAGTTATGTCTTCACCGAGCCAAAACGTATTATGAAAATGTATACGTGGGTGAAGTTGACTGTGAACATGCTTTTAATTTAGAGTACTACACTAAGGATTTCCTGAAGGGAATGCAAGTGATTCCAAATGTGTATTTTGTATGTGGAAGAAATGCTTACGTGAGACTACCTGACAACTGGTATGGATCATGTTACTTGGCAATTGTCTTCCCCAAAATATATCATGCACAAGACTTATTGATCATTGAGGGCCAGACATCATCGAGGGGAAGGAGAGATTTAGGCGATGCAGAAATGGTTGGAGATGTCTTTGGAGCTATGTTCCCTCTTTTGGGAATAATCCTTAATGATGTTAAAATTAGACGACTGGCAACAGTTGTCGACAGGTTGTCTGCCAGCACTGCTCAGTCCTTAATGCTGGTAGAAGGAGAGATGCAATCGATAAGGGCTATGGTTCTTCAAAATCGGCTTGCATTAGATGTCTTATTAGCAAAAGAGGGCGGAGTCTGTAAGGCTTTGAAGGTTCAGGAATGTTGCACTTACATTCCAGACCTTTCAAAACCCCTTGAGAAAGTTATTAAGAACATAACTAATATACACAAAGAGATCGAAGACTTGAGTAGAGAAAATGTCTGGGAAAAGGTGGGCCACGGAATGAGTACAGTTGGAGGGTGGTTTTCCACCTTAGGCAAAAGCTTTATTTGGTATATCCTAAAGCCTATCATCATAATATTGATCTGTGGGATAATATTGTGGGGATTGGTGAGGGTATTCAAATGGTACAGAGCAAGAAGGTCAGAAAGGGCCCAAAGAGAACAGTTGCAGAGATTGGCTGCCATACAAGATAATCAGTACAGGAGCCTGAGAGCTCTGGAAGCGCAGAGAATGCCAGCAATAACTGCAGTTTAAATGTTAGTGATGACCCCGAGAGGTCATCAAAGGGGGGAACTGAGAGAGCGCAAACTGATACAAATATATGAGTACATCACACTTACCTATAGAGAGCATAATTCATGAAGAGAAATGCCATGAGTGCTAATAGTATTTGAAATTATATTCTAAATGTATAGCTAATATAGAGATTTAAGTAGAAGTGGAATTAATACAGAAATGTGTGACATTATATGATTTTATTAGACGTGATTATTTTGAATCTATGTCGTGTAGCTGTTAACACATAAGATGGTCTGTGGTAAAACGCAGAACGTGGTAGGCCTCAGGGCCAGAGCTGGAGCTAAAAGGGAAGGTGTTTCTTTTCACGACACAGATTGTTTAACGTTTTTTGGTCATTGCATTAATGGGCCATGATTTAGAGTAATGTTTTCTAAATAATAGAATAAGAGTTTTAACATGCTTTAATTAAATGAAGAAATAGAATGCTATAATCATAATGTGAAATATTGTAGGCCTGAAATGTTTTAGCATTGATTTACACGTACATGTCTGGGCTGAGAAATGTTGCAAGCCTTTTTAGAAGTCTATGAGAGTTGGGTTCTTGGCGGCAGATATCTGTCTGCAACAGGAAAGGGGGGATCCAATTATAAGTGAATGAATAGAGGTCTGTTCAGAGGACGGCCCAGACATGGAGGAGGGTTCTGGAATGTTTAAGGGGTATCAGCGGGCCGGAGAAGAGACTGAGAAGCAAGGTCAACTCTAACGTCTGAGGCCCAATACAAAGCATCATGGAAAAAGCCTGAAGTTGCACCACGTGAGAGGCGTTTCGCAAGGGGCGTCTCAAATGTTGTTGACTATTTTGTATTAGGGACAGCACCCCTGGGTGGAGTTAGAGCAGAGACCTGAGGACCCTTTAGAGAGCGGATGGGTAGGCAGTGAGGGGTCATGACTGGAGAACTTTAGGTTTTCACCAAGAGACTTAGAGTGGGTGACTTCCCTTGGGGGTCATTCATTGCTGACACCTTTGTTAGGTTGGGATTTGGTTAAGTAGGGATACCATCTAGAACAGGGTAGGGACGCCTAACCTGTGTTTGTTTTCCTCCAACCTAAATGAAGGAGAGATATGCGTCTATGCTGATAGCTTTGCTATTTTTAGAACTTGTGTTAGTGATTTCTGTTGCTCGTCTGAGGGCTTTTCGAGAGCACATGTATGTAATTGGACCTGTGTACCTCGTGAATCTCATTCTGAGATGCTTGTATTTGCAGCTCATTATATCTTTACAATAAACTTTTGAAACCTAGAAGTTGTCCGTGATCTTTGAGAGTAGAGTCCTTTCTTGGGTGAACTAATTTGCAGATAGGTGTACTGTTTCCTTCCAAGACAGGCAATAAAGGTTCAGTCGACCAGATCGAGGTTTGGATCAATAGATATAAGGTATCGATCAAAATCTCGCCCCTTCAATGGCGTACACGTTTTATATTCCATCTTTTTGACATCTGTGGTGGGAAATAGACCATTTGCTGAATATTTTTTTTTATCTGTGATGAATACTTTTAACTGCAGATTCCTCACCTTATGAATTTTACAAGACACCAGACTAGATGCAGAAATCTGCAGTAGCTCCCATGCACCTGTAGACGGCATTGAAGGTCTGGACATCAGCTCTGGATGTGATGACGCAGAGCCACCCCTGCACACTGACATCATTTCCTGTTTTTCCAAGCTCTTTGACAATGATCTTGAGCTCCGCTCTCAACTTTTTTGGTAAAGCTAACACATTTCAAACATTTCTCAGGAAATGAATCTGAAGATGACAGTCTTCAAACTGTGCAATGACTACTGGAAGCAGATGTTGGTGACAAACCTACTTGACATCTTTCTTTGGTGTATCAGCACCAAACACAATTCAAATTTGTGAGATAAATGCTCCCTGATGCACCTGAAGGGCTTCAAGGGTGCTCCCTCTCAAAGTCCTGAGGTTTGTTAGTTATCTCATCTCTTTCTCCATCCTCCAGTAAGTCCAAATGAAGTTGAGGGACAAGTTGTGACAGAAGCGTTAGAAATACCAAAAAGGGTTTGTTTACTTCCTCCGCTACTAGTCTAGTGAGACCTTCCTGCACATAAACAATCTTTCCCTGCAACTCAGGCACCCTTGCACAATGGTGCAAGAGTGCCTGCATTTGCTCCAGGCAGCTACAATTTGCGCCAGCGCATGGTGAATGGCAAGGCTGCACCGTATTCCTGTAAATACAGTGCAGCCCTGCATTTCTGAAGTGGCGGAGCGTGGCGTTAAGCCAACAAGGCTAACACCACGCTTTGTTACTTCATTGTGAATATGCCCCTGTATGTGTTTGATGGTATTTTGTTTTAATATTGGTTTTGTAAAACTATAATGTTGAGTGTGTTAGATTATGATGATGTCGGTTTAAGCCTTGGTCACTTCATGCACTGTGGGAAAAACAGCCATTTTAGGCTGACATGCAATATTGTCAACCCATAAACAGTTAGTGGAGTACCAATATACCACAACATCACAATTTCAAAATTTCAAAAGACCACCTCAAATCAGTTTTTTTTTAAAAACCTTCATGCATGGGACACGGGGGATTGTGAGCTGTAGGGCGGGAAGTCCTACAGAATTCAGGATGTATAATAAAATAAGTCAAATCTAAAAAGGTACTTCTTTGAGCGAAGTTCTTATTTCTTTACAAGCTGTATACAGTTTCGTGTTTTTTGCTGTACTGCGTAGAAAAGATTCCTATGAGAGTTAACATGGAAAACACACTTTACTTCTCCCAGCTTGAAGAATGGCACGATCTGTATTATGTACACAGTATCCCATGAAATAACAAAACAGACTGAATGGAATGCATTGTGTACACGTGAGAGAGATTTTACAGGCATGTTCCGCCATCAGCAAATGACAGTCAGTTGTGCAACAGCAGCCTAGGCTCTAATGCCTTTGTGGGCTATAGACTATTGGGCAAATTTACAAGCCCCTTGTGCCTCATTTACGCTGCTGTTGCGTCACTTTAGTGATGCAGCAGCGGCGCAAATCCTGCTCCATGGCGCAGGGTACTTACAACGTGACGCATCTCCCAGATGCGTCACGTTGTAATGCCCTGCGCCACATTCCTGTTCCTGTGGAGGGGGGGGCGTTCCGGCGCAGGAACGCCTCCTAAAAGTGGCTGAGTGAAATCTACAAGATTTCACTCAGTCACTTTTAGGCCCATGCTACGTCAAAACCCAGGCGTAAGGATTGACGCAGCATTGACTGGATAGGGCCCCCAAAGCATTGCTGGCGCTGTGTCGCGCTTGCGACGCAACTCCAGCAATGTGTCACTTTTACGGCACAGATGCGTGACGCATCTGTGCCGTTTTTGCACCATGGTGCGCCGCATTGTAAATGCGGCGCATCCATAATGGCGGCGCTGTGGCGCACAATAACTGGCGCATCCCTGCTGATTTGCCAGTTATTGTAAATATGCCCCTATGTGATCAATTGTGCGTAAGGGCAGTGATCGTCCATGATCAGAACAGAACACCTGACTTTAAAAAAACAAGTATTTTATTATGTATGCATTTGAGATATTTGATATTATCTTATCAGAAAAATATATATATCATGGAATAAATGCAAAATTATTACAAGCAAATATATTTTGTTTCTTGGCAGGACAGCATATTTTTCTCACGGCAAAAGTCAATGGCAATCTTGTTATCCGCGCATACACTCCTGTTTCTAGTGATGAAGTGAAAGGCTACGTGGATTTAGTTGTGAAGGTAATATCTACTGTACACCTTAATGTATTCTGGTAAATTCTGCTTTTACATAGTTTGACGTCATCATTTATTATATTCTTTTTATTGTGCTGTAACTTGTCACCAGAGTTAACTCAGAAGGGACACAGACCAAGGTGAGATGGGGTGGAGGCTCGTTCGAATGAAGCCAGAGATACAGTGGAGGAGGGAGACTGCTGTGAGTGAGGCCGGGAGTGGTAATAGAAGGATGGCGAACAGAGAGATGGGCTACCGAGGGCACTGAGGTTGTTTTGGAAGCAAGAGGTGCACAGACAATTAATGTGGGCATTTGAAAGAGGGCGAAGGACACTGAAAACGGTCAGGCCTAACAAGGAGCACAGAGATGACAGCAGTAAGGGACACAGGAGATGGAACCATGCTTTGGCCTTGGCATAATCTTCAAATCCATCTATAATCAGTGACAGTTCTATACACTGTTGATGCTCACTTATAAAACTCTTTAATCCAACTCTGATGAACATTGAGTCAGGCCACTGGATCAATGAACTGCTAGAACAATTATGCATTTAAGATACACTAAGCTCAATGCATGCCTTTCTATGTAGGTGTTTATTTGGTGAAAACTGCAGAACATTTAAGCCTAATCCACTCTGTTTTTTACTTGATATCTTTAAGAGTCTGGTGCCACAAGGTGTTTAAATTAGGAAAGCACTGCTCCATCCCAGCTCACCCTCTGGGAACACCCTTATGTTCCATATTAAGCTGCTTCATGTAGACCATAGAGCAGCAACGTTGCTTCAACGCTCTGATGTAGCAACAGTTTACACAGATTGAGCCACACATGCTGTAGTCAATACCTCAAGAAAATAACCTTTAATTAAGAAGGAGCACAACTCTAAACAGGGCACCATTGTTGCCAGGTGCCATCAGATTTAGTGAGCTAGATGCAAGTTCTTCCCGTGGCCTTCTAGACCCTGCTGTGCATGATGTAGCACTACTATCACATAGTCATAGGCCTCTAGAGATGGTGTATAATGTACCCATAGATCATCATCTTCAGCCCCTACTGTGGCACAGAAAAAAACCAAGCTAATGGTTAGAAGTGTTAATCTATTTATTTTTTATTCATTTCTAGTTTTTAAACCTTTAATAATTGCATTATTATTATTCCTTTTTCATTGGTCATCTCCGTATAAGAAGCAGACGAGGCTATAAAGTATCTTCTTAGCTTACGTTTTGCAGACACTCTGAAAATGTTTTCATTTTTAGGTTTCGCCTGCCCAGGTGCTTGCGCTGTGCTTGAGAAATCTATTGATTTTCATATAAACTTAAAAGGGACTAACATCCCGTCTCCTCTCTTTCCTGGCTTCTCATTGGTTCCTGGGCATGCCACTTACCTTTCCTCCATTTCTATTGGATGTAGTATATTATCCTGCATTTACCAATGCTTGTTCCTCATCTGCTTGTCTTATCAGTTTCCCGCTGCCAAACTACTGTGAACATCTGCGTTGGTGGACCTATATTTTCATAAAGTGTTGCCTTTTTACTATTGCAGCATTTTCATATAACAATTTATTACCAAGAGAGAGATTAAGTGATTTGCATAGAATCACAGGATGTTGCGCAGCGCTGCTGAAACTCGAACCGGGATCCCCAGCTTTTGAGTCAGCAGCTCTGCCTACTGCACCACATCCTCTCCACTCCTGTGTTATCTGTCAGGAAGCTCTTTCCTTCTCCTGGTCGATGAAAACTGCTCTTTATTCATTATTAACTCGAAATTGATGCATTACCAATGCTTCTTTTTTGTGTGATGTTAATAGGAGACAATGATGAAGCCACCATTTAAGCCTGATCCCTCTAATGGCCTCAATTGAAGGTTGGGCCTGATTAGTCATCCAACTCCAGAGGGCGAATGTAGGGCCTCATTTAGACATTGGTGGGTGATACCACATTATGCCAGGTCAATGGAGGCTATGGCCACCGCTCTCCAGGAAGAGGGCCGGCCACTATATTAAAAAAGAGAAAAAAAAAGAAAATGGGGTCTCTTGCACAGGGAGTTTTTTTCTCTTTGAACATGGGGACCATTGTGTGGTTTTAATATCCAAGGCTTCTATGCCTCAAATGGTGGTCCCAGATCGGGAAAAGAGTGATAGTCGCTTCACCCTAAATGGGGCATGGCAATAGTCTCCATAATCTAATGGTCTTGCAGCACAGGGCCATCCTATTAGAGATTTCGGCCAACAAGGTGGGCTGAAGCTCTGGCATTAGAAGTCTTGTACTTCTGCCAGTGGAGGAATGGTTTTGGTAGAGTGTGGGAAGCATGAGTTCGACAGGGTGGGTACCATCGCTAATTTATAGTGTGCTCTCACTCACTCAGCCTCTTTTTGACCAAAAAGGCCTTATTTAAAAGGAAGTAATGCAGCGCTGTGCTGCAAGCAATTTGACTTGCTGCGCTAATTCCGAAGCACAGGGATGCGTCATATCTACAATGATCTGACGGATCTCTTTGCTCTCCCCTGTGCTGGCTCACAATTAGCTGCCTTGTACCGACGCAGGCACCCTTGCACCATGGAAGGAACACCTTTCTGCCCAAAAACAATCACAAGAGGTGATTTCCTCTTCCTATGTGTGCTGCCGAATGCAGCACGCATAGAAAGAGGAAATAAACAAAGAGAAATTAAAACATTTCTCCTTGTTGCACCTCTGTACGCCTCCCCTGGGAAGGTTCCAGAAGCCATGGGTGTTGCGTGGGAACACCCACCGCAACACCCCTGGTACGCTCCTTTCACGCTAAGTGTTGCGTGTAGAGGGACCTTATTTACAAGGCCACAAAAAGCCACGCATGGGGGCTTAACAGGGCCCTGTAAATATGGGGCAGCAGGTTGCGCCGCTGATGCCTCACAAAAAAGTGACACACCGACAGCCCAAGGGGCTTGTAAATAAGTCCCCTAGTATTTATGATGATACTGGAGCCTAATGTGCAAAGGCGGATCAGCGTCTGTTTTGCGTTTTTACTGCTGTTGGTAAATAAGAGTGCTAAACGTAAGCAAGCGCAATTTGTGTTCAACTCATACAAAACATGTTTTCACCCAGTTTTTGTACAAGAGGCAACATCTAAATGATGGCCAAGAAGCGTATTTCATGCAAAATGCTATTCTGAGCTTTTGCCTAAAAAGAGGCCATTCCCAAGGGGAAATGTGCATACCCACTTCAACCTTGAGTTTGGGCAGAAGGTCCTCAATAATGAGCATTAAGAGAAGTCTGATTTATGTATATTGTCACAGGAAATGCATCTTTCCTCTGTTAAGTGTTTAAAGTGTTGAATTGCCTTCTAGGGAGGTGTGTCTGACAATGGGGAGGTGACTGAAGCATAACCTAGTACTGTAATTGAGGACTTGTAAAACGCTATTATGTATTTACATAAGTTTCTTATGTGAGGCCTTGTTAGTAAAGGTTTAACTGTGGTCAGTGTATGTCATGTAATATGAATCTTTTTTTATCTCGCATACTTGTCCTTTTCAGATTACTATGACAGTTTTTAACATGGCCAAGTTGTGTTCTGTTTAAAGTGCTACATTCCTCGATTACAAAATGTTCTTTTCCTTGATACAACAGTTTTTAAATCAATCTGCCTGCTCATTTACAAAGTAACTCCATTGATCTTTTTCATAAATATCCACAGCATTTATTTTTATTATTTCTTCACACGCTTCTCATTCCCTGTCGTCTGCTTAGAATGTCTGCCAGTGACTCAACTACTGAAAGCTTCTGGGAAGTGCATTCAGTGGATTTGTGTGCCCAGGGATACACATTAGCCTCGGTCAGGATCAAACATCAGTCACTTCAGTATGCAGTAACGCTGCTGTTTCATTCACTGATCTTTAAATCACAAATAAAACACAATTCACATAGAAGAGTCAAGTCATCTAGGAACTCACAAGTCACTCAATTGATCTCTCAATTTACTAAGTACCAGCACCTCATACAGACTGTAAAATGGCAGGCCTTTGTGATGGCTATGGTGGAAGATGAACAATAGATTATGACTGTAGTAAAATCATCATTTAGGGCACCGTTGTCTTTTTATAAATCCACACCCTCACATTTCACCTGCATTTGAGACTTCTTGTACATACTTTATTATATACTTATTATATACTTATATGTGTATGTACTTTGTGGGCTCTGAAGATCAGCCCTAGGACTTGGCTGCTTCCACTTAAGGACTTTTTTTCGGTTTAACTGCCTCTATATAGCTGTCTTGTTAGAAAACGACCAGCAGAGGTCAGTTAAATACCAGAATCAATTTAGTATTCTCTAGATTCCAGTTCATAGAAATTGTCTTCCACGAGCACCCTAGACAATAATATTTTTTTCAACCTTGTATTTTCAGTGATATGACCGCCGAAGGCCCTGATTTTATATGAAAAACAGAGTTTTGGACTATACGATCTCCCGCTGAAAAGCAATATTTCTCTCAATGTGTTTCCATGTCTGGTGTGTCACGCAGTTTGGTGCTTACTTTCCCTTCTTGTTAAAGAACAAAATATGTTTCAGCACCCAGGGTAATTATTATTTTTTTTTTAAACAATTTTTATTGCAGGTTTACAGTACATCTGACATCTCACAGTAAGCATTGCTGTGTCAATCGTCTTTCACCCTCCCCGCTATTTCGTTCAATACACAGCCATTTAGCCCACATCCCGGAGGTCGGGCGGCGCTCTGCAGAGGGATAAGCCAAATGTCCAGTATCATAGCAATTACGCTCTGTACATCCGGAAAATGTGTACTCCTGCTTTTGTAACTGTTTTCCCCCCCTCCCCGTGGCACGTGCCAGAACACTCTTAACTCAAACTCGCCCCTTTCCCCCCTCCCCCGTGACCTCACCATCTACGTAGGAATGCTCTTGTTTGACTACCTTTATGGGTTAGTGCTCAATCAGTCGCGTGGTGTATCTGGTGTGCCCTGGGGACTGTCATTGTGTGTATTCGGGGCCTCTTTGTCCTCTTGTAGTGTGCTATCTCTCAGTGCCTGCACGATCATTTCCCGCGCTGCCGCCGTGTCTATTGCTCTTTCGTCTGGCTTTCTACGGGCTGCTTGGTATCGGATCGTGCTTTCACAAGCTGCCCATTTCAGTAATTCGTTCACCCATCTTCTGTGTGTAGGACCCACCCTCGCCTTCCATACTCTCGTAATTTCTCAATTGGCCAGAATTAATCCATGTCTATAAATTTACTAGTGGTTTTATTCTTAGGTGTATGTGGGAACCAGTGTAGTATGCAGGTCGCCATATCAAAGTTCACTGTTCTGTCTGTGACCTCGTTAAGCGTCTCACCAATCGCCTGCCAGTAGCCATGTAGTTCTGGGCAGGACCATAACATGTGGTCCAGCTCCGCTCCCTCTAGGGTGCATCGTGGGCATCCCGCCTCGGTTACCCCAAAGTATTTCTTAATTTTGCCCGGTGTCATGTAGGCTCTATGTAAGATGTAAAAGTGAATCTGTTGGAATCTCGCGTTTCTCGTGCTCTTGCGAGCCCGTTGCACTATTTGGGCCCAGGTGGTGTCCGGGATATCCTTGCCAAGATCTACTTCCCACTTGGCTTTAAGCAGGTTCTCCCGCAACATTCGGGAGTATAGGCACGTTACTGCCTTATAAGTCCCTGCCGCCATCATTGTATATTGGCAAGCCAAGGTGGTGGTCGGTTCCATCAAGCCCCCCTCCCAATGTGCCCGGATGGCCCTCGTCACTGCTGCATGTAATAAATAACCTCCTCGCGGAAGGTCATATCTCTCCTGAAGATCCTGGTAGGGTATCAGTGCCCCTTCCTCATATAAGTCGCCAATCACTTGTAACCCCGCATCCTCCCACTGCTGTAGCTGTGACCAATCTCCCCCATGTGGGAGCGCAGTCACCGTCCCCAACGGGATTTCTGGGGCATACGGGTGCTGTGGGCCCGCTCGGCGCTGCGATCGGTTCCAACACAGACGGAACGTCTGTTCTTCAAGAGTTAGGTCTTTCAGGGCAATTTTCTGTTGCAGAGTTATGTACGCTAGTACATGATGTGGCGTCCCCCTATCTCTTTCCTGTTCCGGGCCACGGTACACTCTTGCCACTTCTTGTGTGAAGAGCTGCGGTTGAGCTGCGAGGTAGTAGAGCTCGAAGCCCGGTACTGCTAATCCTCCCTCGTCCTTCGGACGGGTGAGCGTCGTCAGTTCCACTCTACATCTTCCCGAGTTCCATATAAAGGAAGTGAGCTGCGACCGTAATCTACGGAATACAGAGCTGGGCACCCAGACGGGCAAGGTGCGAAAGTAGTAGAGCAGTCGCGGCAGGGTGATCATTTTTAGTAAGGAAATACGGCCTGTCGGCGATATCGGTAGGGTGGCCCAGAACTCCATGTTTCCCCGTAATGTTCTTATGCATCTTCCCACATTATCCTCCAGCATGTCTGCTGCCTTATGGTATATATAGACACCTAGATACTTCAAACAGGTGGGTGCCCATTGCAGCTGTAATCGGCAATGTGGTTGTGGTGTACCTTGGCGCAGCGGGAATAAGCACGTCTTGGACCAATTAACCTTTAATCCTGAGATCCCACCAAATCTTGCTAGTAATCTCTCCGCTCCCTCCAGTGCTCCTTCCGCGTTCTCTAGAAATAACAACAAATCATCCGCGTAGAGCGAGATATGCTGTAGGCCCCTGCTGCTGTCTAGGCCTCTGAAATGATTCCCTGTCCTCGCCTTCGCTGCTAGGGGTTCGATCCCCAGTGCGAACAACAGGGGCGATAAGGAGCACCCCTGCCTGGTACCCCGTTCTACCGGGTATTGCTGTGATATAAGGGGGCCCACGCGCACTCTAGTCACTGCTGCAGTGTACAACACTGTAGTCCATCTGATGTATCCCTCTCCTAGACCGAATGTTTCCATAGTTTTGTATAGGTATTCCCATTCCAGGCTATCGAATGCTTTCTCTATGTCTATGGATTGCACTAGAGGTGTCTGGGCAGTCGTGCATGTGGCTTCCAACAGCCGTGTAAGTCTTCTAATGTTTATGGTCGTGTTGCGTGCCGGGATAAATCCAGATTGATCCGGGTGAATCAAGGTAGGCATATGTTGCAACAGTCTAGTTGCGAGTATGGCACTCAGGATTTTATAGTCTGTAGTCAGCATGGAGAGCGGCCTATAGGAGGCTGGATCACCGCTCTCCCTTCCCTGTTTCAATAATGGGATCACTAGCGCTTCCCGCATAGACTGCGGTAGGCAGCCAGCCGTTTTGGCCTCATTGTACACCGCTTGGAGGCGGGGTGCAAGGATGTCTGAGTACTTGCTGTAGAATTCAATGGCCAATCCATCGAGCCCTGGTGTTTTGTTACGGGCCATATGTTTAATCGCTGCCTTGATTTCGCTAACCTCTATGTTCCTACTCAGACCATCTGCCTGTTCCTGTTCCAGTTGAGGCAATTGTAGGTCCTCGAGAAACCTATTGATGGTATTGCCACGCCCCACTAGTGTACTCTTATAAAGGGCCCCGTAGAAAGTTTGAAAAACCTCTAGTATCTCAGACTGGGTGTATACCATTTGTCTGTCCTCCCCTTCTATGGCTAGTATCGGTGAACTCCGTTTAGAGGGGTTGGCCAGCCACGATAGTAGCGTCCCTGATTTATCTCCTTCCATGTGTGCTCTCAGCAGATAAGCCTTGTGGTCGAAGCTTCGGAGGCGCTCCACCTCCGCCGCCACCACCTCTCTAGCTAGGTTAACCTCCTCCTGCTTCTCAGGGTGACCTGGTCTTGCTATTTCGGCCTTCCTCAAATTATCATCAGCTTTGGTCAGATCATCCTGCAGAACCCTGCGCACGCCCGCGTGCTTTCCTATATATTGGCCTCTCATTGTCGCCTTAAAGGCATTACATTCCATCGCTCTAGAGGCCTTTGATCCCTCATTCTCTTCAAAATAGTGCGTCATTCTTTCCTGCAGTGTCTCGTGAAACAGCGGATCGTCCAGTGTCTCCGGGCGCAGCTGCCATGTGGGGACACATGGAGTCTCTGTCATCCAATTTAAGGAAGACAGCAAAGGATTGTGATCCGATAGTGTTCTGGTGAGGTACTCAGTCCTCGCTACAAACAGCTTCACTAGCGGAGAGCATAAGAGTGCATCAATCCGCACATGCAGGTCGTGTAGTCCCGAAAAAAATGAGTGATCTCTTTCCGTTGGGTGTTGCAGACGCCAGGCATCTAACAGACCCCATCGTCTCTGCCAGTCCAATCTACCCTTCGTAAGGCGGTGCACAGGGGAGTCTTGGAGGGGTGGGTGTGATCTATCTAGGGCGACGTCCGTTATCGAATTAAAATCCCCCCCAAGTAGAACAGGGCCCGCCAAGTAATGCGCCAGCGTACCAGAGAGGCGCGCCAAGAAGTGTAGCTGCTCAATGTTCGGCGCATATACGCTACATAGCATTATGTCCCTGCCCCTGAGCCTTCCCTCCTCCGCTACATATCTGCCCTCAGTGTCAATCACGTGTTTCGTAGCTTGAAAAGGGACCCCCGCCCTTATCCAGATTAAGACACCCCTAGCATATGCCGAATAAATTGTATTATATATCTGCCCCCTCCATCTCCTCTGCAATGCTATACCCTCTTGTTTTGTGAGATGCGTTTCCTGGAGAAAAGCGATGTGTATCCCCCTACGAATCAGGTAAGCATGTATTTTGTGTCTCCTCGTCATTGAATGTAACCCCCGGACATTCCACGTTATTCACCGCAACACACCCGCGTTAGCCATTGTCCCAAATGAGGTGCCTTATCATGTCACGGTGTTCCGTTCCTACTGTGGTGGTGGATGTTCCCCAACAGTCCCCAATAACTCTACAACTCGCACTTCTCCAGTGTGCAAAATGAACCTGTAGCCAACTGACAAACACCTCTACAACTCCCAAAACCTCCCTCCCCAGAACAGGCCCCAATATCAAGCTATCAGTACCCATCCAAACTCAGGTGAATCCCTGTACTCCCCAACTACTCCACAGTCGTGACCGTGGATGCCTTAAGGGCTAGTGAGGTGTGACTCAGGCTAGACGGCGGCTACGCTCGCGCCCTCTGATCCCCCAATGTCAGTGCTTGTGCAATAGCCCTAAGACCGCCCCCCCACACCAGCTCCAATCTCTCGGGACCCCTCTTACTCAGATAATGTCCATCGCCTGCCGCCTTCATGTCATTGGTTCAGGATCTCTTCCGAGGTCTGCGGCGTCACCAGTGGGCCATTGGCGTTGAGTATGTCCGATTGGTCCGTTTCCGTGCCCGAGACATGGCCTTCTGATTCTGTGTCCTGCTTAGCTGAGGAGGTTTCGTCCCTCGACAGTGATTCCACCGCTTTCAGCGCTGCTTTTCTCTCCTCGTCCGTTTGGGATGCAGTGGGTTTGCGCGATCCCTGACATCTTCCGCGTGTCCTCTGTGATTTCCGCACCTGTGTTGACGCTCTCGCTCTCACCTCCCGGATTCTAGCCCCGTCCGTGCCCGCCTTATATGTGTCCCACCATGACCACGCGTCAGCGGATGTGGAGAAAAAGATTGATTTATCATCTACTACCACTCGAAGCTTCGCCGGGAAGAGCAGGGAATATTGAATGCCCTCTGTTCTCAATTCTCACTTGATGGACAGGAAGGAGGCTCGCATTCTCTGCGTCTCAAACGTGTTGTCGGGGAACAATGTCACCTTGCCGTTCGCTACTTGAAACGCCCCGCAGCGCGAGCCCGCTGGAGGAGCACATCCCTGTCTCTATAGTGTAACAATTTGGCAATAATCGGTCTCGGTGGCAGCCCCGGCTTAGGCGGCCTTCACGGTTCCAATGTGAAGAAAGGGGAGAGGCCTTCAGGGGCCACCTCCGTTTTAAGCCAGGTGTCCAGGTATTCAATCATATCTCCTCCTTCTGATTTTTCCAGAATACCCACTATTCGGATGTTACTGCGTCTACTTCTGTTTTCCGCGTCCTCGGCTCTTCTTTCTAGCGCTTGTATGCAGTCTAGGGCGTCCGCTAACCTCCCCTCCATTGATTTGTGGGCTGGAGCCAGATCCTGCAGGGTGGACTCCACGTTTTTCACTCTGTCTTTGAGTTTGTCATGTTCTGCGTGGAGAAGGCCTAAGCCCGTAGCCACCTGCGCGATGTCCTGTTGTGGGGCGTCCCTGGTCGCCGCGATGGCCTCTAGTATCCAGTCCTGGAGCTGCTGTGGGTCCACCGGACCCGTCGAGCTCCCATCTGAGGTCTCCGATGGTGTTGTCCCCTCTGTTTTCTTGTTAGGCTTCCCCATGGTCACCACTAGGTACTGTGCCGGCTTCACTTGCGTGCGATTATGGCTCTACTGGCACCGCTGTCCTTGGACATATCGGTCTCCGGCCAACACTAGCCTCAGTTGGGCCTCAGGTGCATAGGCCCGTCCTGGGATCAGGTTTTGGTCACTAGCAGAGGGGTGAGCAGCGGGGCTTCCCCCCCCTGCACACACCTCGCCGGAATTTTAACCGCGGCTCTAGGGGTTCCCAGGCCCCTGGGCTATCCTCTCGGATTTCATCCGCCTACAGGCCTCCAGACCAGTAGTACTGCTGCAGCGCTTGTCGCACTGCCCTCCACTGTCGGTGCCCTTCCAGTGCTCTGCCCCGAGCGCACCGCTCGCGGATAGGGCCCACCAGCTGCCACTGGAGATTGTCCTCGATGGCTCGTCGGCGTAGGCCCCGCTCTCCAGACGTACAAAGGTTTAGCCCCAGGTGGGCCCCGTGCCTCCGCTCTCACTCCCCGCAGCTCCCCACTTCCGGGCAGGTCGCGGCTGGCTCCTCTGCCGCTGGCCCTGTGGAGGTCCGCCGCCCTCTTGCTTCTTATTCCCACAGGGGTCCGGGGGTTCGTCGGCCGACTCTGTCGCCCAGGAGCACCGTCCGCAGCGGCCGCTAGCGACAGTGCCTCTTCCTTGCCACCTCTCCTCTTGCATTCGGCAGCCACCGTCCCGTCCGGAAAGCTCGGGGACCCCTCCTACCTTCACCGACCAAGCAGGGCGGCTTCGTTGCTGCCGTCGACCACCCAGTTGCTGCCGCGGTCCCGCTACAATTCCCCCCATTTCGTTTGGCACGTCAGCCCCTCAGCGGCGCTGACCCGTAGACCGGTCCCCTTTGTGGCCTCAATCCCGACCAGGGTCAGTGCTCGGCGATCACTGCGCCGCCATTGTGTAAGCGCCCCTTCCGGCAGGTCGAGTCCCAGCGCGACCGGGATTGTTGGATCGGGCAGCGGGACCGCCGCCGACGAACCCGTTTTCTCCACCGAGGTTCTGCTCACAGCGTTCGTCCGGCACCCCCAATCAGCAGTCCTCCGTGCAGCATGGCGTCTAGTTATTCGCGGCCTCGGCCACGTCCGCCATCTTGGAAGCTCGCTTACTTCAAACGCCGATCGGCGTTCGCGGGTGTCTCCCGCTCGGCTGGCTCTGTACGTGGGCTCAGGGGAAGCCCCCCGTGCTTAGTCTGTACGCCGCTTGTCTGGGAGAGCGGCCACGGGCACCCCAATGCTCGGTTTCAGGATTAATTTGGGGGATCGGGCGCGGAGCTCCGAGCTCACGCAGCCATTTCCCTCAGCGTCCAAGCCACGCCCCTTCAGCACCCAGGGTAATGTGCTGCACAGCTAAATACATATAGGGTACCAAAGACAAGACCGATTGCATTGCAAATGCTTGTTAGACATCTTTCTCCTGTTCGCCGTCCATGCTGCCTTATCATACCAGACCAGGTCTATGTCCTCTCCCAAACAAAATTTAATTTGCACTTATTCTCAGTTCCTCTTCCTCTCTGTCTAAAGTAGAAAATGTATTTTTGAATGCATGCTCTGTGTATTGTAAACCTTTAGTCCATGTTACAATGTAATGATTGCAGATACATTGTCTCAGTGGTCAAAACATCTTATTTTACAGGTCTACTACAAGAACAAACACCCTAAATTTCCAGAAGGAGGGAAAATGTCACAGTACTTAGACAGTTTGAAGATTGGAGAAACAATTGATTTCCGCGGACCTAATGGACTACTGGTCTACAATGGTGGAGGTAAAATGAGGGACAAAAGATTCTAACAAAAATATTCTGACTGCAACTTACCAAAAACAGAAAATGGGAAGTGTCAGTACAAGGACATTCTGGTTGCATATATGCAGTGTGACGGGTGTTGTGGTATTGGAACGGTTGAGTAGAATGGAGGAATTGGGGATGGAGTCCGGTGAAGAGGGTCAAAGGGCTGAAAACAAATAGTATGAAGTAGAGAAAGATGTTTTTGCAGAGACCCCTCACCCCTCCCACCTGGAACATTACTATAGCTTCTCAATATCTTTCAAGTTGAAGATAAGTTTTGAATGCCTTATTAATATTTATCTGAACTGGGGGTGGGGTAATGAGTGGGGAATGAATGCAAAATTGGTGAGACATAGTTACTGCGTGGCGAATGAACAGACAAACATGTTTATTTAAAAGTGTTAATTAAAAACTTTGGAAATACAATACATCCTTATTTAAAAAATATTTTTTTTTACACCTTCCAGTCAGATATTGTCATTTCCTACACATTATTATGCTGACAATCCTGAAATCTTTCTTTGATGCTTTCTAAAGGAAGTATAATTTATACAGTCAATGTCCGTTACCAAACTTGAAGACAGTATGAAAATAGATTATGTCATTAGTACAAATACATTTAGTTTTATGTTTTAATAAAAAACAATCTGTATATTTACCACCTTCATTTCGTTATAGAAGATGGAAAAAATTTACACTCCACGTTTACAATTCTGTGATTCCAAATTGTTTACATGAACAACACTTATGTTTTTATTCCCAGCATAGAAAGGAATGAACACCTGTTATTTTATACTCAAACTCTTAATTTACACCAACTTTAAACTAGTTTGTGCATAGTAAAGGTGCCATAGAAAGAGGCAAAGCACCCTCCAGCTCACCTAAATGAAGCGATTCTAAAAAGATACATTGTTTTGATCATATTTTGTAAAGACATTCGAAAAATATATTCTTGGTATTGCTTAAATGTAAAGTACACATAGACAAGCATTACTAAGTGGGTACGTGCCACATATTCTATTTATGGATTTTGGGGAGTGGAAGCCTTATTTAGGGTTGCACATAGTAAAGGGAACATGGTTACAATAGATAATGAGTTTTACCGCATTATTGGTGATTACCAGAGTAATATTTATAAAGAGCAAATGTTACATTACAAGATTGACAGAAGCAGCACATGGGTGGTGAGGTCAGTGGGGCTATGAACAATAGGCAACCTGTAATGCTTAAAATTTCTTCTGACGTGGAAAGTATTTTCTCGGGGGAAGAAGGTTACCTGTTGTGGAGAGGCCATTGCAGACACAGTGAACATTAAAAAGTAAATGCTTCTTGATAGTACCTTTCCTTGTTAGGCCTTTGGTACTTCAGTGTTGTGCCTATAACCTGATATTTGTTGACTTGAGTTCAATAGCTTATTTAGGAGGTAGTCTTGCTTTTAGGAATGATATGCGTGTAAATGACATGATACTTCTCAAAGGACTATTGTATGGAAGAGTCAGCTGGTCATGTTTTTGAAGTACTATAGTTACACATCAGGATATTGGGTGTGTGAAATAGACTTTGCGTCAGGGTGCTTGGATTGCAGTGCATGAGGGACTATTTTACATCCTTTAAAAATACACCAAATTTTCATGCATTAAGTTCTTATCTCATAAATGTATTAAATATAGAAAACAATAATTTAATTGTATGTTTTCACTGCAGAAAGGTTTTTTAAATGTTTTAATGAGAACTGGAAATGGAAGCCAGACTCATTGGTTTTACTAGTGCTTATTGCTCTTAGCATCATTGAGTAACAGACCAGTTGGTCAGTGATGGGGCAAGGACTTTGTCTTATAGCCAGATTTGGATCTTATCCTGTTGTTTTCAGCAGGTAAAAGAACAAATTCAATTTTCATTTAATTAGACCGCAGGAGTCATTTCTTTGCTTGGCTCCAGTACCTACGTCTGTTGCCAAATGTTGCCTGAAATTAAATCCTGTAACTATCAACTTCAGAGATTCTTGCCAGTAATTTCACTTCAGGACAGAAAAGGAGAGGTTATAGCTGTGTTCAAATCCCAAACTACTATAGATTGACACTTGTGCTCAGGCTTCCTCTATAGTTGACAGTCTTTAATCTTTGGTTAACGAGTTTTTGGCTGTCCACTTGCTTAAGGCATACTGATTATGATTGGCAGTCTAAGACTTCACATGCTACATTTCCATGCTCTCCAAGTCAATAAATGCATTTTGGATGTAGCTGCAAAGAATTCATGCACACCAAGAGCATGAAGAAACCTAAAGTGATTCTAAGCTCATGGGCTTTTCCTGCTCTTTTCAAAAGGGGATTAAATATATTTTGTTACACGTTTGTGGATCAAAAGCAACCTCAATTTTAGATGTTGTCAGTACCACATCAGGTACACTGCAAGGGTCAAGGTTCAGTCTTTTGATATTAGCTTCATAGGATTAGGGATTTACTGCTAGATGCATCAACGTTCGATTTTGCGAGTCCTTAATTGCAAAGTTTAAGGATTCGCATTTAGGGACTCGCAAAATCAGATGCAATTCCTAAATATTTCTTATCTGCGACTCGCAGAGTGCGATTTGCAAATAAGGAATGACATCTCATTGATTCCTAAGGGCCAAGAGGCCCATAGGAATGAATGGGGAGTAATTCTCAATTTGCGATTAGCAATTAGCTAATCGTAATTTGAGAATGCGATTTCAAGGGTGACAGGTGTCCAAAGGACACCCTGTTGCACCCCTTAAATTGACCTGGACACTGGTATTGCGCACACACATGTCCCAAGTACATGTGTGTGTGTAACATACAACTTTGAAAGATGCACTTTAGTGCATTTTTCAGAGTTTTCGCTATTTACCATGAAGTTTGATTTCACAGTAAATCGCGACCTCTATCAGCGCAATCGCCAGCTATTTTACATTCATGCATTGCATTTAAGGAATCTCAATTTGAGATTCCTTAAATGCAATCGCAAATAGCGATTTATGCATTTGGGATGATGCATCCCAAATGCATAAATACCGGTCGCAGAGGGGCAGATTCTGAGAATCTGCCCCTTTGCGAACGGTATTTCGCTTGATGCATCTAGCTGTTTGCTTTTTCCAGTGGAGTGCCTGGGAATTATTTTATTTGCACTGTCTTCTACAAACAACCTCTAATTCATTCATTCACTCTTTTGTTAGTTTTGATGCTCAACACCCTCCTGACAGTTTATTAACTATGTACCATTGTCATATAGATCTAGTCTATATAAAAGAAGCCTATAAAGGCGCCCAACTGCTTGAGATAGGGCAGCTTTAAACAAAAGCAACTGCTTCCTTCTCTTGGCCTTTATGTTTAATTGTTTCTAAAAGAAATTTGCTGCTAGACTAAATGCTATTAGTTGGAATTTAAAAAATCAACCTCTTAAGATGATCGGATGCATTCATAATTTAGTGATTTATGTAACGATAAGTCAAAATTTTAATTTTGGCTTTACTTGTGAGGAATGTAGCCCTCTCTTGATAGGGCCCGCATGGTCTTGCCATGGCATGTCTGTGCAAGCAATTACAACAGTATCTTGTAAGATGTGAAAGGACTCCGCTCTTTCTGTTGTGCGAACCATTAGGCGGGTTACATTTGCAATTTGCGAATCTATAATTGCTCGTTGTAGTACAGAGTGTGTGCTTCCAATTCCTAATTTTGGTAACTTGGTAATGTGAAAATAAAATTTTGGCATAACAACTCAGACATTAGGAAACCTACTCCTAGCAACCTTACCCAGCTATTTCCAACTAGAAAGTTACTGTAATCTTATAAAGTGTGTTGAGGGAGGTCAACAATTGACAGTTCTGTTTCTGATTAATTTAGCCTCCACTAGCTTTCCATTACCCATCCTTGTATTGATAAAAATCCCTGCTGGGGTAATATTTCTCCATTATATTGAAAGCATGAAAAGACCCTGTAGGTCATCAGCAAGGTTTTGGAAGCCTAAACAAAGGCTGCAGAATGTCTTGCAAACGTTGAATATAAATACTAAACACTAGAGATGGTAGGCAGGGAGTCCTCTGAAACGGGAATGTAAGTAGACCTTGGGCTGATGTATAATTATTTACTTTACCTATTGCTTTCACGGGTCTCAAATGATTAGAATCAATCTAATGCTACTTTTGACACTCCTGCCCACCTTCACGGTTTTGACAAAAGAAGAGCTTTCCTCAGGGTGTTGAATGCAACACTTTGGTACGTCAACAAGTGGCGGGGGGCAAAATCCATCAGACCCTTCTATTTGTCCATGTGATATGACTGCCACCCTAGACACTCTACATATTGTTCTAATTTGCACTAAATGGGATGTTCTGTGACAAAAGTATATTCGCCCTCTACTCTTGCCTTTGAATTTTAAGCAAGCAAGGCCAGCCTTATTATATGTACAATTTGTAGTGTACATTACTGTATGTTGCTATATGTCTAGGTTCTTATCAAGGGTGTTTTATGCTCATCTATGAAACTATTTTATGAAAAATCTCCGAAACTGATGATCTTAAGCTGTTATTTATAGTACTTTTTGATTGCTTTTGCAAATTGAATAGAAATATTCTGACTGAATGCAACTGAGAGCTCCAAAAGTATAAGAATTTCTGGGGAGTCATAAAATGTAAAAGGAATAGGATATAGGTCATCCAAAAATGACATTGTCTGTCCCCCTACCGCACTGCAAGTCTCCTTACACTGGATGTAAATACGCAACAACCTGAATTTGAACAGTGGGGGCTTTCTCAAAGACCATTAGCAAAGCAAGTAATGTTAGATATTGTTCTGTCGTCATTGCATGAATTAAGTCCTAGTAGAGGTTTTCATTGCCGAGACAAGCCATGCCTGCTTATCGTATTCACAGTATTAACGTTTTTGAAAAGAAGGATCAATAAACCTAGATCTTGTGTTTCACTTTCCTTGCCCCCCACACTACCCCATGCTTTGTGTTTGCTTTCTCTTGTGGCTGCTTGCTCTCCGCTTCCCAAACACACACTTCCTGGCACTTAAGCCTTTTCGAGCTCAACCTCTGTTCCCCTGCTTATCTTGTTATTTAGACCAGGCTTTATTAAAAAGATGCAATGTTTACATTATTTAGAGAAGGGCTGCTCCTCCGCGAATACCACCCAGCTGCTCCCAGTGACAAGAAACAAGGCTGTAAGGTAGGGTACTTCAGGTGATGTCCATTCAAGTCTGTTTGCAGCTGTTAAACAGGGGCAGAAAAATATTCCACATTCACAAGCTCTTTCTGCCTGCAGTACCATCAGTCTGTAAATATTACATTTATTCTAGTATTTGTTTTGCACAAAACCATGAAGATGGCTTCCACTACAAGCGGATGTGCCACCATTCCTCCCTCCTCCTTTTGTCAACTTCACCATTTGGTGCCCTTGGATGTCATACATAGAGCACATACCCTTCTACACATGAATCAAGGGCCCTGCATCTGCAACCTCTTGCTTGTCCATTATGGTAACATACAATTCAGAGTGTTGGACTTCCAAGGCTTATAAGGTAGATTATGCTTTAAAGCAGAAATGCAAATGGCCGGGCGTGGCTAGCATTCAGCCAAGATGGCCGCAATCTAGCGTAGCTCCGTGACTGGAGAGCCCTCTTCCTACAAATCCGTCCACTTATCCGTTTATCTGCAGTTGTCCCACAGCAGAACCTGAAGCAGCATATCCTCTGGAGCACGTAGCACTAACCCGCGTCACGAAACCTCCAATATTCGTGAAGCGGCACCGGAGAGTGGATTGAGGCCTCATTGGGCGCCAGAAACCGGGGACTGTAGTGCGGAAGGGAGCGGCGAGACTCACTTTCCCCAGCGGGATTGCGGCACGGACTCGGACGAATGCCGGGTGGGAAGCGCAGATCCAGGCGGCGCATCATCGGAAGTACAGACCCGATAACAACGGAGTGAAGCCCCGCCTGCAGCTGGGGGCCGAGGGGCGCGGACACGCTCCAGAGTACGACCGGTAAGGACCTGCAGGACTCCTCTGGGTGGAGCACACCGATTGACAACACCGCCGCGGCCCGCACCAGACATCGGCTGCCTGCAGCACACTCTCCCAGGGCCCCGCAGGACTATAACACTGCCGGTACAATATTCTGGCGAGGGGACCGGTGTCGACTCACGGGTACCCCCCCCCTCTCCCTCCGGGCTTGCGGAGAGGCGACGAGATTTCTTGTGGGGGGCCCGCACTCCACACAAGGGCAGAGGCAATCCGGAGGACAGGCATACCGGACGAAAGCGGCCCTATTAGTCAAGCGCGGGAACTGTGACTCTGGACAGTTGGGCAGTGCAGGGTGCGCTGGAGTGACGGTTGGGTACCCCGCATCACACTGAACTGCACGGGGCAAAATATACTTCCTGGCAACTATCATGAGTGGCAGGGGCCTGAAAAGGGCAACAAGTCCCGAAACTAGATAAATATGCCTAACGCAAGGGGACGCAGGACGACACAAGAGACGAACTACAACGAACGCCAAACGGTGCGTCCAATACCGCAGAGAAAATCACTTTGCCGGATGTAATGGCGGCGCTGAAAACAATGCAAACCTCCATGGGCACGATATCTACGGACATATCATTGATAAGAGCAGACTTTGGGAAAATGTCTGACCGACTCCTGGAAGTGGAAAAATCGACAACAGGGCAACTGGGAGATACCGCGGACATGCAAAATAAAGTTAAAAGACTTGAGGATGATAACGCCATGCTTAAGGCAAAGCTCGACGACCAGGAAGGCTGCTCACGGCGCAATATTGTACGCCTTATAGGTGTTCCGGAATCGGTGGGGGGCCCAGCCCTGGATCTTTATGTAGAAGACCTCATTCACAATCAGCTCCAACCGAAAGGACTATCAAATATTTTGTCCCGTTGGAACGAGCCCATCGTGTGCCTGGTGGAAAACCTAAGCCGGGCGCAGCTCCGCGCCCCATTTTGGCACGAATCTTCAACTTCAGGGATCGAGACGCCATTTTACAAGCGGCGCGGGTTCGCCCACCGCTACGTATCGACAACGCGGAAATCAACTTCTATCCTGACTACACAGCTGCGGTGGCGCAACAACGACGAGGCTTCCTAGAGGTAAAAAAAGAACTCCGGGCTCGAGAGCTCAAATACTCAATGATATACCCTGCGAAATTGCATGTGGAATCGGAAGGAAAAACGTGGTTTTTTGAAGCACCGAGGGATGCACAGGATTGGCTGGAAGGATGGAGACCTGCTAAGGGACCCAAGCACCGAGGCACGCAACGACATAACGGAGGAGGAAGCCCACTAGCTCATGAGGAGATTGAATGAGGTATGACCAGTGGCACTACAGACTGAGTTGAGAGTATCTTGTAACAGACACCCAGGGCAACGTAAACTGGGCCCGAGGGGGGCCACGATGACATAGACCTGAGAAAGCCACCACCGGCAACAATGAACTATTGCCCAGGGTGTGACACTGGACCGGGGGAAAAAGGACTGCTGAAAGTAGGACATGCTGAACTGTTCGACACTGCATAGACAGCCACACTGGGAGGGGCTCTAGAACGGACACGGAAGTCTCAACCCCACGAACAATACACTCAAGTTGGGATACTAAGTGCTCTGCTCAGTTGGGGAGGTGGAAGGTTCTTGATCCGCCAGGCAGGGAGGCAGGGAGGCAGGGAGGGGGGTAGGGGTTATGACAGTAATGTTATTTCTTAATTCCTGGTTTCTGTGGGGAGGGTGGAAAGTTCTGGATCCTCCGGGAGAGGGAATGGGGTGGGGGGTACAAGTTCTACGTACCAGACGCGCTCCATGGTTCTGGTTTCTGTTGTTTATTTTAGACTTTCTCCATAGTAGCTCCTGCTGGATTTCTTGGACACTAACTCCGTGTACGCACGCATCGTTAACGACACATAGGCCTTTCCCACCATACCATCTAGTCACTCCATGGCTCTTATGTTTCCCGTCGACCGTTATGGTAGGTGGGTTGCACTCCTACATTAGGCACTATGACAGACATGCACGGTAGCAAGTCCCAATCACCACGACTGGCTTCCCCCCCCTTACACTCATCTCATGGAACATGAATGGGTTGGGGCACAAAATTAAAAGAGGGCTTATCCTGCAATACCTCAAGCGGCTAAACCCTACAGTAGTACTGCTCCAGGAAACACACCTAACGGGGTCGTCCTGTAAAGCACTAAACCGCTGGGGGTTCAAAATGGCCATCCATGCAGAATTCTCCTCAGGGTCACGCGGGGTTGGGGTCCTCCTACAAAAAAGCTCACCTTTAATAATTAGGCGTACATGGGCAGATGATCAGGGGCGCTTTGCCGCGATCGCCTGTCAGTGGAAGGGTCGTAACCTCAATATAGTCTCTGTATACGTGCCCCTACACTTCATCAGGGAACATTCCAGGACCTTGGGGTACCACTGCTCGAGCTCCCGGAGGGAGAATTAGTTATCGGGGGAGATTTTAATGCAGTCATGGATACCACTGTAGACCGAAATCCTCCCAGGGAACCGACCAGGACTACACAGGCTTTCAAGGAGTTTGTAGACGCCATTGGTCTGTTAGATATTTGGAGGCTCAAACATCCAGGGGAGCGCAATTATACCTTCCACTCAGGAGCGCCTCTCACGTATAGATCATATATTGACACAATGGTGCCCCCAGAGAAAATAGCAACAATAGACCACCTACCAAGAGGTATATCGGACCACTCCCCGATCCAACTTACATACACTACGCATTTCCCTCGGTGACAGAGACTGTACCCAATATACCCGGGTTATTTGCAAAGTCATACAATAGCGAAAGCATTACAAACTTCCACAGACTTCTATTTTGTTGAGAATGTAGATTCGGTAACCTCACCCTCCGTTCTTTGGGAGGCATACAAAACGATCATTAGAGGGCAAGCCATATCCACAATAACTAAGTATAAAAGGGAGCAGAGGGAACAACACGATTCGCTTGAGTCCGCGGTCCATGAGGCAGAGTTAGCCCACGAGCTCGGCCCCGTTGGCGACACCGCCCACACTTTGAAACTAGCGACCCAAGAATACAGGGCCTACGTAGAGGAAGCAGCACGGACTAGATATACGGATACATTACATAGGGTTTATGAATTAGGGGATAAAACGGGGAAAATGCTAGCTTGCATAGAGAGGAAGGACAGGGCGGACAGATGGATAGCTCAGCTCACACGGGAAGACGGGTCCACCATTAAGGAACACCCACACATAGTGGACGATCTAGCAGCGTACTATGAGGACATATACACTTCTAGAAACGTGGTCACGGAGGAGGACTGCTTGCGGTTCGTCGATGACATTCCATTGACCACGCTCTCAGTAGAAGACTCGCAAGACCTAGAGAACGATTTGACGACAGCTGAAATTGGAAAAGCGCTGGCTGCCCTCAATACCGGGAAAGCACTAGGCCCAAATGGCCTGCCAGTGGAACTGTACAAGAAACTAGCCCAAAAGCTTACCCCCCACATGCTCTCCATGTTTAACGACTGCTTGGCGCAAGGTACGATGACACCGGATCAAGGATTGGCCACCATTGTGGCCATTCATAAGCCGGGTAAACCCCCGGATCGGGTGTCCTCCTACCACCCAATATCCTTAATGAACGCAGGCGCGAAAGTGCTGGCAAAACACCTGCCCCTTCGTCTGCAGCCCCACCTCCTGACGCTGGTCCACCGGATCAGTCCGGCTTCATGCCAGGATGAAACACCTCCCTTAACCTCAGGTGTCTTTTTGGAGTACTCCACCGCGTCCCGCTGCTGCGGGAGGATGCAGCCATCCTCTCTCTAGACACCACTATGGCGTTCGACCTGGTAGAATGGCCCTTTCTATTTGCAGTGCTCCAGAAAATGGGTTTCGGCCCCAAATGTTGTAGTTGGATCAGACTGTTATACACAGCACCTATGGCCCAAGTGGTTGCTAACGGGCATATCTCGAGAGAATTTGCGCTGAGGCGCGGAACCCGACAGGGGTGTCCCTTATCTCCACTCCTATTTGCACTTATTTTAGAACCGTTGGCAACAAAAGTGCGTGCAGACATGCTAATTCGTGGAATTACGTGGGGGGAGGGCTGGGAAGACCGCATATCCCTTTATGCTGATGACGTTCTCATATATCTAATGTCCCCCAAAGACTTGCTGCTGGAACTGATGCCCTTATTTGAAGCATATAGCAACTTCTCAGGCTATACCATAAACTGGGCGAAATCACTGTTGTACGTCTTGAGTGGACAATCTCCTCCTCTCCCCCAGGGGTGTGAGTTACAAGTGGCGTCTGGAGGATTTAAATACTTAGGCATATATACGTCACCCCGCTAGAGTCTGTGTTCATGGATGAAAACCTACAGAAGCCCCTGCGGAGGCTCAAATCAGATGTCTCCCACTGGAGATCCCTCCCACTGACGCTTTTGGGCAGGGCAGCGCTCTTTAAAATGCTTGCGTTCCCACGGTTTCTCTACGTACTTCATAACACCCCATTTCCGGTCCCGCTCTCCTACTTCAAGGCAATTGAGGCAGAGGTCTCCTCGCTGCTATGGGACGGGAAACTGGCCCGAATAGCACATACCAAACTGGTTTGCAGCTGGTATGACGGTGGTATAGCTCTACCGAGTATCAAACTGTACTATTGGGCGGCACATTTAACGACAGTGAATCAATGGCTTCACTCACTACACGACGAACCAGCCTACAGGCTGGACAGACAGATACTGCCAGTGGACCAACTGATGAAGGCCCTCTACACGAACACAAGGCGTCATACCCTCACAGGCCCCACAGCCCACACGGTTAAAATCTGGCACACGCAGCACAAAGGGCACTGGGGTGGGAAGGAGTGGCCACACCACTCTAGGACACACGCCTCCTGGGCACGCTAGCTAACACTAAGGGGTTCAGGCAATGGGACCTTATTGGCATTACAAAGATAGGGGACTTATGGGCTAAGGGAAATGTCCTATCATTCACAACCCTGAAAGAGAAATATGGAATGTCACACACAGAGAGATACTGATACCTGCAAATTAGGCATGCACTGCAAAGCGCCACCCCGACAGGCACAGATCTGGCAGAGTCTTCTCCCCTAGAAGACAGGCTTCTTACCAAATACTTGGGGAAAAAGGCTATCTCGCAAACATATCGCAAACATATCGCAAATTAGTAAATAATCTCCCAGACCCCATGGCAGTACTCCGCAGCAAGTGGGAGGTGGAGTTAGGAGATATAGACAACACAGACTGGATTAATGCATTGGCGTCGCCCAGAGACGCGGCCATTCCATCACGCTTAAAACTAATCCAGCTCAAAATACTACACAGAGTGTACTACCCACGCACTATGCTGCACAAGCTGGGTCATGTCCCTGATCCAGTTTGTTTACGAGGATGCGGACAAAGGGGAACATTTTACCACATCATCTGGGAATGTCCCATCATACAAATATACTGGGAACAAGTGCTAACTGAGATCTCAGAGGTGGGTGAAGCCGAGATTCGGCTGGATCCAGGGTGCTGCCTCCTCAACATCTGGAAGCCTACGGACCTCAACCGGGCGTTGCAAACTTGGGCCACACTGGGATTAGCAGTTGCAAAAAGGAATATAGCACAAAACTGGGGTTCCGGCATGGCCCCCACACGAACGCAGTGGTAAAATGATATGGACATAGCAATGGTAGCGGAAAGGGCGGTCTATCTACACAGAGGTTGCCCCAGAAAGTGGTCTAGGATATGGGGGAAATGGAATGAATCACGTGGGACAATTTGTGAACCACCGCAGTCCACAGAGGAACCCGAAAGTGACCCATAGCCGCATGTAGTGTAAGTGTATGTGTTGTGCAGTATATACCCAGGAACAACCATTGGATAGGGTGGGGATTGGATGACGGTGACACAGGGAGGCAGAGGCACAGTGCTGACAATATATAGTGATCTTGACACCGATGAGCAGTCTTATACCATTAAAGGATGGTTGTTGGGGGGCATATAGTGATTACTCTGGCTGGGATGTGCTATGGGAGTGAGGTGGGTGGGATGGGAAAGACCGGAATGAAGTCCTATGCACGATGATACAATGATGTGATGTAACGGCGGAGATCCAATTAGTACTAATGACAACCAGTAAGGAGAAGGATTTTGTTTACATTTGTTTCTTGAAATGCTGAATGTATCATCCTGATATCATTCCTAATAAAGAATAAAAAAAATGCAATTGGCATTCATCACTTTAAGAAGACTTTGGCCACCGCGTGGGGGGGTGGGGGGGGAGTTCTTTTTTAGTTTTTCTGTGGGTAGGATTAGCGAGGGTGGCGGATGGGGAAGCTGTGCACGTCCTGGCACCAGCATGGGAAGGGCATATCGGCGGGTTTGGTTGTTGCTAGTATATTGCTCGTGGGTGGGGTTGGGGTTGAGGTGGGGTTGTTGGTAGGGAATGTTGTAGGCATCCCATGTATGACACATCGGGCACGGGACTGGAGGGACATTGAGAGTGGGGGTCGGGGGGGAGACGGGACACATAGTTGACAATGGGGTACAAGTTTGTGAGCTGGAATGTGAGAGGGCTAGGTACTTGCACTAAACGATACAGAGTATTGTCTTGGCTTCGTAGGCATAGGGTCGCGATTGTATACCTTCAGGAGACCCATCTTACTGATGAGGGGGCGCAGAAGCTGGGTAAGAAATGGCGGGGCCAGGTGTTCCATTCTTCTTATTCTTCGTATGCTAGAGGGGTGTTGATTTGGGTAGCGCCTGGGGTCCTGTTCGCAGTCCAGTATGTAGAAGCAGACATTCAGGGCCGATATTTGCTCCTCAGGGCTAAATTAGATGGCAGAGATGTTGCCCTTCTAAATACATATGCACTGAATGTCGATGATCTGGCCTTTTTTCTGGCTCTACGGGATGACCTGGTCGATGACCTGGGAGCGCCGATCTTCTGGCTGGGGGACTTTAATTGTGTTCTGGACCCGGTCCTTGATAGGTCTCCACCGCGGGAGGGCACAAAACCCCGAATGACAGCACAGCTTCAGGAGGTCATGGAGAATATAGGGGCTGTGGATGTCTGGCGACAGGCCAACCCGACGCTGCAAGTATATACCTGTTTTTCTCCCACTCATTATACACACAGTGGACTCGATAGAGTTTTGGTAGCCAATGCGGAGATCAACATGGCTATGGACGTGACACATCAGGCGCGCTTTCTATCCGACCACTCCCCAGTGGTTTGCCTGGTGCGATGGGGAACCCCGGTTTCCCGTCCACGTACTTAGAGGTTTCCAGTGGATATCCTCTGTGACTCCGTGGGAAAAGCGCATGTTGAGAAGGCCCTGAAGGACTATGTAGACCTTAATTGAGAGGTGTGAGACCTGTCGCTGGCCACTAAATGGGAGGCCCTGAAGGCATTGGTGAGGGGAGCCTGTATGGGACTGACATATGGAGTCCGGAAGCAGCTTCTCCAGGACTTGCAAACGGCGTAGGAGGGGCTCTTAAGTGTCCTGACTGCAGTGTCTCCTGACGACCTACAGGGGGCGGAAGAGCGAGTAGCTCAAGGGAAGGTCCATGATATTCTGGACCGACTTGATAAGTATACCCTAGGCCAGTACAGGCTCCATAGAGAAGGGGACAAATCGGGGTGGCTGTTGGCATGGATCCTTCGTAAGGAACAAACCCCAGAACGTATTGTAGCTTTACGGGACGCCCATGGGGCTGTGGTCCACTTGGAACGCGCGATTCTTGAGACTCTTAGCAGGGCCGGACTGGCTACCGGGCAGTTGTGTGTGCTGCTGTGCTGGAGGCTAATTTCGTTGATGGGACCTGCGTGTGCAAAACGAAATTTGTTTTGCTTTTTTTATTTCAAATCGCACGCAGGTCCCCATCAACGTAATAAGCCCCCAGCACAGAGAAATTAGCCCCTAGCTCGGCAGCACACACAACTGCCCGGTAGCCAGTCCGGCCCTGACTCTTAGATCCCACATCCAGCAGGTATACACTGCGGACCCGGGCATCTCCGGGGCCTCTTATTCCCCTTATCTGCAGGGCCTGACCCTCCCATCTATCTCCGCAGTGGACCAGAAGGACTTGGATGTGGCACTGTCGGTGGACGAGGTGCAGGCAGCCCTGGCCCGCCTGCCGCGTGCGAAGTCGGCGGGTAGTGACGGATACCCGCCGGAGTTTTATCACAAATTCAGAGGCACGATGGCGCGTCTCCTGGTGCAGGTCTACGCCGAAGTCTTTGAGACCGGGTCTCTTCCGTGGAGCATGTCCACTGGGGAAATTTGTATGATCCTTAAACGGGGGGGGGGACAAGCTCGACCCTTCCGCATATCGCCCAATCACCATGATCAATACAGACATAAAAATGCTGACTAAGTTATTGGCCACCCAGTTGGCCCCGCATATGGCGCAGTTGGTCCATCCGGACCAATGCGGCTTTATTCCAGGGCGTAACACCGCCATGAACCTGAGGCGCTTAAATCACATTATACATGAGGTCCAGGGGTTGGATGATCAGATGGTGCTCGTGTCGGTTGACCTTGCCAAGGCGTTCGATACCGTAGACTGGGGTTATTTGCAGGAAAGTTCTCCGGGTGATGGGTCTGGGCCCAAACTTTTGCCGTTGGATCCGTATTTTATATAACTCCCCCCGGGCTCGGGTGAGACTGGGAACAGCGCGTTCGGAGGAGTGGCAGTTGGGACGGGGTACACGACAGGGGTGTCCCCTTTGACCACTACTCTTTGCTCTAGCAATAGAGCCTTTGGCCATCCGGATCTGACTGGAGATGACGCAGTGGGGCATACAAGTGGGAGACACATGTAATATTGTCTCCTTGTATGCAGACGATGCCTTGTTTTAGCTGAGGGCCCCGAGGGAGGCGCTTCCTGTGCTGCTCAATATGTTGGATCGGTTCGGGGATGCATCGGGACTAAGACTCAACAGACGTAAGTCTCTGATTTACCCGTTGTCAGGATTGGGGTTGGTGCCCCGGGAGGATCTGCCGGAGCTCGGACTTCGTTGGGAGACGGATAGTTTTCGTTACTTAGGGATTCAAGTGGCGCCAACGGAGGCGAGTTCCCTGGCCTGTAATATTGATAGGGTGCTTCAGTCTCTGCAGCGCTCCGTGTCCTTTTGGAACACCCTCCCATTGTCTCTTATGGGCCGACTAGCTGTCGCTAAGATGGTGATGTTGCCTAGGACACTTTATACACTGCAAAATACGTTGTATCCCCTTCCCCCTAGGGTCTTTCAGACTCTGAACGTGCTCCTTACGTCCCTAATCTGGGCGAACCAGCATAGTCGAGTTGCCCTTCACACAGTGGTGCGATCCTATGATGAGGGAGGCCTGGAGGCCCCACGCTTTGACCTGTACTATTATGAGGCGCTGCTGCTACTGGCAGCCAGATGGTTCGCAGAAGCGGACGTTTGGAAAACGCAGCTGTTGGCGGGTAGAGCGACGGTACAGGAGCTTCAAGTGGCGTAGATGCGGGGTAGGGGCGCGAGAGAGTCTTTGCCCTACATCGTGAGACATACGGCAAATGTTTGGCACCGCTTCGTTGAGAGGGTGCTCCGGACAGAGCCCTTTCACAGGGACCTGCCGCTTTGGATCCTGGCGCCCATGGTGTCGATGGAACAGCATATGTCCTTTCGGGCCTGGCGGGAGGGGGGATGTGAGACCCTGGCAGACCTATATCCAGCCGAGACCTTTTTGACATATGAACAAGCGGAGGAGGCTTTTGCCCTGGGTAGAGGACAGTACCTGCATTACCAGGGACTGCAGGATGTGGTGCGGTCGCTTTGGACGCAGTATCCAGAGGTTCCCCCAATGACTCATACCTTGGACATTTTACTGTCTTGTGGCAGAGGACGTAGACTTATTTCCCTGCTGTATGCGGCCATGCGTAGGGACTCTGCCCCGCCAGTCCCTCCGGCGTGGGCGGCCTGGGAAGTGGATTTGGGCGCCCCGCTGAATCAGGGACAGCGCAAGCGAATAGGAGCCCTTACAAAGAAGGTTTCTTGTAATGCGCGCTTTAAGTTGATACATTTCAATTTCCTGCACCGCACCTTTCTGACTCCGATCTTATTGAAGCGCTACTCCCCAGGTAGGAGAGATGATTGGCCTAGGTGTGGCGCTAGGGGCGGGGTTCCTGCACTTGGCCTGGGACTGTCCACTTTTCCAGAGTTTTTGGGTGGGGGTGGTGGAACATATAATTGCCACAACGGGGATCCGTATTATATTGATACCTTTGCACTGCCTGTTGCGCTGGTACCTAGGCCAAAGAAACATAAATTGTCTTATAGATTGATGCAATTGATGCTGGTGCTGGCCAGACGTAGGGTAGGGTGGCTATTACTTGGATGGGCCAAAGGGCCCCAGAGATTCCCATGTGGCTTAGAGATGTGCGGGAATGGTCCCTAGCGGAGGAGACACATATGCAGAGCTGTAGAAGGGACGAGAAGCTGCAGGAGGACCTGCTGGCCTGGCGAGCAATGTGTGATACGATAGGGGACCTGGGACACACTTCTCATAGTGAATCAGAAGGGACGAGTGGAGAGTTATTCTCGCCGATGGGTTCGGGAACTGAGGAGGACACCGGGGATGTTCCCAGAGGCACAGCGGAGGTGGGGTGAAGTGTAGGGACTGGCCCAGTACTCACAGGATGCTAGCTGCTGTATGTTCTTCTGAAATGTTTCCTGGGTAGCTATGTATCTCGGTGTGGCCCTAGGTCAATACCAGTGCCTTAATGAGTCAGTCGATGTGCGTATATGATGTTTTGATGCCAATTGGGGGGATGTTTTTGTATGTTTATCTTGCAAAAATGACAAATAAAGTTTTTTTTTTAAAAAGAAGACTTTGGCCACACTAGTTTCTCTTTGTATTTCCTTGCTTTCTTTTGTAAACCGTTAACAGCATAGAAAATACTACCCCTCACAGTACCTTCACTTATCTAAATATTGACAAATGACCAGCGGTGGAATTACATAAAAAAAGTATGGAAAATGGTTAAAGAGAACAAAATATTCTGCATCTATTTAGGTGGCCTTTCACCTTCATGGAAATACATATAAAATATAACACACACCTTAAATAAAAAATCAATGCAAGGTAAACTAATTGTTGGGAAACAATTACCCATGGTATAAGTTAGACTATTGCAAAAAGCCAGTCCATTGCTTACCATTGATTGGCTTGGTCACTCATTTGCTTGCTTCTTATTCAATAATTTTTCTTGACCCAGGTTGGCCATCTTCTGTTTGTTCCTCAAACATAGCCTTTTTACCACCTCTCTAATTGGCGGGCTTTTAGCCTTCAACTGCTCTCCTTTAGGGAACTACTTATTTCCTCTTGACTTGGCACTACATGGGGGTGTGTGGGTTTTCAAACTCTCTCTCTGTTCTGATTCTGCCCATCCCCCAAATACCTGCCTTCTGCGTTGATGTCTCCTTTGTGTGCTGCATGCTCTGTCTTGTGTGCTTCTTCCATTTGCCTAAATACCCCATCCTGCTTTCCCCCTAGCTTCCATGTAGCTTCTCACTCGTTTCCTACTTTTCCCCTCCTCCCCACCCATTCCATGTTGCATCCCACCCTCACCCACTCCTTGTCTCTCTAGACTAGGAGGGCTAGGTAGCACATTTCTACCAGCAGTTTTGCCCTACTTTAATTTTTTTAATAATACCAATTCATTTCACATTGGTTTTTAAAACAAGTTGTGTACATGTCATTTCATAGGCGTTCATGTGGGGTGAACCATATGCGTGCCTACAAAATGTCGTTGCCAGCCACGTTATCGCACTTTTTTGTTTACTTTTGTAACTTTTAGACATACTGCATTTCATCTTACCGATGCTTGTTTTTATTTACTGGCTTCCTGTTGCTCTAACCTTCTGCAGCTGCCTACACAATGATCATGTTATGTGTTGCAAGAGGAGCAAGCCACATGTGTACTAGTTCTACAAGTAGTTCTACATGGCCTGTAATGTTGCTGATGCCGTTGGTCTTAGTACATCTTGCTAAACATTACATTTCGTGTAAGAAAGCGCTGACCCTACTTGCGATTCACTGAAAACGACAGTACTTTGTATGTTACAGAAACAAATGCATACAACTGCTGTATTGATGTAACTCTTAAAAAAAAAAAATCTTCTCTCTCCCTGTTAGTTTGAACCTCCGGTGCTCTTGAGCAACTTGGTTATTTATTAACTTGAAAGTCAGCATCCTGGAATCACGACCATAGGTCAAGGAAGCGTTCAAATGTGCACGTACTCAGAGTATAACATATTTTATTGTTTGTGAATATGATTATTTTGTTTATGCCCTTTTCTCAGGAAAACTTGCTATCAGACCCGACAAAAAGTCTGAGCCGCAGAGGAAGTTTGTGAAACACATTGGGATGATTGCTGGAGGAACAGGTGAGAATATTTAACCTCATATGAATGACCAGCATGTGAGGTGGGTTTAAGGTGTCGAGGGGGACCTGCACAGTATTCTTGTGTATGCCTTGATGTCTCTTTACAGACAAGATTTTAGAAGAAAAAGGAAATTCCGGTAGAATCCACACCAGCTTTATGTAGGTACACAGCTGACTCGGTTCTCGGTTTCCACACCTGCATTTCACAAACTCCGCTGCAGTGGTGCTAGAAGTCATTGGCAGAAGTGAGTGCTGAGCACCTATCTGTGTGTAATTTCCCTCTTGCCTGCTTCTGTTTCTTGCTGTCTCTACTTTACACTATGCCTTCAGTGTGTTTCACCTTCTGTGACCTTGGCGACCGAGGCCAGTGAGTCCAGGATCGCGCTTTCAGCTGGAAATAGAACCAGAAATTGTTTTTAGCAGCACATTTTTATCTGCAGCCCTGGAGCGGCTGAAGCATCATGGCCACGGCTACAGGCCTACTTCCTGCTGGTGTTGTTGAGGGGTTTCTCTCGATTGTTTCCCTCTCGTTGCAACACACCTTCCTAGTATGTGTTAAAACCACAACATGTGGAGGAGTAATGGTAAGTTACCAATCCCAGTGCCCTCCATGGAAGGTACTATTTAGCATCTGTGATGCCCTGCATTTAATTTTCTATATTTTTATATGAATTTCTTGTATATTTCTTTTGATTCTGGACTGCTCCCCAATTTCTGTTTTCTGTTGGTCTCTCTGCAGCAGAGCACGAGTTTATTACTCTGAGCCCTAATTGTTGTGGACACATGGGCACTGCCAAGGTGACTCCAGTGGAAGGAGTTTCAAAACTTGTGCCTCCATCATTGCGCGTGACCTGTACATTTACGTCTTTTTATGGTGTTCATTCTGAAGTGAGAGTAGTTCATACTTGCTTGATTTCTTCTATGCGGGCTACATCTTCCCAGCATGGCACTGTTCTGCTAGGTGGGGATCTACCCTTGTACATGTTCATCTCTGTCCCTATTGACTGTGATTTTACTGTACTGAATAGTGTGCATACATAGGTGTCTAGTTTTGAGTCGTCCCCAGATTTCTCCATTTAATGCATGATCCCAGAAGAAATAGGTGTGGTTCGCTTCCACTTTGTCCTACACTGGTGAAATAACCAACATAGATGCAAAGAAACTGAACAAAATAAAGTAATGTTGAAAGAAAGCAAGACACCAAGCTAGGATTAGGAACTCTTCAAGGTTCTAAACAAACAACCCCCTTGCGTTTTGTGTCACCTAAAACATGTGTTGCCTGATGAAAGTCAATCTCTCAGCGTCTAGCTCCCACCTTTAGAGGAGGAAAGGAGAAAGGGTACTTGGATGGTGGGTATCTTGATATCTTCTGCATTCCCACTTCCATTTATGGATGTCCCGTGAAAGGTCATTTTGTTTTACTCTTTGTGCTTATCTTGTAATTATGCGAATTTCTCACCAGAATTCAATTATTAAGTTGCATATTACCATGTGTCATTTCCTTATGGGCAACCCTAATAAAGTAAACAATACTTAGTGGAATGTCACTTCCCATTGGCCACGGGACTACTCTCCTCTAAGTTGCCCTCATCTACCGTTTCCCAGTATTGGGTTCCTTTACATCAGAGGATGAGGATGAGGATGAGATTGTGTATATTTGTATTCATTTATTTATATCCACAACTGCACTCAGGGGAGCTACTTCAATGGTGGAATGCCATATTAACGCTCTTCAGGGACTCAGGCATTTCTTTAACAATAGTGTTGCACGTTCAGGGGTCTCCCTACTCAGCAACCTGAAGTTGATCAAATGGGTCTTTCAAAACCTTTAGAAGAAAGGTTCACCTTCAACAGGACTTGTCACTAATTTTGTTAAAATGGAGGGAGTAGTGCCGGCTCTCCGGTTTTACAATCAGTGAAACCCTTCTCAACACTGGCTCAACTTTTAATGAGTACATTTTAAACCTACTGTCTCGCTAGTCCAGGGAACAAGTACCAATACTCTTTATGTTCACAGAAATCAACAAAACTGGCATTACTTCCTCTAAAATAGGTGTCATCTATGCAAAGTGGAGCTCATTTAATGTCATAATGTTGGCGCTGAGAGACAGTCTAGTGTGAAGCTTGTAAAAACATGCATGTATCAACCTAAGATTGCTGATATTAGCTCAAGCCATTATCTTAAGACCACCAGTGCTTCAAAGAACCTGTAACTAGTATTGCATGAAAATAAACTAAATGATTAATTAATAAAAGAGAAGTGTGCATATTAGGTCTGTAAATTTTACGGTGAAACATTTGTAGCGGTGCTGCATGGCTTACTGATGAATTGAAAGTGATTTCTGAGGCGACATACTATTTGAGGAAATCTACATTTCAATGTAGGGAAACTCATAAAACCTCACAATATGTGACTAATTTTGTCCGTTCTCCTAAGTCAATCATATTCAGAATGGCAAATTGTGGGGTGTTGCCATTTTAAATTGTAAACTGGGGGAGGGAAGTGTGGGAGCGGAGGGGTGTTTGTGTATTATACGTAAGATACATGTGCAGAAACGTTTATGCTACATTGAAACCGATATGTAGTTCACATGTTGGCTAAAGACATAGAAGAGGAAACCAGCACGTCTCCAACGTGAACATTTTAAGACTTCAGCAAAGTTGTCACAAGTGTTACAGAAACACATTGGTTAGTAAGAAAGGAAATGCGTGAAATATACTTTAGATTAAATGAAGATGTACCTCAGCCAACCTCAAGGTCCTCATGACAGTACTACAAACTGTACAGGCTTACATGTGAGCTTTCTCCTACTTTCCTTTTTGGGAATAACTGTTAAAATTACAGCTGCACACTAATTGGATGCTGGGTTTTTCTGCTTGTTTTGAATCACTCATCCACTGCCCCTAGTATTAACTTGATCGGGTAATGATCATAGAGCAAGCTGTTGACGACTTAGGCGATTCAATTGTGATGGAAGAAAATGGGTCTCTGCATAGAATGACACTTTTCAAGCACTTGATGTCCTTGTCTGAGATGCCCTTGTCAAACCAATCAATCAATCAATCAATCAAAGCATTTATATAGCGCACTACTCACCCGGAGCGTCTCAAGGCGCTGGGGGGAGGGGGTCCGCTACTGCTCGAACAGCCAGGTCTTGAGCTGCTTCCTGAAGGCGAGGTGGTCTTGGGTCAGGCGGAGGTGGGTCGGAAGGGAGTTCCAAGTCTTGGCGGCCAGGTAGGAGAAGGACCTTCCTCCTGTGGTGGCTCTTCGGATGTGGGGGACGGCGGCGAGGGCGTGGCTGGTCGATCGAAGCTGGCGTTTGGGAGCGTAGAAGTTGAGGCGGCTGTTGAGGTATCCTAGGCCTTGGTTGTGTAGGGCTTTGTGTGCGTGGGTGAGGAGCCGGAAGGTGATTCTCTTGTTGACCGGGAGCCAGTGCAGGTCTCTCAGGTGTCCGGAGATGTGGCTGCGGCGGGGGATGTCCAGGATGAGTCGTGCTGAGGTGTTCTGGATCCGCTGGAGTCTCTTCTGGAGTTTGGTGGTGGTTCCGGCGTAGAGGGAGTTGCCGTAGTCCAGACGGCTGGTGACGAGGGCCTGGGTGACCGTCTTCCTGGTCTCGGTGGGGATCCATCGGAAGATCTTACGTAGCATGCGCAGGATGTTGAAGCATGACGAGGAGACGGCGTTGACTTGTCTGGTCATGGAGAGGGAGGAGTCCAGGATGAAGCCCAGGTTGCGTGCGTGGTCTGTGGGTTTGGGTGCGCTGCCCAGGGCGGGGGGCCACCAGGAGTCGTCCCAGGCGGAGGGTGAAGATCCCAGGATGAGGACTTCCGTCTTGTCCGAGTTCAGTTTCAGGCGACTGTTCATCATCCACTTGGCAACGTCTGTCATCCCTTCGTGTAGGTTGGCTCTGGCGGTGGCGGGGTCGTTGGTGAGGGAGAGTATCAGCTGGGTGTCGTCGGCGTAGGAGATGATGTTGAGGTTGTGCTGGCGTGCGATGGCTGCGAGGGGGCTCATGTAGACGTTGAAGAGTGTTGGGCTGAGCGAGGAGCCTTGAGGAACACCGCAGATGACTTCGGTGGCCTCCGATCTGAACGGGGGGAGGCGGACTCTCTGTGTCCTTCCGGCGAGGAAGGAGATGATCCACTCCAGTGCCTTCTCCTGGATACCGACGTTGCTGAGGCGCTGTATTAGGGTACGGTGGCAGACAGTGTCGAAGGCCGCGGAGAGGTCCAGGAGGATGAGGGCCGCTGTTTCTCCGTTGTCGAGCAGGGCTCGGATGTCGTCGGTAGCTGCGATCAGGGCGGTCTCGGTGCTGTGGTTGGCCCGGAAGCCAGACTGCGAGAGGTCGAGGGAGCCGTTCGTCTCGAGGAAGGCGGCCAGTTGCTTGTTGACGGTCTTCTCGATGACTTTTGCCGGAAACGGGAGCAGCGAGATGGGGCGGTAGTTCTTGAGGTCGGTGGGGTCGGCTGATGGCTTCTTAAGTAGGGCGCTGAGTTCGGCGTGCTTCCAGCTCTCCGGGAAGGTAGCGGTGTCGAAGGAGGTGTTGATGATGTCCCGCAGGTGGGGTGCGATGACAGCGTCGGCCTTGTTGAAGACGTGGTGAGGGCAGGGGTCCGTCGGAGATCCGGAGTGGATGGAGTTCATCGTGTGGGCGGTGTCTTCGGTGCTGATCGGGGTCCAGGTGCGGAGGGTGGTGTGGGGGGCGGTGGTTCGGTCGTGTCATGTGTCGGTTGAGTGCTGAAGCTGTTGTGTATGTCCGCGATCTTGTTGTGGAAGTAGGAGGCGAGGGAGTTGCAGAGGTCTTGCGAAGGGATGACGTCGTTGTTTCCGGCGTTGGGGTTGGAGAGCTCTTTCACGATGTTGAAGAGTTCTTTGCTGTTGTGTGCGTTGTTGTCCAGTCGTTCCTTGAATGCGGTTTTCTTGGTGGCGTGGATCAGTTGGTGGTGTTTTCGGGTGGCGAGCTTGAGGGCAGTCATGTTGTCCGGTGTTGGGTCTCTGCGCCAGGTTTTCTCGAGTGCTCTTCAGTTCTTCTTGGAGCTCTTGAGTTCGTCGTTAAACCATGGTGCTTTCTTGCTGCTGGGTCTGCTCGGCGGGGTCTTCAGAGGGGCGAGGTCGTTTGCGCAGTCGCTGATCCATTTCGTGAGGTTGGTGGCCGCTTGGCTGGGGTTCGTTGTGCTGGTGGGAGGGTTCTTGCTCAGGGAAGTAGCGAGCTGGTCTGCAGTGATCTTGTTCCAGCTTCTGCGGGGAACCTGTTGCTGGTGATGGTGGAACGTGGTCCTTCTGAAGCTGAAGTGGACGCAGCTGTGGTCCGTCCAGTGGAGTCCCGTGGCGTGGCTGAAGGCGATGTCCTTGCTGGAAGAGAAGACCGGGTCGAGTGTGTGTCCGGCGTAATGGGTGGGGGTGGTCACCAGTTGCTTGAGTCCGAGGTTGGCGAGGTTGTCCAGCAGGGTGGTGGTGTTGCGGTCGTTGTTGTTCTCCAGGTGGAAGTTGAGATCCCCGAGGAGGATGTAGTCGGCGGAGGGGAGGGCGTGCGGGCTGATGAAGTCGGCGATGTCTTCGCTGAATTGTGTGCGTGGTCCCGGGGGTCTGTAGATGAGGGTGCCTCTGAGGGTGGTCTTGGGGTTGACGTGGATCTGGAAGTGCAGGTGTTCGGCGGGTGCGAGGGTATCATCGGTGTCGGTCGTGATGCGGATGGTGTTCCTGTGGATGATGGCGATGCCTCCTCCTGTCTGGTTGACGCGGTCCCTCCGGATGATCTTATAGCCGTCCGGGATGGCGATGGCGATGTCGGGCGCTGAGGAGGCGTTCATCCAGGTTTCCGTGAGGAAGGCGACGTCTGGGGCTGTGTTGTCGAGCAGGTTCCAGAGCTTGACGGAGTGTCTGTGGACGGAGCGGGTGTTGAGCAGGATACACTTCAGGTGGTTGCTGCTGGAGTTCGGCTTGGTGGGTGGTGGTGTGGCGAGGGTCCGGTTGCAGGTGAACTTGCAGGAGTGGCAGCTGAAGGGTCCGTGGGTGCGTCTCGGTGTGGCTCGGTAGCAGCCCGGGGTTCGGCCGGTGTTGAGTGCGTTGAGGTCGGTGGCGTTGTAGGTCCGTCGGGTCGGCTTCCGTCGGTGGGGGCCAGGTGTCCTGGCACTGCGCGCGGTCCAGGTGCGGTCGGGCGCAGACGGGCTTACCTTTGGCGCGCCTTCGGCGCTCAATTGGCGCGCCCGCTGCGCGTAGGCCACTCTGCCATAGGTGGAAAGTGGGGGGGGGGCAGAGCGAGGGAGGGGCAGCTGGGAGGCGGGGAGCGGGGCGGCAAATGGGGAGGGCTGCAGAGGTGAGGAGCGGGGAGGTGGCGGGAAGCGCGGCAGGGGCCGGGGGCGCCGAAAACACAGGGGTACAATATTACAATACTACAAAACTACAATACTAAACAGAACGGGGATACAAAAAATAAACAGGGGGCTGACAGTACACCGGGGGATACAACAAACGGAGTCACAGAGGTACAACCTTACCAGGAGCAGAGAGCACAATGGAGAGACAAAAGGAACGCAATAACAGCGCGGCGCAGGCGGGGCAAGAGCAGCAATTAGCGGGTCACAGGGTCACAGCTGGCAGGGTCCCGGCTGCGGGCAGCGTAGGCACTAGAAGGAACAAGGGGCAGCCTGGTCGCACTCACGAGGAGTGTGCGAGGTGCGTGGGGGTGACCGGCCCAGAGGGACAGAGGTCACTCAAAGAAATGATAGAGGTTTCTTTAAAAATTCTGGTACTTTCATGGTTGAGTTAGATCCACTGTTAGTGGTGCCTAAACTTTCACTAGACTTTCACTTTCTAAGGTGTAAGATTTTATGACTTCAAAGAGTACCTGTTAGGAGGCCAGATTGGCCAGTAAGGTTACAGGGTGCGAGACAGGGATTGCAATTTCGGTGTTTGTATTCTTTATGAGATAGGTGTTTTTAAGAAATATTGCTAGGGCAATGTTCAGTACGAGAAAGAATGTCATCAGACCAAACATTGGATTGAAAGATAGCCATCAAAGCCATCAACTTAAGGAAGAAATCTTTTCCAAGACATTTATGGTAAGATGCTTTTGAGGCAGCTAGCGGCATCTACTGATGGTTTGCTTAGAATAGCAGATGTAGATGAGCAAATAGGATTTTTATTTCTATGAGTATTTCTATGAGTCCATGATTTCTACTAGTGAGCTCCTTGATTGAATGTAAAAAAGGTATTTCGAAAAACACTAATTATATGTTACTTTTCCCGTCAAAGAGGTAGGAAATATGTTGTGAGGACCCATATAAATATGGCTGATGTAATAAATAATAACTGAGTCTGACAGTATTTTCCCACATCTGCAGAACTTCTTGTTATATTCTTTTAAATGTATCTATAAATGAACGGTGGGATTAGACAAAACAAGGAGTTTAATCCTATTTAAGGGCACATCAGAGGTACTGACACCTACCATGTGGATAGTTAAATAGCTCTGAACCCTCAGTATATTATATATATAGAGTGGTGCTGGCCTAATGAATTATGTTCTTCCCCACTTGCCACACATTTATTTGCCTTTTTAATGTGTTTATTTGAAAGGTACGCCTGGATATGTAATATTTGAACTCCATACAGAGGAAACCAATAACATATTCTATGAATTTATGCCATGATTTATTTCTTCGTTATATTCTCAAAAAAGATGACTATGTTACAGTTATACTTACTGTCATCACAGTTGACAGTATCATTGCAATTCCTGCATTTGTGAAGTAAGAAAACCTAGTTATCTGAACAAATTAAACTTTAATATTGTATTTTTATTAACAATACTCTGAAGACTTGTACTATCATGTTCCATTATGAGTGGATCCAACTTGTTTCTGTTCTTTCTCAGGAATAACTCCGATGCTTCAGTTGATCCGGCACATCACAAAGGATCCAATAGATGATACCGAATGTTACCTTATTTTTGCAAATCAGGTGAATGGGCAGATTGTTTGCTATGTTAGTTGATGTTGACATCAAATGTAGACATCGTCTGCAGAAGATTTACGTATCTTAAGTGAATCTAGCTTCTCTACCTACTAATTTCCATTGTTCAGTTTGTACTCATTAGTGTAAGTTTTTGCCATTTTCATTGTTGGGATGGAGAGGTCTCTTGCATGGTGATGGACATGCCACTGTATGCCCCAGCTGCATTGATATCTGAATCCCTGGTAATGATTTTCTGTTCATGGGGAAACACATTGTGTGTGCTGCATGATCTAGGAGCACCAAGTGCTACACCTGTGAGGGTAGAGGGTTATTGCCCTTGCCTGGAGTTAAGTGACATGAACATAGGGGAGACAGCATACCCGTTTTGTGTTCAGTAAAACCAGTGTAGTGAACAGACATTTTTGCCTGTGTTACTGGAGTAGGGCCTACTAGGCCACTTGCGAAACTTTCAGTAATGGTGTACTTAATTCACAATTGGCCTGCATGGACTGTGTGTAGCACCTGACAGTGCATGATACTTATGTGTGCATGATCTGTTGCATAAAGGCCTGTGGATTCCGTTTTGGAAGCCCAGGCCTGGAAAGGCTGGATAGTTGAGGACTGCATCCTGAGGATAGGAAATGTGTATTGCTGACATTCTGAGGGCTGGGGTGGGACACATACTGAAGAGAAAGGAGCAGATCATACCCTGTGCACATCAATGTTTTTATTTATTCTAACAAGAATTGGGGGCATATTATCAAGAACGGCGATAAAATTATCGCTGCTTTAGCGGCAGAGAACTGCAGCTAATGCGGCGATTATGGGCTTGATAATATGCCCTGGAGAATTCCAATAGAAGCCCATGTTCACACCAGAACATTATCTTCTGTTGGAATTATCAAGGGCATATTATCAAGCCCATTATCGCCGCGCTAGCGGCTGTTTTCTGCTGCCAAAGCGGCGATAATTTTTAACGCGGTTCTTGATAATATGCCCCTAACTTTTCAGTGGGGCCAGGGCTCATTGTCAGAGAGACAATGGGAATAATAAGGTTGGCACTAACAGGCTATTTTGAGAGACAGAAAGGCGTAGTCCATTGAAACTTTATGGGGCACATTTCAGTGGAGGCTGACAGCCGGGTGTGATCTCCAGTTACTCTCTTTGACGCTGTTGTTGGTCACTGACTTGGATTAATTCCTGCTGTGGCAGTCTGTCCTTTGACAAAGGTCAATGGAGAGGAGAGCGCACTTCAAAGGTGCTGACACCCACAATACGTTTTTTAAAGGCCAGACATTAAATCGCAGATGTGTCTAGATTTGGACGATAAAAGTGGGAGAACAGAACCGTCTGATCAGAAGCAAGATCATCTGGACATTTTGCTACTGGAACCAGCACATGGTACCAAATCCTATCAGTCTCATCTTGGTGAGGGGCCATCATCAGGAGTAAAGGACACTTGTCCTGTGTCTGGCCCACCGGTGTTCTGCCTGCCTACAAAGACCTGTGTGCCCTATGAGGAGGAGGAGGAGGAGGAGGAGAGTGCCTGGAGGGAACTAATCCAAGCAAGAATCCTGGTGAGTGGGTCCTGGTGATCAGAGTGTAAGTAGCCTGGTCCAGTTGGGTCAATATTGCAAGAGAGCTGGTTGCTCTCTTGTAGAAGTTGTCAATATCTGTCAAGGCTGCTGTATGTTTGCAGGCCATCGCCCAATGTTGTGGATCTCATTGGGGCTGTTGCCCGTGTCTGTGACTCCTGTGTGCCTGGAGGGGGCATTGGGACTGCTGGGACCTGTCGTCCATTGCCACTGAGAATGATATGGCGGTTGCCCATTGAACTGTGGACGGTCACCTGTCGGAGATGTGGAACATAGGACCAGATCTGATTGGGATTGTCAGCCGTGTTTGTGAGCCCTGTATGCAAGGAGGGGGCCACTAAGAATGTTGGAGCCATCATCATGTTGGAGGAGGGCCTGTGACCAGCGGAGCGACTCAGGAACAAGTTCAGAAGTCTCCTACAGGAGCGCCATTGCTTCAATGACTTACCAGCAAGAACCACGAAGAATGAGGGGCCACTGCACCCGTAAATCGTCACCATTTGCAACCGACTCCACACACCAACCACAGGAAGGCCTTGGTGCAAGCTGCTTGTTGTGGAGCAATACTTTCAAGGCCCAAGATAGATTTGGTTGCGCAAAACTAGTGTGGGCAGCACCTGGGGTCACATCCTAAAATCTACTAGCCTAGTATAGTGTGGAGGAGAAGTTGGGGGAACAAGAGGACTCGCAGGCGTGAGTGCCCTAGTCTTACTTAGTGTGCTGGGTTTATCGTGTATAATAAATAATGCTTTTTACCCAAAAGGTAAGTATTGGACTGGTCAGTCGTTTTATTTGGCTACTGTGGGTACATTGAGTTAATAGCCCTTGCATAGATTGTTCTTGCCTCCCATTGAAGAGCCATTGACCTTGGCCTAGTTACTCAGGACTCTTAGTAGGTTGGGCCCTGTTACATCAAGAGTAAAAGGACACAACCTCCACGGTTGGGCCCAGTAGCGCCTGCTTGTCCCATGGCCATCTGAACAGGGTTCAGGCAGCCGTGATAACCTAATACCTAGGATTTTTTATAAGATAATCCATCTTCAGATATCAGTGCATGCTTAGCACTGGTCGGATTCTACATCATCCATTTTGTGCTAAAATATTATGAGGTCAAGCAAAGCTTGAATAAAATATGTTTTGACTGTTTTCTGTAAAACGTGAGAAGTTTGGTAATTCAAAATGTGCTTAAATTCTAGACTGAGGAAGACATACTCCTGAGAGCAGAGTTGGAAGAAGTGGCTAATAATCACCCAGATCAGTTTAAACTGTGGTACACTCTAGATCGGCCTCCAAAAGGTAAGACTTGACCTCAACAGACTCATTATGTCCTTTGTACCATTGCATTTCTAGTTTTTCCCACCCAAAGTAAAGCTCAAAGCCTAAGTCAGAGGTAAGTCTAACAAGACCTTGTTATCCGAATGAAAATGGATGTTGGTATTCTAATGTTTCAACTTGGCTGAAAAGAGGATATTTAGACAGACCCCTGTTTGGAACAATTTTCCTATAGAGGGGGAGCTTTCCCGTAGAGAATATTTGTAAGGGTAAGAAACACATGTGGGTATATCTACAGAAATATTCTAAACACATTTTAGGATCACTAATAAAACCAAAACCTTTTTTATTTGTCACTATGTTAAACAAGCACAGGCAAAGTCAACATGTCTTGCTGATAGGCAAGCTACTGGCTTTGGCAATGTGATGGGGTGGTGAACGGGAGGCGGGTTGGGGTCAAGCGAAGATTTTTTTTAAAGTGCTATTAAGCAACCAGTGCTAGCCGCAACAGGCATCTATTTTTTTCCTTCTGTCTGTTGAAAGAGGGAGCGAAGAAACAGGGACAGGGTAGGTGGGGTGTAGAAGTAAAAGAGTAGGGGGTGTGTTGGGGAGATGAAACCGTAACTGGTGTGGGTGGGAGGAGAAGAAACAACATGGACATGGCACAAAAATCGAAGAAGAAGAAACAGGGATGGGATGCGTTGGAAAAGAATAAGTAACACAAGCCAGGTTGGGCTGAGACTAAGGGTTGGGGGTTGGAGGCTAAGAAGTAACAAGCACAGCAGTACTTATAGGTGCCAATATTGAGGAAGGGGAAGAATAATTGCAGCACCATTTGTATCAATCAGTTTTTGTTCCGTGCTCCACAGAAAGAAAATGAAGTGATGCCTTGTATGCATTGCCCAATTAGAAGGCATCAAATGAGAGTGACCATGAAGCCAGCGCATGGCAAGCAGTGGGCAGGGCTCCAAGCCCATACTCAACACAAAAGTCTCACAAGTAAGAGCTCCTACACTAGTGCAAGCTCATGCAAGCTTGACCTAATAATAGAATTACCTAGTGGAATTAAGGGTCACAAGAAATCCGGTTGTGGGCCCTATTTCAACATACAGTTCAGATTTCTTCCACCTCAATATTTGATTTATTTTAATAGAGCTAAATAGTGCTTTTTAAAATACATTTAGAAATATCCAATATAAATCACCACTTGTTTGTTTGGGTTCAGAGATGGGATGGCTGCAGTCGCCCAATGGATGGCTGAAAACTGCCTTCAATTGAATGCCACTAAAACCGAGGTGATGCTGGTAGGGAAAAACACCTCCCTTTGGAACGAACACTGGTGGCCAGCTTCTTTAGGCATTATGCCTGCAGCTAAGCCAGTGGTTAAAAACTTGGGAGTGTGGCTGGACGCAGATCTCAATTTTCAGTACCACACGAAGAAGGTGGCAGCGACATGTGTAGGCTTGTTGAGAGGCCTTCGCCCTATTCTGAAGTTTTTTAGTGCGCCTGTTCGGCAGCTTATCATCCAGGCCACAATTCTATCGCGCTTGGATTATGCTAGCGCGGTACTTTTAGGCGCAAATAAAGCTGAGATTCTGCGTCTACAGCGAGTTCAGAACTCGGCAGCCCGAGCTCGTGTCGGACTGCCTCGCAGATGTTCTGCTAGAGCCACTATTAGAGCCTTACATTGGCTGCCGATTCAAGCTAGAATTCAGTTTAAGACACTTTGCCTAGCATTTAAAATTCTGAAAGGTACAAGCCCTGAGTTACTCCTCCCACTGTTAACCTTGTATACTCCTCAGCGCAATCTGCGCTCCTTGGGTCAACATCTGGTAAACACACCCAAGTTCAGACTGTGTCGTGTTGGAGGTCGTTCCTTTCGACTGTTGGCGGCTAAACTGTGGAACTCCTTGCCTGTATCTATCCGTAGCATCGATGAGGTTTTCCCTTTTCGGAAAGCCATTAAAACCTATCTCTTCCCTCTGATCTAAGGTTTTCTCTCTCTCTGTTTCGCTGTTTCGGTACAATGATACGGTCAGCGCCGGGACGCCCCTTAGCTGGGGCAGCTGTGCGCTCAAACAAACCTGTAACATAACATAACATAACAGCTGCCATCTGTGGCCTCACAAAAAACACACCACCGCAAAGCTTTCCTTGCTAGTGACTGTGAATAGAGTGTGAAATCACAAGATGCTAGAAACGGTTTGGATCTGTGGCTGTCTAATTGAGTTATTTGCATATCTAGGGCTGCACCTCTCATTTATTACTACTCAAGATATACTTCCACATCAGATATTATCTCTTTCAAGAAAGTGCAGGCTGCAATACAGAGTGTATATATTGCTGTCCTACTGAGAGGATGTTTTACTGTTGGTTACATTTGTTGTTGTGTGAAACTTTGTTTTACAATGTAAAAAGTAACATTCTAATGACGTTTCATCCAAGCATCTCACGAACATAAAATTATTATATTTAAAAGCGAAATTTATACTGATTAAAAGTAAATTAACTTTACATTGCAAAGGCACGCTCTGAAGACTCAACCTAATGTTAAACATATCACACCATAGCTAACGCCTTCATTGCTGCCCTTGTTCTTATACAGGGGAATCCATCAAGGCTTTCAATTGTAAGATATGTTATATTTGAGAGCACTTAACATTGTGCAGCTGATACATGTCACAAAAAAATAGCAGACTTATTATAGAATGCCTGGCACTGTCAAGCATCGTGTACTTTGCACGAGCAAAATGTGTTGTGGAAACCCAATACAGTATTACGCCTATTACACCCAGGAGCAGGTCCTCCATAGTTGCTTTTATGACAATGCTATGATGACTATCCAAGTGTTAAATTAGGCAGAAGTCTTACTTCAACGCACCATCTGTGTGCATCTGATCTCTGTATTAGGAGAAATGCACTACTAATGAAAGTAGACACACCGGCGGAGAGTTCACATAGGTAATATTATGATGTATATTTAACATTTAAATCCATGCAGGGTAGAGAGCACTGTTGTTTTCATTACTGATATTCATTGTGAATAAATAAGTATGTGTTATACCTTGCATCCCATGATTCCCCTGTCTTTTTGCTTCTGACCTCCCTTTTTTGTGACTGTGTGTTGCATTTTGTTTTTGCTGGTTTTAGGACTCTGGGCACTGTTGACCAGTGCTAAAGTGCAAGTGCTCCCTGTGTAAACTCTATTGGTGATTGTTTTTTCCATGATTGGCATATTTGATTTACTAGTAAGTCCCCAGTAAAGTGTACCAGGTGTGCCCAGGGCCTGTGAATCAAGTGCTAATAATGGGCCTGCAGCACTGATTGTGTCACCCACATGTGTAGCCCTCCAAACATGTCTCAGAACTGGCAATGCAGTATATGTGTGTGTGTAGTTGTAAACTGCCATTTCGACCTAGCAAGTGCACCCACTTGCCAGGCCCAAACCTTCCATTTTGCTACATTTAAGTTACCCGCATGGTAGGCCCAAGGCAGCCCCACTTGTGCTGGTGCGTTTTACATGTCCTAATAGTGACATACTGCTAATTTTGTTTTTAACTATTGCAAGCACTATCTCTCCCATAGAGTAACATGGGGATTGCCTTGAAATATCTTTTCAATATAATTTCCCATTGAGAGCAGATAGAGCAGATAGAGATTTGGAGTTTAGGGTCTCTTAACTCAATTTAAAAACACATCCTTTTAGTGAAGTTGTTTTTCAAATTGCGTGTTTGAAAATGGCACTTTTAGTTCTGTACCTCTGCCTGTCTGTGATTGGCTGACAGTTGGGCTCTTGTTCATTCACTCTAGACAGTCACACAAAGGGAGCTGTGGTGTCCCGATGGTCTATCACCAGGCTGATGGATCTTTCTGAGGTAGAATGGTGGGAGGAGTTGTCACTGATTCCTGAATAGGGCTGTGCCTGTCCTTTCACAATGCTGTCTCCACACCCCTGTTGGTTGTCTGGAGCCAGATCATGGAAAGGCAGGGTCTTGCGCACTACAAAGACTTTCTTTTGAAATTTGCATACTTAAAAGGCAGAAAGGGGTATAAGTACTGGACGCCTGACACCCCAAAATCAAAACACTTCTGGACTGACGACATTCTGCCAGGAAGATTTGCTAGATGCTGTAGGAAGGACTGCCAATCTGCCTGTTGCTTTATTGTGCTGGCCTGCTGCTTGCTGCTTTTGTCCTGGAAGTGAAAGGAATGGACTTTGTTTTCTGTATCCTGCTTCTGAGGTTCTCAAAGGGCTTGAGTTGAGCTTGCCTCCTGTTAAGAAGTCTTAGGGCCATCAAAGACTTTACCTGCCAGTGCCTGGGCTCTTCTGCTGAGAGTCCGGACTTGCCACGTGGTTTCAAATCCAGTTCCTGTAACCAAGTGAGCCTAAGAAGAAAACCCACGCATCGCTGCTGCCTGTCCCAAACCATAGTTCCTGCTTAAAGCATCAACCACAGATTTCACTGCAGGCCCCCGCTTGCCATCGCAGTCCGTCAGAAGAATTGCCGCAGCGTGAGTCTTGAGCCCTGTGTTGCCAATATCTGTGACACCCGCTCCGACACAGCGCTTGCTTCGTGGCTGAGAAATCGAAGCAGCGCCTGCTGGTGGCTATGAAATCGATCCAGCGCCTGCATCGCCACTGTTGCATCAACACAGCACATCTGGAAATTCGATCCATCATCCCTGAGTTCTGATTTTTCATTGACACTGCAACGCAGTAAGGAACCGAGGCCACGTGTCTGGAAGCCGACGCATCCCCTCCCATGCCCAGCAGTAAGAAACCTACACATCACCTCTCCTACCAGTAAGGAACCACCGCATCACCTCCCCTGTCTAGTAAGGATCCAATGCTTTGCTTTTCCTGCACCTCAATACCCCTGCGCCTTGCACCGTCTTTGATTTTTGACACATCTAAGGGACTTTGTGCTCAAACAAATGCACTGATTACTGAATAAATATTCCCAAGGCTTTTTGTTGTAACTACCTCAGTGCTGTATATTCTGCCGTATTTTTTAGAGGTGGTTGGCCCCTAGGTGGCATAAGGGTGTAATCCACTGCATCACTATACCTCTATTGCTTGGCAAGATACAGCTTATGCATTAAAACAAATGATCTTATAGATCGTTTGTGTGCATGTGAAAGCTGCAATATGGTTTACCCTATTTTAAAAATTTTAGAATGTGATTTTTATATATGTTGCATGGCTTTATGAAAATTGTTTTTAAAAATTCTACAATGTGACTTTTTATACATGTAGCATGCTTTTATGATAATTATTTTATCGAATGCATGTGAAAGCTGCAATATGGTTTACCCTATTTTAAAGATTTTAGAATGTGATTTTTATATATGTTGCATGGCTTTATGAAAATTGTTTTTAAAAATTCTACAATGTGACTTTTTATACATGTAGCATGCTTTTATGATAATTATTTTATCGAATACAGCTAATTTGAATTGAATTGAAAGCTGCAATATTACCTTGCCAGGAGAAGAGGGCTTCACTGGATGTATTGTGCATGTGTTAGGCAGGGGCTGTTACAGCCCGGCCTCACGCATACACAAAACAGATCTGACATGCTGCATTAGTGTCAGGTATTGCAGCATGGCATAGCAGTAAGGAATGTGGTAGTTGGTGAACGTTTCGTATTTAGAGCTGATTTTTTTTTAATGGGATTTATGAAGTGCATGGCTACCCGAAGGCTTCCCAGCACTGCCGAGAGGAGCAGACAAAATGTGAGGTCTCATGGAAACAGCCAGGTTTTTAGTTTTTTTCTGAAACACTGTTCAGTCCTAGTTTGGGTTCCATTGCATTCCAAAGTTTTGGGACCAGGTGTGAAAAGGTTCTTCCACCCCATCTCGCTTTCCTTATTTTTGGAGAGTTCATCAGGAAGCTGGCTCCTGACCTAAGGTGCCTGCTGGGAACATGTTGGGAGACCAAAGATTTTAACATGGTCGGACCTCTACCTTCCATGGCTTTGTAGGCCATGCAGAGGGTCTTGAATTTAACCCTGGATTGGATTAGTAGCTAATGCATCTTCTTCAGAGATGTTCTCGCTGATTCATGTCTGGGAATCTTGAGAAGCATTCTGGTGGCCACGTTCTGGACCACCTGCAGCCTGCCTGTAACATATTTAGGAGAGCCAAGGTACAAAGAGTTGCCGTAGTCCAGTAGCTAGACCACAAGGGCCTGTTCCACCGTCTTTATAGATTTTTCTGGGATTATGTTCATGATTTTACTGATCATTCGTAGGATGCTGAAGCAGATAGCTGAAAGTTTTGTGGACTGTGTTTCCATGGGTAGGTTTTGGTCTAACCACATCCCCAGGTTTTTTATCGAGGTGTTAGTAGTGGGGGGAGAGCCCCAATTCCCGGACCAGCTGATCCCAGCCCGTGGCCTCGGGCCATTACCTAGGAAGATAAGCACCATTTTGTTCCCGTTCAGTTTTAGGCTACAGTTGGCCATCCATGTTCCTATTTTTTCCAAGCATGGAACTAGTTGCAGATGGTTTGAGTTCAGTGTCTCTGACACCAACACCACCAGCTGAGTGTCGTCAGAGTAAAATACAATAGATAAGCCAAATTACTGTACTATGTGGGCTAGAGGGCTCAGGTAAATGTTGAAAAGGGTCGGGCTCAATGTCGAGCCCTGAGGTACCCCACATGGGGCTGTGAAACTATCAGAGAGGATACCTGCCTCCATACACTGGAAGGATCTATCACTCAAGAACGAGGCCACCCATTAATTGGCTTTGTCTCTAATCCCTATCTCTCAGAACCTGTGGATTAGGATCTTGTGGTCAACGGTGTCGAAGGCAGTGCTTAGATCTAAGAGCAAAATTGTGGCGTTTCTGCCTTGATCAATTATAAATTTTTGTTTCTCTGTGATAACAAGCAGGGCTGACTCGGTGCTGTGTTCCGGGCGAAACTCCATCTGAGACGGGTGGAGGATGTCTTTATCCTCCAGGAATTGAGAGATGGAGCTATTGACGTGTTTCTCCGCAAATTTTGCAGGCTGCTGGTTGTCGTTTTACCCTCATGTTCTGAGCTAGCTGCAGTCTAGCCAGAGATGCCAAGCTAACAGGAATTTACATAATGGAAAACTGAGATAATAAAGTTACCTGCTAGACTGTGTTCGATCTCACACTTTATGGGTATAACTTCTTATGTTTTTTTAAATGTCTTTACGATGGCAGCCCCACAATAGAAAAGAGTCTCATGCTAGGGCACAAGTAAATATCACCTCTGCCCACTTTTAAATCTGCCTCTATGGTAGCATTCAAGGAAGCCCTAGCCCTTCTCTCATCTTGACTTTAGAGCTCTGGTGGCATCACAAAGTTTATAACGGGTCAGGGGAGAAGGCAGGGTGCCCTGAATCAGTCAAACTATTTATGGTGAGATCCAGCTACTGACTTGTAGTTTGTCCTAGACCAGTCTTTGCAGAGGCCTATACTGAGAGTAGAGTGCCATGATGGGGTGCACATACCTCAGCTTGCTGACTGCATACTATGGGCTAATTTAAGTCTGGGCTGGGAATACAGGCTTTCTTGCAAGACTAGCATGTGATCCAGGAGACCAGTGCTGTGTTGTGGGTTGTGTGGAGGCTGCACTCACTTTAATGTCAGGGAGGCAGGATGTATTTGTATAAGCTTTTGTTAGAAGCTGGGTCTCTAGTTGTCCAGGGTACGCACCCATATCCATGTAGGGACTGCCGTGTCTGACAGGGTAAGTCCAACAACACCCTGGACTACCCTCCGGTAGCTTGGCGCAGAGCGGGAAAGCCTAACTCACAAGACAATGTGTAAAGTATTTGTGTAACACACACACACCATAACACAGTGAAACACCACAAATGGACACCACACAGGATTTAAAAAAATAAAAGTATCTTTACCCAAATTTTTGGTAAGATCAAAAACAACATAAATCCAACATACATAAGCAGTGTTCTCTTCAGGATTTGTCTTTGATAATGTTCAGGGTTGTAAAAAGGAAAGATAAGCTTTCAGGTATTGTAGGAAAAACCCCTGTCCCAGACACGGGGAAACTCATGTGGAAAACAGGTTGCAGGCTCTGAATAATGTGGTCCTTTACTGCCGGCGATTATCCCTAGTGCGCAGGATCCCTCACACCCCTTGTTAGGTTGTAGCTAAACTATCGAGCCCCCGGTCGCGTCGTCAGCTGAAATGCTGACTTCGTCCTCAGAGATTGCCCCACAAACTAAAAATGTGCCCCAGATATTTCACCAGGATACTCGGATCACCTTGGTGCACAGGCCCCAGTACTGCCGCTCCTGCGGGAACCCGAGAGCACTACTCCCGCAGACCCGCACCCCTGCCCCAGACGGTAACACCACACGCTCCCTGGACTGTCCCGAGCGGTTACCTGGTGGGGCGAGGTCTTCTGCCTTCCTTTGCCGGCAGCAGCTGGTCACGGGGACGGGGTCGGGACGCCTCGCGCTTCCTTTGATTCAGCACGGCTCCTCTGGACATCGAGCCTCTCGTTGCCGGGCAACACCCAGCGCTGGCATCAATCCCAGCGCAGCTCCCTTCTGACGTCAGCGGGGAAAACCTCACAGTGCTCCCGAGGCTCCCGGACCGGCGGCGATGAATTTGGCCCACACAGCACTTTCCTCCGGTCACGGACCGGCAGGCATACAGCGCTTTTAGGCTCCTGGGCCGGCGGCGGTGTACAGCTTCATGGCTTCCCAATAATGCACTTCATACGAAGGTCCCCCAATTAGGTGCTGGTACATGCGCACAGTGTTGCAGGGGCAGCCATGGGAATCTTGAATGTCGTTGGGATCCCCCAAATAACCAGGGGGGCCAGTCAGAAAACAATGTAGACACCCTGGAGATAATCTTTAGTTCCCCTCTGGCAGGGCAAGATCAGCATGCAGCAGGCCATCCAAACCATCCAGAATGCTGCCGCCAGGCTCGTCCTAGGAACACGCGCCTGCGAGACCTCCACTGGCTCCCCATCGAGAAGAGGGTCGCCTATAAACTCCTCACCCATGCCTACAAATCCCTCAACAACATCGGACCCAAATACCTCAACGACCGAGTATGTTTCCACGCACCCAAGAGGAACCTCCGCTCCACCGACCTTGCCCTAGCAGAGGTCCCCCGCATACACAGAAGCATAATGTGCGGAGGAGCTTTCTCCTACATCGCAGCCAAAACCCAGAAGGAGCTCCCTATCAGCATCAGACTCTCCCCAACCCTCCACACGTTCAGGAAAGACCTCAAGACCTGGCTCTTTGACTGACCCAGAGCTGCTTTACCGACCTCCCTCCCCCCCCCCCCACCCCCTTGAGACCCTCACGGGTGAGTAGCACGCTCCATTAACTATGGATTGATTGACTGATTGATAGGGCAGCCCATCAAGTTGGGGCAGCAATTCCTGGGAGCAGTCAGCCTCAGAAAAAGTGGCAATCCTCCTGGCACAGCAGTCTTTACTCCAGCAGAGTTTCTTTTTGATCCATTGGTGTAACAAGGATGTGTGGCCAGGACCCTCCATTTATACCCTGGTGCCTAGGCACTAGAAGGGGGTAGAAGCTTCTGGAAGGGTCCAGGGGGTTCTGGGGTGTTCGCTGCCTTCCCTGACCCGGCTCCTGTCTGTCTACAGTAACAAAGGCAGGGTCATTAGGTCTGCTGTGGGGCAGCCGTGCCCCCCCTATTCAGGTGGAAAGGTGTGAATCACCATTCCCTCCTCGCAGCCCAGGGAGGCCATCAGCATAAAGATGGGAGGGGGGAGTCTGCAGTGCACAAACTAAGTGCAGGGAAGGAAAATGTCCACTTACTAAAAGTGGGATTTCTAGGACAGTAGTGCTCAAACCCAATACCCCACTAGAGAGGGTTCCCTGCTACCATTGTAACCATACCAAACATGATATACTTATTATGTCCCATTTAGAAGTTATCCCATAAGGAGGTTCCCAATGTTAGCCTCTGGAGGGGTAGGCCTCACTGCGGTAGCAGGGGCCTGCGGCAGGTATATCAATGTCACCATGTTTTTAGGGGAGAGCACCTGCACCTTAGCGCTGTTTAGTAGTGGTAAGCTGCCCAGAGTCCTAAGTCCAACCAAAATGTATGGTCAAAGTTTGAGGCAAAAGGGCAAAAATGTAGGGGGAGACCACCCTAAGGCTGACATGTCCAACTGCTTTCTCCAGATCTAATTAATCAGACAGGTTGACTTGGGAGACTGTCCTGAGATCCGTGAGACATGTCTGTATACTACAGGTGGGGGGTGTAAGGGCAGCAGCCAGCAGACTGCCTCAGAATCAGGAAGACCTAGTATGTTTTTTTAAGACGCTCTTGGGGGCTAGATGGGCATATTGCCTGACTTGAGAGACTGCCACGAGACCAGGGAGACTGGTCTCTGTGTTTGTGTGTGTGTGTATGAGCTGCATCCAACACTGAATGGTGTGTCTGTATGAGTGCAGAGTGTGTTGTGTGACTGTATGAGTACACTGGTTGAGAGGATTGCCTTCATGAGTGAGGGTTGAGTGGTGTGAATGTACTGGATGAGTGGTGTGCCCTTGCGAGTGCAGGGTGGGAGAGCAGTATGCTCTTGTCAGTGTAGGCAGAGCCTAACAATGTGCATTTGTGAGTGCAAAGTGAGGGGAGCAAAGGGTGAGTGATTTGAGTTTGTGAGTGCTGGATGAGTGATGTCTCTGTGTGAGTGTAAGGTGAGTGATGTGTCTGTGTGTGTGCAGGGTGAGGGATGTGTCTGTGAGTACAGGGTGAGGGATGTGTCTGTGTGAATGAAGGGTTAGGGATGTGTCTGTGTGAGTGAAGGGTGAAGGATGTGTCTGTGAGTGCAGGCTGAGTAGTGTGCCTGTGTGAGTGCAGGGAGAGTGGTGTCTGTGTGTGTGCAAAGAGAGTGGTGGTTTGTATCAATCTTGCTCGCACTATTATTCAACTCAAAGCTTTCTGCACCAGCCACCACTGATTGGTGTGTGCTCTAGGCTGTTGTGATTTGTATTTTGTTGTGTTAGGTTTTTCCAGACAGGTAAACCTGACTGTGGCAAAATCTTTAACATGCTATAAGAAATATGGAGCCAGTTAAAATTATCTCCATCAAGACAACTTTACATCATCCGAACACAAATCAGAAATATTGTGCGAAGAGATTTGATGCCCATCAAGAGATTGTGCAGATCGTTTCTGACTCAAAAAATGAGCTTAAAAATACCGTAGTAATGATGAATATTTAAATAGTATTCATCATTAACACGTTATTTTTTAAGCTTCTTATAATTTTTTAACTTATAATATCTACCATAAAACTGTGCTAGAATAAATAATTCCTAATGTGCCAAATTGAACTGATGCCAACTATTGTGGCAGTTAAAATATCACATGACACGGGACCAGGAGGAAATATGCAGCTCTAATGTTACTTCCCTGCTGGGTTACTGGGTCTGATGGGAACGTGCGAGCTCTTTATTGAAGGATTACGATTTTCCCAAAGCGATCAGAGCACATTAGGCTTGAGCTGTGGCAGCCTCTCTGTCTTGCAATAGATATGCGCTAATTAACTAAATCTGCCATTGAGCCACATTAAGTACATTAAATACCTTACTCAAAGATGTTTTTCTCAGTGGCAGTTACACAGGTGGTAGTAGCACGCCACTTTACAAACTGTCTGCTTGAGGCCCACCTTCACCCTTCACCCTTCTGCCTCTCCTACTTTTCACGATAGTCATTTCTGGACTTTGTTTCTGCGCAGCGCTGCAATGGGGCTTCATTCTTTTTTGTGTCGCACTACCATAGAACACAAAAATGGCCTAGGAAGACGTTCCATAACTCCCACCTCATTAATATTGGTAAGGGTGGATTACCTCCGTGGATTCTTGCAATGCCTGTGAGCGGAGGCCTTCAAGGAACCTCAATCGCAGGGTTTCCTTTCATAAAATACCATCATTGTAGCTTATTTTCTTCCAGAAACAGTGATATCAATGAAGAAAATTGTGTAATTATGTGAAGGGACATCGAGCATGTAACATACTGCTGCCTCTTATGCCAACATCTGATATTCACAGGTTCCACATTGTGGAATTATAGCATCCCCTTTGCACCCTAGAAACAGTCACAAACCATTGCAAACTATGGTAATGAGTGACAATGAAGGAGGGTATTCCACTTTTACCTTTCCTATCACGTTTTGCAAGGACTTCGAATGCGGACATTGTGAGTTGTATACCTAAATATGACTCGCAGTGTATTTTTACAGGTTGGTGTTGGGGTTTTTGCACTAGCAATGCCTGTATTTATCGCATGACACGGTTTGTGTGTGCAAGTTACTTTAGTAGACCAGTATATGTTAATAGAAGCCAAGCCTTAACTGGCTTTCATGTTTGCAATGGGCTAACTCTTATGTTGTTTGGTTCCTAGAATACATCTTTGTGTAAGTGCATCTATTATCCAGGAGTCTGCAAGGACATGCAGTGCTCTAGTGCCTCTAATCACAGTTTTTTTTGTTCAGGTACTGCCTTACTTCTCTCAATAATATACCCCATTCAGTACTTTCAGATGAAAAATGATCTTAAGTCTAGAGAATTAAAGTATATTCTGAGCATAGCTCTACAATGTGTTGGTTCCAAAAGGCAGTTTCCGATGGATACTTCTTCCCGCAGATTCCTCACGTTAGAATATGCCCTAGGTGCCAGATTGGATCAGGAGAATTTTTTGTAGTAGTGCTCCTGCATGCCGCTAGATTGTGCAGTGCAAATCCCTGCTGACAACATAGCGCTTTGTAGGTGACAGAGTAGAGCTACACGCACAGACATCTGTTCCTTTCTTTCCGCACCTTCCAACCCAGAGCCTGGGCTCTCCTCCCAACATTTTGTCATTTTTCCAATGACTCTAAGCTTTTCACAGAGTACTAAGGAACAATTTCCCCATGAAGAAAACAACAAGATTCAGGGCATGTCATGACTGTCAGAAGCAGATGTCGGGATACAGACCTGCACAAAGTTTGCTTTTGGTGCCTGGGCTTAGTAGTACATGCCTCTGAAGTCTTATGATAGGTCTGCCGTTAAGTCGAAGTTCAAGTCCAAAAATTAGCGTTAAAAAGCAAACCAGACCACTCTGACTCTAAAGAGAAGGCTCGAGGGCATGGGGGCATGGACATATCAGTTGCATCCTGATGCTGCCACGGTTGTTAGGCTACTGTCAACATCGCAGCAGGTCAAGGCTTTCAAAGACTCCATGTTGCAAATTCACAGTGCATGTTCCAGCTATTTCTAGCGTACCGTTGGGTCCCATGGAACTGCAGGGGCCTCCTGTTGGGTTATTGTAGTCTTGACCCTCCTTAGCAACATCTGCACCCTTTGGACCCATTCCCAAGTTAGTTCAGACTTCTACCTTGAACCCAACATCCACAGTTTCTGCCTCCCAACACCGGCGCCACTGCAGGTGGATGATCAGGTGCTGACATCCATGTTGGGTCCCAAACAGACATTGATTTGAGCTTGACTGGTCACACTATGAGATTTCAAAAGAGCAACCTGTTGCAGCTATCGGCAGAGGCTCAATCCTCTTTTTGGCTCTCATTCTGACCCTTAGCCAGAGCATGGTACACATCATGTTAATGATGACGACTGAGATGAGGATGGCTTGCCCCGCTCTCATTACACCAATTACAAAACTCTAGTAGGATTGATGAATCCCCTGATGTAGAGCTTGATTTGCCGCATGGCCACAGATGGAAGAAAATGTCTTGTTTGTAGTGATAGTTCAGAAGGCAGCTAAAGTACTAGAATTTCAGCAGCCCTCCACTAATACTAAGACACATTTTTGACAGAAATCCCACAGCCCAGCCCGGCAACAGCTGAGCTCTTTCTCCCATTTAATGGAACTCACAGATACTGTGTTGGTTACCTGGTTTAAACCATGTACAGGATTGGTGCGATGAAGTAAGTGGGCCACAAGTCATCGACCGGCGCATGGTGACCTGGATTTTGTGACGAAGCACCCCATTTGAGAGACGACTTAATATTATTATTATTATTTAGCATTTGTAAAGCACATAGCTACCCGAGGGCATCACAGCGCTAGCTGCTAAACAAAGAGTGGATAATTAGTGTACAGATAAGTTTAGGTTATAGAAAGGAGTGTTGAAAAAGCCAGGTCTTGAGAAGTTTCTGGAAGGGTAGATGTCGGGATTCTGAATGGAGGTCTAAGGGCATTGTATTCCAGAGCCTGGCAGCATTGTAGGAAAACGACCGTCCTCCACTTCTTGACCTTTTGATTTTGGGGATGACTTATTGTGCAGGCCTCGGCCAGTAAGGTGAATCCCAACTCATTTCAATCGAATCCTCTGCATGGGAGCATGGAAGCTTCATAAATAATGGTTCACGATTCAGAATTTGTGTCTCCGCATACCTGAATATTTTGTCCCTGCTCTTACTGGGACCTTGGACTCCAGACCTCGGACGTAGGTAAGAAATAATCAGAAGCTAGGAATCAACATTCAAGTTATGCATCACAATAAAAATATCAATTATTGGGAGTCAATGATGAGATTTTGGTATGAGTTTAAAAGGTTTTATTATGGTCTTCTGGTATTTTGTTTATTAGTAATCGATAAGTAATCAATCAATAATACAGTACAGAACAATTGCATCAAGGCAAGTCCCTATTCTAAGTGTATAAAATGGATAAAAAGTAGCTTTCAGAACCCATAAAGAGTTCCAAATCGAGAGGTGAAAGCAAAGAGCTTTAAGCTACCCAAACAGTACTTCTCATAAAGAGGTTTTCAGGAAATTCAACCGAGTCTTTGAAATATAGCATAGATTCTGGCAAGGGGAAGTGAATGGGTCTCTGTTTATGGATCAGCAAAAATCTTAGAAAAGTCTGCTCAGAATACAGAGCTTCGGTGTGTCTGGGTGGCTGTGGGAAGGAAAAGGCTTTTTTTTAGTCTAAGAACATGCACTAATGTAACATTTTGATGTCTACAACTAAAACAAAATGCTTCAGCCAGACGGATCACGGTGTCTTCATTGGAACAGAAATCGTCAACTATTTTGAAACCAAGGCTTACAAATGTTAAGTGTTAAATGTAACATTCTTAACAACATTGTACAAGTTGTGGTTTGTTTCCCACTGGCTTTTCTTATACAAAACAAAACAGTTCATGCATCTTCCTTGTCAACCATACTCGGTGGTAAATGCAAACCCTGCAGTGGAAGCCGAAATTCCAGTGTGCCCAGCATCAAGGCTTCATGTCCAGTACCGTCCAGGTCTCTCAGTTAACTGCTAAAGATTTACACTGGCAGGTGACCGATTACACTTTGTCCTAGCCACTCTCCCAGAGCTGACAGTGGTGACAGATGCATCACTGCTAAGTTGGGGGGGAATCGCCTGCGGAAGGTGGAAATCGGGGGACTCTTGTTTGCAGTTGAGGGCCCGCTTCAGTTGAACCTGGTGGAGATACTAGATGTTCAATTATCTCTAAAGGCCTTCTTCCTTACATCAAGGGGAGACTTGTTCAGGTTCTCCTAGACAACACCACTGCCATGTGGTATTACAACAAGCCAGGCAGGGTGGGTTTGTGGGCCTATGCCAGGGGTGTTTGCTCCACTGGAGGTGGCTAGAGGGCCAAGGCATCTTTCTGGTCACCAATTACGTGGCGGGGTCCCTGAATGCCAAAGTTGATAAATTGAGAAGACGCTATCTGGCACATCACGAGTGGCGTCTGCCACCAGTGGGTGGAAAAGCTTGGCTAGATCTTTTTGCAACAGTCAAGAAGGTGCAGTGTCAACTATTTTGCACATTGGAGTTCTTGTAAAAACACTTGTTAGCAGACGCATTTTGGCTGGGATGGAACATGGGTGCCTTTACTCCTTCTTGCTGCTACCTCTCCTGAGTTCTGAAAAAGATTAAGATAGGCCAGGTCAAAGTCATCTACGTGGCTCTGGATTGGGCTATGGAAGTTTGGTATCTGGAGCTGCTGACCATACGTATCTGTCCCCTGATCAAGCTACCACTTTGGTTGGACTTCCTGTCCCAGCAACAGGCCAGAATCCTCATCCCCAATATGTGCAACTTACAACTCCATGCATTGAGATTGAGAAGTGGCAGTTAATGGCTTTCGAACTTACACCTGAGGTGGAAGCTGTTTTCCTCGTTATCCAGCACCCTTCCAAGAAATCAGTGTGCGCTAGGTGCTGGGACAAGTTTGTAAACAGGGTTGTAGTGCCTGGCTGTCCTTTGATTTGGTTTGTCTTTAGCCAAGCACAACCTTGTAGTGGGACCTGTAAAAGGTTATTTTTGGCTACTCCACTCTTGAAGTACTAGCCATCCATGTTTGAATTACCTGTTGTGATGAGGTTTATTAAAAGTTTGACACACATGTTCCCTCCAAAATTGTTTGTTTTGCCACAGTGAGACCTTAATTTGGTCTTTACATTCCTCATATGTATGCCTTTTGAGCCTATGCATAGCTGTTTGCTGCAGCCCCTGACCCTGAAGATTGTTTTCCATTATATCGATTATGTCTGCTAGTTGCTTGAGTTACCTGCAGACACGTTTAGTGCAACTGCTGTACACCACATTGTTTCCAGACAAATTGGTACTGAGGACGCAGGTGACCGTGACCTCACCAAAAGCTGTGACTCTCTTTCATGTTTGGCAATTCATCATTCTACCAGTGTTATTTGCTCCCCCTTATCCTTAGAAAGAGGAGGAGAGGCTCCATAAGGTGAACACCACAAAAGTATTTAAGATTTAACATAGATCTGGCCAAGAAGCACCCATCAGAAGATCTGAGACCCCCTTCCACTGGTGCCAAGGCCACTACTATTTCATTGGCCCAACTGGTGCCTGTTCTTTACATCTGCCAGGCTGCGATGTGAGCATCATTGTATACGTTCATAAAGACCTGTTTCCTTGTAAGCTAGGTCTGGTGGAAAGGACACTTTCCCACTAATTTTAGCAAGACCTTTTGGCCTGAGCCCACTCCACAGACTCTACACCTTGGGGAGGTACTGCTTTGGTATCTACACTAATATGAGAAATCTGCAGCTGGAAATATCTATCATACCTTCAATAATGTTTTTTCTGGTGGATAGTCTCTCCAACCACAGATTACTTAATGCCCTCCCGCCTCCCCGTTCTGTGAACTGAACTCTTTTTAATATAAAAATGATCCCAAATTAGTCCCTGTTAGATCTGGGGATCTCTAGTTGGCAGAGGTAGGTACCAATGTCCAAATAGGGACCCTTGCTTCTAGTCAGGGCAAGGGGGATACACTCTTTAGATAACCCCTGCTCATCCCCTTGGTAGCTTGGCACGAGCAGACAGGCTTATCAAAGGCAATGTGTAAAGTATTTGTACCAACACTCACAGTAACACAGTGAAAACACCACAAATGGACTCCACACCAGTTTAGAAAAATAAAGTATCTTTATCTAAACTACACAAGACAAAAACGACAAAAATCCAACATACACAGTTCAAGAATATGATTTTCAAAGAGTTCTAGGGTTTGCGTTAAAATAATCCACAGTTGCATCACGTTTAGCCAAAAGTACCTGTGGATGCGACAAAAGTTCCAAATGGCAGCTGCAGTGTTGAAAAACAAGCGATGTGTCACTCCTGAGACCCTAGGGAGGCGATGCATCAGCCCCGGTAGACACAGCGGGCTTGTTGCGACGAATCCGGTCTGTATGGGGAGGGATGCGATACCTTGTATGGATTCCAGTGCGCAGGTTCGGTAGGAAGCGTCTCGCACAATGCGACGGCGACGATCTCAGGTGCGCCGGCGATGCGCAGCATCGATCTGCTCCTCTCGAGCCCCTCGATGCGATGGCTCTGCGACGATGTACGCACCAACGTGATGCGGTCCACAAGCAAGCAGTGCGATGATCTCACCCAGCGACGACAGGCCCTGCGACGATATTCGCAGCAACAGGAATCTTCCCGCACCGGGGTGATGGGTTCCGCAAGTGAACAATGCATCGGTTCTTGCAGCGGCAACAGGCGCTCCGATGATCTTGATCTTCACCGCGACGGGAATTTCCTCGCACTGTCGGGGATGCGCTCCGCGAGCGAGCGATGAGTGAAAATTGCAGATCTTCTTCTTTTCTCCTTGTCCCGCTTCCCAAACAGCAGGCACAAATTCCAGAGGCCCCACAATTGGATCAAGCACTCTAGGAAGGGCAGAACGCATACAGCAGAGTTCAGGGGGAAGCTGGGGGTGAAGTCCTTTTTTTCCTGGGACTTCTTAACAGGGAGCCAGCTCTTCTCAGGCACTTAGAGATCTCTTCAAGCAAGGGGACAAAGCAACAGCAAAGTCTTTTCCCTCTCCTTGGCAGCAGAGCAACTGCAGGTCAGCCCACAAACACACAGCAGGACAGTCCTTCCTCTTCAGTCTTCCAGCTTTCTCCTTGGCAGAGGTTCCTTCTTGATTCCAGAATGATCTAATTTTCTGTAGTCTGGGTAGCTCTTTTTATACCAGTCTTTTCTTTGTTCTCTGGAGGCAGAGAGGCCTTGACTTAGTCAGAACCAGTTCTGGTCAGTCCTGGAGCACTTTGTTTTCCTGACTTCTTCTTTCCTTTCAGAGAGAGGCGTAGGGTCGTCAGCCGCCCAGCAGGAGGTGGAGCCAGCATTATGGAAGGTAGGCACAGCCCTATTCAGGCCCAGGTGCTATCTCCTCCCACCACTCAAGATGCAGATGCAGCTATTCAGCCTATGGCTTACTCAGACAGCCTCCTGAGGGCTCCCAAGCCCCTGTCACTCACAAACCAGACAGTCAATTCACAAAAAGGCCAAGGCACACAGAAAGGTTAGACAAGAGAAGAACCACTTTCTAAAAGTGCTGTTCTGAAACACAGGATTTAAAAACATCTTTCGTAAAAGATGTGTTATTAAGTTCTGAGTACAGGGATACCAGACTTTAATTTTCTATCTTGCTCCTATGGGAAGATATGCGGCTAAACCTTATACATAGCATTCCCCATTATAGCCTATGGGCAAGATAGCCCTTTCAATAGTGAAAAACGAAAATGGCTGTAATTCACTACCAGAGCATGTCCCACACACTAGTACATGCTCTACCTTTCATATACACTGCACCCTGCCCATGGTGGTACCTAGAGCCTTCAATAGGGGTGTCCAATGTGTACAGAAAGGGAAGGGTTAGGCCTGGCCAGTGTGGACACTGGCCAGGGCAGTATGGCAGTTAGCAACTGCATACAGGCTCTGCGGTGGCAGGCCTGAGACACCATTATAGGGCTACTCATGTGGGTGGCACAATCAGTGCTGCAGGCCCACTAGTAGCATTTGAATCACCTGCCCTGGCACACTCAGTGCACTTTACTAGGGACTTCCTGGTAATAAAAATATGCCAATCCTGGATAACCAATCACAATAAAAATGTACTCAGGGAGCACTTGCACTTTGACACTGATCAGCAGTGGCAAAGTACCCAAAGCATCTAAAAAAGCATAAACGAAATTCAGCACAGCGTCAAAAATACAAGAGGTAGAGGCAAAAAGTCAGGGGAAACCACGCCAAAGATGCCAGGTCTAACAGTCCCTAGACCATTTTTACCCGTAAATATTCGAGCTCCATTTTTGAGAGCGCGGAAAGGGGTGGCACTTATATGTAGCTCTGCTGCATTTCTACATGGGCAGCATGGAGCCAGCATGGAGTCGCATGATGCCACATAGCGGCATGGCGGAGAAATGCCATGAAAAATATCCAGTGCAGTCTGGCACCTGGAGGATACTCTAAGGCACTGATACTCAAAGTATGGCTCAGGGCCACATGCGGCCCTTCTAACCTTAACAAGCAGCCCATTGGTAAGCAGCAGCACTGGGCTGCTGTTTACTTGACTCAGAACCTTTATTAAGACATGTTAAATAAAAAGGCAATCACTTGTTTAACGGTTTATTAAAGTTAAATAACGTAAGTAACTAGGCTGTCCTGCACCCCTTAATTTTAGGATCATCATTTTTAAAGACTTCTTGCAGGATAAGTGTGAAAAATTTGATCAAGTCTCCTCAGAATTCAAAAAGTGTATTTCATTAACATGCAAAATCGTTTTACCTTAGTACATCGGATTATCAGTGCATTGAGTATTTTTTAAAAGTGATCGTTTTCAAACATGAATTTAGAAACATACATTTTACCCCGAACCCTGACAACAATGCCAATTGTAAACTAAGACATATGTTGGTTATTATGGGAACTCTGTGGGTGGCCTGGGTTCCTTTAATGCATGAAAACATAGTTTACTAAATCAAACACAGGAGTAGGTATTGTACAGCTCACATCCCAAATTCATGTATTTCGATGTCCTCTTATATGTGATAATGAAGAAAAATGAGGGAAAGTGACATAACCAAATTGTTTGATCTTTCTAAATTTTTTAAATCAGGAAGCTGGGATTAACCCAGGTTTTCTGGTTTCAAGTTGTGCAATTCAACCACTAGATGTATACGGTTCCACTCCTTACCACCACCCCAATACTCCTGAACCCCCGCCCCACCCATGGCCATCATGCTGGCATCAGTGCGGCCCTCATTCACATCACATACCTACATTTTTGGCATTTGGGAAAATGTTTGCAAGTACCCATGATCTAAGGTGAGAAATTTGCAGTTAGAGAGCATGTCTACCAGCAAGAGCGTTACCAAAGGTAAGTAATTTGTAAGTTTGCTTATTTGTCTTAACATTCATGCCTTGAAAATGTATCTTCAGTTTCTCTGCTAGCCCCAGTCGCATTGCATCTTTGTCTTCAGTGTTGCCCAATATATACATATGTGTACATAATTGGAGGTTTTTTTTCATGATCGTAGGCATGTTAGTATACAAAATAAATGCTTACTGCTGGTTGGTTCTTACTGCATAACGGGCACAGTAAAATAATTTGTAGAAATGAGTTCCCAAGTGGCACGTTGTCACATACCCTTGTGCTACTTCCTATCATGTTCTGTGAATTTCCATTACGTAATACGTGATACAATTGGTAGTGAAAAGTGATTACATGTGGGCTGTTGTAATTTGCAGTAATGCTGATTTCAGTCGTATAATCTAGCATGTTGATGTTCTTGATTCTAGATTGGAAGTATGACTCGGGCTTCGTCACAGCAGAGATGATAAAAAAGCACCTCCCCCCTCCAACCGACGACGTTATTATCCTCATGTGTGGGCCCCCTCCCATGATCCAGTTCGCATGTCAGGACAACTTGACCAAGTTGGGCTACCCCAACGACAAACGATTTGCTTACTGACTCTTTGGTCTCCAAGTGAAGTCTGCACTGAGTTTTTTCACATGTGCATTACACTACTATTTTGTATGTTTTAAAATTGGTAGCTTTACTGCAGTGAGATTTTATACAGAGTTAGGGCATATAATATTTTGCATCTCACCGTAGGGTATTCTTCTATTCAGTACATTTGAAGTCTATTGTGTATATTTTACACCCGTCAGATAATAGAATTTAGGGTGAATTTCCAACTTGTTGTTGTGAAGCAACTTTGAAACAACAATTTTACAAATCCAGAAGATGTAGCATAGCATAATGGTAATCAGTAAAATAGTGTTAAGTCCTGAATACACAATACAATATAACACAGAAAAAAATATTTAGTATGTTTAAGTAATGGAGAGCATGGCCCTTGATTTTTGTGAAGGAAAAGCAAGAAAGTTCTGTTAGTGAAGTTGAACAATGATTTAGGTACGGTTTTTGTAGTTATTTAATTAAATGCTCACGTGAGTAAACTAAATATTGCCAAACATTTGTGATGTAAATGGTAAATTAATATTGTAACAAAGTATACTAGGGTGTACTCTGATTGAGGACGTTGACATACACTTTCCATCAGATGTAATGTATGCTGAAATACTCAGTGGTCCTAGAAGATACCTTATTCTCCCTGATTATAATTCCAAACTGCGTGCCCATTATTTTTTAATCATTTTTTTTAGTAATGATTCAATAGTAAGAATAGTGCATGGTTTATTTCAATTTCTCCCGTTTGGGACCTCACAAAACTTAGACCAAATGTATGTAGCCAACACCATTGGAGCCTTGAATTGCATTGTGAATTTCTGGCTCTTAAAAGCATATGGAGCCTTTATGCAAGCATCATATCAAATTATCACTCAAGTGGATTAATTCAATGCGGCATGAAAAACGTACTTGACGCACTGTAAGACCAAGAACCTCAGTGTCTGAAAGACGAGCTTTGCCATTGTGTTTCACTCGGCGTGCTTTATTCAGAGCTTAAAATGTTACTGGTTATTCAAGCTGGCCTTCCCTGCTGCATAAGTCAGGCTGTTGGGTGCTCTGCTTTTTTCAGTGACCTCTCAGTGACTGTATTTTGAATTCAATGAGATGCTTTAAACGTCATCTGTTTACACTAGACATTTTACATAATTTGGGGAAGTATGGATGTTTGTCCATCTCTTAAGTGGAGCCTAGGCCTGACCTTGTCTGACTATGCTAGTCGCCCGAAATGGTCAATGAGGTATAGACATACTAGACTCCCAGGCCTTGATTACAAGTTTATCAGAATATTCTGACGCAGGAATTGGGTCGTATTTACTTCATCTGGTAATTATCTGGCGCATTAAATAAAACACTGTTAATTTTGGGACGGTCAAACCATCCGGAATTTAACCCCTCCCACGCTTATGACGGAACCGCTCCGTCATGGCCCTCAGGTGGGCTGTGCTGGTGACGGAGCGGTTCCGTCATGACCCCGCCTGTTCTAAAGAACGGGCGGGGTCATGACGGAACCGCTCCGTCACCAGCACAGCCCACCCGAGGGCCATGACGGAGCGGTTCCGTCATAAGCGTCGGAGCGCCGTCGGAGCGCCGCGCGGCCCCCCGCCCTTTAGCGCTGAGGCGGAATGGCCGCCGCAGCGAAAGGGTTAATGGGTAAAGTGTATGGGACTTATCATACCATGCGGATTCTGGGGAGGTAAGCACCAAAATTTGCCTTATTTCTCCAACACTCATGGCGGGTGCAGTTATCGCATTTATCAGGTACAATAAATTGCACCTTGATTCCTAGGAACTCGGAAACGGCCTCAGTCTTTCAACTGAATGCGTTATCTGTATCACTTGCATTTACCTTGTGAACGTTCACCTTTACTTATTATGTTATTTAGTAACCCTCCCCCTAAAAGTCAAGCCGTGTACTCCTCATTGTTGGCACCACTGTATTGGTCTGTCACATATAATTTCAGTCAAAAATAAGTGATACCCTTGACCGGGAAAATTTAATTTTAAAATTGGAGGAATGGGGATGATTGTTGGCATACTATTCTCTTTAATGTAAAAGACACATTTTTTCCAGAAAGACAATATGGTTTTAAGGTGTCGCTACAAACTGAGAGCTACAGGTCATTTAGACAGAATACTTCTTGAAGTCAGCGGAAAAAATCCTGTATTTCTTAAATAAAATGGCAAAATGTAAATTATCATTTTTGGTGCCTTCCTTCCCTTGAGCCAATAACAAGATTTTTTATGTTAATGTTTTTTTCTTTTCAACTATGTTCTTTCTGCATGTCCATCTGTGCCATTTCCTAAGTGTTCATAGCGTCATAGATTTTATGGGTTCTAGGTCAGTTCAGGGCAGGGAGTTGCCCAGTACAATGTTCTCTCAGAGTGATATATGTAACAATTCATCCCTAGGTTTTTGCTCTTTTTTTTATATCTATGCACATAGCACCTAACATTCTTCCTTACACCACTCCACACTCATCTTTCCCACCTGCCATTGAGCATCTATGTCATTGCAGCAAATGTCAGAGGAAGTTATGTTCAAGTAATTCTGCCCCCCACCCCCCTCCTCCTCCCTTGTACCATACTTGGTCGCCTCTGCCCACTTGACATCAGTGATCTGTCTTGTGGACGCTGTTCCCTATTGTATTTACTCCTGCGACAGATGTATCCATGGTGTATTCCCTCTGGGGAATCCCCCTGCACGGCATTGTCCGAGGCAGAATAGCTGCATACTCCTCATCACTGGGATGTTCAACACTTAAATTGATGTTGTGGTAAGTAGTCCGGAATTTATATTTTGAATAATTTGACATTTTAACTTTTTCAATAGGCTTTCAAGATGTTTTACACGTCTAATAGTGTAAATGCTAGTCATGAATATGTGTAATATTAATTTTGATGTGCACGACTTTTTGTAACATCAAATTTGATTTGGAAATCTGTGAAAAGTTCTTTATTTTTCCAATGTATAACTTTATAAAGAGTTTTCAATATTATTAAAAAGAACATTTTACTAGTGCAGTTATTTTAACTTCTTAGTAGATAGCACAACGTGAGTGCATTGTCTGTAAAGCCATACAATCATGTTTGCTGCGACCATGTATTGCATCTTCATGTGTTTTAGAGAGTAAAAGAGACACTAAGAGCCTCATTATAAGTTCCTCATTATTTTGTGGACAACTAGCCCGTCTAGTAGATGTCGGTAGGCCAGGATGCGTTATTTACTGTGTGCAGTATTAGCCTATCACTTTGAAATGTAATCTGTGGTATCGGAGTTTGCTTATCCAGTTGCAGCATGCATTACCTCTTTGTGACAAGTTTTCCTCAGGCAAATTGTTAGATATTTCTGGATAAAATTGTTAAGGGACCCTGGGAAGGACTTCACCAAGTTTCCCATTGGGCACTTGAATGTTATAATTTGGATGGGGTAGATTTAGATTTTTACTTTCATAATTTCATTTGATGACTGATCATCTTTATTTCTTGAGCTCATGTGAATTGTGTTATGCTGTGCAGAATAATCCTGCACCTCCCGTTCTTCATTTAAGAGTTACTGTCAAAACTTTATTTTAGCATTGATTTGGAAGAAATAAAGATTCCGATGATAGTCCATCAACCTCCCATTTTGTGAAGCAAGAATCCCAGAAAACTAGCATGAATCCCTTTTCCAGGGAAATCGAAGTAAAGAAATAAAAACTCAACACAAGATAGCCTCGTCTTCGGAGTGTACTGGTGTTTCCGGGTGACTACGAGTACTGCAAACTACGGGATGATGCAGGAGACACAAGTAACAGCTAAGCCATGACCTCATAAACCTAATGTTAGTAAAACGTTAAGTAAACAGACAAAATGTATCAGGTAAGTAAATATTAGCAGTACTGATATCCTTAAGATACAATGGGTTTCTTACCTCAGGGTTCCCATAGGCGAACTGTGACCGGGCCCAGGGATAATCCTCTCAGATTTATGATTATTGGCAGGATTTGTGGCTTCAGAGGATCAGAGCTTGTAGGCATCCATAAGATTTTCAGAAGGCATACAATGAGGATAAACCTATAAAGAATACAAAACTGGGAAGGGAAAAACAACAAAAATGGAAGGACATGCAACACTGGCAATAGAGCTCTACATTTGAAGGTGGTGTGCAGCATCTGTTTCATGTTGCTGCTGCTACTCATCTTGCAGAGGTAGGATACATCCTAAAACAAGGAGAGCGATACATCAGTCTGTGATTGGCTGTGTAACAAGTATGACCCTGGAAGTCACTCGTTTTCTGCCCAAGCCTCCAACTGCTCATCCCCTACATTTCCAACCAAGCATAATTCCTTGTTTATCCGTTCTGCTCCTTGTTTCTCTGTAGCTTATTCCTCACAGTTACAGAGATTGTGATCAACCACTATGAACAGGTAGTTGACAGTGTAGGTGTGTGGTTAGTCTTAACTCGTCCTCTCACCACCATGTCTAGATATTATCAATAGATTACAGATTTCTAGTTTTTAGATCTGGCATTCAGTCAAGTGTCCTGTTTGCAGCTGACCTAAAGAGCTCTATGATGCTATGTGTATATGTACATTGTATTATTGACAGTTTTAAAACAATTTCTTTCAAATCAACCTGCATATTTCATAGGTCATGCATTTTAGATACCACGTTTAATGGCACGAACAAAAGCAAACTCTGAGATCACCTACTCAGTAAAATTGGGTGTTTCTTAGACACTGCTAAAGGCTGGGCAGAGCATTTGAAGTACAGGCAACCATTCAAGAAAATATGCTGCTTCCTAAGCACAGTAGTGAAGTCCACTGTATTAAACAGAAAAAAAGGGGAAAATATGATTGTTCCATTTGTAGAGTTCTTAGCTAAACCCGAAAACATGTATAGCTGTTCTTAATCTTGCAATTTATAACACAAACTGTAATATTGGTTGAATGCACATATAACATTGACAACAATAGCACTGTTTCATGAGGTATATAAGCTTTTAAGGCCAAGTATTCAATGCTATCACAGTAAACTATGGCCGATCGGAAGCACATATTATATGTGTAAACCTGATATTTGAATGTTTTCTGACATCTGTGAGGAATTTGGTCCCTAACATGTTGGAAATTGCGTGTCACTGTTGTCATGGGGATGAGCCTTGCATTTACACTGTGTTAAGTTAGCATGAGCTTATTAGAAGTTTAAACGCCATTTTTCCTTTCTGCTGCCGTTGCACACGGCACACATTATTATAAATGTTTAGAGTCTAGCGGACTGTTTTGCTTCACACTAGAATAATATGTTTTTCTATACTAGCAGTCTTGCTTGGTAAGCTTTATCTGAACAGTGAGTGCCGAGGCCTTCAAGGTTATTTCAACACAGTGGTTGTTCTTCGGTCTGATCAGCGCACGTTCTAGAGATAACATATATGCAGCTGTGGCCACCTCTGATTTTGGCGCGTTTAATAATGCACTGCGCAGGCATGCTCACACACTTGGAGAACATTTGCATGCAGAGAGATGGTGCAGAAAATGATGTGATCCATTTCTGCTAGGACCAGAGGTATGGGGCCGCCCTTGTAAACCCAAGAGACCTTCTGTAGATATAAAATAACCTACTAGCAAGGGAGGGTGATTTCTAGGTGTAATCTTGCCTTTTTCATTTAGCATTTTAACATGCTTTCTCCCTTTGTATTTTATGGAATAGTAACTATGCTGATAATCTTGTTGCTTATAATATGTCTGCTTCTATTAGCTAAGATACTGCGCCTGAAAACACAGCATTAGAAATAAATATTTCAAACTTGCACGTGTCTTCATTTACTCCCCATTTGGACTGGTATGAGAGTATAACGAAAGAGTGTTCATGTGTTCCACATTGCCTGAGGTATTCTGAGTTCCATGTTCTGGGTTGTCTAATCATTGGGGTTATGGAAGAACCAATGAGACACTGATTGCTAGTCTGGTAGGGGATTTTGGCTACTAAGGTGAGTTTTGGCACACCCTAATTCACTGAGATTTCTATGCACAGTTCTGTGTATGAGCAGAATCCCTGCTACATGGCGCCCATACGATGGTGGTCTTATTACATGATGCTTGAGTAGTACTTCTATCAGTCCTTAACCCCTTCACTATTGTTTCCAGATAATAGTAGTGTCTGACAAACCTATCTATAGTTACATAGGTCTTTTCAAGATTGAATCTTTTCAAACGGTTTCCTTTTGGATTACTACCCAGTTGTGCTACATTGTTTTATATTGTACCTTATATTTTCTGTGTCACTATGGCCAATGTTGACATACCGCAGCATAGTCGCATTGCGGTCCGCAATCATTTGCAGGCTTATAACGTTGGTTTGGAGGACATGGCAGTCATTTTGGTAGTGAGTGCTGAAATTTGCTTACCCGTTTGAGATTTTCTACTCTTGGATGACGTTTCCTGCAGTGGTTGCAGCTACGCAGGTTTTTCACACTTACACTCACACAGCCGTGCCTAGGGAATCGGTCCCTTATAGGACACAAGAGATTCCGATTTCTGCATGGCAGCACCATGTTTGGTTTGATTGCGCCCTTCCCCACACTGTAACGCCGGCTAGATTCGGTCCTTTGTCCATTCCAGGCGCTTCTTTGCCGGGTTTGGCTGGATTCACCCCGCATCCTTGTGCGGGGCAAGTCCCCGTTGCTGAGTTACGGACCCCATATGACTCTTCTATTAGCGCTATTCGGACTCTTGTTCAATATATCACCTGCAATTTCCAGGGCGGGGCCCCTGGTGTTGCGGCCCTTCCAGCTGGACCGAGCGGAATGAAGCTTAGTCTTGTGATGGTCAATGCGGTAATGGGCAAGCGTCCCCAAGATAAGGATGATATGCCTTTTTGGCTTGCCGAGAAGTTTGACCAGCTGGAAGCAGTGTTTTCAAATTCGACTCCCATAGAAAAACACTGAAATCTTACAATTAGTTTACCCAAGGACTTGGTATCAGAAGCTTGTGACTGTGAGACATGGGGTAAGATTTTTGTGACAGTGTATACGAGGTGCTTCGGCACTCCGTCAATGGCTGTCCTTCCAACAGTCATTAAACGTGTTCAGGACGAACACGGACCTGAGGCTGCGGTTGAATTGGGAATGAGACGATCTGGTCCTTTCTAATATAAAGGGAGATGCGGTGAACTTTCAAAAGGGCTAATGCCTTACGCGATGTCCCAGATGCCGACAAACCCCAACAGTAACCAATAATTATTAGTATAAAACCATTGGCCGCAATAGTTTAGGTGTCAAGCCCTTTTCTGCTAAAGATAAAAAACAAACTCAGGGTGCGAAGTCTGAAACAGACGTTCAACCCACAGCTCCAAAGAAAAATTGGAACAGAAATAAAAAACAGGGGAAACAGCAACAGAAACAGGAGTCCCGTCCCCCATCACCAGTGCCTGCGTCTACTGAGCGCGTTTATAATTTGCGCGACCGCACTACGATTAAGTCACCTGATCGATTTCAGGTTCCTGATCAACGCTCTTTTCGTTCTTTACAGGACACATCGGCCTCATCGTCTGGTGGTGGAGACGGCGGCAGAGGTCGGGGTGGCCAGCAGAGTCGCGCCCAGCCCTGGACGATTGAAAAGACCCTAGTTTCAGAAAAAGAAAGTTGCCGCTTTAACAGCGAGATATGCCACAGGTAGTGAGAACGCAGCTTCGGAATCAGACATGGGCACTGACGTTGTTGGACAGCGCGGCGGAGATTACCATAGTGCGAGAGGCCCTGCGTCCACTACTGAAGGTGACAGCGCCTGACCAATATGTTCTTTTAGAGACAGCTCATACTAGAGTAGCTCCCCCTGATAGGCTTTATGAAATTGTCCTTTTAATTGAAGGTGACATACAAAGTACCATAAAAGGGGTATTTTGGGAAAATCTTACAACTACCTATGATATTTTGTGAGCGGAGGCTGACTGGCCCCCACCTTTTGTTCTCGCGTCTCCGAGAGGGGAGGAGGTAATCCTCCCTAGTTTCGCGCACACAGTGTCCAAGGAGCATGCACTGAATTTTGCAGAAGAGTGGGCTAAGACCCTTGCGCCGGCACTTTACCGTACGCACTGTGGTTGGGACACATTTTCCCCACACCACGAGATTCCCTTACGGTCTATGCCAGAGCCTCAACCTCAATATCCCATCCGGAGTGAAGCTACGGCTTCCGTTGCGGAAATCCTTGAACAATTGGAATATCAAGGAGTAATTGAAACTTGCGTGTCGCCGATGAATAACCCACTTTTTACTGTGACCAAGCCTGACGGTTCGTACCGTTTGATATTGGATTACCGGCATTTGAACTCGCATTTCCGTACCTGTGTAGTACAGAATACCCACGGCTCTGCTCTCGTGGATGGTCTTGTGCGAAAATCGTTTAAAACCACACTTGACATTTCCAACTTTTTCTTTGCCCACAATTTGGATGGTCTAAGTTCACAATGGACCAGTTTTACTTCTGGTGGCAAACAATGCCAATTTAAACGCCTGGCTATGGGCTATGAGAATAGTCCAGGTGTGTTTGCTGCCCATATCGTCTCGCTCTTAGAGAGAGTTGACCCAGATGCGTGTTCGTATGTGGATGACATCTATCTCACAGGCGACGAAAATTTGGGTGCATCTGTGTCGCGTTGACCGCATAATTTGTAACTTTGTGGACTTCGGTTACAAATTCAAATTTGCAAAGTCTCACATTGCAGAGTACACAGTGTTGTTCCTGGGCTATGAGCTCAACAATGAAGGTCGAGGATTGGCTCCTCACGTCTTGGAGAAATGCGCACAGCTGCGCGCTCCTACAACACTGAAAAAAACTACAGTCCTTGCTCTTATTTTTGAATTTCGGGCGTACTAACATTCCCGAATATGCCCAGTGTATCAAGCCTTTGTATGCTTTGATACAACCTACTTTCACCAAATCGTGATGGATGCCTGAACTTTCAGCCCTTTTGTAATCTTTGCAGGCGGATCTTCTAGAATCTAAATTCTTACTGACTCGGGATAACCACACCAACCTGGTGATAAGAATCAACCCTGGGGCGGTGGGTTTCACTTACCTTACTTTTAACGAGGGAGACACAGTACCTATTGCTTACAAGTCACACTTGTACACTTCGGCTGAAATGCGGTTTTCCACTGTGGAAAAAGTTTTGACAGCAGTGCAAATGGCGATTCTTAAGGAACGTGCACTGTCGCAGGAAAACGCATGTTGGTTGTTACCCCGTATCCTGCACTAGAGGCAGTGACGAAGGCCAGTGTACCAAATTCTAAAGCTTTGCACCCACAGTGGATACAATGGGCAGCATCTTTGACGTCTCCGGATGTCACGTTTATTTTTGATGCCTCCTTACAGACACAAGAGTTTCTGCAGTATGAATTTGTTCATCCTGCGCCATTGACTATGCGACCTTTGGAGGATTTCCATTGTATCATTCACACTGATGGTTCAGCGCAAGTTGCGCATGGGTCTAAGCACGCATACGTTTCCGCTTGCGCCATTGTGGTAGGTACCATGATGAATTCAAGTCTAAAGTAGTGCACACGCAGACTTTAGGGGACTGTACCGCACAATTAGCAGAGCTACGTGCTCTGATGCTTTCATTGGAGTACGCTGATCCTAGTCTGACGACTCTTATTGTGAGGGATTCTTACTACTGTGTCCAGTCTTACAATGAGAACCTGTTCTTTTGGATTCAGAATGATTTTCGTGACTCCAAAGGTAGCACAATAAAACATAAAATGATCTGGGTCAGAGTGGCTGAGCTTAAGGAGCAGTTGCCACTCGTGTATGTAATTCACACTCTCGGTCATCAGCACGTGGGAGTTCACACTGTTGGCAATTCTTTGGCCCATGAGGCCGCAAAATCAGCAGTATCGACATATTTGGTTGCAGCAGTTACACGTTCCAAAAGTAAGATTGATGATGATATCTTGGCCGCTGTAGCCGCGACTGAGAAGGGAAGTAAATATCCTAAGGGGTTCCCTTCGGAGTATTCATACCACTTAAGTCCTGATAAAGTTCCTTATGTGAAAATACCGGACGTTGGTGAACGGTTAATTCCCAACTTGGACCGCAGGTCCACACTGATTACGGCTGCCAATGAAGGTGTTGCGTCTGAGCGTGCGGGTGTTTCGGCTACTGTATCTCAGTTACAACAACGTTTCTGGTGGCGGGGACTGTACAAACAGACGCGTGATTATGTCCTTCAATGTGACATTTGGCAGCAGATTAAACATTCAACTGCTGCGCGTCCGCCCCAGACACAGTTGTACATTTCTAATAAACCACTTGGTTGTGTTTATTTAGATCACTGCGGTCCTTTTTCTTCTGATACTGCGTATAAGTATATCTTAGTTGCAGTTTCTTCATGCACACGCTTTGTGTGGGTTTGGCCACACCGTATCGCTGATTCGCGAACTGTCATAAGAGACTTGCGTGTCTTTGTAGGGATTTTTGCCTGTGGCACCTTCCATTCGGATCAGGGTCCTGCTTTCGCCTCTAAGGTGTATAAGCATGCCATGACTTTGTTGAGGGTCCAAGTCAAGTTTTCGTCTCCATACAGACCTGAGGGTAATAGTGTTGTGGAAGGAATGAACTGAGATTTAAAGCAGTCTTTGACAGCTAGGGTTATGGGCACTGGCAGAAACTGGCTGGCCCACCTCAATCTCGTGCAGCGTGCCCTTAATAATCTCCCTAGAAGGTCTCTGGGTGGGCGGACCCCATACGAAATGCTGTTTGGTATCAAGATGTTTGTCCCAGACCTTGACGTTCTAGACCAGGCAACAGTTGCTGCCTCCTTTGACGTAGATGAACATTGCAATGGTTTACAGGATCTACAAAAGAAGAGAGACAGTCTTGCAAAGGAACACTTTCCCTCCACATCTGAGGCTACGTTGCAGATTCCGGTAGTTGGCTGGCTACCCCAAGTTGAAGAACTGGTTCGAAGGAGATTGAAAACAAGAAGGAATTTGGTTCCAGTGCTTGGCGTGAAGGGCACAAGAACAGTCATTTTACCACCACTTCCAGGTCGTAAAGAAAAAAGGTATATCTCCATTGACAATGTCAAATTACACAGAGTGGCCGATTCTTCTTAGTATGATTCCTGCAGTGTCTTGTCCATCGATTTTGAGAAATTCTGTTTTGGCAACGGCTTCTAACCCCAGGCCTGATGTTGCCCTCAAGATGCCTGCAGTTTCAAGTCCTTTATTGAGTTCACTACCTGGTGCTCACCTTGATAAGACTGATTATACTTACCCCACTGACTTGTCGACGCCTGATTTGCAAACTTGTTTGGCTACAGAATCCAGATTTTCATTTTACACTGACTCTCACACATCTAAGACCCCTTCCAAGATTTCTGTTCTTGTAACACTGTTTAAAAAAACATTTTTTGATTCCTCCTTGGACCTACATTTGGTTGGTGCTTTTTTCCTGTTCATGTCTTTAGGATTTGTGGTGTATTTTTTCTGCCTTGTCAACAGACACTATGTTGAAGAAAGAACATGCATTCGACATATTAATAGAACATTGGCTCCCCATTCCTCATCACACAGATTGAAGAGGGACCTGGCTTTTGTTAATATCACTGCTTGGCCCGTCTTAGATGGGATTGTGTGGGATGCTATTAGATTTCAAATCCATGGGCCCACTGAGGTTATAAATGTCCCAAATGTCCTAAGATTTTCTATGGGGGATGTAATTAAACAATATATACGTTCTGATGATTGGGATGTTCAGGACGTAGAAGCTTTGTTTTCTGATTTGAAATATTATGCTGCCTTTGATGCTGAAGATTTATATCTAGATTCTGCAAATTGTGGTGATTTGTTTTGTTATCAACATTTTGACAATCACTACCTGCATAAAGCAAATACCAGGAGGAATACTGTTAATTATACACAGTGGGAGCATTGTCCCGCTCCTGTACAAGGCAGTTCTACTTCTTTTTTAAAGAGGTTCACTTACTTCACTGATTTTAATCAGTCAAATCCCAATGCATTTTATTTTAAAATGACTGAAAAGTCCACTTCCAAGTATATACTTACCCACACAAAATTATTGTATTCGAAGTCGTTTTTAGACCAATTGGCTGTTGGGGGCTACGATCTGTGGAAAAATACTATTGATCTTAATTCTGTTTGGGGTTCTAAAAGTTGGCAAGTGCAAGGCACTGAGGCTTTGCATCGTGCATGCCTCATCCCGAACCATATGTTGTTTTTGAATTCTACAATTTCACAAACGACTTGCTTTGGATTGGCTACTACAAAACATGCACCTTCATTTCCTGAATTAGAAGAATATTCCGGTTGGGATAATAATGCCAAGTTGTCCATCAGAGAATTACAGACCATGTTACTGAATTCTTCCTTTAACATATCCAATTTGGATCCTAAGAGTTGGTTGCTGTGGCACAAAAGTGCTGATTCTTGCCAGCATCGTTTTCTGGGTTTAGCTCCAGGCTACACGCAGGTCAGGGCGGATCCCCGTTTGAAAGTGGCCATTCTGTGACTACCTATTCTGTAGGCAAATTATGTCAGAATTGGCTCAAACATTCCCCTTTGGCGTCAGTTAAGATACATTTATCTAAATTGACTGACGATGTTGATCTAAATGATTTTGTGAAAGGCCCGTCTTCCGGTAGATCTAAAAGATGGATTTATGCTATTTACAACGAGGTCTGGAAACTGTCCCAAATTGAGGCGGCTTCCCGCATTAGAGCTATAGATCAAGCAAATTTAGAGAAAGTGCAAGCAGTTGTAGATAACAGCATTAACACACTTTCTTCCCGCATTTACACGTGAGTTAATATTGTGTCATCTGTTGTTGATATTGTGCAAGATGAAGTGTCTGTTTTGTCCCATGGTCAAAATCAATTGTGTTCTATTATGCAGTTTGCATGGACCTTACAAACCTTGAAAGCTGGAAAAGTGCAATGGCACTACATGAATACGTCATCATTATTTGCCCCGTTTAATTTGACTGAAAAGCAACGTTTTATGTCAATGAAAGATGCCACTTTTTCTATGTTACACATTGAAAAGTTAGAACCGTTACCATTTTCTGTGGCTCAGGCCAATTCGACATTTGTGGCTTATCCACGGGTTAATACCTCTACCTTTTCCCCTATTCAAATTCGAAGCCTGTATCAAGTACTATGCAATTTCCAGATATGAGCCTCTGGGCACCGCTTATCTTCACGAAGCTTGGTCACTACCATTTACCTATAGATGCCTTAGGGAGGGAAAAGAGGTTTACTTGAATGGTGAGGATTGCACTACAACAACAGATCACTCATTAATGTGTAGGAATATCCAATTACATGGCTCTTGTAACCAGAACAAGACAAATTTAGCCTGTATTTTGAAAGGCACACCAGCACCTGCTATCATACCAACATTCACATTACTGGCAAACGGGAGTTATTTACTTTTAAATAATGAAGATTGTTGTGGGATGGTTGCCGGAATTCCTTACGTGGTTACGGTCAGTGAGCGTGTGGTTTGTTGTAAAAATGTAATGTTTCCTCCTCCGCATGGGAAGCTTGATGTTTCCATCTGGCCGACGATTTCGACCTTGAAAGCAGAGTTCAACAAGATGAGCCGTATAAGAGCTCTATTGTCCCAAAAAGAACTCGCCCTCACATCTGCTCGTGAAACATTTGTCCTTCACGTGGAAACACCCGCACAGAGGTGCATGCTTTATTAAATACTGATTTGCCCTTGCATTTTGGTGAGTTAATTCACACTATCTTTAATGCATCCTCCACCCAGGGCTGGCACACTTTTTTAAAGTTAGCAGTGGCCTTGTGACTTCTTTTCAAACTATTTTTGGTGTGTTCCCGGGATTTTTTCATTCGGTTTTTTCCAGCCTGCCTGGTGGATTTCCTTTAATGCTAGCTCATGCCGCAGGCATACTTCTGTTGTTTTATTTATTTCAAAATGGATGCACGTCCTGTGTTGCGAGAAGATCTGTCATGACTGTTGCTGCTCCGCAACCGAATGCTTGAGTATTATGGAGCGCTGCCTCTTGCTACCTTGAGTGCGGCTTATGGATTATCGTTTCGATTTTCCTTTTTTACATGCGTCCAGCCTGTCTTTCATAGCCTGAGTTGCGATTTCGACTGGGCCCTGGATTTGTGTCTCTGCAATATGGTGTCTCCCAATACGGATTATGATCAGCATTATGAGCCCCTTAGTTGCTCATGAATTGCTTTGTTCTGGCGGAGGGATTATGGCCTTTGCAGCGATGCATGGAGTCCTGGGATGTTGGAATGTTTTCGCAGCGGCGCAAAATTTCTTGGCACACAGCTTCATTGAAGAAACACTGAGTTGCCCTCTGATGGTGCTAGAGGCTCCGGTAATTGAGGAACATGTATGTTCCTTCCCTTTGCTGAATTGGATGGCTGACATGTTTTCGGATGAGAACAGTGATTTCCTATTGGAGTCTGTTGCTACATATTTTGCATATACATTATTGGATTGAGTTATGTCATCGCTTCTCTCTCTTCCATGACCGAGGTCACAAGTTGAACTTCGGATAGGTTTGGTATATTTTTTTTTCTCTCAGTTTCATTTTTTTTTTCTCCCTGCCCAGACCTATTGACTTCACTATGTCCATGGCTAGAGTTACTTGATTTGAAGTGCATTCAAATTATGGAGTTTTTTGTTCCCATTTTTTCCCTGTGACAATTTGAACTTGGTTCTGACAGTCGTTCTTGAACTCTGCTTTCCAAATTTGCCATTTGTCTTATCCGTGCTTGGATCAAGGGAGGGTGTCATGGGGATTAGCCGTGCATTTACACTGTGTTAAGTTAGCATGAGCTTATTAGAAGTTTAAACGCCATTTTTCCTTTCTGCTGCCTTTGCACACGGCACACATTATTATAAATGTTTAGAGTCTAGTGGACTGTTTTGATTCACACGAGAATAATATGTTTTTCTATACTAGCAGTCTTGCTTGGTAAGCTTTGTCTGAACAGTGAGTGCCGAGGCCTTCAAGGTTATTTCAACACAGTGGTTGTTGTTCGGTCTGATCAGCGCATGTTCTAGACATAACATATATGCAGCTGTGGCCACCTCTGATTTTGGCGCGTTTAATAATGCACTGCGCAGGCATGCTCACACACTTGGAGAACATTTGCTTGCAGAGAGATGGTGCAGAAAATGATGTGATCCATTTCTTCTAGGACCAGAGGTATGGGGCCGCCCTTGTAAGCCCAAGAGACCTTCTGTAGATATAAAATAACCTACTAGCAAGGGAGGGTGATTTCTAGGTGTAATCTAGCCTTTTTCATTTTGCATTTTAACATGCTTTCTCCCTTTGTATTTTATGGAATAGTAACTATGCTGATAATCTTGTTGCTTATAATATGTCTGCTTGTATTAGCTAAGATACTGCGCCTGAGAACACCACATTAGAAATAAATATTTCAAACTTGTACATGTCTTCATTTACTCCCCGTTTTGGACTGGTATGAAAGTATAACGAAAGAGTGTTCATGTGTTCCACATTACCTGAGGTATTCCGAGTTCCATGTTCTGGGTTGTCTAATCATTGGGGTTATGGAAGAACCAATGAGACACTGATTGCTAGTCTCGTAGGGGATTTTGGCTACTAAGGTGAGTTTTGGTACACCCTAATTCACTGAGGTTCCAAGTCTCTATGCACAGTTCTGTGTATGAGCAGAATCCCTGCTACACTGGTAAAGAGGATTTGAAGTGGTTTATACAGCTTGACAATAATAAAACACTGGTAATTAGCATACGTGGTCCTCTCAACCCCTACTGTAAACACTGACAAATAGTACCTACTGCTGTCAATTTATCTCCAGTATGTAACCCACTCCTCAAACTTCAATAACCTGTGCTTATCATGCACCGGCAAATCACTTCACATAATTTTGTTTTCTGGGTGATTGGATGCCTCATTGGCTCTATTAGTTGTATGACATGAAAATATTACTTTTTGCAGGTCTTTCCTCTCTCCTTCATTGTCTGTGGCACATACTCCCCTTTGCAACAAAATGTACTTGGAACCATCGTCAGCCTTTATGTAAAAGCGTTTGTGTGGTGATTGCTGCATCTTTGGCTAGCATCCCAATAAATCCCTGAAGCAACTCCTCGTAAGATCGAACAAAGGTAGAAGAAAGCTTTTCTTTTTAAACCATGAAAGGATAGGACCCAAGATTTTCAGGCAACAAAACGTATTTATGCATGTCATTTTCTCCGTGGCTGGAATATCAGTCTAATGACCAGTTGAATATTTGTTTTAATATGATAGCTTCAGAAATGTTCATAGTGGTGGGGATTTCAATGTATATTCTTACCTCTCATGGTAAATCTGTTTGTGAAAATGAAATCTTTAGGAGTAGACAAGATAATGCTTGGCTCAATGAATATTAAAACAATTTTGAGACTAGCAGCTTGTTTGTCATTTAACTTTATTTGGTCATCAAGCTACTTTCTTTTTTAATCCATACAAACATGCATTTGCATGAGTAGAACTGTTAAAAAAAGTTGGAGATGTTTATGATAGAACGACTGGTAGGTACAGTCAGAACATTTGAAACTACTCGTCCATAAGGAGATTCATCGTTGGTAGCACATCTTTGGTTTGTATTTGTAATGCCTTGCCTGAGATCAGCACACACCCGTGAGTGGCAGTCGTAGGAGAACATGTATGGCCCGTTCAAGATGAACCCGCCCTGCTGAAAATTGTCAATAACCAATGGGATGCTGCTGTGGCTTGGCAATCTCTCTCCCTGGGTGAGATATGTGACTGACGATACAGGTCAAACATGTCTGACTAAGTGGCAGCTTCACTACTATGCTGGTATGACAATAGATGATTAAAGGTAATGCCATACCAATTACCAATCAGTTTCAGACAATGTTTTGCAATCCCAAAAATAAATGCCAGAGATGGGCACCACTGACCACTCAAATTAAGTATGCGAAAACATACAATGACACAAATGTTAGCATTATGGCATTTTCTGTGAATATATTGGCATGAAATTGGCAACAATTCTGTTATTAGCGGTTAAACATTTTTAGCATTGCCCAAAAATTTTATTTAACATTTTGACACGACCTTCTATGTATGTAAATATGAATATGTCCACTTTCCTCCTCTTTGAGGTTGCTGTTTTTTGAGAATGTTTATTCCTAAGTATGCTAATCACAATAATAACGGAATACACATGAGTCACTTTCTTCCCTGATATTTATTTATTTTAACATTTCACGGTTGACAATTAGTATAAAACACAAGAAGGCAATACATTGTAGCTATGTATAGTATAGTTTAAATAGTTACAAAAATGTTCATACGTAAAAAAGTTACAATATAAATATAATGTGCTTCAGCGTGTTTCTCTCTCGTTTACCCTGGTAAAAAAAACAATATAATAGCATACCCCAAATTATCATTTTAAAAGCAATGTAGATACCCTGTATTTCTTTTGCCCTAGTCTGAATTAAGACCTATTAGAATCCTGTGTAATTATTATTCACCTGACTGTTTCTTTACTGATCCTATCTTCTAACTTTAAATATATTATGAAGAACTCTTCTGGCAGTGTGTTACAATATCTCTGAATACCTGTTAAGTTGATATATATGTGAGTTAGTCTATCGTTTGCATGAATTTCTTCAATGTGCGCATCAATTTACTGCAAGTACCGTCAGTTCTTTAATTTCTTTTATCATGTTGACGTTTGTCTTACGTCTGCTGCACTACTTTGTGCTTTTGAGAAAACTCAGTTTATTACTGACAGTTCCATTAATTTTCATACTTGGGAGAAATTACACATAGTCAGGCCCACATGTTCACATTGAATCTAAATGTACACTTGATCTACCATTATCACATCTGAGTAAAGATATCAAATACTTCGTAAAGCTGTTTGCTTAAAAGGAAGTAATTCATAGGGAAATATATAATTACTAACAAAAGTAAAAAACTAAATTTGGCATAGCCAATACGTTGGATCGTGGTAAGCTGGTGTAATGGTTAAATTATTTCAATTTTTTATTGCTAGCATATGACACAAAAAGAAAAGAAACATGCCACTTCCTAAATGGGCTGGTCATATGCTTGCAATAAAATTGTTAAATTTAAAAAAAAACATTGCGTATAATTTTAAAAGAAGAACTATTGCTTTCTAGCAGGGTGGTATAGTTTGAATAGGTGTAGAAGCTATTTTATTTTTTATTTTTATGCTCATCACAGAATGTTATTCATATTGGTAGAAAAAAAGTATGGTTGGCTTTGAGTTACCGAAACCTGTGTAATACACACAAATGACTAAGAAAATACATTGGAAAAGTAACTTATTGGCCGATGAGCCTTGGCATTAAAGTGTGTATCTTTTAGGTGGATGGACACAAGTGATCAGGAAAAATGCTACCACAATCAGGGGCATATTTACATGAAAATGGCGCAGCGTGCTGCGCCAAGCTGCATCATTTTCAAAACGCAGGGATGCACCGTATTAACAAGAAAACTGCGCGTCCCTGTGCTTGCCCCGGTGCCGTTGCTAACAAAACTGCCTAATGCCAACACAGGCACCCTTACACCATACGTTTTTGGCGATGCCTCAGATTCACAGATCCTTGTAAATCTGGAGCAGTGTCAAAAAGCTGTGGTTGTTTCTGGAAATGGCCACAGCAACACCCATTGTACTCCCCTTTGCCGCAGAAAACTGTGTTGCAGAGGGCCCCATTTACAAGGCTGTGTTAAGCCACGCAAAGTGGCTTAGTGTGGCCATGTAAATATGTGCTTACATAGAGCGACATTAGAGCGTTAAAAAAAGGTGACACTTCGGTGACACTTCAGTGGCACTACGGGCTTGTACATTTGTACATATGCCCCTCAGTGCAAGAGAGAGAATAGCTCAAGGGAGTTGAGCCAGTTCCCTATGCTGCATATGTTGTGGTGGGCAGAAGTATAATGGAAATCACAGTTTAACAGGCCAGTGGATGAAGAGGTCTGAACCTATATCTTTTTAATATATATGTATGTATTTTTATTACATTTGTTTAATACATGACGTTGGCAAGACTGTTAAAAATGCATAGGCCATATCTACAAACGAACCATCTAAGCATAAATGAATGTTAAAATTCAACACCTTTAAAATACCTTCTAAAGTTAAAAGGTGCATATGATTTTACCCTGGGATCTAAATTGTGTTTAACAGTGCATTTATTCAAAACATTGGATCGCAAAGCTTTAAATAGGATAGTAAATGAGTCACCGACAGGGCGTCTAGTGGATGGTAAAATCTCATGTGACCTATGCAAAGCATTTTTCCAGCTATGTAAATTTGTCACAGAACTACTTCAGATGAGTTAGTGAGAAAAATGATCGTCTCCCTGGTCATTGTAAGTGTGTTTTTTACAATGATTAAGTTAAAGGGATGATCAGTTTAAATAATTTAAAACTGTATGGGAAAATAGGAATTTGACTCAATTATGCAGCATACTAGTTTTCATAATAAGGTTTTATAATCACATACAATTGACTATTTTTATTACAAAGCTAACTAATAATTGCTATGGTTCTAATAGGTGACTGAGTAAATGAATGACATGAATGACTTCAAGGATTAGCCGCCTTTCTTTTCTGGCTCTTCTAGGTGTTAGAATTCTGAACTAAATGTGAATTTTTCATATCTAAAATAATTCATTCTCTCATTGGTAGTTTGTGGCAAATGCATACACCAGTTGGAGAAAGATTCCATGTGATACATCATAAGGCAGTCTAAGTGGAAAATACATCTACAAAGCTTGTCCTTTTGTGGTGAGCCAATTGGTTTAGACGTGGTAAGCTAGGGTGGGGAGTCAGTTTAATTAAATTATTATGAGTTCGGGTAGCAAATTTTAGGACCTTGTCTAGTGGAGCAAATGATTATTGGGGAGGCCCCCTAAAGCATTAATGCAATTGTCTAGTCTACGGAATACTAATGAGGTAGTTAGTGATTTGGCTGTATTAAATGCCATGTGTTTGTATCTTGCAATACTCGATAGTGTGCTGCAGTAGCACTGTTTGTAATAAAGGTTTCCACTTTCTTGGATAGACAGAAAAGAATCTCGAGGGTTCTGGTTTGAGGTCGCGAATTTTAGGTGAGTTAATGTGACAAGGGATAGAGTCAAACATTCAGATGGTGCAGTTGAAGAAGGAAAGTACGGGTTCATGGTTTGAGGAGTTTAGCATGAGTGACCTTAGTGCCATCCAGTGTCTGAGCACAAAGAGGCAATCAGTGATGTGTGACTGGAGATGGGGGTGTACAGGGAGGAAAGGAGAAAATAAATGTGCCGATTTAGTCATAGGAATAAGATGAGAAACCACATAAGGAGATGAGATAACTGAATCTTTAACCCCTTCCTAGTATTATTCAATCTTTTCCCTCAGTCTTGGGAAGACACCTACTGGAGTGGAAGCAGAATGGAAGTTGGTGTTGTTGAGGACCAGAATGAATAATTGGAGATGTTTTTAGTGAGTCTGTTGATGGCCAGGCTAGTAGAATTGATGACCTTAGACATGATAGGACTGTGTTGAAAGCTGCACATAGTTCCCGGAGTAGGAGGATGGAAATAGTTCTCTTGCAATGGGCACTGAGGTTTAAGTTGGATGCGTGTGAAATCACTGTTCGTGCATTACAGACAATTGTGTTAATTTGCAAGTTTTAGCAATTAATTATTTTACTTTTTGAACATTGTATTTTTAGTTACTGATTGTTTAATGAACAGACTTTTTGGTACCAATATAATTTGGTACGTGTTTAATTCAACCAAATAATGAAAGGTGGGGACAACCATCCTAAACAGTCTTTTCAGTATTTTGCTAAATGTATTCTTGCATTTTCACACATTTCCTCTATGTTTATTTTATGTGCATTTGCCCTGTAAAAAAGGGCCACCGAGCACAATCAAATGCTACCATATTAACCAATAGTCTGTTGGCAACCTACATCACCATTTATAAGTCCACTGCTTCTCTGTGCACATTAGTATTTACTATAGTTCTGTGGCAGTCTTCAGCTACTGCCTGAGTGATAATTAAAGTAATTAGTTTTTACTGAAACCATCGAAGACATTACTGGGCCATATTCAACAGTGCTAAGGTCATATAGATCTCACACAGTCCAGACTTTACAAAAATGAGTATATTTGCATAATTACATGATAATACTGTTTGTACGTGTTAAAAAAGCTTCATAGAGGCAAACGTGTCCTTGAGTTGCTCAGACACTTTGGTATACAACCAATCTGATGTATAATTAAAAAATATAAATTCAACATTGAGACACAATGATGCAAAGTGACTTGTATTGTTACAATTCGAGAATTTTACCCAGAATCATTGCAGCACCAGAAGAAATAAATGATTTCAGGTATAAAGGAAATAAACTAGACAAGTAAATTGATGAGAAGTCTACATTGAGGTGTGCTTTAAAAAAAAAAAACATAGATTTTTTATACTTTCTTTAATGGCTGAAAGTTAGCAGTGCTTCTACGACGTAATTATTAGTTCTTCGGAATGCTGCCAAGACTGAGTGGTGCTGTTTTATGGCAAAATTCAATAATTCATCAATTCAAATGTTAACATTTTAATTATCACATTTTTGGGGATTCTATTATTTGAATCCTAATTGGAGAAAATTCTGGCGCCTGATTCAGTACTATTTGTTAAACTTGAGAAAAGAAGCTGAATTATGTTCATCTCGTACATAGGTAACTCCTAAGAATATGCCACAACTTCTTCTGTAGAGTGCAGTAAAGATGCAGAAAAAGTCTACTGAACCTCCTGATGCACATGTTCCACCGTTTCCCAATTTTCTTCATCGTGGTCCTGTCCAATTTCTGCGAGTCATATAAATTTATAATTCAGTCCACAGATCTATTTGTTTGTTGCTCAACTGGATAGGATTTGTAAATCAAAAAGTTATGCTTGACATCGTACACTGCAGAAACATTCTGTATTTGGATGGTTGAAAGGACCAGCTATTTGGAGTTGTGTCATTTGCTAATAAGTGGTGTACAAGTTGTGATCAGTTTATTCGGGGGACTACACAAATTGTACAATACACTCATTACTCCAAAAGTTGCAATATGGCTGACTGCATACCCCTTTCTTTACAACTCATTTGCAGTATATCCATGTTCTACATTTGGCAGGTATTATGATTTCTTCAGCAGAATGCCTTTGTCTATTCTTTTCTCCATTTTATTGCAGAATCTATGCAATTTAATGTATATTTGTAACATCCCATGTATCCTGGAACAAAGTGACTTTAACAAAAATAAAGCCAAGTCAGAGTGAAACTCCTGATAGTTGCATGAAGGCTAACCAAGGTTAATATTTCTTTAAAGCTGTGCTAAACCTTTGGCCGAAATTCTCATAAAATAGATATGCTATTCCCATTCATCACAAGAGAAAAAGGTGTGGGAAGAATTACAGAGCCGTAGTACAAGAGGATATTATAAAGAATCTTTCATACCTTTACCCAATCGTTAATTAAGTAACAATACAGGTGCTGCATAGAGATACAACTAAATTTCTTCTACTCATTTTTTTGTGTGCCTTTTCTCTTGTTTAGCATTGGGTTTCACTATGTTTCATGGGTTTTGACGACCTCTCTCTTGCCTTGTACCCTGAAGATCCAGATGGTGAACCCCATTTCTTTCTTAATGTGATGGGAGTAAAACTCTAAAAAGACATGAGCAGAAGCAGGCATGGAAAGATATTAGGAGTAAAAAGAATCGGGACTTTTTGGCCGTGGGTTATTAATGAAAACCACATATTTGCATCAAGGTGCCTACAGCGACATTCCTGTAAAAATGTACATAGAGCAAAGCAAAAGCACCTCCAAACATAAGGCATATCATTACTCGTTCATAAGATAATACGAGTTACAAAAGTAATCATTCCTGATAATATAAATATTTCCTTTCTCTAGTCTCCTCTCCCACACCTTGATTTGGGGCCAGGAGGTTCTCTAATTTAAAGCTTCCAATATGGCCACGATGTCTGGCATATTGCTATGTAGTGTGCTCCTTAATTTTGTGGGTTGCGTTTGTTCCTGTTCATATGGGACAGGGCCTAGCAGTTTGCATTGGACTGTTCCCACAGACATAATGAAACTGGAATGGGTCTAGAGTCATCACCATTGCATACAATTAATTCAAGCACTCAGTCCATCTCCTTTGTACTGTTTGTACAAATACCAACACATGCAGTCAGCTTTCTATTGTAGAGTTTTGGCATGGGAATAAATGGAAAACTTACTTTCTTTGCAACAGATATATTTTGCTCTAGTGTTAAAATTAAAGACCACGTGAAATCTCAAACAATATTTGTTGATTTAATTTCACATGCTTAATTTCCAATGCAGGAGCATCATAAATAGTGGGACATTAATTAACTTAACTGTCAATTTAGAAAGTGTGCGGTGTTGCACAAATAGGTATAACAAACCAATGTGGTCATATTTAAAATAAAGTTGAAGGCTGTATTACACAATGCCTTAATTATTCATCACACCCGCCTTGAGTCAGCAACATATGCCATAGTCGCAAATAAGTTCAAGTACACCCAAAGAAGCTTATCATGTGCATTCTGAACAGATGAAAATGTGTTCTGTTACTGAGTCTGACTATAACTAAACAAAGATGGCCACCAGGTACCTGTTCAGCGACAAGTAAACAAACTCCTGTTCTACAACTTACATATTACAGAAAGGACATGTGGGCAGAGGACACAGACATCCATCCAGTTTTCCATGGTGCATCAACACAGTATTGAATACGAACCTGCTGGCATTACAAGACCCTATATTCAAAGGGATATTTTATAGACACAAGCACTGCCCATTAGGTATGTCAACAGAGCACAGAACCGATTTTTTAGAATCTCAGATTTTTTTAATTGACATAGTCAAATGCATCTAAAGTGACTAACTTATTGCCCTAAGGACTAACGTGGAAGTGATCATTTATATACTGCCCATTAAACACTTTACCACGCAGCGTTTTATTTAGCTGTATCTATGCTATATCCATAAGATGGAATAGCCTTGCAATCCATCTTCAGGCACTAGTTGGAGAAACAACACCAGAAAGTTGTTCAAGGTTATGTCGGATAGACTGATCGCCTTTTGAATGTATTGAATATGTTGACATCATACGCCCTTGAGAGGCTATTGTCTGGTAGTCACTGGTTAGAATCCTGCTGAGCGCATAAATATCGCTCTCTGAACTCCTACCAGACTTTGTTGGTAAGCCTTATTTAGTGCTTGACGTCGAGGAGTTGTTCTACAGCCTGTTAACGCGTGTTATTCTCATGCTCCAAGCCTTTGTGTGATGCTTTCAGAGGGTGAGTTTGGTGTTATTTCCCTGCTCTTGCGCCTAATCTGTCTGGCCTTTTGAACAAAGGATAAGAGAAACACGTTTGAGCAGTCTCACTGGTTATACTTTTTGCACCAGCAGTAAATAACTTAAATATTACCATTAATTTGCATTTTGCAATATCGAAAAGTATTTTTGATCACTGCAGTTGTTTGATAAAAGTAAAATGTACAATAATTTTCATTTAGCCATGTACAGCTATAATCTTGTCAAAACATCTACATAATATAAAATATATTAGTGTCCAGTGGCACAAAACATGCTTTCTATTTCTTTGGCATTCCTCACCATTTCGCATAGCTTTGCTTACGCAACGTGGTCGCATATGCCAAAGAGAGCACCGAGCATTTACCATTGTAAAATGTCAATAGAGATACATTGATATTTTGTCGTTTCCATACACTTTGTCTCCAGACCACCAAAAGTTTCCTTCTGTATCAATGTCTCTGATTTGGAGACATGTTTGAGGTATTAAAGGTGAGTTCTCCATCATGTTTAATGTTTATCTCCAGTCTTCGTATGTGTTTGATAAAAACCGATAGTTATTTAGCATTTCGTCTTTGCTAAGCATATTCTGAAAATAAGAACATAATTTGAATATTACAATGTGAATATTAATTAAGAAATGTAAATCATACTTTGCATTGTGATACAGGGAATGTATTCGTTTAAAGCCCCCCAAGATTTAACTTGGTCAATATCATGAATGCTACTTCCATGCAGTCATCTTTCGCTACTTGTTGATATTATGTCCGTTTCGAACTGCACTCTCTGCTCAGCCAGGGAATGATAGCGGAGACAGAAGGTTCTTCACATATCCTTTCCCTAGCCATGATGATGTCACGTTTGGGAGTAGTCCGTGACGTGTGATCCCCACCATCACTTCACAGAAAGTAGCACTGCTTTGACTCTGGAGAAATCGTTTACAATGAATGTGGTAATCCTTCAATAGTACACTTAAAATAACTTCAATAAGCTATATAAGCAGATTAAAGACAGACATTGGAGCAACAAAGGAAAATATGGTGTTCACATTCAGTTACTGCTGACCCCACTGCGCCACAACATTTGTGTGTCTCATTTCCTGTGAGGTTGTCTGCTCTGAAGGACCCGAATCTCTGATGCAGTAGTTCTTAGAAATGTTTGATCTTAAAGGTGCAAATATCAGGAGCATAGGGGATGCAACAACAACCCTAGCAGCCACATTTGCAAGCACCAAATATTATTAGATCGAGCATTTGAGATCTCTTATATATACTTTAGTATATATACTTTAGTATATACTTATATGTGTATGTACTTTGTGGGCTCTGGAGATCAGTCCTAGGACTTGGCTGCTTCCGCTTAGGGAACATTTTTTCTGTTCAACTGCCTCTATTTAACTGTCTTGCAAGAAAACGACCAGCAGAGGTCAGTAAAATACCAGAATTGCTTTCTGCTGAGGAACTTTCTTTTTTTTTTAATTTTCTGGCAACTGCCTCTCTTTAACTTTCTTGATAGAAAACGACCAGCAGAGGTCACTAAAATACCAGAATCCTTTTACCATTCTATAGATTCCAGTCCATATAAATTGTCTTCCACAAGCACCCATAGAAAATAATCTTTTTTTCAAATCTTGCTTTTTTTACTGATATGACCACCGAAGGCCCTGCTTTTATATTAAAAACAGAGCTTTGGACTATACCATTTCCTGCTGAACGACAATATTTCTCCCCATGTGATCCCATACCTGGTGTGTCATGCAGTTTGGTGCTTATTTTCCCTCCATGTTAAAGAACAGTAGATGTTTCAGCACACAGGCTAATGTGCTGCATAGCTAAATACATATAAGTTCCCAAAGGCGAGACGGATTGCATTGCAAATGCTTGTTTATAGTCTGCAATTACTTTTTTTTTCTTTCACACTTTATTTAACTTTTAGTTTCAAATACAGCAGTGCACTGGGAGCAGACATTAGGCAATATAATAAGTACAAGTAGACCAAAAAAGAAAACAAAAACATATCCCCCATGGTATATTCAACAATGTAGTCTTTGATAACATGCCGCCCTAGAGTGTGCTACCAAGCCCCCAGCCCTCAAATGTGTGGGCATTCACAAACACCTGTAAAACAAGAATAAAAGCAGACATACATCTGGCAAATATACATGCCAACAGTGGTAACAGCATTGATATATTATCGAAGAAGTGAGTGGTGCCATACTAAGTGCAATAATCTAGCCCACCCCTGTAGGCACTATGACATGGTCTGTTTGCGTGGGAGGGGGGTGTTGTTGGGCCTGTAAATACACCCGAAATGGACCCCAGATATCCTTGGGCCTCGAAGTGAGAGGGAGCGATGCAGCATATATAATATATATAATTGTCACTGTGGTGACCGAGCATTTACGGAGCACGTCCGTTACTCTACGGAAAGCAACTTATCATGGTTGCGAACACGGATTAATTTTAAGTAGCGGATGGTCTTTTTGTCATAACTCGGACCTTTTTGAAACACGGGATTCTTACTATAATGAGTCCGTATACCACTTGTTAAGTCACATCTTCTTACACATGGGAGATACTGTGGCCTTTTTTACTTCGACCGACAATGATGTTTTGATGCATTTCTAAGCTCATCACCCTGTATACATTGTGGTGCTCCGCTTCCAATATACTGCATATGCTCCTAATGACTGGGCGGACCAATAGAAATCAATCTATCATATTTATGCCTTGAAGAAGTCTCTGTGTGGGACGAAACACGTGTTGGCGATTTACGTGCTGGGAGAATTTTTTTTTGAAATTTGAATACTAATAAAGGAAAAATTGACGAAATCTGAGGAGGACTCTTTGAATTTACCTTGGATTACTTGGACCCCTTTGTTGCTTAAACATTGTGCTATGTTTTCAATTCTGTTCTCTATGATAGTTAGAGTTTCTTTGGAGGGCGTAATATTTAAGCCAATACCAAAATATATCTGATTGTTAGGTGTGCTGTAATTAGAATCTCATTCTTCAATAATTATATATGTCACTATTGGTAGAGCAAGAAGCCATGCTCTTCAGCCATCCCTTCACCGATGGAGTAGTCCTACCACCCCAATGAATCGCCACCTCTCTCTCGGCAAGGAGCAAACTGATAGCAACAAATCTGCGTGTGGCCTGCGGGAACTGCAAAACGTACCCCAAGAGTGCAATCTCAGGCAGTGGGGTCATAGGCACCCTGACCATTTCACTCACCCTCCTATGCAGGGCCACCCAATACGCTTGTACATTCGGACAGGACCAAGCAAGGTGGGCGAAATCGGCATTCGGAGCGGGCATCTGGCGCAGTGATGTGATCTAGAGGGGTCTATACTATGGAGCTTGGCCGGAGTAATGTACATTCTGCAAAGAAATTTAAAATGAATCAATTTATGCCAGCTATTTAAAGAAATCATGTTCGTGACCGCACAGCAAGAGTCCCATTGCTCGTCTATGATTGGCACACCTAAGTCAACCTTCCAGGCTTTGCGCGCTGTATCCTCATTGATCGGCATAGGAGTAGAGCATGACCTATATAGTTGAGACACAATGTGTACCCCCCTCTCACTGCCAATAACCATGGTAAGCGGGGTGAAGGAAGGGGGATAGTCTGCTATTACTTAATCTATGTAGTTGCTTGAAGACAACTGCTTTTCAACACTACCTGTTGTGTAGCCAGTCTGCCTACTCATCATTCAGAAGTTTGCATGCATGTATCTATGTAAATGGCATTTCTATTGCATGAATCTAGCCAAAAGGCAGTGGTGTATTGTAGATGGTCAAAGGCAAGCTCAAGGTTAGTAAGGAGTAGGAGATAAAATTGGGTTGAGAACAAATATTCCATTGTGATCTGATGTCCTTTAAAAAGGAGGGTCTCATACTCTTTCCTAAATTAGAGCAGTTTTTCGGCAGTACTGAAGCACATGGGGATGTTGTTCCAAATCCTGGGTGTGTAGAATAGAAAAGCCTGAAACTTTAATTTTTCTGGCTTCAACAGCCTCTTATCTAGGTCAGAGTTCACATCATGTCTTTTCTGTGTAATATAATTGATGGTTAAAGGATATGTGATGTAATTTCCACTGTGGTATGACCGGTGAAATTACACCACTCTTGGAAAACATCAGTGAAAGGGTATGATTAGTTTTAGTTAGTTTGCTTCCATTACCCATCAGTAATATCATTAAAATGATTCTTCTTTTTCGACCCCATACTTACATAATTGGGTGTGTCCACATCATAATGACGGATACCCTGCTGGCTACCCAAATGAAAACAGTTCAAACTTCTCCCCTTGGTGTGCATATAAAAGGAGAATGTATTTAGATTCACTTACCAAAGCAAACCAACAGATTGTGATTGAGACTAGGCACACAGCAGCGTGATTTATATTACATTTATTTCTAGAGTGAACGAATTCAGAAAAACAGTGTGGTAGAATTAACACAACCTAATTAACCATATTGGAAAAAGCATCAAGGTAACATACTCATTCTAAAAAAAGAACAAATGAGTTTCTGAGCATACTTATTCATGCATGGAATTACAAAACGTGGGTGGTGCACTGAAAAAGGTCTTGCGCCATATTGGACAGACTGTGACTTAGTAGAGACAGTGTAAGTATAGTAGGAAGTGGTCAACAGAGCACAGATTTCTGATAGGACTATACATGGTAACATTTAAAAGCTAGAAAGTCTAGTGTTTTCTGATTGACAGCCTTGTGCAATGTAGTCATACACTTGAAATGTACTCTTTTTTCAACAGGTAAACAATGGAGGAAATTGAGAAGCAGCATGATATGTCTGCAGAAGGATCAGGGTGAAATTACATGGGCAGCTACATATAGATTCGTTACACCATTTTGGCTGGATTTTGTGTAGTCCAGTCTTGACTAGATTAGAGCATTCTCCACTCAAGTTGGACTGTGGGAAATGAGGAAAGGAAGAATTATTTTCAGAACCTTGAGCTGAGGAAAACAGTTACTGGCCTCTTTGAATAACTCAATGTTCACAGAGAGAGAGGATTCTAAAGAAATCCCCAAATTTCGCACAGGTCGCATGATTGGAGTGCAGACTCACAAATGCTGGCCAGGAGATGTTCCACTGGTGAGGGTGTGAGATAAAGCTCTGTTTGAAAGGGATGAGCTTAAAAAATGACAGACATCCACAAATAGGTGACTGCAAGACAATTACTCAAGTTCTGGTGGTTGTAAAAAAGTAGTGTTTTTTTTTATTTGCAAAAGGCAGTATAATAGTCTTTTGTCATTAGCATATATGTAGAATCATATCCTGTTCAGTTTTGCAAGAGGATGCACGTGCAAGTTGATTAAAAGTAGTGAGAGTGTATAATCCCTCTTGGACACCACAGTTCTCCAAGAATTGTAATGAATATGTTGTGTTCAATAGTTTTGATGTTCAATCCTAACAGATCTAAAAGTATCGGGGCCCGACACCACTGCAGCCCAGCAATCTGCTTAGATGACTCAGGACCGATAGCACAACAACCTTGATAATTTTGTGAAGTCAAAATCGTGCGTCAAGGAAATCAAACAATCATTTGTCTTCAGCAGTTGGTGATTAAGGACTAGTCGTTCTTGTAATTTGTATTGTAATAAAGAAATAAGACGGAAATTACTTGGGTTGTCCATGCTCAAAGGGTTACTTGAGCAGAGTTGTAACCACTCTCTGTTTTCAAGCAACTGGCACTGTTGCTTGAGTAAGGGGACATTTAAACTTTAGGGTAGGCAGGAGAGTTTTTGGGAATGAATAGAGGGATAAACATCAGAATGGGATGACCAGTAAATAATTATAGTATTACCTCTTCATCACTTGTTCAGTCTAGCCCTTACGTCATCAGGATACACCAAAGCCGGCTTGACTGGAAATAATTGATTACCAAGGTATTCAACCACAAATATCAACGTCCTCACCCAAAAGAGGAAGTAAGAAACCCAGAAGACCAGTACATCCCTAAATGACACGGCCAACCCAGCAACTAGACATGAAAACCATCACTCAATGTACGTGACTTGGGGAAAGAGGGCCAGAGAACACCACCAGAAATCAGTATAAATAAGTATAGGAGAGAGAGGTCATCAGCGAATCCCATGCTGAGGGCAGGTTGACGTTAAGCTCAGGAATGGCAAATGAGGAGACTAGGCAGTAACTCTGGACTCGACACCAAGGCCTCAAAACAATCCCAACCACAAATACCCTGCAGAGAGCAAGTGAAGAGCTACTAACAGGCAACGCACAGCACCAAATATCGGACAAGAAGAGCATACAAATGGAAAATTCAGAGCCAGCAGTCATGCACAAGGCAATAGTGAAATTAACAGAATAATAGAAGACCGCAAGCAGGACACCAAGCACATAAGGAAAATACATGGCACAGGGAAAAAGCACACCATGACACAAAAGCAGTAATACAAAAGTCATGAAAGATAATGCAAGATGATAACTTGTACTCTACACACCAAAGCCTACCTACCCACACTGGAGTACCACAGCAAGGCCAATCAGGCAGAGGACCCTCAGAAAACAAGCCCAATGTAACCAATAAGTCCCAGTCCTGCATCTAGCAGGTTCAGCTCCTGCCCTGTATCCATAAGGGGGAGCATGTGTCTATACACCAACACCAATACTGTAAGAGTAAATTCAGGAAGCATGGAGTAAAGTGAGCAAAAATCTTTAGCAGGGAGCATGCTACAGCAAACCATGCCGTGGGCAGACCAGGCCCAGAGCCTGCCATGAACAATGGGGCATTCTACAGCATTATTCAAGTCAACATGGAGAAGGGACACAAACAGGCTGTAGAAAAAATGGTGAACCAAGCACACGCAGACTCAACATCTCAAACATTGTCAGGCAGACAGGACCGCTGATACCAAAAGAACCACCAAAGACCCCCACATGGAGAAAGCAACTTTGGACCAGCAGGCCAAACTCCGATGGGGAAGTCATACCATAGAGCAAAACCAAGCTAGGACCCCCAGTTGGAAGGGCAGGCCTACCACCGTAGGCAACAAGATTCTGGCCTCAGCACACCTTAGGAGAAGTAGATGGGCCCAACATGGTACATTGCCTCAAACCCCATAGCCAAACCCACTCCCCACCAAAAGAATGAAAAGACAAAAAAAGAGTGAGAGACATGTGGTGGCAAGAAGACATTAGCAAGATCATGCCAACTCAGGCTACTGCAACCTCAGGTACCCAGCTTCTGACTACAAACAATGAGAGAAGAAGGAAGATAGAAAGAAACATGAGAGAAGGGGGACAAGAAGCAAGAACCAGCCCTGCTACCTCTCTCCCCATGTGGTGGTTCACCAGAGCTCTAGACAGGCACATATATCATGCTTTGGTTGAGATTTACTGTATCTTTTTGGTCTCCTGTGGTGAGTGCATTCTCATCAGGCATAAAAAACAGTGACAGCGGACAGAAGCTCAAGCAGATAAGCACAACCACCTTTTATACCAGTAGTGAAGGGATCCATCCCCAATAGGAAACCACATGGGGAAGACCAAGAAAACAATACCCAAGTCTACCAGTGGGGGAGTGCAGACCCTAACAGAAGGCAAATCACTGTCCTGATGCAAAGTAGGACACAATCACACAGCAGCTAGCACAGGGAATAGACCAACTCCAGGCTACACCCAAAGGTCTTTCTTAAAAGCAGCAACCTGGCAACAGAGGAGGGAACGTGGGAGCACATGCCTTAGGTACAAAGGAGCAACAAATGGGGCAACCTAGTGTCCCTATGAATCTGGGTGAATATAGTTTAACTTAAAAAGTGGTTCCCTCAGGGGAAACTAATAAGCCTTTGCTTCCCAGGCTAAAGAAATAAAAGCTGTCTTAGCAGATAGAAAAGGGCCAGCTGTTTAATGAATACCCATATGTTTACATGCACATGCCAGTGCAGTCATGGGATATAAACATTTACGTGTAGTAAGAAGGCATCAACAAGCATTTACTGTATCAAATGCCAAGCAAAAGTGTGCAGTGATAAATACACAAAAACAACAAATGACTTAGAAATGCATACATTCATAACATGGGGAGCCCTGAACTCAGGGTTCCACCTATAGCAATTATTGATTAAAGTCAACAATATGTAAGTTGAAATTTCGACCCCAAAATGTCAAAATAAAACGGAGTCTTCATCAGGAATTAAATAGTAGAGACACCTCTTCTTTAGTTATACAGGTGTAGTACATGAATAAAACATAATAAGCATACCGATTCGCTGTTAAGTACGTAAGCTAAATTGTTTCGATAAGTATCAGCGCTGGACTCAGTCGCTCCTTAAGACTGGTTGTATTTCTTTAGCCTAGGAAGCAAAGGCTTTTTAGCTTCCCCTGAGGGAACCAATTTGCATGTTAAACTTGGGTACATCGGAGACATAAAACAAATATCTCCAACAGTGCAGACATGTGACATATCCAGATCAGGCTCAACCCGAGCCCAACATACAACAGCACACACAGGATAGCCCACCGGCACCTACTATCTTCCCACCAAAGAAAAAGGGGATTGGGGGATAGATGGTACAGAACCGAAGTTCAAAGCCCCTCATCACAAAAGGCAAATGACAGAAGAGTGCACAGCTGGGGGACCATGCTCTGCATCCACCATAACGTTAAAAATAAATTCTTGTAAAAACATCATCAAGAACTCTAACCAGAGGTCACACAGAGCAGTCTCATCGTATTCTCAGGCATACCAGGAACACACCGGACAGTCTTCAGAAACACCTCCAAGAAACATGAAAGGGGGTGGGTGGTAAAAGAGAGGGAAAGATTGCAGATGGCAGGCAAAAAAGTATCCACAAGCACAAGGCTGCCCTGAAATTCATGCAAAACAAGTGACATATAAGCCCAGCAGGGCACATGTGGCATCAGCCCATGAATCCATGAACAAAGGGGGGAGAAAAGACCAAGTGAGCTCGCTATTCAGAGTCAGAGAGCGGGTGCAAACTGCATAATCCCTAAGTCCAAAATGCAACACACAGGATGGTGCAAAGTCCAGCCAGCACCCCAGGGAAAAGGGGGACAAACAACTGACTCCATGCATAACACCAGATCTACAACTCCCTAACAACCTCTACTCTCGGGTTACCTGACCGGGAAGTGAAGACCTACACAAACTTGAATTGTCTTTTAATGCTCAGAATATTTCTTCTCAATGCTGCCACGAGAAGTGAAGACCTACACGAACTTGAATGGTCTTTTACTGCTCAGAACAAGTTTTCTCAATGCTGTTACTCCTTGTTACTTTCAGATTATGTTTCTTTGTATGCAATGTTCCCCTTTGAATGTGCTTACGGTACGCCTTATGTAAAGCGCTCTTATACCCTAGCTTGGGTCTGGTTCGCGCTCTATAAAACTATGAAAATATATAAATTAATTAAAAACCTGCAGATCCCACAGCATCCACTGAGGAGTTGGACACTGGATCCAACAATTGTGAAGGAAAAAGCCTCAAGTTCAACTAGTAAAGGATTTGCAAAAAGCTTGAGCTTTCATCACAGGAGTACAAGTTGATGCCAAGATCTAACCTGCACCACAGGAACAAAAAGGAAACATGTACCCTGTTCTGAAGGGATGGAGAACCCAACACTATCTATAGAGCAATCACAACAAGATGTCACAGAAGGGTAGGCCCAACTCTGGAATAAGTACCACACAGTCCCCAATAAGCCCAGTAAATAAGCAAGAGCACAAAAAAGCCAATCAAAAAGGCCGTAGACAGGTAGACAGGGTGCTCATCTCAGACGTCCCACTCCCAGCATCGAGCACATGGGAAGCCAAATCCAGCCTGCACTATAGGGTAAAAGGGGGTACACTGACCTATCCTCCAGTAATCACGTTTCTAACTCTGCACACAGAACGGACACACCTCAGCCCAAATCCCAGGAGTCTACACCCTCCCTGTTATGTAATCAACAGAGGCCCAGAGCATTCTTTAAGAGGAAAATAAAGCCAAGCACCAGAACCAGAAAAACGTAGCCCCTGACAGTATAAAAAAATAATGTGTGGTTGCACACACTACTGGCTGGCATGCCAACATTTGAACAGGAGTACAGTAAACCAGCAAAGAGACAAAAACACTTTAGAAGGAAATTGGCACTAGCCCAATGAGGAAGCAGAAACTCCATCCAGACAGGAACCACGTAGTGGCAACCTCCCAAGTGAGACCAACAAAACAGATATGTGTAGGTGGATACTAGTTGGCACACCTGCAGGGCTGGATAGTTTTAGGCTGGCAGTGAGGTGCCTATCTGTTCAGGGTATGGACACTCTGCATGATGTGAGGATTGGGACCTGAATGTGAGGAGGAAGTAACAGAACATTTTAGCTTCGACAGTCAGCGGACTTTCCGAACAACAACTGAGTGCTACATTTTTGATCAGATAAGAGAGAGGCATAGGCTCAGAGGGACACAAACAAAGGTTTTCCTGCAGAATTTGTACATTTTTCACTAAAGCCCTGCTACTATTTATCAGCCAATGTGCTGAGGGATGGATGGATGCATGTAAGACTCAAAGGATGCATGTAAGACTGATCAAACTATACCAAAGGACTATTTCTTTCACCAACATTATAGAGTAGAAAAGGTTAGGCAGTTTTGTGAATTGCTAGAAGGTCAGATTGGAGTCAAGGAAAAAACAGTCCCTTTTCCCCTGATTTATGAGAGTCCTTTCAGGGTCAACAGAAACAGCCAAGAGTGTAATAAAGTTGATTTACTGAGAAAGAGAACTGGGTGGGGTTTTGGATAGCTGCTGTACTTTACAATGAACAATGCCTCCTGCCTCTCATTGCAAAAAAAGTACTGTAACCTCATAATATTGAAGAAAAAATACTGTTTATTAATATGAACACTTTTAACAAAAGAACGTTTCTCATTGTGAAGTTAAGAACAAAAGTAACGGAGTATGACTTGGCCTTCATTTTTTGTTTTAGTTCTGTTATACTTGCCTTTTTGCAATTAAACGTGTTGGTACTTTGTGATGCCAGAATTAGTGCCTTTTTAGGGCGAGGCCTCCGCCCACGTAAGTGGGAGGAGTTTCGAGATCCTAATGTTAAAGAAGAGAAAAAAAGTATCTCCTAGGGCTTTGGCGAGACAAATTCCACACATTCCTTAGTCTGGTATCTCATCTGGCCAGTGATTCGTCTTCGTTGTGTTGTCGTTTTAATAGGCTTGAAGTGATAGGGTAAATGTAGTTTTGTTCCGCCATCTTGGGCATTTTTCGTTCGTGCTCGCGCAAAGAAGTACATTAATTATAATTAGGAGCTGTCAGGGTGCCTCCGTAAGTGAATCCAGATGGCCGGGCGCGTTCACCATTCAGCAGCGCTCAGCGCGCAGCTGCTCCATGCCAGGCCGGGAAAGGGCTTCATTAGTTCAAGAACAAGAGTCTGACGTTGTGTCATTTCCGCCCACCCCCCGCCCCCCTCTTCTCGTTGTGCTTGTTTAGGTTAGGTAATGTCCCAGCTGATAAATACAAGACCATAAACACGGAGGCAAGGTCTGCAAAAATGCAATCAGCGACGACGTCTACCGGGCAGCCATTTAGCGGCTATCTGGTGTCTGCTGGGGAAACTTCAGGACAACACGATTGTGTGCTGGGCTCAGGGGGAGTTAATTGTCTGCTAAACGCCCTCCCTCCATTCAAGGTTGTGTTTACCTAACATGAAAAAAACACACTGAGGACTCTCAGCTGGGCTGCCTAGGGCATGAAACTTAAATTTTCTTTTTTTTCCGAAATAAAAAAAAAGATATTGAATTTCAGGTCGCGGGATTAGGAAGAAGAGTTCTAGAGGGCTGCTTTCTCGAAATAAAAGGAAGCCAATGCAGCTGGCAGGGATTAGGGTGAGCTGGTGTCCGCTAAAGCAGGACCAGCGGAGCCCACCCGCGGCCTGCATACAATGTCCCCGCAGCGTGTGCGAAGAGCAGCGGCGGGGGGGATTAACTGAAGAGGAGAGCGCCCGCAGCATGAGGCGAGCTGCCGGGCGCCCAAACAATCAAAGCGGAGCCCACCCGCAGTATCGTAAAGCCCCCTCACCCCACCGACAATATTAACTACCGGCACCCGATCACCCAAAATAAAAATCTATTTTGCAGTAAATCCACCGGCACCCGCGAAGATGTAAGAGGCTCACAAGAGCACGGGGGACCCTCCAGTGATGCCTGTTACTGCCCCGGCACTGCGAGCGGATAAAGCAGCGGCCCCCCTGGGTGCGCGTGGGACCATAAAAGCGTTGGCACCCTCCCCCGCCACGCATGAAGAGTCAAGCTGCAGCAGAGAGGTGTAATGAGCACGGAGACAACATCCGGCCTGGTGACAAGCGGAGCCCCCAGCGCCTCCCTATGCCTCGACACAGCAGGCTGCCGGCGGCTAATCAGAGCCGCATTTGAAGGCCGGACAGCACATAGAGGACAAGTAATCGGAGGCTTACCGGGAGATCAGTGCCCAGAGTCCATCGAGGGAACCTTTGCCTCCCAGCTTCAGAAGAGTGTCGAGGCCCTGCAGGGACAGCGTTGAAACAAGCCCTATATAGAAGGGAACTTTTAGAGTATATCCAGTCTTACCCCTCCCTATGTATATAGAGATAACTCTAATCACTAGTTTACCTGTGTCTAGATGTGCAAGCCGTCACCTGTGGACATCATTAATTGCTCGTAGTTGGGGCCCCCACATTTGTGCCGTGGTCAGTCTACAGCCGAGACTACCCTCAGTGACTCTAGACTGAGTTTCTTTTCATGTAGTAAACAGCACTGCATCGCTTTGTTTGAAAGAAGTGCAGCCTTTGGCAGTGCTTAATTTGCGCCGGAGGTTTGCAGTGTTCGACACTGGTACATAATTGTCCTTGGCCTTATTCACCATAAACTACATATTTTAATTTCAAGAACTGGTGTGTGCATGGTTTCCATAAGTGAACACTTGTCTGTGGTTGGCGAGACATTAGTCTGGCTTCTGGCAAGGCAAGATCAATGCAAGGGTTGTTTTTTCTTCCTAGGTACAGTGGCATTCCCCCTTCCCATAAGAACGTGGCTTGGTTTTATGCCACAAGGGCCAATGTCGTTTATATTGTTGTAGTGCAAGCCTGCCCCAGTGTGTAGTATCGCTGTGTCCCTAATGTTTCTCTGCATTCCCCTATGTCACAGTAGAGTGGCGGTGCAGAGTGGCGGTGCAGAGTGGCAGTGCGGTGGTGCAGAGTGGCAGTGCAGAGTGGCAGTGCGGTGGTGCAGAGTGGCGGTGCAGAGTGGCGGTGCAGAGTGGCGGTGCAGAGTGGCGGTGCGGTGGTGCAGAGTGGCGGTGCAGAGTGCTGAGTGGCGGTGCAGAGTGGCAGTGCAGAGTGGCAGTGCGGCGGTGCAGAGTGGCAGTGCAGAGTGGCGGTGCAGAGTGGCGGTGCAGAGTGGCGGTGCAGAGTGGCGGTGCAGAGTGGCGGTGCAGAGTGGCGGTGCAGAGTGGCAGTGCAGAGTGGCAGTGCAGAGTGGCAGTGCAGAGTGGCGGTGCAGAGTGTCGGTGCAGTGGTGCAGAGTGGCGGTGCAGAGTGGCGGTGCAGAGTGGCGGTGCAGAGTGGCGGTGCAGAGTGGCAGTGCGGTGGTGCAGAGTGGCGGTGCAGAGTGGCAGTGCGGTGGTGCAGAGTGGCGGTGCAGAGTGGCGGTGCAGAGTGGCGGTGCAGAGTGGCGGTGCAGTGCAGCAGAGTGGCGGTGCAGAGTGGCGGTGCAGTGCAGCAGAGTGGCGGTGCAGAGTGGCGGTGCAGTGCAGCAGAGTGGCGGTGCAGAGTGGCGGTGCAGAGTGGCGGTGCAGAGTGGCGGTGCAGAGTGCAGAGTGGCGGTGCAGAGTGGCGGTGCAGAGTGCAGAGTGGCGGTGCAGAGTGGCAGTGCAGAGTGGCAGTGCGGCGGCGCAGAGTGGCGGTGCAGAGTGGCAGTGCGGCGGCAGTGAGATTTGATCTGTGATAGACCTGCAGCAGTTGTGACTTGGCGAGATTTGATCAGTGGGGTGCAGAGTGGCAGTGCGGTGGTGCAGAGTGGCGGTGCAGAGTGGCGGTGCAGAGTGGCGGTGCAGAGTGGCGGTGCAGTGTAGCAGAGTGGCGGTGCAGTGCAGCAGAGTGGCGGTGCAGAGTGGCGGTGCAGTGCAGCAGAGTGGCGGTGCAGAGTGGCGGTGCAGAGTGGCGGTGCAGAGCGGCGGTGCAGAGTGGCGGTGCAGAGTGGCGGTGCAGAGTGCAGAGTGGCGGTGCAGAGTGGCAGTGCAGAGTGGCAGTGCGGCAGCGCAGAGTGGCGGTGCAGAGTGGCAGTGCGGCGGTGCAGAGTGGCGGTGCACAGTGGCAGTGCGGCGGTGCAGAGTGGCGGTGCAGAGTGGCGGTGCAGAGTGGCAGCGCAGAGTGGCGGCGCAGAGTGGCGGCGCAGAGTGGTGGCGCAGAGTGGCGGCGCAGAGTGGCGGCGCAGAGTGGCGGCGCAGAGTGGCGGCGAGTGCAGAGTGACAGCGAGTGCAGAGTGACAGCGAGTGCAGAGTGACAGCGAGTGCAGAGTGACAGTGAGTGCAGAGTGACAGTGAGTGCAGAGTGACAGCAGAGTGACAGTGAGTGCAGAGTGACAGCAGAGTGACAGTGAGTGCAGAGTGACAGTGAGTGCAGAGTGACAGCAGAGTGACAGTGAGTGCAGAGTGACAGTGACAGCAGAGTGACAGTGAGTGCAGAGTGACAGTGACTGCAGAGTGACAGTGACTGCAGAGTGACAGTGAGTGCAGAGTGACAGTGACTGCAGAGTGACAGTGAGTGCAGAGTGACAGTGACAGCAGAGTGACAGTGACTGCAGAGTGACAGTGAGTGCAGAGTGACAGCAGAGTGACAGTGAGTGCAGAGTGACAGTGAGTGCAGAGTGACAGCAGAGTGACAGTGAGTGCAGAGTGACAGTGACAGCAGAGTGACAGTGAGTGCAGAGTGACAGTGAGTGCAGAGTGACAGTGACAGCAGAGTGACAGTGACTGCAGAGTGACAGTGAGTGCAGAGTGACAGTGAGTGCAGAGTGACAGTGAGTGCAGAGTGACGGTGAGTGCAGAGTGACAGTGAGTGCAGAGTGACTGCAGAGATAGTGTGTAAGGGTGCAGGGTGCACATTGTGTGAGTGTGCAGAATGAGTGTGCAGGGTAAACAGTGTGTGACTATGCAGGGTGACATTGGGAGTGTGCGGGTGAGCAGTGTGTGAATGTGTAGGGGCAGTGTGTGAGTGTGCAGAAAACACCACACACACATACACCACACACACATAACGCACACACAAACCACACACCTCAGTCTCTCAACACCACACACTTGTCACCACTCAACACAACACACTCACCACCACACTCACTCCCCAGGCTCACCCCCACAGACTCACCACCACACACTCACCAGCACACAGAAAACAACACACACAACAACACACCCCCAGCCGTGAATGAATGCTTTCACCATGCACAAACACCAACAACCATCATCCATCTTTGCACGCTTTTACCAAGCACACACCCACCAGCCGTCAGTGCACCCTTCCACCAGGCACACACACCTCCAGCCGGCAGTGCACTTTTCCACCAAGCAATTGCAGTATGGTACACTTTACTTTTAAACATATTCATATAAAGCACAGCATGCCACCATTGGTAAAATTACAATTCAACCAACATACTTCCACTACACACCACATGCACACACTCCATAACACATGGCAAAAAGACATTGGCATTTACAATGCCATTAGCTCAAACTCAAATAAATCCGAGCCCGATTGCATTTCTAATGCTTGTTTTCTAAGCAATCGTTCATAGTTTCTAATAGATAACATCTACTTAAAACTACGAGGTTCAATCTGACACCACAAAAATCAGACAACCAGCAAAAGCTTCTAACAGATGGCTCAATTAAGAACTGTCTACACAGAAAAGGCAGTCTTCTCATTTTTAACACGTGTCACAAACCTCTGTTGAAGTTGACAAAACCTCTTACAAAAGAAGTAATTGAGTGTAAGAAATTAGGTTACTGGTTGAGAGGGTGGAAGCCCCACTCAGATAATAACCACATTCATTGTTAGAGTGAATAACAAACGTCATTAAATTAATCTATGCTTAACATACTGGTAGCTGGACACAAAAGCAGTCAGGCTAAATTTAGAGGCAATGTGTAAAGTGTTTAAGAAGCACACAAACAGTATAAAAGTAAAAAGCACAACACAAGACAAATCGCACACCAATTTAGAATTTTTTTATAAAGACAATGACATAAAAATGTATTATATTCAGTCCGTAGAACCACAGATGTGAAATTTTAAAGTTTTTAGTGAAATCTAGAGCCTAAAAGATCAAAGCACCATCCACATGTATCTACTCACGCGAGACTGGGAAAAAGTCAAAAGTTAATGCCGAACATGATGGAGCGCAGGTTGGATACACGAGGTGGATGGGACCTAGTCGTGGCTTACCTGCAGATTTAGAAGTTTTTCTGAAGTGGAGTCCAGGATAAGGTAGAGTTCAGCAGGGCAAGACAGTAGGCTGTGTCCCAGAAGGAGTCGCCATAGCCAGGGAGAACTAGAGAGGTCTTGATGAAGACAGAGACAATGGCGGGATAAAGCTCAGAGTGGGAGAAACTGGAATTCTAGGCTGAGGAGGTATGTGTCGTCGTCGATGGGAAGCCTATCACTGCAGAGCCTGCTGAAGGTTTTACTTGGAAGTTGGGACTTTGAAAAATGTTCACCATTAAATGCCAGAAGATCCCACAGAAGACCTGGACCTACCTGCCAGCCAATCCGCCTTAGGTGCACCCCCGGTCTTCGGGCCCAACTTTTGGGGTTTGTCAGGATCAATACATCTAATACCACCTCCAAGGGCCTGGGGGCACCACTTGGGGGGTTACGACTCACTCTAGCAGAGGGTGCAGGGTTCAGGGTCTCTGGAGCTTATGCCCCTGTAGCTCACACAGTGAAATGCAGGTGTTTCCCAATTTCTTTGTTTAACTAATAAAGAGGAGTTAGTGGGAATAGACCCCAAATCATCCCAAAATTCTGTCAATCCTAGCCTTATCCATGCCTCTCTCAGGTATTTTAGACACAGGATAGGAGGTTCAGCGCTAAAATGGATCCAGTCGTTTCTATCTGGCCGAGGTTTCCAAGTCAGGCAGGGCGACTGCTACTCCGAGCGAGTAGCCTTGGACCAGGGGGTGCCGCAGGGCTCGTCCCTGAGTCCAACTCTTTTCAATCTGTACGTTGCCCCGGTTGCCACCATAGTGGAGAGTCACGGTTTGCGCATGGTGTCGTACGCCGATGACACGCAGCTGGTCATCTCCCTATCGCGTGCACCCGGCTTGCGGCACACATCTTCAGAGCATGCATGCAAGACCTAGCTGCCTGGATGTCTGCCAACTGCCTTAAGCTCAATGGAGGCAAGACTGAGGTGCTGGTGGTGGGGGGAGACCGAGCGGCTTGGACGTCGGCGTGGTGGCCACCTTGCCTGGGACCAGCACCAATTCCCTGCCAGGAGGCGAGGAATCTAGGTGTCTGGTTCGATTCCAACCTAACTTTCGGACCCCAGGTCAATCGGGTGGTTGGTACCTGTTTCGGGATCCTCAAGACCCTCAGGAAGGTTCTGGAGCTCCTTCCTATCAAAGCCCGCCAAATACTAGTGCATGCACTAGTCACGTCCAAGATGGACTATGGCAACCTGCTCTACCTGGGGACTCTCGAGAAGAATCTGAGCCGCCTGCAGGTTGTACAAAATGCCGCAGCCCGGTTGGTTCTCAGACTGCCCAGAAGATCAGCTTCTAAAGCCGCGCTCCAGGCCCTGCACTGGCTTCCGGTGAGAAGCAGGGTGGAATTTAAAGCATTATGCACCTGTCATCGGATCGTCAACGGCAGGGCACCTCTTCCCCTACAGGGTCTGCTGACACAATATGAGCCCTCTCGTTCCCTCAGATCCTCTGGCTCGGGCGCCTGTCCATTCCTAAGGTGTCCAAAGCAAGGATGGGCGGCAGATCCTTCAGGTATCTGGCTGCATCTAGCTGGAACAAACTTCCTGTGGCGTTGCGCCTGGAACCCTCAGAGCCCATTTTCAGAGCCAAGCTAAAAACATTTCTATATTCCCGGTAGTGGGTTCCCACCTTAGTACCTCTCCTGCTAGCTTCGCATCATAGCGTGGGGACACGCCGTTGTGCGTCACCAAGCGCTTTACAAGACCCCCTATTATTATTATTATTATTATAGGATCATCTGTACAACACGGTCTTAAACCTGCGATTTTATTAACTAGGTGAATTCCAAACTCCAGTGTAAGGGGCAGCAGAAGGTTTCCCTTCCCCATCCCTGGGAGAGATCAAAGGAAGTTCTTCGCCTTAATACTCAAGGTACTCAAATTACACTGACCCAAGAGTTCTGCCCCATGTAAGGCTGCTCCCTGTGCCTGAATTTTGTAAACTTCAATTGCTGGGTTTACTTGGGACCACTGGGCCTTTTTCGCCATTCTGATAATGGCCCCTACTTGATGACCAGCAATTTTGGAACTCTTGGTTATCTGGGGCAACCAAGATCCAGAGTCTGCCAATCGAACAATCTTCACCTTATCTAGCCCACTTTAACCCTCTGCTGTCATCTTTCACTAATTTCCCATCAAATCTTTACTAGAGGGGGAGGTAAACACATTAGCTTCAGAGAACGAGTCATTTGTCCAACCTGTGGAATCCTGTCATGCTACTTGTAACAAGCAATATCCATCTTCTTTGACAAATGATGTGCCATACATCATGGATTATTCACTTATGATTATCATAGTCACTGGCCAATTGAAACAAGCAATCATAACACAATTCCTATAAAAACAATTATGGCAGACCAACTGAATCCCAATTACCCCAGCCAAATCATGGAAACAGTAGGTACTACTAGAATATTTTGAACAGAATCAGCCGTTTGATCAATTTTAAACAGGGTTACTAACCATGAGATAGACTTAATCCACATTGACTGCCACGAGAGAGGAGGTTAAGCTCACACTTGATAAAAGCCAGCAAGCTTCCTAATATTTTCCCGGGAGCAAAGGCTGGGATGGTCAATTCCAGAGGTATCACTTACCAAGTTGACGGCGTAAGGTAAGTGCCAGGCTGCTCAAGGTATGACCCTGGCATCCAGGACCATCAGGGGCTGTCTCTGGCCTCGGGGTAGTTCTCCCACGATGCACAAGTGGAGTCCAACACAGGTCTAGTCGCAATTGGTCAGCAGTTCCATGCAGGTAAGCAAATCTATTTTGTTGAGGGTCTATAATCCACTCTGACTTCTGTAAAGGGTCCTTATCTTTTGTACTCATAATGATTAGCAGAGGGCTAGTCACCTAGCCATTAGAGTCACATCTTCTGTCCTGGCACAATTAACATTCTCTTCCATTAGTCAGCAGAGCACCCACAGTTGTCTCTGTGGGTACCTCAGTTTTAGCAGATGCAGTTCTGTCTTTGGTGCAGCCTCTCTTTGATGGGTTCATGGAGCAGAAGGGCAGTCCTATTGTCTTCATTAAAGTCCAGAACGCGCATACCACAATTAACAGTGGATCCTGTTCCTTGCATTTTCTAGGGTTTTATTTAACATCCCATTTAGATGAGGAGCCAGTTGGCCCTTGTCCACTGAATACATTTCCAGATAACTCATCGGAGGACTGAATATTCCAGGTGAGAATGCATTTTTTCTTTTGGAAAAAGATGGCACTATCACACACATTTTAAACTGCTTTTAATTAAGTTGGGTAAATTGTCCCTCTTAACCCAATAGGTTGCTCCTTTCTATTCTGTCACCGAGTCCTGATAAAGACCCACTGTTGAGGCTCTAATTGGCCCCTTTACCCTTTGTCTGGTCCAAACGTCAACATTTCACAAAGCCTGGATTGGATTATTCTTCAAAAAAAGGGCAACTATGACTGAAACTATTATCCCTATACAATGAGATCACATTTATGATGTACAAATAAATGTAATGGACAGGCTTCTATTTAATAGCTATGTTTTCTGTATGACTTCTTTCTTTCATTCGCTAATGACATTTCTTACACAGGCGCTCTTTTTGAGCACCTTATCTCGCTTATCTGGAGCAACTGTATGTATATATTATAACTACGCTGTCAAGTTGCATATAAAAAACTCATGCATTTACTTCTTTTTGTGTGATAAGTATTAGTATTATTGTATACTATTTTCTTTATTGATAGAAGTAATTGTTTACCCCTACCTCAAGACTGTGGAGGTGGAAATTAGGATTAGCTAATTAGTTTAGACTTATCTTTTCTGTTGGTCTCTCCGATTGGAACACTGTTGCTGCGTATTACACAAAGGAGTGAGCAGGCTGAGGTGTGACTAGCATTCACTAAGGTGGTAACCTCTTTGAAGCTGGGCGATCTCTGGCCACCGCCCGGTAGCCATCCTGCTGTTGGAGGTCATACCTCCTCCCACCAGCAGTTCTCTTTGTCCCCTGCGAGTGGAAGTGCTTCACACCTGCGAGCAGCCTGTTGTCTCAGGCGACAGCAAAAAGGGCACCAGGGGTTTGGGCAACAAAGTGCTGACTTTCTAAATCACCTTTTTATTAAAAGTTGTCTTAAATCTGATTTCAGCAGTCAGTTGAGTTTAATATAATAATTATTTTGATACCTTGGAGTACTATTGTAGGTAGACCCGAATGGAAGTTAGAACTTAGAGCGGTGGATAGTGTAATTCCATGTTAGCCAATAGGACTACCAGCCTTACTTCAGTGAAAACCATAATTTTGTGTTTTCACTAGGCAACTAGAGTAGAAAGCAGGAGGCCCTATTAATGGCAGTTAAAGCACGAATTCTGAATGTAAAAGCCATCCTTAAAACCCTCCTTCCAGCTCACACCCACACAGGGGGGTTGGAACACAGAACAGTGTGAGCTAGTTGCAGCACAGTGACGGTGAGCAGTTCAAGTCCCTCATCCAGCTCCCTGCCTAATGGAGTGCATAGAGGTTAGAGTAAGCAACAAGTTGGGAGAACGAAACTCTACAGAAGAACATGGATTGGATCTTGTTTTGGAACATGGCAGGCATTCATGCAAGTAAGTACCAGGGCATGTTGGATGTGCTAACACAGAGTTTAAAATCTAATAGGATTCACCAAAAAGCTCCTTTCAAGCTCTCGGACTCTGATAAGACCTACATGTATCATAATGCATTAGGAGTTGATAAGTAAATCCGGGACTGGATCTGATTTCGAAGAGTATTTGTAAAGCCTGTGAATGAACATTAAAGTACAGCACAGGTTCCAAATTAGTGTTAAAAAAGGAAGCAGGCTCACAGACGTTCTTCAAGTAGTGCCACCCAATGGCAGGGTAGGAGGACCCTGACACTATCCCCCCTCAAGGGTCTTCTCTCTTGACCAAAAGCAGAACAATATCCATCAAACTGTGAAAGTACTTTAAGATGGTGCAGCAACAACATAATCAGGCATAAGGCTTTAAAAATGGTTTCACTGTCTTTCCACATACGTATTAAAGCAAAAGGATTCAACAACAGGTTTATCTGAACAGTAGTCTCTCTCGTCCATGGACTCTGCAGCTTTCTCAAGCAGATTCCGTTGTGGAGCCGGCACAATGTTAATATGATCTTCCCGTCTGCCAGTATGATGAGCAGAGACTTCTGAAAGTACTGGCATGAAATCACTCAAATATTGGGTGTTAGAAAAGATCATCTCTGTGGCTGGTAACAGAACTTACTTCTGTAGCAGTATAAGCAGGAACCAAGATTTCAGCAGAATGATCTACATGCACATCTTCAACAGTAAGAAGGTCAATGCTAAGGGCATCACTGGGAGTATATTAGTAGGAACAGGTATATACAGACTGTAGTCAGTGCAAAACCTATGGTCATGGACCGGAAGTACTTGTATCTCAGTTTATTGATGTACAGCATTGAGCAGCATGATACTAGGAACCGTGAGTTTTTGAAATACAGGATCAAAAGTACTGTCATCCTTCTTTGCAAGAGTCAAGGTTTTTCATATGAGAGTATGTTTCATCAGTCTCTTCTAGATGGGTGTCTATAATATGTTAAAAAATGTATACAGTGTCTGGTTACTCCATTCGGAGAGTCCCTGCGCTAGGATTCCAAGAGGCCACAAGAGTCCCACAACACGGTGCAGTGTTCACTAAAATGTGTCCGAAAAACCAGGACTTGAGTTTTTTCCAGAAAGTGACTTCTGAGCACTCCATTCTCAAGTTGGGAGGGAGGGAATTCAAGTGCTTGGCCACTAGGTAGCTGAAAGAGCTACGTCCCAAACATGATCTATTTACCTTAGGGACCATACTCAGTGCTGTGCCCGAGGATCCAAGACATATGTTGGAACGGTAGAATTTAATCAGGGAAAATAAATAGCGAGAACCTTTCGGATTTAGAATTTTGTGACAAAAACTAATTGCTTTTAAGAAGACTCGTTCCTTGGTAGTGAGCCAGTAGAGCTTATAATAAGCTGAGCGAGTGAGAGAGTATCCGAGTATGTTCAGGAGCATTCGTGCAGCAGCATTTTGCACCCTATGGAGCATTCTCAGGCTGCCCTGGGTATCACCAAGTTAGAGTACTTTACAATAATCCAGCCTAAATACCAAGAGAGACTGGACTACTGTCTTTCTTGAAGAAGCCCCAGGACCTTACAGAGCATTTTTAGGATTCCAAAACAAGCCCTGGCAACAGTAAATATCCGACTATCAAAGGACAGGTTGCAGTCAAACAAAAATCCAAGATTTTCAACTCTCAGTTTTAGAGTAGGTGGTAGGCCTAAATCGTCTGGCCACCAGGCAGAGGACCAGATTGAGGGTTGTTTCCCAACTGTCTGTGTTAAGTCTCCAGTAAATGAGATTCATACATTCGGCTAAGTCCAGCACACATAATTTAAAACTAGCCACTGCAGTGCATTCGTCCTGGTAAAGTGTGATGCTTAGCTGAGTGTCATCATCATATGACACGATCTTAATGCCATGCCGCCACACCAGGTCAGCAAGGGGACGCACATATATGTTGAATAAGGTCGGACTAAGGGTGGAGCCTTGTGGCACTCCCTGCTGCAGAGGAAGGATCTCAGAAGTGCATGGCTGCTGAAGCACCTGAAAGGTGCGATACTCAAGAAAATCCACCAACCACTCAAGGGCACGGCCCCCACCACTGTATTGTCACAGCTATTCCAATAGAAGTCCATGGGACATGGTGTTGAAGGCCGAACTCTGGTCTAACATAACCAATCAGTTGTCTTGTCCGTATTGCCAATGAGTTGCAGAGACTCTGAAGCCAGCAAAAGTGTGGATTCAGTACTGTATTGTGGTCTGAATCCAGACTGAGTCTCATGCAGAAGCTCCTTCTCCTCGATTTATCTCGTCAACTGCTGATTGACATGTTTTACTGCAATTTTAGTGAAGAATGGTAGCAGAAATATGGGTCTAAGATTCTCTGGCTTGGACAGGTCTAAGGACGGCTTTTTACGACTATAATGAGTGAGTTGTTTGCTTTGGAATTGGAATGTGGCTCTGGATTAGATCTGGAACCTATTTCCATGAACCAAAATTTATATATATGAACCAAAACAGGATTTATACCCGTGCTTAGTTCTGTAACTGTAGCAGAATGAAGCACGGAAATTAAGGTCATAGAAGAGTCAATAGCAGTGTCTGTAGAATTAGCAACAATTGAAGCACCAGAGTGAATCTCTTGAGCATGAAAGAAAGTGTATGTCAAATTAATATGCAATTGGTAATCATAGTCAGCTCTCTTTCATGGGCCGGATACTCTTTTTGTGAGGAGCCACTGAACAGTATTTGATGCTGTGAAGAAGAACGTAGCAGGACCTACCGTAAAGTCAGGTTGACCAGCAAGCAGGTAGGTCCTGGTCTCCTCTCGGTTCTCAGGGCACTTTGTGGCTGAACATTTCTTAAGTCCCAAGGTTTGGATTTGGGCTATATGGGCACCTTTAGCACTACTTCCAATGGTCCAGGATTGGAAGGGCAAAACTTGAAGGTGAGAACTTTCTCAGACTGGGTCCAAGTGCGGATTCAAGATGGTTGGCGTCTTTTCTATCCTTGAGGCTCTGATCAGATGGCCAGCCAACTAGCCCTTGGAGTCAATCTGGAAGTCCTAGGTTCAAGCTGAAAATCGGGTCTCAAGCAAAAGGGCAGTTCTCTGAGAGAACAGGACAGGCTTCAGGCAGCAGGACATTCCTCTTGGTGCAGCAGGGTAGTTCTCTGAAGTACATAGCAGGCCACAGGCAGTAGGGCAGTCCCCAGCAGGTCCAAAAGTGAACTGAAGAATGGGTATAAGGGTCCCAATTTTAGACCTGGTACCAGCTTGGAAGTGGAAGACATTCTAGAGTTTTACCCCACAGATGGCATTGAAATTTCCTCAGGCTACACTGGGACTGGGGCACAAAAGGCTAGTGTGAAATTTGTGTTTGTGTGCAATAGCAGCTGCTTTGAAGTAAAAGTGTGGCTATGCACAGCTCCGCCTTCTCCTCCTGCCAGGATGGTCTATTCTGCCAACACTCAGCTCCTCTAGTGTGTGGCTGCCTGGAAGGAATACATGAAGGCCAATGCACCTAGTCATGTGACCCAGAACCTAAGCTACAAGGGCCTAATGGTTCGGACCAAAAAATGTCAAGTTTCTAAAAGTGGCATTTTTAGAATTGTGACTTAAAATCTGACTCCGCCATTGCAGAGGATTTTAAGTTACGAATCCTTTGACACCAAACATAACATTTCTACCTGCTCCCAAACAAAGGTTATCACATAATAAATGTAATAAGGTAACCCAGTGTTATACTATGGGAGAGGTAGGCCTCACAGTAGTGAAAAACTACTTTGTGAGTTTTTGATCACCAGGACATGTAAAACTTAAACGTATATGTCCATGTTTTTGAATAAAATGCAACCTGCCCTATGGGCTGCTTAGGGTCTACCCTAGGGGAGACATACGTAATATAAAGGGAGTTTTATGTATGGCAAAAGGTTTGTTTGCCAAGTTGAATCAGCAGTTCAAAATTGCACACAGGCTCGAATTGCAGACCATGTTTTAGGAGGGTACTGAAGTGGGTGGCACAATAAGTGCTGCAGGCCCACTAGCAGCAATTTATTTACCGGCCCTAGGTATATGAGATTCCACTTTACTATCGACTTATAAGTAAATTAAATATGCCAATCGGGTGTAAGCCAACTTTACCATGTTTAAAGAAGTGAGCACAAGCACTTTAGTACTGGGTAGCAGGGGTATAGTGCACAGAGTCCTAGAGCCAACAAAAACTAAATTTAGAAATCAGGAGGGGGCGGTGGCAACAAGTTTAGGAGAAGACCACAATAAAACCTACAGGCCTTACACCTGCATTAATCAGAGAATGTTGAGTAGAGTTCTTATCTTATCTTACTTGACACCAATGCCCTGCTATTACCTTCTTCACAATTTTCGCTTTATCTATTTATCTCTATTAACATCCCAGCAGTTTTCAATTTTGGGGAAGACTGTTAGCACTTTACAAACCACTGTCCTCCTTACCTGCTTTATCGGTTGAGGCGTTTGATACTCTGAGCCTCAAAATCAAATCTGGCTCTCCTCTAGACCCTTTGAAGCCAGAGTTTATTACCCTTCTCCCGCCTCTATGCCGTGAGCCGATTTTGGAGTTGATCAACCTCTCACTAGTTGAGGGCGTGGTTCCTGCCTCCTGGAAGCAAGCAGTGGTCAGCCCCATTTTGAAGAAGCCTAATCTTGACCCTCTGTTACCTGAGAACTACCGCCCCATCTCCCTCCTGCCCTGGACCGCCAAGGTCACTGAGGCACACGTAAATTCCATCTTGTCTGCCCATCTCCCTCGCAATAATATTCTTGACGAGAGTCAGAATGGTTTTCGCGCACAACACAGCACCGAAACTGCACTGCTCTTTATGAGCGAACATCTGCGTTCGGTGCTGGATGCGGGGCAGACAGCGGCGCTCCTTTTGTTAGACCTGAGCGCCGCATTCGACACGGTGTCTCATGACATTCTGCTGCGGAGGCTGGAGGAAGTGGGTCTTGAGGGGAAAGCTCTTCAATGGTTCCGCTCCTTCCTTTCGGACCGGTTTTTTAAAGTGGCCATTCCACCTGGTCAGTCCTCTTTCCACTCTTTGGGACTAGGAGTACCTCAGGGCTCTGCGCTTAGCCCCACTTTGTTTAACCTGTATGTGAAACCGCTGGCTGCTGTCGTCAGACAAACTGGCTTAACTATGACATCGTATGCCGACGACACGCAGCTGCCGGTGACACTCAGTGGGGACCCTGAGGTGACTGCCCCCAGGTTTCGCGCAGGGCTTTTAGCCGTGGCGAATTGGATGCGTACTAACTGCTTGCAGTTAAACGCTAAGAAAACCGAAGTCCTGATTTTAGGAAAGCAAGCGGAACTGTGGGGTGATCAATGGTGGCCTATTGAATTGGGGGTGACTCCCATCCCAGCGGCCGAAGTAAAGAACTTGGGGGTCTGGCTGGATTCCAATCTCTCTTTTACCAGCCATACTAAGAAGATTGCAGCTACCTGCTATGGTATTCTGCGAGGACTGAGACCAGTCCTCAAATTCTTCAACCCCCCAACTCGGCAACTGGTGGTCCAAGCCGCGATTCTCTCTCGGCTGGACTATGGGAGTGCTCTGTTGCTTGGTGTCAACCAGGCCGAGGCCACCAGACTGCAGAGGGTGCAGAATGCCGCTGCGCGGGCCATTGTGGGCCTCCCGAGACGGTGCTCTGTATCTGCAGTTTTAACCTCCCTTCATTGGCTGCCGGTCAGACAGAGAATTAAATTCAAGGCACTCTCTCTGACATTCAAGATCTTGAAATTTTCATCACCTCCTGCCTTGGTGGGTCTTGTCTCCCCGTATGTTCCCAGGCGGTCTCTCAGGTCGGAATCTCTTCATCTAGTGAGTGCGCCTAGATTCAGACTGAGTAGGATGGGCGGCCGTTCATTTCGAGTTATGGCGGCTGGATTATGGAACTCCCTTCCTGTCCACATCCGTGCCCTTAATAGCCTGACTCTTTTCAGACACGCGATTAAAACCTATTTGTTCACCTCTGTTGATTGATCGTGTTTCTTTTCAGCGGTGATTTGTTGTGTTGTGGTACTGGATCAGGCGCCAGGACGCCCCTTCGCTGGGGCAGCTGTGCGCTGAATAAAAGTTACTAACATAACATAACATAACATAAATTATTCAATTGCACAAACTTTGATTTTGACCACAATCCCCATCTCATGGGCAGTATGTAAATATATTTGTGGGCCAAGTTAGTGAGGCAGTGTTTTAAAATATGTACAATCTTCACACAACTGCTCAACTTGAGTGAATTATAGCCTTACTAAAAGAAAATACTTCCCACATGCCAAGCCCTTAAAACTATGAAAAGGATCTAGGTAATTCAACTGGCAGGGATAGAGAAATAGAGATCAATATCTTAGTATGAGCTGTGACCCTGTGTGAGATAATAGAAGGTTTAATTCCATAATAAATAGCTTGAGGTCTAAACATAAAATATGTTGGGAAAGCTGTGGAAAATAAAAGAACATACATTCCATCATCATCATCACCTTATTTCGATCATAAAAGATCATACAAGTACACAGTACAGACAAATACAATAAAAAATAAATAATCAAGTAAAATAGAGATGGATAGACATAAGAGCAAACAATCTATAAAAAAATGTTGTCTAAAAACACAGAAAGTTTATACAAGGATCTATCATAAGGTGCTTTCAGTGCAATTAATTTACAATACATATCAGTTTTTGATCAAGCCGAGACCCATCACAAAATGCATTTTGGTCGTTTTAGCAACAGTGCACGCCAATATCTGGACAAGCCAAAAACCACAACTTTACGTGTGTCCGTGCTCAAACTTCGTAATACATCTAAATAGTGACCAGGACCCACTAATTTACAGAGCGGTAGAATCCATTTTTCCCTAAGAGATATATAATTAGGGCAACAGAATAAGAGGTGCACGATGGATTCAGGTCTTACATTACAAGCAGGGCAGAAATCTTCACTTACAACATCCTTGCTCCATTTTTTACAAGAGTTTTGTAGGAAGGGCATGATCCCGAAACTGGAAAAATTGTTTCTGGGCCAAAGTGAGGACAATTTCATCCATTGTGTCCTCAAAACAAGGAACGTATTTAAATGTACAAAGTTCAATAGACAAGCGGCCCTCTGCTTTTGCTGGTGCTTGTATTAGTATTGCTTCCCAAAAGCTTTCCTTCAGCTTTAGTCTGGAAACATTTACCATGCTGTCTGGGTCAGACCAGTACCCCTCCATCCCAAGCCTCCCCAATAGCTCTTTTAATGCTCCGAACCAGGGATTCGAAATAATCGATGGTAACTTTAGTAGCTCGGAGAGGAGCTCCTGATATGGCAGGAGTTCATCCACAGTCCATAGCCTGTGCCAGAACATCAGGGATTTGTAGCATACTTTGTGTGCCAACTGCCTTTGCATAAGATCCAGATATAGGGGCACAAGAGGGGTGCTAGCAGGTAGATCTACCAGGGATCTAATGAAACTATTTTCTATTGCTGACAAACAGTTTATTATACATGTTCCCCACTGTTCGGCCCCATTGAGGGCACCCCTAGTACTTTAAGTTATAGATGTCCAGGGTGGGTACAAGCTGCCTTGAAAATGTTTTCCTGTGTATTTTGGTAATATTTGCAGCCTGATGTATGAATTGCATCTTCACCTTTTCCATATGTGGGGCCCAATTTATTGTAGGGGTCCGACGAATGGCCAAATAGTCAAAGACATCAACATGCTCCAAATTACTATTACCAGCTGTCACAGATCTTTTGTTGGTCTTAACTGCCCCTTTTCTACATATCATATATTTCATATTCTGTAATGATGCCTAGAATCTGTTTCCAATAAACACCCCACCTGCTCAAAAACTAAACTCCTAAGATCAAAGTGAATGACAAGTGATAAACAGTGATCTGGCTGAATTGAAAAGAAAATGTGGGACTCTGAAAAGCAAAAGACGTCCTTCTTTGATCATCTACAATATCATGAGGTGGGGATATCATAAAGCAATAAAGCATGCATAAAATGCGCACATTATCGACTAATAAAAAGTGACTCTACACATAGAAATTTCACTTCAATAATTGTCCATACTAAAAGTGCTAAAGACCTCTCCAAGAAACATTTTGAAGATCTGATGGGCTCCTTCATTTCTCAGATATTGAATGACTGTTAGTGTTTCACTTGCAGCTCAATACAATCATCTTCTTAATCTTTTATTCACAACCTCTTCCTTTGTCTTTTTTGTCCTTCAGTCTCACTTTGCAAGAAGAAATTATGTAACTTGGCCACAAATCCAGTGTCCAACTTCTAGTGGAACCATGTCCAGCTACATTCATGAAGCAAGTTCTCCCATCTACCACGGATGATGTTATGAGCATGATTAACAACTCCATTTTTGGTGGAATTGTTTCTAATTCTTTGAGAAACACAATAATTACCTTCCCTCCTTATTAAAACCTACATGTACTCTACATTTGCTGTTTAACTACCAACCATTTTCATAACCTGCTATATCCAAGCAGAATCCTAGAGAGAGAACTCGCCAGGCAACTGCAAGATTGCATGGAGCAATGATGGTCTGTCTCTAGTCAAGGCACTTTGAGGAATACAATCAGGGCCGACAAACATCAGAGATTACATTGATGAAGGCCACCAGGCATTTCAGCGAAAACTCGATAGCAGGTTTTGCAAACTTGGATTTTCTTCAAGTGAAATTTAGCAAGTTCAGTTGGTCCTGTGTTTCTTGACTGCTTGCTGCAGAGTCTCCTTGCATAGCTAAATAAGGTTTCAAAGGGGGAGGAAAGGGTAAGCATCTTGGAACTGGGATGTCAGCCGTTTATACAAGAAAGTTAAGAAAACCTGTGCAAAATACGCTCTTTCCTAGGTGTAAATCTGTGGTGTGTGAAAGGGGAGTTTGTTGCTTTGAATGTGCCAGGCTTTCAGCTGGAACCAAATTCAGGAGGTAGACGCAATAAAAGATGACTTTGGCACCAGTGGCAAATCTAAGCGTGAATAGCTATACATTTTGACAACAGTTTAGATTGTTGGATTATACCCGCTGGGGCCCCTAGCTGCTGAAAGGAGCTAATCATGCCTCTACACTCTTTTCTCCTCCATACCGAGAAGGCAGACACATCTGAAAAGACTTTAAATGAAAAGTTATCAGAGGTCTGAAATCCTTTGTCTTGGATGGCCCGTGCCAGAATCTTATCCCTAATTCTGAAGTTGCCAATAATAGTTCTTGGATATTTAGCGTTGGGATACTGGACAGCTGGGACACAATGGGCTCTAGTGATAGTGAGAACAGTTCCCTGAGTTGTAATTTCAGGACAAATATATTTAGAGATAAGATCAGAAACAACTTCCACTACAGTTCGGCCATTTTCACTGCCCTCTGGAACTCCTATAAAGCAAAGATTACATCTTCGTAATCGATTTTGTGCATCGTCCATTTTGATTTGGAGGCTGATGGCAATTTTGACAAATGATTTGTCTGTTCAGGCAATATGTCTTCAAGATCTGACACCCGTTGTTCTGTGTCCGTAATACGTGATGCAAGTCGCTGGATATTGGAGTGTATCGAACCCAGCTGAGATTCCATTTTTGTGCTTCCACCTGTGAGAGTTGCATATTTGGAAGTTCTGTCAATATCTGCTGTAGTAGAGCATGTGACAGAGCCTCCGAACCTCATGGAGGTTCCATAGTCTTAGATTGAACAATCACTGGACTTAAGGGAATCTCCACAGATGGAGTTTCACCTGGAACTTCGATAGCAGTAGTGAATAGGGAAGTACCGGGTGGCTCAACTGTCAACTCTTCCCCTGAGAAGCGTGCCTCATGGTTGCCAGAATTGAGGCCTTGCTTCGATACTGTTGGGTTAGCTGCTTTTGGATGGATTTTCATGCCAATACCTGCAAATAATGAATAGGTTCCCTGTTGCATCTCTTCTGGGAGCAATTCGTTGAAGGTGTGTTACATCCAGTACCAATGCACTAGCTTCTAGTCTTGAGCAGGAGACCTGGTTTGCTGCTCGTGGAGTGGTGTGGCTCACTGGGTGGAGTGGTGTGGCTCACTGGTTAGAGGCGGCAGACCCGGGAGAAGAAGTCGGCCCGGGACCAGGGTTCAATTCCCGACGCGGCAGGGTCGTGGACCAGGGTCAGCGGACACGACAATTCTCGTCTCGCTGCCTACTCTAACCTGGGGTCCCACTCGGCAACTCTGGGCATTAGCTTGCCTAATCTCTACAACGGCCCCACCAACGCCGGGGATGCCTGGCTCCACCTTGGGGATTCTCAGTAGGGACCATCCCACAGGGAAAGCCAGGACGGGTTCCCCAGCGGTATACAGCGCCGGGACGCCCCTTTGCTGGGGCAGCTGTGCGCTTTACAAGTATACAACATTTAACATTTAACATTTACCTATAGAATCGAGGGAGCCTTTGGCAGATGTTGAACTCCAAGGCGCGGCTGGTTTGCGAGCCTCCTGCTCAGTAGATTTCTTAAAGAACAGATCCTCTCTAGGAGAGACATCTTTAGATCTCCCACTTAGCAGCCCAGAATTCATCTCCTTTGTAGATGAGATCCTATTACGATTTTTTGCAGCCTGTGTGGAATTGGCTACTAATCGGGGTTTAACAGTGCTATCCCGGGAGATTCTTTTCATGACTTTTTACAAAACACATGGGTGAGGAAAGTCTAAAAGGAGGGACGCAAGCCGCACCGAGGCCTAGCTAGGCCACCTCCACGTCCACTCCCCTATCCATATATCCACCCCCATACTCTCTCAGTGGCAGTGGTCCAGTCTGGTCTAGAAAATCTTGAAAAAGAAAAGGGAGAACCAGAAACCAAGAAATATGATCTGCTGCTGCTCTCTCTAACCTGATGATAAATCAGTAGTGGGCTCACATACCTAGGGAGCCTGAAGAATCCTCCAAAATTTCCTAAGTTGAGGTAAAGATGTTGCCGTGAGAGAGGAGCTGCGAGCTGCTCCAGAAGAAACAGGTAGAACTGATGAATCGGAGCAACGATGAAAGAGGCAGTTATTTGCTGGTCAGTTGTCATCCGGCTCTACCTCCTGCCGCTCTTTAGTATGGCACATCTGTAGCCGAAACCTTAATCCTCAATGGCCAACTGGGGAAAAAATGCCACACCGCCAGCCGCATCTCAGGAGCGCGCCAAACCCAGCACTAACGAGTCAAGATTCAAAACTCACAAAATCACCGGCAGCTCTTTGCTCTCTCTCCGTCCAGACCAGCAGCGTAAAGTTAATGAGAAAAAAAGGCGTTGTCGCATCCCTCTCCCGAGGCCGTGAACAAATGTGCTGAAACAATGTTTCACCGGCCGTGAATCAGTCGTGAACTTCAGTCTGCAATTCAAACGCTACTGCGTGGAACCCAGCACCGCAGGGAGAGAGGAATCAGACCTGCTTTTTCTCTTTGGCCGCAATTTGGTGTGTTTTAACACTGTAACCCCAGCCGTGAACCTGCCGTGCACTGCCTCAGTAATCGGGACACTTCGGGGAGAGAGCCGGACCAGCTCTTTCTCTTCGCGCTAACAGGAGCAAAGTGCTGTCAGCCAACTAGCCCGCCTCACCTTCACTCGAAGAGAATAAAGGGCGTGTCCGGATTTTTCACACTGTTGAAACAGCTCAGGAGTTCTTACATTCCTTACAGCATGCAGGAGATGGGAGTAAGGGCTAGTGTTTCTTGTTTTTTCTGCCCTTTCTTTTTTGAACTATGGATGGCTATGGATAGTAGTGGATTCAGTCATGCAGTTCTCTTTTCTCTTTGTTTCTCTCTTTCTCTTCATTCTTTCATTGAATAATGTTAGTCACCCGCTCTGCGCCCTGGGTGCCATGTCATTGCACCCCAACATAGGGAGAAGGTGGAGGATGGATAGGGTCACGGAGGGAGTGGGAAGGGGGTCACTCGTGAAGGGGGCACCTAGGGATCCCTAGATTGGCAGGGGTTCCAAGTTGGTTGGGTTGGGGGTCACCCAAGTGGGTTGGGAGGGTGGCAGGGTCACGGTGGGGAAATAAAATGTAGCATATTTGTAAAAAGCTCAAAGACCCATGAAAAATTCTCTGTTTTTTCTTGTTCTGCTATCAGGCAGTGCTTATTAGAAAAAGTAAAAAAAAAGATTACTAAAATTCTGCAGGTAGTGTCCTGTAACGTAAATGGCTTTAATAATAAAGTCAAAAGACGATCTATGATGGCTTGGTTTAGATCTCTACAAGCCGATATAATACTCATTCAAGAGACACATTACAAGGAGGGTTCCCCCTTAGATAAATCCCCTGGCTACATTCAACATGAATTTTACGCTTCCCCCAATGCAGCTGTTAGAGGGGTTGCTATATTAATAACTAAGAAACGCCAATGCGAGAGCCTGATGGTTCATAAAGGATTCAGAAAAGGGGGTGGTGATGAACAGAGTGTCTGAATTAAGCAGACCACTCTTACCCAGTCCAAAGATCAGGGCTTGATCCATCACCGTTATTTATCTCACTGCCCCATCCCAGCTCAGAACCTGGCTATATGCAAATTAGTCTGTCCCTGGCCCAGTGCATCATGGGAACAGGGCAGACCAAACTACCAAGCCAATTCTTCACCAGAAAGGAGACAAGCTACCGGGGACCGGTTTCTGGCATTTCAGCCTCTTCGGCCCGGCTTGCTTGAATCCTGATGGAGCAGTGAGAAAGGGACTCATGTCTGAGTATACCCTGCCACACCTATAGTGGCCAAAAACGATTCAGAAAAGGGGGTGGTGATGAACAGAGTGTCTGAATTAAGCAGACCACTCTTACCCAGTCCAAAGATCAGGGCTTGATCCATCACCGTTATTTATCTCACTGCCCCATCCCAGCTCAGAACCTGGCTATATGCAAATTAGTCTGTCCCTGGCCCAGTGCATCATGGGAACAGGGCAGACCAAACTACCAAGCCAATTCTTCACCAGAAAGGAGACAAGCTACCGGGGACCGGTTTCTGGCATTTCAGCCTCTTCGGCCCGGCTTGCTTGAATCCTGATGGAGCAGTGAGAAAGGGACTCATGTCTGAGTATACCCTGCCACACCTATAGTGGCCAAAAACGATTCAGAAAAGGGGGTGGTGATGAACAGAGTGTCTGAATTAAGCAGACCACTCTTACCCAGTCCAAAGATCAGGGCTTGATCCATCACCGTTATTTATCTCACTGCCCCATCCCAGCTCAGAACCTGGCTATATGCAAATTAGTCTGTCCCTGGCCCAGTGCATCATGGGAAGAGGGCAGACCAAACTACCAAGCCAATTCTTCACCAGAAAGGAGACAAGCTACCGTGGACCGGTTTCTGGCATTTCAGCCTCTTCGGCCCGGCTTGCTTGAATCCTGATGGAGCAGTGAGAAAGGGACTCATGTCTGAGTATACCCTGCCACACCTATAGTGGCCAAAAACGATTCAGAAAAGGGGGTGGTGATGAACAGAGTGTCTGAATTAAGCAGACCACTCTTACCCAGTCCAAAGATCAGGGCTTGATCCATCACCGTTATTTATCTCACTGCCCCATCCCAGCTCAGAACCTGGCTATATGCAAATTAGTCTGTCCCTGGCCCAGTGCATCATGGGAACAGGGCAGACCAAACTACCAAGCCAATTCTTCACCAGAAAGGAGACAAGCTACCGGGGACCGGTTTCTGGCATTTCAGCCTCTTCGGCCCGGCTTGCTTGAATCCTGATGGAGCAGTGAGAAAGGGACTCATGTCTGAGTATACCCTGCCACACCTATAGTGGCCAAAAACGATTCAGAAAAGGGGGTGGTGATGAACAGAGTGTCTGAATTAAGCAGACCACTCTTACCCAGTCCAAAGATCAGGGCTTGATCCATCACCGTTATTTATCTCACTGCCCCATCCCAGCTCAGAACCTGGCTATATGCAAATTAGTCTGTCCCTGGCCCAGTGCATCATGGGAACAGGGCAGACCAAACTACCAAGCCAATTCTTCACCAGAAAGGAGACAAGCTACCGGGGACCGGTTTCTGGCATTTCAGCCTCTTCGGCCCGGCTTGCTTGAATCCTGATGGAGCAGTGAGAAAGGGACTCATGTCTGAGTATACCCTGCCACACCTATAGTGGCCAAAAACGATTCAGAAAAGGGGGTGGTGATGAACAGAGTGTCTGAATTAAGCAGACCACTCTTACCCAGTCCAAAGATCAGGGCTTGATCCATCACCGTTATTTATCTCACTGCCCCATCCCAGCTCAGAACCTGGCTATATGCAAATTAGTCTGTCCCTGGCCCAGTGCATCATGGGAACAGGGCAGACCAAACTACCAAGCCAATTCTTCACCAGAAAGGAGACAAGCTACCGGGGACCGGTTTCTGGCATTTCAGCCTCTTCGGCCCGGCTTGCTTGAATCCTGATGGAGCAGTGAGAAAGGGACTCATGTCTGAGTATACCCTGCCACACCTAAGCGTGGAAGGGTATACTCAGATGTGAGTCCCTTGCTCATTGCACCATCAGGATTCAAGCAAGCCAGGCCGAAGACGGCTGTAATGCCAGAAACCGGTCCCCGGAAGCTTGTTTCCTTCCCAGTGTAAGAATTGGCTTTTGTAGTCTGGTCTGCCCTGTTCCCATGATGCACTGGGCCAGGGACAGACTAATTTGCATACAGCCAGGTTCTGAAACTGGGATGGTGCAATGAGCTAAAAAACGGTGTTGGATCTAGCCCTGATCTCTTGACTGGGTGAGAGTACTCTGCTTAATTCAGAGACTCTGTCCATTACCACCCCTTGTTGTAAATATTTTTGTCCACCCTAAGCGTGGAAGGGTATACTCAGATGTGAGTCCCTTGCTCATTGCACCATCAGGATTCAAGCAAGCCGGGCCGAAGACGGCTGTAATGCCAGAAACCGGTCCCCGGAAGCTTGTTTCCTTCCCAGTGTAAGAATTGGCTTTTGTAGTCTGGTCTGCCCTGTTCCCATGATGCACTGGGCCAGGGACAGACTAATTTGCATACAGCCAGGTTCTGAAACTGGGATGGTGCAATGAGCTAAAAAACGGTGTTGGATCTAGCCCTGATCTCTTGACTGGGTGAGAGTACTCTGCTTAATTCAGAGACTCTGTCCATCACCACCCCTTGTTGTAAATATTTTTGTCCACCCTAAGCGTGGAAGGGTATACTCAGATGTGAGTCCCTTGCTCATTGCACCATCAGGATTCAAGCAAGCCGGGCCGAAGACGGCTGTAATGCCAGAAACCGGTCCCCGGAAGCTTGTTTCCTTCCCAGTGTAAGAATTGGCTTTTGTAGTCTGGTCTGCCCTGTTCCCATGATGCACTGGGCCAGGGACAGACTAATTTGCATACAGCCAGGTTCTGAAACTGGGATGGTGCAATGAGCTAAAAAACGGTGTTGGATCTAGCCCTGATCTCTTGACTGGGTGAGAGTACTCTGCTTAATTCAGAGACTCTGTCCATCACCACCCCTTGTTGTAAATATTTTTGTCCACCCTAAGCGTGGAAGGGTATACTCAGATGTGAGTCCCTTGCTCATTGCACCATCAGGATTCAAGCAAGCCGGGCCGAAGACGGCTGTAATGCCAGAAACCGGTCCCCGGAAGCTTGTTTCCTTCCCAGTGTAAGAATTGGCTTTTGTAGTCTGGTCTGCCCTGTTCCCATGATGCACTGGGCCAGGGACAGACTAATTTGCATACAGCCAGGTTCTGAAACTGGGATGGTGCAATGAGCTAAAAAACGGTGTTGGATCTAGCCCTGATCTCTTGACTGGGTGAGAGTACTCTGCTTAATTCAGAGACTCTGTCCATCACCACCCCTTGTTGTAAATATTTTTGTCCACCCTAAGCGTGGAAGGGTATACTCAGATGTGAGTCCCTTGCTCATTGCACCATCAGGATTCAAGCAAGCCGGGCCGAAGACGGCTGTAATGCCAGAAACCGGTCCCCGGAAGCTTGTTTCCTTCCCAGTGTAAGAATTGGCTTTTGTAGTCTGGTCTGCCCTGTTCCCATGATGCACTGGGCCAGGGACAGACTAATTTGCATACAGCCAGGTTCTGAAACTGGGATGGTGCAATGAGCTAAAAAACGGTGTTGGATCTAGCCCTGATCTCTTGACTGGGTGAGAGTACTCTGCTTAATTCAGAGACTCTGTCCATCACCACCCCTTGTTGTAAATATTTTTGTCCACCCTAAGCGTGGAAGGGTATACTCAGATGTGAGTCCCTTGCTCATTGCACCATCAGGATTCAAGCAAGCCGGGCCGAAGACGGCTGTAATGCCAGAAACTGGTCCCCGGAAGCTTGTTTCCTTCCCAGTGTAAGAATTGGCTTTTGTAGTCTGGTCTGCCCTGTTCCCATGATGCACTGGGCCAGGGACAGACTAATTTGCATACAGCCAGGTTCTGAAACTGGGATGGTGCAATGAGCTAAAAAACGGTGTTGGATCTAGCCCTGATCTCTTGACTGGGTGAGAGTACTCTGCTTAATTCAGAGACTCTGTCCATCACCACCCCTTGTTGTAAATATTTTTGTCCACCCTAAGCGTGGAAGGGTATACTCAGATGTGAGTCCCTTGCTCATTGCACCATCAGGATTCAAGCAAGCCGGGCCGAAGACGGCTGTAATGCCAGAAACCGGTCCCCGGAAGCTTGTTTCCTTCCCAGTGTAAGAATTGGCTTTTGTAGTCAGGTCTGCCCTGTTCCCATGATGCACTGGGCCAGGGACAGACTAATTTGCATACAGCCAGGTTCTGAAACTGGGATGGTGCAATGAGCTAAAAAACGGTGTTGGATCTAGCCCTGATCTCTTGACTGGGTGAGAGTACTCTGCTTAATTCAGAGACTCTGTCCATCACCACCCCTTGTTGTAAATATTTTTGTCCACCCTAAGCGTGGAAGGGTATACTCAGATGTGAGTCCCTTGCTCATTGCACCATCAGGATTCAAGCAAGCCGGGCCGAAGACGGCTGTAATGCCAGAAACCGGTCCCCGGAAGCTTGTTTCCTTCCCAGTGTAAGAATTGGCTTTTGTAGTCTGGTCTGCCCTGTTCCCATGATGCACTGGGCCAGGGACAGACTAATTTGCATACAGCCAGGTTCTGAAACTGGGATGGTGCAATGAGCTAAAAAACGGTGTTGGATCTAGCCCTGATCTCTTGACTGGGTGAGAGTACTCTGCTTAATTCAGAGACTCTGTCCATCACCACCCCTTGTTGTAAATATTTTTGTCCACCCTAAGCGTGGAAGGGTATACTCAGATGTGAGTCCCTTGCTCATTGCACCATCAGGATTCAAGCAAGCCGGGCCGAAGACGGCTGTAATGCCAGAAACCGGTCCCCGGAAGCTTGTTTCCTTCCCAGTGTAAGAATTGGCTTTTGTAGTCTGGTCTGCCCTGTTCCCATGATGCACTGGGCCAGGGACAGACTAATTTGCATACAGCCAGGTTCTGAAACTGGGATGGTGCAATGAGCTAAAAAACGGTGTTGGATCTAGCCCTGATCTCTTGACTGGGTGAGAGTACTCTGCTTAATTCAGAGACTCTGTCCATCACCACCCCTTGTTGTAAATATTTTTGTCCACCCTAAGCGTGGAAGGGTATACTCAGATGTGAGTCCCTTGCTCATTGCACCATCAGGATTCAAGCAAGCCGGGCCGAAGACGGCTGTAATGCCAGAAACCGGTCCCCGGAAGCTTGTTTCCTTCCCAGTGTAAGAATTGGCTTTTGTAGTCTGGTCTGCCCTGTTCCCATGATGCACTGGGCCAGGGACAGACTAATTTGCATACAGCCAGGTTCTGAAACTGGGATGGTGCAATGAGCTAAAAAACGGTGTTGGATCTAGCCCTGATCTCTTGACTGGGTGAGAGTACTCTGCTTAATTCAGAGACTCTGTCCATCACCACCCCTTGTTGTAAATATTTTTGTCCACCCTAAGCGTGGAAGGGTATACTCAGATGTGAGTCCCTTGCTCATTGCACCATCAGGATTCAAGCAAGCCGGGCCGAAGACGGCTGTAATGCCAGAAACCGGTCCCCGGAAGCTTGTTTCCTTCCCAGTGTAAGAATTGGCTTTTTTTAGTCTGGTCTGCCCTGTTCCCATGATGCACTGGGCCAGGGACAGACTAATTTGCATACAGCCAGGTTCTGAAACTGGGATGGTGCAATGAGCTAAAAAACGGTGTTGGATCTAGCCCTGATCTCTTGACTGGGTGAGAGTACTCTGCTTAATTCAGAGACTCTGTCCATCACCACCCCTTGTTGTAAATATTTTTGTCCACCCTAAGCGTGGAAGGGTATACTCAGATGTGAGTCCCTTGCTCATTGCACCATCAGGATTCAAGCAAGCCGGGCCGAAGACGGCTGTAATGCCAGAAACCGGTCCCCGGAAGCTTGTTTCCTTCCCAGTGTAAGAATTGGCTTTTGTAGTATGGTCTGCCCTGTTCCCATGATGCACTGGGCCAGGGACAGACTAATTTGCATACAGCCAGGTTCTGAAACTGGGATGGTGCAATGAGCTAAAAAACGGTGTTGGATCTAGCCCTGATCTCTTGACTGGGTGAGAGTACTCTGCTTAATTCAGAGACTCTGTCCATCACCACCCCTTGTTGTAAATATTTTTGTCCACCCTAAGCGTGGAAGGGTATACTCAGATGTGAGTCCCTTGCTCATTGCACCATCAGGATTCAAGCAAGCCGGGCCGAAGACGGCTGTAATGCCAGAAACCGGTCCCCGGAAGCTTGTTTCCTTCCCAGTGTAAGAATTGGCTTTTGTAGTCTGGTCTGCCCTGTTCCCATGATGCACTGGGCCAGGGACAGACTAATTTGCATACAGCCAGGTTCTGAAACTGGGATGGTGCAATGAGCTAAAAAACGGTGTTGGATCTAGCCCTGATCTCTTGACTGGGTGAGAGTACTCTGCTTAATTCAGAGACTCTGTCCATCACCACCCCTTGTTGGAAATATTTTTGTCCACCCTAAGCGTGGAAGGGTATACTCAGATGTGAGTCCCTTGCTCATTGCACCATCAGGATTCAAGCAAGCCGGGCCGAAGACGGCTGTAATGCCAGAAACCGGTCCCCGGAAGCTTGTTTCCTTCCCAGTGTAAGAATTGGCTTTTGTAGTCTGGTCTGCCCTGTTCCCATGATGCACTGGGCCAGGGACAGACTAATTTGCATACAGCCAGGTTCTGAAACTGGGATGGTGCAATGAGCTAAAAAACGGTGTTGGATCTAGCCCTGATCTCTTGACTGGGTGAGAGTACTCTGCTTAATTCAGAGACTCTGTCCATCACCACCCCTTGTTGTAAATATTTTTGTCCACCCTAAGCGTGGAAGGGTATACTCAGATGTGAGTCCCTTGCTCATTGCACCATCAGGATTCAAGCAAGCCGGGCCGAAGACGGCTGTAATGCCAGAAACCGGTCCCCGGAAGCTTGTTTCCTTCCCAGTGTAAGAATTGGCTTTTGTAGTCTGGTCTGCCCTGTTCCCATGATGCACTGGGCCAGGGACAGACTAATTTGCATACAGCCAGGTTCTGAAACTGGGATGGTGCAATGAGCTAAAAAACGGTGTTGGATCTAGCCCTGATCTCTTGACTGGGTGAGAGTACTCTGCTTAATTCAGAGACTCTGTCCATCACCACCCCTTGTTGTAAATATTTTTGTCCACCCTAAGCGTGGAAGGGTATACTCAGATGTGAGTCCCTTGCTCATTGCACCATCAGGATTCAAGCAAGCCGGGCCGAAGACGGCTGTAATGCCAGAAACCGGTCCCCGGAAGCTTGTTTCCTTCCCAGTGTAAGAATTGGCTTTTGTAATCTGGTCTGCCCTGTTCCCATGATGCACTGGGCCAGGGACAGACTAATTTGCATACAGCCAGGTTCTGAAACTGGGATGGTGCAATGAGCTAAAAAACTGTGTTGGATCTAGCCCTGATCTCTTGACTGGGTGAGAGTACTCTGCTTAATTCAGAGACTCTGTCCATCACCACCCCTTGTTGTAAATATTTTTGTCCACCCTAAGCGTGGAAGGGTATACTCAGATGTGAGTCCCTTGCTCATTGCACCATCAGGATTCAAGCAAGCCGGGCCGAAGACGGCTGTAATGCCAGAAACCGGTCCCCGGAAGCTTGTTTCCTTCCCAGTGTAAGAATTGGCTTTTGTAGTCTGGTCTGCCCTGTTCCCATGATGCACTGGGCCAGGGACAGACTCATTTGCATACAGCCAGGTTCTGAAACTGGGATGGTGCAATGAGCTAAAAAACGGTGTTGGATCTAGCCCTGATCTCTTGACTGGGTGAGAGTACTCTGCTTAATTCAGAGACTCTGTCCATCACCACCCCTTGTTGTAAATATTTTTGTCCACCCTAAGCGTGGAAGGGTATACTCAGATGTGAGTCCCTTGCTCATTGCACCATCAGGATTCAAGCAAGCCGGGCCGAAGACGGCTGTAATGCCAGAAACCGGTCCCCGGAAGCTTGTTTCCTTCCCAGTGTAAGAATTGGCTTTTGTAGTCTGGTCTGCCCTTTTCCCATGATGCACTGGGCCAGGGACAGACTAATTTGCATACAGCCAGGTTCTGAAACTGGGATGGTGCAATGAGCTAAAAAACGGTGTTGGATCTAGCCCTGATCTCTTGACTGGGTGAGAGTACTCTGCTTAATTCAGAGACTCTGTCCATCACCACCCCTTGTTGTAAATATGATGGTTCATAAAGATCATAGTGCAAGGTGGCTCTTGGGGCCAATGAAGATTTCAGACCAGCTTTTTAACTTTGTGAGCTATTATGGCCCTATTGAAGACTCCCCAACATCTTTGCAGTCCCTGTATGATTTTGCAACCAATCAGTCTGCGTATCTTGTGCTAGGGGGCGATTTTAATCTATTGATAAATCCAGCCATTGATTGCTCTCGGGCCAACAAAACACAAACTAAACCTAAGTCCAGAAAGCTGTACCAAGATTTTATAAGGGACTTTGCACTAGTAGATTGCTGGAGGGACCAATACCCAGACAAACGACAGTATACTTGCAATTCAGGCAGATTTCATTTCTCCTCTCGGATTGACTTTTTTTTTTTAATTTCACATACTCTATTAAAGACTGAGTCCGAGATTTGTGAAAATCCTTTCTCAGATCATGCACTGATTACTGTGAAGTTTGAAATTAAAACTCAATAAAAAATCAGGCCCAAATGGGTGTTCGATAAATCTCTAAAATTAAATACTAACACCACTCCTACATTTACTGTCTGGAACGGCTTAAAAGCTTTTTTTCGAGGCGAGGTGATCGCATATTTGGCCTTGATGAGGAAGAAAGAGAATACTCAAAGACTCCAGCTGGAGAAAGAGCTAAGTAGTACAACAGCAGAATATCTTGCTATGCCATCTCCAGAATGGGAAGCTAAACTCACTGGTGCCAAGTCCAACTTAAAAGAATACTTTTAAAATTTTACATCATGACTCAGTGATACAGAAAAGATATGAGGAGAGTGATCACATAGGCAGATTTCTAGCTTGGTTTACTAAAAAGAGATCAAATACCAATCAAAATAAAAATATAGCCGATCCAACTACTCTGTGCTCTTCGTCTCTTCCCTCGGAAATCTCAGAAGTTTTTCTTAATCATTACAAAGACCTCTTAACCGAAACACCCAACACTAGGGCAGAGGTAGCTTTAGCTTGGCTAGACAGGATAATATACCAATATTACCACCTGAGTCACAAAAGCTCCTGAGCTCAGCTATTTCTCTTGAGGAAGTTACACAGGCAATACATTTATTTTAGGCAGCCAAGGCCTGTGGACCAGATGGAACCCCATCTGAGATCTATAAGATTTTTTCTCCCCAACTTTCTGTTTTCTTAAAAAATGGGATCCTTGAAGGGGACCCATTTCCGAAAAACTTTACTCAAGCTGCAGTAATAAGTTTTGTTAAAAAAGCGAAACCAGAAGATAAGGTTAATTCATACAGGCCTATTAGTCTATTAAACTGAGATTTATTTTTTTTTTAAATATATTTTTATTGCAGAATCAGGAATAAACACATCCAACAAGCCAACCCATACACCAACGGCACCCAGCATACAGTGCGATAGTAATACAATACACAGCCGATTAGCCCACATCCCGGAGGCTTGGCGGCGCGTCAATGAGTCAGTTCACCGGAAGTACCTCGGTGCATGCCCTAATCGGGGCACAGGTCAAGTGTAACACTTCGTTTCTGCTTTTAACCCAGAACAACCAACCCACCCTCTCCATCTAACCCTAGGCCACTCCAATATCATGTCACTAATCATCACGACTACCATCCTGGGCCACCCGGTTCCGGGAGGTTGCCGCTTGCCGGCAAACCACCCCCTCCTCCGACTCCTTCCCAGTGCCCTCCCCCTCAACTGCTGCTAATGCGGGTTCCACCATCCCTCTCCTGCTCCAGGGTGACAACTATCAGGAAGTTTGACCAGCAAGTAATCACACGGAATCCCTGCCTATAACTGATCAGTTTCTTCGCCTTCAGTTAGGTAGTCCCTTAATGCCTGCACCACCAGCTCCCAGGACCGTGCCAGTTCCAAGCTCTTCTCGTTACCAGTTCTAGTCGCCTGGCGCATTCGTAACACACTCTCACAGCTCGACCACTTCATCAATTCATTCCTCCACCTCCGTACAGACGGCCCCTCTTTAGACTTCCAATGCCAAGTGATTTCGCGCTGTGCCAGTATCAGTCCCAACCCAATGAATTTGCTCGTAACCTTGGTCTTTTTGGTATGCGGGAACCAAAGAAGCAGGCATGCGGCCATGTCAAAGTCTACCTCCCGATCCGTGACAGCATTCAAGAGGTCCCCTACCTCAGACCAATAGTCCCCTAATTTCGAACAACCCCACAGCATGAGGTCAAGATCCACCTCAGGGTCTAGACATCGCAGACATACGGCATCAATCACCTGGAAGTGTCGACGTAACCTCTCCGGGGTCAAATATGCCCTATGGAGCACAAAATAATGCACCTGTTGGAATCTCGCATTCCTCGTCCCTTTCCAGGTCCTGTGTAGCACCTGACCCCATACGGAGTCCGGGATTTGTCTACCGACGCTGGTCTCCCAACGTGACTTCAACTCAACCAACGGGGCCAGACCTGCATTTAACATCCTATTGTGGAGGCAGGTCACCGCCTTGACGGTGCCCGCCGCCATCACCACATATTGGCACACCGTCGTCACCTCCGGTTCAGCCAATCCACCCCCCCAATGCCTCTGCAGAGCCGCGACAACCGCCGCGTGCAACAGGAAGGTACCACTCGGCAGGCCGAATTGCTCTTGTAAGGTCCGGAACGGGGCCAGCGTCCCGTCCACATAGAGGTCTCCTACCATCTGCAAGCCCAGGTCCTCCCACTCTAATAATCGGGACCAATCACCTCCGTGCGGTAAGGCAGTGAGCATCCCCAGCGGAATCTCCGGTGCGTATGGCCGGCGCATCCCAGCCCTCTTCAGGTACCTGTTCCAACACAATCTGAGTGTCCATTCCTCCATCGTGAAGTCCCTACTGGCCAGTCTCTGTTGCATCACGATAGACGACAAGATATGCCTCTGAATGCCGACCCCCCGGCCACCTTCAGGCCCCCTGAATTCTCTGGCCACGTTCTGCGTCAGGACCTGGAGCTGCGCTGCCAGATAGTATAACTCATAGTCGGGGACGGCCATCCCTCCTTCACACTTGGGTCTCATCAGGGTGGTCAATGCCACCCGTCTGCGACCGTGGCCCCAGAGAAAGCCAGTCACCAACGTCTTCAGCTCCCTAAAGATACCCTGCGGGATCCACACCGGCAGCGTTCGAAAATAATAGAGGAGCCTCGGGAGTGCCACCATTTTCAACAGCGCCACACGGCCCAGTACAGACAGCGGAAGAGAGGCCCAGAAGTCCATACTGCCTCTCAGCGCCCTAATACAGCGCCCCACATTCCCCTCAAGGAGGTCCGCCGCGTCATGGTAGATGCGCACCCCTAAGTAAACAAAACAAGAGGGTTCCCACACTACCGGCCTCGTGAGCTGCGGGCAGAGCTTGGTCTTCCGCAGCGGAAACACGCAAGTCTTAGTCCAGTTCACCCTGAGGCCCGAAAGCCTCCCGAACCTGCCCAACATGTCCACCGCGCCTTCTAGAGCCCTTCCAGAGTCCGCCAGGTATAGTAACAAGTCGTCGGCATACAACGAGATATAATGCGAGTCAGGTCCCTGCGCAATCCCGTCGAAAACGACTCCCGTTCTCGCCTGCGCCGCTAGTGGTTCCATTGCTAGCGCAAAGAGCAGAGGGGATAGCGAGCAGCCTTGCCTCGTGCCCCTACAGACCGGATAAACCGAGGAGACCAAGGTCCCCAGCCGCACCCGCGCCTTAGCCGAGGAGTAGAGCACTCTCGTCCAGCCCCGGAACCCCTCCCCAACCCCGAACTTCAACAGCACGCCATCTAAAAAATCCCATTCCAAGCTATCAAACGCCTTTTCAATATCAACCGTCAGCACTACTGGGCCTGGATCCGCCATGGCAGCACTATCAATGACCCCAATCAGCCGACGGATATTCATCGAAGTGCTCCTAGAGGGGATGAATCCCGCTTGATCCCTATGCACCAAAGAGGTCATCAGTGGTAGGAGCCGGGTGGCTAGGATTCGGCTCAAGATCTTGTAATCCACAGTCAGCATAGACAACGGACGAAAAGAGGAGACATCCAAAGCATCTCTGCCCGGCTTCAGCAGGGGCACAACTAGCGCCTCCGTCATAGAGTCAGGCAACCGCCCCAATTGTTTCGCCTCCACATACACAACCTGCAGTCTGGGTGCCAGCACTTCCATAAATTTGGCATAGAACTCGATCGGCAACCCATCCACCCCAGGGGTTTTGTTCCGTGCCATATGACTAATCGCCCCTCTGATTTCCGCTAGGGTGACAGGGCCCCCCAGATCCCGGGCTTCCTCCTCATCCAATACCGGCAAAGGGATCTGATCTAAATAATCACCAATGTCCGCGGCGTCCACTTCGAGGTGGCTGGTGTACAGACCCGTGTAGTAGGATTGAAAGCGCCCCAGGACCACTGACTGCGAATAAACCACCTCCCCATCCTCTTGTCGCACACTCATAACCGGACATCCTCTAGGGTTCGGATCAGCCAACTTCGCAAGGAGCGTGCCCACTTTATCTCTCTCCTCATGCACTTTCACCGCATACAACTTATAATTGTAGCACCGCAATCCCTCCATCTCAGTCGCCACCGCCTCCTTAGCACGCAACAAGCTGTCTTGCAGCTCCGGCTTCTCGGGTCGCTGCCGTTCCACCCCTCTCAGCACGTCCTCCGCCTTCGCGAGGTCATTCAGCACTGTTCCTCTCACAGTCAGAAACCGTCCCATACATACCCCCCTCACCACCACTTTCATCGCATCCCATTCAGTCGCTCTAGTCGCTGTCGACCCAGCATTGACCGCAAAGTAGTCGTCTATGCCCTGTCGGACCGTGTCACAGAACGCCGGGTCATCCAGCGTCTCCGGACGAAGTCTCCACGAAGGGACCGCCGATCTCGCCAGCTGCCACTGCACAGAAATCAGCAGTGGGTTATGGTCCGAGATGGTTCTAGACAAATACTCTGAATGAATCACCATCTTCGCTAGAGACTCGCAACACAGCACCGAATCCAGTCTAACATGCAGATCATGCAGGGCTGAGAAGTAGGAGTAATCTCGAGTTTCGGGGTGCTGCGCCCTCCAGACATCCACCAAGCCCCACCTCTCCTGCCAGTCCCGCCTATGGGTCGCAAGTCTGCGCACCGGGGAGTCTACCAAAGGCGGGTGTGACCTGTCCAACAGCACATCTGAAATGGAGTTAAAATCCCCCGCCAGCAATATAGGGCCCGCCAAATAGTACGCCAGTGAGCGCGACAAACCCTCAAAGAAACGTGCTTGATCAGCATTGGGGGCATAGATGTTACACAGCACCACTTCCCTACCACACAGCCGTCCTTCCACCACCACATAACGACCCTCCGGATCTATCCTCTGACTCATGACTTGGAATGGCGTGCCCGCTCTGATCCATATTAACACCCCTCTGGCAAACGCTGAGTAAGTCGTGCCAAACACCTGACCCCGCCACCTCCTCTGTAACGCCCCACATTCCTGCTGTGTCAAGTGAGTTTCCTGAAGCATCGCTATCTGAACGCCCCTCCTCACCAAGTAGGCATGTACCTTGTGGCGCTTAACCATAGTCCGAATAACCCCGGACATTCCATGTGACACATTTCAAATTAGGTAACGTCCCCATAGAGCATCAATCCCAACAGTGGCGCACGCCAATAAATGGGACCCGCATCGCAGCAATTGTACAACCCCTTCAAAACATACCCCGTAACTCCCATCCACCCCCTCCCCAGGACAGGGCCTAGTAACCCAGCTTCAGCCCCGTTCCAAACCTCAAACACCCAACACATCACACTAATCTGTGGTCGACACCACAGAAGACCTTAAGGGTCTAATGAGGACTATGGAGCCCCGAACCAGGACGACAGAGCAACCACCCCGCGCCCACAGCCCCATACTGCCAATGCAGCCCCATACCTGGCAGTCCAATAGAAATCAGGAGCGTCCAGGCCTTACAGCAAGTTCAGCGGCCACGAGCTTCACCCATTAAAGATACCATCTGACGTTTGTGGGGTAACCTCCGGCCCCTGTGCTCCCCCCACCTCCGAGTCGTCATCACCGGTCTTCTCACCGTCATCCTCCGAAGCCGAACCTCTGGAGGCGTCTTCTCGCTGCGAGCCTGTGATGTTCGCCGTGGCCTCCAACGCACTCTGTCTATCAGCCAGCATTTGCGCCTCTCGCTCGGCCCGTTGGCGCCTATTCCGGGAGCGGATGCGCTGCGACTTCCTGACCCTGACCGGTTGCTCACGATCCCTGGCGGGCCTGTGTGCTCGATCCGTCCCAGCACGATACAGTTCCAGCCAGGACCATGCTTCATCGGGCGTTTGGAAAAAGTGAGTCCTGTCATCAACGATGATCCGCAGCTTGGCTGGAAAAAGCAAGGAGTATTGAATCCCTTCCTCTCTCAGCTCTTTCTTCACCGACAGAAAGGAAGCCCTGCTCCGCTGCACCTCCTGCGTATAGTCCGGAAAGATCGTCACCTTGCAGTTGTCCACTTGGAAGGGCCCACGATCTCTCGCCCTTTGGATCAGCAGATCCCGATCCTTATAGTGCAGCAGTCTGGCCACCATCGGTCGGGGCGGTCGGCCCTCCAGAGGAGGCTTCGCGGGCACCCTGTGCGCTCTTTCCAGGGAGAAGAAGGGGGAGAGGCCCTCCGGCGCCACCACTGTGCGGAACCAGTCCTCCAAGTAGGCCACCGCATCACCCTTCTCAATCCTCTCCGGAAGCCCCACCACCCTCACGTTGTTCCGGCGGTTGCGTCCTTCCGCGTCCTCTGCTCGACGCTCCAGAATCGCCAGTCGATGGATAACGTCATCAAGTTTATGCTCCGCCGTGACCACCGCCGGTTTCAGCTCCTGGAGCAGTTGCTCGTTGGATTTCACACGGTCAGAGAGCTTGGCGTGGTCCGCTCTCAGCAGGCCAAGCCCGGACGCCACCTGCGCAATATCCTGGTGCAGGTCATCCTTGGTGGTAGTGATCGCGGCCAAAATGGCATCAAGACGGAGGTTCAGCCGCAGCTCCTGCGGCGAGGGCCCCGTTGGGAGATCACCATCTGCGGCCTCGGACTGCCCGTCACCTCGCTCAGGAGGCGCAGCGAGGTCAGCCCCCTGCGCGGCCATCTTGTCAACGGGAAACGTGCCACCTCAGCCGCCTCTTTCAATGGCGGCCGGCGGCTGCAGTCCTTCCGTCCTACCCGTCTCCAGGGCCCCCTGGCGAGCCCAATGGCAGATCACAAGGTGCGCAGCTCCCCGGTCTCCCGGCGGTGCCAATTGTCCTTCCTCTGCGCCCCGTCGCCAACCTCCAGCCCAGAAATGGAGTCCGTGCAGCCCCACCAATATTGTCAGTGCGTCACCATAGTGCGGAGGCCAGGGGTGCGAGCCCCCCCAGAAGACAGATAGTCAGGCGGTGCCCTACTGGGCAGTTCGAGCCCACCGCCCCCGGCGGCACCGACCTGCGCGGCTTCAGCGCACTGCGGGGTCCACACACTGCCTTATCGGCCTCTCCCCCACCTGCCTCCAACCGGGCGTCCAATCGCCCCGTTCTCCTCAGTGTCCCGGTTGCCTCTGCTTCAACGCCCTCAGGGATGGGTCGGCCACAGATGTTAGCAGCGCCGCCACCGGTGCAGCGCGAGTGATGGCTGCGCTCTCCTACCGTCCGGGCGAGCAGGTGGGGGAGGGGCGCCGCTCGCGCCAGGGCAGCGCCGGCGCTCTTCTCCGTTGCTCCGGTCTCGCTCTCCTAAATCCCCCACCGGTGCACCGCTGCGCTAGGGCCCCCAGGCGCCTCAGACCGCGCAGCACCCCACATCGCTCCGCTCTTCGATCTCTCGCTCCGCTGGCGCCGCCATCTTGCCTTTGTTCCCCAGCTTCACCAAGCGGGACTCTAGGTCCGTCCGCCTGCAGCGCCCAGGGTCCCGACGGGGGTCAGATGCTCCTCGCTGGTCCAGCGACCTCACCGGAGCTCAGTTCCAGCCGCCAGGTAGTGTGGGGCTAGCTACTGCAGGATAAAGACGGGACTCGGCGCGGAGCAACTCGCTCACGCAGCCATCCCGGTCGGCGCCTAAACCACGCCCCCTAGTCTATTAAACTGAGATTATAAAATCTTTACTAAAATTCTTGCAAATAGACTTGCGCAGGTTCACTTATCCATCATGATCAGAATGGGTTTCTTAAAAACAGACTTTTGGCTTCCAACTCTCATTATTTGGTGCAAGCGATCGATTACTTCTATATTAATAAAACCAAGGCGGCTTTAATAATGCTTGATGCTGAAAAAGCATTTGAGAGAGTACAATGGCATGTTTTAGTTACAATCTTTAAAAAAATTGCGATCCCAAGTGTATTCAGCCAATGCCAATGCGTCTATAATTATTAATGGGGATATCGCAGGAACAATTTCTATGAGTCGGGGGACACACCAAGGCTGCCCCCTTTCTACTGTGCTATTTTCCCTGTTTATTGAGCCTCTGGCATGTGCTATTCGGCAGGTTTTAACTATCGCCGCTCCCCTACCAGGTTCGTCAAAACGTACATTATTTGCCGATCATATGGTGCTTTATTTAGCAGCGGATAGGGATAATCTAACGAGAGCCCTGGATAAAATTAGGGAATTTACTAACATTGGAGGATATAAAATAATCATGCCAAATCAGAGGTGCTACTTTTTAATAGCACCGTTGCTATCATGCCCCCCGCTATGCAGGAGCATTATATAGCAACCAAGCAATAAGATACTTAGGGATCTTTGTGACCACCAGATTGGAGGACTTATATCCATTACATTTTATCTCCACTTTAAATAAAACACGTAACCTGCTTAAACAATGGAAAATCTCCCAAACTCGATTATGGGGTGGGTAGCCCTCATTAAAATGAACATCCTTCTGTTAGTTCAAAGCCTGGAGCAATATCGGCCCCCTCAAATTTCAATCTTCCTTACACACATCTCAGCCTGACCTCCCCCCAAATGACCCAGAGTCAACGGCTAATCTTTACACATGCTGGATTAACAAGGCGGTCAACAAAGCGGTACCCATCAAACACAGGTCCATCAACCGAATCACTGTCTCTGCGCCTTGGTTCACTGAGACCCTTAGGTGTGGAAAACAAAAATGTTGACATCTAGAACGTCACTGGCGTTTAAACTACGATCCCTCTCAGGAAGCCCTTTACAAACAACAGCCTGGTAATTACAAACGCCTCCTGATTGCAGCCAAAAGCAATTTTTACTGTAATCAAATTGAATCTGCAAAAACTTCTGCCAAGCAACTCTTCCAAGTGGTATCCAAGCTTTCTGGGCAAGGATCAACTCCCCCTATCACCGCTACCAAGACGCTTTGTAACTCACCAGCCACATACTTCCAGGAGAAAGTCTGCACCATCTACAATAACTGCGCACTAAACAACTCTTCGGCCACACCCTCAGTTGACACCAGTGATTCCAGCATTTCCATATGCTTCCCTGTTCTTCCAAACTCTACTCTCTCCCACACTCTTCACCCCCTAACCTTTGAAGAATTCAATCAAGTCTTCCCTGATTTCATCACTCATCTCCTCTCCTCTATGAAATCAGGATCTCCAGAAGATCCATGCCCTTCGGCCACCCTTAAACTTAACCCTGCTATCATAGGATGCAATTTGGATAACATACTTAACTCGATGTTCAAATCCGGTATATACCCCTCCATCTGGAAAAAGAGGGTCATTGAGCCCCTTATTAAAAAGTCCAACCTTGACCCAGCAGACACAGCCAGTTACAGACCTATTGCATCTCTGCCCCTACCAGCAAAAATTGCAGAGAAAGTTATGAACACCCAATTGGCACATTTCATCGAGCAACACTATCTATTGGATGACACCCAATTTGGCTTCAGAAGGAGACACTGCACAGCAACCGCCCTCATTAAAGCGTCTGATGAAACCAAAAATATTCTGGATGCAGGAGGAGCCGCGGTTCTCGTCCTGCTGGATCTCTCTGCAGCATTTGACACGGTCAACCATGCCACTTTGATCGAGCGTGTCACTGCACTAGGTGTCTGTCACATGGGCAGGACCCTTCTCACATCTTTCTTGGCTAATCGCTCACAATCAGTCACGCTTGTTACTTTCACGTCCCCCCCATTCACTTTTCCTTGCGGTGTGCCTTAGAAATCCTCGCTAAGCCCGACATTGTTTAATATCTAAGTGTCGAACTTAGCGAGGGTCATCAAACCTACTATCTGGGTCTCACCTCATACGCAGACGATACCCAACTAGTGTTGGCAATAGATAATGATGGCGCTAGGGTTGCAGCCAACTTCCAGAAGGGAATGCTTCCTATAAGTACCTGGATGGCAGACAATTCCCTTAGACTGAACTCCAGCAAGATGGAAGTGATGATCTTCGGCAATCTTACACCCTCCTGGTCCTCCCTTTGGTGGCCAGCAGACTTAGGAACACTCCCCTAACCAGTCACAAAAGTTAGAAACCTCTGAGTCATTTTCGACACTAAGTTGTCTTTCATGCACCATGCTAATTCTGTAGTCTCTTCAGCCTTCTACACCATTAAAATCATAAAGAAACTTCTCCCATACCTCCCATCCTCAGCTGCCAAAACATTGATCAACACACTAGTTATGTCCAAAGTAGATTACTGCAACAGCCTATTCATCAATGCGCAAGAAAAAGTTCTTAAGAAACTCCAGCTGATACAAAACACAGCAGCCAAGCTTCTGACAGGCACTCCCAAATTTAAACCCATCTCCAAAGTAGTTTGCAATCTCCACTGGCTAACGGTCAGAAACAGATCCAAGTTTAAGGCTCTCTGCCTTGCATATATGGCCATTCACTCCACCGGTCCTGACTTTCTTAAGCAATCCCTTCGCCCCTACAATCCCCCCAGACAATTGCGTTCCTCCACTGCCAATCTTCTTATTGTTCCCTGCACAAAAAAGCATCTTGGGTTGACATATCTTTTCTGTGCACCACCACCAAACTCTGGAATATGCTTCCACCCCCAAATCAAGACCAGTCCTACTCTGCTCACCTTTAGGAAGCAGATAAAGACATGGCTTTTTAATCAATAATCCATTTATCTACCTATCTTGCCGTCAATCCTCAGCACGAGACACCCATGGGTATTTGTGCGCTCTACAAAATAAATAAATAATTAAATCAACCTTGCTCCCTTTTTACGTTTACCCGAACTCCCCCTAAAAACACGCTATAATACTCCAAGGGTGATTATTTCACTATTTAAAAAAATATGGGAAATATATGATATTCCATGGCTTCATCCCCAGATGAAATTAACCCCTTCGCTGCGGCGGCTATTCCGCCGCAGTGCTAAGGGGCGGGGGGCACGCGGCGCTCACACGCTGGTGACGGAACCGCTCCGTCACCAGCCTCGGGTGAGCTGAGCTCATGACGGAGCGGTTCCGTCATGGCCCCGCCCGCTCAATAGAACGCGCCGCACAGGCACAAAATCAGCGCCACGCAGGCGCGTCGGACGGGCCATGACGGAGCGGTTCCATCATCAGCATCGATGCGGTTAAATGAATGCATTTCTCTGGGGCTGCAATGGTCAGGTCAGAATTGCGGTCCATGGGAAAAATTAGGGTTTGTTACTCTTCAAGACTTTTATAGAAACAAAAGGTTTCTCTCATGGCAGCAAGTACTAAACCACAAGAGTAATATACGTGGTCTTCAGTCACGCACAGGTTAAGCAGTACTGTGAAACCTAACATTCAAAAAAGATTGTCCAGGCTTTCTCCTTGGGAAGGCACATTTTTTTCCCCAAAAGTAAGGGGATAGGCAACTGGTACAAACTACTTAAATCAGTGGAGCGACAGGTGATCCTCGACCACTGGAGAAGATTAGCTCGACTACTGGTTGCACTTTCAACTTGCAACAATGGCAGAATTCTAACAAAATTAGCTACAAAACAGTCAGGGCTGTCAACCTGAGAAGGATGGATGATCTATTATACTCTTGATCAGCTTCACAAAATGTTACCCACTGTTGATCCTAGGTGCTTCAGATGTGGTCTTACAACTGGGGATTGGCTTGACTGTGGGTTTACATGCCGACTCCTAAAACAGTTTTGGCACAATGTTTTTTTTTTAAATCAGTAAAAAATTGGAAATCAATCTTCTTCCTAGCCCTTTAACTGCCCTCTTTGGCGGAACGGGTATGAGTGAAGCCTTTATTGCAACATTCATTGTGAGATCTCTTATTTTAGCAAACTGGAAATCCAAGGTGGTTCCGACGATCCATCAAAGGCTTATAAAAATGCAGAGAGTTCTCAAACGAGAAATATTATACACTAAAAGGGTAGGCTCTTCTTCCAAATTGAATTGTTTTGTAACCTACTTTTAATTATGCGTTATTTCACTTTATTTTCTACAATTTATAAGTTTCATAAGTATAATTACTTATATTGAACAGGTATTGTGCTTTCTAGTATATCATGAGCATATGTTTTTGTATATTGTACCTGCAGCACTAAATCATATTTGATCTTGTTTTTTCTTCCTAATTGTTTTTAAGTTTTCTTTTTTTGAATTGTGTATTATAAATGTATGTAACATTTTGAATGACGGTTTCATAGACTTAAAATGAATTTTGAATATTGTATTTACGTAACAGGATCTATGCCGGTTACTTTCTCATTTTGTAAAACAATACTATTGCTTCCAAAAAAAAGAGAAAGGAAAAAAAATAATTGTGGCAGTTACAGATCCCGCTTTAAGCTGTGGACCCTCAGACAAAATGAATTTAAACCGTCCAACAGGAAGAAGTCAAAGATCTGTCGGTGAATCATTGGGTGCTTCCACCAAGATGGTGCCAAAGCCACAAGCAAGTTTAGCAGACAACCAATTTTACTAGGCTTCTGCCTTGAAGATATCAAACCCACTGTATGAAGTTATCAAGGCAACTAGCAAAACTATAGTGGAAAAACGCCAAGCAAGCGATGCAGTATTTCTTAGGCATGAGATTGATGTTCCCTTTGAATCTGTCCATGCCTCAAGTTTTATAATGGTACTGGTTCAAAGATATACCAGGACTCAAGGCAGTGTTCTTCCCTGGGTTGTGTGCAGTATTTTGTTCATATTGATGTGCGCCTACCCTATGTCTTTGGTTGTGTGATACAGCCTGTGTGCTGTAATTGAGAGTTCTGTGTGACACTTGATGGGAGTGAGCTAGCTATCATCCTATCTGCTAGTGGGATGTTTGGGAGATTTCAAATTGTTACTGTATTGGTCATTATCCTGTTTGAGTAACTAGAATAATCTATTTAGGAAGCTGCAATCCACTAGCCAGATAGTATGTTTAGTGCTGTATTCCAGCAGGGTACTCCATTCCACCTCATGGAGTTCTCACCCACAGGACCAATGCCTTGTGTGCCAATGCCCAGCCCAGGTCGCTTGCCTAGTTTGCTGGCTAGGGATTGAGTTTACACCCTAAAATGGCAATGTCATAGGCAGTAGCATACTAGACCCTTCATAAACCTTTAAGCAGACTTTGGAAAGTCCCTTCCAATCCGCCATTCCTAATGTTCTAATACACCATGACGGGTCAGCAAATATAGAACTGAGGGATCTGAAACTCACCAAATCTCTCAGGAACTAGAGCTTTAGGAGGGAAACCACGAGGGTGAAGTGATGCTAGTCTAGCCAACGGTTTGTCATAAATATTCATGCTTTAATTATCGAACGCCCTGAAATGAGATTTAAAAAGGAATTAATCTTAAGCAGATCTCACTTAGTTAATGTGTGTGCAGCAGGAATCAGTGCTCAACATTTAGGTCACTGATGTTAATCTAGGTGACTTCGATAAAGGCAAATAAAAAGTACTTATTCGTGGTTGACAGATTACTAAATAACTGCTGGATGTTTCCCAGCCTACTTTCAGACATTACCCAAGTAATGCAGTATTCGGATTCCCAAAGTATTTACATTTTCTTGCATGACTTCTCCAACGTTTGCCTCTTGTAAATGTAAAATGAATTACTCCGAGTTTTAAAAAGAAATATTAAAGTTATGATCCCAGAACATTTTATGAATGAAACATTTCTGTTAATCAACAGAAACATGTTTTACAACCCTGTTCCACGCCACCGAGTAGAACAATTTCTATACCTTAATCAATTGTGCTTTATTAGCATGAAAGCATAAGTACATTTACGGAAAAAATTACACTCTATATCATTAGGTTAATAGTGACAATTACAGTAAAAAATAATACATACCGTTAGGTTGCTGATGCCTTGAGAGAAAGCCCCTATTTGTATTACAGTTCCTTCTGAATGCTCCATCTGTAAAATCATTTAGCAACCAAATCAAATGAAACAATCTCTCCAGTAATTTAGCACATTCGTTAAATTTGACACACATCTTTAGCTGTAAATAGGGAAGGAATTTTAGTTATTCGAAATATATTCTTACCTTTATGCATTGAGTACAGTACAACCACATTCAAGGGTTGGTCACATGTACTCAGTAGATATCCCTTGTCTATGACATACTACTGGGAGCTGTGACGCTTCAGTAAGATGGCATTCTGTAGCTCCCCGAAGCAAGGTTACACTGGATATCGATCATGTTAAACAATAGGGAAATGATGTGGCACACGAAACTACTGACATCAGGATGATCTCAGGACCTCTGTGTCAAGCTCTGATCGTACTTCCATCTGAAAATTAGGAACCTCTAAGAAAACTTCAGTGACCACACTCTGGACTCCGCAATCACCACACATTCAGGCAAAACCAGCCAGCCCACCATCGCCACTTGGACACCGATAACGAGCGAAGAGACAGCCGCGACCAAAGAAATGAATCCACTCATGGGCCCCAACAGACCTGTGCCCACCACTCATCTACCACACAGCCGCCTCCGCCGCCATCACACCAGAACTGCGACGCACCATCAACACGTCCTTCACAACGGGCACCTGTCCAGACAACTGGAAATTTGCAGAAGTCAGACCCCTGCTCAAGAAACCCTCAGCGGATCCCACGGACCTCAAGAACTACCGGCCCATCTCTCTCCTCCCCTTCACGGCAAAGGTCGTGGAGAAGGCAATAAATGCACAACTAACAAAATTCATCGAAGACAACTCCATCCTCGACCCCTCCCAATCCAGATTCTGCAGCAATCATAGCACAGAGACTGCCCGACTCGCCACCACATCCGACATCCGCACCCTCTTCGACCAAGGCCACACCTCAGTCATGATCCTACTCGACCTGTCAGCAGCTTTCGACACAGTCTCCCCCTGCACACTCGCTGCCAGACTTCACGACACCGGCATACAAGGAACTTGGCTGGATCTGCTCGTTCCTTACCAACTGAAGCCAAAGAATCAGACTGCCACCCTTCCTCTCTCAACCATTGGAAATCAACTGTGGAGTGCCCCAGTGATCATCACTCAGCCCCACCCACTTCAACATCTACATGGCCCCCCTCGCCACCATCGTCAGAAAGCACAGCCTCAGCATAGTATCCTACGCCAACGACACCCAGCTCAATCTCTCCCTCACCAAGGACACCACCACCACTACCACCAGACTCAACTTCCAAGAAGGGATGCAGGACGTCGCATCCTGGATAATCAACAGCTGCCTGAAGCTCAACGCGTAGAAGACAGAAGCACCTGGTGGCCCACTACCCTCGCCAGCCCCCCAACCCCCACGGACCACGCCAGAAACCTCTGCTTCATACTCGAGTCCTCCCTCTCCATGAACAAGCAGGTCAACGCTGTCGTATCCAGCTGCTTCAACACCCTCCACATCCTTAGAAAGACCTACAAATTCCCCCCACCCCCTCCTCAATTCAAGGAAAACAGCCAATCAAGCACTCATAACAAGGAGACTGGACTACGCAAACGCCCTCTACGCCGACATCAACAAGTCCCTACTCTGCAAGCTCCAGATGATACAGAACACCGCAGCCAGACTCGTCCTCGGCATCCCCCGACACGAACACATCAGCCAACACCTACGGAACCTCCACTGGCTCCTTGTCTAGAAAAGAGTCACGTTCAAGATACTCACCTATGCCTACAAATGCCTACACAACACAGGACCTCAATACCTCAATGAGAGAATCACCTTCCAGGCACCCAACAGAAACCTCCGCTCTGCCAACCTCGCCCTTGCTGAAACCCCGCGCATCCGCAGAGCCACAACAGGGGGAAGAGCCTTCTCCTACTTCGCGGCCAAGACTTGGAACGAGCTCCCTATCAACATCAGACGGGCCTCCTCCCTGAACTCCTTCAGGAAGGCTCTCAAAACCTGGCTCTTCGTCTGGTTACGAATATCTGTTGTGGTAACATGACAGGTGTGTTTGAGTGATATAGACCTCATCTTACTACTATAATGTCCCAATAAACATTTTCTAGACTCATCCCTCTTCTATCCCCCCATTATCCTTTTCAATCCAACTAACAGACTTAAATGTCCACCACTCAAATTAACTCAAATTTCACTATATTAATCCACCACTAATCCTTTTTGGGTTCCAGCATAACACCTCATCAGGGGTAGTATTCGCTGTATAAATACTATTACAATACAATAAAAAGGGACATGTTCACACACCCAACACAGATGTTTGTTACTTGCATTACCTGCATTTCATTAGCTTGTGTGCAAATGTGTAACACTGAGGTGTGCAGGTAGTTAATAGCATGCAAGCCAGACATGCAGTGGCTTTTACTTGTTCATAGGAAAGTAGAGTTATCAAGGTTTGTCAGCCATCTGGTCTGAAAGGCAAGTCTACTAGGCACACAGACAATCTCATTATTAGTGTTAATTTATGTGAGGATGTTCGTGTGTCACCCAAGTTACCTAGTGTGTGCACAGACTGACTAAGGTAGTTGTTGCACATTGTGCCACAGTGGACATATCTTGTGGCACATCTCTCTAGCACAGCGGTCTTCAAACGTTGTTATGCCAAGCCCCCCTGAGTAAAATGATTGGGGGTCGGACCTCCCTTAAACATATGAAAGGCAGATGTGTCAAAGTAATGTGTGCTAAGCACATGCTAGAGTCTAGCATGTGCTTAGCACAGACATTACTTTGACACATAGATAGCTAGTGATGGGGTTGGGGTGTTGTGCAAGTCCTGATTGTGCCAATACTACATGTGTGTTGGGTATTGCTGCTTGTCCACATGTGGTATATAAATAAATAATACCGGATCTATTTTTGGATGAATGAATGAATAACAGATAGCTCAATGAAATAAGAGTCAGGATTCGAGGTAGTAGGAGTTTCTGCAGGTTTATTACAGCATAAGGACAGGATCAGGACAACCTGCATAGGATGACCCAGCAGCTGCTGGGGCTTGGTCTGGGATGAGCGCGCTAATCTTTTAATAACAAGACATCAACTTATATACATAGCGCAAACACATAGCATTACATTGCAGTAGGCGTAGCAGTGGGTGGAGCAGAAGGCGTGACGCGTAGCAGTCGCGAAAGATAACAGTAAAAAGAGGTGTAACTGGGAGTATACATAGACATGTGATGCAAACATAACAGAATATGTCATGAATGGGCGGAAACATAGGAGGGGGCTACCTAAGGAGCCGGGACCTCTAACCTAATGGTGCGCGAAAACTGGCAATGACGTGTTACTAGGAGAAGCTGGGGGCTATGAACTCTGTGCTAGGAGCAGAGACTAGAGTCTGGAAGGTCGGAGCGACATGTACCTAAACCCTATCTGGTATCTAATGTTTTAGGGAACATGTTGATATAAACTAGAAGTCATGAGGGGAAAAGCTAACTTGATTCTAAGACTGGACCATGCATTATTCTACATGTAGTGCGTGATGAAGAATACTAAATGACCATTAAATACAGTATTTCTCTAACGTGGAGCCGAATAGGCTAGACAATGACGAAAACTATTGATGCAGTTCAGTAGCTTAGGAATGCAGAGGAGGAGGACTGAACTGATAGCTGGAATCATAACATACTCTTGGCAGACTCAGAGGCAGAGCCAAGCTGCACCGGGCACTGCGAGGCAGGAAGTAAGTGAAGGGTCGAGGATACAGGTGGGGGCTGTATCGCTCCTCAGCGAGGCTTCAGGAGACAGGAGCTGAATCTGATGTCCGGGCCCTTTTGAGGCCTGGAAACGGGGACTTTATAATGGAATAACGTGCACACTGGGAAACGTGGCAACATTACTTTACATAGGCCTGATATTCGTAGTATTCACGAGGACTGGAAAATGTCATACCAGAGGTGGACACAACTGTAATTGCGTCATTAATCGGACATGGGGAATAACATATGCATATTGGTCATGCACACATAACATATGATGGATGAGGCGTAGGGACACAGAACATGGCAAAATTTACTTTTCCACATTCCCTCCTTGTCACTACGTTTCCATCAGGAAACATCAATTTTCATGATACCATCTATCATTTCATACAGTACCATTTGCTCGTCTCGAATTGTCTTGGAACGGGATTTAGAACGGGGCTTGGGACTAGGAATACAAGAGGTAGCACACATGCTGCAAATCGCAGGGCCACATTGTATACAGAGGCAGCAGCTAAATATGATCGCTACTGCAATACCTAGAAAGGACAGGACTTTCCATCCCCATGCGGAAATTACATTCCAGAACCAACCGGACCATGTCCAGGTGCCTGGATCTTGGTGTAACAGATGGGCAATCTTATGGAGTCTGGTTATAGCTGAATAAACAGACGGCGCGTTATTTGGAATGAAAATGCAGCAACTAGATCCGATGACTCTACAGGCCCCGCCCCTATCGGCCAGTATGACGTCAAGGACGAGACGATTTTGCAAAACGACAAATCTCATAGCAGATTGTTCTTCGGTTAAGTTACCTAGAGCAGAGGCAGTTTCATTTACTACAGCTTCAAGGGTTCTTGTTAACCTACGGATCAGTTTACTATTCTGGACAGGTCCTACAAAGAAGAAGAAACCTTTATTGAAATCTGTATACTGTTCTAGAGTAGTTTCAGTATAGTCGACAATTGGGGACTCCCTTCTATGTCTGATGTGTGTTTCTGTGATAATCAGATGGGGCTAGGAAAACAGGTGGCAGTAGGAAGGCAATGTAACAGGTTCCCTCCCAATCGAGGGGCAGACGGACATATGCAGTTTGACCACAAATAAAATAAGAATGACGTGAGGCTTTAAAAATAGATTTCCCACTGTCACTATACTTGATAACAGTAGTACATTCACTATGTCCTACGTGTACAGAACCATAACTACGGACGCATAATTCGCCTTTGACTGGTAGTACTGAAATAGCAGGTAAGTCTGGAGTAGTATCAGACTGAACATTCAGGACCATGAAATTCGACGAATAATTACCTAAATTATAAACTTCATTTTCTAGATCTAAACCTGTTCTGTGGGGGAAACCTTGCTTGTCTGAAAAACATGTACTGTTAAGAAAAGACATATCTGTTGAGGATGACGTTAACGTGGACCATGCTCCACACGAACCATTATGTGAGAATGGATAAGGAAAGAGTGGCAGAACTCCCTTCGGTGTCTGAAAAGGGGGGAGTCGACCACACACCCAACAATTAGTGGCATTGCTGGTCTGGTGTGAATAATGTAACATACGGATAAATGTGTTGTTGCGCATAGCGAGGCGGTATGAATATTCGTGAGGAGGCAGATCACTAAACGTGTGCTCTACTGTAGCATTAGCAGACATATTAGCATGAGGAACTGGAAAGTACAGATAGAACGCATAGCTAGTGCAGGAAATCAAAATGCTGATGAATAATACGAAACTCAGAAAAACGATACATCTGATTGAACTTTGACTGACTCTCTCACTATGGGGGTCTATTTTATACATGTCAGAAACAGTCTAACCGTTTCACCTAGGGGAGGACTTATACAATCAAACTGACTGACTTATTTTACTAGACCTTAATTTGAGCTTATACTCCTGTTGCGGAGTTTTCTCTAACAAGGGAGGGGTTGTAATAATGTCTTGTGCGGGACAGTCCTTTAAAACAATGTTCTGGCAATCTCTCGAATCTTGGGAATCCTTGGAAATGTTTTTAGAAACTGGTTTCAATCCTTTGAAAAGTTTTACATGAGAAAGGTGGACCCACCCCTTCCTGCCTTCCAACTTGACGGCAGTACGGGTGGTCAAGAGGACCTGGCGTGGCTCCTTCCAACGTGGTTCCAGCGGACTTGATCTGTCAAAATTTCTGATCATCACCAAGGAGCCTGGAACGATCTCGTGCGGTGCCACCTCGGTATTGTCTGGAAATGCGGCGGCAACCTGTGAACGACATGAGTTGAGGGCAGACATCAAGGAAGCTAGGTAATCTGTCAGCATATTACATGAAACATCGGTAATACTTCGGGGTCTAGGAGTACCCCACATATTAGGGGGGCGGCCGAATACGACCTCATACGGGGACAGACCTGATCTGGAATGTGCGACCATGCGCATATAAAACAAAGCGACTGGCAGAGCTACTAGCCAGTCTACACCTTTGTCCTTACAGACTTTTGCAATGCGGATTTTCAGAGTCTGATTATGTCTCTCTACGAGACCGGCTGCTTCAGGATGGCGTACACAATGAAACTTCCACTGGTACCCTAACAAAAGGGAAACGTGCTTCATGAGTTCAGATGAGAATGGCTGGCCGTTATCAGAATATACGACTCTAGGGAGTCCATATCTAGGGAAAAATTCACGAACCAACTGCTTGGCAGTGGTCGCGGCTGTGTAATCTGGGACTGGATATGCTTCTGTCCACCTGGACAAAGCGCATACAACTACAAGGACATACTTGAAACCTCGACATCGCTCCATCTGAATATAATCCATCTGGAGGACCTCAAAAGGGTGGCCAGGGGGCTGGAAACCACCTTGTTCCACCGGGACACTTTTACCTGGATTAAACTGACAACATATCATACAGGTACGGACTTTCTGCTTGGCTGCAGCTCGTAAATGCTTGTTGAACCAAATGTTCTGGATACTGTCTAACATAGCTTTTTCTCCTAAATGTGCTGGACTATGTGCGGTATTGATAATGACTTGAACCATAGAATCGGGGAGAAACCATGTGGCTCTACCCTTCGTTAACCATCCTTGATCTGTCTGGACCCCTCCTTGTTCAGACCATTTCTTGATTTCATCGGGAGTAGCATGTAACTGGATATCTATGACATCTTGTGTAGGGTCCTTAACTGTCATGCATGTAATCGGATCTGGAGTATGTGTCAGATTAACTGGAATGTCTGGAGTCTGTGCTGTAAGCTTGGCTGTGCGATCTGCTAGATCATTACCTTGGGAAATAATGTCAGTAACTTTCGTATGTGCTTTGCATTTCATGATAGCAATGGATGTCGGTAAATGTATGGCATCTAACAGGGCTTGAATAAGGAGACCATGCTGAATCTTGGTTCCATGAGAAGTCATGAAACCTCTCTCCTGCCAGAGCACTCCGAAGTCGTGTACAACTCCGAATGCGTAACGTGAATCTGTGTAAACATTAACTTTCAGGTTCTTGGCATGTATACAGGCTTGTGTCAGAGCGACTAGCTCTGCTGCTTGAGCGGACAGGGTGTCAATACGGTGTGTCTTGATAACTTCAGTGTCAGTAGTCACTGCATACGCGGCGACTAGTTCTCCTGTACTAGTTCTCATACATGAACCATCTACATAAAGTGTCAGGTCGGGATCTGATAACGGAATATCTGTCAGGTCTTGTCTTGGCTTTGTCGTAATGTTAACTACTTCCACACAGTCATGTGTGTCTGGATTTGAATTAACTGATGGTAACAGTGTAGCAGGATTCAGAACGTTGCAGCGTCTGATTTCTATGTGTGGCTGGAACAGTGTCAATTCATAACCTGTTAAACGTGCAATTGTCAAGTGCTGAGTTTGTGTTCGGTTTAAAAGAACTTCTACTGAATGTGGGACTTGTACTGTCAGGGAGTGTCCTAAAACTATGGAATCACTTTGTCTGATAGCTAGTGCTGTGGCTGCAACTGACTTGAGGCACGCAGGCAACGCCTGGGCGACTGGATCTAATGTGCTCGAAAAATAAGCACAGGGCTTGTATTGTCCTGCTTGATCTTGTGTGAGAACAGATAATGCTGTACCTTCCCGTTCAGTAACGAAAAGTGTAAAAGGCTTACTGTAGTTCGGTGTGGCTAGAACTGGAGCTTGACATAGGGCTTTCTTTAACTCATTGAAACTAAGTGTGTGTTCAGATGTCCAAGGGAGGACAGTCGATACGGCTGCCTCCTGTGTCGTTAACTGTATCAGTGGCTTGGCTAGAAATGCATACTGGGGAATCCATTGTCTACAATAAGAAGTAAGGCCGATAAAGGCACGTACCTCCTTCTGGGTTCTGGGCTGGGGAAGACTCGCTATTAACTGGATACGGTCTGGTGTCAACTGCCTACCCCTCTTGGACAGCAAGTGTCCTAAGTATACCACTTGCTGGACACAGAATTGAAGCTTCGAAGGTGACACCTTGTGCCCCATCTCGGCTAGAAAATACAGAACTGTAAGGGATGCTCGCTCGCAGTCACGTTCAGAACGGGCTGTGATCAGTAGATCATCGACATACTGGAGCAGGGCAGTGTCAGTTGGCATGTGAATGTTGTCTAGTTGTCTCTTGAGTGCTTGACTGTAAATACTAGGGCTTTCTGTGAAACCTTGAGGAGCGCGTGTAAACATATAGCTCCTTCCATTTAAACAGAATCCGAAAAGAAACTGGCTGTCTGGATGAATTGGAACACTAAAAAATGCATTCTTGAGGTCTATGACAGTGAAAAACATGGCTTCGGAATCAATAGCAGTTAACAGGGAAGAAATATCTGGGACAACTGGGTACTGAGGGATAATACATTTGTTAAGCTCTCGTAAATCAATCACTAATCGATATACTGGGGGTGCATTCGGATCAGTACGTTTCATGACTGGAATGATCGGAGAATTACATACATTGGAGTCAGTTTCTACAACTACTCCTTGAGCCATGAGCTCGTCAATAATTTTGGATAAGGCTGCTACAGCCTCAGGTGGCAATCTGTACTGTCTGATTCGTGGTAACACTACACCTGGTTTGAGAGTCACACGATGGGGTGTGATTTGCATGTAACCTACATCAGTTGGACCTTGCGCCCATAGATGCTGCGGAACATTAGACAATCTGGAATCAAAATCTCGTAATACATAGTGACCCTTAAAGTCACGTAGGAACAGACGTATTCCCTCTGGGGAACAGCAAATAACTGCACCTAATTCTTTCAGTGTCTTAATGCCTAATAGATTTTCTGGACATGACTTAGTAAGTAACAGGTCAGTAGTACGGGACAATGGACCTACTTCTAGAGTGACTGGCTTTGATATCTCATTAACTATTGGCTTTCCTGAAAATCCAAGGGAAACATTTCTTGAGCCTGAGAGCGGAGCCCCTGGAACTTCGGCATGACTAATTGTGGTCCTACTTGCCCCTGTATCGATCAAAAACTTTCTGTCTTTCCCTAATACTTGACTGTGAACATAGGGACCTTCTTGATCTACAGGTATCTCGATGAGAGGCAAGCCTACCTCCCTCTCTAGGCTGTTTCATGAATATGGCTGGTACTCTGGATACTCTGTCTGAGCATACTGGTACATCTGCGATGTAACGTGCTGTGTTGCAGCAATAGGCTGCGGTGCGGGAACTGTCTGTGGTGCATTCTGTGACTGAGGAATCTGTGAAACTTGTTCTTGTCTCGGCGGACGTGGTCTTTCTTTAGTCTTACCAGTAGCTATATTATGTTTCAGAACTGCACACTCGTTTATAAAATGACCTGGCTGTTTACAATAATTGCAGTTCCCTTTAACGGGAGCCGCAGGATGACTGGCTTGATTCGGACCCCTCTTCTGACTGTCTTGAGGAACAGATTGTGCAACTAGCACTTTCATTTTCGTGTCTTTCATACGTTTTCTCTCGTGTTCTTGCTCTTCCCTGATTCTATTCTGGTGGTACTGGAGCATCTGGAGCATCTGGGACGGAGTATTTGCTTGCCAGGTGCTTTCGACTTTCAAAACTCGATTTTTAATTTGTGGACTTGAATTCTCGACTAATTTAGTAACGAAAAGGTGAGGGTATGACTCACTACTTGTCTTGAGACCACTGTTGATACTGAAACATTTCTCAAATCTAGAATAAAAATCACTAATATCTTCGTCTTGGGGAGGCGCTAGGGGGCGCACGGCGACATGGCTGCCTGAGACGCAGCTCCGCCGGGCGATCACGAACTGTGGTGCTTTTCGCCGCCCCCGCCCGCGCGACCAGCCCCTCGACGGCCGGACATGATGTGTAAACTGTTCGTGCAAAGGTCGGGATGAGAACCGGCCACCGGCAGACAACGGCAACCCGATAATTTGCGATCAAAAGTAGCGGAGATCCCGGACGCCTGACAAGATGGCCGCCGTGTTGGGACATCCACGCAACGGGCGAACGGAGGACAAGCGCCCCACTACTGTCAAGGAGCAGGAACACATGGCGGAGGTAGGACTCTGAGGGATATCCCCCCCACTACCCCTACATATTGAATTGTGGCGCTGCGAAGCACCGAACAGCCATCCTCCGGCGCTGGAGACATTGCCTGACAAAATGGCGGCGGCGACCTGAAAAACGCGGGTTTAATCAAATGCTCCCCGTCTCCTGTGGGAATAGCTGGATACTGGCGGTGGCCTGCTACAACGGAGGGGAGGTCAGCTAGCAGGAGAGTCCACAGCGTTAGGCACAGTGCGGACCGCTAACGAAGAGGTGGAGGTACTCGCGATCCTCTAGGGTGGGTGGTACTGGCTGCTGTGAGGAACGAGCGGTCGGCAGGGGCCAGTGCTGCCAAGTCACCTGCGGGGGCTAGCCCATTGCTGAGAGACCTGAGGCCACCGCTGCCGGACCCCATCTGCCCATGTGAACGGATCGCTGCATGCCCTGGCGCCATGGGTGAAGCCTGCTGTAAATAGCGTATCCTCTCAGACGACCACGTGCGGGGCGGCCTATCTAGGCAGGTCGCTCACGGACCCCGGACCTACACGCCGACACGGGCCACGCGGAGAGACAGCGCCTGGCATGTGTTAACCCTGCGGAACTATTGCACCAACGTGAAAGGCTGCCTACTCTAACACTGAGTGGGGAGAAGAGTGTTGGCCACAGAACGACAACATTCCGGCTGTGGGCTGCGGAGGGCCTGTGATATCCTCTACGTGATTGGAAAGCCTAAGTTTCATCAAGTGCAGGGGGTCTAGTAGGAGACATTCGCCCTAAGGGCGGGACTCAACACGGCGTCAGCGACCAGACAGACGAGGGCTTCGGGGTCCACGTACAGAAAGCCAACCTCCCCGTCTGCGAACATGGGCAAGCCGGACAAGCACCAACAGAAGCTGCCTTTTGAGATGAAGAAAACGCAGAAAACCACTGACGGTGTACCGGAAGAGGAGGCGGGTCAGGCGCCCAATAACAACATCGAGAAGATCCTGCTAGCGATACAGTCAAACCTGCAGGATATTAATGGCAAGTTGGATAACTTAACTTGTAGAATGGACACCATGGCAGCGCGACAGGAAAAGCATGGGGAAAGACTGGACGAGGCCGAAACTAGGATATCTGCGGTCGAAGATGAGGCGCGGGCCTCCACCTCAAAGTGCGCAGATATGGAAAGACTACTGGAGGTTATAAAGGCGAAGGAGGAGGATTTAGAAGCGCGCTCGAGGCGTAACAACGTACGGATCACGGGCCTGCCGGAGTCCACCAACACAGGCCGCATGGAAACCTACGTGGAAACATTGTGCAGGGATCTGTTCGGAGCCGAGGCCCTGTCGCCCCTCTTTATCGTGGAACGTGCTCATAGATCGCTGGCCCCGAAACCACCACCCGGTGCCACGCCGAGACCGATTGTTGCGCGTATCCTCAACTATCGCGACAGGGACACGATCCTTCGGCTAGCAAGAGAGAAAGGGAAGATCCAGCATCAAGGGAATTCCTTGGAATTCTATCCGGACCACACAGTTGCGGTCCAACAGGCCCGGAGAGAATTTACTACAGTGAAATCTAAATTGCGTGAGTTGAACATCGTTTACTCCATGATGTATCCAGCGCGCCTCAGAGTAGTGTGGAAGGAGAAAGCGACAATACTACCAACTCCGAAAGCAGCACAAGAATTTCTCAAAAGGATTCAGCGGGAGATCAGAGACGATTCGCAACGTGAACAACAGCAAGATTCGGACTAACAATGAAAGGTTCTTTCGTGGTATGCCACTGGTGAGTGTCCAATTCAGTTACTAAATCATGCGTTTTAGCATGGCCTTTTCATTTCCACACTTGCTAACCTGCTGAGAACTTGTTTTCCGGTTTCGCCCGGTGGTGGAACTGACTCAAAATATGTAAAATGCCTGAGTATATAGACCAAGTTGGGGCTGAAAGGACTCCATTTGAAGATGCGACTCACTACTAACTTGGCACTGGGAGTACATTACAACTCACGCACATCCCACGGGGCGGTGTGGACATACAAAATGGAGTGACGCTATCACCAGGGGGCACCTTCCCAATGCAGGCAAATATGCGACTGGCTAGACTCTGCCCCTTTGTGTGGTGTACTATGCTCGATATAGTCGAACTATGGGGAGCCTCCATCGCTGAGTATGGGAGAGATCCAATGCACTCTGTGTGGTTGGCAGGGAGAATATGGAGGGAGGAATAATGTGCCTTGCTGAAGTTCTGTTTATATTGCAATTGGGACACACTATGCCAGTCATGTTACTTAGCCGGTGGCTTGGTTGTTGGTTGTTCGGGGGGTGGGGGGGGGGAGGGGGGCGGCGGGTATGCACCAGAACTGCGATTCATACAGCTGTTTTAGCATCGCCCACACCTGTACACCGGGTGGAGAGTTGTGCCCCTGGCGGACCTCCGTGAGGGTATTACCCAATACGAATTTGGTTCTGGCACTATGTTACTGTTTATGGGAGTTCTAAGTTGGTGCACTGGACGGGACTGGCTTCGGCAGGTTGGGGTTGCTGGAGTGGGTGGGTTCTGGGGGGGCGGGACGTGTGTTTGTACTGTTAGGCCAACAGAATATGTAATGTCTTTTTGTACTGGTTCCGAGTTGGTCCCCGTTACTACTGGATCGGTTGGAACACATATTGGGGAACTGCTTATATTAGATCTGCAAATGCTTTGTATTGAACACTCAGGCATTATGTCATTGAAAACTAATGGGGACTAGAGAGGTGGGCGGACGCAGTTTAAACGTACTAACCTGGAACATCAGAGGGTTCTCGCAGCCGCGTAAAATACGACAGATTTTTGCGAGCCTGACGAGGTGGAATGTTGATATAGCCTTCCTCCAGGAATCTCACCTGGCCCCACACTCACAAGCACAACTAGGGGCAAGATGGGCGGAGGAGGTTTTCAGGGCCTCGTACTCTTCATACTCTAGGGGGGTGATCATTTTGGTGAAACGAGGGGTGGGTTTTGTAAGTCACACAGTAACACAAGACCCCGAAGGCAGGTTCTTAATGGTTTCAGGGACATTGAGGGGACAGAAAGTTACATTGCTGAATGTGTACGGTCCTAACACTGACGCCCCGGATTTCTTCAGGGGGGTATGGGGACACTTGCAGGACCACAACAGCGCACATATATTGTGTGGTGGGGATTGGAACGTAACACTCCGTGACGGTCTAGACCGTTCAGCTAATTCGGTGGAACAGCACAAGCAATCACGCACAATGGTGGGACACATGATGAAGGATCTGGATATGGAGGATCTTTGGAGATTGAGACACACTGATGCACCTGGGGCCACGCACGTTAATGCTTCCCACAATAGCTGGTCCAGGTTGGATTACTGGCTAGGCTCCTCTGATCTGGCACTATGGGTGAGACAAATACGGGTGCTTCCTCGCACGCTGTCCGATCACAATCCTGTCCTACTACAGCTAGACGTGCCACTATACGCACCCCCCCCCTTCCAATGGCGCTTTAATGCACATGCTCTTACTGATGCCATTTATGCAGACACGCTTCAGAAGGCGATTAAAGATTATTTTGACCTTAATGCCCCATCGATGGACGATCCTGGCATCCTCTGGGAAGCTTTCAAAGCCACGATAAGAGGGGTCTGTATAAGCACCACAGTGGGGGTTCTGAAGGATATTAGAACTCAGATACGCAGATGCGAACAACAAATGAGTGACCTGGAATCCCTATACGAATCCACTCAGGACACCTCGCACTTGGCCAAGCTTCGCGAAATACACACTGAACACGAGACCTTTCTAGACTCTGAACTGAAATATTTAAACCGCACACATGTGGCTAGAGCTTTTGGGGAAGGAGGGCGGCCAGGGGCTGTACTGGCTAGGAAAATATGCACAGGTAGAGGCCAGACTACGATACTTAGGGTTAAGAGTGGGGAGGGCAACGCACAAACCCATGCTAATGACATACTGAACTGTTTTGTACATTCATTTGGATCCCTATACAAATCACAACCCACGGCTCCGGCAGAGGACACTTACACATACCTGCAAGATGTAGCGATAGGGTGGCTGTCAGATGCACACAGGGAGTACTTAGCAGGGCCTATCACGGCAGATGAGGTTAAAGAAATTATAGGCTCACTTCCGAACGGCAAAGCACCTGGCCCGGATGGGTTTACCCCGGAATTTTATAAACAGTATGCGGACATGTTAGCGCCACACTTAGTAAATATGTATGGCACCGCCTTTGAGAAAGGCATACTTCCCCCCACGCTACGCGAAGCCATGATTATTGCTCTCCTGAAACCGTCTAAGGATCCGGAGGAATGTGACTCGTACCGACCGTTATCTTTAATCAACGTAGACTCGAAAATTCTGGCTAAGCTTATAGCCAAGCGGCTATCACCACTGATGACTAGTCTGGTACTACCGGATCAGTCCGGCTTTGTACCCACAAGATCGACAGCACATAACACCCGGACTCTATTTGCGTTATCGCACTATCTACAATCTTCAGTTAAAGCAGTAGCGGTCATGCTAGACGCAGCAAAGGCGTTTGACTCTATTGAATGGAGGTATATGATAACAGTCCTCAATAGAATGGGGTTCCCCAAACGCTTTGTGCAATGGGTCACCCTGCTTTACACGAAACCGAATGCTAGGGTCAGGATTAATGGGTATATTTCGGACCAATTTGCGATTGAGCGAGGGACACGGCAAGGCTGCCCACTCTCGCCACTATTATTTGCATTAGCGCTAGAACCATTGGCGTGCCTGATACGTCAAAACTACAGAGAATCGGCACTGAACTTCATAGCCAGGCCACTTCACATCTCCTTATATGCAGATGACATGCTGCTATACGTCCGGGACCCGGAGACTCATTTGAACGCCATACTCAGGGAATACATAAGGTTCGGGGGTCATTCGGGACTAGCCATAAATTGGTCCAAATCATCTATCATACCCCTCACGGACACCACGTCTGCGTTTGCGGTGGACTTTCCACTGGGTTGGCAACAAGATCCTATACGATACCTAGGGGTCATGTACCACAGAGATCCGGATGAGGTGCTCAGGGCAAACTACGGAGTGGTGCTGACAAAACTGGAGGAAAGTGTGCAACGATGGATACATCTGCCCCTTTCATTGGCGGACAGGATAGCGATTGTTCAAATGAACATACTGCCCAAGCTATTATACCTGTTTAACAACATACCAATCACTCCACCGCAGACTATCTTCCGACACATTAACTCCTTGGTGCGGACCCTGATATGGGCAGGTAAACAGGCTCGTGTGGATCTGCGTACTCTGCAACTCCCACTTGCAAGAGGCGGTTTCGGGGTACCTGACTTTCTCCTGTATTACTTGTGCGCGCAAGCACAATATGCAGCTTATTGGTATCACGCAGTTCCTTACCTCGCCCACACCGCTATAGAGGAAAGCGACGCGCACCCTATTCCACTCACGGCCATCATCTCCCACACCCGCCCCCCGCTCCACGCTAGGGATATCAACACGGTAGATACCACGGTCAAAGCCTGGCATAAATTGGGGCAACTAGCTCACAAGACACCACTGTATGCGCCAGCCATGATGCTACACCACCACCAGGAGCTCTCGGTGACTGGGGAGAGCGTCGGAATGTCACTACTGGCCAAAGCCGGTATCGATAGGATGGGGGACGTGTTTCGAGATGGGGAGTTCGTGAGCCTAGACAACCTAGATTATGTTAATAACCAGACAACCATGTTTCGGTTCACATATTACAGACTCACTAGAGCCCTGAGGGAGCACTACCCCACGTTCCCTTCAGAACCGCAATGCCTTGCACCGCTGCAACTAGTAATCACAACTAATGATTTATCACACCTGGTGTCCAGGCTGTACTCGGCCGCACAACAGGACCTGGACGGGCAAGCGTTCAAAGCGAGAGGGCGGTGGGATGCACTACTAGAAGCGCCATTATCTGATGAAGAGTGGGCTAACACATGCGCTTTGACACACATACTCACGCCGAATGGTAATCTGAGGCTGATTCACTTTAAATTCCTCCATCAAGTATATTATACACCAGAGAAATTGTTTAAATTTGGGCTGCAAGAGGAGGACAGATGTAAAAGATGCAACATGGAGGGTGCGGGCTTTGCACATTTAGCGTGGGACTGCGCACAGGTGGCAGGGTACTGGGGGCAGGTAACTACTACTTTATCTGTCATGCTGGAGGAGGAGGTACACTGCACGCCCAAGCTCTGTCTACTGGGGATAGTGCCACAGCTAAGAGCCTTGAAGAAGAAATTCTGTGCAATAGCGCTCTTACTGGCTAAGAGACAAGTGGCACAATGCTGGCATAGTCGGAAAGTGCCGAAGTTAAAAACATGGCTGCATGACATGTCCACATGCCGTGACAAGTTACAAACTTACGAAGAACTGCTCCCAGCTAAGTCTAGACCAAAAAACATGTGGGTCTATCTAGAGGATTATCTGACGTCATTGCAGGATAATGAGGAACTTTCGCACGTAGACTGAATGGGTTTGCATGATTGCATGAGTGCTGATGGGACAGGTGTGAGAGGGCGGCGGGGGGAGAGGGGCCCTAGGTAAATTGTAGCGACTGATGGATAGTACATTAAGATTACATGATACGGCCGAATTGGGGTATGTTGTTCTAATGTTCTTGTTATTAAAAGTGAAAAAAAGTGAGACTCAGTTAGAATGCCAGCTATTAACCATACATGCAACAATCTGCAATATTCTAAAACCTGTGCAACATTGGATCACAATGATGGTTAATGGAATAAACGTAGCGGGCCGGCCTCCGGGTTGTAGGCTCATGCTGTGTCAAATGCTTGATTTTCAATAAAGGTCTTGCGAAAAAAAAAAAAAAAAAAAAAAAAAAACTAATATCTTCGTCTTGTTTCTGTTTACAGGCTGAGATTGCATCCCAGTCTTCTTTTCTCGTTGTCAATAATCTGGGTAAAACTTGAATCAATAATTCTGGTAATTCTTTACATTTATCTCCAAGACCGGTACCTGGTACTCGTGCCTTGTCTTCAGCTTCTAGAGCTGTCCAATCGATCTTTTTCTCTCCCACCTCCCATTCCTTTTCCTTTAACTTTTCATACACCCCTGCGGGTAACAGGACCTTTAACATTTTAATGATATCTGGGTAAGTGTATTCTCCCATACGGAGCATGTCTTTTAATTCTCTATGGAACCCCGCTGGATCTTTGTCATGACAGGGAATTAATTTCTTCATTTCAAGAAGTTCCATCTTTGAAATCGGAGTGTATACAAACACTCGTTGCATTACGCCACCCGCCCCTTGGACTGGGTGGACTTCTCGTAACGGATTCTGTCTGTCTATGTAGAATGATTTACTTTCTGGGGGTGAGACATGAACAAAATGTGGGTTCAAAAACGTTCTATACTTGTGACGCTGTTCTAGAATGACACTTATTAAATCGGTACCTAGACCTCTCCATTTATACTGGAGTAACTCGTTCAGGATATCATGCAACGGGCCTGGATCAGAATGTTGACCCTCATACAGAGTAATGAGGTACTGGATCATATACATACCCACCAGTCGTTGCTCGGCTGGGGGCAGTTTCAGAAACATTTGTGCCACTATTTCGTCTGGAAAAGTGGTAGAATCAGTAATCCATCGGACTGCTGATCGGGCTAGTTCTTGTTCATGCATGGTACTTAATTCACTATAACCGATTCGTGATTTCAGAATGTGATCGGTAACTTGAAATACTTGTTCTAGAGAACCTTGTTCTGGTGCTTGATGATGAAAAATAGACTTGTGTTCTAGGCGTAAATGGCGATCTGGAAATCTAGATTTTCCTACATATGCTATTCTGGCGGGATTCTCGTCTTCCTCTTCAGGATCAGAGATACTTTCTTCCTCGCTTACTTGTGCTGCTTTACGCTGTTCGTGTAACCTTATTATTTCTTTACGAATTTTCTTGTACATACTCTCCATGGCACTGACGGTCTTGTGCTTACCCTCGGCTATATTATCACTCCACCTTGTCAGGATTCTCATTTCGGCGGGATCTTTAGACGGGTAATCTTGTTCTCTTATTAGACAATTGATCAGGAACTTTAATATCATGAGCTGAATCTCGGCTTTCCTTTGAGACATAATCTCGCCAATACTTTCTGGATCATCCCCTGTACGGATGAAACGATATATTCTGTCTAGATCTTCTTTCATATTCGGTAAGGTGACTAGATACTCGGTCACCCTCCTTACACGTACGGAATATAAAACCATATTATACTCGCCTGGGACTGCGTCATAGACACATTCGTTAAGGGCTTGTCTGATTTCTGTGACAGACTTATTACTTTTAGGAGTACGCTGTGATGCTTGAGCATGTAATTCGAGTGCTGATAAACGTTTGTGTGGCGGCGGGGTTTGAGGAAGACCTCCCCCTGCGGCCCCTAGACTAGAATCGTCGACTGACATTCTTCGTCCTGGCAGGGTCGGTAATTGTACTTGTATGGCGGACTGGGCCGGGGGAGCTGTTAAGGGCACCCCGGTGTCTGGAGGAGCATGAATTACCTGGTTTACAGGGACTGGCGGAGCGCGGACAGGATTTGCATATTCGGGGACTGTGTCGTCCAGATAGGACGAAATAAAAATATCAGCTGCGGTCGGTTTGTGACGTAGCTTGGTCGGAATTAATGGTGGCGGGAAATTACTGGATGCCTCTGGGGTCGCTTTTGGCACTCCTTCGGCAAGAAGAGGATACATACCCTTAATAAGGGCATGCCTCTGTCTGTCTGACTGTTCTGCTTTGACTTGTTCACCTATCTCGATTAATTCTCTTTCTTGGGCTCGTTCTTGGGATTCTCTACTTAACTCTGACTTTCTGACTTCCTTTTCCGTTCTTCTATGCGCTTCCTTACGCCATAACTCGATGGCATCTTTCTGTGACTGTCTGGCTTTCTTTTTCCATAATGCTTCTTCTACTCGCATGATACATTCGGCATCCCATGTACCCGATACGGGCCATCTATACTTTTCTTCTAACTGTTTGGTATACTCTACCCATAAATCTAGATACATTATGGCGCTTATGCCATGTTTCTGATACATAAAATGACCTGGACTGTCCCTAGGTGGGACAGGAACCGCTTCCTCTAACAGACCCTTTCTAGTTTTTAACTGACGTAACTTGGAAAATATAGGCATGACTGAACTGTAATCTGGACAAAATACAATACACAATAAAAACACGAAATCACATCGCACTCATACCACAACAGTAAAATACATGAAGAACATTTATAAATAACAGTTCGAACAGAATATTACCTGGAATACTGAGAACAGAAATAGAACAGGTTTTCTCGAGAACGGAACAGACTAGAGTTACTGGATGCACTGCTGTAACAGTACGGAACATACCGGTCCCATAAAGGGACGCATCAAGACCCGTATCCACCTAGGTGAACACTTCGTTTGTGAGTCTGGGCACCACCAACCCACGGACCAGGAGTCAATTTAGATTGGTCCTGTCTAGATACTACCCCAGCGATGGTACTCACCGGGCAGCACGGAACGGAAGGCCTCGGACGGGACTGGACTGCTACGACGACGGACGACGGACTTCGGACTTCAGTTACGGGTGGGCCTCCGGATACCTCGGACCTTGGACTCTCGGCTTGGGCTCTGGTCGGGACTCGCCGCGTTCCTCCACCGTCTCGTTTGGATGCTGGACCGCCTCCTCCGTCTCCTCCGTGGGCCTGAGGGATACTTGAGCAGAAATATCTGCCACTGCGCAGAAGAGTTCCGTCACGACTGCAGAGGGTCAGGGGGTCGGCGTGGCTTCACCGACGCGTGGGGAAAGGGCAAGTCCCTATTCGGGCGCCATTATGTGGTATATAAATAAATAATACCGGATCTATTTTTGGATGAATGAATGAATAACAGATAGCTCAATGAAATAAGAGTCAGGATTCGAGGTAGTAGGAGTTTCTGCAGGTTTATTACAGCATAAGGACAGGATCAGGACAACCTGCATAGGATGACCCAGCAGCTGCTGGGGCTTGGTCTGGGATGAGCGCGCTAATCTTTTAATAACAAGACATCAACTTATATACATAGCGCAAACACATAGCATTACATTGCAGTAGGCGTAGCAGTGGGTGGAGCAGAAGGCGTGACGCGTAGCAGTCGCGAAAGATAACAGTAAAAAGAGGTGTAACTGGGAGTATACATAGACATGTGATGCAAACATAACAGAATATGTCATGAATGGGCGGAAACATAGGAGGGGGCTACCTAAGGAGCCGGGACCTCTAACCTAATGGTGCGCGAAAACTGGCAATGACGTGTTACTAGGAGAAGCTGGGGGCTATGAACTCTGTGCTAGGAGCAGAGACTAGAGTCTGGAAGGTCGGAGCGACATGTACCTAAACCCTATCTGGTATCTAATGTTTTAGGGAACATGTTGATATAAACTAGAAGTCATGAGGGGAAAAGCTAACTTGATTCTAAGACTGGACCATGCATTATTCTACATGTAGTGCGTGATGAAGAATACGAAATGACCATTAAATACAGTATTTCTCTAACGTGGAGCCGAATAGGCTAGACAATGACGAAAACTATTGATGCAGTTCAGTAGCTTAGGAATGCAGAGGAGGAGGACTGAACTGATAGCTGGAATCATAACATACTCTTGGCAGACTCAGAGGCAGAGCCAAGCTGCACCGGGCACTGCGAGGCAGGAAGTAAGTGAAGGGTCGAGGATACAGGTGGGGGCTGTATCGCTCCTCAGCGAGGCTTCAGGAGACAGGAGCTGAATCTGATGTCCGGGCCCTTTTGAGGCCTGGAAACGGGGACTTTATAATGGAATAACGTGCACACTGGGAAACGTGGCAACATTACTTTACATAGGCCTGATATTCGTAGTATTCACGAGGACTGGAAAATGTCATACCAGAGGTGGACACAACTGTAATTGCGTCATTAATCGGACATGGGGAATAACATATGCATATTGGTCATGCACACATAACATATGATGGATGAGGCGTAGGGACACAGAACATGGCAAAATTTACTTTTCCACACACACGTTAATGATCTCACCACATTGTCTGGGAGGAGAAAAGGCAGTATAGGCCAACATGTGCCTTTGTTGTCTTTGTGTATATGCGTTCAAGGATGGAGGTAAATGAGCATGTCTACGAGTGAGCCCTTTGTCTCATGTCTGTTGTATGCTGACTCGGTGATTCTAATGTAATGCATCTTACCTGGCCTCACAGTAGTTGTCTCCATAACAGGCAGATCTTGTTGTTGGTGATGATGCATTGTGGAGAAGAGCTGGTGGTCGAGAGGGTTGAGACAGATATAATTTGGGTCCCCAACAGACATTCCTAGGACCCATCTCATCCTGCCATTTTTTTATGTGCCCTATAGTGCACCTCCACCACCCATGCATGCACCCAATCCATGAATTTCTGCCACATGCCTCCTTGTCTGCTCCACGCATGGTGTATGGAGGCAGACCATGTAGTTCACCATAGTGCTCAACTATAGAATGGCCTTCAATGTCTGGCTCCACCTCAGTGAAGTTACCCTTCCCCTTGAGTGCAATGATCTGCAGCCTGCAGGGTCTGGCAGAACTAAGAGATCAAACAACACACAGAACACGGGAAAAGTCCTAGGTGTGGCATGTAGATTTGTGCTTCAACTTTTGATTGATGTTCGGTGTTAGTGATTGTGGTCAGGTATCAGATGTTAACTGTTTCCTTAATTTTTTAAACATAGTAGCTAGCAGGTGTATAATAATACTTCGACATGTGTTTGTTAGAGATATACATGAAACACATCTGAAATGCTACTTGTAGTAACACTGAAGTTGAATTTGTGGTATATGTCTATTCTCTCTCTAATATACATTGTTGCAAGGGGATAGGGAGAGATGTATCAAGAATAGTAGGCATGCTAATACACATGCACGTGTTTCTGGATGTTTTCATATTTCATGTGTTAAAGGTATTTGTCATACCATAAATGAGAATTCTGCTAGATGCCCTTAATTGACCCTTTATCTCAGTAAACGGTTGACCTTTGAACATTGATCTTGTGAGACTACTCAGTGTTTATACATTTTTACCTTTTTATTACCCTCAAGTGGTAAAATAGCTCTGCATGAGCTTAAAAGATAGGTCAGTCTGGGTATCCTTATGTGAGTAACCAGGTGTAGGCCTCGGTTCGTACTCCTACAGTCATTTCAGTTTGTGTGCATTCTATAAAGGCTCTATTTATCATTATTATTATTATTATTATTATTATTACAAATAATCATGTGATACTAACACGTATGTGGGCTCATCTTTGGATTTCAGTCTGTGAGAAATTAGCACTAGTTTTTAATTCACTGATTACTCAAATCATAAACTTCGATCTTAAGCCATTTTCACTCTTTAGGTCTTTAGTGCTGAATCTCTGATTGTAGGGTTATCATCGTCTCCTTTTTGTGAGTGCCTAATTTTGGTATGTAACTAGGGGGCTGTAGGAAACAAAGGAACTGGGGAGTCCTCATATTTCCATTGTTCCTACTTCGGCCTAAAAGTATAACTTAAGGTCTAAGATATGTTTCTGGTCCCTGCTGTGTATAAACGGCTTCATGTTAGTTTGGGTTGGTGTGATATTGAAGTATTACGAGTAGACACAATCTCAGTAGAGGCCAAATACTTTATAGAGTGGGAAATATATGAGGAGGAAGCAGCTCGTGACGGACTTGTGCATCGTAGACAACTAGAAGGACATTTTATTTTATAAATTGTGCATGTCAGACAAACAAATAGGCAGAAAATGAACAAGTGGAAACAGAAGGAGAACCATTCCTGAGACTGTGTGTGATCGCCAGGAGGGATAGCTGGGGCAAGAATAAAGACTCTTAAAACACACATTGGGCTTTATAACGCACCCAACTGCGTACCTTCTCCATTGCCTCACTGAAATGTCACCTTTGTTCTTCCCCTTCTTCTGACCTGCCTCTGATGCCACCCATGGTCTGCAGTCCAACCTCACTCCTGGACCAGCTTGTATTTATTTAATGGCGGTTTTATTTATAAAGTCCAAATTCGAAGCTAATGGGAAGTGATGGTGAAAAAGATAGTGAAAAAGAAATGTTAAAACTTCAAAAAACATAACAATACGCAGAATACGGATGCAAGGCACCAACACCTGAGATAACAAAGCAGATAGGGGCTGTACTCAAGATTTGAGACTGTATCCTAGCCCACAAAAATGTACTTCGTAAAAAGTTTAGTTTCTAAGCATGAATTGAGCATTATGGACAGTATTCTGTTCAAAGCATTACGTCACTAACATCCTACATTGAGTTCAGCTCAGATTACGTTTGTAAGTGTAAACTGAGAAGATAGGTTGGGCTTTATATAGACTGTAGGCAGAATTGATTGCCGATCTATGGAGACTATTCTATAACACTCAACGAATAACAACTGGGTTACTATTGATGGCGCTTAATTTCCCCTATAGATTTAGGCATTACTAAATAACGAACGCTGCTTTGAGTTTCAGACATAAGCTGCATTTAAAAAGTGGCACGCAGACATTCGGTGCATTAAAAGTGAAAACAATGAATAAGGCCTGCTCAGATGCTTTCAGTCTAATGAATAATGTAAAACCATGCTCAATTCATTAATTCATGGTTGATTTAAATGTGTTTAGTTTAGATTTGACCTCACTATAGAAATACATTTAATTTGGAAAATGTGTATTGAACTTTCAAAGTATCATATATATTTGTGCTGAATTAACATGCATTTCAAAGTGTAGAGAAAAGCTGACATGCACAGCTTGTGATTTATTTTGCTTTGGAAAACTCACTGTCCATCCTTGAGAAAAGAATGGAATGCATGCCTCACCGTTTCTGTTTCTTTATGAAAAACCTTTCTTATAATTTACTGTGGCTTTCTTTTATCAGTATGTAGTTGTTTAAACAAAGCTTTATTCATATCATAAGGTAGAGTGTAACTGTAAAGCACACATTTGCTTTGTGTATTAATTATTGTAAAATGTATTCACAGTTTCTGCCTAAAAAAAAAAAAACTTTCTTGCTGGAGTAAAGGTTTTCTGATTAGTTTTAATAAGTTGAAATAAATTGTTTCTTTAGCAGGAAGAGGAGATACAAAATTAAATTGTGTCACAAGAACTCACTTGATTGATGACGTGGAACTTTCTGCAACTCCAATTGGACAAAGTAAAAAGACCAAGTCATCTGTTTTGTTGGAAATATATACTAGCTCCTAGCTGAGAGGTGGGGGGCTATTGCTTATTCTTTTTTAGAAAGACGCTTGCAGACCCACACAGCTTTTTTTGAGCTCTGTAGAGGGAGGCGCGGCTCAAGTGCAAGTTCTACAAAGAACAGACAGGCACACAGAGAAGCGCGAAGAGAGGACATCAGCTGTAAGGGAACAAGGGCAGATTTAGATGTAGACTTTTCAAGATTTATTTGTCCTATGCATTGATTACTCTTTATGGGAGATTTTTGCCATTATTAAATATTGATTTAGCTCCATGCAAAACTCACTCTTACATTATATTTTGCATTATATTTCTTGAACTCTTTATGAGTTCTGACTGACATTAATGGCTCATTTTCCATAGAAAAAGGGATTGTTTTTTTTTTTTTTTTTTAACAGAGTTTTATATAGTGCGAACTTGACCCGAATCAGGTTTCACATCGCTTTACGTAGCACCAGGTGCATTACATGAGGACATGAGCTTCTTTTATGGAGCGCTTTGAATGCAATCTATAATATGTTCTGTATTCATTCTATCTTTTCCAATTTTCAATTATGTAACCGGATTGATATCTGACTAATGAATAAAGAGTCAGAGTACCTTAAATTTTGATTGGAAAATAAATCCTTTAAAACTACTCACAACTCTCATTATTGCCTTAAATGTTTATTTGCATTTGAATTGCTCATGTTTATGCAAAGTCTCCTTTTGAGTCATCACACAGTGGCAAATGTCTATTGCCTTTGAGAGGAAAACAAGGGGTAATGGTGTTTTGCATTGAGAGATTAGTGTGAAATTTCTGCTCCATCACTATGGATCCACATTTAACAAAGAAGGAAGGGTACACAATGAACACTGTCTAAGGATTAAGGGTGGGCGTAGTTCGCGAAGTAGCGCTACGCGAAGTGCACTTCGCACTACGCGAACTTCACGTAGCACTACGCGAGCTGCGTAGTAGCATGCTCGCACTGTGCAAGATGCGTTTTCAATGATTGCACAGTGCGGACAAGCATCCGGCACTGTACAAGCATTGAAAACGGCATCTTGCACAGTGCGAGCTGTAGTTTTCTGCTGCTCGAGTAGATTATTACTCGAGCGGCAGCTTTCTCAACGCGAACAGGTAGTTTCTCATTGAGAGCGGTCGCGAGCATGCGCAACCACTCACAATGAGAAACCTGACCTCCTCGCGTTGAGAATCTCGCCGGGATGTCATTTTGCTTGCTCGCGGTCGCGAACATGACGTTCAGGACCGCGAACAAGCAAAAAATGACCGCTGCACTACGCTACGCTGCACTACGCATGTTCGCACTGTGCTATGTGCAGCTCGCGTAGTGCGAAGTTGCGAAAACTTCACAAACTCCGCGAGCGTAGCGTAGTGCTTCGCCCAGGGTTACTAAGGATATCAATGGGATGAAGATATATGAAGTTCTGAGGAATTTACAAAGCTCAGCAGCATTCCTTTCAAAAGTTATGGAACAATAGGTTATTTTCAAAGATGTTGTGTGAAACCAAACTTTGCATAAGGTGACAAAGGACAGGGAAGGGCATAATTATTCACTGCTGTTTAGCCAAAGGCAATTTCAGGTCATGACGGAAGTCTAGTGTCAAACAATCTGGGTAGTGATATTGGGTCTAAGGTCTCAGCCCAAATGTCCCAATGGCGTTGCACTTTGTAGGAGTCACACTGCAGCTCCATATTCTGAGAAAGCTCTTGGGTCGTAGATGTGTTGGCAGGTAGGGAATTCTGGGCAGCAGAGCAAATCAGGGAGCATGAGCGGTGTGGCAACCTGGCCGGATGATGGTGATAATGGGAGATGCCTATTGTTTCAGGCCTATTAGTCTGGTATTTGTATATTTGTACAGAAAGGATAACTAATGGCAAACTATGTAATATTATCCAGAATTGCCCTTAGGCGGAAAGCAGAGTAGTTTGTAAATGTCACCAGACACCTAAAATGATATTATAGGGCCATAGGATATGTTACCCATTAAGTATTTATTATAGTAAATGTTTATTTGTGCTTGTAAGCTTGAAAAAGATGCTTTCTTTAAGGTGCATCTAATGAGCACTGATTGGAATTACAATGTTTAGGTTTTCTTTTCCCTTTATAAACACATTTTTGATAAGACAATGGTGAGGTTAGTGGATTGGTGAATTTATGCGATTAGGTGGCGGTAGCATTCATTACATTATTATAGATTTACCACATTTGCCAAATTATTTACCACAATCTTTGCATAATTTGCAGATAAAAAAAAAGTTCTAGTTCAAATGTATGAAAATAATAGTTCCAGAGAGTTGGCAGTCTAATTTGCATTTTACATTTTGCCACATAATTTAGATAACCTTAATGTATAATTTGGTCCTCCATGCCACATTATCCAAGTAACCAGACAATGGTAAAGCTTTGCAAAGGTGTTAAGGGCTTTCATTATGATAATGAAACTTAACTTACCAGGGAGCAATGAAATATTTTACATATGTTACAGCTCCTTATGTAATAAGCATTTTCAGAGTACTGTTGAAAATGTAATTGATAACATAATGTTTTAAACTAAAAAAAATAGTGAAACCAATCAGCTAAAATTTTCTCTAGTAACTATAACTCATGCCCTAAAGTTACTATAACTCGTGCCGACAGGTGGCCAGGCCGCTGCGGGCAGCCAACCCACGTGAGCAGCCAACACCCCACAGTGCAAAGCTGTGTGCGGTTGGTTGCAGGGCCTATACAACAAGCAGCCAAACCCATGTGACGCACGACCTTCAGGCATGCGCAGCGTGGGTGGTTCTCGTAGGTCCTGAATGCATTCAGACCGGCTTTATGACTTTGTATAACGAGTCACAACACCAAAATATAAAAAAGTGAGCATTTTGGCTTCATCAGGAGGTGAGCATATCAATATATATATAAAAAGCAGATCTAGCAGCACTCTTCAAAAATAAACATCAATATGTTTAATGTAATGTATATTTAGGTAATTCACACGTTTATAAATATTTTGATTATTATAACAATGTTTAATAAGAAAATCTCTGAGAGTCTTTCCTTTAGCATATTTCTTGTATTTGTGGCTGAAAAATGTTACAATTTATAGTCAGAGATGTCTTTGAGCCTTTCTTTTAACACATTTTAGTCCAGGAAACGCAGTCTCAAAAACAACTACAAGATAACCTTGCACTACAGCTGAACAGCACACAGCTCCAGCTAGGAGTCCTTTGAAAAAATATATTGAGTTCTCCTGGGTTCATGGTGTTATTGACCCAGGAGACTTATTGTTTTCTTTTTTATTGTTACTGGGGGCTGCTGGACTCTTTGCAACAACTTTAAAAAGGCTTGGCGGTGCCCGTCTCAATTCTAGGGCAGCACTGAGCTCCAAAAAATAAAAACAAAAAAACCAAAGCAGGGCACTATGGGGTTCTCTTTCAAAGAGCAGTGAATAATAAATGAACAGCTCCTTCCTCTCATTTATTATTCATTTTGGTGTTTTGATGCACACCTAGGACATAGTTTACTATATATTTGTTAGAGATGAGGGCAAGCAGCCCCTGTTTTTTAAAAAGCTTTTTTTTTTAACGTGGTGGGCTTTTGAAATAACTTTATTATATTGCATATGCTTCTTATATGTTAATATCCTGATTCCTTCATAAATCCAATAGGCCCACTGTTAGGCCAGGCATCCTTAGTTTAAATTATTTTCATTAGTTTCATTAAATTGGCACAGTTTCCCCTTAACTTTGTCCCTTCAGACCTCCTGTTTTTGCTGACTTCGATTTTGCTGGCCTTTGGACTCTGCACACTTTACAGATACTAACTAGTGCTAAAGTCCTTATGCTTTCTTCTTAAAATATGGTAACATTGGCTTACCCCTAAATGGCATATTTAATTTACTTATAAGTCCATAACAAAGTGCACTACATGTGATCAGCGCCTGTAAATTAAATGCTACAAGAGGGCCTGCAGCACTGATTGTGCCACCCTCTCAAATAGCCTATTAAGCATGCCTCAGGCCTACCCGTGTGTGCAGTTTTAACCAGCCATGTGGACCTGGCAAAATATACCTAGTGCCAGGCCCAAACCTTCATTTTTATTATATACAAGTCACCCCTAAGGTAGGCCCTGGAAAGCCCCATGGCCACGGTGCAGTGTGTTTATGAAGTTTGGCATGTCGTTTTAAGTTGTACATGTCCGGTAGTGAAAAAACTCTTAAATTTATTTTCCACTACTGCAAGGCCTATTGCTCCCATAGGATAACATTGGAGGTGCCTCATTACATTTTATAAGTGTAATTTACAAATCAGAAGAGATAGCTGGTTCATGATTGGTGTCTCTGGAATCCTAATGTAAATTCCTAATTTATGGTGAAGCCAGACTTTAAATTACAATTCTGAAAATGCTACTTTTATAAAGTTGGTATTTTCCTACCTTAGCCTTTTGGTGCCGGCAGCCTGTCTCTAGTCACGTGCCTGGGTGTCGTTGGCAATTGGGCTTTGGGTATCCCTCCTACTCAGCCAAAAATAAAGGGAGTTTAGGTGTGACTGGAAGGGCCATCACTGGCAGGATGGGAGGGAGGAGCTGGGCCCTGCCTCACTTCCATTTGAATAGGCTGTCATGTCTCCACACAAAGAGCAGCGTATCCCTTGTACTCAGCAGCCAGGGTCAGGAAGGCAGAGCATCTGCGCACTTCAAACATGTGCCTTTTAAAAGCTTCCCCCCCCATCAAAGGCACAACTGTGTGTAAATACTGGAACACAGACACCAACGCTTCAGTGCACTTCTGTACCTGTAGATACTCTGCCATGAGGTGCTGCTGTGCTGCTACAGGACTGCCACTGTGCTGAACTGCTGCCCTGCTGTGCTGACCTGCTGCCCTTGCTTGTGGAAGAAGAACTGGACCTGCTACTTCATTTTGAACCCAGGACCGCAGAGTGACTCCACGGGACATAAAAATCTCCCCAACCCAGCTGCATTGAGTTCCTCATCCCTCAGGTCCTGGACCCTTGGTGTGGCTCAGTTCTCTTAAAATTAAGAATTTGGGCTTTCGAGACATGCGAACAGCACTGCTCGCACTGAAATTCAGAGCCATCTGCCACCAGCCCGTTTCTTCACACAGCACCACTGACAGCCCGCTGGAGACTGCAAACACGAAGCTCCAGCCCATGCATCCGCGACACCTTACATGCTTCACGTCACACCTAAAACTGCCTGCAGCATTCTCCTTGCTCCCCATGACCTCTCCAAAGTGAATGGGTTTCTTGGCACAAAACTTGAGAAGGTAAATCTTCAGTGGGACTATTATGGGACTGTCGACCTGAACTTTAGCATATTAGCCAAGTGGCATATAGGAATTTATATACACCAATGACATTCAATTCTCTAATATCGGAGCTCAAAGACTCTAAATGCAGTATCATATTGTCTTCAGCCTAGCAACTGGCACACAGGTTATAACCATTTCTTGCAAGGCTCTACATGCGACCCATAGACAAAGAAAAGACAGTGCACCATTTCAGGCTCCAGCGTGCATGATGGACATACACTGCATAAAGTATTTGTGCTTCCCCAAGTTGCAGTGAAGTTAAGGGTTGGCAAAGTTCCATATCTAAATTTTAGATACAGTTGCTTAGGTAAAAAGCCTAAGATTGAGTCAAAGGATGACTCAAGAGCTGGAATATTTTTCTGATTTAAGAATCTATCAGTCAGGCTGTCTGGCTTGCAGGTCACACATTCTTCTCTCCATAAATACTCTTAACCTTAACCTTAGCCTTTCTTTTATCACTTGTTTAGATGTGAAGCAGGCTTCCTATTGGGAAACTCATAGAGAATGCAAATCTAGATTAAGAAACATGCTCTTGATATCGCTAGCCATGGTGTTTACAAATGACCCTGGGATCTTAACAGCTCCTTTAACAGGGCCCTTTCTAGCTCCTCAGTGGAACTACCAGTCCATACCAATGGAGCAACGGTCTTAGGGCCATATGTAGGAAGCCTAATTGCGATCGCAAATGCTGAAATTTTGCGAATTTCAGCATTTGCGATCGCAATTAGGGCAGTGTGCTATGTAGCACACAAAACCCCACATGCAAAATAAGGAATCGCAAAATTTGTGATTCCTTATTTTGCTATTGCATTAAAGGAATCGCAAATTGTGATTCCTTAAATGCAATGTAGGTAGCACCCAAGTTGTGCAAATTTTGGCTTAAGGAATCGTAAAATACCACCAAATTCGGGTTGGTGGTATTTTGCGATTTCTTTGCAAAATTCACTTTTTAGCATTTTTCAAAGTGCCATGTGGGTCACATACATGCCCTTAAGGCATGTATGTGGGCTATATGTGCACACATGTTAATTTCAGGGGTGCAAAAGGGTGTCCTATTGACACCCTTACAACCCTGAAATTGCATTATCAATTTGCGATTCTCTAATTGAGAATCGCAAATCGAGAATGTCTTCCCATTCATTCCTATGAGCCTTCTAGCCCATAGGAATGAATGAGAAGGTGTTCCTTATTTGCGAATTGCGAATCTCAATTTGCGATTCGCAAATAAGGAAGAAGTGAGATTCGTAAAAAATGTTGCTAATCCTACTTACTTTGCGTTTTGCGATTCTCTAATTGCAATTCCCTAAAAATTGCAATTTGAGAATCGCAAAACACAAATTACCTCCATATGGCCCTTAGTCTCAAGTCTGAGAGTAAAGGAGAATGGGAACTCTCCGTGATCCATTAGTGAAGGTAAATGGGGGGCCCTCTGCGGGACCTTTGAGAGGGACCTAAAAAACCTATTTTCCACCACAGTGAGCTCTGACTAATATATCCCCACAATTCATCAGCACTCTTTATGAGTTAATAAACTGACACCTGTTTTCTCTCAATATCCTAGCTTATTTAGAATAGGGAGTTTCCGTAATGGAACACATCAGTTGTCTTATTACTATAGTAACTGTGATTCTAATGAATATATTGTTCTATTTTATAATCAAATACCCATTCATGGATTACATTACCTTGTAATGCAGAATTTTGAAGACTTATGCCTAATGAATAAAAAAATGAAAGACTAAAAGGTTTAGAAATACAAGCCTTTAAACTCACATTAATTCTCTTTATTGACTAAAACGGAAAGACTTTAATGACTTATTGATGATGATTGCTCATCATTTCTCTTCATTGATGAACAAAGGTCTATAAGCACAGTGGCTGGGCTATTTAATGATTGCACCTGAAGGTTGAGCGACATAAAACCGTGCTCTATCAATACTATGCAAAGAAAAGGCATGGATATTTGTGTGAACTAAAGAAAAAGAATATTTAGTTTTTAAAAGGCAAACAGAAAAAAACATTATTGAAAACTTTGTCAATAACTCTTTAGCTGAGGCCTAACTGAGACGGGTGGAAGTTGTGAACATTTCTGCTCTCTATGCTAAATATTACATATTGATTTGATGTTCTGCATGTCCCTTTATCTGTCAAAAGCATTTATTGTTTCTGGGAGGTGATGGAACAGGAGCTATTATGAGATTAGGCACTCTCACAGCACTGGGCATCCTATTGAGCCTGGTAGGCCAGAATCATTTTAAGGCATTATTAGCCCAGTACAAATGCTGGTCGGAAGCTCACACATTTTTCTTTAAAAAAAAGACTATTTGTGTCAAATTCCAAGATTCTGGTATAATACCATGATTGCCAATATATTGAATTGTCTCTCTAAATGGTTCGATTAACTGCTCCTTAAAAACTTTATAAAACTCCAAAGGTGTAGAGTCTTTCCCTGTTGCTTTTCCCGATGGAAACGCTGATATTGCTAATAATATTTCCTCATTACTGATATCTTTGGCGATAATAGCAGTATCTTCTTCTTTCAGTTTTGGCAAATATATATTTTGTAAATACTGTATCTTCCTCATTAATTGTAGCTTCAGAGGTGTATAATTTCTGATAAAAACAGTAAATTGTTCTAAGATCCCTTTTGGATCCAAACGTTTCCCATGTGCTCCACAAACTCATACTGTGTAGCACGATATTTATTATATCTAATGACCATTCTCTCCCTAAATACCTTTTTGTCCTCAAATCAATTAAATCTCGTAATAGCTCCTCCTGATTGGGTAAAGCACACTGGACCGAATTTATATGATCCTCCTCAGCCTGTCTTATAGTCGAAATAACCTCCTCTGTTTGATATTGTTTATTTTTATTTTGTTGCAGTATATATTGTAATGTCGTCCCTCGGATTACTGCTTTCCAAGTGTCCCATATTATATTAGGAGTAGATGAACCCTTATTTTCCCAAAAGAAAAGTTCAAGCTGCCTTTTAGTAGTCTCTATATAAGTCTCATCTGTGAGTAGATATTTTGGAAACGTAAAGGATTTGCGGATCGTTTCTCCTGTTATAGCTTGAAATATTACCATAAGGGGATTGTGGTCAGAAGTAATATGTGGGTATATCATTATATCAGCCGTTGAAGCAATCCCATTAGACACCCACGCCATATCTATTCTTGAATATGATTGATGCGGAGATGAATAATAAGTATATCCTGCAGTATTAGGATATAAATATCACCACAGATGCACCACCAGCTGTAACCGCCCCACCTCTACTATTGCTGCTCTTGTTCTAGTCATTCTGTGAGTAGGTGTCCGTCTACTAGTCTCTATATTATAATCCATAATACAATTGAATTCCCCCGTAATCCGTTTCTCTCCCTCCCAGTTTAATAGTTCCATATTTAGAGAATCAAAAAAAATGCTTCATCTAAATTAGGACCATATATACCACATATAATATACTTTTTGCCTCGTATTTCAACCTGGGCAATTGCCCACCTCCCAGCCCGGTCAGTCATAGTTTTTAGTATCACACATCGAAATCCCTTTTGCTTCAAAATAGCCACTCCCCTAATAGAGCAAGACTGTGAGGCACAGACAATGGTTTCACAACCAAGTTGTGCTAATAACTTCCGGTCTTTATAAGAAAGATGTGTTTCTGTTAATAGTGCAAGCTGGGGGTTGTGTATTTTTACTTCTTCCCTTACCAACTGCCTCTTGAGTTTACTGTTTAGACCGGCAACGTTCCAAATAATACATTTCATTTTACACATCATAGAAATATTTATTTTCCCCTTTAATGTAACCCATTATTCTTTTCAATTTATTTTCCTCCTGCCCTGCTATAACCTCATTCACATCTTTTCTAGCTGACTTGTTGATTTTGTTTCCCATATTTTCACCCACCTTACCCTTCCAAGAGCCTGCTTGCCATCCCACACCTGTGCCTTGGGAAAAGAATTACCCCCCTTACAAACCCCACACCTGAAGCCGTGTAATTTTAGTAATCCCTTCTTAATGATTAGTTTAATATTCATTACGGCTTAATGTTTCCCCCCTTCTCATGTTGCCATTTACTAAGAGCCTCCTTAGCCTCTTCAATTGTAGAAAAAAAAAAATGTTGACCACCTCTCAAGACCTTCAACCGTGCTGGCTCTTGTAAAAATACCTGTGCATTTAAAGATTTCATGGGTTCTATTAACTGCCGCATTAGCCACCTCCTATCCATAGTAGCATTTCAGAGATCTGAGCTCACAAAAAAAATAGCTATATCAATTGTTATAGGAAATCTAGGGCGAGCTTGTAGATATACGACCTGGCGTAACAAAAAATTGCCAAAATAAATTAAGATAGGCCTTGGAAACTTAGATCCCGGTCTCGGAGGCCCAAGAGGAAGTCTATGTGCCCGCTGTATCTGACTATCCCAGTCCCAATCTATCAGTTCTGGGAAAGCCTTCTGAAAAAACAGTACCAAATATGCTCGAGGGTCTGCGCCCTCTTTCCCCTCTGAAATGCCAAATAATCCCAAATCCTGCTGTCGCTGCCGATTTTCTAAAACTTCCACCTTGAGATGCAGTACTTTAATTGAAGTATCATGAGTCTGTGTTTGTTCAACCGTCTGTGACACAACCTCCTCAATATCTGCTATGCGTTGCTGAAGATCAGTTATATCGCTTACAATGGAGTCAACTTTAGCTACTGCTGCCTGAAGAGTCTGTTGAATGCCTAAATTATCTGTCCTCAATTGCGAATAGTGTTCCTGAGTTTCTTGTCTATGATCTTTTAGTGCTTGAAATATTAAAGCCAATGATGGTTCTAGCCTTAAGTTCGAGCTTAGATCAGCTTCACCACCCTCCGCGCCAGAAGTTGCCATAGTGTCAGATAATATTGATTGCATAGGGGTGGTGAGAGCTGTGACGATAGAGGTAGTGGGAGCTGTGTCTGTAGCTTTGCATGTTATGGTATCCTTATTGTAAGACATTTCCGTCGGGCTACTCCCAGAGAGTCGCGAAACCAAAGACTTAACCCCACCTTTTGTTTGGACCCAGCGGCGGAGGGAAGTGTCATTAAGAATCTCCCTGTTACGTGGAACACCACCCTGCTGGTCAGATTTTGTCAGTGTTTTCTTGCTCTTGCCCCTTGGGTACTTAGATTTTATGGTTACTTTCTTTTTCTTAGTCCCTGACCTGGGTGTGTTCTTTGTGTTGGATTCTACTTCTTTTCCAGCCTCGATTCGATTTTGAAGTATCTCCCCCTCGTCTGATGAGCTCATGTTTAGTAGAGATTGAGTGCAATCAGTAATGTTAACAATGTTACTCTCATCAGCCAGATCGTCAGTATCTTTTATAGTAATCATGCTTCTGTAGTAGGGGATCTCTGTGTATAGTCATAATCTAGTGAATAGTCCCGCCCATGTGCGTGGACCCCGGAGCAATCAAAAATAATATCTTACAGTGTCGAAAAAATGCAGAACTGCACAGACACTTAAGAGAGAATTTAAAGACAGATAATGCAGCCGAAAAAGGCTACACTGTCCAGTACTTCAACTAGAAATTCCACCACAGAAATCCACAAAACAGCAAAGCCTGTACAGATTTCCCTTGCTTTAACAGCAAAATCCCTCAGGAATGATAGTGAGAAGAACCTGGACAGACAAGCCCCATAGGCTGCCATTATGTGGCTCAGAACAGGATACTGTGCATTTAAGAGAACTTTCCAGAACTTCACAGTATCCCAGAATGCCCTGCAGGTCCCAGTTACTTTCAGTTCTTTTTTCCGGCTCCTGCAAGCAGGACCCTGGAGCATTGAGCTCTCCCTTTTCAAGGGTTTATTGGTGTTTTTTCACTTTAAATTCAAGTTGAGTACTTCCTTAGTACTTTTGTGCTTTTCTTCTTGGTTTTTTTGCTCCTTTTTGATGTCAAATATGCCTGCATTATTTGACAAATGCCCGGAGTGCTCCAGGAAGAAGGCAAAATCAGACCCCCATGAGGTGTGTATCCTCTGCCTTCCCTCTTCCCACATCCCAGAGGAGTGTGAGATTTGTCAAGGCTTCTCTGGCAGGACCCTGAAGGACAGAATGAAGATCAGGCTTCAGGGCCTCAAGGAAAGAAGGCTGAAGGCGCAAGGTGGGTCTGGAGGGGCTTCATCTGCCCATGCTGAGGCCTCTGGGGGGCTCCCCAGGGGCAGGAAGTCCAGCAAACGTCCCCATTCTCCGTCTGGGTCGGTGGCACCGACCACGACGTCGAGAGGGAGGTCCAAGGCCGTCTCCCCAGGGCTCTGGGTCGAGGAAACGTCGCCCGTCGACATCGAGGGAGTTGCACAGGGCGCCGTCGAACCCCGTGACGATGTCATCGTCGGCGGCGTCGACGTCGAGTGATCGGCATCGACGGGCCCGGCGTCGGCGCTCGCCCTCGAGGCGACACCGCCGATCGCTGTCGACGGTAAGGACAGTATCGTCATCGAGGGGATCCTCGTCGTCGAGGCCGCCGTCGAAACGGAAGAGGTCGCCGTCGAGGCAGAAGAGATCGCCGTCGAGGCAGAAGAGATCGCCGTCGAGGCGGAAGAGGTCGCCGTCGAGGCGGTCGAGGTCGCCGTCGAGGAGGACGAGGTCGCCGTCGAGGCGCAAGAGATCGCCGTCGAGACACAGGGGATCGTCGTCAAGATGGTCGGGATCGACGTCGAGGCATGGAAGACGTTCGACGCCGAAGCATGGAAGACGGTCGACGCCGAAGGGGCGCTCGACGTCGAGGGACCTACGTTCGACGTCTGGTCACCGTTCGTCGACGTCTAGGGAACGTGATGCAAGGCCTAGGACTGTGGGGGGCTCCCCTCAGTCCGGGAAGGATGGCGGGTCACCGGGATCGGTGTACTCGGAGGTGTATACTCCGAAGAAGACTGTTACACCTCCGCCTCCTCCGTTGCCAAGAGGTCTACCTCCGAGGGCTCCAACCCCTCCTCCGTTGCCTCCTCTGCCTCCGCTTCCTACAGGGCCACGGACTCCTGTGCCAGACAAACCGCCACCGGTTCCACCGAGGTCGGTCTCGTTGCCCAGGCTTCCGACCCCTCCCAAAAAGACTCCTAAGTCTAAGGAACCGCCCAAGCCCAAGACGTCCGCCCCGGGGAAACCGGCAGAACGTCCCAGACCTAGGAGATCAAGGTCGCACTCCAGACGGAGAGAAAGATCGAGGAGCAGACACAGGTCCTCCACTAGATCTAGACATCGCCATAGGAGGCATAGGTCCAGGTCCCGTACGGCATCCTCCAGGACTCGCTCCTATTCGCCTACTTTATCGGACTCCCCGGAGACTAGGGTGTCTCCGGTAGACGACATCGGCACGTTCCAGGAGGTTCTCCTGAGGGGGGCTGCAAAGTTGGGTATCACGGTGACGGCTCCTACACCTACGACGTCCGTGATATTCGAGACTCTTCACAAGAAGCACCTGTCTCGCCCCCTGCTGCCGTTGGTACCAGGACTGGTCGAACCTGCTGAGGAGCTGTTCCTTACACCGGCTGTGGTGAAGGCTGCTCCCTCAAGACTTCTGAAAAAGTACAGGGCGCCTGACTCGGACCCGGCCTTCCTACGTATGGACCCAGTGCCCGACTCTGTGATAGTGACGGCGGCCAGGAAGTTGCATTCTACCTCCCCGTCCTCCACCGTGCCACCGGATAAAGAGAGCCGCTGGATTGATTCGGCTGGTAGGAAGGCCTGTGGGACTTCTTCCACCACTATGAAGGCCTCCAGCGATTCGGCTTTGCTGGGGCGGTACGGCCGTGCACTGTAGGACTCCCTGGAACAGTTTGCGGATCTTCTACCACGCGACAGGAGGGAGGACTTCCAAGAAATTGTCAAGGAAGGGATGCTGGTCTCCAACCAAGCCATCAGTGCCGCTGCGGACATCGCACTGTTGGCCGCACATGGCTACTGTCACGGGGTCAACCAGCGCCGCCATGCTTGGCCCAGGCTTACGTCACTCAAGCCTGAGGCGCAGCAGCGGGTGGCCAATCTGCCGTTTTCCGGTGAAACACTCTTCGGGAAACATGCCGACGATGAAATGGCCCGCATGAAGGCCGAGGCTGAAACCCTGACGGCTGTGGGTCTGGAGAAACCCAAGGACAAAAAGCCCTACCGCCAGTTCCAACGGCGGTTCGGCTTGCAGGGGAAGGGACGAGGACAATCTTCGGAACAACAGCAGCAGTTCCGGAGACCCTTCCAGAAACGCCAGAGGGGTAGAGGTGGACAGCAGTCCTCTACCGCGAACAAGGGCCCGGCCGGGTCTCGACCCTGAGCGGTTACTTCCCCTTCATCCGTTACCCGCTCCGGTGGGGGGAAGCGTTCAATTTTTTCTGGCAGAGTGGAGAAAAATTACTCAGGACAAGTGGGTGCTGAAAATTGTTTGCAATGGATACAGTCTTCGGTTCACCAGCCCTCCTCCATTGATTACTCCAGTCAGCTCGCAGTATCAGCTGCGCGAGCTCCAGGCGGAGACCGATATTCTGTTAAGGAAAAGGGCGATAGAAGATGTACCTCTGTCTCAAAGAGGAAGAGGTCTGTACTCCCGGTTCTTTCTGGTCCGCAAGAAGGACAAGAACGAGTTCAGGCCCATTCTGGACTTGCGACAGGCAAACAAGTGGATTCGCAGAGAAAAGTTTCGCATGCTGTCGTTGCATCAGATCTATCCTCAGTTGCAACAGGGAGACTGGCTATGTGCCATAGATCTACAGGATGCATACTTCCATGTGCCCATTGCACGCAAACACAGGAAGTTCCTGCGATTTCAAGTCGGCACCAATCACTATCAGTACACGGTACTTCCGTTCGGGTTGAAGTCTGCGCCCAGGACGTTCTCGAAGTGCATGGCAGTGGTAGCGGCACACCTGAGGAAGAACAAGGTGTTTGTCTACCCGTATCTGGACGATTGGTTGATCAAGGCCTCCTCCTTCTCGGAAGCTCAAGCACACTTCCAGAAGACGTGCGTTCTATTGAACAAGCTGGGGTTGCACATCAACATGTCCAAGTCTGTCCCGACTCCGGTCCAGTGCATTCAGTACTTGGGAGCCTCCATCAATACGCTGTCTGCAAGCGTGTCTCCTTTGGAGGAACGAAGTTTGTCACTCCTTCGGAAGGCTCAGGCTCTCATGTCCACTCCATCTACGACAGTGAGGACGGTGTCTTCTCTACTGGGATCGATGGCCTCTTGTATCTTCCTGACGCCACATGCGCGGCTACACATGAGACCGCTGCAGGAGTGCTTGGAGGATCAGTGGGACCAGAGGAGAGGATCTTGGGACGACAAGATACGACTGTCTCTGCATGCTCTTCAGTCTCTGAAGTGGTGGTGTTCAGCGGAGAATCTCCTCAGAGGGGTTCCCTGCCACAAGGACATTCCCACACAGACTATCGTGACGGATGCGTCTCTCCAGGGATGGGGAGCGCACTCCGGAGACTTACAGATTCAAGGGACGTGGTCCCCGACGGAGTCCACGTACCACATCAATTTCCTGGCTGTTCAATTGGAACTGAAGGCTTTTCACCCGTCCTTCCGGACCAACTCTCTGCTTGTGCAGACGGACAATACGACTACGATGTATTACCTCAACAAGCAGGGGGGCTCGAGATCCCACACTCTGTCGCAGGAGGCGCAGGCGGTCTGGCACTGGCTTCTGGCCCGAGGACTGTCGATAACGGCCACCCATCTGCCAGGTGTGCAGAATGTTCAGGCAGACGAGCTGAGCAGACTGATTCAGGAAAACCACGAATGGGTCATAAACGACTAAGTACTAGGAGAAGTCTTCGCGAGGTGGGGAACTCCAGACGTAGATCTGTTCGCCACCGCCGAAAACACCAAATGCCGAGACTTCGCCTCCAGGTACTACCAACCGGGGACGCTGGGGAATGCGTTATGGATCAACTGGTCGAACAGCTTTCTGTACGCTTTTCCACCCATTCCCCTGATCCCGACGGTTCTCATCAAGGATGATTCTGATTGCCCCGGAATGGCCCAGACAGTGGTGGTTCACGGACCTGCTTCACCGGTCTCTCCTTCCTCACATGAAGCTCCGCAGCTTTTCTTGATCGTATCAGCTGTAATATGGGCTTACCAACTTTGAAATTGGCGTCTCGGAGTTTTCCATCCAATATCCCTGCCATGGCATCAATGTCCTCATTCTGCTCCGTTTCCCCCGTAACGACAGGGGGCTGCTGCTGCCTTCCAGCGCGTGTTGAGCGTGCCAGCGCTTTCAGCGGAGCCATCGTTGGTTTGGTCACTCTGTCTGTGATCGAGGACCCCCAGTTGATCACAGAGCCTAACCAACGAAGCAGCCACAACCTGTTGAGCCGCCTGAGAACGCCTGCACTGACAATGAACGTGAGCATGAATCACCACTCGGTAAGTTTGTTGCAACCTCCTTCTTTGTTTTTAGGTTGCCGCTAGCGTCAGCGCCAGCACCGATAACACACACTAGTGGGGTTTGAGTCGGAGCCAAGCCAAGCCGATATGAATAAAGGGGCTTCTCCACACAAATCTCAATTTGGCACCAGTTCTGAAGTCGCATTAATTCCGCATCAATTTCACGAGTTTTCCACAGGTTTCATAGAACAAATCGCTGGGGTTTTACAACCGGGTTCTTAGCATGGGCTGCTCAGGGTGCCTGTCTTCCCGGCAGCGTCAATCCGCCATCTTGCTCCTCCCCCCAACCTTCTAATGAGTGTGGCTCTTACAGGCCTATCTCACTTATTAATTCTGATGCAAAGATTTTTGCTAAAATTCTGGCCTCTCGATTAGCGCCAGTTCTGTCAGACCTTGTATTAGTCCATTAACATGGTTTTATCCAAGGAAGAGAGACTACGGCACATATAAATACTGCTATCACTGCTTTTGATTTGGCCGCAAAAAACAGGATTCAATTAGGGATGTTGCTTATAGACGCAGAAAAAGCGTTCGATAGAGCGGATTGGAAGTTTTTATGGGCTGTATTGGAAAGGGTGGGAATGGGGAACATTTTTAAACAGTGGGTCCAGGCGTTATATGGTAAACCACAAGCAAAACTAATGTACTTAGGAACACAATTTCACGGGGTACGCGACAGAGATGTCCACTTTCTCCTCTTTAATTTGCCCTTTATATTGAACCGCTTATTTTTTCATTACAATCTAACCCCCAAATTATACCACTAAGGCAAGGCATAAACTTACTAAAGTTACCTGCCTATGTAGATGATGTAGCTATATTCTCAACTGAACCAATTGGAGCAATGAAAGAAGTAGAAAAAGAAGCAGCTAGATTTGGAGCAGTAGCTGGCTATAAACTCAACTCACACAAAACACAGATTTTGGTAAATTTAACTACTAGGGAACGTATCAGGGGTGTATGCACTGTGGCCACGTACCTAGGCGTCAGAATTTCTCCACAGATCAATCAAATAATTCCGTCAAACTACGAACCACTGATAAAGGAAACAGCTATCCAGTTAATAAAAAAATGGCATAAGCTCTCTATTGGTATCATTGGTCGGACCAATATTATGAAAATGAAAATACTTAGATGGCCTTTTTAGCAGTTTTATATGGGGATACAAGAAGGCACGTAGAGCCAAGGATTTACTGAAGTGCCCTTTTGATCAGGGGGGCATAGACTTTCCATATTTCAAAATGTATTTTTGGTCCCCATTTGTCGGTCGTTTTCAGAGTCTATTGATCCCCTCATGGACTACCTTCTTCCACGAAATATTATTGGCAGAAAATAGTTTGATGTATATGTATAAACTACTGATCCGAACTATTTCAAACATGTAAAATGTAAGACTTTACGGGACACTATCTCTATTTGGAAAGCTATTTGTATTAGGTGTGATTTATCATATTACGACGATAAACTTCCGCTGTGGGGGAATCCGATTTTCTTTGAGATTTTTCAGGATATTACATTAAGACAATGGCCGGATTTTGGTATTTTTACACTCTGGGATCTATATGATCATGGGGGTTTTGCTTCATTTGAAAATTTGTAATTTTTGTTTAAATTACCGAGGCATATGTTTTTTAAATATCTTCAAATTAAGAGCTTCTTGTTGACGCAACTAAAACTGATTAATGTAACTAAGTCAGAGATATGGGACTTATTATATCAGGACAAAGCTAAATGTATGATTAGCTGTATGTATAAGATCCTCGTCAGTTTTAGAAAGGGGGATGGTAATAAACTAGCTCACAAGCGGAGTATAATATTGGGGGAGGAGGTTGTGGAAAACAATATATAGCAGAGTTTAAGGGTAGTTAATAGTTGTGTATGCAACCAACCTACAAATGCAGTAGTTCTGTACTATCTGTACCCTGTATTACACACCAGAGAAAATAGGTAAATGGGTCAATATGGGGTCAGCTAGTACACAAATGAAATGCCCTAAATGCGATCTTTATGCTGCAAATATGAGTCATATGTTTGTAGAATGTCCTAAGTTGAAGGAGTTCTCGCACCAGTTAGGCCAACTTTGCTCACAGAAGTTAGGGATTGATTTCTCCCCTACAGTGAGGGATATTATGTTGGGGCCGGACATGTTTAGTCATAGACAGAATCGGCTTTTATTGATTCTGTTGGTAATAGCCAGATTGGTGATTGCCCGAGTCTGGATCAGCTCGTACCCCTCGAATATTAATGATTGGTGGATACTGATGAAGGAGATATATGCAATGGAAAATACTTTGGCAAATGCAAGGGGAGCACAAGCTCTGAATAAATTAAAATCTGTATGGGGTCTTATACTGTAAATGTTCTTGATTAGAACTAGGAATGAGGATATTTCCAAACGTATATACAGTCTTTTGTTGTGATTCTCTTCCCCTTTTGTATATTTTTTTGGTTATTTCTTTTCCTTTTCGTGACATATGTAACCCTACCTGTGATTTATTTATTGTAATTGCTGACTTGTTGAAGAATAAAGATATTTTTTTTTTAAAAGGAAGCTCACACATTTACCTTCAGGTGGACTTAAAGCATTTTTGGGTTACAACAAGGTTTTAATGAGTTCCTGGGCTGTTTAATTGATCATACAGTCAGCCAAGATGTCTTTAATTATTTTGCCACTTCTGAGGGAGAAATAAGCAGACTTCTGACCCTACCTAGTGCAAGAGCTAGAGTAAAAAAAGTCCTGATTAATTTGCTTTATCTTGCAGAGGTGCTTCCCCCAGATATACTCAAAGTGCTGTACACACAGGGATTAGGCACATGGGAAAGAGCATTCCAGGCATTTAATTTAAATGTATCATTTTCCCAATTTGAACCACTGTAACCCCAATTGTGCTAAAGGGCCTCTTGACCAAACTCCATAAAGCTTTCATTATGAGCACACAAGCAACACAATAGAGACCCACTTTTTTTATTTGGGGTAACCAGTCCCAATATTAGGGTCAGTGGTTTATTTGGATTGACTTGCAAACAAAGCTCTGTATGATCTCATGCTTTCAGGCCCAATGACAAAAAGACATGGGGCAGATTTACAAGCCCCTTGCGCCGCCGTTGCGTCACTTTTGTGATGCAACGGCGGCGCAAAAGATGCACCATGGTGCAGGGTATTAACAATGTGACGCATCTAGGAGATGCGTCACATTGTAAAGCCCTGCGCCATAAGGGGGCGTTCCTGCGCAGGAACGTCTCCTAAAAGTGGCTGAGTGAAATCTACAAGATTGAAGCAGGCGTAAGGATTGACGCAGCATTTGAAGGATAGGGCACCTGAGAGCCTTGCTGGAGCTGCGTCGCACTTGCGACGCAGCTCCAGCAATGCGCCACTTTTACGGCACAGATGCGTGACGCATCTGTGCCGTTTTTACCTCATGGTGAGCCACATTGTAAATGCGGCGCATCCATTGTGGCGGAGGCATGGCGCACAATAAGTGGCGCATCCCTGCTGATATGCAGGGATGATCCACTTATTGTAAATATGCCCCCTTATATTTAAAAGTTTGTGAAAATGTCATCTTTTAAATGTGATTACGTAACTCTCCTGTTGCTTTCTCTCCCCTACCAGTACTGGTCAAATAGATTATGCAGGTGTGCTACTGATGAGGTGAATAGAGGTTCAAGATATTTGAGCTCATTGAACAAGTATCTTTGGTGGTACCTCATAAGGTTTCTGCAAGGATAAAATGAGCATTTGGCCAAGACACAGAAGTATGAATCCCTATCCTAAAGGAAATGAAAAGCTTGATAGGTGTAACGGTATGGACCAACATTTTATCCTAGTCACAGATTACAAAAAGACATAATTAAAGTTATTTTTGTTTACATTTATTTAAGGGTTTTTGTAAAACACTGAACAAAGCACAAGTGCCTTTCCGAGCATCGGAGAGAAAGTGTAACAAGATGCAGGCCATGTAAGCAGATTTTATGTTCTGTCTGTCCAAAGGTAAACCATGAAAATAATCCATGGCTCAGCTGCACGCCAAATCCTGCAAGGATGACCTGATATCCTAGGGTACTATAAGTCTTGGAATAAATCTAGCACAAGTTAAATTGGTCTCAAGCATTTGAGTGGAAAGAACGGAACATGCAAGTGATCATATAAGTATGAGAAGGGCTTGGTGACAAATTTAAATTTGGCAATAAGCTGAGAGGAAAAGATGAGTTTTCAGATTTTTTCTAAATCTTTGGAAATGCTCTTTAAGTGAAGACTAAGGCAATGAGTTCCAATGGTTGAACCTTGAACATGGAAGATTCTACCAAAGATATATTTTGAATTACTATGGATGAACCATTTGTATATTTGTGTGGGCTGATTTCAAGTGCCTGTGAGGCTGATACAGATTGAGGGCTCTTGATGTATGATGGATCATGAACATGGAGTGATTAGTTGACTCAGCTGAGTGTCTTGGGGTGTAATGTGGTCCTTACCTTCAACCTGACTGTGTGGTGAACAGCATCTTCTGAACTCCTGATAATTTAGCTCGAAGGTTTTTTTGAGAATCCAATGAAGAAGCGGTTGCAGTAATCCCAGCAGGATACCCTAATGCAATAATTTGAGAAATTCTACACGGGACGAAAAGTAGTGTTCTGCAAAGACCACAACAGGTGGTGAAAAGCAATTTGGGTAAAACATTAAATTGTTAGGAGAAAGAAAGTTCACTGTCAAAGACACTTTGACTGCAGACCTTGGTGGCCAAGGTAGATGGTCCATTCATGGAACTTGGCGAAAAGATGGGTTTGCAATACACTTGAGCATGGTCTTAGTATTTTGCTTTTAAGACAAAGGTGGTTTTATCGCATCCATGCTTGGACTTCATGAAGGCAGCAAGCTATTTGCAAAGTGGACATTTTCTCCCCATTTATGGTAGATCGGTATCATGGACATCTGTGTGGTATCCAACACTATGAGCATTACATATCTAAGACAGATGCATCATATAAATACTAAAGCAGCATGGTGGAAGGTTAAGAACCTGAGGGACTCCACCTGAGAAGGTGGCAATGGTATCAAGCATTATCTACTTACTTCACATCGATTCTAAATTAAATGTTTTGCATAATACTTTTTTGCTTTCCTTATTGTTCCCTTCCGCATTGCTTTCTGTACCAGTTACATTTTATGTCCTAAAAGTCGATTGCAATACTTCTTAAGCATGGTTCACAGGAACTGGAACTAAAACTAACCAGATGTGGATGATGAGTTCTATGCCAAGTAGTTTGCTCAGTTTGCCATTTTAGTTCAATGACTAGATTGCCTGTTTAGCAGAGGGTTTGCCTCAAAGTAGGCGAGATAAAAGGATCATCTGGTGAATCGTCACAATATGGGTCAAATCTTGAAGTGAGCATCATTAAATAAAAGAAAATTCTCCTTTGCTTATTATCATAATGTATTAAAGAGAAATCTTCTTTGTTCACTGGATGGTCACTATGAGGCAAGAAGTGTTTACTTAAGAAAGAGATTACTATCATATTGGCTGACTGAATTTAAGTTCCATTTTATTTAGACTACATTTATTCTATAACTCTTGGGCAATATACTATGTTTGGCTGTTTCACTGCCAGTTGCCGACTTAGTAACAAAAGTGAAAAACATATTATGTGCTTCCATGTATTTTACAAAGGGAAGTATTTCTCAAATTTAACATAGAACTCTAGCATTGCCATAACATTTGGGGATTCAAATAGTTAGCGATTTTCAGCATGACTCTCTAAAATAGCTGTTGTTCTTGTATAGAACACAAAGGGTTATCATCTAAATCTCAAAATATCACATTTAATCCAATGAAGCATTATTCAAATTATAGGATTAATTTTCTGTGCAGCACTTTTCCAACAATTAGTTTTTCTGACTTCCATTATAGTAACTCTCTTGAACGCTTTGTGCCAGATATAATGTGCATTTTAACAGTTGCAAACATGGAGTCAGCATCCCGAATGAACTCCTCCATGGCAGGGGAGTTTGAGTTCAAGAGGTGTGGTTTCAACCTTCAAATAAGCTCCACCTCCTCATGAAAATCTTGACAAACTACCAGCTATCTTTTGATTTTGGATCATCTACCTGCCATGATAGTGGGTGATAGAGAGTAGTTAGATGAATTCCAAGAGGTGGTAAGGAAGTTGGAACAACGATTTGACACTGGACAAGGGTTGCTTGTTTTGCACCACAAATTCTTCAAAAAGACAGAATTTCAAGGTGAAAATGTGGACACATTTATTAGTGCCCTCCAAAAAATAAATTCTCAATGTCACTTAGAACATTTTTACTCATCAATTAATTTGAGACCAATTCATTGAACACTGTTATGACAAACACACCCAACAGAAATTAGTCACTATGGGAGATCCGTCCCTTGAAAAGAAAGATGATTAGGGTAGCTAAAAGTATCAAGCTGTCAAACATTTCAACCAAAGAGTTGTGAGTCACACAAGAAGGCTGCGGTCACTGAATAAGACAATACCCAGAATCCGAGGTAGAAAACTAAGTCAACTGGGAAACAATTTTTTAAATTATAAAATATTTATTTTAGATATGGCAGTGCTTCTCATATAAGAGGTGGTAAATAATTTTCAACCTGGAATTTAGCTTTTATAAATTGTTCCAAGGTTGGGCATATTACCAAAGTATGGCAGAGCACTTTCAATGCTTCCACGAAAGTTGCTAGCATTAGTGTTCACTTGTACAACATCAAGATATGGTTAGGGTAGTTGCAGAAGATTAAATTGTGAGGTGCATTCCCATAGAATGTGTTGACCCATATGTGAAAATTATGGTTGTAGATAAACGTTTACGTCTTTTAGTGGAATCTTAAGTCAGGATCACTATGATCACTTCTGATCTAGTCCATGAAAAGTGGGATGATATGAAGTTGTTTCCCCCAGACCGAATACCAATCTGTTTCTTATGAAGGTAGAAAAATAGAATTGGAGGGTTTCATCAAAAAAGTCCTGTAATTCAAAGGACGTAGAATTCAATGTAAAATATATGTTGGCGTAAAAGGTCGTAATAATTTGGGTTGGTATCACCAGGAATTATTTGGTATGGTTTGACTGACTGAAAACTTCTGAGGATTTGCAGTTTTGCTGCCACTGCTGTTGGGGCTTCTCACGGAGTTTGACAAGTGTGGCACCCGCTCCACGGGTGTGCCGCTGATTGATCCACTACCGCTGCGTGGCTGCGAGGCATTGGATACACCTGCAGCCTCTTCCGGCAGCGGCCACGCCCCCTCGCCTGCCGCGAGCATAACCTTTCGCGGCACCCGCTTCGCGGGTGCCACTCACTGACTGAAAACTTCAGAGGATTTGCAGTTTTGCTGCCACTGCTGTTGGGGCTTCTCACGGAGTTTGACAAGCGTGGCACCCGCTCCACGGGTGTGCCGCTGATTGATCCACTACCGCTGCGGGACTGCGAGGCATTGGATACACCTGCAGCCTCTTCCCGCAGCGGCCACGCCCCATCGCCTGCCGCGAGCATAACCTTTCGCGGCACCCGCTTCGCGGGTGCCACTCACTGACTGAAAACTTCCGAGGATTTGCAGTTTTGCTGCCACTGCTGTTGGGGCTTCTCACGGAGTTTGACAAGCGTGGCACCCGCTCCACGGGTGTGCCGCTGATTGATCCACTACGGCTGCGGGACTGCGAGGCATTGGATACACCTGCAGCCTCTTCCCGCAGCGGCCACGCCCCCTCACCTTGAGGGCTACAAGAGTAGTCCAGGCTCTCCGCGACGCGGGACGTGCGCGGGACGGAGCTCGGGGCGAAGCCCGGGCAAAGGGCGGGCCGTTTGAGGCCGTTCGAGGACGGCAGAGACCGGGACCGGGCCACCCCCTTTGCTCAGGTTTAACCGTGCTCCTGGCCATCCCTCCTTTATAAACTTTGACCAAACACCGCTGCAAGATGACCACAAGGGAAACCCGGAGCAAAAGCAACTTGGCGGCAGCGGGAGCTGCTAAAGGTACGCTAGAAAACTATTTTGCTAAGGCCGGCTCTCAACTGATTGACGAAATTACAGTTTTAGAGAGGCGCATCTTCCAAGAATTAGATTGGGCAAGGAGATCTTCCATGGGCCTCCTGGCACACGCCAAATCCCCTGTCAACAAAGACAATCACACAGTAATCATTGACAACACTGATCCTAATCATGAGATATCTGGTGTTGTCAATTCGCCTGTAAACCAAAATACATTAAACTCGACTTCATCTAGCATTGCAAAGGACCTCAGCGAATACGTGGACATGAGCATGCTAAATCTGCCCTTGATTCAACCACATCCCCCCCCACTAACTCCCACAGTCCTCGTTCCAGAGGTAATCAGTGATAAAGGTACAGCCAATAAATCTCTTCAGGGGGCAAGGGAAGGGGCTATTACCAAAAGGAAAACAGATACCCAAAACAAAGGGAAAAGGAAAACAAAAACACCTAAATTAAATCCTATCCCCGAAGCTAATAGACCTGGTTCAACTACCACAAAAACCTGGCCCACTAACGCAACAGAGATAACATCTTCTGATGTACTGCTTCTAGAGGCAACAGACCATCCCCTTGATACCTCTAGTGAGGATATTACGCTGGAAGATATAGGGGCTCTTATTAGATCTTTACTAAGTCCCTTGGAAGCAAGGTTGATTAAGATGGAAGCTAGGCTGGTGTCAATAGAAAAATAGACCGTTCAACTAGCGGACAGTCTAAAAACAGATAGTGGGGATGGCAGTAGGGGCATAGAGACAAAGAACAAAATGGATCCCCAAACAAAAGTTGGAAAAGATAATAGGTCAGTCCCTGTGGCACAAAAGGCTAGACCCATCCCTCCCCCAACTATGACAAGTCTACCTAAGCCCAAGGCACACAATCCTAATGCTCCCGCAAACCAACAACCACCGCTTCCCCCCCCCCAGACCAACCCAAACAGTACTAAGGATAATGTACAGGTCCCTAATGACTCACACAAATTAACACCTCCAACAATTGAGGCACCTAGGAATATTAAAAAGCCCAGAGCTGTGTACTTACCTCCAGAGGCAAGCCCCTACACAGTAATTTTAGCGGGGGTCCCGGAGTTGAAAACCACCTACAGAGAATCAACAACCTCCCTGAAGAACAAGGTGGTCAGCTGGCTATCCATGTATAGACCTTTACCCCAAGGCATAACTAGTGATGTACTAATGGTCAGAAGGGTTCCTTGGGTAGGCAGCTCTAAAAAAAACATCCATGGGGATTGTGTTTTGATAAATTTTAGAGATCCGAGGACTGCCACCTATATCTGTGGGTGGCACCCGGATGATCAGGAGAGTAACATCAAGTCACTATCCCTTTCTTTCTTTTATCCTCCACTGAACTATGAGGGAGATGCGCAGAGTTGGGGCAGTCTCCCGGAGAGGGGGGTAGGGTGGGACCAGAATGGGAGAACAAATTTCAACTACCCCAGAATTCAGCAGCAACCGATCTTCATACCATTCTTGGAGGAGGAGGGGTGGGAAACGTATCATGGTAGGAAAGGTGGCTGGGGTGGAAGAAACAGAAGAGAGTATCGTCCTAGAGTCCACCATCCAACACATTTTCCCACAATTAACAGATACAGTGAACTAGAAATGGTGGATTGACAGGTGAGGTCTTATGGCATGGAGCACAACCAATGCCATAGAGAGGGTCCTGATGGAATCACCATACCCTGTTGCTATACAAATGCAATTAAGACAACGCTCAGGCAGAAAGGAGAAATGAACCACATAATTGAACAAAATAGGACCATCACTAACCATCGTAATAGTAACAGGGAAGTAGGAGAATTAGGAGGAGCTACGACCACAGCGATAAAGTCCATGGCCAATTTAAAAGATCAGGCTCCCTCTCCAGTACCATCTGCAAACCACAGGCCGCCCTTCCTGAAAATTCTTTCCTGGAATGTGGCGGGCCTGGGAAATAAGTGGGACCAACTGGACTGGATATCATTTATTAACTCGAAAGACATATGTCTTTTTCAAGAAACCTGGGTGAGGGAAGAGCACTTTCCCTTGGGTTTTGCTACATTCTACATTCCGGCGAAATGGGGGGGCAGGGGACGCCCTCATGCGGCCTTGCGGTATGGGTAGCAACTCACTTGGGATGCCAGGCCAGGCGACTCCCGCTGACCACATAAGATATTCTAGCTGTGCAGCTGGACTGGACAAATTCCCGTAGACTCATCTTGATAAATGTTTACTCCAGACCAGTAAATATAGCACGAGAATCGACCACGATTGAGGAACTCTCAGTTTTCCTCAATGAATTACCCACGGGGATCCCAATCGTGGTGGGAGGAGACTTCAACTCACACTTCGAGCCTCTTGCCGGCCTCCTGGATGGGTCCTCACTAGAAGAGGATGCTAGATGGCGAGTTCCCCCAACGGTAGCCTCCCCCCATAGAGCGTGGACCCCACTCGCTCTACAGATTACCGCCCTAACCCTCAAATATGGACTTGGGGCGTGTAACGGTCGTACTAAATCTGACAATCCCAGTAAACATACTTTTAACAGAGCGGGCAGGGAGTCAAGAATAGATTATGTCCTAGTTCAATTGTCCTCGTGGCAAAATATCATTGATTTTAGGGTGCTGGTCAGAACAGATAGTGTTCACAACGCCCTGGAATTGGACTATGCTGCTCCTGGCAATGAGGGTAGGGACCACCCTTTGGTGGTGGTAAATCCAAATCGTAGCCTACTACTCGAGAACAACAGAAAGAGAGTAAGGTGGGAAAAATTGGTAGCCAGTAGGGAAAAACTATCCAGCCTCTATACTAGAATAATTCCAACACTAGAAAAAGTCAGTATCCTCAGTGGGGAACCAAGTTCAGGGGAAACCCGCAAAGCATTGTGGCTGTTGCACGAGGCACTAGTTAGGACCTTGGCGACAGATCTCTTTTCCAAGGTTCATACTAGAGGTGCTGGTTACCATCGTTCTACATGGTACAATGCAACATGTCGCAAGGCAAAGGGGGACCTTCTCCTTTCTATTAAAGAGGGTAAAAGTAGATCAGAGATACAGTCTAGAAGACGGGCATATAAGAAAATGGTCAATAGTGCTAAGATGGAATGGGACCAGAACAAATGGGAGGAACTTTCTGGATCTTTGGCCACTAGGGACTCCAGGAAGTTCTGGCGTATTGTTAACATGGGATCCGAAGACCTAGCACCAGCAATAGAACCAAATATTGCACCAAGCGTATGGCAGAAACACTTTCAGTCCTTTTACACAGAGGAATATGGGGCTAAATGTTACTCTTCCCCAATTGTCACAAATCACTCAGAGGAGGACCTCTTTACAGAAGAGGAGATCAGAGCAGCGATTAGGGGTCTGCCATTGGGCAAGGCGCCAGGCTTGGATGGTCTTCCAGGTGATCTGTTTAAACAGGAGCCTGATATATGGGCCCCCTACCTATTGGTACTATTTAACGCAGTTCTGAAGGGCATGGATGTGCCTTGTACTTGGCTGGGCGCAGAGGTTGTTCCTATATTTAAGAAGGGTTCGCCTCTGCTCCCAGCCAACTACAGGCCCATCAGCCTCATAGACGTGTCTCAGAAGCTTTTTGGAAGACTCATATTAGATCGGCTCCAGATTTGGCTGGAGGAATATGAAATTCTGAGCCCATACCAGGCAGGTTTTAGAAGGGGAATATCTACAACCGACCAAATATTCCGTCTGAATCTTATTTTTTGGAGGACTGCATTAATCGAGGGTGGCAGCCTGTACACTGTGTTTGTGGACTTGCGAGCCGCCTTCGATCTGGTCCCAAGACCAAAACTATGGAGAGTCCTGGCAGATATGGGCATCCCAGCAGAAATCCTATCCATCTTAATTAAGTTACACCAGAATAACTTTGCTCGTGTCAGGTGTGGCAGGAACGGGGAGCTTACAGACAGATTCCCCGTTGACAGAGGGGTGAGACAGGGCTGTGTGCTCGCACCAACCCTGTTCTGCCTCTTTGTGAACGGGGTAATCGCCCACCTGTCTAGGATTGCAGATATTGATGCCCCTAAATTGGATGGCAGCAGGGTCCCCGCTATCATGTTTGCAGACGATACCCTGCTGGTATCAAAATCCCCTATGGGAATTCAATGGGTATTGGATGGATTTCTAGAATTCTGTACGGAAAGGGGACTTGAGATCAATGCCCAAAAAACAAAATATATGATCCTAAACCCCACTCCCTCAAAACGCCCCAATCCCTTGCTCGGCTCAGTCCGCTTAGAGAGGGTCTCTACGTTTGAGTACCTGGGGGTAGCTCTAAATGAGAAAATGACCTGGGACACACACAAGACTAAAGCCAACATGAAGCTTGTGCAGTTAGTGGGTGGAATCTTAAGGATGGTCAAGAACTCTATATACCGTCCATTGGGTCCAATTATCCAAATTTACAAAGCACAGGCCCGGGGGGCAGTCACATACGGGGGCGAACTGTGGGGTCACACCACTGCCCAAAAACTGATGACCACAGAAAACAAATTTATCAGGCAGATGGTTGCTCTCCCCGCAAGTACGCTGCTGCTCCCTTTGAGACTCGATCTGGATATCAGACCAATGGCAGATGAATTGGGACTAAAGCCATTAACCTTCTGGCGACGACTCTGGAGTAGCATCGATCTTATCAAATACAGGACCGAGCTTCAGGAGTTTTTAAACATATCAAACGCTAGTTCTATCCCATGGCTAAACTACATAAAAAGATCATTTGAGACCCTTGGTTTACCGGAACTGTGGACTGAACCGGCAGAAGCAAGCATCAAGATTTCACGGAAAGAACTATCAAAGGCTTACTACAACTTAAAGCTAACTACTGCCGTGAATCAGACGCGGGTGGGCTCGCTGACAAACTCATCCATCCAAAACAAAGACTATTATTGCTTTGAAAGTGTTTTGGACGGTATGAGCCCAGCTCTTGCTAGGAAACTCTTTTTGCAATGGAGGCATGGTACCCTACCTCTAAGGTCATTCACAAGTTTGTGGTCTTCACCCCGACCACGGAGAGCTGTCCGGCTTGCGCGCACCCCCAAGAAAATGATTTACATGTGGTACTTTTCTGTGAGCCTTACCAAAAAATTAGGAAATATTGGCTTATTCCACTCCTTAAAAACTTGGGATTTAGAAACTTTTTACCCGCCTACATAATCCTAAAAACTGATTTATCCCCACAGATAGTGTTTGCAATGGCCAAGTACTTAACGGCAATGTGGTACGCATGTTCACGCTTCCTCAAACTGGACATTGATTCTTAATTAGGCTCTCTTAAATTTTAGATGGTAATTGATTTTATATAACTTGATTTATATTTTAAAGACCAATTTTAAAGATGTTATGTCTATTTTGCTTTGATTGTGATGTGTGTATATCTTTTATGATCTTATTGGTCGAAATAAAGATTTCATGAGGTATGGTTTTAAGACTTAGACTAAGTGGCAGGTTATGTTTGTCAAAGAGGATACAACATTAGACAGTCTATTACAGGAATTTCTTACCCTTTTCTCTGATACTTTCAGTAAGATTAAAGGATTTAAACATATATTCCAAGTCAAAGAGAGAGCCATCCCTCTCAATCACAAAGTATATATATTTCCATTTAGTCTAAGGAATGATTTGGAAAGATAATTGAAATTGTTGTTATATAAATGTATAATTCAGCCAGTGGAAACATCATTGTGGCTTATCATTAGTAGTAGCCCACAAGCAGCATGGTGACTTGGGGATGTGTGTTGATTTACAAAGTTTGAATAAAGAGATTTGGGTCGATTCCAATCCTCTTGCAAAGACTAGTGATCTGTAAGGCAAACTTGTAGGAGCAGAGTGTTTTTTCAAAAAGTAATTTGGCTTCAGGATGCAACCAAATAGAATTAGAGGTGAATCTGCATTCAATTCACCAATAGGAGCATTCCAATACTGCTGCATGCCCTTTGGTCTGGCGTCTGCAGTGTCAGTTTTCCAGAGACTCATGTTCCACCTTCTGGGGGGTATTGAGGGTGTGCTCGTTTTCCAGGAGAATGTTTTCGTTTATGCTACACGCTATTGAGACCATGACAGGATGTTACACAATATCTTGTGAATTTTTGCAGAGCCAGCTGTCAAAAACAAAAAATGCTAATTCTGGAAAAAACAAATTGACTTATTAAGACATATCATCTCCCAAGATGCAATAATGCTCAGACCTAGTTTAAAAAAAGCTGCAGTAGATTATCCAGTTCCCAAAGACAAGGATGATTGCGATTGTTCATGGGCCTTGGTGAATTCTCATCCTAATATATTCCTGCATATGCTACCAAAATAAAATGTCTTTCTCACATGTTAAAAAAAAAGTTGGGTCCATTTCATTGGGATGATTTGTGTCAGCAAAAATGTGGTTGTGTGAAATGATGAAAGCTAGAGCTCTCAAGTCAAATGACCCATTCATGGATGATCAAAGTGGGTGCAAGTAACAATGCTGTATTGCGCAAGGGTCTGGAGTAGAAGTCACTGTTTGTTTTGCATCTAGAGTTATCAGAGATGCGGAGTTACATTATTCAATTACTGAAAAAGAACTTTTAGCATATTTCTGGGTTACTGAAAAGTTTTGTTGCGATGTGTGGGTTACAAAGTTCACTCTACAGATAGATTACAGACTGTTGATGCACATATTGTATGGGAATAATGTTAAGAATATTATTCCACATATAGCCAGATTAACTAAAAAGTGGCTTGAATATGACTTTGTGATAAAGCATATCTCAGGGAAGAGTAACTTGAGGACAAATGGTGTTTCCAGACTACCGGTAGATGAAAAATAACCTTTGTATGATGATGTTGAGAGTTGCTTCATTGCTGCTGTAGATATTTTTTGCACCTCTGCTTGTTCCAAAGAGGTTTGAATGAATGTTTGTGAAGAAGATGATGATATTCTACAAAAAGTTAAACCCTATGTTCAGGAGGGTTTACCTAGTCACAAGGTGTTCCATCCCAGTCTTTAACCTTTTGTCAAGATTGTTGAGAAATTATCAGTTGAAAATGGTGCCGTTTTGAGAGGTTGATTTCCCCTTCCAATTTTCACAAGAGTTAGTTATAAATACTCCCAAAGGCAATTTAGGATTCACGGTGACCGAGACTGGTTTCTAGTGGCTATCAGTTCACCAAGAAACTTCACTCATTAGTCAGAGATTGTTTGGTTTGTAATAGTTCAGAGTAGAGACCCGAGGTGAGCACTTCATCGTCAAACTGAATAATTATCCACTAGACCTTGGAATAAAGTCAGAATTGATAAGGTTGGCCATTTCAATTTATGTCACCATCACATTGTTATGCTCTTGTGCTAATATATTTCTATAGTAAGTGATTTTGGTATACTTTGTTGCAGAGCTCTCTGCCAGAAAAGCTGTTGATTTTTTAAGAGATGTGTTTACAAGGAAAGGTTTCCCAGAGTTATAAGTTTCTGAAAATGTAGTCCAATTTGTGGGTTCTGATATAGAAATTATCCTTGCAGAATCAGGTGTTAAGAATCTTAGGAGATCACTATATTGTCCTCAAACAAATGGACTTGATTACGGCACTAATGAATATTCAGGTCAATGTTATGGTTTTATCGTACCACTCCTCATTCCGTGAAAAGTTTGTCTCTGCTTAAGTTGTTAAGAGGATGTAAATCTACTTTTGTTTGTTTCCTAGATTGATGGCCATGTGGCTCAGGAAGTGGATTGTAAAAGCAAGTTTAGATGATGCTGTGCACAAGAAATTCATTGACTCAAAGAGCATTTAGAAAAGAGAGTATAGTGTCAGAAAACACGTGAAATAAGTTAGTTCTTCTGTGGGTGATGTGGTGTGCATCAAAAGTCCAGGTTTTGTACAAGGGGGCAGTGGTGGAATGCTGAAAGAGTTGTAAAAGACTCTTTGAATTATGTTGTTTGCTTTGGGTGTGTACCCACAGATATTCATGTCATCTCCCCTGGAAGTACTGTGATTTATGTGCCTGCTCCAGAAAGCACCCTGCATAGATCTTCTCAGGCTACACGATTACCATGGAGGCTCAGATAAATTTTTTGTGTCTCAGTATTCTAATTCTTATTGGGTTTTAGCGTATTTCTTTTTTTTCCCTCTGGTTCAGTATTTCTGGGGGGTTTTCTTTATCAAAGAAGGAAATACGTTGTACCTTCATCCCTCCTGCTTTGCTGAATTAATTTTTGTTTGCATTAGGACTTTTTGCACTTTACCAATGCTACCCAAGGCTAAAGTGTTTTTTCCTAAAACATTGTAAAATTGTCCTACACCTTATTGGCACATTTAATTTAATTGAAAATCCCTAGTGTATAGTACTACATAGATTTGAAGGCATGTAAATTAAATGCTACTGATAGGCCTGCAGCACTCATTGTGCCACCCACTACTGTAGCCCTTTAAAATTAGTTTCTGGCCTGCCACTGCACCCTGCAGTGCAGTTGTAAACTGCTATTTTTTCGACCTGGCACAATAAACCCTCAGTAAATGGAGTGCATCACGGAAACTCTTTATTGTTACAATAAACCCTTCACCAGTCTTTAACCATTCTTTTTAATGCATATGTCACCCTTGTGGTAAGCCCGTCACCCCTATGGTCAGCCCTCTAGGCCCATACCTCAGGATACATTGTATTTCAAAAATAGGACATGTGATTTTAAGTTTTACATGTCCTGGCAGTTAAAAAGTCCTAAATCTGTTTTCACCTGCTGCAAGGCCTACCGCTCCCATTGGATGACATTAAGTTACCTTACTACATTTAGTAAGTGCTAACTTTTGATTGGGAGCAGGCAGAAAGTCATGTCTAGACTCAAATGATTTGCAATTTAAAATCCTCTTTAATCGTAAAGTTGGACATTGTTCTTTTTTGTCTTCTGCCATGTCCTGGGTCACATGACTGTGAATGGGTCTGCTGTTGGAGTTTGTGTATTCCTGTCAAACAGTGAGATAAAGTGGACTGTATGCAGGCAGGTTGGGCCAGGATGGCTAGGGGAAGGAGGAGCTGCTCTTGGGCCCACGTTTACTTAAAGGGGCTTGCTGCCAGCAAACACAAAGGTACCGAACAGTAGTCTTTTATCACCCCAGACTTCTTGGTGCCTTGACAGTAAAGGGAAGAACTTTCCAAAATCTGATGTGGGGGTAGTATTGGGACCCACCAACTTTAAAGGCTGGTACCAGGTATAAATAATGAACCCTCAGAAGACCTCCCTTCAGTATACTCCTGGACGTGTGGAAGACTTCAGAAGGATTGATTGGACACTCAGAAGAGTGTCCTGCTGCAACCAGAGGGTTGACCTACAGATGGACTGCTGCAAGCAAAATTGGAACAGCTCCTTGAGCCCAGGACTACTAGAAGTGACTCAAAGGACCTGTTGGGTGGCCTCATGTCAGAGCTACAGGGACATAACAAGCTCCGGGGGTCTTGAATACTGCACCCAGCCCATGCTGGAGTGAGTCTTATCCATCTAAGTGGTGCCCCTAAAGCCCTGGACCCTTGGTTGTGATGTTGGTGGCACTTCTTCAGGAACCTGGGACTTAGAAACATTTTCACCAACATGTTGTCTGAGAACTGACAAAAGACCAGGATCTACCTGCCCTCCGATCCGGGCCAAGGTGCATCACCTGTCATTCTGAGTTCACTGCAGCTCCCCCTATTTTCTTTTCTGCAGCAGCAAATGCTCTTCAGCAGGACCTCTCAATGAAGGTATTAGGCCTCCTGGAGCCCTCGCTGGCTACTGCTTGCAGGTTTATTCAACTGGAGGTTTTCGACTTTAAAAAAGTGGCAACGTCCACAGGTAATAATCTTCACTGCACCTCTGTCCAGAAGCTTCCAGAAGACAACGCCTACTGCCTTGACCCGCTGAACTCTACCTTCTCAGGAACTTCTTTTAAGACCAAGGGTAAGCCAAGACTGTGTCCAAACCATCCAGTGTATCTGACCCGCCCTCCATCATGGTGGGCCTCACCTTTTGACTTTCCCCTGGTCTATTGCGACCAGAGACCACTGTTAGCGCTTTGATATTCTAAATGTTATTTTGCACTAAATCTTTACAGATTCATAACTCCGGTTCTACTAATTTGATTGAATTCATGTTTGTGTTATTTTATTAACAAAAATGTACTGTATTTTTAAAAATTTGTTTCGGATTTCTTTTTATTTTATTTTATTTTTGCGGGTTTGTAGAGTGCTAGAATAAACTCCCAAGGGAGTATCTCCGCGCTATCTTACTGCTGAACCTGCAGGAGATCGAATTCCCTGGCTCCAAACTAGTTCTTAGGCTGTGTGGTTAGACCTGAAACAAGAACGTCTTCAGCTTTTTCCTGAAGGCCAAATGGTTTTCAAGCTGCCTAAGCTGGAGAGGGAGACCATTCCATATCCTCGGTCCCCTCACAGACAGAGCCTTACCCCCTTGCCTTGCCCGCTTGATCCTAGGAATCGTGAGAAGCATTTGGTCACTGGACCGTAGAGCACGAGAAGGAACATACGGCACAAACTTGTCTGCCAGATAGGAGGGACCCAAACCATGAAGTCCTTTGTGGACCGTACAACAGATCTTAAAAACAACTCTCTGACGGATGGAAAGCCAATGAAGCCTGGCAAGTAGAGGTTTTGAAGGTGTTCTCGGAGGGGCATTTAGAACCAACCTGGCTGCGGTGTTCTGCACAACCTGTAACCTATCCAGGTCCTCCTCATTAGCTGACAGCAAGAGACCATTACAATAGTCAAGACGGCTGATAACCAAGGCCTGGACCAGGGTCTTTCTGATGGTGTCTGGAAGCAATGGAAAAACTCTGTGCAGCAATCCAATGGTCCGAAAGCAAGATCCAACAATGTTGGTAACATGCTGCTTCAAGCTGAGTTCTTGTTCCAGACGTACCCCTAGGTTCTTGACTATTTGCTTAGGCTCGGGGACTGGGCCTAGATCTAAAGGCCACCAGTCAGGAGCCCAGCTGATCTTAGCCTCACCGAAAAGCATAACCTCTGTCTTTGAAACATTGCACTGCAACATATTCAAAGACATCCACTGGGAAACTGCTCTCATCCCCTCAGAGAAAGAATGTAATACCTCTGGAGTAAGATGGTCAAAGGGAAAGAGCAGCTGGGTATCGTCAGCATATGACACTGGGCAAAAACCAAAGGCTCTCAGGATATTAGCCAGGGGGGCCACATAGATGTTGAATAATGTAGGGCTCAAACAGGAGCCCTGTGGCACCCCCTTAGTAATCCTGGTCTCCTCGGATCGGAAATCACCCATGGTGACACATTGGGTCCGATCCGAAAGAAAGCTCTTTAGCCAAGCCAATGCCATGCCCCCTAGTCCACTCCCAGTCAGACGCTCGACCAAAATCTCATGTGAGATGGTATCAAAAGCTGCCGATAGATCTAGCAGCACCAGGACAGCTGATGTTCCTTTGTCCTGGAGCATGCGTAGATCATCGGTAATCGACAGCAACGCTGTTTCCGTGCTGTATTTTGGTCTAAAGCCCGACTGAGATGGATCTAGGGCACCAGTATGTTCCAGGTGATTGGACAAGTGCTTATTGACGTGCTTTTCTATGAGTTTTCCCATGAATGGTAAAAGGGAAATGGGTCTCAGATTGGTCATGTCAGCCCATGCAGTGGCGGTGTTCTTGCGAATGGGTCGCACTTGGGCTCTCTTCCACTCCAGTGGGACACAGCCTGTGTCCAAAGAGAGGTTGACCAAACTTTGTATTTCTGGTGCTAATATGCTCCTCACTGAAACCATCACTCTCGGTGGAAGCTGGTCCATAGGACTCCCACTCTTTATAGTTGTAATGAGTCCCTCCACTTCAGCCAAGGTGATGTTAGAAAAGTTCGACAGAGTGGGAGCGATGGTCTTTTTACTCGTTGGGACGACAGTGGGAAGAGTAACATGTCCAATGGAAGCAATGGAGGCATGAATCTTCTCATAGATGGTTTCAATCTTGTTCGTAAAGAAACAAGAAATATCATTGCAAAGTTGTTGAGATGAAGTGTCAACACTCTCACACGCTGCCGGCTTCAAGAAGGAATTCAATATTTGGTAAAGCATCCTCGGCGCATTTCCTACCGCCTCTAACTGTGAGGTAATATGCTGTTTACGAGCTGTTCGAATAGCTTTGTGATATGATTTTAATGCCCTCTGATACTCCAATTTATCTGACTCCAAATGAGATCTACGCTCTAGATTTTGTGCTGCATTTTCACTTTATTACTGTTTGTGTGCTGCAAATATAATATACGCATTGCCTTTAAGTCAAGCCTGACTGCATTTCTGTCAGACTACCAGAGGGTTAAGCACAGGTTAGCTTAGTGACTTTTGTGGTTCACCATGGCAAGGACTGTGTTTACTATTTGAGTGGGGCTTCCACCCCCCTCAACCAATAACCTGATTTCTTACAATGTTATATTCTACTTCATTGTTTAGCTTAATTGTTATAATCTACTTTGTTTAGCTGAATATTTGTTTTGGATGCTGAGGAATGAAGGTTATTCAAATGTTCTATGATGTAAGCAGATTCTGTTCAGCAGTGACAGTTGAGGGTGATGACTGCTGAGCAGGTCTGCTGTGACTCACTGGCTTCTCTACAATAAATATTCTACATTTAGTAATCTTACCTGCATCCTACTGCTTCACTATTCATAAAACAGTGGTCCAGGTGACCACTGCTTCCTCTTCAACATTTTCTTTTTAAACACATCCATTTCCTTTAATGAAAATGGACTGCATTAAAAAAAGTTTCCTTTATTAAAAAGCATAGTTTCCACCAACCCCCGCAGTCCACATTCCTATGGTGGCCTCCAATTATATTGAGTCAGAATTTGTGACCTACCTTATTATTATGCATGAGTTGGGTCGAATTCCAACCCACTACAATTCGAAATTATAAGAACCGACCAGTTTTTCCATAGTTTGGCCCCAAAAATTCATTACTGGTCGCAAAAGTAATAGTCAAAAATGGCGTCCAACATTTTACATGCAGTAAATAGTACATATGTGTGAGAAGTTGGCCTGATGTGCAGTGTTCACTATTCTAGTGATCACTATATATCAGTCCAAACAACCCTTATTGATGATTGGTTGTAAGTCAACCTTATAGACCAGCTATCCTAGAAGCATGGATACGAGCAGTCTAAGGCTAAGACTCTAGAGGGCGTGTTAAGCCAGCTGTTTTACCATTACATTACCCCTTGAACACCCAGTGAAAGGACACCACACAAGTTGTTATGAAAATAAACAGTGTATTTATTTATAACAAGACTACCCTGGCTCTTTATGAGACAGGGAGCTAAGCACACAACAAAACTCTTACGAAAATACTTCAAGTCGCACAATTTACACAAATGCCCGAGGGGCACGAAAAACCATATACTACAAAAGTGGAATGCGAATTACTAGCAGGTAAGTAACGATTCTCAGAGGCTTTAGAAACGCTAGGTCTACAATACTGAACACTCAGGTTAGGAGCAGGAGGCCTAGGGGCGCCACGTGCAGAGTGGGAACTCTCACGCGCAAGGCGGGAAAAAGCCTATGGAAGCTAGTATTCACAAAGTTAGTGTTCTCGGGCGAACCCGACTAGGTAGGTCAAAAACGAAAGTGGATCTGGACCCTTGGATAGTGAGGCTATGCTGAGGCACCGAAATGCCGAAGTTACCTAGCCCAGGGGCTGCAGCTGCATAGGTCTGAAAAGACGTTGGGATTCTCCGTTGACGAACCAGGAGCCTGAAGGAAAGGAGTTGCTGGCAGGCGACCAGTGAAGATTGTTCGGGTGATCCAAGCCTGGATCGAAGATAGATGACACCTGAAAGCAGAGGGGACCAAGTTCGTGACTACTAGCCAGTAGTCAGGTGGCACCAGGAGGGCACCGGATGGTAGTCACCTCGACTAGGTGAGTGGGCGACGCTGGGCTCTGTAGTCTCACGGACCAGGAGGCGTTGTCGGTGACCAGGATGGAGGTACGAGCTGTCCCACGATGGATGATGCTCTCGACGTCGCTGGACCCAGGATTGGGGCAACAAGTCTTGGCAAATTCAAGCCCACGCGGTGGACCTAAATTGGCGTCTGGAGTGGACCAGGAGGGTCCGGGGTGCTCCTCTCTTGGAAGGGAGCAAGGGCCAGTCTGGAGCAACCAGACCAGCAACAGTGATGTCGTCGGGCGTCGTTAAGAAGGCCACAAGCCAGCGGGCTAGTAGCCAAACAACGCGGTGAGCAGCAAAAAGCAGAAGGGCCCCACGCAGATCGTGGAGATGCTGGGGGGCTGAACTTCGGTGCTGGGGCTGCTCAGGGTCGGGGCTTCTCGGACCCCAAAGCACTCACCAGAGGATCCCTCGGCGGTCGTGCTGGAAAGAAGTCGTGCAGTCTTGAAGATGGCCGGTCCCTCGAGGTCTCGTCGCACCCACGGTTCTCAGCTTAGCTGTAGAGGTGGGTAGAGGTCAGAGGTGCCAGGGAAGCCGGTTCTCGTCGAGTTGGGCAGTCGGATTCCGGAGGAAGGACTTGCAGCAGACCGCAGTGTTCTTAAGATGGTGCCTGCGGATGCAGGGTGACTACTCCTTAGTCACAAGGGAGAATCTTGAAGAAGAAATCGTGAAGTCCTTTCGTAGAAAGTCGTGTCTTGATTCCAAAGATGATCTGCTCTGGAAGGGGGCCAGTTCCTACCTTTATCCAGCAAAAAGGGGCTGGCACGCGACTAAGTCCTGCCCTATGGGTGGGACTAGGAGGGGGGTGGTTACACCCCTCTCCTTTGGCGGGCTTTCCCCAGGCCAGGGGCTGGAGTGCCCCTGGAACTGGTTTCAGCCGGCCTATGCACAGTGAGCACCGGGGTGCCACTTGCAGTCACCTTCCTCTAAAGCCCTGCCTACCTAGGATCCACAAAATCCTGTCTGGGACGGTGCTAGCACCGCCCCTGGCAGGAAACCCTTTGTCCTTGCCTCCTGCTCTGGGAGGACTCCCAGCAGCAGGAGGGCAGACTTGTGTCTCGGTGGCAGCATCCATTTTGTGGAGCTAAGGCTCTGTCTAACTTTAACCGGGGTTACAGGTTACATACATGTCGTGTCCCTCTAGAAGGGTGGAATGCTAACCCCGTCGCCAGAATTGGCGAGGGGTTAGTATTCCAATTCGTATGACACCTTACTCGACATGTTTTGATAAAGCGATACCAGAGTTGGCACATAACCGCGAGGATTATAATGCACTTAAGAGTATATGGTATGCGATATCATGGGAACGGCTAAGGGATGGATCCCGAAAGCCGCAGACAGGCTCAGCTCATGCCAGAGCACTATCTCACACGATTCCAAGCACTCTGCCTTCAGGATTGTCAAGGCCTGCCATAGGAGTGACTGATAGGAGATCTGTGTGCCCATTTAGGTTTAGATATCGGTATACTATATCTAAAGCAAAGGGTGATTACACCACCTTGCCCCAGCTGTCGTGCAGCCAGTTGTGTCAGATTTGGATGGCCAGCCAGGGGTGGCATAATACATGCTGCAGCCCCTGGTAGGCCCTGGGTACACCTATGCCCTGGGTACCTAAGGTACACTGTACAGGGACTGATAAGGTGACTCAGTATCCAATTAGATATGTACCTAAGGTACATGGAATCCATTTTACAGAGAGAGCAGTAGGCCTGGGGTCCTGAATAGCAGGGCCCCAGGTCAACTAAGTCAGAAAACCAGCAAAACACCAGGCAAAAAGATGGGGGCAACCATAGTCAGGGATCTACCTTCCTACATAACCCCCCCCCAAACGAAAGGAGATAAGGCTATCCTTGCCAGGTAAGCCTATATTGCCTGAGTGGCCATATAAGGAAGTACCAGCACTGGCATGGTTACCCCCTATCTCATGGTCCACTAAGCAATCCCTCACCCTAAGGGTGTCTGAGGGTCTCCACCATAGGGAATCTCTACCTGTGGTGTGCTTTGGCAAAGTAAAAGGCTGGTGCTGAAATGGAGTACTGAAGTGAGGCTCCACTAATTTTGGGCTCAGCTTCCTCCAATCATTTTCCACCATAGAGGCCTTTCTTTCAAAGACTGAGTTGTTTTGGGCTCTCAGGGTCAACCTCTGGCTACCTACAGCTGGAGGTTGGGTCCCTCTGTTTGGCTTACTTGAGGGACAGGTCAGGTTTGGGGCCCTCAGGTCCCAGGTTTGGCTGTGCCCAACAGTGTCCATCTGTGGGAGGTCCCTAACTAAATTTAAGGGGGATCCCTCAGGAGTCTGTTTTATTTTCACTTGGCTAGGATTACTAGCTTCAGTGCCCTTAATCTGTTGATTGGGAAGTTCTTTTGGACACGGGGCCCTCTGGGGTCCACCACTGGCCTCCCTGACCTCTACAGCCCTGGGCTGACTGAGGCAGGGTAGAGAGGGGCAGGTTACCTGCTCCAGACTGGGTCCCACCTTGGAAGGGTCCACTGATATCAGGGGTTCTGCCAGGCTAGGCCTGACTACCTCTGTGGCAGTTTCTTCACAAGGGGTCAGATCAGTTCCCTGAGGAGGCTGACCCTTTCCTAAAGTCTGGTGGGAGGGAGATTTCTCTTCCTCCTCAATGCTCTCTGTCTGAGTGGAGTGATCCATAGTTTCAGGCTTCACAACACTATCATCTGTCTGAGTTTGAGCTGTGGCCATCACAACTCTCCCAACCTTTTCAGGAGGGGGCTCAGTTTGGGTGTGGGCTGTGACCATCACAGCCTTTACAACCTGTTCTGGGAAGGGAGTTGTCTGAGATTGGGCTGTGACTGGCACAGCCCTCCTGATCTGTTCAGGGGGGACATCTTGGACTGGGGCTGTGGCTACCACTGCCCCACTAACCTTACCATGGAAGTTTACCATTTTAGAATGGGTTTCTTGCTCTACTTCAGCCCAGGCTGAGAGCTCTAAATCATTCCCCAGTAGGCAATCTACAGGCAAGTTTGGTGACACTGCCACTCTCTTGTGGCCAGTGACACCTCCCCAGCTGAGATTGACCACTGCCATGGGATGATCTCTCTGTACTCCATCAATATTGGTCACCTGGTATGTGGCACCAGGTAAAAGTTGCCTTGAGGGGACTAGACTCTCAGTCACCATAGTGATGCTAGCCCCTGTGTCTCTATAGGCCTCAACTTTTATACCATTGATGAGGGGCTCCTGTCTGTACTTGCCCAAAGTGTTGGGACAAGTTGTGAAGTTGGCAAACCCCATGCCAGTCTCACAGACAAGAGTATCTAAGTTTGGGGACCTGGTTAGGCCAGAGTCCCCAGGAACTCCCAAAGTAAATGCACCCAAATTCTTGGGGGCACTCCCACCACCTGGGGGATTACTACTAATAGTAACAGGAGGTTTGGGAATGTTACTTGGGGGTATGTTCTCCTTATTGTTATTCTTTGGGCAACTGCTGTCAGTTTTCAAATGACCCACCTGTTTACAGGGATAACAATAAGGTTTCTTCTGGCTATTAGAAGGATTCTGGGACCCACCCCCCTCAGAGGATTTTTGGGGCCCTGATGTGGTTTGATCTGAAGATTTATTCCCACCCTTCTCTTGAGGCTTGGTTGATTCCTTTTTCTGGTCACCACCTTGGTTCTTAGGCCTAATTCTGGTTCTGACCCACTTGTCTGCCCTCTTACCCAATTCTTGTGGAGAGGTCAGATCAGAGTCTACCAGGTGCTGGTGTAATAACTGGTTCTGACAATTATTTAAGACTTGCTCTCTCATAATAAGATTATACAATCCTGTGAAGTCAGTAACCTTGCTACCCAGTAGCCAGCCTTCCAAAGCCTTAGTGGCACAATCAACAAAGTCAGCCCAATCCTGAGACTGAGTTTTCTGGGTATCCCTGAACAGCAACCTGTACTGCTCAGTGGTTAAGCCAAACCCATCAACCAGTGCATTTTTCAGGACTTGGTAATTATTAGCATCCTCAACTCTAGTAGTGAGGAGCTTATCTCTACCTTTGCCATCAAAGGAGAGCCACAGTATAGCTGCCCACTGACTCTGGGGAATGCACTGCACAGTGCAGGCCCTCTCCAAAGCAGCCATCCATTTCTGGATGTCATCCCCTTGCTTAAAGGGGGGCACTATCTTAGTCAGGTGTTTAGTATCTAAACCCTTCTCTCTATCTCTTGGGAGATTGCTGCCACCAGTGGGAGCTAACCCACTCATCTGCTGCTCTCTAGCAAAGGCAAGCTTCTCTTTGGCCAGGGCAAGTTCTTCCCTTTCAATCCTCAGAGTAGCCTGCCTCATCCTAGCTTCATGCTCCATTCTCTGAGGGGAAGTCAATCTCCTCTGGGGAGAGTTCCTTCTCCTCTGAGAAGAGGCATTAGAGTGCAGAGATCTATTGGAGTCCCTAGAAAGAGATCTATCTCTCCTCACTCCAAGGTTAGGCCTACTTAGGGTCAGTACTGGGGGTCCCCCAGATCCTAGCCCAAGCAAGTCTAAGTTGGCCCTAGTTAGCCTTCTGACTACCTCAAGACCTTTGTCTACCTCGTCCCCAGAGAGTTCCTCTTGATCCTCCTCCTCAACTGCATTGGCAGTGTTGGGGAGGTCTGGATCCCCAGAGGTACCCTCTAAGGCTGGCATATTCCCATCTAGCTGAGAAATCTTTCTCGCATCATAAGTCTCTAAGAGACCTATTAAAAAGGGAATGGTGGGGTTAGACCCCTGTTTCAGTTTCCTGGAGGTACACACTTGTCTCATCTCCTGGAAACTGAGAGCTGCATATCTTGATTTGACCTGTGGAGGGTCAATATCCACAAGGGGAGTCTCAGTAGATTCTCCTTGGGTAGACATGCTTTTCTAGTGAGGTGTAAGTGGTGCACTTACCTACACTATGTGTTTGCCTACTGATCCCTTGCTAGAGTTGTAGTTTAGGGTGTGCTAGGCCCTAGGAGCTACAACAGCTGGTTCAGTAGAACTCAGAGTATTCTAAGCTAAGTTATATGTACCTTAGTACTTATGTGATCTTTCACAAGATATTCTTAGGATATGTGTGGTAAACCAACAGCAAGCTCAAATCCCAACCGCTGCTCACCAATGTGAGAAGTTGGCCTGATGTGCAGTGTTCACTATTCTAGTGATCACTATATATCAGTCCAAACAACCCTTATTGATGATTGGTTGTAAGTCAACCTTATAGAGCAGCTATCCTAGTAGCATGGATACGAGCAGTCTAAGGCTAAGACTCTAGAGGGCGTGTTAAGCCAGCTGTTTTACCATCACATTACCCCTTGAACACCCAGTGAAAGGACACCACACAAGTTGTTATGAAAATAAACAGTGTATTTATTTATAACAAGACTACCCTGGCTCTTTATGAGACAGGGAGCTAAGCACACAACAAAACTCTTACGAAAATACTTCAAGTCGCACAATTTACACAAATGTCCGAGGGGCACGAAAAACCATATACTACAAAAGTGGAATGCGAATTACTAGCAGGTAAGTAACGATTCTCAGAGGCTTTAGAAACGCTAGGCCTACAATACTGAACACTCAGGTTAGGAGCAGGAGGCCTAGGGGCGCCACGTGCAGAGTGGGAACTCTCACGCGCAAGGCGGGAAAAAGCCTATGGAAGCTAGTATTCACAAAGTTAGTGTTCTCGGGCGAACCCGACTAGGTAGGTCAAAAACGAAAGTGGATCTGGACCCTTGGATAGTGAGGCTATGCTGAGGCACCAAAATGCCGAAGTTACCTAGCCCAGGGGCTGCAGCTGCATAGGTCTGAAAAGACGTCGGGATTCTCCGTTGACGAACCAGGAGCCTGAAGGAAAGGAGTTGCTGGCAGGCGACCAGTGAAGATTGTTCGGGTGATCCAAGCCTGGATCGAAGATAGATGACATCTGAAAGCAGAGGGGACCAAGTTCGTGACTACTAGCCAGTAGTCAGGTGGCACCAGGAGGGCACCGGATGGTAGTCACCTCGACTAGGTGAGTGGGCGACGCTGGGCTCTGTAGTCTCACGGACCAGGAGGCGTTGTCGGCGACCAGGATGGAGGTACGAGCTGTCCCACGATGGATGATGCTCTCGACGTCGCTGGACCCAGGATTGGGGCAACAAGTCTTGGCAAATTCAAGCCCACGCGGTGGACCTAAAATGGCGTCTGGAGTGGACCAGGAGGGTCCGGGGTGCTCCTCTCTTGGAAGTGAGCAAGGGCCAGTCTGGAGCAACCAGACCAGCAACAGTGATGTCATCGGGCGTCGTTAAGAAGGCCACAAGCCAGCGGGCTAGTAGCCAAACAACGTGGTGAGCAGCAAAAAGCAGAAGGGCCCCACGCAGATCGTGGAGATGCTGGGGGGCTGAACTTCGGTGCTGGGGCTGCTCAGGGTCGGGGCTTCTCGGACCCCAAAGCACTCACCAGAGGATCCCTCGGCAGTCGTGCTGGAAAGAAGTCGTGCAGTCTTGAAGATGGCCGGTCCCTCGAGGTCTCGTCGCACCCACGGTTCTCAGCTTAGCTGTAGAGGTGGGTAGAGGTCAGAGGTGCCAGGGAAGCCGGTTCTCGTCGAGCTGGGCAGTCGGATTCCGGAGGAAGGTCTTGCAGCAGACCGCAGTGTTCTTAAGATGGTGCCTGCGGATGCAGGGTGACTACTCCTTAGTCACAAGGGAGAATCTTGAAGAAGAAATCGTGAAGTCCTTTCGTAGAAAGTCGTGTCTTGATTCCAAAGATGATCTGCTCTGGAAGGGGGCCAGTTCCTACCTTTATCCTGCAAAAAGGGGCTGGCACGCGACTAAGTCCTGCCCTATGGGTGGGACTAGGAGGGGGGTGGTTACACCCCTCTCCTTTGGCGGGCTTTCCCCAGGCCAGGGGCTGGAGTGCCCCTGGAACTGGTTGCAGCCGGCCTATGCACAGTGAGCACTGGGGTGCCACTTGCAGTCACCTTCCTCTAAAGCCCTGCCTACCTAGGATCCACAAAATCCTGTCTGGGACGGTGCTAGCACCGCCCCTGGCAGGAAACCCTTTGTCCTTGCCTCCTGCTCTGGGAGGACTCCCAGCAGCAGGAGGGCAGACTTGTGTCTCAGTGGCAGCATCCATTTTGTGGAGCTAAGGCTCTGTCTAACTTTAACCGGGGTTACAGGTTACATACATGTCGTGTCCCTCTAGAAGGGTGGAATGCTAACCCCGTCGCCAGAATTGGCGAGGGGTTAGTATTCCAATTCGTATGACACCTTACTCGACATGTTTTGATAAAGCGATACCAGAGTTGGCACATAACCGCGAGGATTATAATGCACTTAAGAGTATATGGTATGCGATATCATGGGAACGGCTAAGGGATGGATCCCGAAAGCCGCAGACAGGCTCAGCTCATGCCAGAGCACTATCTCACACGATTCCAAGCACTCTGCCTTCAGGATTGTCAAGGCCTGCCATAGAGAGAGCAGTAGGCCTGGGGTCCTGAATAGCAGGGCCCCAGGTCAACTAAGTCAGAAAACCAGCAAAACACCAGGCAAAAAGTTGGGGGCAACCATAGTCAGGGATCTACCTTCCTACAATATGGCACTTTGTTTACCCATTTTACCCATTAAAGGAAGTCACTCAAGCACCCAATTGTATTCTCGTCATTACATGCTGCTTTAATCAGCATCTCATTCATTGTCCTACTATCTAGCAGCACGTTTTGCATGTCTCAGCTTGATATATCTATATTTAGAAAACTGTTAGGTGATACAGTATTGAGCATCACATTTATAGGGATATGTCCAGAAGTATATTTCTGTTCCACTGCACTTCATGGTCGAGCATGGCCACAGAAATCCAAATGTTGTCAGGACTACCCCAGCCAACATTCTCATGGAGTAGCATTAGAATCTTTTGGGGCCCTCATGAAAGCCTTTGCGAGTATGTGAAATAGTTCTTCTATTACATACTTTCAAGTGACTTTGTGACTTGGCCCCAAAACATTTTAAACGGGTATATTCATATTCGGCTAATACAAAGGTCTCTTCCCTCATTACACCTTTAAAAATATGGAGTTGTGTGTTGGGACTAATTCACAAAGGAATACAAAAGTACCAAAAAGAGTACTGTAATAAAGTTGAGGGAGTCCAAGTAGTTCAGATAAGCAAGTGTAGTTTATTCAGCCCCAGCCAACAGTCAGCTAATAACTGACAATCCTGGAATTACCAGTAATGGGAACCTTGGTGACATATGGTTCCAAACACTAGGTTCCAACATGGAACCAGAATATCTAGAAAGACAAGTCATCACAAGTACCCCCTAATTACTACTTCCCGCACCCATAACCGCTTTTGTGCATTGGACCCTTAGTAATATGTTTAACAAATGGGTCCCCCAAATCAACTTCACTAGCTAATCAATCAGCAGTTATAAGTTTAGTATGATCTACAAAAGATAAAACACTATTTAAAAGCAATATTAGCTATCTCTCCTTTGGTCACTGTTGACAATAATAATAATACCTAATAGCTCATACACATTTGCTAAGTTCAAAAGCATATCTATTATCTATGGTGTTTTTTGACAAATATGAAGATCAAACAATACCAAAGCTATTATCCAGCGTGAAAACAATCTTGAATTTATATTGCCTGAACGTCAATGTCTCTTTGCACCACAATATCATAACAGCCATGTGTATATTTATGTTCAAGGATTTATAGAGTGCATGGCTGCCTTAGTAGGGCTGTTCGGAGCTGTGTGTCCACCTATTACAGAAACTACTGAGCGGAGCCAATAGAGGTAGAAAAGCCAAGTCTTAAGATGTTTCTGAAAAAGCTCTTCACTCGGGCTCAGGTGCAGATGGAGTGGTAATGTGTTCTAGAGTTTTGCTGCCAGAAACTAGAGGATCCGCTCCCCTGCTCAGCTCGTTTAATCTTAGGATATGAGCTGAGACTGGATGATTATAAAATCCTCGGTGGATGTATGGCTGAACCAGGTGTCTAAGAAAAATACCAGAATTAAAAAAAAGTGCAATATGTCAGGCAAGAAGCCTTACATTTAATAAACTTGCACACCATTAATCAGTCTAGATTTGATACATGCAACAAGACAGGTTTTCTGGGGATATGCACAGGAAGTCATGCATATGCGTTTTGAAAAATGTGAAGTCTCCTTCACAAAGTCTTAGTGACGCCCGGATACAGAACATTGCTGTAATCGAGGTGCGATCTAATAATGGACTTGACCATGTGTTTTGTTTTGTTTTTTTGAAATGTTGTAGAACCCATAATATTCTCTTTAGGCATCTTAAAATACCAAATCAACATGCTTATCAGATGTTCTGAAGTTGATATCTAACCAGACACCAAGGTTTTTCACTTCTGGTTTGGCAACGAAATGCCGTTAACCCTTCAGCGTAACTAAAGTCGCAGCCTGGGTGGTTCCCCGAAATCATTACCAATTCTTTCCCCATTTGTTAATCTATGTTTGGAACCACCCTATTCACTGTATATATTTGCTCACATTAGCACATTGCGCCATTCTTGTCTGCTGACCACAAATTGTCACTTGCGTCGCCACTTACTGTGTCACCTACACAAACAAGCGCCAAGTCCAATTCGGGTTGTAAACAAATTTTTTGATTACAGTGCTGATATAACTGTATGTTTATTTATGTCTATTTCTTTCTTAAATACATAATGCTTAATGCACTTTCTAAAAAAATCAACCTAGTCTCCTTTCCTCTCCTTTCGTGTAAAGTACTGTACTTGCATGCCTAACTGTCCTCCTTAACTATACCAGTTGAGATACTGTTGTTTACTTTACTTTTGGAAAGCGGGCATTTTCTTGCTTAACCGTTCTGTGCCTCTGCCTGTCTGTAGAATACACGTCTGGGTTGACTGACAGTTGGGCTTTGAAGTGTGTCTTGCATATCCTGATGGCCTATCACCAGGCTAATGGGCCTTCCTGAGCTAGAGTGGTGGAAGGAGTTGTCACTGATACCTAAATAGGGCTTGCCTGCCCTCACACAAAGCCGTCTCTTCCCCTGCAGTGTGACTGGAGCCAGTTTAGATAAAAGGCAGGGTCTTGTGCACCACAAACCCTTTCCATTGACGTTTGCCTACTTGAAAGGAAGAAGGGGGTACAAGTATTGGGCCTCTGGCACCCCAAAATCAGAACACTTCTGAACTGAGGTCCTTCTGCCAGGAAGAAGAGCTGGATTCTCTAGGAGGGACTGCCACTTTGCCTGTTGCTTTGTTATGCTGTTCTGCTGCTTGCTGCTTCTGTCCTTGGAGTGAAAGGATTGGGCTTTCTACATCCTGCTTCCAAGCTTCTCCAAGGGCTTGCGCGCGCTTCCCCCTGTTAAGAATTCTCATGGCCATCAAAGACTTCACCAACCAGCGCCTGAGTTCTTCTACTGAGAGCCCTAACTTGCCAACTGGTGCCAAATCCAGTTCCTGTGCCTTTGGAAGTATAACCTGGTGAGAAAATCCACGCATTGACTCTCAGTGCCTGTTTTCTTTATGGAGCACCTGCCTTGCGGATGAAAAATCGCCGCAGCGTGAGTCCTGAGAACTGTGTCACTGATGTCCAGGGCACCCACTCTGACTTTGATACAGCACCTGCTTCGCCAGTGAAGAACTAACGTAGCGCCTGCTTCGCGGCTGTGAAATCGACACAGCACCTTAATCACTGCCGTCGCAGAACATCTGGATTTTCGACACATCGTTCCATGACGCCAACTATTCATCAACGAAGCACCACAGTATGGAACGGAGGCCGCATGTCCGGAGTTCGACGCATCACCTCCCCTTCCACTAAGAAAGCAAGGCATCACCTCCTCTGACAGTAAGGAACCAACGCATCACCCACTCTGCCTAGCGGTAAGGAAATGACGATTCACCTCCTCTGGCAATAAGGAGCCAACGCATCACCTCCCCTGTGGAGTAAGGAACCAATGCATCGCTTTGGTTTTCCGGGGCCTCACCTCTCCTGCTTCATCTTTGATTTTTGACGCATCCAAGGTACTTCGTACTAAACAAACTGCAACCATTGATTTCTATGGACAAAACTTACTCAATCTTCGAAAAGTTATATCTTGACTTGTCTATGTTGGATTTTTGTCGTTTTCGTCTTGTTTTATTCAGATAAATATTGGCTATTTGTCTAAACATGTGTGGACTCAGTTTGTAATATTTTCACTGTGTTACTGTGTGTGAATGTACAAATGCTTTACACATTGCCTCTGAGATAAGCCTGACCTGACTGCTCGTGCGAAGGGGGGTGAGGAAGGGTTATCTTAGCTGTGTGACTCTCTTACCCTGACTAGAGTAAGGGTCCCTAATTTGACAGGGTGCAAACCACTACTAACTAGAGACCCCATTTCTAACACAAAACAACTAGGTAGTTGGCAATTAATATGTTTTTCCATATTTTTAGGTAAAATCAGCAGAAGGGAAATAGGGTAGGAGTTCTCCAATTTAGAGGAATCTAAAGATTGCTTTTACAGTACAAGGATTATCACAGTGCATTATATATATATATCATTTAGATGACAGAATAATCAAGGGAGTGGAATATTGAGATAAATATATATCTAGGATGGGCCCTGTTTCATCTCCTTTTCCAGGGCTATGTTATGTTTGCTCCTTGGTTAAGGGTATTCACACCACTTTTCTTTTCTTTATTTTTTAATATTGTATCAATTTAATTTGCATTAAAACAGAAACCACAATCAGTTTCATCAGTAACTCACTCAAGTCCTGGGATTACAGTGTAATTACTAGTCATGATATTGGAAAAGCACAACAGGCAAAAATTAACACTCAATTTCACATTCACGACTCAGACCATGCTTTAGCATCAGCCAGGACAACAGTTTAACGTCTCAGATGACGTTGCCTAGTCACACCACTACACAGTAAGGAACACCTTCCGTCTAACCCCTGGGATTTTTATGCATTTCCCTTGTTTCGTTTAATACAGTTACATTTTCCTTTCTTCCGCCTTGCACCAGTCCTTATTGCTGCACCAGTCTTAAAACTTGGGGATATTCTACTTACCCATAGCCTGGTAATGTAGCCTCAGGCCACCACCAAGCAAGTGTCACAACGGAGCTTTATGTATTTAGATGGCAGACGATATGCCTAGCTCCATAAGTGTTACAAAAAGGGGTGGTGATGGATGGAGCATCTGAACCAATCAAACACTCACACCCAGTCAACTGATCTGGGTTTACTCCATCACCGTTCTTTAGCTCACTCCGCCACCCCAGTTCAGACATGGCCATATGCAAATCAGTCTGACCCTGTGCCTCATGGTAACAGGCCAGCCTGAACTGCCAAGCCATGCCTTCCCTGGACCCGAAACAAGCTTCCTAGGACCGGTTTCTGGCATTTCAGCCGTCTTCAGCCAGGCTTGCTTGAATCCAGTGGCAAAGTGAGCAAGGGACTCACGTCTGAGCATACCCTGCCAACTTATGGCAAACAAAGCGGTACAAAAAGGGGTTGTGATGGACGGAGCATCTCAACCAATCAAACACTTACACCCAGTCAACAGGTCTGGGTTTGATCCATCACCATTCTTTAGCCCACTCTGCCACCCCAGTTCAGACATGGCCATATGCAAATCAGTCTGACCCTGTGCCACATGGGAACAGTCCAGCCCGAACTGCCAAGCCATGCCTTCCCTGGACCGGAAACAAGCTTCCTAGGACCGGTTTGTGGCATTTCAGCCGTCTTCAGCCAGGCTTGCTTGAATCCAGTGGCAAGGTGAGCAAGGGACTCACGTCTGAGCATGCCCTGCCAACTTATGGCAGGGTATGCTCACTCCCTTGGTAGCTTGGCATGAGCAGACAGGCTTATCTCAGAGGCAGTGTGTAAAGCATTTGTGAACACATACAGTAACACATACAGTAATACAGTGAAAACACTACAAATTGACACCACACCAGTTTAGAAAAATAAGTAATCTTTATCTAAACCAAAACAAAACAAAACAACAAAAATCCACAATACAGTTATCAAGATGTCCTTAAAAATAGGTTATTCACTAAAATACAGTTTGTAGCAACAAATAACTACACATGGAGTTATAACGACGTTGTGACAGATGAAAATCCCAAAGTATGGCGCCGACCGCGAGGTGCACGGGTCGGGCCAAAGAACAGTACCTTGGAAACGATGAAAGCAAAGATGGTGCACAGCGTCGGGGAGGTGATGCTCCGTTGGCGCCAAGCGGCGTCGATTCCATACGACCCCAGGGGAGGTGAAGCCTCTTTTCCTTACTGCGGTGCAGGGAAGGTGAGACGTCGGTTTCTTACTGGGTCCGGGAGGTGACGTCACGATGGCGGCTCTGCTTCGGTTCCTTACGACAGGGAGATGATGGATTCGGGAGTCGCCCACGTCGAGGATTGGCTCTGCTTTGATGAAGTGCCGGTGTCGGTGAGGTCGGGGCTACGATGCATGTCGGGACGTTGCGTCGTGGACGTCATGAGCGGTGTCCTCGTCTCCGGTGTAAGCAGAAGCCTCGATGACGGCTTCGGAGTCGATGTGACACGGCGTCAGCAGGTAACGGACCTACTGCGCAAGTCGAGGCGATGCGTCGTGCTCTTCACGAGCGGTGCCCACGACTTCGGTGCAGGTTACGGCGTCACTCTCCGGCGTCTGTGTTGCAATTTACTTCTGTGGCAGTTGAAACAGCAGTTCCAGATGCAGAGAGACAGAAGAAGTGAAGTCTTTGTGTTCCTGTGACTTCAGAACAGGAGGGAAGCTCAGTTTCAAGCCCTTGGAGATCTTCCTCAAGATGACAAAGCAAACAGCAAAGTCCTTTTCTCCTTTCCTTGGCAGCATGCAGACACTACAGGCCAAACCCAGACAGCAAACAGCACAGGGGCAGTATCACTCCTTAGTTTCACCGGCTCTTGTCCTTGGAAAAGGTTCCTATTGATTTCCCAGAAGTGATCTAAAAGTCTTTTTATACACAAAAATGCTTTGTTCTCTGAAGGCAGAGAGTGTCTATACCCAGCGAAAACCAGTTCTGTCCTCACTGGTGCAGCTTTCTGGCAGAAGGTGGAGACAGCATTCTTGAAGGCAGACCAGGCCCATTCAGGTGAAAGGAAATATCCTCTCCCTACTCTAAATGCAACCCAGCTCTATTCAGCCCAGCCATGACTCATCAGGCTCTCTGGAGCCACTGCCCATCTCCTGCCCTGGTCATCCAAAAGACAGACATGCAATACACAAACCTAGCAGAGGCACACTGGATGGTTAGGCAAGAAAATACCTACTTTCTAAAAGTGGTATTTTCAAACAGAATGTAAAAATCACCTTCACTAAAAGATGCATTTTAACATTCTGAGTTCAGATATACTAAACTTTATTTTCTACCTTGTTCCCAGGGCCAGTTATGTTTATAAGATGTTATAAACAAACTCCCCATTCTGTCCTCTGGGAACAGGTAGCCTCGCAATAGTGAAAAACGAAATTGGCAGTATTTCACTATCAGGACATGCCACACACATCGGGGCATGTCCTACCTTTCACTTACAATGCATCTTCCCCACAGGGGTACCTTGGGCCTACCTTAGGGGTGACTAATATGTAGAAAAGGGGAGGTTTAGGGACTGGCAAGTGGGTGCACTTGATAAGTCGACATGGCAGTCCCAGACTGCACAAAGGCTCTGCAATAGCAGGCCAGAGTTCCATTTTACAGGCTGCTTCTCTGGGTGGCACAATCAGTGCTGCAGCCCACTAGCAGCATTTGATTTACAGACCCTGGGCACACACAGTGCACTATACTAGGGTCTGATAAGTAAATCAAATATGCCAATAATAGAATCGCTAATCCATAACAACAATTTACAAAAGGAGCACTTGCACTTTGGCACTGAACAGCAGTGGCAAAGTGCCCAAAGCATCTAGGCCAGCAAAACGGAGTCCAACACACAGCAAAAACAAAGGAGGCAGGTCTAACAGTAAAAAAAACTATTTAATTACCATTTAATTTTTTTGCTCTCTGCCAGCAAACTGAGTATAGGGGCAGGGCGGGGCCAGTGCGTCTTTAGGAGTAGGCAGTTAAGTTTGAAGTGTGCATGCTGGTTTAGCCAGCTACCTTGCTAAGGCCAAACCGACATGCGCAATTCAAACCTCTCCAACCCGGCTTTCTTGGAGAGCATGAACAAGCCTATAGTACCTTTAGGAGTGTAGAGCAGCCCGCTTCAGCCAATCAAGACACTTCACTGATGCAGCTTAACAGCATTAGAACAGCGTCTTCATTGGATGAGAGAGTTGGCTATGGGCTTCTCGCTCCAAGGAGGTGCTGCAGAACATCGAGCGACAGTGTAAGGTAGTGCTTTTTTTATGTGTGTATGCAAGGTAGTGACTTTTTGTGTGTGTATGTACATTATTGCGTATATTATGTGAATTTTTGTTTGCGTCCCCAATGATGTGATTTGCCACCAACCCCCAGTGTTTAATATTCTAAACGGGGACTTCCCATTTTAGCAAGGATGTCCACCCCAGGAGACTCATAGCTACTGTGGCCGGAGTTGAACCATTTTCCCATTTCATCCTCACTTTGGGGGTATGTGAAATCCACCTTATTATCCTCAGATCCTCCCCTGGCATGAAGTTTAACCTTTCATGCTAGATGAGGCTTGGGGGTCTCCACATAAACATATATAGTGTACGTTTGATTATTTTTAATACATGGCTTCCTGAACAAGGCGTTGTGCCGAAAAGTGGGTAGGCAATGACAATTGAAGAAAAGCCACATGAAGATTGATTCAAAATGAAATCTATTTAACAGATTGTATTGTGTTTTGATCATGAAACCATTCTCTGTTGTTCACAACAATTTCACTGCTATTATACTAGATGTACTCTGCTATACTAGCAGTGGGTGTGGTTTCAATGAATGCGAAAGCAATAGATGAGTGTTGTACATTTCTTCAGTTTTTATGAAGAATATATTGGCTCAATAATGTTTTAATATTTTTGCTATATTCCATAACAAAGATCCAAAATTAAATAATAAATAAATATGTTTTTGATACACCGCCCATGTATTTTTCTCTGAGCACCTTTTCTTTTCTGAATGCCTTGCCTCATTAATATATGTTTGTGAATTAAATCATTTGAGTTGCGTTTGGTTTTTTTAAATTCATATGTTCTTTACCTGCCTCAGTAACTCACATTATTAGCAGGGGGTCCCCTTTTTCCTTACATTACATACTCATACTTGGGCAGGATTGAGTTATGCAAGAGGTGGGGTTGATGCCGAGGAATGGACATAATCCATGGCCGGCAAGTGATCTAAATAGAATATTGATAATTTTTTCATCACTACATACTAACCTGAAAATGCACACTGACCTTTGATATAATTGATCTGCAGCTGAAGATCACTCAGCAGATAATTACCATGCCAGAGTTGAAGAAGGATGTGCCTTGTCAGGCTTAAAAGCATAGTGCATAATTAGGCACAAAAACAAATGTGTTTAAATTACTACATTGCTAATGAGGAGTGAACGAACCTCACGATGATCCTGTATGCCTAAAACTAACATATGGGGGATTATGTGTACAGATCAACAGAAAGGTAATGATAAACTGTAACTGGATTATTTATTTGTGCCAAAAGCCAAAAGCTAAACAGTCAAGGAACATAACACGGACATTCCTCTCTCTCATCTCAGAAACCACTTAGTTGTATACCTTGAATACCTCTTCTTACAATCTCCCAATTGCAAAATTCTTGAGACTCAGGTGCAGGACATTGACAGCTGCTCCTCAGGATAAAAAATAATGTACACCACATATGAAGAGAGAGAGAGAAAAAGAGGGTATATGAATCTAAAAAACAGTATTTGTGTTCCTACTTGACCATGTTCTGGTCACTATCTCATGGTCAGATTGGTTATGTCGGTTCTATCAATGCCACGTAATAGCAACTCTCAAGCAAAACATACTTATTCATTACCATTCGAAAGGGCTCTTCCAAAACGAATATAATTTGTATTTCTGTAGTGGGCTTTACACATGTTATTGGTTGATTTGCAAATGTGGAACTAACTATGTGATTGTAACTGTATCCAGAAAGAATTGGTGTAATGCCATTGCAAGCTGGGAGTATAGGACTTACCTAATGAAACTAATCTAAATACATTTAAAGCCTTCCCAAGAGTCTGTTGCACTTCAGTATGCAATAGGTGCACTAACAGTGCTTCAAATAATAAAATGTGGATACTAAAAGTTGTGGGGCCTTGAGGTTGGGTTCAATGATTATGAAACCAAGTATCAAACTTACCACAATGAGCAATTTCACTAACCAAAACAGAATCCTTAAAATTAAATGTAGAAATGCCAGACAGAACAGATCAAGAGACTAACAATGGGGGTAACGTTTAATAATATCTAGAAAATAACGCAGTTCATAATAAATGTGCAGAATTTACGTGTAGGCTTTAATGAAAAGTAAAATGCATTTAAATGCAAAAATTGTATTAGGCACCCATATTTACGCTTACTAGGCCTCAAATGGCGGAATTAACAGTGCCGGACAAGGTGACATGATTAGAAAATGCTTAATGTGAATACAATGTTCGTTTCTTGACCTTTCAACTCACGTTTTGCATAATAAATAATAGTTGCATAAATGTTTCCATCTAACTCTGTAAAATGTTTCTACTTACAGAAAGCTCACTGCTAAGTCATGGTTAGAGATCTGTCATTTATTGAGGTAATGAAGTTCGCTAATGAAGATGCAGCATTTCTAAAGGGAATGAATGGTGTGAAAATGTAACAGAATTAACATTGTATTTGATAAAGAAATGTTTTACTGGGAAACATCACTTACAACGCAACTTTTACCACGCAATGCTTTTACATCGCAGCTTTTACAACGCAAACCATTACAACGCATTGCGCTGGGGGGCGCTCTAGGATAGGGAATAGGTTAATTTACTAACCAATAACCTTCCCTACTATCCACGGAGACTGGAGTTGGAATAGTAAATTAAACTATTCACTATCCAGCACCCCAAAGCGCTATGCGTTGTAATGGCATGCGTTGTAAAAACCGCGATGTAAAAGCATGTGTGGTAAAAGCATGCGCTGTAATGTCGTACATCCGTTTTACTTGACATTGCTGTCTGTGGTGTATTGTCTCCTGTGAGAAGAGGTGGAGTAAACTCATTCCCATGAGAGCATCGACAGATGATTGGCTGACTGAAGAAAGAAGAAACCACTAACTTCAACATTGTTAAAATGTGTTTTCTATAATAGTGTGTGTTCCTAGGGTATGTTAACACATTTTTACTCTCATTCACACAGAGATTTCTCTCTGACATCCAGCCCAATGCTCATTCTTTTCTGAGATTGAGTTTCTCAAACTTTTTTTAATGGGAAATTCTGCTTTGAATTAATCTTGATTTATTCAACTAAGTATATACTGAAGCTTTATGCTTGTACTCTCCCAAACTAGAACTCTTTCGGGGTTCTGACTTACACCTTTTCCTCCCCATTCCTAGAATAGGGACTCTTTCCTTTATTAAACATGCATAATGCACATTAATGAGATGTAATGATTGCTACTTGATTGATTTCCAATAAGATTCTAATGACTAAAATTAATCAATTTACCTTTTCGAACTTAATAAAGATGATTCACTAATGAGTTGAAATAAAACCCTTTAACTCATACAAAATTCTCATTATTGACTGAAAATAGATTAGATATTGTGATTGTAAGTTATGAAGTAAGAATTAGCCCTGATGATGGTAAACCGAGAATTTAATTAAAACGGATTCCCATTCCAGCACAGAGCAACCAATCAGAGGTCCCAGACAGGTTGGGCAGCAGAGTGTCTCAAACGTTTGGATTTGAATTTTATTTTGAACACAGTGTGTCTAGTTTAGACACAGTAAAACTGGATAACTAATTCCATAAAGACGCAAGGCTGAAATCCTCTAGCAAACCCGCTGAAAATCCAACAAGGGAGGGTTACTCAACTTTAAACTTACTGTACCATGGGCCGCATGATCTGTTGTCTGAGGGACATTGCGTGTGTATACCTGATTCGGTAATTATGAGTGAACTTCTGTTTCCGAACCCAAAACACTGAGTCTGCAAAACACCAAATTTGGTTTGAGGGCAGGAGGGTGCAGAGCAACACTTCAGAAAACCACAGTTAGAGGTTCAGGACAGCCTCCATCCACCGCTCCAGCACGACAGGGAGAGCAGGCATTACTGTCCACTTACTGTCCCCCAGCCAGATCACATTCTTTTATGGCGACACATTGCCACTTTGCCTCCCACAGTCTGATCCCCTTCAGCTCCCCATTGCCATTCACCACCTACAGAGAACTACCATTTTCCATCCGTGAAGAGCACGTGCTAAATGGCGGTCATACCCTGGAATCTGGTAAAACCTGCTTAAAAATGACCCTGTAAATCCGAGTCTGGCAAATTATTTCCAATTCTAGGAAGGTCAACTTGTGATTCCCTTTGACGCAAGGGATGATAACAGGAATTGTTAATTCCAGCCCAGTGTCTACCCATGAAACTGTCGAGGGAACTCATAATAGGGTTCCTTTAGGTGGAACATCTGTTTAAATGTCTTTAAAAGCTTTTTTTTATTCGTTTTTATGTTGCTGAATGACATACGAATAGATTAAGAAAAACCCTGATGAGGATAGTAGGCCAACTAGTTGTAAAATAGGCCGAAATTTCCAATAGATACATCTTTTCATTCAAACCCCCAACTTAATCCACTTGTGGCTCACATAACCTGTGCAACCAATCTATGTAAACGATATTTTGTGCCACATTTAACAAAAGGTGAGCCTCAGAATTTTAAAGTGATCCGTCAACTTCCAGCATCTACACATTCCATAATAACATACATAAATTCCTGCTTATGGGATTGTGAGATCGATTGCTGACAGAAATTAGGGCAAAGTTGGAGGTGATAAATGTGGACAATATTAATGATACTCTGGTTTGTCCTTTCATTCAAGATGGTGAAGCAGGGCCGGCTTTAGCGCTGGTGGCGCCCAGTGCAACAATCTTTTTTATTTGCCCCCACCCCTCAGGACCACCTCCTCAGATTCCCTCACTACCACCCAGCAAAAGAGCCCTCTCTCACATATATTTCATTTGTTTTAAAACGCTGGTAAAGATTGCCTTTACTAATCCACTCGGCAATATGCCTGAAATACACATCTGTACTTTGCACCTGGCATATTAACCCTCTGCACTACTTTAAGAAGAGTCAAAAACTGTCACTAGACAAAACTCTGATCTCTCTCTCTAGCAGGAATATTAATCACAAATTATCTTGACATTTTTATTGCTGCCTGAAATCTGGACACACAAAGAACTCTCCATCAGCTGCTTTTAAATCGTAAGTTATTGCTAAACACAGCGCCCACACCTGAGGTCAGCCCCACCCCCCAAGTCCCCCTCCAGGTCCGTTCCCAGTGCGGCCACACCCATCACACTGCCCTAAAGCCAGTCCTGACGGTGAGCAGAGATAACTAATCGATTCCTTGACAAGTAAAAGATGCAGTGTTTTCAAAGGGGATGGTCGGTGATCTCAACAGGTTTGAATTAGCAATCTACATGAATTTCCCACTCAGTTAAGATATGTTTTACCTTCACTTCCTTGAGCTATCAAGTGAGAACGACTGGGATTGTACCCTGCAGTGAATATCAGGGATATATTGACTCAGATTAAATTTTTCCTACAACCCATCATGTCTGCTTAAGTCCAATTGGACATTAATGATCCTGTAACTTTAGTTCCTCACATCCACCATAGTTCAGGGTGAAGAGGATGGCTATCTTTGAATGCCAGTATAAAACATCGCTGCAGGCATGCTTTGCATGATTATTGTAGCATGTAGACCAACAGGGTTTAATTTTAATATAGGCTTGACTTAGATCTAAAAAAGTACACTTGGTTGTAAGTCAGGTAGTTTAAAAAAAAAACACTTGTGCGATAAGCGTCTACACGTAGTCGAAACATGATAGATAAAATGAGAAATAAATACATGAAAACCTCTACTACGAATGACCCAGATGGAATGACTTGTAAAAGTGCTACTTGGTCACGAAAAAGGCTGGAGAGAGAGAGAGAAGACAGATACATCCAAATCCAGCCTTGAAATGAAACTCGAAGGGATACACAATGAGGAACGTCAGCAGGGGCGTAGCTACCGGTGGTGCAGCTGATGCAATGCACCGTAGCCCAGAGATGGGAGGGAACCCTACGACAACAGCCCATTCAGCCCTGAGAAGGCACTTACATTACCATGCTGGAGCTCTGAAGGTGAACGAGCTTTGAATATGACTTTCACTTTTTGTTTTTATCTTGTCACATTTGTAGTACGTTTGAAGTCGGAGGTCAACTGGTAATACTTTTCTTTCCCTATGTGAAAATCTTGCTTGTGTGAAAGGAAAGGAAGTAGGGTTTTGTATTCTTCTAACACACAACAAAATGTAAATACCTCTAAATGAACTGTACAAAAATTTAAAAATAAACAGGAAAGTACAAATGAAGCATTTTTTTCTAATTCTACAGTGTGCCGGAAACAAATATTTTAATAGGGTCAAAAGAAATCAATGCATTTTACTTGGTGATTCACACATATTTGATGAAACACAATTTACACACATTATCATTTGTGCGCTATGTAGTTTTATCTGTAAAATTGTACGTCTGTGCAATTATAGTGGTCATTTAAATGCTGTCTGTAAATGACAGTAGCTACCACACAATGCTTTAGCAATATACTTGTGACAGTGTGCTCCTAAATGCAACACCAGTTACATATTACACACTTACTACTCTTCTGCTGAATGGGCATGTCTTATTTGCAACACTTGCTCTTTGTGTGCTGCTTAGATTTTTCAGAATCTTTATGAGTTCACTGACATGGTAACATTGATGGCAATACCACCACCAGTCTGGAAATTGTTCCAGCACTGTTGCCTACTATGGCCACAGCAGCTTTTACAGCACTGGGAGCTTGCTGTTGGCTCAATCCGATTCTCTTTGAAGCAGGAATCAGGCTCCAAGACGCAGAATCTCCTGAAGAACTTGTGGGAGCACTTCGAATGCCTCATTGTAGCTCGCTGAATGGCCAAACCATTTGAATGCTCACTTTTGTACTTGCAGAGTGTGCCATACAGCCTTGGCTTCCTGTCACGCGGGGTCAGCCACTCCTTCTGTGTTCACCTATTGCTCTGTTGGGTCTCGGGAGGGGATCCTCAGTGCTGTGGGGCACCCTCCATTTTGGGGTCCCACCCATGCCAGATTCTCCATAAAATGGCAGCCTGATCCCAGCTGAAATATACATAGCCTCACATGTAAAATGAAAGTATCGAATCATCAATTCCTGCCTTTGCTCTGTAATTAGGACTTGCTCTTACACAAGCTCACTGACACCAAAGAAAGACTACTAGTTCTTCACCATGGTATCTACAATACAGCCTAAAAAGTGCAACCATATTTTAATGGTATTGGGGTTGCACAAGTGTGAATGTTTCTGTTCTGCTTAGTCCTTTTAGTTTCTGCAATCATTATTAGATAGTGCTTGCCCTATCCCTCATTTTAATTACCATGTTGATCCAGTGTCCACACTTTTGTTTGAAATTGTTACCCTGTCTACTCTTCTCTTGCCTTTATTGCGGTATATAGATTTAGTTCTAAACCACATAACACCTACTAATGCTGCCTTTGAATGCTTAGCTCCTCTGTCCAAAATAACTTTAGACTACACTGGAAATGCAACTGTTACTCAGATTGGAAACATTATATTAGTACATCTTATCTCCCCTACTCATGATCCTGCTCAATCTAGGTATTTTTCCCATGGCTTACCTTCTTCCTACCTCATTTGAAGAATTCAGGGTTAGAGTTACTTGCTCTTCATTCACTTCACCTCCTCTGTTTACACTCCATCAGTTGCCACTTTACCCCCTCTGACTACACTCCTTTAGATGAGATTGCTCACTTGCCCCGGTCACTGAATGTTTGCCTGATGTGCTGCTCAAGAGTTCATTTTGTTACTCTTTAACTACTGTAACAGTCACTGCAATGGAATTAATTCCCAGTGATAGTTTGGTATCACAGGTGTACCGTGATGCACGTAAAATTAAATACCCACCTAACCTCTCTTAAAAATGCAGCAAAAACCTCAAATATAAACTTCTGAAAAGGTATCCTGAAATGCTCATATCTGATATTTGCTTTTGTGTCAATAAAGGTGCAATGGTTACTGATTTAATTTTCTTCTCCTACAAAAGAGAACCACTGAGAAAAGCCATTGATGCAATGCTCAAGATTAACAAATCTAGGAAAACACCTTGTGGCCTACGAATATCCTATCCACATCATCCTCACCGATCTTCATGGCTGAAGTGACCATCCCCCGTTCTCATTCAATCTTCTGACAGTTCTCTAGAGATGTCTGATAATTATTCATGAGGATCAAAAATTAGATCTCGAGTGAGATCCCTTTTTCCTCCAATAGTCCACATCTCCCCTACTTATCATCGACAGAATTACAAACAAAGTAACCACGAACATCCTCACAATTCCATCAGGAACCATTGCAGATGGCTGCTGATCACCCAAGCCTTGGGAAGTCTCTACCCTTTTATCCCAACTTTCAGATCTGCCCGTCCCAATCCTCATCATTGAAGAAATAACACCCGTAATGAAAGAATAGACAACAGCCCTAGCCAGGAGATATTTACAAATACTTTGTTTCCTCCCTCGATCAATATTACACCCTCACCCACCTCATCTGCAAGGGGTGTCCCACTCATTCATGCGGGATTTCAATTTGGCTTTTGTGTCCAACGGACACCATGTTCCCAAAGGCGAAGATGCTCTGCCCACCCCTCTTCCCATCACCTCCTCAAGTGGACCTACTTCTAACTTTCAAAATCCTATTATGTCACCCTCCTCACCTCCCATGTTACGGTGGAGCTACTTACTAATGCCCCCCACCCTGGATGGTGATCTCTTAACCATCGTCCATATCTCACACGCAACTGCCATAGTCACCAACCACCTCCCTTCCTAGGAGAATATACTTGATGATATTAGTCAAGGTCTTCAGCTAGTCAAAAGAAATCTGCAGAACCTTGTCCATTACACCTTGAAGCAGGAGAAGATCTTGAATCTCAACTTGACCCCTTGGGTGATCAAAGGCCACACTCCAAACAACATAACTCATCCCAAATCGGATGGCCAAACTATTCTTGGGATGGAACTTCAGGCATCTCAAACTCTCCTAACTTAAACAGGAAAACCCAACTCTCTATCAATCACATCGCTATTCCCCACAGTTACAGACCACCCATCTGATGGTGTCATCCAATCCCTCCTACAATCTTACTAATGAGGTTTTGTTTCCCGCACCAATCATTATCCAAACTATCCCACCCATCCTTCTTAGAGAACCTAGCTCAACCATAGAACACTGAATGAACACAACCTATTAAAAGTCCCCATAACACACCTTGAAGTTTCAGAAACTACATTTCATCTCATATCTATGCTTCTTTTTTTTTTTTTTTGGGTTATAAACTTTTATTCAGCGATTTAAGCCAGTACACTGCTATTTAGCCAACAACCCGGAGGCAGGCAGCATCCGTAATTCCAAATGGCCCACATTGTGTGGACACTCAACGCACACAGATGTACAAAATATGCAGTATGAATGTGTAAGAACCCTATATAACTAAACCAGTAACGCTTTCAGTGTTATCATGCACAAGTTGTCACTGTTGAGAGTACATTGTCATCAGCATCGTTGCCACTCGGCAACAGTTGGCGTCTAATGTGGCATGGGAGATGTGGAGGAATGCGTAGGGAGGGAGGGATCGCAGGGGAGGGGGGGCAGCACGGGGAGGAAGGGGATCCATCCAGGAGACAAACCATTCAATGCCAGGCGTGATGTCGACTTTTCCCAGGCTCACTTCCACGGGGCCAACCGCGTACAGTCGTCACTACGTCCATTCTGAGCTCCCGCGATCCAGCCCATTGGCTCTTCAAATCCCCCACAACGTCAATCATCCAACACCAGTCTCTCTTCGCACCATGTCTGCCTCTATTCATCCGCCCCTCCTCCAGACAGCCAGGTCGTCAGGGGTTGCCAGATGTCAGCAGGCCTAGATCTCTGTGGTAGCAGCTCTCCATATGTGGTCAGTTGATCCCGACAGTAAAGCGCCGATTGAATCCAGTGTTCCGCCTTCGGAGCATGCGTCCGCTTCCAATGTAGCGCAATTTGTCTCTTTGCCAAGAGGAGTAGCAGGGCCACCAATTTCCTCGAGGCTTTGGGAACGTCTGCCACGAAGCCCAGTAGGGCCATCAGTGGAGTAGGAAGTGTCGTTACTCCTATTATCTGTCCCAGTTTTGAAAATACATCAACCCAGTATCGCTGCACTGGCATGCAGCTCCACGTGAGGTGAAAGAAATATGCATCTTCTGCATTGCATCTCCAGCACCGGGACTCAGACAGTAGCCCTATTTTAAAGAGTTGCGCAGGTGTGCGGTACGTCCTATGTAGAAAATTGAAGTGAATTAGGCGCAATCTATAATTTGGCGATAAGTTTTCTAATTGAGTGCAGCAGTACGTCCATTGCTTGTCGGTGATGCTCATTCCCGCCTCTGCCTCCCACTGAAATTTCGAAGGAGGTTGTATCCACGGTGCCGTGTCTTGTGTGATTTTATAGATCCGGGTGATCAGTTTTTTCGGAGAGCTGTTCGACAGTACGTTCTCTAGTGCTGCAAGCGACGGCGGCACCGCTGGGAACATCGGGTACCTGGCCTTGCATGCCGCACGTATTTGGTAGTAGAGCAGTAATTCGGAAGCCGTAGGGACCTCTGATTCGCAGATATCCCCCAGTTCCACAAATGTGTCATCGGGGTATAGGTCACCGGCCACCAAGAGGCCGCACTTTCGCGCCCTTTCAGAGACCGCCGCATCACGTAGAGGACCCAATAACGGGTTGCCGCACAGCGGCATGGACGGGGCGTACAGTTCAGCAATGTTTGCACGCTTTGCGATGTTCTGCCAGGCCCATCGTACCGTTTCCACCGTATTGACATCGTCCGGCGACCTTTTATATTTATGGTATAGCGTCGTGGTCAAGGGGGTAGGCGCTGAGACATCCTGTTCAATCGCCACGTGAGGCTGATACGGGATCGGGTGGTGCCAGAAGTGCAGGTATTGGGCCTGAGCGCAAAAAGCATAAAGCTCGAAGTCTGGGGCCGCCAGACCACCCTGGCGAAAAGGAAGCGTCAGGACTTTCCACTGCACTCGAGGCTGTTTGCCTGCCCACACGAGATCGAGTAAGGCGGAGCGTATGCGCTTGAAAAAAGTCATTGTAAGCGGCAGTGGTATGTTCACAAAGAGATATAAAAATTTGGGTAGTATGACCATCTTGGTGATGGCTACACGTCCCGTCAGCGACAGCGGCAGGTTGATCCACTTTTTCACTTTGGTCTCTAGCCAATCCACCGCTGCGCCATAGTTTAAGAGCCACAGATCTTGTATAGTGTGACTTATGTGGATCCCTAGATATTTCACTTCCCCTGCAACCCATGTGATGGGGAATTCGGTACGACAGCGTACTGTGTCGTCCGTGAGCGGCAACAGTGTGGATTTGGACCAGTTGACATCTATGCCTGTCAAGCCGCTGTATCGCACTATTTCCCTCATGAGGGGGTCAAAATTATCCGCCGGGTTTTGCATAAAGATTGTGATGTCATCCGCGTAAAGGGATACCAATAATCCCCTAGAGGTGAAACCTATGCTTCTCTGGGTGTTATGTTGTCTCAATCTTGCCGCCAGCGGCTCTGTGGCAATGGCAAAGAGCAGCGGTGATAATGGGCAGCCCTGCCTGGTCCCTCTGGAGATCCTTATAGGCTGCGAGACTTGTCCGTTTATCTTTACTCTTGCCGTCGGACCATTATAAAGAACGAAAATTTTCTGGATAAGTAGGTTGCTAAACCCCATTCTAGTGAACAGCGCTCGCAAAAACTTCCACTCAAGAGAGTCAAATGCCTTAGTGGCATCCAACAAAGCCGCTGCGGCCTGGACCTTCGGATCCAGGTAATGCAGCAGTCCAAACAGTGTGCGCAGGTTATGTGATGTGGATCTACCCGTCACGAATCCCGATTGATCCGATAGTGCTATTTGTGGTATCATTCTCTCCGCTAGCAATTTAGCATAAATCTTGGCATCCAAGTTTATGAGGGACAGTGGCCTATACGATTAAGGGCATGCGGGGTCTTTGCCCGGTTTCAGGAGCGTAATTATCATGGCTTCACGAAGCGACGGGGGGAGGCTTCCAACCTCAATCGCTTCCATATACATCCTGTGCAACCTAGGGACTAGGATGTCCGCATATATGTTTATAGAAAGAGGCCGTGAGGCCATCTGGGCCAGGAGCTTTGCCCGAGGGCATGCTAGCTATGGTTTTTCGGATGTCTTCAGGTGTGATCGGCAAATCCATGTATTCACGTGCCCCATTGTTGAACCATGCTAATGCCACTGTGTCTAGGTAGTCCATAATCACCTCGTCCTCGGGCTGTACCCTGGAGGTGTACAGTTTCTCATAGTAATCCTCCATAGTTTTCAGGAGTTCTCCCGGCGTCCGTGCTATTACGCCAGTTTCGGTGGTCAGTTCCAAAATGTATTCAGCACCTCTCGGTTTCTGAAGCATTGCGGCAAGTGTCCTACCTGGGCGGTCCCCCTCCCCGTATCTTCTAGCCTGAGCGTGTTTGTGTAAGAATTTCACTTCCCTCTCAGCCTCTTCTTGATATTGGGTGAGCTTCGCCCTGAAGGCCGCCTGGGTCGCAGTCGTAGGCGAGTCAGTAAGTTCCGCCTCCAGAGTCGCCAGTTCCCTCTCTAGCGCGGTCAGTGTAATTCTTATGGATCGCAGTACGCCGGTCTTAAGCGCCATACACTGCCCCCTAACCACCACTTTGCAGGCCTCACAGAGTGTACCGGGCGAGTCCACAGACCCTTCATTGAGCTCAAAATACTCTTCTAGCTTACCTCTCAGCTCCTCCCTAAACACCTGGTCCAGTAAGGCCTGCGAGGGAAACCGCCAACTAAATGGCTGGGCGTACTGTGCTGGGGTAGCCAAGGTCACTACCACCGGGGCGTGGTCTGACAGTGATCTCGGCATATGCACCGCCGACAAAACCGAAGCATGCAAGTCCCTGGATAGCAGCCAATAGTCGAGTCTCGACCACGCGGCCCTATGGGCCGTGATACAAGTGCCTGCCCGCGTGAATGGGTGCAATAACCTCCAGGAGTCCACTAGGGAAGCGTCCAAGATAATGTTTCCCAGTGCCTCGGCCGCCTTCGGGTGGTGCTCACGGGCATTGCCCTGTCGATCCATAGCGTCAGACAGCACTACGTTGAAATCACCTGACCACAATATCGCTGCATTGGTGAAGGGACGCAATTTATCCCATAGCTGCTCGTAAAAGGCAGGGTTGTCATCATTAGGGCCATAGACATTCACAAGCAGTACCCGGACGCCACACAACACCCCCAGGATGAACGTGTATCTTCCGTCCCCGTCCCTCATCACCTGATGTGTTACCCAGTGCAGGCCTCTTCGGATCAGAATTGCCAGCCCCCGTGCATAATTCGAATATGGGGCATGCACCACCTCCCCCCATCTAGCGTGCTTGAGTTGTGGGGCATCCGTTGTGCGTAAATGAGTTTCCTGGAGCATGCAGATATCCACATTTTTCCTAGCTAGATAGGCATGGACCAATCTCGCCTTCCTTCTATCATTCATCCCCCTCACATTCCAAGACATGCATGTGATCGATGCCGTATCGTTGCACGTATCAGGAGTCGTGGATGCATTTGACATTAAGCTCCCTTCAGCTGCCATATAGGTAACAGGAATAGCGTGTACAATCTGATCAATGGCGCACCCAGCGCAGCCCACCCAGGACCCAACGGCCCCCACTCCACAGTCAATCGAAAAGTCGACCACATCCATTCCATCCACATGTATGTCGTGTCGGGGTCAATGACTCTCATGTAACTTCAGCGACAATATCAATTTAGCGTTTTCATTGGTGAACAATGCGAACTGAACATGACTAAACCTCCAAAAATCAACAATGCAATTCAAACCCAAACCCCCCCAACTCCCTCCCGCTCCAACCCCCCAATCAGGTCGTGCAGCTCCACCCCCCCCTCCCTCCCAGACATCAAGTTGCCTGTAGGGTATCTCAATAGAACTAGTGCAGTGGGAATCATCCCTCGGGGAACGCGGGTCTTACGCTAACTAACCCTGTACTTTTGCCAGGGCGACCGTGCGCCAGCCTGGCAGTGATCCCGTGAGGACCTCCCCCCGCTCACCATATGTAACTACATAAGTCCACTTATCTGTACAGGGAAGATTAGCAGTGTCTCAGTCCGACAGTTAGCTCCTCCTGTTTCCACATCGTCGTTGGCACCGCCGATATTTCACCGTCCGCATCTTTGTCACTCAATGTCACTTAGACCGGCTTGCGCTTCCGATTCTTCGGGTGGTGTCTGATTTTTCTGGTCTCGTGACAGTTGCTTCGCGTATTTCAACGCTTCCTTAGCGTCCACAAAAAAGGAAGGTTTGCCCGGACCTTGCACCCTCAGCTTGGCAGGGTAGATTAGTGAATATTTGGTCCCAATTTGCTGGAATATTTTCTTGGCCGGTACAAATTCTCTCCTTGCTGCCTGTACCTGCATGGTGAAGTCCGGGAAGATCTATATGTGATTGCCCTGATACTGAAGATCTGTCACATCCCTTGCCATGCGTAGAATAGTGTCACGGTCTCTATAGTTCAATATTCGCGCTATTATTGCTCTCGGCAGTGCGCCAGGCTTGGGCTGGGGGCCCAATGTCCTGTGCGCCCTTTCAACCAGGAACATTTGTGAGAGGCCCGTCCCGAAGAGTTCCGACATCATGGTCTCTACGTATACTTCCATTTTTGCTATATTGGTCGATTTCGCCACGCCCGTGATGCAGACGTTGTTGCGTCTTGAGCGGGCCTCCAAATCTTCGTTCTTCTGTTGGATCAGTGTCAGGATCTTGTCCATGCCTCGTAGTTTCTTTTCCATGGCAGTGTGACCCTCCTCCGTCTCAGTCACACGCGTTTCCAGCACATCCACTCTACCGTCCTGCTTGTCCATCCGCCTGGTCAGACTGTCCATGCGAGCTGCCAAGTCGTCCATCTTGTGATCTATCCCTTGGAGACTCGTTTTCAGTTCTTGAAACATGGATTTTATTTCGGACGCTTGCGAGCCCCCTTGATCGTTTTTCGTGTCCTCCTCTTCCGACTGTTCCTTGCCGGCCGTCCTCTGTTTAGTCTTGTCGATTGTGATCTTCGGCTGCCTCGTGTCAGGTTTTCCCATTGTAGCTGCCAGCCGCGATAGAGGGAGCGTAAAATTCACCTCAGGTCACTCGCAAGGGCACTAGCGGATTACCAAGTCGCCCCTCGCCGTCCGGGGGAACAGCTGCCAGAGATTCTGCGCCTATCCGTCCCTTATTCAACGTCTCTGCAGGGTTACACAGTGGGAATGGCCCTTGTTTCAGTGATGTAGGGTCGATTCAGCCCCCGGCGTTCTCTCTCGCCTACAGGCCTTGATTTTGGGACATCTCGCTAGGGCTCAGATAGCACAAAATGGCGTCCTGCGCCTCAACACAACGCCCCGCGCCACTGTTCGCGGTGGCCAGGGCCGAGGCTATGCCACTGTCCTTTTCCCACTCTCACGGGCACACTGTAACCCCAGGGGGCGGTGGGCTAGTAAGTATATTCCCAAGGTGCAGGTCTTGTGCAATTTACACTGGCGCTGAGAATGGCCGCCCGCCCTGCCACTATGCCGAGCCCTGCTCCGTGACAGCAACACAGGCGCTACCTCTTTGGGGCCGTCAGGTTTTAATCTCGCCTCCAGCCGTCCCCGCAATAGTTCTCACCGGGCCGGTTGCAGAGCGGACCGTCAGAGCTGCCTCCCGTGCGCTCGTCCTCACTTTGGTCCTCCGCTTCGGGACAGTCCCGCTCTGTACCCTCCCTCCGGTACTGTAGAGCGCACAGCCTCTCACCTCGATGTCTCGCACAGCCTGGCACTCGATTTCGGAGCTCACGCTCTGACCCCTTGCATCCGGCGCCCGAGTCCCTCTGCGCCTCGCCGCTCTCGTCTGGGCCCGGAGTCACGCAGGGTCCCGGCTTCCGTCGCGCCACCAGGCCGCTGCTCCGCCCGGCGGCAGTCCGCTTCAAGAGCAAGCAGGCTCTCTGTCCGCGCTGATTTCTCACCACCGGAAAACCTCCCCGTAACGTTTAGTACTGTTGAGGGGGAAAGGTCCGGGGTAGCACACCAGATTAATGTATAAATTTCGGATTTATGTGCTCGGTCGGCGGAGCTGCGGGATCAAGCAGCCATTCCGCCTCGCCTCCAAGCCACACCCCCATATCTATGCTTCTTAATTGCAGATCGTGGTTAAGCACCCAGCTGACTCGTGGATCTCATTCTCAGACAAGACCCTGACCTCATAATACTAATCGAAACCTGGTTAAATAGATCTCATCATCTATGTTGGACATTCCCGCCCAACTATGACATCATCAAACTTGACAGAACTGGTAGGGGGGCTAAGCATGCATCAACCACTCCATGTTCACCCTGAAACATGCACAAACTATGTCAATGACCTGTGAATACCTAGGTATCGAAATATGGAACAATGATAAGAAAGGTTTGCAAAGTTCACGTGATTTACCACCCCGGGAAATAACTTACCTTTCATCGTGAGCAAATAATGGAGACTATCTCCGCTAACTCAGAGCAGCACACCAAATATATTTTCCTAGGGGACTTCAACATACATTGGAATGATTCTAAAGACCCCTTACTGAACATTTTCAAGGCATTCTCACGGACCACAATTTTACCCAGTCTTGCCAAGGTGTATTGAAGAATGAGTGGATTTACAAGTGCCTGAATGTATTTAGTAGGTGCTTGACTGACTGTATAAGTGAGTAATTGAACACGTTTTACTGAATGCAAGGGTTAGTGACTAAACCGTGTGAAGGTCTGTATTAGTCTCTCAGTTGGTGTGTAAGCGGCTGCATGGGTTGGTAAGTAGCTACATGAGTGTCTAAATGGGTTATTGATTTGTTGTCTGAGAATCTGTATGGGTGCCTGAGTGTCTCTGTGGGTGGGTGGGTGGGGGGTTGTGACTCTGTGCATAGATGTCTGAGTGGGTGATTCACCAGTTGTATGGATTCAAAAGTGAATCTGGGAAGGGCTGTATGGGTGAGTTAATGTGTGTATGGGTGTGTTGGTGAGTGAATGAATGTGTCAGTGGTATATGTTTGAGTATATACATATGTTTTAAGGCAGTATATGTGAGTGTTGGAGTGTATAAATGACTATCCGTGAGAGTAAGTTATTTGAAGAGTGGGTGTATAAATGAGAGTCTACTTGTATCAGTGATAGTATAAGACAGTAAGTATTTGTTAGTATCTGCATAAATAAGTGATGTGGTGTGTGTATAAATAACTGAGTTGGTGTGTGTAACTGTATACATGAGTAAATGGGTATGTGATTCATTCTTTGCATGACTGACTAGGTGTGTGAGTAACTCTATGGGTGAGTGGTGGAGTGTTACTATGTATAGGTGTATGAGTGCATATTATAGTACTGTATTGATGAGTAACTGCATGTATAAGTGACTGGATTTGTGTATAGACCTAAGAAATAGTTGGTGGTATGTAGTATCTGGCATTGTTATGTGTATGGTTTCAAAAATAGTAGTCTGTATTTTAGAGTGGGTGTATCAAAGTTTATATGAAGGCATCAGTATGTGCATCAGATTATAACGTGGATGATGTCATCAGTGATGTCATTTGATGTCATCAGTGAAGTAACTGACCATGTCATGAGTGATGTAATATGTGACATCATCAGCAGTGTATTGCGGACGCGTGAGTTATAGTTAGCGCAACTAACTATAACAGGCAGATTTCTCTGGTTTTATATGAGTTAAATGTCCAACTAACTATAACATCCCTGAAACCTATTTTTTTTTAGTGAATTTCAAAGGTTTTTTAAATAATAATTCCTAACTAGAAAGTCTGTAAAACCTATGTTTTTTTCAGTGAATTTCAAAGGTTTTTTAAATGTTAATTTCATATTTTAATATTTATAAAACCTATATTTTTTCCCCAAAAAATTCTAATATTTTGGAACTCTATGATCCTTTTTTTTTACTTTAAAAATTATGTAATGTTTTAAAAATTATGTAATGTTTTATATCTTCCCCCAAAAATATGTATATCATTTTTTGGGGGGGGGGAGAAAACTAGAGTTTGGTAGTCTACCAAGCTCCATCAGCACGTGAATCCTATGCGCCATATTGCTAAACTCGTAAATTATGTGCGTTTCATATCCAATGGGTTTGTGGAACTGCATCCCGTGTAACAACATACGTATGAGGTCGTGCCAGCTGCTACTTTGGTATGCGGTGGGTACGCAGTACCAAGCCGCGCGTTACATCATGTACGTATGGGGTTGCACCCGCTGCGCATTGCGTATACGACGAGTGAACGCTTCCAGGCCCTGTGTTACGTCATAGACGTATGGTGTCACGCCGGGTATGCCAATCCCTCATTTTCTTTATGTCTCAAAACTATATCTAAATAAGTTTAAAGTGTATATGAGAGCAACCGGGTAATCTAAAACATTTTAAACATTTATATATTTCTAACTGTAATGAACTTATATTATGATAAATATATTTTCTCTAAATCGCGTCTCGTGCGGCCTACTTGCGAGCTTGATGCGAGATTGCCATGTGACCTTAAAAAAAAGCATTTGATTAGTTCATAACATTTCCCATTATAACAGTTGGAGGACCCCACCCATTTTAGTCACTCTCTACAGCGTTTGATGAGACACACCCCTTCTGCTTAGAGAGCTTTTTAAAAAAGTTTTTTGCTGTGCACACATATCTTATAGTACACACAACATGCAACGATCATCTTGATCAATATTCATGGTCTGTACATTAGCCTTCCACGTGTGATGGCAATGCATCTAAAACATTACATCAAAAAACATATGTGTGTTACACGATGTCCCCTGGTGTATGTGTGTGTGCACATTATTATGCTGCCTTTCGGCCTGGGTATTGGTAGCTCAAAGGGGTATCATCAGCTATGGGCAGAGTGCACATCCTAGATCACATGTGACAAACAGTAAAGAGTAATGTGTAGATTTGTGTTGCAGTATGCTATGTTGTCAGGCTTTACCAGTATAGTAGTGTCATATGTGAGACTTTAAGATTCACATTTGACATGCATTGCTTGACTATAATGAGCGTTATCACCAAGTATGACGTAGCCTCACTGTTGATCCTCCCTGCACGTGTGCGCTTCGCGATAGCAACACTTTCAATAATACCGCACACCATTGACATGCGTGTCTGCGCATATCCACAAGCTTGACAATGACAGGTGATGTTGGGAAGCATCTCATTAGCGATAGTTGCCGCCCTCCCGTACATGCATTCTGCGACGTCAAAACTGCAACTGAAACACACATAAGTACAATTCATGGCCAGGCAGGAACTGAACAACGCACAGGTCCCCGGAATAATTTTTCACAACCCAACGCTGGCCTGGCGTACGTATGCTCAACCCACTTTGCGTACGTATAAATAGGATTACGACGACGCCACATGTCCCAGTTCTTCCACACTGCCTCAGGTGATATTGCGGCATCCACCTTGCATATAAAAAAAAGGGATCCATGAGGTGTACACTATCCTGGCAATCAACACTGCATATGAATTGTGAACACTGCTGCCCGTCGTGTTTGGACACACAACAACGACAGCAGGTGAGCAGTGCGGCCTGGGTGCACAGGGGCTGCAATTGAGCGCGGTGCTGCAGGAGGAGTGGGGTGCATCAGCCTGGGTGCCCAGGTGCGAACAAGCGATGTTGCTGTGCGTAATGATGTGGTCTCTGACTTCATTCAGTCACATCTGTCTCATTTTAAGGACCTGCTGGACCGTACTGTAGGCCTGAGCCAACGGGCACCGCTGCCCTACAGACACGTGGCATTGGCTTTTGGAACACTGTAGTGAGCTACTTACTAAGTGTACATGCACACAGGCTTGCAATACTGCATTACACATGCACATTATGCTTCTAGCATGCGCTCTGTTCCTTTGTATGTAAACGTTGGCATAACATATTATTATTTAACCTTGTGTATTCTCGTGCACTCCAACTCCTCTTTGAACCACGATTACCACTAACAGTTGGTAGATCATACTTCAAGAAGGAAGGATGCACTCAACTGGTGTTCTCTATTAAGCTTGAAATAAACCTTCATTTACCTCAAGACGTTTCCAGTATTATATTACTTCTTCCTTTTCAGACACTGAGTTGCTTCTGTTAAAATGGGCGGAGTGGGTGCTCACCCAGCGACGATGCCCTGGGCATTCTGACAACTTCCATCGTGGTATCAAGACCGCGTCCCTGACCGGAGAACTGCTGTGCCACCCAGAGAGAGGCACATCGGAGTCGGAGCTCGCACCGGCACATCGTTGGACACACTGGTGGTGGCAGGTGAGCAGTGAAGCCTCGGTGCGCAGGAGCTGCAATTGAGCACAGTGCGGGAGAAGGGGCTTGGGTGCAGCAGCCAGGGTGCACAGGTTCAGGCAAGCAATGCTGCCATATATAATAATGTAATCTCTGGCCTCATTCATATCTGTTTCATTTTAAGGACTTGCTGGACCCCACTCTTTTATTGTGGACCCCAGCGTCGAAGACACACGGGTGATGGGAGGTAAACAGTGAGGGCTGGGTGCAGTAAGCCGACGCTCTGGCAATTGCTCAGGCGAGGAAGGACGACGTCTGTCAGCGTCGGGTCCTGGCTGTCATTCACAGCCAGGACCCGACGCTGACAGACGTCCTCCTTCCTCGCCTGAGCAATTGCCACGGCCACCCAGACCCGTGAAATCTCCCCACCGGCTGGTGTAGAACAACCTACTATATAAGAAGCAGTGCATCTTCAGCACTACATGTGCGTGTCGGCTGACAAAGCACCATCATCATAAAAGGAACAGATGAATCCCATACCTAACAAAAAGGCTGTCCTATCCTCCCAGTCCTGATGAAGACCCGCTTCAGCTGCTCATAAATCAGCGCATCAACACTAGGGTCGAAAAGTCGACGTACCTTTGACACACATCCAACTGTACAAAGTCTCAAAGAACAAAAGACACAAATTTAATCTCTTGAGACTATTGTGGTTCACAGTGGATTTCTGAACAAAGGTCTTCTTTATATATGTGTTGTTTCACCTTTATCACTCAGTCACAATATCACTATTTATGCCCTATTTGTATTCTTTGTATTTGTATATTTTGGACAGCATACCTAAAACATTGCAGAATTAATGCTTAGAAGAAAGTTGATTACTAAAGATTTACTTTCTCCCTATTTCGGGTCAGTGTTGATTTATTAATCTAAACGGTATATATCAGTTATTGGATATATGAGTTTGTTTGGGAATTAAGTACTATGGTTAATTGAAATGCTCTTTCCGACAGAACCATTATTGTTTGTTTAATTACCCGCCCAGGTTCTGAGGGTTACAGGATTACTCCATTACATTTAATGCTATTACATAAATGAAGCCTGCAAGGGTACTATGAGTGTATCACTTTATAACACCGTGTGATTACAGAACCTATAAGACACTGCCTAGGGCCACCGAGGCTTCAGGGACTGGCAAGGCCCACCCTGCATATTTGAGTAAAGCCCTGGAGGGTGGCGATCCCCGGACTTGAGTTGGCCTCGAAGCCCCCGAACAATTAGTAAACAATACCCAGGGACGTGTCGATCCCCTAGGCTGCGAAACATCTCTGTGCCCTCCCGCGCCTAATTTACATGTGAGATTAAGGTCCCCAGTGCTTCAGAGACCCCGCAATATAATAATAGGATTGGCCCCGGAACATTACCCACCAGGGTGCTCATTTAAATGAATGGGTGAGGCCCTGCTTCATTTTTTTGTTCTACATTTTTATCATCCCGATCCGCTCTATTAAAGCGATACAAGGTTTTCCTCCTCTCACTTCAACGAGGCAAACAAGGATTTGCTATTACAGGGTGGAAGCCATGCACCCGCCCTGTAATACCAAACATAAATGTCCCACAGATGCACACCCTGGGACATTGTATGAGCTGCACCTGGGAGGTGGCGCTCCCTAGGACCATGATGCATTGGTTACTACATAACTACAGAATTAGTATAAACACATACTAACACTACTTGCATACATGTAGTACAGCGACCAGAGTGTAGTGAAGAGGCAGAGGAAGGCCAAAATCAAAAATATAAATCCTACCAGAGATCGGATGACATAGTTCAATGAGCTGATTACCCTGGGATGAGTAAAAACAGCTTCACGCAGAAAACGGGTCTTCAGCAGAACGCAAGCAAGATCGAAATATTGGTAAGTGCTGCCTTCTTTTTACCTTCTCCCGCTCGTGGCCAAATTTATGTAGTGAAGAGGCAGACAGAAGTGGATCCGATAAGTAGATTTATTGCAGGAAAACAAGACAGCTTAAACAGCCACCAACAGCAGCAGACAGCAAGGCAACTGTCTTCTCCAGCACAGAGTACAAACTCCCCAAGGTTCCCCTCATGACAGCCCTACATTCTAACATTACATACTTACATTCTAGTAGCATTACATACTAACATTCTTCTATGACTTACATTGGAAAACTACACAGAGCACATGACTTTACAGCAATGAGTTCATGGTTTCATATACGAGTCATGAGACCGGTAGGGGTGAGTAGATCGCTACCCACTCCCTGTATTGTATAAACGCAAACTAACACTACTTCCACAGGTAGGCTACACCGCCCAGAGCACATCACTTTACAGCAATGAGCTCACAATTTAGGCTCACGGTTTAATCACAGAGTCTTCAGACCAGTAGGAGTGAGTAGTTTGCTTCCCACTCCCTGTATAGTATAAACGCATACTAACACTGCTTACACAGTTATACTACAGCGGCCAGCATGCTATAGCACCCAGTGCCCATCACTTTACAGCAATTAGCTCGGTTTGATCCTAGAGTCTTCACACCAGTAGGTATGGTATAAATGCACAGTAAGGGTCAGTAGTTCGCTTCCCACTCCCTGTATGGTATAAACGCCTACTAACACTTCTTGCACACATATGCTACAAAGACCAGAGCACATCACTTTTTATAGCAATGAGCTCACGGTTTAGGCTCTCGGTTTCATACCTGAGTGTAGCAGCATCTCATCTCAGCACCATGTCACTCTGAGCAACACCGCACTTTCAGACCGGTAGGAGTGACTACTTCGCTTCGCACTCCCCCACAGAGGTGGCAGTGCTCCTATACTCCTCTTTCCCACTCTTTTTGCCCTTTTTTCCCCTTCCTCGTTTCAACGGAATCACAAAATGGCTGCCAACACTTCCTAGTTGCAACCGCTCGCAGCCAATAAGCAGCAAGCTTGTGCTTGTAACGCCTCAGCCAATCAGATGGCAGAATTCCCAAACATCGATATCTGTAAATTTTGATATTTCTCCAAAACTACTGAACGGATTTACACCAAATAAACAAATGCGTGCTTTCTAGATGAAGACCCTTCTCCCTGCCAAATTTAGGGTAATTCTGTTAACCCGTTCGACCTGTAGGCTGGTCTAAAGTTTCCTACGGAAATTGCATGGAGAAAACATGTTTTGGGACCGCCTTTTTTCTTGGCCCCCCCTTGACGAATCACCCCCCAGCTTTCAACAAAGGTGCTGATCTGAACAAATGCTCCAAAAAATGCTACAACCACCTACTGGCGACAGCCAGTGGGTTGGAGATGGAGATATATATATATATATCAGTAAGGCGCCCAACATGAGAGAGAGGGTGGTGATAACATGTCCAGAAATTTTGGATAGTACGTCTTGGTACAAAAACAATCAAGGGTTCTTCAGGTGTAAAACCTGTAAGGCCTGTGTACATGTCATCAATAAAAGGGTATACAGTGATGGCTTTAGTGAACAAGAACATCCAATCTCTAAAGTCTTAACTTGTAAGACTGAATTCGCTGTATACGTACTTGAGTGCCCTTGCAAACTGAAATATGTGGGAAGCACTAAGCTCCCCGTGCATAAAAGAATACTGCAACACCTCAGGGCAATCTCCACACAGGACAACACCTACCCAGTAGCCCGCCACTTTAAGACACATCATGAAAGTAACAACAAAGAATTGACATATTATGTGGTGGATGCCATAACAGCAAGTAGAAGGGGAGGAAACAGAGAAGCCAAATTGCGTAAAATGGAAACTAACTATATTCTCAAATTCAACAGCAAACAACCAGGAGGATTGAACCTCACAGAGGATTTATACACTTGTCTCCACTAGGATGAGATAATCATAATCCTCACTTAAGATATAACAGGTTAAGGAATGTCTATCAATGTTTACAATATTGTATATATATGAAATTCAAAAATAGGATCTTATTGATGTATATAGATAAACATGTTTTAATGGACCTTATTATATTTATGGTTTTAAGGTTATCACATTGACATATTAGACAAAAAACATTTATTCCTTAAGGAGAAAATATATCATGGTAACAAAAAGGATAAAGTGTACATAAGACCTAGGTTGAAGCGAAACAAAGAGAATATGTTGTGCTTGCATACAGAACAAGGGATATGAGAATACCTAGAAATGTTTAGCCAAATATAATAGCACGTAGTAATGAATAATGAAAAGACTGTGAGAAGTATAAAATGTAAATGAAAAAGAGTTTCAATAAGGGAGGAGAAAGACACTGGAAGCTACAATGAGAATGATAATGATAAAAATAAGTGGATTTTGTATATATTGCTCAGCACATCCCAAAATAAGTTTACTCATTTTAGTCTGATAGCACAATTTTGCACTATTTTCACAATTAGGAAATAGTGGGGATACTACAAAACATGGTATGATTGTAAAGATCTTGTAGGAGTAACAATTGAACAAAGGGATTTAGCCCATAATTTTTGAATTGTTTTCAATCGGATACAAAACTGAAAAGGGATTTAACCCGTGAATTTTAAAATCACAAATATGTGTACATATATAAATGAATTTTAGTTTAAATATGACTAAAAAATGTAAACAAATGTACTAATATAATGAAGTTGTGATTGTATACAAGGGTGAATTGGGACAATAAAAGTCCTTTCTCTATTACCATGCATGCAGTAGACCAATCATGTAACAGCACTGTGCACTTTAAAAACTCACGTAAAAAATGGTTACGCTGTCATGTGATCAAGGCCTTGGGGCCGAAACGTTATGGCGACAGCTGAATAAATCTAACCAGCATGTCAAATTTGGCCCGTGTCTGTTTCCACATCGGGGTCGCAGTGAGAGCGATTGCAGGAGGAGACGGTGGTTGTGATATATATATATATATCAAATGTCGGTTAAGCATCAAAAAGTCTTTAAACATAGTATTAGCACAGTGCACTGTAATACTGTGCCTGGAGTAATAATTGGCTTTTGTCATGTCACAGCTCGGCATGGACAGCACCGAGCTACTCCTATGCTTAAAAACTTTGCTGTAGAAATGGCAAAAAAACTTTCTATTGTGGCCTGGATAGCATTGTGCTAATCCTATGCTTGAAGACTTTGATAGAAAAGCAGACATTTGGGGTGAGCAGATCTAGAGTGTCACTGGTGTTGAGAGTGCTCTATACAGGAGCTGCTTTCCACCTAAATTTCAATCAATCAAGATATTTGTATAGCGCGCTACTCACCCAGAGGGTCTCAAGGCGCTTGGGGGAGGGGGGTCCGCTACTGCTCGAACAGCCAGGTCTTGAGAACTACCCAGGGTTCTCTGCTTTTTTGTGTGTGTGTATATATAATATTAGGGATAATGGGGTGGGTCTGGCCCTGGCCCATCTTAACATCAGTCTTTCTGCTCCCCTGAGAACTAAACAAATCCCATCCCAATGGCAAGCGAGAGGTCATTTGATTCTTTTTGGTGCTGTTTTAAATATGTGCCTGGGGAGTGTGGCTAACTCCAAGTATCGTCCCACTAGCAATGATGAATGGCTGCACTTTTTGGGCTTCAGTGGGATGCCACCTGGGAAAACCTACTGGACCTAGAGAGCTCTAAAAACAAGACAACCAGCGGAGTCCATGGTGGTGTGCTTTGTGTGGATCCCACGACAATGGTTTACCCACAATGCACTACAAATCTCAAACTTTGTCTGAAAGCACACATTTTCCTCACATTTCTGTGAGCAGATCTTCTGGAATCTGCTCGGAGCAACAAATTTTGTACCACCGTAAGCTCCCACAATTCCCCCGATAAGAATGGTAGCCCACTTGTGTGGGTAGGCCAAGAGCCCATGACACAAAATGCAACTAAAGCTCTACATTGATAGATAACCAATAGGGGTAGGTTGAGTATTTGGGGTAGTTCTGTGGTGCCACCCATGTAAAGGTACAAACCACAGGCAGTTTGAAAAATAGTCAACCAGTGAATTCCAGGGTGATGTGCTTGCGTGGACCCATGAGGTTTTCTTACCCATAATGCCCTGCAAACCCCAAACTTTGCCTGAAATCATGTATGTTCCTTACATTTCTGTGATGGAAACTTCAAGGATCGGTAGTAATCTACAAAATTGCTACAACCCGGCATTATCAGCATTTTATTGTGCCGATAAAAATGCTGCACCACTTGTGTTGCTGGGCCAAGTGCCTGCAACAGGAACAGATCAAACCAAGGTTAATGAGAGCCCTTAGAGGAAACACCTATTGACATTGCGGCCCTCCTCCCCTTTGACAAACAAACAGAAAAAGGTTCCCAGGGCCTAAAGAGATTTGGGAAGGGGAGTTAAATGGTTTCATAAAAATATAGCCTAATATTTGTGCAAAAAGGTTACAGAGGTGGGAAATATGACGATATATTTATAAAATTGCATTTTACAAAACGTTTAAATGCTAATGAAATGCTTGTTTTTAGAAAATGACTGACATAAAAGCATGGTTGTACTTTCTTACAATATTAACAAATAAACCGAAAATATATCTCATTATAACCATTGTAGAAGTGGAAGATTTCATTAGAAATGATTCATTTATAAATGAGTGTTTTTCCAAAACTTTGAACGTGTGCAGTGACTAGGCCCACAGATTTCCTTCCTTTTGACCTTTGATCATAGTAAAGCATTTTGTGCAACTGCCTAGCATTGCTGTCATCTTTAGAAATGTGCTGACTCTAATATTTTTTGTATTTAGTTACTCACCTAAGGCTAGATAATTAAACTAGAATATAAGACTTATTGAAACTGTAAAGAATAATTGGTTACATATACTTTATAAATGTTGCATATAAATAATTTGATATATATAATTTCACATTAGTGAATAGTCTTTATCTGTGCGGGTAAGAGGGTTCTCATGGGAACATTCCCTCAAGTAACAATTGCACTAGAAAACTATCAACCCTGTCGACAAGAGTGCAGACTGAATCGGAAGGCGAAGCATCATATGACTGACAACACCACCTTGCAAACTGTTCTGATAGGGCATCAATCGAGGTCACCTCCAGAAGTTGTTACTTGTGTGAGAATACTATAATAATGAGTGTTCATAGCCAGTTAGAGACGCACATCTGCTGGATTTTTCCTAGCCCGGGTACTCTTCTTTATGGAAAGTTGATTCCTTTTAGATATTCTTGAGGTGATTTATCCTTATTAACGTGTGGTGAATGCTACTGCACAGATTACTTTTCTAAAAACAGTTGGTATTTGCAACTTTAGGAAATTTGGCTGAGTTTCCAGGACTGCTCTTGACGAGAAGTTCATTCCTTTTTGTTTGCTCTTTTGTAATGAACTCTTCATGGGTTATTATTTCAAATAGGTCCCTTAGCTAGTTTACTGGGTTTATTTACGGAACACACAAATTCTAAATGTCCATGATGTTTTAATGACTCATTAGAGAAGCTCTAATTCTCCAAATGGTTGAAAAGTTCCATTGACCTCTCCTGAGCCCCTGGGATTCTCCATGGCGACTTCTTTAAGTGGGTGTATGTAAAAGGTCTGAACCATCTTGGAGATTCCTGATTTTGGGCTCCAGCGAAGGCTTAAGGGCATATTGTTACTAATGACAAAAAGTTAATAAGTCAGGCGTTGCCGATCAGCCTCATGGATTTGATAATGGTTTATTTTGTCATGGTCTTTGCAACACTCTATTGTTGGGGAGGCTCTCGGGCCCTCATCAATACTAAAAAGAAAATTGACTAAATGAAAATAAACGTGGGCCTCAAAAAGTACACATTGTCATTAAGGGAACTCCTTTGTTTGTGGATGTGCCCTTTTGTGAAAGGGAAGAGTTCTGTACTTCATGGCTGAAAACTCATTTTCCTATGCTGTGTGCTGAAGAACAATATGACTGACAGAATAACAGACTCATGGATGAAGAGGGATGAATGAAAGCCTCTGCCAGTAATATGTATAGTTTACCATTGAAATTATATATCAGTCAATAGCGGTTTATGTATACATGTCCATAATGACACTATACGAAACTTACGATGGGCATTGATAGTTGAGAAAAATGTTCTCTTTCCCCTGCAGTAGTATTTGTTTTTGTTGAGATGATCAAAAGTATACATTTGTTTGCTGACATACTACATACCGAGGTTACTGCTTTTCACCTTTGTACCCACAAACAATAGAAAGGAATTCCCTGGTATGACACTTCTTTAAATAGTCTTATAGGCTGTCATAACAGGCAATACTGCAGATTAAAAGTGCATACCAGTGTTATAGGCCTGAGCTAAAGGTGAGGGCCTATTTCCGCTCCAGATTTGCCAGCTTGGCCCTACAATTTTGCAACTCCCTTTCCATGGAGTTAAGATCAGTGTCCTCCCATGCCCACTTCAGGAAATCGCTTAAGACACGGCTGTTTACTCAAGCATACAGTGATATAGTCTAGATCCTGCGACTCCTCTCTCGCCGCCGTCCTCAGCGCCATGAAACCATTTGGTGAACGTGCGCTCTATAAGTGTCTATAACAGAACATAACATGAGGCTTTTAGAATATTCTACCTTAGGAGGGAAACTTGTTTTAATTTTAATTTTTTTTAAATACTTCCTTGGAGACACAGGGGATTTACATCCTGTTGCAACTTCGATGCTGTAGTGCATTTCACAGCTCATGCTGTGTGTGCCCAAAGGTTGCTGCTACACACACAGAGCTAAGGCACACTAAAGATTACACACACACAGCAAGAGCTGTCTGTGAAAGGAGACTGAAGTCATCTTGATTCTAACTCTGCCTTGCAGAACAGCTTTTCTACAGCGAGTGGAGAGGCTCTATGTCTGTCCTTTTCTATAGTGTCTACCTCTCTCTTTCTATTGCATGATCCACATATCCTGGAAAGGTAGGGACAAAGGCTGCAGATAAAGACATTAAAAAGTTGACAGCAGAGGCATTTAACCATGTTTGTAGCCCACTGTCTTCAATAGAACTCTAAACTTTCCAATGTTCTAAAATTTGTTAGAAATTTAAAAAAATGTGCTGTATCACTTATATGCCTACGGACTCAAGACGACCTCAGACACAGAAGAGCAAGGATTTTTCAGACTACCAGTAATGTTACCAGATAAGTAAATTACTACAGGCTAGAAGTGTTCAGTTAGCACAAGATACGATTTATATACTGGAAGCACAATTCTCAAGTACGCCCCTGTCTCTTTTACTACTTCTACAATCACTTTTCTAAACAGAATTACAGGTAGCAGTAATACTAATAGAACTGGCGTTGCTACAACTAGTTCCTCTACCCATTAATATTTCTAAAATCAGTACATTTACAACTACCTTTCAACAGTAGAATTCCTTATTATACAAAATATGTTATTTTGTGTGACTCATGTCTTTCAAATAGTCTTTGAATCAGCAGTTCAATGCATAGGTTTCCGTATGAAACTGACTCTATATAAAGTGTAGTCAAAGTGTTTGAACCTGATGAGCTGACTCAAAACCACTATGACAATCCTTGCGAACAATCCAATGCTGTTACTTAACTATTAGGAGTTGAACATACGGAAAAGGACTAATTAAAGAGCACAATGTTCTTGGTTCACAGTTCAGCGCTACTTTAAAAGCAGAATGTTACTCCAATCAAGAACAGTAGAAATTATTACTAACAGACATAAAACTTTTTTCTTTTTTAATTCTTGCTCAGTAACACACTTGACCATAGACTTGATAACGCTTCTGGTCATGTGAGCTTACCCCACTGAACATGCAGGACAGCATCGGACATCAACATTAAGCATTCTTGCGTGAGCATTTTACATCATGCTAAAGCATTCTAGTGGTGAATCCTGTTTGTAGCCCTTTAAGCGATAACACACATATTTAATCAATGTTATTTCAGTGTTAAATACCAAACCTCAACCGGTAGGTTGATGAAATACCTGCATGTGCGCAATTCTAAATTCTGCTAAAAAAACAACCAACTCAAATATTCTTTTGAATTGTAAGTCTACACTAACTAATGCAATTCGCCGACTGATGCAAAGGGGTGGGGGGGTACAAAAGATGTGAGCAGATCTGAACTTAAGGTAACATTTTCAAATCTCTTGGTGTGCAGTAGCGATCTCATTCCAAATAATGCCTCTTTGATTACAATATAAAAGAAAAAATATTTTTACTGTACTAATTCTGCAGCAAAACATATTTCAGTGATCTAGAACACTATATCAATTTCCATAATATATTATTGAGAGGAACCATACATTTCTGTGTGAAATTATTTTTATTGTATTTGTCCTGGCTGCTTTTTGACGCACACATTGTCTGGATGGCAAATGAGAAAACTCAAAAGTAACACTATCATGCAAGGGAAAGTATTATCTTGCTATTGGTGTTAGTCGTTTGGCTTCACGTTCCTATTTACATGCAAGCTGCTCAAATCAAAATCCAATAAAATATTTACTCATACACATAGACAATAAGCACACATGTAACTAAATCAAATAACATAATATTTAGTTATTCATATTTATACATCTATTGCCTCCCTGAATCTAAGTCTATCCGATTCGACCTCACAGTGCAAATGGTGCACAGTTTGCATTTTAATAATTGGTTAAAAAATATATAATCCAGTTAAATAACCTTAAGATTAAAATACTGTTTACTGCTTTGGTACCAAATATTTCTCGTAAAATGTCTCTTTTCCATATATACATATAAAGGTTCTGCACTTGTACAATTTAAATAAAGTGTCAAAGATAAAGATAAACAAACGCAATTATTGCTAAAATACTAAAATATCATTAAAATCATGTACATTCTCTTAATATGTGCAGAAGAGTTTGTAACAGTCCCTTTTGATATTTTGATTTTTTACGATGTCATGCTGGCTGAGCTGAATTGAGGTAAAAATATAATCTGATGTTCTCTGTATAAATATAAAAACTCTTAAAATCAAACATGAATCCATTATTGGCTTATTTTCAACAAACCCATGCTGATGTTGCAGGCATTTTATGTTACATGGCAGCACGCTGTTATTTGAAAGCATTGGAATGCATGAGGGTGATGATGTTTATGAGGGGGGTGCTAGATGAGGATGCCAGCATCACTTTTGTGTCCCACCTGCTCTAGCTTGTCCAGTTCATTATCAGAAATGGAGCTAAGGCCTCTGAATCCTCCATATTCTTTTTGAGTACCATTTGTTGAGTTTTGGCTAGAGTCCATGGGGCAAACATAGTCCGTTGAGTCATCAAATTTCTTTTTCCTTAAATGGCTGAAATGGGAAAATCCAATCTTCTTTGGCTAAAATAAAACAAAACACAAAACATGTTAGTCTGATAAAAACATGGCTTTATATTTCTCACAAATACCGACTTACTTGAAATAAAGAAAATTCACAGTAATGGTATTCTAGCAATCAAGCTTCATCTTAATTGATGTACCATTTTCCTTAAAAGCGATTTAAATTGATTACACAGCTTGATCAAGTCAAAATCCTGAGGAAGCCTTGGGGAGAGGTGGGCAACCCACTGAAAACTGAACAGACTTAAGATCTAAGCCAGACCCTTGCATCGCCTGACTCAGCTCTCCGTGTTAATTTGTTGGCTCACCTACCTTGAGCCTTGAGCGTTTATAGTAACCACCCAAATCGCATTTTCAGGCAACTTCTTTTATCTAAAATCACCTCTCATTTCCTAGATTTACATGCAACTCACTCAACAGGAGTGGAGGAGCAATTCCCGATAACCCTTTTTCCAACCGTAACTCTGTTTAAACGGTGGAATTACCAGATGTGTCTGTAACATTATATGTCCTCTGTAGACAAAAGATAGCTCTTTCACGAACTCCTGAAAAGCATGATAAAAACAGCAATAACTTTTCAAGGTCTGGCAAAATAACCATATGATCCTTATATTTCAGTGGTTAATTTGTAAAGTAATGAGTGCTGGTGTCCAAAGCGCTGTTCAGACACCCACGGGTGATGCTGTTAAATGTCACCACGTCGAATACTAAGACTGTGTAGTCCTGAATCCACCTTAGGCCTCTCTAATCCATTGCCAGACAATGTCTTCCACTTTATCTCACTCTTGCAGGTTCCTGCTTTCTCCTTTGGTGACGGTTTTTCTGTCTTTCTCTTCCTTCTTTCCAGGTTGTGTGTTTTTTTTCGCTCTCTTGCTGAAAATGTCTAATGACGAAAAATAAGTGCTGGTCTCCAAAAATAAGTTCTGGTGTCCCCCATCAGCAACCACTGCCTCAAATAAAGCACTGCTTATAAATATGCAGAAAGACGTCATTACGTCAGTCCAATTATCAAATTGATAATGGGGCACATACCTCTGGCTAGTATAATTCATAGGTCTATCAAAGAAAATAACTCATTTTGGTAGGATTTATCTGTAAAACACTCATTATCATTGCAAGGCTAAAGTCAGTTTTGTTTTGCCCACTCAGCCACCATTTATTTGAAGGTTGACATCATGCAGCTACTGATGATATCAATTACCAGCCCTATCAGAAATCCAAAGGACCTCGTAATAAGGCCCTCAATCTTTTTTAGCTACCTTGTCATGGAAGCAGAAACAAATACTTAAAAATATATATATATATGAATATCTTTCAATTCTAAACTTTTACATGTACACACACACACACATATGTATATACATAAAAACATACATACACACATGCACACACCTATATATATTTTTTTACAGAGTCCAAAAAGTCGATTCTGTTCTTACAGTTTGTTCAGGATTTCCATCAAGCCAAATATTGTTTTTTACAAAACTAAATGAAACCTTCCAAAAATAAGGTTCATCCAATTGGGCTCCACAAGTCAAGTTTCATGAAAATCTGTCTGGTAAAGTAGGTGGATGGGTCAGGGATGATGAGAAGAGGGTAACCTCATCGCAATGGGATTCTTTGTTCTCTACTACAGAATCAAAATATACAATTAAACCAAACTTTGCATGAAACCAACTGTACTCAAAGGAAGAACTTTTGCATAGTTTGTGTAAATCTGTTCAGTAGTTTATGAGACATTTGCTTTAAAAAAGTGTTGGAAGGGCTTAAAAGGGTTAAAAAGTTAGAGGTATGTAGACTGATATTTTGTAAATCAACCTTTGAACCAAATATAAATGAAACAAAAAATCCCAGCCTCAATGTGTACCAACCCCATGGCAATGGCTATTGGAAATGTGTTTGGCCCCTTGTCTGGTGTGTTGTGCAGGTTGGCAAACCCTTCAGGAGGTCGACCAGGGGCCGACAAGTCACTGAGGGTTTACTATCCAGACAGAGGGTCCCAAATCTGACATTTGGAACCCTGCAGACAACGGTCACATGTGCAAGCAATCCTGCTGCACACAGCTGAAGGTCCCCTGTGGTGGGATGGGTGCAGGACATGGCCCTAGGTCAGGCCCTACAACTAACTCCTGCAGTGCATGTCCAAAGCATGTGCTCAAGGGGCAGGGAATACTTTCACAGAATTTGGATGGAATACATCAAAGATTTTTTTTTGGGGATTGGTTAGCTCCATAATCTATAACCCACACAACAGTCATTCAAACCATAACTGGCACACTAAATGCAATGCTTGTGCCCTCACAATTTGTGGCTAATACTATATTCATAGGCAGCTCAGTAAAAGTGTTATTGGTAATTTAATATGCAATCTCAACTAAAGATCATTTATGCAACTTGTGAACACATCTTTTACATCAAAGGTGTGGTCATGAGTTTCACATTTAGGGCCTAAATATGAAGCCAGGTGGACTCAAGTGCGCTCCACACCATTGCAGAATCGGGACCGACTGCAGCATTGCATGATGCGGTCACATACTCCCATTTGACTATGGGAGCTTGTGCTGCGGCCGTAAACCGGCTGTAGCATAACCTCCCATAGAGAAATGTGAGACTCTGTTCATCCCTGCATCGTGTGGCAGGCACCTCAGGCTGCCTGCCATACCGTGCAGGAATTAACAGGGGGGGCCATAGGTGGCCCCTAGGCCTGCAAACGGAGGCCAGACATGGAAGGCCTGTCGGAAACACCGTCCATAGGGATTACGGGCAGGCCGCCGACTGGGTGACAGGCTCCTTGAGCCCGTCGGAATCCAGCCGGTATGATGGTCCAGTTTCACTTTCTTCGTAATGCAACTGTCAAAACTGAAACCCGCGATGAGACTCGGAAAGCCTCCGACAAGTGGTTAAAGGTTTCAAAGTCTCATCGTAATTAGGCCCTTAGTGTGCAAGTTATGGTTTAGATGGACATTGTCGGAGTTATTGATATGAGAGCTAACAAGAACTTGTGAATTCCAGCACTTTTAACATATGTTAAGGTAATGTAAACAATGCCAACCACAACTTCCCTTTATTGGTAGTTTAATTTAATGAGGGTAACCCTCCAAGCACCCATACCTATTAATTTGTATTGATTATTTGTAGTTATTCATCTCTTTTATAGTAACCTTTTTAAAAAAAACATGGTTAAAGCTAAGCTATAGTTAGGGAAACTTTTTTTTCCATAAAAAAACAAGTTTAAACTAAACAAACTTAAAAAATTCTAAAGTTAAAGTTACATCTTGCATTTACAATTTATCCACCACCTTCAAATATTATAGGTAGCAGACCGCCTTACACACTCTTTTCAGCTCTCTAACCAGACAACACTAACTATAGCTTGCCACTATACCATGCACTGTGTTGTGAAAAATAACGTAACTTGAGAAGTTATAAGAGTTTTTATGAATGCTATGATTTAACATGTTGTAACTGATGCAGTATGAAGGGTATAAACAGTGCATGGAAAAGACATGAGTTATAGTTAATGTAGTGCGGTGAGTGAGGTGATAAGACTGTTCGGAGGTGCACAACTTATAATAATTTGAGGGTGGTGCGTAAATTATACATTTAAGTTATAATTATAACTTTGCAATGTTTAGTTTTTATGTATTTGAAGTTGGGTTTGTATGGAAAGAATACATAAGGTATTTCTAACTAATAAATTATCCTTAACTTTTCTTATTTTCATTGCATGTTAATGAATTTATTTTTTTAAATAAAAATGTGTTTCAAATCGCAGTGTGGAGAGTCATTGATTGGATTGACATATGGTCGAGTGTAGTACAGTACAGTGAAGGAAAGAGTCAGTCTACAGCTGCAGAATGGAGTGACGTAGAGTGGAGTAAAGTGTTTTACAGTGAAGTGGTGTGTCGTATAGTGGAGTAAAGTATCGTAGAATGGAGCGGCCTGTTGTGTAGTGTAGTGTGGTGTCAAACAGTAGAGCTGAGTGCTGAACAGTGGAGTGTTGTCGACTGGAGTGTCATGAAATGGAGCGGAGAGTCGAGTACATTGTCCTAGAATAGCATAGAGTGTAGCTGAGTGTTGTAGAGTGTAGTGTCATGCAGTAAAGTGCCCAAAAGCTTTGTACAGTCTACTGTTGTACAATGGATATCATATCTGAGAACACAATGCTTGGTAGAGTGGTGAGTTAAAATGCGTTTCAAATTGTAGAGTCCAGTGTTGAAGGTGGGGAGTAGTACAGTACAGTGGAGGTGTGTGGTGTAAAGTCTATTGTCATAGACTGGAGTATAGTAGATTGGAATATAGTAGAGTGTAGTAGCATATCGTACAGTGTATTAAAGTGCTGTATATTGTACTCGCAAGGCGTCTCATATAGTGGAGTCAAGTATCGTAGACTGGAGCAGCGAGATGTACAGTGGAATGGTGTGTCTAACAGTAGAGTAGGGTGTTGTAGACTGTCAGAGTGGAGCAGAGTAGGGTTGGGTGAAGTAGAGCATAAGAGTGGAGTATCATCAAGTGCAGTGTCATACAGTACAGTGGAGGAGTATGTCGCAGAGTGTTGTGCCGTGTCTCATCGTGGAGTGGGGTATAGTAGAAAGAAAATGAGTGGTAGGCTGTTGAGTGTCATACAGTGTAGTACAGTGGCGTAGAGTGGATGGGCATACAGTGAAGTAGAGTGTCAGAGTGGCATAGAGTGTATTACAGTTTTGTAGAGTGGAGTTGCATACAGTGGAGCGGAGTATAGTACAGTGGTATAGAGTGGGATAATGTGTAGTAGAATGGAGTACACTGGAGTGGGGTAGTTCAGAGTGGAGTATAGCGTCAGAGTGAAGTTGCATGTCAGACTACAGTGGTGTGGAGTGCAGTAGAGTGGAGTGGCGTAGCATATAGTCGAATAAAGTGTCACAAATTATAGAACAGTGTTGAACAGTAGAGTGCTGTACAGTATTGGAAAGTGATGTCGACAACAGTAGAGTGGCATACAGTATAGTTGATTTTTGAAGAGTGGAATGGTGTACAGTACAGTGGTGGAGAGTGTGGTACAGTGGATTTGCATACAGTGTTATAGAGTACAATGGCATTGAGTGGCATACACTGGAGTAGAGAAGTACTGGAGCACTGTGTCAGAGTGGAGTGCAGTAAAGTGGGGTGCAGTGGCATACAAAGAGTTGCGCACAGTGTCGTATAGTGGACTTGAGTGGAGTTGAATGTTTTACAGTGGGATTCAGTCTAGTACAATGTTGTACAGTAGAGTGAAGGGGTATAGACAGGAGTAAACTGTCGGAATGTGGCATACAGTGTAGTAGAGTGGAGTTGCTTAGAGTACAACAGGGTGTGAAACAGTTGAGCTGCATAGAGTGGATTCTTGAATAGTAGCACAGAGTGAGGTAAAGTCTCATACAGTAGAGTAGAGCCAAGTGGATTTGTGTAATGTAGTGAGAAGCAAAGTACAATAGAGTGTAGTGGTGTGTCAGAGTGGAGTGGTGATGAGTGTACTGGGGTAGCATAGGTAGTAAACTGTTAGAAATTGGAGTGGGGTCTAGTACAGTAGAGAGGAGTGCTGTGTCACATAGAAAAGTGTTTAGTGGAATAAAGTGTTGTACATGAGAGCATAAGGGAGTATAGAGTTGGACAGTGAAGTGTACAGGGATAGAGTGGTGAAAAAGGTCATAGAGTGCCATGAAGTGTAGTAAACTTTTATAGAGTGGAATTATATAGAATGGAGGAGAGTATCATTTGAGTAGAGTGGTGTACACTGTAGTGACAGAGTGGAGTATTGAAAAATGGAGTAGCATACAGTGGAATAGCACACAGTATAGTGTAGAGTGGTAAGGAGTGGAAAAGCTCAGAATGGAGTGGTGTATAGTGGAGTAAGGTACAGTGAATTAACGTACAGTGGGGTTGCATACATTAAAGTGGCATGGCATAGAGTTGAGGAAACTTATGTATCGGAGTGGCGACTTATGCAGTAGAGCGGAGTGCTGTGTCATACAGTGTTCAAAAGTGCCGTAGAATGCTGTACAATAGAGTGTACGGGCATAGAGTTGAGTGCAAATTTGGACAGCGGCGATAGAATGGCGTAGAATGTTGTATAGTGGAGTTATATAGAGTGGAAGAGAGTACACTGGAGCAGCAGAGTGGAGCAGCTACAGTGGAGTGGCATAAAGTGAAATAACAGAGTGAAGTACCGTAGACTGGAGTGGCGTACAGTGGAGTGTCGTGTAATAGCATACAGTGGGGTCACTCAACGTATAACTGCATATACTGTAGTAGCGTACAGTGGAGTGGAGTAAAGTGAAGTGGTTCAGACTGGAGTGGTGAATTGTGGTGTGGCATAGAGTATAACAGAATACAGTGGAGTGGGGTACAGTGGAATATCATTCAGCAGAGGGACAAAGATTGAAGTTGTGTACACTGTATAAGCGTAGAATGGAGTAGCACATAGTGGAATAGAGTTGAGTGGAGTGGCGTAGAGTTGAATAGCGTAAAATTAAATATAGATTAGAGTTGAGGGGTTTACAGTGGAGTTAGGTAGACAGTAGTTGTGTACAGAGGAGTGGGATAGAGTGTAATAGTATATAGTGGAGTGGCATACAATGCACTAGCATACATTGAAGTGGAGTGCCGTACACTGAAATAGCATAGAGTGGAGTAGTGTATAGAGAAGTGGCATACAGTGAAATAGCGTAGAGTGGGTTGGTGTACAGTAGAGTGGCGTAGACTGGATTAGCATATAGTGTAGTGAAGTAGCATACAAAGCAGTGGCGTTCAGTGAAGTGGAATAGACAAGAGTGACGTACACTGGAATGGGGTAGAGTGTAATAGCATACAGTGGAGTGACAGGTGCCACAAGAGTGAAATAACACAACTGACTTTGTGGAGTTCATTGATGTACAATACGCTTTGAAATATAGGTATTCTCTTGCTCTGGCTAACGCAGCCATGGTGGTAGTCAACAACATAAATGTATCAGTAAACAAGTCTATCGGGGAAACATGATGGTGCAACTTCACTTTCAGACCAAAATATTTATTATCACTTTCGGTCCTGAAAGGTCATTCATCCACAGCATTGTCAAACATACAGAAACTTAAGAATACATTGAAAAGGTTATAATTAGAAAGGGAAAGTATTTGCTCAAAGAAGTGCACAGTGCGAACATAGGTCAAGTTATGAAATGTTTGAGATGCCTTTGTTGCCAGGTGCAAGAATAAAGAAACTAATCACAGACAGCAACACCACAATTTAGGACTGCAAACAATTGAACTTGAATTAACTGAAAGTTAACCTTTTACATTCATCACATAAGATCAGCACATACAAGATGCTATATGATTAAAAGCCTACACTACAGGTTTACTCTAAGGAAATACACACAGTCAAGTGTACAACATCAAGAGAAAAGAAGACCGCTAGTTTTTGTTAATACAATCAAAGATCTTTTCTATTAGGTAAAACCTCTAGGAAAAGAGCACCATCAAGGGAGGACAAACGCTAAAAAGTGTTGATAATGTAGAGCTCTAGTGCCGTTCACACAATATAGAGATTTTTTTTTACATCATAGTCCATTTTCTCTTTGCTTATAGAGCACAGTTCATATCCTCCTACACACTGACAATCAAACTCTACAGCCACTCTGCACTTTTTGCCAGTGCGAGTGTTACCTATAGTGCAAATGAAAATCCACCTTGTGCTATAGATGGAACACAAAGCATCTTCTTCCACTAAATGGATTCTTTTGGGGTCAGGTAGGTGATATTTTACAAGACGATTCATCCCTATAATAATCCCTACAGGGTTTTAATTAATTTTGCCTGAAGCAGGATCATCTGGATACTGCACTACATTTTCATGGTGGGCAAATGTGGCTTCCTTCCCGTTACCATTCCCTGCTTATGTGTCACGTTATGGGATTGGCAATATAGCATAGGTGTAAAGAAAACCTACCTGCATTCCTTGTGTACCCTAGATGGGTCTTCTGCACACTAAGGACCAGATGTAGGACCGTTTTTTTACAGTTGAAAAATGGTACTCAATCCTTTTGCGCCCGCAAAAAATGGTGGTGGTATGTACCAACGCTATTTTGCGAGTAACAGACTCGCAAAATAGCGTTTGCGACTTGCTATTCGAAAGGGGCTCGCCAAGAGCGTCCCTTCCTAATAGCAAGTCCAAATGGTATGTAACTTGTTTTGCGACTGCATTTGCGTTGCAAAACACTCGCAGTTTACCACCTTTTTCACGTAGGTGGTAAACCATTCGCAAACGGGAAGGGGTCCTCAGGGACCACTGCCTGCCCTTAAAAAATGAAACTGAGAGCTTTAAGGAAAACGGGATGCATTTTAAAAAAAAAGAACAGCTTTATTCAATAAGCAGTCCCAGATATGGTAGTCTGCTGACCCCAGCAGGCCACCATCCCTGGGAGTGATAGCCATTCCCAATGGGGTCGCAAATTGTGCTTGCTTCATGAATATTGATGAGGCATGCAATTTGCGACCCCATTGGGAATCGCTAACAGTGTCTGTGACACAGGTGTACATTGCATTTTGTGACTCGCAAAGTGCGAGTCGCAAAGCGATGCAATTTGCACCTTGCAAAATTTAAGCATCTTACATCTGGCCCCAAATTCATTTTAACAACAGTAGTGCCCTTTATTGAATATGGCTCACTATTTCTATGCTTCCCTTTGGATGGTGACCTCACGGGAGTCGGTGCCTTTGTGGCTCAGTGCACTGAATGAGCAAAGAAGCGTTTCTTAGATGATGATACTAAGTGAATCATTTTTCTTGAATGTCTTTGACGAAATCAGCTCAGCAGAAAAATACGCCTCATCTTCATCACAGTTTCATTTCATTTTAAAGAGTGCAAAACTATTTTCTTAATTGAAGATTGATGAAATTCGACTTTCTGTCGCAGGAGAATTCTGTTTTCCAATCAAACTGGCCTTCTAGGTATCAGGCACCAACTTCTGCCTCACTATTGCAAATTACTGGAAAGATCCTTGCTCTACTCATGGCTGTTCAAGTAAAATTCTGGCCTCAAAAGAATACGACTGTGACAAATAAAGTCTGGCGGGGCCGCATACTTTCAGGGCATATGAGATTTATTCTACACCTTACAAAGGCAAGCGTTTGTTTTGCTATTTGGTTTGATGTAATCTAAAAACATTTCCAAAGTCTTTCGAGTAAAAAATGTTATTGATAAGCGTGTCTCTAACCAAACACGATGGAGAAAAAAAAAGGAATCTGAAGTAATCACTGAAATGAGGTTCTTTCAGAGTTCCAGTCAACCTCACAAGGGAGTATGAGTGACACCATACTGGGTTTCTGAACAAGATGCTGTACTGTTAGACAGTAAATACCCTTATTTCATTTCATATATCAAAGCCAAATCTTGTTTCAAACATTTCAGATCGCATTGTAGTACCCACTGATAAGGATGATAACCTAAAACAAAAATAAAAAAAGGATTAGGGACAGCATACCTGAACCTCTAAAATATTTCAGAAGCAATTGCAGTCCTTGTGAGTGATTGGGATTCCCATAAAAGGGGCGTCTTGCCATTATTCTGAAACAATCCTCTTTTCAAGGTTCTGCACTAACCAAATAATTAGGCCTGGGCAGTAAATTCTGTTCCGCTGGCGGAATATGTGGAATTTGGGTACATTTGCATTCCGCAGAGAACGAAGAATTGCAAAAAAAATCTGCGATGCGCGGCTTGGCGGATTTTTTTGCTTGTTTGCGCTTTCAAAATGCATGTTCACAAGATATTTCTCCCCACGAGCACGCAAACAGCATTCGCGAACAGGAAAAAAGCATTGCGAATCGGCGGAACAAGCAATCCCACGTGTTCGCTGAATTTTTGCATGCTCGCAGAAGTTTTTACCGTTTCGCAGAGCTTTGCATAGCGTGACTACGCAAATTCCCCCCCCCCCCCTGTGATGTATTCCTATAGGTTCTGTATCGATCCCCCTATTCCTGACCCTGTTCTGGTTAACAAGTTAACTAGCAGCCATCCCATGATGCAGAAACCGTTATCTGATTAAGCCACACTACGGCACAGGAACGTGTTATCTGATTAGGTCATAACGCTTGCCATCTAATTAGACAAGCGATATTCCTCCAGCCCCTGATAAGGCATACGGAGTTCTCAAAACAAATCAAACCTATGACAACCTGGGAAAAACCCTGCGGCCATTGTTTTGATTTCATCGAGAACTTCAGCAAAAGAATGTGCTAACGACCAAGTCGTATGACATCCTTATTGACGTATCTATGTCCATCCTTACGTCAATCTCGGCACCTTACAGGTATAAATATTACCGGTATTGCCTTAAGCAAACACACGCGGTGGTGACGAGATCGGAGCAGCCAGACTTGCCGAAGCCCAGAGCAGAGCAGACCCCGCTGGCGCAGCCCCGCCTTCCTGACGCGCTGAGAACGAGACGCTGCTTTCTCCTGCCGAGAAATCCAGCTCCGGCGCTTCCGGGTAGCCCTCGCAGGCAGCCTGGAATATCGAGACCAGAGACGAGAGATACCATCCCTCATTCATCCTAGATTCCAGGTACAGAACTGAATAACCCCTTGCAGAGAATTCTTGAGTCAGTCACTTGGCAAAACAAACTTAACTTAAACTGCTACTTTCTATTCCCGCCCACGTATTAGGCTTAGGTCAGGTACACCGGGGTAGGCGTAGTTAGAAACACCAGTTGAGTACGATTAGTCAAATGTATATATATATGTATCTATTTTATCAATTTTAAACCACCTTATGGCTTAGAAACCATATAAATGTTTTTACAGTATTATTTTATACTTCTGCTTTTATTGTATGCACTTTACTTAACCATAAGTATTGCAATAATATCGATCCATTTCTCTTGTACGAGAAAAGAGACTGATCAATAAATACCATCTTTTATTGAACACGCCCGTCTCTTCCTTTTCTCTACAATCTGGTGAGACTAAGAATGCACGTACTGACTGAGTAAAATAAGTTGTCTTTTGTTTTCACACGACTCTAGAGATACACTCTTGATTAGGGGAGAGCAAAGTTGTCATGTTCTATGGTTGTCAGAAACTAAATCCCTTCTTGTCTATCCAGGGAGGTTCAACTCCTCCTTGCCTATTCGAGAAAGTTTCTAGTGAACTCTGAGCTAGCTGGCAAACCCAAAACTTTAAGTCTAATATCGACAATAGAAGACCTAGTTAACGTCTGGTCTAGGCCTATACTATTGAAGGTATTATTCCAATGCGCAGAGCCTATTGGGATAATAGGAACTACACTACATGGCGCCCAAACGTTTGGAAAGGCGATAAAACTAACGCAAGACATTAGAGTAACTCAGTCGTGCTTTTTCACTCAGACCCCTTTTTTCCCATAATACTCCAAAGACGTCTGGAGTGGGTGAAAGGTCATATCCGCCAAACCTCGCAGGAGGAAACTCCTATGTATGGTTCTTGGTTTAGTCAACGTTGAAGGATACACTGTTCCAAAATATTGTGCATCTAATCTTTGCTTCCATAAAGAAACCTGATCTGCAGCTAAACAAAATAAACTTCCTGACATTAGAATGTCAGACACTGAAGAAGAAAGAGAGATAGCTAGAGTAGCAGCTGAACTCGTAGCAGCTGATAATACTATGCAAGAAGCAGACCCGGATATAATACTCATCCCGGTCAACAAAAGGAAATCTATAACTTTGAAACTTATAGAAAATGGACTGACACCTAGAGGTGGCACAGTCATATTCGTAATAGAGGCACACGAATATCGGCAGACAAAGGTATTCTATTCATGGATACACTTTCCAGCAGCAAATGCTGTAACAAAGGTCTTCCACTATTACAAAACAGAGGAACCTCCTGAAGAATACACTCCTTTCGAGGAGGTGGAAGTACCACTTAAATTCCAAGAGCATCTGCTCTTGTTTAATGGCGCCCTAAAACACAACAATCACATCACCAGGCTCGGTCCATTAGGTAGACCAGGAGCAACGTGGCCGGTCCTAGCCGGATACACACCACATCCAGACATCGAAAGAATGTCTGCAGCAGATCTTCTAATACAACTAAAACAATTAATAAAAGTACATAGACAATTAGTCCAATATGTAATGCGGACTTCAACAATCCAACCAGCAATTAAAATTCCACAGCTGACCCCTCATCAGGGGAACACAAATAAAATTACACCACAGAACATACAGTCCTGCCTAGGTAAAGTACCAGCTAAACGGGAACAAATACCATTCTGGTTAGCACAAAAAATCACCCAAATAGAGGCGGTGTTTCCAGACACCACCCCTGTGGATAAACACAGGATTCTGACTATCTGTCTTCCAATGGGAATCGCACCACACGTGGAGGACTGTGACACTTGGGGTACAGTCTTTGCTTCCATCTACACAAAAACGCACGGTGTTCCATCCATTTCGGTAATACCAGATGTGCTAAAACAAATTCAAGATGAATACGGTCCAGAACCCGCTTTAACTCTTGGTATGAAATTACTGAAAGACTTCAAGCAGGTCTCGGCTATATTACTAGCCAATATAAAGGGAGAAGCAGCAAACGTGGCGATCCGCCAGAGGTTAAAAGAGACAGATATAGCAGACCAACCAGCTGAAATTGCCAGAATTATAGAAAAATCCTATGAAGAACTAGGTAGAGATAGTTTGGGTGGAATACCAGTGAAGCCCCAACTAATTGAAAGTCCTGAAAAAATATTTATTAAAAATAACCTAAACAGTCAAAAGAAGAACTGGGATGGAAACAAACAATCCAATCCAAAAGAAAAGAGATTCCAGTCTAGAGGAAGGTCTCCTCGGCGGAGAGAAAGATCTCCGGACCAAGGACCCAAGTCTCCCCAAAGTGAGCCCTCTGTGAAAAAATACAACCTTAGAAATAGGGATAATATAAAGAAACCGGATAGATATCAAGATTTTGATACACGTCCCTCTCAATCTTTTCAGACTTCCTCGCAGAAATCGGAAAGAAGAGGACGATCGGAACCCAGGGAAGGGCACGTCAAGTCCAAAGACAAGGAACCTGCTCATCCAAATAAGAAATTACAATTTCCAAAAAAGAAGGTAGCCAGTATTAAAGTAGTTAACAATGCCGAGAATACTGAGGACACAACTGAAAAACGGAGAATGGGCTCAGACAATGCTAGACAGCGCAGCAGAAGTGAGCATAGCTCGCAAAGTCCTTATGAATCATCTGGAGACAGTGGACACGAATGAATATCTTCAAGTGGAAACTGCAGACACCAGAGTTAGCAAACCTCACAAAATATATGAAATAACTTTACGTATAGAAGGGGATAAGACTAGAAAAATAAGGGGACTATTTTGGGATAATCTCTCCAAGGGCTATGACATCCTTCTAGCTGAAAAAGACTGGCCACCAGAGTTTGTCAGGGACTGCCCTCATGGCGAAGAAATAATTATGCCTGCCTTCTCAAATCATATCCCAATTCATAAAAAATATACACTTGCAAGAAAGTGGGCAGTAGCTCAAGCTCCTGCTTTATATAAAAATCACGTAGGATGGGATGAGGACTCTCCTCCTCACAAAATCCAGTTAAAATCACAACCTACTGCACAAAGACAGTACCCAATTAAGCAAGAAGCTAAAAAACAGGTAAAAGAAATCCTAGATCAACTAGAATACCAGGGGGTGATTGAAACTTGCACCTCACAAATGAACAACCCTTTGTTTCCTGTCTCCAAACCAGACAATTCATATCGTCTAGTTTTGGATTACAGACACCTTAACTCATGTTGCAAAACTTTTGCAGTGCAAAACTCGCATAGTGCAGCACTAATGAATAACATAGTGCGCAAAAAATACAAAACAACATTAGACATCTCTAATGGATTCTTTTGTCAAAATATAGCACCAGAGAGCAGATATTTGTCGGCGTTCTCAATAAATGGCACTCAAAAACAATTCTGTCGGTTAGCCCAGGGATACAAGAACAGCCCTGGAGTATTCTCAGCGAGAGTAACAGAATTACTACAAACATACGATGACGAGGCATTATCATATGTCGACGACATTTACCCAACATATGATGACTTGGATACTCACTTGAAGAGAGTGAACACCATAATACTTGGGTTCGCAGCAGAGGGTTACAAATTCAACTTTAAAAAATCCAGAATTGCCCATCTAACAGTCCTGTTCTTAGGATATGAATTATCAAGTGAAGGCAAAAGCCTGGCTGACAATTTCCTAGAGAAATGTGCCGTACTCCAAGCACCTAGAACACTAAAAAACCTACAGTCAATTCTAGGCTTCCTAAATTTCGGAAGAACATGCATTGCAAATTACGCAGAAAGGGTCAAACCCCTTTATGATCTAATAAAACCAGATTTTAAAAGAACCAATTGGACTCAAACACACACAGAAATTTTGAGATCCTTACAAACAGACATGTTAATTAAAACAAAATTAGAAACACGTGATAACACACGCAATCTTGTGATTCGAGTCATCCCAGGAAGATGCGGATTCACATACCTGACCTCTAATGAGGGAGAAAAGGTACCAATTACATTCAAATCACACTTGTACACAGAAGCTGAAAAGAAATTCAGCATTAAAGAAAACATTATTCATGCAGTTCAAACCGCAATAGCTAGAAAAAAAGATAAAGCTGACGGTAGACGTATCACAGTCAGAACAGCAGAATCAGCCTTTGAGGCATTAACAACACCGTGTAATTTACCAACAACAACATTGAATCCGGAATGGATACAATGGGTGAATTCAATTACAACGGACAAAGTATACTACTACTTTGATCCAGAACTAGAGGAACTAAAAAATCTAGACTATGAAAGAACATTCCCTCTGCCAATCGACATTCTGCCCTTACGACAATACGCATGTGTAATCTATACAGACGGACAGGCTCAACCCTCCGTTTGGGGAGAACAAGCATACAACCCCACATGTGAGATTACAAAAGAAGTGTGGCGCGGAGGTAAACTAAGACCTCTATTAACAAAAACACACTCAGTAGAAACTAATTCAGAACAACAGACTGAAATAATAGCATTGAAAATGGCACTAGATAATGCGGATCGCGAATTCCCGACACTAATAGTGTCCGATTCATACTACTGCGTCAAATCATATAATAACGATTTGCAGACATGGATTCAAAACGGTTACAAAGATGACACAGGTGCAACAATAAAGCAAAAACTGCTTTGGGAACAAATAGCTCTTTTACAAAAAGAACTACCAAAGACTCACGTGACACACTCACTGAGTCATCAGCGTGATGGCGTTCACGTTGCAGGTAATTCATTGGCTGGGACAGCCACAGCGGTAGCAACTAAATCGGCTTCCGTAGCTCGGAAAAAGCGTACAGTGAAGTACATTGACGGTGAAACAGTGCTGGCGGTGAAAACGTCATCAAAAGGCGACTGCTCAGCGCTACCGATCAACTATCCACTCAATTATACATACATAATCGATGCAAACTCCGTCCCTTTTGCTCGAATCCCTGGAGTGGGGGACAGAGTAATTCCAAACATGGACAGGAGAACCTTGTTAATTGCAGACGCACATATGGGTGAGGGTCTCGGACACCTCAAACTAAAAGATTCTCTGGAAGAATTACAATCAAGGTACTGGTGGCCAGGCAAGAGCCTGCATCATACCATTTTTGTAAAAAACTGCCCAAACTGTAACAGAAATCGCAGTGGTGAGAGAAACAGTATAATACCGTGGCGTTTCAATCCAGGAAAGATCAACAGCAAAAAGCAAAGCGTCCGATTAACATATACAGGCTAGTTTCCACTTATAATGTGGATCACCAGCACTCGGCTGACGTCCGGACTGTTATACAAAGATAGGCGAGTCTAAATGGCATATACGCTAGGAGCATGCTACGTTTGACCATTGTTTTCACTTTAGCCTTAAGCCTGAGGGGAATCATGGCCAAATGAGCATAGCATAGCGGGACTCTTTTCACTTCCTTCCTGAGGGATAGGGGACGGTGTAAAGAAAAAACCAAGGCATAAAGCTATCTATAACGGAAAGGATATTAGGTTCGGGAGCTGGGTGGGTCAAACATCTAATAAGTGTCCAACGTAGTCTAAATAACCTGCCAAGAAATTCTCTGAGGGGATTCAGTCCGTACGAATTATTATTTGGAACTAGGATGTTAGTCTTAGACCTCGACAGTCAGACTTCAGTGGTGAAGGAAAAAAGCTTTGATATCAAAGATCGTTTGGCTATTTTGCAGGACTTAAACGAAACAAGAAAAGACCTGAGCAACATAAAGTTGAAACAACAGCCAACAACCACTGAAGAACCACCACCTGTCCCAGCAAGACCTGTCTGGATTCCAAAAGTCGGGGATCTAGTCAGAGAAAAGATCGCGGTAAAGAAGGAATTTGGGCCTTCTTACAGAAAAGCAGTTCCTGTCTTGTCCATCAACGGGACAAGATCAGTTGTACTACCGCCGCTTGCTGGTAAAAAGGAGAACCGAGTTGTATCCATCGACCTGGTAAAACCACAATCATGTGGCCGATAACAAACAGTAGGCCAAGTGGGCTCCCGATAAGTAGTAGAACACCAAGATTTGCTACCAATACAGAGGTCCTAACTAAGAGGCTAATCACATTCGAAATGCCTACAGAAGAACAACAAGGACTGTGCAACAATGCAATGGAACTTAAACCTCTGAAAACCCAAATAAAAACATTTAGTAGAGACACACCAACCTACAATGAAGTAACAAACGAATATGCAAGAAACAGTAATCCTGAGAGGCGTGGCTTAAGCGCCGACCGGGATGGCTGCGTGAGCGAGTTGCTCCGCGCCAAGTCCCGTATTCTATCCTGCAACCCGAGCCCCAGGTCGCCTGGCGACGGACACTGAGGTCCTGGAGGGTCACTAACCTAGTGGGCTGCGTCCGGACCCCGACTGGCCCCTGATCGCCGAGTGTGGGCTGCCCTGGCGACTGGCCCGGTCTGGCCGAATCGAGAAGTCAGGATGGCGGCGCCTCATAACTGAAAGCGCCGAGGGCTGCGCTGTGTGGAGGCGCGAGACCGAGGACTGCCGGTGCGGACCAAAGCGGCAGCGGAGACCGACGCGGCAAACGGTGGTGGGAAGCGCCCCTCCCCCGCTTGATTTCCCGGCCGGCTGGGGAGCTGGGCCCCGGCTTGCGCTGGGAGGGCGGAGAGGCGGCTGGAACGAGGGGCCGTCGGGCCGATACGACCGCCGCAGCAGAGACCGCAGAGGCGCGGTGGGACACAAAGGGCTACCGGAGCGCTGGCAGCGGGAGCCTCCCGCGGCGCCTGGGCGTCCCGGGGGCCGATTGGCCGAGCGGCGGCTGGCGGACTGATCGCAGAGGCAGGGCCCGCCCGGTGGCCGGCAGAGGTGTGCTGGGCCTGCGCGCTAGTATTTCGGCCCCAACGAGCGCTGGAGCCGCGGTGGCCTGCATTCTCCAGCCCAGTGCGGGACATTGTGAACTGCCCCAGGTGAGACTGTGCATTGCGCCTGGGGATGAGAACGCTTCCTGGCAGGGAATAGCAGGACCTGCGGTGGGGTTTGGTGCGAGCTCCCTCCAACTGCCCATAGCTTGCCGGAGGGTTTTCTTGCCCTCCTGCGCCATAGGCTGCCGGGCCCTGCTTGAAGACTCTGGGTGGCACCTCCCGCCGATCGCGGCCGACCCTCTCCTGACGCGGGAAGGGGGCTAGCAGTCGCAGGCTCTGCAAGGACAGCGGGTTTAGGACGGAGCCCATTCTGGTGCGGCTGGCTGGACCTGCCCGGGAACACGAGCTTCCGGCTGCCCGCTATCACGTGAGGTCGAGTGCTCCCTGGACTTGAGGGGCAGTGGAGGCGCACGGTAATTGGTGAGGGGACTGCACGGCTTGCACCTCTGGACTGAGGGCTACCGGCTGAGTGTGGAGGAGGGATAGCTGGCCCAGCGCGGCCGTGTTTAGCCCGGACATTGGAGAGTGACGCTCCTTTGGATATACTATTGGACATCGCGGGGCGAGCCTAAGACCGAACCGCCCGAAGGGACAGCCACTACCAGCTGGCTTCGGTGGGAGTTGCTTGCTTGTTTCCTGCCCTCAAGATGGCCGAGCAGGGAAATGGCGTTGTGGCGCCGCCTGAGGTTGGACGCAGGGGATCTGGAGACGTGGAGGGCGATGTCGCAGCAGGGCCGTCGCCGCAGGAACAACGCCTGGGGCTCCGCCTTGATGCTATCTTGGCCGCGATAACTGCCACGAAAGATGAGCTGCACCAGGACATAGCGCAGGTGGCGACGGGGCTTGGCCTATTGAGAGCGGACCACGCCAAGCTCTCGGACAGAGTGAAAATCAACGAACAACTGCTCCAGGAGCTGAAACCGGCAGTGGTCACCGCGGAACATAAAATTGAGGACGTTCTACATAGATTGGCGATCCTGGAGCGACGAGCTGAGGACGCGGAAGGACGCAATCGACGGAACAACGTGCGAGTGGTGGGGCTTCCAGAGAAGATTGAGAAAGGCGACGCAGTGTCCTACATGGAAGATTGGTTTCGAACAGTGGTGGCGCCGGAAGGCCTGTCCCCCTTCTTCTCGCTGGAAAGGGCGCACCGGGTGCCCGCCAAACCACCCCTGGAAGGCAGACCACCCCGACCGATGGTGGTCAAACTGCTGCACTACAAAGATCGGGATCTACTGATCCAGCGGGCGAGATCCCTGGGGCCCTTCCAGGTAGATAACAATAAGGTGACGATTTTTCCGGATTACACGCAGGAAGTGCAGAGGGGCAGAGCTTCCTTCCTGTCGGTGAAGAAGGAACTGAGGGAAGAAGGACTCCAGTACTCCTTGCTTTTTCCGGCCAAGCTGCGGGTCATAGTTGATGACAGAACTCATTTTTTCCAAACGCCCGATGAAGCGTGGTCCTGGTTGGAACTGTATCGTGCAGGGACTGATCGTACGCACAGGCCGGCCAGGGATCGCCAACAGCCGGTCAGGGTCAGGAAGTCCCAACGTATCCGCTCCAGGAATAGGCGCCAGCGAGCCGAACGGGAGGCACAAATGCTGGCCGATAGACAGAGTGCGTTGGAGGCCACGGCTAGTATTACGGGGTCACAGCAGGAGGACGCTTCCAGAGGCTCGGCATCGGGAGGGGAAGGAGAGAAATCCGGTGACGAGGACTCGGAGGTGGGTGGAGGGCTGGGACCGGAGGTCACCCCACAGACGTCGGATGGTATCTTTAATGGATGATGCTAATGGCTGCTGAACATCTCTAGGTGGCCTGAAGGGGCGAGTGATCCTGAACTTTGTTTAACTACCAGGTATGGGGCTGCATTGACAGTATGGGGCTGTGGGCGCGGGGAGGTTGCTCTACCGTCCTGGTTAGGAGCTCCATAGCCCTCATTAGACACTTAAGGTCTTCGGTGGTGACGACCACAGGTTAGTGTGATGTGTTGGGTGTTTGCAGTTTGGAACGGGGCTGAAGCTGGGTTACTAGGCCCTGTCCTGGGGAGGGGGTTGGGGGGAGTTGGGGACCATGTTTTGAAGGGGATTCACCAATGCTGCGATGCAGGTAACGCATATTGGCGTGCGTCACTGTTTGGATTGATGCTCTATGGGCACGTTACCTAACCTGAAATGTATAACATGGAATGTCCGGGGTATTCGAACTATGGTGAAGCGCCACAAGGTACACGCCTACCTGGTGAGGCGGGGCGTTCAAATAGCGATGCTTCAGGAGACACATTTGACACAGCGGGAATGTGGAGCGTTGCAGAAGAGGTGGAGGGGTCAGGTGTTCGGCACGACTTATTCGGCATTCGCCAGAGGGGTGTTGATATGGGTTAGGGCGGGCACGCCTTTCCAGGTCACGAGTCAGAAGATAGATCCAGAGGGTCGCTATGTGGTAGTGGAGGGGCGGCTACATGGAAGGGAGGTGGTGCTGTGTAGCATCTATGCCCCCAACACTGATCAGGCTAGTTTCTTCGAGGGTTTATCGCGATCACTGGCGTATTATTTGGCAGGCCCTGTACTGTTAGCAGGGGATTTTAACTCCATAACGGATGTGCTGATGGACAGATCACACCCGCCCTTGGTTGACTCCCCAGTGCGCCGTTTGGCGACCCATAGGCGGGAATGGCAGGGGAAATGGGGTCTGGTGGATGTGTGGAGGGCCCAACACCCGGAAACTCGAGATTACTCCTATTTCTCTACGCTGCATGACCTGCATGTCCGACTGGATTCAGTGCTGTGTAGCGATTCATTGGCGGGGTGGTAACTGGCTCGGAGTATTTGTCCAGGACCATCTCGGACCATAACCCCCTGTTGCTCTCTATGCAATGGCAGCTGGCGAGATCGGCAGTCCCTACATGGAGGCTGCGTCCGGAGACGCTGGAGGACCCGGTGTTTTGCGACACGGTACGCCAGGGCATAGACAGCTATTTTGAGGAAAGTGCTGGGTCGACAGCGACTAGAGCGATTGAATGGGATGCAATGAAAGTGGTGGTGAGAGGGGTGTGTATGGGGCGGTTTCTGACTGTGAGAGGGGCAGTGCTGAATGACCTTGCGAAAGCGGAAGAAGTGTTGAGAGAGGTGGAACAGCAGAGGCCCGAGCGGCCGGAGATTCAAGACCGATTGCTGCAAGCTAAGGAGACTGTGGCGACTGAGACGGAGAGATTGCGGTGCTATGATTACAAATTGTATGCTGTAAAAGTGCATGAGGAGCGCGATAAGGTGGGCACGCTCCTGGCGAGGCTGGCTGATCCGAACCCTAGGGGGTGCCCGGTCCTGAGTGTGCGACGGGAGGACGGGGAGGTGATCTATTCGCAGTCAGCGGTCCTGGGGCGCTTCCAATCTTACTATACAGGATTATATGCCAGCCACCTTGAGGCAACGGCCACGGAAATAGGGGATTACATGGATCGAATTCCTTTACCGTCACTGGATGGGGAGGACGCCCGAGATCTAGGGGGGCCCGTCACCCTGGCGGAAATCAGAGGGGCGATTGGTCATATGGCAAGGAACAAAACCCCTGGGGTAGATGGACTGCCGGTCGAGTTCTACGTTAAATTTATGGAGGTATTGGCACCCAGGCTGCAGATTGTGTTTGAGGAAGCGAGACTGTTGGGGCGGTTGCCCGAATCGATGAGGGAGGCGCTGGTGATGCCGTTGCTGAAGCCGGGCAGGGATGCATTGGATGTCTCTTCTTATCGTCCATTGTCTATGCTAACCGTAGATTACAAGATCTTGAGTCGTATCCTGGCTACCAGGCTCCTACCGCTGATGACCTCCCTGGTGCATGGGGACCAGGCGGGCTTCATCCCGTCTAGGAGCACTTCGATGAATGTTCGTAGGCTGATCGGGGTTATAGATAGTGCAGCTGAAGCGGACCAGGGCCCAGTGGTGTTGACGGTTGATATCGAGAAGGCGTTTGACAGCTTGGAATGGGACTTTCTGGATGGCGTACTATTGAAGTTCGGAGTTGGGGAGGGGTTCCGGCGTTGGACGCGAGTACTTTACTCCTCGGCTAAGGCGCGGGTACGGTTGGGGACCTTGGTTTCTCCGGTTTATCCGGTCGGCAGGGGCACGAGGCAGGGTTGCTCGCTTTCCCCGCTGCTCTTTGCCCTGGCTATGGAACCGCTAGCGGCGCAGGCTAGGTCAGGCACTCATTTCGAGGGTAAAGCACAGGGTCCTGACTCGCACTATATCTCGTTATATGCCGACGACCTGTTACTGTACTTGGCGGACTCGGGAAGGGCGTTGGAGGGCGCAGTGGATATGTTGGGCAGGTTCGGGAGGCTCTCAGGGCTCAGGGTGAACTGGACTAAGACCTGTGTGTTTCCATTGCGGAAGACCGCGCTCAACCCACTGCTCACGAGACCGGTAGTGTGGGAACCCTCTTGCTTTGTTTATCTGGGAGTGTGTATCTACCATGACGCAGTAGACCTCCTTGAGGGGAATGTGGGGCGCTGCATCCGGGCGCTGAGGGGTAGTATGGACTTCTGGGCGTCCCTCCCGCTGTCGGTGCTGGGTCGTGTTGCGCTGCTGAAAATGGTGGCTCTCCCGCGGTTGCTCTATTACTTTAGAACATTGCCGATATGGATCCCGCAGCGGATCTTTCGGGAACTGAGGACGTTGGTGACTGGCTTTCTCTGGGGCCAGGGTCGCCGGAGGGTGGCCTTGGCCACCTTGATGAGACCCAAATGTGAAGGAGGGATGGCAGTCCCCGACTTTGAGTTATACTATTTGGCGGCGCAGCTCCAGATCCTGACTCAAAATGTGGCTAGGGAATTTAGGGGGCCTGATAGCGGCCGGGAGATCGGCGTTCAGAGGCATGTCTTGTCGGCTATCGTGATGCAACAGAGACTGGCTGATAGGGACCTTACGGTGGAGGAGAGGACGCTTAGATTGTGTTGGAATAGGCATCTGAAGAGGGCTGGGAAGCGCCGGCCGTACGCACCGGAGATTCCGCTGGGAATGCTGACTGCCCTGCCACATGGCGGGGATTGGTCCCATCTGTTGGCGTGGGAAGACCTGGGCTTGCAGATGGTGGGGGACCTCTATGTGGACGGAACGCTGGCCCCATTCCAGACTTTACGCGAGCAATTCGGACTGCCGAATGGTACCTTCCTATTGCATGCGGCGGTAGCCGCAGCGCTACAGCGGCATTGGGGAACTGGACTGGTAGAACCGGAGGTGACGTTGGCGTGCCAATATGTGGTGATGGCCGCGGGCACCGTCAAGGCAGTGACCTGCCTCCACAACAGATTGTTAAACGAGGGTCTGGCTCCTTTGGTTGAGTTGAAATCACGATGGGAGGCCAGCATAGGTAAACAAATCCCGGACGCCGGGTGGGCTCAGGTGCTGCACAGGACCTGGAAGGGAACGAGGAATGCGAGGTTTCAGCAGGTGCATTTTTTCGTTATTCATCGCGCGTATTTGACCCCGGAGAGGTTGCGTCGACACTTTCAGGTGCTTGACGCCAGATGTCTAGTACCTGCGGTTGATCTGGACCACATGCTGTGGGGGTGCCCGAGATTAGGGAATTACTGGGCTGAAGTAGGGGAACTCCTGAACGCGGTTACGGATCGGGAGGTGGACTTTGATATGGCTGCATGCCTGCTTCTTTGGTTCCCGCACACCAAAAAGACCAAGGTGACGAGCAAATTCATGGGGTTGGGCTTAATACTGGCGCAGCGGGAAATCACTTGGCACTGGAAGTCTAAAGAGGGGCCTTCTGTGCGGCGATGGAGGAATGAGTTGCTGAAATGGTCGGGCTGTGAGAGTGTGCTAAGAATGCGTCAGGCGACTAGAACTGGTAATGAGAAATGTTTGGACCTGGCACGGTCCTGGGAGCTGGTGGTGCAGGCTTAACGGGACTACCTAACGGAAGGCGAGGAATCCGACTAGGTATTGGACGGGATTCCATGGAATTGCTTGATTGTCAGAACTTCCTGGTAGTTGGCACCCTAGAGCAGGAGAGGACTATTGGTGCCCGCATCAGCAGCAGTTGGTGGGGAGGGGTGGACGTTGGGTAGGGATCATGGGAGGGGAGTTACCCGGCCCGCAGCGGCCTCCTGGCATTGGGGGGCCCTGGGAAGTAGTCATGACGATTAGGAGAAATACTGGAGGAGTGACCTAAGGCGGGCTGGACTGGGGTGTTTAGGGTGTTATGGGGTAAAAGCAGATACGATTTGTTGCGTCCGGCCTAAGGCCCGGCCAGGGCACACACTGAGGTGCCTCCAGCGAACTGATTCATTGATGCGCCGCCCTGCCTCCGGGATGTGGGCTACTCGGCTGTGTATTCTGTTACTATCAATCTGAATGTTGCGGGCCATCAGTGTATAGGCTGGCCAGTTGATTTTGGTTATTCCCAATTCTGCAATAAAAATATATTTCAAAAAAAAAAAAAAAAAGAAACAGTAATCCTGAAGCAATTGGAACAATTGACAGAACTGCATCCGGCTACTTCATTAACTTCGATGATTCCTCTGAAGACCTAAGTGAATCAAAAACACAGCCATCAACAAAAACCTTTAAAGATAAAGGTAGAGAACTTTTGAAACAGCTGAAAGAAACATATCTGATTTCTCCATGGATTGATTTTTGGGTGGGCTTTGGTGCATTTATCCTCATACTTTGGCTCATCATGGTACTAACTTTGGGACGCTTCATTGAGGGAAAATATGCTAAAATGGACACAGCAAGTCAGAAAATCAACTTGATCCTCAAGCCACACACATCTTCACACGTCGAGAAAAGAGAACTTTCTTCAGTCAACTTCACAGCCAATCCTATACCGGGTGGGGTAGCATGGGACAATACTGACTACGAAATTTATGGTCCGGTTGAAATCCTGAAATATCCACACCAAATCAAGATCTCGTTGAGTGACTTTGTAAAAACAAGCTCATTTGCTGATGATTGGGACTTTGAAAGTATAAATAATATGATGTCTGACTTAGTGATGTCTGCTAAATTTACCAAACATGATTATTTGCAGGGTTCGACTAATTATGATAGTATGTACTGTTACAACCACTATGGTAACCATTTTCTACATAAATCTGCACAACCTAGAAATGTTTTAAATTATAATCAATGGGAACATTGTGCAACCCCTCCAAAAGGAAGCTCAAGAACCTTTTACGACAAATATTCATACTTTTCAGGGTTCAACACAAGTAATGCTGAAACATTTTATTTTAAATTGTCAAATAAGACAGGGACAAAGACCATGCTAACAAACACGAAATTGATATATTCAGACTCGTTTTTTGAACAAATGAATACTTTTGGGTTTGATTATTGGGACAAAAATGTTGAAGTAAAAAGTGTTTGGGGTACAAAAGAATGGCAAGTACAAGGTATAGAATCATTGTTTAGAGCCTGCATGATCCCAGAACAAATTATATTTTTGAATGACACTGTTCAACAAACCACCTGTCTTGGCTTAGCCAAAATCAAAGACTTAAATAAACCGTCTATTCCAAAGCCAACAATGGAAAGCAATAGCTCTACAGATGAAGAGATAGACGTAAACTATATATTAAACCAAAACAGAACACATCCTGATTGGAAACAGTGATTGATCTGGCCCACAGATACTAATAACTGTCAAGACAGATTCCTGAACAAAACACAGGGGTTCAAATTGACCAGGCCAGACCCTAGATGTTCCCAAAGACAACACCCAGGGATAATAACCACCTACAGTGTGGGCAAACTCTGCCTTCAATGGCTACAAACTTCCACACTGACAGAAATTAAGCAACACCTAACTTTACTTACTGATGGTGCTGACTTGCGTGATTTCATTATGGGACCGCGCAAACAGCGTCAACAACGCTTCATAGCAGCCTCTATATATGCAGCTTACAACGAGGCCTGGAAGGTAACTCAAATTGAAACAGCAGAAAGTATACGGGAAATTGACCGTATTAATTTGGAAAAATCACTTTCTGTAGTGGACAATGGGTTAATGACTCTGTCCTCCAGAATTTTTTCTTTGGACAGCATTGTGTCTTCAGCAATCGACATAATATCGCAAGACTTACTGTTGTTACAACACGGTCAGTCTCAAATGCGTTCTATTGTACAGCTTGGCTGGACGTTACAAAATCTGCGTTCAGGCTATGTGCCTTGGCGTTTAATCAACACAACGTCACTATTCAATATCTTTAACCTTACTGATAAACAAATCAGTATGGCACAAAAGGGTGCTGATTATACAATCCTGAGCATTGAGAAACTCGAGAGATTACCAGTGACAATGTCAGAACGACCTGTCAGTGAATGGATAATACATGGGATAATTAATATTCCAATATCAACCTTCAGGTTTCAATACTGCCAAAAATATATACAGGCTGGCATGTACGAAAAATTGGGAAAAGGGTACATTAAAACAACATGGAATTTGCCCTATTCACATGCATGTGTCAGTAATAAAGGACAGAAAGTGTTTCTTAGTGGCAATAATTGTGCGATGTCACTAAGCGGTACACTTTTGTGTAATGGAATTAGTTTGCATGGAGCCTGTGAAGGGAACTCAAATAACCTTTCATGTCACCAGCTAGGCACACCTGCTAAAGAGATAGAACCATTCTTTCAAAGACTCTATAATGGGAGTTACATTCTAATTGTGGACCGAAGATGCTGTAGTCTTATGCCCGGGACTCCTTATCTCGTAACTACGACTGCGAAGGTCAAGTGCTGTGGACGCTTATTGTTCCCCAGCTCCTTTCCAGACAGGGAGGCAAGGGCATGGCCCAACTTGAAAATTACTTCTATTCGAATAGACACTTTAAGCAGAATGAAAACAGTGCTTCTTCAGATGCCGACCAGACTCACGTCATCAAAAGAAATGTATGATCTCCTAGTCGCAAGGACGACTGCAGAGATTCAGTCATTGTTATCAACTAATTCCCCCATACATTTCGCAGAAATCCTGAATGAAATCTTAAATATTTCTGATACCAGTGGAGTCTCAAAAGTATTTCAGACAGTATTTTCGATGGCATTAACACCATTCAAAGCCATACTGGGTATTTTTCCAGATTTCGTCCATTCGATTTTTGGCGGACTTCCCCTCATTTTAGGACTAATTGCAGGAATCCTATTCTTGGTCCTGATATTTCGTTATGTCAAACCGTGTCACAGACAAAACACCTGCGACAAGGGAAGAAACAATCCGAGCCATTGGATACCGGGACCGGATATCAAAAATCCTGGGACTATCCCAGCTTAGAGACCTGAACATGACTTGGTTTCTTTCATTTCGACCAATGTGGCATCGATGTGTTTTACCTGTATTAAGGTGCCTGCTGTGCGGAGAAGAATGCGTGTTGGACACCTGTCTGACGCTACAATCGGATGCGCCTATGGATGCAGAAACATTGTTGAGCCCAATAAAGGCTCATGCTTTGTGCTGCCCTCAACGGCTGCCAATCCTGATGACGGCATTCATGGAGACTTCACCACTACGATTAAGGGGTAGTGAAGTTCAAGATGAAAGCAGCATTGATCAGGTACGACCTTCTGTCAGCAATACTAATCAAAACGTCAATGGAGACAATCATGCACATGAATGCATGGTTACATCCTTTTCCGAGTTAGTGGAACTCTCCCAGGAAGCTGTTGACAGCTTTTTCGACAGTCTAAATGATATGATGTTCTCACCAGAGCAGAAATAGAGACTTTTGAGCAAGCTAGCACACGGCGTTCCCTGAATTTGGCCTTCAACTTTAATAACAGAATACCATGAACAATTTTCCCTCCAGTTCACGGACAGCAATTTTTCAGCAGCCCCAAAATATTTTTACGATTTTTCGGGACACTTATCTTCTGCTTAAAGTAAGAACTATTCTTAAAGAACTAAAATTTCTATTTTTAGAAACTTTATAGACATTAGCTGCCCGCTGGTATGTTCATAATTATTTTTATTCTGTGATGAAATGGTCTCGAACCTTTTTTCTTCTGTATTAAGAGCCATTTCATGTGTAAATTCTCATATACCAATTAGCAATAATGTATACATATGCGTGATTAATTTAGCATTATTCTGCAGCTTGAGTGCATATAATACATGTGACTGTTATTTCCGTATATTAGATAAATTCAAAATGCATTTTATGTATTTTGGGGTGGTAAGGTATACACGATACTCTACAGTATGTTTTACTATGCCTAGATTAGTAAACATGGCCATAGTTAGCGTGGAGTGGGTGTGATGTATTCCTATAGGTTCTGTATCGATCCCCCTATTCCTGACCCTGTTCTGGTTAACAAGTTAACTAGCAGCCATCCCATGATGCAGAAACCGTTATCTGATTAAGCCACACTACGGCACAGGAACGTGTTATCTGATTAGGTCATAACGCTTGCCATCTAATTAGACAAGCGATATTCCTCCAGCCCCTGATAAGGCATACGGAGTTCTCAAAACAAATCAAACCTATGACAACCTGGGAAAAACCCTGCGGCCATTGTTTTGATTTCATCGAGAACTTCAGCAAAAGAATGTGCTAACGACCAAGTCGTATGACATCCTTATTGACGTATCTATGTCCATCCTTACGTCAATCTCGGCACCTTACAGGTATAAATATTACCGGTATTGCCTTAAGCAAACACACGCGGTGGTGACGAGATCGGAGCAGCCAGACTTGCCGAAGCCCAGAGCAGAGCAGACCCCGCTGGCGCAGCCCCGCCTTCCTGACGCGCTGAGAACGAGACGCTGCTTTCTCCTGCCGAGAAATCCAGCTCCGGCGCTTCCGGGTAGCCCTCGCAGGCAGCCTGGAATATCGAGACCAGAGACGAGAGATACCATCCCTCATTCATCCTAGATTCCAGGTACAGAACTGAATAACCCCTTGCAGAGAATTCTTGAGTCAGTCACTTGGCAAAACAAACTTAACTTAAACTGCTACTTTCTATTCCCGCCCACGTATTAGGCTTAGGTCAGGTACACCGGGGTAGGCGTAGTTAGAAACACCAGTTGAGTACGATTAGTCAAATGTATATATATATGTATCTATTTTATCAATTTTAAACCACCTTATGGCTTAGAAACCATATAAATGTTTTTACAGTATTATTTTATACTTCTGCTTTTATTGTATGCACTTTACTTAACCATAAGTATTGCAATAATATCGATCCATTTCTCTTGTACGAGAAAAGAGACTGATCAATAAATACCATCTTTTATTGAACACGCCCGTCTCTTCCTTTTCTCTACAATCTGGTGAGACTAAGAATGCACGTACTGACTGAGTAAAATAAGTTGTCTTTTGTTTTCACACGACTCTAGAGATACACTCTTGATTAGGGGAGAGCAAAGTTGTCATGTTCTATGGTTGTCAGAAACTAAATCCCTTCTTGTCTATCCAGGGAGGTTCAACTCCTCCTTGACTATTCGAGAAAGTTTCTAGTGAACTCTGAGCTAGCTGGCAAACCCAAAACTTTAAGTCTAATATCGACAATAGAAGACCTAGTTAACGTCTGGTCTAGGCCTATACTATTGAAGGTATTATTCCAATGCGCAGAGCCTATTGGGATAATAGGAACTACACTACACCCCCATACAAATAACGTTGCATCTAGCTGTACTAGTCAAACAACCAGACGCGCAACACCCATTGGGCTCACTGGGCTTCAGCCCCCCCCACCCCCCCCTGTTGTTTGTGTCAGCCTGGGCTGCGACAGCTTCGCAGGCTGGCTGCGTCTAATTGAAGCCGCACCCAAGTACTTCACAGGTCTTTAAAAGACTGTGTACTTGTAAATTAGGCTTTTGTTGTGTTTTCATCCCTTTTTACAGCCGCTCTGATTATGGCAGGAAGAATTAGCCCCCCCAAAATCTTTTTCAGCCCCCCCCCCGAAATTTGGCTTTAGTTGCCCGCCTGCAAACAATGTTATGTCATTGGGTACAATCAATATAGGCTGCAGGACAGTCCTGCAACTGCGCAATTTGTGGATCTGGGTGAGAAATGGTACTTATTTGCTCTTTCATTCAATTACAATCTGAAGAAAATCGCAGCTGTTGTTTGTGCATCTGAAACCTTGCAGTCTTTGAGAACTTGTAACTTTGTTTCACCGCCTCCTTTTCCTTTCTGAGTAACATTTTATGTTGTTTACAGTGGCCTAGAATCATAGCCATTGTTTTATTTTATGTATGTCATACAAGTACCACAAAGAGATACAGGGCATACAAATATATACTAAAACAAAATGAGCAGTTATACAGAATATCCAGTTCCCCTCACATTTATGTTTAATGCAAAGAGAAACCAATGCAGTGACTGAACTGTTTAACATACCCGGACTTTAGCGGTCGTGTTCAATGGAGCGTAGGTCGCGCATTCGATTATTTCTCTTTTTTCCTGCTTGGCCTCTGCGCCGATCAACATGTGGAAGTTAGTAGTGAGGTGCCGCCTCAGGAGGGTCTTTTGGGGTGGAATGTTGAGAAGCATGGCCAGTGTGTCCGCATTAAAACGGGGCTCGAGAATCTGCACAAGAAACATTTGAAGAAAGAGCTATTGTTTACATGTTAAAAAATACATGTAAAAGTAGCATCTACACACACACACTGCGCTTTCATTGATTTACCAAATAGGATTGGTTTTTATAATGGTCTTCTGAAATATTGCAAGAAAAATTAGTTCATGTAGCTGTATCTAAATCTGTGAGGATACGACAAAATAATTGAGCCTGTAAACACATACGGCCTATCTGCAGGTCAAATAGTTGACACAAGACTCATTTATGAGGCTAACTCTCACTCTTCATAGTCTTATTTCGCATATTTCTGTTAGTTTCACCTGCGAAAGAAGCATGACAAACTAGTTACATTTATTTTTAATAGAAGGATTTACTGGAGAGTGTAGGCGTGCATAAACAAGCACAGGTAAATTGCAAATGCTTCTTTGCAGCCACTATTGGCTTTGCCCATGCTTGTAGAATTGTGACCCAAGCACTGGCTAAGCCAATAAGGGTGGGTTACCATCTTGGTTTAGACAGACACAATGCACATAAACTGGGTTTCACCTATTTAGTCCACCATGATGTTTCGCTTTTGACCACCTGGTTTTTTGACATTTACTGAGACTGAATCGCACTACTAAAGTCTCACTCACAGTAACATTTAGATGGAATGTACCCTAAAGTACAGTATGGCTACACTTAGGCCTGCTGGACCAAGCAAGGTAGCAAACTGGATTAAAACAGGCACACCAAGTTTGAATTGTCAGTTCTTAATAACCCACATTCACATCTTATGGGACTTCAGGGTATGCCATATTTCTCTGGCTCAACTCATAATCAGATTCTGGGCCTTTCTTTTCCTTACTGAGCAAAGTTAATGTCTCGGTTCCCTTGCCTAGGGAACAAAGGCCTCCCCAGCCAAAATGGAAATCAACAGCGCCCACTCCAGTTTCTGTGAAAGGAAGGGGGGGTAATGTACATCTGATAATAAGCATGTCGCACTTCACCTGGATTGGAAAGCCCAGATCCTCTGGAACAAAGGAGGGGACCAGACCCGAGGAGCCAACACATGAGGAGCTCACCTTTTAAGTTTTCTTAGGAAGGTATCAAGCAGCTGTGCCACCTAGGGGCAGAGCAGAGGCCCTCAGAAGAGGTCTAACAAGAGGAGACTTAAAGTCACCATTTTGGATCGCCCCAGAATGCTGTACAGGAGGGTTGGGACAGGGGTGGAGGGATGGTGAGGCATCCTAGGATTGGCTAGGGGTGCCTGATTCCAAGAATTCACTTTCCTACTTTCCAGCACACGGAACAAGGGAGAGACAGTGGAGAAGACCCTGGACATTGGAGCACCAACAGCAAAAGGACCCCGAGGCAGAAAGAGAATCCACTTGATATGCTAAAAGAATGAACTAAAGACTAAGGACTATGACTGGAGCTGACCCCCAGGAGTAAAATAGGCAAGCGGTGCTAGCACTCTTGTGCCCCTGTGTAACAGTGTGGAGAAAGGACCTACTGGAGGACTTCTGTGGAATGGCCTTTGACTTCGATGCGGACACACAGGTGCACTACAAGATGCACTTGTAGCATGGGGCTTGGAGAGTTCATGGGGGAGGGAGAGTTTGCTGCTTGCTGGCTGTTGAAAGCACCCCCACACTCTCAAGCAGAAGTGAGCCATAGGAGCTTAGGCAGAGAACAGGTCAGGAGCAGTAACAAATCTAGCTCCCCATGCAAAGTGCCATTTAGAGACTAGGAAACATAAAAAAGAGGCCACCAGGGGCTGTTTCATACATACAGTGCATTTTCCTTTTATAAGGTGCACTCAGTGCAAAGAAGAAAAATGTGCCGCATTAGTATGAATCGGCTGCCCTGGGGGCAGCCGCTTACTCGCCCTGCCTTGGGGGTAGAGCAGTCATTTGAAAAACGGAGTGGCTGCTTTGAAGCCGCTCCGTGTTTCACGGTGCAGGCGGCAACACACCTGCACTTTTAAGGGGGATTAGAGATCTCCTTGCCAGCGGGGCAGTGAGTGACTGCACCCACCTGCATTGGGATGTCTGCAATAAGGGGGCGCACCCTTTTAGGTGGTGCAATGTCCGTGCAGACGACGCCTGCATTTCACCAGATTTTACCTTTACGTGCATCCCATTTTGTAGTCTGTTTTTGTCTCTCATTTCACAGTTTTCCAAGAAGCTTTGGTCTGGCTGCCCATTTTTTAGCATTACTCTCACTATGCTGAAGCGGGGAGGGGAGTCTGTCACAGGGTGGCTAGATTATTAAATCTGTGCACCTAATACTTGGCTACCTGCCCGCGTTATGCCACCTGTAGCAGAGAGCCATCGCATGGATTCAATTTAGGGAAATCAATGCTTCTAATGTACCTTCTTATGCTCACTTCAGCCCTTACATTCGTAAGTTTCTCAATTTTTAGCATGTTTCAGGGTTAGTGTTTGATTTTTTGAAAACGTTTTTGCTCTCATTTGCCAGATCATGGGCACCACATTTATATATAAATGTATTAATGTGGTATTTGTATACTGTAAAACCAGCCAAAAGGCAGAAAAGAGCTGTACAGGGTCTAAACTGGAATACTGAAGGAGGTGTGATATGACCAGAAATCATATTAATATCACTTATAAAGCGCCTGGTTACACCATCAGGTGTGTCCCCGTGTTGAGGCTAACTATTCAGAAGGGGAGATGGAAAAAAGGGACATATAGCCGGAATAGCCAGGTCTTCTGTTTTTTTTCGGAAGAGGGTCTCCGATGGTTTAGCAGGAAATGAGAGGGGAAGTGAGTTCCAATTTTTGGCCGCTAGATAACTGAACGAGCGTGCGCCCATTCTTCATTTTGTACTTTAGGGATTTAAACCAGATAGGTCCCAGTCAATCTGAGATGGCGAGTAGGGTATAAGGGGCAAGTAAGTCATGAAGATAGCTTGGACCTTTGCCCTGCAGGCTACGATGACTAATGCATAAGGCTTTGAAAATAATTATTTTCTTTACCAGCAGCCAGTGCAAGTCAGCAAGAGCCTTCCCAGTAGACGCCCTGCTAGGAAGCTTAAGAGCTAAGCGAGCAGCCACATTCTGAATACATAGCAGCTTGTGACAGCTTGTTTTGTTGATCCCAGATATAGGACGTTTCCGTAGTCCGATTGGGATGTTACCAACGCGTGGACTAGGGTTTTCCTTACTGGGATTGGGAGAACATACAGAGCTTTCCTTAACATTCTAAGGATTCCAAAGCACTTCCCTGCAACCTTTACGGTATGTGCCTCAATAGAAAGAGTGGAGTCCAACCAGACTCCTAGGTTTTAGGCTGTTGTCTTGGGGTAGTCTGTGGCCAAACGGAGGGGGATTTCCCCACCACTAAGATCTCTGTTTTACTACCATTTAATTTAGGGCAGTTATCTGTCATCCAGAACGCCAAGTCCAGCAGGCAGGAAGAATACTTGGTGGCTGCTGTGTTCGAGTCGTGTGACAGAGAGACGACAAGTTGCATGTCATCTGCATATGACACCATGGTGACACCTTGCCTTGCCACAATCTCTGCCAAGGGTGTAATGTACAAGTTAAAAAGAGTTGGACTCAAAATGGAGCCTTGAGGGACCCCTTGAGACAGAGCTATGCTTTTGGAAATGTATGGGCATTGCGTAACCCGGAAGCACCTGTCCTGCAAAAAGGAGAGAGAATAAAGTGCCACATTTGAATAATTTCATTGATTTTACACAAAACTCTAAAAGTTCTCATAAGAATGGAAAATTGACATCACTCCAAGATTTTACTGTAATCTTACCAATACAGACACATCAATATATAGGATGTTATAATAAGGTAGTACCATGGTTACCACTGTGTGGCACTGAAGACCACAAAGAATGGTGGGTGGAACACGGACTTGAATTTGACTGGTTGTCTAAATCTGCAAGTGGAGCACATGATCAGAGTTCCTTGCACCCTGGTAAACGTCATGTACACAGGAGCACCTTCCACAATGGCTAAAATATTGCTTTAATTTGGCTGAGCTCATTTGAGGCAGTGTGGTTGACCCGTGGCAAGTTGAACTAAAACTTTATGATGTGGATGCCCCAGCAAGAATGTAAACACATGTGACCCCACTCTTGGCTTTGAGGGAACATCAACTGAGGCTACCCTCATTTAGAAGTCCCTCAACTACTAAGTAGGATTGTCCACTGGTGGGGGAAGATCAACAAAACAATGCCACTATTTCTCTCAGACACAATGCACTTGGAAAACCAGGATGGAATTCGACAAACTAGGCTGCAAGCCCGACCAGAGATCTTTAGAAGACTAGGAAGGGAAAATATCATGTATTGATACTACTTATTTTGAAAGTATGGAAATTCATACAAACAGGAGGCTACCATTGTAAGGCCACATAGGCAAAACTGTAGCTTTCAAGGTGAGCTTCTGTTAACTCACAGTCTTTACTTTTAGGGAGCTTACATCGGAGGTAGGTAAATAAGGATGATCGTTACATTACAGGTAAGTACCTGGTGAATATTTACTTTGCATGTATTTTATAAGGGATTGTTCTTTGTGGGCATTTACGTCACAGGTTAAGTGGGAGATGTATATATCTATATCCATCTACATATGTTATACACACACATATATATATACACACACACAAATGTATATATATATATATATATATAAATATACACACATATATATATATATATATATATATATATATATATATATATATATATTAGTTAATAGGTTCAAGGATGGGGACTGTACAGGAGTAGTAAGACAGTATTAGGGTTCAGGGATGGGTAGTGTGTAGTGATATTACATGGTATGGAGGGTTTATGGTGGTTAGTTTATAGAGGTAGTAAGGGTTTTTAAGCCTCAGGGATGGGATGTGTTATAGAGTAGTAAGTGGTGTTTAGGGTTCAGGGATGGTCAGAATAAGGGTTATCAGGGGGGATTTTAGGATCCGGGGATGGGTGGTGTACCGTGTTAACAACAGATCTTTAAGATTCAAGGATGGGTAGTGTAAGGAGGCAGCATACGTTTTTAGGGTTGAGGTAGGATGCTAAATAGGGGTAGTGAGTTTAATACATATCTCACATTCTATGGGCTTAAAAATAATGCCTACCTATTAAGTAAAGGAACAAGCGATAAAGACATGTGATGTAAAGTCTCTTGCAATTAGTTGACATGCAGACTATTGCCACTACCAATGTAAAAATTGTGAGGTATGGAATCTTGATGTAATGGACTCTAGAAGAAATGACTGGCATTCGCACTCTACAGAGCGTGTGCAGTGAGTAAACCTATTGTGTAACAAATTCTATAAACATACTTACAATAAGACCACCATGAACACCACTCCCTCGAAGGTTTGGCGCATATTCTGCAAGATCAACTGACCTCAGCCACTCCATGACTCTGTGATTTGACCACTGAACGACTTCGGAAGGTGATATATTATTCTGTTGAAGTAACAGATAAATGATGCTAAATCAATATTATCATTAAAAAAACTGCACCCATGTTAAACGTTTAACTTTTTTTTTTCATTGGTAGCCAATATCGAGGTTTTATAAAACACTACCGGTTTAAGGGTGTCTGTATGTATAAAATGCTACCACAAATCTTACCATCATGGCTATCCCACCAAAGAACACACACACATAAAATTGAAATAGCTTGATTATATCCTGCTGAGATTAGAAAAGTAAACTAAAGAACAATTAAAATATCAACATAATTTTCAATGTACCCTAACGAGCATTATTCCATCTTTCCATTCCTCAGCTCTTTCACAATATACACTGAGATATATGCCTTTCAAGACTATTTGTGTCACTGATAGTTTTTTTTATTTGTTGAATTGCTTTAATGGTAAAGATAGCCATCTTTACATTTTGTTGGGGATTAAGATATACAATTTGCAACAACATCAAGTTTATTCAGATTATGGAAGTATTGTGTCTGTTGTACCTCATCTGCAGGGCGCCTCCGTAGACAATTTGGATTAAATTTGTTTGCATGTAGCACATGGATGGCACATTTAATACTGAGATGATGTAACTGACTGGTAACTTTAAGAAATAGAAGATCATTCTGCAATGAAAACAATGAAGAAGGAAATCACTTAAAAAAAATGCAATTTTAATATAAATGTCATACAATGTTATATGTAAATATGACTATATATATATATATATATATATATATATATATATACACACACACACATATATACACATATACTATTTATACACATGTGTACAGTGTATGAAGACCTGGATAAATGCAAATGGTGTTGTATGTTGTTCAATTACTGTCTATAGTACTAACAACGGAGAATAATATTTCCTAGTACAGGCATATACATTTTATTAAGCCTCACACAGCAGCCTTTGAAATTCATTACTGTATGGTTAGTATATTTTTCTAAGGGCAAATGGTTCTATGAAAGTATACACAATGTAAAGAAACATGTCTAAAAATGCTGTAACATATAGCTTACCATATAACAGCAGACATCATTAAAAACATCTTTTCTCAGCCTATATTCTGCTGCCACATAATTTCATTGATTATTATTTCATATATGTCCAAGGCTACTCTATAAATGGACAAAATCAATATTAAATTACCAAAATGTCCAGGGTAATGGAAGTGACATCAAGCACCTTTTGATTTTTACAACATGGCAGATTGATACCCTGCAAGTTCATAGATCCACAATTGCCTCTGCAAAATATGGAAACAATAATTGGCTGGGAGACTCAGTTCATCCCAACCAAGAGGCCTTCCTTCATACATCAGCACCTACCCGGCATAGGAGCATCGCCTTTGTCACAAGAGTTCTTCATTTCAAGCACCGATGGGGCTGATTAGAGTATGTGCACCCTGTCCTCTAAAGAGAATTATGAGCTCTTGGTGTTGATCTGTGGTCTGCATATTGTCCTCTGGCCTTGACATTTGCCATTGCATGCCTAAATAATTTTCAATCTTCCTCACCATGAATAACCACCTAGGCAATTTAATGCTATAAGCCAAGACCTAGATATTACCTGTGCTTTGCTCAACATACGGAAAACGTATTTTTCCTTTTCCATGCTTGGAAAGTATTTTTTCATTGAGGTAATTTTTCTATCTCTTGGTCACTCAGAGAAAATAGTGCAACTCATCACTTTAGATAAAGACAATAAGGCAGTCCTGATCTACTGTGACCTGTCAGCAGCATACAGCACTGTAGATAATGTCATTCTATTAAAAAAACAGACTAAACAGAAATATGTGTCACTGCTCCAAGATGTATCGTGACATCCTCACTGATCACCACGATGGAGACACCATCTATTTCATGAGAGGCTGAAAATGTCCTCACCAGCCAAAGAACTGTGCACTGGAGTAGCACAGGAGATTTGGGAGTTTTCCAGCACATCAGATTATGTAGGTTGCAGTTTCCAAACTCTGCCAAGGGGGGCATCTTTTGTTTATACAGGACTGCAAATTCTGAGACATGTTTAATCCATCTCTGAATACTTAGGCCTGTGCACCTACTGTTCAAGTAACCTTTGAAACTATACCTTTACAACATATCCTATAATTGAATTTCAAAACCCCCTTGAAAGTAGCAACTGAGTAAATGCCAGAGAGCTGGACATCAGCGTCTAGCAGCCATCATAAAAGCGAAACCATCATCCAACAGAAATATATACTCACCATCTTTCTCACTGACTATTACTGTAAAGAACTCAGAACGTGCATAACACCAACACAGATACTGATACTATGAAAGCAAATCCTAATTGTACCAATTCGACATAACAAAAATTATAAGCTGTTCTGATAGATGGTGAATGTAAACGTGAATTGAAGTGGTAAAAGGTTTACACCATAATACATACATATATCTTCCACGCTGTGTTATCACTTGCTGTGATGTCATGCTATATTCGGGAAGAGGTAAAAGATAAGTTTCACCATCAATGCAAATAGGCGTATTTTTGCCCCTCCAAAAATGGGTAAGAACATCCTAAACAGTTGGATAGACCCATGCTTTGCAACCTCTTTCATAGTGAGTTTATGCATTTGTTTTGAATTTTATTGTGAACACTTCAAAGAAGCTTTGAAAGCAAGTGATCAATCATGAAGGCAATGTTCAGACCAAAGATCTATCCAAATGTTTTACTTCCATGTTTCATGTAAGGGGATTTGACCAATGTTACTAATCTGCATACAGCTGACTGGGAACAGGAGACTTATTTGGAGAATATTCTGTTTAAAATAACTTACAGGGCTAAAAGCAGTGCTGCAGAATATCTTGTGTGTCTAGCAGTGTATAGGCAACGATAAAAATGTCAAGATAACTGGTGAATAATGTTCCTGCTGGAAAGAGATCGGAATTTTGTCTAGTGGCAGTTTAGACAGATCATAACGTAGCACACAGGGTTAATGTGCCTGCGGTAAACAGTGTGTACCATGCAGATCACAGAACTGAGTGTAGGTGAACTATGAGAAGCCTTATAAAAACATGAGATGTATGTGAAAGAGGAACGATGGAGAGACAAAGGGCACTGTTGGAGGGTGGTAGTGAAGGACTTAGTAGAGAAGGAAGTCATGGGGGGTGCCTAAAAAGAATGTTGAACCAAGCACCACCATCGCTGAAGCCGGCCGTGTTTAGAATACAATGATGCTTCTAGGAGTGGTGCAAGAATCGTACGTGTTAAGCCTGCAAATGGCGCAAACAACCTTTGCATGTATTTTAAAGCTATGTGCACATTTGGAACTGAGCAATAATTAAGTTTGCATTTTTCTTCTGCCCTCTGCTCACTGATCACCTGCTCAAGTATTAAAAACTAGGAGGCAAACTTTTGCCATTCTATCATAACACCATTTTGTCAAATTATTCATGCCGCAACTTCAATATTGCTGAATTAACATTTCCATGCGAGTTTTATCTCTAAAAAAATTCCAGACTACTGAAACCTGAAGAAGCTACCCATAAAGAAGGCCATGCTTCATCCGTAAGTCAAAGGTAGTTTGAGCTTCTTGTTTTATTGTCATTGCATTTAGCATCTCAGTCTGAAGATGTGAGCATACTCCAAAGAACTGTTTGGGTTAACTAAGCAAAATAAGTAAAGTAAAGTGATAAAGAAGCATGATCGATGGTATAAAGTTGATGCATTAGACCGAGATATAAGTTAGCTAAAGCAACCAATGTATGAATAAAACCACGACCCAGGCAGTAATATAGATTAAAAATCTTAAACCTATCAATCAAAGGATTTAACAGTAACTGTTGAAATATTAAAGAATCTTAAATTTGTTTTTTCTTTACCACAGTTAAGTATTGCAGCATTCTTCCATCAACTCTTGCTTCATAGAACTGATCTTTATATTGAGGTAAACCAATGTCATCGAGCCATCCTACAAAAATCAACAATAAACACAGTAAACTCATAAATGTCTAGCATCCGTTAAAAGTGTATTCTATCTTGCAATCATCATCTCTGCAGTAACAATCTAAAAGAACACTTTTAAGTTTTTTGGTATTAACGTCAATTAATTTTGCATTTTCAAATAACACAGAAAAAACATTTAAAGTACACAATCCAGGAACCCCTCTTTCCACCTTTGGAATAGACAACTAAAGTGCAGATAACTGTAAATACATATTGATTCAGAAATTACCCGGTTACTTACCAGCAATCTTCATTACTCCGAGTCCATGTCTTCCAGTTCCAGTCCTCACAAAGTGAACAATTCCAATGCTCAACTAAACAGATTACCTAGCAAAGTCAAAACGCTCTCCCAAGATGGCGTCCATATACCAGCATGCAGTGAAGTAGGAACTTGGAATACTCACTTCCCATGTCTACATCTGTCGTTGGTTGGGAGACGCAATGTCCTAAAAGTGTCTATTTTGCCTAAAGTGCTGTATTATTTTCGATCGGTACCATTGGAGGTATCTGCTATACAATTGAAGAAACTCCAATCCATAGTTGATAGGTTTCTATGGGGTTGGAAATCTCCGCGCAGGGCTTCTAAATTTATGACACTCCCACTACTGCGCGGTGGGTGGGGCGTTCCAAACTTTGCATTATACTATTTGGCCTGTCTTTTGCAAAATATTAAATACTCTGTGATTGGGGGGGCTCCACCCCTATTTGAGAGCCCAGATATTTTTTCTCTCCTACTTGGTCCTCAACCACGACACATGTTGCTTCGCTTTTTAGAACCTAGCTATTATAAAAGAACCAGGTTCAAATTAGTACTAGCGGCTTTTAAAGGATGGCGCTCAACCTGCAAAATCATTGGCCTGGGACGTATTAATTTTTATACTCCATGCGACTCCATAGAATTATTTCCGCCAATATTTTGGGATCGTACGATGCGTATATGGGGGGAGAAAGGCATTATATCTTTTGGCTCTATGTTTAAAGATGGTATAATGGTCTCATTTCACGAGATGAAAGACAAATATACTGTCCCTCAGCATGACTTTTTTAAGTATTTACAACTACGTGACTTCATCTTTAAACATCAAAGTATTCTACCTCTTGGGCCTAATGACTTTATGGAAATCCTAAAAAAGCCGTCACGCATAGGGACTTTGTATAACTATCTGTTGAACACACACCAGGACGATATGGGGCTACAGGAGTCTAAATGGTGTATCAGATTGGGCATTCCTGTAGTACCCTTGCAAGATTCAATTAATATGGCCACTAAAATTATTTAGTATGCCAATTTTCGATCACAGCATTACAAAACCTTATTTAATCTTTATCATACACCCTCTAAAATGCTGAAATGGGGCAATGCTAATAATGGGAAATGCTTTAGGTGTCGATCGGATATGGCAGATATTGTACATATTTTTTCCGATTGTTCACTGTTAAAACCTTTTTTTACATCTATTGAGAAATTTTTGTCGCATATTATAAATTGTGATGTGGTAATCTCTAGAGAGTTGATCATGCTTGGATTATCTAATGACACTGATCTTTTTTTAGGATACTATAAAAACAGATATCTCATATTTATGGCTATGGCCGTAGCTCGCCTATGCATTTCCTCAATGTGGTTGAAACTTGAAGCACCTGTATATGAGATGTGGCGGGCAAAATTCTATAATGTTTTTTATTTAGAATATAATCTATATCGTATTAAATCTATTAGGAAAATGCAAAGGGGGATTAAAATTTGGCAGGCAATGATTGATTATTTGGGCCCTATGGAATGAGTATTTGATTGATTGTTCATGATGGTATTTTTTCTTTTTTTGTTTATTTGTATAATAAGCATTGTATATATTAACGTCCCTTTTTGCTTAGTCGTATTCTGTACTTGGCTTTGAACTGAACTAATAAATGTTTTTTTTTTTTTTATGGAATACTCACTTCCTGAAATACGAATCTAAAAAGAAAAACTATAACAAGGAAACAGTCACTATGAAAAAGCAGGTGGGAGGGTGGGGGCTCAGGACTAGGACTGGAAGACCTGGACTCAGTCATTAAGAATGGTAAATAACAGGGCCATTACCTCCGTCTTCCTGTCCCAGCCCTCACAAATTGAGCCTATACCCAAGTAGAAGGGTATTGGTTCCTAGAGGTTGGAGCAAGAAAGAATACAACTCACATGACTTCACTTATGTTGCACCATCCTTGAATCTAATAAATGTTTTAAAAATTAAAGACCATGAACAAAAGATAAAACATGTTAAAGTCCGGTGATGCTGCACAACTGGAGCTAGTAATGAGAAATAATGGTGTACAGAGAAGCCAATGTCGCAGTATTACATACGTCTCTAAGGGATGTGACCTTTAATAATGCCCAAGAGGAAGCCAGACCCCTCGTTGGTCTTCCTTAGGTAATGGAGGGAAGACCAACTGCAAAATTGCTAATTTTATCCACCCCAGAGAAGACCTATGACACAAATAGTGAGACAATTGTCTGAACAGGACTCTTTCTGTCCAAGTAAATAAAAATTGCCCTTTGAAAACTCAATGTAAACAGTAGTTCCTCCTTTGTGGACTATGTCTTCCTCACTGTGGAATTTAGATTGCATTTTAGGGAGAAAAAGAGGGGTTGGCCAGAGAATGATTTTATCTTTCATAGGATCACTAATTTCACCATCCTATGACCTGAGCAAATGGCCACCAGGAATAAAAGCTTGGCCAAGGGAAATTTAAAATGTGTGGCATGTGACGGCTCAAAAGGAGGATGGATTAATGAACTGAGCACTACACAAAGGTCCCAAGAAGGAACTACACAATGTGAAACAGGTCTCTAAAAAAAGAAACTCCTCAGGAAACAAAAAGACAGAGGAGCGACACAACTCAACATAAATCCACCCCTCAAGAAGTCAAGGAACTTAACAGGGTCACTTGTACTAGGAAAAACCTTTTAGTTGCACACCAGGTTTCAAAATATTTCCAGTGATGACTATAAGATCTACGAGTAGACACTTTCCCCGACAACTGACTACTTTTAGAAACCTTTATTGAGAAGCCTTGTGCTACCAAAGTTAATCTTTTAAGTGCCAGACCGTGAGCCTCAGGTGCTTCAGGGTAAGTGGCATCAGAAGTGGAACTCTCAGTGCTAATGGATGAATGGGAAATTACTGTGATGATTCTGCTCTAGTTCTAGGAAGAGGGGACACAGGGTTTTCCTGGACCATTCCAGAAGTACAAGAAGCACCACCGTATGATCCTCCTGTATCTTGAGTACCCTGTGTATCATAGGAAAGGGAAGAAGCCTGTTTAGAAGACACAGAGCCCAGGTAACAGCAAGGGCATCTACAGCCCAAGCCTTTTTGGATGGTTCTATACAGCAGAAGTTCGAAAAGTTCCATGCTCTAAATCACAGCAAGCTCTCCAATTTGATGTTTGAGACTGCTTGAACAAACTCCATTTGCCATGGGCAATTGATAGCTACAACACTGCCCCCATCCAATGCCACTACCATCAGTTGTCAGGATCACCGAAGCTGTGGAGTGCAAGCAGTGTCCTCTACACAGATTTGATGGAAAGAGCAAAACCTGCAGCTCTCGACAGATCTCCGCAGTTACTGGAGTTGATGCCTCAAACTCCTGGGACACCGGGCTCCAGTGATGAAGAAGATGGCGCATCAAGGTGTACAAATAAAGACGAGCCCATGGTGGAAATCCTAAGGTTGAGGCCATCTCTCCCTGGTTTCTTAACCAAAATCTCCTTGAAGCCTTGGAGTCTGGCAGAAGAGACTACAGATGTCTAATTAGATAAGATTGTCTCTTTCTTGTGAGAAAAACCTCCCCCAAGTCTGTGAATTTCAGGGATTGTGAGGCCTGAAGACTGAACTTCTTGTTGTTAAGTAGGAGGCCGAAATCTGTTAGAAAATTGCAGTCTTGCTGAACATGCTCCAACATCTTAGGAAAAGAAGGAGAAGCAATTAGCCAGTCATATGCAAAACCTACGCAGGGGGGCAAGAGTTTCATAAAAACTCTTGGAGCGAAGGGTGCCAACAGAAGGATTCGAATTTTGATAATGAACTCCCTTCTACCGCAAAGCAAAGATACACATTTAACATATCCTAGGAACCTAGGAAGACCCCCTGCTTGATCAGTTGAATAGGCTCTGTAGAGTGACCATCTTAAATGGCTTGTCCCCACATGCTTTCCGAACCAGAAAGAGTATGGAGTAAAATCCAACGTATGTCTCCTGTGATGGTACCCTTGAAATGATGGATTTCTCAAGAAGCAGTTGAATTGCTGAAAGGAGAGCATTGCACCTCTTGTGTGCATCCAGAACTGAGTTTTGCCCATTGCAACTGGAGAAATGGAGCAACCTCCCAGGGGAAGCAATTAATAGTCATACGTAAATGGGGTTGGAGATTAATACTGGGACGTTTTGGAAGTAGCGATATGCTGTGCTACAATCCCTACCTCTAAAGGGCTGACCAGAACCTTTGCAAGAGTTTGGACCAAACACTCTCAGATAATCAAATCCCTTACCCCTTGAGGCTGTTCTATTTTCTTTTTTCAATGCATCTCTTTACCATATCTTTAAATTGGTGGCTGAAGATCTTAGAACTTTCAAAAGGCAACTTTATTAGTATGGATTTCTGGTTAGCGTCCGCTTTCTAGGCGCGCATCCAAATATGGCACTGAGCTGCAATGGAAGCACCTGATGCAGACACCGAAGCACATAAATTGTCAAAAGACTCATCCAATACGAACTGGACCTGTTGCTCCATTATATATAAGAGAGAAGTATCTGCCCCTTCATTCAAGCGGACCAACGCCTGAAAGCCCTTTGGAAGAGATTGGACTATATAAGTGGTGTATGTGTTTGCCCTAACAGAAAAGTTGTCAGCCACATAGGCCCTCTTGATGGATTCCTCTACCTTTTTACCCACCTGATCGGATGGGCGAGCATCCTCAGAAACCACCGTGCCTCGGAAAGAGAATTCAGCCATCACATTATCTATCTTCACTGAAAGTGAGAATTCCTCAGAATTCCCTGCAGTGGATAGCGTTTAGGGAGGAATCTGTTAAAAGCAGTTCTATCATTGTCTTTCTACTTGTGAAAAAGTACCCTGTATACTGCACTATACAAAGTGAAAGATCCTGGGTCAGGGCACCGGTATTTAGTTCTTTATCTACCTGTGCCACCGGTGTAGGGAACCCCAAATTCTCAGTTACATGGTGAAACAGTTCAGGAAGCTAGGCTACTTGGACAAAACAGCCCCTATTTTCTTCTTCATCAGGGTCAGAGTCCTCATTGCGATTCACCTTCTGCTGGACCCAAGGAAACATTGGAGATCGAGGATCTGCTTCTTCCCTAGCCCTGGAAGCAGCTTCAACAGCTGCTTCACTCATTTGTTGAAGGGCTGCAACAGAAAGGACTGCATTAGAACGATCACAGTTGCTCTTCCATCCTGCCAGCACAGCAAGCCAGAACACTGACCAGGAACACCTGCACTTCCTTATTCCCTTCCTTTCTAGTGAAACTATGCAGTGTGCCTCCCTAAATTTTGCGGAAGCCTCCATTTTGGAACCAGTTAGTGTCCCGAGAGTCGCACTCACTGCAAGCCAATAAAAAAAATCACATGAAACACTTCAAGTTTCATAAAAAGAACACACAGTACAAGAATAAGGGAGATAGAGCACTTGGCGATCAAACCCAAAAATGTAGCTTGAGGTCTACGCCTACTCAGCAGGGTAGAACGACAAACCCAAATAAAGAGTCTGCTATAGCAAGTCTCTAAAGGAAGAAAAGCAAATTAAACATCAGTAATATAAAGATATATAGTACTCAACTAAAGACTTGACAGAAGCAAAAAACACATAGGACATTATCATTCCAAGTTCCTTCTTTCCTACATGCTGGGATATGGAGGTCATCTTGAGGGAACTTTTTAATTTTGCTGTGGAGCAGGGGAACTAATCACTTTGTGAAGACTGGGTCAGGAGGACGGACAAAGAGGTAATGTAAATTGTATTCACACAGAAAACTCTACTTGAGATGCAGTATGTGTCTGGAATATGTTATATGATATTAGGGAAAGGCTATTTGCCACCTTATTGGCGGATAACAAGGGTTACAAAAAACATAATACTAGCTGGGTAGAGCAGGTGCTAAAATCAATGCTGAAGCTTGAGAAGTCATTTAGAATTCTGCCTTCATGTAGTGCAAAGCTGACAGGAAATATGCAACACTGGTCAGCCAAGTTCTGTTTCTTCAGTAGTCGGAATGTGTAAAAGAAATTATGTAAGTGCACATCTAAACTATTTCAACAACAGTATATCTTAGCTGTTATTTTTCAACTGAAAATTGGTACCAAAATGAAACTATTATCCATTCATAGTTCAATCTTAAATTATTTTTTTAAAAATACAATAAATATATAAGGAATGGAAGCATTGCAAACTTCAAAATAATTTATGAAGCAGATTAAGACGGCTATGTAAATTGTGTTTATGTGTATCTTTAATTGCCCAGGGCGTGTAATGCAGCAATACTGTCATAGTACACCTTGAACTTATCAGAATATATATACAAGTGCAATTTCGGCACCTGTTTACATATGTCACTAACATTTTTTAATCAGTATCTGATTCATGCATCTATCGTAGTATGTCATACCTTGTTTGCACACTGTAGTTAATAATTGAAGGGTATTGTATATTTTTAACGCAATAAATGTACAGTAAAAGAGTTTTTGCTGTCACTTACGTGTTACCCACATATGATCCAGCTGACCAGACTTCTCTTCCTGTTTTGTATTTATAGACTTCACCGCTAACTGTAGCTTCTTCCTGTGCAGCGGATGCTTAACACCCAACTCCTGTAATTTGATAGATTTAGAAAGGAGATTCAAAGTTTCACTTTACAAGCAGTAGATAGATGTCAGACTTATGACTATGGACATATGTCATGAGAACAACCAAGACAACAGATTGAGAGGTCTACTTTAAACAGGCAAATGGCAGTAGTTGGAGAGTGCATTACTTCTTTCTCACCTTTTCCAAGTCTTGAGGTGTTGCTGTTAACAGTGTGTGCCCGGAATTCACCCACTGCCTCGCAAACATGACATACTGAACAAGGCCAAAGTCCTCCAGCCAGCCGCACACTTGTTCATTGCTCCACTGTGAAAATGGTGCATTCGGATCACTAAAAAAGACGAACCACATATTTTCAAGAAAATACATTCAAAATTATGTTTCAGTAAACATGTGACACAAAACATAATACATCTGCAAGGATCTAACTGTAGCCATAAAATGAGATATCCCAAAAAGGAATGTATAATTTCTAGTTTGTAAAAATAATTTATGGTATTTGAACGCACGGAAGCCTTCAATAAGTAAGACAAAAATATGTATTTAACTTCTTTATTACAGTCTAGTTATGACAGGATTACTCACTTTTTATCTAAAACTACATAGGTGCTTAACTATAATAAATGACCCCAGTTTTTTTTATCTGACAATACCTGCTCTCAAATCCAGCCGACAAAATGAGACATGCCACTAAACAGAATGTCAACTACTGCTTAATAAAATACAAAAGGACCCGTTTTTTCAGTTCACAATTTTCTTAACTCTTTCAATAGAAATTAGCTTTCATTTCTAGTAAGGAGATATTTATGGTAGTATATTTATGCTGCAGTTCATTACAAGAAATCTGAAGTCTATTGGCATGTTACTGTGCATTCTAATCCATATCCAATTCTGAAAGAGACCAACGTTAAACTGCTTAACACCTGAATACAACAAATTGTAAAGACTCACTTTCGTAGTAGTAAGTAATTAAGTAAGCTTTTATTGTTTTAGGTTAATTAAAACCGTTACAAAAATACATTTGAGCACATATCCTCAGGTAAAAGTTAAAAGGAGAATTTAAAAACAAGAAACCTTTAGTTATAAAAGTGGTAGTGCTTAAAACAGTGGGTGGTGAACATTGTTTGTTTCATCTTATCTTGGCCATAACTCCTTAGGTCTAATCTGGGCCAAGATCTTGGTTTGTTAGTTTCAGCTCCACCAGTCTCAGGAATTTCACCAGCTTTCCATTTAGTGGTGGAAAACCTGGATCAAAGCAAGCGAGAACTGCTTGTCTGCGTGTGCTAATTCTTTGTTCATTAAGGGAAGTTTTTAGCAGGGCTGCTCTTTCCCCTTTCAACCTCGGACAGGTGCATAGCAGATGTTCAAAGTCTTCATTCTCTGAACCGCACAGCCTACATTTTGTCCCGCAGTTCCATCTCAGCCATGGTTGTAGATGTAGTATGGCCAGTAGGATTCCTAGCCTATATTTTAAAAAGGCTTCTTTAGTTTTCCTGCCGTACCCCAGGCCAAAGTACGCTTGAACCCCCGGTGACTTTCGTAGTAGAGAAATCAAATGATTTTCAATACCTTTAACCAGAAGTTGTTTTTCATAAGTAGCAGCAAGAGACCAATTGCATGAGGGTTGAGAAGGGGGCAACAAGTGAGTTACAATTTAATTTATTCATAAAATCTTTATTTGGTCGTACAAAGCAACCAAAAAAATAGCAGCATACAATACAGTAACAATTTTATAAACAACACAAATTGAAAGAGCAGAAAAAAATACATTACAAGAACAAGATTAAAAATGCAATATCCGCTATGTACATGCAGGCATCAGTCAGGTCTCGAGCATCTAGGTGCCAGGTCTGCTGGTAAAAAACTCGATACAACAGATAAAACATATTCATTAGGGAGTAGGTGTAAAAACATAGGGACAGGGCGTACTTGGGTAAAATTCAAAGATCTCAACAATGACAACAGAAACCTCTTTCTGGACCAACTGTAGTAATTGCAAAACAGGAAGTGTAGGGTTGTCCTGCGGAGACCTATTGTCGCAGCCTAGGGCAGCCTATGTTTCTATTACGAGGGTGCACCCAACCCATGAGAGTGGGCAGTAAATGGTGAATTTGATTAAAACAAAACGTGGTAAGAGGAATCGACATGCCTACTATTTACCTGCACCAAGTATTGTTCCATGCCGTGAACAGCCTTTAACAACATATGGGTCCTCACTAATGGTTTCAACATTTCTGCCCCTTCACGATTTGACAAAGCCCGCTCACAAAACACGGGCTTAATTACCTGTAAATCACGGGGTCTCAGAGCATGAGGGGTCAAATAAGCATCAGCTCTCCCTAGGGCTTTGAGTATCGACTTAATGTAGACAATCCATAGGATTATGGACGTTCCATCCAGTGCCAAACATTCAGAGAGGATCAATCTGTTTAGCTTGAGTTCCTGTCTGGTCTAAACTTTTACCTAGCTAAGTAAAGGGCTAAGGGCCACTAGGTCGGCAAGGAACCTAACTTCAAGCTCCGCATGTTTAGACCAAGCTGGTGTAACTTGTAGTACCTGTAACAAACATTTTAAAAAAAGGTTTTCCGCTGTTTGGATGAAGTCGGTATTCACAACCCCATTATTTGCTCCCATAGCAGACTTGTGATACAATCTTCACCATGCAGACTTTAAGCAAGACTTGCAGAGACCCAGAACCCAACCTTTGTGCAAAGAAAGCCAAAGCCCCAGCTCTTTTAATTCTCCCGCCAGCTCTTTTGGCATTGAAAAGTACCATATGATAAAACCGCATCATCGGTATATAACACCAGGAGCTGCCTTGTGCCTACCTTGGGTCCATTGACTTGAACTTCCAGAAGCTTCTCCTCAAGCCTTTTAACATATAGGGTGAACAAAAATGGTACAAGGATGAACCCCTTCCACACCCCCGTCTGGTGAGAAAGGGCCTAGTGGTGCCAGCATCATGTAAGAAGTGTACTGAGGTATTAATATGTAAATCCACCAACAGCTGCACTATATTGGGTCCCAATTCTAATTCTTTCAACAAGGCCCACAGTTTAGCTTGGTTGACCCTATCAAATGTGGACATAGATCCATAAAAGCCAAATGTAAGCTCTCTGGTCGGGCAACAGTATACTCACTGATAATTAGATAAAGGTTCAAACATTGGTCAGACGTTGACCGTCTTGGCCTTAAACCGTACTGGACCTTCTTCAGAATGCCATTAGCATCTGATCAATCCATCATCCTGTTAATTATGGCCCTCCCAAGGACCTTTACAACTGCGTCAATCAAGGAGATAGTGTGATAGCATTGAGGGTTGTCCTTCTCCCTCTTCTTGAGCAGTGGCTCTACCATCGCGGAAGGCCAGGAGCGATGAGTGACAACCTTTAGTTCCTGGGTCAGAAGAAGGCCCCATACCTCAACATCCAGGCACAGAAGGTCTGTGGAAATTCCATCAGGACCGGGAGCTTTATTTCTTGTAAGGGTATTAATACCTAAAATAACCTCTTCAAGGATAAAAACCATGGGAGTAAGCCCCATCACTCTTGTTCCCACTCTTTCATTATCTGCTATCTGACCAAAGTTATAGACCTCTATGAAGTGGTCCTGTCACTGTTGTTCAGATATATATGGCTGTAAATAGCTGGTCCTGACCCATCTGAAAAGAAGGGTTTGTTCACTACCTTCAAGAAAAGAGAGGAGTCCCTGGTTTTACTGGCTTGAATGAACTCGCCCCAAGCTAGGGCCTGGAGATTAGCCTTGTGTTTATGTATTGCCAGCTTTTAAGCAGGCATACTAGTCACTACCTGTCTCTGGCGACCTGTTCCAGAGCTGACTTCAATAACCGCAAATGCTCAGAGCATTCCCTGTCAAACCATTTCGAGTCTTGCCTACTTGCTTGAGTTAGCGGGGATGTCAATAGATTTTTAGCCTTGTTGCACTGGCTTGCAAAATATCCTATCAGGGGCAGCTGCATCCAGGCAGGTGGCTTGCTCGTGGAACACCTGGGAGAAAAGGGATGCCTTAAAAGGAGTCAGGTCGCCGGGGCCCAGTTAATTCATTTACCTTGATCCACAGGAATAAACCCTCTACTACTCCCTCCCCTTGTGCGAGTGATGTCCCTATAGCCTTCCAGTTTCAGGAGAAGGGGGTTGTGATCGCTAAAGGGGTTATGGGAAACATCAAAATTGGCAATGTGCAAAAATAAGGGGGCTGAACTAATAAAGTCTATAATGGAAGCACAGCCCCTCTGCTTAAATGTAGAAGCAACACTATGTTTAGATGAGCTAAACAACTTTACCGATGTGAATAGCAGGTTATAGGAGGCTACATTATCACCCAGTTCTTGACCTTCCTTGGAATGAGTGAATTGAAGCCCCTCAAATAGTGTACACCTTGGCCTAATGTCCTCTGGCAGTAAAGAATATTCACAAAGATGTTAGTTAAAATCCGCCACTAACACAACCATCCCCATACGAGGTCTCCCATCCAATTCCCCAGAGCAGTCGGGCCCTGCTCAAGCTGTGGAGACTGGAGACCCCATCTGGGCATCTTTTATCAGTATAAACATTTATCAGAAGTAAAGTGGGAGCTTCTGCAAGAGATAACTTCAGCCCCTGCAATACCCTCAAGTTCTTGTCCAGGTTAACGTCCTGCCTACACAATACGATGGCAACAAAAATAATCATGCCCTCATTTGTCCTGCCCGAGGCTGCAGGCAGCGTGGGCAGGAAATATGTCTTGTAGCCCTCCAGGAAAACACTGTTGTTCACCTTCCGGGTTTCCTGCAAACAAATGATCTGGAAAGATGTTACAACCTTGACCCAAGTAGGATCGGAAAATTTGACGGAAAGCCCTGCGATGTTCCAGGACACAATCCTCAGGGCCCTTGGAATCAGAGCTGGGGTGGCCATGGCTAAGGGACCTGCAACGGGAGATACAGAAGAGGACACAGGAACAAGCCCGAAGTTAAGTTTAAAAGGGGGGGAATAATAGCAGCCAGTCAATCACACGATTCAATAAGCCTGGTTGTGAGGGCTGCCTTGTTCTTGGTCGGGCACTGCTTAACTGCCCTGGGTCTGAAAATCTAGATGTCCATATGAGCGAGCAACCCTTTCTGGTTTGTAGAAAAACCCTAAGGGAAGAGCAACAATGCTCAGCTGGTCATAGGGCCTATAGGGGGTATGGACGCTGGGAAATTAGACAACATCTCAGAGCTTTTGAAATTGACCACCATACAATCCTCAGACTAGATCTCAACCTACCCCACATACTCTATGGGCCATAATGGTAGAATGATGAATACCTCCTCCTCCCGGAATGCACTGCATAAACTAATGCGTCACTTTAATCTTTAACTCTGGATACATCTCAGAAGAGGATCTTTGGTAAATGCGTAACGTTCCTCAGAACAAGGGGTTGTCTAAGGAGGCGGATCAAGAGTCTCCAGTGTCTGTGGTGGCATTAGTGAGGCCCGTGGTAAGCTCCTCGCAATCTCTCGCAGACCTTGGAGGAGCCCCTGGCGAGACGAGGGAATTGAGAAGAAGTTTAATGTCTCCTGAGGCTTAGACCTCCAACTTGGCTTGGATAAGGGCGGGTGTCTGCTTGGCCCGAGGCACGTTCGCCTCGAGGTGTGAGATAGAATTTCCAACATTCTAGCTTCTAAGGAAGTTAGCCTGGCCAGTATAGGATCCAATATGTCCCACAACACCTCCATGACTTTGTTAATGAAGTCCTGACTACATCTGCACCCCACTGCTTGCTCAGACAGGAGAGGATCAACCCGGGATGCCCCGAAGTGGCAAGGTTCCCTGGGTCCAAAGTTTTCTCCTGACTTTTCAAATTGTGGGACAGGCAAGTGGAGAGTTTAACAATTAACAGGATAATAGCTGTTACAGGATCCTCAGACAGCCACCTGTTGCACTCACGCCCCTCGCCTCCCCACACTTCCTCCCCACGCCCCCCCTCCCCTCCTAGGGGTCACCCCTGGTGAGGAATGGCTTCAAGTGGAGTACAGGGGACTAAGGGAACCACTCGGACCAAATAACAATCAAGGAGCGAAACGAGCCTGCAGTGATAAGAGGCCTGCGTTCCAAATTTTATTAAATTGAATACAAACCTATCACTTCAAAACTACAGCAATTTGCCACTAGATAAAATTAATGTCAGTCCCGCAAAGTCCTCTATAGGTGCTCCCTTGTTCATGAGGATACATTTCCAGGGTGCCACTAGTTTGGACTTAAAACCTCCAAACCTAAGGACTGCAGTTCCAAATAAGCTAAGTCCTGCTGGGCGGACCAGGAATGCAGAAGAGAGAATCCAAGGGGGGTGGCCCACCTGTTCCTGGCAATGACAGGTGCAGGATGGATCTGCCTTTGGCCCGGGGTTTGCCTGCACATGTCCTGCGCTGTGGGACTGCAGTGCGCCTTAAGACGCGCAATAGGATGAGGCACAGGTGGGTCTGCAGGGGGATTCTGGAACAAGCCATCCCCAGGGCTGTCGGCAACGACTGTCAGTAATCTCCTTGAGTGGTGGTAATTGCTGTAAAGGTAGCAGAGCAAAGCAGGTCACCTACAAGGAATATAATGGCCCCAGCAAAGATGTCCAAGGCACCAGTAGTGCAGCCCCGTGCTACCGGACTGCAGCGCGCCTTAAGAAGCGCCGTGGGATGAAGCACAGGTGGGATTACGAGACAAGCAGTCTCCAGCTGTGTCGGAAATGTATTTATTTATTTATTGAGTTTTATATAGTGCTGGCTAGACCCAAAGGTATCAGAGAGCTTTACATGAGGTACCACAAAGTTACAAAATTACACCAGTTAACAGGTTACATAAGTTACTAGAAAAACATTTAAAGAGCATAGGAGATTAGATAAATAGAGCATAAAAGGTTAGGGTGAAGGGGTAGGAGGGAGATATGATGGCGAGACGGAGGAAAGTCTGCCCCAAGTCCGGCTGGGTAGGTGATGGCCTAGGGGGGAGTCTACAGCCCATCTCCTCTTTAGCTATAAGGTAGATCGACCGGGCAACGGCCAAATAGCAGGCCTCTGTTAATAAAGAAAAACATTTTAAAGAGCATAGGAAGACAACAAAAATGGAGCATAGAAGGGACGAAAGTAAGTCTGCCCAATGTCCGGCTGGGTAGGTGACGGCCGAGCAGGAAGTCCACAACCCATCTACTCTTTAGCTAACAGGTAGCTCCACCTGGCATTGGTCAGGGGGAAGATCCCAAAATTAATGTCATGGTGGGTGAGCCAGGGGGGAGGATGGTGGGGGAGCACCCCTTGCCTCGCTAGAGTAAGCCCGGGTGGAGGGGTTTCAAGGGTGAGGTATAGAAGAGTAGAAGGTAGGAACCTAGTTATTTAGTCCATTTGTGTGGAGGCCATGACGAGGTCGGGCATCCGGTTATTTTGGGATCCCCGATCACTGCCTCCTGATGATTGTGGCTCCCACGGCCACCATGTTGGAGTCAGGCATCCCCTTCCACAAGTGTATTCTCGCCTGATCGCTGCCCAGGAGGGGAAGCTCATGAAAATCAGTCACTTGTAGTGTGGCCCACGTGGTCGGGGTTCATGCCGTGCCTGGGAGGCACTAGATGTTAAGTTTAGTTGAGGGGGTATGGGGAGGACGGCCTGTGTGCACTCGGGTGATGTTTATGGGCCGTAAGTGCCTGTCACTAGTCTGTGGTGTTCATATGGAGACAATCGGAGCTTATGTCACCCCTCCAGAGTTCAGGAGCCGTTCTGCTCTGAGACGATTCAACCAGCCACCATTTTGTCCGGGCGGTGCCTCGGTGAAATGGAGACACTTCAGATCAGAACCGTGCCTCCCTACGGCAGCACAATGATCAGTACTGTCCGAAATACCAGCGAACTACGCGCCGTAGAGGAATTCCACCCCAGATCTCCGGAGGCAGTCCCACAAAGTGGGGCATGGGTGGGGGGGCGAGCTTTCGCTGCCCCAGCACCACAAGGTGGGGGATCATCAACCAACTCCTCGAAGAAGCTACCGCCAGGGGGTCAGCCGACAGGTCTGCGCCACGGGGGGTTGAGGAGGACACCGCTGGAAGTTCAAGTGAAAGGTAAGCAGCATAACAGTACCTGGCTCCAGGCCTCCGAGGGTGGATGCGTAGATCTCTTGGTGCCATCTTAGCTCACTCCCGTACGGGGGCTCTGCAGGTCATATCGTGGATGATCAGGATCGCAGAGAGGCGGTTTTATGATCATTGAGATCAGGCAGCATACCGATTGCGGTAATTATGGGTCCGGAGGGTTTTGATCATGGCGAAGTACCACTTTGGATATTAGATAGCGGGTCCGCCATGGAGCTGCAGTTCAGAGCAGTCATCATGGTGGCTGGCTCCTCCCATCATGGCTCTCTCCGAATGGTGGTATTAGCTGGAAAGGTAGTGGGGCAAAGCAAGTCACTTTTAGGAATATATTGGCCCCAACAATGATGTCCAAGGCACCAGTAGCACATGAATGAATGAAACAAACTCCTATTGTTTTTTAAAAGGATACCGTAAGCCACTTTATAATTCTGTGGCTTTATAAAGTATCTGTGACTTCAGCCTTACAGGGTCACTGAACTTTATCTAGAGTGACCTGTAATATCTGAATAACATGCTGTGTGTCTGTGAGCAGGGATTTTTTGCCCTCGATATTATGTTTACAAACTTTAAAAAGCCTAACAATACTTTTTTTTTTTAAGTAATTGTATCAACATGGCTGGAACAAAAATAATGAATGTTTCCATATTTTAGTGAAAAAATAAATCAGGCCTTAATTAGCAAATACGCCTGCCCACAGATGTGGCTTATATCTCATTGAAGTAGGGAGTCGAAGAATCACGCCACAGTTTGGTCAGGCTTTTAGCACCTTGCAATCATTTGAGGCACATATACGCTGCTCTAGTTCTAGTTTTAGGATGTAAAGAACTTCAACTTTGCAGTGATCCAACTTATCAGTGACTTTGTGAATTTACAGTGATTTGATCTCTCAGATTAAGTACTGGAGGTTCTACCTACATTTGACGTTAAAAATACATTGACATATTCAACATTTATCCAGCCATTTTATCCTTAAGTACTTCTCAAAACAGATCTGCCTATTGTGGTACATGCTTTAAATATTTGTGCTCAAGACCTCGAAGGTCCTTTCAAAAGTTCTGCTGTGCTCTGCTTTCCCTGTTCATTCTCCCTGGGCTTAATTCAATTAGAAATTTGATAACTCTTAAAATGGTGATGTGCAGCTTTAAATATGCCTCTTTTTTCAACTTGCCGTCACCCCGCTTGTTGTTACAACGCGGTCGTTACAATGGCTGCGTTGTAACAATGCATACCATTACCCCGCAAGTGATAACAACGACTTGCGGAGGGGGGCGCTGGATGTTGGAATAGTATAATTTACTATTCCAATTGCAGTCTGTGCGGACAGTAGGGAAGGGGTCATTGTAACGCCTTGCGGGGTAATGGTATGCATTGTTACAAAACGGTTGTTGTAACGACCGCGTTGTAACAACATGCGGGGTGACTGTTTCGTAATAGGGGCTGTTTACCGTAGCTTACAAAGCCATTCATCATCAACATTTAATAAACTTAGCCAGTAAGGCCAAAATATATGGTGGCCCTTAACAGTATTCAGCAGCTGTGATATTCTGGGGCTCATGGTCCCCAAAATCTATAAAACGCAAACCTTTTCCCGGTTTTCCTGAATGTGTAACCTCTTTTTTATTTTATTTCCTTTTGTGCACTAGCCTCTTTCCTTGTGAGGCTATCCTTTTTTAATGAACAAATGGAGCCTGAAGACTGTTCTTTTGCACCATAACAAATAATACATATCAAGTATGTCATGAAACGGACTTGGCACAGTTGCAAAATGAGGAGTATTAGTTAAAATAGGGAGCTCAGTTTAGAGACTATAAAACTTGTAAGTAAAGTTATAACTGATTTTATTTCCATTGTATTCCCAAAATAAATGGAGTATAGGGTTTTGGAAGCTCTGAACACTGTAGCACCGTTAATATGGTTTTGCAAATGCTAAAAACAAGTAAAAAAGGCATACATGGCAAGTATGGCTAACCAGGGTTGAAGGACATTACAGTGTCCAGTGGAAGGAAAAAAAGATTTGCATACGACGTGGCAGTTTCAGCTTCAAGAATTGTGAGGAAATCACCACGCAGTAGCAGCATGCTGACAGACACAGTCACTAATAAGGTTTAGCACTTTAGTACATCATAACTGTCACTGATAATGTGGCACTAATATTGCTTAGCGCTTTTGCACTTTGTTAGCAAAGCACTTTATGGTCATTTCACTGAGGACCCACTCTGAATACATCCCATTACTAGCGCACAAGTGCTATAATGTGTCCAGTTTCTTCGCCTTTCGGGATCCAGCATTTGTTCCACTGTCTCCCGAGTTCACACAAGACTTACTAATCTGAAATCGTTTGAGATCATGAAATCACAGTGGTTATCTTGGCTGCGGATGGCTATAAATGAATGCTCTCTACTGCTGACAGCGGCTTTGCCTCTTGATTTCTGAAAGGAGGGGAGCACCTTCTAGACCGAGAAGTTGAGGACTCCTGCTTCATTGCTAGCAACCCCGAATCTAGAGAATACGAATGCATTCCTTGGTATGCAGAAGTGTTTTTGGTAGAGACTCATGTCTGCATGAGTAATATTTGAATGAAATTCCAGAAGTCAGGAAGGTAAAGAGACCAAGTTAATCTGAATGAACCCTGCAAGTACCAACAAAGTTTTGTTTCTGAATGCATGGTGAGCAACATTTACGCATTATAGTTTCTTTTAATTAAGAAAGGTATCAAAAGAAAAGACAACAAGCCAAGATGTTACTCTTATGAAAGAAAGACAACTTCAGGTGAGTATCACAGAGGTCCTGGAAAAGAAGCAAGGCTTGTCTACAGGGAAGATTATGTGCTTATCAGATCCCCTTTTTCTTCTAACAGAATCAAGTTGGTTGTACCATCAACCAAGACTGCACTAGCCACTATTCCTCAGGTTATCCATCCCTAATTCAGCCCCATGCTCCCAACTCACCTCGTGGAGATATCTGAATTTCAAGACAGTCTGGGTTCTAAGCAGTAAGAGGAAGGTAGAGTGAATCCATGTCACCGCAGGTAATCGCACAGGGCTGTATTCAAGCCAATTGTTTTCTACCCACCAGGCCACACTAGACAAACCTTATGCATATCAGTACTGATCATGCTCCTCATGGGAACAGTCTATTTTGCATTGCCATGCAAGGCCCCCTAAAGAAGAGACCACAAGCAGCTCCAGGCCGGTTTTGCCTTAATTCAGCCTTGTAAGTAACATGCATCTTGACTCATATGGCACAGGGAGAACAGGACCGGCATCTGGGTATGCCTAATGCACTTATGACACCAACTGCAAAAAACAAGGTGATGGACTAAATGTTTCAATCAATCTCTACCACTGGCAAAGGTGATGATGGAATGCTTGAATTAATCTTAACCACACCTGCAAGTGAAACCATCTTTCAGGTTCAGTGATTGTGCCATTCTGTTCCGTGACAGTCACAACGTGTTGTGGCTTTCAACACTAATTACAAGTGCTCAAACATTAACAAAATATAACTTACATCATCGCCATGATGTTTACAATTTGTTTTGGTATGGCATGCAATCACTATTGAGATAAGAAATAACAACAATAGCAAATACTCCTTAACTAAAATATACTATTTTTTGACGCTGGAAAAAGAAAAGCAGCATCATCTTGTCCAGACTGAAACGTATGATCCATGTGAAGGTCACACATAAGATACCATAATGGGAAGATTAATCCTCTGAGTTCTCTTAACATTATACCAATTAGGTAAAGGACCCAACTAAACATTATTTATTGCTAAGGAACGATTTGTATTTGCATACCTGGGGATTACTAAACCCCTAAATGTATTTGTATATGTATTTATTTATTGGTTGAGTTAAAAACGTTTTCCTAATTAAAAATCATCCACTTTACAATATAATTTATATTGAAACCAAATAGCAAGGTAAAACCAATCACATTTTCAATATTTTTGACAAGCATCGAAAGTTCTCCTATTGACACACCTAAATACGGAGCATCTTCTTCCATGTTTATCTAAACAGATGGCAGATGTTGCAAGCACTATACTATGAACAACATAAAGTTATGTGTTTTGTTCTAAATCTCAGTGAGGCGAAAGCACGAGTGGAAATAGAAGAAATCATGCTTCTTTATAGTCGAGAATCTGGACAAAATATTGACATTTTAGTATAATTTACATGTTGACATTGAACGCAGAATTTTATCTACCAATAATAACCAGAGTAATAATAAAGCCTTTTACATTTCCTGCATATTTCCAAGACATGTTATTACCTTTTTTTGGTCCTTGGATCCTTTGTTCTCGATAGTCGGGGTCCTGCTGTGGCACGCAGACCACCCCTCCGAAATTCAGATAGCCCAAGTTCATCAGCATGGAAATTACCTGACTGAGTTCTCCTAATTCTTTTACAATTATTGTTTGTGATAGACATTCAGATAAAAAAAGACAAAGAACAAACATTAGATCTATACAATACTACCACTTGCTCAATAATGTAATAGAAATATATAAATGTCACTGAACAGGTGATCATTGAAGGATTAATATACCTAGAGCCCCCTTTTTTTTTAAAAATAGATGACTCTGAATGATGTTACCAAATCTTCAAGCTGAATAGACAGAACGTCTTTAATTAATAAGGTTGCTACAGATATGGAATATATCAACTTCACATTACTACATATGAAAATTCAAACTGTCATATCCCATTCAGTATGAATACGTAGGTGTTGTATTCCAAAAATACTACCCATCAATTAGAGAGGGCATTAATTTATGGTCACGAAAATGCCTACAGAATATGCTTATATTGTGTTAACATCAGAAAAGTTTCATTTTTCTGTTGAAACCTTAAAAACAAATCACTGATTTAGTAAAATAGATTCATCATGGATGTTTACCGTGTGGCAACTGTGTTACTTGTAAAATTGCTTAAAATATGCTTCAATCAAAGGAACATAATAAAGTTCTGAATTTCACACATTACCAAATGATACAAGGTAGCAGTAGGTTTTAATTAAAGCCAGAACAGTTATATAAAAAGGATGAAGACATAACAAACTGAACTGACTTGGGCACTATGCATTACCTTATACTCTAATCTGATGAAGATAATCATTTCAAATAACAGATAGTAGTACAAAGGTGTTTCTTGTCAATAATTACCATAAAGTATGTCTCGGTTTTCAAAACCCAAACACTTCAGATAAATACAAATCTATTTTCATTGTGATCTTACTTTCCCCAGAATTTTTTGATGCCCTTTGGACTTCTCCGGATTTCTGTAAAAACAGGCGACTGTGGACTTGACCCATTTCCAGAAGATAGAGGTGAGAGCTCGGTTGAGCTAATCGATGACCCCACTTGACCTTCTGTTTCTCCTGCAGGAAGAACAATGTGTTATAAGAGCTGGTTAGAGAAGCTCATACACAATTGTTTAAACAAAGTACATTTTGAAATATAAACATAACAAAGTCACTTTTGTGGAAATCCTCTAAGATTACTTACTACCATTTCAGCAAGGAGCAGCGTATGGGAACTTAGAACCAACAAGTGTTGAATCGGAGATTAGTTTCGCATATAGGATGGGTAACAGTGAATAACGGGACGTTTTTCACCTTGTGGTTCTTAGTGACTTAAAATAAACAATCAGAGTGAAACCAGAGCAGCCTGGAATACCTTTATGATCTAACAACAGTGGGTAACCACTTTTGTTAACCTCATAGCAGAGATTTACTAGATTTAGACTCTGACATTCAAGCAAGTGGAGCTTTGTGAGAGCCATGCATAACAAATGTGTAATCAAGTGTGAAACTTGGCAGCAGCAAGTGGTGAACCACAGACAATTATTCATAGCTGTGTAATCAAAAACAGAATACAGCTTTTGAAGCTCATTGATGTACACTGCCATGCAGACGTATGCTTCCTGCTCACATGCTCACATGTTGTGTATAGGTTCCAGTTAAATTTTGTTGAGGGAGTCAACAAATAGACCATCAGCTGATGCTCTAATGTGTGGGACATTGAATACTGGCAATAGACTGGTGTACTGGACCAATGGTATCATGATTACCATAAGAGTAACTGTTTCTCTTTCGAATATCCAGCTTACTTTTATAACCAAACTGCTGGCAGATACACCAAGCAAATAAGCCACATAAGGTGGCAGAATTATTAAAACCGAATCTTTTAGATTCGAAGTTATGGAAGGTATCTTCTTGGTCATGTTGCACATTAGCCCTAGAAGATGCTTTCAGACAAAGATTCTTAGTGGACGGGGTCTCATATTATACCTTTCCATAATTATTGGCAAGGTTATTTGAAAGGTTTGGCAGCAAAGATTCTGTGTAGAAGATGAGACACAGCAACATGTAATGCAATACATCCTCCTGCCAAGAGTGAGCTTGCATATTCAATTGAGCAGATCAAAAACATGTGTGCTTGGAAAATGTCTAACATCCTTCTGTCCATACAAAAAGCATGTTGAACATAAACATTATGGACAACATTTAAGAATCAGGCAAAAGAACTTACCCAGTGAACTTCGCATTACATAATGTGCTTATTGATTTCGAGAAGCCCAGACAAATTATGTAGGGCTGCAATATGGTAGACTATGTAATGATCTATGAGGTACACTGGCATTCATATCTGAAAGCCAAAAGTTTTCATCATATACTCTGATAACGTAGTGCATTTGTGTGGAGAGGTATTGGTATTGGCTAAACAAATCCTTAAGAATAGCAAATGGACCAGCTGAAGAGTAAACACAATATTGACTAATAGCTAAATGAATTTAGCAAATTAGATATACAATTACTGTAAATGTAAGATGCTAATTGTGACAGTGGTTGGCCATCTCATTTAGAAATGCTTTCTTAGTCAATGTGATAGATTGTCTTCTGTGCAAGTTAGTTTCATTGCTTGAGCTCATATAATAGGCTCTTTTCTTGTCCTCCAATGTATCCTATTTATCTTATTGCCCCGTGCTGTGCTTTGTGTGCTCTGTTGTGTGTATTTAAATGTAGAATATTTCTAAATGTAATAAAGAATATTTTTGTTCAATGCAGTTCTTTAAAAATGATTAATACAAGAAGTGCATTGTTTGGAAACCCAATTACCCTGCCTAGGACTTTAAAAGCTACATCAAGAACTGTATGGTTTCAGAGAGAAGCTAGATAAGTAACTGAGTTAACATACTTTAGTAACACATTCCTTGATGGCAACACATATTGATCGAACAACAGTGAATGCTTGGGTATAACGGTGAACATGATTAATGCAATCAACATAATATTTACCACCTATTTAAGCAAGATGGCTACTCAAAGTCAGGAACACTTGTAAGCGTGTATTTGAAAAAGACCCATTTTAGCAAGTAGAAAGTAAGGGACAGATGGCATTAGTAAGCCACTAACGTGTGCATTTGTTAAAGGTGTAGTCCATAGAAGGTAAATAAATAACAATACTTTTTTCTGTGGGACCTGACAAAATTCTCCTTAGCCCCACCCATGACCTCAAAATATATTGTCAAAAGTGGTTTGTCTCTATCTCTGAAAGCGAGAATTGAAGTTACATACCTCTCTTCTCAAATACAAAGGTCATAATAGTTCTACAGTACTTTTCTCTGGACAAATTAATGAAGTAGGAAAAACACTGGGAAAGTTGCAACAATCAACATGGGAGAATATGTAAAATTTCAGGTGATCAATGGAAAATAAAAGGTTTGTATTCAGCAAACCTAGTGGGAAACCTACCTTGGGGCTTAGATTAAATGTGCAGCCTTCAGTACATACTGCAGTTTACTCAGATGGTGTGCACTCACTTAAGGATTATGTTTAGAGGCTACTCCCAAACATCACCTCTCAGAATGCACAAACGTTTGGCAGGAAGCACAACATGTGTATTTAGATAATACATAATGGTTATGTTCTTTATGCAGGCTTAGAGCCCAGGAGGCGTAGAAGATCTCACAATTTTTCTACAAGAGCTCATGTACCAGGACATTACTTCAACAACCTCCCAAATATATGCCTAAGCAGTTGGTGATTGAGATCAAAGTGTGAAGAATATCTGAATGATAAAATGTGAGCCAAGTGTGCAACAGTGGCTTGACAGCATTATTAAGAAAGGTAGATCTGGACGTCGTGTGCGCATTTTGTGGATAAAGAGACTATGAGCTTTGGAAAACTCTAATTACATCGCAACAATCAGAGCTTTGATGGGGTTTGAACACTCTGAGGAAGGCTAGTCAATGACATGCACTGTATTCAACATTGCATCAAATAACTGCAGTCTCTACATAAGGCATAACGTTGAATATAATTGAATCAAAGGTTAGGCTGGTGTCTGCTTAAAGAAAGACTTGGGTCTCACAAAGATGTAGGATTTAAGGAGTACCCAGATGAGGTATAAATAAACATGAGTGTATTGATGATGCAGGGTACCCGTCAATATATATTTACGCCTTTATAACACACCTCGACCAACAACAGCCATTAGACCACTTGACACAGAACAATAGCCTTACATCAAAATGGGGGGGAAAGGTAACAATCATCAAATCATAAACACAGGCAATCTAGGAAATCATAATGCATGTAGAGGCAAAAATAGTGTCATTCTTCATGGTGTAACACAAAGGTTTAAAACAATCCATGTCAAGTTAATTGTAAGTTAGGAGCTTTCTGAGCAAGTGCACCTTGAGTTGTTTTCTGAAATTGGCAAGTTGAGTTAGATTTCTTTTGGGGCCCAGGCTTCGACAGAAAATTATAGCTTTTGGCCAATTGAGATTTTGAATTCTGGAACTTCCAGTAGCAGGGAGCTTTGGCTCCCTAGTCTTTGTAGGCCTTTAGATATGTTGGGTGATGTATGTTAGGCTAGCATTAAGGACAGCCTTGTGAGCTAGTCCGCAGATATTGAATTGTATCCTAGCCATAACTTGGAGGAGGTCTGGGTGTTGTGAATATATGTCTTGGTGGAATAAGCCAGCCTAGTAGCAAAGATTCTGACTCCTAATGATTTGGCAGAGGGAGAGGGTGTGGAAGAGAAGACATTGAGGTTCCATGTGCACAAAATGGATGGGTTAATTTTATTTTTGTGGGCGGAATTTGTGGGAGGGAGAATTCAGTCTTCAGGGAGTCGAGGAAGGGGAAACTGTCACTCATCAAGGTTTTTAGGAGTGTAGAGCAGTTTTTTCTTTAGCATTGCCAAGTCCTCTATTGCAGAGGTTTTCAAAGTATATTGTTGGTATACCAATACCTAGCAATACCCAAGTCTCTTACTTTGGCCAAAACCCTGTGAAACCCATTCAGGAATAAATCAAAACATAATGGTGACACAGCTTATTGGAAATGCTGACCCTCCACAACTTGTCTGGGCCACATCTGAGGGTCATACTGGGTTGAGATGTGGAAATATGCTTGTAAGTAAAAACTTCAAAATGCTTTTCAACAGCCTCTGCATGTGTTGACATTGTTATTGTTAGACTTGACCCTCTCCGCAGGGTCATCTCCCAATCTTTTGCCTTCGCCCTCCTGTTGTCAGAACCAGTCTTTGCTAGCTTTTACGATTCTGTGCACTTTACCACTGCTAACCAGTGCTATAGTGTTTTTGCTCTCCCATTTAAACATGGTAAAATGGGCTTACACCCTATTGGCACAATTAATTTACTTGTACTTAAGTAGCCCTTTTAAACATGTTATGTTATGTTATGTCATGGGGGGGTTTTATATAGCGCTCAGCTACTCGGAAGGAGTGTCCCGGCGCTTTCAGACCAACAGGTCAGCAGCTAACACATAACATAACAGAAGACAGGACCAGTGGGAAAAAAGAAGACATAAGACTAGAGACAAAACAACCAGGTTTTAAGTCCTTTTCTAAAAGCAAGCAGATTGGCAGTGCTGCGGAGTGATAAGGGAAGAGTGTTCCAGAGCTGAGGACGTTTGAAGGATCGTCCACCAGTCCGGGCCTTCTTCACCACTGGCACCACCGCAAGAGAGAGAGTTTCTGATCTCAGAGCCCTGGTAGGTTTGTAGAAGGCTAGCCTTTTCCGGATATAGGTTGCTCCAGTAGAATAGAGCGCCTTGTGAGCCAAAGTAAGGGCCTTAAAGGCAATGCGCTTTCTGACAGGGAGCCAGTGCAAGGTGGATAAAAGGTCAGAGGCACTGGCACGGCGGGGGAGACCATAAATGGCGCGGGCGGCCGAGTTCTGGACTACCTGAAGACGCTGCAGGAGGTAGTCGGGCAAACCCAGGTAGAGAACATTGGAATAATCCAGCCTCGAGCCAATGAGGGCATGGACGGTGATCTTTCGATGGTCAAATGAGAGCAGAGGGAGAAACCTCCGCAGCATCCTAAGCAAGCCAAAGCAGACACCCACAAGGCCAAGAACTTGGGCTTTCATAGTCCGGCCGTTATCAATTTTGACCCCCAGGTTTTTCGCCACGGTGGAGGAAGATGCCGGTGGGAACATGTCATGCGGCCACCATTCCTGCCAACTCGGGTCAGATTGGCACCCAAAAAAGAGCACCTCAGATTTTCCAGGGTTACACTTAAGACTATTACCCTGAAACCATTCAAATACAGCTCCCAGGCAGCCACGGATACTCTCTCCATCGAACTCAGCCCCCTTTGCACACGTGAAGAGGAGCTGGGTGTCGTCGGCGTATGATATTGTCTGGGCCCCAAAGGACTCAGCCAGCACCGCCAAAGGGGTCAGAAAGATATTAAAGAGTGTCGGGCTCAACACGGAGCCCTGCGGTACTCCAACCTCCAGCGGCGGCACTTCGGCTGAGTAAGGGGGGGCCCAGACCACCTGCCGGCGACCAGCCAGGTAAGATTGAAACCACCTCAACACCGTCCCACGCAGACCTATCTCATACAGTCTGCGGAGAAGACCTTCATGAGGGACGGTGTCGAAAGCCGCCGACAGATCAAGCATGACCAACATGGCCCTACCCCCTGAGTCCAACACATCCTTGATAGCCTCACTGACTTCGAGAAGCGCCGTTTCGGTGCTAAAGTTGGTACGGAAGCCGGACTGGGAGGCATGCAGCAGGCTATGTGACTCAAGAAAGGCAGAGAGGACCTTATGGACATGCTTCTCGACGATTTTAGCAAAAGCAGGTAGGAGAGAGATCGGGCGATAGTTAGCATGAAGGTCAGGGTCAAGGCCCGGTTTTTTGAGAAGCGGAACCACCCTCGCCTCTTTCCAGACACCAGGAACAATGCCACTAGTCAAGGAACAATTCAGCACAGGATTCACAAGTGGATTGACCACCTCCGCCATCCTTGCCAAAAACCTGGCAGGACACGGGTCAGCAGGTGAACCTGATTTAAGCTGAGACAGCAAATCAAGCGACGCGGTAATTGATAAAGGTGGAAATTCCGATAGAGTATGCTCAGAATCTTCCGCCAAATTCCCGTGGATCTCCTGGCACACCCTAGTCCCGATGACAGGGGCTGGGAAAAGAGTCCTGGATCAGCTTGATCTTATCATGAAAGAAGCAGGCCAATGCGGTCACCCACGGTTCAGAGAACTCGTGCTGAGATGCAATAGCTTTGGGCGACATGAACTCCTTCACAATGGCGAAAATCTCCTTACAGGAGCTAGAGGCTGACTCTATTCGAGCCGCGAAGTAGTGCCGTTTTCCCCGCAGAATATCAGCATGATAGGCTTTAATAGCTATCTTGTACTCCGTCTTGGCCACATCTTCGTCCCAGGCTCGCCATTGCAGCCTGTGTGTGTGATTTTAAACAATCATTTTGACTTGGCAAAATAAACATAAGGCCTTACTTTCCTTTTTAATGCATGTATGTCAGCTCTAGATAAGGCCCGAAACAGCCCATTGGGCAGGGTACAGTGCATTTAAAAAGTTGGACATGAACCTTTAACATCTCCCTGTAGTAAAAAACTCTTAAATTCATGTTTAACTACTGCAAGGCTTACCTCTTCCCCAGGATAACATTGGGTTACCTTATTACACTTAAAAAGTTATAACTTTCAAATGGGAGCAGGTAAGAATAGCGAGATTGGTGTCTAAAGAATTCCAATTTAAAAAGCTCTTTAATGGCATAGTCAGATTTTAAGTCCAAATTCTGAAAATGACAGTTTTAGAAAGTTGGCTGTCTCTTTTCCCAACCATTTGGTGCTTGCAGCCTGTATCCTGAGTCACTGACTAGGTGTAGCAACCAGGTGGTCTTTGTGTATTACTTCCAGACAGCGAGACATAGGGAAATAGGTGTTGGCAGCATGGGCCATCTCTGATTTGATGGGGAGCAGAGCTGACACCTACCCCGCCTGCAAATCTCAAAGGCTCTGCCTCAGCACACTCACAAAGGGTTTCACACCAGTCTATTGACCCACAGACAAGCTGGGGCCAGGCAGGGAGAAAGTTAATCCCTCTAGAATATTCTCCTACTTAAAGCAGGCAAGTAGCATAAATATTGGACCCTCAGGCTCAACTCATCTGTACACTCTTGGATCTGTGGATACTACATACAGTAGGACACTCTACTGCAGTGCTGCATGAAGCCTGTCCTGTTTGCCTAGAATGAAGACTGGGCCTGCACACTTCATGCCAGGATGAAGTGACTCCAAGGGTCAGCTGACTGACCTCCTCTTATGAGGTACAGAGACATAAGCTCCAGAAGCCTCTCTGCAACTGTTCAGTTGACCTGCTGCCTGGACCTGCAACTAGATCTGCAACAGGGCCTGTCTGAGGCCTGCTGGCCTATGGTGGAATGAATTCCTGAGCCTCAAGAGCTTCCCCTCCAAGAAAGGGAGAAATCTTGAAGCTCTGGGCTGTTTGCGAACGTGAACATGCCCGTTTGCGTCAAGATCTTGCCGCCATCGCAAAGGTCCAGTGGACCTGACTCTTGACACTTCAGGAACAACGCGAGCTCTGCAATTCACGCTACAGCATCTACAGCACACAGTGATCGCCAATGCGAATCTCCGGCAACGACCATAGACGATGGCTGACGGGACCTTCATGCGTTAGAGTCGACCGTCTGCAAGACACAGCCTGCTCTTCGTGCGGCAACAATGACCATCCATGGCGCTCTCCTTGCTTTTCACGGACTCCTCCTCCATGAACAAAACTCTTTGGGTGGACTTCAGAAGCTAACTTTTTAAGTGAGACTAAGTTGGTCCCTGTATTTGGCCCACACTTCTTTGTGGTGGGACTGAACTTGTGACACTCACCCGGTCTTGTTCGACCAGATAACCTTGAGTGGTGTTTGGGCATTTAGGCGCTAGACTTACCTGAAATTTTGTAAGTTGCATCTCTCCGGAACTACTGATTGGATTTTTGGTATACGTGTATGCTAATTAAGGCTGACTAAAGAGCAACACCAATGACAAACAGGGAACAGATGCATCTGAACCTGGGCTTTGGAATCCTTCAGTTTATTCAATTTTTCCATCTAATGTTATGTGTATAATAGCATACCTCGGTTCGAGGAATGACATCTGCCTATGGTTATTTCTTCTATTGTTGAACCTCCAGATGTGTGACATCTGCTATAAATTGGGGTCTATTGTCGTATCTGCTCTGCTAAACAGGGATGCAATTCACTTTACAGTGCAGACCCCTCTACTGTGTCACTGACATCACTTCATGTCTAGGCAACATGCTGAGATTCTGATATCCAAAAATGTACGTAAAGCTTAGTGGAACACTGGTGATCTCTCGTGAGGAAAAAAATGGGACTATAAATTATCTATTGCATAGTCATGTCTATGAATACCTAAATCACAAAGTTTAAGTACTTTCGTCTGGGAAAATCAAATATGATTGCTAAATTAGCTCATTGAATTTTTAAGCGATAACTAAAATATTGCTTGCCTTTTACATCCACTGTGAAATAATGCATGCTGCAACTAAACTTCCTGGTCTGGACAGAAATTCAGTATGCACACAGCTGACATCTGCCATTAAATAGACGGTATTGTGCACTATATTCTTGCAAAAAATGTTGTCATGGATTTTCCTGCCCTGAAAATATAAATACATTTATCTGAAATCTCCTTAGGCCATTTCCAGGTACATAGGGAGCCATTTCTCTGAGCACAGCCACATGAGCACCTGGATGCTGGTCTGCTGCATAGAGCCTATTTCTCTGATGGGAATCTCTACTCCAGAAGTGCCTGGACTGGAAAGATGACATGACTGTCAAACAAGAGTGATCTACTGACCATTTACATTTAAGTGCTACTTGGGAGATTTTGTAGACCTAAGCTATTTGCAGAGAGACTAAACAACTACTTCTAAGAGGCACGTGGTGACAGCAACAAGAACTATCAGAAAATTCTTCTTTGGTTTATTGAATGATCGTTGCTGTTTTGTAAAAACAAATGAACCATCTTTTTGTGAACTGGAAGACCACGTGTGGCTCATAGATTGTCTGAATGCCACAAAGCTGTACAAGGGGAACCTTGAATATGGAAGCCCTTGATTGTACAGCCTGAATAAATACATTTATTTGGCAGACCTAAGGAGATGGATGGACCAGAAAGTAATATTAGAACCGATTGAGACAAAAGTTCCATCCCACAATCCTCCATCTCACATATCACATTTTCCATCACAAAACCACTCCCCCCAACTGAGATCTTTACAGAAAATGTCTGGAATTCACTGAGGAACCTCACCCATTCTTTCTGATGGTTTGGCGCCCTGTCCGTATGCAGCCAATGCCTTTGTTGATGATGTTTCCACTCTACAATTATATTTCTAAGTACGAACATGGAAGATGCTAAGATCATGTTTCATATTTTCTATTAGCTGTGACAGTTTCTCCACCGATTTTCAATAGTAAAATGTTTATCTTTTTGCCTTTATTTTGAATGCCTCAACTGTGTTCTATATTTACTTATTGTATTATTCTTTTATTTCAACTGTGAGGACATTAACACCTCTATGCACTACCTACGGGGGATTGCCTTGATGCTCAGGTTAAGCTCAAAATGAGAAGGTAAGGTCTCCCTTTGTGAATCTAGCTTGCCTTAGTGGGGCATTAATTATGGACATTCTGTTATTATTCTCTGAACAGCCAGCTTCTCTTTTCTCAATGGCTGGCAATACAATTCCATTAGACAAATGTACAGAGATTAAATATACATATCAAATTTAGAGGAGGAGTTGCACAGAGTGCGGTGCCAAAAAGGTGACAAAGTGCTCTTCGAGCCTTAACCACTTGTATTCCTTTTTGATTTGCTTTGATGAAAGAAACCGGAAACTGCTTTTAAGAATTCGGCCTCACTGTGACTAATGTCAGAAGTCTTAGAGAACTAAGACCCTAGAGTGGTGGCTTGGAGTTTAGGTCAAGCAGGAGCAGTACTAAGCCCAACGCAAAATAATTTTATGGATTCAAAGACATTTTGCCACAAAAGAACACATCCCAGTGAATCATCAGATATACTGTCTTTGAGATTTTACGGATCCAAAAAGTCAGTTCAGAGATGGCCAGGAATAATGAATAATGCAGGGAGTGGGGGGCACAAACTGTGTGTATGCCTTCTTATCAGCAGCCATGGCTTTTGTTATCTATGGTAACATGATCTGATTCATTTTACTGATATCTGTTATCCTGTAGGTACTCACTTGAACAAACTGATGCAGAACACATCTTTCTTAGCCACCATTTAAAAGCTGCATCCAGGAAAAAAATTAATTCCATAGTTACATGAATGATCAATAAAATATTTCTAAATAGTGTATTGCCACTTTTATACCTGATAACTATTTGAATTGACACTAAAGCTAGCTTTCATCTGGCTTAAGCTCAAAACTTTAACACAGTTTTATAATACTGCAAATTCATCATCTCTAAATGTTGGGCTACACTTGGCACTGGGATAATAGTGTTAATAGTGGAAGTAAAAGCAGATTGGGCAATATTGATGAAGGAACTATTCCTCACAGACTTACTTTACACCATGGTCTTGTGAGTTCAAGACTTCAGTTGCCAAGAGCAGAATGTTAAAAATATAAATGTATCTCTACAACTTTGTTTTAAGAGAGACTCTGGTAGATATACTCCAGGGTGGTAAAGTACTTTTCCAAACCAGAATTACACTCAGACACAAATCATCACAGTGTGTTTATTTGATTAATGTAGGGCCTACTGTTTGGCATTTGTATAGATTTTACCCACCCAACAGTAGGTGACTTTCTTATTTACTCTACAAGCACACAGCATTGTTATAGTTACACGTGCTTCTTTATTTTCTGTTTGCTGTTCTGTTTGCTATTAAATTTGTGAGAAGTATAGTTGAGGGACAAATATAGTTGAATTGTAAATAAAATCTCCATGTATTCCATGATTAACCATATACACTGCATTTGGCCATCTTGTAACAGCAAAGGTCGACCATCTTACACATGTTCTATTTTATACACCATTTTTAATTATGAAAGGTACATACTGGTCAATTATATTCCAAATGTTTTTATTCACTCTAACAAAGTCAATTAGTTGCTATGGGGTGGACCCGTCATCTTTGTCACACATCTGCCACAGCCAGCGAATGCTGAATAGACCACAGTGGTATTCCAGTACAAAATGGGACAGAACCAGCAGGTCAGCTACAGACACTGGTATAATGAAAAAGAGGCATATTTGCAATTGACAATGGCAAGGAAGCATCTTGTGGGAAGCGGAGTAAAGATTGAATTTGGGATTGATAAAATCTGATGTGTGGAGCAGGAAGCCACATGCCACAACACTGAAGTACTTTCCACTACATGTTGCTCAGCGTAAAACAGGGAACTAAGGTACCTGCACTGCTTTCTCGAGGGGAAGGGGCAAGATGAGATGCAGACCCTTTACTAACACATGGTCAGTACTGACGTGGTTGGGAATGTAATTCACATACTTGAGAAGTAGCACCTGGTCAAGCCAGCAAATAGGAAAAGCATGGATAAGAAAGCAACATGTGCAAATAAAACATGTCTTTTAATAGTAGAGCAAAAATCTTAAATTGTGTGTACCCGAGTGTGTGTGTGTGTGTGCTTATACATACGTGACAAATTATTAGAAATTAATTCCTTCACAGTGGATTTATGCACATACCATCAAACCTAATTATGTATATTAGAAAGATTCCATAGATTGTTTTTAATGAGAGTCAGGGTAGCAACATTCCGTAATGACAGTGCAAGTGCTGTGTTAGGACTGATGCTCTTCAATCTTATGTACTTCAGTGGCAGGATCTATGTACTGAACAAGCCTAAACAAGTCTATGCTCGCTACATCTTGTGCAATACACAAGCTACTACCAATAGCTACAAGTCTGAACAGGCAGATGTTGTTTGACAAGGGTTTTCTGGACAAACGCAGCTAGGGCACACATAGATCAGAGAGGCTTGTACAATACAACGGAAACGTGTACATCAAATGAAGAAATGTCTTTACCAATGAATCAGCTTCTTTTCCTCTTCCATGATACATATAATACGAACTGATGCAGATTTTTAAGTACCAAATACTTCTCCACTGGCTGACCAACTGGGCTATAGTCTTGATGTTCACACTAAGAGGTTAGAGTTTCGAATATCAGTAGAGAGCTGATCATACCACAGCTCCTCCCCATGAAAACAAGGCTTTAGACCATCAGCGATAAGCTTTGCTGTCACATCATAATACACAAAAATGGACCCAAACAGCTAAAAAACAACGATCTCGATTATAGAGGCAGGTGCTAAAAACCAGAGGTACACAAAAAATGGTAAACATGTATTGTCTTCTCTGCCCAGTTCAAACAGATCGCCAAAGCTTCCCAAACACTGATCTATTATAAATGCCTTTCGCAGATGTTGTACGAGGTCTATAAATCAAGAAATACAACTATCAATAATCGAACGAGCTTTTCAATCATTAGGTTATATTATTCTGTATATGTATATTAACATGTGTATTCTACCACTGCAGTTGATTTTCGGTATAGAGTCTGCCTATGGCAATCTCGAGTTCTTCAAATGGTATGCCTCGCCAGCAAACAGTATAAAAGGCGTCTTTCAATGCAACAGACCCCGTTGCCTCTAAGCCTGTAGCAAACACAGTCACAACAAGTTTGAGAAGTAGAAAATTAATTATTTCACACAATAGTTGAGCACGTTTGCACAGAAAAGAGATATAGCAATCTTTAATTATTGGGGTTTTGAGTTCAGTAAATCCAAATCAATACAGCTAACAAGACAAAAGATACAAAACATTGCTATGGCACTAAACAGTAAATTCCCACACCTTATTTCATTCAAATGTCTGATGGAGGATGATTTGCAACTTTCATTAACTCAATATTTCAATGAATATCAGAGATATCTGAATTGTAGCTCAGCAGAATTGAAGCTGCGTTGATTTTGAGATGGGTGGCTTATGTATGTGATCATATCAGGAATATAGAAGTTATAATCTACCCAAGCCAGCAGAAAAACAACCCAATTTAGGATCCATCAGAGAACCCTTACGTCCGTTGATGCATTCATGTCACACTTTCAGCTGAAAAGAGTTCTTATACACATGAAGCTTTCTCTTCATCTATTTAAGGGGCAGTCACCCATCTGATCTGCCCGTGTATTTGCTACTCGTGAAGTTATAAGAGAATTCATCAGTTTTCAAATACGCCCATTTAAGGAAAGGGGTTAGTTGCTACAGATGTGGTGCCTCCATTTTCTTTTTTACTCACCAAACATGAAGATCAGAACAGTTAAGCATGGTTCTTGCAGTTCCCCTACACAGTCTGACAGCAAGTCTAGCCATATATAAAAAGACCAAGGTGGAGGAGTGCCTGCACTGACTTAATGAAGATTCAATGTCAGTGGATTGCTCAAACACCACTCATAAGGTGGAGCTCTTTGAGCACTTGCAAACGTGTTTACCACAGGTTGTTCAAGCTTTATCCAAGGTCCGGGAGGGTAGCTGAGCCTCAGCCTAGCAACCCTGTCTTAAGGAAAGAGAGAAGCTCCATGAAATGCACAAAGAGTGAACTGCTGCCAGCAGCACTCAGTGCACTATATGTTGCATTTAGCATAAGCCATACAGATACACATTCTGTTGCAGTGAGCACTTTCTACATTCATTGTCTTCTTTAATGCAATAGCCAATGTGCATACCCAGCCATGTGAAACTATTTTCAGATAAGGACCAGGGGACACATCTCATTGCTTAACTTATTTCTCCAAGAAAGAGACTAGGTCCAGTGAAAACGTCTGACATTCTTCTAAAATGATAAAGTCATGACTAGTTTACCTTTTTTGATGAACTAGTAATGAGCTCCTTTTAATGGCTGCTGTCAAAGACCTTCTTTGGAATGGTTGGGCATTTAACTCCACACTTTGTTTTCCCTTTAATATTTTTGTATTTAGTAGTTAAATAAATGATCAGATTTTATACATATAAACATGCCACTGTTTTACTTTTACCCCCGATACTTCCTGTCTATAAGTCTTGCCCTTATTGCTCACTACTAAATATTAAGCCAAAGACAATGGTCAGCCGTGCATACATTGAGAAAGCATTGGTTTTCCTACTGGTGCATCCTATAAACAGGTTAGGAATAGCTGACATAAAGGTCAGTCTCTTCTCTTTTCTCTACCATGTCATAAAGATTTAGTATAATAATATACCCAGATGATGCCGCCTGAGTATTCATTAGGAACAGACCATGCCACGCGCGCTCTACCTTCTTCAAACTAGAATTTAAAAAACAATCAAGCAAAACGCCAGAGTAAAATGGCTGCCAATGACCTTGCATACTGAAATGGAGCACAGCTTAAATCGTAGGGGGTCCAGAGAGCTTGAGTCTTCCGTAAAACTAGTCCAAACTATTCCCTGCCACAACGTAAAATGATGATAGCACCACAGATGTTACGGTTAGGATGTAGTGTTCCCATTTTATGCCTCACAAGGTTTACTCTCAACCTGGTGCTCCGGAGCTCCAGCTCATACCTTGCCAAGCACTCAGAATAGCTTGTAAAGGAAAAAGCAGACCCTCTGTCCATGACAGCAACTGAGAAAAAAACAGCACTGGCACTGAAGCCAGCAACTGAGTAAAACCAAAATGAGATCCTACAGTTCATGCATTGACTAGAAATGGGTGAGCCATAAAGCGCTCAACTCTGTACATGATTAGAATTCTTAAAGTAAAGGCTCCCGCTAGTTGAATCAGTTGATCTGTTGCGAGGCAGAAACAACAATGGTTTTGACGTACAAATAACCGACAGGGTCTTACTTGTTCAACTGAGAGTTTTTGAGAGACCCTTAATGTGTGTCCGTTCATCAAAAGACATATTTGACACAGAGAAATTGATATCTGTAATACATTGATATCGGTTCTATGAAAGCACAGAAAAGGGAGGTACCAAACCATCAGCTTCAAGAGTGCCTGGAGTAGGGTGCAGTGATCTAATGGCTTCAACAGCAGAAATGAACGCCCCGCCCCGTGTGGGGCATGATGTATGCATGTGTCATGTATTCCTATAGGTTCTGAATCGATCCCCCTATTCCTGACCCTATTCTGGTTAAACTAACTATCAAGTTAACTAACAGTCAGCCCATGAGGCAAGAACAGCCCCCATGATGCAGATACCGTTATCTGACGCAGTCACACTACGGCACAGGAACGTGTTATCTGATTAGGTCATAACGCTTGAGATCTAATTAGACAAGCGACATTCCTCCAGCCCCTGATAAGGCATACGACGTTCTCATAACAAATCAAACCTATGACAACCTGGAAAATCCGTGCGGCCATTGTTTTGATTTCACAGAGAACTTCAGTAAAAGAATGTGCTAACGAGCAAGTCGTATGACATCTTTATTGACGTATCTATGTCCATCCTTACGTCAATCTCGGCACCTTTAAGGTATAAATATTGCCGATCTTGCCCTATGCAAACACACGCGTGGTGACAAGACGGAGCAGCCATACTTGCCGAAGCCGAGAGCAGAAGCAGACCCCGCTGGCGCAGCCCCGCCTTCCTGACGCGCTGCTATCTCAAGCCGAGAGACCCAGCACCGGCGTTTCTGGGCAGCCCTCGCAGGCAGCCTGGAATATCGAGAGCAGAGAAAGAGACACCATTCCTCATTCATCCTAAACTTCCAGGTACAGAACTGAATAACCCCTCCCAGAGAATTCTTTAGTTATTCACTTGGCAAAAACAAACTTAACTTAAACTGTAACTTTCTATTCCCGCCCACGCATTAGACTTAGGTCAGGTACACGGGGTAGGCGTATTTAGAAACACCAGTTGAGTACGTTTAGTCAAATGTATATGTGTATGTAAATATATTTTAATCATTTTAAACATCATATGGCTCAGAAACCATATCAATGTTTTTACAGTATTATTTTATACTATTGCTTTTAATGTATGCACTTTACTTAACTATAAGTATTGCAATAATATCGATCCATTTCTCTTGTACGAGAAAAGAGACTGATCAATAAATAACACCTTTTTATTGAACACGCCCGTCTCTTCCTTTTCTCTACAATCTGATGAGACTAAGAATGCACGTACTGACTGAGTAAAATAATTGCCTTGTGCTCACACGACTCTCGAGATTGACTCTTGATTAGGGGAGAGCAAAGTTGTCATGTTCTATGGTTGTCAGAAACTAAATCCCTTCTTGTCTAATCAGGGGAGTTAATTCTTTCCTGAACATTCGAGAAAGTTTCTAGCGAACTCTGAGCTACGCTGGCAAACCCAAAAATTAAGTCTAGTATCGACAGTAGTAGACCTAGTTAACGTCTGGTCTAGGCCTTTACTGCTGTAGGTATTATTCCAATGCGCAGAGCCTATTGGGAAAATAGGAGCTACACTACATGGCGCCCAACGTGTTTGGAAAGGGCGATAAAACTAACGTAAGACATTTAGAGTAACTCAGTCGTGCTTTCTCACTCAGACCCCTTTTCCCATTATACTCCAAAGACGTCTGGAGTGGGTGAAAGGTAATATCCTCCAAAACCTCGCAGGAGGGAACTCCTATGTATGGTTCTTGGTATAGTCAACGTTGAAGGATAAAAACAGTCCCAAAATATTGTGCATCTAATCTCTGTTTCCATAAAGAAACCTGATCTGCAAACAAACATAATACCATCCTGTCTGTAAAATGGCAGAGAGTGATGATGAAAGAGAGGCAGTTAGATTAGCAACTGAACTCGCAGATGCTGATGCTACCATGCAAGCAGCAGACCCGAATATAACACTCATTCCGGTCATTAAAAGGAGATCTATAACCTTAAAACTTATAGAAAATGGACTGACACCTAGAGGTGGCACAGTCATATTCGTAATCGAGGCACACGAATATCGGCAGACAGAGGTATACTATTCATGGATACATTTTCCAGCAGCAAATGCTGTAACAAAGTACTTCCACTATTACAAAGTAGAGGAACCTCCTGAAACGTACACTCCTTTCGAGGAGGTGGAAGTACCACTCAAATTCCAAGAGCATTTGCTCTTATTTGATGGCGCCCTAATACATAACAATCACATTACAAGGCTCGGTCCTTTAGGTAGACCAGGAGCAACGTGGCCGGTCTTAGCCGGATACACACCACATCCAGACATCGATAGGATGACTGCAGCTGAGCTGTTAATACAGCTAAAACAATTACTAAAAATTAATAGACAATTAGTCCAGTATGTAATGCGGACTTCAACAATTCAGCCAGCGATTAAACTTCCACAGCTGACCCCTCACCAGGGGAACACAAATAAAATTACACCACAGAACATCCAATCCTGCCTAGGTAAGGTTCCAGCTAAACGGGAACAGATACCATTCTGGTTGGCACAGAAAATCACCCAAATAGAGGCGGTGTTTCCTGACACCACCCCATTAGAAAAACACAGGATTCTGACTATATGTCTCCCAATGGGAATCGCACCACACATTGAGGACTGTGACACTTGGGGTACAGTCTTTGCTTCCATCTACACAAAAACGCACGGTGTTCCATCGATTTCGGTAATACCAGATGTGCTAAAACAAATTCAAGATGAATACGGTCCAGAACCTGCTTTAACTCTTGGTATGAAATTACTAAAAGACTTCAAGCAGGTCTCGGCTATATTATTAGCCAACATAAAAGGTGAGGCAGCAAACGTGGCGATCCGCCAGAGGTTAAAAGAGACAGATATAGCAGACCAACCAGCTGAAATTGCCAGAATCATAGAAAAATCCTATGAAGAACTAGGCAGAGATAGTCTAGGTGGAATACCAGTAAAACCGCAACTGACTACAAGTCCAGAAAAAATACTTTTTAATAATAATTCACCAAAAAAGAACTGGGATGGAAACAAACAATCCAATCCTAAAGAAAAGAAATTCCAGTCCCGAGGGAGGTCTCCCAGGCGAAGAGAGAAATCTCCAAACCAAAGACAGAGGTCACCGCAGAGTGACCCCTCTGGGAATAGATATAACCTTAGAAATAGGGATAATATTAAAAAACCTGATAGATATCAAGACATTGATACACGTCCCTCTCAATCTTTTCAGACTTCCTCGCAGAAATCGGAAAGAAGAGGACAATCAGAAGAGCACGCCAAGTCCAAAGACAAGGAACTTGCTCAGCTAAAAAAGAAATTACAATTTCCAAAAAAGAAGGTAGCCAGTATCAAGGTAGTTAAAAATGCCGAGAATACTGAGGACACAACTGAAAAACGGAGAATGGGCTCAGACAATGCTAGACAGCGCAGCAGAGGTGAGCATAGCTCGCAAAGTCCTTATGAATCATCTGGAGACAGTGGACACGAATGAATACCTTCAAGTGGAAACTGCAGACACCAGAGTTAGCAAGCCCCACAAGATATACGAGATAACATTACGTATAGAGGGAGATAAGACTAGGAAAATAAGGGGACTATTTTGGGATAATCTCTCCAAGGGCTATGATATCCTACTAGCTGAAAAAGACTGGCCACAAGAGTTTGTCAGGGAGTGCCCTCATGGCGAAGAAGTAATTATGCCTGCCTTCTCGAATCATATCCCGATTCATAAAAAATATACACTTGCTAGAAAGTGGGCAGTGGCTCTAGCACCTGCTTTATATAAAAATCATGTAGGATGGGATGAGGATTCTCCTCCTCACAAAATCCAGTTAAAATCACAACCTACTGCACAAAGGCAGTACCCAATTAAGCAAGAAGCTAAAAAACAAGTAAATGAAATACTAGATCAGCTAGAATACCAGGGGGTGATTGAAACTTGCACCTCACAAATGAACAACCCTTTGTTTCCGGTCTCCAAACCAGACAATTCATATCGTCTAGTTTTGGATTACCGACACCTTAACACATGTTGCAAAACCTTTGCAGTGCAAAACTCACACAGTGCTGCACTAATGAATAACATAGTGCGCAAAAAATACAAAACAACCTTGGACATCTCCAATGGATTCTTTTGTCAAAACATAGCACCAGAGAGCAGATATCTAACTGCATTCTCAGTAAATGGCACTCAAAAACAATTCTGTCGGTTAGCCCAGGGGTACAAGAACAGCCCGAGGGTATTCTCAGCGAGAGTAAAAGAATTACTACAACTATATGATGATGAAGCATTATCTTATGTCGATGACATTTACTTAACAGATGATGACTTGGATACTCACTTGAAAAGAGTGAACACCATAATACTTGGGTTCGCAGCAGAGGGTTACAAATTCAACTTTAAAAAGTCCAGAATTGCCCATCTGACGGTCCTATTCTTAGGATATGAGTTATCAAGTGAAGGCAAAAGCCTGGCAGACAATTTCCTAGAAAATGTGCCGTAATCCAAGCGCCTAGAACACTAAAAAACTTACAGTCGATTCTAGGTTTCCTAAATTTCGGAAGAACATACATTGCAAATTACGCAGAAAGGGTCAAACCCCTTTATGATCTAATTAAACCAGACTTTAAAAGATCCAGTTGGACTCAAACACACACAGAAATTTTCAGACATGCTAATTAAAACAAAATTAGAAACACGTGATAACACACGCAATCTTGTGATTCGAGTCATCCCAGGGAGATGCGGATTCACATACCTGACTTCTAATGAAGGAGAAAAGGTACCAATTGCATTCAAATCACACTTGTACACAGAAGCTGAACAGAAATTCAGTAATACAGAAAAAATCATTCGTGCAGTTCAAACCGCAATAGCTAGAGAAAAAGACATAGCTGACGGTAGACATATCACAGTCAGAACAGCAGAATCAGCCTTTGAAGCACTAACAACACCTTGTAATTTACCAACAACAACATTGAATCCGGAATGGATACAATGGGTGAATTCAATCACAACGGACAAAGTATACTACTACTTTGATCCAGAACTAGAGGAATTAAAAAATCTAAAATATGAAAAGACGTATCCTCTGCCAATCGACATTCTTCCTCTACGACACTACGCCTGTGTAATCTATACAGACGGACATGCTCAACCCTCCGTTTGGGGAGAACATGCATACAACCCCACATGTGAGATTACAAAAGAAGTGTGGCGCGGAGGTAAACTAAGACCTCTATTAACAAAATCACACTCAGTAGAAACTAATTCAGAACTACAAACTGAAATAATAGCTTTGAAAATGGCGCTAGATAATGCGGATCGCGAATTCCCGACGCTTATAGTGTCAGATTCATATTACTGCGTCAAAGCATATAACAAGGATTTGCAGACATGGATTCAGAACGGTTACAAAGATGACACAGATGCACCAATAAAGCAGAAACTGCTCTGGGAACAAGTAGCTCTTTTACAAAAAGAACTACCAAAGACTCACGTGACACACTCACTGAGTCATCAGCGTGATGGCGTTCACGTTGTGGGGAATTCATTGGCTGAAGCAGCCGCAGCGGCAGCCACTAAACCGGCTCCCGTAGATCGAAAAAAGCGTACATTAAAATACATTGACGGTGAAACAATGCTGGCGGTGAAAACGTCATCAAAAGGCGACTGCTCAGCGTTACCGATCAACTATCCACTCAATTATACATACATAATCGATGCGAACTCCGTCCCTTTTGCTCGAATCCCTGGAGTGGGGGATAGAGTGATTCCAAACATGGACAGGAGAAGCTTGTTAATCGCAGACGCACACATGGGCGAGGGTCTCAGACACCTTAAATTAAAAGATTCTCTGGAAGAATTACAATCACGGTACTGGTGGCCAGGCATGAGCCTGCACTACACCATGTTTGTAAAAAACTGCCCAAACTGCAACAGAGATCGCAGTGGGGAGAGAAACAGTTTAATACCTCGTCGTATCAAGGCAGATAATATTACCAGCAAAAAGAATGGCTTGCGATTAACATATACAGGCTAGTTTCCACTTATAATGTAGATCACCAGCACTCGGCTGACGTCCGGACTATTATACAAGATTTGCGAGTCTAAATGGCATATACGCTAAGAGCATGTTACGTTTGACCATTGTTTTCACTCAGGCATACCAGCCTGGGGTGAAACGTGGCCAAATGAGCACAGTCCAGCGGGAATCTTCTCACTTCCTTCCTGAGGGTACGGGATGGTGTAAAGAAAAAACCAAGGCAGAAAGCAATCTATAATGGAAAGGATATTAGGTTCGGGAGCTGGGTGGGTCAAACATCTAATAAGTGTCCAACGTAGTCTAAATAACTTGCCAAGAAATTCTCTGAAGGGATTCAGTCCGTACGAATTATTATTTGGAACTAGGATGATTATCTCTGACCTTGATAGTCAGACTTCAGTGGTGAAAGAAAAAACCTTTGATGTCAAAGACCGTTTGGCTATTTTGCAGGACTTAAACAAAACAAGAAAAGACCTGAGCAACATACAGTTGAAACAACAGCCAACGACCACTGAAGAATCACCACCTGTCCCAGCAAGACCTGTCTGGATTCCAAAAGTCGGGGATCTAGTCAGGGAAAAGATTGCGGTAAAGAAGGAATTTGGGCCTTCCTACAGAAAAGCAGTTCCTGTCTTGTCTGTCAACGGGACAAGATCAGTTGTACTACCGCCACTTGCTGGAAAAAACGAGAACTGAGTTGTATCCATCGACCTGGTAAAACCACAACATGTGGCCGATAACAAACAGTAGGCCAAGTGGACTCCCAATAAGTAGCAGAACACCAAGGTTTGCTACCAGTACAGAGGTCCTAACGAAGAGGCTCATCACATTTGAAACGCCTACAGAAGAACAACAAGGACTATGCAACAATGCAATAGAACTCAGACCTCTGACAACCCAAATAAAAACATTTAGCAGAGACACACCAATCTACAATGAAGTACCAAGTGAAAATGCAAGAAACAAAAATTCTGAAGCAATTGGAACAATTGACAGAACTGCATCCGGGTACTTCATCAACTTCGATGATTCCTCTGAAGACTTCAGTGAATCAAAGACACAGCCATCATCAAAATCCTTTAAAGACAAAGCGAAGGAACTTTTGAAACAACTGAAAGAAACATATCTGGTTTCTCCATGGATTGAATTTTGGGTGGGTTTTGGTGCATTTATCCTCATACTTTGGCTCATCATGGTATTTACTTTGGGACGCTTCATTGAGGGAAAATATGCTAAAATGGACACAGCAAGTCAGAACATCAACTTGGTCCTCAAACCACACACATCTTCACACGTCGAGAAAAGAGAACTTTCTTCAGAACTTTCTTCAGCCAACTTCACAGCCAATCCGATACTTGGTGGGGTAGCCTGGGACAACACTGACTATGAAATTTATGGTCCGGTCGAGATCCTGAAATATCCACACCAAATCAAGATCTCCTTGAGTGATTTTGCAAAACCAAACTCATTTGCTGATGATTGGGACTTCGAAAGCATTAACAACATGATGTCTGACTTAGTAATGTCTGCTAAATTTACAAAACATGATTATTTGCAAGGTTCTACAAATTATGATAGTATGTATTGCTATAACCATTATGGTAACCATTTTTTACATAAATCTGCACAACCTAGAAATGTTTTAAATTATAATCAATGGGAACATTGTGCTACACCTCCAAAAGGGAGCTCTAGAACCGTATATGACAAATATTCATATTTTTCAGGTTTTAACATAAGTAATGCTGAAACATTTTATTTTAAATTGTCAAACAAGACAGGGATGAAAACCATGATAACCAACACAAAATTGATTTATTCAGACTCATTCTTTGAACAAATGAATACTTTTGGATTTGATTATTGGGACAAAAATGTTGATTTGAAAAGTGTTTGGGGTACAAAAGATTGGCAAGTACAAGGTTTAGAAGCTTTGTTTAGAGCCTGCATGATCCCAGAACAAATGATATTTTTAAATGACACTTTTCAACAAACCACCTGTCTTGGATTAGCCAAAATCAAAGATTTAAATAAACCGTCTATTCCAAAGCCAATAATGTTTAGCAATAACTCTGATACAGATGAAGAGATAGACGTAAACCATATATTAAACCAAAACAGAACACATCCTGATTGGAAACAATGGTTGATCTGGCCCACAGATACAAATAACTGTCAAGATAGATTCCTGAATAAAACACAGGGTTTCAAAATGACCAGGCCAGACCCTAGATATCCCCAAAGACATCACCCAGGGATAATAACAACCTACAGTGTGGGCAAATTATGCCTTCAATGGCTACAAACTTCCACACTGCCTGAAATTAAGCAACACCTAACTTTACTTACTGATGGTGCTGACTTGCGTGATTTCATAATGGGACCACGCAAACAGCGTCAAAAGCGTTTCATAGCAGACTCTGTATATGCAGCATACAATGAGGCCTGGAAGGTTACTCAAATTGAGACAGCAGAAAGAATACGGGAAATTGACCGTATTAATTTGGAAAAATCACTTTCTGTAGTGGACAATGGGTTAATGACTCTGTCCTCCAGAATTTTTTCATTGGACAGCATTGTGTCGTCAGCAATCGATATATTATCGCAAGACTTACTGTTATTACAACATGGTCAGTCACAATTGCGTTCTATTGTACAGCTTGGCTGGACGTTACAAAATCTGCGTTCAGGCTATGTGCCTTGGCGTTTAATCAACACAACGTCACTATTCCAAATCTTTAACCTTACTGATAGACAAATCGGTATGGCGCAAAAGGGTGCTGATTATACAATCTTGAGCATTGAAAAACTAGAAAGATTACCAATGACAATGTCAGAACGACCTGTCAGTGAATGGATAATACACGGAATCATAAATATTCCAATCTCAACCTTCAGGTTTCAATACTGCCAAAAATATATACAGGCTGGCATGTACGAGAAATTGGGAAAGGGGTACCTTAAAACAACTTGGAACCTGCCCTATTCACATGCATGTGTCAGTAATAAAGGACAGAAAGTGATTCTTAGTGGCAACAATTGTGCTATGTCACTAAGCGGCACGCTTCTGTGTAACGGTATTAGTTTGCACGGAGCCTGTGAAGGGAATTCATACAACCTTTCATGTCACCAGCAAGGCGCACCTGCAACTGAAATAGAACCATTCTTTCAAAGACTCTATAATGGGAGTTACATTCTTATTGTAGACCGCAGATGTTGTAGTCTTATGCCCGGGACTCCTTATCTAGTAACTACCACTGCGAAGGTCAAGTGCTGTGGACGCTCTTTATTCCCCAGCTCCTTTCCAGACAGGGAGGCAAGGGCATGGCCCAGTTTGTAAATTACTTCTATTCGAATAGATACTTTAAGCAGAATGAAAACAGTGCTTCTTCAGACGCCTATAAGGCTCACGTCATCAAAAGAAACGTATGATCTACAAGTCGCAAGGACGACTGCAGAGATACATACATTATTATCAACTAATTCCCCCGTACATTTCGCGGAAATCCTGAGCGAAATCTTAAATATTTCTGATACCACTGGGGTCTCAAAGGTATTTAAGACAGTATTTTCGATGGCATTAACACCATTCAAAGCCATACTGGGTATTTTTCCAGATTTCGTCCATTCGATTTTTGGCGGACTTCCCCTGATCCTGGGACTAATTGCAGGAATCCTATTCTTAGTCCTTATTTTTCGTTATGGCAACCCATGTCACAGATCAAACTCTCGCGACAATGGAAGATACGATCCTAGCCATTGGATACCGGGACCGGATATCAAAAATCCTGGGACTATCCCGGCTTAGAGACCTGAACATGACTTGGTTTCTATCATTTCGACCAATGTGGCAAAGATGTGTTTTACCTGTATTGAGATGTCTGCTATGCGGAGAAGAATGCGTGTTAGACACCTGTCTGACGCTACAATCGGATGCGCCAGTGGATGCAGATACACTGTTGGTTCCTACCAAGGTTCACGCTTTGTGCTGCCCTCAAAGGCTACCAATCCTGATGACGGCATTCCTGGAATCTTCACCACTGCGATTGAAGAGTAGTGAAGTTCAAGATGAAAGCAGCATCGAACAGGTACGACCTTCTGTCAGCAATGCGAATCAGAATGTCAATGCAGACAATCATGCGCACGAATGCATGGTTACCCCTATTTCCGACTTAGTGGAACTTTCCCATGAAGCTGTTGACAGTTTTTTCGAAAGCCTGAATGATATGATGTTCTCTCCAGAACAGAAATAGAGACTTTTGAGTAAACTCGCACACGGCGTTCCCTGAATTCGGCCTTCAACTTTAAAAATAAAGTCACATGAACAATTCTTCCCACCAGTTCACGGACAACAATTTTTTAGCAGCCCCAAATTATTTTTCACAAATTTTTCGGGACACTTATCTTCTGCTTAAAGTAAGAAACTATTCCTAGAGAACTAAGATTTCTATTTTTAGATACTTTATAAACTTAAGTTGCCCGTTGGGATGTTCACAAATATTTTATTATGTGATGAGATGGTCTCGAACTTCCTTTCTGTATAGCCATATTAAGAGCCATTTCATGTGTATTTCTCATATACCAAATAAGCAATAATGCATACAAATGCGTGTTTACTTTTGCATTTAATTCATAGCTTAAGTGCATACAATATATATGACTGCAATTTTTCAGTATATTTGAAAATTTCGAAATGCATTTATGTATTTTGGGGTGGTAAGGTATACACTATACTCTATAGTATGTTGTACTATGTTATACTATGCATAGATTAGTAAATATGACCATAGTTAGCGTGGAGTGGGTGTCATGTATTCCTATAGGTTCTGAATCGATCCCCCTATTCCTGACCCTATTCTGGTTAAACTAACTATCAAGTTAACTAACAGTCAGCCCATGAGGCAAGAACAGCCCCCATGATGCAGATACCGTTATCTGACGCAGTCACACTACGGCACAGGAACGTGTTATCTGATTAGGTCATAACGCTTGAGATCTAATTAGACAAGCGACATTCCTCCAGCCCCTGATAAGGCATACGACGTTCTCATAACAAATCAAACCTATGACAACCTGGATAATCCGTGCGGCCATTGTTTTGATTTCACAGAGAACTTCAGTAAAAGAATGTGCTAACGAGCAAGTCGTATGACATCTTTATTGACGTATCTATGTCCATCCTTAAGTCAATCTCGGCACCTTTAAGGTATAAATATTGCCGATCTTGCCCTATGCAAACACACGCGTGGTGACAAGACGGAGCAGCCATACTTGCCGAAGCCGAGAGCAGAAGCAGACCCCGCTGGCGCAGCCCCGCCTTCCTGACGCGCTGAGAGACGCGCTGCTATCTCAAGCTGAGAGACCCAGCACCGGCGTTTCTGGGCAGCCCTCGCAGGCAGCCTGGAATATCGAGAGCAGAGAAAGAGACACCATTCCTCATTCATCCTAAACTTCCAGGTACAGAACTGAATAACCCCTCCCAGAGAATTCTTTAGTTATTCACTTGGCAAAAACAAACTTAACTTAAACTGTAACTTTCTATTCCCGCCCACGCATTAGACTTAGGTCAGGTACACGGGGTAGGCGTATTTAGAAACACCAGTTGAGTACGTTTAGTCAAATGTATATGTGTATGTAAATATATTTTAATCATTTTAAACATCATATGGCTCAGAAACCATATCAATGTTTTTACAGTATTATTTTATACTATTGCTTTTAATGTATGCACTTTACTTAACTATAAGTATTGCAATAATATCGATCCATTTCTCTTGTACGAGAAAAGAGACTGATCAATAAATAACACCTTTTTATTGAACACGCCCGTCTCTTCCTTTTCTCTACAATCTGATGAGACTAAGAATGCACGTACTGACTGAGTAAAATAATTGCCTTGTGCTCACACGACTCTCGAGATTGACTCTTGATTAGGGGAGAGCAAAGTTGTCATGTTCTATGGTTGTCAGAAACTAAATCCCTTCTTGTCTAATCAGGGGAGTTAATTCTTTCCTGAACATTCGAGAAAGTTTCTAGCGAACTCTGAGCTACGCTGGCAAACCCAAAAATTAAGTCTAGTATCGACAGTAGTACACCTAGTTAACGTCTGGTCTAGGCCTTTACTGCTGTAGGTATTATTCCAATGCGCAGAGCCTATTGGGAAAATAGGAGCTACACTACACATGAGAGTTACTTGTCATCTTTCTCATTCTTTTGCAGTGGGCTGTAGGCGTTCACTAATGCCTGAAAGTACTTTCAAAAGTGGGAATCTAATACAAAAACTTTAAAAAAAAGCATTTTCCTACTTAAAAATGGAAAAGATACTGCAGTAGAAATCACGAACTAATAGCAAACATTAGTAATCACATAATTTTAGTAAATAAGCTTGGCTTTAAGTTCATGCAATTCCTTATTATTTGGGTTAAAAACAATCAAAGTAATGGCAGAAAATTAAAATGCACCACTGTAATTTTAAACAAAAATGACTTCAAACAGACAATTCAAATCATTAACCACACCAAATACAGTACCTAGTAAAGGCGCGCTTGCACTTCTGCCGAAATCTTCAATCATTCCAAAAAGCAGAAAGGTACAGGATGAAGGAAAGAGGAAATACCAGCAAAATAAAGTTATAGAAAAGCAAAGAGTAAATGAGCAAGTGTCTTAGCAAATTAAAACAGAAAGCAGGACAGATGATATACCTCCCCTGATTATAGTTTTTTATTTAAATACCTAGGGCCCACACACTTGTTGCAAGCATCTGGTGTTCTGATTTAAATTGCAATATCTTGTTAAACCTTAATTCTATGGCAACCTTTCCAATCAATAATTGGTTACATTCAGTACCATTTCCAAATTTAGTCACACTTTAGCAGTTGTTACTCAATATGGATTTCGTGCAAAACAATGAACATTCACAATAGAGGAAAGCCTTGATTTACTAGAGACTGTAAGTCTGTTTTCACCCAGGAATATTGGCATTACATATGCAGCATAAATAAAGAGTAACGAGACAGTATTTGGAACAATTATTCTTCGTATCAGCAAATCCATGTTCCAAATTCTGGGGCAGTTGACCCAGGGTTTTACAATCCATATTTTAGAAACGGAAGACATATTGAGTTCTCACATGAAGCCGCTGCATTTCAAAGTACTAAACACATAATAAACATGTAACAAACACGTTGACAATGTCAATCCCCCAGGGCCGCAGATCCCCTCCCCTTAAAAAGCAAAAGGTCCAGGAGTTAAGGTCCAGGGGATGGGGTCCACGGGACCAAAGAGTTTCGAGGAAAGGGCCTGTGTGCCCCCCTCACTTAAGAAAAAATAAGGCCATGGGGTATGGGGTTCCTGGGACCCTGTAGTCTTGGAGAGGGGCTGCGCTTTCCCCTCCCCAAATTAAAAATTACAGCACTCGGGGGCACGCACATACTCCCCTTAAAAAAATTATAATAATATGGCGCAGCTGGATAGAGTCCCCACAGGGCTGCAAAGGCTCAGGGAAGGGGACAGTGTACCACCTACACCCTGCCCCCCCCCTTTTCTTTTACACAAATAAGCCCAGGGGGCTGCAGTCTGCCTGAGTGAGGCCAAAAGTGAAAGACAAACTGCACGCTGGTCATGCCAGAAGGCTGATCGGCGGAGGGTTGGATGCCTGCAGAGTAGGATACAGGGCCTTGCCGCAAGCCAGGCAATTTGCGGCATGGTGATTTTATGAATAGAAATAAAATATTTCTTTATTTTAAAAAACTTTAGAAATTAAAATAAAAACACAGATTTAAGTGACATTATCGTTAGGTAAACATTTCAGGGACAATCTAACGTTTTGACCTAAAAAACAACCACTGAATTCAATCAGTTATGGGTATCTCTAGTAGCTGTAACTCGCGCCCTCGCCAAGCACAGGTAATCAGTCCTCATATTACATCACTCATGACATGCTCTACATCATTGATATCACTGCAACTTTTGAAATGACATCATTGATGACAACACTGTTCATGGTAGTTCTCTATGTCAGTAAATATAGTTAGGTATAGTTACAAGAGGTAACTATAACTGGTGAGTTCCAGTGTTTTTCTTTTTAGTTTAAAACATTCCATTCTCAGTAGAATTTTCACCTAACTAAAAAAAGATATGTATATCTTCATCAGTGGAAATATTGCATATGGCTAGCCTCTACTCTTCATTCAATTTAGGAGAGAGCTGAAGACACGTCTTTAAACAACACCATCACAACAAAGTAAATAGTCCACCTCCCAGCTGAGATCCAAGCACTTGCCACCTAGATTAAGTCTTTAACGCTGTACAATGGTCCACTGGCTTTCTTCTAGTTTGCACTAAAAAAATATCACCCACAAGCATAAGTACATACATACATTAAGGACACTTAATACGGAGGGCCCGATACACAAAGGTAAACTTAGACCTAAAGTCTAAGTTTAGACCTAAAGTCTAAGTTTAGACTGAAAGTCTAAATGTAGACTTAAAGTAAAACTTTAGACCTGAAGACTAACTTTAGACCTAAAGAATAACTTTACACCTGAAGTCTAAGTTTAGACCTGAAGTCTAAACTTAGACTTCAGGTGTAAAGTTAGTTTTTAGGTGTAAAAGTCTTTAGGTGTAAAGTTAGACTTCAGATCTAAGTTTACCATTTTGAATCAGGCCCCGAGTGTAGTGCTACAGATGTAAAGTACAGCCAAACATTCAAAGAAACAGTGCATACTGGTATTACATTCAAGCCATGATTTCTAAGTTGAACATTCAATTTGAAATTCTTAAGATGTATTTATATAAATGTATAATGTGCACTAAATATGCTTTGATGTACTTTATTACATACTTAGGTTGAGTGAATAGTTCTCTTCGAGCCCGCTTCTCACTTGAAGAACACCTTGGGAAGCTGCAGTTTTATGTGTTTCATGTGCTCCATTAGGAGCGCCTCGCGAAAACTTCCCAGGCAACGTCATGTACCGATTATCTTCTAGGTAGGGTTTATTCTGAAATTAGGAAAACATTGTTTCTATCTCTTTTCAAGTAAGCATACCATTTCTACAATTATTAATTGTTCAACACCCAGCCCAATGGAGAAGACCACATTAAGTTTCATATTTATAGTAAAATGCAATTACTGCAAGATCACTACGTATGCACAATTTGTCTTGAAAAGGTAGTCGTAATAACACGCCAGAAGTAAATTATGGAAAAAATATTGATAAAATACATGTGTGCCTTGGAGTATCGAAAAAACAGGTGAACAGAAAACAATGTCAGAAAATAGAGAAATGTTCCTTTTGTTGTTTTTTTAAAGAACATACATGTGCATAAGACACAGGAGCTTTTGGAGCATGGTATAGGGACTTCACTTGATAGGCCTGTGCTTGGGTTATGCTGGCTTATGCTCCGAAAACACACTGATGAGATGAAGCAGATTTTTACCCAGTTGAAAATCAAGTATTTGAGCATATTTGGCTCAAACAATTCTACCCATTACTTTTCAATTTTTTTCAAGATGTTTAAGTATAAAGGGTATGCCATATGGTGACACCGAACTCTATCTCAACAAGGAGACACAGTAAGGCTGAAACTTGTGTGGGAATGCCTATGTTACCATGAAAATAGGATGCAGAACTTCCAACTAGGTCCATGTCAAGAAGATGACACAGTCAATCTGTCCTGTTTTCAGATAACAGTACAAGGCGAGCAGGGACTTTTTTTTTTAATATTTCTTTTTATTGAAATTTGTAACAACATGAACAAGAAAGAAAAAAAAAAGAAACAACAAGGCAGTACAATCAATCAAATGGTGAAGCGTCCTGCGGGGGGGCAGCGTGAAAAAATAATACAAACAGTGACCCTGCGGGATGGGAGGAAAGAGAACTAATCCGGAGACAATCCAAGCAACACATTGGGAGGAATGTCGGGTCAAGGGGATGGAGGGTCCGCCACTAAGTGCGTGAAGGGAGGGGTACAGATGTCTCCCCGGTAGGAATTCCAACGACCCCAAATCTTGCACCATTTACGGGGCCTGCCACGCGCAACATACACCGTCTTCTCTCTGAACATGCACCAGTCCATATTTTCCTTCCAGGCCAAGACTGTGGGGGGCCTCTGGGAACCCCACAACTGGGCGATGTCCCTCTTTGCGATCATATTACCTAGGGTCACCCACTGAGTCTGGGCCAGATCATAATCATTAGGTTCCCAGACATTCAGCAAACATCGTCTAGCCTCAGGCAACAACGCGACACCCGTGACCTCTTCCATCACTGCATGCACTCGATTCCAGAAACGAACAACCACCGGGCATTCCCAGAGTATATGGAGAAAAGTGCCCAGTAAGCCGCAACCACGCCTGCACAGCCCATCCGAAGCATAACCCATACTGACCAATCGTGGACCGGTAACATAGATCCTGTGGAGAATCTTAAGCTGTACAAACCGGAGGCGGGCCGGAATTGCGACCTCCTTCGGAGAGGATATGGCCGACTGCCAATCCTCGTCATCCAACTCCAAGCCATCACCGATCCAAGCCTCCCTAAGTCGCTGTAAGAGGTCGATCCTATTGTTTATCAACTTCTTGTAAATGAGCGAGATCGTGCTGTCGGGAACGTGTCCGTCCAGCACCCGATCCTCAAGCGGCGAAGCCTCCGGTACAATAGTGCCCGGGGGAAAAACCGCCATTAACGCATGACGGACCTGAACATACCTAAAAAACTCCTTGTCACTCAAGTCATACTCCAGTCTCAATTCCTCAAAGGTTTTGACCCGGTCCTTAGTCCATACATCATTCACCCTGCCTATACCAATAACATCCCACCGATCAAAACCTTTCGTCTTCCATAGGGAGCCTAGCCTCTCGGAGGCATAGAGAGGGGTCGCGCGTGTGAGTCTGTCCCTCCATCCCATTGCATCGGTGGCGCGCTGCCATACCTGCACTGCTATCCTGGTGGGGCCAGTGAGCGTCTTCCCAGCGGATTTCGTATAAAGCGCCCTATTGTGGTCTCCACCAGGCAGTAACCATCTGTCCATTTCGAACGCGGGGTTAGACACAGGGTCATACATGCCGTGGTTAATCGCCCCCAGCTGGGAGGCCCAGTAATAGCGCTTGATATCCGGGAGAGCTATCCCACCGTCGTACCAAGGATGTGTTAACTTGGCAAGGGCTATGCGGGACCGCCCACCCCACACCAGCCGTCTCTGTAAGCTTTCGACCTCTCGGAAGTAACTAGCCGGGATGGCATCAAAAGTATTCTGGAGGGCGTAGAGAAATCGGGGCAAGGACATCATCTTAAATAATGCCGCCCGTCCGAGCGGGGATAGTGGGAGTCTACGCCACGCCTCAACATCGGACCGCAGGCGCCGAAGCGGCGGCAACAGGTTACGTTCGAAACGGACGGCGGGGTCCAAGGTAATAAACACCCCCAAGTATTTGAAACCCTCCTGCACCACCTGTATCGGGCACCCACGCGGCAAGAGAGGAGGTTCGCCCGAAAGAACGTAAACGCAGGACTTGGACCAGTTAATAACAAGGCCAGAGTTCTTACCCAAGGAGGTCAATACATCGAATAGCACTATTAGCGACTTTCGAGGAGAGGTGGGGTATAGCAGGATGTCATCAGCATAGAGCGACACTCTATCTTCGAAATCGGGGGACCAACGTATACCCTTCATTGATGGCTCCCACCGCAGCCAAGCCGCCAAAGGTTCCAAGGCAAGGGCAAAAAGAAGCGGGGACAGCAGGCACCCCTGGCGAGTACCCCTCCCGAGCGAAAACGAGCCGGAGACGCGACCATTAACTACCACCTGGGCCAAGGGATCCTGGTATAGTAGCTTCACCCAACTAATGAAAACTGGGCCAAAGCCGAACTTGGCGAGGACGGGCCAAAGACACGGCCATTCCAACGTATCAAACTCCATGGTGGCGTCCAAGGTGGCCAAAATGGCCGATTCACGCAGTGAGGACGCTCTCGCAAGGGCGCCATGTAGACGCCGAAGATTAAGTGCCGTGTTTCGGTGCGGAATGAACCCGGACTGATCCGGATGGATCAGGTCGCAGACAACAGTTACCAGGCGATTCGCGAGCACTTTTGCGAGGATCTTAGGCTCGGCGTTCAGGAGACAGATGGGTCTGTACGACGCGCAACGATCCCGAGGTTTCCCCTCCTTATGGATCACAACAATAGATGTAAGTCGTTGGTCATAAGGGAGGGTACCAGCTTCTAGCGACTCCAAAAACATAGAGCGAAGATATGGTGCTATTACATCTGGACGTAGCTTATAAAGTTCGATGGGAAGTCCGTTCGGACCCGTGGCCTTCCCGGACCTCACAGAGCGAACCGTGGCCGCGACCTCCTCGACGGAGAGCGTCGCGTCCATCAGCTCCCTCTCCAGATCCGACAAGCGGGGCAAAGCGATATCCCTAAGAAGCAGGCGCAGAGCAGGGACTTGTTGTTTCACTTTTCCCATTATTGGTACAGACCTTAAAGTCACAACACGATGGGTGAAAAAAATGACTAGATGGACTGGGGAAGTAAACAGTATCCGGACCTGACCTACCAGTTATGGCTGGACTGCTTCTTTGTCATTGTATCAAACTTACTTGCGTGCCCCTGCTGAGCTGTAGCTGACACCGGGGGCATTGTGACGCCACTGCAGGACAAACCAACACCGCCCGGAACACCGCTACAACCGGCCTTCATTTACCAGAGTTCCCTGGGGCAGCGCTCTGTGAGGCCATCATCAACAAGCACCTGGAGGCGCTTAAATACATCGCGGCGCCTCCCGCGGCGCAGGATGCATGCGGGCGTGCCCAGGCGAAGCCCGGGCCAAGGGCCGGCCCGTCCTGCGCCCGTCTGGGGCAGGAAGAGGCAGGGCTGGGCCCCCTCTTTAACATCTGGTCAAAGAGATCTTCGAATTGAGGACAAAGGTACTGTGGGGTTTTGAAGGGGTGAGCGCTGTATTGTGCTGTATTGTTACAGCGAGGTAGTTCCCCGGGGTGTTAACAGGTGGAGGAGTGGCTCATTTGTTAAGTTGCTACAAGCTGCAAAAAGTATGGGTAAGAGGAAGTCGATGGAGGGGGATCCTCACTCGTCCACGCTAAAAAAGGGAAAAAATCTAAAAAGGCATTACATGCAGCCACTAACTGTGCCCTTGCCAGAATTGAAAACCTTGTAAGTGAATGCGAGGACGTACTAGCTGGGGACCCTAGTTTAAATGGTGCTGAAAATTCTGACCCTCTCTGACGTCCTAAAGCAACATCGCAAAAAAGTGATCCCCGCAATATTTAGCAAAAAGCCCCCATACACACCCCCCCCCCCCCCCCCCCCCATTTGCGAAGTCCATAGAGCTTCTGAAGGCCCAGCAGAGTGCCCAAATGATCTGAACACCCTGAACAAGACACTTGAGACCAGGTCACAAGGGGACTCGCACGAAACATCATCCGAGAAAGGCATTAACTGCTCTAATAGATTTTCTGTCTTAGAGGGGGAATCAGGCGATCCATTTGATAATCTAGTACAAGGTGGCAGGACCCTGAGTCAAGTGGCGCTGGGGCTCTGGGTTGTTCGAATTGCCTCCATTTGAGTAGGATACTAGTGCAGAAAATGGAGAAGCTAGAGAGCGAAATGGCCTTCATTAAAAACGCACTGAAGGAGCTTACACAGAAGAGGGAGGTGCACAAAACCAATGACCCATTTCACCAAACATCTATGTCATTGTCCACAGCCGTAAATAAAAGGATAACTGCTTCTACTACTCTCATGTTAGGAGGGGGGCCCCGACCGAGAGGGAGTTTAGTACAAAGGCCCTCTAGTAAGAATACTTCAGCGGGGCAGGCCACCCCCAGTACTTATGCTGAAATCATGAAATCCAGGACTGAGGTAGATAAGCGCGAGAGTCCCCACACTAATAAAATTGTTAGCAGTAATATGTCCTCAACGGCAGGAAGAATGAATGCTGGTGTTGACCAAGGCATCCCATCAAATCACTACATTCCCCCTAGAAGTGCAGCATCAGATGTATATATGACCAAAGTCCCAAAGCTTAGCAGAAGTGCTGACCAAGAAAGTAGGGAAGCTATTCACAACAAAGCAAACCACTGGCTCCGCCACGTGAGGGGGTGTAGATCAATCATTAGGGAAGACATGATTAGTGCTTATGTTTATGAGATTTTTATTGCGCACAAATACCCGAGGGTGTCTCGGCGCATATCAGACTGCCTGGGACGGAAAGCTACCAGATGAATCATTGATTAAATAACCAGGTTTTCAAGAGTTTACGGAAGATGATGAGAGTGGGACTGGTTTTGATCGACAGAGGAAGAGCCTTCCACAGCCTGGGGGTAGCTACTAAAAAGCGTCTGTCTCCCCAGCTTGTGGTTCTGGTACGTGGGACAGAGAGGAGGTGGGTGCAAGCCGAGCGAAGGGGTCTTTGAGGAACATAGATCCGGAAGGCATCCTTGAGGAACCTGGGTCCTGAATCATGGATGGCCTTATAGGCAATACAGAGTGCCTTAAACTTTATCCGGCTCTTGACTCTTAGCCAGTGCAGATGACGTATGGCCAGAGTGGTGGGGCGGCAGCTAGAGATGCCAAGCAGAATTCTGGCCGCTGCATTTTGCACCGATTGTAATTTTGTTAGGATCTGTTCTTGCGTGCCGAGGAAGAGGGCGTTGCCATAATCCATTTTGGAGAAAACAAGAGTGGTGATCAAGGTTTTCCCTGCCCCTGGAGGGAGATATGGCAACAGCTTTTTGATCTTCCTTAGAGTATAGAAGGAAGATGAGACCCCCGTATTCACATGGTGTTTAAACAACAGCTTCTCATCGAACATGATACCGAGGTTTCTGACCTTGGCAACCGGAGTGGGGGGTGGACCCATTTCACTGGGCCACCAGATGGAGGACCATTCCGGTGAAAGGTTGCCAAAGGTCATCACCTCGGTCTTGTCCGAATTTAACTTCAAGCAGTTGCTTGACATCCATGAGCCAATGGCCAACATCCCCTCCTGAAATCTTGCGGCCACGGCTGGTCCATCCTTGTGAACCGCCAACACCAGTTGGGTGTCATCCGCGTAGGTGGTTAAGCGGAGTCCATGTGCTTTGATGACTCTCGCCAGATCCACCACATATATATTAAATAATGTGGGGCTTAGCGAGGAGCCCTGGGGCACCCCGCATGGAAGGGTGAAGATGGGCGAGTAAAAAGTGCCCAGTTTCACCGCCTGAGTGCGGTTAGCCAGAAACGAAGCAATGAGGTCCCTGGCAAGATGGGTCACCCCCAGGGATGTGACACGGTCGATCAAGATGGAATGATCGACCGTGTCAAAGGCAGCGGACAGATCCAGGAGTATAAGGACCGCTGCCCCACCCTGGTCCATTATGATTAGTGTTAGGAGATTGTCCTTGTTTAGCTCACAAACTGATTGCATTGAAGTTCAGCTATGCAATCAAGAAATTGCGGAGAACTTGCTGGCCCTCGAGTATCGGACTTGTCCCCCTAAGCACTCGAATATCCAAATCAGACGCCTGCCACTCTGGACTTTAGACAGGGAACAGAATGATTCTGATTTCAATAGAATAGATTGACTAAACAAGGACATCTATCAGAACTTCCCAATAGAAATACATACATCTGGGAAGCCTGGGTCCCTGACTCCCGTTGTGTATACAACCCTAAGTCCTTTAAGTGGGGGAAGTCCGGGGTCAGGATATTCAGGGTACATCTAATTTGGAGAGTGGCACCTCTAAGGTAATTTAGCTACTTTCCTGGAACATAGCAGGTCTTCAGAAAAAAATGGCAATCCCTGAATGGAATGACTTCATCTCCAATTATGACGTCTGCATGTTCCAGGAAACCTTGAGTATGACCCCGTTATATAAATCTGGGTTTTCCACCTACTTCATTCCGGCGACAAGTTCAGGAAAGGGTCGGCCAGCAGGGGACCTTGTTATATGGGTCAAGGTGGCTCTAAATTGGGTTATCTCCATGAATAACTCCGGCTCAGAAGATATCATACATTTATCAATTAAAGGACCTCACAATGGTAATAGGGTGGAACTTTTTAATGTGTATGCGCGTGGAACGCAGGGGCACAAACCTCAGCTACTATAACATCTTTAGAAACTGCACTAGCGAGCATCCGGCCCCTGTCTAAAATTATTGTGGGATGTGACCTAAATTGCACTTTTGAACCTTTAAGTGAAGACAAACTTCTGGGAATTAATGAGGATGATATGAAACACTCCATCCCCATATTAAGTTTGCCCCCAATTAGGACGTGGTCACCCAGGGCGATACAAATTAATGCCCTGACAATTGAATTTAACCTACGAGCATTGAATGGTAGGACAATATCGGACTCAAAAGGAGCTAATACATGTAATAGAATTAGCAGCCCCTCGCGCATTGATTATCTTTTGCTGGACATCCGTTTATGGGGGGACTTAGTGGATATGAAGGTCAAGCAATCACAGGACAGTGACCACAACCCACTATGTATGAAAATTAGATGGGGATTGATAGGAAAAGTATCCAAAGCCCCGTTCTTAACATCAAAAGAAGTAGTCCTCCCTAACTGCAACCGCAGATTGAAATGGCATCAGATTGTTTGCCAAGAGGATACATTAGCCAGCATCAGAGAGCTAGTAGAATTGGAAAATGTAGAACTTGCTTTGTTTAATGCAGACCCGGGGACCAAGCAGGGTTCAGATGTGAGCAATCTTTATAACATGATTGAGAAGTTGGGTCTGTTTTTTTTTCTAAAGGAGCATAGAGGGCATAAAAGTAAAAGATTAAACCATGGCAATATATGGTACACGGCTTTGTGCAGAAAAAAGAGGCAGGCCATATCCGTAGCATTATGGCAAAAAAAATGCGGCAGCTGTAAGAGAGGCTCGAAAGGAATACAACAGCACCATAGAACTAGCAAAGCGGGAATGGGATGAAGAACATTGGCAGGATCTCAAAATTGCAGCCCATTCAAAAGATTCAACTAGATTCTGGGAATTAATAAACATTTCTAAGAGAAGAGGATCTGACCCCATCCCAAACCATATTACGGAACAGCAATGGTACAATCATTTTTTTAAGTTGTATTGTGGCGAGGTGGAATTAGAGTCAGTATTTAGTTCCCAATTAGAATTGGGCTTTGAGAGCTCTGCCGGACCTGATCCCTTTACATTAAAAGAGGTTGAGCTGGCCATTAAAAACATATCCCCGGGCAAGGCCGCAAGCCCGGATGGCCTACCTGGTTACCTTCTCCTACATGACCCTATGCTGTGGGCCAACTACATCAACCTCTTATTGAATTTGATTGTACAGGGCCAAGATATCCCTGAATCTTGGAAGGCGGCCAAGGTGGTAACTATACATAAGAAAGGAGACAGAGAGGACCCTGCCAACTACAGGCCGATTAGTTTAATCAATGTGATTCAGAAGGTAGTTGGTAGGGTCATTGTCTCCAGAATGGGGTCGTGGCTAGAAGAGGGAAATATCCTGTCACACTTTCTTGCGGGTTTCAGGTGGAGGGTGGGCACGATGGACCAGGTTTTCAGATTCTTTGCGGTTTATTGGAAATCTGTGTCCATCGGGAAAGGCGGTCTCTACCTGGCCTTCATAGACCAGAAACTCCTGGATAGGTTTAGCTTGTTTTGTGAAGAGCGTGGATTAACTATCAACACCTCCAAAACAAAGCTAATGGCATTGTCTTCATCTAAAAAATTAAAGAGGCTCAATATCCCCCTTAATGGGTCCCCCCTAGAGGTGGTTGAGGCATTCGACTTCCTGGGAATCAGAGTCAACAACAAAATGAATTGGAATTCCCATGTAGCGAAGATGCTTCTAAACCACAAGAGAGTCTTGGGAGCCATTCTAAGAGTTCAGCGGGGCTCCATCAGTAGACCCATAGCCCCGGCCCTCGCGGTATATGAAGAGAAGGCACTGGCCTCAGCAGTCTATGGTTCAGAACTGTGGGGATTCGAGAATACCATTGATCTGGTCAGAGCAAAGAATAAGTTCTTGAGAGATCTAGTTTCCCTCCCAGTTTCAACCCCCTTAAAGCCCCTCCTCTTTGACATGGGTAGACGCTCAATCAAGGACATAGTTCGCCTTCGTCCATTGTTGTTCTGGGTGCGCCTAAGAAGGTCACAATAACTGGCTAACTATGCAGCAGTCCTTGACAAACGTATCAACTTTAACAACTGCAACAAGATTCGGTGGCTGAGCAAGTTGAGGCAGTTGGTCATACGTATGGGGTTGGGTGAGTCTTGGATGGCCCAATCCCCTCCACCTAAACAGACTGTCAAGAAAATGTACTGGGATTGGGTGCAGAAGGAGGAATTACAGGGGCCCAAGTGGGGGTCTCTAACTGACCAATTTCTGATTCACAAGCCTGTTAGGAAGCTTGAACCGTTTTGGACTTTATTCAATCCCCAAGAGATAGAGCTCTTTTCTTAAAGTTCAGGCATGGAACATTACCAATAAACTCATTTACTGAGATTTGGAAATCTTCAAGGCCCCATCAGGCAACTTGTCCATGTTGTCCATGCCCTAAAGTGTCTCTACCACACTTTTTGTTTGCCTGTACAGCCTATAAGAGGGGCAGAAGAAGATGGCTGAAGCCGATATGTAATGAATTGGGCTTTAGACAACATAGTAAGGCCCTGCACATCCTCACAACAGATGTAACATCTTTGACCATTGTATGTAGGGTTGCAAAATTTCTGGGAAAAGCCTGGCAGATACGCACAAAGCTGATAAATAAGAATCTGAACATGACAATCGAAAATTAAACCTGATTATTTGTACCCAAATTGCCATAGCACTTTAGTCCCTCAGGGGTTTTTAATTGTACATAAGGTTTTTTTAATCGTATTTATGATCTGTATCTTCTTTTTATGAATTTTATGGGTTGTTTGTACATGGAAAATGTATTTACTTTTATGACAAATTTTTATCGAATAAAGTACTACAACATTGTATCAAGACTAATTTCTCTACTCGAGTTCTAATCTCCACAGCAAAGCTTAACAACGATAAAATAAAATTTATTTTCTTTTAGGAGTTTTATATAGCGCTGGCCAGACCCGAAGGTATCGGAGCGCTTTAAAACATTTGTCACGTTACAGTCATACAGTCTGGCAAAAAGATGATATGCTGGCTCAGGGCGTTTTGACAGTCTCAGTGCAAGGTAGATTCTTAATGCATGGACGTCTGGTAGTATTCCCGTTGTGCGCCTGTTGACTTCGACTCGGCCTCCTGTGGGGAGGCGCAATGAAGTCAAGGGTCGTGGAGGCGTAGGAGGTAGAAGCCTTAATGCCCCAGTAATAGTGCACTGCGGTGTGCTTTGGCTTGAGGACGGTAGCTATCGGTACGGGAGAGAACGATTGAGGAAGAGGTCTTTGAGCTGTTTTTTGAATTTTACAAAGAAGGGAGTGGTCTTGATATGGACAGGAATGGAGTTTCAGATTTTGGGTGCATTTCCAGTGATGGACCGGGCTGTGGTTTTTTGTTTGCGTGATCTCAGAGGGATGAGGAGTAGAGTGTTGGTGCTCCTTGTCTGGCCGGCCTTTTTGAGTTTGGAGGCCAGGTAGTCTGGTTTCCCTGCATGCAGGGCTTTGTACGTGAGGCAAGCAGTTCTGAAGCTGGCGCGCATTCAACAGGGAGCCATTTTAGTTCTCAGACAGCAGGTGAGATATAAGATAAGATCATATTTCTTAATTCCTGTGACCATTCTGGCTCCTGCGTTGAGGTTTGTTCTGAGGGGAGCTAAGTGGGATTTTGCTGTGCCTGTGAGGACTGCATTCCTGTAGTCGAGTCTAGACACCACCAGCGATTGAGTCGATTGCTTGAGGTCCTTGTGTGGGATGAAGGATTTTATTTTGTAGAGTAGTTTCAAGTTGAGAAAGGCGCTCTTTGCGGAGTTCTTGATGTGCTTTGCCATGTCAAGCTTTGGGTCTAGGGTGATTCCTAATGATTTAACAGAGTCAGCTAGGTTGAGATTGCTGTTGAAAGCATCAGGAGCTTTCTGCCATTCTAGGATTTGGGGGTTCTCTTCCTTGCTGGAGATAAGGAGGATTTCAGTTTTGTCTTGGTAGAGTTTTAGATGATTTATTGATAGCCAGTGTTGAACTTCTCTTAAAGTGTCATTGAGTCTCTGAATGTCCTCAATGGAGGAGGTTTTGAGATAGATCTGGGTGTCATCTGCATAGAGGTGGAAGGGGATGTCTGCATAGAGGTGGAAGGGGATGTTGGCTTTTTTTAGTATGTTGGTGAGGGGTTCCATGTAGATGTGGAAAAGATGCAGGGAAAGTACTTATCCTTGGGGTACACCCCTGCTGACGGAGTGCAAGTCGGATGAGAAGTTTTTGATTTTTATTCTTTGGGTATGGTTGTGGAGGAAGGAGGATAACCAGAGTAGAACCACCTCATCTACACCTACCCTTTCTTGGAGGACCTTGATGAGTCGATTATGGTCAACTGTGTCTTAAACTGTCGATAAGTCTAGGAGAATGAGGAGGCAACATTGGTCTGTATCTAGTGACTTGTAGATATCGTCTATGACGTTGAGGATCGCAGTCTCAGTGCTGCAGCCTTTTCTGAGGCCTATTGGTGGGGGTCTAGTAGGTGTGTTGAGTCAGTTGTAAGAAGACACACCTTTCTAGGATTTTGGATAGGAGGGTTAGATAGGAGACGGGTCTGAAGTTATTCAGATCGTTGGTGTACAGGCCCGTTTTTTCAGTAATGGCGTGACTTGGCCGACTTTCAGGCAATCTGGTATATCTCCTGTTTTAAGAGAGCCATTTATGATCTTGCTCTGCTATTTATGATCTTGCTCCAGAGCAGGGCTAGGGAGAGTTTAAGCTGTTCGGCCAGTTGGGCGGGTATAGGATCTTGGACGTGGGATGAAATGTTATCCTGTAGAATATCTGAAGTGGTTAATCACTTGCTAGAACACTTGATTGTCATGTCTGGGAGAAGTGCATGCCTGCATTTTAAATTCCTAGCAACCAGAATGTATACACTGGTCGATTATCAACAGCAGAACCAGGCAACAAATCATGAAATCTTTAGGGCCTTGATTATAAACTAATTCTTAATTCCAATGCAGCTGATAATGTAACTATGCACTGCATCTGAATGACAAGGTCTCAAACAAATCCACTGACTCAATAATTTCATATGGGGACCCGGCCTTCAGAAAGCAGCCAAAATATCCAGGTGAATATCAAAGGGAGAATGACAAACTACTGGGAAATCCTACCTCTAAATACCTGTTTTCCTTGCAATACCTCATTTCTCAGGAGTATTCCAGAGTTCATTTTGAAAGCCCCATTAACTCCACCCCTTAGAATTACCAGAACCACCAGCATCTGAAATACCGGTCGTGCAGACATAACAGGCCCAAATCTGTGGCACCTGTAATGATGCTCTAACTAGTGTGGGTGTGTGTGGCCCATTGGGTGCCCGCCGGCATTAGTTATCACCACCCAATTCATAAAAAAAAAAAAAACGGAATCATTATCCCACTTTTGCACTTGACCTACCCTGCAGGGTCACCCCCAAACATTTTACCTTTATCTCTTCTAGGATTGTGCATTTTACCACTGCTAATGAGTATTAAAGTGCTTGTGCTCGCTACAAATTACTTGGAGAAATTGGCTTACACCCAATTGGCACATTTAATTTACTTATTAAAACCCTAGTCAAGTGGTACTATATGTACCCAGTGCCTGTACACTAAATGCTACTGGTTGGCCTGCAGCACTCATTGTGCCACCCACTTAATTACCCCTTTAAACATGCTTATATATATATATATATATATATATATATATATATATATATATATTCACTGAAAAAACCATAGGTCATAGTTAGAAATTGGCGTTTAAAAAAGCTTAGAAATTCACTGAAAAAACATAGGTTTCAGGGACATTATAGTTAGTTGGACATTTCACTTGTTTAAAACCAGAGAAATTCGGCTTTTATAGTTAGTAGAGCTAACTATAACTCGCGCCCCCGCAACGCCTCCAGGGAGATGTTTTTTTTTTTTTAAGAGGGCTCTGTCTCCCCCCCTTCTTTTAGTTTTATGGGGCCCTGGGGACCCCATCCCCAGGGCCTGACTTTTTTTTTTAGTTTTAAAAAAACAGGAAGGGGGCTGCGTGGCCCCCCTTCTCTGGGCCAATTTAGGCCCCGGGACCCCTACCCCGGGGCATAGCAACCTTTTTCTAATTTATTCATATGGGAGGGGGGTCACGTGGCCCCCACCTGGGCCCATTTCAGCCCCAGGGACTCCATTCCCGGGGCATGTCCTCATTTTTTAAATGTATTTATATGGGAGAGGGGCCACCTGGCCCCCCTCCCGGGCCACTCCTGGCCCCGGGGACCTTACTGCAGGGGACCGTGGGGGGAGCCCCAATTCCCCCACGGTCCTGCCGGCTCCCCACCTCCTGCGGGAGACTGCATTGTTTTTGAGCAAAGGGAACTGCTGACATGCAGCTCCCCCCTTGCTCAAAAGCAATCCTGCTTTGCATTGTTGAAACGAGAGCAAGTTTCCTGCTCTCGCTTCAACGAAGCAAAGTAGAGTTTGCAAAGACAGGGCGGGAGCCGCGCGGCTCCCGCCCTGTCATTACAAACTGCAATGTCCCGGGGGTGTCATTACAAACTGCAATGTCCCGGGGGTGGGCACACCGGGACATTGCAGGAGGGGGGTGGTGGTCCCCAGGATCATCAAGGGCTCCAGGACCAGAAACGTGAAGTTCAAATTCATCCAGGCCATGATTCTTCACAGGGCATACCTCACCCCGAAGACGATACACAAGATGTTCCCCAGTGCCTCCCATCAGTGTCCGCGCTGTGGGACGGACGAGGCGGACTTCCTTCATATGCTTTGGTCGTGCCCGCGATTGAGGGGGTACTGGGGGGAGGTGTGTCAGACACTACGAGAGGTGTCTCGGATTCAGGTAAAGGACAGTGCATTGTATTGCCTAGTCGGGGCCCGGCCTCGCCCTAAGACATTAAAACCCAAGCTGAGATTTGTAGATTTGGCCCTTCTCCTAGCGATCAGGAAAATCACAATGCAGTGGAAGTCCCCGAGAGCGCCCAGGGCAGTGGCATGGCGAATCGACGTAGTAAAATGGGGTAAGGCAGAGAGTATTGCCCTTAGAAAGGAGGAAGAAAGGGGTAGGCGGAAAATCCCGATGGCACTGGACTGGGACACTATGCTGCTAACACTGGAGGGTATTGACCAGCCCTTGTCACAGGACACCTGAGCACACTGAGACCTGGGGGAACTAAGGTGACACGTGAAAGGCATTGAGAGGAATGGGAGTTGGTTGGAAGAGGTTTCATTGCAAAATCCTAGTGGAGACTGAATAGTGTTGGGGAGCATAGACCGATTGGACAGGAGGAATTAAGCACCAGAGTTAGACGGGTGGGGAGGGATAGTTGGGGAGGGGGTGGGAGGGGAAGGGACAGCCCCGGAAGTTCACAGAGACTGCTACTACTGTATGCAAAATTGGATGGAAATATGGGGAGTAGGTGGGGAGAAAATTGAAAACCGTGATGTATGACCTGTTTAAGATGACAATGTATGCTATGTTGGTAATATACATTCACGAATAAAGTTTTATAAAAAAAAAATCAAGGGCTCCAGGAGGGGGCCCCCCTCCTAATGTTTCTAACGCCCCGGGGAGGTGGTGGTGCCCGGGGAAGTGTGAGAGGGCTCGAGGCCCCCCACACTAATTATTTATTACAGCCCTTGGGAAGTGACGGTCCCCGGGGTTTGGGGCACCTGCGAGGACCCCGCCCTTATTTAAATTAAGCTCGGAGAGTTGGCAGTCCCCGGGGCTGCGGGTGCCCCCGCGGGCCCCTGCTACATACTGAAATTGCCCCCGGGACCTGGCCCATTTCAGATGGATTCGCGCACTAGCACGACCCTGCCGGAATTTTTTTTAAAAAAATGTTTTTTTTGGGCGGACCCCTTAGGCAGGCCTGGGGGGTCAGGGTGTTTTACTCTGCCTCCTTTTCTTGTTTTGACTCGTTCTCACCTTTTTTCTTCTCCCTCTGTACTGAGTCACAAGATGGCTGCAAACAATTCCTGGTTTGAAGGGTTGGCAGCCAATTAGAGGCAAGCTCGTGCTCAGGAGGGCTCAGCCAATCAGATCTAACAATTTTCAAATATCAGTATCTGTAAATCTTTAAATATCTCAAAAGATTCTGAACGGATTTTCACCATTTAAAAAAAGCATGCTTTCTGGACCAAGAGCTATCTCTCTGCCAGATTTGGTATAATTCCGTTTAGCAGTTCAGGCTGTAGCTGTGTCTAAAGTTTCCTATGGAAATTGACATAGAAAGACACGTTTTCTGCCCCCCCTTTTTTCTCGACCCCCCCCATTGATGAATCACCCCCGAACTTTCAAGACAGGAGCTGACCTGAGTGAACAATTAGTTTTGAAAATTTCATATAGATTCGTCAAACTGCACCAAAGTTTTTGGCAAGTCCTATGGAAACTGGGTTCTAACTATAACTACCTACTGGGGAGGAAGGAAGGGGGGAGGAGGGAAGGAAGGAAGGAAGTCTGTATGTATGGGTATGGCAAATCAAAAAAAGCCCTTCCTATGGAAACTAAGTCCGAACTATAACTACCTTCTTCCATAGGAAGGGCTTTTTTTTGATTTGCCAATATCTTTGGCTCCGCTTAACAAACCTTCATGACATTTTCACAACTTGAGCTTCAGGCAGGTCAGCTGCTGTGTTGAAAGTGTTGGGGTGATGTATCAAGCGGAGGCAGAGAAAAAGGGGGGAGGTGTTCGAAAATGGATTTTCCCCATGTTTATTCCCATAAGACCTTTGACTAAGCCTAGAGCCCTAGCTGCTGAATGGAATTACACCAAATTTGGCAGAAATGTAGACTTGGTTACACAGAGCACGCTTTTTGTGATTTGGTGGAAATTTGTTCAGTAGTTTTAGAGATATTTAAGGTAAAAATAATATAGATATGTTGGGATGCACTGTTCTTAAATCTCATTGGCTTTCAAAACTTCAACCAGGAAGTGTTGGCCGCCATCTTGGAACTCGGCTTGACCCAACCGCCACCTCCCCGGGGCAAAGTTGCTAAATTAATGCTGGGGACTCCACAGCCCCAGGAACTGCCACCTCCCTGGGGCAAAGTTGTGAAATAAATGCGGGGGCCCTCGAAGCACCCCCACAGTCCCGGGAACTGCCTCCTCCCAGGGTCAAAGTTGTTAAATTAATGCGGGGAGCCACATCCCGGGGCAATATTGTGAAATAAATGTGAGGGGCCCGAGCAGTCCATCCGCTGCCCCGGGTATCACCACCTCCGCGGGGCTGAAATAAATTAATGTAGGGGGGCATCACAGACTCCCAGGCCTGGTGACCGCCACCTCCAGAGGGCAAAGTTTTGCTAAGAGGGGGGCCTCGAGAAGCCACCTCATGAGGTGCCCACCCTTGAGAGGTAACCCGTTTTATTGGTGGAAGCTGACACCGCCCATCGAGCAAAGGCAGACTTAACTCTGCTTTCTGCAAACCAGAGCAGTAAAACAAATCTGTCTTGCAGAAAGCAGAGTTTTCATTTGTACCCCTGCACGCTAATATGTGTGCAGGGAAACAGATGAAAATATGGGCTCAGACAGACAAGAAGCTGCCTTTCAGCAGCTCCCGGTCTATCACAGCAAACCCGACTCCCGCATGAGGTGGGGAGCCGGTTGGGACCGTGGGGACCTTAAGGCTCCTCAAGCAGTTCCACTGCCCACTGGGTGCACTGGGGGTACCCAGGTGGCATGGCTAGGTCCCAGGGGATTGGGGGCCGAAATGTACCAAGGGAGGTGTGCCACATGACCCTCTTCCCTATAGTACAAAATACAGAAGCACTTACTTCTGTAAAGTACAAATCATCCAAATGTGTTTTCTCTGCATTTCCACAATGAAGAGTTATCTGTAATCTGTGAGGGATTTTTTTAATCCTTGCTTTTCTCAAGCGCAATATCTCACGTAGAATCGGTGACAAAGGGATTTTTTCTTGTCATCTGCTGCTTAGACCAGAGATAGTTTTCTTTTAAAAACTAGACGTATGTAAACTTGCCTAGAAGCCCAGAGTGTTTGATCCCACCCATATACATTAGCTGTATGCATCATCTTCTTGCTCTTTTACCAAGATAATGGACAGCTTACTAAAAGGCCCTCTGAATGGGTTTCCTGATAATTTTGGAGAGAGGGTCTTGATGCCTAGATATACACTTACTTCTGTAAAGTACAAATCATCCAAAGTGTGTTTTCTCTGCAGATCTACCATGTAAAAGTTATCTGTTGAATACGCTCAAGCAACACTCACATTGGCAAAGTTACAGACACACAAGGCCACTGAAGACATTTCCTCAGCGATTTTTGCACAGTGGTAGTGTAGGAGATGCACTATATCTTTACCGAACTGGGTAGCACTTACTAATTAGCCAATAGAAAGTACTCCAGTTGGGTAGAGGTGTTGCACAAAACGGTTGCCTCTTTTTGGATAAAGACACAGTGCAGGGTTCATTCATTGCACGATGATCATTTCAACAGAAATTAAACTTCAACAGGTTACAGTTAGGAAATAAATCTTAAAAAAACAATGAAATTCATTAAAAAAACATGTGATGTCATCAGCGATGTCATCAGTGATGTCACTGACCATGTCATGAGTGATTTAATATGTGAGGTAATAAGCAGTGCATTGCGGTGGTGTAGGTTATAGTTAGCTCAGCTAACTATATCAGCTGAATTTCTCTGGTTTTGCATGAGTGAAACATGAGCCTAACTATTACGTCCCTGTAACTGTTTTTTTCAGTGAATTTCTACGTTTTTTTAATTCGATTTCCTAACTATATATATATATATATATATATATATATATATATATATATATATATATATATATATACTATATATATATATACATACACACACACATACATACACATAGACACCCTGAACGGCCCTTAGGATAGAGTGCAATTCTGAAAATGCCACTTTTAGAAAGTGGGCCTTATATTGTCCTAGCTTTCAGGTGCCGGGAGCCTATATCTAGGTGCACATGGCTAGATGTAGTTAGAAATCGGCCTTTGTGTATTTCTCCCACATAGTATCACAAAAGGGTGACTGGGGGTAGGTAGGTTGGGGCATCTTCAGAGATGCAAAGGGTGGATTGGTCACCTACCAGACTTGCACTTTAAAGTCATTGCCCCAAAATGCTCACAAAGAACTTCACTCTAGTCTATTGTCACCCAAGACCCTTTGGAGCCAAGGCAGGGGAAGGAAGGAAATCCAGACAAGTTTGGAAAAACTGGAGAAGCTTCTCCCACTTCAAAGGGGACATCAGGTATAACAATGGGGCCATCAGGTATAACAATAGAACCCTCATACCCACTCTTCAAGATACTCCTGGACCTGCGAATGCTACAGAAGGACTGCACTGCTGTCTAAGAAAGAAGACTAGAACTGCTCCTTTCATCCCAGGCTACCTGAGTGACTCCAAGGGTCATCTGACTGACCTCCTGTTCTGAGCTACAGGGACATAACAAGCCCCAGAGGCCTCCCTGCAACTGTTCAACTGACCTGCTGCACTGAGCCTGATTCTGACTACAACTGGATTGCGCTGAGTCCTGCTGGAGTGAGCTACTGATCCCCCAAGTGGTGCCTCCCCAGGTCTTGGGCCCATGGGTAGCATCGAGAGTGCTCCAACTGGCCTAACTGAAGGCTCCACCCAATCCAAAGCAAAGCAACGCAAAGCCTCGCCGCACAGCTGCAAATTTATATGGAGCCAACGCCGAACAACTGGAAGCCAGCAAAGCCTCGAAGCACAGCTGCCAGCCGGATTGGATCTGATGTCAAGTGACACAAACATCATTGGAACCAACGCTCAGCAACTCAAAGCCCCACAAGGGCTTGCCCCACAGCTCATCAGAACAGATGCAGAGTGACGCAAAGCCCCAAAAAGCATCACCGCATAGTGACAAAGCCTCGCTAAGCAACGCTGTGCAGACCGTGCACCAAGGGCATAAGGTACAATCCTCAGTGGCCAAAACTTGGTATTGTGCCCCGCCTGACCTCTATTGTGGTTGGTCTGAATTTGTGATTTTTTCCCAGCTCAGCATTGACCATATAGCCTCAGTTGGCACTTTGTGCCTTTTAGCACTACTTTTATCTAAATCTTTAAAATTGTCATTTTGGTCTTCAATAATTTAATAAAATGTACACTATTTTTCTTGTGTTGTCACTTTATAACTGTCTAAGTCCTGCATAAATAGTTTACACATTGCCTTAAACTTGAGGCTGACTGCTTTTGCTCAAAGCTAACAGTGGGTAAAGCACAGTCTAATTTAGTGACTGGTTGTGGTTCACCAAGACAAGGATTGTGGCTGTTGCTTGATAAGAGCTCACATATCCCTCAACCAACAAGCCAGTTTCTTTCAAGGACAAATGAACATCTCCATCAGAATTTGATGTGTATTTCCTTTATAAAGCATGGAGCAGTAAACGGAACAAAAGACCAAAACGTGAGAGAGAGACTACAGTTTTCTGGCTTTTCTTGTACCATATGTGTAACTGTGTACTAGACCTGCACCGAAATAGGTTATGTCATTAATTCTCTGTATACTGCATCTTCCTGATTATGTTTAATTTAGTTAGGTGACCCAAATCTAGAAAAAGGGAGCTGACAAACACGTGGATGAAACAAAATCACAAGAGTCGGTGTTTTTCTCCAAAATAAATACATCAAAACCTTTAGAAATGTCACGGACACAGGCAAAGACACAACATGCATCAACAAATACAAATTCAACAAGTACAAACAACGAAAAGCAAAGTCCGTGAATAGAAATGTTAATATTAGTTAATTAAGTGTTAATATACCTCAGTTTCAACCACAGGGTCTACTGGTTTCTCATCTACATGCTATGTAGTTGGAGTGCGGATAATTTCAAAACATGATGGAGAAAAAGTAACAAACAAATATTAGTAAAAGCACATGTACAGCACAGGACAGTAAATGGTTTAAGTGCAAAAATTAAAAGCTGTTAGAAACTTTTAATCACACTGATGAGGGTACCATTCAAGAGAGAACATTATTATTTAGAGATGTTTCATTGACTTGGCTTACAATGTTTCAATTTGCTTTAGGTAATCACATGTTTAACGCACATGATCTGCAAACAAGCACTCTTCTCCTTACTTACAAAGGACTTTCCTAAGCATGTTCAATCAGCTGCAAATTAACACTCTGTAGTTTACAATATGAGGAGTGCATGACCTGAAAGGTGTGTCAGAACAGTCATCTCCGTTTCCCTGTCCACTTTTGTGACATCCCTCCTTTACCACTACTGGGGAATAGCCACCAGTGTGGCCTACATACATCAGGCTTGGAAGGAGCAAGTGACTTTGGTAGAGTAGGAGTAAAATAAGGGTCCATAACTATGCTTCTGAGAACTCTGATATGAACACAGAATTTGAACTGCTAGCCAAGGCCTCCTCTAGTTTAGGATCAAAAGATCACTCCCACTCAGTACTCCATCATGCAGGCATAACCTTTTTTTATTTTTTTACAAAATGTGATTTGAATTTCAATGTCCTCAATGCACAAAATTCATATATGAAACATATTTTGGTGTCACCTATACAAAGGAATCACAGGTTGCTGGAAAGGGCTTAAATCCATGCTTAGATACTGCCGGAATGCATGGAGCTAAACTACCGAATGCAACCCAAGCTCCATTATCCTGATTTCTTCACAACCATTTAGCAGCCTCCCTGCTTTAAATGATGTGGTGCTTCAGTGCTATGCTCTAATTTCTCTGCACATGCATCTTTAAATGTCCAATTTGTAACATTATTACGAAAAAATCATATGAGGAACCTGGTGACTGACCTGTTTTCTTATGAGAAGATCATGACTTTTTCACACTCCATTTCTGGGGAAGAAAACTATAAATAATTGTGCTTTTACCGTTCGCAAATGCTGGGAAATAGCACAATGTACTTAGCCAATTACACTGACAGATGAATGTCTGATCATAGTAAAATTCCAAATGGGGGAAGCCGTGAAACTTTCATGGATCTTTGGTGAAGACTTTGAAGCCTAAGTTCCGAAGCAGAAAGGACATCTTTGGGTGCATTCCCTATTTGACGCTATGTAGACTGTGATTCAGGAAAAGTTACAAATTAATAAACTAATATATACATCTGGCATGCCATGCGCTCATGCTCGGGGATATTTCTTAGACATTGAGGGCCATCTTAGCTCTTTTACCTTTGTACAAGGAGCTCTAGCGTCTTCATTCAACAGGACCTAATCCGAAGTGTAAATTTGACTACCCAGGATAGCTGTGTAGTTCATAATCCATCTGACCCTTCATATTACCTTGTGGACAGAAGCCACCTTATGCCAGTATTAAACAAACAGGCAGTGGTGTTCCTATAATTTGAGAAAGTGAAGGGGCCAGGCACTTATGAATTCATGCTTATGCCAGGCCATCTAATGAACATTAACACAGAATAGCTTAATTTTCAATAATTTCAATTAGAGGAAATAACACCCATGTCAACAGGTGATTAAGAGTTCACTATTAATAACAGTGGAAAATGCACAGCCAATTAATGCATTCTACCAATAAAAGACTGAAAGAAAAGTTTCAAAACCAAACCTTTTCTAAAGATTCACTTTGGAGATCTTCAAGACTACTTGACAGGTTTCTTTGAAGAGTTCTGGAAAGGAAAAGTCAAAGGTAGAAATGATAAATATTACTATCACATTTTTCATCTTAGGGCACTGAACCAATCCTACATTTGTAAACTAAAAAAAAAAAACAGTATTCATAGACGTATGTATTACCCGTAAAATGACTAGCAATCAGGTGCAAAGTTGTAAAAGGTAAAACTATGAAGGGTTGTCACAGGAAGAGGACTTTGTATTTGGCATTCAGATGTTTTTCACAAGTTTCTTGCTTTGCACCACAGAGAAGAGGAATGAATGCCTTTTTCTGTAGTTGTCCCCACATTGTGGAACCCACTGATGCGTAGGCGGCAAGCCATGTCGATGGTGCAAACATTTATTTCCCTCATACAATAATAGTGATCTGCTGGTTATAGGCCAATCAGAAGTAGCTGATTCATAATCTGATGTACCAACTGTATTTAGATCACCTATATTTAGAATACTAAAATATTTTATTCATTTAAATTCATCTGCTTTTTACTGTATCAATATCAGTTTGAAAAACATTTTAATTGTCAAAGCTTTATTCCAAGTGAAGAGAGATCTAAAATGTGTTTTAAATGCTCTAACATTACTTAATTTATTAAAGCGTGCAGGCTTTTTATGAATAATGCCCTTGTACTTTCAGTTGCCTCTGTGAGGCCATCCTTCTCCTCCAATAGTACAAAAAGAAAAAGATGATAAATATTGTTAGTACCTACAGAATGTTTGTAGGGATAAGTATTAAAGAGTGTTTTCTTTTGCCCACCATAATAAAAAAAAAAAGAGAGCACTCAACAACTCAAAAGTTAAATGTAGGAAACAAAGGCTAACTAGGTTTCAGAAAGACTTGCTATAAATGTTACAGTTGTACATATGTAACTTACTATATGATTAAGTAACATTTTACAATATAATAAAAGGCAAAACATACACAAAATGTCAGATTACCTTTCACAACTATAGCATCATCCATGCTAAAAGTATGTTACCATTCACAAATTAAAACTTCTCAAAATTTACAATTGTTAAATGCTTATTAAGAGCTTGTCAAAATCATTAAAAAATAATTTTAAATGCATTGTACACCAGTCAGAAACTAAAAAGTATTAGTCACAACAAGATAAGCCGAACTCAAAGTGACATGATGCACAATAACTACTTTTTCGATTTTTACTGATAAAAGCAGTTTGAGATGCTACCTTCCTTCTCCACTTTCAAACGATAATGCTTTTCAATTAGTCTCTTTTCTTGCTAACCTTATAGATCCTTAAAAACTGTGCAACCCTACATGTTGGAATGCCTGGAATGTTTGAACTAAAACAAACTACAGAATTATATTTCCACAATTTCCCCTTTTACAAAATATTAGCAAAGCCATAAATCAGGGATTAGGGTTCTGCGAGTTGGGGATTCACTGATGTAATCACATAGTCTGTGTCCTATGATAATCAATTTTGAAGTATTCCGCTTAGCCAGAGTTTTATGCATGGGTGTCGAGTAAGCATATATACATGATTTTGGGGCTGTTTATTTGATTCATAGCCTGCATTTTAGTTTGCTTGGGCTCTCAAATGACTGAGTGACCCAGTGGGCACATTTTGTTTGAGAGACTTCTGCTGTTCAATGTCTCATAAATTAATTCTATCATACATTGTTTTGCCATCATTATTCTGCTTCTAGTTCCTTTAACCCCTTCCGTGCTCGTGACGGAACCACTCCGGCACGAGCCACGGACGCGCTGTGCTGGTGACGGAGTGGTTCCGTCACTGCGCAGCTGCCCCGCCCACACTGCAGGAATTCCGTGCCTGCGAGGCAGTTCTACTGAGCGGGCGGGGCCGTGACGGAACCACTCTGTCACAAGCACAGCGCGCCCGAGGCTCGTGACGGAGTGGTTCCTTCACGAGCATGGCGGCGCCGCGCGGACCCCCCTCACCCCCAGCGCCGCGGCGGAATTACCGCCGCGGCCAAGGGGTTAAGGAAGTTCTTAACCAAGAACCACTGCATCAAACATTCATGTTGGCACCTTCTGAAAATATTTCCATAGGAGCTCTTTCACTGAGCCCTGTGTGAGAAGCCAGGACCGGTCTGCAGTGTCCCCCCACTTTTAGCCCCCATTTTGACCACTAGATGCTGGTTTTCTTACTAAGCCTGTACCTTGGGCTCTACTAACTAGACCCAGGGCGTGTACTCTGTGTTAAAAGTACATGGTAATTTGGTGGTATTACAATTGGGAATGACAGACCCCTGTAAGCGCCTACTAGATAATAAGACAAGGGGGGTTCATTCAAACTACATATAAGTCCCTAGTATATAACAGGGCAGGGAGGTTTAGAGGCCCAGTAGATTTTCTTTACTGGTGTGTGTGCTAGTGTGGTGCCTGCTTTCATTTTAAAAGCTAGACCTGCCTTGCTAGCAGCTTTTAAATATAAATGATATGCAAATTCGACTTTGGACTTTAAGGTACATCCAAAGTATTAATCTACCTTATTTTTACATATGTCACCTCTAATGTCTCCCCGAGGGGACCCCGCGGTAGAGTGCCTTGTAACTATAAGCAGGGACATAAAATATGTTCGTTGTTTCCCCATTGTAGTGAACGGCCACACAGGCTAGCATTGCAATATCCTATTGAAATATAAATATTGTTATGAGCCATGTAAAAAATATACTTCAAGATATCAAATTAATAGTTGAGATAAAAGTCAACAACTTGCCACTGTTGTATTAGTAATACCTATTAAAGGAAAGAAGTTATTAAGCTGTCTTTTATGTGAGCTTCCCAGCTGCTCTCTCCTGATTGGCAAGCCTGCTTCCAGGCTGTGTCAGTTTTGTCTGATGAGGTGTGAAAGGCCCTGTCAGAGGACACAGTAGGTTTCCTGTGGGTGAAGAAGTACAAGCCGCAGAGCAGATGGCAGGATGGGGGTGAAGAGTATCAAAACTGGTCTTTAAAGGGAGTGTCGCTCTTTATGATAGCATAGGCCCACCTCCACATCCTGCTTATTCAGACACACAGGAGCCTCTGTAATTAGATTAGGGAGATGGTTGAAAATGGATTCCCAAGCACTCCCTTTCCACGCCAGGAGGTTGGGTTAGCCTGATACAGCTCCACTGAAGAGATTTTCTCCTTGTCCGATTTTGAGAAAATTGTGTTTTCTAGGACAAGAATGTGCCAGACTTAGGAGAAAGTGATACACCTGGGTGTCACACTGCATCCCAGTGGCCAGGGGTGTCCGCCTGCTTGAAGCCCAGAAACTGTGAATAAATATAGGAGAGCTGCATAGCTCTTAGATTTGCTGCCTGAAAAGACGCGAAGAAGGACTGCCCTGCTGACTCCTTGTCATGCACCAAGAGGACTGCACTCACCAGGACTGCACACTGTGGTAATCAGCACTAGAAGGACTTTGCCTGACCCTGAAAGTCTAAGGAGTGGACTCCCTGCAAGCTCAGGTCAACAAAGCCCACCTGCATCATCTCCACCAAGAGTCGCCAGCCTGGAGAGCGTCCAGTGGACTTTTAAGGGTTTGGCTAGGTGCATTGTGGGAATTGTAGTCCATGCATCCCAAGGACCATCTAGGGGATTCCAGACCCTTTGATGTGGGTTTTGGATACGTTGAACCGTCAAGCGAAACTTCAGGAAGAAGTTCCAGAAGTTTAGAGCAACTTTTGGAAAAAGCTACAAAAGTTGACTCACTCGACGTCGAGTCTCAAATTGGCTACCTTCAACGGTGACCTGTATTTCATGTTTGTCCCACTGAAAGCTCCAGAGCTCCAAACTTCCAGGATTTGACCAGGACCTCGCAAAAACTCAAGCTGGCGAACCTGCTCAAATGCGGCCTGACAAAGTGGCTTGCTGGAGGTCGACAGAAAAAGCTCCAGAAAAACAACTAAGTGTGATGGTAAAATTTTGACCGAGGACTTCCGCTTAGTGTATCCGACCAGGTCTCCATCACAGTCAGCCTCAAACTTTGACGTTCTATCAATCAATCAGTGGTTTATAGAGCGTGCTACTCACCCGTGAGGGTCTCAAGGCGCTTGGGGGAGGGAGGGGGTAGAACAGCTCGAGGTCAGTCGAAGAGCCAGGTCTTGAGGTCTTTCCTGAAAGTGTGGAGGGTTGGGGAGCGTCTGATGTTGACCGGGAGAGCGTTCCAGGTTTGGGCTGCGATGTAGGAGAAAGTTCTCCCGCCCATTCTGCTTCTATGGATGCGGGGGGTCTCTGCTAGGGTGAGGTCGGCGAAGCGGAGGTTCTTCTTGGGAACGTGGAAACACACTCGGTCGTTGATGTATTTGGGTCCGATGTTGTTGAGGGATTTGTAGGCATGGGTAAGGAGTTTGTAGGTGACCCTCTTCTCGATGGGGAGCCAGTGGAGGTTTCGCAGGTGTTGGGTCACATGTTCGTGGCGCGGTGTCCCTAGGACGAGCCTGGCGTCAGCGTTCTAGATGGTTTGTAGCTTGCGTAGAAGTGTTTCGTTGATTCCGGCGTAGAGGGAGTTGCCGTAGTCAAGTCTGCTGGTGATGAGTGGGTGACGGTCTTTCTCTGGTCGGGGGGATCCATTTGACCCAGTCAAGTGTGATCAGATGTCCCAAAGTGGTGCTATATCTTTTTAAGCATTAGAACGTGTTTTCTTCTTTAAAAACTCCCATCTCCAGTTCCCTACATTGGATTTTTGCAATTTTGGTGTCTATTTGTTCATAAAAAAAATTATACATTTTTTTAATTGGAGTTGTTTTTTTATTGTGTGTTGTGTCTTATTTATTAAATGTATTGGTGTTTCTAAATGCTTTACACACTTGTCTCCTAAGTTATGCCTGCCTACTCGTTGCTAGCTACCAAGGGTTGAGCAAGGGAATACTTTATTGAGACATTGTCAGAACCTTTTTTTGTGTTTGTGGGTTTATTAGTGGTAAGTAACTACTTATCACTACTAATTAACCACTTTCCAACACCCTGCCATTTTTTGTTTCAGGTCTATTTAATTTTCAAACAAACACAAAGAGCAGGTCCGATGGCACACAGCGTTAAGCCCACAAACCTATATAGGGCCGGCCGCGTAGTTGAATGTTTATACAGGGTCCTACAAAAAGGTCCATCACATAAAGCAAGGTATAGCACAGCGTAATGACTACAACCCACGAGGGCCCGGCCACGTAAGATGCTATTTAGAGCCAGAACAGTAGGGCATGGCGTACATGAGGACCCCGGAGGATCTACAGCGGCATCAGACAGGCAACAAGCCTTAAGGTAACAGACAGACTTAGGCAGATATTAGAATCATGAGAATAGGAAAGGAAGAGAGAGAGACAATAGGACAGAATAGAGTATAATAGAGTGATGTGTGTGGGGAGGGGGAAACGCAGATATCATCGCATATGCTGGCTGGGACCAAGACCAGAGGAGCTCCGCAAGCAAGCAACTAAGCGAGCAAGGCGCCTACGGGAGTAGTCGACAAGAATCAGACGGAACAATCGCATCCTCAAAAAGGCGTAGCGCCCTAAGCCTGGCGGGCATATAACGCGCACGTTCGACCATGCGGAGATATTTAATCAGAGGTTGCCAAACAGTCTTAAAGCGGGTATCGCTTGCTTGTAGCAGCGCTGTGAAAAGCTCCATAGCTATGACATGCCATAAACGCAGGAACCGAGCGGCAACTGGAGGAGCCTCGGTTCGTTTCCAATACAAGGATATAAGCTGCTTAGCCGCCCCTAGCATGTGAAGCACCAGAGTCCAGTCGCTCCGAGTGAGTGCTTTCAGGCCGATGGGTTTGATGCCCAATAGGATCGTGCTCATGGCCTCAGGCAGATGGAATCCCAGTACCCCCCTAATGTGGCTAAGTACCTCCTTCCAGAACATGTTCAACGCTGAGCATGACCACCACACATGAATGAAATCCCCAGATGCAGTCAGACACCTCCAACACAGGGAAGAAGACGCAGGGAACATCCTATGCAACCGCAGGGGTGTAGAATACCATTGGGTCATAATTTTATATGCATTCTCCCGCTGTGGAATACTGCAATAGATTTTGGGGATATCTTGCCACAGTCGGTTCCACTGCGCAGGCGTAATGTCCGTTGTAGAAGCCGACTGCCATTGCCTCTGATACGGGTGAGAGGGTACTACTGGAGGGTGCTGCAGGATCTGATAGACTGGGTCCCTGAGAATACTCCGCGGCAGGCGCCACCGCACTTCACGAGTGGGGTGAGCGGCCGGGTCCTGCAGGAGCAGCTCAACATGGGCGTGATCTGAGAGCGAGATATCAGATATGGAGGCCCCCAGCATGTCCCGTATCAAAGGGTGGGAAACAAATAGATAATCTATACGGGAGTACGAGCGATGAACATGGGAGTAGTACGAGTAATCCCGCAACTCTGGGGAATGATATCTCCACGTGTCTATCAACCCCAGATCTGTCATCTGATTGCGAAACGCTAGCGACATAGCCCCCATCCCGCTAAAGGAAGGTGCACTACGGTCCTTATTGGGGTCCCATACTAGATTAAAATCTCCCCCAAAGATTATCGAGGAGTCACCCTGCGGCACGTGATCCCTTAAAAGAGTTAGGAGGTATCTGTCCTGCATCTGGTTGAGCGCGTATACATAACACAATGTAAACTGGCGTCGCCCAATCCCCACGGTGAACCTAAGGAGGCACCCGTCCCCGCTCTTAAAGGGTTTGGCCTCCCCCGCCTGATGCCACTTCTACACAGTATGGCCACACCAGCCGTCTTGGTATCCGCTGCAGCCCAGAATTGGAGGGGGTATTTGGGGTGTGCCATACGCCGCTCATCAGCTTGGATGAGGTGAGTTTCTTGGAGAAAAATGATGTCAGGACTATGCTGGAGCAGATAGCACCACGTCTGCCTCAGTTTATTGGGGGAGTTTAGGCCCTTGACGTTAAGCGTCAAGACTTTCAATGGGCGTGGTAGGTCCACAGTCATGGTGGATCCCAGGCCAGCCCGCATAGCCACCCCCAGCGCGCCTCGGAAGGAACATGCAGGTGTTAAGGACCCCCTCCGTCTCCATACGCACAGCGCATCGCAGCCACGCGGGCCCTCACCCAACAAACCCAAAGGACAAAAGACGATAGAAAGACGAAGCCAGCGAGAGACAAAAAGTGAAGAAGAGAGGAAGAAGATCAAAAAGCGGCCAACGGGGCCATACAATCCTGTTCCAGGTTCGGGACATCCTACACCCAAGGGTCAGATAGTCCCCGAGATGTCACTCCCACCAGAACAGCCCAAAAAAAAAAAGAAGAAAAGGGTGTTAGTGCCCTTTAACCAACCTAACCAATACAGGAGCCCCGGCCTCCCCCCCTCCCCCATAAATGCAAACAAGTGGCCCACAAAGTAACGGGGAAGGCAGTCACCCCCCCCCTCCACCCACCGCCCCCGACAGTAAGGGGGGACTGGCCGTAGTGCCTGAAGGGAAGACAATGCACCAAACATGAGTCAGCCAGGGAGTCTTCGGTTGTAGCTTAGAGCCAGCCGCATCCCCCTCAGGGATCTGATATGGTCGATGAAGTCTTGCTTTGCCTGCTATGCTGCTCGCTCATCAATGAGCGGTGACCTTCGGCGATGCTGTACCGTGGACCAGGCCGGCTGAATAGGGATCCTTGTCGCGGCAGGAGGTCTCGAGGGGCTGACCAATGGCGAGGACGACATGCGGAGCAGCTGGGCCGCCTCCCTATAGGAGCGCACCACCCTGCGCTTGGTCTCCCATGTAAAGATGAGCGCAAACGGGTGTCCCCATTGATAAAGGATGTTCAGACTTCGCAGGTTTTTGGTGATGGGTTTGAAAGCTCGCCTTCGCCACAGTGTGTTTTGGGCGCTAAGTCCTGAAAGATCTGAATCCGATGACCATCATATGTGAGGTCCTGCTTGGCACGCGCTGCCTTGAGAATGGCTTCATTCTCCACAAAGAAGTGGACTCTGGTGAGGATGTCCGGCAAAACCCCCGGGCGCCCAGCCGTGCCTGCCTACCGATGAGCCAGATCCAGAGTTGGCGGCGAGGCCTCTTCATCCCCCCAGACCTCGTGCAACAACTGCGCCACGTAGGTCAGGGCGTCCTTCCCCTCTGCTCCCAGTGGAACCCCCCCCGGATGCGGCTCCGATTTTCCAAATCCTCCTGCTTTATTTGTAATTTGATATGTTGCTCCTCAAGGGTAGTCTGTCACAGCCACATCTGCTCCTGCTCTTCGGTGCAGTCCTCTCAAGGCTATCAACTCGGTCACCGATATCTGTCACCTCCTTCCTCAGCTCTTTGACGCAAGAGTGCACCTCAGCGCGCAGGGAGCCGATTTCCATCTTCAAGTCCGCCATAAAAGAGGTCATGAACGCCTGCGTGACCGGAGGCGAATCACCCCCTGGGAGAGGGCCAGGGTCAGTCGGGACCTGAGTAGTCGTCTTGCCCCACATAGCTGCTACAGAGTTGTCTTTGGGGATTGCCCCTGAAGCGCCTTTGCCCCCCTTAGAGCGCGTCATCGTTGGGCGGGGTGCACTCCGCAGCAGGGCCGCCGTCCAGGACACCACCAGCCCACCACAGCACCCACCAAAAGAATTAGCAGTGATGGGGGGCCCAAGATAGCAACTACCAAAGCCCCCAGCTAGTCTTGGCTACACCAATCGGAGGCAGCAACCAATACCAGACACAAGAGGGGTATCACGTCGGGCCAGCAGCTTCCTGGGTGGTCATCAGTAGAGGGGCAGGCGGCCCCCGGCCGCCCCCCCCCCCCAGACACCTTGACCCCAGCTCCAGTCCACTCCAGAGACCCCTCAGAAGGGCCACAACAACAGCACAGAGCACATCCTGCCAGGGACCAGAGGGAGATTCACTCCGATGCCCCACTCCTATGGGGGCCACGGGGATGCTACGCCCAGCGGGGACCAACAGAGTCCAGATGGCCGGCAAGTGGCGTGACAGGTGATGCCGTCCTCCCGAAGAGCAACAAGCAAGAGGGTCCCCAGCACCCCGGTATACCCCAGGAGGAAGTCCTCAGTATGCAGCCAATGTCGCGGAGCTCAGCGATGGTACAGGCCTCCCCCACACCAGAATAAGGGGTGCCAGACGTGGCAGCAGGCAGGCCCAGGGCCCAAGACACCCAGGCCTACACAGACTGAGCCCAAGACCGCAGCCACTGTTCTCCCCAGCCGCCCCCGGGTCCTCAAGCAAGGTTCTGTCCACAGCCCCCTTTCACTCCTGGGGGCACTGGCACCCAAGCAATGCCAGCCGCAGGAGTGTCAACCCCAGCCGCAACCGCTCAAACAGCTTGCCCCGGATTGGTGCTGTGCCACATGGGAAGGGACCTCTCTCGCACCACCCAGGTCCCCTTCCACGGCAACAGTCAGGGCGGGCCTTGAAATGGCGGGGGTGCCAATGCCGTGTCGGTGTCTCCAGCCCCAAAGCAGACAAAGGGGCCCAATTCCCACTCACAACACCTCGTGGAGGAAGTCCTGTGTCCTCTGGCCAGCCCGCACCACCAGCCTCCACGCAGCCTGGTCCTACAGCTGCAGGGCGGCAACGGCAGCCCGAACAAAATGGCGGGCCGCCTCCGGGCTCAAGGAGGGAAATGACGGGTGCTCCAAGCGGCCGTCAAAGCTCCCCAGGCCGCAGTCCATGCAGGGGCCACCCTTTTCCTCCTCTGTGTCCGCACCCCAGCAAGCCGCTCCTCGGAACCGGCGATCAACAGCTCACTGCCTCCGCTGAGCACCGCAGCGCCTGGCTCCACCTCAGCTCCAAACTCGCCAACCAGGTCCGCCGTCCCACGTCGCCGCTACCACCATCCGAGGGCGACAGGATTAGCCCGAAGCTCGCTCTTCTCGTGCGCCGCCTCTGCTGCACCGCTACTTTGCCCTGCTCAGCAGCCGGGCCCAGGGTGTGACCAGCCGCTCCAGTCTCAGGCCGGCAAGATGGTGACTGGGCCACGACAGGGAGAGCCATACGATCGCTGGAGATGCTGATTCCCCCCCTTGTCGGGGTGCACCAAAGCCCACTGCGATCTCCCAGGTGCATCAGCCCCCCAGGGGGCTCGATCCGCGCCACCTCGCCGCTACCGGGCCGCTGGAATCAGGCTCAAAACGCTGACGGTCAGCCGGAGCCCCTGAAGCATACGTCCTACTCCATTACCGATTAGGCCACTCCCCCCAACACCCTGCCATTTTAAAATCAATACCAAACATCCAAGTTACTATAGAAAGCATAGGTCAGAGGTGATTTACTAATGTGCCATTTACCAGAATGTCTATACACTTTGCCAAATATCATGACATTGATTTTATTTATGGTTAACTGTAGATTGTTACAGTTGCTACACAGTGGGCGCGCTTTCACAGAATGAGTTCTGTCTAAAACCATGAAGCCATCAGCTTCTGTAATGTTTTCTTCCCTAGACGTCTAACAAGTTTGATGGCAACGGTTACATCAACTGAGTATAGACTGAAAAGCAGGAGTGCCACTACACCTCCCTGCTTCCACATCCTATTTCTTTATATACATTCTGAAACATGTGAGTGTTTATTAAATTTTGATTTTACCCTGATGTCAGTATATAATGATTCATTTTCCCAGAGTAGAGAGTTAGGAATGTTACATGCCCTTAGTCATTTCAGAACAATCTGCACTCAGTTTCCTCAAATGCACTTGTATAGTATCAAAAACAAAGACTGACTGGCTTAACTGGATGTATCAAGGCCGACAGGATGAGCACAATATCTATGGTAAACAAAAAAGAGGGACTCAGGGCCAGTTTAACAAGGTCCAGCGTACGTTCCCCAGGAGGCTATATTGCAAAGAATGGTACGGAGTTCCTCTCTAGTAGTGAAAATGGGTAATAGGAACCGGTACAAGGGTCTCAAAAAAGACCACTGGTGTGTGCATGAAGGAGGGGGAATTCTCCTTTCGGAACTAGGGCTCTCACACACCCAGCAAGCTAGGTGTTATGCTTCATTATTTGAGCCTGCCCCTCGTCAGGTCGGCGCTGCAATACCTGACGGGCACCCGAAACCGGGAATCTTTATCGGGGATCGTTTGTTCCTGCCGGTGGGTGCAGTGGGGGTGAGGGGCCAGTGAGTGTAGATGTAGGGGTGAGTGAGTTAAAATAGGTCAGTTAGTCCTAAACTAATTTTATTCCGTATGTAAACTGCCTAGTTAAAAAGGGGGAGAGGGGCCAAACCCTAGTCGCGATGTGTCTAGTTGTGAGGGCCCTACTCTCTGATGATCGACATGTTTCGTGTCTCTAAAGCCATTAAAGATCAAGGCACTTCTTCAGAATCAGAAAGTCATACTATCTACACTGGTAGGTAAGTGTTAAACTACATACCCCATTGTTTTCATAGTATACCTGGATGTGGGGTAAAACAACAAATATAGAAGTGTATCAAAATCTCATATAAATTCACTGTATCTTGTAAGTTAGTACAAAAATAAGGAAATCATTTGTTTAGCATATGTAATTCTGAGACACTCCTTCATGCAAATATCGAGATAAGTGATCGGTTCCTAGATATCGTTAGCTCTAATATTGTAACCCAACTATGGGTCCAAACATTCGCAAAAAAAGGCATAAAAACAGTAGTCAGGACAACAATTATGGAAGGACTCACCTAAACTGTATGCAAAATTGTATGCAACAGTACCCGGCAGTAAAAGGACCTTGAATGGGTCCTAATCATGGGGGATAAAAGAAGTAGCAGCCAATGTGTTCTGGTTAGTATAACAGAAAAATAGTCAGTTAAGGACATGTTGGTGGCATACAAGGGAGAAACAACAGTGTGGACAACGCAAATGGTGGCCTTAGCGATGCGGGATGCCAACCAGAATAACTAGTACACGAGGGGTGAAGACCCCCTACCCCCGCAGATCAACAAGGTGACTGCAGCTCCCAAGAGGATTCAGCGTATCCTCGTGGTGGAGGCGCGGGTCTGAACGCCCACCAAACCAGTGTATTGCCGGTAGTCAAACACCGCAAGGAAGACTGCACATCTAGGAAGTCTGCCTTGTCGTTACTCACCTTAGGTTCATAGTAGGTTCGAAGAGCACTCACCGGCGATAAAATCGCTCCAAGGACTCTGACCTACCCTGCCGCCGACACCAGGATGGTAGTGTTGTGTTGGCGGCGGCGAGTAAAGTAGAGCGAATAGCGCGGTCACGTGGGCAGTCGGCCACAGGGTACTGGAAAAAAAGAACGGGCAGTTTCACGATGTGGAACCTAATCCCGTAGTGGCGGCAATATTGTAGTGGGTCAGAGACCTACAGATATTAGTGGGACTTGTGTAGATGAAGCCAGAGTGAGTAGTTGTTATAAAAACAACTACCGTATGTCGAGGTTCCGATGTGAACCTAGCGAGATAGTAGAGACACAAGACGGGCAGTTTCTTATTTATGGGACTCGTCCCGTGGTGAGGCCATGTTGGATAGGGTAGAAGTCCGATGGATACGATTGAAATGGAATAAGTGTTATAGTGTCACAGTAATTGCTGTGTATTGTAGTTGGGTTGTGAACAAGGCTGTGTTAGAAGATGTATGCTCGACACAACAGGGTGACATAGGGATCTATAGAGGTCACCATATTTACCAATACGTGTGCAGTGTCGTGGGGGTTAGTGGTTGGAAACAGTTATATGTGCAAGAGTACTCACTAGCTCAGTCCATTCTCAGTAGGATCTAATTGTGTCATTACGAGGCGTGGGCTAGAGAGAGGAAACAGTTAATATATCGCACAGTGTCACTCAAAACGGCGCCCCCCACAGTAACTTTCTGGTAGAGTAAGTCATTGTGACTTATCTTAAAGCAATTAGCGGGAAACAATTGTGTTGGGGTCTATCGTAAGTTGTTCCAATGTCCCACATAAGGGAGCATGCACCAAACAGGGAGTCAGGGCAGAACATTACCAAGGTGGGTTAATCTAACTTAATTCAATGAGCCCCAGGGGATGTCATCATTAAGCCCCGCGACACAGGCTATCGACGCATAGGTTCACAGGGCGGCAGGGTAGGTCAGAGTCCTTGGAGCGATTTTATCGCCGGTGAGTGCCCTTCGAACCTACTACGAACCTAAGGTGAGTAACGACCAGGCAGACTTCCTAGATGTGCAGTCTTCCTTGCGGTGTTTGACTACCGGCAATACACTGTTTTGGCGGGCGTTCAGACCCGCACCTCCACCACGAGGATACGCTGAATCCTCTTGGGAGCTGCAGTCACCTTGTTGATCTGCGGGGGTAGGGGGTCTTCACCCCTCATGTACTAGTTATTCTGGTTGGCACCCCTCATCGCTAAGGCCACCATTTGTGTTGTCCACGCTGTTGTTTCTCCCTTGTATGCCACCAACATGTCCTTAACTAACTATTTTTCTGTTATACTAACCAGAACACATTGGCTGCTACTTCTTTTATCCCCCATGATTAGGACCCATTCGGTGTCCTTTTACCGTCGGCCACTGTTGCATACAATTTTGCATACAGTTTACAGTCCTTCCATAATTGTTGTCCTGACTACTGTTTGTATGCCTTTTTTTTAAACAATTTGCGAATGTTTGGACCCATAGTTGGGTTACAATATTAGAGCTAACTAAGCACAATATCTAGGAACCCATCTCTTACCTCGATATTTGCATGGAGTATCTCAGAATTACATATGCTAAACAAATGATTTCCTTATTTAAGTACTAACTTACAAGATACAGTGAATTTATATGAGATTTTGATGCACTTCTAAATTTGTTGTTTTTACCCCACATCCAGGTCTACTATGAAAACAATGGGGTATGTAGTTTTACACGTACCTACCAGTGTAGATAGTATGAATTTCTGATCATGAAGAAGTGTCTTGATCTTTAATGACTTTAGAGACACGAAACATGTCGATCATCAGAGAGTAGGGCCCTCACAACTAAGACACATCGCGACTAGGTTTTGGCCCCTCTCCACCTTTTTAACTAGGCAGTTTACCTACGGAATAAAATTGGTTTAGGACTAACTGACCTATTTTAACTCACTCACCCCTACATCTACACTCACTAGGCCCCTCACCCCCACTGCACCCACCGGCAGGAACAAAAGATCCCCGATAAAGAGCCCCGGTTTCGGTTGCCTGTCAGGTATTGCGGCGCCGACCTGACGAGGGGCAGGCTCAAATGATGAAGCATGACACCTAGCTTGCTGGGTGTGTGAGAGCCCTAGTTCAGAAAGGAGAATTCCCCCTCCTTCATGAACACACCAGTGGTCTCTTTTGAGACCCTTGTACCGGTTCCTATTACCCATTTTAACTACTAGAGAGGAACTACGTACCATTCTTTGCAACACAATATCTATGGTGCCATGTTGGGGTCTAAACCCAGTCTAGTAAAAGAGCACACTAATATCAGATTCCCAGACCTCCAGTTTTTTTAGTTGAATATATTTTAGAGTCATTGTCTCATAAATCTATTAGACAATTTGAGGGATTAGTGCAAACTCCTTTCTGATTGGAGGGGGTGGGGGCTAAAATTGAAAATCCAAAAGTGATGTAGTATCAAAAGATGACCTGAAGAAAGAGGTCAACCAAGATTCCCAGAACAATATATCTGTTTTGAAAAGTGTAGCTGGATGACCCTTTAGCCCTGGTACTCCTGTTGACCTAATATTGTTCAGACCTTCTCTAATGGTCATGGATGTAATATTAATCAAGCCTTTCCCAGATTAATTACCAATTATAACTAGGAGTGTAGATTCCTTAAAGAAAATACTTTTTTGATTATGTGAAAAATTGTTTGAAATGTAATTGCCACTTTGCTGGTTCACCTCCTTTTCTAGCAATGGAATCAAAAGTCTAATGTAGAGTGTTAATGAAGTCCCAAAATGTATTTTGATTGTTGATTGACAGATTTCATAGATGCATAACCATTAGGATTCTGAAAATTCACTTTGCTCTGAACATAATTTTCTCTTACAAGTTTTATTTTTTATAAAGCTGTCACATTAGCAATTATAGCTAGCTTACAACCACAACATAAGATTCTTTCTTTGATTCTTAGGGATTGTGTTACAAGTGTAAGGAATTTAGATGGTGAAGAACTTGACTATCTCTCTGCAGGCAATCTCAGAAATGAAATCATATATTTAAAAATTGCGAACCACTCAATCTCATCAATGTTGCCCAGAGTTACAAAAGTGTGAGTGGTAAGCCATTCCTTTAGTCTTTTTCCAGCCTATACACTCCATGTGACATGTTTTAAATTGCTTCAGACCAATTTACATGCTATATGCTTCAAAAACCTCAGTTTATGGCCAAGAATGCTCTAAGTGAGCAACCAATGGAAAGTGTTCATTTTCCAAACCTTTATGTCCGTAGAATATTTAAAGAGAGGCAATGTCAAGTAGATATCATTCAGCACTGCTGCTTCCTCCTTTGGGATATGAGTGTAATGACAATATTGTGTGTCTGATACCATTAGTACATTAACAGCTTTCAAGTACGGGAAGTGTATCTGGGCTGGTAGGCAACCCAAGATTGTGTACGGCACCCTTACCCTCCCTATGTCTTGTGGCAGAATGGGCGCCCCTCATTTTAAGCTATATGCTCTGTGTGCTCAGGCAAGTTTTTTTGCACTTCTGGGTTCATCCCACTCCTTTCCAGCGGCACATGGCGGTAGAAGCTGACCTTGGGGCCCCCTGGCCGTTAGTTACTGCGCTGTTTGCTCCAGCCAAACTCCCACGCACTGAAATAGATACGGTCGAGACCATGCGCTGGGCCTGGGAAGGACTACGCCGTATGTCCAATGCTCCGATGCTCTTGGCTAGCGCGATGCCTATTCTTCACCATCCTACCTTTCCTCCTCTTCAACCCTCCGGCATGGCTAAACATGCCACCAGTTTGGGGCTTGCAACACCGGCGGACCTCTATCCTGGGAACACGTTCTATTCTCTCCCTGCCGCTTCTGGTCCCATGGATACTTTGCTCTTTTATCAGTTGCGAGCGATTTGCCGGGAACTGCATCCTATGTTCCCCCTATCTCCTCCTTCAATGACCACTCTTGACTTCTTATATTCGTCCCCTACTCGTCGGAAATTTGTTACCAAGCTTTACGCCCTCAGGCTGGCGGCCACCTCCATCTCCACTGAGCGCGCTTGTGTGGCGTGGAGCAAGGACCTCGGTGTGGACATCTCCCAGGCCGACTGGCTTTACTGTTGCAACCAAATGAAGCGCTTATCTCCAAACTATCGCCTGCGTCTTATACACTTCCAATACCTACACAGGCTTAATCGCACCCCTGTTCAGCTAAACAAATAGGGACTCATTCCCAGTGACAGATGCCTGCGCTGTTCTGCCCCGGCTGCGGATTTCTCTCATCTACCCTCGTTATGCCCTACGGTCGCCGACTACTGACGGAAGGTCTGCACTGCAATTTCCGAGATCACCTCTTCTCCGGACCGGCCTGACCCCCCCTCTTCCTCCTAGGCTTTGTTAAGTATTGCCCAGACGCCTCCGCCACTTGATTGCTATGCTGCTTGTCCTGGCGAGACGTAAGGTGTCCATGTGTTGGGGTCGCAGACCTGCACCTAAATTCGCCCAATGGCTCGAGGATGCATCGCGATGTCAGACCCTTTTGTCTGAATTTTGTGACCTTATGCCTGCGTGGTCCCGGCCCCATGACATTTGGGGGCCCCTTATGACATACCTTCATACTAGTTCACCCCTGTGCCAAACTGCCTCTCCCGCGCTCCCCGCCGACACTCTGCCTGCGGCGGCCGCCGGTGTAGGTCAGTAGCCACCTGCCCTACCTGCCCTCACTCCTCTCCAGTCGCAGCCTCACTCCTACAACTGTTTATTGTCCAACGGTGTCTGCTGTGGGGTTTGTGTAAATTGTTGCCCAATGCTGATTTGTATTCACTGACCCTCTTTGCAATCCGCAAATGTATCATTGTGTGAAGTGTTCTGATCTAATGCAAAAATGTATTTTGTCTATGCAATTTTGTCAATAAAGGTTTTTGAAAAGCAAAAAAAAAAAAGTACGGGAAGCGTAATCTATCAGTGTAAAAAATTGGTTCGTTGGCTGAGAGGTGTGTTAACCCTGCTCAAGCAACAGCCATAATCCTCATCAGTGTAAATCAAAGTCAATAAATTAACCCATGCTTAACTGTCTGGTAGCTTGGCACAAAACCAGTCAGGCTTAACTTAGAGGCAATGTGTAAAGTATTTATGCAGCACACAGTGAAAATGCAACACAAGACAAATCTCACGGCAATTTAGAAAAATAGGGATACATGTAATAAATTATTTGATATGTAAATGTCAAAAATCCAATCAGTAGATTTGCAGTGATGAATTTAGTTTTTTTGAGTTTAAAGTGAAACCTAGCACCTAAACGATCAAAGTGCCAATGGTGGACATCTAGTCGCGCGAGACAAGGGCAAATACGAAAGTTATGATTGACAGCTATGGAGCACGGTTCATACACACAAAGTGGATTAGGCCCGTTCCCCGCTTACCTTCAGACTTAGAAAGAAATGTCAATACAAATTGTCTGAGGAGGTAAAATTCAGTTGGCAAGACAGATGGAGATAACGGAGGAGGAGGAGGCGGCATCGTTGTCGGAGAGCCTCCGGATGAAGACTCCTTCGTTCTGACTCAGTCTCTTTTTTTAGAGTTTGAAAATCTCCAGCGGAACAAAGCTGCAGGCCATAGCTAACAAGGGCTTCATGAGGACAGATACCTCTTCTGAAAGGTAAAGCTGAACAGGATGTGGTGCTGCGGAGAAAAACATTGTGGGGGTTGCTGCAAAATCAGGCCAATGGGTGATGCATCTTGGGTGGATTGACAAGCATGTCGGTTCAGGTCCCCTCTCAGTTCTCAGAGCACGTTTTGGCCAAAAAATCCAACATTTTGGATTTGAGCATTTACCACTACTTTACAGGGACCAGACTGGAGAGGTACCACTTGGACTTACTGAGACAGGATCCAGGTATGGGTTTAAGATGGTTGGAGCTTTTCGGTAACTGTGGCTCTGATCAAGAGGCCAGCCACTAGCCCTTAGAGTCATTCTTGAAGTCCCCCAGATCAAGGGAAAGTGCAGGGCTCAAGCAGCAGGGCAGAACTCTGAGGTGCACGGCTAACTTCAGGCAATAGAGCAGTCCTCCTTGGTGCAGCAATGCAGTCTTGAAGTACACAGCAAGCCACACATGGTCAGCGACTAGCTGCCGCCTCCCCCCCAATCCGGCACCCAACACCAAGGAACGTGGACACGAGACGTGTTTACTCTTTGGAAGGCGGGCGCTAGTCGCCCGGCCGTATTTATTAAAGTATGAAATTAAAAAGGGTTTTAATTGCATAATCAACGATGAAATACAAAAATCAGCAGGACATTCAGTTATACAATCGTTATCAACAAGTTTGAGAGCCTGACCTTAACAAAACTCTAATACAAGTTGTTCCTAGCTTAACTAAACATCCTATCTTGATTTTTGTACATTTCTGGCCATATGGCAGGGTCACTACCGGTGTCAGGTCCTACAAGCTGCGCCTTCCCCTTAGAAGTGCGCATGCGCAGTGTTACCCCGGGAATTGCCCGGTCTACGCCCCAAACTCCATTTACCCACTAAAGGAGGGCCCTTACTCTGCGCCGGTGGCGTCATGAGTCCACGCGCGCGGGGTGGCTACCAGCCTAAGGAAAGCGTGAACTACTCCTACCCGCGCTCCTTTGCATATTACCTTGCCCCTGGAGTACTGGGAGTGGCCCGCAGGCTCCTCCCCCTGGGCGGGAACCTCCATAGGATGATGCCCGCCCCCTCAGACCTCAAATATGTGCTCACCGATAATGACCTTACCGCATGCCCCATACCTAATAAATACGACGACCTATGGAAAAAAGTCTAAAGGACAACTACACTGGCTAATAAATAACAGTATCCACGCATAGCTAAAGGGGAAAAAAGCCCTAACGACACATGGCATAAAATTACAATTCAGTTCACGCATGTTGCTCATAATCACAATATCTACGTATATCTACAAAGGGAAAAAAGGCCTAACGACACATATCTTCAAATATAGTTCACTTCACACATCATTTTTCTACAAAGGGAAAAAGGTCCTGACAACAGATCACAAAATACCACAACAACCTACTCTCTCCCGCGGTCTATACCTATGAAACTTACCATTAGACCGGCCATAACGCTGCTTAAGCTTTGTACTAAGGGATGGTGGGTGGGAAACAAAGAAGCCCCGAACGCGGGGCACAACGTTCAGCGAGGGAGCGTCCAGGGACAAGGGAGTCTCCTGGGCGCTCCCTACTTCTTATTCCCGAGGGGCCGGGTGGCCCCTCCTCACGCCCGCCCCCCCCGACCCGGAACCAGTCCATTGATTCCGGGTCAGGAGGGGCGCCGGCCAATCGGCGGTGGGCCGCGCCCCCAGGGCACGCCCCCACCGTCGAAGGACCCGCGGGGAGAGGGGGTGAGGCGGTCGCCGCGCCGCCATGCGTGCGGGGGGGCCGAGGGCCCCCCCTTTTCACATGGTCAGCGACTAGCTGCCGCCTCCCCCCCAATCCGGCACCCAACACCAAGGAACGTGGACACGAGACGTGTTTACTCTTTGGAAGGCGGGCGCTAGTCGCCCGGCCGTATTTATTAAAGTATGAAATTAAAAAGGGTTTTAATTGCATAATCAACGATGAAATACAAAAATCAGCAGGACATTCAGTTATACAATCGTTATCAACAAGTTTGAGAGCCTGACCTTAACAAAACTCTAATACAAGTTGTTCCTAGCTTAACTAAACATCCTATCTTGATTTTTGTACATTTCTGGCCATATGGCAGGGTCACTACCGGTGTCAGGTCCTACAAGCTGCGCCTTCCCCTTAGAAGTGCGCATGCGCAGTGTTACCCCGGGAATTGCCCGGTCTACGCCCCAAACTCCATTTACCCACTAAAGGAGGGCCCTTACTCTGCGCCGGTGGCGTCATGAGTCCACGCGCGCGGGGTGGCTACCAGCCTAAGGAAAGCGTGAACTACTCCTACCCGCGCTCCTTTGCATATTACCTTGCCCCTGGAGTACTGGGAGTGGCCCGCAGGCTCCTCCCCCTGGGCGGGAACCTCCATAGGATGATGCCCGCCCCCTCAGACCTCAAATATGTGCTCACCGATAATGACCTTACCGCCACAGGCCAGTATTGTTAACCGACGATCTGGCCTCCCCCTCTAGCCCCTATCTAAGGACACATCCTCCTACCCCAGCCCTCCAGCCAAGCCCAGATATTGTCAGCCCATAGGACATTACCCTCTTCTGTCAGATGAACCCCGTCTTTCAAGTAATACTTTTGACCCCAGATGCACCCATGAGGTATTGACTGTAACACGGGAGTTCGGAACAACCTATCCAGCCGTGTGTTGATCCTCTTTACCGAGTGATTCAACGCCCTGACTGAATCGCCCCCCCGCCACTGAAGTCGAGGTATTAGTTGTGACCATACTAGCGTGCACCCGGGGCAGGTCCTAGCTATCCAACCCGCTGTTGAGATAATCTCCTCAATCAAGGTGCGCCTGCCCAGTGTTGCCAAATCGTTCTCCCCAAGGTGAAGTATCACCACTGACGGTGGAGCCCGCTGGCGTGCTAACAGCCCTTGGAAGAATCCCCTAAACTCGTGAAGACACAACCCTCCTCTGCCAAAGAACGTGATATTCAACCCTAGTTGTGCCGCCCTTTCCTTCTTGACACCTGACAGGAAGACACATTCCGCTCGCTTCACATATGAATGACCAACAATCCAGACATTGCTCTTTGTTGTTTCCTGGTCGCCGCTCCGTGCCGATGAATATTGGCGGTGCCCGACGACAAATTCCTCCCCTGCGTAACAGGTCTGAGAAACTGTAAGAGAGCGGAAAAGAGACCAAGCGTGAGTGACAGGTAATCATAGCATGTCAATCCGAACATAACGTTTATAGCAGTCTGACGACCACCTCCCAATTGTCTTCACTCTTTCCACTGGGAGGCCCCCCGCCACCGCCTCAGTTGCTGCCCCAATCCTGAAGGAATGAGATCCAAAATCTCTAGGATCAAGACCCGCTTTTGTAACCCCTAATTCGAACACTCTCCTGAATTGATACCTGGTTAAGGGGCTCCCGTCGGCGTGACAGAGCAACGCCCTGCCTGCTGAACCGACCAATAACCCTATGAGTGATTCCACGTGCCTCACCGGGCAGCACGGGTTGGCGGGGGCCCGTTGCAGAACTATGGTGTGACCCCTAGCTTCTTGATCGGTCTTTGATTTCTGGATAATCACCCACATGGTGTCACCCCTTATCGTCACCCCAGCCTTCTGCAAGCCACCTAGTATGTCAGCCTTAGATCCTGCCACAAGTTCACTAATTCTCAGTGCCCCATAAAATGCCAGGGAGAATGCCGCCCTAAAAAGAAGCACTTCCCACTCTGAGTTACAAACAAACTCCAGCGTGCCCAGTAAGGCTGTTAGCCGGGCCAACCCCATGGGCTTCCTCTTATCCTTCTGGTGTCCCTGAATACGGCGCCATCCCCTTAAAGCCTTGCGTATCATAAAGGTATTGGTGGGATCCCGGAAGCCCCTAGCTTGAGCGAAGAATGACACTGCTGCCCTATGTCTGGTTGCCGCTGCTACTGAGCGCCCCTCTTTGTGTGCATCCTTTCTAAATAGGCTGCAAACCCATCCTCCTTCGCCCAAAGCACTTCCCACTGTGGCCCCAAAAAAGCACAATAAGACAGAAACGCCCCTTCGTAAGCCGTCTTGGTCCTGGGGGCTAGGCTAGCGACCACGAGGTCTTGTAATCTGGGGCACCAATCTGCCAAAGTACTGCTGGAAAGTGTGCTGGCGAGGGGTCTGCTGTGGGGAGATGTTCCCTGAAAACCTGCATTTTGAAGCGAGAAAGGGCGTCAGCAGCATTGTTTAAAACACCAGGGACATGTTTGGCTCTAAAATTAGCATTCAGTTTAAGGCAACGCAGAACAATTTCTTTGATCAAACGAAGTATGAAAGGACACCGTGCCCCCTGCTGATTGATACATTCCACCACTGTCATGTTATCTGACCAAAACACCACTGATCGGTTACATAGGTGTTCGGGCCAAACCATCAGTGCCACCCATATTGGAAAAAGTTCCAGGAAGCCAATGTTGCCGAGCAAACCCCATGTGTTCCATTCTTCTGGCCATTGTTGAGCGACCCACCTATTCCCTAGGATGGCACCAAAGCCCACACTACCGGCCGCATCGGTCCATAGTCCCAACTCCGCTGATGTAGTGAGCGGGCCGGGCCAGACCACCCTACCGTTAAAATCCTCCAGAAATGCCATCCAAATAAGCATATCCTGGCGAATTTCAGACGATAGGCGCGTGCGGTGGTGCTTTTCCCTCAGCCCCTGCATCGCGTGCGCGATGGAGCGAGAGAAGGGGCGAGCCATTGGGATGATTCTTAGTGCGAAATTCAGTTGCCCTACCACCTCCTGTAATTGCTGCAAAGTGACCTTCCCCTTGCGGAGGCATAACCGTAGCGACGTCTTGAATTTGCGCACCTTGTCCTTAGGTAGTCTAAAACATTTCTCCATCGAGTCAATCTCGATGCCCAGAAATTCCAAGCAGGTGGTCGGGCCCACCGTCTTCCCAGGCGCAAGCGGGACCCCAAAAGCCCGCATGAGCACGCAAAATTCCTGCAATGCTAGTGCGCACTCCTGAGAACCCGCTGTACCGAGGAAGAGGAAATCATCTAAGTAATGCATGACCCTCTGATGGCCTGTCACCTGTCTCATGGCCCATTCAAGAAATGAACTAAACATCTCAAAGTAGGCGCAAGAAATAGAACAACCCATAGGCATGCATTTGTCCATGTAGAACCTATCCCTAAAGGTGAAACCTAAAAGATGTTGATCTGCCGGGTGGACTGGGAGGAGGCGGAAGGCGGACTCTATGTCTGATTTCGCCATCAGCGCCCCGGGTCCCGTGGCCTGTAATAAGGTCACAGCCTGATCAAAAGAGGCGTACTTAACACTACAGATACCTTCGTCAATGGCATCATTCAGTGAGGCCCCCTTTGGCGCTGATAGGTTATGAATCAATCTGAATTGCCCCTTCTCTTTCTTGGGGACAACTCCCAGTGGGGAACACACAAAGTTGTGTACTGGCACTGCAGAATAAGGGCCAGATATCCTGCCTAAGGAAAGCTCCTTGTCAATTTTGGCAGCCACAACAGCCGGATTCTGTGTGACTGATAATTGATTTCTACAGTGCGCACTTCCTGTGTATCCCCCGGCCGGGATCCTAAAACCTTTAGAAAAACCTTCCTGGAGTAGGGTGGCCGCTTTGTGGTCAGGGTATCTGTTCAAGAATGGAATCATTGCCACCACATCCACTGGAGTGGGGGGGCGTGACGTGTCTGACTTATAGTGGCTTTCCCCTACCCCTCTGTCCCGTGTTACCTTGCTTGGACCTACAGGTAGATTCTGGATGAGAGGGGTGCCCACAGGAGGCACATGCATGCCTAAACTTACACGCGGCCCTTGTGCAGGTACGCTTATTAAAATCCCAGCACACTCCTTTCTTCTCTGGCCCACCTGCCCTAAATTTCCCAGGTACTTCACCCGTTTGGGGGGGCCGAAAGGGCTGCTGCGGTCTAGTGAACACCCTGCCCGCACCGAACTGAGGGGGAGGTGCAGTGTCAGAGAACTGTTTGTGCCAGGCCATGGAATCCACCGAGTCCCATGGTAATGCTCTATTGAATTCCAATGCCTTCCTAAAATTTACATCATAACCCTTCCATGCTTCCCCAGAATACTGCTGACTCCACCCCACAATCCTGCTCGAGTAGCAAGCCAATGCAGCCTGCAGATCTGGAGGACGCTCAGCCTTAACTGCAGTGAAAACGGCCCATGCTTGCATCCAATTATTGAGATTTTCCTCAACCCTGAATCTAGTGCACTGCGCCCTCCATTCACTTGGGAGCATCCACTCTTTCAGTGCTTTCGCCTGCTCCATTTCCCTATTATCCAATAATAAAGAATAAATGTACACGTATTTATCAGCCCAAATCATTTCTTTAACAGCTAAAGACACATGTTGAGCTAGATTTTCGCTCCTGGAAGGTACTACACCGTCCCCCAAGAGCGGCAATGCCACTTCCTTACCAAGCGCGGGCACCGGGGGCGGCTGCCCTTGTACTCCGTCCAGCTGGGGAACACTTGGACCTGCAAGGGGAGAAGAAATTGGCAATGCAACACTGTCGGCGATCGGTGCCGATCTGATTTTTTCTACGAACCTTGCCGCCTCTGCCGCATGGTCTGCAGCATTCGGGAAGGCTCCTCCTTTTTGGAGCCATGGCATCATGGCCGTTAACTGAGATAACAATTCGGGTGGCATTGAATCTACGTTACCCCCCGGGACAACAGGTACCACTGGGGTTATGCCCAGTGGTCCTGGCACAGCTGGCAGGGCGGGCGTCGGGTGCGGCCCGCCTGTACCCGGGATTGTGGGCACCGGTGCGGAAGCAGCCCCAGCGTCTACTGGTTGACCTGCCGGCACCGGCACCCCAGGGGCAATGGGTGTAGGCACATGCGGGGGTGGGACCACCGCGGGCGGTGCGGCGGGTAACGTATCCCCTGGGCCTGGGGTGGGTACCGCCTCCTTGGGTCTTTTGGACCTAGGTGTCCCTTGCGGGGTGACAAATTCCCCTCTTGGCACTGGTGCCACCCTCTTGCGGACCGGTCTCCCGGACGGGCCCGGTGCCTCGCCATCTCTATCCTCCAGCCGGGCTTCCCGCTCCTTAATTTGTCCTAGCTGTTGTTTAATGTCACTCATCTCCCGCATCATAGCCCGCATCATAGCCTCCATGTTGGACCCCCTTTTTCCACCCCTTGGACCTGGCATGATGCTAACCCCCCAAAAACACCCGCTGCCTACTTAATTCCCAACAGGTCAGCTGTGTGTACCTTTCAGATGGAGGGTCACCAGGGGGCTTTCAGCACCATGCAACGGCGACCGCAACACTAGCGGCTTGTCCGCTTATGTAAGGGGGTGAGTAAACCTAATGTAGACCCACCCGGCGGCCACCAGGAGCGATGAATGCCGGCCCCCCGTACCCCTCGTACCGACCAGTCTTGCGTCCTCGCCGGCGATAAAGATCAGTGGTTCAGGTCGACACCACGTTGCACGCTGACCGCCTTTCCGCTAGAGAATCGCACCAAAATTGTCGTTGAATTGCCTGCAATTGAGACTTGTATTAACACAGTGTACTGAAACAGGGACGGATTTAGGGAAACCAAGTTTAAATACAATTGTACCCCCCTGTCCACCTCCCTGGTGCTGTGCACCACAAAATCAATATCAGCTCACTTCCCAACAATATTCCGCATAAACAAGATCAGGCAAAACAATGCACCCTAGAACCGCACTGTACTGAACACTTGTGTAATGATTACGAGCACCAGGTCACTTATTTACTAACACCCCGCTTTCCTGTAAAATTGTACTTCGTTTCTAATCATGACACCCTATTACTTGTTCATAAATACATGGCAGCCGTGTAACAATCTTAATTGTTCCAAACAAACTGTGCAATATTCCCTTGGGGACTCTGCTCAACTTCCTTTTCAGCGTGAGTGAGGATGCGCGCCAAAACAACCGCCTATTCAAATTACCCCGCAGTCTCTACACTACCTGGACGGCCACAGAATGCGCGCGAATGCCACACAATTGAGAAAGGGGGCGTCCGAGTACTTTGTTAACTATCCCGCTTTCTAAACCTGCCTCCGCAATTCCCAGGCTCTTTATTTCCCCTTTCCCAACAGCGCGCTCACCGCTTGTGGAGTCCGCGCCTCCACCCCCTGTCCCCACACGATACCTCTCCGACCTCCGTAAGGGGCCGCACCACGCCTCGTCCGCCCGCGGCTTGGATTCCTCGATGAGTCGCCGCCTCCGCAACCCGCGATGCGATGTTCCTCGCCTCGCCCTAGCTCCACGACGCTGAAAAACAAGCGGGAATAATTAACAAAGGCAGCCCGCTCCTCTACGACGCGGCGGCTCCGAATGTCCGATTTCTGCTCCGCTCCACGTGCTCCGCTCCACGGTAAACGCACACCTGAAAAATATAAAGAGAGATTACTAAACAAAGAAGCCCCGAACGCGGGGCACAACGTTCAGCGAGGGAGCGTCCAGGGACAAGGGAGTCTCCTGGGCGCTCCCTACTTCTTATTCCCGAGGGGCCGGGTGGCCCCTCCTCACGCCCGCCCCCCCCGACCCGGAACCAGTCCATTGATTCCGGGTCAGGAGGGGCGCCGGCCAATCGGCGGTGGGCCGCGCCCCCAGGGCACGCCCCCACCGTCGAAGGACCCGCGGGGAGAGGGGGTGAGGCGGTCGCCGCGCCGCCATGCGTGCGGGGGGGCCGAGGGCCCCCCCTTTTCATTTGCAGGCAGTCCTCTGAGAATATTTTGCAGGTCTAGAATGTGAACTGAAGAGTGGGACTGACAGTTCCCTTTTTATCCACGGTGCCTTCTTTGAAGTGGGAGAAAAATCTGGAGGCTTCCCCCCACTGAAGTGTCTGTAATTTTCTGGCTCCAGCCTGTCTAAAGGCACAATGGGCGAGTGTGAAGTGCTTTGTGTGAGAGCAGGATGCATCCCATTGATGTGTAAGTGGGCTTTGTCCAGGTTCGTCCCCCAACCTGCCTGAGATGGCACATCCAGGCACAGCTAATCCCTCTATTGTGTGAATATCAAGGAGGAATATACAAAGCTCAACTGACACTCGCACCTACAGGCACCAAATGGTTAGGGCAAAAAAATGCCACCTTTCTAAAAGTGCCATTTTAAAATTGTGCCTTGAAGTCCTACTTTACCATTAAGGAGAATTTTAAATTATAGTTTCTTAGACACCAAACATGATGTTAAAACCTGCTCCCAAACAAAAGTAGGCACTTCTTAAATGTAATAAAGTAACTATATGTTATCTTCTGGGAGTGGTAGGCCTCACAGTAGTGAAAAACAAATTTAGGAGTTTTTCACTGCCAGGACATGTAAAACTTAAATGTACATTTCCAACTTTAATTACAATGCACCCTGCCCTATGGGCTTTTTAGAGCCAACCCTAAGGGTGACGTGTATGTATTAAAAAGGTAATTTTTAGGCTTGGCAAAGGAGTTATTTTACCAAGTCGAATTGGTAGTTTAAAACTGCTAGTAGGCTGCAATGGCAGGAATGAGACATGTCTTAAAGGACCACTTAAGTGGGTGGCACAATAGGTGCTGAAGCCTTTAATTTACAGGCCCTGGGTACACCATTCTACTAGGGACGTATAATTAAATTAAATATGCCAGTCATGTCTAAGCAAATGTTACCATGTTTTGGGGGGGGGAGAACAAAGACTTTAACACTTGTTAGCAGTGGTAAAGTGCATAGAATAGGGTCCTGTGGCCAACAACAATAAATTCAGCAAAACAAGAGGAGTGAAAACAAAAAGTTTGGGAATGACTCTGCCGAGAGGACAAAGTCCAACAATTAGTGACAAGCTATCCTTAAACATCTTTTCATTTGCAATATTTATTTCCTTTATGCCAAATGAGATTTCAATGAATTGTTGGTGGTCATTTTCTTAGTAAGTAGTAATTGAGCTTAGAAATCCATTTTTAAAAATGACCTCTATTTCTCAGTTATTAGATTACAAGCCATATGTACAAAAAGATTTTCTGATCCATGCCCCCCACAAATATAAATATCTGGCTAATGATTTTGCCAAAATTTTGTCATTCAGAGCTGGGATTGAATTTTGTTGAAGATAGAGTCAAAATTGCGCCCCTGATTCTATGGGGGAAAGTGTGGTCATCGGAAGAATTATCATTTACCAGAGCGATTTTAGGAGAATGCTTAAGTTTAGAAAATGTATCGTCTATTCCCTGCCTCTGCTGTGTTAAAAATGCTTTAAGTAAGATTGGCCTAGGTAATTTTGAAAATCCTGCAGGTACACCATATAATATAAAATCAATGATTAAAAATGCTTATTATAATGAGTTAGTTACATCTAACCTGGATGATGAGACCCCACTCTATGGGTCGCTAAATCTTCAACAATTTTATCTATCTTTTAGCACCCACACAAATTCCCGCTTCCTTCTTACGAGGTTTCGTCTCTGCACATTGCACTTTCTTGTGGCATTTCCTATCCAGGCGAGTTGGTGTGCGAGACTGACTCCCTGTCCATGTAATAATTTTGCCAAACAAAGCACAATGCACCTTATGTTGTTTTTCACTTTATATAAAGATATAAGGACGTTTTCTTAGGCCCATCCTGAGCGAAATTGCCCCTTGTTCATACCAGAATGGTTTTAATTCTTTACGATCTTTGCCCAATGCCGTCATTTGTTCTGCTGTGTTAAATTTCATTAGAACTGCTTTGGGTATCAGGAAACAATATGAATTGTGATAGGGAAACTGGGAAATAGGGCCTTAAGTAATTTTAATTAATTTATTCTGATACCTTTGGAATGATATAAAGAAATTGGTAGTTTACAGAAAACGCTGCTTTGAAACCTTATATGCTGTTTGGTCATATTTATCTTTTGCAAAATGTAATATGGAATAATTTTTGTGAATTGTTTTACTATTGTAAACATGTACTTTTATGATTCGTAAGAATCGAATAAAGTTTTTCAAACTGAACTGAGTGACATGACTTAGTAACTGCTGCCCCATGCCCAGGTGAGGCAAAAAATAACTGCCTGCAACTTAATGCCTCACTGATTTCCTATTACTTTTGGGCCATTTCGGGTTCTTCCCGTTTGATCCTCTCTTGAAGGTCTATATTTGATTTGGCCTGTTTGTAAGCATTGCAAACTAGCCCCTTTTACAAGATTCAGTTTATTTTGTGTGTAGGGTGTAGAAAATGACCATCTTTTGCATGATGTCCCCCCCAGACCTTCCCACTATCTGTTTTACTTGCTTAAGAACTCTGTGCACTTTACCTTGCTATCCAAAAGGAAAGTGCTTGGCTACCCCTTAAACATGTTTGAATTGGCATACTCCTAACTGGCGTATTTAACTTGCTTATAAACCCCTCATATATGCTACAAAGTGTACCCACAGCCTGGAAATTAAATGCCACTAGTGGACAGCACAACCTATTTTGCTGGCCCCTACAGTGCCTGTGCAAACTTGGCTTCAGGACAGCCACCGAAGCCTGAATGTGTATAAAAACTGCGACTCGACTAGTCAAAATAAACCCTTTTACCAGGTCAAAACCTTACTTTTAAATATTAATAAATCACCCTTGTGTAGGCTATGTAGCCTACCAGAGCAAGGTGTGTGATATTTAACAGTAGGACGTGAGGAAATTTAATGTTAATATGGCCTTACAGGCTAACACCCAAAAGCTATTTTGACTGTAAGGAGGATACTTGGCTCACAGAGAAACACTGAGAACCAATATTAAGTATAAATCCTGCTAAGGGTAGAGAACAGATAGAAAAATAGAAATGATTCATGAACTCTTTTTAATATTTATTAAAAGCCGAACTCACTGATGACATTGGATATTTAATAAACATTGAGCAAAAGTAATCTTTAGAAAGTTACATTGCCCTGCCTGAATCTGCTAAGGACTCATTTACATTGACCTTCCACTGTCACCAAGCTGGTGAATGGCCCTGAATGAGGTGTGAAAACTGCTCTAAGAGCAGAGACAAAAGACTGAGGGTGGGAAGTGTTTTTTTCTTTGACATATTATCCATTTGTGCTGTGCCCAGGAACTTACTTTACTTGAAAGGGGCCTACGCTGAGTCATGCGGATGTTTGTTAGCACCTGGACATGCCACTGCCTTTGATCACCCAGTCAGACAGGCACCAGCTGCCTCCCCAACTGATTTCGAATGACGATTGATGAAGGGCTGCTCATTACCCTGGACACACCCCTGGATGGGCACACAGGCCCAGGCCCAGTACCAGGGAAAATGGTTCATCTTTTTGGATTTTCGGAATGAGGGAAACTGTGACATTGCTTGCATTAGGTCAGACATGAAGTGGTGCAAACGTGGGTAGGGTGACTCCTAGGAACTTTTATCCCATTGGTTAGGGAGGGGCCATGAGTAACCTCCAAACACAAGCTACTATGCGGCATAAATGGGACATCCTATGGCACTCTCCTCGGAACACTACTTGACCACAGGTAGTAGAGAAGAGTACTGGACTTGCTGTTTGTGATTAAAGCGGAGCCCTGGAGGATTGCACCTGCTCCTTCTTGTCCCCAGGACAAGGTAGTGGATTCAAAGGGCCAGAGGCCGAAATCCTGTTCAACAAGCTACAAGAGGCTTAGTCATGCAATTGCCGAAGCTAACCGGTTCCAACTGGACCTGCCCTTGACTATTCTGTAGGCTTCAGCTGGAGTGAGCCCTACCCCCGAACCCCAAGTGCTGTTCCTGAGATTCTGAAACTTCTGGCTGTAGGTTCTCCAGAGAACAAAAATAAACCTGCCATGCCAATCTGCCGGTAGGATGTTGCCGCTGGTCTGAAGATTCAGGTATCCAGCCTCGTGGAACACTCATCAGCTCCAGCCTGCAGCCTTGCCCAGCTAATGAACTCTGAGCTCCGAAAAAGTTAAAATCTTGACCAAGTGAAGGCTCCAAAATTATCCAGCCAGCGACAGGACTTTCCTGGCCATGAAAGTAAAATTTCTCCAGCTCAAAGCTTTTCTTGCCAAAACACAATGACTTCACTGGCAACATATTCAATGGCTATCCGACCTTGTGGAGCACTTTTCAGATATTGCCTGCTACCTTGCCCAGTTGAAGTTTTTTTACATACATTTTTTTAGACCAAATCGCAAAATGAAACCGCCAAACCAGTCAAACTTGGTTTCTGTATCCAATCCATGCATCACAACGGTTGGCCTCAAATCGCACCTATGTCTCAGTCTACTGAGATCAGTTGACCCGCAGTTGGTGGTTAACACTTTTTGGCACTATTTAAAACTTTGAAAATTCATATCTCTGGTTCCTCATATTATTTTGGTGCCATTTTGGTTGTATTTTATTTAATTTTCTAAATTGGTCTGGTATTTTTATTGTGTTGTGTTTTGACTTTATTACTGTTTTGGTACATGATAAATATTTCATACATCACCCAAAGTTAAGCCAGCCCCCTCTGTGCTATTACTGTTAGGGAGTTGAGCATAGGTTACCCCCTTGACTAGTAGCCCAATGTTTTTAATTGGTATTCAGTGATGGATTCCAGGTTTTGTGTTTTGCAGTACCACACAATGATTTAAGTTGAAATAAAAATTCCCTTTTTAATTTGACAGCAAAAAGATTGTTTTTTTATGTAATTGTATTTTGATTTTTATTGGGTCATTTATTTTTCCTATTCATTTTGTCTCTCAATTTGTTCACCTTAAATGTTTTTGAAAACATGAAGTTGGATCTGACCAGCATGGACAGCCTCGGCATGGCAGAACTGAGGAAGATGTGCAAGTGTAGGGGGCTGAGCAGGGAGTCCAAAAAGAACACCATCAGATCACCCTCAGAGTCTGGGAGGATGCTGGCTGCTATTATACACCCCACAGGAGTATGAGGATGAGGTGGAAGAGGGAGATGAGGAGGACATTACGGAAGCTCCACTGCCAATGGAGGGTGTTACACCAGGAGCATCCTCACCTGCATTCTCCAGGGCAGGGAGAAGTGTATCAGCTCACAGTTTATCCCTCTCAAAGCTGGAGGACAGGCAGGGGGAGAGGGCTTTCAACCTGGAGTGGTGTATCCTAGCCTTGGAAAATAAAAAACCTGGCCTTGGCTGCTGAGCGTATTGTACACTTGGTTGCACATTCAGCACGCTGAACCTTTAATGATTTGTGTAGTCCGAAAATCTGTGCTCAGTTTATCTTTTTCAATTCCACGAAAAAGAGACCAACATGAGCAGTAAAGGTCCAGGAACAATTTTTCTTCTTTCAAGGCACAGTCTTTGGGAATTGGAGACCCAGAGGGCACGCATTTCTGTAGTTAGGAGAGCATTTGAAGCGAGAAAGACCATTTGATTGTGAATATTTTCTTTGAAAACGAAGGAAATATAAGATTCTGAGTGCTTTTGAAAGGAGTAACCAAAGTTTCGACATCCCACCATCAAAATTAGAAATGACTGCATGTATTTCATAAAACATGCAGTCAATGCCTAGTAAACAAACATGGATATGAGAAGTAAACAGCAATTACTTCCCTAGGGAAACATGCTGAATTTGTCCTGGTGTCATTTTCCAACAGGACATAATTCAGCAACGCCCACACGTTGTCTGCATTCATGTGAATCAGCAACCTGCAGGCAGTGAGGGGGCTTTCCTATTTAAACTTCCAGCTGGGCCCAAAACAAATGCCTTATTTAAAGGGCCATCAGCCCTCCTTTAGTACAAGTATCATACTAGATGGGAGCCATCTGGAGCCAAACACCGACGCCAAGGTAATAGAAGTAAATAAATGCGCACAGCTTGTTATCACTTCACAAGTACTTAAGATAAACTATTGGAGGCAGGTTTTAGCTATGTTCAACTTCCTGTGTAAGAGACGTGCTTACACTGTAAGAATACAAGATTTGTCCATAAGAGTAATTACCCAAAAATGTATTTAAATGACACTTTTTTTTTAATGTAATTCTTTCATAGTGCTATTCATCCCAGTAAGGGGTGCCGTGCGCTTCACATCACACACTGAGGCACAATAAATCATACAAGTATGTAAAACAACATTTAGGAAATGTTACATATGACAATGACGTTTATAAGGTGTAGGAATCATATGTCATCCATACTTGTGGACATTATATGCTAAGAGTGAATATCGAGAGAACCAAAAGCTCAGGATATAAAAGGTAACATAGTGATTGTGGTTTGCCCTATCAACAAAGAACCCTTTTTGCAATCTTAGAACAACAATAGATGTGGAAAAAACCAATAAGAATCTAATCAATCAATCAAGAAATTTGTATAGCGCGCTACTCACCCGGAGGGTCTCAAGGCGCTTGGGGGAGGGGGGTCCGCTACTGCTCGAACAGCCAGGTCTTGAGTTGCTTCCTGAAGGAGAGGTGGTCTTGGGTCAGACGGAGGTGGATGGGGAGGGAGTTCCACGTCTTGGCTGCCAGGTAGGAGAAGGATCTTCCTCCCATGGTGGCTCTTCGAATACGGGGAACGGCGGCGAGGGCGTGGTTGGTTGATCGCAGCTGTCGGGTGGGGGTGTAGAAGGTCAGGCGGTTGTTAAGTTATCTGGGGCCCAGGTCGTGGAGGGCCTTGTGTGCGTGGGTGAGGAGTCGGAACGTGATTCTCTTGCTGACGGGGAGCAAGTGCAGGTCTCTCAGGTGTCCGGAGATGTGGCTGTGTCGGGGGATGTCCAGGATGAGTCGTGCGGAGGCGTTCTGGATGCGTTGGAGTCTTTTCTGGAGTTTGGCTGTGGTTCCGGTGTAGAGGGGGTTCCCGTAGTCCAGTCGGCTGGTGACGAGTGCTTGAGTGACCGTCTTCCAGGTTTCGGTGGGGATCCATCGGAAGATCTTTCGGAGCATGCGTAGGATGTTGAAACATGATGATGAGACGGCGTTGACTTGTCTGGTCATCGAGAGGGAGGAGTCCAGGATGAAGCCCAGGTTGCGTGCGTGGTCCGTTGGTTTGGGTGCGCTGCCCAGGGCAGGGGGCCACCAGGAGTCGTCCCAGGCAGAGGGTGATGATCCGAGGATGAGGACTTCCGTCTTGTCTGAGTTCAGTTTCAGGCGGATGTTCATCATCCACTCGGCTACGTCTTTCATCCCTTCGTGCAGGTTGGTTCTGGCGGTGGCTGGGTCGTTGGTGAGGGAGAGGATCAGCTGGGTGTCGTCGGCGTAGGAGATGATGTTGAGGTTGTGTTGGCGTGCGATGGCTGCGAGGGGGCTCATGTAGACGTTGAAGAGGGTGGGGCTGAGTGATGATCCTTGTGGTACGCCGCAGATGACTTCGGTGGCCTTGGATCTGAACGGGGGGAGGCGGACTCTCTGGGTTCTTCCGGCGAGGAACGAGATGATCCACTCTAGTGCCTTCTCTTGGATTCCGATGTTGCTGAGGCGCTGCACTAGGGTGCGGTGGCAGACAGTATCTAATGCTGCGGAGAGGCCCAGGAAGATGAGGGCCGCTGTCGAGCAGGGCTCGGATGTCGTCAGTGGCTGCGATGAGGGCGGTCTGGGTGCTGTGGTTGGCTCGGAAGCCGGACTGCGAGTGGTCGAGGGATCCGTTCGTCTCGAGGAAGGCAGCAAGCTGTCTGTTGATGGTCTTCTCGATGACTTTGGCAGGAAAAGGGAGGAGCGAGATAGGGCGGTAGTTCTTGAGGTCGGTGGGGTCTGCTGAAGGTTTCTTCAGGAGGGCGCTGAGTTCGGCATGCTTCCAGCTCTCCGGGAATGTGGCGGTGCTGAAGGAGCGGTTGATGATGTCCCGGAGTTGGGGTGCGAAGACGGAGTCGGCCTTGTTGAAGATGTGGTGGGGGCATGGGTCGGTTGGTGATCCGGAGTGGATGGTGTTCATCGTGTGGATGGTGTCTTCGGTGCTGACCGGGGTCCAGGCGCGGAGGGTGGTGGTGGGGGGCGTTTGATCGGTGGTTGGGTGCGTGGTCTGAGCACCGAAGCTGTTGTGTATGTCGGCGATCTTGCTGTGGAAGAACGAGGCGAGGGAGTCACAGAGGTCTTGTGATGGAGTGATGTCGTTGTTTCCGGCGCTGGGGTTGGAGAGCTCTTTGACGATGCTGAAGAGTTCCTTGCTGTTGTGTGCGTTGTTGTCGAGTCGTTCCTTGAATGCTGTCTTCTTGGTGGTGTGGATCAGCTGGTGGTGTTTGCGGGTGGCGTGCTTGAGGGCGGTCACGTTGTCTGTAGTCGTGTTTTTTCGCCAGGCTTTCTCGAGGGTGCGGCAGTTCTTCTTGGAGCTCTTGAGGCTGTCGTTGAACCAGGAGGCTTTCTTGCTGCCGGGCCTGCAAGGATGGTTTTTCAGAGGTGCGAGGTTGTCCGCGCAGTTGGTGATCCACTGTGTGAGGTTGTTGGCTGCTTGGTTGGGGTCCGTTGAGCTGGCAGGGGGGTTCTGGCTCAGTGATGTGGTCAGCTGGTCGGTGGTGATCTTGTTCCAGCTCCTGCGGGGAGCCTGTCGCGGGTGGTGGTGGGTCGTGGCCTTTCTGAAGCTGAAGTGGACGCAGCTGTGGTCTGTCCAGTGGAGTCCGGTGGCGTGACTTAAGGAGATGTACTTGCTGAAGGAGGGGATGTACTTGCTGAAGGAGAAGACTGGGTCAAGCGTGTGTCCGGCGTAGTGGGTGGGGGTGTTCACCAGTTGCTTGAGTCCGAGGTTGGCGAGGTTGTCCAGCAGGGTGGTGGTGGTGTTGTCGTCGTTGTTCTCCAGGTGGAAGTTGAGGTCCCCTAGAAGGATGTAGTCAGCGGAGGGGAGGGCGTGTGGGCTGATGAAGTCTGCGATGTCTTCGCTGAATTGTGTGTGGGGTCCTGGGGGTCTGTAGATGAGGGTGCCTCGGAGAGTGGTCTTGGGGTCGGTGTGTATCTGGAAGTGAAGATGTTTGGCGGTTGTGAGGGAGTCGTCTGAGTTGGTCGTGATGCGGATGATGTTCTTGTGGGCCATGGCGATGCCCCCCCCTGTCTGGTTGACGCGGTCCCTCCGGGTGATCTCGTATCCGTCCGGGATGGCGGTCGGGTGCTGAGGAGGTGTTCATCCATGTTTCCGTGAGGAAGGCGACATCTGGCGATGTGGTGTCGAGCAGGTTCCAGAGTTCCACGGCGTGTCTGTGGACGGAGCGGGTGTCGAGAAGGATGCACTTCAGGTGGTTGCTGCTGGAGCTCGGCTTGGCGGGTGCGGTACAGGTCCGGATGCAGGAAAACTTGCAGGATAGGCAGGTGAAGGGTCCGTGGGTGTGTCTTGGGGTGGCTCGGTAGCAGCCGGGGATCCGGCCGGTGTTGAGTGCGTTGAGGGTGGCGGCGGCGTAGGTCCGGTGGGTTGGCTGGCGTCTAAGGGGTCTGGCGCTGGGCGCGGTCCAGGCGCGGACGGGCGCAGACGGGCTTGCCTTTGGCGTGCCTCCGGCGCACAATCGGCGCGCCAGCTGCGAGTGAACGCTGCGCGTACGTGCGGACTCTGCCATAAATTGAGAGTGGGGGGGGCGGAGCGAGGGAGGAGCAGCTGGGAGGCGGGAGCGGGGAGGACACAGAAGGAGAGGGGGCGGGCCGCGATGTCACGGCGGCGGGAAGCTGGGAGCGGGGGGGGGATCGCACCAGGGAGGGATACCGAGTAAAACAGAACTAAGAGGCAATCAGGGCACAGGGGGCAAAAAAGACGGCACAACGAGCAGCAAAGAGACAATCAGGTCACAGGGGGCCAAAAGGACGGCAGGGGGGTCACACCAGGCAGGGATGCAGAGTAAAACAGAACAAGGAGACAATCAGGGCACAGGGGACAAAAAAGACGGCACAACGAGCAGCAAAGAGACAATCAGGTCACAGGGGGCAAAAAGGACGGCACAGCAAGCAGCAGCGAGGGGGCACGGGCACGCCTACAGCTGGAGGGCCGCGCGGCACGGGGGTGTCCTGAGAATCTAAGGCTATGACTTACAGTTAGCATGCAGCTACTTGATGCCAGTAAATAGATCACTGTGCCCAGTGTTTATTTTGGAAAAGTAGAAGTGTAGGGTGGGGTGCAAGGTTTTGCACAGAAGCTGGCACTATCAAATGTTGGAGTGCTGACCACGATGGCTGCATAGTCTTGATTCCACCTCATACCTTTTTCAACCACTACCTGCCCCTTATCTCCCTCCTGTGCATTCCCCTTCATCCCTACTTTCACTCTATTCGCCGTATTTTGGTCTTTCTCTTCCTCTTTTTCCCCCTTTTGTGTTCATCTCTCTCTTGCTCTGGGTCAAAGTCTGAAGAGGGAAAATAAGTACAGGTCCCCAAAATGAGTGTGGGTGGGCATCACCTCCAACCACTGGCTCAAATTAAGCACTGCCTGCGCTATATAGAAGGCTTGCAACTTTTGAACTGGAAGTAACAAAATGTCCTCAGTGCAAAAGCAGTAGACTTACCTATCTAAATAAAATATGAATCTCTTATATGCAAGTTACACGATGTGCTTTGCAGCAGGCATATTAACCCTCTACGCTACTTTAGGAGGCAAAACTGTAACCAGACAAAACACAGAACTCTCCCAGAAATGTATTACCCACTGGAGTTATTTTACCACTATTATAATTCCCTCAAAATTGTTGGACACAAAATGATCTGTCCAGCAGGTGTCTTAACCCTGTAGGATATTTTACATTGCAGCCTCTTTAAGACCAATTAATTAATCTAGAACCGACACGCGCCAGGGTTGTCCGCTCTCACCCTTATTGTTTGCCATAGCTGTTGAGCCTCTGGCTTGCCGCCTACATCAGCTTCATCGAGATGGGGCGGTTCAATGCTTACAGCGGCAAATAGATGTGTCCCTATATGCAGACGACATCACCCTATATGTCAAGCACCCTGAGAAGCATCTTAATCCACTACTCAGGGAGTTCATTATGTTTGGCGGAATGTCAGGAGTACACATCAACTGGTCCAAGTCCCAAATTTTCCCTTTAACAGAAGCGGTGGGTGACTTTCCCCTTGACTATCCATTGGAGTGGTGCCGGACGGACCTCCGCTACCTGGGGATACGTATTTCCCGTGATAGGGAGGAGACACTACGGGCCAATTATGGAGTGGCTATCACTAAACTGACTGCTTCTGTGGATCGCTGGCCGGCAGGGCGTCCCTAATTAAAATGGTTATTCCTTTATCTCTTTCTTAACATTCCCTATTTCCCCGGCGCTTTCTTCTTTAAGACGCTAAAGATGGAGCTATGCAGGCTATTTTGGGGAGGCAAGAACTCACGGCTTCAATGGTCCACGCTTACCTTGCCCTACGACAAAGGAGGATTCGATGTCCCGGACTTCGAGGAGTATTACCAGTGCGCTCAGGCACATTTTGCCTACCACTGGATGGCTCCTACGCCTTACATGCCACATATTGCGGTCGAGGACTGGATAGTACACCCCCTCCCACTCTCAGGATTACTCCACTGCCCGGAATCATCCATCACCACACCGAACACATCCGTTTCGTGCACGATGGATGCATGGCGTCGTATGGCCAAGAGCTTGTTGTGCCAGCTACCTTATTCGCCGAAGTTGCCACTTACCTATCATCCGGAGCTCACTCTATTGCGGGAACAAGGATTCCGCACCCTTTGCGCTAAACTACATGTCTCCTGCTGGGGTGACTTGTTTGCTAATGGTCGGTTCAAAACGGCGGACCTTTTCTTTGCGACGCACGGCCGCACCCCTCTGGAACTTTTTTATTACGTCCGTCTACGTGCGGGGATGCCGGACATACTCCCCAACTTCCCTGACGAACCTGAGGTTTTGCCTCCACTCCATTTTCTGTTAAGCTCACGGGATGGGGCACATTTGGTGTCTGGCCTTTACCATCAGCTCAGGGGTGCTGCGCCGATACCGGACTCCAGTGCTCGGGCGCGATGGACCGTTGAGCTGGCTACTGACATCACTGATGAGCAATGGCTGTACTGCTGTGCGCTCACCTCCCGCTTATCTGCCAGTAGCAGGTTCAAAATTATACATTATAAATTCCTACAACGGATGTACTATACACCGGTGCGCAAACTCAGATTTGGCCTGGCGGAGGACGACCGCTGGGTGCGCTGCCGTGCCGGCCATGCGGATATTCTACATTTGGCGTGGGAATGCCCACAGGTGGCCCTTTATTGGCACCAAGTGACGGATGCCCTTACAGACATGACGAGCACTACGGTGCCTATGGACCCCTTGGTGACGCTTCTCGGATATACTCAGCAGATCCCTAGCTCTAGCCGGAAATTTGTTGATACCGCACTGCTTTTGGCCAAAAGGCGTGTGGCCTGTCGGTGGGGCCGTGGCAGGGCGCCCACATTTAAGGACTGGCTGGCGGACTTGATCTACTGTCAAGACCAGCATAATACATTCGCCGACTTATTGCCTACATCCTGTAAACCTAGAGACATATGGGGTCCCCTGGTGTGCTACATGCTCCAACGATCGGTTGAGGTGGATACACCTGAGGAGGGCCTTGTTAATCTTTGATGCTACATCGTACAGCCCTGGAGCATGCCTTCACTCTTGCTACAGCATCCACATATCACCGTGGTCAGCGTGGGACGTGCTTTGCCTCCTGCGGTTGGGCTGGACTGGTCAGCTTTCCGTGCCACTGCCCCCATTCCCACCGTTGAGGGTCCCCCCTCCTGGTAGCGAGTGTCCCCCCCCCCTCAGTTGGACCATTACCCCCTACACCACACTTGGCACATCCCCGAACTCTTCTTCCACCCTAACGCGTTGCATACAAACCACAGCACATGTCATTGCCTTCCGACTTGCTAGTAGACTGTTCGGAGTATGGAGTTACGACTGCCGAGCGCTGCACTGCACTACCTATCTAGACTGCCTTACTGATTTGACACCTTTTCTTTTTTTTTCAAGGGAGAATGAAATGCCTCTTGGTTTCTTCCATGTTGGGAAGTTTTTCTCACTGTTCTGTCACTGAATGTTAACGTTGATAACACTGTTCTGCTGCTGCTCATCCTTCAGGGGCCCCGCAACATCAGCTGTGTTTCTACCATCGCTTATGCATGTACTATGCCACCGGGCCTCAGGGATGCCGGATACGAGGCTGTGTTATAATTACCGTACCATGCTGCCGGCCTCCGGGTTATGGGCACGAAAAGCTGTGTACTCTGCCTTGTATTATGCAATAAAGCAGGGTTGAACTAAAAAAAAAAAAAAAATTAATCTAGAACCGATTTACTGGTCCTTGCTGCGAATTTCTTTGCAGCAGATTTTTTAAAATAGATGTGTAAGTTGACAGCCAAACTCTGCTTTTCAAGCTCCACTCTCATGATTCCACACCCCTTTCTTTTGCCACACATTGCCCCCCCCCCAAATGATGGGATACCGGAGTCGTTCTTTTTCAATTCCAGCATGTGCTGAACTCGATCACAACTCCCACACTTTGAACACAGAGGCAGGATTAGAAGGGTCCATTTCAATGTTTCCTCTACCTTCCCCATCTTCGTGGATGCATTACACCGCTACTACCACAAGAGGGCACGTGTTCTCCATACAAGCCATTCCACATGTTATGTTACATTCTCGAGAGGGACTTCCCTGTTGCCCACCCCTTAAATTACACAGTAGACGGTGTATTTTATCTCACAGGGCGCAGCTTATCCTTTCTGACTCACGAATCCTCCCATAACCACGCTGGGCCAAATTATTAGTTCCTTTAAATAATATTTTTGAAGCAAATGTGGGGAGCCGCGTCTGCAAGATGATGGTTTAAGAGGGTGTAAATACATCATGCTCACTATTGTTTTCTCGCTTCCACGTGTAAATGCCGTTAAAGAAAGGACACGTATCATGAACTTAAATAGAAAATTACTCATTAAACAGAAAATGAATATCGAAAGATCCTTTAACGTTAAGAAGTATGCGGTTGCGAAGTATATTTGCAACGGTCGTTTCTTTTCTCTCAGCTGCTTGCACATAGAGAGGATTTCGACATTTTAAATAGAATAGCAAAATGGGATCAATTAAAACGTCCATGTAATTGCTAACTAAATACGTCAGGGTATTTTCCTGGACCATAATTACACCGCGGCTACCGCCATCATTTGTGGCAGCAAATTCGAAAACATGTCCATGATCTGAGCCAAAGAAATGGACGTGGCTGAGGTAACAAGCAATTTAAAAATGATGAACTCCATCATGTAACTTATTCCTAAACCGAGATATCATGAATGTGTATCAGACAAAGGGATAATTCAGTTGACATGTTTAGTAATTGCAGCGATGTTTGATCTATTAATATCTGTAAGCCTTACTAAGAAAATAGAAGAGTTCCACTACTATCATTAAGCATTATTGCCCGCTGCTGTGGATATTACCAGCAGTTAATTGCCCATTCTGCAAATATAAGAAAGCTGGAGACGAATGAGCATTCTGAAAAAAAGCCCAATTAACAAATGTTAGAGCTGACAGGTTGTTGATTTCAGGGCTCTCAGCATCCACTCCATCCTCCTCCAGCCACACAAGCGATTTAAATGACCATGTGTTTCTTGGACCCATTGCATGTTTGTATGTGTTTTGGCATTGCACAAACCTAGCTAAAAGGCAAGAAAGAGCTGCACAGGGTCAAATATAAAGATACAATCAACGAGTGATTGGCGAAGTTGATGTTTTCTGGGAGCAGATGTGTACTGTTATTGCATTGTGATGTAGTGTTCATTAAAGTGGAGCAGTTTCAACTCCTTCCTAATTTGGAGCGGGTTTGGTGGCGATCCGATGGAGAGAGGGATGTTGTTTCAGATACAGGGTTGACATAAGAAAAGGCCTGCCGCCCTCTTATCTTTTTACCCTTCTTTGTCTACAGTCTGATGGTCTCCTAGGTTTCAGTGTGCCCCGTGTCACCAGAGGTGGTGAGCTTGTCAGCCTGAGAGGCGGCTGTGCCGGTTAGGATGGCTTTGTAAATGACGTACCTGGATTTCAAGATGCCGGCAGGAAAGGGGAAAAAATTGCAAAAAACAAAGATCTGGGCCTAAATCCATCGTTTTTTTGCACTCCACACCACCCTGGGTTAGACACTGGCTATATGCAAATCATCTCTGACCCTGTGCCTCATGGGAACAGTCCAGTCCGAACTACCAAGCCATGTCTTTCCCAGACCGGAATCAAGCATCCAAGGATCGGTTTCTGGCTATCAGCCTGGATAGCTTGACTCCAGTGGAGTGCAAAAAAACGATGGATTTAGGCCCAGATCCTTGTACTGGGGTGAATGTATGACATTGTTCTACATTCTGTCCATCAACTGTGTTTTTTGCAATTTTCACCCCGACTGGGCTGGGTATGCTCAGACGTGAGTCCCAGGCTCTCCACACCACTGGAGTCAAGCTATCCAGGCTGATGAAGGCTGATAGCCAGAAACCGGTCTTTGGATGCTTGATTCCGGTCTGGGAAAGACATGGCTTGGTAGTTTGGACTGGACTGTTCCCATGAGGCACAGGGTCAGAGCTGATTTGCATATAGCCAGTGTCTAACCCAGGGTGGTGTGGAGTGCAAAAAAACGATGGATTTAGGCCCAGATCCTTGTACTGGGGTGAATGTATGACATTGTTCTACATTCTGTCCATCAACTGTGTTTTTTGCAATTTCACCCTGAGTGTGCTGGGGATGCTCAGACGTGAGTCCCAGGCTCTCCACACCACTGGAGTCAAGCTATCCAGGCTGATGAAGGCTGATAGCCAGAAACCGGTCCTTGGATGCTTGATTCCGGTCTGGGAAAGACATGGCTTGGTAGTTCGGACTGGACTGTTCCCATGAGGCACAGGGTCAGAGCTGATTTGCATATAGCCAGTGTCTAATCCAGGGTGGTGTGGAGTGCAAAAAAAACGATGGATTTGGGCCCAGATCCTTGTACTGGGGTGAATGTATGACATTGTTCTACATTCTGTCCATCAACTGTGTTTTTTGCAATTTCACCCTGAGTGTGCTGGGGATGCTCAGACGTGAGTCCCAGGCTCTCCACACCACTGGAGTCAAGCTATCCAGGCTGATGAAGGCTGATAGCCAGCAACCGGTCCTTGGATGCTTGATTCCGGTCTGGGAAAGACATGGCTTGGTAGTTCGGACTGGACTGTTCCCATGAGGCACAGGGTCAGAGCTGATTTGCATATAGCCAGTGTCTAACCCAGAGTGGTGTGGAGTGCAAAAAAAACGATGGATTTAGGCCCAGATCCTTGTACTGGGGTGAATGTATGACATTGTTCTACATTCTGTCCATCAACTGTGTTTTTTGGCAGGAAAGGGGAGCCAGTGGAGTTCCATCAGGATAGATGTAATATGATCACATCTTGAAGCGTTGGATGAGTCGAGCTGCAGCGTGTAGGATGCCCTTATACCCTTCAGTGGGCTGACAGCCAATAACCGCACTCAGACGCCGGTGCATCTGTCGGCCCTCGCATTGAGGAGGTTTTAAAGGGAACTCACAATAGAGGTTTCTGAGTGGGGGTGAAGTGGAATCGCTTCTGCTACAGTCTCCATTCCCCCACCACCCTACATATGATGTGGCGCACTGACACCACAAATCCCCACCAACCATGGGGGACAGAAGGAGGTGAATTTTCTCCACCGTGACCTATGGGGATTTTTTGCAGAAAACGGTATGCCCACATTTCTTGGAAGCATCATTGGAAAGAGTCTTTCAACTTTCCAGCCATGCTTCCCTGAAATTGTTTCCTCCTTGCAGATCATGGTTGCGCTGCAATCTACTACCAGGAAACCCACTGGTCCACCAGGGATTTGTTTGTGGCTTGGGGGAAGGGAAGGGTCAGCCCTATATTGTTTCTTTGGTTTTTTTCGGAGAAGTGATTTTCCCCTTGGGCCCATGATCACACCCCCAGGGGAATTAACTACAAATTGTTAGGGGATCTGCCCTCCTGACATATGGCTTAACCCCCTTTGAGCCCCAAACATATTTTTTGGTAACTAGTTGTTCGCACCCTCCCAGGGGAAACAACACGTTAGCCTACCATATAGGTCGACCCTCTTTGGTACGATGTAAATTAAAAAAAATGTGTTTCCCATTTAAAAAGCCTTGGCAATGCCAATAGGTCTGACCGTATAGTGGAGTGTATTGTGTAGATAGTAGTAAAGAGTAGTGTTTGGATAGAGTGCTGTTGTATAGAGTATAGTGATGTCGAGTATGGATTTGTAAGGATAGATTCGATCTTTTTTCGTTTTTTTTATTTGTTCTTGCTATTTGTGAAAGTGAGCGCTCTTGGCGTTGTAAATTATATTTTTTATTAGAGTAGTCTAGAGGGCTAAGACTGAGGGATTATCACTGGGAAGAGAGACGGCTGCAGCACTGCGTAGAGGACTAAGAATGAGGAATTACAGACAGGACCAGAGTAGCAGCTGTAGCACTGTCTATGGAATTAAAATGAAAATACTACTGTGACCAGAGAAATAGCTGCAGCGCTGCATTGAGGACTAAGAATGATGAATTACCACTGGGACCAGAGAAGCACCATGCCTTGCAGAGAAGCGCATGCGCTCTGCAAGGCTCCACCTAACATAAAAGCACAGGTGTGAAATAAAGGGGCAGAGTGCCTGGTGGTGGCAGAAGGACGCACAAGGTAAAAAAACAGACTATGAATCCTTGGTATCCGGCAATCCTGAATTTTGTGGGTGCTGTCTGCTGGCTTTGAGAAAATCTTTGGGCCCAGCATGCATTATATTGTAAAGTGACAGCTGTGCGCAAAGAGGCAAACACTTTCACACACAACAGAAAAGCACAAACATGCAATCGTAGAATGATAAGCATTCACGAAAATACACAATCATCAGATTAACGCACACAACACAAAAAATCCAGAATCCCTAGACAGGTCTGTTGTTTTGATGAGTTATTCAATTTATCGAATACTACAGAGAAGCAACCCTGGTTTAATAAGCTGTCAGTTTCAGCACAGTTTAATGAGGACAATAAACAGGGTGCCAATAGGAACGACTGCTATCCCAGCGCTTCCCATCACAGTGCTACAAAGTCAATTCCATTGCTCACTAAATAAATGTGAAAAGCACATTTCTCCAGTGTACGTTTTTATAGTTCTTCTATGGAAGCACTTTAACCCTCGGCCTGCTACCTGAAGTCTTGTGCCCACTGTAAAGAACCCGCTCAGTGCATAGCTACCAAGGCCTCACAGTGCTTATGTATGACATTTCCGTAATGTCAGTGTAATTAGGAGTGACATTCGACAACTATGACTGACACTTTCCCGCAAGCAAAATCAAGCATTGAAGACGAGGGAAACCTATAAATATCAGATATTCCATCCACTAGCTGCCAAGTTTTCAGTGTACTTATGAGCGGCATGCAACTGCTAAAGGTGTACATATAGATTAACACACTGTCACAAATAAAGCCAGCCAATGAAGTCCATGGTAAGAGATGAATATCAGAAATTACACCCTTTCTAATCAATGAGAATCTCTAAAATGTCTTGAACGTGCTTCAAACCCCCTGAAATGGAAGTTAACACTCGCTTCAGAATGCACACTAAATGTCTGCACATGTTGCAGCAGTCTATCTTGTATAGTATGGAATAACATTTTAAAACAACTCCAACCCTCCCTGGGTTCTGGGGCACTCCCTCCGCCCTATCATGACTCTCACACTTGACTCCAGGAGAACACCCAGCCTGCAGGCACACTTATAGGAGTTATGTAGGGTCGTGCAACATGAAAATGTACGAGGAGCTCTTCTTCTAAACACACCACTGCCTCCCAGGACCGCCAGCCCTCATTGGGTTACCCCGAAACAGTCTTAGCCAGGTCAGGACGCCACTACCTGCTCAGCATCACATACTGGGGCACAGATGAGATGCCTAAATTTAAAATTTAGAGTCAACACAGCTGTCCTGTGGATGCCTTCGCAGATCAGCACTGGCATTGAGTGGGCAAGCAAGGAGGGACACAGGTCAAAGCCGGCATCAATTATTTTAAAAAGTACGCCTCGACTGGACTCAAGGACGCTAAAAATCATTAAACTCCAAGCGGTCCGTCAACACCCACCTCCCCTTCCCCCTCACTCTCCCTCCCTCCCTGCCTACCGTTAGTAAGTGTGAATTCAAAAATGTCACGCAGGTCCTGAAAAGTACTGTACACTACAGACTAGACTGAGACTATGGGTGAACTTCAGATTTCACATAGGGCAGGCAGCTGATGACCGCGCCACAACCTATATTTAATATATTATCATAAACCAAACACATTTTTATTAGCAAAGACTAGAGTGATAGATTATACACAATCCAGGGCACTGGCACACTTGCTTTGTGTAGTGAGCCGAGTGGCAATTCAGTTACACACCGCCTCGTGATAGCAGTGACTCCCGTGATAAACGTGCTGCGGCTGCCCGGGCTCAAGTCTTCTGCTTGAGACACTGTCAGCAGCAGCTGCTACACAGTGGTACTCTGGGCTCCACAGCGGCTGCTGCGGTCCTTGGGATTGGGTCTAGGTCCGTCCGCTGGTCGCAGGGCTCAAAACTGATTTTAAAAGTTTGTTTCATGCGGGGTGATGCAAGCACAGCGTAATTGCCGCAGCCAGTCTCTCACAACTTATCATGAATTACAACCTGCCATCGCTCCTCTCTCACATCGCCTCCAGCTCACTGGAACCCTGAATGTTCGATAGCCTTTCATTTTTGTGTGCACGCTTTGTAGAGGAAGTACCGCCCTCATGGACTCAACTTAATCACCCATGAGGAGGTTCCACATGCGTGTCCGAGAAGCCGGACGGGCCCACCCCCAAAACGCAATTTGTTTTTCATGGAAACAGTGTATCCAACTTTCCTAGTCACCGTAACAAGTGGTTTCTCAGACTCCTGGCAGGCTAACAGTGGTCGAAGTGGGGGAAAAAAAGTAGGGGAACTGTGGGCGGAGAATCAGAGGGCGGGAATAACCTGAGCATTGGATCAGTGGGCAGAGTTAGAGTTGTGGCCAGGATGCGCAAAACATCCCAATCTTTAGTATTTGCGTGGCATTTCACTGACCAGTTACAGCTTATTATGTTATATAATTTAACCAATGGATACACATGATTATTTAACGATTAATATGAGCTATTGACATTAGAAACATATTCCACTTTGTGAATTTATTTTAATCACAGAATGTCCCAAAAATGCTTAAAAGCGGAAGCACGAGCCATTTGTTTCCGAGCCATGGAGTTTCTGTCGTCAGCAATATACACAGAGACAATCAATTTTACGTGTGTAAATGACTGTATAGGAAATGTTACATAAGACAAAGGACTACAAGGTGTAGGAGTCACATGATAACCATACTAGTAGACAGTATAGTTTAATATTGATTGGCCTGGAGAAACACAAACTCAGAATTTAAAACTTAATACCATAATTGGGGGTTCTCTTTAAAAATCATTATTGATTTGTATAAAAAATAACACTTTTTGCACCATTAGGATAATCAAAGGCTTAGGGAAAAAACCATAACGCTCTAGTTTATACCTTGCAGTTTGTATGCAGCTCTTAGATGAAAGTTAATAGCTCACTGTTCTTTGTTAGGATTTTAACTTATAAACTGCAAGTAGCAAAAGGATCTCACTGACAAAAGCAGTAACCCACTGACCTATTTACAATATGTGCACTTTGTGATGGGCCTGGTTCATTTTCTTTGCAGCAGGCACATTAACCCTCTGCGCTATCTTTCCATGAGTCAAAACTCCCACTAGACAAATCTCCGTTCTCGCTCTAGGAAGAAGTTTATTCATCAGAGTTATCATGACATTTTTATTATTGCCGAAAATAGCTGGCGGCCAGGAAGGAGGAAGCAAGTGCTTTTAAAACCATAATATTCGACGCCCCCATTCAAAGTCAGCACCCGTTGCGGTCACACCAGTCGCACTGCCCTAGAGCCAGCTCTTCTCAGGGGTCCTGAGACTTCAGTGACAGAGTCACTGTTGCTCTAGGGTCTTCTACTTCGTAGGCCTGCCCGCAAGACTGGAGGTGAACTTCAGTATGGATTGTGGTGCACAAGCCTTCAAGGTGAACCCACACTTGCCACTGCTAAGGTCCACCTGCTGGTGTTAACACACCAGGGCTTTTCTGGTGCCTTCTAAGGTCTGGCATGGGAATGTGCTCCCTCAGGAGAGTGGTCTGGGGGACTGTTCATGAAGGCTGAACCTGGGTCCCCAGTTCTAAATTTAGCAGCTCTGCCCCCAGTGCTACATCTGCTCCCTCACTGAACACCATACTGCCCCACTGAGAGAAACTCATACTGCCTTCAGCTACAATCCAATTTGACCTGCTATAAATAACTGGATGCGACTCAATTCAAATTACACACTAGGCAAGAGTAATATGCTGCCTAAAAGGAAAGGTAACTACATACTGGAAAAAGCAAACACTCATAAGGAGTGAAAGATTTAATAAAGCATGTAAAATGTAAGCAGGAACATGGTGAACTCAACGCTTTTACAGTCATTATTCAGAAATCAACAAGTATTTTTGCCTGAAAAGTTAAGGACATAACTACAGGGCCCAGAAAGGACCCATTTCAATGTCCACTGCTTATATACTTACAAAACGTAAGCAGTATGGTTTCAAAAGACCACATTTGTGAACATAAAGCCGCCGTACACATTTCGTTTTCCAATCCACCCATCAACCAGGTATTGCAGTACCTCCAGGCAGGGCCGGTCCTAGGATTTTCAGGGCCCTGGGCAAAAGGGAATGTGGGAGGCCCCTGAAATCTACATAAGTGACACCTTCTGATCTCGGGGAAGCTGCTTTGTGCAGACTCCACTTGGGCTGCAGCTCCTCTTCTCAGCCACCCCAAACAACTCTTGTACAGCCCATTTCGAACTGAAGGTGTGAGAATTGCTTGGGGGCCGAGTTAAACCTGTGTGGGATAAAGTGCTGACAATGGGCGCCCTGCTGAGTCTCTGAACTGCCTCCAGGTAGGAGGTACTGGAGGAAAACAATCCTGTTCAAAGAAAGACAAGAAAACAAAAGTAGCGCTTTACTGGCAAACTCTGTAAAGTGGCGCTAAAATGTGTTGGGGTTTGAAAAAAATTATCTGGCCACTTTAAGAACACTCCATCTTGCTTTATTTAAATATTTTTCAGAGTTTGAACATTTTATTTCCGAGGCTGCACTTTGGAATAGAAAAATGTCAAAACGGCATTTCCAGCAAAAGTGGTTTTCTTTTTTGCATCCATTTCACAGGGGTACAAATGGACGACAGGAAGAGACGGTGAGAACCATTTCTTGATTCATGATTTTCGGAAAAGTGAGAAGGAGTTAGACAGAACGAGAGGGAATAGGAGTAAGAAAGAGGGGGCAGCTGCCAGCGGCAGAGCAGAAGCGGACACCTTCCTTGTCTTGTCTGGGCAGGAAGTAAGAGACAGAGACCTTTTCCTTCTCTGCTCCCCGTCCTTCCACGAACCGAATATTTCTGATGTCCAGGGACGCATGATCATAATAAAAAAGTAGGGGGAACAGAATCTACAGAATTAAAGAAGTAGGGGGACGCTGTGCCCTGCCGTTCCCACCCACTACGACCACTGCAGGCTAAATTGCTTCACAAGCATAAGCAGCAGTGTACACATTAAGCGCTGTGCGTGAGGCTGCTTTTTGGAGCCCCTAACATTGTTTCAGCTATTTGACATACCTATTTAAAAAATACAGTAGGGGTCCTTGCGCTGTCTGAGGCCGCGCACCAGATGACACAAGGGGGAGTGGAAGGGAATGCAATGGCTGAAGTGCTCGACAGCACTCCATGGAAACATGTTGGAGGGCAGGCTGCAAATAAATAAATAAAAAACGACTGGCCTGCAATAGGCAGACGGGAGGAGGAAAGAGAGGCCATCACATGCTGTACTGTGTAATGGCCGACCAAAATGCTCTCTGAGTGAAATCGCCGGAAAGAGAGCTGAACATACAAAGGAGGGACTTTTACAGAAATGCCCAATAAGAATCCAGCATTTCCGAATCCCACAGATAGTAACCAATGGCAATAGGTGGGTTTGCCAAATCCCACAGAAGAGATATACCAGGTAGAACAAAGCTCGACCTAAAAATGTAGTTAGGGTGGTCGACCCCCTTTGGGCCCATATAACTTTATTAGACATGTGAGTTTTTTCCAGAGATGTGTCCACCACCCCCCAGAAGAATACTCTGTAAAAAAAAAAAAAAGTTCATATAGATGTAGGTGGGGCTGGCCCCAGATCTGGGCATGGGTTTCCTGTTGGTTTCCCTCAAACATTGCCTGCAACAAGCAGAAATGTATGCATTTAGTTTTCCATACCATACTAATCCCCAATATAGTGTCTTTCCATCAAAATAGAGCATCTTTCTAAGTGTGTTAATCCAAATTGAAAACGCATATAGCTTTTTTACTGATATCTGTTTGTAGAAAGCCCTCTTCATCCATGTGTCAGTCACATTATTTTACCACCAAGTGCAGAAAGGAGAAACGGGTCAGGTGAGTTCTGCCTTTAGCAAACTTCACTGTGAGTGATAGCATTGTGAATTCTCCCAAGGAGCACGCCTGTGCACAAAGTAGGAGTGTTCAGGGGCAGGGGCTACTATGTGAATGTGTGCTTCTTGAGATCAAAGCTACATTTTCCCCTTCAGGAAATTCTTTGTATACTGGCAATGGCCCAGCAGCTCCCTCAACAATTACATTTTGCATATGCCATGACAAAACAAGCATTAACAAAGCCAAAAGGATAGCAGTCATCATCAGACCTATTGGCTTTTCAAACTGTTATTTAGCAATCTGATTTGCTAATATTGTGCCCACACTAGTTTTTGGCCCTGTCTGACTCGGATAGTTTTTGTTGTTGTCTCCCTCCTAAAATTGTCTCTGCTGCATGTCAGGCTCACCCCTCGAAATATGAAGCATGCTGTGGTATTGGCATGCAGTAAGATGAAGTAGTACTTTGTCTTTTTTTGGTGTTTTTGGAGAATCTGTATCGATAAGTGTTTTTTTTTTGTTGCTTTAACACCGTTTCGCACATCTCATAGATAGATGCACATACCCACCGATCGATAAGCTAAGTGCTTTTACACTTTGTCACATACATCTAACAGATGCACACACCGACTGACTGATTTAGTTATGTGTGTGAATAATTGGAAAAACGAGAACTGAGAAACCACTTTAGAGGAAACCAAGTCATGGAAAACAAATAACCACTTAGAGGGGTTAGAACTAAATATAATATTGTACCTTCAGAACCACTCTTTAGATCAGTTCTAGACTGTGGAAGTGAGTCCTAACACCCCCACGTGGTGTCCCCCAGATTCCAGACCCTTGGAGGTGGTGTTGGTGGTGCTGTTCTACCTAACAGTAATCTAGAACGTAGAAATTGTTAAAAAAACAAAATGTCCTGGATAATCAACAGAAGATCGGTACCTACCTACTTCCAGTCGATAAGCCCAAGGTGCGTCGTCGGACAGTCTGACTGCAGTAGCTCCTGTTATGTTCTTCTCCACAAGAGCAAATTCTCTCTCTTTAGAGGGACCTTCTGGCTGTGGTATCCAGACTCATGGAGCCCCGTCAGCTACAATCCACAACCATGTCTCTCTGGATGGATCGAGCTCCAGAAAAACATCTAATTCCTTAGGTAGAAATCGTCACTGAGCTCAACTCCACTGATGATGACAACAACCTCCTCAGCCTGGAAATCCAGCTGTCCTGCTCAGAACCTTTTCCACAATCATCAGAGCTTCTTCGAGACCCGACAACGCCTCCTCAGATACAGCCTACTGCCTTGCAGCGCTGATGCTACCTTCTCAATAACATTTTGCAAAACTTCTTCTATGTCCAATAGTACGGTGTGACCAGCCCCAACTTTTGAATTTAACCCGATCTCAGGTGACCAGATACCAGTGGATGGCACTTTGATCTTTTAGATACTAAACATTTTCTTTGGTGTCATTTTATTTAATACATGTTACTCTATTTTTCCAAATTGGTGTAGGATTTTTCTTGTGCTGTGTTTTCACTTTAACACTGTTAGGTTCTATTTATTTCTAAAGCACACGTTTACCTTAGGTGTCTTCTTCCTCCCCAGGAGGAGCCTCCACATTTTGAGACAAAAGCATTTCTTGCTGAGGAGTAGCATAATGTCCTGGGTGGTGCATACCATTAAAATGTTCTTTTCAAATAGTCTGGACCGATAACGTGAAGAGCCTTAAAGGTGATGAATAGTGCCTTAAAAGTGACTCTTTGCCTAAAATGGCAACCAACGCGGTGTCTTTAGTGCCATGTACATTTGAACTTTGGAATTCCCAACAGCAAACGTGCATTCTCTTGGATTTGTAATTTATTTGTGTGCAGCTGTTGCACCTTTGTATGTAAGTAGTCAATTCTGGACATGACTATAGAGGTGACTATTGTCTTTCGTAGATATGCTGAGATATAGGGAAGAATTTTCTTTAAGGTTTTGAGGGTGTAGAAAGAAGTGGAAGAAGACACATTTACCTGGGACCCAAAGGTAAGTCTGTAGCAAACTTTCTTGATCGGGGTAGGGAGTGAACCCAGTTCCAAGGGTCAGCAAAGGGGGGACAGAAGGAGGTTTGGGAACCAAACAGGATGATTTATGTTTTCTCTAAATTGATCTTCAAGCAGTACCTTGTCATCCGAAGCCAACTGCCTGCAATCGGGGAGCCCAGCTTTGTTATTTTTTTCTTAGAAAAAAAACACGATCTGGTTGTCAATGGTGTATGTGTGCTGCATAAATATTTTACACTTCACCTTTAAATTAAGCCTGGCTGCTTTTGTACCAAGTTACCAGAGAGTTAAGCACAGGTTCATTTAGTGACTTTTAGTGGTTCACACCCACAAGGACTGTGTTTATTGTTTGAGTGGGGCTTACACCCTTCTCAACTAATAACCCAATTATTTACAGCCTGCTTGACACCATTATCTGCTGTCAGAATGAGATAGATGTTCTGTTTGCCATATGACAAGTGCATCACTGTCACCACACTGCACATAAAGCCCACGTTGTCACAGAGTAGCATGTGCAGCAACACCGAAAGCAGAAGTCGTTTTTTAAGTGGTCTGCAGTAAACGTATGACAGTGTTCCCAAGCATATTCACTTTAGTTTCAAAGGTAGATATGCTCACTCACTTCGGGGACTCCTGGCCTTGAGGCATCCTTGGACACTCCCAATTAACATCCACAAACAGGAAGGAGTTTAATTTAGGACAGCAAGGGCTGTAAATGCGCATGAAAGACACGTCTTCCTGAGCCTCATGTGGCTCTCAAGGGAGCAGTTAGTAAAGGTTCACTAGGCACAAATTTGATATGCTCAATGTCGATGAAGGTAGATATATGACAGGTAGTAAAAACATTGTGAAATGTTCTATTTATTTGTGAAGCTTGTTGAGGCATAAACTTTCAACATGTCTTGCCATATGCCTGTAGAAGTTTGCTTGGGGTGCGTTTATATGAAAGTTGGTCGATGACTGGATAATAGGGGCTTTGACTGGAATTTCTGTCCTGTGGTATATGAATGTGATCAGCCCTTGAATGGCGGCTGTATGTTGAAGAGATCATACTGCTGTGTTGGATTGAGCCCGTGGCTGGTGGTATGAAAGTACTTTGTGTGAATAAAGTGCAAGTGGTCAATAAAGCAGTTGCTATCCTGTCGCAACTTTATGGATTACTTTCAATAGTCTCAGTTGCAATATTCTGACACTGTGATTAGTATTTGCTTTTTGAAGCTAGCACTAGCGGAGGTGCCAAAACCAACCAGAATAAGTAGTGGTTTCACTTTGAAAATGTAGTACCACTCCTTCGTTTTGTTGAGAATATAACACCCAGAAGTGTTCAGAGTGGTGTAACTTGCATATGTCCTGCTAACTTTCCCATAATGCACCGCAAAACGTGAAAGTGCGTATGTGTCTAAGATCACTCGTTTATTTACAATTTATTTTGGGAATTTCTGGAATCTGCTCCAATTTGACAATTGACAATCGCCCTATGTTTCCACATGTCGCCGCATACAAATTAACAGTTTTTGTGGGTGGGCCTAGCGCCCACAATAAGAAAGGACACAGAAAGCAACTTGGATACATAAAATGTTTCCACTGAAAACAACCCTGTTTTGCAATGTGGGTAACTGTGGTGTCTGTGCTACCCTACCAAAATCGCATATTTCCAAAGCAGTCCAGAGAATTGTGGCTTGCATGTATCTCACAAGGTTTTCTTACCCAGAAGCCCCTGCAAACCCCAACCACACATTTTCCTCACATTACTGTGCGAGAAGGTTCCGGAATTTGTGGGGATCCACAAATTTCCTTCTACCATGAGTTCCCACATATTTCCTTATAACAATGGTACCCTACTTAAATGGGTGGGCCAAGAAATTGCTACACAAAAAACCTGAAAGCACCACTTGGAGTAATCAGCGACAGGGGTGCCTGTGGTATTTGGAGCCCTGCTCGAAACACTCAAGGAAAAACTACCAACCATACACATTTTTTAAAACTAGACACCCATGGGATTCCAGGGTGGTGTGCCTTGCATGGATCCCACAAAGTTTTTTTTCTCACAATGCCATGCAAACCTCATCTAAAAATCCTGCATTCTCCTTACATTTCTATGATGGAAACTTCCGGAATCAGCAGGAATCCCCATCATTTCTACCACCCACCATTATCCCACTTGTCCCTGTAAAAACGCTGCCACGTGCGTGGATGGCTAGTGCCCCCAACAGAACGGATCAAACTATCGTTAATAGGACACCTCAAAGGGGACTTATTTCTTATTTGATTTCTTTTCTGTATCTTCCACCTATGGCTTTGGCAAAGTAGTCAAAACTCAACTTTCTATATTGCTGGAAAATGAAAACCTGCTACACTATACAAGGAGTTCCTAATTCATTGAAGAAGTCTGCGTCTTTGCATGTCCATGTGGCCTCTGTGGAGTGCAGGATATTGGCAGTGTTGTGGATCAATGGTGAAATCATAAATTTAAAATATTCAACACCTAAAGGCCCCTTTGTTTTGCCACTTTGCAGGTCCTGGATTATGGACGGTTTATGTAAACTTTATCGAAAGCCTGCCTTTTGCCCTCTGTAAGGTTGGGATCATTATCCGTTGGCCTGTATGTAGAATATTACCTGTGTTATTTGTTCTTTACTGGGAATCAACCATACTACCTGATGTGCTTTCTTAGTATGGTATGTTTCTGTAATATTGTGAAAAAGGCAAAATAAAAAAAAGTAAACTTTTCTGCGACACTTGAAAACAACTTAAACTCTAAAATATCACGGTTACTCTTGGGAATAACAATGTGAAGTAATAGTACTTGAAGCGGATGTTTGAAAATGTTTCGGAATACCAGGGGAGGGAGATATTAGGTGATTAATGTATGAAGGGTATCAAGTATGCAGCTGGCCTCTTATTATGTGCTTTACTTTATTCTTGTATCTTCCCTGCCTGCACATGTTCGATTACGGTGAGAAGTGTGAGGGCATGAAGCCTTTGGTGTATAATAATAGGAAGATGACAAGGTTACATAGGAGTCTGTCTTGGATACACACTTGATTGTTTCTATGTTTAAATGTGGAAAAGAATAAAAAATCTTTTTTTTTAAACTGATTGTAAAAGAGTAGGGGACCTTTTTGATGAGGAGGGAGTGATGGTCTTTGCAAAGTGGCGTGCCAGCTATGGCCTACCCCCAGACACCCAACGGCAATAGATTGTGCTAAGACACTGGGTCACACAGCCCCACATACACCCACATGCCGGTCGCCCATAAACACCATTTAAAAAATGGTTTATTACCTGCCACTCGGATAAAAAACTGCCCTCAGACATATACTCTTTGCCTACTGCACCTGAACAACAAATTAAATCACCAGTGCAGCATGAATGGGAATTTTTTGACCAAGGAGTGGTAGAACATAATACACAGAGCACAGGTGTCCTCATGTAGTACAGCGGGCAAAAAAATCAAAATTGCCCACTACTGGTACTATACTCCAGTGAGGATTGCAAAATGGAGGGTGGGAGAGGACACAGTGCTTTAGACTGAGCAGGTAGGAGGGCACCTTGACACACTTACTGTAGGACTGCCCAAAGATCCAACAATTATAGTCCGAAGTCCTGTCGGATATAGATACTATTTAGGATGTATGTCGTTACTACGCATGCTTTTACAATGCATGCCTTTACCACGCAGGTTTTACAATGCAAGTCGTTACAACGACTTGCGTTGGGGGGCGCTGGATAGTGAATAGTTTAATTTACTATTCCAACTCCAGTCCCCGTGGATAGTAGGGAAGGTTTTGGATAGTAATTTAAACTATTTCCTATCCTACAGCGCCCCCCAGCGCAAGTCGTTGTAAAAGTTGCGTGGTAAAGGTACTGCGTGGTAAAAGTTGCGTTGTAAACGCTGTTCCCCGTCGGATATAGATACTATTTATGAAACCGAGCTGAACTGGTTCCCAAGCTGTATGTTATTGGGGCTCCTCAATGCCCTGACCTTCCTGTTGTGAAGAGCTATTACTCTGGCATTGGGTGCAGATAAACAGACTCATATCTAGATGGGCCACAACTGTAGTTTCGACCCACTTGGAATGGTTCCACAAAATGTGGGACCTTGTGTGTATGGAAAAGCTGACAGCGGGAGCCAAATGCATGCTACCGCGCTTTGATAAAACATGGGGCTCTACTATTCGATTCCTATCAAACAAATTTGTAGAATTGACGTGCTCAGTATATCTACAGGTGCTACGCCTCACTCAGGTGGTTCATACGTAGGAGTAAATAATTCTCCTAGAGCTATAAGGCACATCCGTAAGCAGTAAGCACCAGTTACGGAGACTCTTGCTTTGGCTGTCGGGCTTCCCTCCTTCTATCTTTGGTTTTGTTTCCTTTCTCTCTCTATCTTTTTATTGATGTTTGATACAGTTGCCCATCTCACCGGCCTGTGGATGTAGGTGCCCGCTGATGTTATCAGTTCAAAATGCGAATAAAAAAGATTTAAACCGTTGGAAAAAACTGATTTGGGGTTCTTGCTCACCGAGTAATAATTTCAGGCGACTCTTCCAATGTTTCACGAACAAAGAGCTGGTTCTCAGCAGAAGCTGGAATGGTTGCGCTATTAATAAAAAAAAATAGTATTAGAAATTAAATTATAACATGGGTACTACTGAGTTGGGTAATAATAAACATCTGTTACTCAGTGCGAAGATACTCTTCGCGGTGAACGTCCACTTTACAAATGCACATTATGTTATAGTGATTTAAAATATGCATACCATTCCGTCAAATAGTACAGTAACACTTTAATCAAAACGCTTGGTGTCTTTTTCTTTTTTTCTTTTTGTGTCATATATTTTTATTGGAGTTCAAAGATAGGCAATTTCATAGGTTACAAAACAATATAATAAATATAAATCAGTATGTGACAAATTATATACACCTGTAATATATTAAGGAAGAGGAAAAAAGGAGGGAAAGGGGAAAAAGGAGAAGGGAAAAAGCTATATATAGGGAGGGAAAGAAAAGAGAATTCGAATTTCAGAAATCGCAAAGAAAGGGGGTCCACACCTGCTGAAATATTTGTTCTTGGTCTTGTATCCTATAAATTACCTTTTTATAGGATGCTGTCTGTATCATCGCAACCATCCAGTCCTCTTTGGAGGGAGGGCTAGGTGATTGCCACAGCCTTAAAACACAAAGTTTAGCAGCAGTAAGTGCAGTGTGTAAGAGTCGACTTTGAGGTAGTGAAATAGGAGGAACACCTCTAAAGTCATGTAGCAAAATAGTGGCAGGTGTGAAAGGGAGTGAAATAGGAATAGTTTCTAGTAGTGTAGATCCTATATGCTGCCAAAATTGTTTTATAAAAGGACATTCAAAAATTATATGCAGGAGGTCACCATTAGCTTCAGAGCATCTCCAACACCTAGAATGCGATGATAATCCAGCTCGTTGCAACTTTAAGGGAGTCCAATGCCAATCATGTAAAGTTTTAAAAACACAGAACTTCATTCGTGCTTCACGAGTGCCCTTATCCAGGGCTTCCAATATGTCTGGCCAGGTATCTTCATCTATGGTGATATGAAGCCGTTCCTGCCATTTATCACGGTGAGTAGCAAGAAGTGGCTGAGAATATAAATGGTACTTGTGGTCTTTTTCAACATTTGAGTGCTTTAACATTAAGAGTGACATGAGTGTAAACCTGTTAAGACCCGTGCAAATCCTTCCGACAGTTGGAGAAATTGGAATTACGTGATTCTATGGCAGTGCTTAATTTGAGCCGGTAGTTTCCAGTGTTTGGCACCAGCATTTTATTGTCAGCACATAGGCTTGTGACAGTCGGCCACAAGGTGGCATTTTCTGGCTAATTCAGAGATGACCACATCAACAGCCAATTAATAATTCAATATCAACTTTAAAAATGACAATTACTTGCCGCCCAAGCCATTCTTATAGTTTTTAGGGCTTGGGATAGTTCAAATTGTCACACTTGTAGGAGTGTGATGGTCAGTAGTTGTGTTGTTATAATCATTGACAGCACTGGCAGGGGCAGTATGTGGTGCAAGCTGCAGTGGCCTCCTGACGAGAGCCCTGGTACTTACATTCTTACAAATCTTACAAATTAAACACTGTAATCTACGGCTACAGGCCTTTCCACGGACTGTAAAGACGTGGCACAGACCACCATCTGCTGCACAATTGCACGATTTTAACAAAACAGATAGTTAGCAAATACAAACCCCTTTGGTAAATGGAGACTATTCATCTTTCAGCAGCTGATATTGTCAATTGTCAATGCAAGATTAGTGACCTTATTACCTGTTTTTAACAAGATATTCCTGGATGCATTTTTGGCACTAGAATAAAATGTCTACAGGTAGTTTAGCTCATTATAATCTTATTTTGGGAAATGCCTTGAAAAGAAGAAAATTCTGGGCCCCCCCAGGAAGTATCTCCCTTTTATGTTCCTGCACAGACCCAGGGACTGGCATCAACTCTTTACAATGGAGAATGGAAAAGAGGTGTAAGGAACCACATTGCTTTACAAACATGTTCACTATTAGTGAAGGTAAAACGTTGAAAATGTGATCACATGCAGTGCAGTGGTCGTGGCTGAACCCTTGCGCCTTTAATGCAGTTGGGATTATATGCATTGGCCCAGTAAGGTTAGCAGCCAGTCCAATCCCGGGAAAACTGCAACTAATTCTGAACAGACCGAAGGTGTAGGTCACACAATATGCATGAATCTCAAAGGCTGCCCTGCTAACCGTCATGAAACACAAACATCTGTGTGAGTATATATATATATATATATATATATATATAGACATCTATGAAAACCCCAGGGCAAGTAGAAGGACATAGGCGATATAGAAATTACAAATATACGTTATTTAAAACATTTACGAAAAAAATAAAGTAGTCCCTAGAAAGTAGCGCCGGCCGCGACGTCTGCGTGTTGACATCGGGAGCGCGGGGAGGAGCGGCGTTCAGGAGCAACAGGAAGAGCGGAGGACATGAGCGCGGGGAGGAGCTGCGGAGGACAAGCGGAAAGGAGCGGCGAGAAGCGGAGGAGCAGTGGCAGCGCGGGGAGGAGCGTCGGATGAGGTAGCGGACAAGTGGTCAGGAGCGGCGAGAAGCGGAGGAGCAGTGGAGCGGTAAACACAACAGCGCGGGGAGGAGCGGCGGATGAGGTAAGTCAAGCAGCCGCGGGTGCGCAGCAAGGGACGGGCGGGGGCCATGAACAGTGAGTGATGGGATGTCGGGGGAAACAAAGCGTGGGCAGAAGCGGCCAGGACCAACAAAACGGCCGCTCGCTCTGCTGCACCTCTCCTGCTGCGATGCTGCCCCCAGCCCCTTTCTGCCCCCCTCAAAGCAAAGCCGGGGCGGGCTGCTAGTGTGTGTGTGTGTGTATATATATATATATATATATATATATATATATATATATTAAACACACAAACCTCCCTTGACGGCGAGGAATAATGGGACGAACTCCCGTTCTCACTTGCTTTTGCTATTTTTATTTATTTTAAAGCCTTCAATTAAGCATTATGCAGATAAACACAGATCAACGCGTTTCGGGAGCACCTCTCCCTTGCTCACGATCACCTGATCACAGGAAGTTAGTCCTTTTTAAAGTCACATCTTTTCATTTCCTGTTTCGTGTGTTCCTTTGCTCTAAGCATTCTGGAGGCTGTAGTTTTTATTAAAACCATAAGTGTAACTTATGCTAAATTTCATCGTGTTTGATGTAAGCTAGTCCCAATTTCGACAACAATACTATTCTTTGGCATAGTATATGTAACGCAATTAATTTCATTTTATTTTTTGTCACATTTCATTTCCAAGAGTCCTCTAGTGGGCTGTATCCTCGCCGTCAAGGGAGATTTGTGTGTTTAATAATTAAGCAGCGTGGTTCTGCTGCAGGGACTACGAACCAAGCGCTGAGCGCTGCATTTCCCGGGCACAGGGAACCGAAGGCAAGATATATATATATATATATATATATATATATCCATACACACAACCTTTGTAAACAAGGATTCAAAATGAATAAGTTTTTTCCATTTACATACATTTTATGGGCAAGCATTTCGGACTTAGGATAAACAACGCATTGTATGCATCCTGTCAAATTAGAATTCTATTCAATGTATGATTTGACTTCAAGTGAGGACATGTATTTATTTATTTTGAGAGTTGTATATAGCGCTGGCTAGACTCGTAGGTATCAGAGTGCTTTACATAAGGTTCTACAGAAATTACAAAATTACATCAGTTACACGTTACATCAGTTACTAGAAAAACATTTCAAGAGAGTAGAAGACGAAATAAATGGAGCGTACTGTAGGTTTCCTCAATTCAGTAGTCGCTCTACATCCGCCCAAAAAACTCATACAACAAGGATTCACTTCTTGAAATAACAGGAGGATAAATTCTTAGCTACTACTTGTGCAGGAGCATTTATTGATTTATTTTCCAGTTTCATATAGTGTAAATTTGACCCGAAGGTATCAGAGTGCTTTACAGAGTTTGCACAGTAGCATTAGAAAAGAGAAGACAGAGCAAAAATATGATGCAATACACAACAGGTGGTATAGTAGAAGTACAATATAGTTCATAGGTAGCAATGGTTGTTTCGTACAGGGGTAAGAGGGTTAAATGCACAATTCTATACAGAGGTTGTGATGTTCGGGCTCTTTGGGAGTTGTGGGGAGACATGTATCCAAGGACATCGACGTGTTAGGAAGTGGGGTTTAGGTATTTGTTGTGAACTAGTTTGAGATTCTTCCTGAAGTGTAGGAAAGATTGAGAGGACCAAAGATAAAGTGGCAGGGCATTCCGAATTCTAGGTGCATTGATTTTTCTTTCTTGAATTTGGGTGGAATTAGGATTATGGTGTTAGAGCTTTGCAAAGGTCTCATTTGGGCAGCTTTTGATAGTTTGCTTGCGAGCTAGATATATTTTTCGTTGTAGAGAGCTTGATGGAATACACAGGCTGTCGTGAATATACTTCTTGCTTCAACTGGTAGCCAGTAGAGTTTTTTGAGAGTGTAAGTGATGTAGTCATAGTGGCTCTCCGCAGAGAGGAGCCTAGCCGCTGCATTGAGTGTGACTTTCATAAGGATGAAGTAAGTTTTTGGGGACCTGCTGGTTGCTGCATTACCGTAGTCTAGATTGTAGAAGACTAAGTTTCCACGAGAAAAATACATTTTTTTGTTCAGGCATTGGTGTGGTCTTTCATGTTCAGATTTTTGTATAGTGTGATCGAAAGAGACTTAATGGAGTTAGAGAGAGAAATTTTGCAGTTTAGTGCAGTTAGGTTGTCAAGCCAGCTGTGAATGGGAAGTGACTTCCCTATAGGTTGGATGAGGAGGAGTTCAGTTTTGTTGGAGTTAAGTTTTAGGTGGTTATTAATCAGCCAGGATTGTACCATGCAGATGGTGCAATTTAGGTGATGGATGTCTTTAGATGACGGGATTTTGACGTAGAGTTGGGTGGCATCTGCATAGATGTGGTAGGCGATTGTGGTTTGGTTGAGGATCATTGCACGGGCTCCATATAGACGTTGAACAGAGCAGGGGATAAGACATCCTTGGGGGACTCGTTGTGGGCTGAAAATGCTGGTGAGGTAGAGCTATTTAGTTTGCTTACTTGGGTTAGTAGGTTCAGGTACGCAGCGAACCACTGAAGGACAGTACCATTAATGCTAGCAAATTGAGAATGGGTATTTAGGAGAATTTGGTGGTTGACAATATCAAAGGCCACTGAGAGGTCCAGGAAGATTAGGATGCATGCCTGTCCATTGACTAGAGATCTGTGTAGGTTATCTGTGATGTTCAGGATTGTGTTCTCCATACTACAGCCTTTCTTGAACCCAGTTTGAAAAATGTCAGGCAGGTAGAATTTTTGAACGTGGTTGATGAGCTGTGAGAGCACACATTTTTCGATGGTTTTGGCAAGGAGAGGGAAGATATTTATTGGTCTGTTATTGTTAGGGTTGTTCGGGTCGGTGTTAATTTTTTGATGAGGGGGTGACTTGGCAGAGTTTAAGGTAGGATGGTATAGAGTATTCTAGGTAGACCTGCAACATTAAACATTTTGGGTGTCCACCATAGATATGGTACTTTAACCCCTTCCATGCTCATGACAAGGTCAGCTCGTCATGCAGTACACTGGAGCTGTGCTAATGACGAGCTGACCTTGTCATGAACAATGGTAAATCTGACTTGTCAGCACCCAGCGGGAAAAGCCTTAGCACCAATGTGGTTAAGACTACTTCACGTAGCAGAAGGATGTCAAAAATAATTCTAAAATGACTGGATTGATGACATGTCTTCAGAAAATCCACATATTAATGGTTTACATGCAATAAATCTCAATGGACCAGTCTACTGGTGTTTGACTGGTATCCCAAATCCCCACTCTTTCTCACCCACCCAACAATTTCAATGGCACAAAATATGAATTAGACCATCAGTCTTCCTATCTACCAAGTTACTATTCAACAGAAATTGAATATTATACCGAAACAACATGATATGAATTCTTTCTGTGGGTGACAGGATTAGGTATATCAAACAATGTAAAATGAGGAAAGAAAGACTGTTCTCATATGCAAAAGAGGATTGCTCCAGGGGTCTAGACAGGGCCTCTATCACTATTAACATAAAAAAAAGGTCATAATGTTTACTGGTGCAGGTCTAGCAGGTTTTTGCCACAGGACATAATAGATGTTAGAATTATCAACAATGGTTTGTTTGGATGCAGAAGGATGAAAGATTGAGTTGCGGCTGGTGGGATTTGAACTAGAGAACTATGAGGCTCTAGAGGGATTCTCAGACATGAGAAGAGATTATCTGCAAACTTCGTAGGTCTCTGACCCTGAATTTCAAAGCCAAGCTAATCAAGAAAAGGTTATAGAACCGCCAGAAGAACTGGCTCATTGTAAGGGGGTATGTCAATATAAAACACCTTACTCACGTTCTCTACAAACTTAACTAGAAATCACGAGCAAACCCCAAATTGCAGAAAAGTAACTTCTTGAGAAGAGGTAACTAACCAATTAAACTAGTCTAGATTGTTCAACATGAGACAGGATTGGACTGTTTTCTAAAGTTTTGCCTACTTCTGCATGGCACAGGCAAGGAGACAACAGCTGAAGACAGCCTATGTGTAGAGACATTGGTTGTAAATTGGGAGATGGTTCAAGTATGTCCGGTAAATCATATCTATTCTGGTTAATATACCTAAATGATAAGGAAGTGCTAAGGAAAAATGTATCATGGCTAACCTTCCCACTCACACAAAAGAGACATCCTGGATGGAGAACAGTAAAATGCAAAAGCATAAGATGGCGTACTAACAATTTCACTGATTAAGAACCTCCTAGAGGAGTTAGCTCCAGGGCTACCTACTCTAATTAGGGTGATACGTACCTTGCTCAATAGAGAAATAAATTACATTAATGAGTATTGAGACTTCTGGTCTAAGGAGCAAATAACGAGCCCGTAATGCATCTATCCTTTAGTACACACAGCATTATCAGGAAAGTCTGCTTCAATCAGTGCATTACAATGAGAAAGATCTACAGTAGGCAAGGTACTGCACAGGCGTACCAATATTTTTCTCAAGCTTACTGTGCTGTTTATCCAGGGTCTTTCATCCAAGTGGAGGACTGTTACCTCCCTCAAAAACTGCCAATTTGCTCCTTTGACAGTGATGCTGCTGCTCAGCTACTGTATGCAGCCACAGCTTCTACAATGTACAAACTTCCGCTGCAGGTAGGGAAACTACTCTATCTCTGGCCACTGATGTGGATTGAAGCCTGACTGTTGTTTCTGAATCTTTCATCTGTGTTTTTGCTATAGGCCATGTGACAATTTTCTATTCTGGGACCTATTGATTGAAAGACTACCAGTTAAAAGCAGGTACTAAGATAACACAACAATATAATTGTATTTCTTTCCTCAGCCTTCCGCCTCCATAAGCATACCACTTATTAGTGTGTCTATAAATAGAGTGGCTTGAGTTGGCATGAATGCCTACAAAATCTATATTGCAATCTGAACCTTGTCTTTTATACTATCTTGAAATAATACATCATACATGAGATATTCATGCACTCCAACAGACAGCATTCCATAATTGCATTTCAGAACACATCATTCGAATTTGTATTAACAGACAATAAAGATGGGGTGCTTTGCAATTTTACAATAATTCCTAGAATACTTTCTAAAAGATTTGTTTGATGAGTACCTGTAAATTATATTTGTATTATCCCTTGGGTTACAATATATTCATACTTCCATTTCAAATATAGAAAATTTTGAATGTCATAATGAATCATCTGACCTTGTATCGGACTTATCTTGTGGCTGATGGGTTGGCAATATGGTTGTTAGGGAGCCTCTTGTGGTCTGCTTGGAGTAGAAATATTAAATATAAGTTTTCAGAATTAAAGGAATAAAAGTTCTATTTAATTGATTTTTTTTATCAATAAAGTACCTCAGATTTTAGTGATTCCACTGGTGACTTGTTAAAGGCACTCCATTTCCTTAAATTAGTATCATTGTCCTCTTCGCTGTTGCCAGAAAGTAGCCTCTCAGAGGAACCTGAAAAAAACAATAGCATTTTAAATAAATCAGTTGCCACTAGGTAGTTATAGATAGAATGGTTAGGAAATTCCTTTTTTGTTCTCTAATAACTTTGGCACTGTTTGACAAATCTTCATGAAACTTTCCAGAAGTTTCCAGAAACTTTTCTGCTTAGCTCCTTCCTGGAATGTTTCAGGGTTGATCCATCAAGCGGGGGAAGAGACAACTGGGTTCCCAAAATGCAAAACCCCACTGCATTTTTCATAGACATTTTTGGAGTACTACTTAACTGAAAATTTGATAGGAAGCTAGATCGTAGTCCAGTAGGCACATTTTTTTTAATTTTTTTATATGATTACATCTGTACAGTAGTGTTTGAGAAATGAAGGCTGAAAATTACAGATATCTAAAAAAAATTGTATTTGCAGAGGAGGGTTCCTGAGAGCACTGTGATTGGCTGGCCTCAACGTGAAAAGAAATGTTGTGCCTGCCATTACAGAACTCAGCGACTTAATCCCCTGTCCTGGGAAAGATTTTACTAAAGGGGACGTCATTAAAAAAAATGTACCGGGAGACGGCATGTATCAGGGTGCTACCAGGGCATATACCCCATTTGAGAAGTTGGCACGCTCCCTCGGGGGACTGAAACGGCTCATCTCCCAGATCTACAACATATTGCAACACCCCATCGCTCCGCCCGCACATCCCTATCAGAGGCAGTGGCAGTCGGCGACTGGCGCTGATATCACGCCATCTCAATGGACTCGGCTCTGGAACGACATCCCCAAAACCTACCGCAGCATCCCGCAGAGGGAAAACGCGTACAAGATGCTAACGCAATGGTACTACACTCCCCTGAGACTCAGCAAAATGTTCCCCACTTCCTCGCCGATGTGCTGGAGGTGTGGCACTGCGACTGGTGACTTCGTACACATCTGGTGGTCGTGCCCTACCCTAGCTGTCTTTTGGAAGGAGGTCCTTAGTCACATTAAGAAGGTGTTGGGTTTTCCCCTCCCTGAAGAGGTTTGCACACTCCTGCTGGGCATTCGACCCCCCACACTTAGGGCCCTCACGCGCAGCGACTGGATCCTCACCCTTCACATGTTAGGTGCTGCCAGGCAACTCATTGCTCTGTACTGGAAGCGGGCTGAGGCACCGCCGATAGCATCCTGGTTCGTGCGCCTCTGGCAAGTCCTGACTATGGAGCTGCTCACGGCGCGGATACAATCAAGGGGGGTACGCTTCAAGGCAGTGTGGGAACCTCTCGTGCGCTACCTGTGCTCCATCAGCTATGCCCGCCACATGCCTCCCAGGCTTCGCGCCCTGCAATTGTTCGAGGATGCCCTCATCCCTGCTGACCCGAGCAGGCTTGGCTCTTAGTCACTTCCCCCAGTGCCGATTTGCGTTTTCCATCTCCTATTGGCGACTGCAGACGCACCCCCCAGACCCCTCTCCACCTCGCCACTGCTCACTCCTCTTCCGACTTTTTCTTCTTTCCTACTTGCCACTCTGGCTTCCGCCCCTCTTTGGGGCAGTTTGGTCCCTGTTGGGCCTTTGAAAATGTGACACCATTGCTCTCCCTCACATACGCGCCTCCCCCGCACAACGACGCATTGCCAGCATATGGCCGCCTCTTGCTATACTCTCCCCTAAGCCACGCGGCCGGCCCCCTCCGGGGGTTGTAGGCAGGGCGCTGTGTTAACGGTTCCACCTCCCCTGGTTAGTACTACCTACTGGCTTTTCTCTGCGCGGCCGGCCCCGAAACGGGGTTGTAGGCTTATCGCTGTGTTCACAATAAAAAACAGATTTGAACAAAAAAAAATGTACCTGTGTTACTTATTGTTACGTAAAATGACCCCTGGGGTGGGTGAGTGCCTAAAAAAATACATACTGGGAAGGGGCGTGCTTAGGCCCCCCTCCAGGATCAATTAAAGCCCAGGGGACCCCATCCCATGGCCCAGCATTATCATGAAAGATGAGGAAGGTGAGCGCGGTCCCCCTTCCCGAGCTTATTACGTGCCCCGGAGACCACATCCCCTGGGAACCGCCATTACTATGAAAGGAGGGGGTGCATGCAGCCCCCTCCCTGAGCCTAAGATCCCAGGGACTTCATCTCCAGGGTTGGCTCCTATTATATGTCCTGGATAGCCCACTCCTAGGACGCAGATTCCTTGCCCGCATGGGCAGGGAAAACCGGTCTGGTCCCACCCGGTGGGAGCTGCAAAAGTGCTCCAGCTGGTTGGGAACAGACCGCTTTCTCTGCCTTTTTCTTGTGGGCAGGGAAAATTAGATTGCTTCTGCCTACCGGGAGCAGAGAAAAGAACCTTCTCACGCCGGGCAGGAGCAAAGTCGGCTCCCCCTGCACCAAGGATGGGTGCATGCAGGGGAATCAGTGGGGCAACGTGGCCATGGGGCTTCCCCCCGCGCCTCCTAAATTTGTGTGTTGTGGGTGCCCCGGATGTGGGCTTGCCGCTCCCCTTACAAAATGCATCCAGCCAAAGAAATGAAGTTCCCATGGCCTGTAAAGGCTCAGGGAGGAGGCTGTACACCACCCTCCGTTGAGTGATTGCTCGCTAGGGAAAATGGGTCCCCCAGGGCCCTGTAAAGTTATGGGGAGGGTGCTGCATTCCCCCTCTCCATTTAAAGAATGTTGACCCCGGGTGATTGGGTCCCCGTGATGTAAAGGCTTGGGGAGGGGGGCTGCAGGCCCGCTCCCCTAAAAAAGAATGTTAGTCCCAGTGGATGGGCTCACCACAGCCTGTAACGGCCCAGTAAGGTGGTTCCAGCGTCTCTCCCCTTAAAAAAGAATATGGCCCAAGGGAAAGGGACCAAAGGTGCTGGTAAAGGCTTGGGGGGGAGGCTGTTTGCGCTCCACTCCTTTTAATGAATGTGGCCACAGGGAAACGTGTCCCAGGGGCCATCCAAAGTTCTGGAATTGGGGTCACCCACCCTCTTCACATAAAAAAAGAAATATTTTTGCCCCGGGGTATGGGCTCCCTGGGGCTAGAAGTGGTTTGGGGATGTGTGCTGCATGGTCTCCTCCCCTTTAAAAGATGTTGGACCCTGGGGCATGGGGTTCCCTCAGCCAGTATTGGCTCCCCCCCTTGCAGGCAACCCCACACTGTGTACGGCTAAAGGCCGTGCGAGGCACTGGGTTGCCTGCCCATGGGGCTTTGGATGCAGGGCCTGTCCATAGGCCCTGCAACCCACTCTGCACATGGCCAAAGGCTAGGCAAGCAGTGGAGCTGGGTTAATCAATTTTCCAGGATCCCATCAGGGCCTGATGATTTGATATTGATTATGACGCCAATACATTTCTGCTTTTAGTAACCAAGACACTGCCATGTTTGTCATATTCACTGTTATTTGGAAGCGTAATAAAGCATAATGACTAGATCGTCAACCTGGACAAAAGAGATGGATATTTTCCCTTAGAGCCTTTACAATTGTTCCATAACTTTAGATGTCCAATCAGAGGCATTCAATCCTTTGTTTTCACAAAATTGCAGTTCTGAGAGAGAATTCTACTTGTAAGGAACTACTGTTTTGTGCAACAAGGTTATAGTCGCTCAGGAAATTACTGGATATCCCTCTCAAGTCAGCAGTAACTGTTTGAAAAGTCTTCAACAAGGCTAAGATATTGCTAAAAGTCCATAGATCTTGAGCCAGATCCAAAAGCTTGAAATCTTCACGAATCATCAATACCCTTGAGTCTTTACTATATGTCCCTCTCCAGTAGGATGCAACAGCCTGAAATTTCTTGCACAAATCTTCAATACTTTAAGACATTACCAGATGTACGTCATCAGTCAGATGCTATTACTTGACGTGTCCTTCACAAAACTCAGGGTGGACATTCAACATATAAACTTTGAACTTTGTTAGTTTAATGATTTATGATTTTTTTTTTAAATGATGTCAAATTTGTTTTATGATGGTCAATACTGCAGCTTTCAATACATGTCTTCATTGCTATGGAAGTAGGCGATGAAAGGCTAATTTTCTTGAGTACCTGCAGTCACATTTTATGTGGATGTATACATTTGAATAAGCAAAATGCAGCCACTTAAGTGAAGTGAGCAGACCCATTGTCCTGTACTGTTTGCTGTGTTGGGAGGAAGTATAATTTGAGTGATATATGAAAAAGACCAATTGAAAAAGAAGGTTGACTAAAAGGTCCTCTATAGGCAAGTATATTTATTGTGATTTAGGATTGTTTGGAAAACATGAGGATGGCAAGACACTAAGAGTTGTTTGTAGGTCAGATTTAAAAATAGCACACGTTAATTAACCTAAAATACTATAGCTGTCTTCAAAGTTCTTAATTATTGAACATATGTTATTGAATTTTCCACATTAGGTTGCCAAATTTTCATACTGCAATGGCTGAATTGAACAAGGTGTCCTAAAGTAATAAATCTGCATTGAAAGGCAAACGTTTCCACTTAGTCATGTGGAAAAAGAGATTTTAGTTGCTTTATTGGATATGACCTAAAATGACTATATTTTTGGACTTCTTCTACCCTCAATATTTGTTATTGTATTTTCTTGATTTGTGCCTACAAGTCATCTTATAGAACACTGTCAAAGCCTTTAGTCACCAAATCATCCCATATATACTCTACAGTGTTTTACCAAATGTATCATGAGGGTATTCTTCATTTTACAAAATACACTAATATCACAGAGCTAACTCTCCTTGTATCTTAGGGTACCTCTCCTTGCCTTACTATTCCCCATTCAACTGTACATGAAAAGCTGTAATGCTCTTAGCTCAGGAGCTTTAAAAATAGCCAAACTCTAGATATTATCAACAGGTTCCACATTTTTTAAAGTTTCTCTCTGCATGTGTTAGACCTGGCAACCTTGACATGGTTTTACCCTAACTATTTGCCTTGAGATCTTCTGTTTTTACTGCTTTCATTTTTGCCTGCCTTAGGACTTGGCACATTTTATCACTGGTAAACAGTGGTAACGTGTTTCTGCTCAAACAAAGGTAATAATGGTTTATATTCAATTGGCATATTTAATTTACTTATAAGTCCCTAGTAAAGTGCACTGCTTGTGCCAAGGGCCTGTAAATTAAATACTGCTAGTGGGCCTGCAGCACTGTTTATGCCAGCCCCTTGAGTAGCCCTTTAATCATGTCTCAAGCCTGTCATGGCACAGCCTGCGTGTACAGTTTTAAACTGTCATTATAACCTGGCAAAATAAACTGTTAAGAGGCCCAAATCTTCCTTTTTAATACCTATACGTCAGCCCTAAGGTAGGCCCTGGACAGACCCAAGATTTTAAGTTTGTAAGTTTTACATGTCTTGGCAGTGAAAAACTCTTCTTTAGGATAACATTGGAGTTGCCTTACTACCTTTTATAAGTGCAATTTCCAAATGGGAAGAGATAATAGATTCATGTTTGGTGTCTCTGGAATCCTAATTTAAAATCCTAACTTAGGGTTAGGATTTTGAATTACAATTCTGAAAATGCAACTTTTAGGAAATTGGCATTTATTTTCTTGCCTTAGTCATTTAGTGCCTCCAGCCTGTCTCTGGCCACATGACTGGGAGCAGTTTGGATTTGTGTATTTCTTCCTGACAGCAACACACAATGGTGTGACTGGATAGGCCTTCACCACCAGGATGGGAGGGGGGAGCTAGGCACACCCTGACTTACACCTGAATAGATTGTGTCCTGCCTCCACACAAAGGGCTGGCTGCATGCCCCCTGTAGGTAGTCTGGAGCCAGGGTAGGGAAGGCAGGGCATCTGTACACTTCAAATGAATGTCTCTAGAAGCTTCTCCCTGCTTCCAAGGCACACCAGTGTATAAAAGAAGGACTCAGACACCACCACTACAGTACACTTCTGCACCTGTGGATACTCTGCCAGGGAGACAGTCTGCTGTGGTGCTGAAGGACTGACATTCTGCTGGACTTCACTTTGCTAGACTCCTGCTTTGCTATGCAGGCATGCTGCCATCTTGCCTAGTTGAGAAGGATGGACCTACATCTCAAGAACCCAAAGTGACTCCAAGCACTAGTTGGCTGGCCTCTTGATTTCAAGCCTCAAGGACATAACAGGCTTCCAACAAACTTGCAACTGAGCTCTGCCATCTTTGAGTCTACTCTGCCATATGGTGCACCCCAGTTCTGGCCCCTTGGAAGTGGGTCTAAGGTGCTTGGCCATCCCCTGTGGATCTAGCAGAACCAACATATCACCTCTGCTGTGCAGTACAAATCCGGGCAGAAACAACACATCTCCGCTGCTGTGTGGGTTGGACCCATCACAAAGACATTGCTGCCGCATCCCATATCGCCTCCAGAACTGCTACTACATGATGCATCCTCTGTGCAGGCCCTTGCATCTTTCATCAGCCGCAATGACAATGCCAGACTCCGCATTGCAGCCTTGCTTCTCCTCAGAGCTGACACATCACCCTGACAGAGCGCCTCATCCCCAACAGGATATTCAACATCGCCGAAAAAGAACTTCGCACCGCAGCCTCACCGCATCTCGGGACTGTGGGGGTTGCGTGACACATCTTCGACAAGGATCCACGCAAGGCTCCGCACATCAGGACTTAAGGTACTCTGTTAAGCGGGCCCTGTTGGCCCGTGCTATATCGTGGTCAGCCTGAACTTGTGACTTTGTCCCAGTTTGGCATGCCCAGATCTTCAGTTGGTTCTTTATGCCTTTTGGTGCTATTTTCACTAAAATCTTTAAAATTATATCTCCAGTTCTACTAATTGGATTTTCGTCATTTGGGTCTTGTTTTTTCAATTAAATTAAGCACACATTTTCTAACCTGGTGTGGGATTTTTTTGTATGGTGTCTTCCCCATTTGAAGTGTTGCAAAAAAACATTACACATTGCTTTTAGGTTGGGCCTCACTGCTATGTTCCAAGCCATAAGGGGATTGAGCAAAAGTTAATTTGGGGTTTGCTTGTGCTTTACACTGACTAGAATTGTGATTGCTGCTTGTCCTGGGTTCACACCCCAGTCAACTAGTAATCACATTTCTAACAGGATCAGCTAGATTAGGAGTAAGGTTCCCATTCACCACGAGCTACCATAGTTTGTAAATCCACTGTGCAGTGTTTGAGGGCTCCTTTTTCCCCGGCTGGCCATCAATTGACATTGCCCCTAATATATGTGCCACCAACAGCCCACCTGAAGTACATATGTATTCCAGCACCTATTGGAGGTTGTCTCGCATATCTGCTGCAATTTTCCAGTGGTCATGTGCCAATGATAAAAAGTTGTATATGCCTATTCCCTATAATGGATACTCCTGTGTGTTTTAGGGAAGCATCGCCACACCACTCACTTCCCAGCCTGTCTCTGAGACTGCTCAATGAAGAATCAGATCCAACCTTTCTTGACAGCCTCACTCAGTGGTGCAAGTGTTCTTGTTTAGAATTTTGCATACGTCTGAGAACATCTCCCTGGAGTCTAAATGTGTTCTTGCAAATCTTTCCATAGGAATAAACTCTCATCCCTGAGTTACTATTCAGGGGAGAGCAACACCCAATGTGTCATTTAAATGTATTGTAATCGGTTTGTTTCCTTATTACAGGAATACAAAGATTGTATTCCTTAAAGACTGAATATGTCTGATACCATTCTGCAATCTCCGTCCCTTCATTATTTGAAGGCTACTACTTGAACAGCTTGTGTGAAGTGTGTGTCATTTATTCGCATATTTGGGATGGAGAAGCTTGTCAGTCTTACTCTCGTCATCACTGTGTCCCAATGCTTCTGATACTTTTCTGATCAGGCTAGCTACGTAAGCATTTTGAGAGTTTTGATTTTTCAAGCTATGCTATTCCTACAGTGGTCTTCCTCTCACTGCCCAATCATTACAATCCATTTTCCTCTGTCACTCGTACAGTCCACTTCACTACTACTCAGAGGAGAGTTGTTCTTTAGTATGACAGTATGTCTGGACACTGCACTCCTCCTTTTTCTCTGAGCACTCAGCACTTTTGCATTAACTCTAGGACGGCCTCCTGTCCAAATGAATGCTATAAGTTCTTTTTTTAGTGCGGTCAGTTCTATATCTAGAATTTTATCTTGGAGGGGCTGAAATAAGTATATGAGGTAGGTGACCATAATGATTTTAATAACATTGATCTGCACTAGCATGAAATATACATAGGTTTCATTTGAGTCAGGTCCCTTTTTCATCTGTTCACAAAGTTCTGGCTAATTGACTACACACTACCCTTCAAGTTTACTCATTAATTGTATCCTCTGTTAATTGATTAATGGAACAACCTTCTCAAGGGACACCATGTACATATCTTTGCAATCGTATTTTGTTCTAGCCAAAGGTTCAGCATTTCAGATTTCTGTTTATTAACTTTAAATCTAGAGAACATTTTAGATTCCTCCATTATCTGCAGTACCACTTGGATAAATGTTTCGGGTCTGGTCAGCATTAGTAAGACCTCATCCACAAGGATACAGATCTTATGTTAATCTCCCTCAAATGCAATTGCAGCAATACAATATGAAGTGGTCTAGTACATCGCATATGCTCTGTAAATACCCAGGAATAAACTTTTCAACCGTATGCAGCAAGCCAAACTTTCCACATAAATAGGCATATGATTTATGGTTTAATCTATAATTCATAATAACATTGACAATGATCATTTCAAGAGTGAGTGTGTTATTACATTTATGCAGCAAACCATACATATTATGAATCCATCTCTATATGTTCCACTGCAGTCTGGTTGTGTGAATTGAAGGGTTTGAAAGATGACTTGTTGGACCTGCCATCGTGCAGGAACTCCCCCAGATTTTTGCCTTGTGCAGCAGAACCCGTTTTTGTTGGCATTAGTACTAGTGCATCTTTTCCCTGTTAACCAAAAACATGACACAATTGGCATCTACCGAATTGCTATATTTAATTTACTTTTAGTCCCTAGTAAATGGTACTCACAACTTAGTGGACCTACAGCCCTCATTTTACCACCCACTAAAGTAGCACTTTAAAATAATGTCTCAGGCCTAATATTGCAGCCAGTAGGGCAGTTTTAAACTGTCATTTTGACCTGGCTAAGTACATTTTTTGCAAGGCCTAAACCGTGCCATTTAATACTTATAAGTCACCCTAAAGTTGGCCTTCAAGTCTCATAGGAAATGGTGCCTTGTTTTTAAAATGAAGGAAGTCTGTGTTTTAGTTTTACTTGTACTGGCAGTTAAAAACTTTTAAAGACTCTCCCACTGACTAACACTCGGTTACCTTAGTACTTTTAATACGTGCTGACTTTGGATTGGGTGCAGATAGAAATATGCTGTTCACAAATTCAATGAACTGTAATTTAAAACCTTCTTTAATGGTAAAGTTGGATTTCAAGTTAGAATTCTTAAAATACCACTTTTAGACAGTTTCTTTTTCTTGTCATGCCTAATTGTGCCTTCTTCTAGCATCATGGGTCACATGACTGAATAGCTCTGCTTTTGGGGTTTATGTATTTTTCGCAGACCATAACTCTTAGGTGTGGACAGGATGACTGGAAGGGGTGAAAGCTAGCCCAGCCTTGCAGGCGCAAATCCCAGATAGTGTTTCCACAAGAGGCCCATCTAACATCCTCAGAGCCCGCAAGCTTCGCGAAAAATGGACAGGGCAGTTATTCCACATGACATACTGTGCGCTTGCGAGGGGCGGCGGTGTGGATGAAAGTTCCCTTCTAGGCACTAGACACACATATTGATACAAATGGTAGGTGCACTTTAACCCTTGGCAAGCTGGATGGCACACAGGTAGTATTGTGCAGCCTTTATGCCCTGAGATCTGAGCAAGATGCTTTTCTGGCTCGGGTCAGTGCAGCGCTGGCGGACCGGACAATGTATCCATGGATTTTAGGTGGAGCCTATAAAGCAGTATTAGACATACACCTGGACCGATCACATTCTCCACTGCCAGGCGCCGAGACCGTCCAACAAGCCAGGGCCCCATCAGCATGGGTGCATGGTTGGTCACTAGCTGAGGCATGGCACAGTAGGAATGCACTCTACATACACGCATAGACCACATTTTATGCTTCCCTGCATTGCTGACACAAATTACTCACATTACTGTAGTGAAAGAGGCACTCTTGTGATTTGGCATCCTATGATGATCTTCGACTACCACCATTTTAATTGACTTTAGTGTGTTATTTTACCCTAGCCTTAATGTAGTAGGGTCCTGCATATACCTGCTTCTCCGCTATCTTGTAATCTTGCTGTCTTTCAGTGGGCGCTGTCAAAGAGTAGAACAGTCTTGCCAAGAGCAGTGTGTGTGGGATGTGCATTTGAAATGTTGAGAGGGAGAGAGAGGTGTGGAATGTACTCTTTGGTTTCGAAGTGCAGTGTTGTGGGCAGTGATGCACACATGTGCTCGGTGTTGTACATTGATGAGTTTGTACTATTGGCTTTGACATTGCCTCATGTCATCTTGTTTTCTGACTTTGCCTTGCTTCTGCGTGCACAGCAGTGCTTGCAAGTTGTTTGGGTTAATTATAAGTGCTTACTATTGGCTTTTTACAGGCCTCAAGTCATCTTGTTTTCTGGCTTTGCCTTGCTGTTCGCAGGTAGCTGCAAAGTGGGGAGGGCAGGTTTCTGCTCTTCACTTGTTTTTCACTCCTCACTGACCAAAGTGAAGTGGATATTATCTGTAGAATGTGCAACTCTGTCTCAAAGTCAAAATACGGGAGCTGGCCAGCCTCGGTCTTGGTCTTGACGCAGACTGGTACAGCCAGCTCGGTTTTTTCCATTGAGATGGGGGCGAGATTTTCTAGAAGCATCGCCTCACGTTGAGTAATGATATTTAAGCTGGGAGCCTTCGGGGGCCAGGTGGAAGCTCACCCCAGAATAGACGTATTGCTGTGGAGGTGGCGGAATTTGAGTCCTGATCGAACTCCTTCCTGGGCAGGTGAAGGGCTCCCCCCAGCTTGAGTTGGCAAGGATGATGCTTATTCGATCAGTGAGGTGTTCCTAACCATTATGTATATATATTCTACTCTTTGCTATTTGTACGTACTGCATTTTATTTCAATTGTTCATTTAATTGTTCACTTGATATGCGGGAACCTGCATTTACTGATATATTTGGCCTACCGTTTTAAACATTGCATTAATAAACTTGTGTGTGTTATTTTTAAATGCACCAGAATTTGTTTTCTTGCCTTGTCTGAAGGGAGCGCTGTGTCCTTTCCTCGTCTTTGGGGAAGTGCTGCTCAAAGTGTATTATTAAAGGTGCAGTGGTAAATTTGCCTCCCAGGTGGGAGTGCAGGGTTTGGGTGTGTCCTTTTAGCGAAAAGCACATTCATTACATCTACCTATTTGGGGAAAACACTGTCTGACCAGAACTACTTGGAACTCACAATTTCGTGGGGTCGCGTACCTACACTTGTTATGGTGTGGAAACGTAATCCTGTCTTATTGGAAGATAGTGCTTTCTGGGCCCAAATGGCCACCACTATCGAGACTTATTTCTTGATTAACACGAATACTGCCTCCACCCGCTAATAGAGTGGGACACATTTAAGGTGGTAACAAGGGGGACAGCAATTTGCTCTGTGGTTGGGCCACAACAAACTATCCTTTGTGAATTACAGAGGGTAGAAGAGAGCCTGTGCACTCTAGAGATGGACGTGGTGGTAACTTTAGAGTGCCGGTGAGAGTCTGGGATGCACTGCTGCGAGTACGCGGGGCTGCTGAAGCGTCTTCGAGTGATAGACCTCTGCCCATACACACAAAAAATACATACAGAGGCGGACAGAGCAGGTTCTCTACTGGCTCGTTTGATTAGGGATGACCCCTCTTCACTGCACATACTTGAAATCACCACCCCATTGTGTGCACACACAGACACTTAGAACTAATGAACAAAGCCTTCCTGGAATATTACGAACACTTATACACGGCTCGCCAGACTGCAGAACCACAAGTGATCAGTGTTTTTTTAAAAGCAATTTAGTTGCCTGAGATGACTGTGGCAGATAGAAAATCACTTGAAGAACCGATTACTGTAACAGAGATCCGGGAGACTCGTAAGACCTTCCCCGCAATACAACCCTAGGATTAGATGGTCTACCAGTAGAGTTTTATCTTGCCTATGCCACACAATTGGAGCCCGGACTGGAGCAGCTGTACTGCACCTTGCTGGATGGGGTAGCACTTTCCCCAACCACAGTACAAGCCTTAGTGACATCACAGTTGAAACTGGGCAGGCATCCAGACATCACAGAATATAGACCCCTATCGCTCCTAAACAAAGAGTACAAATTATTAAGCAACGTTCTGGCAACACGTCTCCTCCCCTTTCTCCCCAAACTAATCGACATGGATCAATGCAGCTATGTGCCCGGCCGGAGTACATCCCTAAATATACGCAGACTCTAATAATGTGAGCAATTCCGGATCACTACCCCAACACTCAGTGCCTCTCCTTAGACCTATGCCCTGCTTTTGTAACACTGAAATAGGAGTATATGTTGGCGGCCCTTACATGATACGAGATCCCCCAGGGGTTCACCCGCTGGGTCAAGTTATTATATACTTTACGGATGTCCAGGGCTTGCACAGGAGCACACGTCTCAGGTCCCTACAAGATACAGCAAGAAAAAAGGCAAGGGTGCCCGCTGTCCCCTATCCTCTTCGTGCTGTCCTCGAGCCCATCGCTCACATGCTGTGTCGAGACGCAGCGAATTGGGGAATCCCGATGGGGCAGGTGAAGCACGCATTGTCCCTATATGCATATGATAATTTACTTATACTAGGGACCTCCAGAGCAGTTTGCACACTATGGCCTAAATTTTTTCACAATTCCAATCAATCTTGGGGCTTGCCATCAACTTTCATAAGTCAAAAGCATACTCATTTAGAAAGGGAGTTGAGCAACTTGAAATCCCCTTTGGAGAGACAAAGGTGGCCGTTGCCCCTGACACATTCAAATACCTGGGAGCCCGAATATATGGAACTCAGTGGGACCTCTTAGAAGGGAATTTACAAAGGGCAATCACCTATCTGTGTTCCCAAATAGCCTTTTGGAAGGTTCACTGACAGAATATCTAACACACAAATATTGTGTGGACAGAATATTGTGTCAAAATATTGAGGACAAGAATATAGAGTAGGACCCCATGTACGTGAAAGACAATTATCCCTCATTGACCACATTAATTTAGCAACAATATAATTCTCATTAACTCTTTAACAGAACAAGGGTGACAAATACACAATATTCATTTATCCTTTTTATAAAACTTTTTTTATTTATTTATTTACTTTTTATCACAAAATCTTCTCTTTGATTACTTTTCATATATGTCTTATTATTTTCTTTCTCTCATAAAGATTTATAGTGCCTTGTGTCAATGTTCCTAAACAATTCATAGATATAGAACAAAGTTTCATTAAAAGTTCTTACAAAAAGAAATTCCTTTTAACATTTGAATATACACATCATAAAAAACACCAATATACAAAAGAAATGTATATTTCAAAATACAGTTGCACCCCCTGGATAACACCAATCTCCATCATTCAGTCTCAAACAGTCATACCCTCACTACACACATTCAAACGAAATCTTTATAAGGGCTGGATCTAGTTGGCAGAGAGATTACTGCCCCTAGATAAATCTCAGATCGTAGTGTGAGATTCCGCACTTTGTGTAAGAACTTGTAATGAAACTTTGTTCTATATCTATGAATTGGTTACACAAGGCACTATAAATCTTTATGACAGAAAGAAAATAATAAGACATATATGAAAAGAAATCAAAGAGAAGATTTTGTGATAAAAAGTAAATAAATAAATAAAAAAGTTTTATAAAAATGATAAATGAATATTGTGTATTTGTCACCCTTGTTCTGTTAAAGAGTTAATGAGAATTATATCGTTGCTAAATTAATGTGGTCAATGAGGGAAAATTGTCTTTCATGTGTTTCTTCATTCCCCTCTTTCCCTGACCTGCTGTATTTTTGAGGGGGTCCCATCAATCGTGCTATTAGGACCCCATATACGTTCATGGATTTGTTTCTTTACACCAGGCTCAAACAGAGTGTACGGGCTAAATCCCCTGACTTCCCAAAGGAGCCGGAGGTATTTACCTCTCTCCACCTATTACTTCAAGCGGACGCGCCGAGGCATGTCGCGTCTATGCTGTATGCACGGGTCCGCTCTGTACCTCCTCATTCGCAAGCTAGAGCCAGGGCTGACTGGGACAGAGACCTGAATGAACCGCTTACAGACGACCAGGGGGAAATGGCATGTCAGCAGACGGAGCTGGTCTCCGGGAGTAGCAGGCTGCGCATGATCTATTTCAAATTTTTGCACAGACTGTACCACACGCCGGCACGCTTACATAAGATTGGTCTTAGGGAAGATGATAGATGCCTTGGGTGCAGGCAGAGCCCAGCCGACTTCATACACCTGGCCTGGAGCTGCCCTACAGTTGCTGAATATTGGAGGGAAGTCTTTGCAGGGCTCACTGATATGTTAGGCACCGCTATTGAGCCACATCCTACCAAGGCCCTTCTGGGCCTAGTCGCGGATATTAACACCCCGCACCGCAAATTGCTACTTATGGGCATGCTATTAGCACGACGACATGTGGCGTGTCGATGGGGCAGGGGCAGGGCGCCTAAGTTTAAGGGATGGTTACAGGACATGACTACACGGCAGGAACACTTACATGCCTACGCAGAACAATTCCCGATGAAGTCCCGTCCAAAAGATATTTGGGATCCATTACTGACTTACCTTAGAGGGCAGCCAGAGGAGGGTGCTCGGAGGGATACAGGGACAAGAGTTGGGGCTGCTGCTGAATGAGGGATGGGGGGACATGGTGCTAGGAGGGGCACGGGGAGGTGGGGGTTGGGGAGAGCGAGTAATGATTGAGAAGTTGAAATTCCGAATACTGCCTGGTGTACTCAGGACTGCCTCTACAATAGAACTTGTGGGACATGGATTTCAGGAAGACACTATGCTAGTGCCGAACTCTACACTTTGCGCGCTATTGTACCATGCTCTGCTCATGACGACATCTTTGTTATATGGAACTGGAGGAGGACGTTGGGGGAGGGGAGGGGGGGAGTTTTGGGGAGTAAATGATAGATTGATAAAGCATCATGATGGACGGTGTAATTGTTGTAACGCTGTATAACACTGCCTACTGTATAATGATGTGTGATATGAGAACAGTTTATAAATAAAAATTTTAAAAAAAGAATATAGAGTAGGTAAGAGAAAATAGATAGGTATAAATGTACTATTCTTAACTCCAGATCTATGTACCTGAAGATATATATATATCATCAAAGTACATATATGTGGAGTTATATATAGTAAAACTTTACTTACCCATAAGAAATGACCTTCACGATATTCTTGTCCTCGTTTTTTTTGACACGATATTCTGTCCCACGATATTTGTGTTTTCGACATCACTCCCTCAATCAGTGGCGAGGTGTCTTGCCATTGCCAAAATGGTCATGTTGCCATGTATCCTATACTTCTTTATTAACCTACTGGTGGTAATTCTGACTACTACTATTAAAACATTACTGACCGACAGTCTAAAAAAAATACAGTTACCGTCGGGCATCGGTGGCATGGGGCCCCCAGATTTTAGGGTTTACTGTATGGTAAGCCAACTGTAATGGCTCTCTTACTGGCTGGTGGGCCGTAATTTATGGGAGATAGCATATACACCCAGTATGAATGTGTGTGGAATGTTTCACACGCTACTTTGCCCCAGGGTGTGTGCCCCGATCACAACCCCAATACTACTGAAAGTGGCACTGGCGTACTGGAGAATGTACCTAAACTACACAGTACAAACTACACCATATGCCCCTAACATTCCACTCCTGGGACTCGCCCCTGCCCCTACTGGGATACTGACACACCAAAGACAAGACTCTCCAAAGTGGGAACAGGTTGGAGTGGCCACTATAGGCGCGCTATTTGAAGGTAGTACCCTAATTACTTATGTTGATTTTGTTCAGGAGCAGTGGCTCCCAGACACTTTATTTCTCCTACATGCAAGTCTGATGTGATATAGTAAACAAAGCTGGGCTCCCACCAGGACCGAACTGCCAAAGCATGAACTGGTGCACTTGATGTACCTGATGGGCACTGGTAGACACCTAACATGTTGGCTGAATCGGGGTATAAGGGCACATCTATCTTATTGCTTATTGCCGTTACTGGCTAGATGATACACGGACCTAGGGAGGGTTATAACCTCCTTACACGTCAACCCAATGGGAGGCTCCTACAACTCCCGACTCAAACTCGTACAATTCATGATAACTCTAAGAGCATATCTCACACCACATTGACTACATACTATGTTCCCTGCAGTAGCAACGAACTGTCCCAGATGTCCTGAACAGGACGCCGATCTACTACACATGCTGTGGTCCTGCCCACCCTCTCCACATATTGGACACAGCCACACTGTGGGAAATGGTTGGGGGGTACACATGGGATACAGTGGAGAGCTGTCTACTGGGCGTTTATCCAAACCGGAGAGGACGCAAGGTGCAGGTGAAGTTTGCACACTTAGTGCTCATACTTGCAAAACGCCTTATAACCAGGCACTGGAAGTCGGCGCTACCGCTTGTGTTGCATGCCTGGAGGGAGGAGGTGAAAGATGGGGTTCGGCGGAAAGTGGTCCGCTACGCAGGGAGGAACAACACGGACTGAGGAAAAAGCCCATTGCCATGGCCTGGGACCTCGTACTGGAGTCCTTCAAAGAATTAGATACAGATGTACCCTAACCAAACATATGCGATACACTGACAAGTGTATTTAGGTGCCAGTGTAGAACTCAGCCACATATTAAGTCATGATGCAGATGCCTACACGCATTAGATCTGAACGGAGGGAGTACTGATCAAATGCTCCAGCCCATCCCCTGGCACATTCATTCCTTGACGCTAGACATTGACGCACAATACAGACTGAATAGATCAACCCCCTTTTCCTGTTAACTGTCGGCTGCAGGGGGCACACCCTTCTGATGGGGAGGATGGCAGGGGAAGTTGTTGTAATATTTAAGGACGTAACATTGTTCCTCTACTTTTGCTTCACCCAGGGCCGGCTCAAGGGTGGTGTGACCAGTGCCACTGCACCAGGTGCTGACTTCGGGGGGGGGGGGGGGGGGGGTGGAGCGCTGTGTTTGCAAGTTTATTATTATTTTAAAGCAGCTGCGTTTGTTTCCTCCCGCAATTTCCAGGCAATTAAAAAAATGTCAGGATAGCTCATGTGATTGTTCTTCCTGAAGAGAGATCGGAGTTTTGTTTAATTGGGGTTTTGACTCACTATAGTAGAGCAGAGGGTTAGTATGTCTGTTGCCAAAAAAAAAGTACCTGCAGATTACAACGTGCATAGAATGTAAATAGGTCAGTGGGTTACTTCTTTTAAAAGAGACATCAATTTGTTACTTGCAATTTATAAGTAAAAATCCTAATACAGAGCTGTTAACTTTTATCAAAGAACGAACTGCATGCATGATGCAAAATATAGATTTGAGCAAAGATTAATGTTGTAAAAAGGATGAATTTGGGTAGAAATCTATCCTCATTATTAAAGAGAACCCCCAACTCTGGTGTTCCTTTTTAGGTCGAGGTACTATCCGGTTCGGCAGAACCGGAAGTAGAGAGATCTTATGTTTCTTAGAGGGTCTCTTTATCCCGCCTCTAATTTTGGCTCTCTCCCATTGGCTGGCTTCCTAAACGGAGGCCAGCCATTGGAGGAGAGAGCCGTCCCTCTGAATAGGCTCCGTCTTTTTCGGATTTGGGGGCGTCATTTTTGCTGTTCTTTAGCTCGTGACGTAGTCCGTCACTCAGGACAGCAAAACCACGCCCCCAAATCCGAAAAATATCGGAAGCTCGAGTCCGCTATTTTTCCCGCCGTCTAGCCTGCACCAACCCGTCCCCTGTGAGGTCGCCTCTTCAGTCACCTTGCAGCCTCCCTCTCAGCCCCTGCAGACTCCCACCTCCCTACTCCCTTTCGCTCTCACCCGTCCTCCCAGTCCGGAGCTCCCTGCTCCGGCAGGCTCCCTCTCGGCGCTTCTCGTCCTGTGCGCTCCTCTGCCCTGTAACCTCCCACCTCCCTGCACTCTCACTCCCAGCTCGCCTCCATCCAGTCTCCCTCCTCCCTCTACCCTCCCGTACCCATTGACCCTAGAAGACCTCGCATGTGGACAGACGCACACATGTATTATTACCGTGCAAAGGTCCCCTCGCGTGTTATCATGACAGTCCAGTACAAACAGCTTCAGACAGCCCTGCTCCCGGCTCGCAGATTGCCCGATTCGATCACTTTGCCAAAGGGTGGTATATAAATAAATAATACCGGATCTAGGTTTGTCTGGACATAGCAATAACAGATAGCTCAATAAATAAGAGTCAAGATTCGAGGTAGTAGGAGTTTGCAGGTTTAATACAGCATAAGGACAGGAACAGGACAACCTGCACGGACAAGATCTGGGATGGCTAGCTAGCACGGGACAGGATTGGACTGGCGTAACATTTAATAACAGTACACAAGCATATATATACTAAAACAATTGCATTACAGTGAATACAGTAGGCGGAGCAGTGGGTGTGGTCAATAGCAGTCGCGAAAGATAAGGGTGAAAGTGGGTGTAACAGGAGGCGTATACATGGACATGTGATGTAAACGTAACAGAATATGTCATAAATGGGGCGGAAACATGGAGGGGGCTACCTAAGGAGCCGGGACCTCTAACCTAATGGTGCGCGCAAACTGACAATGACGTGTTACTAGGAGAAGCTGGGGGCTATGAACTCTGTGCTAGGAGTAGAGACTGAAGTCTGGAGAGTCAGGGCGACATGTACCTAAACCCTATCTAGTATCTAATGTTTAGAGGACATGTTGATATAAACTAAGAGTCAGGAGGGGAGAGGCTAACAGACTCTAAGACTGGAGCATGCATTATTCTACATGTAGTGCGTGATGAAGAATATTAAATGACCATTAATACAGTATTTCTCCTACATGGAGACGTAAAGGCTAGACAATGACGGAAACTATTGATGCGATTCAGTAGCTTAGGAATGCAGAGAAGGAGGGCTGGACTGATAACTAGAATCATAACATACTCTTGGCAGACTCAGAGGCAGAGCCAGGCTGAGCCGGGCACTGTGAGGCAGGAAGTAAGTGAAGGGTCGAGGATACAGGTGGGGGCTGTATCGCTCCTCAGCGAGGGTTCAGGAGACAGGAGCTGAATCTGGTGTCCGGGCCCTTTTGAGGCCTAGAAACGGGGACTTTTCAATGAAATAACGTGCACACTGAGAAACGTGGCAACGTAACTTTACATAGGCCTAATACTCGTAGCTTTCACGAGAACTGGAAACTGGCATACTAGAGATGGACACAACTGTAATTGCGTCTTTAATCAAACATGGGGGATACATATGCATATTAATCATGCACACATAGCATAAGATGGGGAACACGTAGGGACACAGAACATGGCAAAATTTACTTTTCCACATTCCCTCCTTGTCACTACGTTTCCATCAGGAAACATCAATATTCATGATACCATCTATCATTTCATACAGTATCATTTGCTCGTCTCGAATTGTCTTGGAACGGGATTTAGAACGGGACTTGGGACTAGGAATACAAGAGGTAGCACAAATGCCGCAAATCGCAGGGCCACATTGTAAACAGAGGCAGCAACTGAATATGATCGCTACTGCAATACCCAGAAATAACAATACTTTCCATCCCCAGGCGGAAATTGTATTCCAGAACCAACCGGACCATGTCCAGGTGCCTGGATCTTGGTGTAACATATGGGCAATATTATGGAGTCTGGTAATAGCTGAATAAACAGACGGCGCGTTATTAGGAATGAAAATGCAGCAACTAGATCCGATGACTCTACATGCCCCGCCCCTATCGGCCAGTATGACGTCAAGGACGAGACGATTCTGGAGCACGACAATTCTCATAAAGGATTGCTCCTCGGTTAAATTACCTAGAGCAGAAGTAGTCTCAATCACTACTGCTTCGAGGGTTCTGGTTAATCTACGTATCAGTTTCCTATTTACAACAGTACCTAAGTAGGGGAAGACACCTTTATTGATATCTATGTATTGCTCTAGAGCAGTTTCAGTATAATCGACAATCGGGAGGTCTCTCTTGTGTCTCGTATGTACTAGGTGGGAATTCCTATGGTAGTCAGGTGGGGCTAGAAAAACTGGTGGCAGTAGGAAGGCAATGTAACAGGTTCCCTCCCAATCGAGGGGCAGACGAACATATGCGGTCTGACCACAAACAAAATAAGAATGACGTGAAGCTTTGAAAATAGATTTCCTACTGTCACTATACTTGATAATAGTAGTACAATCACTATGTCCTACATGTACGGAACCATTATTTCTGACACATAATTCGCCTTTGACTGGTAATACTGACATAGCAGGTAAGTCTGGAGTAGAATCAGACTGAACATTCAGGACCATAAAATTCGAAGAATAATTACCCAAATTATAAACTTCATTTTCTAGATCTAACCCTGTTCTGTGGGGAAGACCTTGCTTGTCTGGAAAACATGTACTGTTCAGAAAAGACATATCTGTTGAGGATGACGTTAACGTGGACCATGCTCCACACGAACCACCATGTGAAAATGGATAAGGAAAGAGTGGCAGAACTCCCTTCGGGGTCTGGAAAGGGGGGAGTCGACCACACACCCAACAATTAGTGGCATTGCTGGTCTGGTGTGAATAATGTAACATGCGGATGAAGGAATTATTACGCATAGCGAGACGATATGAGAGTTCATGAGGAGGCAGATCACTAAACGTGTGCTCTACTGTAACATTAGCAGACTTATTTACATGAGAAACTGGAAAATACAAATAAAATGCATAACCTATGCAGGTAAACATAAGGCTGAAAAACAATATGAAACTTAGAAAAACGATACATCGGATTGAGTTTTGACTTACTCTCTCACTATGGGGGTCTATTTTATACATGTCAGAAACCGGTCTAACCGTTTCACCTAGGGGAGGACTTAGACAATCAAACTGGCTGACTTATTTTACTAGACCTTAATTTAAGCTTATACTCCTGCTGCGGAGTTTTCTCTAACGGGGAGGAATCTGTATCATAGTCTTTTGCGGGACAGTCCTTAAGAATAGTACTTTGGCAGTCTTTACAATCCTCAGAAATGTTCTTGGTAACAGGTTTTAGTCTAAAAAATCTTTTCACATGTGACAGGTGGACCCAGCCCTTCCTGCCTTCCAGCTTGACGGCAGTACGGGTGGCCAGGAGGACCTGTTTGGGTTCTTTCCAGCGAGGCTCCAGCGGACTTGAACGATCAAAGTTCCTCACAAGAACCATGCATCCGGGAACGATTTCATGCGGTGCCACCTCGGTATTGTCTGGAAATGCGGCGGAAACCTGTGAACGACAAGAGTGTAGGGCAGACATCAAGGAAGCTAGGTAATCTGTCAGCATATTACTTGAAACATCTGTAATACTTCGGGGTCTAGGTGTACCTCACATATTAGGGGGGCGGCCGAATACGACCTCGTACGGGGACAGACCTGATCTGGAATGTGCGACCATGCGCATATAAAACAGAGCAACTGGCAGAGCTACTAGCCAGTCCACACCTTTCTCTTTACATACTTTTGCAATTCGAATTTTCAGGGTCTGGTTATGTCTCTCTACTAGACCGGCTGCTTCAGGATGGCGTACACAATGGAACTTCCACTGGTACCCTAACAGAAGGGAAACATGTTTCATGAGTTCAGATGAGAATGGCTGGCCGTTGTCAGAATATACGACTCTAGGGAGTCCGTAGCGGGGGAAGAATTCACGAACCAACTGCTTGGCAGTGGTCGCGGCTGTGTAATCTGGAACTGGATATGCTTCTGTCCATCTGGACAAAGCGCATACAACTACAAGGACATACTTGAAACCTCGACATCGCTCCATCTGAATATAATCCATTTGGAGGACTTCAAAAGGGTGGTCAGGGGGCTGGAATCCACCTTGTTCCACCGGGACACTTTTACCTGGATTTAACTGGCAACATATCATACAAGTACGGACTTTCTGCTTGGCTGCAGCTCGTAAATGCTTGTTAAACCAAATGTTCTGGATACTATCTAACATAGCTTTTTCTCCTAAATGTGCTGGACTATGTGCGGCATTGATAATGACTTGAACCATAGAGTCGGGGAGAAACCATGTGGCTTTACCCTTCGTTACCCATCCCTGATCTGTCTGGACCCCTCCTTGTTCGGACCATTTCTTGATTTCATCGGGAGTAGCATGTAACTGGCTATCTATGACATCTTGAGTGGGGTCCTTAACTGTCATACAAGTAGTCGGATCTGGAGTATGTGTCTGTGTCGGATTAACTGGAATGTCTGGAGTCTGTGCTGTAAGCTTGGCTGTGCGATCTGCTAGATCATTACCTTGAGAAATAATGTCAGTAACTTTCGTATGTGCTTTGCACTTCATGATAGCAATAGATGTCGGTAAGTGTATGGCATCTAACAGAGCTTGAATAAGGAGACCATACTGAATCTTGGTTCCATGAGAAGTCATGAAACCTCTCTCCTGCCAGAGTACTCCAAAGTCGTGTACGACTCCAAATGCGTAGCGTGAATCTGTGTAAACATTAACTTTCAGGTTCTTGGCGTGTATGCAGGCTTGTGTCAGAGCAACTAGCTCTGCTGCTTGAGCAGACAGGGTGTCAATACGGTGTGTTTCTATAACTTCAGTGTCAGTAGTCACTGCATACGCGGCTACTAGTTCTCCTGTACTTGTTCTCATACATGAACCATCCACATAAAGTGTCAGGTCGGGATCTGGTAATGGAATATCTGTCAGATCTTGTCTTGGCTTTGTCATAGTGTTAACTACTTCCACACAGTCGTGTGTGGCAGGATTCGAATTAACTGACGGTAACAGTGTAGCAGGATTTAGAACGTTGCAGCGTCTGATTTCTATGTGTGGCTGGAACAGTGTCAATTCATAACCTGTCAAACGTGCAATTGTCAAGTGTTGAGTCTGTGTTCGGTTTAAAAGAACTTCCACGGAGTGTGGAACTTGTACTGTCAAGGAATGTCCTAATACTATGGAATCACTTTGTCTGATAGCTAGTGCTGTGGCTGCAACTGACTTGAGGCACGCAGGCAGAGCCTGGGCTACAGGATCTAGTGTGCTCGAAAAATAAGCACAGGGCTTGTATTGTCCTGCTTGATCTTGTGTAAGAACAGATAATGATGTACCTTCCCGTTCAGTGACGAAAAGTGTAAAAGGCTTACTGTAGTTCGGTGTAGCTAGAACTGGAGCTTGGCATAGAGCTTTCTTTAACTCATTAAAACTAAGTGTATGTTCAGATGTCCAAGGGAGGACAGTCGATACGGCTGCCTCCTGTGTCGTTAACTGTATCAGTGGCTTGGCTAGAAATGCATACTGAGGAATCCATTGTCTGCAATAAGAAGTGAGGCCGATAAAAGCACGTACCTCCTTCTGGGTCTTGGGCTGAGGAAGACTCGCTATTAGCTGGATACGGTCAGGTGTCAACTGCCTACCCCTCTTGGACAGTAAGTGGCCTAAATAGATTACTTGCTGGACACAGAATTGAAGCTTCGAAGGGGACACCTTGTGCCCCATCTCGGCTAAGAAATACAAGACTGTAAGGGATGCTCGCTCGCAAGCACGTTCAGAACGGGCTGTGATCAGTAGATCATCGACATACTGGAGCAGGGCAGTGTCAGTTGGCATGTGAATGTTGTCTAGTTGTCTCTTAAGTGCTTGACTGTAAATACTAGGACTTTCTGTGAAACCTTGAGGAGCGCGTGTGAACATATAGCTCCTTCCATTTAAACAAAATCCGAAAAGAAACTGGCTGTCTGGATGAATGGGGACACTGAAAAACGCGTTCTTGAGGTCTATGACTGTAAAAAATGAGGCTTCGGAATCAATGGCTGTCAATAGGGAAGAGATATCTGGGACAACTGGGTACTGGGGAATAATACATTTATTGAGTTCTCGAAGATCAATCACTAATCGATATACTGGGGGTGCATTTGGATCAGTACGTTTCATGACTGGAATGATCGGAGAATTACATACATTGGAGTCAGTTTCTACAACTACTCCTTGAGCCATGAGCTCGTCAATAATTTTGGATAAGGCTGTTACAGCCTCAGGTGGCAGTCTGTACTGTCTGATTCGTGGTAACACTACACCTGGCTTGAGAGTCACACGATGGGGTGTGATTTGCATATAACCAACATCAGTTGGACCTTGTGCCCATAGATGCTGCGGATCATTGGACAATCTCGGATCAAAATCTCGTAATACATAGTGACCCTTGAAGTCACGTAGGAACAGTCATATTCCTTCTGGGGAGCAGCAAATAACTGCACCTAATTCTTTCAGTGTTTTAATACCTAACAGATTTTCTGGACATGACTTCGTAAGTAACAGATCAGTAGTGCGGGACAATGGACCTACTTCTAGAGTAACTGGCTTAGATATCTCGTTTACAATAGGCTTTCCTGAAAATCCAAGGGAAACATTTCTAGAGCCTGAGAGCGGAGCCCCTGGAACTTCGGCGTGACTTATAGTGGTCCTACTTGCCCCTGTATCAATCAAAAACTTTCTGTCTTTCCCTAATACTTGACTGTGAACATAGGGACCCTCTTGATCTACAGGAATCTCGATGAGAGGCAAGCCTACCTCCCTCTCTAGGCTGTTTCATGAATATGGCTGATACTCTGGATACTCGGACTGTGCATACTGGTACATCTGCTGTGTAACATGCTGTGTTGCAGCAATAGGCTGCGGTGCTGGAACTGTCTGTTGTGCATTCTGTGGCTGAGAAGTCTGTGAAACTTGTTCTTGTCTAGGCGGACGTGGTCTTTCTTTAGTCTTACCGGTAGCTATGTTGTGTTTCAGAACTGCACACTCGTTTATAAAATGACCTGGCTGTTTACAATAATTGCAGGTCCCTTTAACGGGAACTGCAGGATGACTGGCTTGATTCGTACCCCTCTTCTGACTGTCTTGAGGAACAGATTGTGCAACTAGTACTTTCATTTTCGTGTCTTTCATACGTTTTCTTTCATGATCTTGCTCTTCTCTGATTCTATTCTGGTGATACTGAAGCATCTGTAACATTTGGGACGGGGTACTAGCTTGCCAGGTACTTTCGACTTTCAAAACTCGATTCGTAACTTGTGGACTTGAATTCTCGACTAGTTTAGTAACAAAAAGATGAGGGTATGACTCGCTACTCGTCTTGAGGCCACTGTTAATACTAAAGCATTTCTCAAATCTAGAATAAAAATCACTAGTATCTTCGTCTTGTTTCTGTTTACAGGCTGAGATTGCATCCCAGTCTTCCTTTTTAGTGGCTAATAATCTGGGCAAAACTTGTATTAACAATTCTGGTAATTCTTTACATTTCTCTCCAAGACCGGTACCTGGTACTCGTATCTTATCTTCAGCTTCTAGAACTGCCCAATCGATCTTTTTCTCTCCCACCTCCCATTCTTTTTCCTTGAGTTTTTCATATACCCCTGCGGGCAACAGGACCTTTAACATTTTAATTATATCTGGATACGTGTATTCTCCCATACGGAGCATGTCTTTTAATTCTCGGTGGAACCCTGCTGGATCTTTGTCATGACAGGGAATTCATTTCTTCATCTCTAAGAGTTCCATCTTTGTAATCGGGGTGTAAACAAACACTCGTTGCATTTCACCATCTGTTGTCCTAACTGGGTGTACTTCTCGTAACGGATTCTGTCTGTCTATGTAAAAGGGTTTACTTTCTGGGGGTGAGACATGAACAAAATGCGGGTTCAGGAACGTTCTATATTTGTGGCGCTGTTCTAGAATGACACTAATTAAATCGGTACCTAGACCTTTCCATCTATACTGGAGTAACTCGTTCAGGACATCGTGTAACGGACCTGGATCAGAGTGCTGACCCTCATACAGAGTAATGAGGTGCTGGATCATATACATACCCACCAGTCGTTGCTCGGCTGGGGGCAGTTTCAGAAACATTTGTGCCACTATTTCATCTGGAAAAGTGGTAGAATCAGTAATCCATCGGACTGCTGATCGGACTAGTTCTTGTTCATGCATAGTACTTAACTCACTGTAACCAATTCGTGATTTCAGAATGTGATCGGTAGCTTGAAATACTTGTTCTAGAGAACCTTGTTCTGGGGCTGGATGATGAAAAATTTTCTTGTGTTCTAGGCGTAAATGGCGGTCTGGAAATCTAGATTTTCCTACATACGCTATTCTAGCGGGATTCTCGTCCTCTACCTCTTCAGTAGAAGAGTCATTCTCTTTCTCGTTTACTAGTGCTTCTTTGCGTTTCTCGTGTAACCTTATTATTTCTTTACAAATTTTCTTGTACATACTCTCTATACTACTGATGGTTCTGTGTTTACCCTCGGCTATATTATCACTCCACCTTGTCAGGATTCTCATTTCGGCCGGATCTTTAGTCGGGTAATCTTGTTCTCTTATTAAACAATTAATCAGAAACTTTAATAACATGAGCTGGATCTCAGCTTTCCTTTGAGACATGGCTTCGCCAATACTTTCTGGATCATCCCCTGTACGGATGAAACGATATATTCTGTCTAGATCTCCTTTCATATCCGGTAGGGTATCCAAATACCCGGTCACCCGTCTTACACGGATGGAATATATAACTGTACTATCATCACCTGCAACTGGATCATAGCGGCATTCAGTAAGAGCTCGTCGGATATCTGCAACGGACTTATATTTGGGCGTACGCTGTAACGCACATTCATGTAACTCGGCCAACGTTCTACGTTGGTGTGGTGGCGGGGTACCAGGAGGACCTCATCCTGCGGCCCCTAAACTGGAATCGTCGACTGATACTCTTCGTGCTGGCAGAGTGGGAAATTGTAATGTAGGCTGAACCGGGGGTACCGTGGCAGGTACTCCGGTGACTGGAGGAGTAGGATTTACATTATTTACAGGGACTGGCGGAACAGGATTCGCATATTCTGGAACTGTGTCGTCCAAATAGGACGAGATTAATATATCAGCTGCGGTCGGTTTGTGACGTAGCTTGGTCGGAACTAATGGTGGCGGAAAATTACTGGATGCCTTCGGGGTTGCCTTTGGCAAGCCCTCGGCAAGAAGAGGGTACATACCCTTAATAAGGGCATTCCTCTGTCGGTCTGACTGTTCGGTTTTAACTCGTTCACCTATCTCGATTAGTTCCCTTTCTTGGGCTCGTTCTAAGGATTCTCTACTTAGTTCTGACTTTCTGATTTCTTTTTCGGTTCTTTTATGAGATTCTTTGCGCCATAACTCGATGGCATCTTTCTGTGACTGTCTGGCTTTCTTTTTCCATAATGCTTCTTCTACTCGCATGATGCACTCGGCATCCCATGTGCCTGATACGGGCCATCTATACTTTTCCTCTAACTGTTTGGTATACTCTACCCATAAATCTAGATATAATATGGCACTTATGCCATGCTTCTGATACATAAAATGACCTGGACTGTCCCTAGGCGGGACAGGAACTGCTGCTTCTAGCAGACCTTTTCTGGTTTTTAACTGACGTAATTTCGAGAATAAAGGCATGACTGAACTGTAATCTAGACACAATACAATACACAATGAACACGATAATTACTCCACTCTCATACCACGACATTGAAATACATGAAGAACATTTAAAATAACAGTTCGAACAGAATACTACCTGGAATACTGAAAACAGAATACATGAATCTTCTCGAGAACAGAACTGACCAGAACAGAAACTAGATGCACTGCTAAAACAGTACGAAACTTACCGGTCTCATAAAGAGACACGTCAGGACCCGCATCCACCGAAGTGGACACTTCGTTTTGGGTCTGTGTACCACCAAAACCCACGGACCAGAGTCAATTAGATTGACCCTGTCTAGATACTACCCCAGCAACGGTACTCACCGGGCAGCAAGAACGGAAGGCCTCGGACTGGACTGGACTGCTTCGACGCCGGACGGACGAACTTCGGACTTCAGTTACGGGTGGGCCTCCGGATACCTCGGACCTTGGACTCTCGGCTTGGGCTCTGGTCGGGACTCGCCGCGTTCCTCCACCGCCTCGTCTGGATGCTGGACCGCCACCTCCGTCTCCTCCGTGGGCCTGAGGGATACTTGAAGCAGAAATATCTGCACGTGCACGGTATGGTTCCGTCACGGCTGCAGAGGGTCAGGGGGCCGGCGTGGCTTCACCGGCGCGTGGGGAAAGGGCAAGTCCCTATTCGGGCGCCATTATGTGGTATATAAATAAATAATACCGGATCTAGGTTTGTCTGGACATAGCAATAACAGATAGCTCAATAAATAAGAGTCAAGATTCGAGGTAGTAGGAGTTTGCAGGTTTAATACAGCATAAGGACAGGAACAGGACAACCTGCACGGACAAGATCTGGGATGGCTAGCTAGCACGGGACAGGATTGGACTGGCGTAACATTTAATAACAGTACACAAGCATATATATACTAAAACAATTGCATTACAGTGAATACAGTAGGCGGAGCAGTGGGTGTGGTCAATAGCAGTCGCGAAAGATAAGGGTGAAAGTGGGTGTAACAGGAGGCGTATACATGGACATGTGATGTAAACGTAACAGAATATGTCATAAATGGGGCGGAAACATGGAGGGGGCTACCTAAGGAGCCGGGACCTCTAACCTAATGGTGCGCGCAAACTGACAATGACGTGTTACTAGGAGAAGCTGGGGGCTATGAACTCTGTGCTAGGAGTAGAGACTGAAGTCTGGAGAGTCAGGGCGACATGTACCTAAACCCTATCTAGTATCTAATGTTTAGAGGACATGTTGATATAAACTAAGAGTCAGGAGGGGAGAGGCTAACAGACTCTAAGACTGGAGCATGCATTATTCTACATGTAGTGCGTGATGAAGAATATTAAATGACCATTAATACAGTATTTCTCCTACATGGAGACGTAAAGGCTAGACAATGACGGAAACTATTGATGCGATTCAGTAGCTTAGGAATGCAGAGAAGGAGGGCTGGACTGATAACTAGAATCATAACATACTCTTGGCAGACTCAGAGGCAGAGCCAGGCTGAGCCGGGCACTGTGAGGCAGGAAGTAAGTGAAGGGTCGAGGATACAGGTGGGGGCTGTATCGCTCCTCAGCGAGGGTTCAGGAGACAGGAGCTGAATCTGGTGTCCGGGCCCTTTTGAGGCCTAGAAACGGGGACTTTTCAATGAAATAACGTGCACACTGAGAAACGTGGCAACGTAACTTTACATAGGCCTAATACTCGTAGCTTTCACGAGAACTGGAAACTGGCATACTAGAGATGGACACAACTGTAATTGCGTCTTTAATCAAACATGGGGGATACATATGCATATTAATCATGCACACATAGCATAAGATGGGGAACACGTAGGGACACAGAACATGGCAAAATTTACTTTTCCACAGTATGAGCCCTGGATCCCACCGCAAGAAGCTGGGTCTGGATAAGCAATATTGTAGATCGTTTCTGCGGCTCCAGCTATCACTAGTGAATCAGCCCCCTTAGCGGCACTAAACAACATAGCCTATTGCACACAGATGCGCCTAGAAGGCTCTCGGTGACCTGGGGCTTGCTCCATGGCTGAGGGGGGGCACTGTGTCCCTGCGCAAACATTGGCGCCGCACCTCCATCTGCACCAGGGCAGCCGCGCCTCTGGCGCTGTTGCAGCTCGTCATCACTTTACGAAAGCTCATATGTGCTGGTGCACAGCGGAGCTGTCAGCCTGTTTTTTTTATAGCTGCACCAACGACCACTCTTTTCTTCCAAACACCTCTTTATCACATTTTATTTGGGTAATGCAACAAAGAAAAGAGCATTTTCTGCACATCACTTACAATCTTGCACAATATAAAAAAACATACATAACTGCATACCGGTTATTATTTCTCTGTTAGTTCGGGGCATTTTACCTCGTGTAATTACTGTGGGGTCTATCCAGGGGTGCATGTTTATGATATACCTTATCTGAATGATGTGATTTCCTTAATGCTAGTTTTCAGGTGTCTGTGGGGTCCCGTAAGTGTGATTTATTGGTGACATAGAGCACATAAATGCAGTTCACATTATACCTACCATTCTCATCGATATAGGATATATACGTTCCCCAGATAGTTTCCCATTTTGTCAGGCGGTTGTGTACTGTGGTTGTTAGTATTTCCATAGCATGCATTGACCATCATTTGGACAACATGCCTGCGGGAGGAGGCTCTGAAAGATTCCAAAGCTGAGCTAGAGACACCTTGGTTCTTGTAGCATAGGTGTCAGCAGCTTCCACCGAGGGAATGTAATACGGCTTTTCTCTTGAACTCCAACAACCCATCATCATAGCCAATGGGTCTACCTCTAGTGGTGTTTGTAGAATGGATGGTTCGGATGCTCCTTCGCAGATTATATCCTATTCTTCGAGGAGGATTATTTCGCCCATTTCTGCTTCCTATTTTGCCATATATCTATGCTTAAAGGGTGTTGGTGAGCTCATCAATCCATTGTAGGGATTAGTGATGCCTTTGAAAACTATTGCTTCCTTTTTTTTTGTTTAAATCTGTTTTATTATTTTTCACAGAATTTTACATGTCTATGCAAGACAATATCCAACATTTCAACACAACCACAATTAGAGTTGTCTGGCAGTGACGCTCAGCACACACAGATAAGCTTGGGATGTCCACTGTGTATCCTGGTGGCCTTATAGTCACAGGGCCAGGTGGGACTACAACATATGTGTCGCGTCAACAGATATAAAGTCCACAGTGCAGCCATAATGTGATTTTAAAGACATGGTATGACGAGTGTTGCAAATCATACATCTCATGTAGACGCACAGATGTTATAAGGGAAATTAACATTAACTGAGAAAATAAGAGGAAACTTAACCACAGCAGCTGGGTCCGACTTCTGATTACACAGTCTTCTCTGAGTCCCCCACACCCTCCCCCCCCATTGCATCCACATCTATCTCCCAGTCCCCCCCCCTTGTCCCCCGCTCCCCCAATTCTCCACAAAACAGATACGCCAACCAGCACACATGATTACATCTCCTTTTAATCGACGGTCAGTATAAATGTGCCTGCGTATAGGGGTGAGGGTGCACCTGACATGTCGCCCTTCTCAGGTTGCAAGAGTATCTCTCTCAACATCCGGCCCCAGTTCTAGGTTGTCCCCCTCCATGCGCATAAGACTCTGAAGAAGACCCTCCCCTTGCATTGCTATCGGCGTCTTACGTAGACCCAGCGTTTCCTCTCGCACGATGGCAATGCCTCCTGCTTTAGCCCATGCTATCAGGGAATACCTCCATGCCCTCACGTGAATATATAATTAGAAATGCTGTGATTTCCGAGGTAGCAAAACATATGTTGCCAGATTTGATAATCTGTGCACATAATTTTAGTTGATTTTAATTTAGCAATACAAAGATTGACAAAACATTCAGGGGAAACAAATCAAACTTTGTCAACAGATGAAAATTCGGGAGTGCAGCACAGCGCTCCTTGAATTGCAGCATTTCATAGACTTTGAAACAACTGAGTAGTAATAACAGTAAAAAAGCTCCCACCTTGAACCATATCTTAAATAGCACCAAGAGACACAGCCCATACTCCCTAGAACAGTTTCCTATACCCTTTCGTCGTCCTTCCTTTCACTTATCCATCCACACATCGGTTCTCACTTTCACCCTTTATTCATCCACATTTGCATGCTTCCTTCATTGTCCATCCACTCGTCGGTATATGCATGCATCCATTTATCTTTTTAGCCATTGATCCAGTCACTAGCCCATCACCTATCCTTCCACCAATCCTCAATTCACTCTGCTACTCATTGCTCCATCCATTACTCCAATTGGTTCATTCTAAAGTCCATCCATCCTTCCACCCTTCACCATTTCTTCCTTCTTTGTTTCGAAGTTTCCTTCCTTCTTTCACTCTTCCTTTCCCCTTCTATTCTTGTCTTTCTTTCTGCCCATCTCACTTTTTCCTCCTGTGTAGATAGCTTTTTGTGTGGGTGGCTCTGTGTGTATAAATGCAATAGGTCATGCATATGCGAGCGATTAAGCTATTGGCATTGTAAATGACAATGCTATTTATTTATGATAAAAAAAGTCATAAGCAATGCCAATAGCTCTACCTTTAATAATGCCGAGACCATTGCATTGTAAATGCTTGTTAAATTCTGAGTTTGTTCTTCTCTAGACCAAGCACTATTAAAGTATACTGCCTACCAGTATTGATGACATGTGACTCCTACACCTTGTAGTCCTCTGTCTTATGTAACATTTCCTATATACTGATTTACAAATGTATAATGATTGTCTCTCTGTAATGTGTGTGTGTGATGCAAAGTGCTCTGACACCCTACACTGTTATGAGTTGCGCTATATATGCATCTGAGAGAGAGTGCTATATATGCATCTGAGAGAGAGTGGTTATGGAGATATGGGCACTGTTAAAGGGTGGTGGTGAGGGAATCCGTGGTGGAGGTGGTCATGAGGGGCGCTAAGAAACATTGTCCCACCGGGCATTACCAGCTCTAAAGCCAGCCCTGGCTTTACCAATGGGCATCACCTAATCAGATTTTTAATCATGATATTGCATCATAATTTAGTTATACAGAAGTCGAATTTACACGATATTCGTTGTAACAGTGTATCTGGAAACTTGTATCTGTGTTTAAGATATAGTACGATGCTCTACTGTATACATGCCTTCTTTCCAGCAGAACCAATAACAACGTTTTTTTTTTTTAAATGAGAATCCGCTCCATATTTCATTTTTAACACAACTAAATTAATGTATCTTTGTACCTCAACAGAAACAAGGTGAAAGGATACGATGGACATCTTATTTCACTTAAAAAGTATGATAGCTATACAATTCCACATCCTTTTTACTATCAATTCCATTAACATTTTTCTGGTAATACAATATTACTCTGTGATCTTTAAGTCAAATATATATTTATGATTCAAATACATTACCATGAGCTGCCATCACAAAGTCCTTCACTCTTCGGTACTGGCTGAGCAACACTGTTAATTCATCTATCCGATGATCCTACAAACAAATTTAAAAGAAGCAGGTAATTTATACATGTGACTAGCATACCATGAAAGAGATATTACTTGTTTCTTGCAAAATGCGCTAGGTGTTGAAATATCTATATTACAGGAAAATAATAGATACAAAGCTTATTTGGTTTAATCTATGCTAAATGGGCACAACATTATTTGTTTTGGGTACTGAATAATGTGATCTGCACAACCAATTAGTAATGCAAGGAGTGATACGAATGGGACTGGTATACAGTACGCACTTTAAAAACACTTCTCCCCAAGAACAAAATGTTTGAAAGATTTACCTTACTTCTTACATTCCAAAAATGAAAAGTGTTTTGTCTTCTCAGATTGATAAGATTGTTTATTTATACATGATTAATTAGAATCTTTACTAAACAATAAAACATTGAAATAAATAGCTAAAAGTTCATTATATGCGATTTCCTCAGTTTTACAAGTTTCTTAATATCAGTTAAAAATTGTCAATAGTCAATAAAATGTTTCGGCGGTCATCAAACGTCTGGCTTTTGTTGGTCCGCTTTTGTGTCTTTTTTTCTAATTCAAAAAACTTTACGACCCGACAGTTTACTATTGTTTTAGTGGGGTTAAAGCACAGTTTGACAGCTTGCCTGCATGTCCGAACGCCATATAATTTGAAGGAGGTACGTAATAAAGTGTACCTCAAATCCTTTAGTTTAGGACAGATACACATAACATGGATGATGTCTTCCTTGTCAGCTTTGCACAGGCGGCACTACTGCGAGCAGTTTTTCTCAACCATGGTGGTAAGTGCGCCGTAGCCGGGTTTACGCCAAGGCGTAATTTAAAAAACTTTTCTTTCATCTTTTGGTTCATTCCAATGTTAAGATATGCTTGAGGTTGCTTTCTTGCTGAGTGTGATCCAGCCATGCACTCTTTTTGTTAGTGCCTCCTTGTGTTCAATGGAGGAGAGAATTTGTGTTGATAATTCCGCAACTTTTTTGAACGACAAGAGATCTGTTGGAGTGCCCCAAAGCCCTGACAGTCCCAGGACTTGAAGTGAATCAAATAGATAATCTCTGTCTGAGGATTTGCAATGTCGGAGCAGCTCTTCCCATAGGTTAGAGTTTAAAGAACCAACCTCATCGCTGTGAATCTTGTGCCAGCTGGTAACATATGTGCTCCGCCTTTCTAGTGTTTGTTTCAGAAGACCTCATTCTAACTGGGAGACGTATCTTGGCAGGTTAAAGATAGCCCTATATGAGTTAGCTATCACTGTGTCCAATAATGCAGCGTCCTTCCCTTGAAGGGGTTCACTCCCATAAGTGAGAGTCGGCTGTAACTTTGTGCACAAAACCTGAAGCAGAGGGTTGAGCGTTAGGTCGGGGAGTTTGGCTTTTAAGGATTTTATCGCCAGGTGAGTCATGGTTCCCTTTCCTCGCAAGGACTCCAGTTGGGGTTTAAACGATTTCTTGTAATCCAAGATTCCTCCCAAGTATTTATAGGTGGTTACCTAGTCCAGCCCTTGTCCGTTTACGTGCCAATTGATTTTCCTTTTTTTCCTGTAGTTCACTGCCATACCCTTGGATTTGTTAAAATTTATTTGCAGGGCATTCCTTTCTGAAAAGGAGTGTGCTACATTTAGAAGGTGTTGGAGGCCAATCGGTGTCTGGCTTATCAGCACCAGGTCGTCCGCGTATAGCAACTTGGACAGTGGAATTTTCCTTAATTTTGGTGCATGATAGAGGCATTTATCGAGTTCCCCTGGCAAATCTGCCAGAAAAAGGTTAAATAAAAGCGGTGCTGACAAGCAACCCTGTTTTAACCCTTTTGTCATCAGAATAGGGTTGGAGAGGTGTGTTCCTGCTCCTAGTTTAACCTTAATCCAGGTGTGTGAGTGGAGTAATATCAACACGTCTAGAAGATGTTTGGGTATTCCCCAGTTATCTAGTTTCTGCCAGAGTTTGTTGCGATCCACGTGGTCAAATGCGGCAGTGTAATCAATAAAGGAGAGGAGTAGGGGAGATTTGGTCTCTTTTACAGCATCCATCAGCAGGGTCAGTGCCATGATGTTAGTTGTGGTCCCTTGACACCGGCAGAAACCAGTTTGATAGATCGTGATTACAGAGTTTTCAGATGCCCATGATGTTAGCTCCTCCAGTATGGTTCCTGCAAAATACTTAGCCTCCACATCTATGAGGGCAATAAGCCAATAATTATTTGGAAGTTTCCTATTGCCATGTTTGAAGATTGGGCTTATTACTGATCCATGCCAGGATTCCGGAGGAGTCAGGGTATTCTTTATATTTCTGAATATCGGTGTTAGTGCTAAGCTCCAGAATTCCACGACTGATTTATATAGCATTGGTGGAAGGCCATTTGGTCCAGGGGCACTTGTCAGTCTGCCCCTGGCTATTTGCCTTTTGACGTCGGCTGATGTGGTGGCCAGATATCCAGACTCGGTGAAGAAAGTAGAACTTGGGTCGGGCATTAATTTATCCATACGAGATGGTAGCACGGCTCCACTAGCGCCTGTTTCTTGGGTCGTGGACATTATGTGGTAGATGCCTATTTTTTTTCCCTCTGACTTCTTTGCTGGACTCCTTTGTCCCCACCTCTTCAAGGCTATCCTCTTTGTCAGCGTTTGCGCTGTTAAAGTGCTTGAAGAGGTATTTTGTCCATGCTTCCTCCGTTATGTTAGAGTTTAGGCCAAGATGGTCTGGGTTCTTTATTCTTTTAATCATTTGCCAGAACCTTGAGCTGTTTTGCCGTTTTACTGCGTTGAGGAGTTTTGCCCATAGCTCGCCATTTTTTGTATCTGTTTTTCCCATTTCTTCCTTTTTAGCAATTTTTTTGCTTTCCGAAGGATAATTTGTATGTCATGGTTTGTTGGATCTTTTCGCATATGTCTCAGTGTTCGATTAATTATCTGTTTTTGCGTTTTCATATCTAGAGTATTTGTAATTTGTATTTGTATTTATATAGCGCATAAATCACCCGTAGGTCTCAGAGCGCTGGCAGATCCTCTAAAGCTGGGGCAAGTAGTCAGATGATTAGAAAAGCCAGGTTTTTAGGTTTCTTCGGAATCTCAGATGGTTGGGTTCGGTCCTAATGTGTTGGGGTAGGGCGTTCCAGGTTTCAGGGGCTATTATGGAGAAGGCCCTGTCGCCGTTTCTAACTGTGCAAACTTTGGGAATAGTTAGAAGCAGCTTGCTGGAGGATCTGAGAGTTCTGACCAGACAGTGGTTTTTACATTTTTTCCCTCAATATTTTGGTCCTTGTCCATTGATGGTTTTATGGACTAGGCAGCATAACTTGAATTGTATGCGTTTCTTTATAGGGAGCCAGTGCAGAGTCCGGAGGCTGGGCACCGAGGGGGTGCGAGGAGGAAGATCAAGCACCATTCTGGCCGCGGTGTTTTGCAGAACCTGAAGTATTGCCAAGAGATTCTCATTTATGGAAGCCAGCAGAGCATTTCCTTAATCCCTATGGCTTATAATTAGGCCTTGGACTAAGGACATGCGGGGCGGAAGTGGGATCCATTTAAACATTTTCTTCATACTGCGCATCAGTCAAAAGCTTCTGTGTACTATTTTGTTGGCATGTTCAGTCATGGACAGCCTGTTATCGATTGTCACCCCTAGGTTCCTGACTGAGGTCTTGGGAGAGGGGCAAGGTCCCAGTGTCAGTGGCCACCATTCATCTGTCCAATGTTTGTCGGCATTTCCGAAAAGCACGATCTCTGTGTTGCCAGCATTAAGCATCAGAAAGTTGTTGGTCATCCAGTCCTGTATTGAGACCATGCACTTTTGGAATCTCAGTTTGGTATAAATGGGGTCTGGGCCTAAGGTGATCAGTAGCTGAGTGTCGTCAGCATAGGACATGGTTTCAAAACCATGTGCTCTGATTACTTGTGCCAGGGGGGATACATATAGGTTAAAGAGCGTAGGGCTCAGTATTGATCCCTGGGGAACACCTTTATCAGTTAATAGGGGTATATGATCCTATTTGGACCTTTGAGCGCCTTTCAGTCAGGTACCACTCTCTGCAAGACGTTCTAAAAGAATGTGGCGTGAGATGGTGTCGAAGGCAGCCGACAAGTCAAGCAGGATCAATATGGCAGATTGTCCTGCATCGAGGGTCATCATGATATTATCTACTATCTCAAGTAGGGCAGTTTCAGTACCGTGAAACGCTCTGAATCCTGATTGTGATGGATCTAGGAGTTTGTTTGTCTCTAGATATTTGCCCAGTTACTTGTTTATCAAGGATTCCATGATCTTTCCAAACAGTGGCAGAAGAGAGATAGGGCGGTAATTAGAAAGTTGCTTAGGGTCGGCGGAGGGTTTCTTTAAGATTGGTCTAATCGTGGCCTCCTTCCAGTGCAAGGGAACAGAGGAGTGAGATAGAGAAAGATTACGGGTTTTTGTTAGGTCGGGAAGCAAGGCAGGTGCTATTTTTGCTAAAATCTGAGAGGAAGGTGGATCGTCATGGGATCAGATTTAATTTTGTTCAATGTGGATGCTACTTCTGTTTCTGAGAAAGGTTGAAATTCTTTAAGGGCTATGGCTTGGGGAGAGGATTCATGTTAATCTTTTTTTGAGGTAGACTGGTCTGAATAGGGTTTGTTGGTTGGGGCAAAAGTTTATGGATGTCATTAATTTTCTCATGGAAATAGGATGAAAGAGAGATGACCCAATCTTGGGACTCGGTGAGTGGAGGCTGACAGGCAGAGGATTCGTAAATTCTTTAACTATTTTGCATAACTCTCTGTGAGAGTTGGCTGCCTGATTTATCCTATTCTCTAAATAGGCTTTTTTTGCCGAGGCGATCTCGTTCATGTAGAGTCTGTGTGCTGCTTTATATTGTTGTCTGTCTATTAAGTACTTAGTTTGTCGCCATTTCGGTTCGGCTGACCTGACAGAGAGTTTTATTATTTCCAGGTTTGAGATGAACCATGGGGAAAGTTTTTTAGGAGGTCTAGATGCCTTCTTGGGGGCAATTATGTCTAAAGTCGAGGTGATGGCACGTTCTAGGTTGACTGCTGCTTTATTAGGATTGGTGAATTCGGTGATGAGGGCGGAGGTGAAATGAGTGGTGAAGGAGTCCAGGTTGATCTTGTTCCATGGTCTGCTCATTTTTACTTGTTTTCTAGTCTGGGGCTGTGTAGAGATTCCCGAGATGTGGAACTTGATAACATAATGGTCAGACCATAGGACATGGACTATTTGATTGATCTCGACTTTCGGGGAGTTTGTGCACAATAGATCTAGTGAGTGGCCTGCAATGAGAGTAGGGCCGCTGGCTAAGGAGTTTATGCTGATAAGCAGATCGCTGGTGTGATGATCTAGGGTTTGTACCGCGTGATAATTAAAATCCCCTAATACGAGGAAATTACCGGAGGTCAGGACATGTGGGGCTATTATCTCCATGAGTTTGTTGACAAAGTGGGTTTTAATACCTGGGGGCCTAAAAATAAGGGCAACCTTCCATGACTCCTTGGTCCCAGTTCTTATGGTGGCGATGCACATTTCGCCCCAGTTTTCTAAGTGGGAGGCAATGACGTGTAGTTTAATATATGACCTATGAATGATTGCAGTGCCCCCTCCTCTTTTCCCGGATCGGTCCAGTCTATATATCTTATAGTCGTGAGGTAGGCTATAGAGATATCTTGTGTAGATGACTCTTGAAGCCAGGTTTCTGTAACAAAGAATAGGTCTGGCTTTTCAGTGTCTAGTAGCGACCATATTTCTAGTGCGTGCTTAGGGAGGGACCGGGCATTGCAGTATAGGCAAGTTAGGTTTGTGGTTGAGTGAAGTGAAGGCCCGCTTTTACTGTGATTGATATAGCTAGGAGCCTTAAAGTATTGTCGAGTATGGGGGGAAGGTTCCTGATCCGTGCGGGTGTTGGTCTGTAAGGATAGTGGGTTTCTCTGTGGAGGGTGAGGTGCAGAGTTTAAGGAGTAGAGCTCCTGACTAGTATATTGTATAATAGCCATCGGCTGTCAAGGTAACCAAGGTGGGATTTGAAACGGGCAGGGTACCTGGCGTCTGGAGTCGGACAGGCACAGACGGCCTTGCCTTTGGCGCCCCGCTGCGCTCGTCCGCTTGGCGCACTTGCTAATAAGCAGGAAGTGTAAGAATCAAAAAGGGCCTTGACTCCTTACTCAGAAAGGCTGAGTCCAACCAGACTAAATAAACAACAAAAAAGCCAAATTCTGGAATTGTTTTTACAAAGAGCGCTGCTTTGATTGAAGCAAAAACAACTTATTTTTCATTAACACCATGAAGGTTTATTCATAATTGTAACATGATCATTTTTCTTATTAGCACACTATTTGTCGTGCTTGGAAAATACAACATACAAAATGCACAACTGACTTTATATACAATATATACAAGAATATACAATTTCAAGCATACTTAACCATTCATTCATGCACACTCCTTACCAAACAGTGAAAACAATAATAAGAAATACAAAAACAATGCGTCCAAACATCGGTTAGTAAATCAGTCCTAAATATTTCTTTTCATATTTTGACGATTTGTTGCAGTTTGTGATTGTCACAAGCACTCTCGTGAAGCCAAATCAATACAAAACAAGATTAGGGGTAACCAGACGTTGGACTGAAAGGTGGTCGACGCGTTTCAAACCCCTATCATTAGGGTGGGGTTCTCCTCAGGACCGAATGGTTCTGAAACAAAGATTGCTGAGTTTAGCGCGTGTGTCTAGAACATAGACAGCTAACTACAAGTAGGGATCAACTCCCTGTGTTCAACTGGAGCCTCCTACCTTAATCCAATAGTCACAGCGCAATCGATAACAGGCAGTGAAGTATCCCAAAGGTATGGTATTTCCCAACAAACGTGATTACAGCCGCTGTGCAGAAAAAACGCGACAACAATTACTGGTGTGTCACACTTTACCCATACTTTCATTCTGTACAAACGTGGGACGCTGTAGGGAGCACTGGTACTTACCCGCTGTGGTGCAACTGCTGATTGCGCTGTGACTATTGAATTAAGGTAGGAGGCTCCAGTTGAACACAGGGAGTTGATCCCTACTTGTAGTTAGCTGTCTATGTTCTAGACACACGCGCTAAACTCAGCAATCTTTATTGTTTCAGAACCATTCGGTCCTGAGGAGAACCCCACCCTAATGATAGGGGTTTGAAACGCGTCGACCACCTTTCAGTCCAACGTCTGGTTACCCCTAATCTTGTTTTGTATTGATTTGGCTTCACGAGAGTGCTTGTGACAATCACAAACTGCAACAAATCGTCAAAATATGAAAAGAAATATTTAGGACTGATTTACTAACCGATGTTTGGACGCATTGTTTTTGTATTTCTTATTATTGTTTTCACTGTTTGGTAAGGAGTGTGCATGAATGAATGGTTAAGTATGCTTGAAATTGTATATTCTTGTATATATTGTATATAAAGTCAGTTGTGCATTTTGTATGTTGTATTTTCCAAGCACGACAAATAGTGTGCTAATAAGAAAAATGATCATGTTACAATTATGAATAAACCTTCATGGTGTTAATGAAAAATAAGTTGTTTTTGCTTCAATCAAAGCAGCGCTCTTTGTAAAAACAATTCCAGAATTTGGCTTTTTTGTTGTTTATTTAATAAGCAGGAAGTGGGCGGGACTGCAGCAGAGATGCTGTCTTGCGCGGAGTGTTAATCTTATGCTCCAGGAAGTGTGTCAGTTTCAAGAGCAAGATGGTGCTTGGCCCCTCCGTGCAATCGGCACACACCGTGACGGACCAGGAGGACACCAGAAGTACAGGTAATCAAGAGCAGTTTTTAAAAATAACAATACAAAGGGTGAAGTTTAAAATTCTGGCAGTCAGCTGCCTGACCTGGTTGTATCTGTCTTGGTGAAGTTAATCGTCTGAATGAGGTTGTGATTTGGTTAATGCTTCCTTTTCATGGCTTACCCTGTTTGATGACCCTTTGAATAATTCCTCACTGATGGCTAGGATGAAGTTTTGCCATACTTCTGACAATTTTGTAGTGGAGCTTGATACATTAATGGCAAGAGTTTTCGCTGTAAGGCTTGTAGAGCTGATGTTACTAGGATTGCACTGAAGCCGCCTTAGATTTGAAGTCACTTAGATGTCAATACCTGTGTATGGTTCAGTCTCGAGAAGTGAGTCGACTTTTATTGCAGCTTCTTGAGGCAGGTGGTCGCTGAGGTCGCTCGTCCCTATCTTGAACGCCGTTACTCTGCCAAGCATGTTTAAAGTTGTAAATATGTATTCCAAATGGGAAGATTGCTTTTCTGATTGAAATGTTACGGCCGGTGGATTGGATTCATGGTAGCGCCCGTTCAAGGCTCTTAAATTAAGGTGTTACAATTGCCGTAGTAGGTTTTTTGAGCAATTTGTAGATTTTTTAATTTTTGCGCAGCCCTGTCTTAGCACTCCCCATGCGGCATTAAGTTCTTGGCCTAGACCCGAGCTAATAAGAAACATGTTGAAGTCGCCTGCCAGGATGATTAAATCAGAACCCTCTTTGTCCATTACTTTTTCCAAGGCTTTTATCAGTTTGTTAGCAGCTTGTCATTTCCATTTGGAGTGGATGTAAGTTTTCATTATTATTATAACCGGAGTGTGATCTTTGCCACCTGCATTATGCTTGGAGGTGCTATTTGAGATTCTATTGTTGTAATCTCAGATTGGATGCAACAGAACAGTTTACTGTTGACAAATATAATGCTTACTGTACTTTTAGGAACACTGGTGGGTGTCCAGGAGTCTTGCAAAAAAAAAAATATGCAATTTTAAAGACACCCTGATGCAACTTAAAATGTAGGTAGATGTTTAAGTACACATAACACTGCTAATTGGCCAGTGGCACCCAGGACCTGACCTATCTACTGATGGCCGGGGCTGCCAGAAAGCCAAATGTGTCCTGGCCAGCTTTTAGTCTCTCATGCTTGTAAATCTTCTCTCCTGCATAAAAGCGGCAACTAAGTATGGAGAAAAAAAAGTGTATGCAAGTCAAATTTGATAGAAGCCCCGATTAATAGATTTCACTGTTTTTGTGTAATCTTTTATTTGTCTTGGGGGAAATGGGAAGCCCATGTGTGCTGTGGCCATGAGAAATATCTGTTTGATCAGTCTCTAGCTAGTATCTTGTACAGTTACTGCAAAAGAAGCTACGCCATCATGCACATTTTTCACGCAGATGACCACGAGATGTATTTTGCGCAGTATGTGTAACTATCACAAATTTTGATGTATTGCTCATAGAAAATAATTTGCAATTTCGCCAACCCTAATCATGGCCATATTCATCCAGGCGACAACCTTCATAAGAGGTCCTCAAACATCCGTATGTGTAGACCGTATTATTAATGACTAAATAACGAAGAACTTAATGTTAATTCTTTAGCATGTTTTTGCTCCGTTAATTGAGGATGCATACCATTCATTTTTCGCCAATCCTCGACGTAATCCTTAACTTTATCATGTTTTGTTTAATTGCATTTCAATTTAATGTTGTTTTATATGCAGCCACAACAACAACAACATAAAGTTAGAATTTTCTCTCAATATTATCGTGAATCCCAAGTGTTAAGGAAGCATATGAACTCTATAAGGCAACTTAGCACAGGCAACGAAATTAGGTACAATTCTGAATGTTTTAAAAACATGGGATGCTACATTCCAGGGTATAAACACACGTCTCTAATTTCTTGATAATCGATCACTTGTGATGCACCAAGTCGCTGATTATAAAGAAAAGATGTCAGAACTCAACTGTAATACGTTATTGCAGTCGAGTTCTGCCATCACAATGCCTGTTTGCCAGTCAGCAACCGAGGAGAAAGGCAGGTCAGGTCATAGCAGCAGGGGCTCCTCCACTAATGCAGAGGAGCGTGGCCCCACTGCTCTCAGAGTAGATCAAAAAGGAAAAATAAAATCATAATAAACACAGCGTTCTCATCATTTTATTTTTCCATACTGCAATGTCTCAGTTTCATGATGGGCGGTTAGAATGAGAGGTGATCACTTTATATATAATCTTGTAAGAAAATGCTTTTTTATAAGCATCAAATGGATTTTAAGAGCAGAAATAACTAAACTATTTTTATAGTATTGCAGACTATGAATGGTAAAGTTTTTTTTTTATTATGTTGGAGGTGAAAACTCAAGACACAGAAGCAATGATATAAGCCTAATGTCACCAAAGAAAGCACCTTGGGCCCTGAACCAGTAAGATCCTTGCTGGCTATCTCTGAGTAACCGTGGGTTCATGAAATATTTGACAGAAACCCTTAAAAGGATTTTCTCTGATTAATCTGCAGCAAAGAACAAGGAGTGCTGCAAAAGAGGGTTGAACTGAATACAGGATCTTTCTTGGAATAGACTTACGCCCAATCACGATTTACTAGCCACTCACTACTATCATAAGGGGTCCTACCCAGAGAAATCCAAACACAAATGGACTTTATAAAGACAAGAATAAGAAGAAATGTGCTGCTGACTGCCTGAGAAAGGAATGAAATCTTGGATATTTCTTTTCCCTGTACAAAAGTCTTAAAAGTGCTTCTCTAGACCAAAGAAGGTAATACATTTTTTGCAGAATGGTCCTCGCTGGAGTGAGTGATAAAGCCTTACTCTCTCTGCTATCTGTGTCCCAATATCCTATAACATGTAGCTGGCAGTCTGAGACCTCTATAGGTTACCAGAAAGATGAGATCATGCAACCTTAAGGTGTTTGGAAGATTTTTAACCATCTGGGTTGCTGCGACAAGGTGCTGAGGGCTACCAACAAAGGCAGGCCCACTCTGGTAAAGATTTCCTTGGTTCGTCATGCACATAGCTTTTTGCTGCAGAAACCAAAGCTTCAGCAGAACATTCTGAAGAAGGTATTTGGCCTCATGCAGCCTAACCTAGATACACTTCCCAACAGTGCCGCAGCACTGAAAATTGTGATTCAGAAAAGGGGGTGGTGATGAACAGAGTGTCTGAATTAAGCAGACCACTCTTACCCAGTCCAAAGATCAGGGCTTGATCCATCACCGTTATTTATCTCACTGCCCCATCCCAGCTCAGAACCTGGCTATATGAAAATTAGTCTGTCCCTGGCCCAGTGCATCATGGGAACAGGGCAGACCAAACTACCAAGCCAATTCTTCACCAGAAAGGAGACAAGCTACCGGGGACCGGTTTCTGGCATTTCAGCCTCTTCGGCCCGGCTTGCTTGAATCCTGATGGAGCAGTGAGAAAGGGACTCATGTCTGAGTATACCCTGCCACACCTATAGTGGCCAAAAACGATTCAGAAAAGGGGGTGGTGATGAACAGAGTGTCTGAATTAAGCAGACCACTCTTACCCAGTCCAAAGATCAGGGCTTGATCCATCACCGTTATTTATCTCACTGCCCCATCCCAGCTCAGAACCTGGCTATATGAAAATTAGTCTGTCCCTGGCCCAGTGCATCATGGGAACAGGGCAGACCAAACTACCAAGCCAATTCTTCACCAGAAAGGAGACAAGCTACCGGGGACCGGTTTCTGGCATTTCAGCCTCTTCGGCCCGGCTTGCTTGAATCCCGATGGAGCAGTGAGAAAGGGACTCATGTCTGAGTATACCCTCCCACACCTATAGTGGCCAAAAACGATTCAGAAAAGGGGGTGGTGATGAACAGAGTGTCTGAATTAAGCAGACCACTCTTACCCAGTCCAAAGATCAGGGCTTGATCCATCACCGTTATTTATCTCACTGCCCCATCCCAGCTCAGAACCTGGCTATATGAAAATTAGTCTGTCCCTGGCCCAGTGCATCATGGGAACAGGGCAGACCAAACTACCAAGCCAATTCTTCACCAGAAAGGAGACAAGCTACCGGGGACCGGTTTCTGGCATTTCAGCCTCTTCGGCCCGGCTTGCTTGAATCCTGATGGAGCAGTGAGAAAGGGACTCATGTCTGAGTATACCCTGCCACACCTAAAACTGAAAATTGTGAGCTCTGTTATAGTGGCTAAATTTGAACAATGTGAAGGAAAGATGGCAAAAGTGACAACGTGCCCACTGTTATGAGAGGTCTTTGGCATCTATGATTTTTTGGGCGGTCTTGGAATGAAATCCCAATGTTCTGGTGGTAACTGCAATCTGAAGTACCCATCCTCATGGAGTTGTCTCTGTGCCCTGCTTTGCCCTATGTGAGGATTTTAAGTAAAAGAAAGAAGACTAAGGGACTTGGTGTGGTAGGTTTCACCATATCTGCACTTCCCCCTACCTCATTCAGGGACAGGGGAACAGTCAAACCTGTACTGTGTCCACCACTGGAAACCCTTGAGTTGACCCAGAGGTGGGGCCACAGCCACTGATTTTTCCAGCAAGTGATTGCCATGCAAAGCAAAGTCATCTCAGGCAGGAAAACTGAGAATGTTCTGACACACAAGAAGAAAGGTCACTGCATGGTAGAGAAATATTCATTTTGTTCTGCTGTGATAAACCCACACTTTTTGTTTTTTCCTGCAGAAAAAAGAAGAATGCCAAGCAGGTTGCAATGACACAGACTCCCACACACCTTTCAGTCTTGTCAACAGTTCATCGCTGCACCAGCAGATGCACATTAGGCACAATGACCCACGTCAGCCAGGCATGAATCTTTAAAATGCTCCTTTATAAGTGTGACATTTTTAAGTCACCGGCTCTGGTGCTTGCAAACACAGATGGGTCTATATATTTCGAGATGGGATCAGTCAATCAGATATCCAAACTTTGTTTATCCTCCAAAAAAGCACAGCTCCTTCGTTTATGGAAGGAAAAACGTTTTCCTGTCCAAATGGATTGTTGTTTCAAAATTATATTGCTTGGAAGACAGCATGAGCAAGCTGTACCTCTCAAATCTTACACTTCAAAAGAACGCCCACTGCTTAGGTGTACAAGGATGATGTTAACCTCAATTTCATGAGGCAATGAAGGTAGAAATCAGCATATCAAAACCACAGTCTAATGATAAAGGACTGACTCAATTAGTGGGTTCTAGAGCAGAATAAGAAGTTAAATCAGTTTATTCCAAAAGGTTTAAAGGTACAATACAGAAATCGTGGCAAATCTCACATAAATGTATAAAGTCACTGCTGAGAAAGCTGTAAGCGACAATGCAATACAAAATAATAGGCAAAATCAAAAACAGACAAAGTCCTAAATATGCAGCAAAATCAGTATAAAATCTGACAACATTCCTACCAGCATACGAAAGGTCTCCAAAAGATCTGGCTCACCATCTAAAATGAAGGGTTTATATAGGAAACTTTCTCATAGAAGAGCATGGAAAGTGCAGACTCATTGCGGTGTGAGCAAAGGAATTTTCAACAAATCAGAATAAGGATTTTAAATTCTTTCCCAACTAAGCACTAACCCACTACATGAATATTGATTCATACCCCTCTACCCTAATGTCATCCAAAGTGTCAGAACAAATTATTTACATAAACAACAGCGAACCATTATGACTGTACTACTGAGTGCAACCAGAAGATCCTTAGAAAAATCGTACATTAGTTAGCCCATGCTAGAGTGTATTATTCGAGAATGGGGTAATTCAGAAATAAACAAACTTGACTTGCTTGACTAAGTGCAGCAGAAATAAACAGTGAATGTGGCATCCATTTTGGACAAGATGGTGTTGAGGCCTTGTCGAAGACTAATTAGCATAAGCCATGAAAGCCCACCTTAACTGGTCATATCCAAATCACAATTATGGCAACAGTATCATGTCGGTGTACATGTGTGGATTTGAGTGTTAATTTACTATTCTGCACATTGTTAATAATGCTCATTCTTGACTGACATGATTTTGACTCACATATCAAATATTTTGGACATCTTTTAAAATGTCTAGAAAGGTATGTTAACTATATAAAAGGAAATCAAAACCAAATAAATTAGTTGTCTCAGTAAGTAAAGCTGTTTGGGAAAAAACAGAAGGTCGCTGAAGTTAAAGTTTTACTTTGGTTAACCCACATATGACGAACACTGCGTTAGTAGTTGTACAATCAAAAATGCCTACACATTTTACAGAATAATGTTGTAATTCTGTTCTTAGCAAACCGCCAAAAAGGATCAGTGAGAAAGTGAAATCGGCAAGAAAAGGGAGGTTAATTAGCCAGAAGAAAAAGGATCACATCAGAAGAAAGCTCACATGGGCAACTGGACCCGATTTAAATGTTGATAAGTTCTTTAAGCGTAGCTTGAGTCACAGGTATTTCATCTTGGGACACAGGGTTTTGAAATGAGAGCATGATCCATTCAGTGTTGGGCCGACCAGGTCTCATTTTGATATTGGAGTTGGACTGACAACTTTTTTTTTTTTTTTGAAAATATTTTTATTGCGAAATTATAAAAAAGGCATAAGGTACATGGTCATCCAGACCACTTATATGCAAAGCTTAATAACATGCAGGTATCAGGTCAATACACAGCCACATTTGGCCCACATCCCGGAGGCTGGGCGGCGTAGGATCAGAGCATGTAAAAAGGAAAAGTTTAGTTGCGCCTAAAGGACATGTAATTATCATTGTATTCGCCGATTTTCCATTTTTGTGCAATTATACTCTTGCAACGTATAACAAAAACTAACTTTCCCAAGTGTGGCATCATGAGTACTGATTAGAACAAGTTAGATCATTTATGTGGGGCCCAGCTAAGGCACATTCATTGTAATACAGTCAGGACCTGTGGGAATCACAGCTAGTCTCAATAATGCGTGTAAAGGAATAGTTACGTGGTTGCCTTAGGGCCTTCACACCGGACCCAGACCCGCCAGCTCAGCTCCCGCCTCCGTACACTCAGACTCTGATTCAGCCGGGGTAAATAATTCAGCGCTGGTAGCATCTGAATCATCATCCGCTAATCCTTCTATGCACAACATCCTCCAGGCAAGCAGATCATCCTGTAGCTTCCCATCCTTGCGAGTGCGCTGCATTTGAGTCTTCTCAGCCAGGGACCATTCTCTAGCATGAAAAGAGGTCCGCTGCACAACCAAAGAAAGTACAGAAATGATGTCTCAATGGACATTTAAAAGTTCAGAATCCACATTCGCAGAAAAAGAGGACAATTGGTGAACTGGTTCCTCTTTAATGTTGTGGATAGCTAGCCGACACGTGTTTCGTCGCCAAAAGGTTACAGAGTTTTTTGGCAACTCCTCAGGGCTGTTGTCGGAGAGTATATGGCCACAGGTCGCTGTGCCGGTGATATTTCCAACCCGGCTCCGCTCGAGACCAGGTGTACTAAAGATAATCGTCTGGACGAATGGTCCAGTCCTGAGTTACTGTTCCGTATGTAGGTTGAACTTTAAAGTGTGATACTTGAAGATCCCAATTGAGTGAAGGTCAAATGACCGATATAAAAGGCAGTTACTTAATCAAAAGGGGAAGTGTTTTATTCTCTTCAAGTAGTTCAAGTAGTTCCCATGATTCGGGAGACGATGCGCAGGAAGGGTGCTCCTGCCGTGGTTCTGGGTGCAAACCAGTATTTCCCTCAACTAAAAACCCTGGTCTTATTTGTGTCACCATTCTCTAGCATCCCTCAGCCATAGGGAGAGTTCGGGCGCTCTTTGACCCATCCAGGGGGAGCGGATCCAGGAGAATTCTGATTTTCGTGGCCCGAGCAAGGTGGGCCACCACCTCTCTCCAGAAGTCATGAACCAGAGGGCATTCCCACGCCAAATAGAAAAAACCCACTTTCTGTGCTCCACATCTAGGACAAGTGTGTCGTCTCTCTGCCGAAATGCGGTTCAGAGAGACCGGGGTCAGATAGGTACGATGGATGAAGTTGAAATGTATAAGTTTAAAACGTGCATTACAGGAGACCTTACGGGTCAGAAGTCCGATTCTTTTCCGTTGGTCGGGGTCCAGTTCCACCCCCAAGTCTGCTTCCCAGGCCGGCGCAATCGGGGGGGGGGGGGGGGGGGTAGTCTCGACGCATGGCTGAGTAGAGCAAGGAAATCAGCCGTTTCCCTCTCCCACAGGATAAAATAATGTCAAGAATATAGGTGAGCGGAGGCGCCTCCGGTTATTGGGGCCACGTTGTTCTGACTATGTCCAGGAGGCTCCTGTAGTGGAGGTACTGTCCTCCGCTGAGGGCAAAGGACTCCATGGCACGTTCAAAGGACAGGAAGGAATCATCTGGGTAAAGGTCTGCCAACGTCTCACAGCCGCCATAGCGCCAATCTCGGTAGGACATGTGCTCCTCCAACCGGAGCACCGGGGCCAAGATCCACACTGGGAGCTCCCTATGAAACGGGGCCCTTCTCAGTACCTTTTCAACAAACCGCTGCCAAACTCCCGCTGTGTGGCGCACCACATACGGTAGAGTTTCATCGGCGCCTCGACCCTGCATCAAGGCCTCCCTCAGAGCCTGTTCGTTCGCCAAACCTGCCAGCAATGTCGTTTCCCAGTTGTCTTCCTCAGCGAACCACTTAGCTGCTGGGAGAAGCTGCGCTGCATAATAATACAAATCAAATCTCGGTGCTTCCAGGCCTCCCTCTTCCCAACAACGTGTCACCGTGCGCAAACCTACTCTACTACGCCCGCCCGCCCAAAGCAGGGATGTAAGGAGTGAGTCAAGCATACGAAACACTCGGGGGGGCAATGGACATAGGGTATTCTGCAATACATACAAAATCCTGGGGAGCATCACCATTTTGTCCATCGCCAATCTCCCCATAAGAGAGAGAGGAAGCGTGTTCCTAAAGGCAACAGATTTGTGTAGAGCCTGGAGGACTCTATCGACATTGTAAGTCAGGAGGGCCTCATCAGATGCGGCCACCTGAATGCCAAGGTATCGAAACGCTTCCCGCTCACATCGCAGACCCAAATGTGGCATATCCACGCCCGGGTCCGGAGTACAACCCGTCAACGGGAAGACCAGGGATTTGTTCAGATTAATAGGCAACCCAGAGACCGCACTAAAGCGGTCGAGGGTCCGCATCAGGGCAGGGAGAGCCTCAGAGGGGGAGGTCAGGTAGAATAGTGCCTCATCCGCGTAGAGTGAGACCACATTAATAGTGTCACCTACAGCTATCCCCCACTGCCGTAGCTCAGCACGGGCGGAGACGGCGAGGGGTTCAATCGCGAGAGCGAATAGGAGAGGGGAGAGAGGGCAACCCTGCCGGGTGCCTCTCTCCAACGGCCATTCCTCTGAGCGGGCCGATCCCAGCCTGACCCTGGCGCGGGGCGCCCCGTAGAGTACTCGAACCCAGTTACAAAATCTAGGTCCGAATCCCATTGTCCAGAGCACTTGCATTAAATACCCCCAATGTACGGTATCAAATGCTTTAGCCAAATCAATTGACACCAACACATGTGGACCCTCTCGACCTCGTACCTCATGTAGGACATGATTTAGTCGGCGCAGATTCATCGCCGTATTACGACCCGGGATAAATCCGCACTGATCCGAGTGGATCAGGCGAGTCATGTGCGCTGCGAGTCGATTGGCCAAAAGCTTAGTAAGGATTTTTGCATCCGTATTTATCAAGGTGATAGGGAGGAATGCCGCGGGATCAGTACTATCACCGCCCGGTTTCAAGATCATGCAGACTTCCCCTTGATTCAGGGTGGGTGGGAGGGTGCCCTTCTGCAGGGCTTCATCATAAACTTGCAACAGGAGCGGGGCCAGGACGCTCCCGAATGCGTGATAAAATTCTGCCGGGAATCCATCTTCACCCAGGGTCTTGGCACAAGGGAGGGCGGCAATCGCCGTGTTAATCTCACCCAGAGTGAGTTTAGTATCGAGGTCCTTCACCACTGCCTCTGGCAGGGTTTGGAGGCCCAGATCTTCCAGGTACGAGCGATAAGAGTCCTCCGTAACCAGTGGGTCAGCCTCATACACGGCCTGTAGGTGGGACCGGAGGACCTCAAGGATATCGGACTCTGAGTGGACCATAACACCACCCGAGTTCCTTAGAGCAACTATTCTTTCAGGTGCAAACTCACGGCGAAGGATCCAGGCCAACAAGCGGCCAGACTTATCGCCCTCGCGATGGAGGCGTTGCCTATATTGGCCCAAGGTAAATTTGTCAAGGCGGGTGAGGACGTCATGTATCGACACCTGAGCCTCCTTCTCTGCCTGTTGGTCTAAAGCGTCCGGAGCTGAGTGGGATTGGGCCCGTTGTTGGACTGACAACTTTGGGAACATGATACGTTAACAGCCTTATTCAAGAGCTTTAACTTTGTCCTTGATAATGGAGTGGAAACAAACACCAAGCCAGTGGTAGCACTGTTTGGCTTCACAATGGGTTGGATAGGCACTGTCAGTCTAAGCAGTGCAGACTAAGCTTTACAGGCAAAGTTGGTCTAGACGCTAAAGTATTTTCACCTAGGCTATGCAGCGAAGGTGTATTTAAGATAGGTAGTAAAATAAAAGAACATTTGCCTTAACAGTGTGAGCATACTTCCCGGTTGGATAATGCAGTTCTGGATCTGGAGAGATTAGACTCTGCCGAGACACACCCTGCTGTTTTGTAATACGGTTTTCATAGCGGCAAAAGGAGTTGTGACCAGGCTATGGGGGAGCGAGGAAATACCCTAGGTGTCACAGTGGGTTCAAATTATGGATTGGTGAATGCTGGCCAAAGAGGTAGTTTATAATGTATGGAAATGCCCTAAGAAATGTGAGAACATTTGGGGTCCATAGTGCGCTGCTCAAGCGCAGGACTTAACATAATGTTCCTAAACCCTTTGCCAGGAAGGATCAGCTAGTCTGGTCTGGTAGCATCCGAAACATATATGCCCCAACAATGACTGCTGGAGGGTCACCTAGTAAACACAAAGAGGGTCAACCCCACTGTGGGTGGTCACCAACTTCTTCTTTTGCTGTGACCTTTTGTCCCTCTGTACAAAGACCCCCTTCAGGGTTCCAGTTGTTGGTCTGTCATGTATTGTATCTGTGCAATGTATGTGCCAGCATGCTTGTTTGGGAAGATCAAAAAAATTGTGTTTGGAAAAATAGAAAAAGATAATGCAATCACCGGATCGAAGATCGAGTGCTATTGGAGTAGGTAGTAAACTATATTCACAGATGAGGGTCAGTGTAGCACCTTACCTTTTCTTCATTTGCAGCTAATAAAGATTCCATTCCTATTTTTAATCGTTGAACTTCTTGATCTAAAACAGTTGAAAAATACTGAAAGGTTAACTGAAACTGAATAACAAACATTAACATTTTCAACATTATAAACTAAAATAAGAATTAGAATTATAATAAGAATTATACTACAGAAAACCAAGTTTTGAAATAATTAAACTGAAATTGGCTATTATAGACGAATTCAAAGATGCATCTAGAGAGGAGAATTCACTAACTGTTTGGAATTTGTCTTATTTAAGAAGTATTTTAAGATATGTGGTAACTGTCATTAAGTAAATGCTCTTCCATAGAATGTCTGAATAAAAATGCTGCAGTCATACTTTTTAGTAAAATATAAATTCATATACATTAATTGAGAAGTCTGCAGTACCCACTCCCAGCGTTATAATGCACTTCCAGAGGATACAAATGAAAACGTTTTAATTTCCCTGTCACCTAGCAGGCGAGGAAAAGTATAAGCAATAAAAAGTGCTAAATATATTATCAATGAAATCGATGGTGATATGTGCGGTTACCATAATAATAATGATTGTCATTTCTGAATATATAGTTATTCCACATACAAAGGATGCTACAGCTTGCTACACATATCCTCAGACAGTAACTGCAAATGGAAAAGTAAAAGCCGAGGTAATATTTTCAAGCAACAAACTTACCCTGCAATTGATACATCTACCAATTAAATCCTGGTGCAAACATGTTAAACCAAACGAGCCATTTTATAACTGTGAGGTAAGTGAAATGGCCCAAATAAGTATGCATGATTCATTAATTGTCGTAGAATCCAATGATTGGAGTGACTATGGAAGAGATTAGGTCATTCAAAACCATTTATGTAGTAGGCCAAAGAAAGACTGCAAGCAATGTTCTACACAGTGAGGTCCATAGAAGCTATATGAAACGAACAAAGTAGAATGTCTCAAGAAGAAATTAAGCTCGAGTAGCAAGCTGAAAAAAATTAAGAACATACGTGAAGAATCATTTTTAGAGATAAACCTGATGAGTTGAGCTAGATATGACCACCTACAATATTGAAATAGGCTATGTACTGAAAGTGTTTCAAACCATTGTAACGTTAAATGCATACAGACAGTCACACAGAGAAAATTATACACTACATTGTCACTCAAGAGAGACATTGTTCAAGGATGATTCTATAATTTGATGCGCATAAATGACCACACATATTGCATATAGGTACAAAAGCACACAAATTAAGACATATAAATGTGTGTGATAATTAGCATGTCTTGTGTACCCCAGTAGCCCATAGTCCCTGGAAGTTAAAATGAGCAGACGGTTATGCAAAAGCCATCAGACGGGTTTTAAAAGTTCTGCCACAAACGATAGTCAGAGCAACAAAACACAAACAGCTGAAGGCTATTAATATAACATTTTGTCATTTTTGTGAAGCTGTATGCCACATTTAAATATGAAATCATGCTAGTAATTTGCATTTTCTGTATAGTAAGCAATGACGTACCACAGGTACAGTGTTAAGAAGCAGTCAGATGGGCAACTTGTTATTGCTGTGGAAAAGCTGATTAGCAAAATTTGTGTGTGAACAGACACATAAAAATAATGCCAACAGAATCATAGGGCTTACGTTTTTCTTTTATCCTTCTCTTATACACTTCCTCTATGCCGTGGGTAAAGGAAGAAAGTAAAATAAAGTATGCAGAAAAAAACACATATTAGATAATCTTTCAATCAAAATAGGCATGCCTTTATAGACATTTGCTGAACGTATTAGGCTTTTATGCAAATGCAGTCACATCAAAACTTTCAGAAAGATTTAAAAGGATGCAGGAATTGGAGGGGATTTAATGGAGACGCTGGTAATAGTGAGGTTATTTGTACACCAGGTGGGCAATTAGTTATATATTTTAGTGTGTTGAAGTAACTTTGCTTTGTTGTTAGATTCAACTAATTAAGAATGTTAGCTCTCTACATTTAAAATTTCCATCACTGAAACATTGGCTGGTTTCTGAAGTAATTATTACATAAACTGCAAGCATTCTATGGCAATACCTAAGCTTGCAATGTCCTACTTGTTTTGTAAAGATATGCTCAATGAAGGCAACCATGAAAATTAAGACCGTCGTGCCAATAGTGTTTTCTTTTTCTTTCCTTACACCTGGAAAAACAGTTTAGCGTGGCATCTCCTGATGCTTTAAAAAAAGGCTCATGTGGATTTCAGGAAAAAACGGACATAGCAGGAAACGAGCTAAACAATTATCTACAGCACGATTCCTCTGCATTACACTTTTACTGAATTCCACGAAAAGTTGAAACAGCAAGATTTTCGTAGACCTAATAACCTATCTTCTTATAGTACGAGTCAAAGAAATAGTATTCAAACTCTAACATTAGTTTTGCTGCTCAGAGGATCTCCACGCACTTCAATGCTCTGCCTTAATGGCATGGGATAGGCCCATCTTGCATTTGACACCAGCTCCTCACTTCAAACTTTAAAAAAAGATAACACTTAAACAAGTGAGACAGAACTCGTAATTCGGTAAATAGACACCTCTCTTTGACAGACTCTAAAGGCCTTTTTATGACTTTGGCAGTGCGATGTCAGGTCTGCCCCGTGTGGTCAGATCGCCTGCCAGATTAGCAGTTTCCTCCTGTCTGGCGAGCTGATGTTCTGGTGTTCCCACGGAAGTGCCTCAGAAAATGGGCACCGCAATGGGAATGCCAAAAACAGTTACTGCAAGGCATGGACTGAAAAGTCTATGCCGTGCAGGAACTGGGGTGCATGCACACAGGGGGCACATGTTGTGCCCCCCGAATGCATCCCCCTGTGAAAGTGTTCTTTCCTCTCCACCACAGTGTTCATGGAGTGGGAACCGCCATTACACCGCCAGTGGAGAGGAAACTCGTAATATGCTTGGCGGGACCACTGCGGTGGCAGCAAGATTATTGCAGTGTCCTGACTGCCGCAACACTGCTAGAGAACGGCGGTTCCCTGGCGGCTGCTACGGGGAAATGATGGTCTGACTGCCCTAATCTTAATAGGGCCGTCGAGAGACTGCCGCAACCGCCGTGCCCCCACGAGTCTGGCAGTCTGTGGACTACCAGACTGATAATCGGCTCCCAAGTCTTTCAATGAAACCACTTTAAAAGATTAGCCTCTTAATCCAAAATGCCAGGAATATATATTATACCATTTACTGTGCAAAGAGATCATAGTTCAATTTAATTCGAATTTAAACATTCCATAAAAGCTTGAATAAACCTGTCACAGTTGGAGTATATTAGCAGCTTAATATTGAAATAATTATATTTTGCATCATCATTTTAGACATTTATATTTATGGAATCAAGTGTAAGTAACAAGACAATTTCAGCGCATCAGATGCTTAGAGCTTTGGAAAGACAATCCACTGGTTAGAAAGGAAATGGCATATTACTTTGGAGAGAAAAAGGTCAAATGCACAGGGTAAGAACACAAAGCACGAGAGCCTTTAGAAAACAATGTGACATTAGGACTTGATTAAAAACTAATCTTCAGAGAAGGTATCTAAAATATTGCATTTCTTTTCGATATCACTGTACTTATAACAGTCAGCTGAGAGTAAAGGAGAGTGGGATATGTGCACTTCAGTCCTCCCTGATGAAAATCCCTAATCTGAGAACCAAAAAAGCTAAAGTTGATAAATTCATATTCTGAAATATTCATGGAAGTCTATGATAATGAAGAAAAGAAAACATAATAAAGAAAAAAAATACACAAAATCAGTAATTATTCATTTCAGGTGTCAATCATCTAAAAACAACAGTTCTGGCTGGCGGACCTTTGGCTATGCCAACGCCTGTTTTGATTTTTTGATTGTCTAAACTTTAATTTTGTGTGATCTTCTGAGCCATCAGCAATATGAAAAAACAAAGGCTAATAGCAAAAATATTTTGGGTCTCAAAAATCACACAGTCATAATCGTTCCTGGCTAAAATAATCTATTTTGTGTGCAGATGTGCTCTTGTGAAAAAGCAGAATACCATTACTAACATTGAAGTTAGTGGGTGGCTTAAGTGGGCTTACTGATTGCGTCAAGCTGAAGTAGGAAGAAGAATTGCACAACAGAAGACCAATAAATGAAAAGTGTTAGGTAAAAGTGCGGATAAGAAAAAAAAGTATATATATGTATATATATATATATATATATATATATATATATATATATATATATATATTCACTGAAAAAACAAATGCTACAGGACATTATAGTCAGGATCACATTTCACTTGTGCAAAACCAGTGAAATTAAGCAGTTATAGTTACCTGAGCTAACTAGAACAGACGTCAACGCAATGCACTGCTTATGACCTCACATATTAATCATGTCATGGCCAGTGACATCACTGATGGCATCTGAAATGACATCACTGATGACATCATCCAGTGAGTTAAAGTGTTTCATAAACGTTTCTGAGACTTAAAAGATATATACTAAGGTACTGCATAAGTTAAAATATAGTTTCTGTACTACTGAGTGATACCATTTATATTAAATGTCATCTGAGTGGCTGTGCGAATTTGTGGGAGTGTCTGTCTGAGTGGCCGTATGGGTGTGCGAGTGCCTGTATGGATGAATAAGTGGGTGTCTGAGTAGCTGCATGGGTGAGTGCATGGGTGAGTGAGCGGCTGTATTGGTGACTGGGTGAGTGTGTGAGAGGCTGCATGGGGCTGTGAGTGGCTGTATGGGTGTAGGAATGGCTGTATGGGTGTAGGAATGGCTGTATGGGTGTGTGAGTGGCTGTATGAGTGGCTGTATGGGTGTAGGAGTGGCTGTACGGGTGTGTGAGTGGCTGTACGGGTGTGTGAGTGGCTGTACGGGTGTAAGAGTGGCTGTATGGGTGTAAGAGGGGCTGTATGGGTGTAAGAGGGGCTGTATGGGTGTAAGAGGGGCTGTATGGGTGTAAGAGTGGCTGTATGGGTGTAAGAGTGGCTGTATGGGTGTAAGAGTGGCTGTATGGGTGTAAGAGTGGCTGTACGGGTCTGTGAGTGGCTGTATGGGTGTAGGAATGGATGTATGGGTGTAAGAGTGGCTGTATGGGTGTGTGAGCGGCTGTATGGGTGTGTGAGTGGCAGTATGGGTGTGTGAGTGGCAGTATGGGTGTGTGAGTGGCTGTATGGGTGTGTAAGTGGCTGTATGGGTGAGTGAGTGGCTGTATGGGTGAGTGAGTGGCTGTATGGATGAGTGGCTGTGCAAGTAGCTGCATGGTTGAGAGTGGGTGTGTACTTGGCTATATGGGTGGATGAGTGTGTGAGTGATTATTATATGGGTGGGTGAGTGTGTGTGAGAGCCTGTATGGCTGACTGAGTGAATGGTGTATGGGTGTGTAACTGGGTGAGTGAGTGGCTGTTTGAGGGGGTGCATGGGTGAGTGGGTGTGTTGGTGACTGTATGTAATGTAATGTAATTTTATTTTTGTAAAGCGCAGCTTACACTCAACAGAGCATCTTGGCGCTGACCATTCGTGTCTAAGAGGTGTTTGGCCAGGGAGCTAGTGAGACATCGGTAGGGCAATATTTGGTGTTACTAGGGTATGGATTTAGACCAGGGCTAAACATGCTGTGTCTGTGAGTTTAAAAATCCATGTCTTTAGAGCCTTTCGAAAAAGGCTCTCTGACGGGATCTGGCGTAGTTGGAGTGGAAGTTTATTCCAGGCCATAGCGCCCAGCACTCCAATAGATTTTCCTCCTTTCGTAGCTAGTCTGAATTTGGGAGTAACCAGCAGGTTAAGGTTGGAAGATCTGAGTGAACGGGACGGCACATATCTTTCAAACCTTTTTGACAAGTAGGTGGGACCCAGCTGGTGATAGGACCTAAAGGTGATTACTAAGATTTTGAATAGTACCCTTTTCTGGATGGGCAGCCAGTGCAGGGTCTTAAGTGCTGCTGATGCAGACGACTTCCTGGGCCATCTCAACACAAGGCGGGCGGTGGCATTCTGGACCATCTGCAGTCTATGCAGTGCTCAGTGAGTTTGTGGGAGTGGCTGTTTAGGTGAGTGAGTGGGCATGAGTACTTGGATTGATGTGTGAATATCGGCAAAGCCACGATTACGATCAATTGAGGCCCATGACACTGGCAGTCCCCGGGGGTGTCTCACCCGATTTGTTGGCAGATATCCCTGGGGAAGTGGCAGTCCCTGTGGCCTGGGTTGGTCCGTGCACCCCCCGCCCCCTACTAAAAACATATGCCCTAGTGAGGTGGTGGTCCCCGGGGCTTAAAAAGTTTGCAAATTTTAGGCATATAAAAAAAAAAAAGCTTGTATGCTGTAGCAAGACCAAGGCTTGGGGGCCTGCTCCCTGCACAAGCTCGTAATTATTTGTGAAGTCACTGCGGTCACATGTATACAAATTTGGATTTCCTTTAATTTCTCTAAAACTATTGAACAGATTTACACCAAAAAACTGGAAGTGTTATCTGCATAACCAAATCTACCTTTCTGCCAAATTTGGTATACTTCCGTCCAGTGCTTTGGGTTGCAGGCTCGACGAAAGGTCCTATGGGAATTAACATAGGAAAACACCCTTTCTTTGACACCCTCCTTTTTCACAACCCCCGCTTGATGGATCACCCTGAAACTTTTCATGCACAACTAAATTGACTGGGGCACTTTTTGGGGGATATTTTCATGGAGATTTGTCAGACGGCGTTAAAGATACAGGCAAGTCAATAAAATGCCTTACCTATAGAACATGGTCCCAACTATAACTACCTACTGGCAGTCGCCAGTAGGAAGGATTTGTTCAATATACTGTCGTTTTATGTCTTTATCATGGAATCATTCATGCCTAGACAGATTATAAATGTGTGAGATAATTGTTTTAAAACGTACTGTCTCGCAAAATAAATCCATTTTGTAGCTCTGATAACCAAAGGGAGTCAATTCTTGCTGTGACAATATCTTCCTGGGTAGCTAAACATTCTTCTATCAAGCTGGGAGATCATTAAATGTAAATTCAGCTATCAGCCTCACTGAAGGGTGAGTTGCAATCAATGGTGCCCTACCCCATTTTAAGGTGTTACAACAGTGGGGTTTGAATGTGTTAAATTATGCAGTGAAAACTGTTGTGTCTAAAAATGGAGAGGTCCCCTGATGAGAACTGCTCGACATTGGAAGAACAGTGGTGGCTCCTCTGCTATGGCGGAGAAGCGTTGCCCCACTGCTTTTAAGCAGCGCAAATAAAGGAAAGACAGAATGATAATAACTTTGAATTATTATCATGTTATGTTTCCGTGCTGCTTTGCAGGTGGGCAGGACTGCTCTGCTCTCGGACCAGGGCAGGGGATGAGTGGTTTGCCCACTCCTAAGTGCACATGACTGTTTGGCCGGCCCTCTGGGATCGGCCAAAAAGTCATGCACACTTTCCCTGTTCTCCACACAAGCTGGGTGGAAAACATGCCCAGCCCTCCATTCAGTGGCTTTGCGTCGAACCACAAAGCTCAGACCACTCACAACGATGCATTGCAGCACTATGATTGGTCAGGGGAGACTGGGTGCTTACCAATCAGCGCTGCAATGCAGCATTGTGATTGGTCAGTGGAGCCTGACTGTGCTTCCTGTTCCTGGAGTCCAACTTACAACGGAGGAGAGCAGGATCAGAGACTATAGACCCGGTGGCAAGGTGTTTATTTATTTTTTAACATTTTTTTAAATTGTGCTGCCTCCCCCGCTCAACCCACCCACGACTGTGCCGACCACCACTGTGGAAGAGGCTAAAAGCATCAAGAGATCACTTTTACATACTTTTACATAGTTGTCACGCACGCTATCACATAAGAAAAGTTGCAATCTTATGTTAGAATACTTCTTTCAGGTCAGATGGGGCCACATCTATCAGCCTTTATTATTGTGTAACTTTTCATGATAATATACAGTTTTTGTGCATTTGGTTCAAAGATCCTTAATTGCTCATCTTACATTTTCACACTGTCCACAATGGATGGATAGGATCCAAAGGACACAAAATCACCATTAGGTGCCTCTTTGGACCAATCTAGCATCACATAAATGAATGTTTGCCCGGCTTATATGATAATGTATGTCCCTGATTATGTAACAGGAATGGGGAATAGAAAATGCTTTTAAGTATTTAAATAAGTTCACTTAGGCCAAACTGAGATAAGTCATGTTAGCCTGGAGCAATCTGTTTGGATCTCAGACATTGAACTACAGAAATCTACAGATTAATTTTTCAAATAAAGGAACCTGTGGTTTAAGTGCTGATTTAACTGGGTGTTGAGAAAGTGGTGGTTTATATAAAGGAGCTAGATCCATCATTATGTTAGGATAAAATACATTCAACAGTCAACATGTTTTTTGTGTTTACTAGTAAATCTACAGAAAAGTGACTATATTGATGAATTTGTGCTTAAGTACATCAGAAACCTGAAACTGCTGTACACTTTGGGAGTGCATAGCAGTTTCAGGTTTTCGAAAGCAGTGTGGAAGTTTTGAACATTTCTTGTAAGTCAGGCAAAAAAGTAAATGAGATCAATGTAAGAGAGGCACAGGAAGTAAATTAAACAGTCATTATATTTTAAATATTTAAGACTGGAATATATCATAAAATCAATTGCAAATGTCATACCCACACATGAAAGAGAAATTGTCCATATTCCACACTGTACAGGAATTCATAAGTATGGCCGTGTGAAGTGAGGGAAGTGAAAATTATGAACATTGCTTGCCCTTGACATTCCATAACCTAGTTTTCAGGATGTTCTCTTCATTGGGGAAAAAAGAAAAAGGAGCAGGACTTAAAGTAAACTATTTGTTCATCATCCCACAAAGAGTTGTGGCACTTGTCGCCATTAGTGATGCCTCACATACATAAGAACTCATTATTGGTCTTACAACAACAGAGGTAGGACGTATGTAAGCCCAACAGGAGGGCAAATGGTGTAAAACAAAATCAATACACACGATCTAGAATTGTGTAGAAATCAATGTTCCACAAGAAAATAATCAATGTCAGTAAGGCTTTCTTGCAGTAGCACAGAAATTTATACATTTAATTTTTGTGCATGAATCACTTTCAATCACTTTATAAATGCTGGTATTCCCACACTGTATGCACAGTCAAGTTCACCTTGGGGCAAGACAGTATGCCAAGGTACAAATTAACATTTTTAACAAAAAGATGTGGCCATGGGTAAAACAAAATTCCCTATGTCACCACTAACTTTGGAGGATTTCAGAAGTGGCCTGGCATATGATGCCCACTATTCTATTGGGCACTTTGCACCAGTCCAAATGACCCTTATTGATGGTAGGTTTAAAGACAACCTATATAGAAAGCTATCATAGTGGTAGCTGTGGAGAGCAGCCTTCAGGCTAAGTCTTGAAGGAATGTAAAGCAGCTTGTTTTACCAGTCTGTAATCTCATGAATGACCACATTAAAGGAGAACCACACCAGGTATATATATAAAATATATGTATGTATTCTAAACACATCCCTCTAGTCTCTTTCTGAGGCTAGAGGCAAAAGTACATTCAGTAAACTTATTTAGCACAGTCAATTAGCACAATATACGTTGAGCCCTAGGGGCGTAGCAAACCTTATATTAAGAAAGTCGTATAAGAACCACGACTGACATCGATACAAGGCCTAGAGCCTTTAGAACCAATGGGGCCACCAGGAACCACCCAAGGTAGTGAAACAGAGGACGCTTGCGGTGTCTAAACACAGCCGCGAATCACCATTAACTTCTACGGGGAAAGTCACGGTTGGAATTTTAAAGAAAAAGGACACTTAGAAGAGAACTTGGAGCAAGCCACTTTAGAACTAGGCAGTTCTAGAGTCAATACCCACAGGAGCACTGGAGTACTGTTGTTACCTCACCCAGGCAAGCCGGTGCATAGGTGTCTTTTGGTGTCAGGTTTCGTCATCGATTTCAATGGCGATCTGCTGCAAAGTGCTGCTCGCGACCACGCCGAAAGTGTCCGGGTGGATCCAAGCCTGGATCAAGGATGAGAAGAACCTGAAAGCAGAGGGGGCAGAGTCTGGGTCACTCGGCAGTGACCAGAAAGGCGATGAGCGGATGCTCACCTATCTCGGGTGATTTCAGGTGAAGAAGGTGAAGCTTGACTCTTCAGCCACGAGGACCACGAGGTGTAGACTACGACCAGATGCTGGATTCGAGCTGTCCCACAAAGGATGTCGAGTGCTGCGTGTCGGTTTCCGGATGGAACCCAACAAGCCTTGGCAACAGCAATCCATGCAGACCAGGGATCGCGCAGGCGTCTCTAGCAGAAATGCTAGAAGCGGGCCCACGGAACACTTGTAGAGTGTAGGCCCAAAATCTTCGGTGCAGATGGTGCCTGGGGCTTGGACTACAAGTTTACCAATGCGCAACTTCGGGAAAGCTCGGGAAGTCAATGCACTAGCAAAATGTGCACAGCGTCCAGGAGCTCCGGTTCCACATCACTCGAGAGGGCTGCAGGTCTCAGCTTTGCTGGGATCTTGTGTCGGCCTATGAGAAGTCTGGAAGTCCGTGTCCTGAGTCACAAATCCGTTGAGATCCGGCGGAAGCCTTGGAAATGCAGACCTGCAAGATGCTTCCTTGGTGCCTGTTTGACCAGGGGAGTCACTCCTTGACCCCAAGGGAGATTCTTCTGTCTTCTAGTCGTGTAGAATGTCAAAGTTCCAGGATATATGTTGCAGAGTTTCGTCCAGGTGTAATCTGAAGTCCTAAGGACTGGGGTCCCATACTTATACTAAGTTAGGGGTTTGGACATACTCTGGGGACCCAGCTATGGGAGGGTCAGGGAAGAGGGGTGGTTACACCCATTCCCTTTGTCCAGTTTTGCACCAGAGCAGGGGCTGAGTGCCCCAGCAACTGGTATGAACTGGGGTATGTACAGGGACACCAAGTGTGCCCCCCAGCAACGTCTGAAAAGCATTCTCTGAATGCACCCGCACAGCTCCAATACACTAAAGCCTGTCTGGGAGGTGGTTACACCTCCCTGTGACAGGAAATCTATTGTCCAGTCCTCCCCTGCCGGAGTTTCGTCCAGCAGCAGGAGGTCAGACCCGTGTCTGTGGCTGTTGCATCCATTTTGTGATGCCAGGGCTCTTTTAAACTATTACCGGCTAGACCAGTGAGTGCATGTCCCTCTCTCTAGAAGGGAGGAATTCTACCCCCGCCGCCAGGTCTGGCGAGGGTGTAGGATTCCAAAGTGTTTGACACCAAACATGACATGTTTCCATGCAGCCATACCAAAGATAGCATTTACCGCGAGGTTATAATGCACTTAAGAGTATATGGTCTGGCTGCATCATAGAACAGCCTCAGAAAATAGATTCCGAAAGCTGCAGAGGGGTTCTGCTCATGCATGGGAACCCTCTCACACAAAACCAATCACTCTGCCTTCAGGATTGATAAGGCCTGCCATAGGAGAGACTTATAGGTTTATATGTGTCAGTGATTACAGTTAGATTATAGGTAATCTATATTTTAGTAAGGGGTGCATGCACCACCTTATGCAGGCTGGAGTAGCAGTCCTGTGGTGCCATTTTGGAAGGCTTCCCAGGGGTGGCATAATACATGCTTCAGTCCCTGGTAGGCCTCTGGGGTACCTATGCCCTTAGTACCTAAGGTACCATATACTAAGGACTCACAAGGGTAACCCAGTAACCAATCTGGAGTGTACCTAAGTACATGCAATTAATTTAGAGAGGAAGCAGCTAGGCTGGGGTCCTGAATAGCAGGGCCCCAGCCAGGCTAAAGCCGGGAAACAGTGAAGCACCAGCAAAAAGTGGGGGTAACCATAGTAAGCAGATCCTACTCTCCTACATATTCCTTCCCACCTCACCCTCTCTTTTTCAAGAGGAAACCTCTGACCATTTCCAGGGTGGTAAAGGGTCAGAGACTAGGCTATAAATGTTAACAAACACAAGATTTTAAGGCCATTCACAGACTCATAAGGCTGTTATTTTTCTTATTATTGTGAAAAACACCTCACTTAATGAAGAGCATTACACATGACTAGTACTAAAATGAACACATCCTCTCACGCAGGCAATATGCTTAAGAAAGAACATTAAAAAGAAAGTATTTTTGATTTACATAAGACCTTTCTCTACTCTGTCGCTTCTAATTGATAGTTTCCATGGTCTTGCTAGATAAATTATTCCAAGCATTTGGCAAGGTGTTTGCGGTCAGGGACTAACCATGCAGGTTTTCAGAACTTATACATGGAAGAACAGCCTCTTTGCAAGAATAAGTCCCTCCGGCCAGGATTATTTTGTGCAGCCAGAATCTTCTCTCATTAAAGAATTGCATGTGCTTAGTATATGTATCAAGATGAAGGCCCTTATTCAGAGTTTGGTGGATGGTATACTCTGTCATAAATGTGGGATTTGCCCTGGCCGCCAGATTACAGGTGTGTTATAGCATATGGTACTTGTAATACAGCAGATAGGATAGCCACCATGTTTTGATGGAGTATCCCATTTGCCCAACTCTTGATAGAGCCCTGAAACACTAACCATGTGTTGGAACACTTACTTCCTACCTTTTGGATCTGATTTACATATGTGTAATTGTACTCAGTTGTAGCATGAGGAGAAGCAGGTGCAAACATCTTTACACCTGATAGGTATAATTCACAGTGTAAATTTGGCCAATTATAGCTATAAGGGGGAATTATTTTAACCTACGAATTTAGTGACGCACTAAGCCAGGAGGCTAAAATTTGTCAGTGCTGTTGACTGATCCTGCTGACTTCTTGGTGTAATGAAAAGGGATTGGACTGTCTCCTAAAGAAATAGAGAATGAGCAAACTCATACGTTTTTGATCCTACCAGTTATCCTGAAGCATTTGAATGGATGCACAAGTTAAAAAAAAAGATATGCAAATGTCCCCTGGAAAGAAGTTAGCAAGCCAGTGAGACAGAAGATTTGTTTGGAATATAGAACTTAAAGTCTGATATTCACTTTAGAATATATGTTGGATCTGGGAGATGTTCCCTGCGCTGATCTAAATTTTGGAACATTTGATTGCTCTGTTATGTTAAAAAGGGCTTATAATCCCACCCTCGTCGCCAATATGTAGAAGACAAAAGGTCTTGAATAATAATCCAATAGAAGATAAGTAATCCAAAAGAGGTTTTATTGATTCGGTTTCCAATCACAGGAGGAGCGTCTCATCAGCCAGGAGTCCAAGTAGCAACTGCCCAAGCACAACGGACACCTGGCTTCTGTGAGCGACTCCACATTTAAAAGAATACATTTATACATTCTATGCACATGCTCAGGCATGTGTACACGAGATAAGAATAATCCTCAGCACGAGACCAATAATAACAAGATCCAACACACTACATCAGCGCAGCTACTCAGCAGAGTGTCCCGGCGCTGAGAACTAGTATGTTCGTGGCCTGCCTAAGTGGAAGTGGGAGTTTGTTCCATATTCGAGCTACTTGCACTTGAAAAGAGCGAGCACCATGAAGGAGGGTGCAGGAACTGAGAGCACTCTATGAGAGAGTGAACTCTATTACCTTTCAGTAGGCTGGGCAAAGTGAGGCCAGGTAAATGTTTGATGTTTGCCTGAATGCCAGCAGTGGTACATAGTTGCTGGGATAGATTTCCAGGTTGTCCTCAAATTGGCCATTATCCAGGCAATAAAAACACTTACTGGCTAGTGGGTCTCCTCCTTTTTTACTACAGCAATAACACAGGATCGAATGAGAAACCCTCTAGTGTCCGAGCCAAGTGGGTTGGAAGTGCCCTGATAACAGACTCTGAATGGGCCAGAGCTGTCCAGTATCATAGTACCCCCTCTAGTAACTCTCGCTTCTGCCTTACACCATTTAAGATCATATATTGGGCTTGCCTTACCTGTGAAACACTCTATCAGACAAAATTAAATGTATGCCCCGGCTGCCATCAGGAAGACTTTCTTCATATGATTTGGGTGTGGTCAGTGATTAGGGAAATACTGGGAGAAAGTAGTGGAGGCCGTGTCCCAGGTCCCAGGGAGTGCAGGAGTACTGTATTCTAGGTTGGTACTCTGGATGTAAAAAGACTACGTTCTGCTTTAAGTTTGTATCCTTCGTATTAGTACTCCCTAAATACAGAATAATTATTCAAATGATACATCCCCAGCGTCCCTCTCTACAAATGTTTCAGAACGGTTGTTAGCCGGAGAGCTGGAAATGAAGATGGTTCACACTGATGAACGATTGCATGCGGATCTCCTAGGTTGACATAGAAAGGTGGATGTGCTTCCTGAAAAAGACCCTCATAAACTACATGCATCTCAACCTTCTCAGAATACCATATAAAGTAGTGAGTGGCCAGATATGTGGGTAATTAGAAAAATAATTGTGTGTAAGTTTGGGAAATGTTGTCTCCTTGCTTTAACAGATGCTGAATATCATTAGAGATATTAATGTAAATGTATGTTTTCTCATTTGTCATGTGAAATAAATACAATAAATTGTATTTAAAAATGTTTGGGTTTCTACAAGTGATAATTTAAAACAACTTGAGATTAATACTCATTTAGTCATTACTGTATTCTGATTCTGCAAGTTAATAATCCAAAAGGGTTGATCAGGCAAAACCTTCCCACTGAGAATTTTGATTAAAAACATTGTAAGACGTTTCCTGAGAACCTGAAGATTCATGAGTTTGTGCAACTCCCCTCAAAAGAAGAAAACAGCTAACTTGTATCTCTGGAAGGAACTGAGCAGAAAGATAACAGGTAGGTTAAATGAGGGTTTGCTTGGGCCTTAATCCCACTTATACAGGCAATTGAGGATTATGTTAGGTAACCATCTTCAAAGAGGTATTTTATCTCATGAAATTAAAAATACTATTCACGAAGGCATTCTGCCTAAGTTTACATAACCAGTGCCTTATGAAATCTAAGTAAATGCCTTATAAAATAGAACAGGGCTCATTGCCCCAGTGTAACTGGAATGAGTTTGGGTGGTCTGGATTGTCTCCTTATTTAGGTAACTCTACTACCCTGATCCAATGAAAGTAGAAAATAAAGTACCCAAGTATCTTTAACATATTTATGGCCATGCTGCATAGGGTGCACTTTGTACAAAAATTCAGAAACACCTATGTTTGTGCTGCATGCCATATACCAACCACACTGTACAGCAGTAGTGAGCGTGTGCTGGTTTTCTCTTATGGAATTCAATGTTCAACATCGTCCACCGGATAACTGATAGAACACATTTCCCTGAACTCAAAAGCTCTCCCTCCGTGCAAATCTGCCACTGCATGTCCCATTAAGAAGCATTTCACTGAAAGTATTCCTCCCTGTGGAGAGTACAGGGTCTGGAGCAACGACGGTGCTACACATGCCCCACAAACCTCGACTGGGAATACAATCAGACTCTTGACAGGTCAGGAATTTCTCACTAACGCAAATATTTCCTAATGGTTTAAGAATGTCCTTGGAAGAAATTACTTGCAGAATTTGTGACAACATGACACTCTTTGCTCAGAGTAAAGCAATAACTTGTACTGTAACTAAATGGGCCTAGAAGTATTTCATTTAAAAGTCTCACACGTGTTGTTTGATCAATTCAAGAAATCAACAATGCACTGTTATTGGTTATGTTCATTCCATGGTTATTGGTCCTCAGAATTGATCTGACATCAGTGTTGTTTGAAGGCAGTATATTGGTGCATATACCTAATGTGTATAGTTTGTAATGTTATATAAAGATCCCATTCTTACTGTTCATCTGTGACATCTTCCTTAAGACTAATGCTCAGCGTTTCAAAGACTGGCGTGCAAGGCCTATGCAAAATGTTCAAATGCATACTATAATTGAGCATGTGAGGTAAAGTACATGCAATAAAGCCTAGAATGTCAAAACTACACTAGATATCTTAAACACTGCATGTATTTTTTTTTTACTTTTTAAACCAGTTTTCGCATCATGTCCAAGCTGCAGTTTACCACACTTCAACCTAACTTTTAAGGGTCAACAATTTCATTGTCGGAAAGACCTGACATAGCAGAGTCAAACCTGTAAGGAAAACAAATATATGTAGGGATCTGTGCGGAAAGTTTTTAAGAAAAGAGTAGAGCACTCTGCACTCACATATTTATTTTAAAAAAAAGGAAGGAGCACTAATTGAAGCAGCACTGAGTGAGTGACATGCAATTAAAATAGTGGAAGATGTCAATATAGAGAGACGCATTGGAAGAGAAAACAAATGAAAGTTGTACGAGTGAATTGTAAAGAGAGTGGTCTACTATAAAGATGATCTAATTATTTAAGAATTTCAACCCAAACTGACATTATTCCATGCCTTTATATGGCGGACTTCAGTAATCATAATTGATATAACGAACCTTCGACAGTGGAAGCAAGATGCAGCAGAGTTTTCTTTACTTATCATTGTTGACGAATCTAGAAATGTATATATTTTTACTACAGCACAAATGCACACTTCTCAGAATTGTTAATCTATCTTTAAGACTTTTTACCTCTTTCTGCATTTTCAATTTGCGTTGTAGCACTGCTTGAAATCTGGCCATGCAAGCGTTCAATTTCTGCATCTTTTAAGGCGAGTTGCTCCTGGAGCTGTGCAATTTCAGCCTGTAAAATACAAGAGACATTTTGTCATCTGCAAACCTGAATAACAAGTCTGGGAGAAAGTTTCTTGGAAAGGTGTGATTCGTGTAAAACTTGATTAAGCACCAGTATAATAAGGAATCTGGTCAACAGATGGACCTTTTTGCAAAACAAAAAAAACCAAAGCATACAATAACTTTAAGCTTCATATGAGGATGTTATGCGAATATTCTTCATAATTGGATCACAAGCAAAAACATTGGAACCCATCCTGTAAGCCACAGCATTCAAATGTCCAAATATTATTTTGCAATATTTTCAATACACCCACATTCACATCCATTTGCTTTAGTTCCTTACATTAACCATTTTATTCTAGTGCAGCTTTACATCAATACATCCATCTCTTGTTTTATTCCTGAATATATCTAATTCGGCTGAGGTCCTTGCCTTCACATCTTTAACCCATGAATCAAATGAAAGGCCTGACATGTTCTTCCACACTATTGGTCTATTCTTAGTCAATATCTATGCTGTGCCAATCTACGTAGTGTTTTGTTTTCCCTTCACCCTATTATGTTTAGCATTAGCTTTAGCACTGTAGGGTTTATATCTTTACCTGATTTTCCTGTCATTTTTTAAACTTGCTCTGTGACTCTGCTCAGTCACACTAGACTAGAGGTCCTCCATTGGCTTTCAAGAATTAACCAAAGTTCAAGAATGTCTTAATTTATTTTACGAATTTTGATGGTGCCAATTTACGCACTAAATTCTAATATATCACTTGAACTTGGAAATCCTATATATATTGTTCTTGTACAGGCATTGTTTCAATGATTATTATCATTTACTATATTTCTCAGGTCAATACCCCATTTGCTTCTGCTCTTTATCAGGTTTGCTTTCCTAGCTATAATTATGGATCAAATTATGGGGGATGCCAGGTCCATTAACTTCTCAGATATGCCACAATCTAAAATTTCACTAACATTCAAGGTATCTCGTAAAAGACAGCTGCCCATCTCTGGCTACTTTCATTATTTAGCTTGGGGTAGCCCAAAATATTAACTTGTACATTTAATATCAATTCAGACATTTCTTAACAATCTGTACATTCAATATGTCGTATGTTTCCTGCATGGCCAATTGTAGTTTTCTTATCTTAGCCTAACTGCACGTTACAGGCCTCATTTTCTTTTTGCACACATTACTACATAAACATGCTTGCTTTGTGCCACATTATACTTTCACATGGAACCTACATGTTTTCACGTTCTGTTTTTGTCCTGGGATTTAGTCTGAACACCACAGACAAGGTCAAACAAAAATGAGTGTTATTATTTTTGGCCAGGCACTAGCACCTTGACATTACACAAAAATGCAGCTTTCATTAATACGCACACGTGTCTTCTCATATAGAAGAGTACAGGAGCCAAAAAACACACATGGAACGAGACAAGTTCTGAGACAAGAAAACTGCGTCTGCTGAGATGTAGAACATTCATCTGCATATGCTAAGGTAGGGGGTCCGCCACTAATCCCAGAGATCTTTGATAGATAATCATTTAGCGTCAGTAGAGGGAGCGGGGGGGGGGGGCAACTCAGTCCTATAAATGACAGGGCGTTTCATGGAATATGGTGTATTAACCATGCGAACAGTATTTTTAGTATGCATTTTTTCCTAATTGTGGCAAGATTACTGCATTTCAGAGCACACTAGTTTAAATAAATATTCTAAACTTCCTTTGTGACCCTGTTTATCTCATTGTAGGAAAGTGTAATATGTGAGAGAGCGAAAGGGTGTGTCCTGTGACCGAGTGGGTTGAGAGTTGTGTTGTGGGGTGCCAATTCACTTGTTTCTCTGGTAAGGTTAGGAGGTCAAGCGATGCCCTATAGCTAGTTGGACTCGAGCTCATAGATACTGAGGTGGTATGGTGACTCAGTCCCAACATACTGTTGCTCTCTGGTCCCAAACTATGGGCCTTATTACGATGGAGGTCATACGAGCATCTGACCGCCATCGCTGCGGGATGGAGCCTGTCCAACATGTAGTCGGCAGTTCAACCCGCCAGTTTATGGTCCGACCGCTCTGTAGGCAGTCGGAAACATCTCTTTTTCTATTGTGGCTTGAGCGGCAGCCCTGTAGCACGTTGCAACAGATAAAGGGATGTTTTTAAACATCCATGATCGTGTGCTAGGCACCATCTGGTGCCTACCACATGGTGTATGGATGTTTGGGGTGGTACCACATGTGCCTCCCTGGCCATGTAGTGGTGTCCCAAGGGGATGGGGCCCTGCTAGGGGCAGTCAAATTCCCTTTCCAACAGCCATTCCATGGCGGTGGGACAGCCATGAAAAGGCTGTGGGAAATGGACATGCAATCCTTACGGTGGTGCCTGCCCCATTGTAGGGATTATGGTCCAACCGTTGTGCCAATGGGCTCCTTGAGCCTGTCAGAGGCGGCAGTCTGTCCCTCCGACTGCTACGGTCTGACTGACCACATCGTAATGCAGTGGTCGGACAGCTTTCCTGGATGTAGGTGGGACCGCCACCGTCTGCCTGTCGGTCCCACCGACGACATAATAATGCCCATGGTTCTCTTCCAGAGCAGAATCTCTCCAACATGGCGCCACCAACGTTTGGTCTGGTACTCACTTGCGGAACCCCAAGTGGTGCTTGTGTACATTATCCTGGCACCTTTTCCCAGACACATCTGTGGTGTTAGGAATTCTCCTCCACAGTTTTTAGAAAGTACCTAGTGCTGTTGGTTTTTCAAGATTGAGTATTATAAGGTTTTACGCCCAGTTTGTGCTACATTTTGAATTCTTTTGATTTGGTTATGACTCAACCCTTTGCTATTGCTGTTAATTGCCCCTTGGGGGTAACACAGCATTTAATGCAACATGGTGTTCCTAGTGCTGGAGCAGCCGTTAGTTTTGTGATTGAAGCGGATGCAGCATTCCGCTCTGAAGTTTTTTTTACTTGTGGGCCATATTCCCAGCTGTCGATGCTAATAATAATACTTTTCATGAATACACTACACCACAAGTTCCTAATGCTTATCGACCATATGCACTTAGTGAAATTTCTTTTACCATCTGGGGCGCCAGAATTGGTTTAATGGTGCCCTTCCCCATGTGCTTGGCACTATCCACATAAGCCCCTTACGTATTAATGGGTCCACATGGTAGGCAGTAGGGGGCTATACCCCGTATCCAGATTTGGCTAATTTAAATCTAGTGCAGACTTGTGCTTTATACAATGTTCTGGTTGTCTTATATAGGACGCATGACTCAATTCATTGTACATGCCTTGCTGGCTGGACCAGCTAGACTTACCCTGAAGTGAACGCAGTCTCATCATCCTGCTTCAACACCCTGCGCCTAATCAGAAAGATCTTCCGATGGATCCCCACCGAAACCAGGAAGACGGTCACCCAGGCCCTCGTCACCAGCCGTCTGGACTATGGAAACACCCTCTACGCTGGAACCACGGCCAAACTCCAGAAAAGACTCCAGCGCATCCGGAACGCCTCAGCACGACTCATCCTGGACATCCCGCGCCGCAGCCACATCTCCGCCCACCTGAAAGACCTGCACTGGCTCCCCGTCAACAAGAGGATCACATTCAGACTCCTCACCCACGCACACAAGGCTCGCCACTACTTGGGCCCGAAGAACATCAACAGCCGCCTTACCTTCTAGACACCCACCCGCCAACTCCGATCCGCCAGCCTCGCGCTCGCCTCCGTCCCAAGAATTCGGAAATCCACCGTCGGAGGAAGATCCTTCTCCTACCTGGCAGCCAAGACATGGAACTCCCTCCCCACTCACCTACGGCTGACCCAGGATCACCTCTCCTTCAGGAGATCACTCAAGACCTTGCTGTTCGAGCAGTAGCGACCCACCCCCTCAGCGCCTTGAGACCCCTACGGGTGAGTAGCGCGCTATACAAATTTCATGATTGATTGATTGAAGGTACAACCTCAAGTGCTTGCAGCTCATGTTATAAGTCCTGTAACTGTTCATTCAGTTATGGGAAAACGACCAACAAATCATGAAGAAATACCCTTTTGGATTGCCTAAAAAACAGAACAACTTCAAGCTGTGTTTCCCCTTACAGAACCACATGACAAGCACAGAATGTAACTATGTGCTTACCCAATGCCCTAGTTACCCCACTAGCAGACAGCAATACCTGGATGACTATTTTTGCCACTGTTTACACCCTTTGTCATGTCACTCCCTATCGAAAGTCCTCAAAATATATACAGAATAAGCATTGTGCAGGTCCTGGCCTCGATTTGGGGATGAACATTTTTGGGAATTTTCCCAGCGTCTTTGAAATTATTCTCTCTAATGTTAAAGGTGAAGCAGCGTCTTTGGCTATATGCCAGCAACTTGCTAAGGTGGTAGTAGCCGACCACGAACGCGAGTTGCCGGTCATTATTGCTAATGTACATATGTCTTTAGGAAGAAATAGTATAGGAACTGGACCTTCAGTAGCCCAACTTGGCAAGCCTAGTTCCGACAAAGATACCAAAGTCAACTGTGTATTTCCTAAGAAACCATGGGACAGATCAAAAACCACAATGACAGAAAAGTACACCACGTGGAGGTTCTCCCCCCTCAGAGTCCTCTGAAAGGCGATGCGATTTTCTTGATCACACTAAAGTTAAGACTCCTGACAGGAAAGAGATTGCGGATCCCCGTTATTCTCGTTCCTTTCAGGACTCGTCTGACCATCAGTACAACAGAGGAGGGCAATCTGACCACAGACAAGAAGAGTAAGTGAAACTGAAAAGGGAGACAATGCTTGTCTGAGGTGTAGATAAAGAAAAAGGATAGGCCTCCTCCTTATAAAGCCCCTTTTCAGAAAAAGAAAGCTGCGGCCTTAACAACTAAATATGCTGCAAACTATGAGAACACTCCTCCTGAACAGGAATTGGGCGGTGACTCTCCTCGACAGCGCACCAGAAGTAACCATAGTACACCGGAATCTCCACCAATATCTGGTAGCTAAAGCAACTGAAACATTTGTTACAATTGAAACCGCGAACACCTGCATAGCCCCACGGACCGGCTCTAAGACTTAAATATTGAAATTGAAGGTGGCGTTAAATGCACCATTAAAGTTGTATTTTGGAACAATTTAACTACGTCTTATGACATTCTTTTGGCAGAGGTCAACTGACCCCCACCATTTGTTCTTGCATGACCCCAGGGTGAGGATGTCATGCTCTCTTCTTTCTTGCATCTTGTCCCTGACAAAGTCAAACAAGCTTATGCATCTGCGTGATCCCTTGTATTGGCCCCCACACTTTATCATAATCATACTGGTTGGGATAAGGATTCTCCTTATCACATTATTCCTACAAGGTCCACACCTCAGGTACAACCACAGTATCCTATTAAACAGGATGCTAAGGCAACCAATAAAGAAATTCTGTCCCAACTGGATTACCAGGGAGTCATTAAATCCTGGGTGTCTCAGATGAATAATCCTCTTTTTCCTGTTCTGAAACCAGATCATACCTATTGCATTGCCTTCGATTATAGACATGTAAACAGTCATACATGCACATTTATTGTTCAAAATACCCATAGCACTGCACTTAATAATAATGTAGTTCATAAAAAATATAAAACCACTTTCCATCGTTTTTATTAGTCACAATTTGGTGCCAGAGAGCCGTGACTGGTCCGCTTTTAGCGCACTGGGATTCCGGATGCGCTACTCCCAACTTCTGATGGACTATAGGAACAGCATGAAAGTTTTTTTGCAGCAAGAATTAGGCTGATACTTCATGAAATTTACCCTGATGCTCTGTCCTACGTAACATGATATCTACTTGATGGATGATGATTTAAAAACCCATTTAGTGAGAGTGGATCGCATTATATTGCGGTTTGCAAACCTGGGTTACAAATTCAACTTAAAAAAATCGTACATAGCTTTTCTCAGTGTCCTTTTCTTAGGATATGAATTCATGAATGAGGGGAAAAGTCTTGCCTATCCTTTTCTGGAAACATGTGCTAAATTGCAGGCCCCAAGTAAACTGAAAGAATTGCAGTGTCTGCTGAGATTTTTTTATTTTTCCAGGACTCATATACCTTATTATGCATAACATATTAAGCCTCTTTATGCCTTGATATGCCCCAACTTTCCGCTTCTTACTGGATGTCGGAACATACTGACACACTCAAATCTTTACAGCCTGACTAGCTTGATACACGCAATTTACATACTCGTGTCACTTCCAAGAATTTAGTCATCCAAATTTTGCTTGATGCAATTAGATTTACGTATGTCACCTTCAACAAAGGTGACACAGTACCAACCGCTTATAAATTGCATTTATATTCATCTGTGGAAATGCATTTTGCTTCTGCAGAAAATAATTCTAACTGCTGTTCAAATGGCCATCCTAAAGGAATGGCCACTTGCTCAAGGTAAATGAATTATTGTTGTTTCTCCTGTGCCTGTCTTAGAGCCTGTCGTGATAGCCATCGTCCCTCGCTAGATTCAATGGGCTACTTCTTAAACAGCTGTGGATGTAGACTTCGTCTTTGACCTTTCTTTGAAAACTCAATACTTTTTGCAATATTTACATGTTTGTCCTTTGCCTTCTTTGATCCTGTCTATTGAGCAATACAAGACCATCATTTAGTCTGATGGTTCCAGTCAACCTGCTATAGGTCCTGAGCAGGATGCGCAATCGTTCTTGGTACTATTTCCGATGGGGTATTTCACCGTCAAACTACTCACACACAGTCTCTTGAGGACTGCACTGTGCAGTTGGCTGAACTGAAGGCTTTACTTCTTGCATTTGAACATAAGGATCCTAAATTCCCCACAATTATTGTGTGTGATTCGTATTATTGTGTACAGTCCTTTAATGACAAATTGCATTTTTGGCGACAAAATGACTTCAGAGATTTCATGGGTAGCACAATTAAGCACAAGTTGCAAACTCATGTTATACATACATTAAGTCATCAACATGAGGGAGCACAAGCGTAGGGAATTCTCTGGCTGATGAAGTGGCCAAATCTGCAGTAGCCACATCAAAAATTACAGATATAACGCTCTTGAGTCGACAATAATATTTTGGTAGACGTAAATGCATTTAAGAGCTGCACTTCTTTACCGCAGAGCTTTCCTTCTAAAGGTTCCTAACATTTAAATGACAGAATTTTCCTTTTGCTACTATTTCTGGCATTGGTGATCACGTAATTCCCAATGCGGAACGCAGACATTACTTAATTGTTGCGGCACATGAAGGTGTAGCTTCTGCTCATGCCGGTGTGGCCGTCACCATTTCGCTTTTACATCAAAGGTACTGGTCACAGAGTTTGTATCGACAAGCCAGAAAATATGTTTTATGTTGTGATATAGGTTAGCAGATTAAAAGTTCTAATGTGTCTCATACATCGCAGACAAAGCTCTTTATCTCTAAGCAGCCTTTCAGCTGCATTTATTTAGATCATTGAGGTCCTTTGATTTCAGATACTGCATTCAAATATATTTTGGTTGCAGTCAATTTTTGCTCTAGATTGCTCTGGGTTTGGCCACAATGCTGGGCTAACGCTCAAACTGTTATTAAAGACTTACAAGTCTTTATCAGGACTAATGCCTGTGGCACATTCCACTAAGACCAAAGTCCAGCTATCGCTTCTACAAAGTACCCTGATTCGATGATGTCCATGGGTGTACAAGAGCATGGTTCTTCTCCATATAGATCCGAAGGTAATTCTGTTGTGGAGAGAATGAACAGAGACTTAAAGCAATCCTTAAGGGCTAGGGTACTAGGTACAGGCCGTGGTTGGTTGCACCACCTGTATGGGGTTCAACAAGCATTAAATAAACTCCCTAAAAGATCTCTGGGTGGACAGACTGCCTACAAAGTACTTTTTGGCATCAAGATGTATATTCTTAACCTTGACTGACCAGACGTTGTGGCAGCTGCCACAACATTTGACTTATATAACCACTGTGCTCTCTTACAGAAGCTACAAGATGTACGCAAAGCTAACTCATGAGACCATTTGTCTACATCTAATCTTTGGCTGCTGATGTCCCATTTCCAGTTTCTGGCTGGATTCCAAAAGTTGGGAATCAGATTCAGGAAAAGTGGTCATCAAAAAAGAATGCAGACCAACGTTCTGTGCTCCTGTTCCCGTCCTTGGACTACAAAGTACATGAACTGTGGTTTTGCCACTACTCTCGGGTTACAAAGGCAAACACTTATACTACATTGTACATACCAAACCACACCATGTGGCCGATACTTCATAGTATGCCACGGAAATAGTTGTTCTTTTTCGCAAGACTTTTCTTTGCAGCATGTGATCAACACCTGTTGGGGGAGGCCGATTCCTCTGCCGACAATTTCCCTGACACAATACCGGTTTCTACTTTCACGTTTATTACGACAGATTTTATTTATAATGATCCACCATTGGTGAATTCATCTGAGTTGGTCCTACAGTTGAGTCCCAAACTCCTGTTTTTCAGCTGAGCATCTCTGGGTGCTATAGGGATCAAGAAGATTTTTATTCTGACAGTTCATCTGATTTGCATCACTCTCCAGCACAGATTTGTGTCTTTATTTCATGGTTAAAATGTAGTTATCTAGTCCGTGCTTGAATATATGTCTGGATCATACTTTTCTTGTTTTTTTTTTTATTTATGTTCATGTGGATTTGTTTTCTTCCTACTAATCAATGGCCATTACCTCCCGGAACGTTCTGCTACAGAAATGGCCGATGGGGTGTTAGCCCCCCCATTCTTCATCACATAATGACTGATGGAATTGCTTGGAATAAAGTTCCTTTCGACATATTCGGTCCTATGGAGATCCTGCAGATACCATATGAGATCAAAGTTTCTATGGGTGACGTGATAGTTACCTGTGTTGCGTTATTATTATTATTATTATTATTATTCAAAGTTGTATATAGCGCGAACAAGATCTTTACAGATATCAGAGCGCTTCACAGAGACAGGGGTAGGGGCAACAGAACTGAACAGACATAGTGGGAGCATTATAATAGTCACTAACATAATAGGTCAGATGATTGGGATGTTGACACTGTAAATTCTATGCTTTCTGAATTAGAATATTATACTGTTTTTGAATCAGAGAATCTATATCTTAATTATGCTAATTATGCTGATATTTTCTGTCTCTATCATTATGGAGACCATTTTTTGCACAGAACACACGGACAACGTCCCCATTTCAATTACACACTATGGGAATATTGTCCAACTCCCCCTCAAGAATGTTCCAAACAACAAAATAACAAATATACATATTACAAGGGATAGAACACCTCAGACCCAACATCATATTATTTTAAATTAACTTCAACATCACCAAAGAAATATAGGCTTACTCAAACTAAACTCGTAAATACCACTATGTTTGTTAATCAGTTGGACTAAAAAGGCTATGATCACTGGAAGGACAACATTGATTTAAAATTGATTTGGGGTACGAAGTCCTGGAATATTCAGGGCATGGAAACCTTATTGCAAGCCTGTTTGATTCCCACACAGATGATTTTCTTCAATGAAGTAATCCAGCAAACTGCTTGTTTGGGATTGGGAAACATTAAAGAAATAAATGAGCTGAGCATTCCCTCAGTGGCCCGCTTTGATAATTGGTAGAGGTTGACAAATTACATAGGAGAACTATTAAATGGCATGGTACAGAATGGTACATTTAATTCTTTGTTTTCGAGTCCTGGCGGGTGGTTGTGTGGCCAGTGGACATAAATGGTTGTCATGATAATTTTCTTAATTGCACACCTGGGTTTAAATCAAGTAGACCTGAAGCCTGATACTCTCAGTTAACAAATGGTGATCTGAGCACTCCGGGTTACAAAAAAAATTCCTCCTAGTTTTTAGGTCTCGGCTAAGCGCGCGGAAGCGCGTTCTCGCCGAGAACCTTTTGTTGCCGTGTCTGCTTTCCAGGAGACAATCCTGGCCGCGCGCAGGCGATTAGAAACTGGCACGCGCACAAGTACGAGCGCTGCGCGAAGCTCCCACACAACACACGCATGCGCATACACAGAAACACATACACAAGCCCACACGCACGCACATACATACAGAACCCCCCCCCCACGCATACACACACGCCAGCACACACACGAGTGCACCGCCCCCCCCTCTCCTTTTAAACTTACTGTGGCAATCTGGGGGACTCCGCTCTCAGCACGGGCAGGCAGCGGGCATGTGCCTCGTGCCCCCTCCACAGAGTTGACGCTGCGGCTCTTGGCAGCTCCTTTCCCGGGGCTCCCTCTTGGTCAAGGGCGCCCCGCAACACGTGCGCAACCTCCTGTTGTCGGCCCCGGGGCTCTCCACCGCTCACAGGAGCCCCGGGCCGCTCGACGCATTTCCTCCGCCTGCCTCCTCTTCCGGTCCGGACGCGGCCCCGACCCCGTCACAGGCGACCTTGCCTGACTTCCGGTGCGGCCGCGGCATAATTCCGAGGGCAGTAAGAGTTATTTTTTTAATGTGCTCAAATGTGAGTTACCAGATTGCTATTACCCTAAAGTGATTACATTATACATATGGGCATATAATTAACGTCTACTCGGAAAGGATAGATGGTCGAGTGGTTAATGTACCGACTGCCAGTTCATATCACAGCTTGCTCATTTAATTTAACGGTGTGATCCTGGCCAACTCACGTAATCTCCTTCTTCCACAGTTCCTTTACTTTCTAGGGCTCGGCATGACAATGTCAATTATTTATGTTTTCAAAACAAAAACATAAATCCAAATGTCATAAGCAAAGCCAGTGGCTCTAATTTAAACAATGCCGAGACCATTGCATTGTAAAGGCTTGTTATCTAATGTTTCCTGTGTGCTATGCCTGACAGAGTGTACCTAAACACTCCACTCGTAACTACAAAGAAGGGCTAGCTTGCTGAACTGCCTGCTAGACTCAGGTACGCACTACTGATGGTGATTTACAAATGTGTTCAAACACAACTAAACCATCTTGAACTCACTAATACAATTTTTTTCAATTATTCACAATATTAAATGTCTTAAGTATTCAATCTCAAAGTATTTTTAAGCATGAATGAAACACAAATACATGGATGCAATTCAATTTAAATATTCATTTCGCGTTTTTTTTAAAATTTTTGAACAGTTGACCCAGAGGTGAGTGTTGGATTAAATAGCCATTTTCGTTTCACTAACGACATGGGAACATTAATACTTGGAGTATTTACATGGTACTTGCACAAAATCAAGTTCTGAACGTGATTAGTTCATTAACGTTCCGTGTGGCGCGTTGCAAGATAATAAGTTCACTTGAACTTAACGATATGTTTAAACTAGACCTTGGTTTTTCCAGCATTGTGTCGGTTTCAATGTATAAAGTTGTTTTTTTTCTTTAAAAAGGGCTATCGTTGAGGCAATGGTTATTCTAGCAACGACGCAGAAACGCCGTGTTGATCTTTTCCGGATGATGCGTGTATATATGTAATGGCGTTTGAATACACGCAAGCTAAATCAGCATAGGAGTCCAACCTGCAAGGACGCGGATATACTAGATACGGGCAGCCTCTTTAGATTCCGGTAAGAAAGAAACATGCTTTGGAATGAAGGTCTCTTTGTAATTGGGTCAAACATTGAGTCGCTCAGTTTAATAACTGATAGCTCTTTTACCGCAGGGAGAGCACTGGCATTTTGACGTACGGCTGGAGTATTCACTGTGGTTTACGTGAAGTCACAATAACGAAGAGGGGTTGAAGTGCTTCACTTTATTTCGGCGAGCAAGTGAGTTGACCTGCATTGGGGGTTAAGTTTGGATGAGAAGCATTTGCTTTTGCAGCCAGTTGAGACATATTATTTAAATTGCAGGGTCCAATTTGGTGGAACTTTGAAACACAGCTTGAACTTAAAACAGTGAAGAATTTACTGCTCACTTTTAACGGTATGCCTTGGGGATTGGTTGTGTTTCTATTGATCGTCTTAAGTGCCATCATTGAATTTAAAGTGAACTCGTGTTTCTTAGCTTAAATCCATAGGCTGTATGAACTTTGGATTCTAAAGCAACTGTAAGTAACGTGAAATTATAACATTCATAGTCTATTAAGTTCGGAGATCAACTGGTGGTCATTTGTGTTTTTTTACGTTTTTTGTTTAGTACTTCAGTTGATTGTCTTCTTAGTTACATACCCAGAAGGGTGATACCGTTTTTTTTATCTGGAGTAAGTAGTATATAGAGATATTATACACTAGGGTGTATCTTGGTGGTGGCTTTCTTCTATATTTTTTACTGTTAAATACGCTCTTAAACTATAGGAGGTTAATAAATGAAGCAATATCTTGTTATTGGACATGTTTATCAATCCATTGTATTGTTTGGTATTATGATAATACACATATATGAGTTTTTGGAATTTGCTGTTTACCAAGAAATTTGACATCGTTAAATTGAACTAGAACACACTTGCGGATCCTTTTTATATGTGCTGATCTATTTGCTTGTTTATATTTTGATTTTGTAGTGTTGTCCCTGACGAAGGGACTACGGTAATGTCCCGAAATGCATTGGGCCATCAACATCCATATTGATTGACACAAATCAACGTATTTTTTGTTTCATAATTCAAATTATGTATTGCATCATGTATTTGTGTTTCATTCATGCTTAAAATACTTTGATATTGAATACTTAAGACATTTAATATTGTGAATAATAAATTGAAAAAAATTGTATTAGTGAGTTCCATATGGTTTAGTTGTCTTTGAACAAATTTGTAAATCACCATCAGTAGTGTGTACCTGATTCTAGCAGGCAGTTCAGCAAGCTAGCCCTTCTTTATAGATACTCTCAGTTAGCACATTCTGGTATTGTTATCACCTATTCAGTGGGAAAATTATGCCAGCAATGGTTGGAACACTCCACACTATCTGCAGTGAATCAACACCTTTCTCTTCTGTCCGAGGGCATTAATTTGTCAGACTTCCTTTTGCGTAAAAAGATCCCGACGATCTAAAATATTTGTATATGCTACCTATAATGAGATTTGGAAATTATCCCAGATGGAAGCTACTGTATGGTTAGGACAAATTGTCTGAGATAATTTAGATAAAGTGCTTGTTGTTGTTCATAATAGTATTACTACATTGGCATTTCGTAATTACAACTTAAACAACGTTGTGTCGTCTGTTATTGATATTGTGCAGAGTGGCAGTCACTGTTCTACACAGGGCAAAGTCATCTTAGATCTATTGTACAGTTTAGCTGGATGCTTCAAACACTCAAAAACGGGAGCATTCCCTGGCATTACTTTACTTGCAGCAATGTGTTGCTATCTTTTAATTTAACATGCAAACAACAATGAATGGCCTTGAAGGATGTGGCCTATACAATGCTGCAAGTAGAACAGCTCCTATTCATAGCAGCAACTCCTTCGGCAGAGTGGTTAATACTTGGAGTTATTTCACTGCCTATCTCCACATTAAAATTCACAGCTTGCATGAGCCATTTTCCTGTAGGTAGATATCAACTCCCTACTTAGCAGTTACATACATGAATTATAGTCACTCCCCTTTACTTATCGTTGTGAACGTACCAACAAGGACGTTTTTATCACTTGAGAAGAATGCAACTCTATTGTCGGATATTCACTGGTTTGTAATAAAATCCAAAGTGCCTGCAACACTTCAGCGCCCAATTTGGCTTCTTATTTAAAAGGATTTCTGGTTCCAGCAATTCTCCCTTTCATTACAGTACTCTCTAATGGGAGTTATCTTATGCTTGGTGATCAAGACTGTTGTGGAATGCGGGCTGGGGTCCCATATATTCTGTCCATTTCCCAGTTAGTCATTTGTTGCACCAATGTCTTGTTTCTCCCTCTGTATGGGATTGTAGATAGATCATTACGGACTTCTATTCCAACTTTGAAGGAAGATTTCAACAAGCTGAGCAGACTCAAAGCATCATTGTTTTAGCAAGAAGTAGCTCTTACATCTGCTCGTGAGATCTTCGAATTGCAAGTGGCTAGAAGTTCTAGTGAAACACAGTTGTTGTTAAATACTTACCTCCCCCTGCATTTTGGAGAACTAAAGCATCAAATATTTAATGCCTCTAGTACGGCTGGCCTTGCCTAATTTTTTGTAAGGTTGTAGGCTCTGGCCTTGTTAACTCCTTTCAGACCATCTTTGGAGTGATTCAGGCTTTTATCCACTCCATTTTCTCCAATGTTTTCGGAGGATTCCTGTTGCAGTTACTCATTTGCGGCATTCTCATCCTGTTCCTGCTTATCCGCAATGGATGCTCCTTTTGAAGGTGCTCTGTAACGGGCATCGCTCCAATACTGCTGTGAGCTTATGTTTCAAATGTTTGGAATGTTTCTACTACAGACACTGGATCTTGATAGGTCTTTGATGTTTTGGCCTGCCTGGTTTACCTGCATGCAACCACTGTTCCACTGCTTCTGGTGCCCCTTCAAATGGGCACTGGACATATGGTTGGCTTTGCAAACTCCAGCTGCCTTGAAATTTGGACTGCTGAGTCCTCTAGTGACCCATTTTCAGAACTGTCTTTTGGGCCTGCAACTTCCACACGATGAGAGGTTTGAGCCTTTGACATACGGGGAAACATGTATCGAAAGATACAGGCTCTAATAACATGGGTGCAGGTTGCCCCATAACTGTCTCAGCATCAGTTGTTGTTTGGAGCTCGAGACTTGGGCTCTTGACCAATCATCATGTGCGGAGTCGGATTCCTTCATGGAATCTTTGGCCTACAAAATGGCGAGTGACACTATGGATTCCTCCTAAACACTTTGATTATTTACCAAATTGATATTCCCTTCTCATTTTGTTCTCAATCAATTTCATTTCTGAATCAATGATTTGAGTTTATTTACTTTCCAATTATATTTATCATATCTTGTGTCCCCTCTAGTGCTATTACCCTGACCACAGGGAGTGTGTCATGTGTTTAATGCATGGCCCATTGTAATTTCCTCCAGGTTAGCCTAACTGTTTATGGATTAGGCCTCATGTTCTTTTTGCACACGTTACTACATAAACATCCTTGCTTTGTGCCACATAGTACTTTCACAAGGAACTTGCTTATGTTTTCGCATTCTGTTCTTTCCCTGGGATTTAGTCTGAACATCGCAGACAGGGTCAAACAAAAATGTCCCTTTTTATTCTTTCTGGCCAGGCACTAGCCCCTAAATATAACACAAAAGTGCAGCTGTTTATGGGCACACATGTCTTTTCATATAGATGAGTACAGGAGCCAAAAGAACACACCTTGAACAAGAGTTCTGAGACAAGAACACGGCATCAGCTGAGATGTAAAACGTTCATCTATGTATGTTAAGGAACAAGGTATAGAAACAACATTTCTGCTCATAAAATAAAAGTTGGTAATACCAATGATCTACTTTGAGCATTGCTCCATAGTATCTCTGGGATAAGTAGTCACGTAAAACAACCCAGTGTCCAGCACAAGAATGGCAATCACTGCTAAGTAATAGACATGGGTAAATAGGCACACAGATACCCATGTGAATATTATTAATATACATAACACCAAGTGGATAGGTGAGAACATAACCGATTGGTTCACATTCTAGTACCTTTCCCAATTCTCCCTGAAAGAATTTAATATGGATGGCGGATGCAGTGACATTAATTAATTTATTTATAAAGTTTTATATAGCGCGAACAAGATCCCGAAGTATATCAGTGCACTTTACAAAGGAAGGAGGGAAGGACATAAACCCAATATTGACAACAGTAAGAATACACAAAAGGAATTCCAGCCTAAATCCCAGACAAATAAATGCCTTACTCCGAGAACAAAAGAATCAAGTAGAATAGTACAATGAACATGTAAGACAGGAGGGGCTAGAAGAAAGCACCAAACATACACCACCAGCGGCATTCGAGCAGCCGGGTGCAGGGTGCAAATAGGGTATCGGGTGCACAATGCAAGTGAATGGAGGAACTCTGTTTTGAAAACAGGCTGTAGGTGTCGAACTGGAGGCTGCACGAAGTCGAACTGGAGGCTGATTCATGTAGGAAGGGAGAGAACGCGACGGAATCCATCGTGGGGTTAGCATTCTAGTTTTGGCCTCAACGCAGGCTCGGAAATCATCCGGCCGGAAGGCAGAAGTGGTGATTTGCGGTTTCTGGAATCACACTTAAGGCAGGGAGTACAACGATGAAATAGCTACACGGGGTGGCGAGAGGCAAGACTAATTGCATCCAGCCCTTGACGAAGTAAGTACATTTAGACATATGGCGTACCAAATCATTTTATGGCAGTTTTCGGTTGCACAACCGCTGTTTATAATAGGGGAGTGTAAGAGAGAATTGGGGACCAGATGTATAAATCTCGATGGGGTTTGAAAACTTGGCATAGATACGCCTGAGCAAATTGTTTTAGAATCAAACAGTGAAATGGTGAATGTTTATAATGCGATCTGTGTTTCTTTCACGCCACAGAGTGTGAAAACAGGGGGATGCTCCCGCTTGCACTCCAGTTGCAGTGACTTTATCAATTAAACTTGGTAAACGACATCTCAATTTTATATTCCCCAAACACACAACGTCCTTTGTCTTCTTTTCTGTCTTACATTTGGTTTGTCACTCCTTATGTCTGGGGCAGTGTGATATGGTGGCAGCACGCTCTTTATGGTCTTGGGAAGGCTATAAGTCAGATAGACAGATAACGTGCTTGTGTGATTGATGTGAAATTGGGGGGGGGGGACAGTTACCCTTCCAAATAAACAATACAAATACATATGTGTGTGTGTATATATATATATATTCACTGAAAAAACCATAGGTTATAGACCATATATAGTTAGGAATTTGCATTTACAAAACCTTGAAAATTCAATGAAAAAACCATAGGTTATAGACCATATATAGTTAGGAATTAGCATTTAAAAAACCTTATTTTACTCACACAAAACCATTGAAATTCCATATATAGTTAGTTGTACTAACTATATATCGCGCACCCGCAATCCACTGCTGATCATGTCACATATTACATCATTCATGACATGGTCAGTGACATCACTGATGACATCACTGATGACATCTCAAATGACATCACTGATGACATCACTGATGACATCACTGATGACATCTGCAAATGACATCACTGATGACATCACTGATGACAACATCCAGTGACTGTATTTTTCTGTAAAGTTAAAATATGTCTTGAGTGGATGTATAAGTGTCTGGATGAAGGATTTAGTAGGTGAATGACTGACTGTATGAGTGAGTGATTAAATGTGTCTCACTGAGTGCATGGGTTAGTGACTAAACTGTCTTAATTTGTGCATCATTATGTCTGTTGTTCTGTAAACTGCTGCATGTGTTGATCAGTAGCTATATGAGTAACTATATGGGTTATTGATTGGTTGCCCAAGTATTTGTATGGGCGACTGAGTGTGTGTGTGGGTGGCTGGGAGGTGTATGACTCTGTGCATAGATGTGTGAGCAGTTGATTCACTAGATGTATGGGTTCAAAAGTGCATGTGGAAACAGCTGTATGGGCGGTTGACTGTATGCATGAGTGTATTGGTGAGTGAATGGATATCTCAGTGTTACATGTCAAAGTAAGTACATATGTAAAACACAGTACATGTGAGAGTTGACATATATAAATAACTGTGCATAAGAGCCAGTGAATGTGTGAGTGGCTGTATGGATCATTGTGAACTTGTATCAGGGATTGTATAAGAGAGTAAATATGTTTTAGTATATGTTTGAATAAGTAAGGTGTGTATAACTGTATAGTTGAGAAAATGGAGGTATGATTGATTTTTGCATGACTGACTAGGTGTGTGAGTAACTCCATGGATGAGTGACAGTCTGTGAGTGTCTGTTTACACTGAGTGTATCTAAGGTTATATTAGAGTCTGAAGAGTTTAATTGTATTATCACATGAATGATGTCATCAGTGATGTGATCAGTAATGTCAAATGAGATGTCATCAGTGATGTCATTTGAGATGTTATCAGTGATGTCATTTGAGATGTCATCAGTGATGTCATCAGTGATGTCATTTGAGATGTCATCAGTGATGTCACTGACCATGTCATGAATGATGTAATATGTGACATGATCAGCAGTGGATTGCGGGTGCGCGATATATAGTTAGTACAACTAACTATATATGGAATTTCAATGGTTTTGTGTGAGTAAAATAAGGTTTTTTAAATGCTAATTCCTAACTATATATGGTCTATAACCTATGGTTTTTTCATTGAATTTTCAAGGTTTTGTAAATGCAAATTCCTAACTATATATGGTCTATAACCTATGGTTTTTTCAGTGAATTTCATTGGTTTTTTAAAAGCTAATATCTGTAGCTGTAAAATGTATTCTTCTTTAAATCCAAAAATATATTTTATATGTTTATTAATAAAAAAAAATTGTAATATTTTTTTTTCTTCGCTCCCGGTTCGCGAACCGGGAAGCTTCCCGTTAGCTCACCTTGATGCCGCGACCCAGTCCGCGAACCGGTAAACGTTCCGTTTGCGGAACTGCCACGTTAAAAATGAACATCGTGACGTGTCGCGGAAGCGCGACATATCACGTTGTCGCGTAATGCGTCTTATGACGCGCCGCGATAGCGCACCCGGAAGTGCTCCGGTACGCGAACTGAGACGCGAAGCGCAGCTCCCCGGAAGCGATCCGGGCCGCGTCGCGAAAGCGCGACGTATCGCGTTGCCGCGTAATGCGTCTTATGACGCGCAGCGTTAGCGCACCCGGAAGTGCTCCGGAGCGCGAACCGAGGCGCGAAGCGCAGCGACCCGGAAGCGATCCGGGGCGCGTTCCGCAGCGCGTAACATAAGCGTAACAGGTCATGTGACTTGTTAATAAAACTTTTCATTGGTTCATTTCACTTTTGGTTTCATAATGATGTAAGGCTAGGTCAGGTGACCTAAAAATAACACTTTTCATTGGTTTAGAAAAATTGTTTTTCCCAAATGATGAAAACCCCTCCTTCTTTCCTCACTCTGACTTTCATCTTTGTGAGAGGAAGACCTTATTTCATACTTGAGCAATGGCTTCAGTAGTTGCTTCAGCTGGTGCACCCCCACCACCACCTCCACCTCCTCATGGGAAGAGAGGACCACCTCCCCAGGTCATCACCAACACAGAGGAGGAAGAGGAAGAACTAGAGGAAGAGGAGAGAGAAGGACCACAGTTCTTGGAAGAGGTGCCCCGGGTTTCCCATAGGAAAGCCAGTTTCATTTGGCAGTTTTTTTCACTCCCTCCAGGGCAGAAGAAAGTAAATGCGAGGTATGTCACCTGCCTCATTTGCAAAGAGAAGTTATCAAGATGGACTGATAAAAAGTATAGCTATGGGAACTATACCATGCATCGGCACATGAACAGGTGGCATCCATTGAATTACAGCCGGGCAGAGATACGTGACCAGCAGGAGAACCCAACAACAACTCCTGTGGCCAGGTCAACTTCTCAAATATCGTTGTCAGGAGCAGAGGCACGGGAAACCGTGCCAAACATTCAAGAGAACTTTGCACACTTCAAGTTCACCTGTTTGTATTGTGGAGCATTGATTTCCTGTGGAAACATGAGCATAACATTAATAAATGTAGCTTATGAAAATCATAATTGCCCTAAACGCCCCAAAAAAGAATTTTTTTTTGCTCCTGTTGAGCCCTTTCCAATGCCTGTTTTTTGTTGTTTCCCCCCCAAAAAAACCAAAAAAAATATAAAATTGTTCAAAAAATACAAAAAAAACAAAAAATGTTCAAAAAAAAATATATATATATAAAACAACAAAAACATTAAAAAAAAGTTCTTTTCAGAACTACCTCCCCTTTCAAAAAAAATTGCTAGAATGTTTAGCACTCTGGCAAGCTCTATTTCTTTTAGTTCGCTTCCCAGTTCGCTTCCCGGTTCGCGAACCGGGAGCGAACCAAAAAATTTTTTTTTTTTTTAAAAAAGAAGAGTAAGTATAAGGAAAGTAAACAGAGAGTGATGTTAAAAGAAAGACAGCTATAGGGAGTAAACCAGAGATACTGTTTAATAGATCTATTTACCGAAGAAAAGATTTAAGAGGGTATAATTGTGAAAAACAAAATAGATAAGGAAGTGAAAGAAAAAAAAGAGAGTAGAACAATAACAAAGAAGAGTTTCTTGGACAATGTGAGTGAATGTTCAAACTCAGAGTAAAACATGTGGAATAACAGAGAGAAAAAACAGAAAACAAAAAAGAAAAAATAACAGAAAAAGATTAATTGAAACAGCAAAGAAATGTAAATAACATAGAGCCATATCATCAACATAGGCAATAAAAGTTTTGCAGCTTTTATCGGCAGAAATGTGTCGCTAAAGCCGCTTTTGCGGCGGAAAACTGCCGCTAAAACAACTTTTGCAACACTTTTCTGCCAATAAAAACAGCAATAATTTTATTGGCTGTGTTGATAATATGCCCCTTAGTGTGCTTCAACTACACAGAAGAAGCATAATGAACAAGTAGTGAAAGAGTGATCAGTCAAAGACACTAAGAGTAATAGAGACGGAGTGAGTGAACAAGAGTGAGGAACTATGAGAAGAGAGGGACTGAGAAAAGGAGTGGAAGGAGTAGAGTAAGTAGGTAATAGAGAAAGGAATGAGGGAAGTAGCAAAGGCAGGAAACTGAGGGTTAAAGAAATGAAGCTGTCAAACTACTAGTAGGTGAATGTGATAGAAATGTAACGAAAAGAGTACAAAACATTTACCTTATAATTGTCATTAACTTACTCACTTTTTGTTTTTATACTTTCAATCTGTGAAAGAGAGAACAAACATTTGAAAAATATTAAAACATGTATTTAAAAATTAGAAAAGACAAGGGAAAAGATTGAAGGACAAACAGTTTTTCAACAACTTTGACACTTACAGAAGCTTCTGCTTCTCCAGGCCCCGTACACAGTCCTAAAGATATACATTTTAAACTAACAGTATCTTGATGCAGATGAAGTGAGGCCTATCTTTAAAAATGGTGCATCTTTTGCACTGCTGTTGTTTCACAAAAGTGTCGCAAGACACTAACATTTTAAATGTTTGTTTCAGGATGCCAATAAGATGTGTCCTATTCAGAGGTTTGTTTGAGGTGAGGCCTACTCAGGGTTCCAAATGAAATTTCGAGTTGTTGAAGAATACAGAAGAGATAATACATGTGAAGGCCTACCAATGAAGTAAGTCATGTCCACTTCACTCTTGAACAAAGGCCAGACCTCTTCTGTGTCCGTGGACAGACCTAAACTTCATCTGCACAATGTCATTCGTAAACTTAGGAAACACAGGTGATGTAATTGAAAAATGTGGAGTTTCTTTTCCTCATTTCACAATCACATCACCTGTGTTGCCTAGGCTAAGGTATCTCATAGTGCAGATGTAGTGCAGCATATTAAACAGTACCCAGAAGTGCACCACTGCATGCAACAACTTTGACACTTACAAAAGCTTCAGCTTCTGCATGCCCCCTACACAGTGCTAATTATATACATTTTAAACGGATGGTATCTTGCTGGAGATGAACTGAAATCTATCTTGCAACATGGTGCATCTTTTACACAAAAGTGACCCACAATGCAGCAAAAGAGGCGCACGGCCACCATAAATCTGACCCTAACATTTTAAATGATTGTTTCAAGATGCCAATAAGGTGTAACCTATGCACAGATTTGTTTCAGGTAAGTCCTACTCAGGGTTGCAGATGGAATTTAGGTTTGTTGAAGAATACAGAGGAGATAATACATGTGGAGGCCTACCAACGAAGTGAGTCATGTCCACTGCACTCTTGAACAAATGTCAGACCTCCTCTGTCTCCAGGAACAGGCCTAAACCTCACCTACACAATGTGATGTGTAATGTTAAGAAACACAGGTAATATAATTGAAAAACGTGCAATTTATTTTGCTCATTCCACAATCATATCACCTGTGTTTCCTTTGCTTAGGTATCTCATTGTGGAAATGTAGTCTATCATATGAAAGACTACGTAGAATATGAGCACTGTATGCAACAACTTTGACACTTACAGAAGCCTCACCTTCTCCATGCCTCCTACACAGTTCTACATGTACATCATAAATGCAAACAGTACAGAATTAATTATACATGTTAAATGGTTTATTTTTGCTGTTCTCAGAATGTATCAAATTTCACTAAAAACAGTGACTTGAAGGTATTCATCATATAACAGCGGGGAAAAAAAACACAATCAAAATGATTGTGTTTAAAAAACCCATACAACATAACAAATCAGAATTCAGAACTCCTTAAAGTTAACTTACTTTCCATGACGTCGAAGGATGTCCTATGAACAGCTTACACTCTGTTGTGCTGTTATTACTTTCAGACCGCCACTTTCTGAAAGAAAACCTCCATCGTTTTGAAAAACATGTTACATACAATAAATGACTTTTCGCTCTCTACCACACGTTTCCACAAGGCCAAATCGTGTCAGAGCCATTTATTACTCTTGGAATTCTTGTAAGCCAATCCCGTCATGTTGTATTTCCGCAACTTTCACAATTAAAATGTTGAAGATCATTTTCACAATCCTGGACTAGTAATATCTTCCCCTTCTTGCTCAGTCATGTTCTACATTTCCTATGACACTGATACTGCTTACTATGAAGCAGACTTACACTACCTCTATGACTACTACAATTATTTAATTCTCTACATCACTTTTAATCACAAAGCAATGTAAAACAGTAGACAGCATTGCAGACTTACATTCCCTCTACTCTATGTTTTGATTGGCTGCTTCAATTAGCTTATAAAAAGAAACAGTTTTTCTGAACTCATTCAAAGTGCACTTATTTCTCCATGACGTCCAGTCTTATAGTTAGAAGTTATGTCTCTGAACTACACTTATCCTCAAGGCCAAATCGTGTAGGAGCCATTAGAACTTCTTGAAATTCCTCAGAGCACATCCCGAGATTCTTTCCCTAAAATTTTGGTTTTAAAAACACCAGGTAAGAGTTTTTAAGGTCATACGGCAATTTTTTTTTGAAAACTAAAACAGAATCATTGCAGAATGACCAGCCATTTCTAGACTTTAAATAAGCTGTGTAATGTCCTGATGTTATTGAAGGACCATCATGATATATAATTGCTGCAGTTACAAAAGTCCTTCCTGATATTGACAACTGTGAAGCCACAACATTTTTAATTAAAGTTGTCAATTTTGTTCCATCAGGCCTACATCGTTGGAACATTAAAATGACATACTGGCCATATGTTCGTATAAATAATGTGGACATCATTTCAGATTTACATTGGCTACACTCCATGTTGTGATCAGCTGCTTTTACTAGCTTATTAAAGGAGACTGATTTACTGTCTGGCAAAGTTAAATATATAAATCTTTCTGAGTCTACACTAGTAGTACTTGACACCCTACAGTTCTCGCAGTCATGCTGCCATTGATAAGAAAGCCCAAACAGCTGATCTACATCTACACCTTCAGCATGCAATACATCAAGCATATACATTAAAAACTCCTGACAATCTTGCTGAATATTTTGAGAGAATTGTGTTTGGCCTGAACATCTGTCTAACAGATTTCGAATTTCAGACACACTTTCTATGTTTGTTCTATCAGTGCTACATTTTTCTAAGACAGAATTTAACAAACTGCAAAATCTTTGATCAGAATTGACCACAATCTCTTCTTTTACATTTTCTAGAGAAAACAAAACATTAACCACTACATTAGCATAGCAGTTGACACCAGAACTGTTTTCAAATTGAAAACCAACAACATCTTCAACAGAATCCTTTTTGTTTCTGCTTATAATTTCAGGTTCATCGACTTTTCGTCTTTTTGCTACAACCTCCCCAGTATTGGTCACATTTCTTCGTTTCCGGCCTACCACACGTTTCTCAAACAAAGGATATTGAGGCAAATGTGGCGCATACTCTCTTCTTAACCTATTGTATTCCTTAACACAATCTAGATCCGCACAAATGTTTGTGACATCACACTCAATCAAGTACAATCCCGATAAAGTTCTAACTCGTGACAATGCCACATATGCCATACCCTCCTTGAACACAGAACTGCCAATATTCACCAATGCACTGTCTACACTTAAACCTTGCGATTTATGGATTGTCACCGCATATGCCAAGCAAACAGGAAACTGCTTACGGCGAACATATAAGTCTTTTACAAGCAAAAATCTAGCAGAACAACGACCAATTAGCTGTACTTCCTCAATGCCATCAAATTTAATTTTTAAAAATTCAATTCCATCTCTATTTCTGTATTTTACAAAATCAACAACATTACCCATTGATCCATTTACCAGACCTCTTTCAACATGTAAATTCCTTCTTAAAATTATACGGCAGTTCAAGCACACATTCAGAGTCTTTTCAAAACCTGCAGTTTTAGATATACTCTTCTCTAATGAATCCAATTTTGTTTTCAAATTCTCAGACAAAATAATTGTTGATCCCATATGCTCTACTCTGTCAAAAGCTTCCAGTTTCACAATCTCTTGCTTTTCTAAATGCAAAATTTTGTTGTTGAATTTGGCACATTCTGCAAGAGTTGGCATCAAACATATTCCAGATTTGTTCTCAGTAATTTTCTGAAAAATATTCTCAGGCACAACATCTTGTTCTGGATATAAATTTGACAGTAATCGTGCATGTAAAGCTTCTTTTCCATGCTCGGTCACTTTTCCAATTCTAACATCTTGTAGAATAGTCTTGTAAACTTCATCCTTCGCCTGACGCATATTTTCATGCAGTTCAGCATAATTGAAGTTTAACCAAATATTGACGTTGCCAATGCTCCCTAGGCACTTCCTGGTATCTTCATGCGTGAGCATTTTGAACACAGGTTTCCCTTTCACTGGTGTCAGCTGCAGAAGATTTCCGAAAACAATGATGTGTTTGCCACCAAATAACACATCATACTCTGTTTTGAGAACTTCTTGCATTCTCAAATGCACAAAAGCAAGCATGACATTGGAAACCATGCTTACTTCGTCAATGATAAGAAGTTTCATTTTCCTCAAGACTCTTGAAACTTCACAACAAGCATCTCCAGATAGCTTGTGATATTGTAATTTGTTGTCATGCTCCACTGGCAGCATCAGTAAACGATGTAAAGTAATCCCTTTAATGTTATGTGCTGCCAGTCCAGTTGGAGCGGTGACAACACAAGACAGCGATGACTCTGTCCTTTCCTGCAAATAACATGAAATTGCTTTAATAAGGAAACTTTTTCCAGTTCCCGCTTCTCCACTCACGTACAGTCGGACAGGCTTCAACGACGTACATGAGCACTCTTTCTTGTCATGACTTAATCCATGATCAATTTGCATGGTAACTTCGTCATATATTTTCAACGTTGAGTTGTCTTTCCAACTCTTCTAAGTTAACCGCATCCTCCTGAGCATGTGCCATGGCTCTTTCCACTTCTTTCATAGCAGTGGCAGCTTCATTTTCGATAACAGGTCCTCCTAGTGGATCCTGACTCAATGAAGCAGAACTCTGACTGTCCTGAGAACTGTCTCTGACAATCTCGGCTGCAATCGTTGCTTCCTGCTCGATTTCCACATTCAACATTTCTACATATTTGGGAAAAGCAGGACATTCTATGGTCTCCTTGGCGGCATTGAAAGAGTCTTCGTAACAGAGGAAATCTCCAAGCAGTTCCTCTTCTGCACGCCAAGGCTTGAAAAGTTGCAAAAGTGCTAAATAGAAAAACTCCTTTTTTTCAGGAGATTCGCCACTCAATTTTCGATGGTTTATCAAGTGGCATTTTCTTTGCTTGACCAGACATCCCTCACTTCCTATTACAGCATACACTCCTTTCTCAGTATCTTCTTTGATGTTCCTCTCGAATATGTAATTTTGAAGAACCTCATACAGACAAACATTCTCGAGGTGACTGCTTCGATTTGGATAATATGTATCCAACATGTTTGTCTTCAAAATGTCGGTACTGTTTGGCTCCTTTTCCGCCAAATACTCAATTTCCTGCACAGGTTTGAGAACTCGATTACGCGTTGCATCAAGACCAAGACTCGCCCAAACAATACTCCTGGACTTGGCATAGAGACTTGCTGAAGACAACCGGTCAGAACATTCGTAAGCTCCGATTTCTCGATGCGACAACATCTTCAGACTGAAACTGTACAACTTCTTGCTGAGGCTCTTTTCATGGGAAATGTCCTCCCACATATCCTTCAATTCTGTCTTCTCTTTTTTGGTGATGTAAGATGTCACATACCGAGCCACAGCCATACAGTTATCAGCCACAAACTGTATATCCATGTTAGCATTCCACATGGACAAAATCACCGGGTTGTAGTCGTTGATGTACTTAGACTCTTCGTTCCTCTTCAAATTGTATGTGTTTTTAGGTGATTTCTTCATCACATTATGTCGCAGCGAAGACATCAAACTGTTCACTCTTCCTTTAGAAATCACCGGTCGTGGAAAGCCGAAACGACATTTGGTGTAGAACTTGTCCTTGTTTCGGAATTTACGACGACAGTACTTTCCACATCGATGGCTTTGGAAAAGTAGAACTTTTTCTCTTAGGCTTTTCTTCTCCTATGCGTTTGGAACAGCACACGTAGAATACTGTTGGATGAAACTCATCACTGAGTCTTCTGGATCCGTTCCAAATTTAGGTGCATCCTTGATCCACAGCAACATATGTATATGAGGAGCACCTCTTGCTTGGTACTCCTTTCTCCAGAAGAAATCCAACACCTCTCCAAGAGGTGGATTCTTCTTATTCATGATGAAAGACATCATAGCTTCAAATCTATGATTGAAGTACCTACATACATTGACTGGATCCAAAGAGCACAGTTCTCCGGGTGTCTTGAATTCGATGTTTTCTACGTTAGCATTTGCCTCTCGTAGAAATTCAAGTAAGTCTTCCCAGCCATACTCGGCACAGCTCAGAGTGAGGAACCATGTGGGAGTTCCTCAGCATACATTTTAAATCACCATGACGACGGTACCAGTACTCATTAGTACCACGCTGACACGCCATGAGATTAATCAGGTGAGAATCCAAAATACTGTCTTGGACATTGACTTTATCCATAAAGTTACTTGCCGAGATGTTTTGCATGTGTATACCACTTTTCAAGATGTGGTTCACTGCATATGACAGTCCAGACAGATCGCTTTCAAACAGGAGATGAAACAAATAAGGAATGCATTGTCGAAACCTAGCATCTCCTGCATACAATCGCAAAGTCCGGTATTCAGAAGCAGGAATTTGATGAGGTCCGCTCATCATATCTTCCTCCCTGACCTGTTGGAAAAAGCTGTGGGAAACACCGAGCTTCCAAACTTTCCTCCCAAACACTAATGGGACTCCCTTTGGCTTGTTTCATTTGAAACAACTCAATAGCATTCCCCATGACTTCCTTGGAATGCAAAGGATGAACACTATAATGTTCATATATTTCTTCACTAGTAGAGGGTTCTACTTTCTCAATTTGACCAGCACACAAATCACTATCATCTTCCTCACTTACTTCCTCTTCTGCAACATATACATTCTTATAGTATTTATTATTTTTTTTCAAATACAATGTTGCCTTTTTAACTTTCCTAACATCCACTAAATCTTGCCATATTGTCTTATTCTTTGTCGGAACCCCATTAACTAAGATAACCAGAGGTTCCTCTTCCACTTTTTCTACTCCAATTGTGTTAATGTTTTTCTTCAAATCTAGAGGCAAATAAACAACTCTTCCCTTTAATCCTCTCTGTAAATCTGATGGAGGCAATTTCCCTGTCTTTGGCTCCATTCTTACAATAGCCTGAAAGGGATGGATACTTTGAATCAAAATAGATTCATAAGTATTTAAATCCTTCAATTCAGAAGGAAGCTCAACCAATTCCAGATTATTATGAACTGCTCTAGCAGGCATCTGGTTTTGATTTAATTTATTACAACAATAAGTACACACACGTTGATCCGATCCCAAATCAAAACAATTTTCTACCATCAAGTATGTTGCGAAATCCTTCCATTCACTATTATTTTCCCTTTCACTTTTTGCATATAAATCCACTAACTTAGTCTGATTCTTATAATAAGTGCGTCGACAACACACACAAGTGAAATTTGGCCTCTCACTTGATTTGACCTGAAACGTCGCAATTTCCCTCTGGAAATTATCTGTACTGGAAACCTGTACACTATCTTCCACATTACCCGCTTCTTCTTGGTCAATTTCAACATTCTCCTCTTTACTTCCAAAGTAACAAAACTCAATTTCTTCACATATATTCTTCACATCTATTTCAGAACCATGCAAAAGAGCAGCGCATAATTGTTTAAGCATAATTGCTGGACTCTTAGCATAATACAACATTCTAACTAATTTCCTCACTTTATTATGATGCACTGCTAGCATCCTGAAATGATGAAAAACACTCTGGCATACTCTCCTGGAAAGACAAGCCAGTGAATGACCATGCAAACCTGTCACTTCTCTCACTCTGCAAGGATCTAATTCTTGCAACAACTTCATTTTCTGCTTCAAACTTTTCTTATTAAATGACCGTACAAAATCACAAAGCAAATTGATGGAATCCTGTCGTACACTGCAAATACTACTACACTTCCAGGTGTACACAGGACCCTTAGGATGTCTTCCTAAAACCTCATTACCTAACACCTCTTCTGCCTCTGTTGTCAAAAGTTTTTCTTTTTCAACTGGACAACCATCTTTCACTTCATAAGCTCGACCACTGGTGTCAACTGCATGCACCAAATCATTATCCTTGAAATAACTCTCCTCATTAAAAAATGCCTCACAGCTTGAACTATGCATCCATTCTCCAGAAAAAACTTCACAAAAATTACTACGATTAACTATTCTCTTCCATCTACTATTTCTTTTGAAATCATAAATTGCCTTGTTTAGCTTCCTAATTCTATTGATTATCAAAATAAATAACTTACGTTTAATTTCAAATGCCTGATCAATAACTTTCTCAACTTTTTTTTTTCTCTTATAAAAAACCACTTTCTGTTGACCTTTCTTAATATTTTTTAACAAATTGCCAATTATCCTGTTGCGGAACATTCGTTTACGAATGTCCCTAAACTGTTTCCTTCTACTATCATGCACAGAGTTATCTCTTGCTCTAGCAGTAACATTTTTCATTGGCCTTTCCTTTCCGTTTGAATTGCTTCTCTTTTTCTGGACTGAAACATTTTCTGTAGTAATATTTTTTTTACTACAGATATTTCTTATGAATGTTTTTGTACTCTTACCCGGTGCTTTCTTGGTGACTTGACAAATCTTTTTGTTAGAGGACTGCTGCTTTTTTTCATTGACCTGCTGTCTTTGACGTTTTGCAGCCTTTCTCAGTCTTTCTTTGGTTGGCATGGTGAAATCTTGAAATGATCTGCAGTTGAATCTGTGGTAAAATATATTAAAAAATGTTATTAACCACTATTACCCAACAGTAAATCAATAACAGTAATCAAAAACTTAAAACACTACTTGACATTTTTACATAGAAGATTTTTTAGTCCTTGGCAAATTTAGAATACAGAAATAGCAGAAAAGAAATGGAATTTATATTCATTTTACCTGTGCTATTTTATATGTGAATCTGATCTAATTTTATGAGCATATTTTAATATTTTATTGAAGACACTACACATAACCTGTTTTTGAAGGTGTCTTTATTTTTAAATTAAACGGTTTACATTTTTACTTTTTATTTATTATAAATTTTTAAAATAAATGTTTATAGTTCCATAGGCTCCAGCACGTCAGCTCCCCATCCTATGTCATATAATTCTGACAAATCTGCATCCTCATCACGTTCTTCTTCATCCTCAGGATTTAAATCATCCAAGGGATCAACATCCACTGATGTTTCAATTACGAGTTCAATGATGAGGTCGAAATCAACTGATTGCTGATTGTTGCAGAGTAAGAGACAAATCTCAGAGATTATAATAGTAAAATTGTTTAACAAGAGTAACATTTTGCAGCTATTATTTAGCCATGTCCAGCGATGCTGAGCAGGTGAAGCCTATGTCTAATTTTTCACTGAACAGGACTCATCTCTTCTTAACCTTGGATAAGCCTCACCGACTCTGTGTCCCCTGCACATACTTAAATGTAAAGGGGCAGATTTATGTTAACTGGCACATCCCCAGGCATGCACCAGTTAACGTGCACCGCTGCTCTGACACCCATGGTGTGCCGCATTTACAATCAGATAGGAGAAAGCTGCGTCAAAACCCTGCGCCTGCTTGAAGCAGGCATAGGTCTTGACGCAACATTGTGGAGATGGGGCACCCCTGAGCGTTGCTGGAGCTGCATCGCACTTGCGATACAACTCCAGCAATGCGCCACCCTTACCGGCACAGATGCGTCACGCATCTGTGCCATTTTTGCCCCATGCTGCGCCGCATTGTAAATGCAGCACACCATGGGTGGTGGAACAGCGGCACAGGATGACTGGCACATCACTGGTGATGCGCCAGTCATCATAAATCTATTCCTAAGCTTCTTATCTTGTTAGAGATAAACTGCCATATGTATCATCAAAATATTTTGCATTTCCTAAATAGCGAATTTTAAGGAATAAATAGCTATTCTTTACCATTCCTAATTTGCGATGAGCAAATTGCTAATTGCAAATTACTCATTCATTTCCATGGGCCAGGAGGCCCATAGGAATGAAGGTGCAATTTGCGATTAGCAATTAGCTCATCGCAAATTAGGAATTTTTCCAAAGGTGCAGGGGTGTCTCAAGAACACCCTGCTGCACCCCTGAAAAAGAAATTTGGGGGCATATGGCGCACATACATGCCCTAAGGGATACATACCAATTGTCTAATTAGCATTCGCAAAGGCCAAAATTCGCAGAATTTCGGCCTTTGCGAATGCTAATTAGCTTGATACATATGGCCCCAAGTGAGGCCTGTCTTGCAACATGGTGCATCTTTTGCATCACTGCTGCATCGGTTTCATGTGGCACGGTTTTTTTACACCATGACACATCTGCCTAAATGCATCAATTTGTAATTTTGTCGCCTCATAGCAAATCTTTTGCACCGCCGCTGCATCAGAAAAGTGACCACAGTGGCGCAAAAGAGGCATACACCTATCATAAATCTGTCCCTAGCATTTTAAATGATTAATTCAGGATGACGATAAGGTGTGGCCTATCCAGAGGTTTGTTTAAGGTGAGGCCTACTCAGGATTGCAGATGAAAGTTACACTTGATGAAGAATACAGAGGAGATAATACATGTAAAGGTCTACCAATGAAGTAAGTGATGTCCACTTCATTGCGCCAGTCATCATAAATGTATCCCTAAGCTTCTTATCTTGTTAGAGATGAACCGCCATATGTATCATCAAACTATTTTGCATTTCCTAAATAGCGAATTTTAAGGAATAAATAGCGAATCTTTACCATTCCTAATTTGCGATGAGCAAATTGCTAATTGCAAATTATCCATTCATTTCCATGGGCCAGGAGGCCCATAGGAATGAAGGTGCAATTTGCGATTAGCAATTAGCTCATCGCAAATTAGGAATTTTTCCAAGGGTGCAGAGGTGTCTCAAGAACACCCTGCTGCACCCCTGAAAAAGAAATTTGGGGGCATATGGCGCACATAAATTTTAACAACATTCCTTTACCTCAAAAACGATTTTCAAGTCATAATTTGAAAACACTGCCCACGGGGAAATGACTTAAAATGTCCTTAAGACACATGAAAGTGTTTTTTTAAAGCCTTTGCAACTTTTTTGGGTCACTTTTAACATGGCTATGTAACTCAAACAGTCAAAATCTAAATTTACCATGCACAGGTGGGACCATATTTACAAGGAATGTGGTCCACGGGGAAAGGTCTTTTAATGTAATATGGGAAAAATGACATCAGAGACACTGAAATGCCTTATAAAGAAGCATACACCATTATGTCCTTGTCATAAATTTAAAAACCATTCCTTTTCCCCAAAAACGATTTTCAAATCATAATTTGAAAACACTGCACATGGGGAAATGACTTAAAATGTCCTTAAGACACATGAAAGCGTTTTTTGATTGCCTTTCCAGCATGGTTGGGTCACTTTTAACATGGCTATGTAACACAAACATTCAAAATCTAAATTTGCCATGCACAGGTGGGAGCATATTTACAAGGAATTTGCTCCACAGGGAAAGGTCTTACATTAAAATGGGAAAAATAACATCAGAGACACTCAATTGCCTTATAAAGAAGCATACACCATTATGTCCTTGTCATAAATATTAAAACCATTCCTTTTCCCCAAAAACGATTTTCAAATCATAATTTGAAAACACTGCACATGGGGAAATGACTTAAAATGTCCTTAAGACACATAAAAGCGTTTTTTGATTGCCTTTGCAGCATGTTTGTGTCACTTTTAACATGGCTATGTAACGCAAACATTCAAAATCTAAATTTGCCATGCACAGGTGGGAGCATATTTACAAGCAATTTGCTCCACAGGGAAAGGTCTTACATTAAAATGGGAAAAATAACATCAGAGACACTCAATTGCCTTATAAAGAAGCATACACCATTATGTCCTTGTCATAAATATTATAACCATTCCTTTTCCTCAAAAACGATTTTCAAGTCATAATTTGAAAACACTCCACAGCTCCTATGCACAAAAAACCCTGTCAGTACTAATACTTCACATTTTCTCCAATTACAATTTCTCAAAGAAACAACATCTATTTGTAAAACACTTGAGACAAAGCAACATTTGAAAAACACAACTTTCTTCATAATTTTCTCCTTAAAGCACACTATTCTCTATCTAAATTAAAGAAATCTTTTCTCACCTTAGCAAATACTTTGAGTTTCAAAACAGTCTCAGAAACACACCAATTTGTCTTCAGCAGAGCAAAAGGTATGCACTCCAGAGTCTGCAGCTATCAAAAGCACAGAAATGCTGTAATTCTTCACACATATCTCTCATGTCACCCAATCAAAACTCTTCCCTCACTTTTTTTCAAATCAAAACCCTTCCCCCCTCTGCCCTTTCTGCCTTTTTTGCATAGCAACCACCTCCTTGAAGGCCTCTGGTGTTTGCAAGTTCACACAACAATGTTGCAATTGAACTCTGAACTCTCAGTGCACCTCATATCCAGTGCATTCTTTCATTTAATGATTTTTTCTTGACCACTCAAAATACATCTTTCAAAGAACTCATCCATGCACCCTAACTTTCTGTTTTCAGCAATCAAAATCCACCAATCACTGTTACTGCTTCATTAACACAGAAACTCCACAGTTTTTTTCATTTTAAACTCTTATTTTTTCAACTGCCATTTCATTGCCACACTTCATCTGACTGCAGGAGAACCTTCTCTCACCATGTTTTCTGTCTGGATTGTTGGACATAGTTACATCTATTGGGCTCAGAGGTATGCTGAGAACAGGAATTTACCTAACCTCAATTTACAAGATGTGGAAATTAAGTGGTTTGGCCACAGAGGATTAAAATGTCACCAATTGATACCATTGGTGAAAACCTTTATGCATTTGCCAAAACCTGACCTGTTAATTGTGCACTGTGGAGGTAATGATTTGGGCACTTTGACTGGGGTAGGTCTGGAAATGCTTTTAAAGGACACCTTTGAGCAATTAATGGCACTTTTTCCTCAGACTGCCTTGGTATATTCAAATATATGCCAAAGACAGAAATGGAGGTGGTCAAACCAATTTTGTCCACAAATTGAGAAGTCGAGGAAGCATGTAAACAAATCTGTTTCAGCTTACATGAGAGACCATGGAATGGGCTCCCTGTACAACAATAACTTGCGTTACTACATGCAAGATATCTACAGAGGAGATGGAGTTCACTTCTCAGATGAGGGCAACAGAATTTTCATTCTGAATTTAAGACTGTGCATTGGTACCTACTTATAAGTACCTAAATGTACCATAAACCCAAAAGCTCTTCTCAGAGCTACCCTACATCTGATCACTCACAATTATTATTTTACTCTAACTTTTTTCACTAATTTTCAACAAAGTACGCTCCCTGGGACGCTACCCGGTACGCGAACCGGGAGCTAACCTCGCTAAATTTAAAAAAAAATGTTTTTTTTTCGCACATATGGGCCTCCTCAGCCACCCTCAGAAAACCTAGGGGGTCAAGATAAGTCTACTGTGCCCCCTTCTACCCATTCTGAACATTATTTGCCCTCCATCTTGTATCTTAATTCGACCAAAACACAAAATGGTGGACTCCCGTAACGCTTAAGGTTCGCGTACCGGGGCGCTCGCCAGTTCGCGTACCGGGTCGCTCCCTGGGAAGCGCACCATCAAAAAAGGTGGGAAAGTAGTTTACAGAAAAGCGACTGGAGACACTTTCACCAAATATAGATTAGCTCATACTACATACCAATCCCTACCATTTTCACAAATTTGATTGAAATTCCATTTAACCATTTAGCCTGTACACCTCTCTAAATACCCGGAGGTAAATTACTTCACAAAACACATCTGAAGTGTTGGAATTGACAATCAATTAAAATGTTACTTTCATTTTCTACTTTTTTTTACCTGACATTTGATTGGTTATGTACCTGAATATATATAAAGGAAGAGAGAGAAACACAGCCATTTTGACTACTACTTCCTGAACTACATTGCAAGATCATTTTCACTCACAACTTAAACTTGTTTTTAGAAGGTGAGATATTATTTTATAAATTTGAAAACATTTTCAGATAGTTATATACTATCCCTCTGTAAGAGTTAGACATTGAGAAAGGCTTCTTTATTATAATTATGGATTGATTTAGGTTTCTGTGGTATAATTATGAATTTACTTAGGCTTCTTCACAGGCATTTTTTAATAGTACTACTTCACACCTGAAACCATACAGTGCCCATAGATTACTTCTCTGTTATAAACTCACAAGTACCTGTCTGAACTTAAACCCAACAGTGCCCTATCTCTACTGATATAATTATTTTTTATGCAAATTACAGCAATAAAATGGAAGGTGAGCAGAATATTTCCTTCGAAATTGTTCTGGAGAACAACACAGAAAAAGATATTGAGGATAATGATGACTCAGATTTCATGGATGAATCACGGGACCATGAATTAGTTCAATGTGTAGAATCTGTGGATCATTTACTTCATTATGATGACGGTCAAATGTGGGAAGTTATGTTCACTCAACAAGAGGACATATCTGACAGTCAAATGTTAGACATTCTATTAAATTTTGAAAAACAATCCCAAAAATAAAATTATATGTAATATTAAAAAATTATTTGAGTCTTTAATCATTTTTATATGTAATTCATAAACTAGTGAAATGTTAGAAATGTTATTAAATTTTGAAACACAATTACAATAATAAATAATTGCTTAAAAAATAAAAAAAATAAAAAATAATCAACAAAACCAACAATCAATTAACATACAGTATTTGAAAAGTCTATCATTCTTTTTTCCTTATAGTACGCTGCCCAGAACGCTTCCCGGTTCGCGAACCGGGCGCTACCCATGCAAAAAAACAAAAAAAAATTTTTTTCTTTTTTTGCCCCGCGGGGCCCTTTTAAAGCCTCCACATTAAACCTAGGGGGTCAGGGAGGATCTACTATGCCCCCTTATGGTCATTTCCCCCTTTGTTTTGGCCTCCTCTTGTCTCTCAATCCTACCGAGAGACAAGACGGCCGCTCCGGACTGTTTAGAATGTTGACAGACACCGGAGAGCCAATCAGCTACGCGAAGTTCCGTTACGCGTAAAGTCCGCGAACCGGAGCGCTGCCCGGTCCGCTGTTACAGATATATATCTTTTTTGGAACGTTAATTTCTCAAAATCCACTGAAGCACATATATTGAGACCTAGCAAAGGCACATCGGGCTACCAGTCCCTACAATTTTGCCAAGTTTCGTGGAAATCCATTCAGCCGTTCGGGCTAAAAGTGAGGCCAACCGCCCTATGGAAAACTCAATGTTAAAAACACGTTTTGGGACCCCCCTTTTTTCTCGGCCCCCCCTTGACGAACCCCCCCCAAATTTTCAGGGGCTGCTCAGATACAAAAATGTTCCATTTTCCTGAAAATTTCAGCCAATTCCGTCCACAAACGCTAAAGTTATTAGACATAGAATTTTCAAAAATCCCATAGGGAAAAAATCCTAACTATATATACCTACTGGCGACCGCCAGTAGGTAATATATATATATATATATATATACACACACACAAACAGCTCGGCAAGGACAGCACTGTGCTAGTCCTATGCTTAAAGACTTTGCTGCAGAAATAACAGGTAACAGGTGTATTTGTAAAGAGCACGTTCACCCCAGCAAAGGGGCACCTTGGCACTGAAATAACAGATGTATATTGTTACCCAACTCGATGGTACTCATTTTATCGACCTCAAATGGATGAAAGGCTGAGTGGGCCCACTGGGATTTGAACCTTTGACCATGAGGTCGAACACAGGCCCCTGCAGTGGATGTATTAGTCCACTGAGCCATCAGACCCGGCTTAAATGGCAAAAGACTTTGTCCCTTTCTATCTCGGCGTAGATGGCACTGTGCTAATGCTATGCTTAAAGACTGACAGAAAAGCAGACATTTGAGGTGAGAAGATCTAGAGTGTCGCTGGTGTTGAGAGTGCTCAATACAGGAGCTGCTTCCAACTAAACTTGAGAACTACCCAGAGTTCTCTGCTTCTTTTTTGCCTAATTTATTCGTCACTCTATACTTCTACTGGGTGCTCCCTTGTGTCTGGACAAAGCTATACCTTTCTGAAGAGCTCTAATTAGAGCGAAACACTGTGTCAGGGGTTGCTTTTACTCATTTCAGGTTGGCTTGGTTGGTATTTTACGAATTCAAAGCTGTAATACTGTGCCTGGAGTGGTAAATGGCTTTTGTCATTTTCCAGCTCGGCAAGGACAGCACAGAGCTAGTCCTATGCTTAAAGACTTTGCAGTAGAAATGGCAAAAGACTTTGTCCCTTTCTATATCGGCGTGGATGGCACTCTGCTAATTCTATGCTTAAAGACTTTGATAGAAAAGCAGACATTTGAGGTGAGCAGATCTAGAGTGTCGGTGGTGTTGAGAGTGCTATATACAGGAGCTGCTTACCACCTAAACTTGAGAACTACCCAGAGTTCAATGCTTCTCTTTTGTGCATATATATATCCAATTACCCTAATAAAAAATGGGGCCTTGTCACCACTCGGTGAAAAGTGGTGATATTTATTTCCAAATTAAAAGCGCAGACAAAAGATTACTGTGTCCTTTGGAAGCACCAAGGAGGGAAATGCTGTCTCCAAGAAACGCTGGACATGGCAGAGGCGTTTCAACCTGACGGCTTTCTTCAGTGCCGAAATCTCCTCAACAATGATATTACACCTGGGAGCCAGTTTGAATCTTGGTTGATCTTATCCTTTTGGAGTATTGCACTCGCCCTTCCCCCTCGGCTAATGAGTGCGCTGTTCCTGCGTCCTATTCCATGCTGGGTTTTTGTGACTCCACATTGCAAAATGCAGTGATTTGCAGACTCGTACACCCAAAGGCGTCCCAGACTTGCTGGCCGTGAGATTCACGCAACCCAGCAGTCGACACAGGCAAAACAAAAGATCAGTTCTAGCCTGGTCACCTTCACGGAGTGAAACACTGCTTACTTTTCCCCCAAACGGCAAATGCACAGGTGCGCTTTATTGCCTCTCGGGTGGGGTGCGGTGGGGGGGGGGGGGGGGGGTAATGGCACGCTGTATTTTCATACTTAGTCCACTGGGTGCAAGCCATTCGTGTTGCTCCTGATATATATATATATATATATTTTCCAGGCTACAGAGATGCGGCGCACTCACGGGACAGCTGTTAAATTTATTGCAAATGCATTTCGGCACATATCCTTCCTCAGTGCTTTTCATCACGGAATCAAACATCGCAGATGTTTAAATTACATTCAAGTTTATTTCATTGGAGTGCAGCAAAAACATAGTCAGCAACAAAGACTTTCAAAGTTTTTGGTCTAAATACCAGTTTCACTGGCTGCCATGTTAAAGTGTCTTTTTCTTGCATTGATCTTTCCTGTGCACTAAATTTCTTACTGTTTGACTTCGTTATTAAATGAAAAATGAAGGACCACCACCACCAATTACCCCCTAGACCATCTCCATGTTTTCAGTTTTTAATCCTATCCAGGGAACCCATATTTAAAGACTTTAAAGGGTATTCCTGAGGTAGTTTTACATTTGCACTATCATTGTCTGTCTAGCTGTTGTTTACTTCATGGATTCCCACAAATATGTTTGTATTGTCTCACCTCTCCCTGTTGCTCCATCCCAGGCATTGGTCTGCGCAGGGAGGTTTTGGCAGCTCTATGATGAAGCATGCCGCTATCTAGTGGTTTAGGGCATTTTCTTAAAAAAAATTAAATTTTTCCAGAGAAGGGATTTCTTTTATTTTTTTACACCAGCCTCTTACTCCTTTTCCTTTTTCTGTGGGTATTTACAGTACGGGTTCCACCACTAATCCCAGAGATCTTTGATACAAAATCATTTAGCTTCAGTAGCAGGGGAAGGAGGTTTTAGGCTTCTTAGTCCTATATAATGACAGGGCTTTTCATGGTAAACGGTTTATTACCCATGCTAACAGAATATTTAGTATGCAATTGTTTTCCAATTGTGGCATGAATACTGCATTTCCAAGCACAATAATTTAAATAAATATTCCAAACTTCCTGCGTGTCTCCTGTTTATCTTATTGTGCACAAGTGTAAGTGAGAGAGCAAAAGGGTGTGATCGGAGTTGGTTGAGAGTGTTGTGTTCTTAGATGCCAATTCACTTGTTTCTTTGGTAAGGTTATGAGGTACTGAGGTGGTATGGTGACTCAGTCTCTACATACTGATGTAGTATGTTCCCAAGCATAGTTCTGTTCCAGAGCAGAATCCCTGCAACAAATGTGAGTAGTCTAGTGGTCCCTTTTCGATTTTTTCATTAAGTGTGTAGGAGGCAACGTGGTTCAGAATAATTAATACAACAGGTGCTAAAAAGTACAAATTAATTTGATAGTGAAAACAATCTTGTATTATTATTGCTTTAACATTAATGTTCTCTTAACACCTATGTATTATGATGTGCACTGAAATATTTTATATTCAAATATGGATGTCGCTTTCTTATTAACTTGACTAGTTATTTAGCCTCAATATGCTTGCTAAGTTTCATGACTCTAGTCATGTCCTACAAACAATTTTATTTGGGGTAGAAAATTTGCACAATTTCTGCATCTAGAAGTAAAGCGAAGCCTCTCTTTTGATACCGGCAACCAAGAGCATGAATTTAAGAAATGTATGAAGTCAGTAATGTGTTCATGTATTGTATCTTAGTTTCAAGATGGCGTGTATTTCTTTTTGGAGAAGATACTGCTACCTTTTACTGTGGTTAGATACTTTGACGTTCAAGTCGCCGACCAGCATTAAGTGCCTACAATCTACTTTTTCCATAACCAAAGACAGAAAGACAAACAAGTCTTTTAGTAGATGTGTCGGGAGGCATATATGCATTTACAATAAGCAGAGTATCTGATCTACCTTGATCATCCTTAAAATCTAGCTTAACCACTTGAATTAAGTTAGAGGTGTGAAGTATTGCTTTATATCTCCATCTTAAACTTCTTTTGAGCTATATAGCAATACCTCCTTTCTGGTGTCCTCTATTCTAACCCTGGGCGAAGAACTACGCTCCGTTCGCGGAGCTTGCGGAGTTTTGGCAACTCCGCGCTCTACGGAGAACGCGAAGCTGTCGATTACTCCGCGATCCGGTGCGTAGCGTAGTTCTCGCGCGCTGAATAACATTATCGCGTGCGCCGGGGTAAGTTCGCGCGATATTTGACGCGATCACGCACTTTGGCAGTGCGAACGAGAAGATGAGTTCCCCAACATGTCTAACACACAGCTATCTCGAGCATGCAGGCAGCGCCCCGAACACGCGCACCGCGCTCCCGAAGACGAAAAACGGCGCGCGAACGGGTCTAGCAAGCTACTACGCATGTCCGCGGAGCTACGTGAAGTTCGCGGAGTGCAACTGCGTCTTCGCGTAGCTCCGCGGAGTGCGGCTCCGCGAACTACGCCCAGGGTTACTCTATTCACTTGGGACGCAGGACAGCTTAACACAATATAAACTTCAATGGACCAGTTCTTTACAATCCAAGACTCTTGTATACAAATTATGTCAGCATTCTGGTTTTTCAAGAATAGCAATTTGTCTTTATTTGTGCATAAGCCGGCAGCGTTCCAAGAGAGCAATTTAAGACCCATGCTAGGAAAAGGTCCCATATCTTAGATCCTCCTGTATCTTAGATCTATAGATTTATTTGTGTTAAGAGCCCATGCTACCCAACTCCATTTCATATTATCCTCAACTACAATCAGGACTTGATTGCTTCTTTTCTCCACGAAGAGTGAGAAACTACTACCACCTTTACAGAGAGAGATCTGCAGGGTACATTCTCGTTCTAATTTTGAAATATCCAAAGGAGAGAGAACTTAAAGGAGAGGGGAACTGCCTATTATAAGTCACTTTTTTAGGGTTGTATGATTGAACAACGCATTCCGTTGCAACGCCTGCCTTTACCACGCATGCGGTACAACGCGAATGCCTTCACCGCGTTTAACCTTTACCATGCATGCTTTTACAATTTTATTTGGTTGGAAAGCATGTGTGGTAAAGTCTGGCATATTTTAAAAACACCCGACCCTGCTCTAAGCCCTAAATCTAGACCCCAGCGCGCCCCTGCCCTGTTAATAAAATACCCTTCACTGCCCTAATCCCTAAATCTACACCACAGCGTGCTCCCCTCCCTGTTTAAAAAATACCCGTCTCTGCCCTAATCCCTACAACGAGTCCCCAGTGTGCTCCCCGCCCTGTTTTAAAAATACTCGTCTCTGCCCTAAACACTAAAACTAGTCCCCAGTGCGCTCCCCACCCTGTTTAAAAAATACTCGTCTCGGCCCTAAGCCCTTAAACTAGTCCCCCAGTGCATTTCCCGCCCTGTTTAAAAAATACTCGTCTCTGCCCCAAGCCCTAAAACAAGTCCCCAGTTTGCTCCCCGCCCTGTTTAAAAAATACTCGTCTCTGCCCTAAGCCTTAATTCTTGACCCCAGTGCGCCACCCCTAAAAAAAACACCCGGCCCTGCCCTGAGTCCTAAATCTAGGCCCCGGCTTAAATAGTCCGGTGTTTTATTTTCTAATTTGAAAGGGGAACTCTTCATCAAATAAACAGATGCAGTTTATCATAAAAGTGTACTCTGCTATGATGGTGGTTGTCAGCGATTTTAAAAGGGCGCATGCCTGACCTGAACAAAGTTGTTGCTAAGACAGCAAAACACGTTTCCAGAATGACACACAAATGAAGGAATCCACTGAACTCGGCCTGCCCTGCCTGATCAGGATTTTTTCATAGAGGTCACAGCACGACAAGTCAACTCTTGTTAGGCACAGGTCGTCACATAGAAGCGGAAGGAACTCTTCGCTCCTCTAATGACGCTGATAGCCTTGACCACGCAGGTTCCGCTACCAGCATATGCCCTCACCATGTACGTTGTAAAAATATGTGTTGTGAAGGCTATGCGTGGTAACAGTGTATGCGTGGTAATGCCTGCGTGGTAAAGGCCCTGCGGGGAAACAGCTGCGTTGTAATGGCTGTTTACACTTTTTTTTATGATATCTCCTCTTTGGGAACAACAACGACAATATCACAGCATCAGAATTTATCAATATTCGACAATATCAAATGGGTGATCACCTTAGAACCAAAGAACACTCGGGCTCCCCCGTAGTTGCCATATTTTTTAACTTGAACCAGGGCGACTTCACTACTCTGGATCATTTGAAGGTCGTGAATTTCAGAAAAACAGCTCAATAGAAAAGATCTATTCATGTACAACTTATGATCAAAAATAAAAGAAAGAATCTAAAGAAAGAGATACAGGAGATAGGTGGGTAGTTTGGCAGACTCTCTCAGGTGCGTTTCCAATGGGATTATAAATAACTTTACTGCCTAAAAAGGAGGCAAATGGTACTGCATTGGGATTCAAATTATGATGTGCCTCCAGTATAAGACTTAAATCTGTGATGTTATCTTCTTGTGAGATCGAGAATAAAGCATTGGAATTCATTTGTAATTAATGGGAGTCCTTGGGGGTAGCTTCAGCATCCATTTGTCTTTCTTTCCTCAGTAAATCATTCAATTGAAAGTTCAGAGACACATTTAAATTCATACTGGGGTCAAAGCGCCATTGTTTTGCTCTTTTTTTCTTTATCCTTCAAAGTTTTCTCTTTCAGACGGATTTACTTTTAATTAAAATTTTCTTTTTCTCTGAAGTAAGATGTTCAGCTTTTACTCCCTCTGCTATAGAATGTTCAGATTTTATAGATTGTATAGCCCCTCTTTTTAGGAAAATGGGAAAAACATTTTGTTCTATATTTGTTTTTTTCCTTTTCTGAGCACTGAGTGAACAAAGGTGCAGGTAAAGGGGAAGGGGCCTCAGGTTCAAAGAACCGCTGTAACAAAAGGGGCTGAATTTCATCAATTAGGTCAACAATTTCTTTGCCCTTATAATCTCTACTAACAAAAGGAGTACCAAAGTCCCGACAATTAGAGTATAAAACAGCACTCGTTGATACGGGTTTGGAGCTAAAGTATATAGAGGAGAGATCCCGATACAGGGGTTGGGCTTATAAGAGGGAAGGAGGGAAGCTTTAAAATTTGGAGATCTTTCATCAGAAATTATAGATTTGGTCAGAGACAAAAGTGAATCCAAAATATAATCTGAATTGCTTTCAGATTTCTCCATGAGGGTTAAAACAGACAACAGGACTCTTTCCAGACAGAGCAAGGATTCAGACATCAGTATTTTTTTCTCTGGATCATTGTTTAGAAGATGAGGGCCCAAGGACAAATCAGGGGTAACGGACACCCTTGAGTTTAATAAAGATGCTCCACTAGGCGTACTACTAAAGAGCTGCCTCTTAATAGAAGGGCCAGCAGGGAAGTCCTGTGAGTTTGAGAGAGGTGCAAAATTAGAAGTAGGAGGCTTAGGAGAATGAAGGGTCCTTAAAATAGGATTTGGGTTGATGTTAATATCTAGGAGAGTAAAATCTTCTATTGGAGGGCCTTCCACTCTAGGTTCAGAACATGATTCAACAACAGACTGAGACACCCTGTTCAAAGTCGTGTGGATAGTAGAATTTGGCAGCAGAGAACCTTCCAATCTGATTTCAGGACTTGCTTCAAACCGAGATCGAGTCATACTAATTCGAGTGAAGTATTGATGGAATTTGCCAAGAGTGGCTTTTCAGTTTCCACTTCAGCAGGATGAAATTCAGGCCTAAACTCCATAGTTGCCGCCTTATTTTGACTTATATCTTTTTTTTAGAAAAAGGTGGAAATGGCGTTGAATCCTTTTAGAGTATTTATCTGTATAGATTTGTTTCTTAAAGGGTTAGCTTTAGTTTTGTTACAAGCTCTTATATAAACCGATTTTCCAGAGCACATTTTTTTGTGGTCATAGCTGCAGCTGCGTCTCAGTCTAGTTATACCAAGGGTGCAGGAAAACCTAAGGTAACTTTAGTACCAATTGTTCAGACTCAAAGCAAAGCCAAGTCCAACAGCCTTGGTTCTAGATGCAGGGTTATTGTGTCAACCAGGCGTGTTAATTTATTAGAAGTTCACTTTAAACTACAATCTTTTTTGCTGCCACATGATGCACTTTATTTAAAAATGGATCTGATATGAAGCTGCCATTGTATGGTATTTGTTTCAGCATTACATAAGTATTTAACTTGATTAACTTGATGCGGTAAAGATTTTAACTATGTTATTGTAATTCCGTATGTTGTGATAATGATGAACGCTCTTACCTACACTTCACCTATTCTGTGCCTTTGTAGATTCCGATTTGCTATCTAAGGGGGATTGTGGAACTGATTTTGAAGGATTTCGATTCTATTTGGATGGACCATCTCGTACATAAACTGCCTTGTGATAATAGCTACAACTGTTTTTTACAATGAACTTTTCCTACTAATTAACTGAAGTGATTTTATTTTAAATGTACCATATTGCCTGCTTTTGTATTTTAACCTATCTATTGTGGATTTGAACTGTGTAATATGTTTATTATGCAATAATTGTGTGTATTCTTTCTGTGGACCTCATTGGAGATCCAAATTCTTAATAAAATGTATTGAATTGAATTGATCCTGCTACCTACTCATTAGACATGTTTTTCTGAAAGTAACAAGTGTCTGTCACATGATAACGCTCCATGGATTTGTATTGAGGAACATTTTTTAAATAAATATATAAAAATTCAAATGTGCATCCATTTTAGTATTACATGCTCCAACTGGCCATTGTGGGCAGGAGCTTGGTCTGTTGAAATTACAATTGTCTCTCATTTGCGGTGCTGCTTGCTATGTGTGCATTAAACATGTTAGACTTTGGGCTTCCCAACATGTAAACATCTTAAACCAGTTTTCAAGATATTGCTTTCTGTTTGCTTCTTTCCAGAATCTCCACTATTTGGTGAGTACTCCTTTTTCTACCTTCTACACTTCTAGCCTTTTTTCGCAGCATATGGTTCTCTGCATCAGGCCAATCACCAAGATCTTTAACGTTACTATTTTATCTTTAAGCCTTGCATAATATTATGAATCTACTTATAAAGAAATTAGTGACTGTCATTTATACAGGGATTACAGAATCCCCTGTATTATAATGTGATCATCTTTAGTCATTGAAGTCTCTAACTTTTGGAGAATTAGCAAATATGAACATAAACAACATTGTGAAGCTGGTCCTCGTGAGAAAGTGCATTAAACACAAGAGCTCAGCCATGATTGAGCTAAAAGAGCCAGGGGTTAGTTTCCACTCAATTTTGTGGAAAACAAAAACCGGGCAGGTGAGCATGGGCCCAAATCTGTGACAACTTGATGAAAGGGAAGGCTGTAGTCAGATGGAGGGCCTCTTGCACAGGTACATGGTTCTTTAATTTGTATAGCATTCACAAGAATGAAAGAGTGTTATTTTATTTTTCATGGCGCATTTCCTAAAATGTTCTCTAATCGCCATAAACAGATGTGTGGGTTGTTCAAAGTAAACAGGAATGGAATCATATGTTTTGAAGAGCATTAACACATGTGCAGGCTTGACTTCCTTGTATGGTATGACAAGTATGTAGGCTTACAGCAGCATACAGCAACGTTGTTATTACAAAGGCATCACTGATCCCAAAGAGATGGCCCTTTCTCTTCCTCCCACAATAAATAAGAAAATATTGATGAACTCAACTATGCTGCAACAGAAAGAATGTATGATCCAGCTCCAGGTAGTTTTAAGTAAGGGTGTCAGAACAAGGCAACCCTAAAAATAAAAACAGACACAGGGTTTGTCTATTGCTGGAAAAAGCACGTTAGCCCTTCCTATATCATGTAATACATTTCCATGGGTCAATAAAGAAAATGTACAATTACTGGTAACACTAATATGCATTTCAAACAAAATGCTGTACTTCCAAACGTAACCGATACAATGAGTACACGTTTACCTGTTACAGGTGTATAGCTTACCTTAGTCGCTTTCATTTTCCATTCATATTGGCTTCTTTCATTTTCCAGCTCATCCACTTTTATTTTAAGATTTTTTAGTTCTTTAAGCAGTCCCTAATGTAATTAAAAAAGAAAGCATTGTCAATTAAAACAAAATAAATAAATTCATTTTTATAATCAGACATCGCAATGCAGAAATGCAATAAACATGTTAAATGGTATGTAACAAGTAAAAATAGCTATGTTCCCAAAAGGGCAGATATCAAGTGCACAGAGAATTAATAGGCAGCATTTTAACACTGATTACGTAGATAGTAGTAACCAGCTCAGCTAATTGGTACTATTCTTTCACTATTTATTAGTGCAACTTCAACACTTTCCCATACAGAAGAGCGCAAGGGCCTGCATGAGTGGTCTGGTCATATGAAATCATGGGTTTAGGAACTATCTATTAATGCACCTAGTCTGAGCTAAAAAGTGTAAAGTTTTGTCAACGATGACCGTTGGCTCAGAAATTCAGCCAATAAATAGAATTTTACCAATCAAGAAGGAAACCTGTTTAAGTCTGGAGCTGCAAGGGATAACCCTCACCTCCATTTGGAGCTCAATAGGTGCTTTTACTCCATTGGGGTAAAACAGGTCAGACAGAGATGCCCCCCTCCAGTTGCCACTACACCTAATGCACTAATGATTGACAGACACCTGCATATGGCTATCCAAATTCCCTTAGTTTACAGATGTGGATGGAAGACAATATTGTTGAGAGGCGTGCATTGGCTGATAACAAGTCACTCTAGAATTGCACCTGCATAGGCAGATTTAAGGACTCAGGAGGTGCGTCAGACAGGTTCCTGGAATCGCAATAAGGATTCTAATGCTTATGAAGTGTTAATTATGCAATGCTGAACACTCATGTGAAAATGCTACCTTACTTCACTCATTTACCGTGTTAAAGTTCATATCCTCAGTAGCAGAGACCATCTCCCATGTACCACTGAGCAACAAACAAATTTTGAGCAATCCCAACACAAGATGCATCTTTTTCTACTGATTCATCTCATCTCTAAACACAATATACCCAGTGCATATCTGCATCAGATAGATTTTCTCTACCTCATTAGTGCTGGGATTAGTCCATACTTCTCGTGTCCCTATGATGACCCTCAGACCATGATTTGGTCCAATTCTGAGGGCAACACTGGCGATTGAATGAATAATGTTGTAACCTTCACACATCAGATATAGGATTAACCTTTGCGGTTTATGTGAATTTTAGAAACCAATGCTAGCCTTGAATATTTACATGCTTGCACTTTGTAAATATGCACTGTGTGATCACCCTATGCACTTTTCTATCTATTTTTTATATATACATATATATATAATTGATATGTATTGTCACTATATGTGGTCATTATGGTCTTTTCTGTTTTTTACTATATTTGCAACAAATTGCACATATACTACACCCTGCATTTTAATATTCATCCTAAATTAAACGCTGCTGTTCATGCTGGTGGTTTTCTTCAGTGCTGGCAATCTGAACAAACATATTGGTTGCTTAGGCCACCTGCTTCCTTCAAAGATTATGATGGACGAAAGGGGGTATACGAATGCTCATCAGTCTTTCTGTGCTCCACAAGGTGCTTTACAACTGGTTGTCGACACATACAGATGGTATTTGTGTGCCTTACACCAGATTTCCCAAAACTCGGAGTGAAGGCAACCATCAATACTGACACTGCTAGTTGCTGGTAATATTTATTCGAAAACTTTTTTATAGCGCTAATGTGAACCTCGCAGGTATCAGTGCGCTTTACAAGGGAATGAAGGCACAAACATATTTCATTTGAACACGGTCTATATACATATAAGACAAAAGAAAGGCTTACTCATAAAAGGGAAGTTCTGAGGTTTGCTCTAGAAATGGTTTCTTAAATAGATGTTTGACTTCTTTCTTGAAAGATGGGGTTGCAGGTATTGTTTATATTTCAGGGGGGAGAGAGTTACAAATATGAAGGGCAACGCCAGAGAAGGCTCTATTGTGGATTTTCTTCTTGAAGAATTTCTGTGGTTTTAGCAGCAATGTGCTGGAGCTTCTAGAGCATCTTGAGCTACCCGAAAGTTCAAGCTTCTTAGTGAAATAGCTTGGGGTATTGAAGTCGGGAGCTTTGTGACTCAATCATGCAATTTTCAATTCAATTCTTGCTTCATAGGGGAGCCAGTTGAGAGATTTCAGGTTAGGAGTGACGCGATTGTTCCTTTTTGATCCTGTGATGAGTCTTGCAGCAGAGTTAAGGCCCTTAATGGGGCTGTTGTGGATCTGGGCGGGCCGGAGAGGGTTGCGCTTCCATACTCCAATCTGGCAAACACAAGGGCTTGCACTGCAGACTTTAGGTCTTTTTGGGGAAGGAAGTGTTTTAGTTTTCTAAATATGTTCATTTGGAGGTTTGCTCCTTTAGTAGTGGCACAAATGTGCTTCTGCGTATTGAGGTTTTTGTCACAAATATTTGCGAGGGATCTTGCAGACTTAATTTTCTTATTTCAAACAAGTCCGACTTCAGAATATTCCAGTAATAATTAAATAAATGCATGACATTATAAGTAAATTAGAGTCTCACACATAGTATATACCCTTTTATATACTGTGTATGGTATCAGCACTGATACGCCACAGTGTTTTACTCAGGTTATCCTTATCACGGTTACACATACCTTCTGTACAGGGATGTTAATTAGATTATAAAAACCATATTCCTAGTAGCATTTTTATGCAACCAATCATACTCAACAGTATCTCTGTGATGTAATGTCAAAAGTCACCAGCACTAAACAGTTGCTTTTTTACTGAAGTGGGTATCTCAGATTTATTTTTCTTTATCTATTTTTGCAGTTTTATAAATCACGAAATCATGTATTTTCATTGTTCATGTCTAATTGTACAAGGAACCGAGATCTCTATGAGAAGGCGGAGTAGTGACTGAAAGGAACAATAAGTTACCTAAGCAAATGATAAATGCCATTATCCAGCTCTTTGATCACTAAACATTTTCTATAGTCCTACATTATACAATGCATTTAATCACCGAGTAGATTTATCTATTTATCTATCTGGATGTGTTTTATGTGGCCTTTAAATTGTGCAGACCAATCACATTTGGTTTAATCTGGTTCAAGTTAGGGAGGAGAGTATGCAAGCCCATTTACGTCAGTAATAGTCCTGCAGGAATCTGCAAATCCTAAACTGGATAAATGAATTAAAGTAGACCAGACTATTTTATAACAATTTAGGAAAATTAAAAAAGTTGTGCATCGATGTATTACCAGAGAAAGCTACGGTTGCAAACTGGGGATTAAACATATTGGGTTGCAAGTCCACAAATTCAACTGTGGTAAAAGGAAAAAGAAAAAACCAGGCAAGCTCGGAATAACGCACTTACGTAGAAAGAGAAGTTCCCTTAAAATGATTGTCAGTTACAGGTTCTCAGATTTAGTGTTTATTACGGATGAGTAGGAAAACATAATTTCAAAGTGTGGGATATCATGTCCTTGGCCTTAAGTAAAGTCTAGGGTAAAGCTAACTCAGGAAACATAAATGGGAGAGTAAATGGAAGCAAGGATTGCTGGTAACAGAAGTCCATTTGGATTCATGCGAGACAATGAAACAGGACATCACCAAGACAACAATCAAGTTCCTCCTTCTAAGATTCCGAATTCCTAGTTGCATTTTGAAAGTAGATCCATGTTCCATTGTTTAACTGTGCCTCATCTGCAGTTGTTTTGTTCATGTGATCAGTCTTACAAACGACCCTTCATTGTTCCACTGACTATAACTAAACAAATATAAAAAATATGAAGAGGGCAACTGATTCCAGGAAATACGTAGAAGTTGCTAACTGAATTCTCCACAGAGGTACTGCCTTTGGGCAATGCTGGTCAAAGTAGGTATAAGTGTTACTGCAGAGGTGCTGGGAGGAAAGGAAGACCAATGAAATCAGAAAGTTTAAAGTTTCAATCCAAAGTATGGCATTACCAAAATACTAGTGATTCCATAAGAAATTCCAGATGTGACACATTAATGTATTACTTATAAAAACTAGGCTATCAATGTAACTCTGCTTATGAGGAGTAGGTTGTGTGAATAAACTGCATTTCTTATGTCTAATCTCCTTTTCCTCTGTCCGGTGGGTCTCCTGGAGTGAGGCTAAGTCTAAGGTAACTATTTAACTTGTAACGTCTAAGTGCTTTCATATCGCCCTAAGGTACCATGTAAGAACCGTATACCTAGCGCGATGTTCCATATATTGACACTGACTGGTTCACCACTGTCTCGATTCGGATGACAAATGGGTGTCGGTCCACTCTGCTGTCTGTGCACCAGAAGGGTTCTGCTAGGGTATACTTTCTGTCCCTCCACTTAGAGCTCCATGCAACACTAGCGGCGACCCTTCAGCGCATTGCCACTTCTCAGGTGAGACAGCCAGTAGTACTGGGAGTGCCATGACATTATGATTGAGGTTTGCTAAATCTCGCTTCCAGCAGTATCATCCCACCACTATTTTTCTTCTCCAGATCTGCCTCTCTAGACAGGGGGTAACAGTGACCCGTTTCCCTTGTGTGCCTTCGGGATTGAAGGAAATAGATCGCAGTCGGTAAGCAACTGACAGTGCCAGAAAGTAAAAGGGTAAATGTCCGCCGGTCAATCGGTGCACAAATACATGCAGGATGATGGCAAAGGTAGATTTTCCTCTAGTCCATTCTTCTATATTTACTCTTTAGTGTAATAGTCAATAACACGACACAAATATTCTGTGAGACTTTGAAAGCAATGTGGCCATGTAATTTAATCACTGCTAAAATAAATATTAGTGAAGCACCAAATTATCTTGCACAATTGAGTGCAATTAAACTCCATGTCAAATAGCCTATGCTACAGGTTTTACATAGAAGTAAATTATTAGACATTGTACCACACCAAACACTAGTGGTTAGTGAACGAAAAGCAAACACTGCAAAACTCATGCTCTGGAGTACTTCTCATACAGTGTCCCCGTCACATCTAGTGCATCTCTGGTGAGGAGCTTTTACTAATGAACTTGTGCTGGCCGATGTGTCTTTATCTGAGTTTTCAGTGTTTCTAGCTTGACACTTTCTCTCCTTGATTTTAGAATTGATCTCAAGCTGCATCTTGCACATCTGCTCCTGCAGCTCATTGATCAGATTTACTACCGACTGCAAAAGGGGAAGCACAAGAGATTAAAAGAAAACAATGCAAAGCAAGGAAAAACGGTTTCTAAATTAAATTATATATATATATATATATATATATATATACACACACACACACATATATATATATATATATATATATAGAGAGAGAGAGAGAGAGAGAGCAAACGCAACAGAAAGTGTAAAGCAGTAATGAGTAATAATGAGGACATTAAATAGGATGTATTCCAAATCAGTCACTATAAAAGAAAACGGCCAGAATATATACGCATACATTATTTTATTCTTCTCAAGCTAAAGTTCTAGATGCAAAAGAAACAAAACAAAACCACCCAGTACTTAACACCATATTAGATAACATAGCCTGAATAATACTGTGTTTGGATTTTGAAGTACATATAATGCAACAAGATAATGGAATTGTGAAAAGAATAGCCATATTTTTTCTATGTGCAGCAACATGCATATTGATCCATATTGCTTTACCATTAGAATTAGCTTTTGAAGTTTGCCTTTTTCTAGATTCATTGTTAAAAGATTAATGACTCCGCTGCAGCATTCCTTTTAACACCCATTAGTCCCAACTCACACAATGCTGGGGAGAACCTTGTTTGTTTCACAGTGGTTAAATATTTTGTAACGTGTACTTCCTCTTCTCTGCACTGTAGATAAACCCAAACGTGAATGGGTATACAATTGTTCCGTAAACTTTTGTAACATTTCCTGTCAATTCTAACACTTTATTTCTTGAAAGAAACAGTCCATATCGAGAGAAGAAAATAATGTATCATCTTTCAAAAATCTGAATTAAGTATCTTAAACTGATGTGCGGTATTGTAAATGCTCTTTGACAAACACAACAAAACTCCACACCTAGTGGCAGAGTTGAACATTTTAAGATATCAGGAAAACGTCCAAAACAAAAGAAGTAATCTGCCATTCCAGACACTGCAAAAATGCCACACGTGTTGTCGGTGGGCACGGGGAATCTGTCACTGGCTCCTCTCACTTATAAATATTGGTCGCCAATACCATTCTGTGGTGAGGTTAAAGTGCAAACTTTCCCCTGACTCTTTACATTAAACATTTTAGTGGTGCTATCAGTGCGGATGCGCATTTGTTTCCAGACTAACAATCCCGTAATTAAAGCAATTCTTGTGCCAATTTCATAACCTAGTCGAGGGAACACTGAACTTGAACAAGTTGTTTGCTTAGTATGAATCTCCACCCATTTGGGTTTGCTTAGTTGCATGTATTAAAACTGTGTGATGGTGTGGCTTTGATGCCAACCAAGATGGTGGCGTAATTTTGGAGCTCCGCGCCTGCGCTCCCCCTTAAGCTCCGTTTTACATGGAGAGCGCTTCTCTTCAGGGCTAAAAATGTAGGTTTGTGAACTGTCTTCATAGCGGGAAGCATTTGAGCTCTTCTCCTGACGTTTTACTCCTGTTTTTGGCACTTTGGAAGATGTGAGCCGTTTTCCTCATAGCGGCCGCCATTTTAACTCTACTGCACCACGATGATTATTTCTCTTCAGGACTGCCTAATTATTACCTTCCAGAAGGGCTTGCTATCTGTTATTTAAATTGGGCAAGTGAATTTTCTTTATTATTACCTACCTTGTTGTTATCTCAGCACTTTGAGAAATATGGTGTGATAGTTTTGTCAACAGCCGCCATCTTGTGACTCTCTCTCCACACCTCATGACCAATTCCTTATTTCAGGAAGCGATTGTGAATGATATTTCAAGTTGTATAAACAACTTTCCTTTTACTTATTACCTACCTCAATGCTTCCTCTATATTTAATGAGAAATGGAATGTTCTATCTATCAATGGCAGCCTTATTCGATACAAAAGACTGTGATTATTTTAGGTATTACATCGAATATATCTCAGTGAAGACTTCCTTTCTCAAAATGTTTTGAAGTCTTTTTCTGCATTTTAGCTTTCTTTTTGCTTATACGCAACAGGAATATCTAAGGACCGTAGGTACTAAGACGGTGGACCCTGCGATTTTCATTCAGATCTGAATCTCTTTCATCCTCACAAGACACTTGACTCTATTGTTCTGTTTTCCAAAAATTCATAAGCTAGCATAATTTATTAAATTATTTTGTCTCTTCTATGGGGAGACTAAGAAACCTTAAGCTGAATACATCTTCTAAACCTTCGAAGCAGTCGCACTCTGACTCTGCTCTCAACGACATGGAGGACATTTCTCTTCAGAAACACGATCATCCGACAGACACCATTCCAAAATCACATATTTCAAGCAAACTACCTGCGATTTCTACCAAGCAACTGAAAAAAGATCATCCTTCTCCAGCGAACACATCTTCAGCATCCATTGATATAATCCTTGAGGAAACTCACGCCTTGAAACCCTTCATGGAGGAAACCAATAAAACTTTGCAACATCTGGATGATAAATGGTCTTCGTTGGAGTCACGTATGTTTGTTGTGGAACAAAGAACGGACTCTCTTCAGGTCTCTTGTTCTCGTATTTCAACTCTGGATTCTGAAATAGCTTTACTTAAGAAATAAGCGGAGGACTTAGAAAACCGAAATCACAGACACAATCTTTAAATTTATGGCCTTCCAGAAAATATTGAAGGTTTCAACCCAACTGTTTTCTTTCAAATATTCTTGCCCAAGCTCTTGGAATGATCTTCTACTTCTTCTCTTAACATTCAAAGGGCTCACAGACTAGGTCTCAAGACTTCTGCAAAACCTCATGGAGTCGTCATGTTTTTCTTGCAATATACAGACCTTTCGCAAGTCTTGTCTGTAGTAAAGTCCACAAAACAAGTTTTTGGGGAGGTTCATTGTCTATTTATCTCTCAAGATGTGGTTAAAGTTACAGCTGATCGCAGCAAAAAGTGTCTTGATCTTCAACCTCAACTGTTTTCTATAAATGCCAGATTTGGACTAATTCATCCCAGCATTTTCAAGGTCACCTATAAGGAAAAGACTACCACCTTCGATGATCCAGCTGAACTGCAGGAATTCCTTCGCCAACATGGAGCTGTGGCTATAGACACTTCAAAACCTATTTGATTTGTTATTTTGCTTTGTCTTATCTAACTGTTTCTTGTTTATGTAATTCCTTGATTGTTGTGTTGCTTGTATTTTTGTAATACTCATTGCATTAGAATGTCTTTCCTATTTTCTCTCTTTTATATCTCTTCAAGTGTATTTTCTTATCTATATTGCTTTCTTTCCCTTCTATACAGGTATAGTTTATTTCCCGTCATTTGCTTTCCCTGTGGTCTCTCCTATATATTGGTGTCATACCCCTGGTCTTTCTGGGGTTCGGTGGAGTTACGGTGATGTCATCGTCATCTTCTGGTGATGCCATCCCTCATTCTGTCTTGTGTTGTAGGTATGTTTTTCAGTCGTCATTTGTATGACATATATTGTCTTTTTGTTCTATTTTATGACTTGTACTGTCTCCTCGTTGTCTGCTATGTTCTACCTTTCTCTCAGTTTCTCTGCACAATTACACTATTTCTCTTTTTTCTTTCTAATATCCTTACTGTTGCTCTCTTTCCTCTCTCCCCTAATCAATCAATACTCTTTTCTTTATATTCTTTCCCTTTCACTGTTTTTTAATCCAATGATTGGTCTTATCACTGTTCGCTTAACGATTGTTCATATTATTGCTTTCTGGTTACATTCCGAGTTACTACATGGAATATAAGGGGATTACATAATATTATTAAAAGACAACGGATGCTAACCCACTTAGCTAAATTAAAAAGGGACATTGCATTACTCCAAATTAAAGAAATGCTGGGTGGGGAAGGTTTTTTCTTCTCCGGCTCTAGGTAAGAAAAATAGTGTTTTGATTCTATGTCATAAAAGCCTCCATGTTTCTGCTGTTTACCAAGAATCTGATTCCGATGGTCTTTGGGTTATTGTTAAACTTCTTATTGATAAAATACCCTTCGTTATTTTTAACGCATATGGCCCGGTCTCCGTTGAAAAGGTTTTCTGGACGCAGAACTCTGATAAATTCATTTTATTTGATGATGATTACATTGATTTTGGTGGTGACTGCAATCAAATTCATGATCACTTATTGGAAAGACATTCGCCAGTTAAATTTGTAAATACTAAAATGCACTAATTTACTTCCACCATACGCCGTATATCTCTAGTCGACATTTGGAGACTTTGTCACCCAGATCTCTGAGAATACAGCTACTTTTCACCTCCACATCAATCACAATCCTGTATTGATTACTTTTTTTTAATTAAACGCAACTCAACATGCCCTTCACTCTGAGATGGGATCTATTTTAATATCGGACCATGGCCCGGTTTTTGTGGACTTTGATCTGATACCTTTCACACCACATACTGGTAGGTGTCGTTTTAATTATTCATTACTTGTGGATCCTAATTTCTCTAGCTAATTCAGCTATTTTGCCTCCAGATTCTTCTACTGTTATGATTTGGGATACTTTTAAGGCGGCTGCTAAAGGTTTTATAATGAATTTTGTCTCACAAAAGAAAAAATCTTTTGAGGTACAATCTACTCAATTACTTCATAAAATTAAGCAATTAGAGTACACCTATTACCATTCCAATACTAGATATTCTTTAAAAAATCTTATTGATGCAAAGCTTACTTTTAACAGACAATCTACAGAAGCCGCTTTTTCCTAGCTTTTAAAAAGCAGCGCTCGCTTATATGGAGGCCAAAATAAAATGGGGAAAATATTAGCCAACTACTTAAAAAGAAAGAAAGAACTAGAATAGAATCTTTACAGAGTAATGCTGGGTCTCTCCTATTTAAAGATGATGATATTTTAAACTAAGTTGTTTCATTTTATAAAACCTATATACTCCAGAGGCTCAACCAGCTCAAATAGATTTCTCCACTTATTGTCAATCTATTAATCCTACTCTTCCCAATTTATTGATTTTAATTCTCTGGAATTTGATCTTACCTTAGCTGAAATTACTCATGCGGTATCGGTTTTACGACGCGGGAAAGCTCCTGGGCCCGATGGGTTTACTGTCGAGTTCTATGAACATTTTGCTAAGCTCCTTCTTCCAAGTCATTTACTTTTATTTAACTCTTTTATTACAAATGGTTTGTCTCAGGGCACTTTTCAAGAAGCCATGATAGCTTAATCCCAAAAGATAATAAAGACCCTTCCCTTTGTAAAATTGATCATCCCATTTCCTTAGTCAATAATGACTAAGATTTTTGCCATAGCTTTAGATGCTGAAAAAGCGTCCGAGCGGATTGGATGGGAATTTATGTTTCATGCTTTAAAATGGGTAGGTTTTCCTCCCAAATTGATCTCCTTAATCTCGGTTATATTTGGGTCCCAAAGCTTCTATCTTCGTTAATAGTAAAATCTCAGATTATTTTTCTCTTCTTAGAGGAGTACGACAAGGGTGTCCTTTATCTCCTTTATTATTTGTAATAGCGTTGGAACCCTTTTTAAGTAAAATTCGACAGGATGCTCAGATCTCTGGGTTTCAGCTTGGTTCTCAGCAGATTAAAATGTCTGTTTACGCAGACTATATCCTTTTATATTGTTCTAATCCAGCTACTTCCCTCCCTCCTTTCTTTCACCAGGTTGATGTTTTTTCTCAATTATCAGGGTACTGCCTTAATCCAGATAAATGTGAGTTTTACCTCCCAATGTGGTATGCCTTAAACATTATTTTACCCACATTGGATTTTCCCAAGAACTTTCTAAACTCAAATATCTAGGCCTATGTTTTTCCTCGTCTATCCCAGAAAGTTTAAAATTAAACTTTGACCATATTATAAAATCTTTAAAAGATACTATTACACGTTAGCATCCTCTTTTTCTATCTTGGTGGGGTCGACTAGATTTGATTAAGATGATGCTTACCCCATTGATTATATATACTCTTTCTATGATTTCTGTGCACATTCCCGGACATTATTTTAAGAAAATTGATACACTTTTAACTAAATTTCTCTGGAAAAACAAATCTCCTCGAATAGCCTTATCCTACTTTAAAAAAGACAAATCTAATGGAGGCCTTGGATTCCCAGACTTTAAATCTCATCACTCTGCCTTTTCTCTAAAACAAGCTTCCAGTTGGCTTTCTTCAGAACTTTCCATACATCCCCTAGTGCGGATTTCTTTAGAGAAATCTTTACTTTCCCCTTTTTCCTTTTAAGAAATTCTTGTTTCCAGCAATAATATCTCCTGTATACGCTCTCCCATTATTTCTCACTCTCGTTACATTTTAACTCCTCTTATACCTTCTTCTTATCCTTCTATTACTTCTCTTTCTCAACAACCTATTTGGCATAATAAATTATGATGCATCAAAAATTGTACCATCTAATATCTTGGAGATCCAAGGGCTTGCTTTGGACTTCCCAACTTTTGAATAATAATCTTCCCCTATCCTTTACTGATTTACAAACAAAATTTGCATTACCTAATTCTTTTCGTACGCAATATAAGTCTCTACTTACGTCTCTTAGGGGCTCATTATGATCGCGGACGGACTTGAGTCCGTCCGCGACCATCGAGGAGGAGGGAACCTCCGCATGGCCTACGGAGTTCCCTCCTAGCCAATTAGGATGTGACCGCCACCCTGGCGGTCACATCCTCTATGTTTAACATTGCGGCGGGTGCAGCTTCAAGCTGCATCCGACGCAATGTTAAAAATGCATACATTGCATTTGTATGCAGAAAGCGACAGGCACCGCGCGGTGCCTGCCGATTACTGCATACAAATGCAGGGGGGTACCATAGGTACCCCCCATGTGCACCCCCCACCCCCCCTTCACCCAGGGGGCCCGCAACGGGCCCCCGCAGTGAAGCTCCATATGCTTTTCCACGGCGGAAAACCCGCCGTGGAAAAGCATTTCTTTTTGGGCATCCTAATATGGCTGGCGGTGTCTGAGAGACACCGCAACCATATTAGGGCTTTTCCGCCGCGGTTGTAAGCCAATCGCGGCGGAAAAGCTGCGGACGTAAACCTGGACCCACCAGCCATCCTAATGTGGCGGTGGGTCTTTGGTGGGTCCGCTGCGGTTTTTCCGTATCCTCCGGGCCGGCGGTGGCTTCCGCCGGCCCGGAAGATACGGAAAAACCGGTATCCTAATCTGCCCCTTAATCAGTACCTTCTTACATTACCATTAACCCTGTACCCCATATAACATGTTCTACTCTTTTTCCCTTATTGGATACTTCCCCCTATGCATCTTCCATTTAAAAGTGTCTACTATCACCCTTGAATAGACTTAAGTCAAAGACTGAATTGGCTTGGGAAAGGGATTTACAACAATGTTGGTCAACCTCCATGTGGGATAAACTGTGGCTTAAAACTCACAAAACATCAAGAGCAGCTAATACTTCTCAAACCCTTTAATTTGTTTATTAACGACTATTATTTCCCCCTGCAACATTAGCTGCAATATTAGCTTCCTTTTCACTCCCTCTACCTGCTGGTCCTGTTCTTGTTCCAGTGCTGATCTAAAACATATGCTATTTGAAAGTCCTAGTATCTTTCAATTCTGGCAACTAGTGTGGTCCCGACTTAAATAGATTTTTAAAGTTAATATTCCCTTTTCTTTATCCGGCATTTTCCTGGGTTCCCTATCACCTCAATGGCCTCAATTACCATCTAATTTTAAGCTGTTAGATCTGTTACTTTACATCTGATAACTTCAAATTGGAAACAAGCAGATAAAGTTACTTTCAAAGCCCGGTGGAACACCATATGCTTTCATCATATACTCTATACCAAATAAGTCACCCCCATGTCTTTAGCAATTAAGAGAGATCTTTTATGGCTCCCACTTACTACACATTTATCTTGGTCTGCTTCTAAGGTTGTAAATACTTCAGATGATGTCCGAAAATAAAGTCACCATGTTTTCTTTCTCTTACAATACTAAGATATTGTTATACAAGCATATGTACTTATATTAGTTTATATTGTGATTTTTTAGTCCCTAGGTATTATTATGCTTACAGCGTTTAATTTTAAATCCTGTTGTTTCTTCTTTGAAAGTTTTTTGTAGGGTCATAATATGTTTTTCACCCCCTGTCCCCCTTCCTCTTCCTCCTCCCCGCTTTTCTTCCCTATTTTTGGTTTTAATATTTTCTACTGCTGTAGCATGATTGTTATAACAGTTATTTTTCCACATTCTTTCACATTTCAATGTAATAATTGTGATTCTCCAAGCTTGGATATAATGATATTCGTTTTCTTTTGCTCTTCAATAAACTCAAAATGTTAAAAAAAAACCTGTGTGATAAAATGTTGGCCTACTAGAAAGCATAAGCTACACGAAAACTTGGTTGGTTGGACGCTTATGATTATCTAGTGGAACTGGGATTCAAAATGTAGGGCTTCCAAGTTCTTTGGTTGACCTGATCGCTGCAAACGAGTACAATGGCATGTGGGTAAATGCCTTCTCACGAGTGCAAATGCACTTTTCATTATTTTTAAATACACTCGGAAAATGTTCCCAAGGAGAAATCGCTTTCTCGTACATTCCAGACCATTGCGTGGGTGATCCTTGCCATTCTGTTTCTGGAAAGAACATACTCCTGTCCTTGGCAGGTGTCAATCTACAATTGTTTCCAGGATGGGAATGTGCGGTGAACAAATTGAAAATACTCAGCTTTAGATTTGTTCACAAATTATCTGTGTCGTTCTACAGTTCCCACCCCAGAAGAGATTTACTTGTGCAAAAGATTACACCGTATTAGGGTAATAATACACAGAGGAAAATGTATTTGTTAGTGCAAATTCACACAGTCTTAAACACAAAGGAGAATTCGCCCCGTAAATCAAGCTAGTTGCACTTTAGTTGAACTTATGCAATCAAGGGATTTTGTGAATTAATCCAACATGGCATATTCCTGGAAATTCAGGAGTAAACCAACCTCTCAAAGAAAAGGTTGCATGGGATTAAACATTCTTCTCTATTTCGGATCGGAGCACTCAAAAACATTGTAATTTTTTTTTAATTTATGTTGCAAAATAAATGCATGGCTAGAAATGGTTTGTCAAATATATCAATCCCCTTTTACTGAAACGCACAAAACAGTACCATGTGTGACATGTAATCGTTCATCTGGGGAATTTTACTGTTCCAGATAATTTTACTAGCAGCTATACCTTGTACTGGAATTCACTCCTCACAAGTGCTTATTCGTGCCACTACTGAATTGTAAAACGATTAAAAAAACAGAACCGAGACACGTATTCATTGCAACAAAACATTTTTTTCATTTTAAAAATACGATGGCAGTGTTAAGATGCAGGTATGTAGGTTAGCACAGATAAGCTAATATGAAAATTAAAAGGCACCGTATGCAAATACGTAGCAGCACATACTTGCCTTAAGCTTTCCAGCGACTACGTACGTATTTAAGTTAAAGAAAAGTTGATGGTACAAACAAAACGCTGACTCATTAGAAAACTATCTTCAATTTAATACTCAAGAAAGAACACAGGAAAGCAGTTTTTAAAGTTCGAGGCAAGAGGACTTATTTTATTCTCTCATGAGTTGTAACAGAAAAGAGCACCGCCTTTTGTTTACATTTTCAAAAGGTCTACCTGAAAGATTTTGGGGTGGCCCAGAATTCAAAGCCCTTTGAAGCACGATCATCTTTAAGCGGGCTCTCTGAACTTAATCGCACATATATGAAACAAAAATATGAGGCATCATAAAATAGTATATCTAGCTGTTCCTCTCATCTAAATCAATGTATCCACTGATTCTTTCTAAAAAGAAGCTTTTTTTTAAAACAATTTTAAACAATTTTTGTGGGAAGCTTGTCGTTCTCATTTGTTTTCCAAGATTGATACTTGAGTAGAAAGACTCGTGATAAGGTCCAGACAGAGAATCAGGTCACCATTTCTACCCCTAGCATTTGGTTGAGTGAATGAAATAGCATTTCTAAAGCGCGTAGCTACCCGAAGGTATCCCAGCGCTAAGGCAGTTCATAGAGGTAGAAGGAAACACCTAGGGGAAAAGCCACGTCTTTAGCAGTTTGTGGAAGGCCAGATGATTGGGTTCCTTCCGCAAGTGCAGAGGGAGTGAGTTCCACAGTCTGGCGGCATTATAAGAGAAACACCGCCCACCACTTCTAGCCTTTTTGATCTTCCGAACTGCTAGAGAAGACCGTCTGAACGCTGTTGCCTATTGGCCCGATAGGGCTAGACCAAGGAAAGATTAATTGGAGGGCCATTCCTTCCAAGCGACCTGTGAACAATGCACAGGGCCTTTAAAAGGATTCTCTCCTGAACAGGAAGCCAATGCAGGGACCGCATGGCGGGCCTTGCAGAGTAGCGAGGCGAGATCCCCATGAGCATTCTTGCTGCACAGTTCTGCACTGTCTGAAGTTTTGCAATCGCCGAACTAGGCGCGCCTAAATACAAGGAGTTTCCATAGTCGAACCGCGACAAGACAAGTGCCTGAATCATGAGTTTTCTAGCCCGGAAGGGAAGAAGCAGGAGCACTTTAAAGAGCATCCTAAGGATGCCGTAACAAGAGGCTGCAACCTTCCTGGCCTGAACTTTAAAACTGGGGTCCTGGTCCAGCCAGCCTCCCAGACTCTTTATCTCAGTCTTTGGGGCAGGGGACGGCTCCATGCAGCCTGGCCACATAGTACTTGCTTTAAACTTAATGTGATTTCCAAGAACCATGAGCTCAGTCTTGTCATCATTGTGTTTTAGATGCGACAAGTTCATCCACTTGGCGACTTCTTCAAGGCATGGGCGAAGGCCCATGGCCACCTGGTCAGGATGATCCAGAGTCACAACTAACTGAGTGTCGTCAGCATAGGGGACTATGTGGACCCCAAAGGGAAGCACAATATCCACCAGCAGAGCCATGTAGGCATTAAAAAGAGTGGGGCTCAGGGACAAACAATGAGGAACTCCACAATGAAGAGGCAGACTTTTTGAGGAAGGCTCACCTTTAAACACCCAGAAAGATCTTCCTTCCAAAAAGGACTGCAGCCACAACAATGAAGTGCCGGTTATCCTAAGGCCTCTAAGTCGGTGAACCAGAATTTGATGGTAACCCTTATCGAATGCTGCGCTCAAATCTAGGAGGATCACAGTAGAGGATCTTACTGCATCAAGGATATTTCTGGATTCCTAGACTACTGAAAGTAGTGCAGTATCCGTGCCTTGGCACGGCCGAAAGCCAGTTTGAGAGGGGTGAAGGAGTTTATGATATTCCAGGTAGGTAGAGAGTGTGAGATTTACATGTTTCTCCGCAGTCTTGCTAATAATTGGGAGAAGCGAGATAGGACGGTAGTTGCCCAAGCAGTCCGGGTCCAGATTAGGTTTCTTCATGAGAGATTTTACCATAGCCTTTTTCCACTGGTGGGGGAGTATGCTGCTGGGGAGCGAGGCGTTAATCATGTCAATCATAGTTGAAGCAACTATATTGGCTACCTGCTTCAGAATATTGGGAGGTGCTGGATCACATGGCGATCCGCTTTTGACCAGTGTTAAAAAAGCCTGGAAGGATTCCTGGTTAATAGGGGAGAAAACCTCTAAGGAGTGCCCCTGATCCGGCGGACCAATATCCTCCTGATCATGGTTAAGGAGATTATCAACCATGGAGAAGATGGAGGATATAGATTGAATTTTATGATAAAAATAATCTGCATGTTCATTACATCGCCGGCGTGACACATCCGGTGTGTCTGGAGGGAGGGGGGCTTTAAGTTGTTTTTTCGCAATGTGAAAGGTTTCCTATGGAGAGTTAACAGCCAGGGAAATCCTCTCCTCATAAAACGAGGACTGAGCCCATTTAGTTTCTGCTTTATAGTTTTTAAATGCCTCTCTATAGTCCAGTTTCTTGCTAGAGAAGAAGTCTTTCCTCCATGCTCTTTCAAGTTTTTTACAATTTTGTTTTAACTCCTGAAGTTTGGGGGAATTCCACGCCTTCTTATCGGGCCCGCCTTTCATCTGAACCAGCTTTTTAGAAAGGAACCGATCTAGAGTACCCTCTATCCAGTTGTTGAAACTTTCATTGGCAGCAGCCGGATTGATGTTACGGGGTGGCAGACCCACTTATCTACAGGGAGTTTAGTCCAAAGAAGGGATATAACTTGCGTTGGTCGAGTGTGGAAAGTCGTGTCTATAGGGTTCCATGAGAATGGGATCAAGGAGTGGTCCGACCAGGGTAGTGGAATGTGCTCTTTCCCAGATATATCCTCCAGATATGAAAATATAGGGTCCAGGAAGTTTCCTTTAGCATGAGTCACGGACAAGACCTTCTGATACAATTCAGTAGCAGCTAGGGAAGTGAGGTCGTCGAAATGCAAATTAAAATCTCCTAGCAAAGTAGGATTCGCCGCAGTACTGGCAAGGTTTGCAGCTACTTCCAGAAGCGATTTAAAGAATTGGCCATTGGGTCCGGGCAGGCGGTAAAAGAGAATACCTGAAAGGCAGAGAGTGGGGGTGAACCCAATAGAAAAATGGAGATTCTCATAGTTTTTTACCACACTGCCAAACAATCGGCAAGTAAGGTTCTGTTTATAAATGATGGCAATACTGCCGCTCTTGCCTGTCGATCTGTCAAGTCTCTGAATCAGATATCCAGCTTGCACAATATCTGGCTCTGAGGCTATTTTAAGGGTCATAATCTTTTATAAGCCTAGAGATCTCCGCTGTGTGCCGGGGCAGAAACCTGCAGTTTAATAACAGCATATTGTGTGCTTTCTGGGCGAACGGGGGGGTGGGAAGAGAGGGCAAGAACTTGAACGAACAGTGAGAGCAGCCTAAGGCAGACTCATCGAGGGAGATAGAGTGGGGATAGTTCCCCTCCTAAATTCCCATTTAGCTGTCTCCGCTGCTTAGCAGTGTAATGCAAAACATTTTGGGGAGATAATCCAGGGGGACTGGCCCCTGGTCACAGCCGGGCACAGACTGGCTTGCCGTTGGCGCATCTGCTGCGTGGTCACGTCATCCGGTGTTTTTGAAACCGGAAGAGCGAGCAGGGGTTCAGCAACTAGACTGCTGACCCGGAAGAGGCTGCTCGTGAGTGTGCACGCAATAGAAGCACAACTTACCCCCTCGAAGCTTTAAACACATCTCCCCCAAAACAGTAAAATGACAATTTACAGTTAAAAAAGATTTTAAAAGAAGAAAGTGCAAGTGCGTCTGGCGCAGTGGCTTGGTGCCTGCCAAGTGAACAATTCCCTCAGAACCACAGCGCGGTCGCGTCAACCCCCGTTTTTTAAGCCGGAAGAGAGAGCAGGGGTTCAGCGACTAGACCGCTCACCCGGGAGAGGCTGCTCGAGTGTGTGCGTGCAAAAGAAGCACAACTTCCCCCCTCGGAGCTTTATTTTGTGTTGAAATTGTTTATTAAGAAAATTTCAAATAAATCACAAATGCATATACATATGCAGAGGAAGAAATGGGACACAGTATAAATGAGGAAACCATTCCAAAAATATAACAAAGGAGGTATAAAACAACACATCCTCTAGTATTCATAAGGCGAAATTTGGGGTAAAAAAGAAAAGAAAAGAAAGAGAAGAGAAAGGAAGGAAAAAAGGAAAGAGAAAGAAAAAAGAAAGAGAAAGGAAGCCCCAGAGTAACAAACTAGTTGTGAAGAGAGATGGAAGCAAGAAGAATGATAAGAAGCGGAAAAGAGAAAAGGAAGAGAAAGTAAGCATGTTACAAGGAAGGTGAAATTAAGAAGGAAGAGTAGTCGTAGAAGAAGAAGAAGTAGAGACGGAATCATTATCCACTATGGTTTCCAGGAATGGGGACCATACTTGAAGAAAAATGGAAGCTTGGTCCTGTAGACTGTAAATTATACGTTCATGAGAAGCTGTTTGTATTATTGCCACCAACCATTCCTCCTGAGAAGGAGGTAAGGAAGACTTCCAGTGACGCAATATACAAATGTTTGCCGTGGCTAAAGCAGTATGGAGGAGACGAGTCTGTGGTTTAGTAAACTTGGAAAGGTCACGAAAGTCATGTAAAATTATGTTTGCAGAGGTAAAGGGTAAGGGCAATGACATAGAATGAGCCAAAGTGTTTCGTACAAAAAGCCAAAATGATCTGGTACGAGGGCATTCACATATAATGTGCGTTATGTCACAGCCGGAAGCAGAACATCTCCAACACAAGGAATGCGAAAGTAACTTAGCATGATGTAATTTGACCGGAGACCAGTGCCATTCATGGAGAATTTTAAAAATACAAAATTTAAGGTGAGCTTCTCGAACACCCTTATGTAATCCTTCCAAAATAAGATCCCATTGAGTATCTGAGCATGTCACCGAGAGGCGTGTTTGCCATTTCAATTGAAGAGCTTTGGAAAGAGGTTGCGAAAATAGAGGGTGCATAAAAGTCTTATAAAGACCAGAAGTAACACCCTTAAAAGTGCCCCAGAAATTCAGGTAAGATAAAATAGGAGAAGCGAACAACAATTCAGGTGTTGAACTTAGATGTTTTGTGATAGCTTGCTGAAGATGAGAATATTTACAGGATTGAGTGGGTGGTAGATGAAATTCCTCACTTAATTGGGAAAAGGATTTAAAATTGTCACCATGGAACAGTTGTTCCAGGGAATGAATACCAGCTTCCTGCCATAGAGGCCAGGATATAGTTAGACCTCGAACTCGAATAGCCGAATTAGACCATATAGGAGCATTAAAGTGAAGCCGCGAATTAGATTTAAGGAGACGGTGACTACTTTGCCAAGACTTAAACATGGCAGATAAGATAGGATTTTTGGGGTCAAGAGAACTGGAACCCTTACCATATAAAAGGGACAAACCAGGGCCAGAAGCCAATAAATGGCGTTCAAGTGGCACCCATTGAGGGATGTCTTTGGACTTAGGTAAAAAGAAAGAAAGATGGGAAAGATGAAGGGCAAGGGAATAGTGCTCGATAGAGGGAAGACCTAAACCTCCCTGCAATTGGTAGGATTTTAATTTTGCAAAGGTGAGACGCGGTTTAACTGTACCCCATATAAAAAGTTTAATTTTTGAATCAATGGACCGAAGAGTAGCCAAAGGAATAGACAAAGGGAGCATACCCAGAACATAAAGAAAATGCGGTAAGGTGACCATCTTAATCGCCTGAACCTGCCCCCAAAGGGATAAACCTAGGGCCTTCCATTTATCGAAGTCCCTTTGCATTTGTGCAATCAAGGGAGTTAAATTGTCCGTGACAACGTTATCCAATCCCCTATTGAGGAGTATTCTTAAGTACTTAAGCCGATAAGGTTGCCAGTGAAATGGAAAACCAGAGATTGCATCCTTTGTAGTACCTAGGGACATAGGTAAGGCTTCGCTTTTGTCCCAGTTTATCTTATAGCCAGAAAAAGAAGAAAAATCATCAATGACACGGAGGAGAGCAGGGAGAGATCGCGGAAGATTAGTAAGTGTAAGAAGAATATCGTCCGCATATAAATAAATTTTTGAATGACCAATTGGAAGAGGAACACCCACCACAGCAGCCGATTGATGAATTGCAGCAGCCAGAGGTTCCATAGCCAAAAGGAAAAGAAGAGGGGAGAGTGGACAACCTTGACGGGTACCCCGCCGAATAGGAAATGGAGTAGAGAGAAAACCTCCACAGTTAACTTGGGCAGATGGGCTATCGTAAAGTAGTCGTACTTTGGCTATGAACTGATCACCTAATCCAAATTTTTGCATTTTGGGAAAAAGGTATTCCCACTCAATAGGGTCAAATGCTTTTTCTGCATCTAAAGAAAGAAGGAGGGCATCATCTGCAAGATTTTTAGCGGACCATAGGGCATGGGAGAGAGTACGTAAATGATTGCGGGAGGAATGACCGGGAACAAAACCTACTTCAGAATTATGGATTAAGGAAGGCAAAACCTTGCGGAGTCGCGATGCTAGAATGCTGGCAAGAAGCTTAACATCAGAATTTAAAAGAGATATAGGAAGATAACTACTACACAATAGAGGGTCCTTGCCAGGTATTGGCAAGACTGCTATGATGGCTTTGTTAGAGATAGAACCAAGAGAAGACTCCTCCACGGCTTCCTCAAAGGCAGCATGAAGAGTATCAAGCATAGTCTGACCAGTCCATTAAAAAAATTCAGGAGGGAAACCATCATCTCCCGGAGCTTTATGGTACGGTAAGGAAGATATAGCTGAAGAAATGTCCTACTTCGTGATAGAAGAGCCCTGCCATCATCGGAGAGCCGCGGAAGATGAACTTCATCCAGAAATCTAGACATCACTATCTTATCTACCCGAGTGCCTGGGGAGTATAGAGATCTATAAAATGAGGCGAATTCCTCAACTATCTCTTGTGGCCGAGTGAGGATATCACCACCCCTTGATCTTATTGCTGGAATCGCCATAGCGGCCTCCCTTTGGCGTAACTGCGCAGCCAATAACCGACCAGCTTTTTCTCCTTGTTCATAATGACGGCCTTTCATTTTTGTAAGGCATATTCCGCCTTAGAAGTAAAAAGAGTATTGAGAGACATACGCGCCTGTTCCAATAACTTTCGGTTTTGGAGAGATGGTTGCGAAATATATAATTGAGATAGTCGGCGAATATCCTTTTCTAGTTCAGTCTGCTTGGCAGCGTTCTTTTATTATAAAGAGCAGCGTCCCGCATAAGATGGCCTCTAATGGTTGCCTTAGCAGCTGCCCAAACCGTTCGTTTAGAGGAAACCGAATCTGCATTATTGAGAAGATAATCAAGTAAGTGGGATTGCAAAAGAAGTTTACCCACTGGCGTTTTATATTTGTTGATATTCAAACGCCACGATTTGCGCCCCAGATTCATAAGACCCAAATCTAGAGACAAAAGGACAGGAGAATGATCAGAAATAGCTGCTTCTAAAATCTTAGAATCAGTAACCAGTTGGACTGAATCTTGCGAAATAAGAAAGTAATCAAGACGCGAAAACGTACCGTGAGTAGAAGAAAAAAACTTATATTCTTTATCCTGTGGATGACTTAGTCTCCAGTGGTCAACAAGACCAGTGTCAGCAAGAATGTCACCGAAAATGGCTCTGTCAGAAGCGTTGATAGTGTCAATGCAACCCGTTCTGTCAAGAGCAGGATCCAGTGCTAAATTCCAATCACCACCAATGAGAAATTGAGAAGCATTTATTTCCGTAAGAAGACGATTTAGTCGAAGAAAAAATGGTTTTTTGGAACCAAGCGGAGCGTATACAGAGCCAAGACAAAGGAAGAAATTGCCAAGTTTCAATTTAACAAAAACATAGCGACCTTCCGGATCCGACCATGTCTTTAAAATTGTGAAAGGAAGTGACTTCCGAAAAAGAATGGCGACTCCGCATTTACGAATAGGATTAGGATATGTGGGATCAGGTTTAGAGACTGAACTATGAATGACTTTACCAACCCAATCTCTGCTGAGCTTACTAGACTCAATATCATCCAAATGAGTCTCCTGCAATAGAGCCACATCCACATGCTTAGAATGTAAATAGGAAAGAACTTTCTTACGTTTTATGTAATGGGTGAGGCCATGAACATTCCAAGAACCCACAGACAACGGATGGATAGGAGGCATGATAATAGGATTGAGTTAACAGTAAGTGAGGAAAAGCAGAGAGAAAAAGGAGAAATGCTACTATGGGAGGGAAAAAAAGAGAAGAAAAGAAGGAAAAAGAAAAGGAAAAGTAAGTAAGGAAAGTAGGAGAAAAGAGCAACCTGGATTGTTAACTACGGGTCTGGGTGCACTTAGAGCAACGCCAGGGGGAACCGGATCCCCTTCGAGTAAAGAAGAATGGGGACCTAGGGAATAAATTGAAACATGAAATACATAAAGCATAAGAGAATAAAATATCATCATAAAAATCTGGACCAACTCCTGAACGTCTCCACAGGAGTCTGTCACGAAATGTAATAAGAAGAGTAACCAACACATCAAAACCCCCAGCTTCCTAAAGATTACATGGGAAGGACATGAAAAGAGTGAAGAGAAGTAAGAAAGATAAAGCAAAGGGGAGATAAGATACAAAAAAGAAAAAGTGTGAGAGAGGTAGAGTAATAGACGCAGAAGAAAATATTAGAACCTATTTAAAGAAATATGAGAACCATCTATATCAGAGTAAAGATAATAGATAATGTCACATGTAACAACAAGTACAGCATCATAGGAAGGGGAATGCATTGGAAAAGGGACCACCATAAAAGAGGTAACAACTTTGAGGAAAGGCTGCGATCAAGTAAATACTCTGAGGAATTCAATCGCCTAATACAAAAACGGAAAAGAGCAAGAAGGTATAAGGCCCAATATGAAACAGAGGACAAGGGTAATCACACCACAAAGAAGAACACACCGTTAGAATAAAACCTAGAGAAGAATAACATGACAAGAAAAAGAAAAAAGAGAAAACATAACCAAGGAGAAGTAAACAGGAATGAGGGACATATCAACATTGTCAAGGAAAAGGAGGGAAAGATATAGGAAGAAACAAAGAAAAATGATCAAACACAATTTAAACCAAGAAAACGGCAAAACAAAGAACATCATAGAAAACCGGAGTAATTAATACATGAAACAAATGATGATAGGCGTAGCAATAATAACAACATCATAGCTAGGGGAGTGAACAGGAGGAGAGAAAGATCTTGTGGAATGGGGAACCGTTTTATAGTATATAATAAGCAAAACCTGAAATAATTAAATAACTGTAAACTGGAAATCACATATTGTTAGTAAATATAGAAGAACAACAGGGTACAGAATACTATATAGAACACCAAGGAGAGTGAATCTCATTATACCATGCATTAAAATCTGTAACGAGTAGAGAATAACAATAGAGCATGAAGCAACATATAAGAACAACAACACCATGCAGGAAAATCTCAGTGAGCTAAGCGAGCAACAAAAGCATTGTGAACAAGAAACCCTGCTATAAGCTTATATAATAAGAAAAAGTAATAAAGCATTAAAAGAATGCAGTCAACATCAAATGGTGTCTTAAGACGCGATCTAGACACATCATGCAGTGCTAGGGAGTGTCAGTGGACCAATCAAGAAGCAGAGCAGTATCAACAACATGAGCGGCCATCAACTCATGGAAAAACAAAATCAGTAGAACACAAAAAGGAATTCAGTCAGCATCAGAGGGATTTTTAAGAGGCGATCTGGATTTGTCTCTCTGCTGTGTGTTAGTAAGAGATGAGAAGGAATGTACAGCTGAGTCCCTCTCTTCTTGAGAACGAGGCAAACGGGTGATATCCCTACCACGTTGCCTGAAATCAGGAGAGGCGTTCAAATGAGATGGTGGCAAGTTTGTAAAGGAAGCCTTGGATGTAGAAGATGATTGAGTTTCCATGTCATTGGACTTGATATCATCCAGGAACTGATGAAGAAGAGCAGGATCATAAAAGTCTTTAGATTCCCCATTCCAGGTAATCCGAAAGTGTGCAGGTTCAAATAGACCATACTTGATATCCAGTTGGCGGAGTCTTGGCCGCAGGGAAAGAAATGCCTTCCTCCGTTCATTAGTCTCTTTAGAAAAATCTGCAGCCATATGAATGGTATGACCTTGGAAGATAAAGGAACCATGTGAGCGAGCCATTGATAAAATCTGTCTGGTCTGCTCATGCCGGAGAAAACAGGCAATAATTGGTCTAGGTCTCGCAGAAGCTTCAGAACGCGGTGGGCAAAGCCTGTGAGCACGCTGGATTTCAAGAGGAGGGGCAAAAGAAAGCCCAGTCAAAGTGGGGAGAGCGTCACATAAAAAAATTTCACGTCCTGCTTTTCAATATTTTCGGGAAATCCAAAAAAACGTATATTGTCTCTACGGCTACGATCCTCCAAATCAATGATTTTACTGTGGAGAAAGAGTAAATCCTGATCCGAGCCCCTAACAGAGTCCAACCGCCCCTCCATCTCCAACATTTTAGAGTCAATGGCATCAATCCTAGTATGAAAAGTAGTAAGTTCAGCCCGAATGGACTTAGTCTCCGCAGCCAGTGACGTCATGGTAATATCCAAACCTTCCAAGCGACGGTTAACTCCAGAAAGTTCTTGTAGAATGCGTTGCATAGTATCAGACAGAGTCTTGTCACTCTGAAGTGAAGAAGCTTGTGAGGAAGAAGGTGACGCAGATCCATTACCTTTGTTAGTCGAAGTAGAAGGTTGTTTTACTACCTCAGTAAAAAGTGGCTGTTTAGGGCCGCAACCTCCATTCTTATTATTGGACATGGTATGGCGTCTTTGAGAAGATGACCTACAATAACGAATTGACGTAATAGTAGAACAGGAGGCAGTGAGGGAACCAACCATGTAATAAATGACAGACCAGGGATACCTCAAATAACAAGTAGGCAGTAAAATGCGTGTATTCAGTAAATAATCAATATGAACAACATACAATGAATGACAAAGACACCTCAGAAATAAAACATGTAAGCAGCGTAGGTGAGCATAGCAATGTATAAGCAATGTAACAGTGATAAAGCAGTTGAACACATTGAGAAAGGGCACACTGAATTTGAAGACAAGGCGCTTCTCAAATAAGAAGGTATCATAGGAGAGTGCAGAAATATTATTCACTCAGAAATACCTCATAAAAGAACATGAGCCTGAAGCAGTGGTACAGGAAGCAATGACTATGAATAAAAGCCTTAAAGTTCTTGAGAGGATAATGAAAGAGCAGGCTAACATTTGAAAAATGGGAACATGACTGAGGAGACTGCCTATGAAATTTAAAACCATATGAGCATAACAATATACTGTATGTTCATGTCAGCAACACACTAAGGAACATATAGTGCAGGGAAGAATACAAAATTGTATTATAGGCAGACCAGAAAAAACAGTATATCATACTGCAAATGCCTTCCAAGTGCTGAAAGTCGTCGTGTGAATAGACTGTGTAGGGAAGTCTTGTCAAACTGCAAAGAAATCCACTGGAAAGTAAGGTGAAAGGAAGGAGCTGTGTATTAGGAAGCATCCAATGTTAAGCGTAGCGTGTGCTCCGTAGATAGGTTGAGGGGCGCGGCCTCGTCGTCTGAGGAGGCGCGGCCTAGATGATGGTGAAGCCCGGCCCTAAAGTTGGAGGAGGCGCGGCTTACCCTGAGGAGAAGCGTGGCTTCATTAACGCGCAGGTCACGGTGCGCGCTCTGGAACCTGCAGGCTTCACGTCGGCATCGCGGAAAAGAGGGAGAGCACCGTCTCTGGAGGCCGAAAAGTCACCGCTGGGTTCAGCAATGACTTTGCTTGTAAGGGAACCCGAAAAGCAGGATCCAGGCAGCCAGGTGAGAACAGGAGGCTTGGCTGGGGTACGTCCCTCGGCGGAGCCTCTCAGTCAGGCGGCCATCTTCCTGCATGGCCAGACCACGCCCCCCCCCCCCCTTCGGAGCTTTAAACACAGCTCCCCCAACACAGTAAAATGACAGTTTATAGTTAAAGAGATTTTAAAAGAAGAAAGTGCAAGTGCGCCTGGCGCAGTGGCATGGCGCCTGCCAAGTGAACAATTCCCTCAGAACCGCCGCTGTTGACCGATGTTCATCGAGACCAAATGCAGGCAGGTACATCAGATAGCATATATGTTAACAAAGTGTTCAGTCCTAATTCCTAATTACCACTTGCCACAGGTACTCCCTTATGCCAATTAAATGGCTAGTTAAAATATCGTCCTCCTCAACATGAATGACACAATCAACCGGAGATCTATCCACCAACCGCCTTGTCAAAACTCAAATCCATCTTTCTTACTACACTTCCTGAGACACATATTGTCGACTCTTACCTTGATCTTTTTAGCGGTGTTTCCAACACCATCTTCCTGTTTTACACCATTGACATGCCTGTCTGAGCATACATTATCCCATAATTACCAATTCATCCATGAATCTATGGTCCCGAGTGGCTGAAAGTTAGTAAGACCACCCCCCAATGACTTAAAATTCCCTTATCATTATAAACATCTAATACAATGGTAAGATCATGATTCCATGTAACCAGTCCAGCCTCAAGCCGTTCGTCCAGAGCTTCACGAAACTAAAATATATCACAGAATACTGCCCATTTGGCAGGGGACACACCAACTCTCCCAAATTGTACATGTTTCTGCTTTCTCCTCCCCCAACCGGCCATATCAACCCCCTTTCCACCACCACCCCCTTTCTGAATGTTACCCAACTCTTCCCAGTCCTACTCCTTGCCAACAGCTTCTATCTTCAAGCCATCACTGAGAACTGGTTTACCGCCTCTTCAATGCCATATATAACAAACTGTATGTCTCTTAATTATAATTTTGTCTTTTTTTAAATGACAATTGGGAATAGGGGCTGGAGTTGTCTTAGACTAATATGAATCACTCTATCAAAATGATCGAATGCTCTTCGTACAAACGATCTGAGAGGTTCAACTCCAATGTGGTCACTAGCCCAACATCTTTTTTTGCATCTGCTGCAATTTACCATCCTCTACAGAAAAGCAGGGTCTCCTTCCACTTTAATCTACCCAATCTTAGCAAGCACAGTCAGTGTATTACTGAGTACACTGATTCTCAGTTGATTAATGTAATGAGGGAGGCCACACCCTTGAACTTCTATTCTCACTGATACCGAATGCCCAATTCCAAGGCACCTTCGCACTCATCCTTGGATTCAACACTTCTTAGTGAAGTTTAACAAGGAGGATCGGTTTGAACAACATTCCAAGTCTGCACCATGCTGACCAACATACTATGTAGAACCTTTAACATAATTCAACCTGATGTTTCAGCAACAGCTCCTGTTGGATCTTCATCTGGAAGGCCTGCAGACAACTTGGCCCATTCTGAGCACACACTATGACACTGGACAATCTTGTCCATCGCCCTCACACAAGCTAAGCCCACTGTCAACTAAGACTTGGTCCACCAAAATCTTTCACCCACTGAAAAGACAAAGCAGAAACCTACATAGACCGCTCACCACCATCATAAATACCTACCAAATAGGATTCCACATGGACGCGGACGACACACAGCTCTGTCTCAGGTTGGATGAACTTGGTAAGCTTCTCAGTTTGACTCAATTCCACTTCCATGTCCACAAGTGGTCGGGGACAACTAGCTATGCCTAAATTGCAAAAAAAGTAGCCTTGCTGCTAAGGCAAGTCAACCCCTTTTTTCTCTCTTCCCTGGCTTAGCGAGCTGGGCACCCCTCCAAAGACTGTGAATAAAGTTCATAACCTGGGTATACTGTTTGACACTGACCTTTCATTCCCCCCCCCCCAAATAAATGGCATGCACATTAGCCTTTCTTATAACGACCATTTCTAAACCTCAAAGAGTTTCGAACTATTCGACCATTTTGTTATTTGGCCTGATTAGACAAACTTGTATCACCTTCTATAAAATCCCTTCCCTGACTTTCACTAAAAGAACGAATTGCATTCAAGACCCTTTGCTCAGTATAAAAGGCTCTTACACGGCAATCAACCCAACTACCTCACTGCACTGTTCACGCCATACCTTCTACCGAGGAACCTAACGATCTTCTAACAAAGAAATGCTGTCAATAAACAAGACCAAATACAAGATATTTGGTGGTATTTTGTATATTGGGGCAAGGTTCTATCCTGTGGAACTTCCTGCCTCTGTATCCATGACTGGAAGATCAATATAGTAACAACTGAAAACACCTTTTCACCATAGCATTCATTTAATGACCGTTCCTCCCAAAGATTGACCAACGCACCTGTACTTCTACCTTAAAGGCTTTACTATCTTCAGACTCAATGTCTAGGCTTGTACGTACTAATTGGGCTCCTACCTAACAACTCTCTAAGGCCACCATTGGGTAGTTAACAACATTTTACAAAAATATCACAATCTTCTGTGAATATAGGTACAGTTGTGAAGACTCCAGGTAGATGATCCCCCTCATTTTCATTCCAGACTTTCATTTATAAAAAAGTACATTATGGAATTTGTGGTCATTATTTCAGTCAATTATGGTGATTTAACCAATGCTATTTAAGCAAATTGATATCTCAGGTATTTTAATGCTCTTAAGATACACAAAAAGTGTGTTGGGAACGTGTAAGTAGAATGTACTTATATTTGTATTAAGAAATCATAATAAATTGGAACAAGTGAACTCAATGGGGAGTTACAGTAAATGCTCAAACAATCTTTTATATGCTTGAACTTTGCCCTGTGGCTTTACTTGTGTAATTTCCATTGCCCTGGAAATACCTGCGTCCGGCAGACAAAACTACATGCACAGTTCTTTTTTAATTCATAATATTTCAGAAGAGAGGGGTCATATTTAATAGTTGACCAAATACACTGTTTTTCTGCTTCAAGATAATACATCATATTAACCTCTGCATATGTATTGACCACAGATGTAACTTTAATCAAGACAACATACATTTTAATGGCATAACATTGAACAAAATTATCTCTTGTGGATTGTGTAATCATCCATACACTTTGCTTGTTCTGCAGCATTATAGAAAGTGCAGAACACGGATAGTTCAACCAGGGACCTAAGAGGAGGGCTCTGAAAATAGCAGCAACAACAGTCTTTTGATTAGGGGCGATCTTCCTCCTATTTAATTGCTGGCTGTCTTAAAGTCCATTCTATTTTTCCACTTGTGTATTCGTCTTCCGATTGCTTTTGGCATTCTCCCTACTACAAAGTAGCACGTATGCCACCTCAGTTTTATTTCAGAACTCTTAATCCACCACTTAGTGTGGATACAATCAATCAATGCATTTGTTACAGTGATTTCTTGACAACCTTACAGAAACGGTTACAGCGGATCCGTCATTACTTAATAAATGTGTTGTAGTATGAAAGTCCACAGAAGGCCAGGTTGTGGTTCCAAGATGTAACTTTAGTCAGGTACATGTTACATAAGATATAAGTTGTAGCCAAGATGATAAGTAGGCCTGTAAGTATGCCCCACCAGGAGCAGCCTCATAGCTGCTCAGCCTGCTGACACCAACTGACTCACATCAGACATTCAACATTCTATGACATACTCAACATTCCATACATACTCAGCCTTAACAGCAAGGGGAAAGAGAGAGCAGGTTAAGAAGAGGAACATTCACCTTACTCTAAAATGCTCCATCATGGTAATACCATGGCTTTAAGAAATGCATAAAATTGGTATGAAACTGTGATATAGCAAAGTACTACAGGGCTAAGACAGCCGCCATAGAATTGGAATTAAGGACTTGACAAAAGCATTGTCTGTCATTTAATGTTTGGTTTTTAAAAGCCTCTCTGTGGGTTAAAATAGTGATTCATATGTATGTATAGGAAAATATGGTGTTGGATGCTGTGACATTGACAAAGGCAGCAAAAGGAAATGAATGTGTCATAAGTGGTTGGAACAATACACATATCTGTTTGAAACCCCCTTGAGCGTGTAAATTCGGTTTCTTCAAGAAATATATATTTTCACAAAAAAAAAAAAGGTTACCAGGATGTTATAGTTAGGCTCAGATTCACTAGCACACTCACACACACACACCCAGTCACAGTTCCACACAGACACTTGAATGCTCACTCACTGACCCACGCAGGCGCTCTCACACCCACTCACAGACCTACTCACACTCTCACATCCAGTCACAGACCCACACAGGCACTCACATACCTAGTCAAAGTCTCACATAGACACACAAACACTCACTCACAGACCCATGCAGGCGCTGTCACACAAGCAGTAATTGTGACCAATATAAACTCCTGACTGGCAAGATGAAGAAAATCAGCAATTTCATCACCTGGACATCTAATTATGTGAACATGAGTAATCACAAGCTTTTGACATATCATGGCATTGACAAAATAGAGAAAACGTCAGGGGTGGAGATCAGGAAAAAAACCTCAGGATTGTTAATTCTCAATGTATGATCCAGTTGAATTCCAAGTACTCTTATGGATTAAATAGGGATGAAGAATTAGCTATCCATATTGGAGTACAGGGTGTCGTCATTCTTAAAAGAGGCACTTTCTCCCCTCCTCAGGTACCCTTTTTGTCTGTCATGTTTTTTTTAATTGGGAGGATGCATAATTCACAGTTTGCTCTTTCCCTGCAGGATACTTAATATATTAGAGTTTTGGTGTTTGATTTCACATTTATCATGATTTAATCACACTCATCACACAAACATTTTAAATGTCTAGCTTGGTCACAAGAGGCCCTCAAGCACAGAAATCGGTACATATCTGTGCGTACAGATTGGAATTAGAGTAGTGTCTGTGAAGGAGGGAGGGGGGCCTACTAAGTACCCTATGATGACTCCGAAGCCATTTCATTGTATTGTTTGTGCGCACTTGCTCTAGTGGATTACATGCATTGGTATAGATGGTGGTACTCTGTGAGGCTTCCCTGATGAGTCATCTGCAAGAATTTTGGGTATAGACCCCATAAGATTATGAGCATTAGGCTGTTATGATGGGTGATCAAATTATTATATTTTTTTGATAAAGTAAGGATTTACCATACATAGGAAATGTTTACACATTTTACAAATGTTATTTGCTCCATATATTTTAAGTGGCATTACGAACCTTGCTTGCCCTGTATAAAGTACACACCAGTATGACTCATTTTGATTTTCTGAATCCGTGTTTCTATGCATATGTTATACATATATCATTCTTTATGCGCTGCGTAGCAATAAGTTTGTGATGCAGTAATTTGGTTTTTTGCAGTGCAAGTATTCTGATGTGTTATTCATATGTCATAGATTAAATGCAAGTTCTGTATGTCAACATAACTGTGTTATATCATGATTGGTTATTGATCACAATTAGTTGTATTTACTGGTAGGCCCTTTCAGCAATATCAGATAAGCTGTGTGAAGACTGATACAATGATGTCTGTTTGTTAGTATATGAATCACGCCATTTTGTACAAATTTAAGTATTAAAATTTATATTTTAGTATATACGCTATACGAACATTGGTGCACATTTTTTAGCAAAATGGGAACTTTATCCCAATTCTTAATTTATGTACTCAATTTTGAACATGGACTTCGCTTACAAGAATATTGTCTATGTCCATTAATATGTATTGTGTATGTTTCTGACGAAGGGCGGGTCACTTGAACTCGATAAAGGCTATGAAAGTAACTGAAAGCGTCATTCTTGGCGGCAATAAAGAACTGGTTGTTTGCACTACGGTGTGCCGCTGTCTTCTACTATTTCATTGCACATTTTTACCATATATATATATATAATGATACGTGCCCTTATCATTATTATTATTGTGTTTATGGGTGTGCATTTATGTGGTGTATAGATGAGTGTTTCATCTATGTTAATTCAACATGTGACTCACTAAAGAGGTGGAGCATCACGTAAAGAAAAAAAGTATTTAATTGTTAGCTGACCAGGTGTATGGTGTGTGATCAAGGGCACTAGTTGCTCGAAACGCGTCGCCTGAGAGGTTGAATAAAATCTCCCTTACTGCAGCCTTGGGTCCGTGTCTTCATTACAGGAAGCTGATGGTATGAAGATTGCGTTGTACATAATACGGAGGTGAGCTGTCCTCCGTTCACGGTACCCGCTCGTTGGCAAGAGGTCTCGCATTACAGCTAACTGCATTTTCCGTTCCGAGGAGGAAATTCGCGTGACCCCCTGGACCGAACAACAAACCACAAGTGTCGGAGGACGGAGACGCGCTAGCGGCTGGTTTGATTGGCTGGCTGGGAGTGCGTGGCGTCCAACGGCAAGCGGTGTTATTCAGGAAATCCCAGGTAACGAGTGTAAGGCATAGCGGGAAGAAGACCGACATTGGCAAATGCTAACGGTGTGTCATATTTCAAAATCCTCTCACGAACACCATGTCAGCAAGTCTGGAGAGAGAGCGTGAAGACGCAGCGGAAGCGCTGTTTAGTAATCTACGATTCAGAAAAGGGGGTGGTGATGAACAGAGTGTCTGAATTAAGCAGACCACTCTTACCCAGTCCAAAGATCAGGGCTTGATCCATCACCGTTATTTAGCTCACTGCCCCATCCCAGCTCAGAACCTGGCTATATGCAAATTAGTCTGTCCCTGGCCCAGTGCATCATGGGAACAGGGCAGACCAAACTACCAAGCCAATTCTTCACCAGAAAGGAGACAAGCTACCGGGGACCGGTTTCTGGCATTTCAGCCTCGTCGGCCCGGCTTGCTTGAATCCTGATGGAGCAGTGAGCAAGGGACTCATGTCTGAGTATACCCTGCCACACCTATAGGGGCCAAAAACGATTCAGAAAAGGGGGTGGTGATGAACAGAGTGTCTGAATTAAGCAGACCACTCTTACCCAGTCCAAAGATCAGGGCTTGATCCATCACCGGTATTTAGCTCACTGCCCCATCCCAGCTCAGAACCTGCCTATATGCAAATTAGTCTGTCCCTGGCCCAGTGCATCATGGGAACAGGGCAGACCAAACTACCAAGCCAATTCTTCACCAGAAAGGAGACAAGCTACCGGGGACCGGTTTCTGGCATTTCAGCCTCGTCGGCCCGGCTTGCTTGAATCCTGATGGAGCAGTGAGCAAGGGACTCATGTCTGAGTATACCCTGCCACACCTATAGTGGCCAAAAACGATTCAGAAAAGGGGGTGGTGATGAACAGAGTGTCTGAATTAAGCAGACCACTCTTACCCAGTCCAAAGATCAGGGCTTGATCCATCACCGTTATTTAGCTCACTGCCCCATCCCAGCTCAGAACCTGGCTATATGCAAATTAGTCTGTCCCTGGCCCAGTGCATCATGGGAACAGGGCAGACCAAACTACCAAGCCAATTCTTCACCAGAAAGGAGACAAGCTACCGGGGACCGGTTTCTGGCATTTCAGCCTCGTCGGCCCGGCTTGCTTGAGTCCCTTGCTCATTGCACCATCAGGATTCAAGCAAGCCGGGCCGACGAGGCTGAAATGCCAGAAACCGGTCCCCGGTAGCTTGTTTCCTTCCCAGTATAAGAATTGGCTTGGTAGTTTGGTTTGCCCTGTTCCCATCATGAATTGGGACAGGAACAGACTAATTTGCATGTAGACAGGTTCTGAGCTGGGATGGTGCAGTGAGCTAAAAAACGGTGATGGATCAAGCCCTGATCTTTGGACTGGGTAAGAGTGGTCTGCTTAATTCAGACATTCTGTTCATCACCACCCCCTTTTCTGAATCATTTTGTCCACCATAAGCGTGGAAGGGTATACTCAGATGTGAGTCCCTTGCTCATTGCACCATCAGGATTCAAGCAAGCCGGGCCGACGAGGCTGAAATGCCAGAAACCGGTCCCCGGTAGCTTGTTTCCTTCCCAGTATAAGAATTGGCTTGGTAGTTTGGTTTGCCCTGTTCCCATCATGCATTGGGACAGGAACAGACTAATTTGCATGTAGCCAGGTTCTGAGCTGGGATGGTGCAGTGAGCTAAAAAACGGTGATGGATCAAGCCCTGATCTTTGGACTGGGTAAGAGTGGTCTGCTTAATTCAGACATTCTGTTCATCACCACCCCCTTTTCTGAATCATTTTGTCCACCATAAGCGTGGAAGGGTATACTCAAATGTGAGTCCCTTGCTCATTGCACCATCAGGATTCAAGCAAGCCGGGCCGACGAGGCTGAAATGCCAGAAACCGGTCCCCGGTAGCTTGTTTCCTTCCCAGTATAAGAATTGGCTTGGTAGTTTGGTTTGCCCTGTTCCCATCATGCATTGGGACAGGAACAGACTAATTTGCATGTACCCAGGTTCTGAGCTGGGATGGTGCAGTGAGCTAAAAAACGGTGATGGATCAAGCCCTGATCTTTGGACTGGGTAAGAGTGGTCTGCTTAATTCAGACATTCTGTTCATCACCACCCCCTTTTCTGAATCATTTCGTCCACCATAAGCGTGGAAGGGTATACTCAGATGTGAGTCCCTTGCTCATTGCACCATCAGGATTCAAGCAAGCCGGGCCGACGAGGCTAAAATGCCAGAAACCGGTCCCCGGTAGCTTGTTTCCTTCCCAGTATAAGAATTGGCTTGGTAGTTTGGTTTGCCCTGTTCCCATCATGCATTGGGACAGGAACAGACTAATTTGCATGTAGCCAGGTTCTGAGCTGGGATGGTGCAGTGAGCTAAAAAACGGTGATGGATCAAGCCCTGATCTTTGGACTGGGTAAGAGTGGTCTGCTTAATTCAGACATTCTGTTCATCACCACCCCCTTTTCTGAATCATTTTGTCCACCATAAGCGTGGAAGGGTATACTCAGATGTGAGTCCCTTGCTCATTGCACCATCAGGATTCAAGCAAGCCGGGCCGACGAGGCTGAAATGCCAGAAACCGGTCCCCGGTAGCTTGTTTCCTTCCCAGTATAAGAATTGGCTTGGTAGTTTGGTTTGCCCTGTTCCCATCATGCATTGGGACAGGAACAGACTAATTTGCATGTAGCCAGGTTCTGAGCTGGGATGGTGCAGTGAGCTAAAAAACGGTGATGGATCAAGCCCTGATCTTTGGACTGGGTAAGAGTGGTCTGCTTAATTCAGACATTCTGTTCATCACCACCCCCTTTTCTGAATCATTTTGTCCACCATAAGCGTGGAAGGGTATACTCAGATGTGAGTCCCTTGCTCATTGCACCATCAGGATTCAAGCAAGCCGGGCCGACGAGGCTGAAATGCCAGAAACCGGTCCCCGGTAGCTTGTTTCCTTCCCAGTATAAGAATTGGCTTGGTAGTTTGGTTTGCCCTGTTCCCATCATGCATTGGGACAGGAACAGACTAATTTGCATGTAGCCAGGTTCTGAGCTGGGATGGTGCAGTGAGCTAAAAAACGGTGATGAATCAAGCCCTGATCTTTGGACTGGGTAAGAGTGGTCTGCTTAATTCAGACATTCTGTTCATCACCACCCCCTTTTCTGAATCATTTTGTCCACCATAAGCGTGGAAGGGTATACTCAGATGTGAGTCCCTTGCTCATTGCACCATCAGGATTCAAGCAAGCCGGGCCGACGAGGCTGAAATGCCAGAAACCGGTCCCCGGTAGCTTGTTTCCTTCCCAGTATAAGAATTGGCTTGGTAGTTTGGTTTGCCCTGTTCCCATCATGCATTGGGACAGGAACAGACTAATTTGCATGTAGCCAGGTTCTGAGCTGGGATGGTGCAGTGAGCTAAAAAACGGTGATGGATCAAGCCCTGATCTTTGGACTGGGTAAGAGTGGTCTGCTTAATTCAGACATTCTGTTCATCACCACCCCTTTTCTGAATCATTTTGTCCACCATAAGCGTGGAAGGGTATACTCAGATGTGAGTCCCTTGCTCATTGCACCATCAGGATTCAAGCAAGCCGGGCCGACGAGGCTGAAATGCCAGAAACCGGTCCCCGGTAGCTTGTTTCCTTCCCAGTATAAGAATTGGCTTGGTAGTTTGGTTTGCCCTGTTCCCATCATGCATTGGGACAGGAAAAGACTAATTTGCATGTAGCCAGGTTCTGAGCTGGGATGGTGCAGTGAGCTAAAAAACGGTGATGGATCAAGCCCTGATCTTTGGACTGGGTAAGAGTGGTCTGCTTAATTCAGACATTCTGTTCATCACCACCCCCTTTTCTGAATCGTTTAGTAATCTACAGCAGAGCGTTTCAAATGCTACCGCGGTTATCAGCCAGCCCGGCGGTTTGCAACAGGATGCCAAACAGCTACTTAAAATGCTAGAGAAGAAGACCAAATCAGAGATTACGAAGTGGTGGGAACATAAATCGCTCACCAAGTACATGGAGGCAGGAAGAGTTCCACGTGGTTTACGAATAATGCTGGCGCCAAGTTTCGAAGACCCCAATCCAGCTATGTTAAGGGAATGGGGGGAATTGAATTTGGATGCTTCAATGAATTTGGTGAAAGTTCTCATCAAATATGCAGTCATTGACCGGGAAAAGCTACTGGAGGAAATAAAAGGTCTGGACGAGCAATTGGAGAATATTACCGATCCTGACACCAAACAGATGGTAACAGCTGTGCGCAAAGAGATAAGTGAACGGCTCCGCAAGCATGAAGAGCGCATAAAAATTAGGAAAGTACACAAGTTTGCAAGAGACTTAAAAGACTATGAAACAGGTCAAATATATACCTTCTCTCGCAAATTTGAAAGAGCCAAGCAATCGAAAATGACACAACAAACTAACGCTACTGGTGTAATGAGCAGAGCTACTCCACCAGAAGAGCGTAATGAGAATTGCGATGCTGAGGCAATCTCTTTGGCCAGTACATCAAGCACCTCGCTATCTGAGACCGGGAGTACAGATGGAAGACAAGGGGGTAGAATATTAAACCTCGGCGAGGAGATGGATTTTTTAGTGGAGGATCGGTTGCAAACACTGCGCCCCTGATTGCGAAAGAATTACAGCGCAAAAAGCGGAACGTAAAGCGCCATGCCAGACGCAAGAAACGAAAAGCCTCAACAGCAGTAGCAAAAAAAGAAGAAGCAATGGTACAACAAAAGGAAATAGTGCAGGATTGTACTATAACAAACTTGTCAGATGTTGTGCTATCAACGGCTGAAAAACAAATATTAGCTCTTGGATTGAACTTTTGCCCAGAGAGCACTTTCAATTATACTGACACCAGGGCGGATGTTTTTCGGTTTATTCGTAAATTGAAATTGAAAAAGTTTTTTTCTTCGAAACAAACACCAAAGAATAAGGAAGGTAATGTCAACCCAGCCACTAAACCCGCAGGAAACTCTACAACTCCAGCAGCCCGGGATGCCAGGTTGCTATTAACCCTCTGTGATTTGGGAGAATCTGGAAACCCATTACATAGGCCAATGATGGAACAATTATGAACACGCTACGTGAGCTGTACAATGTCGATATCTGCCAGAAGGGAGCCGGTGACAGTCCATTTAAACCGGTAAGCACGTTTTTGCCTGTCATGCCAAAAGATGCGGTAGACATTTATCATGAATGTGTTATAGAAGATCTAAAAAAGTTACACCGCTCGGCACAGGCACAAACACATAAAAACAATGCCGTTGTGAATCAGTACAATATGTTAATGAAAAAGTTGAGTCAAAACCATGAAGTGGTGGTCAATAAATCCGACAAAGGCGGAAATATTGTTTTATGGCGGAAGAAAGATTATGTTGGTGAGGCCATGAGACAACTAAACGATGCCAGTTGTTGTGTGAGATCGAATGGTATGGCATACAAAAAAGCGAAGGATGAACTTAAAAAGATGCTAATATCATACAAAAGAAATAACTTTATTTCACAAACAGAATTTGACTTTTTACACATTGAGCACCCAATGATACCTATATTGTACTTGATTCCAAAAATACATAAACAGAAAGTCCCAACACCGGGCCGACCAATAATATCGGCCATCAATAGTATTGGTGAAAATATCTCCCGATATATTGATTTCTTTTTACAGGACATTGTTAAAAGCTTACCGAGCTACTTAAAAGACACGGGCGACTTTTTGAATAAATTGGACTCGATCCACTGACCAGATAATTGGTGTCTGATGACTCTTGACATCGAGTCTTTATATACCTCAATAGACCACCCAAAGGGTCTGGAAGCGATCAGACAATATTTAGGATTAAGATCATGTGAATATTACAGCCATAATAAGATGTTGTGTGAATTAATACACTGGTGCTTGCATAACAATTTTTTCATGTTTGCTAAAGAAGTCTGGAAACAGGTCCGGGGTGTGGCAATGGGATCATGCTTCTCCCCCAGCTACGCGTGTTTACACGTGGGCTGGTGGGAGGGGCATGGTCTCATTGAAACACCAGGATTTGAACATGTTAAATACTGGAAACGATTCATTGATGACGTGTTCTGCATATGGGAGGGGGATGAACAAAGAGCCTCTAAATTTGTTGATGCTCTTAATATGAATCAGGAAAATCTTTTCTTCACCTCCAATGTTAGCACAGTGCAGGCTGATTTTTTAGACGTCCATATAACCATTAACAACAATATGGTGACAACATCGCTATTCCGGAAACCTACGGCCGGAAACAGCATATTACATGCCAGTAGTAAACATCCTCAACATGTGATTACAAATGTTCCTTATGGAGAATTACTGCGTGTTAAAAGAATAAGCAGTACTCCTGAGATTTTTGAACAAGAGGCTAAGAAAACTATTTCCAGACTCAAAGCTAGAGGATACAATGATAAAATTTTGAACAGTGCACTGAGACGTAGCCATAAAAGATCCAGGGAGTCTCTATTAAAATCCCAAGCACTTGATTCAGAAATAAATAGCAACACTCCTCGCTTAATTTTGTCCTATAGCAAACAGGAAAGACAAATCAGGTCTATTGTAAAGAAACATTGGCCTATCCTTATGACCGATGGTTTCTTCAGTGATACATTGCCGACTACACCTACAATTACCTATAAAAAATCTAAGAGCATGCACAACAGTTTGGTGAAAACTAGTCCTGAGCTAGGTGGTGGCAGCATCTGGCTCAAACAAAACGAAGTTTTTTTCAAATGCTCCTCATGTAGGGCGTGTAAATTTGGTATCAATACGACGCACTACAATACACCTTTCAGTCCAATCAGTAAAGCTATCCGGGGTAATTACAATTGCCACAGTGATTTTGCGATATATGTCCTGACATGCACCTGTGGTCTACGGTACATAGGGAGTACCAAGCTGCAGGTGCATGTCAGGATTCTGCAACACTTACGGGCAATAGTCAACAATGATAATACATACCCGGTAACTCGCCACTTCAGGTCAACACACAACAATGATCTGACCAATTTGACATATTTTGTCATAGATGTGGTGGCCCCTCTCAAACTGGGAGGGGATAGAGAAAAATTACTGAGGAAGAAAGAAACAGAATATATAGTGGAGCTTGATAGCAAATACCCAAATGGACTTAACACCACTGAAGATTTACATCATTTTTTATAAACTGTAATATTGTATTATTCAGCATATATGTGTGTTATCAGTTACATTATTGGTGGTTTTAGTATAAACCCATATGTTTTTCTCATTTAATTTTTAAGGACTTCCAGAATCAAATCTACGCATGAAATTTTGAACATCTGATTGGCTCAAGTTGCCCCTACGGGTGAACCAGTAGAAAATTCAACTAAGATGAATTATATAGCTGATATTATTGATCCGTTATTGGTATACTCCCAGATAAGAACTTTGTATATATTGATGAGTAATAATTGTTTGCAAAAAAGAGCTTTTTTCTTCACTTCTTCACAATATCACATATATAATTATTCACGGTAGAAAACATTTTCTTTTTCACTTAGGATTAGGTAGACACTAGGGGCACTTAAAGGAATGTTTGCGATAACATCTATAATTGCACTAGCACATATAGTTATTGAAATCATCTATAGATGTTATTATCTAAGATCTGGTATAAAGTTATGAAATTTATTGTGAGAAAATTAAATTTTTGATTAAACTATATATAGCTATATTATATGTAATTATTGTAAATAACATTTATGTATATTTATTTGTATATACATTGTTTCATTCTATTGGTTGGATTTGTTCAACAATGATTTCATTTTCAGTACTTTATCGTTCAATATTCTATATGAGTGAAGGGAGAGAAAAAAACTGTGCATTCATGCAGTTATATTGGTTTACGCGCCCTTATCATTATTAATATTGTGTTTATGGGTGTGCATTTATGTGGTGTATAGATGAGTATTTCATCTATGTTTATTCAACATGTGACTCACTAAAGAGGTGGAGCATCACGTAAAGAAAAAAAGTATTTAATTGTTAGCTGACCAAGTGTATGGTGTGTGATCAAGGGCACTAGTTGCTCGAAACGCGTCGCCTGAGAGGTTGAATAGAATCTCCCTTACTGCAGCCTTGGGTCCGTGTCTTCATTACAGGAAGCTGATGGTATGAAGATTGCGTTATATATATATATATATATATACACACACAATCATTCACTGAAAACGTTATAGTTTTGTGAAATGTAAAGAAACAAAAACCACTGAAATTCACCACAGTTATCTTGAGTAAATGAAAATCAGGCCCTAAAGTAACTAACCCGCACCCCCACCATGCACAGTGTTAGCACTATGTCACAGAACATGTCATGTAAATGTGAGATAATTAGCAGTGATTGGCAAAGGTGCCAATTACAATTACAGATAGGTTAAAACATGATTTACAGTTACTTCTACTGGCTATAACTGGTGGATTTCAGTGGTTTTGTTAGGTAAACCGTTGTTTTTTTATGGTAAATTTCTAAGTTATTTTTAATACCCAACTATAGCTGTCATTTTAACCTTTGTTTATCAGTCAATTTGTAGTTTTTTTTTAAAGTTTAAGTTACTATAAATATATTAAAGGCAAGACTCTGTTTGTTCAATAAACATTTCAATAAAGCATTTATAGTAAAAAAAAAAAGAATAAACATGCGTCAGTCTCTTATTTTTAAACTCCTCAGGCCACATAATGCATCCATAAACCTAAGCACAAGGGGTCTCTGTGTTCCCAAGCTGAAGAGAGAAAGCTGCAGCTCTGGGAAATTTTGAAAAATATTAAGAAAATTACCGGGTGGGGTCTTCTTTTATAGATCCCTGGAAACATAAGATTTTTTTAATGTATTTGGGCGGGTCTGCTGCACTCCCTGCCTTTCACCTACAATACCCATGCATGCTGTTGGTGCCCCAGCCAAGATCGGGGGCAACACCAGCAGTAAAATATATGTAAATTAGAGTGGCTTATTATTGAATGTTTCCTTTTCTTTTCTATGTGTGTCCCTGTCTCACCGGGGATATCCATAGATTTAATTTTTGTGCAGAGCCGCATGGGGAAACCCAGGGCTCACGCAGTCAGGTTGGTTCCCTGCAAGGGGTGCCATCAACCGCCAGGAAGCAGCAATGTTATGCTTTTTTTTTTTTTTTTTTAAATACTGGGGTGCCCCGATGCCCACCTGGGCCACCCTAAAGAATCTTTAAGGTTGGGGGCTGTGAGGGAAACAGCCCCGCTAGCACCCATTCTGGGTGCAGTGGGAGTCGGCTTTGCTTCCAAATGGCGATAACCGTTTTCTTTTGCTCAGAACCAATTCTGTGTGCAGGTGCATGGGCAGGGAGAAACGTATGTTCTCCCAATCAGCAGGAGCTGCTTTCTACTCCCGCTCATGCGGGAATGGAAACAATGGTGTACCCGGGAATGAGTGAATAAACCTGCCCCGGGGTATGGGGTTCCCGGGGGCATAGTATGTTGGTGGGGATTCGGGTGCCTCATGCCCCCTCGCCTCAATTTACTATGTAGCCCTGGGTGATGAAGTCCCCGGGGCCTCAAGGAGGCTTGGTGAGGGGGGCTGCATAGACCCTTGGGATGGGTTGACCTGGGCCTCGAGGAGGCTGCGGGGGGTGGGGGGGCTCACGCACCATCCCCTTCAATTAACTATTGGCCCCTTGGGGATGGGGTTCCTGGGGAATCACAGAAGCTCAGGGAAGGGGGCTGCATGCACCCCATTTAATTAAAGACCCGTCTCAGGGATGGGGTTCCTGCGACCACATAGAGGTTCAAGGAGGGAAGCGGTGTACCCACCCTCCCCTTTAGTTAACTCATGGCAGCCCAGGATGGGGTGCCATGGCCTTAGAGGTTCAGAGAAGGGGGCATACATTCCCCACATACAATAGATTGTGCAGCCCCACCCCCAGGCCCTGGCTGACCCTGAAAGGAATGTTTTTTAAAGCACGCTTTTTTATTTTAACGGATCCGCAGCAAATCCCAATGCTCTCCATGTACTGCTTCAGTAGAACTATGCCAAAACTAAACAGGTGAAATGGAAATGCTTTTCGACGGGCTACTATTTATAAGCAATGCAACAGAGGAGAAAAAGAAAAGATACAAAATGTGTACCGTGGTCACTGCATACTAAAATAAAATGCAATTGCTTCCTTTGGTGGTCCAGCCTAAACACAGCTTTTGATGTGATGCCACCTTTTTTTTAAGGAAAATAGATAAAAGTACATACGCAGAATGGATTTGAGTCAATCCCCTTCATCCAGTGGTCTGTTCAGCTGCCAGCCATGTATTACTTCAGCATGGAACACAGGGTCAGCTCAATTCAGCCACTGGCTCGCTTGAATTGCGAGCGACTGTGCTTGCCGGCTGTAGTTTTAAGGTATTATTCTAATAAGAGGGAGAGGAGAATGCCCCCATAGGGCAGTCTTTTTTTCGTCAAATAACAGTTAAACCACAAAAAAGGAAGACGACCACATGAAACCAGTATTTGCAGTCGGCGAGAAAAGGCCTGCTTGGCATTGGCAATAAATAAGGTCGGAAACTAATAAATAAGGTCTTAAAATACCGAAGTGCAAAGCACAATTAAATGTCAGGTATATGTGTTGTCTGTCACCCGTATGATTGATTCGATAGTGTAATTCTTTACTGGAATACGCTGCATTCCAGGCGCAGCTATATATACAATGAAACCTAGACCACAAATGTAATCTCAGTATGAAATTTCACAGATATACTACCATCCGGATTCCTTCCGGCCTCTGCCGCACAGGCGTGTGATGGGAAGTCCTGCTGGGGATCCTGTGACTCGATAGCACAGTTCCTTCAGCCGCGCTATGCCAAACATGTGACCGCATTTCAAAGGAGCATTAACTCAGTGAATTACAATCCTGCATCTCTGATAAACTAATATATCAAAGTACATCAGAGTAACATCCGAGAGCATGTACTACTATTTCTGTTTTTATTATGTAATAAAAATAAATCCAATACTCTTTTCTGACTTCTAAGGAGAGGCCGGTGATGGGGGTACTGCCCATACCTTGATATTAGAGTGGTTTAATGGCCAAGAACAGAAAGACATAGAACTACATAGAACTTTCTAATCTAAATACCGAACGTTCAGCTGTATAGTCACAAACATTCATGTAGTCACTGCGAGGGAACCATTCCCTTTACAACTACACGATTTCCTCGCATCCCTGCAGTCCTCCCATGGATTGGCTGGCGTCACCTTGGTCACGCCTTAGCGCCTCGTCGTCAGATGCAGCAACACTTTCTCCATAAACTAAACAAACGCATATGAGAAAATGCTTCTAAGATAACTATTTACCTGTTGATGTCAGACAAATGAGACATTTAAAATACAACGCGGTATGTTTCGTGTTATGAAAACTCAGGCCAGCAGTATAAAAGAATGTTTTGCAGCGCAACAGTGTAGGGATGCTTAGTTGCACTTTGTTATGCACAAAGAGCTCCATACAACTGCTTCCAGTCCGGGGTAAAACACGACTGCACCAATTACTTTAGAACCCGCAGTGCTTGCACACATCACCGTGTGAACGATACAGAGGCCTATATTTGCATTTTGGAAAAATGTTCATTACCATTTTAAATGTATATTGTTGGGCCAAAATGCCCCTAACCTCCATTTAAAGAAACGTCAAGCCTTTAGTTTTCGCCATGCAAAAGAAGAGGTTATTGACACGAGAATTCTTCTTGAATAAATGGTCAAAAGAATGACTTCCTGTGCCTTGTATATTTACTTAAAATCGAGGCTTTTGACTTAATAATTAGCGACTGCACCGTTCCCACGAGAACAAGAACAGCACAGCTCCGTGGGCGGGAACAAAAAGTGTCCGTGCGGACAAGGCTCTAATGAAGTCAAATTGATTGTCCTGTCTTTTGTTGGGTGGTAAGCCACATCATGTGTCTTTCCGAGTAATACACAAAGTAGTCCTTCAGAAAAAGGTCTGTGAGGCACCCGGTCGAGGGCCATTAAGACTAGTTTCATTCTTACGAAACAGCATGGTTTTTTTCGGATTGCAAGAGTGTAACTACTGATCATACAACTAAAGAGACAAATGTAACCAGGGCACAAGTCCTAAAAAAAAGAAATGGGGGGACGTTGACGTCACGAAGTGGGAGGACGCTGACGCCACGACAGGAAGTAACATCACGAAAGGTGGCTTGCACCATCAGACTCATTCCTTCCCCTCGCTCACCCCTTAGATGCGATTGCATCAGAGAAGCCAGCACGTGATCAGCCTTCTGAATGGGCTCCGATCTCGCCCCAGAGAGGCCAAAGAGTGAATGTGTGGTTCCATTTGCTCCAGTTATCGAGCTCCCGGTAAAATAAGTGAGGGGACGCCGTCTACCCGCATGGTACCCCGATTCGAGCCCTGAATGTAACCCCTGGCACACTAAAACCGCAAATAAGGATACATACATTACTTTCTCTCTCCACTAGTTATGACAAAACTCAACTCCTTTCTATAGCAATGTCCCTACGAGGCCTCATCCCATCTGGAATTCATGGCGCAAAAGGTAGCTGAACATGGATAGATAGATGGCAGTGCAAATTTAGAAGTGAAACAAGTTTCACTTCTAAATGTTTTCAACTGGTGGCACTGCCATCTATCTATCTATCCATGTTCATTAAGCCTCCTTCCCTTTAGCCTTAGCCAATCCCCACTAAAGCCGGAGGTCTGCTGTTACCTTTGGTAAGACCACTTCAAGTACTTACAGATGGTAATCAGACATTCATGGTATCTCAAGATTTTACTCTTTCATTTCAGGCGTTCATCTTTCAAACAGCGGCGGTGCGTCCATTGGGGCGTTGGGGCGTTGCCCTCCCAATGCGCACTGCCGCCATCCGGGACCGCCACTGTGTGCCTAAAATCAAACATTCAGCAACTAGTTTCTGGCCGGCCGGTCACCGGGCCGGACCAGAAACCATCAGGAAAAGGGGGGGTGGGGCTGTGCAGACGCGTTAGTGCGCGTGTCCTCTTTCGGACAGGTAATTTTTCTGCCCGGCGGGAACATGCGCACTAGCCCCCCCCCTTGGGAAACCGGGGGTTGCCTCATGCCGCAGCCCCCGGCCTCCTAATGGGGCGGGGAGTTTGCCTGCTCCAGCCAAGCCTGAGCTGGGGTCTGTCAGACCTGCCTGATGACGTCTGGCATGACGTGACATCACCTCCTTAGTCACTCTCACCCCGCACCCGCAGCCATACACAGTGCTGCCCGCTTCAAACGTGGTGTGCGTACTCCTGTCCTGATGGTAACTCTTCCTGCCTCGTGGTCGTGGAGCTGGACTACTACCGTTACCGTACTGTAACTGGACATCGACAACGAGAACTACTGAGGTGAGCCACAATGGTGATGGTGATCACAATGGTGATTACCGCCCTTTTGTATTGTATTTCAAACTCCCACCCGTTAAGTATTACCCATGATCCCCCACAGCTGTACCCCTGAGAGTGCCATGGCGGGTTTGGGCATCCGGCATCATTCCGTCTGTAAGTTTTTTTTTTTTTAAATACAGCGCTTCCTATGGCAGGTTTGATGTTTTGTAGTGCCGCGACTCTTGTTCCGGATAATTGCCCGGGCACCCGGCTCACGCCCAGCCTCTGCCCGGCCATTGTATTATTGATGTGGCCACGGTTTCGACTGTCCCAACCACTAATGGAAGCAGATAATATCAGGGGAGCTTGAATTGATGATCTTAGAGAAGCTAAAGCGTTTTTTTCCATTATGCCTATGGATACATTGATAGCGAAGATTCTATGCATGATGGTTGCCGAGGCAACTTAAAGTATTTTGGTGGAGGCCGTTACGCAGTATGAAAGTTCCCTGGTAACAGTTTCTGACAATAGTAGATGCTTGGGTTGCCTGGAGGCAGGCACCGAGCCACCAAGAAATGTTTCTGTTGAAGCTGCAGTTGGAGATGCAGGCCCCTCCAGAGAATATGCGAACTATGATGTGAATGTGGTCAAGTGAAGGGTAGACAGGATACATATGTGTAGCACAGCCAGGCAGAGAAGGGTAAGAGAGAGCAGGTCACCTCCACTATTTATTTCCTCAGCCATGGGATATTTGCAGAAAGTATGAGAAATCGCTGCATTCTCCTTGCTGGAGAGAGCAATTTGGCAAAATATATATATAACACTGCTCTTCATCCGATTAAAGGATTTTCCCTCTCACACATCTGCCACCCTTGTACTTCAGGTCATTGATCCATAAAATGGCAAAAGGTTAGATGTGCCACTCAGCTATAGGGCACATCCCTTAGGTCAGAGCAGCACAGTCAGCTGCAAATACTATTTGCCCAGTTCAATCAATCAATCAATCATAACACTTGTATAGCGCACTACTCACCCGGAAGGGTCTCAAGGCGCTTGGGGGAGGGGGTCCGTTACTGCTCGAACAGGCAGGTCTTGAGTTGTCTCCTGAAGGCGAGATGGTCCTGGGTCAGCCGAAGGTGGATGGGGAGGGAGTTCCATGTCTTGGCCGCTAGGTAGGAGAAGGATCTGCCTCCGGCGGTGGCTCTTCGGATGCGTGGCACGGCGGCGAGGGCGAGGCTAGTAGATCGTAGCTGGCGGGTGGGCGTCTAGAAGGTCAGGCGGTCGTTGAGGTACTTGGGGCCCAGGTCGTGGAGAGACTTGTGTGTGTGGGTGAGGAGCCTGAACGTGATCCTCTTGTTGACAGGAAGCCAGTGCAGGTCCCTCAGGTGGCCAGAGATGTGGCTGCGTCGGGGGATGTCCAGGATGAGTCGGGCGGAGGCGTTCTGGATGCGTTGGAGTCTTTTCTATAGCTTGGCTGTGGTTCCGGCGTAGAGGGTGTTTCCGTAGTCCAGTCGGCTGGTGACGAGTGCCTGGGTGACCGTCTTCCTGGTTTTGGTCGGGATCCATCGGAAGATCTTGCGGAGCATGCGAAGGGTGTGAAAGCATGATGAGGAGACGGCGTTGACTTGCCTGGTCATCGAGAGGGAGGAGTCCAGGATGAAGCCCAGGTTGCGAGCGTGGTCTGTTGGTTTGGGAGTGGTGCCCAGGGCGGGGGGCCACCAGGAGTCGTCCCAGGCGGAGGGCGATGGTCCCAGGATGAGGACTTCCGTCTTGTTTGAGTTCAGTTTTAGGCGGCTGTTCTTCATCCACTCGGCGACGTCTGTCATCCCTTCGTGTAGGCTGGTTCTGGCGGTGTCGGGGTCTCTGGTGAGGGAGAGGATCAGCTGGGTGTCGTCAGCGTAGGTGATGATGTTGAGGTTGTGTTGGCGTGCGATGGCTGCAAGAGGTCTCATGTAGACGTTGAAGAGGGTGGGGCTGAGTGATGATCCTTGCGGTACGCCGCAGATGACTTCGGTGGCCTCGGATCGAAACGGGGGGAGGCGGACTCTCTGTGTTCTTCCGGCGAGGAACGAGATGATCCACTCCAGTGCCTTCTCTTGAATGCTGATGTTGCTGAGGCGTTGAACTAGGGTGCGGTGGCAGACAGTGTCAAACGCTGCAGAGAGGTCCAGGAGGATGAGTGCCGCAGTTTACCCATTGTCGAGCAGGGCTCGGATGTCGTCGGTGGCTGCGATGAGGGCGGTCTCGGTGCTGTGGTTGGCTCTGAAACCGGACTGTGAGGGGTCGAGGGATCCGTTCATCTCGAGGAAGGCGGCAAGCTGTCTGTTGACGATCTTCTCGATGACTTTGGCCGGAAAAGGGAGGAGCGAGATGGGGTGGAAGTTCTTGAGATCGGTGGGGTCCGCTGTTGGTTTCTTCAGTAGGGCGCTGAGCTCGGCATGCTTCCAGCTCTCCGGGAAGGTGGCGGTGTTGAAGGAGGTGTTGATGATGTTCCGGAGTTGGGGTGCGATGGTGGAGTCGGCCTTGTTGAAGACGTGGTGGGGGCAGGGGTCGGTTGGAGGTCCGGAGTGGATGGTGTTCATCGTGCGGGCTGTGTCTTCGGTGGTCACCGTGGTCCAGGTGCGGAGGCTGGCGGTGGGGGGCGTTGGTTCGACGGTTGGGTGCGTGGATGGTGCGCCGAAGCTGTTGTGGATGTCGGCGATCTTGCGGTGGAAGAACGAGGCGAGAGAGTCGCAGAGATCTTGTGAAGGAGAGATGTCGTTGTTGCCGGTGCTGGGGTTGGAGAACTCCTTGACGATGCTGAAGAGTTCCTTGCTGTCGTGGGCGTTGTTGTCCAGTCGTTCCTTCAGTGATTTCTTCTTGGTGGTGCGGAAAAGCTGGTGGTGCTTGCGGGTGGCGTGTTTGAGGGCGGTCATGTTGTCAGTGGTCTGGTCAAGGAGCCAGGCTTTCTCGAGGGTGCGGCAGGTCTTCTTGGAGTCCTTGAGTTCGTCGGTGAACCAGGAGGCCTTCTTGCTTCTGGGTCTGCTGGGAGGGTTCTTCAGTGGTGCGAGGTCGTCGGCGCAGGCGGTCAGCCACTGCGTGAAGTTGCGGGCTGCTTCGTTGGGGTCCGTTGTGCTGGCGGGTGGGTTCTGGCTGAGGGAGGTGGTGAGCTGGTCGGCGGTGATCTTGCTCCAGCTCCTGTGAGGAACCTGTTGCGGGTGGCGGTGGGTCGTGGTTCTTCTGAAGCTGAAGTGGACGCAGCTGTGGTCGGTCCAGTGGAGTCCGGTGGAGTGGCTGAAGGTGATGTGCTTGCTGGATGAGAAGACGGGATCAAGCGTGTGGCCGGCGTAGTGGGTGGGGGGGGTGTTGACCAGTTGCTCGAGTCAGAGGTTGGCGGGGTTGTCCAGCAGGGCGGCGGTGTTGCGGTCCTTGTTGTTCTCCAGGTGGAAGTTGAGGTCCCCTAGGAGGATGTAGTTGGCGGAGGGGAGGGCGTGCGGGCTGATGAAGTCGGCGATGTCTTCGCTGAATTGTGTGCGTGGTCCTGGGGGTCTGTAGACGAGGGTGCCTCTGAGGGTCGTCTTTGGGTCGGTGTGTATCTGGAAGTGGAGGTGCTCGGCGGCGGCGAAGGTGTCGTCGGAGTCGGTCGTGATGCGGATGGTGTTCTTGTGGACGATGGCGATGCCTCCTCCGGTCTGGTTGACGCTGTCCCTCCTGATGATCTTGTACCCGTCCGGGATGGCGATGGCGATGTCGGGGGCTGAGGAGACGTTCATCCAGGTTTCCGTGAGGAAGGCGATGTCTGGTGATGTTGTGTCGAGGAGGTTCCAGAGTTCCACGGCGTGTCTGTGGACGGAGCGGGTGTTGAGCAGGATGCACTTGAGGTGGTTGCTGCTGGTGCTTGGCTTGGCGGGTGCGGTGCAGATTCGGAGGCAGGTGAACTTGCAGGTTTTGCAGTTCACGGTAGTTGCATGGGGTGGCCCATGTAGAGGAGTCGTAAATCTCATCTCAGGTGTTACTCCCAGGTGCATTTACCAGGGGTTTATGTTGAATGCTTTAGGAATGCTTTCCATAGAGAGCGAGCTGCTCAAAAGAATACCAGAATTCAACACACAAGTTATTGAAAAGTTTGCTGCTCTTAAGGACAGACGTGTTGATTTTAATTACAAAAAGTAACTATATGGTGAATTCTGCTAGTTTGCGATCTGTTTACTTGTTTTTAAATAAAAAAACCTCTGTGAGGTAGTCAGAAATGCATTGTATCTCAAAGTCGGTTATGAAGCCACATATTGAATAAGCAGGTAGCTACCTAAGTTGTATGACATCTCTTTATTACTGTCATAACTGCACTTTCACAATTTCTTTATTAACCTTCCTTCCTTCTCAAAATTGCTTGCAAATGCACCATTTGTCCACGCGATTTTCACAATTTTCTCGGGGGGGAGGGGGGCGGGGGTAGAGCTTGGGGTGTTCGGGCACGCGCGCCGCGCTCGCGAGCTACAGTGCAGAAATCATTTTCCGCCCCCCCACCAGGTTCAAATGTCACCAGCCGCCACTGCTTTCAAACAGTTCGGGTTCACTAATATTCTTTCACAAACAAGGAGCAATAAATAGCTGAACAGAGGATTCTAATTGTCAGAGGACTCTGTAAAGCTAGGGAGTGGGAATGACCCCTGAAGACGCCCTAACAAATGGGGTAAAGGTTCCTCGGGCCAACACCATCTGTTTTGGCATTTTCAAGATGGCCGATGTCTTCAGCCACACTAATCTTGGGATGGGATGGGATGTGTATGGGGAGCGTACAATGGCAATACTAGTCTCCCCCCACATGAACACCAAAATCCAATTTAAAAAAACACATTTTATTGGCAGTAAATTGACGGGTACATAGCACATCATCGATGAGGAAATGTACAAAAGGCATATACCATTGAAGTGCCGATTCCAGCTTTAAAGCTTCTTTAAAAGGTCTGCTGAGTTTTTCATAAAACATTTGGGGTGCACTTTGAAAGGCAAAAGATGTAAGTCAAAACAGTTCTTGTGCATCACACGTCTGGTTGCTAAAAACTCAGTTTTGCTCTACAAAACATCAGTCTCTGAGGTTGTTGTGGGTACAGGGACAGATACAAACTAGATTTTACGCATTTCTACCACCACTGCAGTGGGATCCCCAACTCTGAGGGGTAAGCATTTCAATGTAGGGTGATAATAAGGAGAAGGTTTGCAGTATAGAAAGTGTTTGCAAAATATAGATTTTGTCTTTCAATATGATAATAAGGAGGGCTTGTGGACTAGCAGTTTAGAGGCCCTAAACCAAGGGAAGAATCCTCTTAACTTTGAATGCAGCCAAGCCTGTCTTGCAATAGCACTATTAGAATTAATACCGCGATTT